>NC_138582.1:30698613-33098613 GCF_964289735.1 Phaethon aethereus | reverse complement strand
TTTGACTCAGAAGTAGCACAAGCACCTGATCTGATGTGAAACAAAGCTGGAAGTATTAATGCAAGACCCTAAAAAACCTGCTGTCTTTCGCACAGCATCAGCCTGGATATGACACGGATAGCACATATGAAGGAAATGCCACTGAGTTGCGCTGCCATTAGGGAAGTGCAGTGTGACCTAGAGCTGTGTTTAACCTTCTAGTAAAGTTCACAAAAGTTCAGGTAAGAAAGTGCCTCGCTGTTGGAGTAAGCTCCTGTTCACCTTGATGCACTACTTCACAATTTCCTCAGAAACCTAGGGACCTGAGACAGAAAAGCCAAGGACAAGCCAGTTCATCTCCCTGGCCAAGTGCAACTGCTACCCTTCTACACTAAATCCTTTAGGCTCCTGAAGAGACTGCTCTCTTACCCAAGGTGAATGGTCCGTATGTGTTTCTGAATCCCTGCAGCTGTGCTCAGTACCTTCCCGCAGTTTTTCCACAGGCATTTGAACATCACCTTCATGGAGTTCTGGAAATGGAGTAAGCAACATTAGTTACACAGAAGATAAAAAGAAAACCAAACCACCCAAAACAGATATATAGCTACAAAACACTGCGAAGGTTCAGAGCCTCTAACTCCGAATTTGTAATGATGGAAGTCTCTGTCAACAGTGTCATCCTACTGAACTCAACAGAATCCCAGTGAAAAGCCATGGAAGCAGGTTGTGCCAAAACTTTACCTCTCTCTGCGCTCTGGCATGGCTTTTTCCTTTGGAAGTTCCAGGTTCTATCTCCCCACTAAAGGAGGTAGGTGATATAAAAACTTCCCACACTTCTTTGGAGCCTTTCAAAGAACAACTGATGTGGACTTCTCACTTAATGCAAGGCATCTTCTTAAATTAAGATCTTTCTAAAGCAAGCTCTTATGAATATTTCTGCTTGTGAATTTTGCAAAACAGAAAAAATATTGTGCCAGAAAAACACAGTTTCTGCAATGACAATATTGACCCATGAGCTGGCAAAACCTGCTTTTATTTCATTCAGAAGCTGCTGTGACCATTACCTGGGCATGAGAATGAGAAGCCATCTGGCTGTGTTCAACATTTAAAAAAGAGTATGTGTATAAACTCATTTTAATATTCTTGTTGTATTCTTTAATATAATCTAATTGGCCTAAACTGAGTTACCGTTGATTTATAGCACAGCCAACAAGGCTGTAAACAGCCCGATCTACAATATTTTGAAGACTCTGGAGAAAACTAGTCTTAATTTAAAGCACAGTATGTGGTAACAAACAACACAGATGTTGCAGAACTGTATATATTTTTTTTAAAGGCTAATTCTACCCCAAAATGAAACCTACTGTATGAATTTTGAATTAAAAAACCCTAAGTAATTTGTGCTTCTCAAAAATAATTTTCTCTATTATTACAGAACGCATTATTATAGAAAACATGAGGAAGAGCTTCAAAATACTGTAGTATTATCCTATGATTTTAGTTACATATAAGATTAAATTAATATATTCATATAAAGCTCAATTTAAAAAAGAAGGGAACAAGCACATCCTTAGAGTTAAGTACATGCTTCGCTGTGTCTTGAACAAAAGCTGACTTGGTCTTTTCTTTAATTTGGACCTTTTGGAACTGCCAAGAAGACAGTAAGTTTCAGCATTTGCTAGAAAGATGATGATTAGAATATAATTTTTAAAAATGTCAGCTGTTAGGCTTTTTAAAATACATGTTGATTGTAGTAGCATGGTCTCATAGTTACCTGGCTGTCTAACACATCCTGTTTCAAAGTATGAACGATAAGGTCTTTAAGATTTAAGGTACGTGATCATACTGTTTGTATGAAAACCTTCTACTATGGAATAAATTACACATAAATTCCCTCTATAATTTTTTGATCTGATAATACAACTACCATTCAAACAGATACACAACTCTTTTTTCCTAAAATGAAATGTAATCTATCTAGAAATTCTGATAGGTATATTTCTTACTTTTGTAATATAATACTACATACTATCATCAACTGAAAAACCCACAACCAACCACCAACCACAGTGACAAGATGAAGGCCATGCTCATCATTTACATCTTTGGAATTCTGATATGACATCATGAGCACCATATGCATCTTTAAGAACCCATAATGGTTTAATATCATTCTCCAGTTTGATGGTAAAACCAATCTCCTAGCTCCACTGTTGTTTTTAGCTTTATTGTCAATGCTAGGACTCTGCAAAAACCCATGCATTTTAACATAACCAAATGAAACCTCACTCAGTAGAAATACAGAACATAAACCAAGTTTCCATTTATGACTAGTCAAAAAATTGCCTAATCAGGCTTAATGTTTTATTTAAGAAAATAATGGAACATAAATGGTTTGGTGAAGAATAAGTACATTAACGGAAACTTTCAAGCAAGCAACTTTCTTAATGGGAAGTGGTTGCTAACATGACATTTTCCAAACATAAAATAGAAGAAACTTTAATGAGTAAAAGTAAGGTTACCGATCACTCTATTTCCAGGTTTATTCTTTCTGATTTTTGCAGCCCTGAAGAAGATATAACCTGAACATTTTAATTTCAGCTTCTAAAGGTGCGAAGCTGTACTCAGATAAAAGTACCATGCTGGGACCAGAATCAAAAAAACTGCAGGCAAACCAGTTCATTTATAAAACAGTTTGGCAGGTAATATATCTACATTAAACACTTGCCATAGAGAGCAAATTCCCTGTGACCAGAACAGATAGCGTAATAGATCTGCGATGGGTACATAAATGGAAATATTCAAAGACAATTTAGATAACAATAAAGATAGTGGCTGCAAACCCCTCTGTCTCATCACAGTTGAGCAATGAGTGATGCTAATAAGCTGAACTTGAACTGAGAAGGAAAAGGCAAACCAGCACACTTCTGCATTCCTACTCCTGTCCCACACCCTCCAAAATCATCTGTCTTTATCAGCTCTAACTTCTAATTTACTATAACAAAGGTGTCCTCAGAAATATTTTTTTTCCTTTGTAGCAAGAAGCACAAACATTTTACACCCTTCTCCCACAAACAAAGGCAGAACAGCATGGGTCAGCAAATAAGCAACTTCTGGAGCAAAAGGATAAATCTGAACAAGTTTAAACAATCATTAAAACTTCTTCCTGCTGCTGATGAAGCAATTAACCGTATCAGACTGAGCCAGAAACAAACTCACTATAGAGAATAAATTCTCTGGTTTTATTCCTTCTTACAAAAAGTCCTTTTTCATCTTGCTATATAAAATCTGTCCTGTTGTGTTGGGAGGGAAGGAAACTTGGATTAGTGCCATCTCTTTGTTTTCTTTTTCTTCAAGAGGAGCTTGCTTGCTAGCGTAATGGTACTTTTCTGAGGTTAGTTTTGGACTTTTTTTTTTTACACTGTGTTTTATTTAGTCTGCTTTTCTGCTCCTACTGAGGATAAACTTGGCCACGGCTAATACTGTATCAAAAGCCATCAGGTTTGATCTCTCTCTCCTCTTTTCACTCCATATGTTTGCACAGAGAAAGCTTCACAGTATTAAGGTATCTGACATGCTGTCAGACAAACAGCACTTTCAGGGAACAAGAACTATTAAGGCCATATCCAGTTTTTGTGATGACATGTAAAGGCTGCCTGTTGCATCCTGCATACAAAGAATTTGCCAAAGTAGGACAGAAATCCTTTGAATGGCCAGAGGCAACACCTTCTGGAAATCATTCTAGTGTTTTCTGAGCAGGAGGCTCTGTAGAACCTCACCATCTGCCAGCAAATATGTGGTGCTGATGGCAGCATGTGTGTGCAGTAGGTGACTAGGTTGAATGAGACATAGTGACTAGGCTAAGTACCTATGTCAATTGGATGCCAAGGAGGAATACACATACAGAGCTGTTTGGGTGACCTGTTCCTTTCTCACAGCAAAATAAGTCTACCGACATCCTATCTGCCCATGGTTATGCAATTTAACGTGAGGCTAACCTTTCTCTTCCTAGGAATGGGTTCATCAAAGAGAAGGTTGCTTGTTTCAGCTTCATCAATACCATCATCTGGCTGGGAAGGTGTCCGAAAAGCTTTGAAGCTATCAGCTGACAGAGGTGGAGATGGCGTGGATGGGTTGGACTGGTCACTGGGAGCGTTCCAGCTCCAGTATCCACTGCTGCTGGTACTAGAAGGCACAAATCCTCCTTCTTTCCAAGATCCATTTAGGGATTCTGTCAAGAACAACAACAGCCATCGTTAAAACAGTATCATGTCTTAGGGCTAAGCAGCTCATTTATCTAAGGCTTAGATGCCATGTTGGTAATTAACTGTACATTCAATAAAGGAAAGTGAAACATTGGATGTAGAGAGGACAATCACATCTATTCCATGGTACACAAATTACATATTCCACACTTGATTTTTCATGTGTTTTTAACAAACAAGTATTTTTCTAAAAAGAAATGCTGAGTTTGGAAAAAATAACCTGTTCTGAAGCATAAACTGCAATAAGCAGTCAGATGTTGTATGCATGATTAAGGGAAAACATTCAAACACATCTTCAACTTTCAACAGCAACACACAACTGTGGTAGGGTGTCAGAGCAAGCTCCAAGCCAACAGGAGATCCCCTGGGAAGGGGACATACACTCTGAGCCCCAGGACACGAACCAAATCTGCAAAAACATGATCGTCATCCCAGTACTAAAACATCAAAGAAAACCATAATTACACTCTAACTGTCTTCTCATAATCTCCCAGTGTACACACGTCTGCCTAATTTGAATCTCTAATTGAGGTGGTACATACCCTTGGAAGGATATCCCTTTTTCTTCATACACATGTATCGTTAGGCATCTGGTTTCAGAAGTGGGACATGTAGACGCTGGATCACCTTCACACCTACTTGCTGGAGGAATCCCCTCCTCACTGTAGCAATTCCCCTGACATTAGGTGGTAAGCAGATGCTCAGACTAACAGGTTACTCTACAACACGCTGGGTGGGAGTAAGAGCACTGTTTTCGCAGTCTGAGGCACAGCTTGAGCCATGCTTCACGTGCTGAGGTCCTCAGGCATTAGACATTGGCATGTCACTCTTCCAAATCCCTAAAGGGCTTTTGGCAGAAGAGTATGTAGGCCATTAGTTCAGCAAAGGTACAGCTTCAGCATATCCAGTGGTGCAACCATGGGGAGCTCTGACTGAAGCTTCAGGTTCTGACAGGGCTCAGGCACATGTGCAGGGACGGTTTAGGTGCAGTTTCTCCCTACTCAGGCATTGGAAGCTTTTCCCAATGACACTGTAGGTGCCTCAGTATTGTGCAACACCCAACTTTGGAGTTGGCAAGGAAATAACACCTTGTCTGTTCGTGAAATGTTATTTAAATGTGAGGCAGGAGTCTTTTCAAGCCAGTGCCTGCCTTTAAGAGTTCTGCAGAAGTCACTCCTTCATTCCTTCTCAGTTTCTTACAGATAAATTTAACTAATGACATCAGCAAGAAAATAATGTCTACCACCTGCTACCAAAAGCTTACCCGAAAACCAATGATTTTTTTTTTCCTCCTAATTCAGTCAGTTTTGGACGAAACCCTTAATCATCAACATCAGCTGCTCACAAAACAGAATGCAGTGCTCCATCACGTAAGCACACGCATAAAAATACATCCTTGTAGGCAGCAACCATGTCCCCGCACTTACTGATCAGGGCCACATAGCATAAATAGGATCAACCCTCCCTCCCCCCTCAAATTCCTCTTTGGAAAAGGATATATACATTTCCGGTAGCTAATAAGTTAACATATGAAAATATCATGTTTTGGTTCATGATTACAGCCTTCTTGTGACTGTAATGGAGGTGGTTTTTGTTTAAGTATTTCTACTTGAGTCTCGTGCCAAAGCCAAGAAGTACGTCTGGTATCAACCCGTGACCTTAGCATCGCTTAAAATTTCAATTTCTTCAGAAAAACAAAGAAAACAGCATTCTTTCAACTACTACTTCCTGACACATTCATGGTGGTACTTAGCATTCTCAGGGTTTAGAGCTTCTCCTCACCTTGCTGAGAAAGATGTAAATCAGGAACATTTTAAAAGTAGTATGGAAAAGACTGAACGAGGCTGACAACAGGGAAAAACCAAACAACTGTTCTCATTAATACTGACAAATCTGTCAATGTAAAGCAGTTCAAAATATAAATAAATGCAACTTACTCTTATTTTGGGGCTCTTTTCACATTTCTGGAGTTGCGTGAAAGAGAACCAGACCAAATATTACTCAACTGCAGGAAAACAAGGGCCAAACTCTGATCCAGTTTACATGGGCGATCATCCTCAGTAATTCCAGCACAGATCAGACTTTAATATTATTTTTTTTATTTCTAGGCAAGATTCCATTTGTTTAAACAAATGTTCCTTTAATTACACTGCTACTTACTGCCCTTTTTTGGAAAAGGATGTAGAAAGAATTCATCATTAGTATGTTTGTAGCTTGATTACTAAGATCAGAGCCAAGCCTTTCAACACCAATTGAGCTGTAACTTAGCAAATCTTTATACTATTATTGAAATCTTTAGTAAGTCTTCACTCAAGGAAAACTAAGATATTGAGGGAGAAGATGCCCAACAACAGCTTCAAAATCTTGTCTGTGACTACTGAAAACACGTGAATTACTTTTTCAGGCTTGCCTTCCCAGATTTCAGGAAACAAGCAGTCAAGCTATGTGAAGAAATATCAAAGAGCACTCAGGCTGCATGAAGAAATATCAAAGGCTGTTACCAGCTACCATTTACCTACTAGCAATTCAAAAGGGCTCGTTTGGAAGATCTTTCCAATCGACAGCTGCTAGCTAGTGTGCACTGCTGGTTCTGACAACCGTCATCTGCTCCAACTGTTTAAGGTGGCACTTAAACTGCCTTGCCGCACACAAGAGCAGCTCCCCATGACCAGGGATGCAATGTGAGACACATGCAACCACTCCGAATCCTCGCCTGGCAACATCAGCACAGATCCACTTTCATCTGTGGTTTCAGTAGTGAGCTGGACAGCCCATACGTTTTTTCCCTTCCACTGGCCTTCCCTTGAGGCTGGCAACCTCCAGCCCTGCGGTGGGACAGTCACTGGGGATGTCACCACCAGAAGTTTCCCAGGGCTCCTCAGAGCAGTGATACTCCATAAACACTTGTGGTTTTAACATTTGGTAAGTGTGTGGAAAGCACACAGGCAGGAGCCATGGGTGTTCATGGCTAGACTTCCCGTTTTCTGGAAAGAAGTGAAAAAAACCACACTATTTGTTTGAAAATCCTGAAAGCTGGGACATTCCTCATGTAAGTACAACATCGTTCAGTGGGTTGCCCCTGCTTCTGTGAAGAACTGCAAAGGCTCTATTAATTTGCAATCAGTTAGTATTCCTCAAAGTACTCCAATTATTTACAGTAGAAGGGCATTTAGTATCGATTTAACAGTAATTAGTAAGAAAAGCCAGTCATACAACAATGCTGAGACATCCTAACAAGGGTGTCCTAATTTAAACTATTCCTTAAAATATAACACTTTTAAAAATTTCTTGTCACTCCAGTCAAGCTTGCATAGATTAATTTTATTTCATTAGCAATCTCATTACTACCACTAACTTGTTAGGTTTATTTTTATTTGTGTGTCTTCTGCTATACCATGAGTGGAGTAGTCTTTTAAGGAAATATGGATCTGATGGTAGACCAAAAGTTACAGGAATTGAGGGTCTAATCTTGCATCAGCAAAAATAGACCTGTCGCCGTGCAGAGTACTAGTGCACAGCCTCTCAGCCAAGGGCTGTGATCTGGAAGTGCTTTGCTTCATTATAGCCTTGAGTAAAATCCAATCTGATTTCCATGGGGTGGGGACAAGAACAACTGCTGTCATGTTTACTGCATATATGCAAACACAAATAAGCTGTCTGGAAAAGCAGCATTTCAGTGAGGTCAGGAGATCTTCCGCAGCGCTCATCTCCCGTTTATGAAATGGGGCATCTCCCGTTTCATAAACTGAAGCCACTTTATGGTTACGGAAGAGGTTGCTTCTCATTTCTGCCAGCACTGCACCAGAACCCCTGATTATGTCGGAGCAAAGCTCACCCAGTAGGAACCTCAGCACGCATGGGCCACTGCCAGAAGGCAGCCATTCACCCTTTGTCTGCCACCACGGCCACAACTCCTGGAAACAAGCCCCAGCATACACGGCCCTGGCAGCCCTCCCTCCAGCCCCTGCCCAGGCGCTGCTCTCCAGGCTTACCGTTGGGTCGGACAGGAGGGCTGCGGACCAAAGGGCTGGTGGATAAACTGGTGAGTACCATGGCTGCTGTTACTTTATCCATGTCGAGTTCTTCTGAAGATTTTCTGAAACATAGTGAATGGGAGACAGAAAACACATCGGCAACTACTTTTTTTAGTTGTTCTTTCTTTTTCTTCTGATAACAGACCAAACCCTAAGCAAGCCATCAAGCAGAGTTCTCAAAGCTCTTGTCTTCTGGCAACCTGAGCATACCAAGTGGCTACTTTAAGCAAACCAGCTCAGCATAAATAGGAAAAGCAGTGGGAAAAGAGAATACATCTTTGTATAAAATTGTCAGGATTATTGTGACTCTCCATTAGTTTGACCCTGTTCCCCTTTTTCAGAATTTGAGCTATTAATGTCCTTAAAACTAAGTGTCTGTTTAAGTTTTTTTTTCTTGGATGAAGATACAGAGATGCAAAACCAGTAAGATTACCAGTAACAATAATATACACTACTCTCTGTAGGAAGAGGAAGAACTATGAACTGGAACAGAGGGATGTGATTTTTATTTTGTGGCTTCCGCTTAACACTATTAACCTTCCTGTACTCTCTCTGAAAGACCTATCCTAAATTTTTCCTAGTCAGATTATGAACTAATTATTTAAAATAATTAGTAAATCGGCAGAAGTCCCCTGGGGAAGGGAGGGCTGGCAGTTTTCTGCAGGTGTGATGTGTGCCTGAGCCAGCAGGACAGTGCAGTGGGAAGAGAGGAACCTGTCAATGCCTTAGCTCAGCCTTGCTGGGAACCAGCCGTAAGTCACTGCTTTGATTCATGCACTTAAGACCAATGAGTTCTGGGGAAAAAAAAATAAAATCAAAAAAGGCAGAGGAGAGGGCATGGGGAAGGGGTAATATGGGAGAGGAGGGCAGCCAGCTTTCCAGGGAGGAGGATTTGGAGACAACAGATGCCTCCAGAAACCAGGCTTCAGTGACCCACTGCTCAAGGAGCAATGTGGGTTTTTTTAGACAATGCAGAATTTTCATTGGCTGCAACAATGTACATACCATCACTTTTTTTTTTTTCCAAAAGTAATTTTTCCTGACAGGTTAGAAGTACGATGTAAAATTTCTGAAGAGCGAACGTACAAAAACAGAACTACTAAACCCACTAGGTTTAGCAGACTTTAGATATCCATCCTTGTGGGGCAGTGGAACCAAAGCAGACAGCTTCTTGCAAACTTTGCTTTCAAACATACAAGACCATCTTCTCATTTACTAGAGATCAAGTTGAATTTGTTCTTACGAAAGGATACATTTTCCCCCCTCTATTCGGCATTGTGGGGTTTCCAGAATTTCCTCCATGTCTTGCCAGGAGCTCAGGCAAGAGCTAACTAACCATCAGGTTGAGTCTTTATTTAAAGCCCAATATAAGAAGTGTTCAGCTACCTGATGTTTTCCATCAACTGTTGATCAGTAAGTCAACAAATCACCATGCTGCTTGCAGTCCCCTTCCTAGAATCCCATTTCACCCATCAGGTTAAAGGCTCATTAATTGGAAACTATGCTACAGTCAAAGCCTCTTAATATTTTAGTGAGCAAACCTCAAACTTGTCCATGAAACAGTTCACAGCTGCTTTCTGGCTGATGCAAGGACCCACACAGATGCCGATGAACACTCTCCCATGCCGCACAACAACTTAGCTCTCATGACTGTCTTTTGCAACACATCAGTGCCTGGAACTGAAATGCTAATGATAGTTCCAGCTGTGTTCTGATTACATCCATAGAAACTCTCCTTTCTTTCAGCCAAGGTTTTTGCAAAGAGCACTGCAGCCATATGGTCATCACTAAGTACTGGAAGGATCTTCGATATCTGCTATAATCAGCTAATACCTGAATCCATCACCCATCTGGTCCTCCCGCCAGCAGAGGAGTATTTCATTCAGAATGCCAAATTCCTCTGAGTCTAGAAGATCGTTCCTCAGGGATGATGTGGAGATGCTACATTTTCTGGAGACCAACCCAGCCAGATGATTTTCCAATTATCTAATATCTCAGCATGAAAATCCACTCTCTGAGAAGCATTCAGCTGCTCTATAGTCCACTCCTGCAAGACTACACCAACTGTCCCTACTCCTTTATCCAGCTGTGGATGAACCACTAATATTTGCATTTCTGTAACATATGAGGACAAAATGACCACAGGTTCCCGATATGCTGGAGAAGCTGATCCCTAGTGTTTGCAATCAGCCTTCCAACAATGCTTTTCTGTGTGTGTGGCAACAGGACTAATGTGCTCCCAACCAGGCCTCTGCAAAATTGCAAAATCACACTACAGCAGCTGTTGCAAGCATTTGTCAAGTTGGTGTCAAGATGTCAGAGTCTAGACCCAGAGCTAATCCCTAAGTTCCTCCAAATAGTCCATAATTTTAATTTCTAGCTCTTCTGTATTTGATGGGTTTTTTTCCCCTCTACAGTGACTCAGACTGCTGCTCTTAAAAACTAACCTTTGCTCCAAATAACCTTATCAATAATGCCCCAGAATTGTCAGCATTGGTATCTGTGCCTAAGATGAAAGTTTTCATAGGTAGTCAAAGAACAAGAATAGTCATGAAACCCCCCCACCACTGCCATTTCTAGCCATGCTAAACCACACTTGCAATTACTGGAATGTTTATTTCTACTTGATTCAATTTAACAGGTTTTCAATACGGAAAGCCCAAATAAACAAAACTTTGAACTTTTTCTCTGCCCATTTTGAATCACAGTCGTTTTTACTACTTTCTGCTCCTCAGCTGCATCCAGCAAACAAGCAATGCTCTCCTTGTACTTCCCATCCACAAGAATTTTAGCAGCTACAAGTGTTGGTTTATGTGACTTTGCTCCCAAACACATTTTTACAGTTTGGCTCATAAATGTAAACACACATATTTCATATGTCACTCAGCCAGCACCGCTGCAGCAACAGCAGCCTTCGAGAAGGAGGCAAAGCATAAAACTGAAGACAGGAACCACTTAAGCCATCTGCATTTAGTCAGCATCACATGTGAGTCGATGCCTTAAGACTGCCCTGGTCTTTCCCAGCTTTCTCCACTGGAAAGTTGAACCTGCACACAGCTGTTCAACAGTATTTGCACTCAGAGGGGAGAATAACTTCTTTGTTACACGTTGATGTTCACAAACCATTTATTTCACCTCTGTGAAGGTGACTTTCTGCAGACTGAAGTTATAATCCCTGATGCTGCTTATACTGTTATTAGGTGTAATGAAATTTACATCAGTTGTTAAGATTGTCTACTACATCAGCATTTGAGACCAAGCAGGTTTAGATCCTTTATTTCCAAGTCTTTGTAAATCCAAACACATGCCAATACATGAATTATAATGAACCAGCTGAGACATAAGCAGCAGAACTTAGAGGACCTTGGGGACAGATCTTTTACCACCACCCCATGTCTCCCAGCTTCATGTCTCCCTGCCTCCTCAGCAGGTTTCACTTGATCCCTGCAATACCCTAACCTAGCCAGCCTGGTATTTAAAATTGTCCTTTTCTTTAGTGGCCGAGCTCAAATTAAACTTAATTACTACCCTCACTCTTTGCTCCATCCTTTCCTTGGTTTTGCTGATGAATTTACTGCTTTTTTGATAATTGTTTAACTGTGTTAAGAAACTATCACATCCTCTTCAGTCAGAGCTCTCTGCAAGAAAAGGCTGGGTTTAAGCTCCAAAAGATGAGCAAAAGAGGGTCCAAGACAAGTCCAAGCCTACGCAACTGTCCCAAACCAACACAACATCCAATCTCCTACTGTCCCATTTCCTCAGCCGGTAGCTGACTCACCCTAGGACCCGTGTTTCCTTATGGGACTGAATCCATGGTTTAAGCTCTTGGTGCAATTCTTCCCTACTAGCAACTCTCTGGCAAGGGGACATCTTCCTGATTTCCTTTCGGGAAAGGTGCACAGGTCATCTTCTGGCCACTGTCACCTCTGCACTCCCTACCAGGCGTTACTCCCATCTGTACATACCTATACCACACCTCTGTTTTTTCTTCTATCAGTCACAACATCATCTCTGGTTGGAACTTTTTTTTTTAACCTTTCTCTCAAAAAAAACTTAGAAACATGTATTTTGTTCTAGTTTTGAAGTCTTTAGTCTATTCTTTATTTGCCTGGCTTAGATAAAAGACCCTGCAGTTCTTCCTCTTGGAAGGACTGCATCTTAGGTCAGTACTTTACCCAAGCATATATTAAGGGTCCTGAAGAATATTCTTAGAGCAGAGAAACTGGTAGTGCTAGCAAGTATTTTTGATAAAACTGACCTTATTAAAAAAGATAACTAAGTTCATTTTAAGCAAAGAAAAAATAAAAACTAGACAAATTTATCTTCCCTGCCCAGAACTCCAAAGCTTTCAGTTAATTCCCTGACCAGCAGCCTCTGACCCAAGCAATGATGCATAGGTTCACCATATGGAGAGTGCCCTCCTATATGGTCAGGAGCTGTGCCAACAGAGGATGAGTGCAGATCAGGCAGTGTTTTCTTCACCAGGGCTCTACTCCCATCAAGAAGGTGAGAGGGGGGAGCAGGGGCAGCAGCATCCTCCAGTTGGGAAGGGAAGAGGAAGGGGAAGGATATTTCCAATTACTTCAAGTGGAGGTTGGCTACAGAAGTTGGAGGTCACAGACCCAGCCGCCTTCTCCAGAACCATATCCCCTTACTCTTCCAGCACTGTTGAGCTTGCCTTTCCTTATCCTGCTTTCTAAACAATAATCACCTGAAGCCCATATGCCCTAAGCATTCAGACTTATTAAAACACTTACATTTTTCTTTGTTTTGGCAGAGGTATGTGCTTACCTATTTCTTACTGCTATCCTCACCAGAGGGACACAGCATAAAATAAATAAAATTTAAAAAATTAACTAGGATCGATCAAGAACTGTTGCAGTCTGGCACAAAAATGCTAGTAAGCTATGTTAGCCGGCTTCTGTCCTCCACCCAGAAAACAGCTTGTGACAGTGGTTCACAAAACACCTTGATCTTTTGTTAAGGAAAAACCATATAAATATGCATCCCTCCCATACGTATATTTCTAAATGCTCATAGAGAGACTTCTAAAGTCCTAGTTTGACTACTTGACTGTAGCCACATCACAGTGATGCCGTCACACTGAGTGCTTTATCAATACTGATAAAGAAACAAGTTGTTCAGGTTTTTGTACACCAAAAGTATGATTCATCATACAATGAATCATTGTAATCAGTGCACTAGTAATAACAGAAGTACTTCTGAAAGAAATAAAAATCCTAAATTACATTCTACAGGTACAATAAAAAGATTTTAGGTTTCTTCATCATTAATGGCAAAAGAAACATCCTAAAAAGGAACGAGGACGAAAAGCCATGCATGTGGTTGTGACTCCAGATGCCTAAAGTAACTACAACCACCCTTCTGTCTTGAGCAAAGATCTACAATATGATGCAGCAAAATATTATTAATCCATAAAATATCTTACATTTACAATAATATTTGGTTACCATCTAGCAATCTGTCACGGTTTAACTCCAGCCAGCAACTAAGCACCACAGCCTCTTGCTCACTGCCCCACGGTGGGATGGGGGAGAGAATCAGAATGGTAAAAGTAAGAAAACTCATGGGTCGAGATAAAGACAGTTTAACAGGTAAAGCAAAAGCCGTGTATGCAAGCAAAGCAAAACAAGGAATTCATTCACCACTTCCCATCAGCAGGCAGGTGTTCAGCCATCTCCAGGGAAGCAGGGCTCCATCATGCACAACACTTACTTGGGAAGACAAATGCCATCATTCCAAATGTCCCCCCCACCTCCTTCTTCCCCCAGCTTTATATGCTGAGCATGACGTCATATGGTGTGGAATATCCCTGTGGTCAGCTGGAGTCAGCTGTCCCAGCTGTGTCCCCTCCCAGCTTCTTACGCACCCCCAGCCCACTCACGGGTGGGGTGAGAAGCAGCAAAGGCCTTGACTCTGTGTAAGCACTGCTCAGCAGCAACAATGAAAACATCCCTGTGTCATCAATGCTGATTACAGCACAAATCCAAACCAGAGCCCCCTACTAGCTACTATGAAGGGAACTAACTGTATCCCAGTCAAAACCAACACACAACTCAAAATACTAACAGTACCGATAATTAAATTATCTTGCTAGCTGCAATTAGGTTTGGTTGTTGACTATTAAGTTTAAAAATCAACCCACTTGCCAAAGACAAAAGGGTCTAGAGCACAACTCTTATGAGAAGCAGCTGAGGGAACTGGGGCTATTCAGTCTGGAGAAGAGGAGGCTGAGGGGAGACCTTATCACTCTCTACAACTACCTGAAAGAGGGTTGTGGTGAGGTGGGTGTTGGTCTCTTCTCCCAAGTAACCAGCAATAGGACGAGAGGAAATGGCCTCAAGTTGCGCCAGGGGAGGTTTAGATTGGATATTAGGAAAAATTTCTTCACCGAGAGGGTGGTCAAGCATTGGAGCAGGCTGCCCAGGGAGGTGGTGGAGTCACTATCTCTGGAAGCATTCAAAAAATGTGTGGATGTGGCGCTTCAGGACATGGTTTAGGGGAGATGGTGGTGCTGGATTAGCGGTTGGACTTGATGATCTTGAAGGTCCTTTCCAACCTTAATGATTCTGTGATTCTGTGAAAAATTACAGAAATTATAGAAAGAATGATACACACAACCAGTCCAAGGTCCTGAGCACTCTTTGGTAAAAGCTGTAATTTTTCACCGTAAAGCAAAAAGTAAAGGGAAATATTTTCATATTAAATCATCACAGTACTATAACGATACATCTTAAAACGTAAGGGAGCATTACAATTTACACATCTAAAAAGAGAAGTGGCGTTTGATATGCGAAGTACAGACACAATAATACAATGCATTAATTAGAAGCGAGGGATTTCTGCCTTTGCTCATCACGGCCAAACATAGAATTAACCTTTTCCACTCTTAACTTTGTGATATTTGCAGACTATTTTGTATATAAAATAATTGCCCTTTCTGTGTCTCTGCTATTCTGGTTACACATCAGCAATTTTTTAGGACACCGACAGTGACTAGAAATTAATTATGATCAAAATCTTTATTATACTAATATAGGAACTTTTCTTCTAAAAAACATACACACCTGAACTTCTCAAGAAAAAAAGAAAAGTGCTTCAAAGGCCACCTCAAAGCTCTCCACCACCCTCAGCCAAACTGAAAGATTCTGTGATTCAATTATTCAAAGGACCTTTGGAAGCCTGGCTGGTCTGTTAGAGACCAAGGAGAGCTGATAAGAGTTATCAGTAATGCAGACACAGACTTTGCATCTGGACTGCAATGGTTTAAAGACAATAAAAAGTCTCTGCAAATTAGTTGTATCATATGGGAGACACTCACAGAGCAGCTCTCAGCATCCTAAAGAAGAAAATACATTTAACAGAAGAACTGAAGAGAAAATGGTATGTAATGCAGGTGTGTTTCTCAAAGTCTTTTATTTTTCCTTGCAACAGACCATGCATCACCTTCCACTGCTCCACGTAAAGAGGACCCTGTACAAACAGGTATTTCTCTAGCCTTTATCATTAGAAGAACTAAAACTTGACAGAAGATAATCCATTCATTTTTACAACCATTCAGTAGATTTAGATAACCAAGAAAATCAATACCTGGTTGTAAAGGCTGGCTGACGTGCTCTCCAATACATGGGGGTCTCGCCTGTCTCTCCCTCTGCCACCCCTGCCTCCCCCTCAAGACCCCGGATGGCAGATGGCTTCCCGAGCCAGGCGCATCGCCAGGGAGCACCTGGAGCACCCTTTCCCAGTGCCCCTCTCCTCCCTATGGGGGTACAGCCCAGTGAGGCCACCCTGGCTGCTCTGTAGGCTGCCACCGCACCAGACCTCTTCGGGGAACGCTGGCAGAGCTGCACCAGCAACAAAAAGGATGCCAAATTACTGTGATTTCTGTCATCTGGTGCAAACACATCCCACAGACACACGCTGCTGCCACCGTTTGCTCTGCAGTCCAG
The DNA here is from genome assembly GCF_964289735.1 of Phaethon aethereus. Classification (NCBI taxonomy): domain Eukaryota; kingdom Metazoa; phylum Chordata; class Aves; order Phaethontiformes; family Phaethontidae; genus Phaethon; species Phaethon aethereus. The sequence goes on along the minus strand of NC_138582.1, from coordinate 33,082,365 downwards.
CGGCAGGAATAGCTGCTTTGCCCTCTAAGACTCCCCATAAAAGTCTGCTTAAGGCAAAGCCTGCAAAACAGATGGAAAATGCCTTTTTCATCAAAGCCTTTTTATCACTGCTTCTTAAGCAACTTGTCTGCCTTCCTTAAAGTCAACTGAAATACCAAACCAGGACTGAACTCTAGGTCTCGCTCTCTGACCTACAAAACACAGGATACATCATGCTGGGGGTAGAGAGTGAGAGGATGGGTAGAGAAACACTTCTCTCACTATTGGCTGGTGGTAAGATCTACAGTTTTTAAATACTCTGCATAAATGGGAGCAAGCCAAATTCAACACTGGGAGATAAGCTGCAGTTTACAGGAACATTTTATTCTATATATTGAAAAAGTTGATCCAATGAATAATTTTTACTTTGCAAACAGCTGTGACATATCAGGAGAACTTACCTGGCGCAGAGCCCTCGGGGCAACGACAGAAGCTGAAGTAGGAATATGGCACAGAAATAGCCCGCTTCAAAACAGAGCAATCAAATAAATGGTAATCACTTGATAGATTATGAGTGCAAAGCAAAAATTAAATTCAGAAACGAATAACAGAACCCTGCAGAGAACAGTTATCCCTTATAGTCACCCACAAACCTTGAGAATTTTCTGGGAAGATGTCCTGTTCCATCTCTTCTACTTTAAAGGCCACTTGCTGATGTAATAAACAAATCAGTCTCTACAAACGAAGTCCCAATAGCACCCTGAAGCAACAAACCAATTATTCCAAATATTATCCAACATATTCATGTTCATCCCTTTCCTGCCTTTAGCTTATGCTACTGTTCTAGCTCATTCACAGGCCCATCTCCTTTCATAAATTGCATTGCTTCAACGGGGTACTGTTTACAGAAAGAACATTTCACACTTCTGAGCACTGATGTGCTCTTCAGGGAAAGGGGCTGGACCGCTTGCTACAATGCCCAAGAGGTGCTGCTCAACACAGTGCAAATTATCATGCTGAGAACATAAAAAGATGGAAACTGAAAAAAAAAATGAAGTTCCCAGCTCATCACATGTGACAAGAACTGTGCCAAGAAGTGCTGTGATGCGCTAAGGGGACAGCTGATGCCACCTGCTAACACACAGAGAGGCTAAGATGCCCTGCCTCTCCAGGTACCTGCCCGTCCCACTACAACGCTTGCTGCTTAAAAGCAGCGTTGTTTGCAACCCTCACGCCACCCCACCAGTTAGAGCCACCCAAATACTCCTATGTCTGAGGTCTCTTTTTCACAATGCTCTCTCACAGAGCCTTTTGCAAAATAAGCTTTTTCATAAATCTTCCTTAACCTTTGAGAATAATCATTTTACCAGTCATTAGCTGATGATATCCCTATAGCAGGTGCTACAGGAGTTTTGTCTTTCCCAAAGTAAAATACAAAATACAAGGACAGAAACGCTTTACTCATACTCCTTCTACCCCGCTTAACACATCTACATGGATAACGTTTAGCACAATTTATCTATAAAAGGTGCTGTAAGTCACTTTTAAAATAATATTTAACTGCTTTTTCTCCCTCCACACATTAAAATATACATTTTTTTCCAATAAGATATACGTTGATGAAACACTTTAAAAAGCCTGCAAGTCTATGCTACATTTATCCTCCTTTCCTCTCACCAAGGACCCACAGGCTTGCTGTCCTGCTGCTACACATAACTACTAAAACAAACAAGATGGCTAGCGCTTTGCTGAAATCGAGTCAGTCTCAAAAATGCCCCACAGGCTCAGTTTCTGTTTATTATTAACATTTACATGACAGACTTTCTGAGCTTTCTGACTCCTCACTTTTTAAAGCTAGAAGCTAACAGAATTGGGAAGAAAAAAACCACTGATTCTGGACAAGGCTATCCACAGCCACCAGTACTCTTGAAAGAAATCTGGAGACTAGAGGCAGAACCACCTCTGAGATGACCGTCTGCTTCCTGCCAAGGTGAGATGTTACATCCCAAAGAGTGGAATTTCCAAATATTAAACCACAGCTTCTACAGCATACATGAGCCAATAGGTCACAGAACTGTGAAGCATCTTCCAGGGTCTTCCTTGCTATTGCAGCAACCCAGGAGACAAATATCATGGTTCATCACATAACTGGTTTTCATCCTTCTCAATCCATTAGAAACCTATTTCAAACCAGGAAAGGCACAGAGCTAGCTGATCTTGTCTCTCCACTCCCACCTTCCCTTCATCACCATGTTCCTGGACCAATTTTGCAGGGTTATATTGACAACAGTACCTGTGATAGCTGGTTCACAGCTATTTTGTGTATGCACACACACTCCATTGGAGAGCATCCATGTGCAGGTTTTGGCTGGGGTGATTTTCTTCATAGTAGCTAGTGCGGGGCTATGGTTTGGATTTGTGCTGGAAACGGCATTGATGACACAGGGATGTTTTCATTGTTGCTCCTGAGCAGTGCTTACACAGAGTCAAGGCCTTTGCTGCTTCTCACACCACCCCACCCCACCAATGAGAAGGCTGGGGGTGCACAAGAAGCTGGGAGGGGACACAGCTGGGACAGCTGACCCCAATTAACCAAAGGGATATTCCACACCATATGACGTCATGCTCAGCATATAAAGCTGGGGGAAGAAGAACGAAGGGGGGGACGTTCGGAGTGATGGCATTTGTCTTCCCAGTAAGCATTATGCGTGATGAAGCCCTGCTTCCCTGGAGATGGCTGAACACCTGCCTGCCCATGGGGAGTGGTGAATAAATTCCTTGTTTGGCTTTGCTTGCATACACGGCTTTTGCTTTACCTATTAAACTGTCTTTATCTCAAACCATGAGTTTTCTTACTTTTACTCTTCCGATTCTGTCCCCCATCCCACTGCGAGGGAGTGAGCGAGCGGCTGGGTGGTGCTTAGTTGACATTTGGGGTAAAACCACAACAGTACAGCTTTTCAGATTGGTTCTCTTTCCATTTCCATGATCATCCTACAAGTCCGTCTTCATTCCCTGTTGATGTGAGTACCTCCATCATTAACAGAGCTGCTCCAAGTGTTCTTGATATGGTTTTGCCCCTATCTCCCACAAGGACAGCAATACTTCCCCGTCTCTGCTGAAATCAAAATGATTTGACTTACAAGGACAGTTCAACCATCTGTAATGAACAATACAACCCCACTGCTGTTCTCTTCATCACTTGTTTACAGCTAATGAAGTTGGAATTAATTGGTGCTAAATTAAAGTTAATTTTTTATTTTGAAAGGGTGACAAAAATGTTTCTTTGAAAATAAAGGGAACAAACACAACTGACATTTATGTTTACATCTAACCTGCTTACAGGCCAGGTTTTCATTATTTTCCTTTCTCACTTTTCATTTTCTCAAGAAAGATCATCACTGAGATAACAGCACTTCCAGATACTTTTCAGGTAGGGCAGTAGGGCATATAGCACATATATTGGTAAAGCATAAACCCTCACACTTTATATGTGGGGCTTTGCAGACCGTTTGGTCCGGTATTCTGTGGTCAGCAATGACAGTTTCAAAGGAAAGTGCAATAGGGACATTCCCACGATCAATATACCATCCCATTCCCAGGAACTACAGCTTTCCTTACACTCTGTAAGCAGATTAAAACCCCACAATCTTCCAGTACATCTTCTATGAACTATGGCTCTGAATACCCTTCTTTTAGGCAGCATCGCCCTCCTCTGTACACTGTCCTCATGTCTGTGCTTCAGTCATGTTCTACGGCAAGGAGCACTACAGTCTAGTTATGTTATTCAGGAGACGAATATTACCTTTTATCAGGTTTCATTTAGTTACTTTTCTGATTGTTCTGTTGTTTTCACACTACCAGACATAGAGAACAGAAGCTCTAAGCGCAACTGTTGCTCAACATTGCTTTATTTGATATGTCAATCCCTCCTAAAAACTACCTTTTTGATGTGAACATACGCAGTTACTTCAGTATTCCTTTACACCAAGCTCCTTCTATCTTTATCAAGCCACAGTTCAGGATATGCCCCACTGCCAACGAAGAAAAGGTAATGGAAGTTTCTGGAAGATAATGGCTCAATGAGCCAAAGACCTGGCCACTGTTTGATATAATTTATAGCAACCACTGGTTGTTCCAAATTGAATGTGAATAATATAAACCAAAGCCCCAGAGGCTATTCCAGTGGCAAGAAACTGACTTCACCGATTCTATGCCATGGCGATTCAGGAAACAAGATGATGTTCTGACTGACTAGCGATGTGTTGAAGAGCTGAAGAAGGATTGAGTCCTTCTGTTTTAGGAAGGAGTGCTAAATTACAGACTGAAATAGATACCACTACAATCAAAATACATTCTGCTTTAAGTAAAACCGTATTGCACATACTCTACACTGTATAATCCCTTTCCACTGTATAATCTCATTTCAGATCACACATAGTTTGCGATTAGGTCTTTCTGATCTTTCAGGCAGGTTTTGTGGTTCTTTTTTTAATCGCATGTTTGTAGATAAGAGGTTTACTGTTGTTTGGTTAAAATGCACCTGAAGTTCGAAACTGACATTACGAACTGTAGAAGTACCACCACCAGAAGATCTCCAGGCCTAACCAACACAAAGTATCTCAACAAGGCCACCTGATCTTTGGTTTCTCAAGAAACAAACAGGACACAAAGCCATCTATTCTCTGAACCTTTTCTTATAGACTAAATACAGAATCATAGAACAGTTTGGGTTGGAAGGGACCTTTAAAGGTCATCTAGTCCAATCCCCCTGCAATCAGCAGGGACATTTTCAACTAGATCAGGTTGCTCAGAGCCCCCTCTAATCTGACCCTGAATGTTTCCAGGGATGGGGCATCCACCACTTCTCTGGGCCACCAGTGGTTCACCACCCTCATTGTAAAAAATGTCTTCCTTATATCTAGTCTAAATCAACCCTCTTTTAGTTTAAAACCATTACATCTATATTACCTTAAATATACGTAAGCCAAACACCAATCTTTTCTTCTTGCCTTTAAAACAATTGTTTGACCGTTTCAAAGATCTCCCGAAAAACTTTCTTCCACAGGAACCAAATACAACCTCACCGGTGGCCACCTTCTTACTAGAGCTGAGAAGTCAGTTTTCTCATCCCATGATTTAAACATTTGCTGCACTGATATGAATTGAAGATATTTTTAAAATTGTGGATATGAAAACAGACATTACAAAACAACTAAAAGCTGCCAGACCATTCAAGAAGATAGGCAGTAAGGAAATGCCTCTGAAGCCTCTGGGCAGAGTAGGGCCTACTGGGCATGAGCCAAAGGTGACTGACACTGCGCAGTCACACCAAAGCATGTGCATGTGTCTGTCCTCGAGATCCCAGGCAGGAGTAACTGCACTCTCCACAATTCTCCACAAGAATATTTAGGTATCTATGTAAAGTACAATGATTTCAACAAGAAAATGAGAAATTTTGGACCATCTGCATTGTCTATTCTAGACAGCAGCCAGCGTTCACTGATGTCAGACACCAGGCGCCCTTATACATATTTCTTCATTATTCAACACTAGCTACTGTATTGAAGATGCTCCTCCTTAACAATCCCACTGATGATGGTGATGATTTTAAAATAATCTCCTGTGGAAGGCCCCTCTTCAGTCCATAAGCAATTAAAATTGTTCCCCTATGCTTCCCAACTCAGGATGTTCTCTTAGGGTACAATTTTCTAACTGATAAATATTTGCAATGAGTAGTGATGGCAGATGAGTCATTATTTTTTTTCCATTCATGTTAGGATTATTTGTTCAAAGTCCTGCATCCCAATTTATGAGTTAAAAATCACAAAACTAGATCCAGAGCTGTGCTTTCAAAACATACCATGGGCCCACGTCAAAGTGAACTCGATGTTTCACTCACAAATCTGGCAATGTTGCAGTTGAGGATGATCATGCTTGCTGAAATGGCATAAAGTGAAGGGATTGGCCATGGTAGGGAAAACAGTGCTATGCACCACTACTTCACATTACGCTACATTAAAAATCATCAAGCAAGTTGTCATAGTTCAGTTATACTACGCAACGTTATTGTATCTATGTCAGATCTTCAGATCTACCTTACAGTAAACAAGCATTTTATTCTGCACCCCTTCACCACCCATTAATGTAGACATATTCATTTATAAACAGTCCTGGCATTTAAAAACCAGCAGCAAACAAGTGGTGATTTGTGACAATTATGGATACACAATGGTTTCTCTTTAAAGCCACTAGGAAGTCATGCAAGCCCTCAAGAAATTTTGGAGCTCTTAGTTTTCACTCTTGATCCCTTCCTTTGAGAGAAGGGAAAGCACTGCCCTTTTAAGGAGACATGGCAATGAAAAAAATCTAAGTTTTTATATATTGATTATATTTTTAAAACACATGCAACAATCCTGGTGGAACAAATTGGACCTGAAGTTGGAATCTGACCCTGTAACTGAGAGGACTGCAACATATTAATATCAAATCATCAAAAAATACAGGTTGCACAGTCAAGCAAGTAGGGGGATAACACACCATTTGAGAGCAGCGGAAGACTCATATTTAATAATCTGCAAATGGCAATATATAAAACACCTTCCAAGTGGCAGAGGACCCAGAAAAAGCTGGGGGCAACAATTACCACCTACGGTCCTATTGGGACAGTGCGAGATTTGGGTAAACCCAATCTGCAAACTATTGCTTTGTCATTTGTTTCCAAGTAGTTTACCTATGATTTGTAACATCATTATAGGAAAAAGTAACCAAAACAGATACTTGTATTTTGAATGAAACAAAGACAGAACTTTATGAAAGCGTGGAGTTGTTATGAAAATAAAAATGGATTAGGAAGTCTTATGAAACTTGATTGCTTTTTCGATAAACCACTGTCAGCATACAAGATGGTCAATTTAGATGGATTAAAACTAAAGGGAAGTATCAGGAATATTTATAAGCACTCCTGGTCTAAATTTTTTTCCAAGATGCTTTTAACATGGAACAGTCATTGTGCAACAATGTTTGCTCTATGAGTCTAGGGCTGGGGGGTTTGTTGTTTTTTGTTTCTTTGTTTTTAATTATTTGAATGCTTTGCATTTAAAAGAATGAAACCACTGACAAAATACATGGTAGCAGAAAAATGCATCTGGCTTAACTCTACTGTCATCTTCAGCGTTCCTGTCTGAAATTCAACCTTTTTTTTCATTACGAGAAGCTAACTGAACTGTGGCCTGCAGGTATCAAAAGGAAATTGAGAATACACTGCCCAGTCTCTGGCCAATACTAGGTCCAGCTTGTTCTCGTTTCCTCTGGTAGATGGAAACAGTCTCCTTGGTAATACATGTATTTGTGTTAGTAACTGTTTATGAAGCCATAACACTGTTGTACAGACTCAGTGTGTGAAATTTGTTCTTTCAGATTTTTTAATAACATAGTAGAGTATGCTTTTGCTTTTTTTTTGTCTAGGAAAATGCTGCTGTAACAAATATTACAGGCAATAATTACCATGAAAAAACAGCCAGTCACTTATTGTGGGTCTGGTATTATGCTCATGTTACCCAACCTCACACTTCCATGAAGTTATTCCTGATACTGAGAGGTACATGAACAACAGTAACAGTCAACTGAAGAAATCACAGCAAAAATGTAACTGTGATGAAGATGACTTCATCTTGAAGATACCACCTTCACCACCTTCCACCCTGTCCCCTGGAAGCTGTATTCTGTATTAAACCACAGATGCACATTGTAAAAATTCACCAAGGTGTTACTGAATAGTTACAAAATGTCCATGGTACGGTTGATACTACTAACCTTACCTCTACTTCTGTCTACCAAAGATAACACAGACAAGATGGCATTATTTTCCATTACAGAATTCAATGATCTTCCTATTCCCATATAGGGAAGTGGATTCTTTTCCACTGTTAGCCAAGAATGCACAACATTTTCCATCTTTTTTCTATTTCCATACTATTAGCACTGGCCTAAAGGTCTACTTTCTTTGTCTTCATGTAACAAACCTAGAAGCAGCTGAGCATGTACAGTGCTCCATAACAAATGAAAGTATTTTCAGTCACAAAGGAGTTGACATTTAAAGTTTTCACTAAAATTAAGTGATTCTTTTCACACATAACACAGTGAATGGCACCTCCTTCTTCAGAATGGAGGGAAGTCTCAGAGAAGCATTGTTACTAGTTTAGTCTTAAAATCATACCCACTAGAAACGTAGGCTTGGAGAGCCGAAGGGAACCACAAATGCAAAACATTCCGCTTTGCATACCGTCAGACAGATGGTCCGTAACTTCCATAAATTCAAACATCCTCTCCTCCTCAACTTTTCCCCTGTCATCTTAGTCCTCTGACTTGTGATGCTCTGCTCCAGTTTTCCTATACTTCCCTTTTTTCTTGATGCCAGGCTTCTCCTATCATGCCTGCCTTTTTCTACAGCCATCAGTCAATTTACAGGAGAAAAAAAGTCCTGCTACAATTTAATGAAGATTCAAAGGTGAAGATAAATAAAGCCATTAACAAATAAATACATCTTTTAATAAAAGAGGTGAAAAGGAGTAGCTTCAGCCTGTGAGAAGCTGGCAGTCAAGGTTTGGTGCCTGCTTAACATCCACTTGCATTGAGTCCTCTCTGCAGCACTGGGTAACCACAGCCGCCTCCTTGCTGCTCTCCTGGGAGCCCCGAGTTAGGATGTTAGCTACTTTGGACAAGAGATGTGGCCTTCACAGAGAATGAGTTACTTCTCCATGAGTCACTGTTTGAAAGCAGCATTCACCTGACAGCAGCTTTTACTATGATACAAACATGATCACTTCCAGAGGCAGATTACATTGCTGTCCTGTAGATAAACCACATTTTGTGCAACCTGCAGCTAAACACTATCTTTGCAGAACATTACTGTGTTTTGAAAAATTACCACTTTTACGTAAGGAATAAGTTGTCTTTAGAATATCCATAATTTCTGATTATTTTCTTTGCCCCAGAAGAACTAAGACAACTGAATTTATTCTTTCTCCTTTGCACTTCTCAAAACAGACTTAAAAACTGCGATGCAGCTGCAAGTCCCCCGTGGAGCTGACAGCACAGCCTAACTACAGCCTCTTCTCTACCATCACCTTTTAGCTTTTCAAAATAGTTGAATCATATTATTTGTCTCTCATTTTTCTTCACCAATCTCATCTTATACACACAAAACCTTGATTCACCTCCTCAGCACAACTCAGCAGGTCACCGATTCCCCCAGTTTGCTTAGGGTAATCTTTGCCTTATTTTGTGCAACCTTAGGGTAATCTTTGCCTTATTTGACCTCCAATGCAAAGTCCTTATATTACTTGACGTTAAGGAAAAGATGTAGGTAGGTAAGTTTTCCTGGATACACTGCCCGTTCTACCTCCTCCTACCTTTAAAAGCCCCCCTTCTCCCTCCCAATCCCACCAGCATGGTCTAGCTGACACGAGTGACTACGGAGGCACATCTGACAACTTGCCCAGCAAAGAGCTCTCCCCTGGGCAGTGAGAATTGCTCTCTATCCTCTACATGACAGGTTTTTGCTGTTTGCACAGCAGATCTTAGCAGATGAGCAAATCTAGGCCAGCATCTTTCTTTACAGCATGCTGTGAGTAAGGAATCACAAGTTTATCTTAGCAGGCTGTGCCATATCAGTTTGCAAAGCTCTTCCTTTCACTAAAGCCAAAGCACTTGGCTCAAACACTCGAGTCAGGTTCTCATCCTGGCAGGAACAAGCACTGGTGGTGAACCATGTGAGCTGAAGCCCATTACAGCAACAGCGTAATGATACCTTGCTGATGAAAAGCATGACCCCAGACCACTGCAGCCTACTGTCCTGTTAATGATGTCAAAAGTTTTGTAATTTATCCAAAACTCTCCCTTTTTTTTTCAGGAAAAGAAGATGCTACTCTTACAGCCCTGATCATTGCAGCTGCAGCTTCAGTGGTAGGTTCAAGTAGGTTCAAGTTACTCCTTGGTTTGCATTATCAGAAAGTTATTGACCACTGACAGCACATAGAGACACACCACACCCCACTCCAAAATACCAGTGTGCTTCAGACACTACTCCATAGGGAAGAAAGGAAAAAAGGGACCCTGAACTGCTTGACTTGGGACTTTGAGAATCATGGGACTCATAACTTGGCCAGCTAAAACAGATTAAAAAAACATTCATGACAAACAGTTTGACGAGGAAAATGGCACTTCGGTGCTTCAGGGATGACTGCTAATAGTGAAGAAATACAGGGCAGAGCCTGTTGCAGAGCCTGCATCATCTGCAATGGCTGGTAGTTCTACTAATGTTTTGATAATGTACATAATTAAATTGATGTAAATTGGGAAGAGAGAGAAAAAGCATGTGTGCATGTGCACAGAAAATTAGAAAAGCATCATTCTACCACTCAAAATGATGAGGTTTTTTGTTCTACATCTCATCTTCCATCCTCTGCATAGGACCTTATAGTTGAATTTTGGATTCATTAATTTCATATAAAATAAGATAAAGAACCATGCACCAGATGCATATTTGTCTTTCACTTTAAAGGACTATCTTAAAAAGAGAATTGTTAACTTAGAAGGCCAGAAAAACATCATAGTCACAGATTTGTGTCTGTACATGACCCACAAACAGGATTTGCTAACAAAAGGCATTTGGCTATAACAGCAATATGCAGAGCACAATAAATCAATTTGAAGCAAGCATCTATAATGTCACCACCTCCAAAAAACATTTCACAAGCAAAAACATTTTTAAAACAGTAACACATGCTTTAGGACTGGTATTTTTTGGTCTCAGTTTGCAGCCAGGGCCATGTTTTGAAGAACTGAAAACAAACTCAAGGGCAGATTCAGACTGTGATGGTTTCCGTACGCCTGCTCTCCTCCCTGCCCTCCCCGCTCACTGCCGCGCTGAAGGGATGCTCTGTCACAAGGAATACATCAACCCGCCGACCAGCAAGGCTGTTACACAACGCGTCCATCTGTGGCTCCTCTGCTGGCTTTGACTGCTTGCCTTCAGAAAGCCAAGCGTGTCAGCACCCTCGCTTTGTATTTAAAAGGCTCTCCTTGTTCTTTAAATAACTCTACGGATGACGTTTGTGCAACTCCTCACTGCTGTACCTGGCTCATGAAGAGAAGTGCAGTGTCTCTGGGATTGCAGTACTGGGAACTGGCAAAATCCTACCTTTCCAAAGCAGAAATCCAGAAAAAAACAAAAAACAAAAAACCGAATGGGAGGTGAAAAAGCGAACGCTTCATTCTCGACAATTTTACTTTGCCAGACTCTCCATCCAGGCTGACATCTGATGACCAAGCATGTTTGTGGTTGAGCTGCACAGCAGAAACCCTAGCCCAGGAGGAGAAAGAGAAAGCTGCTCCCTCCTGCTGCCACTGGTCTGTCAGGAGCCCAAGCATCCTGGCACTGGGACGGACAGGACTCCCACTGGTTTGAACTGGTCTGATTTCTGTGCTTCTGCCTGGATAATGGAACTGCTGGTAATCTCAAAGGCTTGTCCCCAGTTTAACGGTGTTTAGGTAAACACACACCTAAATAACACCTTTTCCCTAGCCAAAGATGAATAATCAGAAAACACAGATTTCCAGTTGGATGGTGCTGGGTGCAACCACACAGTCAAATACGTTATTAAAAAAAGGAAAGAAAAAAGCTTTGGCCAGCTTCTGTAATCCACACCTTCGTCCAGCATACCCCACTCCCAAGCAACATATTTGAGAAAAATTTAAACATTTATCTGTTGATGTGAGAACAGACAATTGTAGCATAAAGCTACGTGTGTTAGGGCTGTTTAAACAAATTCATGTGCTGTCAACTCCAGCAGACAGATGTTTTAGTATCCAGACTCAGAGGAGCATATCTGAACCACCTTAATCACTTGACGGTGGAACACCTGTCAAAAAGATCATCTTTCCAAAATAGTTTGTGAAAACCTAAATGGCAAAATAAAACTATGTTGTTGCATGTGTGTTCACAGTCATGCTTTTTCTGGAATAACCAGTAATTCGGGGCACACAACCTAGCAACTTGTAAGGACCAGTTTTTCAGAAAATGTTAAGGTGTCAACTTTCAAAAAAAAAGTTGTTGCGATCAGTTGTTGCAATCAGATAACATGATCAACACAGTCTCACACATCACTCTTGAATCAGAGATGCACAGAAGTAAAACTGATTTCACATTTTAGCCTAGAGGGCATCTGAGTTATACAGGGAAGCCCAAATGTCTAGCGCAACTTTGCTGTGGTATTATTGCCATGGTGAACAGTCAAGACTTTGGATAATCCAAATGCAGTAATCAAAAAAGTAAGCGAAGCCTTCCTTTTTTGATTCATCTTCTCATTTTTTATTCCTCAAGAATAAGCAGTTTCTTTCTCAGTCAATTTTTTTTAAACTACCATTACTGAAAAAATCACAGAGCACTCACTAGAGTCAGAGAAACGTGATGTTTTAAAAGTTGCCTTCACAAAAATTTTCACAAGTAACTTACAGTTTAGAGTATAATCCAGCAGGCAAGGATTGTGGTCTCACCAAATACAACATGGAACAGTATTTCTATAGTATATGTAATATGCTCTTTAACACTGCAAAATGTTTGCAGTAGTAATATCCAGTATTTCTGACTCGTTATGAGTGGGTTACAGGTTATTACAATGTCAGTTCTGAAAAGGAGTATTTGCTTCAAAAACTGGAAGAGAGACAGCTATGAAAGGAAGAGGCTTTCTCTAATGATTTCTGGCAGTGATCTGAATAAGGTCTGTTCCCAAAATTAAATCACCAGGACAATATCTGACAATATTTGTCTTTGTTAACTCAAGCCTCACTTCAGCTTCAACTTCTGTGAACAGAAGTTTGTAAAAACTGAACATTTTGAGAAGCTTTTTTTGCAGCCAGAATTTTAACTGCACTCTCAAATCAAGCTTTAAAGTGAGTATTAATTTTTCACTTTTTTTCCGATGAAAGTTGTGATGTTTATGACTTCTTTATCAGACTGAAATCATGCACCTTCAAGCAGTGCCTTAGAACATGACAGAGCAAAGCTGTATGTATAGGTGGGAGGATTTCAGCACACTTACAGATTGCATTTTCCCATGTTAGACTGCTGGGAGAATGCATTAGCTGAAATTTTATTTCAGTAGCCCGCAATTCTTTGTGTTACTAAACAAGAAACAGACATGATAAAAGGGGTACTGGCTCCCCCTCCCCCCTCATATTTGCACTCCAGAAATATTTCATGAAGTTATATGCTGTCTTTTTCATCTCTGAGTTAAGATACCATTTGACAAGACAAGTTTAAGAAGTTGAACTACAGCTTGTTAATGTGCAATAGCAATTGATTATGTAACTCTTAAAAATTCACTTATAGCAGTGACAAGAATATAGTTATTGGTGGAAAGACAAAATAAATACCTGCTCTACTCAGAAATTAGCTGACAGCCCTGGTGAGTTGCTACTTGATTTAATTTCCATTAATTTTCCACTGGAGAAATTCCCAGTAGGGAACACGAAAGACTCAACAAGAAGTTTCTGCAAATACTTGGCTCCTTTAGCCAAGTGATCCTTTCCCCCCGTGCTGTTTTTAAGCCAAATGTGCTAAAACCAATGCTTTTGTACATGACTGGCTATTCCAAGCTTTGTGGAAACCACCATAAAGCAGAGTACCACTAGCGCACTGCACAAAATGCTTTGAGAAGTCCTAAGATTAGAAATATCAAATGGTAGAATAAAGAAAACAATGTGTTTTTTCAAATTTTTCCTTTTTATTATACTCACCATAAATATCAAGGGATTAATCCTGTAAAATTCAATTCATGCTAACAATCTCACCGAAACACACAGGTTTTTTTTCTCTAGAACAGATCCTCAATCCACCCAGAAAATGCCTGTTTGGCATTTATTATAGGATTAAAATGCATCTGTAATATGACTTCAGCCCTACAAAAGGGAGTGTGATGAATCACTGTAATTTTTTTATTTATTTATTTAGGAAAATTAAATGCAGGATTAAGCAACAGCTAAGTGGATGAATCGCCTTACATTTCCAAACCATGAAAAAATGTTCCCATTCATTTAAAACTCAGTTCCGGAAAATATGTACTGGAAATGGTCACATAAAAATGCACACGTCGGGTCCCTTCTAAATAACAGTTTTCAAAATGAGAGTTCCTGAAATACTCAATAATTAAACAGGAGCACATGTTAAAATACATCTGTATGGCACAACACAACAGAGTTATATTACATATAATATATATGCATATATATTTTATATACGTATGTGTGTGTGTGTGTGTGTGTGTGAGCTCCAGCTCAGCTAGCATGGGTCCCAACAGGGAGGATGTTCGGCACTGGGGAGAAGGCAGCACAATGGTGCTGCTGCTCACTGTCAGTGTGACAGCTCAGGATTGGGCCCAGACGATGGACTGCCAGGCGTTATGCCAGTGGAGGAAGTTCAAACCTGCATCCTCCACCTCTCAGGCAAAGCTCTTACATCCACAGGAACCTGGAAATCTTGTCTGCACCTCAGGAAATCAAAACCCAGCCCTGACTATAAAAATCACATTCTGTTGCATTTGTTGAAATGAAACAAAGTCGTGGCTTCCCTCCTTCCACCCTCAGACCCATCTTCTCCCACCACACCTATAGTCAGCAGTATCTTAAAAAATACGGCAAACAATAGAAAACAAAAAAATATTCAGTAGGCTTTGGTAACAAATGTAGGACACCCATGCTTGTACTTAGCTTTTAAAATGTAGTAAAATATTGCCTCCAGCTACATTAATTCAGTTTCCCAGGAACAAAAAGGGTATAGTTGAGAGCACTGATTATTCTCACTCTCCCACAAGCCACTTGCAATCATACTTGATTTGTAGTTTCCATACGCTTCCTTAATGACCATAATTGAGGCATGCTTTTTGGTCACAGCTCTGAAACCAATTTTGTATCCTTATCAGGGCTAGCAGGAAAGAGGGAGCAGCACTACATCTCCCTCTGAGTCCCCGTGCTCAAAAACCTACCTTTTAACCTCAATGCCTAAAACTGTATGCTTGTTGGTGCAACACCCAGTGCTGCTCCTTCTGTAGGGTCTGCAAAGGGATTTCTGTTAAGAAGCACGTGAGAGAAATCTTTCTGCATTTTAAAACAAATTACATTTAAAGCACATGTAAGTTTGACAAACCACTGCCATAAGCAATGAAATGCATTGCTTAAACCAAAATCTTGACTACACTACATTGAGCTTAAGTTAAAAGAGTCTTTAGAAATACATGCCAAGCTGGCTGACACAGGCTGGGATTCAGCTCCAGTTCGGGACACCTATATTTATGTATACATGCCTGCACTCCCACCACTTGTTGACAGAAACCTGGTCTCAATAATTAGTGGAGCACAGAGACTACTACTGGCAGGCTTAGGTGGGGCTTGACTAAATTTAGGTATCCACCACCTTCAAGATGCCCTAGTATATCCACCCCCGGCCATTAGCTGCTGGTCCCATATCAAGGTCTCGGGCATTTCCTGGTTCACATCCAGAGCTCTGCACAGGCACCTCAAATACCGGACGGCATGTAACACAGCACTGGATGCTCAGGTCTAGCCAGTTCCATCTCCCACTTGGCGCTTCCTACGATGAACTGCCCTCTAACTGGCCTCTGTATTGAGAGCTTCTGACCACAATGAGAGCTTACGCAAGGTACTTAAGTTTCACCATCTGAAAGGAAAACCCCATTCTTACCAACTTTTTCAGAATAAAGTATCTCCTGCATTGAATCAACAACTTGTTGACTGACAAGCTTAATCATAACTACATTCCTAAAATTAAGATGTACCCTACTAGCCTGTAATATTTAGCTCTTTCCAAGAGACCTCCAAAAGTACAGTAAAATAGTCCCAATTTTACATACAGAATGGCAAAAGAAGGAATGAGTTTGCCCAGCATCACTATCAGCTGGTGCTACCAATTCAGCAGCAAAATCCAGAACAGATCCCCCTCCATTGTTACTCCTGGAACCAGCAGCACCCTCAGCAGGGTATCAAGGTAACTTTCCAAAACAATTAATTAAGCATTACCTCAACAAAACCAAGGTGTGGGTTTGTCTCAACACTTCTAAGCTTGTGTATCGGGCTTATATTTGCTTTTGTCTCTGAATAAAAACCACTTGCTGTCTTGAAGATTAAGTTCATCCTTGAGCACAGCTGTACATAAAGTGCTGTAAAATACTGGAAACTAAACAGTGTTTATTGAACATTATGTATTTTGTTCAGAGGGACATGCTGGGTTGGTAATGCTAACGGCATTTTGAGTTCATCTCTGAATAGGCATATTTTGGCACCATTCCCATTCACGGTGTGAAATTAAAAGATTACTATTTTGAAAGTATACAAGCTAGCCTGGTATGCAATTTGTCTGTTGCAGGTAAAGCTGATCGTAAGGAAGCGGGCTCTTAAGCTGGAAGTCTATTTGCTTTACTCCAGATTTTACTAATGCTCCTGCAGTACGAGAAGGACGGGCTCCTAGCTGAAGCATTTCATAGGCACTGAAGAGCTGTTACCTGCTTCCCATGCTTTCAGAATATTTTCATGAAGATAAAACCCCCGTTTCTTCATCTGTTCAAGTTATAAAGACTACAAGAATTACACTAGGTCCTTCTACATCTTCATTAGCAGGGTTTTTTAATTAAAAACCCACGTGTACTACAGTATATAGAGAATATTAGTCCCTTCCCTTCAGGGAAGAGAATGGGTAACGCAGCTTTTCCATACTCTAATTGGCCCCTGTGATTTTTAGAAAATAATGATTTTCTAATTTGACAACTTTCTGGTGAACTTACTGATAAAACCAGCTTGGTCTCTGAATTGAATTATTTCCCTCAGCATCATGCTCTTTTAGCATTAGTCCCCAGCAAAATATTCAGCTCTTTGTTCACTTTTGGGCTATTCAGCCAGATTCTTCCCCCAGACTCCAAACTCAAAGCTGAAAGGGGGACACAGTGATATTAGAGTAACCAGGTGTCATAACTCAACCTCTACATGTATTTAATTTCAGATTTCCCTGTATTTGTATTGCTTGCTATACTACGGTTAAAAAGACACATGCATCTAAAGGAAGCAGCTAAAGTATCTTACATCAGGAATGATTAACGCTATAAAGCTGTTACAGATAGTAGCAATAAATAGGGCTTTAGAAACAGAGAAGTTTGCCCTCTCCTCAGCTGAGAAGGCAGGTGTTGCACTGAAGAAAAAGGTACCAGATATCTATGAGAAACCAAAATAATGCTGAACATCTATCCCGTGTTATGCTTCTTAGAGAGGTCCCAAAGTGTTTTTGAGATGCTTAGGCACAATTCTGCTCTCACCACTTGCACCTCACATCTCAACCTAGTGTTTTAATCTCTGGAAAAATCTGTTAAATCTGTTTCTGAGAAATTCGGTGAATGTAAATATACAAATCTGCCAACACCTCTAGCCTGAGGCTATGCAGGAGGCACAGTACAGCAGCAGCGGTTCCCAGACAATTTATCTGATTTTCAACCAGCTGCTCGGACCCATTTGCAAAATGGCACAATTTCAGGGGGGAGGGGAACAAACCCCAGATCTTGATCTGTTTCAGGAGGCCAACTTCCTTCACAATGTAGGCAGAATTTTAAAATTCTATAAATATAAGAATATGCTTGTTTTTTCTAGCAGTCCAAGTTTTATACTTAAATTCCTATTAGAAATGAAAACGCAGTTATAGAGTGGAATAATACAGCCTTCTTAATGCTACACTGTATCTAAACAAGAAACATATATACATATATATATATTAGGTCTACATACCCATCTTCCACAAAAAGGCAACTCAGATTGTTGAAAACTAGTAGCAGAAAAATGTTAAGGAGCAGGAATGAGGGGAGAAAAAAAAATACCTGCTAATCCTTTTGGGAATGGTAGACATGCCATTTTCTAACAACATTGTGAAAGCAAAATAGAGTTCACTCTTTTTTGTTTTGCACTGATGCTTGATTTTATTTAGTAGAAGCTCTCATAGGTCTTTAAATAATTCATAACGCAGTGCCTGTTGTTTAGTTCAAGGCGGGAGCTTGGGGAATGTTAATCAAATCAGAGATGAATTGGCACAGCTGTAAATCTGCAAGACCCCTCCCCGATGAGCTCATCCCCTAGCAGTGCAAATTAGAATGACATCATGCTTGCAAAGCTGCGCGCGCGCACTCACACTCCCTGTCTCCTCCCTGTGCAGGATTTATGCTACTTTTTCACATAGCTTTTTTCCAGAACAATCATTATACAGATATACCTAAGGTAGAAGAAACAGGAGCTGGAGGACCTGCTGCTACATCCGTGGGCTTTGCCCCAGCTCCAGCACAGACATAAAAGATAAGTCTTTCTACTTGGAAAAGAGTGAAACTGCATATTTATCAGTCCAGCTCAAAAAATACTTCAAAAAAAGTATGAGAGACATGCCTTTGAATAAGACCCACAAGTACTTTTCAAAGGACTGCTCAATAATTTTACTTGATTTTCACTGAGCATGATGCATGATGAGCATGCAACTTCATGACCTTTAGCTCACAAAACAATCCTCAAAACCAGGTCTCAAACAGATGTGTTTGAAAAAGAAAATGCTCATACAGCCACGCTGTTGAAATCTCTCCTTTCTCTAACCCTGTTTCAGTTAGCCATCAGACACTTAAGGCATAGATACAAAAATATGCAGCATACGTGGACAGTCAGAATCTATTAATAATGGATAATTTCACAGACAAACTAAACGGTTAATAAAAAGCCCATAGACAGAAATAATGTACGGGAATGAAATGATCAGAGAACAATTCTGATACGAACCTGCAGAAGTTCAAGGTGTTTTCCTAATTGTCCATGAACAGAAAGGGCAGCTGTGTGTGTTTAGTGTTATGAATATACTAGCCCAGGTCCACAACAAGCTTCATAACTTCAGGAAGTACAGTAAGCATTAATATTAATAAGCTCATTTAGGTCTATTTCATGCTCTTCAATAATTGAAGTTATCATAATTTTACTACTGAAGTTTATAAAATTACAGATTGGAATAGAAAGCACAGCTCAGTTGTCCGATGCAGTCAGCATACCACTCAACAAAACGAAATTGGAAACACCTCTCAGTCTCATAGCATCTACTGGTCTGGTAAACAGCCCGTGCAAAGATCAGGTTTCTTCCTTTGTATTGAATATGGGCATATTATATAAAACCCCTTATGATAGTGGAATGGGGAAGAAACATATTCTAAGACAAGTTTTAAACTTTATCACTATGTATTCCTCATAAAACACACAAAAAAATGCTTCCTACACTTTTGAAATTGTAGATACTTTTTTTCTGTCCACGTGTAAAAGCCGTTATAAAAACATCCTAATTGAAGATACCCAAGGTTAAGTAACATAGTTTTAATATGCAGTATCATCTCTTGCTTTGTAATCCAGCTCAAAACCAAGGGACCAGGTTTCCATCCCATGTGAGAGTGACAGAATAAGTCTGCAGGAGCTTTACAGGCTTGCCAGTCATAGTTCCAAATTACTGGATTTTCTAGGATTCGTGTTACCTGTTGAGCTATGCTATTCAAAATCTGCCGTTTGGAGAAAAAAAGGGCACACAGTAGATTCTTGGCAATGTATGAAGAGCTTTGCAGACAGAAACATACAGGAGAATTAAAACAGGCCTCTGAAGAAAAAGATTATAGCTTTTTAGATGCACAGGAAAAATAGAAAACAAGAAGAGAACACACACAGGCAAGACACAGAAACTGAATTTGATAGCGATGAAGGACACAGGGCAGCAAGACGCATTCAGCAGTCAGTGCCACATGGTCTAAGCCAAGATAAAAGGTGCAGCAACAGCAAGAGGGGCATCTCCAGCCAACAAGGAGGCATGGCTGCTCACCTCAGAGGTGAACACAACCAGGGTGTTTTGAAAGTGTTAGTAGTGTCTGAGGGGCACTTGGAAAACCCGGCAGAAGAAAGGAATCAGCCAGCGGACACGAGGAGTTTGCAGAGGGGCGAAGGACAGTTCCAGCCTGACATGACCTGGCTGGTGTGGAAGCAGAAGAGGAAAAAGCCAGACTCTTAGGTTAGAGGACTTTAGGACTATGACTTTGCACAGCATTTTTAGTGTCTAGTATCATTCCTGGACTAGGACTTTCTTCAGACACTAACATAAAACCAAAACAGAAGAGGTTCATTTCTCACTGAATTGCAAATTAAGTTCTCCATGAATGAGCAGAAAGCTTCATTATTTCAAACTAATACGCGTTCCAAATATATTTTCAGATACGAGATTATGAAAACTAAAATACATATGCCCAGAGAAGAATAAATGCATCAACAAAGCCATGCTTCAGCAACAGGATTGCAGAGGCAAGCACTACTACAAAACACCAAGACCAAAGCAAAGGATTGCAGGCATCTCCCACCGGGGATACCTGATGGAGCCGTTCAGCGTCCCTGTGCTGCGTGGCAAGCGAACCAGCGGAGGTTCATACCCCAGGAGAGCACAGTAAGGCAAGGCATGATCCCCTCAGAGCGGGGAATTTCTGCGGGACTTGTACAGACACAGGATGCAGTAAAGCAACACCTGCACAAACACTTTGGCTCATCTGTGAATCTCCTTCCACTCTGAGGAGTCCTGCCTAGCCTTCTCACGTAAACATTTGCATGGTGATATGTTCAAGATTTCAGAAAATAAGAGGGAAAACAAGCCAAAATGTCCCTTCTGATCCAAGTGCAGTTTTCGAATCTTGTAAACAGACTTTGTATTACGAAGAACTGTTTGGAAATCTCCCATCTTAACATCAAAGTCTTTGGCAATTAGCCCCCAGATCCAAATTCTGTGGCTTCATTCTACCACAGTTTGAGGATACATACTTATCCTTCAGTGTTTACTCTTCTCACAATGTCAAACAGCTTGAACCTCTCTCTTCTCCCCCTCCAAAATGGGATGCTTCAAATTAATCTGGACAAAAGCTAAGCAGAAAAACTAGATTAAACAACAGCTTGTTTCATCTCTCTATGCTGTTACTTTGCCCCAGAAGATGATAACAAAATGCATCAGTACTGCTTCCACTTAAAGAAAGTAATTTTAGATTTCTAATTTAGAAAAAAATCTTTTTACCTAAGCTTTTCCCCATCTTCTTTCCATCTGCACGCAGCAGCAGAAAGACTTAATGCAATTTAGTGACTAATGGCACACAATTTTTGTCTTTAGTGCTTGATAAGCCTCTCCAAGCAGAAAATATGTAAATGAAGAGGTACAATATGGAAAAATTCTATTGACATAGAAGACCTGTATTTCTGCTGCCTTCAAAAGATGCACAGAACGATTCCCACTTGGATAGTCAAAGCGACAGGCACACTTTGATTACTTATTATTAATGTTTTTTTAATATAATCTAATTCTGCAAAAGTTATTCTGAAGATCTATGGAATGTAAAGCATATCCTTTCTGGGGATTGTTTCAATGATACTACTACAATATACATATATGTATAGACAGCAAGCTTAACTTCTTTACAACTTATTAAAGGATGGTTTAAAAAACTTTATAGAAGTACCATAACTGCATGCAAGACTTGCTTATGTGGCTTTTTTATAACAGTATGTATTAATTTACATTTCTTTGATCTACATAAGACAAGGTGAGAGACAAAGACTGCTGCCAGTTTCTTGCAGACAGGGATCTAAACCGTAAGATGCAAGATGGGCAGGTGCAGAAGGAAGTGCATGCCCGAAAATGTACGGAGGTAGTCAATCTGTGGTGTAACATCGGGCAGAAGTGGCACTTTAGGGAAGATCTGAAGACCTGTGGAACAAATCAGGGTGTTCAAGCCACAGGAAACATGGAGCTCGGCACAAGGAAAGTATATGGAGAATAAGCAATAAAGGGACTTCTGGATGAAATAACCAGAAAGATTTCAAGAGCTAAGATGGTCAGAAGTAATTGGAGTTTGATAACACAGATGGATAACCAGCAAAGAGAGAGCTACATGCCAAGAAAACAAAATAAGGCTTCCTCGCTGGCTACTTCATTTTTCTGCTTGTACAGTTTCTCTTCTATGTGCCAGTGAAGCATCATAAGATATTACTAATAAAGAAGGAGAAATAAAATCAGTCCAGGTCTTGTGCTGGCCTGGTTAAACAGGAGAAATTACCAATTCACTAAAGCACAGCCCTAGTCATTATTTAAAAAGGATTTTAAAATAGAGCCAAGTTATTGTCTGTTCTAAAACTACTTATTCACCAGTTAAAAATAAACAGCACTGGCATAATCAGCAGAATGCTAACTCTGCTCTTCTACGCTCCTCCTATCCCTAACATCTGCTTTAGAAAGAGTGGTTTATGTTGGTTAAACACATCTTTTGCAGTTTCATTAAGATACAGCAATGCTGTATTTTATGGAGCTCCGTTACTTCGAACTTCATCTAATACTTGCTGCTAGATAACCAACAGACAAGAACTGCAGCACACCAAGGTATTACTTCAGACCATTGCATCAGTCATTAAACACAAGGTTTTCTTCTGCTGAACCATGCACTTGCATTTCTTTATCTCTGCTTCCTTAGACTGACAGCAGACCATCACATTAAAACCAGTTTTGTTTTCTTTGAACGCAGAAGTTTCCACTATGTGGAACAAGAAACAAGAGTTTATCAGACTGAGATTGGAGCCTTTTAAACATTTTCATGCTATTCGATCCTTGCAATGGGATGCATAGGTTGGAGAGTCTCACTGAACAAAAGCAAAGCACTGCAAGACTGGCAACATAAGGCATAGGAACCACTGTGACTGTGATTCAGATGTATTTTCTGTAGTACTGTTTCAGTTATTTACGTATACTTATACAATAGGCACACACACTGTATAGTCCATTTTAAGTCTCCCAGAAGCTATTTTTCAGCGAATTAACCTAAAAAAACATTCTCTCTGATGCTGCTTTGGTGGACATTTAAAGAATGACCAAATTTGCAGATATGTCACAACTGGAGATGCACCAAAGAAAGATCTGAAGAAGCTGAAAGTAAGATGCAAAATTAGAACAAAAATTTTAAAATTATTATACAGATGAGAAACGGCTCGATGCACAAAAGTTTATATTGCCCATATAGCTTTGAGAAGAAATTCACCTTCTCTCTTAAATCTTTGGCCTTAAGGTAAGGGCCCACAGTAAGAGAAAAAAACATATCTGATGCAATGCAGTAGATCTCAACTACCTAGCCCTTCACTTAGCTTTGACTACCCAACCACCCACACCGCTCCCAGGCCTCCAGTGCACCCGTGTACCCCACACTGCGGCTGGCAGGGCAGAGGGACCTGCGTGGAGTTGCATGACAGTCCTTGCAACCACCTTCCAAAAACGCTTCCAAATCAATTCCTGCTTCCAAATGAGTTATGCTGATTTTTAAAGAAGATCGATGAGTGGGGAGTTAGTACCTCTGTACCTTTCAGGCTTTTGTTCAAGCCAGACCACTCGCTGTGGGCACTGCCTCCTCCTCCCCAGGGATCCCCCAGTCCTCAGTGACAACACTCCTAGAACCACAATTTACTTAACAGGTGACTGGTAACAATTATTTGTGAATCACAAACTCATCTCAGAGTTTAAAAGGTATCCCACCTTTTTAACCTCCTCTAAAAACCCTCTCAAAGGAATTCACTTCAGCCTAAACGTTTGTGAGTTTTCGTTTGACCCAGGGGGACAGGCAGGTTGTTTATCTGAGGCATTTTAGCTAATCTGTTCAGCAGTTTGAGCTCTACATCTATAAAAACAGACCAATTTTTTCTATACGTTATACTAAAAAAATTGTACTTTTATGTAATTTTATATAACAAATTGTGTTTTTAAATAAAACTGCAATGACTAAATGTGACTTACTTTGTCTTAAAGATCTCATTGAGAATAAATATGTTTGAAAAAAACTAGTGAAGTCTGACCTCCCAGCTTCCTCTAATAAGCACGCAAGAAGGATTTTCAAAGGCTGTGGAGTGTCAGCTGTAGAAAGCGGCCATCCCCTCATGCTCCTCAGAGGTGACAAGCTGCACGTTCCCCCAGCAGGGCTGCTTGCACCTCATCTCTGTAATGCAATGCAGTTACAATACGCAGTGCTAACTTACATAGCTGAAATAGTCCCTAGCAGCTGTAACCTCTTCTACAAGCACCATCAGACTCCAAAAATTATCAATGTCCACAGGTGCTTCCTTTGTTATTTTTTATTTAATTGAAAGCAAACAAACTAGACGTAACTAATCGCTGGAGCTGAGAGATTATGCAGAGTCTGCATCCCTTGAGCTTTTTTCTAAGGAGGTGGCATGACTCGGGATCCTAAGTCCCATTTTTAGTAATACTTCATGAGGCTTAGGTTGATAAGTATGTAACTGCTGCAAACACAGTACAGGTGCTTTGAACCCCACACCTTCTAGCGGCAGAGTCGTCACTCAGCTCATTCCTGTGACCTGAGCTGTAGAGAACGTTGAACTCATGAGCATGTGTTTTCTTACCCAAAAAATGTACCCTTCTGATATTCATCTTTATGTTTGTGTTAAGTGAGGTATAAGAATTGGTATCACAGATGCTAAGCTCTTCATAAGGTAAGCCACAAAAAAGAAAGACTGATGCTTGTTCTTTTAAATCTCTACTGCTGTGAAACACACTTTTCTGTTTGAAGACCAACCTGACTGTAAAATTGCCTTTAAACCAGATGACAAAATAAAAGTCTCAGTTCTTAATCCCCAGATCACTATTAAAATTTGTTGTTTAACACCTCATCTGGACTGATCAGAGACTGGCAATAACCTAACTGCCACATGCAGCATGACAGATAGTCAGAATCCACTACAGAATACACTACCAAGGCTAACAACTCCATCTACACATTGTGTCCATCTACACAATTCACTTACCCCAACATTTTCAGAAAGCAGATGACTACCAGTTTGACAAACTCATGCACAGGTCTCATTGCAAAAAGTCCTGGGCAACTGCAAGTCTGGGTGCTCAGCACCTTAACAAGCCATGCTTTATATGACTTGAGTTAATCACCCAAAGATAAAAGGTTTTAAATAAATAAATGATATTTTAAGAATGCATGCTTTTGACCATCCTTTGAATCCAAATATGAGAATAGAAAAAGCATTTTAACATCTAAAAGAAACCATGGGTGTATCAGGTCTGGCTGAGATGGAGTTAATTTTCCCCATAGCAGCCCTCATAGTGCCGTGCTTCGGATCAGTAGCTAGAAAGGTGTGGATGACACGCCAGTGTTTTGGCTACTGCTGAGCAGTGCTCCCACAGCATCAAGGCTGTCTCTCCAACATCCCCCTCGCCCCCAAAGGCCAGTTAGGCTGGGGGTAGGCAAGATCTTGGGAGGGGGACACAGCCAGGACAGCTGACCCAAACTGACCAAAGGGATTTTCCACACCATATGACACTGTGCTCAGCAACAAAAGCTAAGAGAAAGGAGTGGGGGGCATTGGTCGTTAAGGTACTTGTCTTCCAGGGCAACCACTACACGTACTGAAGGCCTGGCTCCTGGGAAGTGGCTGGACATTGCCTGCTGATGGGAAGTAGAGAAGAAATCTTTTGTTTCCCTTTGCTTCCACACACGGCCTTTGCTTTTGCTTTACTAAACTGTCTCTATCTTGACCCATGAGTTATTTTCCATCTTATTTTCTCCCTCACTGCCCCCGTCCTGCTAAGGAGGGGAGTGATAGAGCGGCTGGGTCCAGCCAAGGGCGTCCAGCCAAGGTCGACCCACCACAATGACCTTTTGTTTTAAGGCCATTAGGCATACAAGGCAGGAACGACATAGATTTTTTTTTTTTTAATACAAGGGGGTATAAGCTTTTATAAGTAATAGAAAGCTTTGCGTTTGGATCAGAGGTTTTTCCATTTTTTGACTTGACTTTGAGGCGAGATTTTGAATGAGGGACCTCAGATGGGAAGTATACATGAGGCATAAAAGTTAGAAATAGAAGCTGGCTGTTGGGAGTCAGAAGAAGGAGGGCACGGCTGGCAGTCAGGCAGTCTTCACTTCTAATCCTGGTACAGTCCCTGCCTTGCTGGGCACCACTTCCTCCTGCTGTACCACTTCTTGAACATCTTTTAAAGTTGTTTTGCTTACTGTTCCCTGTTATTTTAGAACATGTTAGTGTCTGTACAGCACTGAATCATAAAATTGCTGTACTAAGCATTATTATTTTTATTGTCAGCACAGTTGCTATCCTGCACACATTGAAGCAGACTTGATAAATTTTGAAGGTATCACCATCTGAATACTTTATTTTCCCCAAAAATAAACTGTTACGTCCCTGTGCACGCATGAAGTCCAGTTATAAGGAAGAAAGCATCGTCTCTTCTAAATTATACAGCACGCTAATGAGATGCGCTTCTGTACGTAAGTACATAACAATGCACACACATGGACAAGCAAAAGTACATGGGAAACCATTCGTATCAGATGTAGTTAGCAAAGCGGCCATTCTCAGAGTGTTTAATTTTTGGAAGCCGTGTGTTTCAACTGGATGATGCACCTGAAAATACTCAGTAGGAAATGGTCCTTACTTTTAACAGAGGGTCATCTCTTCAACCATCCCCAGGACTAACTTCAACCCAATTCCCACAGAAAACAATTAAAGTATCCTTTGGAGGGGAAGGGCAAATAGAAATGAACTCTGAGACTCATCTAAACCTTGTGAATTCATGTTCGCAAGGCTCTACAGATATGCATATATATTTTAGATATACTATACATATACAAAATAAATGCTTCATCACTGCTGTTTTACAATCTGTAGTTTGTCAAAACCTATCTAGTGCATCACTATTCAAATGAACAGTAATGAAGTTTCAAAGCCGCACAGATGGATGGTTGCCAACTTCCTCCTTCCTTTAGAGCATAAAACAATGCTTCTGCTTTATACCTGCTGTAAACAAACCACATTCAAAGCACGAAATGCTCAAACCAAGCCTCCCTACCTCCAGTGGCACTCTGCTGTTGGAAGCCTACGTACATTCTGGGGAGCACAGAGGGAAGGAGACGCAGGCAGAAGGAGCAGCTGAAGTATATTAAGCATTATAAAAAAGATGACTTAAATTGCAGAGCTAGCAGCGGCGATAAGACTACTGCTTTTACAAGTGAACAACAGATATGCCTTCTCTATACTAGTTTTAGTGCCATCCTTCAGTGGACAAAAGTGGCATTTCTGGGCTTCTAGCCACGCATGAACTACAGCAGATTGGGTCGGGTCCAATGTTGAGCCCATACAATGCATTAATGTGGAAAATATTACGCTCCCTTTCCCAGAAAACAAATGCTGGATTCGTTTTTCAGAACCTGTTACTTCTATTACCATGTGAAAATGCCAGCAGTCTCACCCAGTTATTCTACTCACTAACCTCACAGAGGTACTCAGCTTGACCAGCTGTGGAGCTCCTCTAATCTCCTTCACCACCATTTTACCTTCTATGTTAAAATTGGAGAATAAAGGCAGAGGGGGAAAAAATAATAATAAAGCAACAGAAAATGTTCATGCTTAAAGGGCTTGATCCACAAATTCCTCACAAGCAACAGAGAAGCCACAGGCATCTTCGGTTCCTGCCTGTGACACGCTCAAGGGTTTCTGCCGCTGTGCATCTCTGCTGATCGGCGTCAGTCCCCTTCCTTTCCTACCCCATCCCACCTCTAACCTAGCCCCCCGGTTCCCCAGAGGGTGCCTCAATCCCCTGCCCTTGGCAAAAGGCCAGAGCTTGAACACCTGTGCCACCATGAAATGGGATATTCACCCATTGGATGTTCATTTCCAACTTTATTCATGCAACCCGTATTAAACAGTGATTGGATAAAATGTGTTCTTTCCACTCACCAAAAAGAGACTGTCTTCCATTATGGAAAACGATGGAGGGGAAAATAAAAAAAAAAGGAAAGAAGGTATATCGTTCTCCACACCCACTGGGGTACGGGGAAGAAGCAATGGATGTAAAAAGCAATGAGGGAGGTTTTAGCTGTAATGTGAAAAAATTCTATCAATAGAAATATTTAAACCCTGGAACCGACTGCCCTTCTGAATGGCGACCTGTCACTAGGTACCAACTTTTAAGAAAAGATTAGACAAACAATTATCAAAAGGGATACATACAACTGATCTTTCTGGGGGTAACTGAAGACCTACATGACCCGTGGAGGACCTTCCACTTGTATTTTTGCTGTTCCAATGCTATAAATCAAAATATGCTAGTATCTATCATATCTTCTAAACACATCTCTAAGGCAACAATATTTAAGCTACCAGTATAATAAGTGAGCAATTATTTGGCATAGATGATGATATGGGAAATCTGGCAATATACCAGAAATAAAGCACGCAGTCATACATCTCCTAAAAGATAGAATTTGGGAAAGTATTCAGCATATTTTTTAAACAGAAGATTACGAGTTTAAGGTTGTTAAAATCTGTTTAAATATTTTCCATTAAAACAACAGCAATTCTCTTTATCAACAAGACAAGGCTCTGAGGTAGTGACAGCATATCCAGTTATTCCATCAAGATAAACTCTAACATAAAATAAGAATTTACTCTATGTACATACATACACAGATGTTCCAAGGAAATAAATAAATCTTTACCAATCACAGCACAGCTTTCTGTAACTTATAAATCCCACAACTTTTTTTATGCGCATTGGGTACTGCAGATGACAGCCAGATCTTGTTTTCACTGAAATAAATTAGGGAAGATGTATGGTGGCAGAGGCAATTTCCTTCAGTGAAGCTACACTAGTTGCAAGAGCAGCCCATTGCGTGTGCAGCTTGGCACCGCTCAGCCCATCTCCAGTTCTCATCCTCTAGAGGTAGCTGCCCTAACTGGGTAATAAACAAAGCTTCCTGATAGCCTAAAAAGAGAAACCAAGGTGCCCTCAACCCCCTAAAAGAATTTCTGTAACAGGTACCCATTCACGCTTGTGCAGGACAGGCAGAATGGAGTCCCCACAATCCTACGAATGGGCTCCTATAGTGGTCTAGAGATAACTTTGTGCATTTTGGGCTCAAGCATAGTGTAAACAGAAAACAACTATTAGACTCAGCAATATATACTGACAAAACTGGTTTAGGAACAGAGGAAATTAGCCATCTATTCATAACAGTTGTCTTCCAGGCTTTTTGTTGTCTACTTTTCATTTGGCTTGTGGGTTTTTGGTTTGGTTGGTTTTGTTTGGAGGTTTTCGGGGAGGGGGGTGGGGATGTCTGTTTGTTGTTGGTTTTTAAACTAGAAAGATAAGCTTCTTCAAAAAGTCTAGTGTTTTCTTTAGGTTGTACTGTTTACAGAAATCGGTAACAATGTGTCTGTCGCTGCTTATATAAATAGCGTGTGTTGTTTGTGGCCTCACCACAGGCGTTACTCAGCAGATTTAATTATCCTGTTTGTGATTTAGCATTGTATAGAAACATATCCTAGCATGTATACACAAACGAAAGTTTGTGACTCTTGGCTAGATCACAGAAATGAAGAAACTTACCACCAAGCAAAGCAGATTTTGAACTTCAGTCTGTTGTTCACTGCTTCCTCCCCCGCCCCCAAACAAAAATTGGATATAATCAGCTTATATAACAATTGCTGGTAACTTCACAAAAATAGTAGTGAAAAAATGACAATTGGGTTCACGTGTTTAGCTAGCCAGATTTGCTTTAGCCCAGCTACTTCCTTCCCTCCATGAGCTTGCACTGCTCTCAGGAGCCTTCCTTCCCGATGCCGTAGGGCAGGCAAAGGTCACCTGGATATTTTCCAGGCACACAAATACACTCAGTGCATAATATGAGAACAGGAGCTTTCAACCATGTAACTCTTTAATGTAGCACAATACAATTTACCCCAAACATTGTTTATAGAACACATCATAGAAGCATGATATAAGCCGTTTCAGAGTATTTGGAAGTATACCTTTTGGAGAGGAAGAAAAATGTATTCCTCTTTGGAACTAAAGGGAAGGTTTTAGAAGTCCAACCGTGAAAAATGTAAAATATTTAAAAGAAGGTGAGGTTTGGAGAGTCGCTGGTGTTTTTAAGCGATGGCTGGAGCAGAGGCATAGCCACAGAAAGAACAGCACAGGGAGAACAAGTGGGAGGAAGCGAATATGCAGCAATAGATGGGTAGGTGGGAGGCTGTACAGCACAGTGAGTCAAGAGGAGATTTTACAAAGCAGGAGGGCAATCTAGGCCAGATGACTTCTAAGTTCCCGTGACTTCAAGGGATACATTTAGTTCAGACAAGCTTTAATTTAAAAAAGTAGGTAAGAAAAGCAGAAATACACAGAATGGCTTAGTATTTGCCCCTTGATGTAGGGGTGGACAGAAGGACAGGTTGTTTTAAGTTTTGAGGTCTGACTAAAGATTTTATTTTCCATATTTCCTGCTTCTGACATACCTGATAACAGGTAAATAAGCCATACTTCTAGAACCAGAGAGAGGCAAATAACAATAAAGCCAACAGTACTTTAAAAGGCTCAGATGGCACTGGAGGACTGTGACGAATCGGAGCTCCTTTCGGAGGGTTGTATTGTACCACTCACATACAATAAAAACTAGCGGGGAGCCAGGGTCTCCTCAGCTGTACCTGAGCAGTCCCCTCCAGCTCAGGAGGATTTTATGGGTGAAGTCAGGACAGCATCTACCGCTGCAGAGGCTCAGCTGCGACCATGACACCAAGGGGCAGCAGCTGCCGAGACCTCAATCCTGGTCCCACAGAAGGAAGTCTCAGCCATGCTGGGCAGCGCTGCTACGTGGGACATCTACTGACCTCTCATGGCTTCTTTCACGGCAACTACATTTTTCCCTGGCTTGTAAAATCCAGCTCCCCACTGCAGATATGCAGCCTCTCCAATTCCTCTGCCATAATAATGACAGGCAACTCAATTAATACTGTGAACACTCTGGATGTCTGCACAACAGGTTGCCAAAAAAAGAAGAAAATCCCAAGAAAAAAGAAAACAAAAAACCCTAAAGATAACTAAGAACATTTGCTGCATAATGTAATTCAAAGCTTCTATCTGTAGGACCTAAACAAACCATATTTATTAATGTTACACATTATGTTTTAATTTAAGATGTGAAAGCTTGGTTTTGTACTGCTTTAATTTTAATTATTTATTAAAAGCGTTGTACATATCCAGTTTATTTTGGTAAGACCCATATTATGCATTCAATGTAGATTTTCTCCCCAAGCTTCTTACTCAGATGAAAACATAATAAAATGACAAAATTGCTGCATTCTCCTGCATATATTTGCTCCAGAGATTAGCATGAGATAGTAATGTATCTTCCTTTGTAATATTTTGAACTTCTGTCAACATCATCATAAAATATATACCACAAAATATAAATAAGTGTAACCACAAGCCTTTTTAGGTCATGTGTTTTAAAGGGCTTTCAACATTGATTAGATTTTTACTATTGCTGCTGTTGTTATTATTCCTGTGATCTAAAAGTACTCTAGATAGGTACCAGAAGTAGAAACACTAGTTTAGAAAGGTTAAATATGAGCAAGGTATTTCTCAGGATATCAGAGATGAGTGCACAGATATGTCACACAAACACATGCTTAAGCTCTCATTATATATACATATATGTGTATATATACATAAAAATAGTATTTAATAGTTACTCTGCACTTACTATGAGAATTAAGCATCTGTAATCTTGGAGCCAAGGGCCCAATGAACCCTACAAAAGCAACCACCATTACGTAAAATAAACTAAGTAACATTGAGAAGCAAGAGAGAGCATGAGCAAGCCCCATACTAATAGCCCTGCTACCACTGATCTAGAGAGGAGAGGGAAAAGGGAAGAGAGAAGGCCAATTCATTTAATCCAAGAGGACATTAACAAAACAAAGGTCCATGACTTCAGGATGCAGTTCTCAGGAGCTAACAAGCTAGGAAAAAGCAGCCAAAATATTCTTTCTAAATCATTGGCACAGAATTATCAGGAAGTGGCATCAAACATTTCTTCACAGACACTTTTTCATTAGAAAGAAATATCAAAATAGGCCCAGCATATCCTCTTCATCATGTTTTGCCTCCTCACCTCCTTGACCACCCAGCCAGGTGAGGAATCTCCTCACACCTAGCCGTCAGGCACACAGTACTTCCCAATCCATGTAGTATGTGGCACTGTGTGTTTGTGTATGGGAAAGTCCTAAATGCCTGTTTTTAAACTTTACTTCACTGCCTGCCTCAGCTTCAAGGGAGGAATGAATCAGACATTCACAGTGAAAACAAAAGCAATGATCCAAATTAAGATAAAGAGGAAAAGCAGACAGATATAGCAGGGAGCTTAAGTTTGGGAGCAGAGTATGGGATGAAGAATGTCCTTCATATACAAAATTAAGTAAAAGACTACAAAGAATTTTAAGACGGGTTTTCCTGGGGAAAGCATTACCTAAACACAGGCTTTACTTCATTATAAATCTGACCATAATGATGGCACATCTCGTGCTGGTGGAAAAATCACCCTCCGTCCCTCTTCAAAGAAACAACCAAGACATTAAGTTTTGGGTAACAAACCAAATCAAATGAGGAGCAACAGCACTACTATATAAGAATAACTTATTAAAAGCATCAATTGACTATTGACTCCATTTACCATCTGGAATACTGCTATTACTAAAAACATCTACGTGTCAGCACGGTAGCAGCCTCAACGCAGTATGCCAGTGTCGATGCTGCAGAGGACAACTGTTTCCATAGGACATTAGAGCTCAGGTGTCCAGCCATATGTGGGCTTCTGGTATGTTCCTGGAGACAAGGAAGGACAACTCTCCAATATCTAGATTTTAATATAATGTATAATTAAAGAAAAGAAACTCTGCTACTGTATTCTGGCAATGACGTTCTATTCTTTTTCCCTCAGTTCCCCCCAAGGAGGCTATTTCGAAGATATAGTTATCAAACAAACCATTTCACATACACAGCCACTAACAGTGAATGTTTTATCTCAAAATGAGAATGAAATTATGTTGCCAAACATTGGTTCTATACAAAATGTAAACACACATTTGCTTGGGAATGTTAAATATTTTTAGCAAAATGTCTCATCTCATTTCATCTTTTACTCTATGGATGGAAGAGTGAGGTACTTCAGGATGTGCTGTCTCTACTGGGACCACTAATAGCAGAAGTTCATGTTTAACACACAGCTTTCTCCTGGTCCACTGAAGATACTACTACCTCTCTTCTGTTCACTGAGTACCAAGCACAGACAGCCTGAGGTTACTTGGCAGACACAGTATCAGATCACCTGCGGGAATTCCTGTAGCAGAATTTAAAATACAAACCCGTGCAAAATCACAAAACTCCTTACATTGTGAGCTTCACTAGCATACTTGAAGAAGAAAACCTATTTTTTATTGCTGGCTCAAGAAAACTGTGAACTAGTCATTCAGTACGTATTAAAAACACATTGAACCCAATGGGTTAATGCTTGCACAGGGAACAAAAGCCACGCTTCAGGTCACGAGCAGTACATGTCCAATGCAATACAATGCCATCGAGTATTGCTTCGGTAACAAAGGCAAAGGATATTTTATTTGGAAAGACTAGCAACTTACCAAAAATTGTAGCTGCTTCATGCAGACCTTGTGTATCTAGCAACACTCCTGTTGATCAGGGAGTAAAAAGGAAAGAGTTGGAGCTTATATTAAACCATGCAGATTACTAAAACCACAGGAAGATGTGGTTCTGATTCAAATAAAAATAACCCGTTAGAAAAATCTAATTTATCTACATATCCTAATCTAGATATTGATATTTCAAAGTGATTAAGTGCTCCATCCTTTGACAATGTTCCTGTTATCACAAAAACTGAAGTAGTAATAGGTAAAATGGGTATCTGATGCATATAAACCATCACATAATAGAAATCAGAAAATCTTTCTTACAGAAATTAATAAAAGACACCTTAAAAATAGCCTTTCATCTATACAAACCAATTATACACTTTAGGTACCACATAAGAAAATTGGGTTAAATGAGTTTCATTGTAGTGTAGTTGTCTTAGGGATACAAATTAAAGACTGAAAACCCCTTGTATACATAATGCAAGCATATTACTATAAATGGAGAAAAGTCACACCTTCTACCTCGTTTTTTAAAAAATGTGTAAACTTAATGTTTTCATAGAGATGATGCTAAAGGAGCTAAGGCAGAAATTTCTAAAAATATTTTACAAAAAACGATCAGTGCTACAGCTCCTCTCAGAAAGGCAAGCTCCATGTCTTTCCTGACCTCAATGATACAATGTCGAATACCACTGCATAAACTAGAATATTTTAATTTTATAGCATTCAAATAAACTTATAGCTATGAACATAGCTATGATGTATGTAATCTATGTAACCATACACACGGTAGCCCATTCTTGCACGTTTCACAGATACACAAGTTATAAACCATGTACTCATTGACTTTTTTCTTTTTCTCAGCACAGATGGCATTTCAAGAGGAATTTTTTTTGTGCCACAGCTAACACAGACCACAAAGAAATTACTCTTATTGAATATTGCCTGCTGTTGAATAGTGTTTTGAAATTACACTCCATTTTTTAAGGGAACTGAAGAGCTGAGAACAAGCCATGCATTCACAGCTATGGCTAACAGATAAAGCAGTAATCCTGACTGAATGCAGCTCTTCAAGAACCAGCGTCTCATGGGTGCTGCAGATTAAGGACATGTTTTTCCTCTGCACCACATTAGAGGATTTCATAGAAATTTGCTTGGTAATAAGATCATTGTCCATTGCCAACTTCCATCAGACAGATAAAATTATTTAGCCTTTTGTCTTGGCTACCAGTGGAAGAAGATTTTAAAGAGAAGTAGTTATACTTCTATAGATGAAGATAAGTCTTACTAAGCAGTGCTTTGAATATGCAATTTTCTAGAGAAAGGGGAAACTTATTTATAAGTGTATATGTACATATGTATGTGTATATGTATGTATATACATGCACAAGCAAAATCTTCTTTTGAAAATAATAATTACCTAAAATAATACAGACTCCAATGTCAGGCAGTATGACAACTTAGCATTACCACATTTAATTGCACAACCAAATTCTCATGCTTTTATTTTTCACTGAAATTTCATAACCTGGGAACACTACTGCAAGCCCACAGTTAAAAATTTGGACAACAACATTGGCCAAAAATCCAGATGGCTAAAGTACCAAGCTGGTACTAGAAGTTCCCTCTCCTAATATTAATACCACCGCACACATCAGAAGAGAGGGTGAAAGCTGAAAATTATGGAAACCCAGAAAAATTAACTAAGAGGTCCACGTGATGACCAGCTGCTACAAGAAGCCCCACCAAACAGAAAGCCACTTATTCACAAGAAGTAAGCTTCATCTGTATTCTTGCTAGGTCCATCACTCTTAAATCACGTACTGCTCTCACAGGATCAAGTATAGTAAACCAGGCTCAAAGATCACAATGACATGTAGTTGCCATTATACCAAATTATGAGAAAATCACTATCAAATGCTAAACATTATGAGTAAAAAGCAGAAAAAGTGCTTTGCTTTATTCATGAGATTAATATTCCCTCTGCTTTGAACATTACTGGGAAAAAAATACCTCAAGAGTAATATTAACTCATCCAAAATTCACACTGTAAAAAGAATATTACGTTGGCAAAATCCTGCTGGATAGGCCAGACAGTGTATCTATGACTGGTGATGAAAGAATAAATTATGCTAGTCTCATAACTGCTTCCTCTACAAGCTGCAACTGATTGAACACGATGGATAATACAGTTAAGTACAAGAAACTTCAAAACTCAGATACATACACAGTACTATGCAAAGGAGAGAAATGGAGCAACTGAGAAAAGTCCACTGAAAAATAAAGATTATGCACACTTTCAGAGTAATTTTTTCTACAGCAGGGGATGTTAGACCTTTTTCAACAAACGATCCTATCCAGCACATCACTGTGGATACCTGGCAGTGGGGACTTCTGAGTGCTAATGCTCGAGTCTGTACCACCTGGCTATGAAATCCAATCTTACTTGTAACAAGCTCAACCACCCCTATGTTCATCCACTCTTTGAACGGGACAATCCTAATGAGTGTGTCCTCTCTTCCCAAGCACGCTTGAAACTTGATCCATCTCACCACTTGAAAGGTGAGTTTCTAACAGTTTGCAAGCTGCCACAAATGCTGTCATCCATCTCAGCACCATAAGAAGCTGGTTCAGCTATCACGGCAACAAACACTATGCACACCCAGGCAAGTTAATCTGGAAGATGACATTCCAGTTAAATGAGCAAGGTGATGTCCTGCTTTCAGATGGGATAGAGTTAATTTTCTTCACTGAAGCTAGTATGAGGCTATGTTTTGGATGTGGTATGAAAAAATGTTGATAACATACTGATGTTTTGGGTTGCTGCTAAGCAGTCAAAGACTGCCTGGCTTTTCATGCTGGCCTGCCAGCGAGAAGGCTGGGGGTGCACGGGAAGCTGGGAGGGGACACAGCGGGGACAGCTGACCCAGGCTGACCAAAGAGATATTCCATACCATATGACATCATGCTCAGCATATAAAGCTGGGGGAAGAAGAAGGAAGGGGGGACATTTGGAGTGATGGCATTTGTCTTCCCAAGTAAGTGTTACACATGATGGAGCCCTGCTTCCCTGGAGATGGCTGAACACCTGCCTGCCCATGGGGAGTGGTGAAAGAATTCCTTGTTTTGCTTTGCTTGTGTGCGCGGCTTCTGCTTTCCCTATTAAACTGTCTTTATCTCGACCCATGAGTTTTCTCACTTTTACTCTTCCGATTCTCTCCCCCGTCCCACTGTGGGGGAGTGAGCGAGCAGCTGCGTGGTGCTTAGTTGCCGGCTGGGGTTAAACCACGACAGGTGACTTTTGGAGTTGTGGTTTGGCTCTGCAGTAGGTAGCTGCAGAGTTTTTATTTGCAATTTAATCTACACTTTTCAAAGAAGCTTCTGCTACACTGCTTTTGCATCATGCAGGCAGATCAAAGGCATCTAGAGCTTAAAGCACTTACACACTCCTTCTAGAACGCAAAGAAAATTTAGTATTAGAAAACAGCATCATGAAATATATAGCTTTTTACTTCAAAATATGCTAACAGACTGATTCTCTGATTGCTCTTTGGTTAAGACTCTTTTTCCCATTAACAGTCGAGAAATGCTGCCTAGAAAGTACCACACCTTTTTGCAGCAGACCATGAAGAGCAGTTTACCATCAATATTAAACATAATCAGGCTCTAATGACTGCTTGGGTGAAATCCAATCAAGCTGCACGCAAATTTAACTAGCAAAACAAAGCAACAATTTACTACTTCAATAATTAGCTGGTGTGGGGTATTTGGAGAAGCTGCTTTTAAACACATGGTATTGCCAACTACCAACATTTTTACAGAAGTCCTGAAATATGTGAATGACTCTGGGACTAATTCTCATTACATGCAAAACAAACATTTTCAAAGTTTCTAACTATCCTGGATGCACAAAAAATGAAACTTAAAAAGCGGGAGTGCTCAACCTATAGGATGGTGAAAAAAGTTGAAGAAAACCTCACGCCTCAATGAAGTGCTTTTGGGCTAGAAGGAAAGCTAAGGATCTCAGAAGCTCACAGAGCTACAGTCAGTAAATCTGAAGCACAGCCTGGTTTCGTGGCCTTTTGTTTTCACCCATTTGACAGAAAAGCCTCAGCAGCCAACAAATAGTTGATGTCCTCTGAAACTGCCCCATCAATCCACTCCGCCGAAATCATGAGGGATACAGCAAGGGAGCTCCCTCATGGAGAACCAAGGTTGGTACAACCAACCATCCTAAAACAGATGGAGAAGAATCACAGAAGACAATCTCTGAATAAACAACATCTCTGGATAAACAGAAAAGCACACCTTGATTGTCAGGTTCTTCCCTCTGCGAGTAGACTGGGATGTCCTCCTAGTGAGGATATCAGTTAAGCAGATACTGGTTTTGATCTGAGAGTCAGGCTCCTGGAGAGTTTCGGCTATGAAAATACGCAAATATTGCCACTGAAATGCATGGTGCATAATCAATCATGCCCAGCAGGCCTTACGGATCAACACCACACTCTCTAATCAGAAGGCTGCCCAGAGCTACATTCCTGGAGAGACCAGGCAAGAAAATCATTTAGGGATAAAATGCCTATACTGTTTCTTTATCATGATGGTCAGAAAACATGGCTGCAATTAATTTTGCCCCAGTTTTCTTTAGCTATTCTGGTCGGACCTAAAGAGTCAATGGGGAAAGAATTCCTAGAGACGTTTCATTTACTTTGTTTCAATTATTTCACATATTAATTCTTTCATTAAATTATAAACTAATTAGTAGATAAAGTATAGGCACATGAATGAACATTAATTCTGCAGTAGTTGAGAAACTTTTTTGCATATGAAAGAAACAGAAGATAGCAAAATCCAATATATTATTGTCATGGCAAATGTCACTGCTTAATAGCAGTGAACCAGAAGAGCACAGGAACTCAAGGTTTTATCACACAATAACTATTTTCACCCTATAGGAAGTGCTTAAGCAGCTGAGGTTTAGCTTTGGCTTGTCCTTTAAGTGCACAAACAATGTAGAAAAAGTCAGGCAATTAGAAAGTTTGTATGTCTGTCTTTTTTTCAGAGAAGATAGGGTAGGAGGACTGGGGAAAAGGAAAATGATGTGGCAAGGGGATAATACAAATTTCACTGTATTTTGAGGTCATCTAGCAGAAGGTTAACAAAGGCGAAACTATTCAAACACTCCCACCCACCAGAGGGGTAGGAACAATGTCTGCCCAGTTCCTTCTTTAATTCTCCTAACTTTTTTCGATGTTTCCTTTCTGGTACACCTGAAAGGACACCACTTCTGACACTAATGCATATAAGTTTTGAAGGGTTTCCAGATACAGCTGGTTAAAACACTTCTGTATAAAAGGACCTTTAATACCATCACCATTTCCAGACATTTATTCTCACATTTCACTCAAAAAAAGGGAACTTCACCCCTTGCTCTCCATTGCCCACCCTTCCATCCTTCTCCTCTGAGAGACAGAAGCTGTTCCCCACGTGCCTGACCTGCTTTGGGTCCCCACATCATGACTCACACCCACCATATCAGCAGCCCAGGCTTTTTCTTGCCTTTCTTGTTGACGTGCTTTGGGAGTAAATGTGGATTCCGGGACGTAACTGATCATACAAATAAGCAAAAAGGCTCTGTTAAACTCACACGGTGCTGCCTACGGGGGACATCATCTTTGATTGCATCTGACCTCTGCAGATGCACCTGCCTGAAACACTGGTAGACCTGTGCTTGCTTCTGCCTACAAGGCAAGGTGATTAGTCCCTCAATGAAACCACTCTCTTTTTAGAAAATGACCTTTCATTGCTCAGATGCTGGGGATCTGGGCTGTGTTCGATTGCTCATGTTTGAACTGGAGGTCAATCTAAAGCATATTCTCCTCTGTTGTATAGATAACATCCCAATTCTCAGAGATAATTGCAGTTTATAGTCAAGTGGTCAGACCCCTGTCTCCAAGACAGCAGTCCTTTAATGTGCTGAAACTACTGAAACTTATAAAGGGAAAGTAAGGAATTCAAATTTTCTTATTATATGAAATAATTAATCTAGTCAAGTTGGAACAGTTTCATTTATTCTCATCTGAACTTCAGAAGTAGGAAAGCTACTTAACTGAGTTAAGTTTCGTTCAAAATGACCAAATGAAAAAATCTCAAAACTGAAAGACTTAATGCTGTTAACCTCTCATTTCAGTTTTGCATTCCAAAGCATAAGCCAGTAAAAAAAGTCATGATCTTCTCCTGTTTTAATCCAAGACACTTCCAATGCAGCACATAACTTAGAGAAAGGTCTGCATTATTTATGCAAGATGAAATAAAAAATGTAAACAATCAATTTTAAAATTTTGTTTAATTTCAGTATTAAAATTATCCTGCATGTAATAGTATTTATTTCAGGTCTGCTACATTTAACCTGACACTATTACTTTAAAGAACTGCCCTATGAAGCACCAGGACTTTGACGGTTAAGACACCTCCTTTGTACACCAGAGACTCCAGTTCAGGTCCTTGTTCCAGATGCAACAACAGAAGAACCTGAATCCATACCTTCCACGCTCCAGGCAAGCGTGTAACTGTTTGGCTACTAATCAGTATGGATCTACTCCTTCTATCCAGATATTGAAAATCAAAACTCTAAAGCGTCCATGTTTTCCATTAGTTTTCCATTCTCCTGCACGCGCATATGAGATAGCCACCAGCCTGTCCCTGCTCTACAGTTCCATCTACTGTAACTTCAGCGCACCTGAATATCAATCACTCAAAACACCAGGGACTCAGTTTATTTTCACATTTCTGAAATTTCAGAGTCTATAAGCAGTAATGAAAGCCCTGTGGCTGAATGCCTGAGAAGCAACATTTATTATGCCCATTATTTTCCAAACTATTAGTTATTTTGGATACAGTGCCTCACAAAGATTTTTATCCTTATTCACTGAGATCCTTAAAAACCAGTAAGATGGGATGGGATGGGATTTGTGGTCATTCTGTGGTCAAAGTGAAATACAGTTATCCATGTTACCAGCTCTTTTGCAGACACTTTTTCAAAGCTCTCAGGAAGGCACTCATATACCCTTGTTAATAATGATTCTGCAGTACGATAAACTTCTGTCTCAAAATCACTTACATATTGTCCTGGGTTTAGTGGCATACTGCAGAATTTAATGTTATCCTTTACTTTGGCATCTGAAGTGAAGCAGGTAACCTTCTCAGCTCCACTAAGGTTTTAAAACAAAATAAACAGCAAGCTTCATTTCCATAGCATTTTCTACTTCACAGTGATAGCTGAAAGTCTTTTGTAAAGAGGGTGTATGTAGCAATAAGAAATGAAGATTATATTAAAACCCTTATTTCTCCCACACTTTTGTAAACATCATCTGATTAATTCAAGATGACCTTCCACAACTGGATACAACAAATCTACGAAGGCGGATGGATGTTCTCATCAGAGGAGAGGACAGTCGAGAGTCAAAGAGAGGAGGAGTTCACCTCTGGGGAACAGGCAACTCCATCAACATGGTCCTAGACAGAAGACTGGAAGGGGCTTATAAAGGAGAACACCAAATGCCTGGACTCTCAGTTCCCAGAGAATATGACTTAGAGATCAAACTGTGAAGAGGAAGAGAGACTAGGCATTCCCCTCATTACATGAACACATATTTGGGAAGATCTCCAAGCAAAGTTTTTAGTGTTATTCCTGTCCATTGCGGACAAATGGACCAATAATTCACCCCAGATTAAAAGTGAAACTTAAGCTTGTCTGCAAAACTGTAGCAAGAGTGACCAAGACATTTATCATGCT
Source organism: Phaethon aethereus (assembly GCF_964289735.1). Taxonomy (NCBI): domain Eukaryota; kingdom Metazoa; phylum Chordata; class Aves; order Phaethontiformes; family Phaethontidae; genus Phaethon; species Phaethon aethereus. The sequence continues at coordinate 33,040,937 of NC_138582.1, read as the reverse complement.
ATTGAATTTAGACTCCATCTTTGTATTCTACTTCATTCTCTAATTCTGCTAATGCAACAGCTCAACCTGCATGTCTGAAAACATGCAACAACATAATATGGTCATTTATCTGTTCCCAACAAAATACAGAAACAAAGAACAATGTTAGAAGACATTTTTGCAAATGAACTTATTTCCTATCATCGTAAGTATCCTGTGCTCACAACTGGTATCACAATTAGTCTTAAGAAGTCATTAAAGATGTTTATTTATCCTCTTTTCCACCTCACTGGGGAAAAATTATCCGTCCCTCCAAGGAAGGATGATCTTGCAGTTACAGAAAAGGGGAGCTCAACTACTTCAAGTGGATTACCTGCATGAACAAACACAAAAAGCCACTTAAATCCTGGACCTTAGCTGCTTGAATTGTAAAATGGAAATGCTAACATATGGTTTGAGCAGGAGGTTGGACTAGGTGACTTCCTGACGTCCCTGCTGACCTGAATTTTCTGATGGTCCTATTTGCTTTGAGACACATCAGGATGAATGAGAAGGGCACTCAGTCGTTACAGGGTTGATTACTGGTGAAAATCTCAAGTAAGTGTCCTAACATTTTCAAGGTCTTAATGCATAGCTTTTTACTAGATATATGTGCGAAAAAAAAAATGCTGTCAAAATGCTCATGAACTTTGTGGTTTTCACAAGTGTCATCTATGAGAGCCAGAGGCAAATGACAGTCATTCTGTTCTGGATGATGTGGCAGAACCTGCTGGTTTATGCTGGTTTCTAGAAAGCAAACAATCCAAAAAACCAACAAAACATCCAGTTTGACTATATATTTTTTAAGTGGCAGTATAAACTCAGAAGACATTTCATTGAATATTACGTGCAATTTACCAGGCAGGTTAAAAAAAAAATCTTTGCAGATAGACTGATGCCAACACAAAATCACAAACAACAAAAAGAAAAAGCACTTGTCATCTTGCAACACAGAATACGCAATTTGTTGTCAGCTTTTCACCACTTATACAAGTGAGTCTGTTTAGTATAAAAGAAACAAATCCAGTAATGCTAATGTTCAGCATTCCCTAGAGGAGTCATTCCCTTTCTCTCTCAAAGCAGTGAAGTCCTTTCCCAAAGTTCATGGTTCTAGACTCTGTATTTTTCAGACCCTTCTCTTTAAATCACTAGCCAGTATGTAATTCTCAGTTTCTCCTTCTCTTACTATTATTCCACTTAAATATCATGAAGGGAAAAAAAATAGACAAACAAACCTTGAGTTTCTCGCTGTGTTATACATCGAGTCTCAGATAAAGAACAATTATTTTTCTCAAAATAATTCCTTACAGATAGCTTATAATTAAAAGTGTATCTGCCCAGACGTGAATGCTGAAGACACAAACATTTATGCGCATTCACAACAGATCTGCAAGGAATAACTAAATAAAAAGCAATCCCAAAATCCCCATTTTGTACAATTTTATTTCCCTGCATTAGCCTTTTCTCACCACTTTTTTCTATTAATTAATTTCATGGACTACATTATGACCCAGCTGTATACCTATACAGGCGTATAACAGAACTTAAGATACTACATCCTCACTGTGCAGAGTAAGTTATTGCACATTCCCCTGAGGATAAAGTGGCTGCAGGTGTGACAGTAAAAAAATAATTAAACAAGAAATTTTTAAAAATTGCTAGCAAGTCAGGTGATTCTATGTCTAATTTAGAAGATTACTTATTGGGGTGAAGCTGAATCAACAATCTCTTCCTCTTTTGGGAGTACCTCAGTTGCAGCATGTTATAAAAGCAAAGACACTGCAAAAGCAATCCAAAGTCCTACACTGCAGATGGTGTCAGTTTTTACTACCAGTGTTTTCAATTTTCTAGCAGATCTCTCAAGTACTGGTATTATGATTGACTTTGGACTGCTCGGTCACAAATATTAGTCTTATCAGTTCATAATACCACTTTTCAAACTTGCCTCCAACATACTTTTAAAAAAAAAAAAAAGAAAAAAAAAAGAGCTTAAAACAACAACAAAAACCCCAGCTCTCCTTACCTTGCTGGAGGCACATCAATATTTGAAGAAACAACCTTGCGCTTCTGTTCCAGAAGACAAACAGAACGAGTGTTTTCCTTTTCATACTCATGAGCTCTGTTTGTTTTTTTGGTCTCTGCTGTTTTTAAATCTTCCTCCTTTGTGGTGAACAGGAGAAACTGTTGGTCTGGCAGTTTTTGACTGATGTCACTTTTTACATCCTCCTGTTGAAATGCAGGGAAGGTCATTTCACGCTTGATGCTGGCCGCCTGTAAAATTAAAAGCAATTATTAAATTTTCCTCTAATTCTCCTAAAATGTGGGGGGAACAATGATGACCCAATACCCACAGGCATTTATTTCTAATTAGCTCTTTGAATCAGAGAACAGCCGTTAGTTTCTCAACAGAAGAATTCTTGCCCATTTGATAATGCAATCCATTACCTCTCAATGCTAAATCAAAAAGGTATTTGAATCAGAATATCTGAAACCACAGTATATACAACATATATTTAACGTATACACATCTGTGCTGCATAACTAAGCAAAAGAAATCCTAGCAGCCCTCCTCCTAAAATTCCAGGAAAAAAGTCAGAATTTATCCAAATAAAAGGCAACCAAGAAATTAAAGCTCTTCTGACAGCCACTTACTGGATTCCTTAACAGCTGTATTTGTAAATGAGGGTTTCTCCAGGAACAGAAAAATACTTCACTACAGTCCAACTCAGCTGCCAGAGGGCAAAGAGAAGCAAGCAATGCCGGCAGGATCTCTGTGAGGAGCGCAGCCAGCTCCACCACCAACAGCCAGCAGTTAGGTGCATGGACACACACAGAATGACAGAATCACAGAACGGTAGGGGTTGGAAGGGACCTCTGAAGATCATCTGGTCCAACCCCCCTGCCAAGGTAGGATCACCTAGGGCAGGCTGCACAGGAACACATCCAGTTGGGTTTTGAAGGTCTCCAGAGGAGACTCCACAACTTCTCTGGGCAGCCTGTTCCAGTGCTCCGTCACCCTCACAGTAAAGAAGTTTCTCCTCATGTTGAGGTGGAACTTCCTGTGCTGCAGTTTGTGCCCATTGCCCCTCGCCCTGTCATTGGGCACTGCTGAAAAGAGACTGGCCCCATCCTCCTGACAGCCACCCTGCAGATGTTTATAGACATTGACAAAGTCCCCTCTCAGCCTTCTCCAGACTAAACAGCCCAGGTCTCTCAGCCTTTCCTCATACGAGAGATGTTCCAGTCCCTTAAACATCCTCATAGCCCTCAACTGGACTATCTCCAAAAGTCCCCTGTCTTTTTTGAACTGGAGGGCCCAGAACTGGACACAATACTCCAGATGGGGCCTCACCAGCGCAGAGTAGAGGGGGAGGATAACCTCTCTTGACCTGCTGGTCACACTCTTCTTAATGCACCCCAGGATACCATTGGACCTCTTGGCCACCAGGGCACATTGCTGTCCCATGGATAACTTATTGTCTACCAGGACTCCAAGGTCCTTCTCCATGGAGCTCCTTTCCAGCAGGTCAACCCCTAACCTGTACTGGTGCATGTTTCTCCCCAGGTGCAAAACTCTATGCTTGTCCCTGTTAAATTTCATGAGGTTCCCCTCCACCCAACTCTCCAGTCTGTCCAGGTCCCACTGAATGGCAGCACAGCCTCCTGGTGTATCAGCCACGCCTCCCAGTTTTGTATCATCAGCAAACTTGCTGAGGGTACATTCCAACCCTTCATCTAGGTCATTGATGAAGATGTTGAACAAAACCGGACCCAGTACTGATCCCTGGAGAACACCACTAGCTACAGGCCTCCAACTGGACTCACAGAAGCAGTGTCAGGTTGTCTCTTTGGCTGCCAGTGCTTCTCAGATCTTCAGGCCTGCTGCTCCCCATAAGCAAAGACTTCCCAGGCAAACAGGTATCCTCACAAACATGTTACCTCTCTGGAATATAATGTGTTGGTGTTTATCGAGCGAATTATTGCAGAGTTGCAGCGAAGAGGATGGCGAGCCAGCAGAATCAAGCCACTCCACCTTCCCAGCAAAGAAAGCAAAGTCCAGGATCTTGATTTTCCTCTGCAATACCGTTCCCTGGCCAGCTAGGCTTCCTCAGCTTCACAGGAGCAGACCTATCTTGCACGTTGTCGCAAGCCTATCGTCCTGCCATACATCGGTGCAGCTCCTCCAGCCCCTCAGCCTGCTAGCTTCCCCGTATCCCTGCGAACACAGAGCCTACCACAAGCACCTGCTAACAGAGTTTTTTCCAGATATCTGTGCTTCTAATATCAGGAGCTTCAACTACTAACTTGCCACAAGTCCAGGAGATGCACCAAGACAAGCCCTCCATCCACCCAAACAGCCAAGCAAAGTACAGCCCAACAAAATGGCTGCTTGTCCCACCTCGGGGAGAGGTACCTCCATGCCACATGCACCACCTTCGAGAAATCCAGATGCCTTCTAGAACTTGCAAATTGGATTTTTAGATATTTGCACAGTATTGCTGATCTTCACAGTGGAGAAATCCAGGATGTGTCACTCTCAGATAATAACAGCACCAATAAGGTGAAATTCCTATGTAAACCCTTACTCCTCCTCCTTTTCATCAGCAAAAAAAATTCATTAATGTACATGTGTATATATTTATGCATAAAAATATATAAAAATATACTCCTCTCCCCACAAATTTCCCTGTTCATAGCTTTCAAACCTTGGCAGGTATAAAAATGGTGCAAGCAATTTTAAGTTCACAGAAAAGACAATCTTGCCAAGGTAATTTTGTTTTGTTCGTTAAGGTATATAACAACGCTAACGCATAAATACTTAGGACCAATGATTTAATTGTCTCATTTTAGTGTTTCCATGGAAGGGCTTTTAACAGTTGCTTCAAGAACAAAACTAGAATTGTTACTTTATGAATGTAAATAATAGAAAGAATTAGTCATTTTACACTTCTTTACACACAAACAGACGACACATTACCAAGAAAATCTGCCTGGAAGACAAAACAGTCAGCATGTGATCACACAGAATTAGAAGACGACATAAAAATAACATAAATTTAATTCTGATTTAATGATTATTTTTTTTTAAACTTCTTAAATTTACAGTAAGCCCTTTTTTGAGTGTCCGAGGATCTTAGCAGATGCAGTTACCTTCAATGTTCATCAAAATTGATTTAAAAGTTATGCACTAAAGCAAAAAAAAAAAAAAAAGCCTGAAAACAGACAAGTTCCAATAGCCAGCCCCTAGAAATTATATAATGCCAAACAAAGGCACATATAAGACTTTCCTCAATTTATGGAACTGTAATATTTTACTCAGTTTCAGCAAACATATTGTGCCGTACGTTATTAAGATTTCTTTACAGACCTAAACAGTGATGACAAAAGATTGCAGACTCAGACTACACCTGTACAAATAAAGCCTAAAAGGTAAAGAGCAGAATATTTGTGCTGTGATACCAGGTAATCTATTCATATACATCAAAATTATTCACATCCAGTTCAAATATATTCAAAGAACAGCTTGGTTTGCATATGCCAGTGCACTACCATTAACAGCCGGCCCCACGCAAGCGTATGGAAGTGAGGAATGACAAAACCCACAGAAGCAAGTGGTCAGGTTGCAGAGCTGCCGCCAGGCAGTTCAGGTCCTTTGGCTAAATGGCCAGAAACAGCCAAATCCAATGCTTATACTAACCCTCTTCCTCTCCCTCAGTTTTCAACAGATGTTTGGAAACATTAACCTCTTTCTAAACTTTCCCTTGAGAGCAACTGCAGATAAAGAATCTTTTCTGCTTTAAAAGCAGGTGATCATGAGAGAAAGCCAAGAGTTTCCCTCAGTGGCTACTCTCCGGTAGCTTTCTCCTGCTCCACAGGCAGTTTTTTTATTTTAATTCATCCATGTCTACAGGAGCCATTTCCAGTTGAGACAGCTGCCCTATCTGGAAGGGTACTGGGTCTTTTGCTGCAAATCCAACCACCTACACAAGCAGCCATTGATGTGTGGAGAGCCAAGGGCCACAGTCACTTGATTGATCAGGTTCCTCACTTTGTGGCAAACACATTGATTAACCACCAGGACCTCTCTGCTTTCAAGTTCTGCTTCACCATCACTCACAGTTTGGAGGTAACACTGACAATTTCCAATATATCCTTCCAGGTAAGTTAATATATCTTATTTGGATACTTTAATATACCTTATCAGGAACTTTCTCTTTTTTCTCCCATAGAGCCTTCATATTATTCTAACCACTTTGAGGCTTGTGGTGGTCCTCTAAGTCCATAACACGTTTAAGCAAAAATTTCATGGAAAGCCTAGTCCAAGCAGATGCAGTCTGTCTCACAGATGTTAATGCCGTCACACCAATTTATTTCAGCTTACTTCCAATACTTCGCGTTTCTCTCTCCTTACTTTTCTCAAACTCCATGATTATGTTGTTCCCTAATGGTTTGGCTTCTCTTGTCATCATATCTCCATATTTGCCACCTTATTGCCTCCAGTATCAACTCCTAATAAAAACTGACACAGTTTTTTCCATACGCTTGATTAATCATCACTCATACAAGTCACTTTATAATAGGCTAACTGTTTTTCTATGCAATTCATTGCCTTTTTTCACCCTTAAGCCATTAGCAAACTTCAGCTTACTTTCAACCGAGTCCTTTGCAACCTGGCCTCAGGCAACCGACGTCGCTTAGAAGTTCAGTCACAGAAAGAGGAGTTATAAACCATCTGCAACTTTTAAAACCTAGCTTTGTTTCTGTCTGCAGTTACTTCCACCTGCCTTTAACAACTTCCCTCCCAACACCATTGTGCAAGGGAAACTTTTGATATGTCGCTGCTTGTAAACAACAGCTCAGTAGTTCCCCCATGGAGCTCAGCTCTGGCACTGCCCCATGCTTGGGGTTCGATCTGGCTTTAGTCGTTGCACTGTTTCTCAGTAAGCACCAGCTTTCCCACTCACACTCCTCTGTGTTTTCAACGCCTACTGGCATGACCATTCCCATGAACTTCTTCAAAGGTGCGAGCTGGGTCTTCCTTTGCTCACTTTGAAATATTCTGGCTCGCCGAGCGCAGCAGCACGGTGCTGTGGCAGCCCTGCTCCGGCAGACTGAGACAGGTGCCACTCCAACCAGGGAATCTGGTAATCCTCCTGTGCCGCGGTCTGACCCCAGCCGGCGGCTAAGCACCACAAAGCCGCGCGCTCACTCCTTCCCACTCTGCAGTGGGATGGGTAGGAGAATTGAAAAAAAAACATAGAACTCCTGGGTTGAGATAAAAATGGTTTAATAGGACAGCAAAGGAAGAGAAAATGATAATAATAATGACAAAAGAATACACAAAATAAGTGATGCACAATGCGACGGCTCTCCATCTGCTGACTGACACTCAGCCAGTTCCCGAGCCCCAGCACCCCTGGCCAACTCCCCCCAGTTTATATACTGAGCATGACTTCATATGGTATGGAATATCCCTTTGGCCAGTTTGGGTCAGCTGTCCTGGCTGTGTCCCCTCACAGCTTGTCACTTGCAGGGCATGAGAAGCCAAAAAGTTCTTGACTAATGTAAGCACTGCTTAGCAACAACTAAAACATCAGTATGTTATCAACATTATTCTCAACTAAATCCAAAACACAGCACTATACCAGCTACTAGGAAGGAAATTAACTCGATCCCAGCTGAAACCAGGACATCCTGCAAAAACTGGAAGCCATTTCTTGCTTTGGTCTCTAAGCAGAAACTTTATTAAACAAAAAAAGGAAAGCTTTCTAGTTTCTGTTTTGAAGTTGTCAAGACAACGATATATATTTAGGTTGAGGTTTTACTTTTAAGTTAAAGTTCTTGCTTGATTCATTATTATTATTAAAGTGACGAAGTTTAATACTCCAAGTGACAGCTAAATGTTTGACAGTTAATATTTCAGCAGTATATTAAGTTTTCATTGCAAAAGCCGTCTTAACCTGCCTATAAAAAGTTGTATTTGGTGGTACCTTGTAATAACCAAGCTGCTAGTCCTGAAGTCCACATGCCCCAATCAAGACCATACATGCAATGAAAGTCCTGCTCAAATTAAAGCATGTCCAACATTGACATAAATTTTGAGAAGTTTAGAGAAATTTTTCTTCATTCTTTACAGAGGATGTGCAGACCGCAACTTTTCTATAGTTTAGGCCTTAATTTATCTGCAGTCAATTTTTGTTATGCCCAAAAGCACATCCTGATAAGATGCTCACGTTGCAGTCAAACTTCAATCATCTTCTCCAATTTCAGTTAAATTTCAGCTTGGATTTTGCCCTGAACAGCAAAAAAAAAATTGATCAAGCAGACAGCTCAAGTATTAAACCGCCTAGTCAAAGGATCAGCAAACACTAGAATAAGTAGACCTATCATATTTATATGCAAATACAGAGACTTACATTTGAGAGACGACATTATGTCATCTCTTGAGTACAAGCCAACTGGGCTTTAGCATCTTCCCTTGCTTCTGGTGCATTACTGCTTAAAAACTGAAGTTATTTATTTTCAAATAGTTTGCTAGTATTTAACAGGCATTAAGTTGTGTGTGTTTCCTATTCAATGGGAAGTATTAAAATCTCAAGAATATTAGCATCATTTACCTGTATGTAACCCAAATGTATAGAAATACGCTTTCAAAGGTAGAAGTCAGTTTTTACATATGTTTTTTCAAATTTCCTGGGTTTTTTGTGCAGCACCTGTGGATCCAGGTGGGCACACCAGGAGCACAGACCTCATTTTTAACAGGTTTTCTAACGGTCTACACAGACAGATGGCAATAGAAAAAACTACTGAAAGAATTGCCATGCCAGACACCATGCCTACTTTACTGATGGTTTTATAAACAACTCAGGAGGGGCTGATTTACTGACGAGGAGTCGGGCGGCAGGCACTGGATGCGACGGAAACGCGCAAGCAGACGGCAGCTGCCCAGTGCGGAGCATCGCTCACCCGAGCAGCATTGCCTCCAACCCTGTGACTTGATGCGGCGTCTTCAACGAAGCTACGCCGATTTACGGCAGCTGAAGAAGATCTGGCCACGTGTGTGATTGCGTCTGCCCACCAAGCAGCAGGCCAGCAGGCAGAGGCTTGGCAGGGTGAGGCTTGTGTCATGCCGTCAGGCAGCAGGACAGCAGTGAGCCCAGCAGGCTCCCCTGATCTTCTGGGGGGACACCAGCTAACTCCTGCTTCTCCTCACGTTGTCTACTGGGATTCTGGAAGTACTTAGATGTTTGAGAAAGTGTCCTCCGTGCACAGTTTGAATCCTAGAGGCCTGCGTAAATTAAATAATCTTGCAGCTATGGCCTATTTTGTGCCATTATGTTTTGTTCATACAGATAAAAGAGCTCATTTTACAACACCAGTAATAAAAACACCTCTAAAAAACACTAAAAATATTTTACAAGGGTGGAGGGAAGTATCTGTACAAAAGTTGACTGCATCCAAAACTCCATATAAAGAAAACCCACACTAGTGGGAATGTGCTCTGGGAAACTAGCTGCTTAAAAAAACCACTGTATCTTAATAATCCTGATGCCATTGCCATGTGTCTTGGGTTTGCGTGGCAAGGTTTTGGTAGCGGGAGGCTGCAGGCGTGGCTTCTGTGAGAAGCTGAAGCTTCCCCTGTGTCCAACAGAGCCAATGCCAGCTGCCTCCAAAATGGAGCTGCCACTGGCCAAGGCTGAGCCCTCACCGGCCACATCAGCTTCTTTCTAGACTAAGGGGAGGAAGGCGGTGGGGCGGAACATGCTAATTAAAAAACACATACAAAAAAAAACCCCACTCTGAAACCAGTCACCCAACACACTGCTCAAATTCTGGATACATTTGCATTGTCAATAGATAAATAATTTTAACTTAACTGTGAGCCCTGGGCCTACGTACAATATTAACACTATACAGCTGTTAAAGAAGACACAGTTCAGGATGAGGATTTTTGATTTCCATGTGATTTACTATGTAATCAGTTGGTCTAATTCCATCAGAAAACCAATTAAAAAACACCAGCAGCTACAAGACTGTTTAGCACCAGCTAATCCGCCGTATAACTCTGTTGTTTTCTTATAAACAATTTTTTCATTCTGACTTTGTGACCATCTCTTTCCATTTTCTGAAATAGATGTAAGCATGCTAAGTGTTAGGGATTGCCAATAAAACTTCCATCTGGTAAGAAAACAAAAGTCACAGAATTTTTTTTTAAACAATCAGGAGTAAAGTTCACAGCAAAATACAACAAGCAGCAATGAGAAACACCAAATTTATTACCAAGGTAAAATCATGCAAGTAAAAAATATTTCAATTAAATCCCTGGAAGGACAAAGTTTCTGGTTTATTGGTACTACTTTGTACAGTATTTCCAGTTCAGGTTCCCGTAACAGAGGTTTTTTATGTAAAAAGGCTCTAATTTTTGCCATCTGAAAATGGTGTCTTCACTGAAAGGAAAGAATGCATTGAATTTCCATTTTGCCAGAAATCTCTATTCATGCTGCAATACAAAGATATACAACAGATTCTTGTAATGATGCTTGGAAATAATCTGCCCTGCGTTTCAATGTATTATTACATTTTTGAGTATACTTTGCATTTAATTACTTGCTTCATCAGTGGTTGCTCATTACACATAAACCATGTCAAATCACAGAATCATAGAATCACGGAATCATTAGCGTTGGAAAAGACCTTTAAGATTATCAAGCCCAACCATCAACCACCATGCCCACTAAACCATGTCCCGAAATGCCATATCCACATGTTTTTTGAACACTTCCAGTGATGGTGACTCCACCACCTCCCTTGGCAGCCTGTTCCAATGCTTGACCACTTTCTCTGTAAAAAAATTTTTCCTAATATCCAATCTAAACCTCCCCTGGTGCAACTTGGGGCCATTTCCTCTCGTCCTATCACTAGTTACTTGGGAGAAGAGACCAACACCCACCTCACCACAACCCCCTTTCAGGTAGTTGTAGAGAGCGATAAGGTCTCCCCTCAGCCTCCTCTTCTCCAGACTGAACAACCCCAGTTCCGTCAGACGCTCCTCATAAGACTTGTGCTCCAGACCCCTCACCAGCTTCGTTGCCCTTCTTTGGACATGCTCCAGCACCTCAACATCCTTCTTGTAGTGAGGGGCCCAAAACTGAACACAGTATTCAAGGTGCGGCCTCACCAGTGCCGAGTACAGGGGCACGATCACTGCCCTGCTCCTGCTGGCCACACTATTGCTGATACAGGTAAAATCACTCTAAGCATTTGTAAGCTGCTGCTCTCTAACAATATGGAAGATGATTCATTTTAAGGTCACTGTAATTGTTCTTTACAATATATAGTATGCATTAATGTGTAGTAACGTAGCATTCATTTTCAACCAGGCTAGGACAAAGTCCTTATCTTCACCATTTGACTGAACATACAAAACCATCCATAGAACATAGTTTCTAGACAATAAAATACTAATCTAAAGCCATGTCACAATATGGTGTTAGGCAGCAAGACCTGAAGTCAGCCAGAAGTTTCTACCCTTTCAGCACCATGGGTATGTCAGCATTTATCTGGCTAAATATAACAAAAACCGCATACCCCAGCACCAGCCTAAGGTGTTTCTGAATTACACACCATTTATCCAGATGAATCACAGAAACTTTCATTCCTATATCTGAAATTCAGTACCCATCCAGGTAAACGACCCCAAGTAAAACAATACCAACTTGTGACATCTGAAATTCTGCATTAACTTGCACAAGAAGCATAGATGTTATTAAAATTTTTTTTAGGTGTAAACAAAAATGATTCAGAGATATTTGAGCCCTTTTCTCTCCACTACATGAACAAAGGGATGAAGATATGAAAGTATGGCAACTTCCTTTCCCATCCCGTATGCAGCCATAGTAAGTTCCTTACAGAAAAGTATATGACATGACTTCTGAGACAATCAGACACCAATTAGTAACAATTACAAAATATTAGTATTAATTATTGAATGCGTGCATCCTCAAAATTCGCTTGCAATGTTTGAGTCTCAAGGAAATAACTCCATGTGCTGCATTCTGGACATGTTGTGCACGCAAGTGGATGACTTGCAGTCACTGTTCTGCAAATCTGTCCAGCTGGGTTCAGCTGGATGACGGTCCCCGGACACAGCATCTCTGGAAGGAAGTCAGCAGAGGTCTTTCAGCCCTGTTTTCCTTTTCTTAAATAGAACAAGCCCCTGAGAAACATATTGCCTCTAAACATCGAAAAATTACAAAGTTAGCTTGGAAAGCCTTAAACAGAAGGAAAGTGGAGGATCACAGTTGTGAAAAAACAAGTTCGTTTTTCATTCTGCAATCCTGTTGCTGCACTTGAAGCTTTGCTAAATACACTTACCATGAAGCGCCTGGATACTCCACCAAGCTAAAAAGGACTTGGCTGGCCAGGAATGGGCAGCAATAATTGCCTTCCCAATTATTGGTTTCACAAACAGTGAGTTTAAAATGAACTAAACCAATTATCACATTTTCTCACAGCGACGTACGTGCCTGGCTGTGCAAGCGGGAAGGGAGCCTGCCAGGCAGTAGGTTCTCCTCATCTCTGCTGCGGTGAAAGCAGCATGAGCAGCGCCTGGTGCCACTGGGGCAAGCTGTGGCCACGCACAGGACAGGAGAGGGACTGGAAACGCATCCCCTCAGGTGGCCAAGGAACACTGAAGGACAGAAGAGAAGGATACACCTGGGTGTTGTTGGCCACCTCTAGGAAGGCTTTAAAAAAAACGGAATTGGGAGATAAAAATGAGTGTGCTGATGTGGGGTGGCAGGGAAGTTCAAACACATTTTTTTTCTTATTTCTATCACATAACTGATTGTAATTGCACGCTGTAATTAGTGAGCATCATCATATCAGGTGTTCTTACTGCACTGGCCTCTGAAACTTCAGGTCAGGGTATTTTCTATGGTTTGCCTATGAACATCTATTTTGTTTGAAACAGCGATTTTTCCTACTTGTAAGAGATGCAAAGAGGGTCCTAGAAGCCAGTGGGAAAGTATCACTGCCTTTGCTACCCCTAATTTTGATTCTGTCTATATTAACAAGTTGTACACAACAGCTTAATTTTTAAGTAGCTTAATAATACAGCCTTGTGTATGGACTGTCCCATGGACAGAAATATCAATCTGGCCTGTATTTCCCAGGTTCCATTTGCAAATAAAGTATCTTTAATTTCAACTATTTCAAGACCACTGCTGAAGATGTATGAGAAGGTCCACTTGTTACGCTTTTCGTGATGCTTTGGGATCAGTAAGGATGGCAGCAGTTCAAAGCAGAAGGGAGAAATACCACCACTTCTTCTATCACCTCACTCAGGATCAAGCAAGCAGAGCTCCCAAAAATCAGACCATACAAGAGGCAGTAGAGAACTCCCCACACTTAGTAGAAGATTTTGGAAATGCTGCCTCACTGCTCCTCAGTAAGAAACCCTTGATCTGCATTTGAAAGCCCTCTTCCTCTGTCTGGATAGAGATATGTAACAGAGTATGTCTAGTGAAAAGAAAAACAGATTAGCTTTATTTTCAAGATCTCCTGAAAATAAGGTACACAGAGGTGTGAGATTTCTAAGGTCAGAAGCGACTGACTTTGGAAGCAGCTGGCCAAGATGAGATGCTACAGATCCTAGATCACTTAAAAGGGTATGGAAATATAATCCATTTGCCTTAGCGTCCTAGGAATAAGGAGACTTTGCTTTTTCTTTTTTTAATTGATGGGATTTCAGTGAAATTAAACCAAGGTAGTTCACAGATGTATCCAACTGTTGTAACTTCTGAATGAAATAGGTGCTATGAATGAAAGCTTCAAGGGCCAGTGCTGATCCCTGAAGCTGAGAGCCTGGAGGAGATATTACAAGATCAGAATTAAGTGCACATCCTTATCTCCTCTAACTGATCTCAAGCCTGGAAGTAGAAAGCGTGGTCCGTCAGAGGAGATGAACAAGCAAGGAGCATTGCCCCGAGTTAAGAGAGTGTCCCAAATCTATGTTCAGCTCCAGACAAAAACATTTAGCAGTTTCCTGTTCAGAGTGGGAGAGGTGTCAAAAAAGAAGTTTATTTTTGAGTCTGACAGAGAAGTAGTATCACAGAGTTTCATTTCATTATCCCTGGAAGCAATGGAATAACACCAGCAGAAATCTGCAGAGGCCAAACATGACCTTCTCTTCCTCAGCCACACCAGAAATCAGCCCTCTATCAAACCACTAGAGGGATGCAACGATGTCCCATGGGAGAAGAGTCTTCACAAAGAACCTGAAGAATAATCAAGTCCAAAGTCAAGCACATCCCAACCAGTCAAATGTCTGCTGTCCTCTAAAGAGGGAAGGTTTGCTCTCTTTGTCACCTTCCTTCTCTCTCTGCATGCCCTAGCTGTGATATCCCATCTTTTCCCTTGCACTATCAAGATGCTTGACAAGCCCTTCCCTGAGTCACCTTAACTTAATGAAGTTACAGAGTCTTCAGACACTCTGCTGCACATTTCCCGCTGTTTCAGTAGCCCACAAAAAGCACACAACGAACTCCAGTGCAAGCCCAAGGTAGCTAGTGCATGGCTGGCAGCTGGAGGAAGGACAGAGAGGGGAATGCTTTACCCTTTTTGGAACTGATGAAACAATGAATCGTCTCACCATGGCTCCAGAAACACTGTCTGGTTTTACCCAGTGCCCAGGCACAAAGCATGCTGTGCTGTAAAGGCTGCTGCTCCAGCAGAGGGACCCACCACCAAGTACCAAAACCAAACACCTTCAAGACCAATCACTCCTCTCCTGCCCTGAGAGAGTAAGGACAATTGTCTAAAACAGTGGTGGCCACACATGTTGAAGCAAAATATCACTGTAAATCCTTGGCAACCATCAGTTCACCCTTTTTCATTCTTCTGCTTTTTCCATATACCTCTGTGAGCCAGATGAGGACCACTTTCCATGGCCTTATGAACCATGAGCCACAGAGGACCTACCACTAAACTAGACCTAAAACTAGCAAGAACTGCATCACAGTGTTCTCTTTAGAAGTATTTTAAAGTAGAAAAATTGGTGTTTCTTTCCTTTGGCAGTACTTCCATTTGTCACAATTACATTAAAAAAAGAGACTTGTTGAGAAATATGAGGTCAAAAGCATTTTTGATCCAAAGAGAGTTCTTTCTGCCATTGCAGAGAGATATACATGTACACATAAAAGATCAGGTTGGCTCTAACATTACACTCGCCAACTTTACAAAGTCCAGTTTATAGGTGGTGATTGTACACTTTGTTCTCTATGTCAGTGTGATGCAGGCATTAGCCACTTTATCTGCTGAAGCAGAAAAAAAAAATTAAGTAACCATCCAGTCTTATGACTGCTTGTTGTAATTGCGCTGCCTATCTGAATTTCACGTAACCTTTTATGCACTGTGTTAAAAAAATACATTAAAGATGGTAAAATGATGACCTATGTAATTTCACATTTCAGTATCTAATCATTGAGGCGTTTTACATACCCTCTGATTCTGTGTCCAGTGATCATGATCTTCTACAGTCTGAAGCAATACTTAAAAATTATTAGGACCGCTATGGAAAGGTTTTAGGAGACTAATGGATTCACCCTTCTGGTTATGTAATTGGTCTGAAATCCCAAATCTGCTTAAATTAGCAGGACTTTTCCATCAACTCCAGCTGGATCAGGACTTTATGGAAATTTGATTCTTTATGTTTTCCAAAAACATCAATAAAAAGATCTGTATTTTTATCCAGAGTTCAAGCAACAGAAGTTGTTCAGTTTCCTGTCTTCATTAGTTTTGTTGTCAAACAACAAATACCACCCACACATGTACTTTTAATACAATGAGACAAATGTCATTGCAATCATCGTTTGGGATTGTAAAGTTTGGCAAGGTGCCAGAGCGGTGAAAGTGATCCCATCACAGATTGTTCAGCAACAGTGGGAACACTGAATTCCTACATGCTCTGTTCGGCAACATGCTACAGCGAAAAGCATCAACACAAGTTCGTGAAATTGAAGCTGATCAAATGATCGCTCTTTTTATTGACTTTATATTTCCTGTTCCATTTTCAAAAATAAACAAAAACACTAATAAGAGTTTCTCTCAGGCTACCATCCTTCTTTAGTCTTTGGGTTGGCCTCAAGTAGCAGGAATGGTCAAGCTGCTCACTATTTTTGAAAATAAGCTATTCAATAAATCACTTGAAAGTATTACCAAGCCAATGGACACTCTCATTCGGGGCAGGAGGGAGCATCATTGCTCAATCCATAGCAGTATTTACAGAGCAGACACCAGCCAGGACCAGCATGCTCCCTACTGCCCATGCAGCAAGGCTCCCATCTTTGAGATGGCCAAGTGACACAGTTTGTGGCACAGATTTATCCCACAGTCCACTAAGATCTCTCTGGTGCTCTCATATCACCGGAAGTTCTAATCTATCAACTGGGAAAACAGAGTAGGACTCGAGGATTCAAAACTGATCTACAAGACTGTTAGGCTTCTCCATAACCTTGGGCCAGAAGCAAGGTTGGAAGAGCACAGGGTCAGGAAAGGCACAGATGGTCCATGCATCCACACTTGTCATAGGACACATTACATATGTTAATTACCAGACCATGAAAAGCACCTTCTCGATACTTAGTTTTCAGATGCAAAAAAATGTCACTTTTATCTTCAGGAAGGAGGACTCGGGGAACCACAGGCTGGTCAGTCACACCTTGATTCCCAGGAACATGATGGAGCAGCTAATCCTGGAAACCAGTTCCAGGCATATGAAGGACAAGGAAATCATCATGAGTAGTCAGCATGGCTTCACCAAGGGGAAGTCATGCTTGGCCAGCCTGATGAACTTCTAGGACAAAATGACTGGCCTGGTAGATGAGGGGAGAGCAGCAGATATTCTCTATCTAGACTTCAGGAAGGCTTTTGATGCCATCTCCCATAATACTCTCATAGACAAGCTGTTGATGTATGGGCTGAACGAGCAGGCAGTGAGGTGGTTTGGAAACCGGCTGAACAGACAGGCCAAGAGGGTGCTGATCAGCAGCACAAAGTCTAGTTGGAGGCCAGTAAATGGTGACATATGCCAAGGGTCCATATTGGATCCTGTCCTGTTCAAGATCCTCACTACTGATCTGGATGATGGGGCACAGCATGTCCTCAGCAAGTTTGCAGATGACACAAAACAAGGAGGAGTGGTTGATACACCAGACAGTCATGCTGCTATCCAAAGGGACCTCGACAAGCTAGAGAAACGAGCCAACAGGAACCTCATGAAGTTCAACAAGGGGAAATGTGAAGTCCTGCACCTGAGAAGAAACAACCCCAGGCACCAGTACATGCTGAGGGCTGTCCAGGTGGAAATCAGTTTTGCAGAAAAGGCCCTGGCATCCTGGTGGACACCAAGCTCAACATGAGCCAGAAATCTGCACTTGTGGCAAAAGTGAATGATGTCCTCGGCTGCACTAGACACAGCATTGCTGGTAGGTTGAGGCAGGTGATCCTTCCCATCCACTCAGCCCTGGTGAGGCCACATCTGGACTGCTAGGTCCAGATCTGGGCTCCCCAGTACAGGAGAGACAGAGACATACTGGAGACAGTCCAGCAAAGGGTCACCAGGGTGATTAAGGGACTGGAGCATCTCTCCTCTGAGGAAAGGCTGAGAGAGCTGGAAGGAGCAAAAAGGGAGGGAAGGAGCAAACAGGACAGAGCCAGGCTCTTTTCAGTGGTGCTCAGCGACAGCACCAGAGGCCATGGGCACAGACTGAAACACAGGGGGTTCCCTCTGAACATCAGGAAACACTTTTTCACTGTGAGAGTGACCGAGCACTGGCAGAGGTTGCCCAGGAAAAGTTGTTGAGTCTCTCTCCTCGGAGATACTCAAATGCCATCTGGACATGGTCCTGGGCAACCTGCTCTAGGTGGCTCTGCCTGTGCAGGGGGGTTGGACCAGACGTCCCTTCCCACCTCAACCATTCTGTGGTTCTGTGACAACGACTGCACATCTCTATCCAGCAGTCCATACTGCATGCCTGAAGGCAGCCGGCTGATCGTTCTCAACTGAAGTCATTCTAGACTGCAAACAGTCTAGCAAATAAGGATCAAAACCGTTAATGGCTCCACTGTATCTCTTTATTCTCATATAGTTACTGTTTTCTAATACAATTCCTTTTAAGGGCAAAGTGGTTATGCTTGGCCTGTGTCCAACAAACAGCAACAACAAAAAAATGGCATTAAAAATCCTCAGCAAATTACTCGCATTCATTCTTTATTATGGGAGAGTGGAGAAAAACTACCATCTTACAATCTCACCACCCCCAGCTCTGCCTCCAGTAATCCATACTACACATAAGCTTTTTCTTTTTTAATAGGGAAGAAAAAAAATTCCAAGTCTAGTCATGCAGTTTCCACACTAACTTCACTAGCCAGGTTTTCACTCAAGGACTATAAGAAACTGAATTAAGTTTTAAATTTAAAAATGAACTATCTACTTACAAAAATATGGCTAAGCTGCTGGTGTTTATCTGCCTCTCCTGCCTCACCCTTTAGTTGTTCCCCACAGTCCATCAGTATCCATTCATTATCTCTTGTGTTACTCTTCAACTTCGCAGAAAAGGGTAGAGTAGGATCATGCTTGTTCTGAGTTTGTACACAGCCTAGCCTAACAGAATCCTGCTCCAACATCAGAACATGAGTTCTGGTGTTCTAATAACTAGTAGTACTTATTAAAAAATATCTTTATCATTAGTCTGAGAGAGAACATTTCCATTTGCTCTCAAGTTAGCATGCAAGTTCCTAATGTGTCTTAAGAGATCTCTCCACCACTAAGCTAATCCAATATTTGAAGATTGCATTTTGCAAATTGCCTGTTAAAATATATTTGCACGCACATATGAAAGCTAAATTAAATAGCACTTTGCTAATCAAGCAAAAAAAATTTTTGTTTTGCCCAAGATGACCATATAGTCCATTCAAACAGTAAAGCTGACGCTGAGTTTGATTTAAAGGACAACAATGAATTCACACCTGGCTTTAGAAAGAATGCAGAGAAAAGGCGCAAAGGAGCAGAAAGCAAATTCAACCCAGCCAAACAGCGCAGGTAAGTAACAGGCAACAGTTTTCTTCCAGACAAACTCTGAAGATTCTTCTACATCCCATATATCACAGATGACTATCTTTTTAAAAAAAAAGGAAAAAAAAAACCCAAACCAAAACAAACCACAAACAAAAGCACACTTTTTCCTGGATTAACCAAGACTCCTATCAGGATCTGCCATCACTGCTCTGAAATCTCTGCCACAGACCTACATGTGCCCCATACTTGTTGCAAATTCCACCTTGCAAGGTGGGCAAAACTGAACCCAATGTGCATGAACGTGAAGTCTGGCTTACACAGCTTGGGCTTTCATATTCCTCCTGCATCACAGCACAGCTCTCTAGGCCTTTAGTTTTCAGACTCTTCCATCTGCTCACTTCCCATAACTTTGGGAGCTGCGTATTTGCAGGAACGAATCCATTTGTGGGAAATTCATCCTTCTGAACTACCAAGAAGTGGTCACACACAAGCCAGTACCTGGAATGAATAATTTCATGGGTGCTTATGGTATGGTAAAGGGCAGAGACCACAGAAACATAATGTTTAAGGAGCAGGAGAAGCCCCCATACCCAGTCCTACTTCCATATTCTGAGCCTGGGGACAGAAAACAGGCTGGAAATGAAGTGCCAGCTCAGCTGGGCTAAACAGAAGAAAGCACTAACCCCTCTAGTATTTATAACAGTAGAGAAAACATTGCACCACGTTGGCAGGTTATCACAAGCCCATGCTCATTACCAGCCAAAATCATCAATCATAGTGCTTTAGTGGTTTACAGGCAAATTAGTGTAGCTCTGTGACCTGCAGTGAGGCTTGCTCAACCAGTACCAGATAAAACTCAGCACCTCAGACCACTGATGGACCCTACTTCATCCCCTGCTCTCCATATCACCAAAACCAGCAGTTTTCACAGAGTGAATTAACCCCAGTGCAGTACTAATGTGGTTGTTTGTGGTATCTGAACCAAGCTCCACACAAAAGATGAAAAAAATAGGACTGCAAATTAATACACATTTCAAGACGAAGTACTGGTAATTACAGTATTTATTCTTTTTCATCTAATTTGAAATGGCTGGAAAGCTAGATGCAGCCAAAGCAGCAAGTATGGGCTGCAAAGAAAGAGTTTCACGTGCAAAATGAGTCCATATAATCAGCACCTTGGTGTTATTTGTTTTCCTATACAGACGAATGGACTAGTTCTGACAAAACAAGAAATCCCAGCACTTAACAAGGCTTTACAGGCTCCCAAAGCCTTTCTGGCTATCCTGCCGTTACCCACCAGCGACATATAGCACACTCATGCCTCTTCCAGCATCATGTTAGAAAAGCAGGGGGAAGAGAGAGCAACACTCCAGTGTCCTCCAGTTGAACATCTATGTGGCTATGGCAATACAAAGAAGCAATTTTTCTATCTTCAGCAGTCTTCCTCACTCAGTTATTTGTAATTTCTGTTCTCTCCTTCCAAGACTTTGGAAGTTGGAGAAATAATATTTGTCTCTATAAAGTACTGCTTCCTGTCTCTCCACCCCCACGTTGAAGGGTGAGGGTCACAAACAGACCACTAGCAGTGCAAGCCACAGTGGACTTCTTTGTGGTGGAGACAACACGGCTATAAAACCTGATGGTGCAGGTACTTTTTTCATCTTGACTAGTGGGCCAAATTCGCAGGCACTTTTTAAAAATATTGATTCCACTGCAGAGCCTATAATGCATTCATCCATGGATCACAGCCACTCCATGGAAGTGACTTTGTGAAGAGCACGTGAAACCTCTAGCTTTAAAATGACATTCCACCCAAGGGCCCAGACATCAAGTATACATGTGTGTCATCTGTAACTATACCACACCCCAAAACATTGCATGCTGCTTTTTAATTGCATTATCTGGATAGCATATACTGCAAAACCAGCACCCTGACCACTTTGCTTTGAAGTCTGATTAAATTCTGAAGCTCTTCAGGATGTCTCTTGTTCTGAAGGGTACTGGACACTAAAACAATTTATGCCCTGTCTCAGCAGTAGATACCCCTTCAATTCCCTTTGGTCCTGGACCCCAACTCGGAAGGCCAGGTCCGGGAGTCAAATGATGCTGACTCCATGCCAGTTCTCCCTTTCGAGATGAGTGGACTAATGTACCCTCCTGTAGTTTTGCAGTCAGTCCTCTACATTCATTTCATGTCCACTTTTCTCATTTTTCTTCTGTTGCTTTAAAATTACTTGGAAGAATCTTTAGATTAAGCTTTATGTACTTCTACATATCAATCCCTAAAGAAATATACAGAAAGCAAAGACAATTTCTTTAAAATGTTAAATTATAACAGTTTTCCTAGTTCATAGTACTTAAAATTATAAATACTGAAAACAAAAATGAGGCAGTTCATGATAGTTAGAAATATTCTTCTAAGTCAGTAAATACCTGCACCTGGTTACTGAACTACAGCACTGCAGATGACTTGAGAGTTTATTACATATACTGAAAGTAGCCTAATATACATTAGTCCACTCATCTATGAGGCAGATTTACTTTCCAGGTAAGTAAATACATGTCAGCACAATGTTCTTATATGCACATATACTCTTAAATGCAAGAGAGAAGTACCAGCGACCCTGATTTATATTAACAGACCTATTACTTGAAAACATGCTGAGGGCTGACAAAGAGAACAGTACACTCTGATAACCCATTTATATGCAGATTGTACCTATGTAATCCAGTTGATATTTCAGAATACTGTGCTCCATTTGAGAATTTCACATTTTTGACCTATTAGGTACACAGAGGAAGTTTCTCTAAGGCTTCTCTACCACTGGGAGTTTCAGTGCGATGGGGAGACTGATGGACCAGAAGCCCATTATGGTGCCCTTCAGGCTTAGGCTACCATTTGTATCAACAAAGTTATCCCAAACTGCCAGGCCTCGGTAACAGGGACGGTCTGACCCAGCCAGACCATAACCACATCTCACGGCCTTTGAGAGATTCACTGAGCAGCTACAAGGACAGGGTCCAGTGACCCAACTGGGTCAGACTTATCCCGTCACTGCTGTATCAAACCTGCTCTGAAGCAATATGGGGATAAATTGTATTTCGGCTGCTGTTTTCCTTTAGGGTTTTGGGGGGTGGGGGGTGTTGTTTGTTTTGTTTTGGGTTTGTTTCCTTTTTTGTTTTTCTGTGGATACAGGGAAGACCCCAATGGTGATATGACAGTACTACTAGGCCAACCCTGATCTCTTGGAAGAAAGAGATTCTTGTGAAGAAAGAATCATTATCTAGATGTAAAAAAAAAAAAAAAAAATCAATCCAAATGGATACCCTTCAAACTTTCATAAGCATTTATTTTCCATAACCAGTGCACACCTATCACATGAATCCTCCGTAGACCTACACACAGACTTAACCCTACTACCTGGGTTATCCCAAGAGAAAAATAATATCAGACAACCCCTCATGATAAAATAATTTAAGCCTCAGTCTGAAGGACCTCAGCCTGCCAGCGTTCAGCAGGTTGCTCCAAAACGCACCAAATTCAGACGACTGCCCGAGCACACTCCGATGGCCTTTGAATCGGGTCTCTGCACAGTACTGCTGCATTCAGAAACTTTTCACGACTCGCCCACCCAGATCTCCTTAACCGGGGCCGCCTCCCTTGCAAGAGCCGCCCGGCGCCCCGCAACCCACACACCCCGTAGGCACCGCTCCGCTCTTGCACACCCCTCCGTGCAAGCGGCCAGGCGAGCACCCCCACCGCCCCGCACCTCACCCAGGAAATTCTCTATTCCCAGTACTCAAACTCGCCAGACGCCGCTGATCCCCCGCCCGCGGCGCAGCTCCGCAGCCCCCGGAGCCAGTCCGCTGCCTTCTTCCCGCCGGGCCGCAGCGGCCACCCGCTTCCTCGGCGACTTGTTGAGCGCGAGCCCGCCCGCACCCGGCCCGCCCGCAGCCGTCCCCCGGGGCCTCCCCGCCTCCAGCCCGCTCTCAGCCCCGCCGCAGGCCGCCCGGCCCGGGGCGAGGCACAGCGGCCGCCCCCATCGCTCCCGGGGCCCGGCCCGGGGCACCGGCCGGCCCGGCCTGCCCCGCCCCGCCAGCCCGGCGCCCCCGCCCGGGCCCCTCCGCCGGCACCGAGCCGGGCCGGGCGGCCGCCGCCACCGCCCCGCTGCCACTCTCTCCCTCCCAGGACGCACCTTCAGGCTTCCCCGCGGGGGGCCCTTGCCGTGGCCGGTCAGCGCCGGGGGGGGGCTCCCCAGGCCGCCCTCCTCCTCCTCCTCTTCTTCTTCCACCTCCACCACCACGTCCTCGTCTTCGTCCTCCTCCTCCAGCGCCGCGGCGGAACCCTCCCGCCGGGGCGGCCTCCAGGCGCTCTCGGGCTTGGGGGGCCGGACCGCCTCCGCCTGCGCGGCCGCCGGCCCCGCGCTCAGCCGCCGGCTGCCCATGCTGGAGCGCTTGGCCAAGCGCCGCGCCTGCATGCTGCCTCCGCCCGCCCGGGCGGCCCGGCCCGGCCCGCCTCCCGCCGCGCTCAGTCCCGGCCGCGGGCAGCGGCCCCGCCGCGGGCGCGCAGCAGCAGCGCCGAGCCCAAGGGGCGGCGGCGGCGCTCACCGGGGGGCGGCGGTGGGTGTGTGCGGCGGGCGCAACGCGGCCATGGGGGCCGGCGGGCGCGGCCGCCCCGCCGCTCGCCCACCTGCTCCCGCCGCTCTCCTCCTGCGCCGCCGGCCGGCCTGCCCGCCCGGCCCGGCTGTCGGGCGCGGTACGGGGTCCGCTCCCGCTCGCCCTTCCTCGCCGCCACTGGTCCCCGGCACCAAAACCCGGACTGGATTCCCGCCGGCCGCGGCGCCGCCAGCCTCTACGCGGGGCCGCGCTGCCTCCGCCCGTGGCCCTGGCGGGTTTCCCCGCGGAGCGGCGCCAGCCCCGCCGCCCGCCCGCTCCGCCGAGGGGAGCGGGGTGCCGGTGCGTCCCCGCCGGCGGCGGTCTGTTTCAGCGGCAGGAGAGCCGGGAGTGCCCGGCAGCCTCGGCATGCGGGACACGGGCTGCCAGGTGCCTCGGGCCGGGTTGAAATAACATTTTTTCATCTCTCCCCAAGAAAACATAAATGGAAAAAATGGAACTTTGGGGGAAAAAGCTGAGAAGACACTGGTTTGGGTTTTGTTTTGGTTTGGTTTTTTTGAGATGAAAAACTGAAGCAGAGCCTGCTGAAAAAGCTATCCAGGATGGTTAGAGAAATAATTTCCAGTTTGTAGTCCTTCTGTGCTTTACTGGAAAATACCTTTCTGAAAAGTTTTTGTTTAAATGAACATAGTTTCCAAACAGAGTTTTAAGTTATTGCAGTCACCATTTAAATTTACTGTATGCTTCTATACCATTTATTAGAGCCTCCTGAGACTGAGTTATACTTCAGGCTGCCACATGCTTTTCCTAACCTCTTCCTCCATACGTAAATTTTAAACCTGCATTTACATGTTATTTTTGAGACATGTATATATTCTTTTCCATTAACAAGTGAATTACAGTAATTCCCTTTTCCGTGTTCAGTACCTTTCTCCCCACACATTCCGTTTGAGAGACATGCCAACAGGCCAAAGGTACCCATAGTATGTCAGCATGGGGCCAAGCTTCACTGCTAAGGCGAGGTTATTTTGTCCCTGCCAAAAAGTAATGATATTCATTCATTTTGGAACATAGCATGCAGCGCTGTCTATGCAAGAAATTATAGATAATACAGTACCCATTCTTAAAGAAATAATGAAGTTACTTTTCATGTCTAACTATGGAATTTGTTTCAATTTTCTCAACCCAACCCCACAAACCAGTTGTTTTCGTTCATTCTTTCAAGGTTTCCAGAGACTCTGCATCTCTGGAGAACGATCCGCAACAGAATCGCTGGCAAATTCTGGCGTATTGGGTCTCCCAATCAGGATTTCCCCACACATCTAAAAGTAACGTTTCCAGACGTTTTACAGTGGCTTTGATCAGCTGCACTGTGACATAGGGTCAGCCCATCCTCCAGCAGAGCAGCAGCCAGAGCCCCTGGTACACGCCGCCACCAAATGTCCCGTCTTTTCTCCTGCCGCTGCAGGAGTATTTAGCTTCTCGATACCTGGTTGAGCAGATCAGTCACGTTTTTTTGAAGCCAATGTTGCATAAAGAATCGATTGTGGAAGAAAAAAAAAAGCTTTTAAAATTTGATTTCTAAACTGGATGTTTGGAATTAAGGTTTAGATTTGACAAACAGTTATGCTTCAGTTTTGCCTTAAACATAAATTCCACCATGAATTTAAATGGTATTTGCAGTTACTTCATACTTGTACCTCAAGGGCATAGAAATGGAATAATTCAAATACCTCCTAGTATTAAAAGTATTTGAAATATTTCGTATCATTTGAATACAACCTAAATCTGATTGTGATCTTCTTGTGGCCTGTATGTTTTAATTGAAGCAAGAACAGACTCAAAGTTAGGAATTACATGCACCAAATGTGTTACCACTGAATTGGATTACTATGTGCTAGCATAAACACCACAAATAACAGAATGGAGACCAAAGGGTCTGTTGTAGAGAATAGTGATAATAAAGGATAATTGGGCTTGCACAGACGTGCCTCAACGTCCATGACACCTCACACTTCAGCCTCTATTTGAAGTCTGTATTCAGCTCTTTCGTCAGGTTAGTTCCAGGATCTGCTGTAAGGTACAGCTGACTTGACGCCTCTTGCCCTAAAGTTTTGGGGGTCAAACATAAAAGCAGAGATCGTTAACCAATAATCAGACTTTTAGTTGTCAGTTCAACAACAATTGTTTCAAAAATTACTAACTGGGTTCTCTGGTTTGGGACCGTGGCGGCAGGAGGGAGAGACGACAGGGTCGGGCAGGTTCTTAGGGAAACATAAAGCATCCCAGGCCTGCCTACCTGCCTGCCTGCCTGCCTGCCTGCAGGAGGCTGCTCCATCCTCCAGGATGCTGCCTCTTCTCCCCGAGGACTCCAGCAGGTTGTGGCCCTTCTGCTCTCAAAGCAGAGCAGGACAGCAGGTGAGCCCTGGAAAAGTTGTGACAGACGTGATGGAAGAAGATCATAACCAGATTCTGGTGGAGGGAGAGGAAGCAAAATAGTTTTGGGATCAGGAGGCAAAATGAAGAGTAGTCCAGAGTTCACTGGGCTGATGGGCAGGGCAATCCCGGGAAGGGGTTCTACGGAGAATACTGACTTTTGATTAGTAATCTGAGCTGCTAATGCTTTTTACTCCTGCTGGGTTATCAAATGCAATGAGAAGCCACTGTTGACAACTCTACAACAGACTGGTTAAAAATTTCTAGCACTTCCCAGGCGAGCCAGATTGGAGCTGTAGTAAGAATAACTTCTCTCACAATATTTGATACAAACAAAAGATAGAAATGACTGTTTGCTCCATTTCCTCCAGCCTGTCTGACTTGCAGTATGAGTGGAGCTGAAGCTGAACCCGAACCCATATTGCCCTTTCAGTGCTTCCCAGAGGAGTTACATTATGGAGAAAGTTTTCTAAGGATAGCCAGGGAATCCTAGACACAGTCCTCTTCAGTACCTTTACATTCACAAACAGCTGAGTCAAACACAAGCCATACTCCACTATCACCCATCAACATTTTTTCCCCGAGACTCAGTCTTAGCACTCTTGGGGTAACTGCTGAACAATTCTGGCCCATAGCCACATCCTGACATCGAGTAAATTCTTGTGCTATACAGGGTAATATGGTATCACTTAGCTAAACAGAGATATCTCATGATTGTACTACAGCATAGTGTGCCTCTAACGACAGTACAGGCTCTGGCTGTAATAATGTTTACACGTCAATGACTTCCAAGCTTATTAAAAGTTAATGTGCACATTCGCACTCCCTTTGTGTATACAGCTTTCCAACACAGCAGAAGTGTTTCAGATGCTTCTTTGCCTCTAACCTTAGCAATCAGTTCATATTTCCAAAAAAGGAATGTCTCTCTCTCTCAAGACGTATGAGACAATGTGAATGATAAGTATATATAAGCATATATGTCTCCCTCCAAAAGTTTTTCTCGAACAATCTGTGAAGGTCAACTACAGTGACAGCTTTGCAGTTCATCTTCAATAGTTACTGTCTAACTTCTTTCAGTGAATCCACTGGGCAGTTCTGTGTACTAGCCATGGAAAAAAATCTAGCTTTCCCTGGCACTGCCTTAACTAGCCTACACTGATTGACATTTGGTGGCGTTTTCTTATGATACATACTTTTTCCAAACATTTTATACAGTCCATCTCTCAGTTAGTATTCCTCTCATTTTTAATATAATTATTTACTGATCTTTTTGACCTTTTTTTCCGTTCAGCTGCTGCTACTTTATACCATGATCATGACTGCAGGCAAAGCTTGTCTGATACCAGGTTGGGGAAAGAGTCCCTTTTGCTTTGAAAAGCAGAGGTTCTTCCGTAATGCTTGGGGAGGCACTACTCTGTAACCACCTCGCCGTCTGGTCCCAAAAGTGCTTCCATCAGGGACAACCAGTCAGCAGTGCGACTGCCCGCAGCGACGAGCACTAGCCAGTGCTAACAAGTGCTAGTAGGAGTGAGCTTTAGTTTGCCTCACAGGAGCAGGCAGCGTGCGTTTTGCTGGACCACCCAGAATCCTGCCTTGGCTAGCTCGTTTTTTTTTTTTTTTTTAAAGTCGTCTTTTTTTCTGATGTGCCTGCAAGGAAAGAATACATTTCTTGATTTATTTTCTTTAGTCTCTGAATATTTTTTCCCCTTGTCCATTTATGCCAGCTTTTTATCACTAGAGGCATGATGCCCTCTGGTCCTACCTCCTCCCAGATGGATGCTACACTTCAGTTCCTTGCCTTTATAAAGTCTAGCTGCAATAGGAAGCAAGGAAACCCTCAAATTTCTGCGCATTTAATCACTTTTTTTAAACATAACCTGCTCGAGCAGTCGTTCACTTTTCACTTTTTAGTGGGCAACAAATGTATTTGTTTGAGCTTTAGTATTGAAACCAGCACATGCAACCAACCATGTGTGTGTTCCACTTCGCTCATAATCCCAGGCATTTGAGCCCCTGCCAACTTCTTTATTTGGGGACCTGCCTTCTCCACACCCCCTTTGTAAACTTTGCATTTGTTTTGCTTTATAGTGATCACTGAAGTTCACACTCCAGCTGGGAGGACAGTCAGGCACCTTCAAGAACAAGGGAATGATTGACAATATTAGGCAGAAAATTGTCTACCAGATGCTGCTCAAAAGGAGAGGTGGCAACCTCCTGACCCCCTTCTCGGTAAGGGAAATCGTCGCTTCTGTGACGTGCCTCTGCCCCGCTCATCAACTGAGCGGGGAGCACAAGGTCGCTGCTGCGTCTGGCTGTTGTGCAGTGAAATGCCACCCCGCAGACACGGCTGCGCCTTCTGCTCGAAGGAGGCTCCAGTGCCAGCTACGCGTCGGCATGAAGCGGCAAAATTCACCAGCCGTTACGCATTACTCAGTTACTCCTCTGGAACATTTACTAGTTATGAATAATCCTACTGGTACGGAAAGGAATTCCGGATAGTCCGTCCTCGGACCGTGTGAGAACGGACATCAACCAGAACCGCACGGCTTTTTTAAAACCCCTCCCCAAAGTTTTTGCTGTTGTCGAGAAGTAATTTCACGCAATTTACATGTTTATGTCTCTTAAAAGGCTTTGTTTCCCAGAAAAAGAGGTCAGCTCACCAGTTTCATGCTAGTACTAATACAATGATTACAGTTCCCCTTTCTTCAAATTAGCTAGGCTGAGGAAGACAAAGGGGTGAATTTGAAAAACGTAAGACTAACGTTTTCCTACTTAATTATGCCAGAGTGTTCACGAAGGAGGGAGGGAAAAAAAGGGGGGGGGGGCGGGGAAAGAGAGGGAAAACACTTTTTCTTAACAAAAGCAGTGCAGGACAACAAAATAACCAGCCACCACCAGTTTACACTGAGGGAAGAAACACAGAAAACACAGGCCTCTGTAACACCAATGTTTTGAGCATGTAATAGAAATAACTATATATACATACTTATGGTTTGGTTTTTTGGTTGTGGTTTTGGTTTTTTTTTGTTTTTTTGTTTTTTTGTTTTTTTACACAAAAAACTGTTTGGGGGAGTTTCAAAGCTCTGTGCTCACTCGTGCCTGGTAACAGCAATGCGTGCGAACCACCACCCCTAAAACGACACCAGAATTAAAGGAAGGATACAGAAAAGGAAAGATGATAATTGAAATACTATTTTAAGTAAGCGTATTCATTAATCGTCTCAATTTAGGTGGAACTTCCCATGTAAGTTAGATTAAATATCTATTAAGAAAACTGCAAGATTGGCACATCAACTTCCTCTTTCTCAGTGAAGTGTCAAAGAACTCAGCTTGATTCTTAGAGTCAAGGCTGAATTTGCAGAAGTAGCAATTACAAAGAAAATAACTAGCTGTTCCTTTGAAAATGAACAAATTAGATCAGGCACTCAGCAAAACATAAATATCACAGGACCACATAAAACAGTACTTACAGACTCACTTTTTACATGGAAACTCCACCGTAAATCTTGGGGAAGCGAGGAAAAATATAGCTGTCAGTCAACACCAGCAATAAAAATATTTACTCCAATAAATTAAGCAATAGGTACAATTTTATTTTCATCATCCTGCTACCTATCATAACATAGTAGTTTTATTTGCATAAATTCTTAATGTTTGAGATGAATACCCTGCTTTGAAAAGGGTGCTCCACATTTTTTGTTTGCTTACCACACTGACATTAATCCTAAAGCCTCTTGAAGTAAACACCACTGTAACCAAAATTTAAGGGAAACACCAGCCAGCCAGAGAACTTGAGGATCACCTACCCCTCAAAGATTTCTTTATAAATCAGCTGAAAGCCAGGTCACTAGCTTGAGATGTTGAAGCGGTTTTCCTTGTTGTAGATGTTCCTATTTTCTAGTGAGTACAGACGGTTCATTAAAGCTAATTTTGGGGTTTTTTTTGTTTTCGTTTTTTTTCTGGCAAGCTCCCCGATAAAAGTTTCTCTGGAGGTGCTCCTTCCAGTCAACTCCTAACTTAGGAGTCTTCAGAAAAACTGACAGTTTCGATGGCCCGTTTCTCCCTAATGAAAAAGCTTGAAAGAGACAACTCGAGGCTGTTCTGCTTTTCTCCTCCGTTCTCTTTCGGGAACGTGCTGCCCCGTTCTCCGTGGGGAAATCGGCTGACCTCTTCCTGCCTCTCCCACCCTGCTCTCCTCCATAAAAAAATCCAGACAAACAAACAAAAAATCCCCAACGCTCCCCCTCCCTTCCCCCCCGGGAGCTGGGAAGGCACAAACAAAGCGGATTCGCTCGGAAAACGGACTTCTCCCCTCCAGGAACATGCCGTTTGCGGTCACACCGAAGACGCGCTGAGGCACCGGGCGCGCCGACAGGCCACTCTCCTCACGCGGCCCCGCCAGCCCGCCGCTCGCACGGCTGCCCCGGGGTGCGTGAGGGCCCGGCGAGCCCCCGCAGCCCTCGCTCCATGCTCCCGCCGCGATCCTGTTCAGCTTTTGCCTCAGATTTCTCCTCCTGCCGGCAGAGCGCGGCCCGTAAACATGTGCGGCCCTGTCAGCCGGGTCCGCCATGCCCGCCCAGCTGCCGCCGGCGGGGCGCTCGTTGCGCAGCGACGCGGGGCGGGGAGCAGAAGGAGCGGGGGCGGGGGGCGCCGCGCTGCAGGCCGCGGGCCGGGGCGGTGGGGAGGGCGGGCAGCGCGCTGCCACGGGCGGCGGGGCGGCCCCGGCACCGCCCGGTCTCTCCGAAGAGGAGGCGTTAAGGCCTGGGCTCCCCAGCGGGAGGGAGACGCGCCCCGCCCTAGGCGCCCTCGGGGCGCTGTCCCGCCGTTAGGAGTAGCGGCGTATTTCCTCCGCGATGGCGGCGGTGGGCGGCCGAGCTCTGCTCCTGGCTCCGGCCCACCCCACCTCCGCCAGCCGCGTTCCTGTGACCCCTCTGCGCTACCCTGGTGAGGCAGGAGGGCCCTGCGGTAATCAGTCTTACAGTTGGTTATAAATAAACATCTTAAAGCTCCCATTACTGAAATCGGAGGATTGTGTAAGACTTTAAGCTTCCTTAAAAAGAAAAAGCCACCCAAATAAAACCTGGGTAATCTTCCTCTGTGGAAAAAAAAGTTTGTAAACAGCTCGGAAATGGGCAAATACATAAAATGACCCAAGCTCTGCTCAGTCACACCTCAGGGTTGTTGAGCGAAAATTGATTAACTGGGAACCTGTGGCTTGAATTAGGTTGGGACTAACCGTGCTCCAGCGCTAACCTGTTTTACAGACATAATACAGATGTAAGCATGTAATATTAAACACATTGCTGGTTTGGGATAGAAGCAGGCAGTATAAAATGCAGTCAAGGTCACAACTATTTGCTGTGGCAAGTTCAGTTCTTCAAGCTGCAGCAACCCCCCCAGGAACTAGCAAAAGCTCTTCAATTTCAGATACTAAATCTCATTTACTTCCCTGGCTGGTGGTTAGGGCTTTGGTTTTGTTTTCAGAGGGAAGGTCTAGTAAAATTGAAAAACTGAATTTTGAAGTGGCAGTGTTTTCAATGTTTTCTTGTGGGGTTTTTTTTATTATTATAAAGTTTTGGCTTGAATTTCTAACTTCTTTTCATTTTTGGTTTCTAAATGGTTGGGTTGTTTAGAAACTAGAGCCATTCTGTTTTGCTGGCTTCCTTTGGTAGAGGTGTGTTGGATTTTAATCTACGATTTGTGTAAGCAAAAAGAAAACCTTGTGGGTACTGAAAGTGTTACTAAATACAAAGGGTTCTTTTCCAGTGTTTATAGAACAAACTAACTCGTTTGTGTATAAACATTTTTATTTTTTAAAATATGAATGAACTGCTACTCCAGGCTTTGTTGTGGGAGGAACATAGCAGCAGGGTGGTTGGGAAGTCTGGGGGCTGAGGGAAGAGGGCAACATAGGGAGAAGCCAACCCGGATCCTCCTCGAGGCTTTCCTTCCTCTTGGGTGTTAAAGGTGTTTGGTCAAAAGGTGCTATCACAATGCAGAAGTCTGGTGTAGATAGTAAGATAATGAGTTTTATTTGAGCTGCAGTTTATGCAGTTTAATAAAGCATCTACTGCCTTGTCTGAGTTAGTCATTTGGAACACATTACTTAAATGAACAGCCTCAAAGCAGAAAACAAAGGCAGAGTGAAGTGGCTCAGGGAGATGCAACACAGAGAAAGAGCAACAGGAACTGCGGAGGACGGCTATGGTCACAGAGGAAGGACAGCAGAAGAGGAGTCAGGGAGCAGGGGGATCAAGCAGTAGGAATGGTAGAGTAGTCCTGGGGCAGTGAATGATAGCAGAGATGATGATGAAACCAAGAATTTTGTTACTAATACTTACTTCCTCACAATTTTCCCTTGAACGCAGCTCTTCTTCACAGGCAGTTTACTGAGACAGGGAAGAAGAGAAGTAGGTAAACAAACTGACATTACACCCTTGTGAAAGAGGCTTGGGATATTTACGCACAACACAGGTAAGTGTCCTGAAGATACCTAATACAACTCTTGTTAAAAATTGGGATCGTTTTCTTTCTGTGTCTCTATTTCTGTGGTCACATTGCCCCTTGTGCTGCTTACAAGTTCATCTTGTCTGCAAAACCCAAACTTGGGAGTCTTGGGACCTAGATTACCATTTTCCTACGGTAGCATGAAGTTCTTACAGAATAACAGACACTGATTTTAGAGGAGAATTAACCTCTTCTGCCACAAAGCATTAGGTAAGCAGCCTGTCACATGAATTATTCTTTTGAGTATTTTAAATTTAATAACTAAAGTGTAGCATAGTTCTTTCAAAAAGGAGATTAGTTAACCGACACCATCTATCCCTGCTAGTTATCTGCAACTAGATTACAGAGAATGACACTCCGTTTGCACATGCATTTTGCAAACTTACTCCTTGGTTGTACTCTTTATTTTGCAGATTGCAGACATTGAGATGAAGGGTCTATAATTTCCTAGCTTGCCTTTCTTTTGGAACACTAGTGCTACACTGGCACGCATCCACTTTGCTATGACTGCATTTGAATACAGCAAATTCTTTATTATGATTAACAAAGGGTTGCTCTCTGGTCTGCTTTGAATCTCAGTCTGCTCATGGAGATTAGTGGGTTTTGAGCAATGCCAACTGACTAAATATCTCCGCTTCACTGATCTCAAAGACGTTTGTGACAATGGGTTTAGTGGACATTTTCATGTGTGTTCTTGCCACGGAATGGATAATATGTTAGTAGTTCTGCTTTTCATTGCTGTTTGATTCTCGGTCTCATTAAAAAGGGTTTAAATTCAAAACTTCTCTTTTCTCATATGTTGCTTCTTTGAGATACATAAACACATTTGTTTGTGGGTTTAATCCTTGAATGCAACCCTCCTTCATCTCTTGGATTTTATTTTGGGTGAATATATTGCAAATGTCTATGTGTTATCTCCCTCTTTATGCTAGAAACAAATAAAACTTTCTCTCCCAAGGCAAAATGACAGAAATTGTTCTTCAACTGAGCAGGAAGAGGCTGGTAGTTTTAAAGTAGGGAGGTCCCAGTTACATATCCTAATGTGGCCATATGCCTCATCTGGCCACAAGAATTAGAGAATTGGGCAACAGTAGAACCTTAGGTGACATCAGATCAAGCAACCCTTTTTATTTTTTCATGCCAATGTCTCCATTAACATCTTCGCCAGTTAGCAGGTAACACATACAGACCTCATTTAGCTGTTAAGTCTGACTGAAGTATTTGTGACAAGTATGCCTTTTAAACTGGGATCATTTATCTTCAAATAATCTGTTCAGTATTGGTTTTTTGTAAAGGTTTCTCTCAATTCCACTGAAACATAAGAAAATTATCTTCTTCCTGCCCAAGACACATGCCTCAACTTTGAGTTACTCAGAGAGAGATATGTTAGAAATAGACGGGGATTTATTTTTTATGATGTAATCACAAAATACATGCCGTGAAATCTAGAAACATTAGAGGCATTCATCATCTTAATTTCTAATTAAGGTCATGGGCATGAGCCACATTGTATGTTGCCACTTACAGAGCTTGCTTCTATACTTGTAGTCCGTAGTCATCTGTAGGGACTTCTGACCACTAGAACATCTGTGTTTCAAAGCTCTTCTGGCCCCCCGTTTTAAGATGTATTTCTTTTATGAAATTAAGATACTTAACATGTATACTTAACACAAGTGCTCTTGTGTAGTCAGAGCTCAATGATTCTGAATAGCGTACATTTAAAAATGAGACAACTATTAGCAAACTCATCCCTGTTTTATATCACTCACTGCGAAACAGTCACACAGGTAAGATTTTCTAATGGATAATGAAGGTACAGTGTGGTGGTCTAGGTACAAAAAGATCTTCCATTGTGTTCTTTCTCTTACTCCAGCTGGAGCAGGGCATCACCATTATCATCACCTAAATCATGACAATGTGTTTATTTAGAGAAATCCCTCATGGAAACAGAGCCCTATGTTGCTCATTTATTTCAGTGAATAGAACTAGGCAGTAATAGAGAAGTAAAACCAGGAGTTAAGCTTTTTTGAAGGTGTATTTGCAATTTGGGGTTTATTTTCATTCATGTTAGTAAGAAATACCACGTGGCTAAACAATATCTTATATTGATGTTTATCATATTACTTCTGTCAATGCATTGAACACAATCTTGTCTAATAAAGCAAGATCCTGGAATAACAAATTTTAAATTTTCTCAAAGAAAATCATCCTCTTTCCTCTGATCAGCCTCTTTCTCTTTCCAGAAAAGTTCTTAAGACAAGGAGTATTATTTTATCTTGATGTATGAGACAGAAAATTATAAACCTTTCAAAAATACTAGGTTAAATTTCTGGAAGCAAACAGACGCCAAAAGCCATCTGTACATCACAGAATCACAGAATCATTAAGGTTGGAAAAGACCTTTAAGATCATTAAGTCCAACCATCAACCCAACACCACCATGCCCAGTAAACCATGTCCTGAAGTGCCATGTCCACACGTTTTTTGAACATTTCCAGTGATGGTGACTCTACCACCTCCCTGGGCAGCCTGTTCCAATGCTTGACCACTCTCTCTGTAAAGAAATTTTTCCTAATATCTAGTCTAAACCTCCCCTGGTGCAACTTGAGGCCATTTCCTCTCGTCCTATTGCTAGTTACTTGGGAGAAGAGACCAACACCCTCGTCGCCACAACTCCCTTTCAGGTAGTTGTAGAGGGTGATAAGGTCTCCCCTCAGCCTCCTCTTCTCCAGACTAAACAACCCAGTTCTCTCAGCTGCTCCTCATAAGACTTGTGCTCTAGAGCCTTCACCAGCTTTGTTGCCCTTCCCTGGACACACTCCAGCAACTCAATGTCCTTCTTGTAGTGAGGGGCCCAAAACTGAACACAGGATTCAAGGCGCAGCTTCACCAGTGCCGAGTACAGGGGCACAATCACTTCCCTACTCCTGCTGGCGACACTATTGCTGATACAGGCCAGGACGCTGTTGGCCTTCTTGGCCACCTGGGCACACTGCTGGCTCATGTTCAGCTGGCTGTCAACCAGCATCCCCAGGTCCCTTTCCGCTGAGCAGCTCTCCAGCCACTCCTCCCCAAGCCTGTAGCGTTGCATGGGGTTGTTGTGACCCAAGTGCAGGACCTGGCACTTGGCTTTATTAAACCTCATACAGCTGACCTCAGCTCACTGATCTGAGCTGTCCATCCCTGTCTTCCAGCTCAGGGGGCTGAATACCCTGCGGATACCTGGTCTGGTGATTAAAGACTGAGGCAAAGAAAGCATTAAGTACCTCAGCCTTTTCCTCATCCTTGGTGACGATGTTCCCTCCCACATCCAATAAGGGGTGGAGATGTATGTAAGCTATTCAGAACCACTGTACATAGGTTTTCCAGTTTGCCTGTCAGCAATTATGTGGAACAGGAGATAATGAAGAAGAAACTAGTGACATTATTTTGGGGTGAGAGCTAAAAAAAAACCAGTGCATAGTTTATCACAGGGCTAATACTGTATAATGATTGATGATTCTGTTATCAGAGCCCACATTGAGAGAAACAGGATGTAAATTAAATGATGGAATATATCGCAAATGGCTTGGAATTATAATGCAATGATCAAGAATTTACACAGACTTTATGCCCCTTTTTAACAAGCTGCAGCATTTATAACAGAAATCGTTAGGGTTCTGACAATGTATTCATTGAATGAAAGATTGAGTTTGACAATAAAAAATAGCCTGTAATCTGCGTGTCACATGCAGCTTTCTACTGACACACAGCCTCATGGTCTAGTGCACCAGCATTCACAGCAAATTAGTCTCAGATTTACTGTATTCTTTAACCACACCAAGTGGTACCTGGAGAGATGAAGTTCTTTTATTCTGTCACTGCTAGTTAGGTAGCTCTTACAACTGAAAAACTGGAGAATGATTCAGTGATAGAGTTAAAATCAATGTCTCACTGTGGTTAGAAGTTTCTTTTTTTAGACTTAGTAGTAAAGAAAAAGGAGGAGGAGGAATCCATTTCTCTTTCTATTTTGAAATCCTCGGGTTGGCAAGTGAGTTGGCAAGCCAATGTCTTCCTCAAGCAATTCACTGCAATTGCTTCCTGGAAGGCTTCTTCCTCTCTAGAAGCAAAGCATCCCCCTTAGCTTTCCAAAGAAGTGGAAAAGTGCATATTGAAAGTAAATTACAGTGTGCGTTTGGGAACATGAGTGGAGTCATGGTTAGGAAACTGGACTAACATGAGCAAACACGCGCCAAAGAGTTCATGCTGATTTGAACTAAACAAAACATCTCTTCTTTTGGTCAAAGTCAGCTATATCCAGCACATGGGCAGATCAGCCATGCAGTACACATAATGCCTCTGACACCTCTAGGAAACACAGGGTCTGTTGCAGCCTTGCAGAAAATTTGAGATATCCATGAAGTTTTGAATTTACCTTGCCTGTACATAGCATATGTACATTTTCTATTTGGGAAATCCCACTGGCAGCAGCCCTAATTCTTTCTAATGTTAGGTGTCACAGTGCAGCTGACATCATTCTTGAGGCAATCTAAGATGTACTACAACTTCCAGTTCTCAGAGGTTCTGGACACAGTTTTTCACTAGCTCATCAGAAAACTGGAAAGTGTTACTAACCATCTCTTAAGCAACTGGTAAATAGAAAGGTATCTTCCTTTCTTTGAGGGCTTGCGTGATCATACAGTCTACCAAAACGCCATTTCTGAGTTATTTAACCATTCTGGGGGCCAGCTTAATTGTTCCAGATTCAGGGTGAGATAATTTCAGCAGTGACTCCTTCTGGGTATTCAGAAACTGCTCTCAAAGAAGTCTGAGTGCGTGTTCAAGTTGGGGCAGCTCTTATCTTGAGGACAGTGGCATCCATCCTAGTGAGAAATTTATAAGCCTTCCTTTGTCATTCTATTTTAATAGTGACTTGTAATAAATTTCCTAGCTCTTAAATACATACAGTATTCTTGTCCCATTTGTTGTGGCATATCTTCTTCTCTAACGCTGAGAAGAAGGTGCACATGTTAGCATATGGAGGAGATGAGACACCCATTCACAAGAGCTGTGTTTCTTGGCTAACTTTTACACCTAACTTTTACTTGTTGTCATAACCAACAAGTTATGACAACAAATGAAAATGTGTCTGTGCAGTAGCCAGCAGTGAGAATTTCAGTGGCTGTCCCCAAGCTTGCAGGGATGAGCATGGGACAACTATGAAAAGGGGCACACAGGAGAATGACACAAGCTCCTGTCTGCTGGCCTCTAATTTTGGTCATGAAGCTAGTAGAGAGAATTTACAGTATAATGGTATGCTTCAGTGCTCTAGGGATTTTTTTTTTAAATATTATTTGTGCAATAGTTTTCTCTTAAATCTCCCTTGTGTTATGCGTATACACTTGCATGTACATACAAAATTTTCTATTGAGATACCCACAACATGAGAAGAATTAGAGCTGTCACTGGTCAGGATAATGCATGCATTAAGTAGCAGCCCTTTTCATGTAGACACGTTGAGGATGTCTTCTAGACCACACTTTTCTAACTTGGAGATATTCAGCAGCTCATGTATGGCCCTCTCATAGACAATTATTCCTCGCATGCTTGTTTTTGTCTTTTTCAGTATTACTATATTCAGCTTTGTTGTACCATACACACAGTCACCAAATACTAAGTATGCTGTAGAGTTAGGCAAATAAATGCCATTAATGTTCATGAAACAATCAAATGCTCTAATGATGGGCAGGACAGAAGCCCCCAACAAGGCACTTAATCATTAGGTTTTCATAGCAGGATTTGAGAAGCATCTGGTAAACAAAGGATGGGGCCACATGCTAAGCAGCAAACAAAAAATAAAACAGTGACTAGCTGCTCATTAAGTGAGTATTGTCCATTCTGTGCCCTGGGTCAAACAAAGGGCTAGTGGTTACAGACAGCATGTGACTCTAATTAAAGAGGCTTTTATATGACATAGGCACAAAAGGAGGCCAACTTAAGGTTGCACAGGCAATCTTATCTCAGGCTTTTCCTGACTTGCCAGAGTTCACCTTATAGTCACTATAATGCTCTTCTGATACAAGGTTGTGTATGATGTGGATCCCTCAGTGATATCCTAGCTGGAGTTTTCTGCTAGGAGTGCTAACAGTACTTGTAGTAAACTGCTAGGTTTGCTTCAACTTGGATTTGTTTTTCTGCTTACCGGTGGCTGAGTGACTCACCTGGTTGGCGGATTAGTCTACAAACCATAGGCACGAGTGGTTGGTGAAGATATGAGAATTATATATGACCCCCAGCACAGCAGGTGCAAATGTGTGTGATGTCATGGGCAAACCCAATGAGAAAACAGCAACACTGACATCAGGTGCAATTCACCCTTCCCTCACAGCCTAGGCAGTAGGTTTGTCCAGCCACAGACTGATCCTCTTTGGCACTGTATTCAGTACATAATTTGGCTGTGTTCATTACAGCACCTTCCAGGAGCCATGTTATGCAGTGAAAAATGGCTAGCAAGGGATGGTCCTAGCCAAGGAATGGTGCTTGCTGGTGAATATTACAATGGTGGGGGACAGCAGGAACATTTAGTAATTTGTATGTGCACACTGTGAACCACTTAATGAACTGTCCTTGATCTCATCTTGGTCTTTGTGAAGCAGGGAGACAAAGTTCTTCAGTGCAGCTTATCAAGTTAACAAGCACCGACTTCACTGCTCTTTGAAGCCAAAATCCTGGCAGCACGTCAGAGCTAATGATGCAGAATCCATGTGCAGAACCGTTCTCTAGAGCTGCAGTCAGGGAGCAGCTAGAAAAGAGCAGCTCAAGATCTACATAAACTGCCCTGTTCAGTTCCTGGGAGCCACCTGTGGGATATGTTGTGGGAGCTGGCCTGCTATCGCCACCAATAACTGGTTTACTGATAATGCACCGTTAGCCCAGGGAGATTCTTCTCTTTCAGTCCTGCATTGTCACCAGTCTTCTGTGGCACTGGGTGTCATGGCCCGAAAGGAGCTGTTCAGGATGACCTCCCTCCCAATGGGACCAATGACCAAGTTCGTGATCCCCCTGGACTGAATTAAGGTGAAACGACACCAGCCAACCAATTTAACAATTTAATAATACAAAAGGCAAGGCATGAGGTTACATGGATATCTCAACGGCAACTACCCTAGCTAAACAATTCAACTAAACAAACAAGTCCCGTGCAACACATCTTTTACAATTCGACAAAGCGGGGCGGGGAAAAGAGAGAGAGAGAGGCAGAGAAGATAACACCACCTGTGGATCCAGCGGTGTCCCCTTGGTCCTCTTGATGTTCCTTGGTGGTGGGGGTCCCCCCCTTCACTTCTGATGGTGTCCTTTTTATACAGTCCGAGTCCCACAATCTCTGCCCGATTCCAAGAAACTTCGTGCATATGCAACAGGCAACAGCACATCTGCAGGCTTTGGTGTCTCTCACCTGCACTGTATCTCTGCTCTGCAGGAACTGGTATCTCATTCTTCTTTGTGGTTTCCTCAGTACCGCAAAATGTTTAAGACAAAAACCGCATGTCGGACTGCCACACTGGGAAACATTTTTTTCCCCCTTTAAGCCTTCAGACAATGGTTCTCAAAACTTATTTTCCTTGCAGAATTGGTGTCTGATGAGAGAACCACTGTGCAGGACTGGTCTAGTGAAAGTGCCTGATGTGTGTGTGGTGGATTACGTGGCTGGGGAGATGCTGTGTTGTAGCCACCTACCAAGCCATCACTGAGGATGGGGAACTGATAACAAGTGCACTCACCATTGCCTCACTGTTTGTTTCTCCAGAGAACCCTCATCACAATGAGATGTTGTATTGTTTAACTCTCCCAGGAAAGTTTAATAAAAAAGTGAGCATACTACTGGATTTGTCGTATGACCATAAGGCACTCCCAGGTGTGCATCAAGCGAGCTAGATAGGCCTTTTGTGGAGAACATGAAAGCACAATGGTACAAAGCGCTTCTATCCCCTGGTAGCTCCCAGATGTGGCCAGCCAGGCATGGCTGCCCCACAAAAACAGTTTCCGGCTAAAGCAACCAAAAAAAGTCTCCTCCAGCCCTGAAATCAGTGGTCTCAGTCACGTCAGTGGCAACAACAGCTGTGACCACAGTGAGCTCAGCAGAGCCAGAGTGAAATCTGGGTAGCCACCGGAGCCTATCATAAAGATACTGAAATTAGAGAAATCTTTTCAATTCCAGGTTTGCACAAATAAAGCAATCCTTTAACATTGCATCCAAGTAGGTACCTACTGTGCTTTTGACTTGTCATGAATGTTTCATGCTCTCATGATGGTTTTAGGGCCTGCGACAATTTTGAGGGCTGTCTAGCCAACACTTTTCACACATATTCAGTTTTTTTACACTGTGGCTTGTTTTGTATGTTGCCTACAAAATTATGCTTCATAAAAGAAAAGCCTGGCAACACGAGGGAAATTGTTGTAAACAACCAGAGTGAGTGCTCCAGCCTGTGTACAATAGACATGCTAGAACTCAAAATAGCACCAGAGGACAAAAAACCAAACACCCTTGACAAACAGTAAGAACATTGTTTGTTTTTAAGAAACACTGAGCATTGTTTTCAGTTTATAGATTAAGCCCAATTGCCAAAAAAGCCTTTGTTACTGCCTAAACCAAACTCAAGCTGGGAAGCATAGTTAATAATTATTTCACTTAAGACTATAAGGTGGGAATGCAAGAAGTGAACAGTTCTTCGAAATGAAGAGCCTCGTCCTCTCTCTGTTCTTTGTCCCTCTTTTTTTTCAGGAGTAGGAATAGCAGCTTTAATGAACAGCAATAGAAACTGAGTTTCTGAGAGAAACTGAGTTTGAAATGGAGAGCTTTTGGCAGCAGTCCCCCTCTCCTCTCTTTTTGAGATCCTTAATATATGCCAAAGTTTTCCTCTTAACGCTTGCCAGGGCTATTGAATGCTGAAGCCACTGTTTTGAACTTGAAACCTCCCAGAACTCTGAGACATCTGTATGGAGGGTCCTTGCTGCTCTGCGTATCTGCCAGAACGCAAGACTGACATTTTAATCATAGATTCAGCTTTGGAATCTTAGAAATGAAAATCAATCATGACCGTGTTCTGTCTCTCATCCTTTTCCCTCCCCTCCCAGCTCTTCCACCCCATCAGGCACAAACAATAGAGCTTCTTGTATCCTGCAGTACCCACCTTCTTCCCGTTAGGAACAGGAAACTTGACAATCTCCCTGGATGGCCACACTGGTCGAAAATTGTCTGTGGACGCATGCTTTCTTTTGACATGCTCAGTGGAGTGAGGGGTACCTCCTTTGCAGCACAAATATTGCTCACCATAAAATGGGCAGGACTATAAGTTGTTCATTATCAGCTGTTATTACAAGCAGATTTATGTGTAAACAATAAGTACACTAAACCTGTCCAAGACCATGGACTCCGGGGATTGCCTCTGTCCTCAT
The DNA here is from genome assembly GCF_964289735.1 of Phaethon aethereus. Taxonomy (NCBI): domain Eukaryota; kingdom Metazoa; phylum Chordata; class Aves; order Phaethontiformes; family Phaethontidae; genus Phaethon; species Phaethon aethereus. Next base: position 32,998,849 of record NC_138582.1, on the reverse strand, counting down.
CCTTTTGCTACAGAATCTCTTCATCAGGTTAGGGAATTATTGGAAGATTTAATGGCAAGCTTTTTATTTCTGCCCCAACATGGAGTGCAATTCATGAATTAAACAGCTGAGGTACCTTTCTAGTGTGTGAGGAAAGTTACCTGGGGGCCCCAAACCTGGATAACAAGGATGATAGCACCCTCAGGAGTGCATTGAGAAGAGCATTTGAAGTCTTGGACCCTATGGAGACCATTGATGGATTCAGACCCAATCATGCCAAGGGCTTTCAGCTGTCTAGGAAAGACAGAACACTTCTTCTGTATGGTGAGGAAAGGCAAACATACAACCGCAGTTACTGGTTAAGCCTTCGGTGTAAAATCCACAAACTGGATGTAGTAACAAGGCTCTGTTTGAACAGGAGAGGTGAAGCATTCCCTCATGTCAGGTAACACAGTGGTTGGAGATCTCTTCTGGAGGTAGGGAGGTGGGCCTTTATAATATATAAATAATAAATATAAAAATATAAAAATATATAAATAATAAAACCTTTATTTCTGGGAATAGAGCATATCACCTTGCCTAGCATTTAACCAGAAAATATCTCATCTTCTCTGAATGTGCCTGTGGCTGTTTGTTTTTGTGCTGAACGCCATGATTTTAAGTTGCATGAGGTGTGCTTAGAGCACGCCTGCTGGATTGGTGCCCTCAGAATAGGATCTGTCTAGGTTCTGGATCCCAATGGCACCTACCTAATTAAATCAGGCACCTAATTACTTGAATTGGATTACTGCTGGCATAGTCTAGTTGGTGTGCAAGCAAGTTCTCAGAGGACTTGCAGGTCATACAGGGGAGCATGTAGTAATTTTATGTATTTCTAGGGCTAACCAAGCAGCTGCTAAACAGCAGTAGGTCTGGATTGTACTTCCAGGTTTAGGGTGATTTTTGGTATCTAAGTTGTCCCTTGGCTCTAGCCAAACTGGATCTTTCAAGCTAAGAACAGGAGCTGCTGGGTTAGCAGTCCCCCTCAGTGAACGTGTACTTAAAAAAATAAATAAATCAAGCAGATGTAGGCAAGGTCTGTCTGAAGAAAATTCCTGTAGTTCATTCACCTAGCTCAAACTGTCCTCTCTGGCCATGAAGAATAAGTGTAGCAGCAGCAAGAATCCCTTGTGGTGTGATAGCATTCTCATTCTTTTTCCTCTGTTGAAAACGTACTTTACAGAGGAACAGGTGAATCAACTTTATCATGAACTAACTACACTTCAAATGCCTTGCTTTCAGTGCTGCAACTGTCATCTTCCTGCAGTATGAAAATTGCACATGCATCACCAGGGACAAGTCCCTCAATATGCAGTTTCTGTTGTTATTTCTGAAACACTAGAGGGAAATCTGGACTTCACTGAAATCAATGAGGGATGTCCTGACCTGAAGAGATCTTCATCTCAAATGAGTTCAAGTACTCCTCTAAATCAATTCTGAATGCAGTCTGAAGTTACATAGCACATTACGTATCTCAGTATACTATAACGGAGATGACAGGAGCTTTAAGTGTTGGATTTATGCAGATTTGCCAAGAAGGCAAGGGTGCACAGAGACATTTTTAACTGAAAGGGCATGTGCTCCTCATAAGGATGCAGTCATGGTTGCTCAGTCTCTGAATGAGTTCATACTTGCACTTCTCCAGAATGCAATATGTGTGAAGTATTTCTTCAGGCTAATTTTTTCATGCTACAAGTAGTAGTTGTCATCATCTCACCCAAACACAAAGGTTTCAAGACACAAGCTGTCAGAACAAACTGGAATGGTTTGTGTTTGTGAAAGATGACTACCAGGAAGTACCTGCCTCTCTTAGGTTGGTTCCTGAAAGGGTGTGGCAAACCCTTAATATTGTCCTCTGCATTCCTCACTGACTACCTCAAGCAGTTTGTTCTCAGTACATTGCCTGTTTGAGACTCCTTTGAAGGCATCTAATTCCATTAGTGGTACAGGGAAGCCAGACACTTAACTGTTATTTTGTGTTAAGCATCTAGGGCTATATCCTCACAAGTATCCTCATACATGTTAAAGTTTTTTTTTTGAAAGCAAATGGAAAGTTGTTTGTCTCACGTCCAAAAAGGAATAATTTGTACTTTAAAGACTTTTTAGATTAACCTAAAATTACTTAATTTATTAAGAACATGCCTGTACAGCCACCTCAGGCACGAGGATAGTCATGTTGGTTTTAATTTTGTCATATATGTGGCGAAAGGTGCAGGATAACCCCCAGGCCATCTTCCCTTCATGAATGGGGTTTCTGTTGCTGTAGCACCTCATGGTAGTGTTGCCTCCAACTCACCCGTTTCCAGTGGTAGAGTTCTTTGCTTACAAACTCTCTTCTTCTGTGAACCACACTGAATTGACCACAAACAACAGGAAATCTTTCTCAGGATGGGAGGCTCTTCCCCCATTTTCATGTTATCTTGAGTTTTCTGACAGTTTTCCTTATAGGCCATTGCTCGGACAATTCACAGTGGAAAAGTGTATTAAGAAAAGCTTTGAAAAGGGAAGTTACATGACAGCAAACCTGTGATTCTCTGTCTTCTCCCCTTCCCCTTGACACACATTCATACGCATAAATCAAACTGCCTAATTATCTCCCTTATGTATGGTAATTACCTAGTTTGTGGCCAAACCACAGTGTTGGTGCAGAGACATAACCGTCCCTGCTGCACAGGCTTGTTTGGCTCCAAGGAGGCTCATTAGCTGAGGCTTCGTTCTAGACCTGTAGGACCAACGCTGGAGATGTGCGGGGGCAGCTCAGAGGATGTTTCTCTATGTGCCAGAGCTGACTGTATGTTCTGGTAGCATGGGCTGCAAAAGCAGGCTGTGTCTGAGCTAGGAGGCTCTCTAGACACCATGTGTGTTGGAGAGCATTGTAGATGAACCCAGGAGGACCTAGTGGGGATTTGGAAGCCATGGAAAAAAATAATCTCACTGTCTAGAGTATCACAAGGATCCTATTACAATGAACAATGGAGAATGGACTTTACTCCCATCTCTTTGCACTCACCTGCCCAATGAGTATTTTGGTTGCAAATTACAAAGGACAGGATTCTTGTCATCTTTCCACTTGGCAGTCTTTATAGTGTCACCTACAGACAAGTCACAGGCATGTGGCAATCAACATCTTTCAATCATGTACCAAGCCTTTAAGTGTTACCTAGGCTGCAAAATCTGGAGGGAAAGAAATCTCAGATTTACAAATACCTTCACATACTTCCTACAGTTTCTTGCTATTTTTATGCTTAAAACTCACTGAGGCACTTTCTGGGGGGGAAAGAAAAACACACCTGAACAAGCAATTAAAGATGAAGTCATTGAAAATCACAGTACTACTTTTCCACAAGAATCCCGTTTTGTCATGAATGAGGTAACTGGATGGGATCTGCTTGAAAGAGTCCAATGGGGTAAGACCCTGGAGGACAGAGGGGTCCAAGACAGCTGATTGATATTCAAGCCTCACCTCTTCCCAGGTCAAGAACGGTCCATCCTAAGGAGCAGGAAGTCAGGCAAAAATGCCAGGAGGCCTGCATGGATGAACAAGGAGCTCCTGGCAAAACTCAAACACAAAAAGGAAGCATATAGAAGCTGGAAGAAGGGACAGGTAACCTGTGAGCAATATAGAGACACTGTCCAAACATGCAGAGACACAGTTAGGAAAGCCAAAGATGAGAATTAAGTCTGGTGAGGGATATCAAAGGCAACAGAAGAGCTTCTCTAAGTATATCAGTGGCAAAAGGAAGACTAGGGAAAATGTGGGCCCACGGCTCAAGGTGGCAGTTTGCAGATGACACAAAACTGGGGCGAGTGACTGATACACCCAGACAGTCATACTGCCACCCAGAGAGGCCTTAATGTGCCAGAGAAATGAGCCAGCAGGAATCTCATGAAGTTCAATAAGGGGAACTGTGAAGTCTGGCTCCTAGGGAGGAACAATGCCAGGCACCAGTACATACTGAGGGCTGCCCAGCTGGAAAGCAGCTTTGCAGAAAAGACACGGAGATCCTGATGGACACCAAGTTGAACATGAGCCAGAAATTTGCCCTTGCAAAGAAGGCCAATTGTAGCCTGGGCTGCATTGGACAAAGTATTGCCAGCAGGTGGAGGGAGGTGATCCTTCCCCTCCACTAGCCCTGGTGAGGCCACATCGGGAGTGCTGGGTCCAGTTCTGGGCTCCCCAGTACAGGAGAGACATGGACATACTGAGCGAGTCCAATCAAAGGCCACAAAGATGTTGAAGGCACTGTAGCATCTGTCCTATGAGGGAAGGTTGAGAGAGCTGGGACTGTTCAGCCTGGAGAAGAGAAGGCTCGGGGGGATCTTACCGATGTCTGTAAGTACTTGAATGGAAGCTGCAAAGAAGACATGACCAAGCTCTTTTCAGTGGTGCCCAGTGATGGGACCAGAGGCCATGGGCACAAACTGAAACACAGGATGTTCCCTCTGAACATCAGGAAACACTTTTTTCACTGTGAGAGTGGTTGAGCACTGGCCGAAGTTGCCCAGGAAGGTTGTGGAGTCTCCACCCTTGGAGATACTCAGAAGCCATCTGGACATGGTCCTGGGAAGCCTGCTCTGGGTGGGCCTGCTTGAGCAGGAAGGGTGGACAAGATGACCCCCAGAGGTCTCTTTCACCCTCAACCATTCTGTGAATGCACTGTGGAAAGAATTGAGCTTATATGAACAACTGTAAATCTAGCATTTCCTCATGTTCTGAGTGCTTGAATTTGTGACTTAAATTTTCATACAGGCTTTTTTCATATCAGTTCCTAGGTATTTTAAAGACAAGCTATTGGTAACTCTCTTCTCCAGCCTGTGATAGCCTCAGCCCTCTAACCGAAAACCAGCACAATGCTGGTTATGCTGCTGGGTTACAAGACTGATTACACTGCTGGAGCTGCAGCTGTTTGTTCCCTTCATAGCCCCCCCAGACTTCATTTTGCCCAGATCTTTTTTTTCTTTGTACTTTGCTGCTGAAAATAAGCTGCAGGAAAGAGAGGAAAAAGACCTCTGAATGCTAGTTTGAGTGCTAGCCTTTGAGTATCTGCTGGAGAAGGCTTGGTTCTCTGCTGTTTGACTTGAGGCACAAGCGCAGCCTTAGAAAGTTCAGGTTCAGGTTTCTTTTTGCAGGTTCCCATAATTTCCCAGAAAAATTAAAGAAGGAAGACAAGGACTTTTAGGATAGTCTGGCTTTTTGGCTTTGCCAAACCCTTACAGAATTTTATGGGACAAAGGAAAACCACAATACTAGCCTTAAGAGTTTTGTCCTTGCCAGACTTCGAAGATTAACTACGTAAATGTGGAGCATGTTTGTGCTTTTCAAAACAGGACACAAAACTTTTACATAACAGAAATTGTCCAACTGTGTGATTACACAGATTGCTACCAGATCTTCCTTAATTTTTCTTCATCTTGTGGCAAACTGTAATCCTTAATAATAACAATCCTTGCTATTATTACATTATTCTAATAATCCTTAATTACATTAACTGATGATGGGATTTACATTCCATTTGTCACATCCATAAATGTATCTTGGCTACTTTCAATAAGCTTTTTAGCAGGGACTATTTCAGATGTATCTACTGTAGTTCTAATATGCTTTCTAGCACCACAACTCGCATGGGATCCCTGGTTTCTGCCTGAACTGGCAGTTCTCTGTTCTCGCCTATCAGTCCTTCCACAAAGGCTGCACAGAAATTTCAGTTGTGTGAGTTATACGAAGGGTCAGTCTCATTTGTGTAATAATCAGCTGAGAAGAAGTAGTGATAAAGTATCTTGTCAGCTAGAGTGCTAGGAAGAACAGCCATTCATGAAAGATCATGTTACTGCAATTTTGGGCTTTTGAAACAAATCTGTCAGATACATTTTCTACCAAGTAATGTCAAGCCACTCTTTAGCTCCAATGCTTTCTATTTCAATATAATGCTATGCTCCATGAACACAGGATGAACTGTGAGTTTTTGAGTGAATATGTACCCAATTAAAAAGAAAATGACAGTCACACTTCACAGGGAATAATTCTATTTTAAACACCAGGTGTCACTGCAGTATACCCCTGATTGCATACGAAGCTCCCGTTAGGTTAAGGCTTTACTTCTAAGCGATGTCAAAGATCAGCGGAGAACAAAGATGCTCATACTTTCTATTCCCAAGTGTGTGAATGCAGCTACATGATTAGCCAGAATCTGGGCAAATTGTTCAATATTTCAGCCAGACACATTTATAGTTCTGCGTGGTTGGCCTCAAACATGAAGTTAGATGTTGCAATAGAACGATTTTATGGCGGACAGCAACTGTTTGGAATGAAGAATGAAAAAAAAATAGTATCTGTGATACAGTTCTCTTAATAATGCATGCATTTTTCAGAAGAACAGCGTTACTAGGTAATATTCAGCAATTTACTTCATAAAAGATTTATATCAAATTACACATTTTGCAGTTTCTTGGTCCATGAACAGTAGTAAGGTTCAGTAAAAAGCAATCTTCTTTTAAACTATCAGATCCTGAATTATTTTTCACATGCAATTTTCCTTATTTTAACAAGTCCCCTATTTGACCTATAACCTTATATCTTTGAGTATTAAAATATACTTACCCAAATTAAACCTTAAAGAGCCATTACCTTGACAGTGAACAGATAGTATTTGTCTGCACCAGTCTCCTTTTTCAGCCTCACAGTGCAGCATAACTAATCCATGGCTGCACTGTGAATTTTCCAGGAACCTGTTGATCACTACCTACTTGGTGTTAAATGGATGAAGCTGCTCTTCTCTTATCTGTAATTAAAGATAGTGAGGAGGAAGGTGCAACTCATGGAGAATGCAAGTCCCAGCAGCTGAGGTACCATTTCATCCTCATGCTCTCGTGTACAAAGCAGCCTTGCTCCAGTAGCATGCTTAAACATTTCCTTCCATTAGGCTTACTTAACATGCAGAATCTGTGTTATGTATTCAGCTGTGGTCCTAGTTCAGCTGCCTCTGCAATGTTTCAGGATGCTCTCAAAGTATTTCTACACAAATTAGAGTCTTGCCATTGACGGTAGTGCAGTAAATGGCTGGGGAACATTACCTGGAGAGCATCTTTTGCAAAGAAAAAGGAATCCAATACATGGCAATTTCAGAAGATAACCCATTATGTTGGTAATTGCAGACCTTTAAAAGTGCTGAACGCTGCACAACTTTCAAAGGCTCAGAACCAATATTCTTACCTGCATTGAAGAGCATAGTGCCACTATATTCATGGGAGTTTCTGCTTTAGTCTACAGACAACATAAAATTGGTGCTGTTTTGTGCATGCTTGAATCTTGACAGGATTGTGGCTTTGGGAGGAGTAAGGTGCTATATAGCACAAAGAAGGCTTACTAGGTTTTGTCCGATAATGAAATCAGCACAAAATGCCCAGAACAAACAAAATTCTATCAAATAATGCAGATTTTAGGACCTGCAGGAGGAAGTGACTACAAGGACTGAATAAAATATTTGTTAAGAAAACAACAAAAAGAGGCACAAGTTAAAAAAACCAACCAAACCAAACCAAAAGACAAAGCTTATTTATTGTGTTTTATTCTGTCTGGCTGTTGAATTTATATATAGATTTCAATCCAATGAATTTTTGAATTAAACTCATTTCATTGCAATGTAATGTAACGTATTTCCCATTTGACATCATTTGCATGGATTTCCAATAAATTCAAAAGTTGTTTGCAAATATATTAACCAGAGAAAATGGCAAAGTCTTTGCTAAAAGCTTTCAGAGAATACAGTACAGAAACCTAAGGGATTTTTTCTGCATATAAACAAGTAAATATTAGGATACTACTGTACATAAATAAAACCTGTATTTTATATTATTGACCTATGTTCTCAATTTTAGCTAACTGCCTCATAAGTTTATGTAGCATTTTTTTCCCCTGAAATATTTACAGAAAACTTGTCTACATTTACAGTAAATAACCATAACTACCTACTGTGCTTTCTGCAGCCAAAAGCTGAATTGGCTAGAAACATCAGATGAAGATTCTTGGAATAATGGTATGACTAAATTACAGCAACTTGTGTATACTACTACAAAATGTTGAGAGGAATTTCATGGCATTTATCAGTTTACAAAATGCAACTTAGTGTTGGATCTGAACTGCTCTAACAGTAGGATAAGCCCTGCAGTTACAGTCAAGCTACAATTTATGGAACATACATTCTGCAGAACGACAGTATTTCAGTGTCTGCAGTGGTGTTAATAAAACTGTATTGATTTCAAACAGGTAGCGAGCCAAATAACTCATCATGTAGCAAACAAGCCTTGGCTAGTGCCATCTCGAAAGTCTGCAGGCACTGACTCCTGGTTTAAATAGTACAGTCATTTCTTTGAACTGCTCTCACTGCCTATGGATCTGAACTACACAGTATATTTAAGCGTATCCACACTAAGATAGCCAGAGATAGTTCTAATCCCCTCTTTTCAGAAGCTCATACTGGTTTGAGGATGTTTTGCAGTTCTGAATCAGTGACCAGAGAATCAAATAGCTGTCCAGAAAACACAGTTTGTTGTTAGAACATTGCTGGAAAACCATTCCAGCAATAAATATTTTTTCCATTATAAAACAATGGATAAAATAAGTGAAAGTGTCTGTAATGACAAATATTTATCCACTGTGTTCTAAGTATGCAATGTTCCATATATAAAGTAATTTTATGCTGAAGCTCCTATAGCACCCAATGTAAAGTGACTCCTACTGAGATATCATTTTGATAATAGCAATTAGAGATAATTATCCATATACCAGACTATTTTTTGTTGTTTCTATGGCAGTCATATCAATTCACTAACAAAAGAAAGAAAATATATTCACTGAAAATATGAACAAAAATACCTTGCACCAAACCAAGCTTCTTCTAACTCTGGCTTAGGGTGCAATCCTGCACCCTTGTATCATGCAAATAATTCTATTTAAATAAAGTAATCCAGTTGTTTTTTTCCTAAAAACCATCTGTGCAAGTCCAGATCTGCACATGGTACTTATATTTGTGCATCTACATTTGTCCATTTTGTGTTGATGAAAGAACAAAGCCATGCATTTAGAATTCATTTATTAATTTCATTTCTGTCGATATGGAGGTTTGATAAAAGATCAGCGAACTGCATCATAATGGGGCAGGGAGGACTTGCACCTGCCTCTTTGGTTATAGGGAATACTAAGAAGAATAAACAATTCCATCCCTCTCCTGTGAGATTCTTGGCAACTTATCCCCTAACTGGAACCTCTTCCACTGTAAAAATCTTCCTAAACAGGGAGTCTGTGACATGGGTGAAGTGCAAATAAAACTTGGCTATTGTTCCTTTTACCTCTCTCTTCCTAGCTGCTGCAGTAGGGTATACCTGTCTTATCCCGACAATAAATGCTCTTTTCTGGGTTTGCAGGTGGATTCTTAGCACACTTTCATCTAGAAAGACTAGTCAGACTGAGGAGAAGCAGCTTACACCCCCCTTTCTTAAGTTAAAGGGGTCAGGACTGTGAAGCAAAGGGCTATCCCTAAGTCGTCATTGCCACAGAGTAGAGAAGGGCCCTGCTGGAAATCATGAAGATGGTACATGTAGAAACTCAGGAGCCACCAGAGTTATCCAGATGCTCATTCAAAGACTTGTCTGCTGGTAGGATGTTCTGAGGAGACTGGTTACATGACCATTCTCAAATAGCCTCAGAGATAAAGACCAAATTCCAGTATCCTCAGACATGTGAGAAAGAAGGTTCTCATGCTCTTAGGTGTTTTTTTACTAATACATTTAAACATTGTACCAGTTCACCTCTTACATATGTCTTTCCATGTCAGTTGAGTGCTTGCAAGCTACAGAACTGCTTTCCTTGAAAAAAAGTGAAGACCTCCACAGAAGTCTGCAAGACAGGATGCGATTTCCTCAAAACATCTGACTTAAGTCCAGGCTCCTAAATCTCACAGGCACATTAAAAAGGTCCCATTCAGTAGCTATGTATGTGATGCAGTTTCTGTGATCTCTGGATAGTTGCTGTATTTCATCAAGGACAAAAGAAATACTCAGATGGTGATGGCTGAACATGGCGGGGAGGAGCAGTTCCATAAATAACAGAGTGGTCCAAAGCCAACCTATGCCGATAGCTAAAATATGAGAGTCTCTTCATAGACATTAGGAAGTAAAAACATCAGCACTGTCTTTTTTTTTTAAATAAGATTGGTAAGGTTTAAAATCTCCTCCCCAATACTACACGATTAAAATTACAAGAGTTGGTAACATTGTCTTATAGTCAACGGGAGGCATTCTGAAATCTCAGATGAAGCTTTCTGAAGTCAAGTGATACTTATATACTTTGTAAATCATCGAAGCAGCTTGTTGCATTATCATAAATTATAAGAAATAACATAGCTGCCCTCTAAACTGAACAAAAAATCTCTTATATTTTCTGTAACAAACATATGCCGGTTAAAATTAGGCAATGAATTTGCAGAGACAGAAACCTTGTCAGACTGTGCTATTATAACAATAAATGAACATCACAAACGAAAGCCAATACTTAGGAATGTGTATGGCAAGAGAGTACCACATACAGTAGACAAGCTGCTGTGCAGGAACAGTGAGCATCTTTACCTTTACAGAAACATCTTTATTTTTAGGCACTTTGCTACCATATTTGTAGCGACTGTCCTTCTGGCCAGTTTGAAACTGCAGACCTCCAGACACAAAACTTCACCACTTGAAAAAACAGAACTGCAAGTTTTACATTTTCTATAGACTGGGCACAGGCCAATGGATATGTAATACAAAGATAATCCATGCATTTGCTGTGGAAATTGGGGTGCTGGAGTTAGCTATGTATGTGAGCAGGTCAGACCCAGTAGAGCATTAAATTGTTCTAGTGATTTGGCTTACACCACCTGAGCAGTATCATTTAGAATTAGCTTAAATATATCTACATTGTGTAGACACTCTTGCTGGCCTTTGACTTACATGCAAAGTAAGTTTTATCAACTGATCAATGGGAACTTTGTATTACAAATAAGCTTTCATCTTTTTGTTGTCCACAGGAAAAGAACAATGTCTAGTGTATGTGATACCCTAATGCACTCCTGGAAGATTACCACATAGGCAATTACTTTTTTAAATACTTTTGTTGTTTAATACTTTTTGTAAGCCTGAGATCTTTCAAACTGACCCAACCAAAGGGAGTTCTCTTTCCTTGAAGAAAGGGAACCCTGTATTCTTATCTCTGTGATGTTCCACATCTTTAGCATAATCCTCAACATATGTTGCTAGCTAGCAAGGAATATAAAAATACTTTTTTGGGATTTTTTTTTTTTTTTTTTGAGGCTGAGATGTACTCTGGAAATGTCTTCAGCCATGACCATCCCAAAAGAGACGCTACAAATCAACTTCAGCACCAGGGTACGAAATCGTATTAATAGCAATTATGCTGCCTGCTCCCAGGAAGAGACCTGCCCTTGAAAGTCTTAGGCACATCACCACAGGAGCATCTGTCAGGCTGAGCATCTTTCTGCATTCTCCTGTTTTACAGTAGACTACACACACCAAGTTACTTGTGAGGCACATAACAGCCTTATTCAGGCATGTTCCAACCTAAGTAAATAACAATTGTCTGAAATAACTGGTAATTTGCCTAACAGTAAAAGTCCCTCATTGGAGTGTGTCCCAAATTAACATGTTTGTTGCAGAAACAGATTTCTTACAGTCATATTGCAAACAAATGTATATGCACAAAATAGAAAAAAGTCCTGGGGTTTATGATGTTTCCAATCCTACACGGCACAGATGAGAGTCATGTTTCTAACTGTTTTCAAGCCAAGGCACTTGGCCCGAATGGCTGCTTTTAAATACCTGTGGCCCAGCGTGGGCTTGTTAGGCGTGATGACTCCATTCTGGTTGTGTGTGGGATGAACAAGAGACAGGGCAGCCTTTTGTAGTCAGAGTAACACAGTTAACACTAAGTTCTGGTAAGCAGACAATACTAGAGAGAGTACTCTGTGTCACAGCTTTACACGTCAGCTTTCAGAAAGCCCATTGAAACCACTTATCCAGCATCTCATATAAGCACCATTGAAAGGTTAAACAGAGAGCACCACATATACAGAACTGTGATCAAAACAGCGGACAGGAGTGGTTCAGGGAGCCATGGAGAAGCACGCAGCCCAGAAGAATCCCTGCAGGATGGATTCCCTGAAGGCACGATAGATGAGGGCTTGGAGAACAATGCAGCTGGTCCTCAGTCAGTTGCTGCTGTGGGGATGGTCCAGCTCTGGGTGACTCATCAATATGAATCCCCACACCTACTCATCCCTCAGCCCATGAATCCTGCTACACGTAAGCAAGCCTGCAATTGATATTAACAGAAAGACTGAAGCAACTAATTGTTCACAGCTGACAGGGACAAAGACTACCACCTCCCTGAATGCTCACTGTTGAAAAACTTAGGTTCTTCAAAAAAAGACTGATAATTCTTATTGCAAAGCTTAGTCATTGTAGCTACATTACTGGGCTTTTTAGAGGATGTTTGTGAGAGTCTATTGCTATTGTAGAGCTAACTGAGGTCCAATACATTTAATGTGTCTCTATAAAGCTGTTTCCAACTTCCAAAAGGTAAATGTTGGGGTTGTCCCTTTGTACTTTTGAATTAAACACGGTATGAAAAAGAGCACGGAAGTACTAGCTACTTAGTAAAAAAGGCACTATAACTATCTAACCATGGTAATTAGGTACACACCTGTGCTACAGATATCTGTAAAGAATCAATTTCTCTCTGTGACTGAGAAAGCAATTTTGCACTCATCATGGTAGAAAGGGATGACTGGTTTATGTATGGGGTTAGCACTGGTTTAGGTATGCGGTGAGAACTGTTTTAGGACTGTGGTAAGAACAACTCCCACAGGAGACACAGATTCATGGAAGAGACGTCCAAACTGCGTTTCTATTTCCACCGGTTCCCAGAAGGAAATAAGAAAAGACCTCTTCCCTCGTGCAGTTATACATACATTACAGCTTATCTTGGCCTTACTGTGGCAATTTGATGGGAGTTCTTATTATATAGTTGTGCCAAAAAATGGAGGCACAGAAATAGATCTTGAAGCTTCCCCAGAAAACATCACCAGGTAACAAATACTTCATTCTGGATGTTGACTTTTTATTTAGGGATATGATGAAAGAGGAAGAAAAAATGAAGAGACAAGCAGAAGAGACTCCCTTTTCTTTACAGTCAGATTAATCTATTTGGGGATTACTGTTGGAAAATTTTTTCCATCCAATATATTAGTGAAAAGGAAGCATAGGCAACAGCTATAAAGGAACAGATCTTACTTCTGGGAAAAGGGAACTAAAACAGAAGCTTCAGTCTTCGTCAAGAGATGTAATTATTCACTTAAGAACCTTGGACTGAATTCTAAAACATTTTTCTTTAGCGTTAGACTATATAATGGAGATTGTAAGGGAGTTATGGACTCCCCCATGTGTCCTTGTTCAGGAGGGTAATTCCTTTTTGCACCTCTCAAGAGTCCAGTGTGTGGGGGTCTCAATGTCTGAGGGCAGGTACACATCCCACTAGCAGAAATCCAAAATATGAGCTCCTTCCCCACCACGCTGAGGGTCTGGTGCCTGACAAAAAGGTTGTAACCAGCCCGAGAGGCATTTAAATGGGAAGGAATGTGCCAGCACCACAGGACTGCAGACATAGTACCAGCTCCCAATGAGAGGCTGTATGAGGCAGGTTAAAAATAGAAACAAAAGGAAAAAGAGAGGTAGAGGGATTTCATTGTGGAAAAGGGAGGTCTCAAGGAGCAGCTGTTAGAATGGGGGAAAGAAAGAAGGAAAGGAAGGAAGGGGCTGAGTCTCGGGTCCCATCCTCCAAATCAATACTCTTGATCCTGCTCTGAAAGACCACAAAGAGCGACTGGGCAGCCCTCCTCCTTCCTTTGACTTGCTGGTCTTGATGGGGCATTTCTAGAGTGATGTTTGATTTTTTTCTTTGCACCTTCAAATTCTACAATCAAGAGTTCAGTGTTATTCTATGCTATCATTAACTGGCATTATCTCTTATCTTTAAACTGGTCTTGAAATTGAATCTGGTGAACCTGACAAACCTCATGTTGCTACCGTTTCTCCAGAAGCAGTCATCCATGTAATGAGGAAGACAGTCCTTAAGGGATAACTATATCTTGAGATGTATTTGGGAACTTCATGAGTTGAGGTATGCCTGCCACTAAGTTGCAGGAGTCAGACTGAGGACTACATATATAACCCATACCCCTGAGCAAGGAACAGACAGCAAACACATAGCTAAAGACTTCAGAAATTCCCCAGACTTAGCACAACAGATTTTCTGAAACATGGTGCATCTTATCTTTGGCCTTAAACAGTGTGAAGTAGAAGGAGAGAACAGTCAAAGGTGAACTTCATGAATTCACATTCAAGGGAACAGAAACAGAAGCTTTTTTTGAGGGAGTAACTCTAGAAAGGAAGCCCAAAGTCATCTTTAAAAAGTACTGTAATGAAGTGGAAGCAAACGGTTTGCTGCAGCTGTGGAAGCATGACAGCATGGTCAAGAACAAGATGGATGTAGGCTTGTCTGAACTGCTTCTCCTCAAAGAAGAGAGTCATAGATCAAGCATGCTGCACTGTTGCATGAGGTCAGGATCCATGAAGTTTGAATCACCCTGTGGGCAGAGTTTGACTGCACACTTGCACAGCTCCTCAGAGCTGTACTACTTACAGGTGAAGCCCATAAATCAGTGCACTTCTTTCAGTTATGAAGTTATTTCTAATAAATGTGTGTAACCGGATCTGTGTTTGCTCTTTATAGTACCAAGTAATGTTTAGCGCTGGCCAGTGATCTGAGAAGGACTCGATCTGGTGTATCAAAACCCTGTACCAACTGAGCTGAAACTAAACCTGTTTTGGCTACTGTGGAATAAGCCAACTTCAGTTTATGTACTGTTTATTTCAAATGAAAAATTATCTACTCTTCAAGCACATGCCAGATATTACGGATGTGAATGTATTTGAATGTTACCAAGTTTGGACTATAATTTACATTTGTGGCCAAACTACATGTGTGTGCTCATACACATGAGGATATATGCACATGTGTACACATAACTGTACAAATGCTTATCGCACAATGCCAGTTCTCTACTGTCGGACTGTTCTTGTACTATTGTACTAGTCATCGTACTATTCTTGAAGAAAAGTGTCAACCAGTACCTGCTTATTTAATCCAAGCACTGTACTTTGTTTTTAAGAACTTGGTATCTTTGAAAAGCTGGTGCCTTTCAAACTGCTTGTCAGAGCCCAAGAAGTTCTTGGTCACCCTCCTGCTCCTTTTGGCAGAGGAACAAGGAGTAACAGCGGCTATCCCAGACTAAATCCCACTGTCTCTTCTGCCTCTTTTTTGCCCTTTGGCAGTGTTCTTTTACATAGACTCCATTATTCTGAGCTTAAAAACAGCACATCCCTTCTCAAGAAGACAGGAAAAAGAAAAAAGCAACTGTTCATCTACATACTTCTGAAATAGGAAAAAATTTTAAGGAAAACCAAATGAAGCCCAAACAAAGAATGGGCTGTTACACAAAACAGTAAGTTAATCTACAAAAACTCTGAAGATGAAAAACATGTTATAAAAATAAAAAATATCATCCACTCAACACAGTACATACGTTTTCCTATATAATAAACTAGGCAAACACATTCAAATATTGTAAGTCCTAAAAAAGGGCAAAAATCTTCAAAAAATGAGTCAACACTATTAAGGTTAGACTAAACATTACGCCAATGCATTCATCTGCACAACTTTTTGCAATGTGACAATTATCTGGTGTGTGTATGTGTAGGTATATGTGTGCACAGGGGGGAATGGGCCAAAAATACCAAGGGTGTTGTTTGCTATTTTAAAGCATTATTTCACAAATAATCAAACAAAAAAAATCTACAAATATTAGCACACATCTCAAATATTGCAAGTCACATTCTACAGCCCTTGACATTAAGAAAAAAGAAAAAGCCGACAAAATTAATTCAAGTACATTTGGAGCAGGTCCCTTGTGAAGTACTGTTTGTTTGCACTTCAGTTGCAATGAATGTGGACAGAGCTCCCCAAAAGACACAGAAGTGAGCATGCCTTCCCCAGCCCTGCAAAGCAAGTCTGAGTTGAGGTGCAATGATCTGTGATTTTGCTCAACATTGTGGATGCCCAAACCTGAATAAAAAATGATGCTTGAAAAACACCTTGAAGCAAATGACATAAAATAAACTCTTAAAATGAAAAGCGAGTTGTGTGTAAAGGCAGTCTTTTTGGTATGTAATCCTATTGGGATGACAAGCATGGTGCTCCTTCCCAAATTCTGGTCATCTTGGAGCTAACAATAAAGAAGCCTTTACGTTGTCCTGGTTGTCATTCTGACTCGACGTACCCCTTCCCGTGAGCCTCCATCCATCACCCAGAATAACCTAGCGGGTATCACACCCTGGCTAAAACATACATTGCTTCTTCATAACTTTTGTCCTCTACTTAGCTTTATTCCTCAAAAGGAGAAGCGCTTCCCTCTCCATGTTTCACATGTTCCTTTGAAAATACCAGTGGAGAAATCTGCCTGCCAGAGTAGTTAAAGTCTGGTGAAATCCCTGTGCTGCTGCAAGTCCCCTATGCTCTCATAGTCATTCTCTCCTGAAAGAGCAGCGTGGTTTGTGTTAGGCACAGACAAGGTCCTGTCTTCTTCTTGGCTCACTGACTGGATAGCTTCATAGTCAGGCTCCAGCTCCCCGTTTGGTCTGTCTGCTGACTGAGGCACAATGGTAGTATGTAGGGTGTTCTCAAAGTCCTTCACACTTGCATACAGGCCACTGGAAATAGATGGGGACCTCTGAGATGCAATTTCTTGAATACAGGTGTAAGGAGAATCCCGTGCCTTGATGGCCTGTCCTGGCTTACTCACCGACGAGTACATGGCTGAGATCTAGGAAAAGGAGACACCTGATGAGTATTTAAGCATGGCATACGGTTTGTGTGCCCGTATGTACCCCTTCCACCACAAGGATGTCAGTTACTTAAGAAAAGACAGGATCATCTAATAAAAACATATCCCTTCTTACAAAAAAAAAAGAAGGATTTCTCATAAAACCTTTATTTCTGGCATGCATTTATAAACTGATTTTCTTTCCAAAAAAGAATGCTTTATAAAAGAAGTTTATAAATGTAGAAATTCTTCGAACATAAATCCCCTGCAAGCAAAGTAGACCCAGGACAAAAGGGAATGGCTTTGTGAGCAGGAGCTCTTACAAGTTTTGCTATAGTCCTGGAGCCAGCTTGGGCTCAATGGGGAGACGGACATCAAAGGGATGATCAGGTTTAGCTGCTCTAGTGTAGGAGAATGATGCTGTCTGATCCTTGGGGTTTTTAATGGTAGCAGGTACTTTTCTGCTTTTAGAGACACCCGAGTAGGACAGCAGTTATATTGTTGTGTTTATTTGTTGTTGTTTGTTGGCAGGACCAAGGAGTCACGTGAAGAGAACATTAAAAATCAGGAGATAAATTACCCACAGCAGAAAATAGCGAATAGTCGGTGCCAACCTTGGTAGGCAAGATCTGTTCTGTTGACTAAACTCTGCCTACAAAGAGGAGCTGCATCCCAGTCACTGCGTTATCAGAACTTGAGGCTAGGGGCTGAAACCTCTCAGCTACTATAAACACGAGAGGGAGCCGGAGTCTCACTCCTAGCTCCAAAAATCCCCTCTGAGGAGGTGGTATGCTTAACCAAGTGCAGGAAGGTGGCCCTTAATGAAGAGGCGAAGGAGAGGCCCATGTCCATGCATGTACCTCCATGCAGGGCTCGCCGGGGCTGGTGCCGAGACAGGGACCCACTTGTGACCCCCCTCTCCCAGTCCAAGTGGCTACTACCCCCTGCACAGGGCAGGCGGCCGAAATTCCCTCCCTGCTTCTCTGGTACCTAACACTGCAATTGCAACATAGCTCTTCTGTTACATTTAAAGACTTTCCCAAGCATGCAAGGTGACAGGATTTGTATAAATCCAATTAAAATAGTAGATTGGCATGAAAATGTCCATTACCATTAAGCAACACTGGCTGATGCAGATGGACCAGATTGCTTCCATTAATTCTGTATTTTATTTTTTTTTTAGAAAAAGAGACATCCAATTGCAGATAGCAGTACTTCTTACTTCTTACTGATTTCAGCCAACCAAACAAAAATGGCTTTTTGCTCATCCATACTTCAGCCCTTTCCAGCATTAAATTACATGACCCCAGCTCAAGGATCAATTTATTCATTAGTATCTGGGAGCGCTTCTCCCAGCAGAACGCATTAGCTCACACAGCTCACTGCCAAGTCTGTGTTTACTTTTATGTCTGGAGAATGTATTTATAAATTGCACGGGTATATCGGGAATGATCACAAGCAACCTTATTTCTGTTTAACTTTGCTGTCTTTGTTTCAATCTCCTCAATTTATTTGACTAACAGACATTTTAAAGAACAGTTTATGTTCCAGTGCTTTTATTGTGCTTCCGTCTGTTTCCCAGAGCCCCAAACACTTTTCATGGGGAAGGTGGAGCATGTTTCAAAAGGCTCCTGATTATTATTCTTAAGTAGAGATCATCATCCAAATCAAGAAGCTGCCCTAACGATCAGCTAATTGTGGCTTCCTGTTATTTTCTGACACAGTTTTTTAACCTACTGGCCTGATGCAGCCATATGCTAGAATAGCTCTGATTTTAGGAATGTGGCAGTACAAACTCTGCAGAGAAACTTCGGCTTTCATTTTCCCTTCAGACAAATTTCACCTTTCTTAGGTCCTGCTTAATCATGCAGAGCTTATGCTAATTTCTGCCTGAAAAAAAGGTCTCTAGTTAGTATTGAATTTTGTGCCAGAAACCTACCTCATCTTCTGTAAGAGATGGATCTTCCTCTCGAGACTTGTAAGACATTGAACTAAGCCTCTGTAAAAAAGGAAAAAAGAAAAAAAAGGCTTATTACCAGTCAACAGTGTGAAACCTATAATAAAACCCATTAAATCAATACATTATATTTTATGGTCATTTGCTCACTAGTTCCATTTTACATAGCTAATATCCCTAATATCCAGAGTGCATCTCTGAAGATAACAGCCCTAAGGTTAGTAGAGCTTTTTAATGTATCTGCTCTTGTCCTGACCTGAAAAGGGCAAAAATAATGTAATGGTTAAAACAAACTCTGCTCTGCTGTATCCCTGTCTTTATACTTCTAATGAAGCAAGGAGGCATCTGCAAGGGCTTTTGAACAATTAAAAGTCAGCTGTTGTGACACACTAGTTGGCCTTCCACGTGATTTTCGGGTACACTGTTAGACGACAAAAGAATAACACTCAACTGGCACCTTCCTGAGGATTGTCACCCTTCATTCGGTGGATCCTGGAAGTGCTGCAAGGGAGGCGCCGGGTCCTCCTCCCCCAGGAAATCCGGCAGCTGTGCAGAGGTGCACAGCAGCACCGCCTCGCAAGCCCTCCGACCGCGAACGCGGGAAAGACCTGCTGCAACCCACCCTGAGACGGGCAGCTCAACCCTCCAAGCACCTGCCTGGATCTAGTTCACACAGCAAAGTTACTAAAGGCTGGAAGGCTTGGTTTGGTATCAAGTCTAACTTCAAGCATGTAAAGCATCATGCAGAAATTAGGTCATGAAACATTGGGGGAAAAGCATTTTGCTCTCATTAAACATGTCTTAGGACTTTTATGGCAAGCAAGGCACTGATTCCTTCCCTCTGGGGTGAGAAGGCTTTGCTGGACTCCTGCTCCACAGTGATTCAGAGGGAGCCTTCCAGCGCTGTTTGTCACGGGCTGTATTTTGGAGTTTCACGTGAATTCTCCACCTAAAATACTTCAGACCTCCTCCAGTGCAGAACAAGGTGGAGGAAGTAAAGCTATTTTGAGCACAGTCAAATACCACTTGCAGGCACATACTAGACACACAAGACTTTCCCCACCCCCCCACCCCGAGGTTCATTATAATGGATTCTTTCCTACTTCCATTTTTCTTGGTGTTTTTACTTCTGGTACATACCAAGCTTCAAACCCCTGGGGCACTTCTGATGAAGACCCTGACTCAAAGCACTGCCTGCTGCTCCACAGGGGGCTTCCCTCACACCTAACAACGCCCTTGCTTCCTGTGCACCGCCTGGAGAATGTGCTCTTTAACCTCTGGTTTGTTTATTCACAACAACAAAAAAAAAAAAAAGAAAAAGGAGAAGTTAAAATGTATTTTGGCCCTTTATTAGATCTGCTTCACTACAAACAGCTCAGTTTAGTCTTTCTTATTTGCAGGATATTTTTTGTGCTGAGGAGTAACTTACTAATTTCATCCTCACACATTAAAAAAAACATGTGCTTGCAAAATTTTTCAGTGAATTTATTTTCTCTTATCAGTGTGCCTATAAGCACCACATGTCAGGATCCCTTCTACAGTTTCCCACTCAATTACTGAAAAATACCCCAGTGTGCTGGCAATCCAGTTCTTGTTTTCCTGGGACCTAGCACTCTTTCTTCTAAATGTGAAACCTGTGACACATGAATTTTAAAGGATGTTGTCATCTTGGAAACTGAAAAAAGTACTCACTCCTAAACATTTTGTACCTAGCAATATTATACATTATGCTTGAAAGCTCAACAGGAGCAACACAAACAGGCACGTGTCCTTATTTGCCCTCCACTTTGCTTTTGTTCCTTGATAGCCCTTGAGTTTTTGCTCTGTGGCTCAGCTGCTGCTCCTGAGTCAGGCACCAGAACAAGACGACCATTCTCCTCTGGTGCATTTGTAAGGGATGCTTTGCCCATCCTCAGGCTGCACAAGTCTGAAATCAGATGGCAGCAGCCAGATGTACACACGGAGAGCATTTCTACCAGTGCTCAGTCCGGAAAGACCTGGGTGAAAAAGGAGATCCACACTTCCATTTTTTCAATTAAAAAGGAAGAGCTAAAGCAAAACTACTCCTCCTCTGCAGTTTTATTAGAAGAACTACGCCCAAGTTTTTCCAGGTGATAGAGGCCTGTAAGAGGCTTTGTGCTATTAAAGGTGTCTTTCTTCACCAAAACCTTCCAAAGGATTTGGCTGGGCCAATAACCAATTTAGATAATTAATTTTCACCCACATCTGGCTCTTGAAAGGATCCTTTATCCTTTTCATGCTGTTACATACTGGAACGGTCTCTGGCTTGGTCCACCTAGCTCTCTCCCAGATGAGTGTGCTTCAGGAACTGGCATGGGCTGGGGATCATCCTGGCTGCCCTCTTTTACAGGGTGAGACTGAAACAGCCTGGACATGGTCAGTCTCTGTCTGTTGGCAGGTACGAGGCTCAGTTACACAAGCAGCCTCCCTGCCTGTCCCTTCTTTGTGCCCTACTAAAGCAAAGCCTAACTGCAGTGAGAGAGACTCGCACGACTTAGCCCAACCTCTCTCTTCATCAGGGTCAGGGCAGAAGGTTGAAAAGTTTGGGATATGGATGTGATGTTAAGCAAGGCAGCTAAGTAGCCTCAGAAGAGAGGAAGCAAAAGTGAGACACCTATGGAGTCTGTTTAACTAAAAGAGTTATCAATATAACATACATTTCCATAAACATCTTGGGTTTGGTTGCCACACTGGAAAAAACAGGCATTGCTCTGCATTGTTTGAAGCAGCAAAATAAACGGAAAAATGATCATCATCACAGCAGAAAAACAATCCCGCAACCACCTCCCCACACAACGCCAACAATAATGACATTTATATATTCCATCAATTACCATTTCCAACTCTGCTGCAGCTGTAGCTCTCAAGGACAGGACAGGCGCACGCTTCGATGCATAATGCATGTACCTAGCAGTGAACGTGGCAATGATCTGATACTGCCGAAGCTTTAACTCAGGATGGCTTTAGCTCTGAATAAATTTTAATTAGACAAACACCTTTTTTCTGGCACTTAGGGGACTGCATGTGTCATCTCTTGATTAATCCTTCAAAACCTGAACCATTTTAATCAATTCCCACTCCTTGCAGTTACTGACACTGTATGCACAGTGTGCTGCGGAGCTACAGAGCAGCAAATGCTTTGCCTTTGTATCGGTGCCTGGGAAACATGATGATTTTCTGCAAGTCTTTTCACACCTGGTAGAAAAAATGTCACTGTTACGGAAAGCTGTTTCTCTAAAAGTTTAATTAGAAATTACATATGGCCTGAATTTGGGAGGGAGGAGTGTTGGTGGATTACTGTTGACAATCACATCTTAATTTTTTAGTTAACAAGCTCGTTATCTGTAAGAATGTGCACTGAAGAGTCCAGATAAACAATTTTTATATTACGACTTCAGTTCATTCATTTTGACTCTACTGTGCTTTATAGGTTACATGGTTTGTCAGTTATTTAACAAGGTATTTTTCTGCCCTCTGCCTGGATTACTGAAATACTTCAAATAAGAGAACAGCCAGAAACAAGTAACAATACCTCAGTTCTGCTATGACTTTTCAGGTAGATGTTTACATTAAAATGTCACATCGCATCTTAAGGATTTTTTTGGAATTTTCATCAACACCTAATATTATTTGATGACTCAGATGCCAAAATTATATTAATCTGCTAAAATCACAGTTCCCTCATTCACAAATATAAGTTAGCTAAACTAGTTCTGAAAAATGCAAACTCAACAGTTTATGAAAACTCTGTGCAATGACCTGAAAGCATCCTTAAAATTAATTCTGGTGAAAAACTAAAAATGGCAAAATAACTTGTTGAAAATGTCACCATTCTATTTTTCAAAGAGTTCACCACTAACCTGTCACTAGGCTGGGAGAATGAATAAGCTGATGAGAAAACATCACTTTTGGCCATGATTTCAGGTGGACATTCATTCATTACTCTGTTTACTTGTGACATACAGAATTTGACAAACATAAAAGCCTACAGTTGCAAACTCTCTCTCCTTCTGTCCTTCTCTCCTACAGAGAGAGACGAGATGAGTGGCTTTGAGCAGATGCCCAACACTTGCACAGCAAAGTCAAGGTGTCCCAACAAGAGAGACACATGTAAAGTCAGGGCATCCATCAAGAATGCCCCCCTGTCCTTTTCGTAAACTGAGGTTTCATTAGAAAAAAACAAGGAGGGGATTCTGAACAAGATATTGATGATGGCAGAGACACTGCATACCTATTTGTAACAGCTCCCACAAGTATAATGCCGTTAAACAAAGAAGCAGAGGCCTCTTATGCAATTTCTCTAATGTGTAGTATTTGGGAAAAGTCTTATGAAGTGCATACTGCAACAATCTAAAATATAGGCTGCAATAGAATGCCTATAATGCAAAGACTATACTGTAGTATTTTCGTATTTCCATATTTTACAACCTTGCATCACCTGGAGTGTTTGGGGTTTTTCTCTTGGCATTATTAAAAAAAAAATCATCTCCCACCCATATGTTCTCTATCATTATTTGTCTGTTGGACAAGGTTTACCTTCTCTGGTTTACTTGCTCCTTCTGTCACTTCTTCTTCCACCTCTTTTTCTTGCACATTCTCATTTTCATCAAGAAGTTTCATGGGTACCGGAGGGGGAAGCTCATCCTCTACATCTGGTGTGTTGTCAAGAGGGCTTTCTGAATTAGCACTTTGTCGACTTTTTTTATTTCGGTCAACAGATGCATATTCTGCTGATTCAATTCTGCACTCGGGAATCTGATTCTGACCTTCAGAAACCGTAAAAGCAGCCTTTGATTTGCTGTTACGGCTCCCTTCCATGCTGGCTACTGCTCCAACATCTTTAATTTCCTTCACCGTTTCATACAAGCAGTCTTCAACTATGTTCTCCTGAGAGGAGCTGTCTTTCAGGACTTCATAAGGCCCTTCCATTCCAAGACCCTGATCATTTTCTGCATTTCTAGCTGAGATGATGGTTTCCATGGCGTTGTTAGGGGGAATACTGGGTAGTTCCCGGCTCTGGTGACATTTTATAGACTTTCCAAGGCTATCCTGTTGTTCTAGCAGATCAGAGACAGACGTCTGTACTTCTTCATAAGGCTGGATACAGGCAGTTGTACTGTCCTCTGAGAGCACTAGAAAAAATTATAAAGAAGTATTTAAAACAAATGTGTAACTGTAAGGTGAGTGTGATTTGGTACTCTACATCACTTTGATTTTGTGTCTCATTGGAAGGGATAAATGATACTAATGCCCAGAAATATCTAGTGGTCATCATGCTTTTTGTTTATGAAAAGGTTTCCGTGACAGAGATTTCTGCACTCTGCCGTTAACGTATCTTTCTCACAATACCTTAAATACTCCGTGCACCTGCAAGTCACATTATATAGCAACAGCATTCACAGTAAGAGGAGGGGATGGGTGGGTAGGTGCAGGTGTGCATGGATGTTCAGTTGTACTGGGTTATACTGAATGCTTACAGTCCGCTCAGGCGCCTCAGATGGGGAACGCTGGTGGGAGGCCTCGAACCAAGTGCCTTTAAAAATCCTCTTTCCATCTCTTTATCCTTTGGAGTCAAAAAGGAAAGCGTTCTTCCTTCCTCCCTACCTAGCCCTCACCTTGTTTAACATGCTGGCCAAATTCTCGTCTGACTCACACTTCTCTCAGCCCTGCCGCAGTCAGCCTCGCTGCACGCTATGCCAGAAGCTCCTCACTGGAAGGCTATGCCATACTTCTTTTAGTCTCGCAGCACATAATGTAGGTTGACAACCTACTAACGAGCCAGCCATATGCACAAAAGAGGAGACTAGACTTCAGAAAGTAGCGTTAGGCAGAACATGTTATTTTAAGTCCCAGAAGCGGGTCAGTGGCGCTGTCCCTAGAGGATATTAGGGACTTCTTATCTTAGAGTGCACACATGCGACACTTGCCTGCATTCAGGGATGGACACATGGGCACACAGAAGCGTCTTTCAGGTAGTATATGGTATGTAACTTTACGTGACACCATTTCTTTGAAAAATCGCTTCTGAATAGCTTTACTTTTCTTGGTGCAGTTCCTGTGGTACTCGCTCAGCAAAATCAACCTGTTCTTCCATTGCCTTCGGTGTGTTTGACATGGTGACATAAAGTGTCGCCAAAGCAATCAAGACCCTTGATTTGGTGGTTGCCATGGTCGTTGCTTTCTCTTGTGCTCAGGGCACGCAGATTCACGCAATCAGCACCCGCAGGGAGCCGTACCCTGACAGAAAAACTCAGGATGGAACTGGAGGTGTGAGATGGTAATTGCCGTCTGAATGGGAGATGGGAGGAGAAGGAAAGGAAAACATCATTCTCCATTCACTTGGCTCTTGCATACAACTGGAGAGGAATAGGTGGAATAGGAGGAAATGTCCTTTTGCATCCTGACTAGGACTCAAAGTGTCCTAGTCACTACCCAGGATGCCTGCAGACTTCCCGAGGAACATTTGGAGAAGCTGGAACCCTTCTGGTGCTTGCTCAGGGATTTGTGTGCTATGCAGAGCTTTGCCACAGGCTCCAGAGAGCACTCGCCCTGTTCAGCCTCGGGGGATAATCAGGAGTAATGAGAATTCAGCCTTCTCCTTGGTTATGGGTAGTGACACAGAAAGGGTTGGCGTAGATAATGGGTTGGCATAGGTAAACACAATGCTGGCTGGTTGGGTAAAGGAAAAACCCCAACATTTGATGGTGCTGCTTCCATAACCCTGCCCGTGCTCAAAAGGCTAGCAGAAACAGCAAAAGAAAGAACGATTAACAAAAAGAATGCATTAAGTATAAATAAGGAATCAAAGCACATTGGTTCCTGTTATTCAGAAGGGTTGTTATGCAGAGTGTAAGCTGAGTAATATCAGACAGTCTGAAAACTGTCTGCTGGTTGACAGCACTCCTTTTAGTAGCAGCTTTGACAGCTGCGTGTGTGGTGACTTGTGGCAAAGAGAAATGCTTCCCTTCTGCGCATCGAGTCTCTTGGTGAGCCACACACCTACATACGCAACAAGCCAATGGATGGGAGCAGCGATTAGCTGCAAAAACAAAGTTTAAAAATTCTTTGGATATGTGTCTCTGAGGGGTAAAAATTGAGTAGCTTAGCCTCTGGCTGCACAGTGAGATGAGGAGGTAGGGGATGAGAAGCACAGCCCATGGTGTTGGTGCCCAGTGTGGAGACAACAGTTGGCTCCTGGTGGCTCTGAGATGAGACTGAGTTTATTTTTAGGTGCAGCCAAGTAAAATATTTTCCAATGATACTTCACTGTGAATCATTTTGAGTGTCCAGCAAACCAAAGACTAAGGGAAAAAAGAAGCCTATTTATGTTGCTTGTTTTCTAAAATACAAAAATACAAGCGACAGCCTTGCACAGCATGGGATTCTGATCCAAAGCTGTAGTCCCTGAGGGAGGACCTGCAATATTTCCACAGCCTCCAGGAGTAAAGCTCTGAGGTACAACTGCATCTTCTGGTCACATCCCAACCTCGTAGCAGTCCAAGCTTGGGGAATGCCGCAGCCTTTGCCTGATGGCCTGGTCAATCTGCAGGTGTAGATTGGTGGCCCAGAGGAGGACCTTAACACCTTCCCAGTGTTGGCTGGTGTGGAGGACTGGGAGCTGGGGTGTAGGGCTCTGCCAGTGTATGCCCAGCAGGGAAGTAGAGATGCAGCCTAAAATGCCAACATCTTCATGGGATGGGCTACTGACTTCCCAGCAAGGCAAACGTGTTCATTGCATTTTTTAACTTGATCATAAGTTTTGTGTGAATTATGTCCTGTGCGAAGAGGACTGACTGCCCTCCGGAGGGCTGCATGCCCAGCCGCTGCCCTGCGATACAGCCGCTGATCTGGTGCCAGACCTCCAGAGGTGAGCAGAGGGAAATGCAGGGCAGTCAGACAAATGGCATGACCGTGTGCTTGGAAAGCTGATAGCTAGAAACCTGCGACTCGAGGGATCACCAGCTAACATGGGAGCTGTGTGCAAGGGGCCGGCGCTGCCCGTGCGTCCCACCCGCAGGGGCTGCACTCACCCTCGCCGTTGCTGAGTGCCCCGTTCTGGTCGCTGCTCGGAGGGGGCTCTGTAGCTGAACTTGTGATCGAGTGGCTGAACACCTCCTTCTCAGAAGGCTGCAACACAAATTAGTGAGATCTAATCACCGTTGGATAGGAATAAATGTTTGCACAAATAGATATGCGACAAATTTCATTCTGAGCTGGGGAGCTCTGACTCACAGGTACTATGGGCAGGAGAGTCAAACCATGCTGACTAGACGCAAAGATCTAGGTGCCTGTGTTTACAGGTGTTAAAACAAATAAATGTAAGTATGTCCAGAGTCATCTTTCTTCCAAACTTTATGGCAATAGACATTACCATGCCTTTAACCCGTGAGAAGACAGCAGATGACAATGGGTCCACTGCGCTTGCGCTGCAAACAAGCGAAAGAAAGGCCGGAGATCCTGAGTGCACCAGTGGCAGAAAGAACATTGAGAAAGTGCAGATTGCTGGGGTCTACACAACTTCTCCTCCTCTTCCTGTTCTGCAACTTTTAAAGTTTCTCTTGCTCCATCACCTCCAAATTCCTGAGCTATTTTCTGATCTGCAGTATTTTGCAAGGAGTTTGGTACAAACCACAAGACAGACACAAGCTGCCAGAAGGAAATACATACCACATTCATCAGATTTTCATGATCTCCATTCTGATGTTTGGCCTTCTTTTCCCTTAATGAAACAGATGTATGAACTGTTACTACAGATAATGCTAATATAC
Source organism: Phaethon aethereus (assembly GCF_964289735.1). Lineage (NCBI taxonomy): Eukaryota > Metazoa > Chordata > Aves > Phaethontiformes > Phaethontidae > Phaethon > Phaethon aethereus. Next base: position 32,971,100 of record NC_138582.1, on the reverse strand, counting down.
AAATTCCAATCATTAATAGATGTTACACACCTGCAGGGAACAGAATGGTGATTCACAATAATGTTGAAGATAGAATTATATATTGAAAATAGAAAATTATTACAGGGACTGGTATGACCTTTGTGTAAGGTCACCATCGAGGCAGGGTGGTGATAAACATATCTGAAGAGGTACCACATTTTTCTCGTTCAGCGTAAGACCACAGTAAGGAGCAACTAATGATAATCAAAAATATTATTATCCTGAACTTAATCATACCTGAAATGGTCAGAGATACACAAGATACATGTTTTGGTATCAGACTACCTGGGGAGTTCCTTAAACTGTGTCAGTAAAAGGTGTTTATCCCATGAAGAATTAGAAAAGACCCACAAAAGGCAGCCTACTCCCACTCAGGATGCTAGTTATAATTAATAATAAGCATAAGCAGTTCAAGAAGGCCTACAAATTTCATAGTAGCAGAGGCCTTCATTTTAAAATGAATCCTGCTTCACTGGGTACTTCACAGGACTCAAGTATGGATCACACTTCCAGTTTTTACCATTTTGGAAATACAGCTCTTATTCTGAAATACTGTAATACACTATGGGCTTGAAATAATAATAGTCCTTCCCCTAGATGAAAAGGCAAGAAAAAGGTGAGAAAATATTGACAATATGAAATCTGTGCTTCTTCTAAAGTCTGCAATGCACCATACTTCCTTCATTAGCAACTGTTAAAATTCTACCTAATTGGGAAATAAGAAAACAGAGCAAGTAAGGCTGCACCAATGCAGAGCAGAGTTAAAGTTTACCAAAACTTAATTTTTTCTCTGGAAGTTTTTCTGACTCTGACATTTTAGAAAGAGCAGATTTTGTTCAGTTTTCCATGTCCTCAACTATTTTTGAAGAGTAAGGTAGGAAGAAATTTTACATAATTGCATTTACGCATAAAAAACCTGCCCTACAGAATGACCTGAAATAAAAAATACTGCTTCCAGACTAGCAACACAAGAATTTATTAAACAGCATCACCAGATAGTTTCTGACAATGTATCTGTATAACTGCAAAGACATACTCAGTGGTTTGAGTCTGTTTTAAAAACATCTTTCTAGAGATGTTTCAAGGACTGGAGTGTTACAAGACAAAACATGGTACCTAAATGCAATGTTTGTGGCCTTAAGAATTTTTAAAATAAGTTTTATACTTTTAAATAAATAAAAAAACCCCTATTTCTGCTACTTTTACACAGGTGTCACAGGAAACTGGGATGAATAGGAAGATACTGAAATATCACCTAACAGCTTACGAAAGCATTTCTCCTGACTCACATGAAATTACAAGTTCCAACTTATGCTTTTTAGGGTTTCAACCAACTTCTGGGGACTGGTCTTGCCCACGACTGTTTTTTTGCAATGTGGGCGTTAGAGAAATCCTGCTGAAGAACAGGGCCTTCCACTGTAGACACACCTTATGCCAATATAGTGTATTTTATGGCTGCACAGCCACCTCAACGCTCTCAATGACCAGCGGCTGGAAGAACATGCTTCTATAGGCATAAGGGTTCAAACCAAAGATTTTGCTGCTGTACTAAGTTATGGATAGGTTGTTTTTTTCCCCCCTACGCTTGGCTGATTGAGCTATGCCGGCAAAATGTAGCGATACGGACCAGAGCAGTCCCGCTCCTCATCGTGAAGGGTCTCACCACCCGACCTGGTGGAAGGGCACCGTGGGTTGAGCGCTGGCTGCCCAGCTCCCCTGTGCCGTCAGCAGGGCTCAGCTTACGTGGTGTGAAGGGGCCTTGAAACGTGAATAAACAAAGTCAGTAGAAGTGCCTGTAGTGCTGAAATTGAACCCTCTTATGGAGAAGGTACGAGTACAAGACGTTAATTAGTATCACCGTTTGATTCTTACTCGTTTTGGCTTGAACGGCAGGATCAATTCCCTAGTCTTCAGGAATGGCCAAAGCAAAGCTGAAATACATAGAAATCATTTTCCTTTCCTTTTTACCTATACTTTTTTTGTCTTGTTCAGCCCACCTAATTTTCTCATTTTCAGGTTAGTGGTGTGATCTGCTAACAGTGAGTGTCCACCTGCGCTCCAGGCTTCAGCTTAGGAGAAAGCACCTACCAAACACAACGGTGTTTTTCCTTCCCAGCAAAAGAAAAAAAAAATCGATTTTAGAATGAACAGAACTGTTGAAATTCAGGTTTGCTCTGAAAACAGACTTTGTACTGTACTTTTTTTAAATTTCTGTACCTAAGTCCTCAGTATTTCTTGCTAACTTAGTGAACCTATTTCAATCCCTGCACTATTTGATTCAAGAACTGTTACTGCCTGAAAGCTCCTGAGCCTTACCTGTTGCAGCTGGAGCAGAGGAAGATGAGGAAGGTGAGGAACAAGAGTGTTGTCATGGCTGCCAGACTTCCCCACAGGATGACGTGGACCTGTCCACTGCCTAAGAAGCTACCCTCCGGCCCCATGGTACTAGTAGAGGCTGGCGTCACTTGGGGATGAAGAGGTTATTCCTTGGAGAAGGCTGGCATCTGTGCTGCGTGCACCTTCTGTTCCTGCAGAAAGAAGAACACCATTAGAGGTTAACACAAGTTTTGAAGATAGTGAATGTGACAGCTACAGCTCTGGCTGGAGAGATTTTCAAATCCAGATCTTACAAAAAAACAGTTCCAAGTACAAGCCAGCCAGCCAAAGAGATTTTCAGCTACATTTCTGACGGTGACACAGAACAAACCTTGTCAAATATTAACACAAGCTGTTACCTATCTACCATCTCCACACGAATAAAAAGTAGTACAGTATCTCTGTACTCGTATCTGGAGGAAGAAGTTTATAAAACCACTTCGAGGGACAGAGTAGTCTATTTTGCAGTGATATTTGTTAAGAACTTCATTGAAAAAAGTGAGCTTTCAAAACCAACTACAACTTCTGCAAAGTCAACAAGTCAAAAAGAGAGCTGCAGCAGCTGTTCACCTCCTTCCCTCTCAACGCCTCCCGCCTGCACGTGCTTTGGTGCTTAAAGTACAGTGACAAATAGTTCAGTCTTCAAAAGGAATGCCACAAAAACCTTTCTTGCAGTGGATCAGATCAAGTCTTATTTCTATGTGAAATGCTTATTGTCTTAATAGTATGTCTGGAGAGCAATAATACCGAACTTTCTTTTTTTGCTTCTCCCCACCCGAGTCTGAGAAAACAACTAATGAGAAAAGTAGACGGAGTGGTTTTTAATAACCTGAATAAACACAACTTTTGCTACAGCACAGCAGCCCCTGGAGAAACATCCAGGGTAAATGGTATTTACGACATGTAAGTCTTGGTATACAATATATTCTAAAATTTTATACGTATTTTTAATGTAATACATTGTTGACAAGCCAAAATTAAAGAGAAGTTTTTCATTATGCACTGCTGAAGATATAAATTTATCCATAATTTAGGAATAGGTTATGCAAAGTCTATTTACAGGCTTTCAACCAGACTTCAATATTGATAAACACTGACATAGAATACAATGACTAAGAAATGAGCAGTTATCTTTCGGGAATGAAAAAATAGCACAAACATAAGATTGAATAACATCTAAAGCCGCTGAGACTTACTTGAATTTTATGCATATGTTTTCATATTTATCTTTTTAATGTGAAATATGTATGTACACATTTTTTTTTCTTCGCGGCAGAAGCACACTTTGTAATAGCAAATTCAATTAGGTATTAATATCATATCTGTATCAAAAAACACCACGTCACCATTTTCTTATTAAAATCTTATGAAAAAAAAAGATTAATTTCCAGAAGAAGGACATTCACATTAAAGGAAATCTGGTGAGTCAGCAGAAGAAACTTAACACCTAGGCTATGTGACTAGGTAGCTCTTACAATTAACATTCCTATTCCTACATAAAATGGGCTCATTGGTTTCTACCTTGCAGGATCAGACTTCTGGACTCCTGCCAAGAAGAACCAATTCTTACTAATTTATCCATGGTGGATAAAAGTTTTTGGTTTTTTTTTTCCTTTTAGATACTAATGGCATTGCAATAACTTAAAATGGGAAGAAACAAACAAAAGATGGAAAAAGTTGCCAATTCTGGAAAGACAGGCTTCAAAATGTAGTGAAATATTTCTAGTTTGGGCAAGTTATAAGAAAGTCAGATAATCTGTAAATTCTCAGAACCCATAAATACAGAGGATGGGAAGAGTAGGTATCGCACACCTTGCCAAAGCACAGATATGTCTTACTGGTAGCCTTGAGCACCGACACCAAAGAGCCACCACTCTTTGGGGATGACTGCTGCCAAGCAATCTGCCTCTGTGGTTACCTTGGTAGAGCTTGAAAAATTAAACATTTAAAAGCAATGGCAGACCACTCTAAAAATAATGTATATTGCAGATGTGCATCTGATACAGCCCTGTCTTATCCCTATTTTAAAGCAAAACATGGGTTATTTCTACACTGAGTCATAGTCACAACATTGACTGTGAAATGGAGAGACCTGAAGAGAAACAGAATCAAATTTAGTCAGGAGAAAACTTGGTCTAATGCCCGAAAATACCTCTCTGATGCGGTGTATGGGCACCAGGCACTGGGATGCATTCCTGTAGAGGTGATGGACTGTCTCATTTAGAAAACACTACAAAGCACACTGCACTGGCTGCATTAACTAGCTCCAAACCTTTGTTAGGTGTTTCGAATAGAAAATATTTTTCTTTTCAACTTCTATTTTTTATGAATTTTCAAAGACATTTTCAGACTTGTTCAAGCTTTTAAAAATTAATCTTAAAAGATCTTTTACCTTCCTTTTTTTGCCATCCATTTGCCTTTAAAGAATACTACTTCCTTCCTTGGAAAAAAAAGAATGAAAAGAAGATGAAATCTGAAAAAAATGAAAACGGAATAAAATCTTTTTTCGGCATTTTTGTTGCCTTTTCTTCCTCAATAAATAAAAAGAGAGAATGGAAATGAAAAATAAATCTCTTTTTTTAAAATATTGGGCAAAGAAAAACATGACAAAAAGAATAGGGATTTCAAAATATGTTTCTTTTTCTGAAAACAGAAATACATGATTATTTGGTTTTTAAAACAGGTATCTTGCGAGATACCATTTAATTTATTTCTACTACTAAGTTCATGATTTTGTACCTACTCTGAAGAACAATACTACGCTCCTCTCAGAAGTTTAAGTAAGGTACCAAAAGCTAATACGGCAGGAAAAGTTGTTCTCTTATTCTCCACATACATTCTTAAGGCTGCTGGCCTTTAAGTAAAGATAGTATTTGAGCTAAAGCAAGCTAAGGATGCATGGGGAGCAGACCCACAGAAAAGCTGCATCTTTGAAGACTTCAATAGAGAGTTAGGAAGTGTTGAGACGAGCAGGAGCAGACGGAGTTGAGCCTGAGCTTAAAAAGGAGTGAGATCAGAGGGAGGGAGTTGAGGGAGACCTACGTGTGAACGTCAGGAGCGAAGAGCAAGGCTGAAGCTAGACATGAGAAATCCCACCAGGCAGCAGCCACATGGAAGGAAAGCCACAGAGGAAAGGCAACAACGAAGGACAGAAGATGTAGTTAATCTACAGCAAAAGACCAGGAATTCAGATACCAAAGCTCTGACTCTAAGTTGAGAAAAAGAGGTCAGAAAAGGTCAGAAAAGTACAGTGGCACTTGAATCAGGGGAGGCAGCTGCTGGAGACACCAGTTACCTGTGCCAGCAGGATAAAGTAATAAATTGGAACAGACTGACAACAGATGAAGCCCTGCGTGAGGGAAGCTGAGCAGGCAAGATGTGACCACTGAGACCTCTTAGCTCCTTGAGCGGCGAGAGTTTGGCATAAGTGCTACAGGACCTTGAGGCTGCTCCGCATACAGGACAACCAGAAGTAAATATAATACAAAAAAGCATGCCCACATTCACTCTCTGTGAATCCTTCTCACAAAGTGCCATCAGAGGGCTTACTCCTGCTGTTTAATGCCTCACAAATGTGATGAGGCTGAAATAGTATTCACTCGGGATGGTGCTTTTTCACGCACGCAGGAGAGCTTCGGAAATACTTGAAGCTGGACAAGCACCCGCCAGCTGCCCTGACCAGCGCGGGACAGAAACCTGGCAGAGAGACACATTGAAAACACAACTGTCTGGACTTCCTCGGCTTCCACTCGGAGAATGCCCGGACACTAAAACGTTAATGTATGCCTAATAGAATGGATTTTGGAGCTGCTTCAGAGACTAGCTTTAAAGAGAAACTTATCTGCAGTCAGAAGTGTGGAACAACTAGCAGCTGATTTCAGAAAGCTCTTAGCTGAAACGGTTAACTCCTGCTTTTTCAATAAAAAGTGATATTGTGCTGCCCTCTGGTGAATCTCTCCACGCGGGGACACGGATTTGTGGCTCTTGCGAGGGTGTTTTGGAGCCGAATGCAAACCCTGCTGCTAAAGACGGAGCTTACCCAGGGCCTTTCATCTGCTGGGCTTCAGAAAAGTCTTACCACCACCCTTGAGAGACTGCCAGACTTGAACAGTTTAACATTGCAGAGAGACATGGCTGAGACAGAGTAAGAGTCAACTGAACTGCTTTTTTTTTTTCTTTCTTTCTTTCTTTCATATGTGAAGATCTTTTAAGATGAAGTTTTCTTTCATTGTACTCTTTCCACAGAAACCTCCACACAAGTTGCTGGCGATGCCAAACATTAAAAAAGAGTAATACAGAGTAATACAAAACCTGGATAAGAAAACTGGCTATTTCACCTAAAGCGAAATGCAAACAACAGTTTGTGTTCACATTTCAAAGCCACTATCCATTCAGAAAAACTAATCCTTACGCTATATTGAATAAAATTTCTCCTTCTTGTGCAAACGTTCTCTTGCTTTTCAGACATCAATATTTGCATTATTGGAACCTATAGGCCAGATAACATTTCCTCAAAATTGCACTTAAATGTCCAATTATGGTTTCAGAAAGACGGGTATTTCATGGCATGACCCGCACTTTCACAGGGAATAATGTCTTGTTCTTCCTTGCAGCTGTTGCAGGGATGAAGCAGAACTAAGACAGTTCAGCCCGAGTCGGTGATGAAGGGAGTGTAGGATGTGCAAGTGCAAATTTGTTCCCAAACTGAAGAATACAAAAATGTACCCAGGGTGAAGCAGTTTTGAGCATAAGACATAGGCTGCAGTTTTAGGGAGCACATGGACTAACATTTTCAACTACTGAGGAAGAGCTTGGATTGAGACCTGAACTCCTTTGAAGCCCAGGAATGGATAGATCCAGTGCGCTTCGGGTCCAGGATCTGGCCTGGTTTTCCAAGCAAGGATCTGCTCAATCTCAGGGCAAAAAGGTGTATGGGATATGCTTTGCGAGAGGCGGACGCCATGCCCGGGTGGCCCGGCTGGAGATGGCAGCGCGTCATTCTCCCGCCGCCTTCCCCTTGGCTTCTGGGTTTTACAACTGTTCATTCACGCCCTGCTGCAAACCACGCTCGGCCCATGCTTTCCAGAGGAGAAAGAGTGGGAAAAGCCGACGGCTTCACCTCTCTGCTTTTCTTAATGAATTATAGATGCAGCGTAGGCAAGGGAAGAAATTGTTCTGACGGCTGAGCGGCTTTGCACGTGAGAAGCAAAACGTGACAGGACAGGCGAGGTTCGGGCAGGGCTGCGGGATCGGGGCTCCCTATCCTGGGCTGTCGGGCTGGATTCGGCTAAGAGGGGCTCTGCCCAGGAGCTGCTCACGTCGGAGCTGAGCTTCAGTTACAGGGCTCCTGCTCGGGCTGCTCCATCTCCCACCCCCTTTTCTCCTTCCCACCCCTCCTGTTCCCAGTGCCTTCAGCTACCCGCTGCTAAACCGCAACACGGATCAGTCAGATCACCCGGTTCGGAAGGTCCCCTCCACCCCAACTGTGCAGGCGTGGGAGGGAGAGGGGAGAGCGGGGAAGAAGGTTGTAATTTTTAAAGGAGATTTTTATTGGACTGGTAGCGAGCGCCCAGAGAGCTGCGTCAAGCCAGAAGATGCTTAAGTACAAGATCTGTGGAACCATGAACTGAGGCAGGAGCTGAGAAGACATGAAGCTAACGTCCCCTTGTCTACATCCAGCTGCAAACACTGTCATTCAAACACAAAAATGAAACAGAAACCTGGGCTACAACAAACAGGCAGTGGCAGAAACAGTCCTGCAGCCGTGAGTAACATCTGTGGATGCTGGTCCTTTTATTTTCTGTTCATCCAAATACTGAAAGCAGACTTTCTCTATGAAGCTAGAGTCCTGCAGGAGACCTAATGAGGTCTTGTTACCTTACTCCCTCTCCAGAAAACTCCCTCTGCAACTTCAGACCCAGCTTGGGCATCAGCGGGTGCACTGTATCTGCAAGTGCCCAAAGACCGAGCACCCCCCTTGCTCCTAACACCCTCAGGCCCCCCTAAAGAAAAGACCTGAAGGAAGGCAAGCCGTTACCACAACTCCTGCACCAACAAGAGTTCACACCAAACTATGCGCTTGATTTAGAGAAGAGGGAGGACTTGGCAGGTGCACTTTACTCAATCCAGAACCGTTTCCATGTCAGGGCTATTCTCTGCAGGCATGGAAACACCATGCCACCGGCAGGGAAATGCCATTTGTGCCCCTGGCACAAGCTGAAATGTAGCATTGTGGTGAACTGGGTTAAAATGAACTTAAAGCATTCTTCCTTCACCCAAACGGACCTTCTCTAAACCTCTTGGTTCTAAATTGAAACAGTTTTCTGACCTTTTCCACCATGTGGCCTCACCATGCTGTAACGGCAGAGCAGCTAGAGGCAGCTCCTGAGTGTCTCCTTTCTGTAGCTTGCCACAGCTGGTGAATTCCTGACAGCACATCTGATAGAGCATTACACCCAAATTTTGTGATACCATCAGGGCTGCATTTGTCCCTGTGTGGGCGAAATACTTGGGCCAAACGTTTCACAGGTATCTCGTACTGCAGGGTCCTGGTTTGGAGCCTGCCTGAAGAAGTTGATGGGAGTTGTGCTCTGAACATTAAGGTTACATCTATAGCAGTAAATTAAACATGTCGGGGATAATTGTCTTCTACTGCAGACAACTGGCATGGTACACCCTGAGCCCATACTATTAAACTTTCTTATTTGCCAGAGAATGGTGGTTGTATCCAAGTTGTCTTCCAGGAGTAGTCCCTTGACAGGAGCTAGCTCTTGAGGTGTGCTTGGGATTAGTTGGGGAAAAAACATTTTACTGCAGCCAAAATTATGCTTCAGGCTGTTCTAACCCAGTAAAACCAGATCCTTCATATCTCAGACTGAGAATCTGGTAACAGTGAGTCCTTTTGATCTTGACCCCCCTGTGCTAGAGCTTCTCTTCTCTCAGTACTCCACCACCACGGGACATGCCCAGCTTTCTACCCCCTCCAGCTCCTCTTACCAGCTCCCAGCTGCTGTCTCTCTCCCAGCTCCCAGTTCTGTTTGCTGCCTGGGGCAATCACCTCTGCTACAGGTGACAAAAACTATATTAAGATATCAAAATAGCAATAAGCATATATATGAGTAAGTAGAAAGATGTTAAATTTTATCAAAAAGAGAAAATTCAGATAATTCTCAGGCATTCCTACATTAAAATAGATGATACTATGGAACAGCCTGAATACACAAACATTATCCTTGCTTTAAATTAGTGCTAGGTGCATAAGAGCAATTGCAGTTAAATGCTTCTGGAGACAACAGGCAACAGGACAGCTGTCTGGACTGAGGTCCTCCTTGGCAGAACCTCTCCTAGCACCACAGTGTCACAAGAATCAAGATTGTGAAGTTTCTCCAAATGCACTGTAAAAAAGTTGTAAGACCAATTTATGTTACTGTTTCTGCATCTGTGTTGCCTTATTTTGGCTTTTAGCTGTTTACATGTAGATCCAGTAACTGAACTACAGAAACCTTGAGACCACGATCACCTCTCTCATGCAGTTCACTTTTAGGGTTCCTGTGCACTAAATGAGGACAAATCCTTTCCTACAACAGATTAAATCTCTTCTGGTACAGTTGTGTTTTGAGCTGCTTGGCTTGGCAGCACACATTTAACAAGAACAGTTAAAGGCAGACAGGTCTTATTCCAAGCAGTGAAGAAGTGCTGCAGGAGACCAGATGTGCACATAATTAAGGTCTGGTCCTGAAAGCCTGATGCTGGAAGGAATTACTGACATGGGCTGTGCTGCTGTTGCAGGCTGTCAGACAAGTCTTGCAGAGACTGTGCATGCCGCAAGCCTTCAAAATAGTTCATGTTTCTGCTTCGTGAAGCAGCAGAATAATGAGGTCCTGATCTAATTCCCCACTACATCTACTTTTACAGAAATCATATCTGGTTTATCAAATGCTGTGTGTGCTCTATAATGAAAAAACAGATCTAAGACAAAACTGAACAGTCCCAAACCACTGGTCACTTTTAACCCCTTCACAGTCTAAACATCTCCTAAAAAGAAACCAAGTCTCTCTGAAACTATCTATCTGTGGCATTGCAGAAAAATTTAAAAAGGCCTTTGCAGCAGTAAATGCTGATCTACACCACAATCTGCATTCACACTCCAGTCAACCCATTCATGCCTTGTCAGGCCACGTCACTTCAAGGTCAACATATTCAAAGTTCATATGACTTCTCCTTCCATGCTTTCCTCTCTATTACTACTAGAATTTTAGCAGTTTCACATAAGCCTGCATCATAGGCTGCCTCTCCTTCTCAGAAAGACATTTGGGAAAGTGGGAAGAATCCAGACAGTAGTATGAACAATTAAGCACATGAACTCAAGAGCTTGCTTCAAGGCAGTGGAATAATTTCTATTAAAATGGTGGAGAGTTTTAGAAAATAAGAGATGTCACCAGCGAGGTTTTCTTAGCAGACCATAAAAATGGATTTCCAAAGGAAGGTGAGTATAATTGCATGTGAACATGATTATGTGCCAGTGAAATACAGTCTGCATCACAAATTCACTCCACGGTGGGTAATAATGTTACACCCATTTCACTCCCAGCAGTACAAAACCCTCCAGCACAAGCAGGGAAAAGCAGAGCACTGCGGACACAGCTTGCAAACGCAGAGCATCGGGCTTGGCCAGCTGCTGAGGAAGAAACCGATAATGAAGCCTCTGTGAAACAGCTCCTAGGAACACCACCGCATATTTTCCCCAGGCTTTAGCAGCCAGATAATGACTGTCTCGAATGCGACAGCAGAAAAGCTTTATCTGATGAGTGACCATGCCAAAGATTACAGCTTAACTGTAGCATATTATGTTCTTTCCCACACCCCCACAATATCCCGTATTGCTTTCTGGCTGTGGTGAGGTAATTAGACCACGATTACTGCATACTTTAGAGCATATAGAAATGAAAGCTGTCTTTGTGAAGAGTTTCCCAGCTCTGACACAACCACTCCTGATAGCTTGGCTTTTCCTGGAACTACATGCTATTTCGTATTAAACACAGCCTGTTTATAATTGCACTTTGCTGTTTATGTAATTCTACCATGCCAAGTCCCCTTTCCATCTTTGCAGTGCAACGACATTTCGAGCAACCCTTTTGCAAACTCAGGTAGTAATAATGGAAATAGAGAAATTCCCCCAAGCCTGGGAAGTGGGCACACACAGATGTTGCTCTTGTCATCTGACCTAAAAGACCTCTAAAATCCATGGCAACTGTGCTTCTTCTCAAACTGGTGTTTGAATCAGGCCCATGAAATACAACGGGTAGATAGTACTTTTCCAGAAGCTACTTCCAATTTCCAAAGGACCCTGAACTTATTAAAATACAGAAGATTGCAAAATATGCAGCAGCAAAATACAATGCCCTGATTGTCCCCAATGAAATGCTGCTCAAGAAGAAGTGTGACTTTTTTAAAAAAACAAGACTACGACTTAGAGCGGGATTCAACTTCTGCACCTTTATAACTGTAAAAACAGGCTTCTATTCCCCCACATGCTATCTATGGGATCCCAACTGAAAGTTCTCACCTCTGTTCTCATCACAGGAGAAAGCTAAATGACTTCCACTGATACTCAACTTTTAGATTGCTAAAATTTTAGTACTTGTAGTGAGATTAACTCTACCAAAACTAAGAAATTTAAAAAATGCCTTGTATGCAACTGTCAGGACATTACAGCCTTTTAATGTGCCTTGAGTGAGATCCCCCCAAAATGAAGCACACCAAAATCATTCCAATTTTGAAAAATCTAAGCAAAAGGATATTAAATCTAAAACCCTCAGATTTCTGACTGCCAACGCTAGCATATAATCTATAGATATAAAAGTCTGGAAGACAGGAGTGTTCCAGGGAAGCTAAGTGATGGTCCTTGGAGGTAGAGCACCAATTACATCAGCAGGACCTGTTATATTTAAGATTAAATAATCTTGAAGCAAAAGGAGTTTGTAAGAATTGAGCTGTGTAATATCCCACAGCAAGAGAGGCAGCAGTCAGTCATTTAATGTAGTGACAGACCAATCTGAATAAAATAGTGTTCACCTTGTGATGTGTTTTGTAAAGGTGAAGAGCTATTTCAAGCTCAAATTTCTTGTTATTCACTCTAACTGATTCAATAAAGTGATTTTTAACATTTTAGCATTTGTATTTCATTAGGAATGTCAGCTTTTCTTAAATATTTGTTGCGTATATGTAGACCCTTCCTCATTGCTGGAGACGGTCCCTGTCCTGAAGAGTTTACATTTTACGCAGGTAAGATCACAGAATCACAGAATCACAGAATCACTAGGTTGGAAAGGACCTTTAAGATCATCAAGTCCAACCATTAATCCAGCGCCACCATGTCCCCTAAACCATGTCCTGAAGCGCCACATCCACACGTTTTTTGAACACTTCCAGAGATGGCAACTCCACGACCTCCCTGGGCAGCCTGTTCCAATGCCTGACCACCCTCTCAGTGAAGAAATTTTTCCTAATATCCAATCTAAACCTCCCCTGGCGCAACTTGAGGCCATTTCCTCTTGTCCTATTGCTAGTTACTTGGGAGAAGAGACCAACACCCTCGTCGCCACAACCCCCTTTCAGGTAGTTGTAGAGAGCGATGAGGTCTCCTCTCAGCCTCCTCTTCTCCAGACTAAACAACCCCAGTTCCCTCAGCCGCTCCTCATAAGACTTGTGCTCCAGACCCCTCACCAGCTTCATTGCCCTTCTCTGGACACACTCCAGCACCTCAACATCCTTCTTGTAGTGAGGGGCCCAAAACTGAACACAGGATTCAAGGTGCGGCCTCACCAGTGCCGAGTACAGGGGCACGATCACTTCCCTACTCCTGCTGGCCACACTATTCCTGATACAGGCCAGGATGCTGTTGGCCTTCTTGGCCACCTGGGCACACTGCCGGCTCATGTTCAGCCGGCTGTCAACCAGCACCCCCAGGTCCCTTTCCGCCGGGCTGCTCTCCAGCCACTCCTCCCCAAGCCTGTAGCGTTGCATGGGGTTGTTGTGGCCAAAGCGCAGGACCCTGCACTTGGCCTTATTAAACCTCATACAGTTGGCCTCTGCCCATCGATCCAGCCTGTCCAGATCCCTCTGCAGAGCCCTCCTACCCTCCAGCAGATCAACACTCCCACCCAACTTGGTGTCATCTGCAAACTTACTGAGGGAGCACTCGATCCCCTCATCCAGACCATCGATAAAGATATTGAACAAGACCGGCCCCAGAATCGAGCCCTGGGGAACACCGCTTGTGACCGGCCACCAGCCAGATTTAACGCCGTTCACCACAACTCTCTGGGCTCGGCCATCCATCCAGTTACTCACTCAGCGAAGAGTAAACCCATCTAAGCCACGAGCCACCAGTTTCTGCAGGAGAATGATGTGGGAGACCCTGTCAAAGGCTTTACTAAAGTCCAGGTAGACAACGTCCACAGTCTTTCCCTCATCCACTAGGCGGGTCACCTGGTCATAGAAGGAGATCAGGTTGGTCAAGCAGGACCTGCCTTTCATGAACCCATGCTGGCTGGGCCTGAGCCTTTGGTTGTCCTGCAGATGCCCTGTGAGCACTCTCAAGACCAACCGCTCCATAATCTTCCCCGGTACAGAGGTCAGGCTGACAGGCCTGTAGTTCCCAGGATCCTCCTTCCGGCCTTTCTTGTAGACGGGCGTCACATCAGCAAGCCTCCAGTCTTCTGGGACCTCCCCTGTTAACCAGGACTGCTGATAAATGATGGAGAGTGGCTTGGCAAGCTCCTCTGCCAGCTCTCTCAGTACTCTCGGGTGGATCTCATCAGGCCCCATAGACTTGTGGGTGTCCAGGTGGTTTAGCATGTCCTTGACTGCTTCCTCCTGGATTATGAGGAGTACATTGTGCTCTCCATCCCTGTCTTCCAGCTCAGGGGGCTGAATACCCTGTGGGTACCTGGACCGGCTATTAAAGACTGAGGCAAGTACCTCAGCCTTGTCCTCATCCTTGGAGACAATGTTCCCCGCCATATCCAGTAGGGGATGGAGATTCTCCTTGCCTCTCTTTTTGTTGTTAATGTATTTGTAAAAACATTTTTTATTATCCTTTACGACTGTGGCCAGACTGAGCTCTAGCTGGGCTTTTGCCTTTCTAATTTTGTCCCTGCTTGACCTAACAAGATCTTTGTACTCTTCGTGAGTTGCCTGCTCCTTCTTCCAGAGATGATAAACTCTCCTCTTTTCCCTGAGTCCCAGCAAAATCTCCCTGTTCAGCCAGGCCTGTCATCTTCCTCGCCAGCTCTTCTTACGGCACATGGGGACCGTTTGCTCCTGCGCCTTTAAGATTTCCTTTTTGAAGACTGTCCAGCCTTCCTGGACCCCTTTGTCCTTCAGGACTGTCTCCCAAGGGACTCTCTCAACCAGTGACCTGAACAGGCCAAAGTCTGCCCTCTGGAAGTCCATGATAGCAGTTTTGCTAAGTCCTCTCCTTACTTCCCTCACAACCGAGAATTCTATCATGTCGTGGTCGCTAAGCCCAAGATGGCCTCCGACCACCACATCTCTCACCAGTCCTTCTCTGTTTGTAAACAGCAGGTCCAGTAAGGCACCTCCCCTGGTGGGCTCACTCACCAGCTGCGTCAGGAAGTTATCCTCCACACACTCCAGGAACCTCCCAGATTGTTTCCTTTCTGCTGTGTTATACTTCCAGCAGATGTCCGGTAGGTTGAAGTCCCCCACAAGAACAAGGGACAGCGAATGCGAGAGCTCCGCCAGTCGCTTATAGAATGTCTCATCTGTCTCTTCATCCTGGTTGGGTGGTCTGTAACTCCCAGCAGGGTATCTGCCTCATTGGCCTTCCCCCTCATCCTTACCCACAAGCACTCTACTTCGTCTTCACAATCTTCGATTTCTATGCAATCAAAACACTCCCTAACATACAGAGCCACCCCACCGCCTCTCCTTCCCTGCCTATCCCTTCGGAAGAGCTTATAGCCATCCATTGCAGCACTCCAGTCATGAGAAGCATCCCACCATGTTTCTGTGATGGCAACTACGTCATAGCTGTCGCGCTGCACAATGGCTTCCAGCTCCTCCTGTTTGGTGCCCATGCTGCATGCATTGGTGTAGATAAGGCAGCACATGAGAGAAACCCTATGTAAATAAGCTCCTTTTCATCAAAAAAATGTCCAAGATAAAGCAGAATCAGGCAGTTTTTGTAGAGCTCTTTGGCAGAGATGAGAACTGATCCCAGATATCTGGTGTCTCCCAGCCAGTGCCGCATCTATGTGATCTTCCTTTTCTCCTTCGAGTTGGAAACACAGCCATGTGGTCCTTGAGGGAAGGTGCTGCCTTAACTTCAGTCACCTAAAAATAACCTAAACTGGCTGCCTGTATGCTCCTAATGGTCAGTAAAGACTAACTTTCTGCCTGTGGAGAGAGGAGCACCTTCAAAGGTAGAAGAGACTAAGTATGACCTTCACAGCTGGTCATACCTAGTCTCTTACAGACCAGTGAACTTTCAGACACCTAGAATTAGGAGAGGAGGCATCTATAAATCACAGACAAAAGCAGGTGAGGCCAATGTGTCGTGACCAGCTGGGAAAGGTCTTCAGATGCACTCCTTTGAGTTGACTTCCTCGGTTGACACATCAGAACAGAAAACATGCATAAGCCTTTGCGCAGTGGGAGCAGACACCGACAGATCAGGTCTCTTCATAGCCTCACATCGTTGCACTATTTCATTACAATTTCTCTCCAAGACTAGCATAATGATGTCATTCTGTCCTTTCAGTTGGAAGCAGAGCTGGGGCAAATGAAAACACCACTGCTTGTGATAGTCCAGCACGTCCCGCGGCTTCACCTCCCCACTGAGGCACAAGGCACTGCCCTGCTTGCTGGCTGGAGCAGGCAAAATAAACCCGACTGTTTCCTACCCCACATACCAACGTGCTGGCACGTGGTGCATTTTATCCACCTGCTCTCCTGCTGTGGAGAGGGAAGTATAAAACTCTGGGCTTGATCCCGACAGACTGAGGCAGCAGAAGCTCATCATTGGTCCTGTGGGAATGATCTACGAGCTGCGCTCCCCCCATGCACACCCAAACCCTTTACTCCCTCATCATGACACACAGCAAATACAATTATAAGATCTAATGAACTGCAACTAATATAATTCTGAAAGTCTTCACAGTTAATGAAAACCAGATCTTCCCCTTCTCAATTTAATTGGGATGTTTGGTTCGTACACTGTGAAAAAGAAGACCTCCATAAAGCTACGTATGAATATTGCATTTACATATCCAGCAAATGCAGTTACCTGTCACAGTTTTGTGCTCTTTCTCTGACTGCTGGATGTTTAATGGTAGGAAACTATCTGTGAAGGGAAATGGGCTTCAGAAAAGAAATACTTTCTCACATTGTTTCAAAGGAAATCTCCAGTCTGAATGTCATCTACTAACTACCACTTTGCAATCTGAACTTGGTATAAACAGAACATTTCCTCAACGTGAATAAATCATGATCTCTAATAAAAATACACCCCTCTTGCACCTAAGCAAGAATCAGAAGACGGAAGACAGAATTTGGCCTATAGCTTGTAAACTCGAATTTGCTGAATAATAAATGACTAAAAAGAATATCCTTCTTTTCCTTCCTCAGGTTTGTTCTTTTTGCTGCTTGTTGGCATCAGTTTTTCTGCAATTTAAGCATCACTACTGCTGCAAGACTTCCCCTGCCTCTGTGCTTTCCCATGTTACTATCATTAGCGTTATTTTAGCACGAAGTGCTGCAATATGGCACTGTAGAGAGAAGGATAAATACATCATGCTTCCTGAAAAAAGTTTTGCTCCTACTTTGAGTTATGAGCTGCCAAAGCGTGATGACAGAGAAGCAACTGCTGGTAGGCAGGACAAGCAGAGTATCTCATCCCTTCACGCCATCAGTAACCAGCCTGGCTTTTCTTCTTCCAGGTTTCGGTTTTGTGCTGACCCAAATCATTACTTTTTCCCCACAGAACTTGGTCTTGTTAAGGTTTTGAAGGAGAAGAATAAGACTGGAATTTGATGAAAACCCATACTGGATACAGGCTAAAACTGCTCTCCAGGGACAGGAGAGACTGTCAAGACAGACCAGGTAAGAAGAAGAGCAGTCTTCTACTGGTGACATACGAGGGGAACAGCAAGCTCAAAACCGTTGTGTTAAGCATGTCTCATTCACTCAGCGCCTGAGAAGGGTCTTTCAGCTGTGCAGATGTGACCACAGCATCCACACACACACACGCACCAGAGGCCTGAGCCCACATCTACGTGCCCGCACGCCACAAAAGCAGCTACAACCTTTACTCTTGCATGGCCAGGAAGCCCCCGCCTCTGTCGTCTTGCCTCCTTCTGGTACTTTCACCCACCCTCTGCCACCTGCGGAGCTTCGTTGCTCCTTCCACAGCTGCCTCCCCCTCCTTTCCAGAGGCCACGCAGATGTTGCTGCAGTGCCGCAGCTCCACCAGCTGCCATCAGTTCTCCACCCACCTCGAGGCTCGGTGCTTCTAGCAGGGCACCGCCACCCTTGCCATTAGCCGAGTATTTCTCACCCTGAGCAACATTTTTGTTTTGGCACTTCTTCCCCCCAAATTATTTTTCCATAATAATACACCAATCAAACATGCTCACACAAACTCGTTATAAAATTAATGGTACTGATATCAGCATCTATTGATTACTTGGGTTATGGACTGTTAGTATTAGGATGCCCAACTGGTGAGAAAGGGCAGGGCATGTCAAAAATACAAAGAGCAGATGACAAGAAACGCATGAAAACACTCTCTCAGAAAGGCAATGAAATGATAGGAAGTAAGTGATAGGACTGCTTACCTAAAATGTGGTAAATAACATTAAGTAACATAGAAAACCTGTCAGCCTCACCTCTGTGCCTGGGAAGATCATGGAATAGATAATGCTAGAAGGTATGCTAAGGCAGATGGAGAACAGGGAGGTGATTTGAGACAGCCTGCATGGCTTCACCACGGGCAGGTCCTGCCAGACCAACCTAGTGGCCTTCTATGATGGAGTGACCACATCACTGGACAAGCAAAGAGCTACCGATGTTGTCTCTCTGGACCTCTGTAAGGCCTTTGACACAGCCCTTGACAACATCCTTTGCTCTAAATTGGAGAGAGATGGATTTGATGGCTGGAGAGTTCAGTGGATGAGGAACTGGTTGGATGGTTGCATCCAGAGAATGGTGGTCAACAGCTCAATGTGTGTGACACACGAGTGGTGTCCCTGAGTGGTCTCTACTGGGACCAGTACTCTTTAATATCTTCATCAGTGACGTAGACAGTGGGATCACGTGCACCCTCAGCAAGTCTGCAGATGACACCAAGCTGAGTGGTGGGGTTGACATGCCTGAGGGACAGGATGCCATCCAGAGGGACCTGGACAAGCTCAAGGAATGGATCTGTGTGAAATTCATAAGGTTCAACAAGGCCAAGTGCAGGGCCCTGCACCTGGGTCAGAGAAACCCCCAACATCAGTACAGCCTGGTGGATGAAGGGATTGAGAGCAGCCCTGCCGGGAAGGACCTGCAGGTACTGCTGGATGTGACAGTACTAGAAGCTGGACATGAGCTGGCAATGTGCACTCGCACCCCAGAAGGCCAACCATTCCCTGGGCTGCATCCAAAGCAGCGTGGCCAGCAGGTCGACGGAGGTGATTCTGCCCCTCTACTCAGCTCTGGTGAGACCCCACCTGGAGTCCTGCGTCCAGCTCTGGAGCCCTCAGCACAGGAAAGACATGGACCTGTTGGAGCGGGTCCAAAGGAGGCCACAAAAATGATCAGAGGGATGGAGCACCTCTCCTGTGAGGACACGCTGAGAGAGTTGGGGTTGTTCAGCCTGGAGAAGAGAAGGCTCTGCAGAGACCTTATTGCAGCCTTCCAGTACTTAAAGGGGGCCTATAACAAAGATGGGGACAGACTTTTTAGCAGGGCCTGTTTACAACAGGACAAGGGGTAATGGTTTTAAACTAAAAGAAAAGATTCAAACTAGACCTAAGGAAGAAATTTTTTACAATGAGTGTGGTGAAGTGCTGGCAGAGGTTGCCCAGAGAGGTGGTAGATGCTCCAACCCTGGAAACATTCAAGGTCAGGTTGGACGGGGCTCTGAGCAACGTGATCTAGTTGAAGACGTCCCTGCTCATTGCAGGGGGTTTGGACTGGATGACCATTAAAGGTCCCTTCCAACCCAAACTATTCTATGATTCTATCACAAACATACGTGATAACGAGAAGTCAGCCCAAGAACATTTACAGCTACAATACACTCTCCACCAGCAATTTCAACAGCTAGTTATCTTTTACAATTTACCATTACATTACTGTTACAATACCCTGTTCAGGTCTGATTTTCCTTCACCAAGCAGTCTGCATTTCATCTGCTTTGTCTTTATTCTTTGAGAAATTTGCCATGCTCAGGCCTGCTATAATACCCTCCTGAATGTGGCTCATTTTAAAGCATAACCTAACACTGTATGGTAAACAAACCTTTTTTATCCTTTTCCATCACTTAGGGAAACAGTTTTATTGTAAAGCAATCAGATTCTGCAGAAGGAAAGAGTTTTCAAAGAAACCACTCACAAATCAAGAGGGTGACTGTTAGTTATTGAAAGCTGAAACACTTACAGGTTAATTTGATGGCAGCAATAGTAAATTAATTTTTCCTTTTGTTGAAAGATTTTCTCGACTATGACGAACAGCTGGCTAAGTGCCTGAAGGGCAGAGGTCATCCAGCTCTGCATTTACTTATACACAATATCGAATTGATGCGCTACTTTCAGAAAAACAACCATGCCAGCCTTTTAGAGAATCCTTTTTGAATTTTCAGCTGACTTGTAACACATGACTGTAGACCTTACTTTGGGGCAGCTGCTAAACTACTTGCTTTGCCGTGTATTCCCATGAGTTATTCAACCAACAGGAGAAATGCAAGACTGAGTTTGGCTGGAAGAAAGCAAAAACAACAGAAAGACTCATCACGTCCTTTACCCCAGTTTCACAAGTCTAAAAATAGCAGAAGGGAGCTAACAGATATTATGTGGGCAAGAATGAGAACCAGAGAGAATTTATTCTTAGAAAATCCCTTATTTTGGAATGGTTACACACAGGCATGCACTGACCCAAATAGATCATGGCTCCTATCATTTCCTAGTGTATGCAAACTGGTAAAATGCTGACATGCACCAAAAAGGTTTGGGGCAATAAAGCAAGCAAAATCTGCACTGAAACTGCCAAAAAATGAAAAAGCACAGCAGCTGGTACACAACTGCTAATAGGCAAAGACAGCACTGCTGGCAAATGCAGGTGAAGTGAAGGCAAGGAAAAGGCAAAATGATGATGGAAAATTCCAAGTTCAGCCTAAACAGATGGAGAAAACAAGCCAGTTACCATAGAGTACCCACTGCTGTCTCAGAAGGACAGTCCATTTCAGGACACCCAATTTATTCCAGTGTTCTGGTGCTGCCCCGTGATCAAGCCTCAGGGCCACTGACGTCCCCCTGGTGCAGCTTTCTGACTTGGCTTGATTGTCCACGTTGCTGTTCTGTGGCTCTGCAGATGAGGCTGGAGGGCTGGGAGACCACGGGTCAAACCCACAGTGCGTCTCACCAGCTGAGTTACAGAGCACAGCAGAACAGTAACATGGGCAGCAACTACAGTTTTCTCTCCTTTCCTCCTCTCAGCCCTTAGGTGCTTAAGGACTCTGGGTAGGGAAGAAAAGAAGCAAATAAAACCACATGCATCTGGCCATCATATGAATATTTAAGAGCCTCTACTGGAGCATCAATGTGTGGGCTCGTATCACTGCACTAAGCATCCCTATGCAGCTACAGAATGCAAGTCAGCGTAAGAGTAGCAAACAACTGTCAAAAGACCCATATTCAGGGGGAAAAAAAAGTTCTCCCTTCATGAACATTTTTAAACGAAGTGTTCATTTTCCTGTAATTTTTCCCCATTACAAATTTATGTTATTGCAAAGACATAGGTATGCAGGGAAACTCTGGCCCAATTCTGTTCCAAATTGTTCTCGTATGATAACTGCAGGCAGAACGTTGTCCCCTCCCTGGAATTACATGCAACTCTAGGTTTCTTTTTATTTAATGCAACATTAACATACAGAGTTACATGCTAAACTATTAAATCTGTATTAGAGGCAACTATTTGCCCAACTAATTTACATAAAAGTAGAATAAATAATAAAGCCTTTCATTATCCAGTTGAAGAGACTAGCAACATTTATAAAGCTACGAGAAAATGCAGAGACCTTAAGGAAAATACAAAAGAATTCTTGTTGCAACACAGTTTCCAGGAATATCAAAAACTCTTAGTCAAGTCATGGACTTCTTTTGTAGGCTATTCTTGCTTTGTCTTTAATACTGGTGTAATGCTATGAAAAATAGCTAAGTGTCCTGCAGTTAGCGCTAAGCATTAGTTACTATTTTGTGAAAGTAAGTTGAAACTTAATTGTCAGCCTTCAGTGTAAATCTGCTGAGATTTAGTCTCTTCCCAGAGTAAATCTATTATACTTCAGTAAATAGATGGGATATAAATAAAGTAGGAACTCTGCAGAGTTTACAACAGGAATTGCACTGTATTAACAGGCTTATGGCAATGTTACTTAGAAGTATTTGTTTTAAAGTCTCAGCAGGCTCGTCCTGATGCCTATTGTGTAAAACCATCTGCTGAACAGGCAGAATCGATCTCTTGAGTGTGTCCTGCTTGGTTTGTAAATTTACCTACTGTGACTAAGTACATAACTCATTATTAAAAACAGTCAGATCTGGTCTTTCCTGAGGGTAAACTAATGTTTCTCATCATCCTTAAAAAAAGACACCCAACAAGAGATAAGGAATAGGTAAGGTATTTAAATAAGAGCCATTATTTGAAAGGCTTACTCCCATGGCCTGAATCAACATGCAAACGTGGACTCCCAATCATCTTCACAAGATAATTATAATTCATAATTGGCACTTCTAAAGCGTTTTCACAGACCTGTGCAAATATTGACTAATTAGCCACACCAGAATCCTGTGGGGTAGGTAAGCAGCTACACTAACCCCCTTTCATATCTGAGCAAATTGCTGAGGAGAAAAAACCCCAACCCTCGCCTGCCGAAGGGGCTGAGAAGGTGAGGAGGTTTCCAGCCCCATGCCCCTCGCCCAGCCCCTGTGGCTCCCACCGCCGGCGTGTTACCTGTTCCTCCGGAGAGCAGATGAGATGAGCTCTATTTTAGCAGAGCTCTGGAAATAGTGGCCAAACCTCAATTCATTATCTGAAAACCGTTAAAATAAAAGTCTAGACATTCAAATGTCAAAATAAAGCCTGGGGATTTGATACAAGTACATGCAATATCTACATGAGGATGGTAAACCTCTTGTGCTGAGGAACACTCAAACAATGATGTACTGCACAATTATGGCTTATTCCCAGAAACAAAGTATTACACAGGTATTTGGAACTAAACAGTAGAAAAAGAGCTCTACATATATGGAGTAAGACACCATTTTACCTAAAATTTAGAGAAGTCTTATTATTCAGTGTGTACCCACAATGAAGGGTGAAGAAAGCGTGGAAGTCATCATCTAATAAAACACTGATGGCAAATTTAATGTCAGTAGCTTAGAAGAAGAGTCTAAAACCAGAGTGAAGATCCTTAGAGGCCACCGCATCTAGAAATTCAAATGCGCCACTGATATTGCCTCCATTAAATTCAGCTCAATTAAATGGCCCTTAGGAAAGCAATGAGTAGTCATGAGTGTCTCAGGTTTTCTGGTTTAAACCAGCGAACACTAATGATGGCTTTATTCAAGAACTTTGTTATTAATCACCACATTCAGGGGTGACAAACAGGTCTTTCCCAAACAATTGTGTTATCACAAGCTTACAACGTATACAATATACACAGTATGAATAATTTTTATTTGGTGTAATCCTGCTTTGTCTATTGAAGCTATTGGTTATATGTTGTGTCTAATTTCAGCTACAATCTCTTTAGGGCAAAGATTGTGTCCCTGTGGTTTTGTAAAGCCTCATTCACAGTTATAATGGTATATAAATAAGGAGAAATCATGAACTGCGGGAATTTATTCTCTGTTTATCAGGAATTCAGAAGTGAGGATTTACATATTATTTAAATGGATTTTATTAAGATAATATCTCTGAGAGATCTAGTTCTCTTCTGTTGTTCAGAAATTGGGAGGTGCCTTTCAATTTAACTGCAGCCACTACCTAGGCAAAAATAGTAGCAGGCCAAATCAAGTTAGTGTGTTAACTGGTTGAATACTAAATCCAGGATTATTCCACTCTGAAGCTCATTCTTCAGCCTGGTTCATGTGTAACTGCTTCTGAGACAAGCAGGTTTCCAGCCCTGGTACAGAGCATTAACATGATGGCATTTTAACTACTGCATTAGTTATCTACTCTGAGCAAGGCTAGACAAAACAAATAGTAGGAATAGAGGAGAACTGGGTGCTCTAGTGAGCAAAATTCAGAAAAAAACACCCAAACCAAAGGAGTACAGATTAGGTGGCTCAGGCTGCAATACAGTAAAAGGACAGAAAGGGCTTCTGTGCTCAGAAGGTTTATATTGGTGGAAAGAATGGAGAAACAGTCCAACAAAAATTACTAACATTTTCTAAATTTGATACTCCTGGACATACACCTCCCACATGCCGGGGCAGGGGCTGGGGGATCATGGCCAGAGGCAGAAACAAACTGTCAGTAATAATACAGCAGAGTCATAAGCCAAAGAAAGTCTACAATAAAGCTCCATATGCCACACTTTTTTGTGCATACATTTTTTTCCTCTTCAGGAGGAAGAGAAAGAAAGAAAGCAGCAATTTTTTTCTCTCTCTCTATAAATATGTTCATGAAAATGAGTGTTCAGCCTGCCCTGAGGCTTTGATGAGCAGCTCAGAGGACCTCAGGAGACTGCTGGGCTCTTGCACCTGGAGCTGGCAAGGTAGTGAGAACACAGAGCGACTTTGGTCTGTAAGAACAAAGAGTGAAGACTAGGGTGAGTGCCTCTTTTCAGATACACCAGTGTTTATCTGCAGTAGGTACAACACAGCAATACTGGTAAAATGAGTCAGCTGTGTTATTAGAAATGTTAATTGTCCTGGCTAGCCTTCTGCTCTTAGAGACCTGCAACTTCACGTGCCTGTAAGGGGTCTGGTCCCTACGACTGGAGCCAATTACAGATGGACATTCCCCAATCCTTCAAGATGCCAAGCCCAACTCGTTGAACTCATAATTTTTCTCATTTTTCTTTTTGGTTAACAAAACTAAAACCTGTAAAGGGAACAGCACATGAGGTCGACTCTGTGCACTAGGATGGAAAATGCACTCATTTGCACAGAGTTAATAACATGTCCTAAAATGGCCATTCACCCTCAAAAGACATTAGCATGTAATAGCTGCTGGTCATCCTCTGAGTGCAGGCGAGTGTTGGAAAGAGGTGCTGAGAGGCTTTTTCCTAGAATTACATGTCACTGGTTTAAACATTATGTGAGGAAATTATTTTAATTGCCTGTATCAGTCTGGAACTGGAATGATCCTGTATTGGTTGCTATCTTGGTAGGAGTGTTGCAAATGTCTTTCTCTGGTCAGGGTGTTGTTTGAGAAGAACACGTACATACCCGAATGTCTAAAAAGCCTGACCACAAAATAAAATGAAAGAAAATGGCCCCAATAAAATAGCTTTGCAAAATAATAGCTAGCAATGATAGTTTTTGACCACAAGTCTTACATATGAAGATACAATTTCTTCCAAGTATGAGCACTGAAAGAGCAGGAATTGTTATTTTTGAGATAAATGTTACAGTTCAAATGTCACAGACCATATTAAAGGCATTCACAATCGGCTCTGGGATTTAAGGAGAAAAAAAAAAGTCTTACACTGTCATAGGAAGGTTGGTGGTGATCAGAGTGCTAATGACCATGAGAGGAACACGAGATTTTTTTTAAGCATCATTATCTAGTGGCCTTGAGTGCTAATCAAAACAAGGACTGTAATGCCTGCTTTAATGGTGTTTGTCTCAGTAATGCTCCTAAATGGAATAAACTACATTAAACTCAAACAAGCTATGAAGAGAGAGAAGTGGCAAAACAATACACTGAAAACCTAAAGATTCTTTTAATCCGCTGTTAACTGAGTTACCATCCATGGCGTCAGTTAACTGCAGTTTTGTAATCCATTTGCTGAATTGTACAACTGAAATAGAAATGTTGCCGTCCTTCTGTTTAAAACAACAGATTAAATAAGATCCAAATTAACCCACAAAACAGCTGGTTTGACAAATACTGTACTAGAACAGGCTGCATATCTATTTTCTTCTTTAAAAACAATGAAAGCAGCTCCCCTGGAGTTTTTTCCTAGTGTAAATAGAGGTCTGTCCCCACTGAGGTAGTCCTGCACAGGAGATGTGCCTCTGCACATCTCAAGAAGGATGCCTTGGCAGACCAAGGACCACCTCGCATGCTCCCTCACCCACCACTGCCATTCCCCACGGCTGCAGTGCTGCAGGGACAGTCCCTAACGGATCGTCCTCTGATGTTTACGGGAAGGGGCACCAAATGCCAGGAGGAGAATTCATCACCATTGTCCTCCTCCTCCTTGTTCCTTTGGCCTTGCTCATCTCTCCTCTGCATATGCTGGCCCAATGCACAGCCATGATGAATTTCTTCAGCTTGATACTGCAGAAGATGAGTTGCATTTGAACCCCTCAAAAGCAATTAAATAGGTTTTCTGATGAATTGATTTTGCTGTACCTCTCACACTGAGATGGGAGGACCCTCAGCAGCTCAGGAGCCAAATGCAGACTATAGGATTTAGGGCAGATCGTGCAGGAAGAGGTGACAATTTACAGATAAAATTCCAAGGTATAGAGGTACTGATACTTTTATGTTCATTTAGAGGCAAGAGTGAAACGTTTCCAGGGGTCCAGTCTTGGAAAGATGGATTAGCTTTTTGTTCATGGTGTACACAAAATGCAGGATCATGCACCTTATAATGAGGAAATTTTCAGTAAAGGTCATTAAAAACTGAAGCTGTAGCTTAGGGACCATATAATTCATTCTGTAATTAATGGGTTCCCCCTGGTATTATAGAGAAAAAATTCCTATGGTTTGTATTGCTTTTGTAAAATGGTTGCTCCCCTGCTCTCAAGGGACTGCGAAAGGTCAGTGGTGTTGCACAGATATGATTTATAAAGTACTCTGGGATGAGAGGTGCTGTGTAAATGTAAAATATTATTAGAGCATACTCTCCTTAATTGACATGCACTGAAATGGAATAGGCTGTGCCTCAAGAGCAGAAATGAGAAACCAAGTTAATGTGACGATAGCGGATTGTCTAAGGCTACTGACAATCTGCGACAGCGCAAGTATAAATTCATCTCACTGACAGATTTACCTAATGCTGAAAGTTACTGCTGCTCATCTGGAATAGGTGATACATAGATATGAATTCGAAGACTGCGTAACACAGAAATTACTAAGCAGGCAAAGATTACAGATTAGTCTGTACCACGACGAAAAAGCAGCTTCTGAAGCAGCTGTAGGCCTTGGACCTCCCGTGTAGCCCATCCACCTTCCGCAGAAACACTGCCTTACACAAGCCAGTTCTCACGTGTGTGCCAGAGATGCTTGGGATGCCATGGTCCTCATGTGCTTTGCAAAGCCACCCTCAGGTGGCACTTTCGGACTCAAAATACGCATCCTATTTATCTCTGGCTTTGAGGGAGGCTTCCAAGTTCCCCTGGAAGATTTGAACCTTGAGATTTGCTCACTTACAGCTATACCCAAAGAGGCTTCCTAAAAACCAGTCTCTTACCAAACTGAGTGAGAATGAGCCGGACTGGACCAGCCGTCCCACCCCCCCTCAGGGAAGCATAAATTATGCTTTCACCCCACTTTTTGGGATCAATTCCAATTTCTCTCTTTCTTCTGATCACAACGGTCTATACTATAACACTGCAATAAATAATCAGTCTGAAGTAGATTTTAAAATATTTTAACAGCTGGGGTAATGACCTTATTGCTCCACTTTACCGTAAATGGAAAAAACTCCCATTCCCCCTCCCAAACAAAGACAGAGATTGCAGATCATATTCTGAATTCTTTTCAAAACCTAGGCCAAAAGATCTCACCAGCACAGTCTGTTCCCCTTCACATTATTATTCCCACTCTCACAGATTCTTTCATCTAATTCCCTTTCTCCCTGAAGTTTACACTGTCATTCCAAACATTTTTCAACCGTACTTCTCTTCCCTCCTCTTAAATTCCCTATCTCTCATCAGCCATCTAAAACCCTTCTTCAAATAATGCTATTTTCTTTTAGAAAAATGATGCTATGAATTCAGCACTACAAAGTAATCTGTTCCTACATTTTCTCCTGTGTTAAACCAACAATTTTAGATCCTTTTTTTTGGGGGGGGGGAAAGAAAAAAAAGCACAATACAGCACTTCATCAAAAGTATATGAGTTTCCTGCTCCTAAAGGGAAAAAACTAAGTTCTTTCTTACTTTTGAATGTATTCATGCTTTCCCATGAAAATTGATACATCTGTCTGGGAGGCAAAGAAGATCTGGATTATCTATATTCAAGAGAATAGTTACATAAAGTTATTACATAAAATGATTGATTTTCTAGCAACAGAAGTTTTATTCAAGGATAATGTCAAAGTTATTCTCATCTATGCAAAAAACTTCTCATCCACACAAAAAAAGGCTCTTAATTTCCTCTATACTGAAAAAAATGCTATTGTATTTTTCTCTTCACTGATGACTTAAGTATTTGGTTTCTTCTACTTTCTTTGGATAATTTTTACTCTTAAGAGATTTGCTTATTTGGCTGCTGCTAAATTCCTGTAGTAAAGGCAGACAATGACAGTCTTAGGCTACGCTTTACATGATTAATCTGTGCTCCAACTGAGAGCATTTATCATCTGGGGGCTACCCTTCCTGTTTGTCTTTTCCCTGTGTTTCCAGTTCTCCTTTCCTAACAAGGAGAATTACAAAAATCAGTAGGGGTTTTTAACCTACGGAATGACATTTTTAGCTCTGAGGCCTATGTATAAATGTAAATTTCCAGCTGTTAGAACAAAGAAATAGCATATTTCAGGCAGATGTTAATATATTACCCATTGTTGATAATACAAGCAAAAATCAACTTTAAAAAATCCCCCATCTATTCCAGTAATGAAGGCTTACTTGTTTGGGCATTCACATAGACCCGTTCCTACAGAAATAAGATCTAACTAGTTTCTTGCAATCCATGGAGTCTAGTCAAATCCTCTGTGTTGTTTCTTCCTCTTTGGATATTAACAATCCACAGACTAGAACATATAGCCAATGAAATAATCTCTAGATGTTTCCTTTGCTTAGCAATATGATGAACGCCCAAAGATCATTTAGGGTCTCTACTTCTTAGCATCTACTGCACAATAAAGTCAAGTGGTGTCTGGAGTATTCTGTATCCTATGCTATAGCACTATTTTTCAGGACCATATTCAGCATCAAAAGTTAAATCCCACATCTGGTGACTATCAAGTACCACTTGACCATAGGTCTTCAAGCACTTATGAAGCCAGTGTAGGCAGAGCTAATGAGCAACCGCTCTGAGCTCCCCAAGAACTCTGCTTTCCTTTGAAACTTTCCTTTGGTGCTTCTTGTTGTACCTAGTATCTTTGTTGCTTCTACCATCTTCTAATCCTTGGAAACTTCTGAATTAACTGTCCTGGCACAGTAAACACAAGTCATAGCCATGGAGAACCATGAATATTTGGAGCATACTTATGGTTTAGATCCTCTTCCAGGGTCTCCAGCCTCTCTCTAGCTCTCACCATCTCACATCTCTCATCATCTCATCTCTCTCATCTCACATCATCCCTCCCATGGCCCTTGGATCTTCATGAATTCTGAAAGTCCTTCCTTCTAATGTTAAAACAGCAGCGACTTCCGATTGTCTTGTGCCAGGCACATTTGTGTTTGTAATTCCTTTCACACTAGGCAATTCATTAAGAGCTCTGTTTTGATTACCAAAACGTGTGAACACAATTTTGTATCTCATCTATACAGGGTCACTCCTATGTCAGCTCATTTTTGACTGTGACAGTCTTTTCCCATCCTAAAGGCAAAACAGTGTTTACATTTGTTAGTTAAAATATTTACATTGCACATTCAAATGATGCGCTTTCCCAGTGACAGGGCTCTCTGTGGCATTTCCTCCTGTACCTACTATGCAGCGGAAACAGATGATTAAGATGAATATTCTGGGTGTCTCTAAACAAGCAGATTAAGGAAATAAGCAGTACAGCTATACTATACTAACACTGCTGGACCTTCTAATATCCATGCAGGCTGTGTAATCTGCCCAGCACTGCATGCAAGCTTGTCTTTTAGGCCCCCAAATCGGAAGAGTTACACAATTTCCAGTCATCGCATTTCAAATAGTTTCTTCATTTATTGACCGTTTATTTGTTCACGCGCTGCGTGAGGTAGAGTAAAACACCACAGACGCAGGTCCTGGGAGAGGAGGTAGGAATGATGCTGTTTGCTGATCGTCAGTCTGCCTGCGGATACAAGCCTCGAGCGCACCGTGTCCGAAGGGGCGCAGAGATGATGGGGGCTGCTACCCAGCAGGAGAAGAGAGAAGTGCGTTTCAGAAGGAAAGGCGACTCTAGAGCTGGCAGGGGAAGGCCACAAAGCAATGGTACTTCTGGGAATCAGAAAGCACACAGGACTTGCCTGTTTTAATTTAACACATCAAAGTTGAATAAAATACTGCAAGTGATGCTGCACAGGGACCTGCCGCATCAAGAGGTACGCCAGAGACACGGCACGATCCTTTCCCCAAAGGGACCGTTTGAGGCTCATGGGAGAGAAAGAGTACTCATACAAAACTTCATGCAACAGTAAAAATCAATGTAATTTAAGGCATATTATCATCTACACAGTAAACAGGTTTTGCTCACGTATTTGTTACTACTGAACAACGAAGGACCACCACATGCAAGTCCTTCTGAGAAGAAATTAGATGCAGAGTGAAGTAACTTCTCACATGGGAACTCTGCAGCAATGTAAAATTAGGAAGTAGAACTTAAAAAACCCGGGTCTCAGTGGGTGTATTCCTTACCTTACACGACCGTCTACGCAGGCCTTCATACAGGCTCTCCCAGTGAGGAAGCAAAAGCTTCTGTGCTGAAAAAAAAGATGAAGTGACGGTTAAGAAGTTACGGCGAAAGCCCTGCCTGTGCTTACGTCCCTCCCAAACTCTGCTGCATCTTTTTGTTTACAGAAACATATACAATAGACGAAAGTTGACTGTGTAAGCAAAAGCTATCTATTTTAAATTGACCCTGCCCATTTAGTGTCATATACTCTGGAGGAAATGGGTTATAAAAATCATTGTATAAATGAGGCACGCAGCATTTAGCAAATGAACTTTAAGCACGATTATTTTATGTGTGGGAGACATATTTGCTCCACTTTTTTAAACTAACAGCACATGAAACTTTGTGTTTGCTGGTTAAAACACAGCAGTAAAAGCAAAGTAACAGGCTCTACATCAGTATAAAGCAGTGTATTCACAAAGATGACCGATTTTGATGTAACATAAACCCACATTGATCCACATATATTTTTATGTCCTGATAAGAGTGCCTATAGTAAAACATCCACTGAAAAACAGGTGTGAATTGCAACTCCTTTAATTATTCTGGTTCCATTTCTTTGCTTGTGTGGACAAGCACTGATTTGGGTTTTCCACAGTTGCTGGTCCTTGACAAGTCCAAGAAAAACAATCAGATGCCCAGAATCTAATCTAGGGTCTCGCTTCTCTCTCTGCTGGAAGTAATGACCATAAATATCTCTCGCTTGATAGATTAAAAAAAAAAAATTAAACAGGTTTAAATATGCTTATTATTACTTTAAAATGCCCTTCTTTACTATAGCAGGTGTTACCTGGAATGTGTCTCCCTGATGAGAAGGGCATCATTAAGATGCTGATGTCGAAATGGCAAGACACGGGGTCCAGCACCATCCCTCCAGCCCTGCTGCCCAGCCGAGGAGCTCTTTCCCGCAGCGAGGAGGGAGTGAACAGGCTCATCACCTTGCCCGCTGAGCAGCCTGGGGGGCCGTGTACGGATTAGCCGGGCTGACACTCCTGCACAAAGGGGATGCTCTAAGCCCCCGGAGCCGAGGGCCAGGATAAAGCCAGGTACCGCGTTTCGAGCGAGCAGTTAGCAGCCTCGCGGTTTCCTGTGAATAAACGTTATTTTCTCCGGCCACCCTCACTCGTTGGCCCACTGTGGCGGTCACCTCACGGCTACACAGCTTGCAGCTCCTGGCCTTTGGCTGGCCGGCTAGTGAAGCCCTGCTGGTTTTGGCAGAGGGATGTCCAGCGTGATGGGCAGCGGCTGCCGCTGTCACTAGCAGGATGTTTTGTGGAGTTTCTCCTACAAGGCAATGTGTTTGTTCTTTGAAACAGTTGCTCTCTAAAGATTAAATCCAAACAGGAGCACAAAAGCAGTGTGTGTCCTCTGGGGCTGCTACGTGCCATCGGGCAAACAGGAGGCACGAGCTGTGTTCTCCCAAATTACTTGCAGTGAACAGTACTGCTACATAACACACACAGGCAGAAGAGAGTAAGGGCCCTTCAGTGCAAAAATGACACCCTTGTCTTTTTTATCTCCCCTTAGAAAAAAATCAACAAAAAAACCCCCAATATCTTTCAAATGCCACTTGTGACATTAAGCACCTGGATCTGGAGTTGTGCTGGGGGCCCTAACCACAACCCTGAAAGCGCGTCGACCTGGGCACACATGGCATGAACCCGCAGCTCCATGCCATGCACTTTTAAGATCACGTTCGATATCACCCCCAGATAGCAGTACAAACTCTCAAAAACATAGTTAACAATTACAAGGGAGAGACAGCAAGAAGAACAGCAGAGACCTGGAGACATGCTCAGACAAAATGTATCTTCACTTCAAAACTAGAAAAAGAATAGTAATTTAAAAACTGCTAAAAATATCATCAAAGTAGTAAGTACACAGGAGAAATATCTGCACAACAACATAAAATCTGTTCAGCACAGTCTGTGTAATCTTAGTTATTACAAAGAGGCTGAAAAAATAAATGCAACAGTGATTTTTCTTTCTGCTGAGGTGTGTGGAACAAATGTAAATTTTTTACCACTGTACGGGATGTTTTCTACCCCAGGGATTACTTGCGGGGGGGGTGGGGGGAACTGTCTCTGGTAATAGGAAGAAGTATTTACCTTGCCTAAGAGCTGTATGTTAATGTATTTCTATTAGCAAAACCCATTTAATATCGCATATACATAGTAGCTGCTGGCTTAAAAAGTAAGAAAGCTGGAGGAGACTAAATGGTCTTCCCTTCCTCTGACAGGAACACGTACAGATTTTCTCACTACTGCTAACGCGAACTAAGCCCGCGTGAAGGGGAACAGACAAACTTCAATAACCCCCAGCTGCGGCACGATGCCACCGTCAAGCTTTATTCTCCGGAGGAGTACCGCAGACTTCACAGCTTCTCCCCTGGTCGTATCACCCATATTTTAGTTAATAACCCAAGAGCAGCAATCGCTACCGTGCTGCTGTGAAGATCAGAACGTTACCTCCGATTAACAAGGGCTCCTCATCCGAGGCCCCGTCTGCATCGTGCAGGAGACACCGGGAGAAGCTGCCAGCGGGGTGCTGCGAAACTCCCTCTCGTCGCGAGCGCCGCTCCCGGAGCTTCTCCACCCCCGTCCTCGGCCGCTCGCCGATTCCGTATGCGCGGCGCAGACCCCCACCTTCTCCGGCTGCCAGGGCGGCCGCAGCCTGCGAACAATGCCGCCTCTGTCAGCCCGCCGAGCGCAGACCCGCTCGTGTGCAGCCCCGGACTTCTTTTCTTTTCTTCCCCCCCCGTTCCCACTTCTTCTTGGAGTGCAGGCTGATGAGAACGGATGGGAGAAAAACGCTTATGTATCTGTGACGAGCCAAAGCCTCTTTACGTTAAGGAGGAGGAAGACGGTGTCGGTGCAGGACGGGCACCCCGGCGCCTAGAGGGAAGATGAAATCTGCGCTGGTGAGAGTGCTCCCTGCCTCGCTTCGCACATTTTTGTTTGGGATCTGGGGGTGGCTGTGTGAGCAAGCGGCCGACACAGGGGAGGAGTTACACGACATGCAATTTATGACTTGAAGCCTTGTCCGCCTTCTAGAGAGCAGGACGGAGAGGCGAAATCGCAGCGCGGCGGCACAGCGGCGCGCCTTAGGCGTCCCACCCGCCTCCGCCCGCCCCCCTCTCCCCGGCACGGAGCTCGGGTGCGGCGGCTGCTCCCGCACCGCTCGGAAACCACGCTCCGCAGAGCCTCTGAGCATGCTGGCTGCTCGCTCCCTCCCCCAGGCAGCACCAGTCCGATTTGCAAGAAGGCACAATGCTTCGCAGTCTTAACGAGCGACTGCAGGATGAGACAATGAATGACACCCTCAGCAGATGTTTACAGCTGTCACTAGGAAGGGAGGAAGACGGCAGCATCTTAAATCCCAGTTTCTGCGAAGCTCCCCTTGGAAAAGAGAGAGGCAAAGCAGAAAGCCCTTTTTAAATCAAGACGCCGGTATTTTTCTTGTTTTGGAAGGACTATTGTGTGCAGGCTGCACACATTTCACATAACTTCAGGTTTGTTTTCTTTCCTATCAGAAAACAAGAAGCGATCTGGCCCGGCTCCAGAGAAGTCAGTGATGATCCCTGCTGAAACCAATTGGAATTTTACAGTTTAACTCAAATATTCCCAAGCCAAGCTCCATGATAGATGGTAGCTGTTTCAGATTCCTCCACACTAATTATAGTTCAGATCTTAAAACATTGCAACTGAACACAGCAGTAAGCAACGATGCGTTTTCTTCTAGAAGGAAACACCACGGGACACACAGCCCTAGGGTGCAGCACAGTTACGAACTCAGTCCAGGTCCCTGATGAACCATTGTAGCGTTACAATAATTTCCCATGCAATTAGTATTAATTGGTGACTTGCCGGCAACCCCCAGGGGCCCTATCTCACCCTTTTAGCAGGTCCTACCAGGTCAGGCTTGAGGATCATCAGCCAGGCCAGGCGGCCATCGCTTGTGCCCCAGCTCTCAGGGCTCGTTTTCGTTGTTAAATTTTTGGGGAACTGGCAAGAATTGCCTTGAGTAAGAAACAATCCCAGATATGCCACTTCCAAATTAACACATATGAGTTTGTAACACAAGACAGTAAAATTAGAGGGGGATTTCTAGAGGGTATTTATAAACTTTTTTTTTTTAAAATAACTTTTTTCAAAGGCCAAACTCCAGCATCCTTTTTCAGCAGAACTGAGCAGCAGGGCCAGAAGATAGTAACAGCCCTGTAAGACTCTGCATCTCGTACTCAAAAGCTGTAAATAAACAACCACGTCTTCTAATTTTATCCTTTAATAACAGTTCCTGAGAAAAGTTTTTCCTTTTATCTATTAATACAATCAAGCTATTTGTCTTAAGCATCTTGCCAAATGGACTTAAGCAGGATAAGAACTGCTTTATACCAGCAGAGCCAGATGACTCCATGGCAATAAACAAAATCAGATTTCTTTGACAGAACATCGTAAATATCTAAAATGTATTTCAGGGTCAGTGTCACAGCTGATGAATCTCAAACGGGATCTCTTTTTGCCCTGCAGAATTACATAAGTAATCTCAAAAATCCATATACTTCTATCCTTTAAAAAAAAGCACTGAGGCAGTTATCTAGAGTCAGAAAGATGCCCTAAACAAGAACTGCAGGGAAGGCCAGCCTACACACACTATTCAATAACTAGTAAAGGATGCAACATCTAACGGTGAAATACATCAGGAAATGCTTGTTGCTAGAGGCAAGCAGATTTACTTCAACTAAAACAGGTCAAGTATAATCAAGAGCAATGTCCTACAGGCCAGCTTTATCCCTTCTCCCGTTTCAGCTTCTCCTGTTTCTAGTCCACATGAATTAGTGATCCTCAGCATTACTCTTCTTGTACCGTTTTCTTCCTTTACTGTGCAATGTTTGGGAACCACAACAGAGCATCAATAGGCTGCCTAATGCCAAATGTCTAATACACGGTATCATTTGGCTTGGAGGTAGACGAGAACATTAATGATGGTTACTTCTCTTGGAAATCTTGGGTCTGGAGCAGAGGATGCCTGCCTGTGCCATCTCCTTTCATCTCTTAAGAATTTGCACCTCTAGATTTTACTTAACCTTAACCCTAGAGACCTTAACTTAAATTTGTGTTAGCTGTTGATGAAAACCAATTTGA
Source organism: Phaethon aethereus (assembly GCF_964289735.1). Lineage (NCBI taxonomy): Eukaryota > Metazoa > Chordata > Aves > Phaethontiformes > Phaethontidae > Phaethon > Phaethon aethereus. Next base: position 32,935,349 of record NC_138582.1, on the reverse strand, counting down.
TAACACTGCTTATTCTAGACTTCCTTAATTACAGTTTTTCCAGTCAAACTTGTCACTGCTATTCCTTCCTGCATTAACTTTCTAAGAGCGTTAACTTCCAGTGACAGTTTTATTTATAGCACTGCACAGCATCGGTATGTGTACCTCATCAGGTCCTTCTACCTGCTTGAGCCCAACGCTCGATTGTACCAGGTTTTCTCCATCCATGGGAGATCGAGGGACTAAACACAGTTCTACTTAATCAAGCATGCCCTTTTGCTGTGGCTGGGAGCTTGTCAATCCTGGGAAGTACCTGCCTATCTCCTACGCATGCTGAAGCCACACACACGCCGGACTGCCTCCGCTGCTGAAGAGGGCTGTACTTCATATTGAGCTGTCTATCTTACGGAAGTGTTTTACTTGGACACAGATCATTGCCTTTGGTCTGTCCTCGGCTAAAAGCTCTTGACTAACTCAGGTGAATACATCATCTATGTAAGTTACGTAAGACTTACAGCCATGCGGATTTTAATTTGGCATATCTAGCACGTGTCTAAAGCCCCTTCTTAGAGAAGTCAAGTCAAAGCCTTACAAAGATGTAAAGTGTACCAATACAATCTAAGTTTAACATTCTATATTACAAGAATGCAAATAATTTTCTTAAATATTTTTTATGGAAGTTGGTTTGCAGCATTATGGTAGTTACGAACTACTATACATTCAGCAAAGCATTTTTTTAAGAACAGCTGTTGTCATTTGCAAATTTATTTCTCCTCTTTCCACCTGCCTGATTAGCACCAATAATAGAACTGAAACTTTCACCTCATCTGTTTCCAGTATTTATCAAGCATTTGAGCACAGCTCTTTGGTTTCCATTTGTAGTAACCAGAATTTCCAACTGCTTTTTCACCCAAATACTTGACAGATTTGGGCTTGCTTAGTCCAGACAAGACCAAATGCATTCAATTTGCTACAGTCAAGATTAAATACTTACATATGGTTTCCTAATGCTACTCATTAGGATATGGACGGCTACAAATGCGCTTCCTTCGACTTCAGCTTGCCTTTTATTCTTCCCCGCAGCTTGCTCATTTTTATTAAAAATGAAGAAAGAAATCACATTACTAAGTTTTCATTTTCCACTCTTCCTAATTTTCAAATTTATCCCATTTATAAGGCCCAACTACTCTATGACAAGAGCTTTTTAGCCCATTTAACAGTCGCAAAGTCTTGAATGACCAGGGACTTTCTTTTTTTGTTTAATCCTCTCCTGCATTGTCCCACTTTTCCCATTTTCCACTCCTTAATTAAATTTCAGGTCAAAGCTCTTTCTGACTCATGACATTCAAATGTTTTCAGATTTGGTTAAAAAATTGTGCAAATCCATTATGCTATATTGTCATAGCTAACCATGAGAAACTCTCCTGAATTATTTGGATATATGGACAAGATCTGATTAGCTAAATCAAATTGCTAAACTCTAAATGCACAAGGGAATCATAATTTTTTTTTTTTAAATGTCAAATCTGATTAAAGTGTGCTCAAAATAATTGCCCAGACTGTAGGATACTAGTGGGCAGAGGTTCTGGAAATGGAAGTGACACCACGCTAACTGGTAAAACAGCCACCAGAAGATGTAAATCTATTTATGATTTGAGGATTTAATTTTGAGATTATAAATGCAAAAGACAAAGAATGACAGCCTCCTGTCATTTGTTGACAAGTTGTGACAGAACAGCTGAGAAGAAGGATACCTGTGTCACTTCATCACCAGCCACGACTGCTCTGCGTCCTGCCTCCTACGGCTGACTTGCATTTCTGAGTCCTGATCCTGTCAGACCTGTCTGAATTATCCCAGTTTTGCTGCCAGGAGCACTGGCACTCACCAAAAGCATACCACATAAAACTGTTTGTATTCAGGAAACTGCATTATATGAAAAGTAATTATTAAGATGTAATTTTCTCTGTGCAAGCAGAGAAAACGATGCAAGTCCTCTTACCAGAGCTCCTGCTCTGTAGAAACTATTGGAAGCACATTTAAGTATTGAATCAGTGCTAAAGATATCTGTAGCATTTATTTATTCATAAAACAAGGGATATACAAAAAAAGCGAAACCACTCTTAGAAACTTTGATTTAACCACAGTGAATTGAGGTAGTGTTTAGTACTGGAAGATTCATTTCAGGAAAAGCAGGATGGGATGTAGACTGTCAGCTAACAGTTCTTGGTCTCTTTGATTATCACTGTTTCCTTCACAGTGAAAACTGGTTTAAAAAGCAGGAAAAACAAGATGAACAACCTTCATCCCCTTCAAAACATAGAGTTGGTTAATTATGTCAAACATTTCTTAATGCAACCAAGGCTGTACTGCCCTAAGTACCCACAAGACAGAGCAGAGACCTGGCTGCCTGCCTTCACGTGGCACTAGCCTGAAATCTAGCAACACTGTCCCATGTTTGACCTATGTTACAGGTATAAAAGAAAAAAAAAACCAACAGACTAAAGAAGCTTCTGGCACCTCACTGCATAGACCTCCCAAAGCAGATGAACAACAGATCAGTAATAGAAGGTGTCTCCAGCTTCTTTCTGCTATTGTTGTCTTGGGATTTTACGCTTTTTGCTGAAACTGCACATTACCCGTGAGAGATCAGAGCTGGTTTTATATGTAATATTATACTTCCTTAAATACTTTGTTCTCCCTTGGACATACTTTCCATGGATGGACTGGCATGTATCTGAAAGCCTCACCTAAACTTGGTTCATGAGGCTGGACTGAAAGAATTTAAAGAGTAATTAAAAAGGAAACTTAGAGCAAATCTCAGAAGTGTCTGATAAAGCCAGGCGTATGCAAGGGTGCTGAGAAACTGGACCCTGCCCTGATTTTCAAGTATACTTTCAACAAACACTTCTGAGAGTGAAGTGGCCCAGTAAGTCAGAGGTGTCTGACCACCACTGGAGCTCTCTGAAAGCTCTGGAAGTATTTGTTCATAAAGGTTTTGCCTGGATCACACAGCATGGCCATGACAGAAGCTGGTTTGTTTATTGCTTTTTTTTTTAATTATTATTAACTAATAATATAATGAGAACTATCTCGAATCAATTGATTCTTCATCAAGAATCAATCACAGCCAGCAGGCAGAGGCTCAGCCTTTGGCACGCCTCCACTCCACCAGCCTTTCATATACGAAAGCCAGTATCTGCAGCGGGGACTTACCCCTGTAATTATTGAAGTGAGCCTCTACAGGACCACGGCTCACTGAAGGGGGTGATGCCAAATTGAAGCTGCTGAGACAGACCACCACCGACAAACCTTCGTCTGCCACGATGCCTTCACTTCAGTGGGTGAGTTTCGCAGCTGCCTGTCGTTCCTGTGCCATCACCTACCGCCTTCCTCCCGTGTGTGGGAGGTGGCAGACGGACTGGACTGACAGAGTGCAGAGCATCACCGGACAAGGAGGACTTCCCAGAACATTTCTATGTCTCTGTCTTTGGAAAATAACCTTTTAAATCACTCTGCTAGTGGGAGCTGAACACGACGCTTAAGGAACCCTGCAATAACTTGTGGTTAACAGGATTTTTTTTTTTTAATCTTTGAATGTGACCTCTGTCATTTTTATGTAAGTTGCTGAGACAGCCAGTGGGTTAGCAGAAGCCTCTTCACCACCTCCAGACTCCGTGATGGACAAAATACACCAGACAAGACAGTAAACAGTATTTGCCTATGCCAACTTACTGAACTGGGAGAGATGCTAGCACAAAAGCCTAAAAACAGAGATCAGAGATGAGGTTTGCTTAATTGAGCAAGTTTTGCCAGAAGATGTAATTACACACCACAGAAGATGCCGTTAGCTTACCTTTAGACTCCCCCCCTTAACCAAATCCTGAAATTCTTGTTCAGTGTTTGCATTAAATCTGTGGGAATTGTTTGGGCTTCAGCATGTGTTTCCTCCCACACCAAAACAGCCAGATGGACAGACAGGGATGTGAGAAAAACATTTTCCATAAGCCTGAGGGGAGATGAACAAATAAAGAAGCCCCCGTGTACATCCACACCCCCCTCCGCTCAAAGCCTGGCTTTCCAGAGTGCGCAGAAAGCCGCGGCTGGGCAGCCAGCGGGGCCGTACTCCCGCCAGCACCTCCTCCGCAGCCGGGAAGCATTCCCGGGTGCTCCGTGCCGCGTTGGAGCAGAGAGCAAGCCTGGGGCTCCCCACCTCCACGGCCCTGCCGTCCCGCACGGCCCCATGAAGAGGTCACCCGGCTTCACAGCTGGCAGCTACTGTAACACAGAAGGTGGCTTTGTATGAATAGTTGTGCTGCTAAAATTCATCTTACCTAGCTCGTTTCCCTCCTAACAGTTGTTAAGGGATTTCATTACAGTTTTTCTCCTTTTAAAAGGCGCCGGTCCAGCTGCAGCCAGCTGTGAACCTCCCCACAGGGACCCTGGCTGCTGCCCCTGAGACACAGCGGCAGTCCCACCATGACGAAGAGCGTCTTCCCTTCAGACGAGACCACTTGCTGCCGCTGCTGCGGGAATCCGGGCAGTAAAGTGCCGCTCGACTTGCAGCCGGGGAGGTGAGCGTGCCTTACACAGTGCAAGCGAGAGAAACATCTCATTTGAAATCAGTGGGGCAGAGGAAACAAATTAATCATGCAATGTGTTTAGGAAAGCCTCACCTCCTCCGAATTGTTTCAGTAATAATGTTCAACAAATGGTAGTTGTACCCTCCCTGCCTTTGCTTTTACTGTCTGAGGAGGGAAAAGAAAAAATATGACTTCTCTTTTCCCACTGCTTTAAAAATGAGATTTTCAGGGTGGCTGTTAGCATCCTCTCTCTACTACACCCCAGAAGTCACAGGGAGTCAAATCCTGAATCTTTGCACTGACAAATCTTCTACGAACATCAGCTTGGAAAGGATCCCCTGGGAAACCAATTCCTATTCCCCACCACTGGAAGCATCACAGCCGATAATCCCAATTGGGCCAACTAATGTGTGCCTCTCGATTTTTTTACTTTCCTAATTTTATGGAACATAGAGAAAATAAACTGAAATAAGGGCAGGTTATCTCACATGTGTAGCCCCCTCAAAACTAAGCCACAGACATTAAGAATGTGAAATACCAGCTATATACAGAACTTCTCCAAGAGATCCTATTAGTACAGAGATATAACTGGGCTGGCAGATACACCTTCAAAAATTACAGGTCTTGTACACACTCTGAGAAATGTCCTTGCCTCTCTTTATGAAGCTGCTTTTTTCAGTGGGGTTTTGCGGGGGGTGGTGGTGCTGGGTTTGTTTCAGTTTGGTGTTTTTTTGGTTTTTTTAAGGTCAGAATTTCCATTAATTCCAAATCCCAATTTAAAAAAACAAACAACAAAACCCCCAAACTTATTTTGCTTGTGTTTCATGAGCTTATGACCAAGAAAAGCTCCATGCAAATAGGTGAGTATGTAAGGCAGTCATTTTAGAAGTTTGCTCATTTAAATAGGAGGCCATTCTTTGCATAAATTTAACGTTGTTGGTAAACACAGGAGGTGTCCAATGCTTTGCCCTTTACAACTTAGAAGTTGTTTCTTACTGATATAATAATAATTACCAATAGCTCCTTTTTTTAAAAGTAAGACACTCACAGTGCTATTTGAGTTTTTTATAGCAATATTTAGTATGGAGGAGGGCATAACAGGATAAGCAGCTGAAGTCATACCTCCAGATAAAGTACATATCTATCACCCGGTATAACTGCACGGACAAGACCACTGTTAACAGATGGAAAGACAAGATGAGTTAAGGGCCGCTGTTACCTGTGACCTACCATCTCCCACTTCTCTGCGCTTCCCTTCTTCAGCCACCCCTTTGCTGCAGCCGCATCCCTGTCCTTCCCCCGCCAGCTGCTCCAGCCCTCTCCTCCGACAGCATCAGCAATACCGCTCACAGCACTGGATATTGCCTACTTGATTCATCACTGAATCAACACAACATAAATCCCCCGGGCACGCCAAAGCAATACTACGTTAATGCTTCAGTTACGCTGCAAGAGCATCTCTCAAAGTGCCTAGAAAATCGTTTCAGATGAACATGGATTTGTTCTCGCTGCACACTCGTCAAGAAGTGGTTAAAATGCATGGTGAAAACCACTGCAAATAATCTGAAAGATTGCATTCCCATCGCGTTTGCCACTTTAAATCCTATTTTTGCCTATATAAATCTTAGCACAATGCTGCTCTGCTGAAATCATTAGAAACACTTTGGCTTCGTGCAGGCGGAAAAGCCCAGAACCCGATCCGGCGTGCGGGAGCACCACTGCTTCGCCTGCCACCAGCCTGTGGTGCTGCCTCTGGCATTTATTTCTCTGCTCTCTCCAGACATCCACCTGCTTAGGATGAAGCTTTTACAGGAATTGTTTTAAGTGCATTCTGTCCCATGCAAGCGTGCAGCCAAAAAAATCTAAACTCTGCTTTTGACATCGTTTTTTTCAATACAGACGGAATTCATAGGAACCATTTATCCTTCACATTTTTGTTTTCAGTTTTATCATTTCCATTTGCTCAAGACGCCTTGTCATGTGGCATTCTTATTTTGGCACTAGTCCTATAAGAGTTACAAACGTGGTTATTTTGACTCAGCATCATCTTGCTATCCTCAATTCTGCTTTAATGTAAAAAAGACAAAAGCAAAAGCCCTACCCCTCCATAAAATTTTATGTTCCTACTAATAGTGTCCAAAGGGCGGGTGAACGCAAGAAAGCAAAACAGAGCTGCACACATGCAACATGAAGGATTCCAATTGTTGCAGAGTCCTTATCTTCTGTATTTTCCTGACTGCAGTAAATTAGAGACGCTCCCAAATGGTGAAAACTAGTTTGTTTTGCAAACAATTCCCTTTAAAAAGGCCTAGTAAGGAACTATTTGGTAGCATTAAACTTTTGGCTCTTAAACATGCAGTTGTCTACTGAAAGCAGACAATGTGAAGTAAAGTACTGGAAAATGAAGTGGCTTAAAATTATACACAGTCAGCTGGGCTTTCTCTAAAGAAACGTTACACACACCCTTTACAGCTTGCAAAGCCGAGTTTCTAGAAACCGAAAGAAGGAGCGTGGCTCGTGTCAAAGGACAGCAGCAGGCAGGACCCCGCACAATGGGTCTGCATTGCAACCACGCTAATACCCCTGTCACATAAAAGGGCAGGAGTGATAAACGGGAATGAATGGGAAGATTAATTCCTGGTGGCTTTTACAGCTAACAGCCATACCATCAGGGCAGGAACACCAGCCAGGAAGTTTTGTTCCCCACAGCTAGCTTGGTCCCTGCTCTGAATTGGGACCTTGACCCTGTGGCACTGCTGGCAGGACACCCTGCAAACGCTACAGACAAGCAGGCTTCGGAGAGCTGAATGTGGAAAATATGTAAGGATGAGCTCCCCTTGTTGCTTAAGGATACCGGGTTCTGGCCATTGGACCAGCCCATTATTTCTCCATCCTCAGTGTGGAAACATTTCCTGCAGGCTTGCACGCCCCAGAGCACTGCAGGAGGGTCTGGCAGCTGGAAAGAAGGAAGATGAATCTTTGAGCCTCTGGAAAGATGGAGGCAAATCAGGATAAGCAATTTAGATGGGTATCTGTGCTAAAACAACATGTACCGAGATCAATGCACTTGGTGGCTAGGCAGGTTGGCCATCTGAGACCACGCTGGAGCTTTCTGCCCAGTAGCCTTCCAGATACAGTTTAGGAAAAAGTGCCCTGAAACAAGATTTAATGTCTTTCCACTGGAACAAAAGTTCAGAAACCTCAAGATAACCTTGCACCAGTTTCCTTTCTTCAGTGAGATCCAGCTTTTTTCTGGTAAGCACTCCAGAGCTCCAGAAGGCCAAGGCTTTCACCTTCTCTCGTGGAGCCTGTGCTGGGAATCTAAAACAGTGCGATGTGGTGTTCAAATAATCTCATTCATGGCTTTAACTTTTGGAAGGAGCAAAAATAAAAACAAAGAAATGACACTAGTGATGCTTCCAGTCACTGCCAAAAAGTGGAATCTGCCACTGAAAAATTAAAAATGTAACATAAAAGTTTAAGAGTGTAGGAAGAACTAGGTGAAATCAGAGCAAAGATGTGTCTTATAACATAGCTATGAAAGGAATAGTAAATAGAACTGGGAAAATAGTGGAGCACTTCAAAGAAATAGAAACAATAAAAATTATTGGAAACATCAAGTTTAAATTAAAACTAGTTAGACTTACCTACAGGTATGAAAAGAAATACACCTGAAAGGAAGAAAGTAAGGTAATATGGACCCAACAAGAAATGTTGCTTGAAATCTATGCTAAGATAAAGCCATATGAAATTGTGTACAGGTTGAGAAAGACCCTTTGCCTTTTATTTATTTGGGGGTTTTTGTTTATTTTAATAGTACAGCTTCCCACCTGCTTGTGGACAGCAGACAGCAAGGGTCCCGAGGCTCTGAAGAGGTCCGTCCCAGAAATGCCCACACTCACTCCGGTGTCCCATAGCACATCCACAGTGAGTCCCGCTCCCCACGTGTCGCTGAGAACGCTGCCCAGCAAACCGCGCAGCTCTGCGTGGAGAGCCGCTGGACCCTGGAGGGGCTCGCAAGTCTCTACAGACAGGGCGCTCTTCAGAAGCACCAGCACCCACGGAAGACATCCGATAATTTTCGCACTAAGCTCACCCAGGGGCTTAACACCACAGTCCACACCGGCCAGCAGAAATTAATGTCTCCCCTGGGCATGACACCCCGGTGCGGTGGAACCACCCAGGCTGCCCTCCTAGGCAGGCGCTCGGGGCTGGCCGTGAGGGAAGGCTCGCTGGGGGAGAGAAGCCAGGAAATACAGAGAAACTGAGACAAAAGTTGTCTCCTCTGTTTCCCTCCACACAAGGACCTGGACCTTTTTGAGCCAAACTGTCGCTCTTCCATTTTTTTATGCTCCCCACCCTGAGCACCGATACTCTGAGCCCTTCCAGGCTGAGCTGACTGCTGCCACATCAATATTCGTAGAAGAAAGTTCATTTCTTTTTCAGCATTATTACAGTTAATTGGAAACATCTGCTACAAATATCTGTATGCCAGAAGCATCCCAATCTACTAGGCAGTCTCTGCAGGAATACCCACTCTGTCCTTTCTGGATAGGTTTTGCCAACGGCATCTTTATTGTCAAAGAAAAGACACCGCAAGACTAATCGGCCAAATAGCAGAGTATAAATTGTCTCTGCTCGTTTTCACACAAAGTAGTAACATATGTTGAGCTGTCACAGCTGTGAAAGATATTTTCACCTCTTCGTTTGGCTTTGAACTGCTTTCCTGCAATGAACCAGGTCAAGGAGTTTTGGGAACGCTGCTCCCCTCTGATAGCCGGTAGCATCCTTACCTAACACAGTGCTGCAGTGAGAATATTCCAGTACACGCAGCTAACATCTTACATTTGTACCGAGATTAATGTCCATATATCACATTAATGGAAGTACATTATTTAATGTAATGTGAATGTTAAATATTTGTGTAGTATTTATGTGAATAAATGTTAATTATTTCAATGTCCAGTGGAAAAAAGTTCTTGTGGGGATAGAATACAGCCTAAATACGAACTATTAGCAAATCCCAATAAATATATTCATTGAGACCTACTGAAAACCTGGGCTGGAACTTAAAAATACAGAATTTCTAAGCAGGTCATCAAAGATGATGAAAAATTTAAGTGCAGACTGGACTTTCTAAATATTATTAGGCCACTGTCTGACTCTGCTGTAATTTTCTTTTTAATAAGCTGAAATGTGAGACAGGACCATTTTTAGTAGAAGGAACCCATCAAAATAATGAATAATGAAAGAAAATCACAATGTCAATTTTTTTTTCGTAGGGAAGATGATGAACAAAAATGTTCATTTTAAGGAGTGAAGTGTGGTTATATCTGGTTATATCTCTAATCTTTAATGAAGTCAGACCAAACCAGACAATGTCATCTACACTGTAGAGCTTGTTCACAACAGCTGGAGACTTCTTACTGGCTGTATGAGGCTGCATGACGGAAAAACTTATTTAAAAAGGTAAAGAGTAGTAACTTACAACCTCCAAAGACATCTTTGAAGCAGATGCTCTTCCCTGAGATGCCAAACTAGGAAAGTTTATTCAAGGAGGGAAAAAAAAAAAAAGCCGAGATTTTGAGACAGATTTTTTTTTAATAAATTCATATGGGTAAAATTTTCACGCAGATGGTCACTATGAGTTCTTATCTCAAACCAGAGTAGAAACAGATTTCCCGTTTACATGAAGAGCAGAAATCAATCTTCTGTAATAAAATCTTCTTAGATCCTCTCCCACCCCAAGGGTAAGAATAGCAACGAATTTCTCTTTTAAGAGTGTGGGAATGGACGTTTCTTTGTCGACACCATTAAGAAGTTCCAAATCATGGTGAAGGAACTTGCACTCCTCAACAGTCAGAAGAAATGAACTGTGAAAAGCAGAAGACCACGTAATGTCTGGATACATATTTTCATTTGGCAGAACCATGATGCTGATAGTAATACAAAAATTATAAGGCCCCTGACTGAAAGAGCAAGTATTCCCTTATTCCCTGAAATGGAATAGTTCCCACATTACATTATAACTGTAGCAATAAGTACGATGTGAACTTTTGGGCCAGTTTTCTTCATCTCGTGTAATGAGTAAATGAGGACCATCATCACTTCATCTCTCACGTTTGAACAAGCTAGTTTGTATTTCTTCCTACTTTCCTCAAGAAAAGGCAATGATAAGGCTGGTAGTGATTATCACCTGTACTAAGTTCAAGAGATACTAAGTGAATAAACCCATGAACCTCAGTGCTCAAGTTAAAGTTCAACATCAGTTAATTAGTATTCTTGAACTCACCATACTGCTACATAAAAATTAATACAACCGCTCTACAATTTTAAGGCATCATCCGCCAGAAAATTACACAGTGAAGTGTATAGTTCCTGAGCACGTGCATAGCTCTTTATGCCACAAAAAATATCATTACGCAGTTTTGCTCATTTGGACTGTAAAGCAGCTTTCTTTCAGAGAAATGGTGGGTTTGGCGGACAGTGCCACAGCTTCCTCCCTCCTTGGGGAAAGCCCTGATCAAGCTTTTCTGGTTTCACTGCAGAAATGCAGAAGCTGTACTCACATGAAGGTGGCAGATGTGCCATTTCTGTTGGTATTAAACAGAACTAGATGAAGGAAAGGAAATTGTACATTCTTGTTTGTAGCATCAAGTCACTCTCAAGTCTCACGTCTGTTCGCTTGCCGTGCTGCACGTCTGACACAAAAGACATCATTTTACTCTCAAAGCAGAGTGAATCAGCAAGTAAAATTCTTGGAACAACAACAGGGAAATCTGTCCAATACTTTCCTAAAAATGCATATTAAACCTGCTTCAGCCATGAAAACTTGATTAATGTGTTTAATACATTTGGAAGATATATTCATGTCACGGGTAAACAATGTAAGCATGGAAACTGGGTGAGAATAATCTTATGGAAAAAAATGAAGCAGATGCTTCAGTATGTAACCCCAGTAAGGATGACCATTGTTATGGCTGATCCAAACAGCAAGCTTCACGTGCCTGAAGTGTCATAAACTGTCATCCCCACTCCTTCCTTGGGTGGCAGTTAAGGAAGCACGAGCATTAGCATACGAATGGACAAAACAAATGGCTGGATTTCCTGTGAAATCTTAAGTTCTGCTTTTTCAAGATTAGGGAGAACAGAATCATGACACATGCTTTCTCCTGAAATCCACAAAGCCCTATGAACCTCGGAGGACCACATGCAAAGAGGGAAGACGAGCAGTGACAAGAACAGAGAAGAAAGAGTGCCAGCGGTGACCTGAGCATCACAAGTATGGTCCTGGCACAGAGCTTTCACCCCCCAGGCCTGCCCATATGGCTGCAGGCTGGTCCTGGGGCCCAGCAAACCACATGCTACATCCGCATTTCATGCCCAAGTTGCCTCTTTCACGTGTCCAAGGTCCTCTCCCAAAGGCAATATTTAAGCAGGAGAGAAGCCATGCTTTGCTCAGAGCACTGCCGGCACAGCTACGGTATCTAAGGGCACCTATATGCCTGCTTTTGTCAGTACGTGCCACTGGAAGGCAGCATAGCAGAGCTGGTCCTTACCTGAAGGGTGACTGGCATGGAAAGTCAACTTGACCAAAGAGTCAATTTCAGAGCTCCAGCCTTCCTCTGGGAAGGAACCAGGTAAACATGGAATCACAGAATCACAGAATCACTAGGTTGGAAAGGACCTTCAAGATGATCAAGTCCAACCATTAATCCAGCGCCACCATGTCCCCTAAACCATGTCCTGAAGCGCCACATCCACACGTTTTTTGAACACTTCCAGAGATGGTGACTCCATCACCTCCCTGGGCAGCCTGTTCCAATGCCTGACCACTCTCTCAGTGAAGAAGTTTTTCCTAATATCCAATCTAAACCTCCCCTGGCGCAACTTGAGGCCATTTCCTCTTGTTCTATCACTAGTTACTTGGGAGAAGAGACTGACACCCTCGTCACCACAACCCCCTTTCAGGTAGTTGTAGAGAGCGATAAGGTCTCCCCTCAGCCGCCTCTTCTCCAGGCTGAACAACCCCAGTTCCCTCAGCCGCTCCTCATAAGACTTGTGCTCCAGACCCCGCACCAGCTTCGTTGCCCTTCTCTGGACACGCTCCAGCACCTCAACATTCTTCTTGTAGTGAGGGGCCCAAAACTGAACACAGTATTCAAGGTGCGGCCTCACTAGTGCCGAGTACAGGGGCACAATCACTTCCCTACTCCTGCTGCCCACACTATTCCTGATACAGGCCAGGACGCTGTTGGCCTTCTTGGCCACCTGGGCACACTGCTGGCTCATGTTCAGCCGGCTGTCAACCAGCACCTCCAGGTCCCTTTCCGTTGGGCTGCTCTCTAGCCACTCCTCCCCAAGCCTGTAGCGTTGCATGGGGTTGTTGTGGCCAAAGCGCAGGACCCTGCACTTGGCCTTATTAAACCTCATACAGTTGGCCTCTGCCCATTGATCCAGCCTGTCCAGATCCCTCTGCAAAGCCCTCCTACACTCCAGCAGATCAACACTCCCACCCAACTTGGTGTCATCTGCAGATCATCAATAAAGATATTGAACAAGACCGGCCCCAGAACCGAGCCCTGGGGAACACCGCTTGTCACCGGCCGTCAGCCGGATTTAACACCGTTTACCACAACTCTCTGGGCTCGGCCATCCAGCCAGTTCTTTACCCAGCGAAGAGTAAACCTGTCTAAGCCATGAGCCGCCAGTTTCTCCAGGAGAATGCTGTGGGAGACGCTGTCAAAGGCTTTACTAAAGTCCAGGCAGACAACATCCACAGCCTTCCCTCATCCACTAGGCGGGTCACCTGGTCATAGAAGGAGATCAGGTTGGTCAAGCAGGACCTGCCTTTCATGAACCCATGCTGGCTGGGCCTGATCCCTTGGTTGTCCTGCAGATGCCCTGTGAGCACTCTCAAGACCAACCGCTCCATAATCTTCCCCGGTACAGAGGTCAGGCTGACAGGCCTGTAGTTCCCAGGATCCTCCTTCCGGCCTTTCTTGTAGACGGGCGTCACATTGGCAAGCCTAATGCAGCGCTTACTGCACTGACTCAGGACTCAGCTCTCTCCCATCTTAGAACCTTAGAATCATAGAATCATTAGGCTGGAAAGGACCTTCGAGATCATCAAGTCCAACCATTCACACAGCACCACCTTGCTCACTAAACTATGTCCAAAAGTGCCACATCTATACATTTTTTGAACACCTCCAGTGATGATGACTCCATCAGCTCCCTGGATAGCCTGTTCCAATGCGTGACTATCATCTTCTGCGTCTTAGCTACCTAAACCTCACTGCAAACCCCAAACCCTCCTGTAACTGCTGGAAATCCTGTCTCATGCCCGTCTGCATGATTTCAACCCACTTCCACCGGGAAATTTCTATGGGTGGTGGAGTCTCCGTCCTTGGAGATATTCAGAAGCAAAAGCTGTCTGGATACAGTCCTGGGCAACTGGCTCTAGGTGGCTCTGCCTGAGCAGAGAGGTTGGACCAGATGACCTCCAGAGGTCCCTTCTCACCTCAACCGTCCTGAGATTCTGTGAAATCGCTGAAGTTTCTTTCACAGCACAGGTAGTCTTTGAGAGGGAAACCTATGTGTTATAGGAAGGGAGATTTTCTGTTTCTCTGCAGGCAGGTCAGTATTTAGGTTGTGCTCATGAACAGTGAACACTGATCATCAGGAGCAGAAATGCTGAGGCACATTCCCACAACAGCAAAGGACCTGGGATACGCGGATGTCACTGACAGGAGACGCAGAGTTTGCGTGTTCCCCTTTTCTGCTGTGCTGCAGCCGCGTGCAGAAGAGCACATCTTCTTTTACACTGCCCGCAGCGCACAGACACGTACACCACCGGGGGATGCTCCAAGCGCACAGAAGCAGCTAGCAATTTAATTAAAACATTCACACACAGAGGGGCATGTGCACATCCCATTCCTCAAGAGAAACACCTTAAATAAACACAGGAGCACAGGACTGCAAGAAAACTCCCGAGTCCCTTCCATCAACTGAAGAAACTCCATCCTAGAGCTGCTCTTTTTTTTTTTTACCTCTGCCACACCAGGAAAAGGCTGTTCATGAACATCAGAGATAACCAGGGACTGTCTTCTATTGCCTGGCCTCACTTCACCCATGGTCCATTTACTTTCCTGATGCCCACTCTGTCATTTAACCTAAAATTTAGCTCTTTTCACTCCCTGGTGTTTACTCTACTCTTCTATATTTACCCTCCTGAAGATAGCAGTATCTCAGCCTCTGCTTTATTATCTGAACAAGTCAAGGTTTTTACAGTGCATTCTGGTACAATACGATCCATCGTCCCCCTGCTCGTCCTGCCAGCCCCTCTGTGAGCCTGCTCCAGGTTGAATCCATCTTTCTTTAATGTGAATGGTGCACACTATTTTCACTGTGCTTTGTCAATACTTCAAAATATGTTGTTAATACTTTCCTTCCCTGCTAGAAATACCTCACCCACTATCCTCTTGGTATGCATTCATCTTATTAATAGCAGCACCATACCGGTAGCTTGATCGTAGATAGGATAGGTCATGGAATCATAGCGCTACAATAGGTCATAGATCCAAGATCTTGGTCCTAGATGACCTAATATAGCTGTATTTAATTTTCCTGTTTTTCATCTGATGAGTTCACAGATCACAGATTAAATTCAGGTGATTATTCCCTGGAAGCATGACCTTGCACAATTACATTTCATGCCATATCTATTACAGCAACCTGGAAGAAAACCTAACCCTTCTTGTATGATGTTATAATCCCCTCATGAAACGTCAGTGGCTCTTACCTTTGAGTCATCTGTAAATTCATAAGCGCACTACTGCTTATTTGTGACAATGATAGAAAGATACTAAACATGTTTCATCTCCTTGGAGGAACTTAATTAGCAGCCTCCCTTTGGCTCAACACTTCCCTTTCAAGACTAATGTTGCCATCTCCTCTTTATTAAATTCTCTACCTATTTAAAATATCTTCTATAAATCTCCTTTTTCTCTTGCCATACTGATAAATCTCCATGTGGGTAGCATATTCAAATTCTTTATCAAAATTGAGATGGATTACATCTATGGCCTTTCTTCAGCAACAGAACTGAAGAAGATGAAACAGTTACCCTTGGCACAGAATATTTATTAATAATTTCTTATTTTATCGCATTTTCCGTTTGCTTCCCTGACTTTATTATCTTGTTCAAAATTTGCTCCAAAATACTACACACGGTAGAGGTTGGCCTAGCAGGCTGTTATTTGCCCAAATCCACTTCCCTGAGCTCTATCTCATAATTTGAAGTACAAATTTTATATTTCTCATTCTCATGCCCCATTGTTCAATATATTCATTAGAAACGCTGCACTCTCATATAAATCTCAAAGTAAAAGTCTCAAAGTAAAAATAAGTGTCTTTCCAGGGAGGAGCAGAAAAGTTTGATGACCTCTTACTGCTAGTCTCTGGAAAAGAAGTGCTGGATATTATGTTTCTCTAACTTGTCCCTGAAACTGCATTGCTGTTCTTAATGTTACACTGTACTGCTTTGTTTTTTTTAATAGCTAATACGGGAAACATGTGGTTCCTCTTTAAAGAGGCCTCCCAAATCAAACCTAAAATCACATACCTCCCCATAACTTCATTTAAAAGGTTAAAAAGGCCAAGATTCTCTTCAACACCAAAGTACTTCTCCAATTCGCAATAAGGAATTTAATTCTCTCATCTGGAGCAAATGTGTATAATGCAAACAGCATTCAGAAACTCTTACTGCACTTTGGAATTAAACCCATTTTTTGCAGCTGCTGTTTTAAACATCATCAGAGTCTGGGAATGAAACAAAGCCTTGTCTCATTTACATATCCCCACATTAACATTAATTTCAACAAACGCTTTTAAGTGTTTTCGGCCACCAACTGTGGAACTCCGCTGTATATTCCGCTGTACACTAGCCCACAACCTAATTAGCAGCACTGCAAATATTCTAGGTATCTACTAATAGTATGCACAAAGATGTAATTAGAAGTGTGTATGCATGCAGATACATTTGAAGAAAAAAGAGAAAAAACGTACAGCTCCAACTGATATCTTTATTAACTCGTTCTCCGTGGCAGTATCATATACAGGGTTAGTGTGAGGTTAATGTATACCCCACACTGTGACCTTTCAGACTGAATTTAATTGCATCCCTACCAAAGATATAGAAAAATGATAAGGTGCGGGCTGATTGATTTTGTTCCTCGCAGACCACAAGAGCTCATTTCAACAAAACCTTGCCATTAAATTTACAGCACAACTGAAAAAGCGTTTCAAATGATATACACCCTAATCTAATTTTTTAAACTGCTGTATCAAAGACTCTCCATCATAAGCTGCAAAATCCCCATTTACCTCTTCTGTAAACCCTCTGTACTGCATAGAGCATTATCCTTCAACTGTTAGTGTGCTTAAAATGTGCGTGTAACGCTGTCAGAGCCTTGCTGTCAAGTGTTAAAGAGAACTTTTAGGCATTCTGCCACTGTAATCTTTGGGGACTTCAGTAATTACAAGTCAGGGGAAAATCAAAGTAAAAAGAAAAGACAGGTCATCATGAATCTAAATGCAATGTAATCTCATGATAGACATTTCTACTGTACATGCACAACACATTTAGGTTCTACAAGAATTTTACTGTCCTTACTTCACTAAAGCTGAGATGAGTACCCTTATGAACATACAAGGACAGTGACCTATCTGAACTGGGAAATTTTGCCAGAATATTTTATACATTGTGATTGCTGTGTAAAATATGATATGCCTCATTACAGAGGGCTTTATTCTAAGCTTCAGTTTCTTTTCTTTGATGCCAACTTAGATTTTTTGCTAATTTTTCATTATTCTTTTAAATACATTTTTTTGTGATATCTTCAGATATTCAATAGTGACACTATACTCTGCATTAAAAATACCAACAGCGAACTTTGAGATATGTGTTTGTTTAAAGGAGATTCCACTTGCAGTGGATGAAAGTAATAGCCAACCACACTGGAGTTTCAGGTTTTATTAAGGAGGCGATGGCAGGCACATTTTGTTATTAATGTATAGGGTTTTTAGCTATTGCCCTCATCATCACAGTTAGAACGACTCATCTACATTACATTAAAGTACTGAAGAGCACCGTGCACAGCTGAACCACCACTTGGATCAGCTGCATTTAGAGGAATGGAAACTTGGATGAGCCCCAAATTATGGTAGACCTAATGTCTCATTTGCCAGCAAATCATGTGTATCAGAAATTACTTTAAATGACAATACTAAAATTAAATTTGTCCCATGTTTAACATGCCCATTAAAAAGAAATCCTTCAACGCCATTCACTGAAGCTCAGATGCAGCTAGACAAAATGACCATGTGGTTGGCCACAGCCCACCCTCAGCAATGTCCCTGACTTAGGCCATCTGCAATGGCTGTGGAGTCAAGGCTGAACCTACTCACTCAAAAATTCACCTTTACAGCTACGCTGTTTCCATGAGTCTCTGAGGCACTAAGGTACTGGGAGTGCCACCAGGAGCCTCAGAAAACCAAACTCTGGGTAGACTGGGATAGTCTAACCTATACGAGTTTTTGTTGTTTTACCAAGACCTGATTTCAATTTCACAGCAAGGCTGTGCCCAAAGCAATGGTTGGAGCCTCCTGAAGCCTTCAATCACCTCTAGCTTCCCTTGGATGACCCTCAAAACAAAGGAGCACAGTGGCGGCAGCAGCAGGCTGGGGTGGACCTGGGGCTGGGTGACTTTCATGAGCTTTGAGCTGTAACAAAGCAATCTCATGAGAGCCCGTTGTGAACCTAAATTCACAATTTCCCATTTAATTCATCAGAATGGAAGCTCAGTGTGAACGGCTCCATTAAGGCAAAGACAGAATTAGCCTCATCACACATGCGGCAGCATATGTCTCTTTCAACATGCACTGCAAAACAGATACCGAATGGAAAACAGATGATTTTTAACTTCCTATTCTGTCTATTGGTAAAGAAAACATTCTCAAAACCCTGCATATCTTCATGTAAGTTACTCTATTGGAAAGATAAATATCAAAGTTATATGAGATGCTAGAGAAGTAGCAAAAAAGGCTTAAAAGAACACGGAAGAAATAAAAACACCTACAAAATCTTCAAAGACAAAAAGTAAACAACAGTTTATTTGTGTTCCTAGGAAAGCCTAAAGCCAAACATTATCATTTGCTTTTGGAGGCAACTTTGTGCATATTGAGAGACAGCTTAAAAAAACTGCTGGCTTTTCTTCTTAGAATATTTGGGTAGTCTGCAATTTTTTTCTCCTTTGAGAAAATAAACATGAAAATCAATGCAGAAAGAACACCATACAGGAGTGGTGCAGAAGAAATTAAAAAACTTTGTTATAATTATAAATGAGATCTTGGCCAGACAAAAATGCATATAAAATGCTGCCAGGTGGGAGTGTTTGCCAGCCATCCTTCAGGAGCAACCATCACAGAAATCCACCCTTGTCATCTTCTTGTTGATCTCCTTTCCCCACCCTTCATGAATTTTATATGACTTTTCATTTTCATTCCCATACTTCTCTTTTAATCTTGCCTTAGCCCATCCCCTGCTAAATCCCAGGGCTCTTCTTTAGTACCCCAAAAACCTCAGTTGAGGATTTGCTGATATCTAACACGAGAGGTTCAGGGGTTTCAACAAGCTTTAGGCTGCAGTAATTTTTTCTACTTAGTAAAGCCTGGAGGGAAAGTACTTTTCCTTCCTTGCCAGATAGTAAACATTCCTCTTCTACTGGGCAAACAAATTACCTTCTGTTATTTGCAAAGACACTCAAGTAATATTCTTGTTTACCTTTATAAAAATCTTTGTGCTATCTCTAGTCTAGTTCAGGGAACTGAGCCGAAGGTGTTGCAGCTAACACATGGTGAAAAGCAATAAGAGCCTGAATGCCGGAGAGCAGCCCCCAGGGAAATCCATGCACAGGAAAATACAGAAACAGTCACTCTGAAGTCTGAGTTTGGGCTAGGATAGCAGCCACAAAATGGATCTCAAGACAATAAGTATGTTCGGTGAACAATTCCACTTTACTCATCAACTCAGCAGAAACATGGTTTTCTGCCTCCAGGGGAGGGTGCAACATGCACTCATTAATGACTGTTTATACAGATCAACACTACCGCTGTATTAATTTCCTCCCCTTACATGAGGCATTTCATGATCAAAGTATTGAAATCAACACTGCCAAAGCAACGTTATTTGAGCAGTCAAGTTAAGCACATGCACGTTTGAAGGATCAGATCTTAATGAGGTTTTTTGGTTGTTTTTTTGGCACTAATACAACAAACACTTCAACACAAATATAACTCTGCCCATGCAAAGTGAAAGGGTCTGCTCATGTAATTAGCATCTACAAGCACAAGTATTTGTTTATAAGAATCAAACAAATCATTAAATATTTAATAGATTATTTCATAAATAGATTAATTAGTTCTGAAATAGCTGCTTTCTTAAACTACATGACCAATATGTAATATGTTACCCTTCATTTATCAGTTTTCATTGAAATGAATCCTGTGAATCTGACACAACTTCATTAAAACCAACAGATTATTGGTCAAATCCTTGCAGGTGGTACATGAAACTCAATACATCTAAATGAAAACCAGTGTACTGCCATTCCAGTCAATAAGGCTGTAGGCAAACCCATATGAACCCAAACTGCTCTATGATTCTATGATCTTTAACTTGGTCATCACAACCTCAACTCTTTGATGCACATCAGATGTATCTTAGAGAACGTAAAGCCTGTTAACTCACAGGGTCCTTCTGAAAATGAGAACACACCCACTGCTCACCCCAGTGAGTTTAAATTGCCAAAGCTGGCTTTAAATTTATCAAATTTGCTTTGAAACTGAAGGCAACTGAAATGTTATGCAGTAATATGTCACTTCCTAAGAAAGCTGATGTTAGAAATATTTCCCAGATGTGGGTTAAGATTTTCTGATGAATGGAGAGAGCAGAAAAAGCGGGAGATAGGAGTTTCTGACCAAAAGCTGCTGACCGTCTGCATTAGACAGCATTTGTCCGGGATGTGTCAGACAAGAGACCTGAGGCTGGGTTCTTGGTGCTACAGCAAGGGCCTGGCCAAAATATACTTGGCTGCTCTGGGATGAATTTTTCTCCATATTGTTTCATTAATGTCTCCAAAAGGCCCACTTTTGCTTCTGTATGAGAAAAAGCAAGTTTCAAACCTAGCGTTTTACACCAAAATAAATTTGGGGGTTTGACCAGTAACAGAAACAAGCCATCAGGCTTCCAGTGCATCTCCTGAACTACCAATGCACAACCTAAGCTTAATATGAACTTTTCATAATATTCAATGTAAAATCTTACCTAAGTATCTCCTTCAAACTGCTGTTAGTATCTGCCATATCCCAGATTATTTTTTTCTGCTTCTGTGCATTTTCCACATTCAAAACATTGTTAACTAACTTATGGCATCAATAAGCTACATGAGGAGCAAGGCGACTGACATGGCAAAACCAAACCTAAGACAACAGGTCCCTAATATATAATGTAATGTCAGAAACAGACAATAACTACAGAAACATCATGGAAATAATACAGGCAATAAATTGAAGCTAGGTGAATATTTATTTTTATTTTCAAGACAAGATCTGAAATTATGAGATCAAATTGGCTTTGTTTTCCTATCATCACTTTTCCATCTTGTCAGAAGGTAGTGGAAAAATACTGCAATCAATACTCTCTTGCTAGCCTGGATTAATAGTTTTATGTTAATTGCAGCCATCTACATAGAAATACTCCTTAATATTCTTCTTCCATAGGACTTTTACTGACGATGAAATTCTGAACACACAGATAAAGTAAAAATAAACTATTTTTTTTTTAGGAGAAAACTTACCTTGTAGCACACTTTCAGCAGATGTCATGAAGAGGTCTGATCGCTTCCAATGGCTTTGATCTTGCTATCATGCAGTGGCTCCTGATTGAAACAATTGACCTCAGGGGGAATGGGAAGAAATGGGGATCATTCAGCTCAGAAAGGGTCTCCTCACGTAAGACAAGCTTTTTTGTACTCTATTTACTTTCAGGTTGGCGTGTGTGAAATATCAAATATCTGCAGCTTCAGCTAATGGGACAGAAGTTATCAGCTTCTCAAAGGTTCACGCTTCTCGGCTGTGGACTGGACAGCAGGATACCTGCTCCCACCAAGAGCCTGCAGATTCTGGTGGGGGATGCTGAACTTCATCTTGGTTCTGCGAGGAACATCCAACAGCAAAATAACCAAAAGACAACTAGCCAGCATACCGCTTTCAGCTTCCAGACGGGGAGAAAACTAAGAGAAGAAAAAGCCTTAGCCAATGTATGTTCTTTTTGCAGCATTTGCCATTTCTTTCAACAGCATGAACTAAGCCCCGGTAAGCATCAAGTGATGAATGAGTGGCTTGTCCTGGCTAAGCGCTGAGCTTAGATTGTGGGATAGAAGCTAACAAGAAAAATCATTGAAAATGCAGCACCTGTTGACATTTTCCAACATGCACTGACCTTTCCAGTACATTTGGCTTTGCAGCACAATTCCATTGTTTCAGCTCTACCTATAGATAAGATCCTCATTATCTGAATCCTATCAAAAACTTTACACTTCTAGTGAGAGCAGAGAAGCAGACATTACTGAAAAAGGACTGTCTGAAAAAAGTGTCAGTTCAGTGACATCAGAAAGCCCCCCACTTTGCTGCTGGCGTTAATTGTTCACACCACCGCACTGTAACCTAGCCAGGTAAGTACAGCACAGAGACTCATGACTAATGTGAGGACAACTCCTGGTGACAGTGACAGTAGCAGGTAGCTAAAGAGCACCAAATGCAATATTCAAGGACAGAGTATAGAAAATGAATCGCGTAATCACAAGCACACCTGCAAACCAGAAATCATTTCATGATATGTGACAAGAGTCCAAGATAATTTATCACTCAGAACACAAACCCCCATATTCTCCCTTGTTTAACTCCCCTTATGAGGTTATAATGATTAGTTTTATTTCTAGCAAACCTATAAATTTGCTTTCCTTCACTGCCCCTCCTCCATTTACATTTGCTTAATATGCAAAGGTAATACATTTAATTGAAGAAATAAGGAAGATCTGTATTAAGTCACGTCTGCTTCAGAACTCAGTTGACTCCCCACCAGCTGGAATCCATTATTTGATTAAAAATGCTGTTATGTCAGCTGCCATGCAGCACGTTTCACTACCCTGATTCCTGGTGGAATTAAATCCATACTAAAAATGTAGTCTAGCATGAATCAGCCTCTTCTCAATACTAATGCATACCTGCAAAATAAAAGCATTAAAAAAAGAACTCAGCCTTCCTAGACCTGGCCACCCCAATCTCTAATGCTGCAAGGTGCTCAGTGAGGAAGAACTTCCAATTTCACATATTATAAGGTAGTAATTTCATAAGGCAATGTCCTAATTATATACTCAGGTTTGTTTTTAAGAGTGATCTCTCTTACCATAAAAACACACCAAACTCCTCTTCTGACAGAACCAGTCCTAAAATAAAAGACAGTTGCTGAGTTTAAAAAACTAAAAGCTCTTGTATCTCACTGATATGGTGAAGTATATACCAGTGGAGGGTAATTATTAGAGAATGTGCCCAGAGCAAAAAATAATTTATAGTTAAGTCTGTTACTGCTAATTTAGTTAGAATGAGAGACTGTGTCAGGCAAAAACCCCATTTAATTTGAGGAGGATTTCTGCCTGATGTGGACTGCAGGAATGTATGCCAAGAGTATATACTGTGAATAAGCACTGAAGATGCTGCCCAGCTTCTTGCAGTGCAAGAACATTAAAAGCTTTAAGGCAATCACTTGCAAAGGCATGCTCAAAATGCCTCTAAACAGAAACATAGGAAACATAGTGATGGTATATTTATAGGACTGATTCTTCCCATTTTCTCTTTCAGTTACCCCAAAGCAAGCTGCAGACTACAGTTTCACTAGCTCTAAAAAAAACCCATTGGTAGCTCTGAAGAAAGCTTACATTCAATGGGAAGTTGGCAGCTTTCTGTGTTCAATGGATAGCCATAAAGTTAAAAAGTTAAAAGGTTTTGATGGCCTCAGTAGGAACATGCAGAGTAAGGCTGGAAGCCCAAGCCCATATCCATTCCCGGTGGTGTCAAGGGAGAAAGTGCACAATGCTTTCTTTAGAAGAACTAGGTGAGTATTGTGTGGATAGTTCACTCATTAAACTGATTAAGAACAGTTAATCTAAATTCCCAAGTAGCAATTAAGTTATGCCATGTATAAAACAACTGGAAGAGAATATAGTAGGTTTTAGTCACAGTACTGAACATAACCGAGGGGTCAAGTCACTACTGAGCCAAGCTGCTATGATCTGATGGTTGCTTAAAGTGAACAGATGGTCTAAGCATGGCAGAGGGTCGCCCAGCGCCCGCACTATGGAAAGTACCATCGTAATGGGCAGCTTTGCTGACAGTGGCCACAGGGAGGGAAGTCCTGTGGCTGCAGTCCCACAGGTACTGAACTCCTCTTCAACCCTGAGCTTGGATGCCCAGTTCAGACTCTCTGCAGAAACAAAAACAAGCTAACTTTGCTGCATCTTTGAGATCTTAATTTGAAATATGTTTTGGAAAAGCTTGACCTTGATTTTGTGGTTTTAAATTATTTCTATTTCCAGATCCATTATACGCCTTCCTCAATAAGCAAGAAATGCATTATTTCATACATTTTTAGAGACTGAGCTTTGCATATTTTAACTTTTCACTCTACAACCTCTTTCACACCAGTAAAAAGTGTTGTAGTGTAGCCCTGTCTATGTGAGTTCAAGCACCAATTAGAAACACATTATGCATGCACATACTGACAAACATCCCGCAAATACAGAAGCTATGTAAATAGCATTTATGCACTTCTCCTATTCACTAACTTTTCTGGCAGCATATGCCAGCAACCTCAGTCTCCCATCATCACATGAGTCAACCTGTCATGGATGCATTCCTCTTGTCTATCATGCAAAACGACGATTCTCTCCATGCCAAAGAGGCAAAGTACCTGGACTTCCCAAGAGCACCTGCTTTACTGAGAATGAGCAATGGCTCATCTAAAGACATCACAAAGAGGATTTACACCACTCAAAAGCAATTTTAGTTTCTCCTTGGTACATGCTACTTGTCTCAAAAGTGTCCCAGACAGTGACATATAAAATCATGATTTTATATGTCAGCAAAAACAAACATGGTCAGCAAAACTGCTACCATGGACTTCCGGAGGGCAGACTTTGGCCTGTTCAGGTCACTGATTGAGAGAGTCCCTTGGGAGACAGTCCTGAAGGACAAAGGGGTCCAGGAAGGCTGGACAGTCTTCAAGAAGGAAATCTTAAAGGCGCAGGAGCAAACAGTCCCCATGTGCCGTAAGAAGAGCTGGCGGGGAAGGCGACGGGCCTGGCTGAACAGGGAGATTTTGCTGGGACTCAGGGAAAAGAGGAGAGTTTATCACCTCTGGAAGAAGGGGAAGGCAACTCATGAAGAGTACAAGGATCTCGTTAGGTCAAGCAGGGACAAAATTAGAAAGGCAAAAGCCCAGCTAGAACTCAGTCTGGCCACAGTTGTAAAGGATAATAAAAAATGTTTTTACAAATATATTAACAACAAAAAGAGAGGCAAGGAGAATCTCCATCCCCTACTGGATATGGCGGGGAACATTGTCACCAAGGATGAGGACAAGGTTGAGGTACTTAATGCCTTCTTTGCCTCAGTCTTTAATAGCCAGTCCAGGTATCCACAGGGTATTCAGCTCTCTCAGCTGGAAGACAGGGATGGAGAGCACAACAAACTCCTCACAATCCAGGAGGAAACAGTTAAGGACCTGTTAAGCCACCTGGACACCCACAAGTCTATGGGGCCTGATGGGATCCACCTGAGAGTACTGAGGGAGCTGGCGGAGGAGCTTGCCAAGCCACTCTCCATCGTTTATCAGCAGTCCTGGTTAACAGGGGAGGTCCCTCCAGACGACTGGAGGCTTGACAATGTGATGCCTATCTACAAGAAAGGCCGGAAAGGAGGATCCCAGGAACTACAGGCCTGTCAGCCTGACCTCCGTACCGGGGAAGATTATGGAGAGGTTCATCTTGAGAGGGCTCACAGGGCATGTGAAGGACATCCAAGGGATCAGGCCCAGCCAGCACGGCTTCATGAAAGGCAGGTTCTGCTTGACCAACCTGATTTCCTTCTATGACCAGGTGACCTGCCTAATGGATGAGGGAAAGGCTAGTAGACAACAAAGAAAGTTGTCTACCTGGACATTAGTAAAGCCTTTGACAGCGTCTCCCACAGCATTCTCCTGGAGAAACTGGCGGCTTGTGGCTTAGACAGGTTTACTCTTCGCTGGGTAAAGAACTGGCTGGATGGCCGAGCTCAGAGAGTTGTGGTGAATGGCGTTAAATCTGGCTGGCGGCTGGTCACAAGCGGTGTTTCCCAGGGCTCGGTTCTGGGGCCGGTCTTGTTCAATATCTTTATGGATGATCTGGATGAGGAGATCGAGTGCTCCCTCAGTAAGTTTGCAGATGACCCCAAGTTGGGTGGGAGTGTTGATCTGCTGGAGGGTAGGAGGGCTCTGCAGAGGGATCTGGACAGGCTGGATCGATGGGCAGAGGTCAACTGTATGAGGTTTAGTAAGACCAAGTGCCGGGTCCTGCACTAAGGTCATAACAACGCCATCCAATGCTACAGGCTTGGGGAAGAGTGGCTGGAGAGCTGCCCGGCGGAAAGGGACCTGGGGGTGCTGGTTGACAGCTGACTGAATATGAGCCAGCAGTGTGCCCAGGTGGCCAAGAAGGCCAACAGCATCCTGGCCTGTATCAGAACTAGTGTGGGCAGCAGGAGTAGGGAAGTGATTGTGCCCCTGTACTCGGTACTGGTAAGGCTGCACCTCGAATCCTGTGTTCAGTTTTGGGCCCCTCACTACAAGAAGGACGTTAAGGTGCTGGAGCGTGTCCAAAGAAGGGCAACGAAGCTGGTGAGGGGTCTGGAGCATAAGTCTTATGAGGAGCGACTGAGGGAACTGGGGTTGTTCAGCCTGGAGAAGAGGAGGCTGAGGGGAGACCTTATCGCTCTCTACAACTACCTGAAAGGGGGTTGTGGTGGGGTGGGTGTTGGTCTCTTCTCCCAAATATCTAGTGATAGGACAAGAGGAAATGGCCTCAAGTTGTGCCAGGGGAGGTTTAGACTGGATTTCTTCATCAACAGAGTGGTCAAGCATTGGAACTGGCTGCCCAGGGAGGCGGTGGAGTCACCATCTCTGGAAGTATTCAAAAAACATGTGAATGTGGCGCTTAGGGACATGGTTTAGTGCGCATGGTGGTGTTGGGTTAACGGTTGGTCTTGATGAACTTGAAGGTCCTTTCCAAACTTAATGATTCTGTGATTCTGTGATATGATGTTCCTATACACCAAAAAAAGCCATACATTGAGATTTAGCATGATTTCAGGAAGGGAACACCATCAAACCCTGTATAATAACAGCACAACTCCCAGATTTGCCAGCAGAGACATTAAAAATTAGACTCAATGGCAATTACAATATTCCTACCCCAAATGGCAGCCAAAACTTTATCCCACCCTATACTGGCATGTATTGTGTGTAGGCCGTACATTTCAATAAAAGGAAGCAAATGCTTTTAACAGCACACTGGAGAGCTTTTATGAGATATGCAATCTACAGGAAGACTATTGTCCCTCAATAAACATTTGTTGACTAAATGTGCTATTCCAATTAACATAACTCTTATTGAAATTATAAAAGATAACTGAAGTTTAACTTAAATGGTAAGAAAACTACTGAGTAGTAACAGCAGTAAGGTATTTTATGTTTAAAAATTAATTCATATTCATATTATTTATAGTTATGGTTATAGTTATACTATAATATTTATATTTCAATAGTACTGGTGTACAAATCCTCTGTACACGTGGCAGGTGTGAAGGAGTCTTTCACTGTCCCAGTGTAAACCCACCCAAATGTGCCCAGGCTGATGTCTTCCCAACAGGAGCAGCCACCCGGGCGCAGCTGAGCACTGCGGCAGCGCGCAGAGCCCACAGCTGCCACTTACACGTGCCTGTGGCAAAACACCTGCTGCCCCGAAAGCACAGCTCCTAACGCCCGCGGTCCTGCCTCAGCCTGTCCTTGTGGCCCAGGCATGCACCATACCCCCACGTGAAAGCTGATGGCCTACACAGTAGGGGTATATGAACAGATGTGTGGGGGAAGGCTCTTATATTCCTAATTTTCTGAGTACTGGCAGCCCATGGGATTGTGTTGCTTTCTTTCCATAATCTGGAAGGCATAAAGTCACTGTGGCAGGAGACCTGAGGAAGTGACATGATTAAATGGGTGGCATAGGTTCTGGCAAAGAGCTCCTATGGATGCTTGGGAAAACACTGAGCAAACATCCTGCTCGTATTGAAACCTCCCATTTTCCAAGCTCCTGATCTGCAGCAGTGCTGAACATATGCCTGCAAATGGACATGCTGGGAGATCTGATATGAAACACTAAGGAATGCTACAAGCCCTTAAGAAAAAAGATATCTGTATGTCAGCTCAGACATTCAAAATTAATAGAAATATCGTAAGAACATTCCTTATTAAGGACGTAAGTCTTCATTTTTCACCTCTGCCATATGATAACAACATTTGTTTTCCTCACATGGTGCTGTGAAAAAACCTATGGAAGCTGCGAAGCACTGACCCATCATGATTATTTTCTCTTCTTTGTGTTATGGTAGCATCTAGGAGTCCCAGGCCAGGATACAGGCATGCTGGAGGCTGCGCTCAGAGAGAACAAAAAAGATGGCTCTTGCCTTGGGGAGTCACATTTAAGCATAAAAAAAAAGGCCAACAGGTGGATACGGATGGTTGACAAGGAAGTAGGAGGAAACAGAGACAGCATCAGTCAACACAGGAGGCAGTGGCTATAACATGTTGCTAACCTACTTTTTTTTTTTTTCCCCAGGGAT
This sequence comes from Phaethon aethereus, assembly GCF_964289735.1. Classification (NCBI taxonomy): domain Eukaryota; kingdom Metazoa; phylum Chordata; class Aves; order Phaethontiformes; family Phaethontidae; genus Phaethon; species Phaethon aethereus. Next base: position 32,906,741 of record NC_138582.1, on the reverse strand, counting down.
TATGGCAGAAGAGATTTTAAGAAGGGATTTAAAAGGAGAAAATGAGGTTAAGTGTGTTGATGTCTGCCCACAGCTCATCCTTAACTTTGGCAGTAGCAACAAATAAAGCCTGCAGATGCTGGTTTGAATACATGGCAGGTCAGTGATGAAGCTGATATTGCAGGTGAACTGCAGGGATGTGTGGACAGATGGGCCAGCAGGGCTTTGGATATGAAATTAGGCTCTTTCTTACTACCATCATTATAAGCGAGATATTAATAGTACAGAAATGCTCACAAGAAAACAAGTTTCTTTTTACAGCAGGTTTGAACAAGGTAAAAGCTACACAAGCAATATGTGGACTATGCTTAACAGTGGACTGAGAGGTGGCATTATTTCACGACCACAGGCATCCCTAGGGCTGGCTCCTAAACACCTCTCAGTCCATGACATCTCTGGAGGAAGAAGCATGCCTTATTCAACATGCTTCATAGTTGATTTTTTAAGTCGAGGACGTCATTAGCTAAGTTGATTATTTTCATGAGTTACTATCTTCTAACAACTCCTAAAATATCTGCATGCAGCAATGGAAAACTCCTGTGTTCCACAACTAATTTGGTCTTTTATAAATTGATTTACATATGTACTTGCTATTTAATATTGTTAGAAAACATTTCAGATAATATTTTTTCTGTCGTCTCCTTAGCTTAGCCATTTTACAAAGTTAAGAGAGCAGAGGCATCTGGGATCTATTTGAGCTCAGTAACAAATCTTGGTCTTAAAACACATTCGCCTTTCAGTAGATGAGAGTCTCAACAGCAGTGCTGCTTATTATCCAACTGACCCATGAGATGGACTCGTATCTGCCAACCTCTTACTAAGCCTCTGAAAATATCTGTTTGGTGAGGCAAGGTGTTTCACCAAAGGCATGTTGACATTAGGTAAATTATTGTGTAAGAAAAAAAAGGTAAAAATAGAAAAAGGCAACAGACATCATAATCTTGTTGCTTAGGCCAACAGCGTCCTGGCCTGTATCAGAACTAGTGTGGGCAGCAGGAGAAGGGCAGTGATTGTGCCCCTGTACTCGGCACTGGTGAGGCCACACCTCGAATACCGTGTCCAGTTTTGGGCCCCTCACTACAAGAAGGACGTTGAGGTGCTGGAGCGTGTCCGAAGAAGGGCAACGAAGCTGGTGAGGGGTCTGGAGCACAAGTCTTATGAGGAGCGACTGAGGGAACTGGGGTTGTTTAGTCTGGAGAAGAGGAGGCTGAGGGGAGACCTTATCACTCTCTACAACTACCTGAAAGGGGGTTGTGGTGAGGTGGGTGTTGGTCTCTTCTCCCAAGTAACTAGTGATAGGACGTGAGGAAATGGCCTCGAGTTGCGCCAGGGGAGGTTTGGATTGGATATTAGGAAAAATTTCTTCACCAACAGAGTGGTCAAGCATTGGAACTGGCTGCCCGGGGAGGTGGTGGAGTCACCATCACTGGAAGTGTTCAAAAAACGTGTGGACGTGGCACTTTGGGACATGGTTTAGTGCTCATGGTGGTGTTGGGTTAACAGTTGGACTTGATGATCTCGAAAGTCTTTTCCAACCTTAATGGACTCTGTGATTCTGTGTGATTCCCATATACAACCTTTTTAACATTGGTTTCCAAATCAACCACTTTTCATCAAAAGTTCCAGCAAAGAATCAGAAAGAAAAGCAATTTTAGGAACACAACAACATCACAAAATTAAGGAAACTAGTTTTGCTGTACTGTATTCAGATAAACCGTAACAATGAAATGCCTGTTAAAAATACAGCTTACCTTTCTTTTTTATTTTTTTGCTTAGTGCTCTTCATTATGTCCTTTAAAAGCTACTAAGAACCAACTCCCGAAGGAAAGCCAGCAGGTAACATACAGGCTTGCTAATGTATCACTCTCCTAAGTAACTGTGGGTTGGAAGAGCACGCCGAGCCCTAGCATCCTGATAACAAGAACACTGTGGCTGGTCCAGCCCGGTGGGTCATCTGTAGTGAGTGATCCCATGGAGCAGCGCCGGGCTCAGGGAGAGCGGCACTAGTTTCCTTGCTCCACTGGCTACAGGGATGACATCCCCACTGATTCAAACAGGGATGCTGCGCTCACATGAGGACTCAGCTGCTCAGAAATAATTCAACATGCGTGTCTCGGCCTGAAGCTGAAGTCTATCCCACAACTGGGTACCTACACTCCCTTCAGACTGCAGCACCCTATAAGGATCTTACAAGATGCAACTTACAGTACAAAAAAATGAGCCTCAGAAATAAGTTAAATGGACCATGTCCTAAAATTAGCTATTTCCCTCCCCTGACTAAAGGAAGGCCTCGGATGACCAGCTCTGGTTCAGACATCCTCTGTCTGAGAGTCCTGAAGAGCACTCCAGGCTGGTGAAGCAGAAAATGCGTGTATTCATGTTTTAGTGCTTTATCTGGGGCTGGGTATTCTTCTGCTGTCAAAAGCAAAGAGTTATGTTCCTGACAACAGTAATGACAGAACTAAATTAAGAAAATAGAGTTCAGAGAAGCAGAGAGATGCAGTTGAGCTTTGGATGAACAAACCTTATTAATTGACCAGCTACCAGCCATCTAAACAGATTAAAAGAATTATTATTACAGCTCTAACAGTTTGGAAAAGTGACATTTAAAGTCACTGCTTAACATTCAGACATCCTTAACACTATGCAGTAAATTTGTGATTTAAAACCTACTTGTAAATATATGGTGACTCTTGCGAGTTCACAGCAACATTCAAAAGTATTGGCAAGAGCAAATAAAATTTTTTTGAGAAATGAAGCATTTTCATGACTTCTTGTTCTCATCAGATAGTAACTGTAAAAAATGTGCCCATTGCCACATGTACAGTAGCCCAGAAAAATGTCATTTTTTGGTACACTTTCTTCAGATAGAGTCAAATTAAATTAGATTTTCAAATCCATCAAAGACACTCATCTGAAAACACTGCAGCGCTTCCCCAATGCCATCCTCACACTAAATGTGAAAGTTCATACATTTGATTTCATAGAAGATACCAATGAGGTATCGTATTTTCCCCTACTTTTTGAAGATCACTTCCTGGGGGGGGGGGGGCGGGAAAAAATGTGTGCATGCTTCAGGCACTCTTACTTATTCTGGATGGACACAGATTAAGCTGTCCCAGTTGAGTGATTTAAAATTGCACTCATTGTGATGTTTCGTGATTGAAGAGGTCAAAGCCTTCCCTGAGGAAAACAACTATAAGGTGTCCTGCAGACCAATCTAAGGAATACGTGTTAACTTCATAGCTTCATGAGGTTAACGTGTGCCTTGGTTTCACTGCAAATAACACTACCTTCTTGTTAACCAAGAGAAAGACAGTAACTTTCATATCTATAGAGTAGAAATTATTTTCTTACATTTCCCCTCCCCCCTCAAAATATGCAAAGCAAATTTTGAAATTCCCAACACTATATATCAAAGAACATTCAGGTTCAAAGTCAAGTACTAGAAAGTCAAGAAATGGCAGAAGAAATTTAGTTCAAAACCCTTGTGTTTATAAATTAAGATGAAATATTTAATTACATGATGACGTGCTATATGTTCAGCTGCATTATCTGTGTTTTAAATAACAAGAAACAAATTCCATAGTGGACTGATTTGACAAGATCTTCAGACGTCTATCTGATTTCAAATACAATAGTTCAATAGTTAAAGTTACGTAACCTTGCTGACAGAAGTATAAGGTCAGATAAAAAATTTCCTAAGAATACCTGCGAGTTCGATGTTTTTTTTTCCAGCAGACAAAACATTTTTGGAAATAAAATATATCTTCCACCAGCAAACACTGCTTGATAGTATGCTGTGATCTAATTTTGAATGAACAAAACCAGAACAAATCTCCTTTTGCCTCATTTTTTTCAAACAGGTCTATCACAATGACTAGCTTATCAAAATATTTCAATTATTTCAACTCGCATTCTAAAAATATCAGCTATTTATTATTTTAATCTGCTGTGCAGACACCAGTCTAACACTCAATTAGAGTAAGTGGTTATGAATCATGCACATATCTGGCTCTCTGAACAACGTTCAGGTTTTAAATCTTTATTGATAAAAATATCTGACTTCCAGCAGAAATCTACATACAAATGTGCAAATTAGGGCTGGAGCAGTGAGCCTGCTTTATGGCTGAGAGGTGTCTGGGCTTGGCTAGTTGCCTTCTCTGCCTACTTCCACCTTGGCTTGGATAATTGGAATAAAGATGAATGAAAATTTAGGCCTGCAGTTTTAATAGTAACTATTTGTTATTTAAATTTCCTTTTCCACACTGAACGATTGCAAGAACATGTGCTCAGAATTAAAAGGCTGCTCTTTAGCATCAGCACATTGATTTCTTGGGGTCCTTGCAAAGCCTTTCACATTGTTTCTGGACTACAGCTCTACACCCCTTTAACTGCCTGTCAGACATCATTTCTGCTTTATGAATAAATAATATGATGCCCAGGGGAAACGTTAGGCTAAGACAAAAAAAATCAATATGTGTCTAGCACATGTTAGGCAGTTGTTCAGCTGAAGTCTGTCTCAAATATGCAGAGTAATTTTAATAACAAAACAAATCCTTTCTAAACTTGGCTTAAAGGAGGGTTATGAAGAAAGCACTACCGCTATGCCACTGTGTATTGTATTTGAAGAATGATAATATTATCGTCCTCTTAAAATGTGAATAGATATTCTGATTGCAAAGTGTTTGGTGAATACTTATCTACAAATTTCAAATATTCATGTCACAGAGATACAGTAGCAACTGATTTTTTTACTCTGTTCCTCTTGGAGTAGTTTTGGTGCGGATCTGCATAGCAAAGCTGTTATTACTGTAGACTTATTTTTCATTTTACAAACACCTTCTTCCAAAATTGCCCTTATTTTTTTTCTTTTTTGCAGAGGGTCTGGAATCAAAAGTGAAACAAAAGCAGGGTAAACTAATCACTCATGCAGCTGCGTAACCGCCGTTGTCGCTCCTGCAACGTCCGCCTGTTCTTGCAGCCGGCGCGGTTTGTTGGTCTGACACCGCCACCGTACCCCCGCGGGTGCAAACCCGCCACGGCCACACTTGAATCACTCCACTTCGACGGGACGGGTCTGTATAAAACGACCCTAACTCCTGTCGTGAGGTGGTTCTTTAATGCCTTTGCGTTACGTCCGAGAAGGGTGGGTTTTGTTCAAGGCACCGTACAGCGAGCAGCGTCAGCGGGAATTGCTGCTCGCTTGCCTTCCCGCACCTTACTGAAGGTAAACCTGCACAAGCTTGCCTCCTGCACCTCTTTTCTTCCACCTCCGTGTCCTCCAGCACCAGGAAAGCTTGGGCTGTGCCGGCGGCAACGCTCAGCCTGCCAACAGTGCACGTCACCTCCCTTGGTGGCTCACCGAGGGCCACCGGGGCTGAAGTCTCATGGATCCTCACCTCTTCAAAAATGCTGCCTTCCCACCGCGTTCCTCACAAACACCGACCTCACGCTGGAAGCCTGTGAGGAGGTGGCAGGGTTATTTTGGGACAGGGGGCAAGCTGCCGGTGCTGGCTGCCAGCAGCCCTCACAACAGCCACAGGCACCCAGGCTCAGCAGCATGACCTTGCAAACAGCAAAGCAGAAAGGAAACGAAGGGGTAAAGGCAAGACAGCAAGCTGCAGTCAGACCTGCACCTTGAATCCTGTGTTCAGTTTTGGGCCCCTCACTACAAGAAGGATGCTGAGGTGCTGGAGCGTGTCCAGAGAAGGGCAATGAAGCTGGTGAGGGGTCTGGAGCACAAGTCTTATGAGGAGCATCTGACGGAACTGGGGTTGTTCAGCCTGGAGAAGAGGAGGCTGAGGGGAGACCTTATTGCTCTCTACAACTACCTGAAAGGGGGTTGTGGCGACAAGGGTGTCGGTCTCTTCTCCCAAGTAACCAGTGATAGGACAAGAGGAAATGGCCTCAAGTTGTGCCAGGGGAGGTTTAGATTGGATATTAGGAAAAATTTCTTCACCAAGAGAGTGGTCAAGCATTGGAACAGGCTGCCCAGGGAGGTGGTGGAGTCATCATCTCTGGAAGTATTCAAAAAACGTGTGGATGTGGCGCTTCAGGAGATGGTTTAGGGGACATGGTGGCATTGGGTTAACAGTTGGACTTGATGATCTTGAAGGTCCCTTCCAACCTTAGTGATTCTGTGATTCTGTGACCCACGGATGGCCTGGGAGATCACCAACTCCAAGTCACCAACATCCAGCCCAGGGACATTGCTCTCATAGGGGTTTTCTTCCTCCCCCTCTGCTGTCATGCAGACCTTTTAGTGCAGATCCTCCCCTTGGGAGCACACCGGCGAGGCAGCTCCTCTTCTTACCTTCAGCATAATGAAAAGCACAAACTTCCTGTATTTATGACCCTTTCAGATTGAGGAGTCGCAGCGGAGTGCCTTTGCCTGGGGGTGCTTATTCCTGCAGGAGAGCCAGCCATCTGGAAGGGCAATCTAAAGAAAGCTGAGGGAAAACCTGATGTCTCAGGGAAGGAAACCTGCACACCTGCAGAAAGTACCACTGATGGTGGCAAGGGATGAGATATCTTGAGGCTCACACCAGTAAGTGCGGTGGAGCCCATTAGCATCAGCACAGATGGAAAATGCTTTTACTCACTCAAAGAAAGTGAAGTGCTAAAGACAAAGAGAGGGAGCTTTCCAGAAAAAAAGAAACAAAAAAACCCACCCAACAAAAAACACACACACACACACAAAAAAAAGCGCCCAAAACCCACACAAGCAAACAGGAGAAGGCTCAGGCTGAAGCTTGTATGGTTTTTTATTCATGCTGAATATATACAAACCCCAACCCCTGGGCACAGTGGTGGACTGTTTGCATGTGAACACTATTAGGGAAACAGGAAGGATGGCAACTGAAAGCAGAGCAGTTATTCCTGAATTCCTTAATTACTTCCAACTGTACAGGGAAACTGTACATTTTAAGCACCAAATCACGTATCCTGTGCACTGAAGCAGCTCTGAGAGAAGCACCTCTTCATCCCTTCTCGCTGCCTTTCCAGCAGCCGGCACTGCTGGGCTCCTGACGGCACTCCCTCAGTCTTGATGGGCGCTCAGACGCCAGCAAGCCCTCTCCTACCAGCACCTGGCCAGACAACCCAGAGCAGAGACACGGGGAACACGGCAGACCAGTGCGAAGCCCAGACATGACCACCATACATGTCAAAACAGGCCTGTGTGTCCTGCACGAGACAGGTTTGCAGGGGAGGTCCTGCAAACACCTCAGCTGTCCTGCTACAGAGACCCACCCAAGAGACCCCTGTCCTGCTCTTCACCCTTCACCCATCCCTCGCCCCACAACATCTATCACAGGAAATCGCTGTTCCTCTGCTTCTAACGAAATGCCTGCACAACACTTACTTCTGCCAATTCTTGGTTGACAGGACCACTTTACCTTGGACACTTCACCAAACACTTCACTCACTCTTTCTTACACTTTTTATGCTATTTAAATGAATAATTATGCTTCCTAAAACTGACACTGGCTGTAACCTTTTGACCTTGACATGGTAGAGCGATGCCAACCTCAGGGGAACAACCCCTCAGTGAAATACCCAGACTCTTGTGTGCATGCAGCACCTGGAGATGTGGTTCCACACTGAAACACCCTTGGCAACCTGACTGGCTGAAAGAAGACCTCAGTCGACCTAGCTCCTTTATCACTGGGTACACTTGTCTTCCCAACCTCCATCTGAAGATTCTTCCTTCAGGCACTCTCTAAACCATAGCTGTAAGCTGATCCACAGGGGGGCTGTTTGGTTTTTTACGCAGTCAAAAATCTCATGCTGCCAGGCTGAAGTTTGATACTATTTCTCCACCAAGAAAGCTGGTTGAAAGGATCCTGTCTTCACCCTCCAGCCTCACTCAAGGCCAAACAACTGTTTCTGGGTCGTACCATACCTGGGGTCAGAGAAGTAAATACAGATTTTTAAAAGACCCTAAAACCCCGATAAAAAAATCTTTTATTTTCAGCTCTAAGATTCCCAACTGTTTTGAACCGGAAGGAAAATGCGCTGGACCTACAGCTGTGCTCAGATGGTACCATGTGGCTGTCTGAGGCTGATGGAGGATTACATGGCATCATAACCTGTCCACAGTTTCTGATTTCCCATGCAAGAGATCAGGTTATCCAGGTCCTTCAGACATGCAGCAGAGTCATCAACACATTTTTACTGCAAACAGAATTTCCTAATGATGATATATTCAACAGGGAAGAGAAAGAGAAAAACCCCTCACCTTTCAGAGGTGTTTCATTTCCAGATCTGACTATCATTTACAGAGAATGAGAGTTCAGAACTAGAACGCTTTATCTTTGACAGATCTAAAGACAACTATCACAATCCTCTGGCTTCCACAAAGTAAGACTCCAGAAGCATGTGTGATATTAAATTGATTTTACATTAATTCTATCTTTAAGGTGTCGGGTCAAGCTCATTGATTTCTATGTTCACTTTAAGGATAAATACTATCAAGAAGCAATGTTTCCATCAATCATATGTCAGTTATATTTATGCATTTCTCATGGGCTCAAGATTTGAGGTTGAAGCATCTCTGTACTACGTACAGATAATAAAAACAGACTGAGAGAGGGACTGGGAGTATATTCACACAAACTCTTACATCCAGTCACTGTAGTTTAGGAGGTACCTGGTCAGACAAGTTGTGGTAACTGTGTGTGTTACCAGAGGTGTGCTCTCAGCTTCTGGAAAAAAAAGTTCAACCAGTAAACTTGCCTAAGCAAACCAACTTTCCTTTAGGAATAGCTAGGAACATGCATCAGGTCAGTTACTGCAATGTGGTTACCTTCAAGTTCTTTGATTATTGTCTTATCAACATGTCGTAAGTAAAGACCACCTGCTTGCTATGCATTAGCAAATCACTGATTCCATGGAAAGTTCCAAGGGTATCGTCACGCTAAGGAAGGGACTTGAAACCTTCCCAGTATTTCTCAACTCAGTCACAAATTGAGTGCATTACATAGAACCAAATCTGGTCCAGTACCATATCATCACTTACTAGAAACAGCCACCCAGCAAGAGCCAGGATGCTTGGAATAAAAAAATAACTGCAGTGTTTGAAAACTCACCATCTGCCAGGTGTTAGAAGATGTTAATTATTTAAGTGGCAACCCACTATAAATTTGATGTTGCTCAAACCCCATCAGACTTCCAGTACATGAATGCAAGCAGTGCAATTCTACATACTGAAGACTGGATCCCACTGGTCTCCATGCAAAAGTACCAGATATGCCTTGCAGACTGCACGCCCAGACCAACTTCCTAATGACAGTATTCTTTTCTGTACCCCCCACAGTGGTATAGCTTTGTAACTCAAACATGAAATATGAACTGCCAGATGTCTATTTTGTTATTTATTTTCTGTCCATTCCAATGGAGACCTCATTTGCTATGCATTCAAGACAGGCTTTCAAAAAAGCAAATGTGATGTATAGATCTGTGGCATCTACAGTAATCGCAACAGCAGAACCAGCTTTTAAGGACTCGGCAAAGTGAGTGAAGACGGCAATTTCCAATGAGGCAGTCATCGCTCTGCTTAACCAAAACAGATCGACTGACCAAAATTCCCATCATCTGGGGCAGGAAGGTCTGTGCCAGCGCTGCAGAGCACGTGGTGCCTCTCGCACGGCTCCAGGAGGACAACCAGCTAGAAGACTGGGGTGCTGAGGGGTAAGGAAAGGTTTTCTGCATGACCATATACAAACCCATATCCAGCTGATTTTACCTTTCAGCTGGGACTGGTACTGCTGCTTTTTAAGACAGGAAAACAACAACTGCATTTTTCAAAATGTATCCGGTCTTTATTTTATACACACGCTGGCATCTCACACAGCACATCATGGATCATGAAGCTGCAAGCAACAGCTTCTGTAAAAGCTGCCTGTAACATCGCTGCGACCCAGTTTCATCGCTTAGCACTGGCACCTTCATACATTACAGGGGTCTTCACAAAACTGAACGAAAGCCAAGCTGACCACCACGGGAAACTAAGAGCAGCTGCATAAATAATTACCTTGGAGTCTCTGTAGAGCTTGCTGTTCAAGTGGTACACAGTACTGACAAATGTTTCCTCCTAGGCAAAAAAAAAGAAAGAAGAATTCACAATTCTGAATTCAGTTATGCCACACTATGAGAATATAACAGACAATATACATTATCTCCTGTTTCTTCAAATTTAAAATCATATCCAGAGAAAAGTACTTTAGAAAAAGGCTTCCTTCCTATACTTAGAATACCTGAGTTACTAATACAGTTTTTAAACTCCTTTTTATTATTTTTGTCTGTTTACTATCTTCTGACTTTCAAAGGTCTGATAAATAAGGCTGAAAATCAATACATTTTTATTCTCTCACTTATGTAATGTTGCCAATAATACGGATTTCATAGACGAAATCAGAATTAAAGGCTCCTATATTTAAAGTTAGTGTAGTTTATACCCATGCAGTGACAGCATCTTCAGAGAGATTTCTGTAACTGCTTGGGATTTATGAGCAGAAACTCATTGTTACTTATTAATTGTATTGGTTTGATGTCCAAAGAAAGAGCACCCAAGTCAGTGATGAGAGATTTACTAGGAACAGAGAGAAGTAAAGAGGTTGCAAACTTTCCATTAGCACCAGCTTTGCAACACATACTTTTAGTCACAGGACAACGGAGTGGCCATGTGGTTGCAATCAATCCTGCAATGCCTACATAGTAAAAAAGCTGAACTTCTCAGACTGATTCTTTCTATCACCTAAGTGAAAAATTAAACTAACGTGGTTTGCGAATTGACTTAGCTAGAAGAAATTACCTTCCTTTCCCTATATGTTTGTTTCAGATTTAAAGGGTCTTACACCATTAACTTTGTAGGGAACTGGCTTGCTATAGTATTGTAAGACTAGTTTAAACCAAAGTTAGAGCATACTGACAGCAAGTGGTTGCAAGAACTTATTTAATGGATCTTTCAAAATTAGTTTAGTTAAAGCTACTGTCCAACTTGTCAAATAAATTAGCTTGTACAGTGCTAACAAGTAAGATTAGGAAATCTAATTACTGCCAAAGTAAGCAGAAACAGATATAAAATAGACTATTTCTGAAGGAACATGCTGTATCTTCTACACCATTAATTTTTAGAAGAGACTCAAGTCTCTAAAGCAGCTTAAGAAATCAAGGATCCTGTCAGGCTATCTGCTTGCTCAGCCCACAGAAGGATATACTGATTCAATTACTTTCTTTTGATGTAAACCCAAATTAAAATCAGTATAAGCACATATTACAACTCAAACTTTTTGCACAAAGACAGAAATTATTTCTTTTTTCGTAAGCATTAACCAGTTGCTCTGCTTGTTCAGCACCTCCCCACCCTACCCCCTTACTGGTATAGTCTACTAAAAATAAAGCAGTGCAAGCTCCTGGAGAACTGTTGCTTAGCTACATTCTCAATTATCACAATGCTGGCCTTACTCATTCAGTGTCAAGGTCAAAGCAATTGTTTCTTTACTTTAATGATGAAGTATCCTGTTTATAAAAATCTTATCTGTTTCCTACTTGGTAAAATATTGTACATTACAGTCAATCATTGCTGGCTAGTCCTCCAGAGAGACAAAGTGTGAGAACATAGCCGGTAGTGTTAATTTTTGCCCTTAGTGGAGAGCTTTTTTTCCCAACTCCACCCAGAATGCCAACTGCTTCACACTGACACACAGGCAACCAATTATACCAACATTTCTTTCCTCCTTTTCTGTAGCCAGGCAAGCATGGCAGAAATGCAGTAGTTGTATATTTATTCTTATTCTTCCCCGCACCCAATGACAAGCATCAGTAAAGTGGCAATTTTTAATTGGTGTGTACCTCTCAGTCAGCGTTGTGGGAAAGCTAAAGCAAAGAAGGAATTTCCCCATCAGTTTTAAATACAAGAATTTTTTGGTTCCTCTTTGCCTTTGAGGGCAGGTGTTCAACTGCAAAGACTGTGATTCTCCCCAGGCTAGTCCGGGCTGCTGAATATTTCATAGCCCCTGAGAAACGCAGCTGTAATCAACTTGCAAGTAATGAAATGGGCAGTGATAATAGAGCAGAGGTAAAGTGTGCCATTAGAAAGCATCAGTGCTTTGGCTGCTGCTGCAGTAGTCTTGCTGTAACAATTTATAAGGTTATTTGATAAAATAATAATGCTATCAACTATAAAATCAAAATGAACGTTATGCCAAAAAAAATCAGAAAGTGCCTCAGGTGGCTGACGTGAATGGCAAAGAGGAAAAAAACCAGAAAGAGTGCCAGAGGAATCACATTCCAGACCAAAACTCCATTAAATGCCAATTACACATAGCCATGTTAGGGTATGAATAGAATAGTAAGTTTACAGAAGTTATTTAAGGCAGGAAAAGTTTTATAAACATTACCATAAAACAAAGAAAATATTTAAAAAGCAGTAAACATGTTCATTTTAATCAAATCTTGTAGAGTAATCCAGCTGCTGTCCTAACGTTTTTGTAGCAGGATCTTGAGGTTTGACATTTGGAATCTCAGACGTTTACTGTGTCCCCTCCGTATTTTTTGGCGCTGGCAAGCACCAAAAGACAGCAAAAGACCAACAGTGGGATTACTATAATGGCATTTCCTGAAGGTAATGAGCTATGATTAAGAATTTCATGTCAAAAACCAGGATTGAGCAAGAGGTGAAGCGAAACAGGCAGTGATCGGGGGGATAGCAAGATGCACCCGTGAATTTTGCAGGGTAGCTCCACAGAAGGTAATTCTTCATCTCACTTCAGAACCACCCCCTCCCACCACAAAACCTGACTCTTCCTGATCTGCCCCAGGTTTCTGAGGAACAAAGCACCGACCGCTTGTATAAGCATAAGCTAATGGCACAGATGAGGCTACAGTAGTTATGTGGTAAAAGGGACAAGTTCATCCATAACTACCCATGGACAGTGAAACACCCTACATGAGTGTTTCCTACGAGCAAAGATGACCTCTTTATGAATCTGGACAGAGGTTTGACTCAGACCACTAACTCTCTACCCTGAGCTGCAATGATTAGAATGGGTAAGCGGGGAAAGGCAGTCGGCATGTAGGAAACGGCTACCTCAAATTACTTTCTCCCAACCTCCGCCAGAGCAAGGGGAATGGTGACTGAGGCAAATATGCTCTTACAAGCACAGCTTTTGTTAACCTCGTGTACCGTTAGCACAGGTGAATTCTACTGCACAGCCACTGTCCAGATTGTAAATTATTAGAATAGAATAGAGTAGTTCAGTTGGAATGGACTACAACAGTCACCTGCCTGACCACTTCAGGGCTGACCAAAAGTTAAAGCATGTTGTTAAGGGCATTGCCCAGCCCACATTTCCCCAGGCACCAGAGGAAACCCTGCTGAACCATGACTCCCATGGCTGCACAGCCCCTTCTCGTTCTCCCTCCGAGCAAGGACTGACAGCCATAGCTGCCTGCTGACAGACAGGCACTGTCAGCATGCCCTAGTGGCATGCAATTCACAGAAGGGTGATGTTAGCTCCTTCAGTTAACTTCTCGTACTCACAAGAATAAGCTGAATGTTATTCCTAAAAATTAAAGGAAGGTCTGGATGCAGGACCGCTGGTAGGTTCACATGCAACGCTGCAGGTCACAAAGGGAAGGCTTGATAGAAGTGTGAGGTTGCTCAATGGGATACTGCAAACACGTGTGCAAGCACAAAGCCAACAGTAGAGGGAAATAAAAATTGCTACGCTCTTTGGGAAAGAACCTCTACATTCAGGAAAGACTTCAATCAATGCCAGCCTAATCATCTTTTACATGTTTCGAAAAAGCAGTTCATAGAAACTCCACGAATCCAAGCAGACTGTAAAATAAATATTAATGAAGTTGATAAACACATCCTTTTCCTTCGGTCCCTTTGCACTTGCTATGTTCTCTACATGGAAACTCTGTATTTTCATTTCTTTCCTCCCCAGCAGCACATACTTCTGGTGGATGGGTTTAATATTGCCCAAAAAAAAAATCTGGTATACACATGTTCAGTGCAGCAGGGGGAAATCATCTCTCTTTAAGATCCCAGAAACATCACCTGTCACTCTGAAAGAAAGTGGTGTCTCAGGGTGATGCTGCACTGGAGTAATTCCCATTATCAAATAATGAAAGGACTCCTCCTAGTGTTATCTTCCATCTGCTAGAGGGGAGATCATACAGATAGACCTTTCAGCCAGATGGAGTCACCAAAAATTCTCTTCATCTATCAGAAAGCTCAGACATAACTGAGATGCACTCATTCATATTCTCCTGCTCTCCCTCCTGCAAATACCCAAAGATAAATTACTCAAACTCAGACTTAGACTTTAAATGTCACAGGCAAATCTTATGCAGCTCATTTTTCCTTTCACTTTTTTTTCCCAGCATGAAAGAATTATTCTTATTAACTCACCAGGGATCATGTCTTCCTTTCACTACCTGGGAAAAAGTACAACATGACAGACAGACCTTGTACAATATAAGGTTGGTGGACCTGCTCTCCAAGTTTACCCATTAAAAATCCAAAAATCTATTTCAACAGTTAGGAATTTTCTGTGGTATTGACAACTCTCTTCTGTGTATCAGAATCCCAGTCTAACCCTTCTATAAAATGGGAAGACTACAGTGATACAGGTTCCCGTAATCTGTGAGGTGCCTTTTATTTTTTTTTATTTAGGTATACAGAACTAGTCTTGGAGCAAGGATGATTAGGAGATATATATATTTATATACACACACACATGCAGTCATGGGGACTCCCAAAGAGTGTCCAACTCCAAAGTGGGGCTCTCACTCCCAAACTGACTCTTACAAGTCACCAAGGCAGGCAGCGGTTCACTGCTCATGCACCTCCCTAGCCTTGGATGACTGACTCTGTTGGGAGCCTTGTAAAATTTGCAGAAACATATTAAATCTTCCCAAGACCATGTATTGGCCAACATGTTGAGAAAAAGGCCTTGGAAGACTGTAGTGGCATTTCCTGATGATAAGCACCAGCGGTGAGGCTGGCAGCAGCGCTGCCTGCTATGGCTGTCTGTCACCTTTTCCAGAGCCATTTTCAACTGTTAGAAAAATGCAGCCTCTTCCTAAACGCCATTTTGGATATCTCCATTAAACTGATGCACATTTTTCTGAAAATAAAGCCAAAGACAAGTACTTTGTCCAAGTTAAAAGGTCTTGGCGCCTTTTTTCTTTGAGAAGCTGTAGTATCTCTACTCTTTGAAGCAGGGACTTGACATGACCTAGGAAAAAGCTTTATGTCAGATAAATGCTTTTTACTGCCTTCTGAAATGGGAAAGGCGTAATCCTGTGAAAACAGATTAAGGAATAATTAAGAATAAGGAAACGGGAGAACAGTAAGGAAAAATGGGGAATATTTGGGCTGAGACATATGTTGGGAAGATGATGGATAAGAATAGGCAAGACAATGTGGCTGAGGAGTCAGGGAGAAAAGCAGAATGAAGGAGGGTGAGAAGGTAAGGAGGAAGGTGAGCGAGTCAGTAAATTTAGGCAAAAGCTAAGAAGAAAAAAATGGGTGAAAAAGGAGAGTGAGATCAGGAACTATTTGGATGCAAACAGGGTGAGCTGAGACCCACACAAGATGCAGCTGGTACAAGGGGAGACCAGCACTGGCTTGGCTGAGACAGGAGGACACAGAGCTGAGGCAACAGCATCAGAGACCTGATGGATGGGAGACTGACAACAACGGGGAGTCAAGCGAAAGACGGGAAAGTAATGTAAGTCCTTTTGGGCAAAATGAGAAAATGTACAGATTGCTAAGATAGGAAGAGTGGCTGCAGAGGAAATATATTAGGGGAGCTGTAAGAGTGAGGAAAAGAGGCAAGAATAAGGCTTGGGGAAAGACAAGCAACATAGAGGTAGAAATAAACAGGTCTAAGGTCTTCTTTTGGCAGAACTATGCAGAAGAGTCTGTGCCACTAAAGCATATCCTCCTCCAGAGCGAAGTCCATGAAGCAGTGCCGGTGTGCAGCCACAGTAAAATACACACTTTGTGGACAACTGGGCTAGAACACATCTTTTGCTTTACCTCAGTTCTCAGTTCTGCCAGCACCAACGGCACAAAGCAGTAGAGTAGTAAAATGGATTGATATTACAGGATGGTTCTTTCAAAATCTGAAACGATAACGCTCTGTGCCTGCTAAGGATGTGACACCAGTTGACATGAGCTGTGGATGTTGTTCAAACTTCTTCTTCAGACATGCCAGTGGCTCGAGGGTCTGCCGTAGGGAGTCCTTACTCCCCGTGCAAAAGCAGGCTGGCCTACCCCGTCATCTCCCACACTCGGCGTGGGCCGGAGGCCGTGAGGAGTCAGCTGTGTCGCGACAGCTCTGCAGGGTGTTGATGCCTCCCATCCTCGCATTGCCTTCAGCACCCTCAACTTCTGCTGGACAAGACGGGGACAACGCTGGCAGACTGCACAAGAGGCAAGCAAGATGGGTAGCCAGATCTTTTTGGTGCTTGTGATGGAAGGATAAAAAACACTCACTGAAGGTCCGAAACCTGCCAGGAATACTCAGGCCCTTTTGTCACTACAGCCCTCCCCAGGTTTCTGGAGGCTGGCAAGCGAAGCAGGGGTGTGTGGGGCTCCCGCTGAACCCCACACCCAGGTGCTCTCCCTGCAGCACCCACACTGCAGGGGAGGAAGAGAGACAAGAAGAGAGGTGACACCAGCCTCAGTCTTACCCTGATGGGTCACGCACACTGTATACCCAGATCCAAGTGCTCCTGTCTAAATGTGCCCTTAATTATTTCCATGGTAACTGGTAGGTACACAACCACCCTCCCTTCATGCTGTATTCTCTTTGTGCATTTTAATTCATGGAACTGGCGCACAGAGCCCGGAAAAAATGACTGTGAGATTTATTTCTTTATTGAAAAAGCTGCAGAAGTGGCGCTGCTGAGGGCTGCTGCCAGAGTTATAGATGCACCAGGGTAAAATACTGCACCAAAAACCTTCCCCATGACCCAGTACGGAAGTAGTTTTTAAAGTAACTCAGCGATACACTTAGATGTCAACAGCAGCCTCTTAGCTACTGGAAAAATGGGGGGGGGGGGGGGAACTTCACCACTGCCTGATGTGATCATTCCAATAAAGTCTAATTTCATATAATCAGTTAGAGCAAGTTTAAGGGAAGATCTGGGGTGGTGGGGAGATAGGAGAGGAAAGCAGCAGTCTTCTGGTCAGCCAAACACACAAAAGCCAATTTCCTGGTATTCCTCCTACTCATGAATTGAGGGTTCTGAGCCCCAACCACCTTTAAAACCTCAGGCAACATATTTTTCAGTCCTCACCATTGCTCCAGATGTCCAACTGTTACAGACACTGAAACTTATGATACAAGATATATACAGCAAGAGTTTATTACATACACTTTGAAGCAAGTGCAGGAGAACTCATGCCTCACCTCTTAAACACACACTACTAATAGCAGTATCCCATTTATGTATTTCCAGAAGAAACCAAGCAGAATAAGCTTATGAAAGCTTCCTCCCAGAATCTCCCCATGTCCTGCAGAGTGGGATCTGGTTCATACCTCAAGCCAAAGGAGGTGAGGTTACTGTCTCGTATCTCCAGAGACCTTTCTGTAGCAATATCCCAGTAAATTCAGGCCACTCCTCGCCTGGGGGCTGCACCGCTTACTTCTGAAACGCAGAAACCAATTTCAAAAACTCTGGTAATTTTAGGAGTGTTTTATATTAACTAGGGATTAGATGATTTCCTGCAAATTCAGGAATATTGTTGCTACAGCTTCTACCGCTTTCTGACTTTTTTTTTTTCTTCTTCATCTGAAGGCTGATCTGCTACCTCGGACTGCTGCTTTGCCTACACAGTCCCCATGTAATGGTAATAAATATGAAAGACTAAGGGTCTCCATGTTCCTCTGGTAATCTCCCATACCGACTGCAGTTTAGAACAAAATGAATACTGGAAAGAACTCTCTTCATCACAGAGGCATTCATGGGCTGAAAATTGTTCCTTTAAAAGTGAGATACAGCAAGATGCAATTCATAAAATGGCAAGTGGCACAACAGCCAACACATGCTCTTCCCCATCAGTCTAGACCCAACTGCAAGGCACCGAGGGCATGTGATATATTCAAGAATATTACCCAAACACAGTTCTCTTTACCTTCCTCCTAATGGCCCAGCACAGGCCAGCGCTAAGTTGCCTGCGGAACAGAGCACAGCAGACGATCATCGCACACTACGATCTTAGCAGACTTGCCTTTAATCAGGCAGCACAGTTCAGAGACAGTTCAAAAAAGGCGTCTCGCTAAGAAAATACCCTCCATCTCGGCCACAGAGATTTTTCTTCAGGAAACTTGCAGACGAAGCTGAAAAACGTAGCAATTTAAAAGAAGCAAAATCGGACAGTAAGAGCATTTACCTTTTATCTGAAAATGATTCATGAGACACCCCTACAAAGTGTCAGACAACAGCAAAGCAGTTCA
Source organism: Phaethon aethereus (assembly GCF_964289735.1). Classification (NCBI taxonomy): domain Eukaryota; kingdom Metazoa; phylum Chordata; class Aves; order Phaethontiformes; family Phaethontidae; genus Phaethon; species Phaethon aethereus. The sequence continues at coordinate 32,888,217 of NC_138582.1, read as the reverse complement.
TCTACTATTGATAACCCAGCATTCCCAAGCCATCAATAGCCATTTGAGTGCTCCTAAAGTAAATTTAGCTTCATCTTCACTATTTTCTGTATTGAAAGACCAGGGACATATTCATGGATGCTTACGCAATGGCAAGGGAGTACAGTATTGTGTGTTTTATTACACTACCAAAGCAGAATCTTGTTCAGACACTGCTAGTGTATAATTTCTGTCTCTCTAAAAGCTGGAAGGCAATCATTAGCATGTTGGATCTGGCAAGTTCTTATTATCTATCTGGTAATTACAGAAAGATGGAGAAGCCTTCAAATAAAAATACCCTCCAACTTCTCCGTTTACTACACACCTGATCAACATACTATCACTGTTACCTAAATTAGCACATCTTTCCCATAAATCATTATTCAGAACACATTAACATTAGGATAAAATGCATTAAATAATTATGAGAGGCCATACTATCTATATTTTATCTACCCTTCCAACTTCAAAAATATAAAAGTGTACAACAATCTGGATGCAGGAAAACATTTTGTTGGCAGTGATGCCAAGCTAGGCTACACGGTAATTTGTTGGGCGTTACTAGCCCAAATGAACACTACAATACAGCTCTAGTTTTTCAAAATATGTATACCATTAGTCAATGCTATTCACACTGCGGCAGCATCAATGTGCTAAATACACACCAAAAGATAATCCCATTCTCCAGAGACCGCTGTAGAAAATGACAGCAAGATGGGAGACAAGGGAGAGGCATGCATAATGCATACATATACAAAGTAATTGGGATGATTGGCCTGTGTCTCTATCTCATTTATTCATGCTTCAGGTAAAGGGGAGACAAGGAGGTGCCAGGAAGATCACAGAAGCTGAGACAAGATGGCTACAAAAGGAGCTGGAAGAATAGAAAGAGAAGTCAAACAAAGCATGGCAGGTGAGGCCAGGAAGGAGAGACCACGAATGAAGACATTTAGCCAGAAACAGTGATGGGGTTTAAAAAAATACAAATGCAAGGCTAAAACTGCAGGGAGCAGAGGGGTGCAGGAAAGGTCTGTGAGGTGTTTTGGCTACTCCATTCTTGGGCAGGGGCTTCACCCCCCCCGGCATCTCACGGACTCCCAGTAAGCCCCACGTCACAGCCTGAACGACACCGACCGAAACGGCAGGGCTCCTTATCTCTCTGGCTTATGCACCATTTTAATTACACTGGTTGTCCTGGCCCTGGGCGGGTTTGTCACCACGGGGCTGGCTGCCTGGCTAAGGGCCAGCATGGATAACCGGGGTGTCCCCAGGGAGCCCCCTCCAGCCCCCGGCTCTCGCCCCCGCCCCTGCCTGAGCTGCACACCACCGACCCCCATCCACTGGTTGGGGTTTGGTTTGTTTGGGGTTTTTTTCCAGAAAAGCCTTAGGGTTAAGGTAAGGCTACAAAGGCCGCATTAAGAGCACGTCAGTGCATGCATCCTGCTCCCCGCTAATTCCCAAAACTACAGCAACACACAAATAGATTCAATTACCAAGGTAGGTGCCAGCCCAATTCAGGGGGATTGGCACATATGTTATAACAAGATGCTGGAGCCGCAGCCTGATCACATTTACATGAAGAAATCATTTTATGCAAATCTCCTACCCACACGTGAAGGCCGTACAGGAGAGGAGAAACAGCGCTGTGTGGAGATCCACGATGCATGGCAGACGGGCAATTTAAGGTAAATCATACAGTTCAGTTATACAAGACACATAACCTGGGGAGAAAGTGTGTAGCTTCAAAGCTGTAAATTACTTATAAATAATATACCCTTCTCATGAAATATCCAAAAGGCCGAGCACTCGTTTTTCCCATTGTTTTTCTCCACTTTCAGAGATCAGAGGGAAGCTGAAGGTAAGCATCTTACCAAGAATGAGCTAGTTTTGGGGGAGGACAGACTTAGACAGCGGAGCTGGTTAGGGCCTTGCAGGCAGGATGGCAGGAACCGAAGGCAGCGGGACTGCTGTGCCCACGCACCTGGGAGCAAAGCAGCAGAAGCCAAAAGGAGGGAGTGGCAGTGGGCTGAGGAGAGACACCGTCCCCCTGGGAGCGCACACCCTCCCAGGACTGTCACTGCCCGCCAGTTCAAAATCACCACTTGCTTTCCGCCAAAAATCTCAGTTTTTTTTAAAGTGAAATCCAGTGCTCAGATTCATAAATCACAGCTGCGGCATCCAGGCGCGTGGTGCGTTTTCCATCAGCAGCGCTGCCGCTTCCGAGCGCTGGCTGTGCTCCGTGGAACACGCGGTGACACCTCCCTATTCAATTCTCCGGCTTCTTCCATCGCTTCTGTTGCGATACCTCAGCGGTCTGACACCTTCTCGTCTTCGTTACCCAACGCAGCACCTGCCCAAATTCCCCTGCAATGACCAGTTCAACCAGCTTCTCGTTTTCCTGATGTCCTGCCTGGTGACCCTGCAAGCCCACCAGTGCTCTTACAGGTATCCACCTTTTGACAGATACATACACAATTCATCGTTTACTTTTATGTTGCAGACTCCTTGCTCTTTGAAGTCCTTTTCAGATCTTCATGCTCAGTTTGCATTTGATTCAACAAAGTTTGGCTGTTTTTTTTGTTGGAATAATTAGGGGCAGATACCTATATGCTCAAGGGTATCTCTGTAGTCTGGTAACTCCTAACATTTGGGCTTTCAGCAGACCACTGCTGCTGCTTGCTTATATACAGATGCAGATGCCTTATTTGACTTTTACAATGCGTTTAAGCAGCCTCCCATGCCGAGCTTGAGGATATTAATTTTCTCCCTCCTGGCTTTCTCCTGTTTTCAACTGGTCTGCTGTATAGTCGGGTGTGGGAAAGGTACTTCAGTGTCTAAAAAAGCCCTAAAAGTTAAAAAGTAGATATGTACACACGTAATTCAGACCTTTTCTGAAACTCTTCAAAGTCTCGGTGTCTATTTTCTTTGTATTACAAGTGATAAGTTTGCCTAAATGCAACAGGAGTGTAATTCTGAGTTCACTGCTCATGCCACATGTGCAGTATAAGACAAATAAAATATACAACAGAAAAAAAACCCTGGTTTATTTTCTTATTAGCTACAGATATTAGCATCACTTTCTCGTATCAATTAGCTGCAATAAAAGGACGGAAATAGCAGAATATTTCTTCTCAGTTTTAGGAGCGCTGCATTTTTTACATGAAGCAAAACTGAAAATAAACATACCTCTTGTATAATAAAGAGCAAATGTAGCAGCAAGTGTCACTTTATCCACACAGCCACCTCTCTGCACCAGGGTTTTGCATGTATAATCCCTCTGAAGCCACAACAGGGCATGAACATGCAAATTTCAAAGTGATAAGAATTCTACATTTTCAGTTATCATGGAAGTCTTCTCAATAGCTATCATTCACGTACACTTTGGCCTGTCAACCTTTGCAACCTTTTGGTTAACAAGGAGGTTTGTTTCTGAACCTTCCTAAATATTTTAAAATGAATTAAAACGCTGTATGAACTCCTGTTCTCCCAAGCATTTTTCTTCCCACACCACAGATTTTAGATACCAAAACCAGAGAATAAAATCTCTTCTCTGTAGGAAGGAATATCTCTCTTGGTTAAACTTGTTCCTATCTAAGTCTACATCCACTGCCCAGGTCAGATTTTAAAAAAAGAAATTTTCACCCATTCTCACCAAGGTCTTAGCCACTCTATCACACATGCAGCTGTTTCCCCTCTAAAGTCTCTGATATTGCGAGTATATTCAAAACTTAAATGGTACCTAAGCTCTCGTACATGCCTTTAATTGGGGAGGACCCGTGTAAAGGCTTGGATTTCATCCTCTCCTAAAATGGGAACACTACTTCTCCTTTGGGAAAATCAAACAACTTATGTTAAGGCTGCTCCTCTTTCGCCTCAAAAAACTTTATCCCTGACCCAGAAAGCCTCCTGCGGTCTCTAAGGATTGCACTAGAGCAATAGTATTTACACCGAGAAGGCAGCACCAGTATATCTAAGATCAGGCTCTTTGTGCATTTTAAAAATCATGAATACGAAATACATTTATATGAAAAATGCTTCAGTCCTTATTTTGCCAACAGAGAATCAGGGAATAAAAACAAATTGGACATCAGTAGTCAAAGGATAACTCTATTGTTGCTGTCCTGTTGACAAAGATTAAAGCTATGCCTGTAATTAATACAAAATTAGCTTGCGAGCCGGAACAAGGCGGCTAAGGTCACCGATAACAGCTCCACTGCTCCCGCGAGCATCAAAAGCAGCACATTTGGTGGGGTTTGCTTCCAGGCGGCTGTTAACTCGCCAGGAGGAGGAAACAGGCAGTGGCACACGGTACCGTTGTGATTTACAACAAAAGCCTCTCCGTAGGCTTGTGCTGATAAAAGTCTCCTGCCTTGAGTCTTGGATATGATACCGCTTAAGGCCTGTTAGTACGACAGCTCAGCACCTCGTCTGCTATTGCGTTGGGGCACACGGGACACAGCTACACATGGCTCGGAAACAGAGCTAGTAAGAACAGGGCTTTAAAGGAAAGGAAATACTTACAAAAAAAGCAAGACAAGAGGCTTGCACGATGAGTGTTATTCGTCCAACATTTACAGGCTCAAATCACTGCAAAGAATGAGATTCTTCCTTATTTTTCATACACATGGTCAGAATAGAGGTGAAATAACTGCTATTTTGCGTACATCCTGCAGGAACAGGAGACAATGACAGACACTGCGTCCCTGCTGTACAACCTCGGGAGCATGTAAGAGATTTTCTGTTTTAAAAACGGAAGGTAAAAAAGTGTGAGTGAACTGAGAAGCAGATATAAAGTACCAAGAATATGTCACTATCCTTTTTTCGGTGGGGAAGGATAATCTTTTTCAAATTTTTAAAGAACAAACTAGAGAGCTACTATTTTAGAACAGGGCCTCTTAAAAAACACTCTGCCTGCAAACAAGGTGGCACAGAGGTGGTCCTACCACCCATCCAGCACAGCTGCTTAAGAGTATAGTTGGTGCCATCACAGAATCACGTAACGGTTAGGTTGAGGCTGGAAGGGACCTCTGGAAGTCATCTGGTCCAACTCCCCTGCTCAAGCAGAGCCACCTAAAGCCGGTTGCCCAGGGCCATGTCCAGACAGCTTCTGAGTATTTCCAAGGACATAGACTCCATCACCTCCTCTCTGGACAACATTTGCCTCACAGTGAAAAAGTGTTTCCTGCTGTTCAGAGGGAACCTCTCGTGTTTCAGTTGGTGCCCATGACCTCTGGTCCTGTCACTGGGCACCACTGAAAAGAGCCTGGCTGCATCTTCTTTGCACCCTCCCTTCAGGCACTTCTACACATTGATGAGATTCTCCCTGAGCCTTCTCTTCTCCAGACTGAACACTCCCAGCTCTCTCAGCCTCCCCTTTTATGAGAGATGCTCCAGTCCCCTAATCACCTTCATGGCCCTTTGTGGGACTCCCTCCAGTATGTCCATGTCTTTCCTGCGCTGGGAAGCCCAGAACTAGACCCAGCACTCCAGATGTGGCCTCACCAAGGCTGAGTGGAGGAGAAGGATCACTTGCCTCAACCTGCTGTCAATGCTGTGTCTAGTGCAGCCCAGGACACCATTCACCTTCTTTGCCACAAGGGCACACTGCTGGCTCATATTCAACTTGGTGTCCACCAGGACGCCCCAGGTCCTTTTCTGCCAAGCTGCTTACCAGCTGGTCAACCACCAGCACATACTGGTGCCTGGGGTTGTTCCTCCCCTGGAGCAGGAATCTGCACTTCCCCTTGCTCCTGGCATCTACCACTCACAAGTTCAAATTTTGTATGTGGGATAACTCCTAGCTGCTCTCCGTAGCAGAGCCGAAGGAGACATCCCCTGGACAGAGCGCTGATCAGCTGGAGCTGCCCACAGGTACAGCTGCCCCAGCAGAAGCCAGACTCTTGTCAGGGTATAAACTGCCTCTGGTCCTCAATCCCAAATTGACTGCATCCCCCTGCAAGCTCCACTTTACAACCTGCACCATATTAGCATCCCCTGATTTAAAGCTTGGTACACACTGAATTGCCAGACCATGCTTTTGGAAGTTAACCCTTTCCTGTACTGAACTGCCAGGACTGAGGGACAAAAATCCACTAGAGGACCACGCAGGAGAGTGAGAAAAAGGCAAGGTTTAAGTTTGCAGCGCGTGCCCTCAGCCACGACACCTCACTACTGCTAAACTGAAACGCCAGATGCAGGAAGAGAAAGCAGCATTGCACTTCTCCCTGCCACGGAAACCTCACTCTTCAGCATATGACTGACTTAATAGCACTAATTTTTTTGCAAGAGCTTGCTCCTATCTGGATAAAGTCAATCTGATACTGACCCACACCACAGGTACTGGAGCGTTAATAAACCCAGGTAGCTAGGTGTTTAAAAGGTATAAATCTCTCAGCTCGGGTCATTTACCTACAGCAATCTTCACACTTATTTTTTTCTGAATTCAATCTTTCTAAGTGCCATCTGCTAATGAACTGCAGGGAGCATGATTTTTATTAAATGATGAACACTAACATTTCAGAGTTACACCTCAGAAAACTGATTGCTATCTACTGACAGATAGCTTAAGTGCAGAAATTCATGAGGTTTTTTGGGGTTTTTTTTATTCCTCTAGACTCCAGTGAAAGGAAGCCTTTTCTCTTTAAAGCTGTTGCTTTTTTTAAGCATCAGTGTAATTAATTATACAGGCTATCTTAATCCAGAAATACAGCTGCTCTGTGGAGCAGGGCACACACCGTGCCAGGTGGAACACAGAATCTGCCAGGTCTTGGAGATTCTCCTTCCCAGGGAATTGCAGCATTGCAACGTATAATTTCTGCCTAGTTCCGAAAAACAAGTGAAAACAAGTTTTCTTGGTCACTGCATTTCCTGAATAAAATATGATTTACTGCTGATTAAAACTGACAACTTGTGCTAATTTTACCACTGTCCAAGAACTAATATTTCAGTAATTCCCACAGCTGGGAGAAGCAAAGGAGTGACAAAAATCAAGCAAGGGTTTCCAGCGTCCTAGCGTGCCAAACATGAAGTCCAAACCTCCAGGGCTTTGGTGTCTTGGGGTAGCTACAACCAGCTTCTCGGGCCACTTTGCTTCTGCACAGAGCCACGTCCTGTGGTGCCGGATGACTCCAGCACTTCCAGGCTCAGTGGTCCACAGCTGGGGATGAAATCCTCAGGTTGCCTGCCTCCAGAAAACCCCTATAAGAAGACTCCTGCTGCTCCATGGTCTAGCATGTGCCCTACCCTGCCAACATCTCTGTAGGTGCTGAAAACCAGCACATGGCCAAGCAGGTCTGTCAAGGCCATCCCCGTGGGAATTTAGGCATCCCATCACTTGTTCCACAGACCAGGCTTCTCTTCCCAGGCCAACTATGGGTGTTGAGGTGCCTGTCAGGCACGAACCACACCACGCTGTTTGTGCACGCTATGCCTGAGCACTGAATTAAATGGGTGCTGAGTTATTTGCTATCTGCCTCCTTTACCAAGTAAATACTTTAGCTAATTTTGTCATAATAATGACCTTCCATTTTGGTGGGAAGTCAATCCTCTGCTTCTGGGATAGTTTGCTTTCTCCAGTACTTCTCCAGGGCTGTTTTTAATCAAACCTGTTGAGGAGGAGGAGAACAGAAATCACCTGGAAAGCAGCATCCATCAATTCATCGTAACTGGTCAGACTCCACACCATAATGCACCAGACCCAGACATCACTTCCTTCCTTACCAGTTACCCAACCGTTAATGCTAAATCAGTTCCTAGTGTACGTGCTTTCCAGAAATGAGATGGATTTGTTAAGCAAAATTAAAGATGGAGTCACAACTGAGTAAGGGCTTCGGGGTTCACTCACACAAATTAAAACACAAAATTGATATTGAAATGTAAATCAAGAGTATGAAATTAAATCTTCATGTTAAGAATGGGAAAAAAAGATTAATTCTTGCTTTCACTTCAGTCAATATAATTGACTGGAAAGACAATTTAAAAGATTTGACAGACTGTCTACCAAGATACCTTGGAAAACTGAACTGTTGTAGCGCTACCTAACTAGCATAAAACCATTTCCAAATGCATTGGCAAATTTCATGTACTAAATTGCCAGGAATATTTCTTCCCAAATTCGGTGACACTGACAACACTAGAAGGTGACTATATATATGCATCCCATTTGACTACCAAGCACATAGTTAAGAAAAGAGATAAAACAAAAAGGAAAGAAAATCACATCAAAAACACTAAACTGCATTAACAGGTAATAGCTGAAATACAGATTCATTAGAAGTGGTCTATAGGTAACTTTACCTCGGGTCCACATGCATAATGTCACATGCTACCACTCCCTTGAGTGATGCATTAATCCACACAGAAAAGCTCTTGTGACAAGTCACATCACAAGAGTCACAAAATGGAGGTCACTGTGCCAGCTAGCAAATGACACATTAAAAAGGGAAAAAAAGGCAGAAAATGCTCTTTACACTTTCCACTTCACTATGAACGTGAGGGGTTTATTTCACTAATCCATGGCTGGCAGTGTCGGGGCTACTTGGAGCTGCAGAGATGGAGAGAAATATTCAATTTTCAAATCCCTGCCAGCTACATAAAGGTAAGAAAGAAGAGCACTTCTGCCCCCACTGAGCTGTTATTACACGGCTGCCTGTATCAAGCCAACACCATTTTCTGAAAAGGCTAAATTAGAGGAAGGCACATGTCACAAACGGCTTCCTCCTGTAACTCGGACAGCCAATTAAGATGGCCAAGATAGTGCCAAAACACACTTTTTTACAGCACTCTCATTTTTAGTTTATTTTGCCTGCCCGATTACAACATTACATCCCTATGTGAAGAGTGTGAGGGGGAGGAACTGCACAAGCAACCTTGCCTATCCAAACATGAGCTTATTCAGACTATTTAGGCATTAGGTGACAATTTACCCTTCTGGGGGAAAAAGAGTGTTCTTTCTTACAAAACGTACTAAAAATGAGGCAATATTTGACAGGATCTCAAAGTGTGAGACAGAATACACATATCTAGTTTGGCCTTTCTATATTTTCTTCTTCTTTTTCCTTAGCCAAGCAAATCTATAAGCTTCTCCTCTAACATGTTAGACTAATAAATGATGAAGCTACAAACAAGAGCGCCCCAACCTTCCATGACGTGTGTTCAATTATGTTGCTTTCAACAAAAGTAAAGGAAAATTAAATTAATTTAATCTCTGTAATTGCCAAACTAAATGACACAACCTTGCATATTATGACAGATCAAAACAATACATCTACATTTACCAAATCATTGTAAAAAGTGTAATTTTTACTCTGAATAGGTTTTTGTGACGTATTAGTCTCCATCCTTGGAGAAGTACCCACCAAATGCTGCAACAGAAGTTGTGGGGACCATGCCTTTGTCGACAGCTAGGTTCTGGATAACTAAGCTCTACGACAGCATTTCAAACGAAAGCAAAATTATATTTCGGGATGTGCTTGGTTACTATTCCTTACTTAACTAAGTATGGAACTGTGGGTTTTCTTACAGTTTGCAGGCTCTAATAGTCTGAACATTTGTCCATGCATGCTCTTAGAAGGAAAAGTAGCTATAATTTATTAAAAGAAGAAACTTCTGCAGGCAATGCAATTTGCTAGGACGTCACTCCCAGCACGGTCGGTAGCAATTTCTTCCTGCATCTCCCTTACACCCCAGTCTCTTAAGCCAATGTGCCTGGGTAGCAGCCTGAGTGGCAGCAGGTACGAGAGTGTGGTGTAGGCACCAGTGCTCCTCTGCACCCCTCACTCCCAAAGCTGCACCCCTCTCCCACTCCTCTTCCTAATTCTTGCTCCCATCACACATCTGACCTCCCTCATTAACTCTCCCCCACCATGGCACAATCCCTAGAAGAGGACTTCAGGTCATCTTTCTCTGTGTACCACTTCCACCTGGAAATCATCGTGCTTGGACGTAACGAGGGCTACCCCCAGCACCCCGGGCAAGGTTTCTCTACAGCCCTGTGCAGTGGCACTAACCCTTTCATACATCCCTGGAAACAGCCTGCCAGAGGCAATCAAAGATTTTCCTTTTGCCATTTTTTTGTGGCCACACCCCAGTGGTGGCTCACAGCCACGTGGCAACAAGCATATCCAGGTTTTCCGCTCCTTGAGTCACTTCCAACGACGAGCCTCTAATCCCTTTGCCTTCAGCTGCAAAATTCCCATTGATTGATAATGTATTTTCCACTGATGTAGAATCAGGCACTTCAACTACACCACTACGAATTAACAGAGGAGAGCTCTGTTAATCCTTTATAAGCAAGCTTAATCTTTTGGTTTATAGAAGAAGGACCGAAGGTCCCCTTTTCTCCAATATCAGGCAGAATGTGACTACTAATTCTGATTTTTTTCCTCATTTTATTTGATTGAAATCACTGGTTTTTTGGAGGACACGAATCCAGACAACACCACAGATGCACACTTCTGCCAGGTAAAAAAAGGAAGAGTTTGAGCTATGAATCCTGAAGCTGAAAGCTGGGATCAGTGCTCTGGGACTTACAGTTACTCCATAGGAAGTGCTGTCATCTGGAAATAGCAGACTGACAAAGCCTTTATAGCCTTCACCTTTCAATTAAACAAGAGTAACATCTGAAACCTCACATTAAAATAGCTGTAAGATTTGTTAGGGTTCACTCTCAATGATGTGATTGGAATATTTTCTGTACATTAGCAATAGTTAGGGCTCTTAAACTGCAAGCAAATATTAGCACCTTTAAAGACTGTTACAGAACTTGGCTGATAACGCTAAAGCAATCAAGTCATCAGAAAGATGAACTGATCTTACATTAAGACACCTCTTCCATTAAAACGAGATTTTGTTAGATCAACTCAAATACACTTTATTAAGTCAGTGGGCAGCAGAACAGCTCTTCTTTTTTGCAAGACAGGAAATCATCACTACACTTCAATGTCTGGTAAACAGGAGCTCAATCATGCAAACCCTTGCTCAAATGAGAAACCACTGCTCACAAAGATTTCTCCCACTGCAGTCAACAGGCTGAGCACGGATTCTTAACAGTAGTAAAACCTTGAGAGATCAAGCCCAAATACCACAGTTGTAATCGGTACTGCACATGAAACAGTCCTATCCTGCCATGCACTAGATGCAAAATTTTCTTTGATTTAGTAATTCACTGTAAGTGCTAGGATGAAAAGAAGTCTTAAATACATCAGCTAAGCGGTTTCTCTAAAACACTGGAATGCCACATATCTCCATAGGACAATAAAATGTTTATCTTTTGTCACGCATTTCATTGCCTCTGTTTAGTTGGGTGACCTTTTGAAAGGAGCAGTGGAGGCTGACGTACACCTTCATTATCCCCCATGCCTGCGAGAACAATGAGCGTGGGAGTGAAGAGGTGAGCAATCCACAGAGTAATGAAGAGATTTTGTTTCAGAGGGTTATCAATTATTTATGAGTAAATCCCCAGATGAACACATCCGAAGCTGAACAGTTTTTAATATGTTTCACTTCTGTACACATGGCACAACACAACCAGATGCGAGCTAAATTGGATGTCTGAGCAGTCGAGGTGTCAAACGGCGAGTTGAATCTGGACTTCAGTAAATCACTCTTGTGTTTTTTAAAGTACAACAGTGTGCTAGATTTGAAGTTCTTTTATAAAATTCCTCCAACACTCACAGAAATCATTCTTTATAGTATTTCCCACTCATCAAGATCTCAGCAAAGGAAAAGCTCATACTGAAGAATTTCTGCAATTATACTGACATAGTTGTCTAAATAGTCTAATATTGAAACTCTTATAAACATATCACCCAGTTTTGAATGGAATTATATCCCACAGTGGAATGAAATGGACCTGAACATTTCCTATTAAGAAAAGACAAGACTAAGTTACGGTCATCTTCTCCAAAACAGAGCACTTGTCTTCAAAGTAAAATTGGTTTATAACTGTGCTTTTTAAAAAGAAGATCCAAAGACTCTTTCTGTGATATGGCAAATACAAATATTACACACTGGTCTTCTCCATAAAGCAAGGACAGTGAAACCAAGCGGTTGTATTTTGCTAGGCACGCTTTCCCCAAGCCATCAATCTACTTACAAATGCTGTCATTGAAAACAGTCATCCTGCAAGTCTCGAAATGAAACTAAATCCACTGTCATGCAGTGAACATCCAGATCTGCAGAACCGTTCTTTGGGCTCCTCTTTCCCACAGCTTCCAACCAACAAGATGCTGCCAAAGTCAACACCACCACCATAGTTGTACCTCAACAACTGTGTCTACAGCAGCTCTCATGATGGCCCCAAGACCACCTTTAGCACCAAATTCAAGTATCCATGAACCCAGGAACCAGGCTGGGGCACCGCCAGGACGTGCCCTACACAGCAGGTCCCCTGGGCATGTTAGCGTGCAGCCGAGCAGCGGCACACCACGCACAGGCTGCCCCAGAGGAGGGCTGCCCCACAGGCAGGCTGCCAGCCGTCCCGCGCTTGGAGGGGCTCAGCAACGAGGCTGGGCTGCGGCCAAGGGGGAGCAGACAGCAGCCAACACAGGTTGCCCTGCCTCTCGAAGCCTCAACCGCAAGCTGCCTTCCAAAGGGGTGAGTTGAGGGAGAAGCTCATCAAATAAGGTGTTTTAAAGCACACGCAGAACAAGCGCTCTCTGCCTTTTTTTGCAGAACAACCGCAGGAGAAGAGCTGGGTCTCTGGCGCACTCCGTGCCCCCTCATGCTTAGGCTGGCATGCACCCCAGCACCTCCACAACTCCGTGAGCAAGCTCCACTCCCATCCTAGCCTGGCTAGACTAAACTGCTCCAGCACAAAAAAAAAAAAAAAAAAAAAAAAAAAGCAAGCCACTTAGAAATCCATTTTAGATTTGTTTGCATTACTTTGGAGGGCTTTGTTATGTATTTGGATGAAAGGAGCCCATCTATATTTACTTCATTACCATGTGGCTCTTGAAGTTAGATGAAAGATTTACTCTGGCCAAGTTTGTTTATTCATCAACATCAGCTAAGATACGTTTTCAACGGCTTATCCTCACTGCATTTACATGAAAGCACACTTTTTTTTTTCAAGGGTTGTATCACATTCTGAGAGCTGGAAAAGGACAAAAGAAACTTTTGTGAGAATTACAAAATCAAGGATCAGAAAAGGAACATTTCCTACCATTTCCAGTTATTTGGCGGGGGGGGAGCAGAAAAAACCCACACCCTCCTACCTGGAGTCATTCTTTCTCACCCTGCAGATGTGTCAACAGCCACACACGGTGAGTGAATGATCAGTCACCATGCCCCTAGCCTAGATAACGGTGACTGGCACACTGCTTACCCAGGGACACCAGAAGTGAACAGTTAATCCCACCTGAAACACAAGAGTTTAAGCAAATGTAGCCTCCCAAGTTGCTAATTTTTTTATCTGTACTTTGACAAGAACGATTACTTTTTTTTTTTCACAGTTGTGTTGCAGAAGAGCTCTTCATAACTGCTAGCAAAGCATTACGTAGAAATGCAGTCCACCACCGACCAACCGCAGCTGTACAAGTTCTAGTGAGCACTGACAGGAACCCAAACATGACTTGGTACTTGCATGCCTTTAATATAAAAATTTTATCCACAAGTTATGTAACTATTTAAATGACATTTAGGGCCAGTACCTTCCCTCATGAGTTTACACTTTCCCACGGAAGACTTCCAGAGTGATTAACAATGCTGATCTTTATCCTTCACACTGACTATTCATTCATCCTTTCTAAAACGAATACTGCTTACATACGACCCAAGAGGGCTGTAACAAGGCAGTATTTATCTGCCCTAATAATCTACCACCGCGGCTTTAATTAAAACTTGGTTATATCACATCCATGAAGTGGAAGAATGCCTCCCGTCACTCATCATCTTCACCTGACAGCTGTGCTTGGTGCATCTTTAAAGAGGGTTTCTAAGAAAGCTGGGGACAAACTCTTTAGCAGAGCCTGCTGTGATAGGACAAGGGGTAATGGTTTTAAACTAAAAGAGGGTAGATTTAGACTAGATATAAGGAAGAAATTTTTCACAATGAGCATGGTGAAACCCTGGCACAGGTTGCCCAGAGAGGTGGTAGATGTCCCAACCCTGGGAACATTCAAGGTCAGGTTGAATGGGGCTCTGAGCAACCTGACCTAGTTGAAGATGTCCCTGCTCATTGCAGGGGGGTTGGATTAGATGGCCTTTAAAGGTCCCTTCCAACCCAAAGTATTCTAAGATTCTATGACCTTTGCAGGAGCAACCTTTGGAGGTCCCACAGTGCCTGCAGCTCGTCCTCCCCAGCCCAGGTAACTGTGGGCACAGCGTTGCAAAAAACCGCTTCACCACAGAAGAAAAGCAGAATGAAACTGCAGGGGAGTTTGCAGCTTGGGACCTCGAGCGAGTCACCGAGCACCTGAGGGTTGGTTCATGAGCAAGGCAGTGCTGCCTGTGTGGCACAGGCAGTTTTCAGGAGCAGAAGGGCCAGCGGGAAGGTGAGCAGGATGTGGCACACGCACCCATGAGGGACATATGGAGAAGCCGCAGCACACCGTGACAACTCAGAGCACGAGGGATACCAAGATGGAGATGGGGGAACAGCAATCAAGGACATCTCAATTTCCATCAGTGAATTTGCAGCTGAATCTTCAGGCTTCAGCTTCCTCATCCGCACTGCAGGATTTTACAGGGCCTCCAAGAGCCCGCACAAGTGCTCAGTGATTTCAAAGTCTGGAATTTATTAGTAGCAGTATTACCCGAACGAGTGTGCACTGCTTGCCCTTTCCATGTTTTAATCTATGTAAGCAGTATTTGATGATACAAACATTTAGAAACACACCCTTTTCCTCAGGAAGATGCCATCCTGAACTTCTTCCCTCTCCAGAACAGAAGTTTTTTGGCATTGTCATACACAATATAAGACCTGCAACTGATCCTTGGGATGTGGGGATGGGCCACAAGCAGCCAGGGCAGCCCACCTGCAAGCTACAGGCTGTACAACCAGGGCCTCATCCAGCACGTCTTCCTTGCCAGCTCCACGTGGAGCCCGTACCAGCAGTTGCCATTCATTCAGCAGACGCTCAAACTTGGGAGGGGGCTCTCTTGGCCTCAGTTTGGCAACCCATGGGTGAAGGCAAGTCTCAGCATGCTCTGCCCCTTCACCCCACCTGGGTTCCCTCCTGGGCTCCCTCCTGGCCACAGCATGGCCACCAGCCAGCAATACACCTGCCGTCCCGCCGCCACTCTGGGCTGAGCTACCCTCGCACCCTACATCCAAAATCTGCTCCATTCTCAACGCCTGGAACCAGAAGCATTGCTATAGGAGCCTGGGTAATGTTATTTGAATGATTTATTGTTTCAATTAAGTGTTAAACAATGTTTTCAAACCTTCTTGGTCTATCAATCTTATTCTTACGTTATATTTTGTAGCTACAAATGATATGGTGTTGCAACTACTTTGAAAATGTCCCTCCATTCTCCATCCCCATCCTTACTGAAAGGAAAAAGACTGTGTCCTGTTCCAGCCATTGAACTCTACAGCACTTCACCATCAGCATCAATGAGCTGACAAACAGATTTAACTCCTTGGTGTCAATGAAGTCCGCACTGCCCCAGGAAAGCGTGTTTCTTAACTAAATGCCACTCCACAGCCAATAAGGAAAAGTCAATTGCATTTCCTGTGGATTCCTCAGAACAGTGCTTCTTAAAATATAAGTTAGATTATTGAGCATTTCTTATTTAGGACTTGAAATCCAGTTGCCACTTTCTGATCCACATGACTTTAATAGTAGGATAAATTTAGAGCTTAAGTTATCTAGTAGCAGTCATTTGTATACAATACATGATCTAAAGGCACATCGCGTTCAAACGCCTGGCGATGAGGCTTATGAGGAGCACGGTGCCTTAAAATGCAATGGATTACCTGTTTCTTTCCCTCATTAAATGACATTTCATAAAGGAAACTGAACAAAAGATAGGCAAACTTGCTGAGTGTCACGAGTGTCATATCCCACCACCTTTACTCATGAGCAATGTGCTGCCTTCAGCTTCTCATTCAAAAGTTGCAGATTCCCATTGCTGACCTGATTATTGATTTTATTAATAAAATCCTGTGTTGAAATACTGGTTAAAGATAAAATTGCTCTTGCACTTCAGGCCTGCAAGATGCACAAACATACTATACTCACTATTTTTTTTCAACGAGGGCAGAAGACACTCATCCCTTTCAGGAGATGCTCCAGGGGCTGCAGAATCTGGCCATTGTTAAATAAGCTAACACCTGAATTAATTGCTTTTCCAGCAAGGGAAGGCACTTCTGTATATTGAAGCTGTGCACCTCACATACAGATATATTGATCAGGGCAAAATTTTTAAAGATACAAAGTAAGAAACCCTGGAATTAGAAATTTCTACTTCTGTGTTATCCAAGAGAAACAAATACAATGACAAAGTACTTCCATTTACCTACTGGGTATCTTTAGCAGTGCTTGCTTCTGCAAAATCTTTTAACAAGACATTGCTCCGATGATTATTTAACTGCAACGCAGATAGACTTCAAGAGGACTAAGGAGGATGTGCTTCTGGTTTCACACAGCGCACTTTTTTTTTAAGTTTAATTTAATAAATTAAGAACTTTGGATAAAAGTTAGTCAAGCATGGCCTCTAAGAAGGTGAAAAATATTTTCTGCCAAAATTCTACCTTTGCTCTTTCTCACTCTTTTTCTGTATTTGTTGCTTAATGGCTCAGTATTATTTCAAAGGCCATTCCTTTTACCAGTGTAATCGACTCAAGTATTCAGCACCACAGATAATATATTACTCTCCTTAAAACCAAATCTCTGAGGGACAGATTAGAAAGAAAGGTTAGAGAGCTCTATCATTCAAAGCATTACAGTTCAGACACCTATAAATCGCTATGTTTGTTTATTCAGATAATTGGGTCCATTAGCGTATGTAACATTCAAGCTACACAACTTTCTGGTATGACGGTTTGCCAGTTTTTTCTCTTTCCCCTTTTAGAAGCTCTATGGGAAATAAATGCTCCAAGCAGCACACCGGGCAAGCGAAGGGTGAGGACTAATGCTTCCCCTTCTCCCGGCTTTGCAACCCGGCCCCTGCTCTCCCCGGGGACCCCCTCCTCTCAAAAGGAGTTTCCAAGTCCAAGAGCAGATTGCCACCGGGAAACAAACTGGAGTCCGTCACCCTCTAATAGGATTTTAATTAAAATACAGTTAAGGGGCTGACCCGCGGCAGCCAGAGCCGGGAGGCGCGGAGATCCCCGCCGCCGCGGGATGCCAGCGCGCTGCGCGCCCGGGCAGCCGCGCAGTCACCCCAGCCGGGGGCCGGATCCTGCCCGCCCGGCACCGCGCCCCGCACCTGTGACCGCTCCCGGACAAATTTGCCCCAAAATAACCAAATGGCCGCCGCTCCCGCAGCGCGGACCCCGGCCGGACAGGGGCAGCCCCGCCGTGCGCGCCGCGCCGGGCCCCGCAGCGGCCCCGCCACCAGCCTCCCGCAGCCGCGCAGCGACCCGCGCCCGCAGCGACAGCACCCACCCTCTCCCCCCCAAAAAAAACCCGCAAAACCCAACCCCAAACACGGCAACTTTGCGCACCGCCCCCAACTCACCGGGAGGCGCCGGCCCCGCGGAGAGGCGCGCCCGGGGATGCCGCCTCCCGCGGAGCGCTGTCCGCGGAGCGCAGCCCGCAGGGGCCGGGCAGCGGCGCGGCGAGGGGAGGGGCGGCAGGAGCAGCAGCAAGTTGCGGCGCGTCTCTCTGCCCTCCCTCCTCCTCCTCCTCCCTCTCTCCTTCCCTCCCTCCCTCTCTCCTCCCCCGCCCGACAGGAGGGTCGGGGGGAGGCGGCGGAGAGGGACGGAGCTCCGCGGCCGCGGGCGGGCGCGCGTCAGTGCGCATGTCCCCGCGCCCGGCACCGAGAGCCGGCCGATGCGGGCGGGCAGCGCAGGCCCCGCGGCCCCCCGCCTCCGCGCTACGCAGCGCGCCTTTGCGGAGGCTGCGCGGGGCACCAGCCCGGCCTCCGCATCACCTTGCTCCGCGGAGGGAGGGGCGCGCCCTGGGGCCGGAGCCTTGCCGCAGTCGCCGCCCCCGGCGTCTCCAGGCTGCCCAGCTGGAGAGTGCTTCGGTGGCCAACCTGGAGAAGGAGGGGAAAAAAGGGATGAATCCAGGCGCCCCCTATTATTATTTTTTTTTTATCGCCCGTTAGGTGATCATGACTAATGAAGACGGGTATTATGACAAAAGGGACGTCCGCATAGTTATCGGTGGCTTTTTAATGTTGTACCAAGGTCTTTAAGTGAAAGAAATAACCGTATTTTACATGATGTAGGGAAGTGCAAGGACTTGGAGTGAAAGGAGCTGCAAGAGCAAAGGCAGGAAAGGCTGCAAAGGCAAAATGCCTAACTTAGATCTCTGGGGATTTTTTAGGGAAATTGCACAATTACCATAAGTTTCCACCCAGATGTAAGGACTGACCTAACACCCAGTGAGTTTCTTACTTCCTGAGAACAAGTTCAAACCCCATAGTCCTGCAGACGTCACATATGTAGCTGGCTCAAGCTTTGAGCCTGAATCTGCATTAGATGCCTTCCAAGAAAGGATTTACCAGTGCAGGGAAGCACGGACGCTTTTGTTGGTTGTTTTTCTAATAATCCAAATGCAGCAAGTACCATCAGCATTTTCATCTTCACCTAACCTTTGGCAAGATTATAGCTCAGTTTATTATCTTCATGCACATCCATTCAATGAATCCTCAGAGCTGGTCCTTTCTTCACATCATCTTTCAGTATTGCCAGCTCTTGGGTTCCTCTGTTGATTTGTTTGTGTTTTTTTTTTCCTCTGAGCTTTCTTTAAGCTTTTTGTCCAACAACTTCTGTCCTCACTTGGCGACATAGTCCATGTCTAGCAGAGTCTAGCCCATCTCAGTTTGTCCACATGGCCCCTGCAACAAAATGCATATTATTCCACCACGTAGGCTGCCAGTTTCTTGTAATATCCAGCTGATTATTTTCATTTTACCAATCTGGTGTTGCTTTCCTTCTCTGTTACTAACATGCCACTATACTGGCACAATGTAGCTGACATAATGATGTTTTTTTCAGACTGTGCCTCTGGTTTCCTTTGCCCACCCTTCTTGCAGAGGGTTCCCATCAAATCCTTCCATTAGTAACAAGCAGGCTTTGTGAAACCCCTAACATCTGCATCTACCTCCCACATGGTGTCTCTGCAAAGATCCCAACTATCTGAATGACTTTAACTCTTTCTCCTCCAATTGTGTTGACTTCTTGTCATTGTAGTCAATAAAGTTTTGCACACCTGGAGCACTTTTGTTTGAGACCAATGCTTGCCCAGCTCTGCTCAAAGACCATAGATGTCCTACAAAGCCCTGGTAGGCCATCACAGCCATTTGGTGCCTCCATGGTGTTTTCAGTTTAAAGTATGAAATTATGATCTGATTTGTAGGAAATTTTGGAGAGTAACAGTAGTGTGTAGGTCCAAAAAGACCAGGAACCAATGTTCTAGCAGCTACTCCCCTTCAGCTGTATCTTTTGGCACAGTTTGATATCATCAGCAAAATGCAACTTTCCTCAAGCTTTCACAAGGGGTGCACAAAGCATGCCAGCACACTGAAACCCGTAGGAACTTTCCATCTCTTTAAACCTACTATAGACATTCCCAGTTCTCCAGATACTTAGTTTACTTGGATTTAATTAATTGAAAAATCTTCCAAAAACCATAAGCTAAATCAAAACCATATACTTGCTTTTGAACAGGAGTGACTACATGTAGCATAAAAAGGGCATTACCGAAACAGTTTATACTCTCATCTTAACCTATACTCCTGTTGAAATGTAAACAAAGCCAAAGACAGCTCCAAAGGAGAGGGGCGGCTCTCCTTTGCCTCCCCCTTTCTTCTCTCCCACCTCCTCTCTCCCCTTTGCCCTCCAGCTCCAAATACCATTTGGTTTAATTTATCTCCCTCTGTATTTAGAAAAAAACCAATTATTTGAAGTTTCTCTTTTGAATCTAGGGAAGTGGGGTTTGCTCATTAACTAACCTTTATTTGCAGCCCTATTCAGCACACAGGCAAAGAGCAGGAAGGGAAGATGCCGAGAATGACAGAAAAGAGGCAGCCTGTGATCTCCTGTCAAAAGGGAAGGATCAGCCATGGAGTCAAAAAGGGGGTGGGGTGGGGAGGGGCGGCGTAAAGGCAACAGATAGCGGTCAGAGATGGAGGGAAAGGAACTGGGTAGGCAAGAGGCAAAGATGAAGTCCTTCAAAAAGGTTAGCAAAAATCAAGCAGTCTTAGACATGATTAATTCTGCACTCTGCAAGAGTGAAACTATTCCCTCTTGTCATTTCTGTGACAGGCGCTCCCAAAGGCCCCCATCGCTGCTGGAGCTCCATTATCTGAGGCACTGCGCTGGTACATAAATGACGTGGTCCCTGCCACAAGGGCCTTACAGTTTAGCATGAGCCAAAATGCAACAAAGGAGTGTAAAAAATAGCGTGAGGGACTAGGGGAGGAAGGACAGCTGAAACCTCGCAAGCCTATGTCACGCAACTTCATGGTTATAATCCTATGTAAATAATACAGGAATAATGTACATACATCATAAAGACCTACCCTCCATCGCCAGTATTTCCATTGCTTTTTCTTCTCCCATGCAAGAACCAGGAAAAATCAAGCACCCAATTTAACCTGTTGCCCAAACGGCTGTTGTTGGCAGCAGTTAGGGCAGCAGGCTAACACAGTGACAGCTGAAGCAAAAGGCGTAGGAGCTGCTGGAGGTCACAGCCCTCGACCTGTAACATTTTGGGAGCGCGGCAGCAAGGTGCAGCTGGACACGTACAACCTTCGCCCTGACCCTGGCTGCAATAGCCCATCCCTGTCCCTCGTTCAGCCCCCGCGCTGCCCCGTGTCGTACCGGCACAACTCTTTGCAAATGAGCTGGATAAAGAAGGTGTTTTCCAGCTGGATCAGTTCCCAGCCCAGCTCCCGGTGAAGGCATACGGACACCCCGGCCGCCCGGCCGGCCAGTGTGGGCCGGAGCAGGGGGGCAGGCAGAGGGGCAGCGGGGCTTGTAGGAGCTGCTGGAGGCCTTAAGCTCCAGATGCACAGGACTGGCCTCACCTGCGTGTGTGCAAAGCAGATGGTTTTACTAAACTGCATTTTCAGATGTCTAAAGTGGATTTAGATGCTGAAATTGAGGATTTTAGGTTTCCATTTCCTAGGAGGGTAAGCCCTGAGCCAGCAGTTCACCTCCACCGAAATGAGGAGGCCCCGTTTCCGGCCGTGCAATCCCATCATTTCTCTTTTATCAGCTCTGCTACCTGTGGATGAATGAAGCCCTTCACTCATCAGCGCTGTTCACTAACTGAGCAGAAACGTGACCCAGAAACAGCTGCCTGGTTTTCTGCTGGGTCAGTGAGTTGAATCAGCTCACAGGCAAGTCAAGCTCCAGAGCCACCACAAGTGAGGAGGCAGGGTCTTTGGCTGGGAAGAGGTCTGGGTCAGCGGAGAGGGAAAAGGAGAAGGAACAAGACTTCCCCCTTATGGCAAGAGCAAGCCACTGGATATGCTCAGGTGCCCATAGATGCAGCTTCAGAGGTCAATTTACATGTGTTAACCCAGGAATGCACGAACTCTGTGGGAGCCGGCAGCTCTGCAGTTTGCTGCAATCCCTAAATTCATTGCTATTTTATATAGTAGTAGCGCGATCCTAGTTCTGCATTTCTTATTCATGTAGAAGTACTCATTAAAGAGGTTTCAATAAGTAATTGGGGAAAAAATCTGAGTTCTCAGCCTGCAGGGCTCTGCAATTTGGGGAAAAGGAAGTATCTTTTGAAGATATGTTGAGGTATATCCCCTAATTATCATTTGTGTATAGTATAAGCAAAGCCATTATAAAGAGAATGCAACTTTAAACGACTCAAGTGTACATTTCCCATGGGTGACTAACGTAGAGAAGTGGGTTTAAATGAGCCCTTCTAGTGTCCCTCACCCATTGCACTTTGTGTGATTTAACGTGCTACTTAAGACAGCGGAGAGGCTCATCCCTGCTCAGCTCCGTTCTTCCTGCACACTGGAAAAAAAAATTTGAATAGACTGACGTGTGTTTCTTTCTTCATGCCAGCCCTGCATCACTCCTAGCCTCTCATCCATCTAAGCGTGGACTTTGTCCTCACTTAACGGAGCATATTATGGAATTGCCCCGAGCTGCCCACAAAAATAACAAAGACCTCTCTATAGGTACGTTGTTGGCCTGGTTTTCAAAAAGTCTGAGCAATCCTACTTCTTTAAGGAGCAGGAGGACCTTTTCACCTCTGGAAATCAAACCATTAGGGATAGGAAGGGGACTTTAAAAGGAGGTGTGGGGACTGTTTGGGAAGCATTGCTTCCATTCAAGGAGCACATCAGTAAGAAGCTGCCACCAACAAGGGGACAGCATAAATAATCTAATAGAAATTTCTTACAGGCCAAAAAAATCCTGTGAAAGCCTGGATGGCCACATGCCACATCTCTAAAATCAATGACAAATGGCATTATGGTTGAAGCACGTAAAATAGTTCTGTCAAAGAAATGGCTCCTAGCGTGGCCGATTTCTTTGAGATGGTCATCATTAGTTCTGCCTCCTGGTTAATGCTGAGACCTTGCGGGCAGGTAAGCTATTGTCTGACAGAAGCGTGGGGCCTAGGCTTTCTCCAAAGGACAGAAATTTATTAAACGGACAAAGTAGTTCCTTGTGACGCCACCATGGGAGAAGTCCACTTCCATGCTGTCCATCAAGGAGGCAGGAGAGAAGACTAAAGGAGCTGCTCTACCTGGCCAGCAGCGCCTGGACCCATCCTTAGCAAAGGACCGGTCTTCCCCACCACAGGGTGGGCTCCAGGAGCCTGGCTGTGGCTTCTGCCTCACTTTTGCCAGCCTTGGAGAGCCGTGGCTGGGCTGCGGTGACTCCTCAGCAGCACAGCTTCAGGGGAGCAGAGCCAGGTTCGCGGTGCATCCGCCAGGCACTATTCCACACACAGCTTTCCACCCAGGAATCCTATGGTCATGAGACATGAGATTTTTTAGGCTCATCAATTCTGGTGACACAATCCAGCAATTTATTTTTAGAGGGAGTGAGCAGGTGTCCATGGCAGCATTTTAGCTGACGGTGTTTCAGTATTGCTATCCAGGAGCTCTTCATTGTTCTTTATGTCTTAACTCCTTACTGGAAAATACGGTTGTTTTTACTGCTTTACTTGTTTTTAGCTTTGGGAATGGCCTGAACAGGACAGAGGAAAACACTTGCACCCTTAAACTGACTTTCATCTCTCAGACTTTCTGCATGCTGGTAGGGAACTGGAGAAGTGGTACTAATGATTCGTCTCCAGCATTGATTGTAGATGATGATTAGGAAAGAGAACGAAAATAAGAAATTAAAACTAATAGCCATAACTGATTGAGAAAATATTTTGGTTCAGAAAATCTCATCAAAATCAGTTTTTTTCACAAATATTAGAAATCTGGGTATGAATTGTTCAGTCAGAAAATTGGTTGCTAGTATTAAAAATAATGACAATTTACGTTCACAAACTGCTTCTTTTTTTTTTTTTTTTTTGCATAACTACCTTAAGTAAAATCTTTAAGACTGCTGTGATATAATCCTCCATCATTATTTTTAAACTGTCATTCAAGAACATGTAGGATCATAGTGTTCATTTTCTAGGAGAAACAATATAGTAAGTGAGTTTGACCCAAACCCATCTGAATGTAATTACTAGGCTGGCAGACTGGCTTCTAATGAGCGTCACAAGCATCATGCCTGAATCTACAAGTTACTTAGTCTATCTGAGCTCCCACTCTTTGTATTAAAAATGTGATAAACACGCAATTTCAGTTTGCTGCAGCAAAGTTCAGGACACACTGCTGACTTTGGTGAATAAAAGACCAATTTCCCATTGCTAAATATGAACAGAGATGCTGCTGCATCATGTGTAAAGAGGCTGAAGTGATCCTTAAAAACACATGGAAAAAAACCCATCAAGAAATCCAAGCCGTTGCCACAGAGGAGCCCGTTACGAACGTCTAGCCTGACCACAAAGCAAGTGTTTGGAAGCAAATCAAAACCTGCCTGAGGAACTGAGTAAAAAAGATTTCCCAAATTCACTAATGCTCATTTCAATTAATAGCCCACCTGCCAAGTGTAACGAACCTGAACATATTGTGGCCATTAATGCTCAAAAGTCACTTTTTGCCAAAAAAATAGAAAGACACATTATTGAAAGGAAAATCACTAACATTGCCACTCTGTCACATGCTGAGGTAAAAGGTTGATTCTTGCGAAGGCTAGAAAAATTTCTTTGCCTTTAGGCTAAGAATAATTAATTTTTACTCACAAAGACACCAGAAAAATATGGAGAGCAGGAAGGAGAAGAGCTGAAGTCACAGTCCAGAGCGAGGGCTGTGGTGGTGCAGGAGGTGAATTACATTTCTCAGGGTGAAAATTGTTCTGATCTGAGATCAGAAATTAGTGGATGAGGCACTGCAGCCCATTCCCACCCCAAATGGGAAAGTACAGGGTCTGTCTCCCTGGTTCACGGTCTGGGCGAGGGGCTCCGGTGCGGGAGGGCTCAGGTCCTGGGGGGTGGAAGCAGTCCGGGTGAACGCTCAATTTGAACGACAAATGCTTCACCGATGTATGACTTCGTTTCACAGCTGACTGCATTTAGGAAGAGGTTTGAAGGATTACAGCCTAAAGTGGCTGACCTTTCCCACCTCCCTTACCAGGAAGCTGGAGGTCCAACTAAAGGTTCAGCATTACATGGCACGCTAGATGCTGTGCGTGGGGTCAGGCTCGTGGCTGTCCGCCTTACAAGAAGCCCCATCACAAGGGCTACAGGTGGGGGGAATGACCACAGGGGCATCAGCTCCCCTGAAAGCAGCAGCAGCCCGAGGGAGGTGAGTTGAGCCAGCCCCTGTCCACAGCTGTGACACTGAGCAGTCCAGCTCCCATACGTTTTACTTCTGTAGCAGTTTTTCTTTCAGGCTTCTCTGGATGGCTTTGAGTTGTCAGGCAATCAGAAAAGAAGCCTGGAAGACCTGAAAAAAATTAATAAATGTATTTTGAACCTCAAGAATTATTTTTATGGCTATGTATATCTCCCCTCTCTGTTGGTATCTTACAAATAAGAAAAAAGGATTTTAAAAATAACCTTGAAGTTCAATTTTAATACAGGCATCATAATTAATTAAAACTGCAGAAATTAATTTTGACATAAATGCATACTTCAGGTGCCCCAAGACAGGGATGTATTTAAAATGAGAAGCAAACAAAATCCATTGCATAGAGAAAAATTACAGACAGAATAAAATTGAAACAAGTCATTATTTGAAATGCAAAAAGTTAATATATATGTTTTAAAATAAGTTAGATGAAAGATTTTTCTGCTTTCTTTTCCCACCTTTTCAAATCTTGTGGAAGGAAACATGCCCCAGGCAAACTCAGGAACTACTTCCTTTTTGATAAAAAGGCCTTTCTGTTTCAAAGGCTATCATCTGCTCAGTTATATAGCTAAATCTATTTCCAATTCAAGCAGAGTAAAGCTTTTGATTTAGTACAGTGTTAATGTTAGGAAAGACATTTAATCCTCAATTTTCTGAAGTCTCTCTAAACTACTGGCAGATACTACCCTGTATCTCTATGCAACATTCACTCTCCAAAATGTCTGCTACTATTTTTTGTTAGGATTCTTTTTTTTTTTTTTTTTGGTAACAAGGCAAATATAAAAGAAAATAAGCCAAATTGATACCTTGGTCAGAAATATTAGCTCAATTCCAAGGGACCTGGTAGAGGGGGAGTCAGTTGTCCCGTGTTGGCTGGAACAATCCTGGCATGCTAACCCTTTTCGGACGTCTTCAGGTGCTGTTTTCTTCCAGGTCTTACAAGCTGTAGGCGGCACAGCCTGCTCCTGCCTTTGCAACCTTGCACGCTGCACGGTGAGGTGCCCTCTGGGGTGCTTCTGTGGGGGGTCAGGTGGGTGTTTCAACTCCACTAAAGGCTGATCTCCCCGTCTCTAACTTATATGGTAGGGTAGTAGAGGGAAAAGTCTTCCTGCTCATGAAACCAGGTGATCTGGTTGGCATCTGCCATGGTTGTCCCCCTCCATCTTGTCTGCCTAACGCCTCTCCTGTGCCAGCAGAAGAATTCCCATGCAGCGTTAGCCTGGACAGGGCCTGGGAATGGTGGGGGGGGTGCCACAGGTGCAGAAATCCTTCCCTCCTTCACATAGCTGATGGTCCTAACCACAAAAACGGGGATACACAGACAGAGGCTTTCCTTCTGGCCACAGCAAGCCACTGCAGTGCTGTGCTGGTGCCACCACTTTTTGACTTATCATGGCATTTATATCACTTACCACCCAGCGTTATTTATAAAAATGCAGATTACTTTAAATATTGTTCTCAGTTCCTTGAACTGGTGACCAGATCTGGTAGAGCTGATGAAGAAACAATATGCAATTCCCTACATGTCCTTCAAGCTACAGCGTAACAGCTAATTTGCTGACTTGTGTCCTTTTTTCCTTCACCAGATCCTTTTTCTTCCCTTCCCCACTGGCCATACTGTGTAACCATACCCCAGAGATATTAATGTAATTACTGAGCAAGACAAATCAATGTGGGTTTTGAACTGCCTGGGTGTTATGTTCCTGCCCTCTTTTCTGGGGCAGGCCTTGTACAGGGGAGCAGAAACATGCTCTCTAATAACCTCGCCAAATCCTCAAAAGGTCTAAAGTGATGCAGGAGATCATTTTACCATTACAGTGGTAGTGAAACAGCAGTTACAATGTCTGTCCGAGCTTCTGCTATAAAATAACATACTTGAGGAGTTCCTAACGCAGCTACAGAAAATGTTGCTCCACTTTTTACTGAGGCTGATATTATAAAATCAGAAGCAAATCCTTAAAGAGCTTAAGATAATAATCTGGTTGAGTTTAATTTATGAGAAGTCTTTCTTGTGTTTAAGAGAGCGATTAATGATTTGCTCCGTATAAGCTCACTGTCCGCTGGCGTCGGAGTCAGGTATTCCTTTGTCTTTGTTTTAGGGTGAAAAGTCCGTGTACAGACCTGGTGCCATACCTCCAGACCTGGTGCCATACCTCCAGACCCGCTGCTCCACACCACCTCATTTGACAGCTTTCAGCTACCGCGCGCCCAGCTTGAGGAGCACACGAACAGCAGTGGAACGTGCCGAACATGCCTGTCCCGGGCTTTCACCACCTCCCTCTGGCACGGGTAAGTAATATTCCAACACGGCCTTCCCGAGAGACTGCCTTAGGGAGCAAGGGCTGTGGAGAAAGCTGGTGTTGTTTTAACCCCAAGAATTAGTATAGTCAACTGAGAAAGACTGCGCAGCATAATTCTACATACACATAAGCCTGGTTTTAGTAAAGCTGCTATTTTGCATGAAGAAAGAAAAAAAAAAAAAAGGAGGGAAAAAACCCCAGAGTCTTCCAGCAACTTTTTTACAAAAGGGAGAAAAGCAGAAGAAGAAAGTCATCAAAGATTAGAACATCTCTGGGGATGCAGAGACTGCCCTTTGCGACCAATTCCCACAGGGCCTTCCATGTCAGCTCGCTCCTTGGGTGTGCTCATTACGAAAACTATCGTTGTTTTCCCAACGTTAAGCTTCCAAATTCCATTTTGTGACTCACCTTTGTATTATTTGTCATTTCAGGAGGATGCTATATCCCAGTAAAACATTACAATTTTATGGTGCTGGAACGCCAGAAGGATTTGGAGTGACTTTCACCAAGCCACCTGAAAAGTAGGTCAGTGGCTATACATTTTAAAGAGAACTGCAGTGCTACAGCAGAAACTGAGTTAATCCTGATGTATATGATGAATACACCCCCTAACCTCGCTGCAGGGGACAGTCTGAAGATAAATATGTCTTCACTAATCTTTTCTCAACTTATTATTTCTAAAGGGAAAGGCCTCATGACATTTTCTTTTTCATTAAATACTGTGGGGCAAAACCTGTTCAGTTTGTTTGTTTGAACAGAGGCGTCTAAATCCAGACTTAGCCTGTAAACTCCTGGGATGGGACAGTAACATTTCATGGAAACAGAAGAAGATATAATAAAACTTAGTTTAAATTAATTTATATCTGGAATTCCTCTTCCTAATGTATATCTGCAAGTAGCTGTACTTAGATAAAGGACAGACCTCTCAGAGTGATGGTTCAGCTAATGAAATGCATAGGTTTAGGTCTATGCAGCTACACAAAGTCACCGTGAAAACCCTGCAGGAAAGCCCGAGCGTATTCTAACTTACTGAGTTTCCCTAGAGCAGTTCTTCCCTGCTGTATTTCATTTCAACCTTGGTTTGTAGCTTTTAAACAGCTATTTTTAAAATACTGAAATCTCTTTTTAGCTGGCAGGCAGAAAGCGTAGGCTGCAGGCAGAGAGACGGGTAGGGAAAAGGAGGAAAGAACGGAGAGTAAATCTGAAGTACATCAAAACAAATTTAAACATTACATTACATAATGTAACATGTAAACTCTTTTTAAAACAATACTAAAACAGTTTTGGACCGAGCAGACACCAGAGGACAGAGCAGGGACAAACACGCTAACTAAGCTTACACACATTGCATGGAGGTGCTCTCAGAACAGTTCCCATTGAATTATAAACCCTTGGACTAATGTGAGGGGAGAAAAAAAAGACAAATTTTCTGTCAATAACTAAAAATAAAAATAGAAATATCCAAATAACTACAGGTTGCCTAAGATGGGGACTGCTGAGGGGAGATCAGGGATTGTGCAAAGGACTGAGGTGGCCTCCTAGGTGGTGCACAAACAGGAGGTCCCAGTGGGACACGCAGCTTGAGAGGACTAACAGGGAGCTCAAAGAAGCAGGAGATGGACAGAAAGAAACATGGCAGTGACAGACCCATTACTTGAATAACATCCAGGCTTTGAAGGCTGTATGTCAGACAGGCTACAGAAAAATGGCAGCAGCAACCAGCACTGTTGCTGGTCCTGTTGGGGCGATTGGCAGAGTGGGCAGT
This sequence comes from Phaethon aethereus, assembly GCF_964289735.1. Classification (NCBI taxonomy): domain Eukaryota; kingdom Metazoa; phylum Chordata; class Aves; order Phaethontiformes; family Phaethontidae; genus Phaethon; species Phaethon aethereus. Next base: position 32,859,132 of record NC_138582.1, on the reverse strand, counting down.
GCTGAGGGCAGTGATGGTCTGATGGCCTCGAAAGGTTTTGTCCTGAGGAGGAGGGGACTGTGCTGGTGAGGAGCAGCTTCTGTGCAGATCGGGAGACTCTGCTGAGAGGTAGAGTCATGAGCAAGAGGACCAAAGCTGTTCTCCAGGGCTTTTCTTTTGGTGAAAGAGAGAGAAATATCTATAAAAAAATCTTCTAATTAGCTTGTAAATGAGGAGATTCTGAAGTGATCTGTCACAGGCTATAAATAACACGGTTCAAAAAACAAAGTCTTGTTAACAAGACTTTGTTAACAACAAGACTTCGTTAACAACAAGACTTCTTAAGTCTTGTTAACTTTGTTAACAAAGTCTTAGCAAAGATTCAGTGGATGGTAGCTGGAGCTGGATAAGTTTGAGCTAAAAATAAAATGTAGATCTTGACCAGTGAAACAGCTTATGACAGGATGTGGTTAGCTTCTCTCGCACGTTAAATCTTTAAATCAGGATTAGATTTCCCTCTTAAAAAATGCTGTCATTCAGTCAGCAGAGAGACGTTCAGCACTGCATTCCCAGGTAAAGGGTAAAATCATCAGGAGTTACACTGAAGCCTGCAGTGATGCACCTCAGACTTAAAATCTGTGACTCTAGAATAACCACCCTTAAGCAATATGTGATTACAAGGGTTGAAACTGTGTATTAATTACCACTGAAAAGCTAATCAAAGTGGGTTCGTAAATCAGGCAACCATAAAGGACAAACTATAGAAACAAGTTAATTTTCAGCACTAGGAAAATATGTAGGAAGGAAAAGTGTTTCCTGAGAGTACTATTTCTCCTTTGAAACAGCCTTGTGTAGAATGATTAATTTATTGTAGGCTTTTTGTGGCTGATGCATACTTAAATGTTTTCACTTGTGCATAGGTGCATAAATTGCAAAAGGTCCATGTAGTTTAGGGCTATGTAGGATTACAGAATTGCCATTCTGAGCACAGTCTCACGCTGAAAGCCGAGATGGGATGTGGGTCCTTCTCCTGCACAGCAAGATTATTTCTCTGAGCGGAGGATGTTAGCTTCTGTGAGACATGGATGAACAGCTCTAGCTTTGCCCAACTGAGAAAGGCTGCAGATGAACTTGCTATAGGAACATAAACCTTAGAAGCATGTAGATGCTTGTGAAATCCTCTGGGGATTTCACCCCTAGTGTCTTAATGCATCTGGTTAATTGTCAAGTGCCAAGTCTACATTCATCAATTAAATGAGAATCATTACAAACTGTCTCACCCATTGTCACAGAGGCAAAGGTTCCTTTCAACTCTAATAAATTAAATTAAATTGGCTCAAACCCTGCAACCACAGGCAGATTGGCTTTGTGTTGAGAGGCATTAGTTTGATTGACACCTGTCTGGTTGACCAGGAGTGGTTACCAGAATGAATAGCATCAGACAAAGGGGTTTTGTGTATTATGGGAGGCATTTTACATGTACAGTCACACCATCATCTGGTGGATGCAGTGCCCGGGAGAAGCATCCAACCAGTTATGTAGCATTTCTGGCTTTAGGTTAGAATATAGGAGTCTTCTTACGGAGCTCTGAACATGTGGCTAGATATGTGTAAATGTTATTGCTGTTGCTTTTTCATCCATGTCTATCAGAGGCATCAAGCAGGAAACAACATGCATCTGCATAGAGCAGCCTGTATCAGCAATAGTGTGGCCAGCAGGAGCAGGGCAGTGATTGTGCCCCTGTACTCGGCACTGATGAGGCCGCACCTTGAATCCTGTGTTCAGTCTTGGGCCCCTCACTGCAAGAAGGACATTGAGGTGCTCGAGCGTGTCCAGAGAAGGTCAACGAAGCTGGTGAGGGGGCTGGAGCACAAGTCTTATGAGGAGCGGCTGAGGGAACTGGGGTTGTTTAGTCTGGAGAAGAGGAGGCTGAGGGGAGACCTTATCGCTCTCTACAACTACCTGAAAGGGGGTTGTGGTGAGGTGGGTGTTGGTCTCTTCTCCCAAGTAACTAGTGATAGGACGAAAGGAAATGGCCTCAAGTTGCGCCAGGGGAGGTTTAGATTGGATATTAGGAAAAATGTCTTTACTGAGTGGTCAAACATTGGAACAGGCTGCCCAGGGAGGTGGTGGAGTGACCATCACTGGAAGTGTTCAAAAAACGTGTAGATGTGGCACTTCAGGACATGGTTTAGTGGGTGTGGTGGTGTTGGGTTGATGGTTGGACTTGATGATCTTGAAGGTCTTTTCCAACCTTAATGATTCTGTGTGTGTGTGAATTCAGTAAAAAAACATATTCATATATGAGGTTTTCTCCACATTTCTTCCCAGTTAGCAAACGCTCTGGTGTCCACCAACACCTACAGTTTACCTTTGTTCCCAGGAAGCAGATCTAGCTGATCTTTACCTTGTCTATGTGTTTTTAAAAAGTCTTTTTTACCATTAGGGCCGCCTGCTCACCAGAACTTCCTGGTTTTTAACAGTTTCACCAGATCACTGTCTGCAAACATAAGCCCCTACACGGCATCACTGGTAATTCACCTTTGCTAAACCTCATCTGCGTTGAATATATTCTGAGCAACCACCGCAGACTTGCATTCGGTATGAGGAAGCTGTATTGCCACACCGACAATGTGGTTGTGTTCTGGCAGCAGACGGTTGCATGTGAAATAAATAAATAGTATTTGGCCGGGAGCAGTTCAGGGTCAGTGCCGACAGTTTAGCTTCACAGCTGGTGCAAATCAAGGGGGTTTTACTTAAGCCATTGAACATTCTTCCACTGGGGGCTCTGGTACACGGGATTTCTGAGAAGAATGGGAAAAGCTTGAAAGAAGATGTGCCCACTTTAAAAATTTAACCTTTGATAACACGTTGTGTAGTTGAATTACACAGCTGTGGCTACTTCAAAACACAGTTAAACAGGCTGCGATTTTGCAAACATTTAAAATTGGAATAAACAGCATGGGAACTCAATGGCTATGGTTATATGCAAATCAATATCCTAACTGTATAAGAAAGGCTTAATGTTCTGACTTGCTCTTATGAATTCAGGTACAAAAGAACTCAAAATGATGTACCAAAAATGGATTATTGAAGAGGAATATACCTATGATTTCATCACGTAAATATAACTGATTGTCAGCTAAATACATTTGGTGTTGAGTTTTCTGGGCTGGTTCTTGTAGGATACCTCATTCTGGGAAACGTTCAGTCAAATTTAGTTGCAGCATTACCTTCTGGTCTCTGTTACTAGAATTCCTTGTCTAGAAGAAGCGGTGTCGCTTCTGTCTTCCTTCCTTTTAGCGCTTTTGGTGTGGTTCTCATAGCAGAGACACAGGTGGGTGTAACCACAAGCACACACCGCCAGCGAAGCAACAGAAGCGGTCTGCACGGACGGTTTCACCAGAGGTGGTGGCAGATGGGGGTGACGGCTGATAATCTTGCGCTTGGGAACATGGTGCTTGTGGTTTTTTTCAGCACTCTGAAGATAAGGGCTTCTTCTAACCTATTTCTCTTGCTCCTCTCAATCATTTGAGCACAGCAAATTTTAGTGATTTGCCACTGGCTTCTCCATGTGCTATAGGCTGTCATGTCAGTCAGAGTGATTTATGCAGCAAAGCAGTTGGTGCTGGAGACCCATTGTCTGTACCATGTGAGGAAGCTGTATTTTTACAGGGTTTGTGGTATGATTATGTAATTGGCACCAGAAGTTTGCATCTTTCAGGGAGCGTTTCTGGACCAGGTCTAGTCTGCTCCTATGGTTTGAATGCCCGTTGTGGTTGGAGCCCATTATGTGTCTTCTGTTTTAGTTTCATCTGAAAGGAGTTCATCTCATACCCTGCAAGATCACTCCAGGATGACAACCAAACCAGCTGGCTGGAATCAGAAGATTCACTTCTGAACTGAAATGGCAATCTAGATGTGTAGACAGTATCTTTATAGAATTGTGGGGAAGGTTATTTTTAAAAGACTGAAAAAAAAATAGTCGTCTTCTGGGTTTAAAATATCTACATTTATGAAGATGGTACAACATTTGCTCTATTAATGAAAATGGACGTAAGTCTAGCAAGCATAATACCATGATCCACAGCTCCTGGCACCTTTTTCTCATATGATGGGCCTTTCCAGGGACCTCCCTCCCTCTTGCTTCTGAAAGCAGAGCAGCCAAAAAGCGATTCTTGCTTTTCATAGAATTGGGATAGAATTCAGTGAGCCAGGAGTAACTGGCTGCTGTCCCAAAATTGTCTTGCAGAGATGGAAGCAGAAGAACTCTGTGACCCCAGCCTGAGCCTGGGTCCTTAAGATACTGTCACTTGCATGAGGTGTGCTCAAAGCCCTCAGCCCACAACAGAAATCACCTCCAGCACATCGCTGCTAGCACACCCACCCACAGATGAAGCTGAAGAAGGAAATGATATAAATCAGACCCAGACTGAATGCAGTAATGTGTATGGCAGTATCACTCTGATGATGGGGTAGGGGAAGCTGTGTGTCTATTAGAGCCATAGAGAAGTCCTAAGAACGTGAAGTGGCTGCGGTCTTTGCAAAGATTGCTGCGCAAATCTGTGGTAAACCTGGAAATTTTTTTCTGAGAAATGACCATTCATAGGTGTCCAGGTCAATGCTTAACTGTCAGCTTTAAGAACTGTTTCATTGCTCATGCAAGAGACCCAAAGGAAAATCCACAGATAGGGAGTTCATGCTGATGGCACTGTTGGACCTATGGAGATTACACAGGAGGTCAACAAAATTAATTTATAGTAGCTTTTCTAAAGAACAGAATCAGTGGATGCATCAAAAAATTTAATATGTTAAGGAGAGTAAGCACTTCTTTGGGGAAGGCAAATCATGCCTCCAAAAAAGCACTAGAGCATGAGAAGAAGTCAACAAGCATTTGGACAACTCATACTGTTGATATATTCTTCTTAGACTTTCAAAAGCTATTTGAAAGAGCTTTTCAGCATAAGCTCCTAAAAACAATGCTATTCATTCCATGAATGAAAAAGGTTGTTTCTCACCTGGAAAAATGCCTGGTTTAAAGATAACAAGCAAAGGGTAGGAATAGAGGTGTTGTTTTTGCAGAAGGGAGAGGTCACTCTGGGGAGACGGAGCCCTGAAGACGTCTCTGAGAGCTTGTGCTGTTCAAGATATTTGTAACTGATCTGAGATGACTGATGAATTGCAGGCTATCATTGTGTGATGATCCTAAAGTATTCATGTAGGAAAGGAAAAGGCCAACTCTGAATAGATGAATGAATAAGCTGGGTAATGAAATGGAAGATGAATTCAATGTAGGTGAATGTAAGGTGATGAACATGGGAAAAAAACAACCCTATATGCAATGATGGGTTATGAATGAGTTGAAAGACACAGGATGAGATTTCAGAATAAGTAATTCTCTAAAAATGTCAGCTCAATACACAGTAGTGATCAAAAAAAGCAAGTCTAATTTTAGGAATTACTAGGGAAATGAATAAAGAACATATCAGAAATTATTATTTTGCATACTGCTAATCCAGGTTTTGAATGCTGTATGCAGTTCTCGTCTCCCTATCTCAATATGTATAAAGCAGAACTAAAAAAAGTGTACAGAGGGAGAAAGAGAAGACAAAAATAAGAAATAAGGAAAGACAGAAAGATGGAAGGAAGGAAGGAGAGAGAAAGAGAGAGAAAGAGAGAAAGACAGAAAGGGAGAAAGAGAGAAAGAAAGAAAGAAAGAGAGAGAGAGAAAGAAGGAAAAAGAAGGAAGGAGGGAAGGAAGAGAAGGAAGAGAAGGAAGAGAAGGAAGAGAAGGAAGAGAAGGAAGGAAGGAAGGAAGGAAGGAAGGAAGGAAGGAAGGAAGGAAGGAAGGAAGGAAGGAAGGAAGGAAGGAAGGAAGGAAGGAAGGAAGGAAGCAAGGAAGGAAGGAGGGAAGGAAGGAAGGAAGGAAGGAAGGAAGGAAGGAAGGAAGGAAGGAAGGAAGGAAGGAAGGAAGGAAGGAAGGAAGGAAGGAAGGAAGGAAGGAAGGAAGGAAGGAAGGAAGGAAGGAAGGAAGGAAGGAAGGAAGGAAGGAAGGAAGGAAGGAAGGAAATGAACTGAGGGGAATTTTTCCTAGATATTAGGAAAAATTTCTTTACTGAGAAAGTGGTCAAGCATTGGAACAGGCTGCCCGGGGAGGTGGTGGAGTCACCATCACTGGAAATATTCAAAAAACGTGTAGACGTGGCACTTCAGGACATAGTTTAGGGGACATGGTGGTGTTGGGTTGATGGTTGGACTTGGTGATCTTAAAGGTCTTTTCCAACCGTAATGTTTCTGTGAAACATAATGGAGTCTACAGAGTAATGGGTGACACAGAGAAAGTGAATAGGGAATCATCATTCCCTGTCTCAGTGTAAGAAATACGATAAAACAAATGCAACAAGCAGACAGCAATTTCAAAACCAACAAAAGGAAATAGTCTTCATACGAGGTACTGTTTAAGCTATGAAATGCTTTGCTACAGGGCGTGTGGGATGCTAATAATGTACATGGGTTAAAAAAAGCAACTGGCATAAATTAATGGAAGAATAATCTATTGAGGGCTATTAAGTACATGCTACATATTAAGTGCCTACCGTTGAGTGCATTTAATAGGCTATTAAATACCACCTCTAGCTAAGGAAGTCCCTGAGCCACAACACACTGGAAGCTGGGAGAGACTTTCAGAGAAATATCATTATGTGCTTGTCCTTCTCTCATGCCCTTCCTTTGGCATTTGCTATTGGTCCCTGATGGAGTGAAGAAACTGGGTTAGATAGACCTTTGGTCTGGCCCAACATGGTCGCTCCTATGTCAAGGGTGATGTTTGGAAGATGCTACCTTTGAGGCTGAAAGATGACAAACCCAACAAAGACAGCAGTGGCTTGGGTCCAACCTACACCTCACCAAGGAGAAGCCATGCTCTAGTGGCTGGTGAGATTTTGAACGGGCAGGACATGTCTACTCTGACAAGGACATGTATTTTGGCATCTCTGCATTAGGAATTCTTTTTTTGGGGGGCATAAGGTTGCAGAGAACTAGTGCCATTTTCACCTTCCGAGACTAAGACATGGATAGAAATACTGGAATATATGCTTTTTTTTATTATATTAGCAAAGGCATGGCTCTCCCACCAATGAAATTGTGTAACAACATAGTAATTAATTTCACATATATTAAGTTTGTGCCTGCAAGGATGAAAGAATAGCTCCTGACAGTGCTATCATCTATATGCAAAGAGATGATAAAAAATATTTTTTAAATTTTCAATATCTAGCATGTTCTACACATTGCTATTCAATACTATATTCCAGCTGTCATTTCTAAATTACTTCAGCTGTATTCCCTCCTGTAATGATAGAAGCACACTCCTTAACAAAAGCTGGCTGTCAAAACAGAGTATTCCATTTTGAATCAATTAATTTTATGTGTACATCTAGACCTGCAATAAAATATATGTGGAATAATTGTCTGCTGGAGTACAGCTTATGCCTAACACCCAAAGTAATTAAAACTATATGAGGACAATTTTGACAGTGTACTTTATCATCGGGACTTATTTTCCCATCACACCCTCAGAGGGCAATTTGATAGCCATGTAAACAATTAATCACCTATGAATGAACAATGAAAGCTTTCTCAACAGTCCAGAGGCTTCACTTCCTTAGCAAACCCGTTGGTACATAGCAACAGCAGCTTTAGTGCCAGTGCCACAGACCGTGTGGGGGCTCTGGTTGGTAGAGGAGCAGAGGAATTTGGCTCCCTTTGCTCTCCAAAAAACTCGTCTGCTCTGCTCTCCCATCTGAATGGAGGAGCACAAGTATGAGTTATACCATGCAACACAAGTTGCTACCAGACATGTTATGAAGACATGTTTTTAATCCATCAGGCCATCATTATTTGATGACATGCATGCTTGAAGTAGCTGATATGCAGCATCCGCCTTGATACGAAGATGCATGAGCACTTGACTTGGATTCACCGAGGGAACTACGTGGAACTCCCCTCCTCTTTGTCCTCCTGCCAGCCCCTGTCCCATGTTGCATGCTGTGGTCCTAATGCTGCGATGTGGTAGCAACCTCCTCCTCCATGTCCTCATTTGGCCTTGAATGATGCGTGTTTTCACAAAAAGATGAAGAAAGCAGTAGCCCTTTTCAACTGTTACACATGGTGGTTGCTGCCCAGAAGGACTCCTCTCAAAACCACTTGTAGTGAGAAAGATGGGAGGAGGACAAGCTATTCAAACAAACTGAATACTAAATGCAGAGCAGGCTTCTGCTTATGGCATCCTGAAAATTCCTGCTTTGTAGGATCAACATACTCGTGTTTTGTGTCTGCATGGATGTTGGGAAGACACTAAATGCATTAAAGGTTAATGCATAAGAGCCAGGACACTGACACACTCTGAATGGAGGTTGTGTTGTGTGTCCTGTAATACAGACAGCATTTTGTTGTGTTGGTGGAGGAATTTCAGCACGTGGTAAATCTGCCAGAGATGTAAAGCAGTATGTAGGAACCTGACCCTCCGCAGAACGTGGACAAATGTGTAGGGGCCCTCCTGCTGCGACAAGGGAAGTCTCTAGTATTGTAGCCAGAGCACAGAGGCTTTGGACCTGGATTGTCTAAGCTTGATCAAAACTTGTCCTGGCTTTGGGGTAGCAAATCCCAATTCCCTCCCTCAAGTTTCTCCCATTCCTGCCACTGTCAGAGAAGCATTGCTGGGAGTAAAATAGGTCCCTGGAGAGCCTGATAAACAGAGCTCTAACAACAGAGAAAGAGCCCCTGGAGAAAGCTGTGTACAAATTTGCCTTTATGCTTGAAGGTGCTTTATGCTTCCAGGATACTGGAAACTGTGGAGTACTGAGAGGACAAAGATTGGCAAGCATTATTTTGTTTAGAAAAATGTATTTGAGCAGAGATAAGCAGAAAGGCAGTCTTTATCATGGGAATGTAATTGCCAGATATAATTATTACCTTTTCAAAAACAGAAATTCACAAAATTGTATTGGGCTTTTTTTTTTTTTTAAAAAGTGGATGCCAAAATACCTGCTTCTAAATAAGTGACTGATCCTCTGAATTCCTGGGTGCTCAGCTCTGCTGACAGACCATGGATCTTCACTTTTAAAAGTTCTGGGTAATTGTACTGTGCGTAGTTTAAAACACAAAGCCATGCACAAATCTGCTGAATCAGAATTTGTAACAGGGCTTTTTGCTGCTACAGCAGCAGTTAGCCGGAGTTCAGTGAGCTTAACCCAGCCCGGCAGTGTTGCTGTGAACAGTGACTGCAATGCAGACATACTCAGAAGGAACAGGAAAAGAAGGAGTGGCTGCGGATGATGAAGAGGAGTCAGGGTCTATCCCACATGCCAGGGTCTGCCAACATGTCTCCCAAATATGTTGCTCATTTTTAAGCACTGCAGGCAGCTGGATTTTCTGTCCCTTTCTGAGCTAGATAGCAGCAGAGGGGCTCTGGCTGGCTACAGCTTGTCCCCGCTGCGTGCAGCTTGTCCAGCCTGGAGAGGGGCCAAGCAGAAGTGATAGCTGAGGACGCGGGGAGCTCGGGCGGAAAGAGTGCCAGGAGTTGAGAAGGCAGGATTCTGTGTCTGGCCAGGTCTCTGCAGGTTTCACTGCTGCTTTATTAACTGGCTGTATAAAGGGGTGCTCTGTTTGGAAAGGCTTGCAGGAGACCTAGGGTGATCTTAGTCCGCTTTGAGAAGATGCTTGGCTGGTTTAAAGTGCCTGCCTTGCAAACCACCATAAATGAGCAAAACAGAACAGGGAAGCAAAGCCCTTCCTCCCCGTCCCTGCTGGCGAGGTCACAGATCAGAAGCTAGCTGCCTGAAAAAGAACTGTACCGGACAGAGAAGTCCCAGGGTTTGTATATGTATGAAAAAAATACCCTGATTTATACTGTTAAAGTTCTAATATGCACAAATATGAGATCCGGATGCTCTCTAGTTGTGAAAGCTTTATGTGTCTTTTAGGGCAGAAACCCCAGGGATTTGTTTAGAATAACAAAACAGAAAAGCAAAGAAGGTCTGGAAATTAATTCTTTCTTTATGAGGTCTTGTTAATTAATTCTTAATCAAGATGCAGTGTAGAAAGAGTTTACTCTGTACTTACATCATTTATATACTGAAGGCTGCTTCCCTACTGAAGAATGGCAGAGCAAAACCATTTATATAGTCACAGTTTTATAACTCCTTATGTGTAACATGTCTTTGACTGGCCAAATCACTGTACCTTATCCAAACAATATGAAACCAGTTGTTCATCATCTCTTGGAAGATGGAGCTTCCTTTTCTTTAAAGAGAACCATTCTGAGTAGAAAAAGAAAAGCTCATTGTAATTTATAAATAAAAGCCAGATATTTTCTGCATGGATCATTGTATTTAGATGCAAATGTAGCTTTTGGATCATGCTGCATTAGATGTTCAGGGTAGTGCTTCTGAAAGGATATTGTTGGTTTCTGCAATATTCAATTTATATAATATGAATTAAAAAGACAACCCTACAACACTCAGCTAGTATTGTGGTGTTACAGGCATTTAAACTCACTGCTAGATGTCTTCTTTTGAATTCAGTTTGTATGCTCCACTGAGTCCCTAGAATGGACAGATCTACGTGTGTAGTAGAGGCGTACTATTCACTTTGTGTAGATGTCTGATTCATAGCAGAAATTAATTTCTGAGTTATTTGGAATTGTAAAGCTCAGTGTCTTTGCCAGTTAATTGCTACATTAGCTTATGCTTCACACCATACAGAAACACCCTCTTAAATATGCAAAGAAAAAAAGCTAAAAATAAATCACAGCTGCCGTTAGATGGGGGTCTAAAGATACAGCCAAGGCAGGAAAAAAGAAGAAGGAACCGTCTTCGTTTAAATACAGCTTTGTATTAAATAACCACTTTTAATACTGAGAAGTTCTTTTTCTGTTCTCCAAATCAATATTCATTAATAGTATCCAGAACAGAGAACTTTTAATATAAAACACTGAGATAACACCAGTAATTACAACATGCAGTTTCATAGCTGTAATATTGTCGTACTCTCAGTTACTTTAATGACTGCTGTAATAATTTGTATTTGGTTTATAAGGACTGATTTATATCAACACGTTTCTTACTGGTACATTTAATTTAAGTCCAAACCACTATCTTAACTTACAACAACAGAGAGCTCTGTAGGTGGAAATGAGTTTTATCTTTGCAGCAGTAATTGTTCGTGACCAGGAATGGTAGCTTGACCTCAGCCACACAACAAGATCAAGTGAATATATTGAGCCCTGGCACATCATCTCTGATTTCCTACAACCAGCGAAGTACAAACCTGAGAAACACTTTACTATGTTGTGCATGTTATCCAGAACAGATCTATGATGGAAATCTCACATTTATTGCACAGTCCCAGTTATTCTGCATAATGCCTGTCTCACCCAAAAAGCAATTTTGCTCCTGTGCCAGATTTGTGGACACACACAGCACAGGAGTGTCAGTGAGCAAGGGGAAAGGAAAACCTTTTCACTCCCACCTTCTGTCCCTAAACTGCCGAAGAACCTCAGTATTTTTCTCATTTGAGGGGCCTAAACTGAACATCAGCATAACCTCCATTTCACCCAGGGACTTCACCACGATTTCCCATCCCTCTTTGTAAGAATGGAAAGGACGGGCTGGGCCCTGCCTGCTCCTTCCCATGGCCAGCAGTGAGTTGGTGTGGCAGAAATGGCCTCACTAGGAAAAGGTTATTTTTAACCCTGATCATTTCCCTGGTCTATCTGGCTGCCTGGTCCACCCGGAGCTGTGGTGACTGCTGAGGGAGTGGCTAAGACTGAGAGGGAGAAAAGGGAGCTGCGTGCAGCAGCATCACCGTGGAGAAAGTGGTTTGAGATCCCATATCCTCAGTCATTCTGCTCTCCCCTGTGCTCTTTTCTTCAGACCCAGCTAATACTGTTGGGAAACCGAAAGCGGGCCCTCACAGGCAGAAAGAGAAACTATCTTAGCCACTAAAGATAGGCAGCAGCAAGTTTCAGATTAATGAAAAATGCATGCAAGCTTATCTGGGACAACCTGGCAATAACAGAGCAGACTCCTATACCTGCCCCTGCTCTTCCTTAAGCTGGTGTCAAGACTCACATTACTAGTTGCCTCCATCCAGTAAAATTACAGTGCTGTTATGGTCAATAGAAATTTTAACCCCCCCAGTTTTATACTAGTTCAACAATTTTGTGTGTTTGGAGAGGTCTTCAAAGTAAAATTGGCTGCTTCCAGCAGAAAGCAGTGACTGACTAGACCCACCACCACCTGAGACAGGCTGCAGCTAGCAAAGCCAAGCTAACCAAACAGCGGGGTTCCAGACCCAAAAGGCTCACCTGCAAAAAATGTCAGGTATGTTACTGAAATGGTTAAAGATTGCTGGTTAGTAGGGTGCTCCAGGAGGCATGTCTGACTGGCAGGTGAGGATGCTGAAGCTGGAGTGCATGAAAAAAAAATTTGCTCAGTATCAGAGCAGGATGAGGTGCTTGGGCAGTATTTTGTCCCCTGTGAACAAACACCTACAACTAAGGCTGGCTGCTCGCTGAGTTCACCGCTTCCAAACTTTCATGTTTTCAGCCAGATTGCAGTGTATGATTTTCCAATGTAGTCTCTACTTTCCTCCTAATTTAGCAAGTACTTGTCTTATCTCTCTGCAGTGGGATTATTCTGGATCGTTGCAATCCCCCCTTGACATGGGGTGATCCCATGTCAGCCCGTGTCACTTCACCCCCCACTCCCCACTCCCTTCCCGATACCTGTCACTAAACAAGGCTGCAGGCAAGTGCTGCCCTGGAGACAGGAACAGTTCCAAAAGTGCTGACAAAAATCTTCTGCCCCAGCTACTTCCCTGTTCTATAACCAGAACTTCTCCCTCGGACAAAGGACACAAATCACCATTTGTAGGAAAGCTGAATTCTTGATGTTCATTTTGGGCTCGCCCTGTGAGGGTCGGGAGTGCACTCACAGCCAGGGCAGCTTCCCCTGGGTCCCTGAGCCGTAGGAGCCTCGTACCTGAGGTGAGGTGTGCCTGTGCTCAGCCCTCTACTTGGTGGGACATCCTTGCTTGCCCCAGACCCGTCTCAATACAGATGTGTCTGGTGATCCCTGGGCTGTGTCTGAGCCCGTCACTGTCACTGGCCATGCGCTGCTCTCCTCACTGGGCACGGGGGGACAGCACCCTGCCAGTGTCCCCCTGCCCGGCTGGCTGGGCTGTCACCCCCAGCTCGCTGCTCCTGGGCAGTGCCGTTCCTTCTCTTTCTCTGCAGGACCCCTGTGGACGCTGCCCTTCGGAAGGCCTGGCATTGCTATCAGTTTCAGAGGGTTTCAACAGACGCAACCCTGCTACTAGAGCTCTTTGCATCCTTCCCAGGCAGAACTGGCATCAGTTACCAACTGTGATGGTTGCTCATTTCAGATCCGTGCTAGTACCAGAAAATGAATGATAAAAGCCTTGCTCTGGCAGGCATCAAGCAGAGCTAGAAAGCATATGTGCAGCCGGTTCCAGAGACTCCTCCACAACTACGGCAAATGGTTTTATTCTGTCTTTAAGGATTTTCTTCATCCAAGGCACTGTGCAAGCCATGACAAATGAGTCACTCCTTAACAAACAATTTGTATCAATTAATGATACTTCACTTCATACTGACAAGCCTCAGGGCTTCGCCGGTTATGTGATGCCTTTTAATTATGCCTTTAGACATATTCAGTCTTTTCTGATGGGGAGAGATGACCACTGGGGCAGGTGTTTTTTCCATTTGCTTTTCTTGCAGTGATTCCACCCAATGCTGGCGTGAGCCTGGCTGCCAGCAGAGTCTCCTTCCAGCTCCCATGTAGGATCTTCCCCGGTCTCTGCAGCCAAATTAGCCAAACAGCCTGCAGGAGTCCCTACTGCTGACCATAACCTCGTGTCCAAACTGGTGCTACTGTAATGCAGGGCAGGCATGTCAGATTTTGGGGGTCATATCCTGGTGTTCCTACTCCTGTGGTGCACATTGCACTCATAGAATCATGGAATCATAGAGTCTTTGGGTTGGAAGGGACCCTTAAATGTCATCTAGTCCAACTCATACTCAGTGGAGTTTGTCTCTCATTTCTTAACCCTCTGACATGGAAAACTAACGCAATCCAGTCATGTGGTTTCCTCACTGCTGTCCCTTTCTGCCACTGCCAGCCCTGACTTTAATAATATGGGGCAGTAAACTGAAAATTTTCTTCTCAATTATGCAGATATGGATGCAAACAAAGTACATGAAACTTGGAAAATGATCCTTAGAGGACAGCAGCAGCTGGGGCAGGCCGTGACATGGAGACCATTCAAGAGAGTGCGTGGAGACAGCTGATGCAGGCTGCAGCCCCTCTGGATACTCTCTCTGCTCCCGGGGTCTCAGGGACAAGGATGTACATAAGCACAGATTGCTGGTTCTTCATTGTAGGACAAAAGGACTGCAGTGGAAATACAGATTGCCGGGCCCTGTTCCCTGCCCTCACAGGTGAGCATGTCATGCTGTTCTTACTTTGAACTTAATAAGCACTACCTAAAAATGTCTTCCTTTATGTCATCCTTGCTGTGCTTGAATAGCTGCTCCAGAGAGGACTGATTGAGAAAGGAAGAACATCTTTTAATTCTCAGCCTAAATGTATTTACATCTATTGTGCAAATGTTAGCTTGTGCCAACATTGTCCTTCCTCTGAAGTGTTCTTGCTCCACCTCCATTGTACAATTATAGGCAACAAGTGTACCCCCGCTCCTACTCTCCCCCATTATTAGGATGACCAAGTTAAGGGCTGCCAGCCTCTCCCATAAAAGAGATTGCCTGCTCCCCTGCCCCCTCCTGCCTGTTTCACTCACTCTCACGAACAGCGACCAGTCCAGTAGGCATGGTTCTTCATAAGGCCCCGTCCCTGCAGACACTTCCCGCAACCTCATTTGTTTTTATATGGTTGTGTCCCATGGTGGTTCATAGTCATCCTTCGGTCAGCTGGCAATCACATGCCTTCCTCTCTGGCTGGCAACAATAAGGTCCTTGTTGTCACATGTTTATTGTTATTCTCAAATATATAGTCTTTCATTTTATTGAAATGTCTCTACTACCGCACTACTGCAGTTCATCTGCTAATTCCAATATCCAAGCCTCCTCTCTTTTTGTGATACCACCCAGCTTCATGGCATTACCAAATCTCATCAACACTGCTCTTCTTTATTGTGCTGAAATCACTAATGGACATATTAAAGAAGATGGGTCTTAAGACTGAGGAGTTTCCACTATTAACATCATCCTGATTTCATGTTTTGCAGCCACCTCTGCTCCCTGTACTTTGCAGACCCATGATGGCAGGTATTGACTGCAGAGCTTGTGCACACAGAGCAGTATCTTCATGGAGCTGTGTAAGGAAGGCAGCACCAGCCCAGGCAGACTGCAATTGAGCTCTGGCAGGAGGTGACTTTGTTACAAGCCAACGTCAAGTCAACCTGATGCCAACGAGTGAACGATTGATATAGTGGTGGTGGAAGTTTGTGATGTGATTACCCATGTGTTGTGGCTGCAAAATAGTTTGATTTTCCTATTGCCCCTGCAGTGACAGCCAGTCTGAGGAGAAGACAGTCCCAAAGTGCCACTGATGGAATTTGTAAATGTTCCTTTCCTATATGCACAGTGGTTGTGCTACAGAGACTCTGTGGACACATCAGCGTGAAAGAGTAATACCACTGAAGATGGTTTAGTTGACCAGGAGGGCAAATTTGGCTGCTCCTGTGCTAGCAGATTGAAGCGTGCCGAGCATGCCTCCAAGTATCTATTCTAGCAAACTGTTAGACCGTTCCCTGGCCCATGCCTGGCCTATTGCAGCGAGCACGGTTCCTGAGTAATGCCTGGCCATGGCCAGAGCAGTGTAGGTGGTTTGTGTGCAGCAACCCTGCTTTGGAGGATGAGACAATTTATTAGCATAGATGTAAGCCATTCAATGCCAGCTGGCATCAGCACCTGAGAGTGTTCCTAGGCCAGTCTAATTTATTATTATAGACAAAGCCTTTGTGAATACCGCTGTGGGATACCTTGGCAATGTGCATGGTGCTATGCGGCCCAGATCTATTTGAATATGAAAGCATCTTTCTGCCTTTAAAAATATGAGTACATGCTGTTATTTCAGGAGAGTTCAGTGTACCCTCTACTAGCCTGGCTGATGAGGCCATTCCCTGCTATGAGAGCACCTGGCAGGAGATGGCTCAGTTGTGCAGTGAGTTGCTGCTTATTGGACACACAACCAGTATTAGGCAAACTGAAAGCAAAATGGCACTGTCTGTAACCCAGCCAAGGTGCCAGGAAGCCCAGTGTTCTTCAAGTAGTGGGGCAGGAGGTAAATGGCACAACATTTACAAGGATAATGCAAAGAGCTTTCACCGGCGTGGGCTTCTGACACCATCAGTTCTCAGGCCTGGCACAGGCCACTGAAAAGTTCATCTGTCATCACTGGGAGCGGTCCAGAAGAGGTATGCTTTGCAAGGGCTTTGTGTGCCTGCAGCTTTGTGTGGCAAGCAGCGGTACACAGGGAAATAGGGTGAGGAAATGTGATGCTGTGTTACTTTGTCACATCCGTGCCAACTGGCAACTGCTTCATGTAATTTTGAAATCTATTAAAAGTTTGGATCAGCCTGCCCGCTTCTTGTGTTTTCTTAAATGCCGATCTGCCAATGGAGTGTGGAACTAAGGTCTTTATTAAAGCAGGTAAAAGATGTTTAAAAAGAACAAATATAAGTTTGTTGAGAACTAAATAGTAAGCAAAGTTTGCAAATGGCAGCAAAATGCCTGCTGTGCTACCCGTGGAGAGGATCCTGACCCAATGCAGTGTCACCTCCCCAATGATGAGGTTACCTGTTATCAGTATTTCCGCTCTTCTCCCCACTGTGGCAGTGGGCAGAAGAAGAAGAGGCCCAAGCCCCTGCCCATGCCCATGTCCGACTCATCCCTTGCCCACCACAATTTCCAGGGGGCCTCTCAGGTCTAGAGTGCAGTAGTACAGAAGTGGTGCTGAAGCTGGAGAGATCTGCTGCAGGGTCCCCCTCTGCTCTTGCTTCCTCACCCTCTGGCTACACTTGTGGCACTCTGATATCACCTTACCCTTCTTGGCCATCAGCAATCTGTCCCTGTTGCCTTTAGCTCCTTGCTCATGGAGGTGGCTGAGCTCACGCTCAACCTGTACACCCATGCAGTTTCTTTTTCTTCCTCCTCTCCCCTGGCAGGCGAAGTTCCCTTCCCCAAAGCCCTCAGTGGCTGCTGTAGTCTAAAAAAAGTGCGAGTCCTGATATACAATAATGAGGGAATCACAATATTGTCTTTGTCTTAGGAAAGTAATACAAGAAAATACCTTCTCATATTCTTTCCCATAGCAAGGTCACACTTAGATACCTCTGACGGTCCACTAAGCCTTTATTTCTTCTTTCAACGTGTGTCTACCAGAAGCGTTTGCCTCCTAGGTTATTAGCGTGCAGAAACAATAGCAATGGCTTAGGATTTCAGTTATTTTTATAAAAATAAAGAAAACATTTTTAGCTTGGCAGAAGGCCTGGCAAAACTTCTTACCTTTTTCACCAGTTATGATCTTCATATCATAGTCCACCCATGTTAATTTATTGCAGATGCTAAACTGGAAAAGGCAATACTTTCTCAGCTCTCTCATAAAACTTTCTGTGCTAAAAAGCCTTTTGTGCCTTGGTGATGGAGCAGCAAATCAATGGATGAAAGACTGCAAATTGTAGGAGGGAGTGAGAACTGCTGGGACTCCTCTGAGTTCAAAATCACCAGGCTTCATCAGCCAAGAATGAAAAAATGTAAGCAAACATAAACAGGATGCTGAACTGTGTTGCAGAAGTCTGTTCACAACAGATCTGTTTTCCTGTTTCACCCTCTGCAGATGGAGAGACCAGGTACCTCCCCAGTGACTTTTGCAGTCAACACAGCCAACAAAGTTCATAACAGAGACTACCCAGGACACTGCCTGAATGCTAGCATTAAAGTGTCTTAAACTCAGTATACACCATTCATAGATAGATAGATAGATAGACAGACAGATGGATAGACAGATAGATAGAATATACAAATAGAGCTTTCTCCAAGGCTTCTGCTAGTCTCATCCTGCTTTAAAAACCCATTTGGAAGGCTACAATAGCCATCAGATACAACTGTGGGGCCCATGCTGGGTGAAGCACTTGTAAAACTTGTATTAAGGAAATTATAACTGACGTCTTAGGTTGTAGTCAGGGTCCAAAACATCAATCTGGAACAAAGTTTATGTTTAGGGACAGCTGGTGTAGTGCAGCCAAACAAAAGCTCATGTTAGCACTACAAATAACTCAACATGGACAGGGAAGCTTCAGTCAAAACTCTTTCACAAGGTCTATTTTCCCCCATAGCAACCCTCTGTCTTGCAGCCCTTCTGGGCCTACCACACCAGTGCAGTACGGTGCAGGGCTCTGAGGAAACCTTGTGTTGTGGGAGTGAAAGACATCTGCAGAGCTCCTTGCATCATGTATGCACACAAATACCCATTGTCCAACAGGCTATTTCTGACACAGGGAGAGGGGAACAAGGTGCCTGCTTAGACTTCCATGCAAATATCATAAAATCACTGAGCACAGGAAGAGGGGTCTCTTTTTCAATGGGACACCAGGAGCAGCCACAACAGGGAATCCTAGTTTTAAGGATACTGATGTGAACTTATGGTAGGATACATGAACATCAAGCTGATCATGACCTATGCAGCATGTTTTGTCCAACTTAAGTGGCTAGGAGAGCAAGGTCAGCCTTGTAATGCCATAGTAACTTTGCTGGGTTTTATGAGCTTTCATTAAAATAACGGGAACTTAATGGGTCTGATTTTCTTCTACCTGCCCAAACTCTAGCTAAGAGGCTATTCTATGGAGAAAAACAGTATTGCATTAGTAGGTGTGAGAGCTTAAGAAACAGACTTGTAGGGCTTGGCGCCATGAGGAGTTGGCTGTGCTAGTACAGTGGTACAATCAGTAATGGTTGTGAGCTGGTATATGAGCACAGACCACCCTGGCATTTCAAGCATGAGGACAGATGAACAAGCTTCATATCAGGATTTCTCAATTTCCCTCGGAGAACTTCTGCATTTCCATTTCAACCAGCATGTATCATTGCAGTGCCATCAGTATGTCAGCATAGCTCCGTGCGTGGCTTCGCATTCCAGAGGAAATCTGGCTTTGCTCCTGTGCAATGAGTGTGTTTCCCTGACCAATTTACACTTAAGCATGGAAAATCAAGAAAAGTGGTAATACTAGTCTTCTTCTGCCTGGTTGTAGCTAATGCCTTCTCTGCTTTTCACTTGCAGCCTGGGAGGAATGGTTTTACTACCACTGAACTATAACGGGAAGAGAGGAAATGTAAAGAACAGCTGGGTTTAATGAGCTGGAACAGATGTAGGTATTAAAGCTGTGTGTACACTTGTCATTCAAAGAGTACCTACATGTGTATAAATGATGAGCAATTTAAATCAAGACTTCAGTTACAGAGTTTACAACAGGAATTACACTGTGAAAAAGATTCGAAACTTGGTGTCTTAAATTATTTTATTTGCCACAAACAAGTCCAAACCAACTTAATTTATGGGGGCATAAAGTATCAATCTGTATTTTAATATGTGATAGACTTTTCATTCTGGACTATGTCACGGTTTCCTTTTACAGCTGTCTGTTCCTCTTCTCTTGCATTTTATGTCAGGCTATATGGGTTTTCAAGGCAAATTCCTAGAATGCCGGTTGAGCAATCATTTATTCTTTTGAAGACTACTCCAGAGGTGATGCATCAATAGTTTTGAGTCTTTGTGAGGTGCTAGTGTGTAGCTGGAAAGGAAAAAGATTAAATCCATTGAAGAGAAATGTGATAGTTTTATAATTTCAGTGAAAGCATTAAAAATAAATCATATGTTAAGAGGATCTCCATTCTTCAACACCAATGCAATCTCAAGTGACAGGATCTGGTATTGGGAATATGGAATTTTCTCTGTGGGATTAAAGATGTCAATTTATATTTATGCAGATAAATTTCACTGCTTAATTTTTGACTGAGATTAACTATATTTCATGTTGGTAGCATGACAGTTTCCAGTATTTAAGTGAGACTGGGATGAAATCATGATGGAAAAACTTTTAATCAGTAATTTATTCTTTAAAGTAATGCTAATAGTTAGTCCTAGGGCTAGAAATTTAATAAAAACATAATGATTATTAAAGATGGCTTAGAGGAAATTCGGCACCCCAAAAAGGTGTTGCTTTTACAATAATGACAGTATCTGTGTTTAAGATTCAAAACAGCTTTTCCTAATTACCAATGAAAAATTACAATTTCACTTTTATGGATTCAGTCCAGAAAAGTCTTCCCCTACCTTCAGAGAGGCACCTGGAGACACACAGGCAGCAAGCATAGCTTGCAACTGCCCCAGGTCGATGAAATCATGCGTCTCTGGAGGGGATTCAGCCTGCGAGAATTCGGATGTCCACTTTGTCGAGGAGCTGGTGCTTGGCAGCCATTTGTAAGGTGCCTCCTGCCAAGAGCTCCTTCCAGCAGACGGTAACAGCTGGGTTATGCCCGACTTTGGAAAAGTACAGAAGGAGCCCTTATGAAGGGCCCATTGTGTGATCCCAAAGGCTTTTCCTTGCAAGTGGGCTGCTCTTGTACCAGGGCATAATTTACTCGGGCCATTCGGGAGGACACACGTTGAGGGCTCTGCCTTGATACAGCAGAATGAGTCTGGGTCAGGCGTTACAGGAAAAGTCCCAGTGACTGAATGGGATCTGACCTTTGTGAATGTGAAATATATTCCTTAAAGTAACAGAGGTCTCTTCTTACTGCTGATGTTTAAAATACTTGTGGTAGTCGATATTTTTAATTACTCTAGCAGTGGCTATTCAGACACTGTAAGACTGTCTAAGGAAAAGCAGAAGAGTGCCTCAACTCTCCATGGTAGTCTTTTTATTAATGAGTGGACCTACGCCACACAATGCTCTATACAACAGGTGACTATATAAATTACTTATCTCACTCCATATGTGTATTATGAATGATCAGTTTATCCTAAAATCATAAAAAATGTGTTTTTTTATTAGATGTATCAATAAATCATGTTTCACTGTTTTGCTTTTCTAGCAATGGTCTTATTTTACTCATATAATGAGTACTCACATCGTGCTGTCAAATCATTCTTTGAGGCTGCTCTGGAGTAATCAGGAACCTCATTAGCAGGCTTGTAATGGCTCAGCAAGTTGTATTTTCAAACCGTGGTTGATATCCAATACTCAAGAATCCAAAATTCATTCAAATAATTTTTTCCTGACTGCACCTCTAGCACACGTCAGAGCTGTAACACATGCCAGTTTCTGCAGAGCTTAAATAATACCAGTAAAGGGGGTTGACTGCAGCTTTTCACCTTTATTCAGATAACAAATTACTGCACAATAAATCACGGTTGATTAAAGCAGATAAGGAAGGGGAAGGTTCTGCAGGCACAGAGATCTGTGGTATCTCATGTTGACATCAACATAGAGAGTATCTGGCCTGTGGTCAGACCTTGATTTTTTGGGGCAGTTCAGGTGCTTACATACACCAGCCAAAATGCAGTTCTTGTTAGGTAATAATTTTTAACTCACTTTCATTTAGAAACTGGGTTTTGGTGCTCCTGTCGTCTTCATCTGGGGTCTGTCTGTCTGGAATCCCCCATCTTTTTATTTTGAATACAGTGTCCAGTTGGAAGCACACTTGACAGATAAAGATTTGAATCCATAGAGATTCATAGTTTCATGGAGATAGATAGGCAGTTGTATGGAAGGTACAAACTGTCCTTAGCCTTACTACAGGAATGAGTTGAACATGAAAAGTGTAACTATATTGCTAATTTAGAGAGCCCACACAAAGAGGAGTCTGCCCAAGTGCAGAAAATACTTGGATAGGTATTTTTATATCTTCTTAAGCATGAGGGAATCCCCTGGAAATAATACAATTAGTCCCGCTTCTCAAAGATCTACTTACTTGGATGTGCCTAACACAAATTCACCAGTTCAACATATAAACAACTAAGACAACTTCTCAGTATCGCTTGGTGCTTGCGCTGATGTCTGTAAAACACCAAGCAAAGACCTACCTCTAAAATCAAGACCTTGATGTGTCAATGTGAGACCTGATTTTCACCGTTCAGACCAAGAACAATATTGTCACATCTCACAGGTCACAGCTTTTCTTCGGCAGTAAGCTTCTTGCTAAAAACCTCAAATCAAAGTCCAAAATGCATTAGATAACTAGAGGGAAAAGAGAGGTGCAGAATTTGCTGTAGTCTGTACTACTGTAAATCAGGAGGATTCCTTTCATATCCTGTGGGATTAACCTAGATTTATAGCAATGTAATTAAAAGGATACGGCCTTGGGGTCCTGAGATGGCCAGACACAGTGATTTATTTAGCTGTGGGCATATTCTTCAGATAATTGCACAACAGACTGGTTGTGGCTGCACAGAGGAATAACACAATCATCTTTACTTTATTACTGTTCCACTAATACTAACATCTGCCAGTTAGTGCTTTGTTACTGTCCAGATCCCAAGTGGACTCTGCTCATTACAGCCCCGCCATGGTCCCAGCAGGTCCCAAATTCAGCCGTGGTGAGGCGGCCGCACGAGGCAGCTCCCACACCAGAAGGTATTATGCTGTTGGTTAAAGCCTGGCTCAAGTACTGCAGCCCTCCTAATCATGCTTTCAAGCTGTTTTTACAGGTTGTTTATACCTCCCTGCATGTTGTCTTTGGCTATGTCTAGAAGGAAATATCAGGAAGCCACAAATATTGAGGGATCCCTCTTGTGCACTCGTTTGTTCCAGGAATCAGGGGTTTAGGGAGCTGAGCTGGAGTGGAGCTGCTGTACCTAACAGTGCCTGATAAACCTATTCTTCATGACTTTTTCTAATCCTGTTTTTAAGCCTTTTATACTTTTGAGCCTGGTTTTATGTTTTTTTCTTTGAAACTTTGAAAAAAGCCCAACAATATCTATCTCTCTCTAGCAGAGAGGTTTAGAGAGTGCATTTCAAAGCTGTTGGGACAAGCATGTATGTAATTGAAAATTTGCATTCATACCTAGTCACCCAGCCAGGGAATACCTCAAGACAAATCTGATCAATTACAACAAAATCTTATCACTGAGATTTCAACAGTTCGGCACTAAAATCCTTGTCACATAAATTTAAGGAAATATGAACTCTCCATGAACAGAAAACAACCAATTACATTCTGACAAAGTCACTTGGGTTTCTTTAGACATCTTCCATCCAAATATTGGTGAATCTGTTGAAGTTTTTCTTATGGGAGTTGGAAAGATTAAAACTGTGTATTTTTACCTTTGTCTAGAGAAAACTCTCCTTCTAATCCCTTCAGGCAGTATCAGTATACCAAGACTGTCACTCTGCTTTTAAATAGGAACAAGGAACCAATGAAAACTATTCCTGTTGTGTGTCCCTTCCAGCACAATTCTCTATTTCATATAATCTAAGGTCTTCCAGATTTGTTTCAATGTTTCATCTTTACCTTTATGTTGAACCTAGCAGCCTGTTAGTGTACAAGAAATGATAAATTGCACTCGTTTCCAGTGGAGAACATATTTGTTTGTTTCCTGGGGGAAAGCAAAGCTGATATTACTTCCTTCTCTGTGTGAAGCTGCTGGGTGCTGCTTACAAACGGCTGAAGTAGCCACTGGTCCACATTTAAGTAGCCTGGAAGTCTAATTATCTAAGGAACATTCATCTGAGCATATTCAAGGAAAAAAGAAAAATTACCAGGATAATAATAATAACAATTCATAAATAACAATTTTATCATTAATAACAGTATTGTTACTACTATTATTACAGTGCACTGTGCAGTGGAAAAAACATACTATTTCCACCCATGGTGCTTCATCAAATTATCTGATTGTTTAGCTAAATCCAAAGAGCACAAAAGCCCTTTGTTATAACAACAACAAAAACCTGCTGGATAATAGCTGAATGAAGAAGGCTGCAAACTGTGAGGCTGCAAATATGGACACATATTTTTGGATAGGAGTTGCTTCACTCCGGTTAAGATCTGCCATCCCAGGGCAGGATGGCACTTCCCAGACACATCAGAACATTTCTCTACCTTTGACCCAAGATGACGGCTTCACATGGTGGCAACCAGCAACACTGAAATCTTGTAGAAAGGCATCCAAAGGGGAAAGATGTGATTCTTCTCTCTGTACTCTTCAAGCCTGTTCATTACTACCACCACAACTGAACTACGTTGGATCTGTTGTATTGCTAGACCTGAAAGGCCAAAAGAGTCCATCTGAAGTGTGCTTCTTATGATGGGGTAGTTAACTCCCATTATTCTCCCTGCTCATAAGATGTTGAATCCATACCACAATTTCTCCTTTCCTAACACACATGTTATTTTTTCGTATCTCCCAATTATGCTTTTTGATGACATATAATAACTAAACATCATGAAGTTGAAGTTCCCCTCTGAAAAATTCTAAACCACTGTGAATTGAAATATTTATAGCTTTTACTCAGCAGATCAAAAACATACCTGGTACAGTATAGCCCCATAGTAACCCTTTGGGCAAGTTACAAGAGGAGTCTTTAGCTAGGAGTTGTCTTGCAGGTGAAGCCCACTCTGCTCCAACGCTGCACAAAAATCTTATCGTAGCAGAATCACAGAATCACAGAATCACTAGGTTGGAAAGGACCTTCAAGATCATCAAGTCCAACCATTAATCCAGAGCCACCATGTCCCCTAAACCATGTCCTGAAGCACCACATCCACATGTTTTTTGAACACTTCCAGAGATGGTGACTCCACCACCTCCCTGGGCAGCCTGTTCCAATGCCTGACCACCCTCTCAGTGAAGAAATTTTTCCTAATATCCAATCTAAACCTCCCCTGGCGCAACTTGAGGCCATTTCCTCTTATCCTATTGCTAGTTACTTGGGAGAAGAGGCCAACACTCTCATCGCCACAACCCCCTTTCAGGTAGTTGTAGAGAGCAAGTTGTTTGTGAGTAGCAATGGCCAGACTAGTCACCTGGGCTGGCTCATGGGAAAGCAAAAAAAACCCAACAGGTTAAAAACAGGTTCCTGTTGGTTGTGGTTGGGAGCTGGAGAGATCTTCCTTTCTCATAGCAAGTGAATGAAATTCATCCAGGCAGGCAAGAAGGAGCTAATAGATTTTATATCTAACTGGGAAAGCACAGCAGGCAAGTTGTAAGCTGAAGGTAATGACCACCAAATGATCTAATTTGGTGACACCATTGACAGCATGTTCAGCCATTCTGACCTAATCTAGCAGTTAAGTACTAGCAACAGAGTTCGACTAACTTGTCAACAGCTATCTTCGCTGACATCTAACTCACAGGCTGATGCCATTTGTTTACTTTCATTCTGCTTGTTAAGAAATCACATTCCCAGAAAATCCTCCAAATCTAGCTGCATTCCTCACTTGAAATCATTTATCACTGACCTTTCCTTTTCACATATAAGAGAATATTTTAAAAGCAAACTATCAGTTCTTTTCTGACTTTCCATAACAATAATAGCACTAACACATACTCTATCCCCCTTTATTTTTGTTATTGGGTACGCCAATCTCTACTCATGAACCAACCGCACATTCCAAAGAAAGATTGAAAAACACACACACACACAAAAATTATTTCATTTCCTCTTTTGTAGATCTTTGCAGATAGGCGTTTAATAGGACTGAATTCTGTTTGGTTTCCTAATACCAGAATCTTATGTTGTAAAAACCTTGCTGAAGAGAGCTACAATTTTTGTGAGATCAGTCCAAATTTTTTCTCACCTCCAGTGAATTAAATTACAATATTTGCTATACTTACAGAATCCATCAATGTAAGTGCACTTCTTAAGACATGCTTTGGAGGTACTTTGGGATATCCAAGTCATCTGCATGGGCTGGCAGATATGACATGGGACTTCTGGGAAGAGCTACACCTTCCCATAAAGTGGGCAGCTGGAGGCCAGGCAGGATGCACCCACTGTCTAAAATAGCACTAAGCACCAGGAGTGGAGCACTCTATCACTTCTTTTTTCATTGGGATCCTTTTGAATCTCTGCATGAGTTCAGCAGAAGCAGAGATGAACACATTCTTAAAAACAAAGGTCAGAGAGGGGGTTGTCACTGTGCCCAGTGAGAGTTTTCTTCTGCCATCATTCTTCATCTTCCACCAAAGAAATCCAAGGTCAGAAGTCTAGTCAAGAATGTTCCCAGGCTGCCTGTGGCTGCAAGGAACAGGGAAGTTAGGCGGCAGTAGGGAAGTCCTGCATCTTTTAAATACACAGCAATGGTTGTAACTAGCTTGCCACATTTAAGTCATACAAGACTCTCTGGAGTTCCGGAGATCAATGTTGCCCCAAAGCAAAACAGCTAGCACCCAGTAGAAGAAGCAAGAAATACAGCAAAGAAAAAAACATGGGGTTCCTTTTACCTTCTATTTTCTTATCTTCATCAGACATGTTTAGGACACTAGGAAAAGAAATCAGGGCAGCACAAGTCTTACAAACAGGTTGATAATATAGAAAAAAACAGAGACACCTGGATGGACAAGACCAATTAGGCAATCTATTCCTGCCAGGAAAGAAATACCCTTACAACAGTGATGACTGCAATAAAAGCACACAAAAGACTGATTCTTTCTTCTTGAAATGCAAATAAGACTTGGAGCACACTGTGGCATGTGGCACACATGTCAGGGAAATGAAAGGCATCTGATATTTGCTTAGCTTCCAACAAGAGAGTAGCATTTTGGCACAGCATAAGTGGCACAGAAAAGCAGGTGTGAGGTATGAATTTCACATTACCTGCTTCTATTGCCAACATTACATGCTCTGTTACTTTAGTTGGAATTTCACATTTAGAGGGCTGAAATGTGAAACATCCAAGAGAAGAATTACACAAGCTCTGGTTGTTCAGCTGTGCACCAGTTTGAGAAAATGCTTTCTGGGAAAATCTATTAAAGCAAATCTGACATGACTTGTCTAGCTGCAAAGTATAAGTGAGCTCCACATAGTGTTGGCACAATTAGACACAGTCATCACTTCTTTGGCACTTGGCATTTTTATAAGGAGTTCATACTAAATAGGTATTAGTTAGAAGGCTGTACAGGCCTTTATTTGGAGTTTTTATTTAGCTGTATTCAGAAATTTCAACAAGAATTTTGATCCAATGTCACTTGGATAAACTTAATGGTGAGTACCCATTGACTCTAAGTGAGCACAGGTATTGTAGTTGACCAGTGCCATCCCAGAAACTACGGAGAGACAGGTTAACATGCCTAAACATGTTTAATATGCAGGGAAGGTTTTGGATTAATCTTTCCTCCCTTATTTGCAGAGAAAAATCACTCCCTTAGCACAGGAAAGAAGAAGGGGAACCGTGCCAAATGCATTTGCTGAACAAAACCCTATGAAGTCAGCTCCCATGGCCTCAAAGAGGATCACCCAGGGAATCACTGCCTTGTGGGCCACTTTAGGAAGGGTTGTATTTTGTGGCAGAACACCAGTGGATTCAATCAATGTACCCTAACGTAAGCCTGGATCCTTATTGCAATGAAATATTAGCAACAGAGAGCATCAGAACCGTCTGCAAAAACGCTGGTGCAATATGCAAGTAGGTGCCCATGGCCACCTAATGCATTTCCAAGGCACCATCAGCCTGATGTATTTCTGAGTTGGTTGTGGTTACTTGTCTTTCATTATCAAACTGCTGAAAATCACGTAACATGACACTGGCTAATTATTTGGGGGGGCTTTTTCGGTTCCTCCTCTATCATTATTGGTTGCCTGACTTCAGTAGTTTCTAGGTCACAACTCAATAATTAGGTTGGCAGTTTATCCCTTGTTTCTCTCTTCTGTGCCAGTATTAGCTTTCACCATTAATCAGCAGTTTTCAAGCAACTTACTTCTTCATTCTGATACTGTGATTGATACAATATGTAAAGGCTTTAAAGCATACTTATTTAACTGAGATACCTCTTTACTGAATGCCACCTGGGATAAAATGTCTTTTTCAGCTCACTGCATCCAGTGTTCCTCTGGAACGGTTACCAAAAAGATAAAGCATGAGCCTTTTCAGCCAAGGTCTCAAGCACTTGCTGACCACTATTGTTCAGGTCACATCAGGCTCCTAAACAGGCAGAGGAACCTCTTTAACATATCGATACCAACCAAAGGGATTGACAACACTTTTGTATTTCATCTAGATGTTATGTATCTTCATGCATACCCTTGCGCCGTGTGAATCCTACAGAAAAGTGCATATGTGAAAGCAGACTAAGACTGCTTCACGTTTGACTACTTTTCCTAATGGAAAAGTTTCATAAATACATAAAAAGTTGTCATTCCCATGGCATTTCTCCTCATATAGCTTCCTGCTTTTTTGCTCCAAGAATTTGACCATTCTCAAGTAATGTGGAGCCAGTTACGCATATATTTAAACCTCATGTTGATAGAAAGAGCCTTTTTGTGCAAAAGTGTGTAGTATCACTCAAAAATTATCAGTTTTAGTAAAGTCATTGGTGGCTTCAGCAAATTTCTGATGAGGATCAGAATCTTGATCAGCCATTTCTCTTTGTAAAATGAAATTTTAGCAACACTAAATGGAGAGATGGAGAACACTAGAGAATGGAGAATGGTTTAGACTTGTATTTCTTTGAGTACAGCTTCTTTCTGGCCCCATCCGTTTTTGTGAGACTCCTTTCAGCATCATTCCCTCCTTTGACTTGCCCTCTCCACATTCCTAGGACAAGAAGGCAGCAGCCTCATATTTTTAGATGGAGAGAATGATAAAAGTTTCTAGTTACTACCTGCAAAGACTTAAAACAAATTTGGAAACTGCTGGCTGCTTTTAGATGGTGGGTGGCAGTTTTGGGGCTCTTTAGCCACCTGCAGCTCTCAAGCTGTTCAAGTACAATTTGTTATGCTGGGGTTGCATCCCTGAGTGGAGGGAGGCTGTGCTAACACGGGGCTGACTGGTTAATATGAATATATAGCAGCAGGAGGTCCAGGAGAGACTGCTGAAGCCAGCATTGCTGGCCTGCAAAGGAACAATGGGATGCCCTGGGAACCTACTGTCATCTCATGCCCACAATCCCTCGACACTTTGAAGTATGTGGACTCTTTGAAGTATTGTAGAGTCAGGAAGCTGGGTAGCTGTTCCTTCACTTATATTTTTATTTTGTGACCCCCTTTAAGCCTCCTGGAGTTTCTCTAAGAGGGAGAAAGAGGATGAGTCATAACCCAGTTTCCAGAAACCTTAGCAACATGACACAGTCAGAAACACAGGTATGATAAGAACAGCGGAAAACAACCTGACAGCTATGGTATTCCTAAAGCTAATTGGTCTTTACTGATGAATTGTACCATTAAAGAGTAAAAAATTGCATTACTGACATAAGTACTGTGAAAAATATGGTAGAGATGCAATATCTGAACGTAATATAAGGAATTTCTCCAGAACCTGATCTTCTAGAACTATTTTACTCGCTGAGCTATTGCAGTGATCTATAAAAAGATGAGAATACTCTTACAGTGGGTAAGGAAGGTGTATAACATAAAGCAAAAATTCCCTAGTAAGTCAAGTCCTGTGACATACTTGAGTATGCTCCCCAGGGCCACACAACATATTGGTGAGACAACACTGATATTAAAGGTCAGAAACTGTGAACACAAATCACGAAAGGGACTAAAGAAATCTCCCCTCATGAAGCACTTTAATGAGATGAAACTTCCCATCACATCATTAGAGTTTATAGGTATTGACTATGTTCTGAAAGCGCCCGGAGAGGGCGAGGCAGGAACAGCTTATTAAGACAGTGAGAAGCACAGAGGATTTAAAATTTAGATGCATCACTACCAAATAGCACAAATCAACAGCTGAAATAGATTATATATATTTGTATAAGACTGGGAGAAGAAATCTGTTCTTCTGAGCTGATTACCTCTGCTTGATTACAGATGGTTATGTGAAAGCCCCACACAAGGCAGAGCTGGGTTGCTAGCCACGGCGGGCAGTGCAGGATAAGGCAGCAGAGACCTTTGGCTCATCACAACTATTCCACGGGAGCTGTCTGCTGCCATAAACATATTTTGTGTGAAGCCACGGGCAGTTGCCTCTGCTGTTCACTGCTGCCTTTCTCAAATGGTGGGCTCCTTTCTGCACAGTCATGGTGTGATAAATGATTTAGTCCCAAACAGGATTCCAATTCAAATTTACAATTTATTAAGCGAATAGAGGTAAGCAAACAGCGCTGGGTGCGCCGGGAGTCTCCACTCCACCAAGATGCACGCGGTACAGTTCCTGTTCCTGGTTTATATCCTATCCATTAATACATATTAATGAACAGGCGTGTCTTCTTCGGCGCATGCCCTCTTCTCCTTCTAGAGTCTTCTCGAATCTTCCTCGGCGTGCCCCCAGGATGACCCCAAACCTTATGCATGCACTTTACAAGTTTCTCTTTACACAATACTATGCGGTCAGTGGTCAAACTGGTTTGAGCTGATATACCAGCAAAGTAGTTTAACTTTCTCCTGTAAAATACCCCTTTTTATGGTGCAGGAGAAATCCATAAAAGCACAGAAGATTACACTTCATCGCACGTATCAGATGAACATATTTCACAACGGCAAGAGCATCATTCTTATTAGTTTGGACAATGGAGTGTCTGTGGAGACAAACCTGTTTTGTGCCTGTAGCATGGGAGTGGCCTGTGAACAGTCAGACATCACCTTAATTCTAGTATTGCCAATTAACCAAATTACCACCGTACAAGGGATAGATATGCAATGACAGCTTGTATCCCCGAACTTCACACTGTCAACACAGTACTGATTCATTTTGCAGGAAAAAGCCTCTTTGGAAAATGCTGGTTTACTGTTTGTTTGGTGATATGGACTTGTTGGGGGGACTACAGTAGACAGTTAATGAATGTATAGTCCCTCATTGCAGGCACGATGGAGATTGACTAAATGTGGCTAAGTTCACAATTACTCTGCCTTCATTTTGAAAAGGTTATCCCTTGAATATTTGCTTGAATCACTGTAGAGCTATTTTAGCGTGGGGATACCTGATCAAAATGTTTGATTTTCACTAAGTTTCTCCATGAAGCTCTGAGAAGCAGAGATGAATTTGCTTACTGCTAGAAGTGGTCCTTGGAAAATAAATTATATTTATAATCCTTAATATCATATCTTTATACATTGCTAATTCATTTTAAAATGGGAAAACAGCATAAAAATAAATGTACTGTGAATATTTCTAGTTTTATAGTGTTGATTCATCTGGTTAATTTTTATCAGCCAATACCAGAGAGGGAAATGTGACTCACCTAAGTGAAATTTGATCAAGCAACTTCAATATGTGAACAAAAGCATTATGTGCACAAAGCTAAACACAAGTGTTTGAAATCTCTGACTCATACATTCTCTGTTTAACATGTATATATTTCTCACAAGAAAGTGAATAAAAGTAAGAATTGAGTTGGTTATCCTAAGGGTGCTGAGATATTTAACTTAGCTAATGTGGTTAAAGAGGGATGAAATGTGGATATTTTATCAGTAATTCAAGACCGAGCAAAAATTGCCATGATTTCTTCTGGTTGGAGTGATGCAGAGAAGAATCTTTGATATTTCTAAACATTAAGAAACCCTGTCTGGAAAATCTGACCATTTGGAGCTAGCCTAGTAACCAATGCTCTGCTATCTCTCATTGTCAGGGCTGAACAGTGACCGCTTAATTAATCACCATGGTGATTAATCTTTATTGATCTGTGGATCCTCACAATTTTCAAGTGGACATTGAGACTTCTTGATCCTGACTGGAAGCCTACCAACAGTAAGAATCATATTTTTAAAATAATCCTCCATGAACCCACTACAAATAGTCCACAGAAGACTAAGGGTCCGCATGTTGAAAACCACTGCTTTATGCAATGACACTTGCTTCACTCCTGTATTAACTGGCAATACATGCTTAAATAAAATTCACCAGTTTTGCTATTTGTATGGCATTCCATATTCCTAATTTCATCTGTGTAACATAATTTCCCTGGGAATACCTATCTAAATTGTCATCTGCTGCCTATTGTTTATATAATGTAGCTTCTGCGTATATAACAAGTCCTGCATTATCTTATTTGTTCTACTCTATCTTCTGACATGTTTACTTCAATTAGTATAGAATAATGTAATTATTACAGTATTATTATAATCACTTAAGGAGATACCTGACAAATACTTCAAAATGGCTCAGATCTTTATTCTACTAGTTGCTGCAGTACGTCTGTGCATATCAACTGCATTGCATCTGGAATTCTTGTGTGTGAAGCAAATTGAATCATACTCTTCCTATGCTATGCAAGCTTTTAACCAAACATATCTCTCTTACTCTGATAAGTCGGACCAACAGATTCATGATCCAGTTACTAGGGTTTTTCATGTGGGTATTTTTTGTAACTGAGCATAGGACTGCAAACATAGAATGAGCTTCATGTGAAGGATGTTGTGGCATATTTAAATACAATAGATAATATTTTTATCATTATGCAGACCACTTTTATATTGGAATTACAATACTAAATTTAGTAGCATGTCACTGATGTCGCTATGTTTTCAAGTTTACAGAAGTATGGACTTCTAGTCACATAGGTGGTAAGAATTCTTTATAATGACTCTCTTGAGATACCTTACTTACATTAATAAATAGATAAAATGAAATGAAGCTAGTTACAGTAAATGGTTAGATAAAAATCTCCTGTTTTGACATCTAGTTCCTCTACGCCTGCTGACTGGACATTCTATGTTTCAACTTCTATCTGTGTATTCTACAGCTTACATTTATGTAATGCCTACATACCTTGTTGAAGTCTATAAAAATAGAAGTTAAAACTGGTGCTTAAATAAGCTTGTAGAAAATCAGGTGAAAGTTCTTGCCATGGAAAGAATTAAAGTGCACAGAGAGACTATATTGGCTGGTCACCACTTCAACTGAGCAATATTATTAAAATTTGCTGACAATACTAATAACTTAAGACATCAATCTGCAGGCATGGCTATTCTTAGCAGAAGACAGTGAAAACAAACTGCTTTGCTTACAATATTCACAACATTGAAGTATGCCCTTAGCAGGGTGGTACAAATATCAATATGCTGCTGAACTCCTCAAAATCCGTAACAAGTTATCCAAAGCACAGACAAATCTTCAGGAAGTGTTTGAATATGTAGTTCAAATTCCAATATGACTCCTCTCTCCACTTCTGGAAATCTGTTCCTTCTTAAATTATGATAACATCTCTGTTACAGGTAGCTCTGTCAAATGGGAACATACTTGTGGATGACTGCGCACAAGGACCTTTAGAGTAAAAATATACACATTTTATGTACCTGGAGATTCAAGCACAGATTCCAGACCTCAAGGACTCAGGTGCTCACCTTGGGTGGTTGCCATTCATTTCAGCTCATCTTTGTGCCTTGTGCTATTATGATAATGAACTTTCTTTGCTGGAAGCAACTGCATATTTTAAATCAACATAAAAATCCAAATGATAGCTGCATGTATTCAATGTAGTATTTATTAGACAGGGAAGAAAAATAGGTGAAGTAAAGATTTTGCTCTGTCTCATATGAAGGTGTAACTTGAAAAACTTCAGTATTATCCTCAAGAAATTAAGTTACAAAAATCAGGAACTGGCACAGTATGTACCCGGCCAGTGAAATGCTGCAGATTATTTTAGCAAAGATTTCTGCTGGCAGTTGTTAACCTCAGGCAATAGAAATACATGTTTGCAGAGGAGGAAAGAGCAACTAGGGAATCTGTTTATTCACTCCCATAAAAGCTTTTCTTAACTGATGTGCAAAGTTACTATTTCAGAATGAATTATAAAGCAAGCACCTGTCCTGAGTTGTTTATTTCTCAAAATCACATTAACAGTATACAACTATTAATTGGTTTATAAATCATACGCAAAATTAGTAGTACTGTTAGTATAAGCTACAGAATCATAGAATCGTTTAGGTTGGAGAAGACCTTTAATATCATCAAGCCGAACCGTTAACTTAGCACTGCCAAGTCCACCACTAAACCATGTCCCTAAGCACCCCATCTACACAACTTTTAAATACCTCCGGGGTGTGTGGGGGGGTGTGTGTGTATAAAAAAAAATATCTCCACTTCCCCGAGCAGCCTGTTCCAATGCTTGACGACCCTTTCCGTGAAGAAATTTTTCCTAATATCCAATCTAAACCTTCCCTGGCGCAAGTTGAGTCTGTTTCCTCTTATCCTATTGCTTGTTCACAGAATCACAGAATCATTAAGGTTGGAAAAAACCTTTAAGATCATCACATCCAACCATCAACCCAACACCACCATGCCCACTACACCATGTCCTAAAGTGTTACGTCTACACGTTTTTTGAACAATTCCAGTGATGGTGACTCCGCCTCCCTGGGGAGCCTGTTCCAACATTTGACCACTCTCTCAGTAAAGAAATTTTTCCTAATATCTAATCCAAACCTCCCCTGGCGCAACTTGAGGCCATTTCCTCTCGTTCTATCGCTAGTTACTTGGGAGAAGAGACCAACACCCACCTCACCATAACCCCCTTTCAGGTAGTTGTAGAGAGCAATGAAGTCTCCCCTCAGCCTTGTCTTCTCCAGACTAAACAACTCCAGTTCCCTCAGCTGCTCCTCATAAGACTTGTGCTCCAGACCCCTCACCAGCTTCGTTGACCTTCTTTGGACATGCTCCAGCAGCTCAACGTCCTTCTCGTAGTGAGGGGCCCAAAACTGAACACAGGATTCGAGGTGCGGCCTCACCAGTGCCGAGTACAGGGGCACGATCACTTCCCTACTCCTGCTGACCACACTATTTGTGATACAGGCCAGGACGCTGTTGGCCTTCTTGGCCACCTGGGCACACTGCTGGCTCATGTTCAGCCGGCTGTCAACCAGCATCCCCAGGTCCTTTTCCACCAGGCAGCTTTCCATCCACTCCTCCCCAGGCCTGTAGCGTTGCATGGGGTTGTTGTGACCTAAGTACCGGACCCAGCATTTGGCCTTCTTGAACCTCACACAGTTGGCCTTGGCTCATTGATCCAGCCTGTCCAGATCCCGCTGCAGAGCCTTCCTACCCTCCAGCAGATCAACACTCCTGCCCAACTTGGTGTCATCTGCAAACCTACTGAGGGAGCACTTGATCGCCTCATCCAGATCATTGATAAAGATATTGAACAGAACTGGACCCACTGCTGACCCCTGGGAACACTGCTTGTGATTGGCCACCAACTGAATTTAACTCCATTCAATACAGCATTTTGCGCCCGGCCATCCAGCTGCTCCATGATCTCCCCCAGCACCAAGGTGAGACTGACAGGCCTATAGTTCCCCAGATCCTCCTGCCGGCCCTTCTTGTAGTTGGGCATCACATTTTCTAACCCCCAGTCAACTGGGACCTCCTCGGTTAGCCAGGAGTGCTGATCAATGATGGGAAGTGCCTTGGTGAGCACTGCTGCCAGCTCCCTCAGTAGCCTTGGGTAGCTCCCATCCGGCCCCATAGACTTGTGTGTGTTTAAGTGGTGTAGCAGGTCACTAACTATTTTCCCTTGGATTATGGGGGCTTCTGCTCCCCGTCTCTGTCTTCCAGCTCAGGGGCTGGGTACCTGGAGAACATCTGGTCTTACTACTAAAGACTGAGGCAAAGAAGGCATCAAGTACCTCAGCCTTTTCCTCACCCTTTGTCACTATGTTTCCCCCCACATCCAATAAAGGATGGAGACTCTCCTTACCCCTCCTTTTGTGGCTAATGCATTTCTAGAAACACTTTTTGTTGTCTTTTACAGCAGTAGCCAGATTAAGTTCTAGTTGGGCTTTGGCTCTTCTAATTTTCTTCCTGCATAACATCATGAGATCCCTGTGGTCCTCCTGAGTTGCTTGCCCCTTCTTCCAAAGGTCATAAGCTCTCTTTTTTTTTCCTGAGTTCCAGCCAAAGCTCTCTGTTCAGCCAGGTCGGTCTTCTTCCCTGCTGGCTCATCTTTTGGCACATGGGGACTGCCTGCTCCTGCGCCTTTTAAGATTTCCTTCTTGAAGAACATCCAGCCTTCCTGGATGCCTTTGCCCTTCAGAACTGCCTCCCAAGGACCTCTGTCAACCAGTGTCCTAAACAGGCCAAAATCTGCCCTCTGGAAGTCCAAGGTAGCAGTTCTGCTGACCCCTCTCCTTACTTCTCCAAGAACTGAAAACTCTATCATTTCATGATCACTATGCCCAAGATGGCCTCCAATCATCACATCACCCACAAGTCTTTCTCTGTTCACAGTAAGGACTCCCAATAAACAAAGATAAGCTTCTAAAAATAGGTTACCCATGACAAGGGATGCTAGGTATTTAATGCAGTTCCTGTAGATCAGAAGCATGGATCCATATTGAATATTCTGCAGAAATTCACAACCTATGCTTAAATGCCATTGCTGCTGTGTTTATTCCATCCTATCTCTAACCCTCACTATGATCTTGGTGCTCTTGAGCAGAACAAAGTCATGAGACCACTGCAGCAATTTATCAGGGTGACAAATTTCTCAATTTATTCTGCCATCTAGTGGAAAATACACAGCTGACATAACACCAGCTTCCAAAAACCTTTGTTTAAAGTCGAGGTGTGCAACTGCTGTATCTAACCCATCTGAAAAAAACCCCGTATTTGCTTCCAGTATCATTGCCTCCTAGGAGCCTCTTCTGCCCCGGGCAGAAATCCTTCTTCTGCTTGCTACATTGCAAAGTATTGCCTCTAACTCATCCTTAGCCATATCGGCTGCTCCTTGCTTATCCTCGTTAATATCCTTTTTGATTCAGTTGTATTAAATAAACTACTTCTGGAAGACATCAAAAGCTGTCACATCATAGTGGTACATTTAATGTAAAGAAAACAAACCCAACCTGCCTTCTGAAGTTTATGATTACTGTATACTACAGCTTCCCTTAAGTGTCACCCCACAGCCTCTGCTCTCTGCCTCCTATGTGCAAGTCTTAGCACAAGGGCCTGCTACTGCTGCTGCAGAGCCCAGAGAGGACTCTTACGTCAATTTTATGTCAAAAAGTGTGCCTTTTTTTTTTTCCTAGCAGTATCTATTGTGTTACAGAGTCAGCGGAGGAGCTGGGACAGGTTGGTCAGTTGGTCCACAACCATGAATGAGTCTGGCCCCAAGCACCTCGGGCTGTTGTATGAGGCTTGTAGGGCAGACAGCCGGCATCCCACCAAGAGCAGAGGCGGGGCCCGCAGGGCTTGCCATGAAGGGCGCGGCGGGCGCTGACCACACCCCGAGGGGGAGGCCGCTGCGGACTACATTTCCCAGGCGCCTGCAGGGCGAACGGCAAGCCCGCTTCCGTTTCCTGTCTCTGCGAGCAGGCTGCTGGGAGTTGTAGTAGGGGGCAGAAAGAATATGGCGTCCAGGATTCGAGTGGTGCTGCGGCCGGTAAAGAGTATCGTGGTCCGCTTTTGCCCCTTCGAGTCCAACGTGGAAAGCACGAGGTGAGGGGGCTGAGGGGCAGCGCCGGCCCCGGGGCTGCCTGGGCATGCTCTGGCCCTAGGGCCCGCTCCCGGCGGGGAGGCCTTGGCCGGGCTCCCCTATCTGTAAACTACCCAACGCCCTTCCTACGCCCGGGGCGTGAGTTCTGTACGTTTCAAGGCAGAGCTGGACTCTTTGCCTTTAATTTTATTTATGTGGGGGGGTTGCGGGGTAGAGGCTGGAGTTCTATGTGCCCGCAGTGCGGCCTGTGCTCCCCAGGCCCTGCCGCAAAGCCCAGGCGTGGCGAGGAGCCCAGGGTTGGGGGGGGAGCGTGGCGGGTTCCTGAAGAGCGGCGGGCGGGGGGAGGCCGCCCCAGCGGCAGATGCAAAACGAAGCCGTTAGAACTGCTGTCGCTGCAGGGCCCTGTGACTTGCTGTCACTGTGGCCAGCTAAAGTAAGAAGACATCCTGGAAGTAAATCATGAGGGAAATAGCAGCATCTGTTGTTCTCTCTGGAGAAGAACCTCCTTTTCCCAAACTTCTGCATCTGCTGTACTTTAACTTGCATGATGTTTGTCTTTAGAGGCTTGCATTTATCAGCACTTTGTAGCTCAGTCTAGGCAGAACCTTAGAATGAGAATGTTTCAGAATGAGAAGACACTGAGTTTGTCAAAAGGGCTCTGTTTATGGTAGGTGTTACCAGGAGGCACACAGCGTTCATTCTGTGCTGATTTTTAGAAGATCTCAGTGCCTAAGCATAGACCTTTGCATGTAGGTATGTGCATTTAGCTTTACCAAACTACCCAGGGAGATGCCCCTCTCAGTTGCTGAGCCTATAGGTGAGGGTCTGTAACCACTAGTCCAAATGCTGGTAATGGGAGAGAGAGGAGGCAACAGCAGCTGCTGTATCTTGGTAATTAACTGTTGGGGAAATCGAAGTAATTACACTTCTTGAGCGATACAAATTCTGCACCAAGCAATTGTAAAATGTCATTCTGCAATAGCTTTACAGACACATCTACTTTTGAAAAGAACTTAGTAACCCAACTTAATTTATAATGTCTTTAAGCCACCAGAATGTCAAGTGGCTGTCATGCATTGCAGAAATCTACAGGAGACCGATGATGTTAAATAAATAAATGCTGTCTCAAACCCAAACAATAAAACATTGGCAAGCAAGCAGTGTGTAAAGAAAAGTGAAAATTATTTTGCTGATTTTTTTTTTCATATTATTACTAACCCAGCTGAGAGAAGCGCAGAAAGTGCATACACTGAATTTTTGTGAAATTTTTTGGTATGCTTTTTACATGTTAGCATATACGGACTATCCATTTGGATTTTTAAGAGTGATTATATCATAAGAAGTATCTGAAATTATTAAATACAAATCCTGTTTTATTTAAAGTTTTGTTGCCAGAAACATCAAGATATTCAAATTAGTTTTAGAAATATACTTACTATAATTTCTATCTACAACATACTTAATATATTTTCAAATATATTTTCAGAAAATTTCTTGGATGCATAAACCATAAAAGAATCCAGGCCACTAATAGAAACTGTGAAGTGACTGCTGATGTGAGACATGATGGGTCTGAACCACTTGTAGATGTTATGTTTGGTAAGGAGCTCATTTTTAATCTTGGCAAAAAAAGACCTTCCAGGTTTGTGTTGTTACGATGTTACTGTCTGCTCTATGTTTTGGTTTTTTTTTCTTTTTTTACTGTGGTTACTGGGTTGGTTGGTTTTTTTTTTATTCTAGTCCATAGCTAGATGTTGGACAGCTGGGAGGAAAAAAGGAAGAGGGCAGTCACTAACAGCCTGATGTCTAGATAAATGTGTATGTACGTCTTTGTACTACAGTTAGGTCCGGTGGATCTTAGGTCAAAGACCTGACTTAACTTTAGGGTTGAGTGGTGACACTTTTGTGGTGACATACTTGTGTGACCTTGCAATCAGGTACAGTTCCAGGGAAGTAAGTGTAGCTCTGTTTTGATGTAAGAATCTGTTCACTTTCTGTAATTTGTTTGTTATGTGTGGTGGAGGCATCTTGGCCTTGAGAACAGAAAGTTGAATACCTTTAGTTGTTTATGCAACTGAGTAACTTACTATGCAGTTTGAAGGAACTGCTCGTATGGGTAAGATCATACATATGCAGATGGACTTGCAGAATGAGGTCAACTGATGTACAACAAATTTCTTGGTTTCCTTTGAGGGTATAGTGAGCAGGCAGGGAATTGGTGGAAATTTCATCAGTTCTGGAAGCAGCCCAGATTGTAGTCTGTGAACAGATGGCTCTAATCTGCTTTTGTCCTTTTCTCTGGCTGCATCTTCCTTCCTGCTGTGCTGTAATGGACCAATATGCCAAGTAGCCCATTAAAGTTTTCATTATTATTGATTCTTGCTACCCCCTTTTCTTTAAACTTCCATGTATTTTGTGAATCAGTAGATATGTCAAGAGAATTGAATGTACTTCATTTTGCTTAGGAAAGTCTAGTTATTCCAGTGTTGACATTGCTTGTTTCTCCCTCCCCCATGCCTCTGTTTCCCATCCTTGTCTCTTGCTGTGATGTATTAAGACTTAAGCAGTAAAGCTTATTGTTTTTCACAGCGTAAAATCAAAACAATTTCTTTCACTAATGCCAAGAGCTACAACCCTGAATTCTTTGTTTTCTAAGAGCTGATTATTTTTCCAGGTGAAGAGTTTGCAGCCCTTGTAGATGGCAAACATGGGGCTGGTACTTGGATGCATGGTATTGCATTATATGGGTTTCAGTATGGCTTTTGTATTTGCAAATCTTGCAAAAATAAATAATTAACTTAGGTACAGTACTGAACTTCTACTGTCCCCTCCCTTTTTAAAAATAATTCATTTCAGAATCTTAGAAATCGGAGTGCATGCTATTTTTTTTTTACATTATAACCACCAGATTGTCTAAACAAATTTGTTGTTTTGGCTAAAGAAGTAAGTTAAACGGACCGTAGACAACATGCAGCTAAAATGCTGAGCCATGTGTGGAAATCATGCCTTCCAGTGCCTTCTGTGCCTTCTGTTAGATGACTTTGAGGGCATAATATGAGCCATTCTCATCAAACATGTGTTCTTACTATAGGT
Source organism: Phaethon aethereus (assembly GCF_964289735.1). Lineage (NCBI taxonomy): Eukaryota > Metazoa > Chordata > Aves > Phaethontiformes > Phaethontidae > Phaethon > Phaethon aethereus. Next base: position 32,818,429 of record NC_138582.1, on the reverse strand, counting down.
TTATCTAGACAAATGCTTCAGATTTTTCCATAATGCAATACAGAAATGAAAATTACATGTGTATTGTGTGCAGTTTGATGCATTTGTTTGTTGCTGGTGCATAATCAGATTCCATACAATACTTTCTAATCAGACAAAGGTGAACAGGGTATTTGGATTTATCTATACAAAACAGAGCTGCACACTAAAGTAATTGTGACTTAGACTTTGTGACTTATTAATTTTTTTTTCCCTTTACAGCTGATGGAGAGCGATTGATAATGAAGGGAGCCAACTTGACGACAATAGAAATGTTAACAGCATTGGGGTCCAGGTGTAATGCAAAAGAACTTAAGGAAGAACAGAAAAGCAAGAAGAAGAGTCCCTGAAGAAGAGAGAAACAACTGTGTTTCCATTTATGTATATTAAAAACAGCAGGCTTTTCTCCTATGCAACAAAACCTGAAAGAGAGAGATGGCCAAAACACTGACCAGTTTAACATGCGGCAGAACAAACCATTTAAATGTTCCCTCCCTTCACCTGAAGAAAAATATAGTGGATCAACAGATCTTCTAACACTAGTGGGTCAGAGTGGCTTAAGATGTGTGAATGCATCTTCCTAAGCAGCTGCCTCTCAGTCGTCTGCATGTTGGACTAATATCACATGTATTTGCATATAAATGTGAATAATGCACATTAGCTATTAAATTAATATTACAGTAAATACAGATCTCTGGACATTGTTTCCTACAAACTTTCTATACAGTGGAATGCAAAATATTATTAGAGTGGTTATTATTTTTGAAAATTATTAAATACAAAAAATTGAAGAAAAATTTGAAAATATTCATTATTGACTTAGCTAAGGGACAGCAAGTTGCAAATACAGAGTGGATTTTGTAATACTGTGTTTATAATACATCTGTGGCTAAGTCTCAGCCATCTTCCTCTCTTTTTTCAAGAAGTATGAAATTTGCTAAATGTAAATTTAGCTTAGAAATTAAAGTAACAAGGTATTGGGACTGTTAGCACACAGTAGAGCTACTCACCCTGCGTAAAAGTAGCTAAGTTTAGCTCAAAGGGAAAAGTAAGTTAGTTTTTTTGATAATTGGAGAAAAGGGCTATCCTTGAAGTTCGGTTTTGTAATATTTTTGTTGCTTGCTTTTGGGAGATTTCATTAAATATTTTATAAAGATCAAAGGGAGAGCTTTATTTGGTGTTTTAGCTATGTGTCCAACCCTGTTACTTATTAAAGTAAGTGCTTAGGTGTCTCATCTGTATTGCAAAGCTCTCCTCCAGCTGTGCAGGTGAAGGTATCAACTACATGTGTATTTCATGTGCATCAGTTTTGTTCTACTTCAATTCCTAATGAAAGTGTAATTCAAGTTCCAGTTCTGAGGACTGCAAGTGCAGTACTATTGAGAGGCATTAGTTCTACCTGTTTTTAATCAGATGCCTGACTTCTATAAAACTGTAGTACATATATTTCCAAAGTTAATTGCAGCCGATCTAGGGCACAAATCTGAAACTAGTTTTACCTTACTTTTGCCGAGATCTGTGAATGGACACTGTCCTTTCTGAAAGCAACTTTGTTTTAAATAGCACTGTCAAGGTAGTTCTTTGCAGCTTCTTCACCAGGATGCTGAAGTCAAGGTCATATCTTACGTTGGAGAAGCAGAGCTGTGCTGAAGACGTTTGATGATGTTTTATGGTGGCCTCCTCCATGTGTTTGCAACAAATAGAAGAGAGTGAGATAAGATGGTTGGAGATTATGGGTCAATGAAATTTAGACGTGGGAACAATAGATGTGAATTACGTAGTTTGGGATGAATACCTTCTCTGCAGTCTGTGATCCTTTTATTTTAATTAGGCCACCAACTCTTCCGAATGGTTTCAGAGTGCTGAGCTCCTGAACCTCCTACTGAGTTCCCTCCTAGTGAAGGAGTTATGAGAATATCTGAAACAGAGGATTTTAAATCCTGTCAAGATAGAAAAGTATCCCAGAAAGTGAACCAGATAGAAGTAAGGCTGTTCAAAGGACAGTTTTGGGGGACTTTTTTGGTTTGGTTTGTTGTTGTTCTCCAGTTTAGAAGAACATTGTATAGCATGACTTTACCTGAAGAAGCTTTACAGGGAAAGTGAGAATTGTTCAAGTGGAAAAATACTGCACAATTATTCATTCCTCAGTTAATCATATATTTGTATGCTCAAAAGCCCTCTTACGGTAATATATCTGATTTTTTTTATTTTTTTGAAATTTTTTCTTTGACTGTTTGTACAATAATGTCAGTGTGTAAAATGTGTTTAAATGTGAAGCACATCCATCTTAAATGATTAGCCACCTGTATGTACTTAAACAGTAAAACAGGGGTGAAGTTTCTATAGTGTTTATGTTGTCCCAAGATTGGTGTTTATATTTATGAAGAGAGAAGGGAGAAAAATTAAAATCTTAGTTCAGGCTTTTTGTAGCCAAAATAAACCCTCTCCACTGAAGAAAGGTGTTCAGTTTGTTTGTTTTTTTTTTTTTAATTTACTTGCATGGATAGGCAAGGCACGCTCTTACTGGTGCTTTCATTTTAACCCAGACGTGCCCAACATTTTTTCTTAGGTTAAGTCAAAGGCCTGTAACGTAGCTGTTGAGAGAAGACTGACAATTCAGTGGATGAGGTGCTGATACTGCTTTTGCTGTGTGTGCTAGTAGCTGCAATTTGCTTTAGTAAAACTGAATGTTTTGTGCATGAAAAAGCAGTAATGACTAGGATTTGAATATGTAACGTATCAATGAAAACATACAGGACAGAAAAGTAAAGCTAAAAATATGCACTCTCAAGACTACAAGATATTGAAGTGATACAAACAAGCAATATGGGCAAGGAGGTACTCCTCTGGTGATTATTATGCTAATATGTAGAAAATTGCTCTTCCCTGTACCGTGTCGATAAAGGTATGAATTTATTTTCCAAGTATGCTAAAGATAATCTTTAATGAATTTCTTCTCTAAGCATTTAGATAACTTTTTGCTGCAAGCTGTTCATACAGTATCAGTTTCTGATGCTGTCTGATTGACTGAAACAAAAGCCGAGCGACCTGCTGCTCTGGCATCTTCCTGACATGCACAGTCTAGGGCTGTGGATGTAGAGGGTATTAAGGTCAGTCATGCAGAACAAAGCAGAGCTGGGCGAGCATTGACTTTGCATGTTATTATTCTCTAGCCCACTAATCTTGATTACTATACCCCACCAAACATGTGGGCGCTTGCCTAAATATAAAAGGAACTGGAACAAGCCCTAAAAACACTAGGATTAACTAAATGCAAACACCACGTCCATGCAGAGTGTCTGATAGCAGGTGATGACATTAAAATGTCTAGATCTCTAATACCTGGAGATTTAAAATGATTATTAAAATAATCTTAGACCTGTTTATTGTAAAAATACCTATTTATTTAGAAGTTCTTGTCAACGTGTAGGGAAAATAAATAGTCCTGATGAATATGAATATGCCATTCAGATAACACTAGCTGGTCAGGGTACTCCCTCTTTAAATATCTGCAGCATTGTTTTAGAAAAAGATAATGGTATCTTTACTAAAGAATTCAACCAGAAGCAGCAGTGTTAGTGAACATTTCCACAGCAAGTTTTAATTACTAGCTGGCCCAGATAAGTACAAATTGCAATGTCCTGATGCCTTTCGTGCAAGGTAGAAACAAGTAGAAACTTGCTATTGGAGGTAGTTCATGCATGCCTGTGCAAATTCTTTTCTTTGTTATTTGCGGGGATGGCAATTTGGGCTACATATTGTAGGAGAAACTGGGTGTAATACAGTATTGCTGTGCGAACACCACTTGAGGAGTGGAAGATGCTTTAAATCAATTATTTTTAAAATGTTGCAATCTAATATGTTTTTGCTGTTTGTGAATGTGCAAAAGGTGTCACCTGTTAATTTCAGAAAATTGCTTGCAAGTATTTGCCTTGTTGGATGTCAAAGACTACATTAGTTTGGGCTGGCTTTTCCTAGTTCTTCACCTGTATTATGTATGACCACCAGTGGTGGTCAGTGGCTCAGTGTCTAGATGGAGATCGGTGATGAGTGGTGTCTGCTTCAGAGATCCGTATTGGGACCAGTACTCTTTAATATCTTCATCAATGGCATAAACAGTGGGATCAAGTGCACCCTCAGCAAGTTTGCAGATGGCACCAAGCTGAGTGGTGGGGTTGACATGCCTGAGGGACGGGATGCCATCCAGAGGGACCTGGACAAGCACGAGGAATGGGCCCGTGTATGAACCTCATGAGGTTCAACAAGGCCAAGTGCAGGGTCCTGCACCTGGGTTGGGGCAACCCCCGGTATTGGTACAGGCTGGGGCGTGAAGGGATTGGGAGCAGCCCTGCCGAGAAGGACTTGGGGGTACTAGTGGATGAAAAGGTGGACATGAGCCGGCAATGTGTGCTTGTAGCCCAGAAGGCCAAGCATATCCTGGGCTGCATCCAAAGCAGCGTGGCCAGCAGGTCGAGGGAGGTGATTCTGCCTCTCTGCTCCGCTCTGCTGAGACCCCACCTGGAGTCCTGCATCCAGCTCTGGAGCCCTCAGCACAGGAAAGACATGGACCTGTTGGAGGATGTACAGAGGAGGGCCACAAAAATGATCAGAGGGATGGAGCACCTCTCCTGTGAGGACGGGCTGAGAGAGTTGGGTTTGTTCAGCCTGGAGAAGGCTCCAGGGAGACCTTATTGTAGCCTTCCAGTACTTAAAGGGGGCTTATAAGAAAGATGGGGACAGACTCTTTGGCAGGGCCTGTTGTGATAGGACAAGGCATAATGGTTCTAAACTAAAAGAGGGTAGATTTGGACTATATATAAGGAAGAAATTTTTCACCGTGAGGGTGGTGAACCACTGGCACAGGTTGCCCAGAGATGTTGTAGATGCCCCATCCCTGGCAACATTCCAGCTCAGGTTGGGACAGGCCTCCGAGCAACCTGATCTAGTTGAAGATGTCCCTGCTTATTGCAGGGGGGTTGGACTAGATGACCTTTAAAGATCCCTTCCAACCCAAATTATTGTATGATTCTATGAAAAAAAAGACTGATTCTTTTCCAGATGTCTTAACTTCTGAGCTCTTCTCCTTTACTGTGCACAGCACTTCTCTCCCCTCTGTTTTCATTCTCCTGGTGTAATAGCCTTTTTCCCTCCCGGTACTATTTATTCTCATCCAGTCTCACCTCTTCCCCCTGGAAGGCCTGAGTCACTCTTCTGAGCTTTTTTTATTGTCTGTCAAGAGCTTGCAGTAGCTTCAAGCAGCCAAGGTGCTTTGCTCCTGGTGGACCGCTACTTGTTCTCTTCCCCCTGCTCAGCCTCGCTCTGTATGCTAAGAAATGTTGGGGCAGAGCAGCACGAACGGTGAGAAGTGCTACTTTGCTTCTGATCATCATTAACTTAACAATAAATCATCTTTACATTGAGGTGGCCTTCTCAAGATTTTACAAAGCTAAGGCTGTGCCCCGGGGTAGATGATAGAGGTGTGAGGGCAAAGGAGTTGCCGACCTGTTTTGATCATGTCTCGTTAAGTTTCAAAGTGGTGCTTGAAAGCTTGACTTAAAGTGGTCTCCTATGTACTGGCAGTGTTGCCAGCAGAGGTTAATAGCATGTCAAAGGAGATCTCTGCGTTGTGCTTCACTAGTAGAAGTGACTTGCTTACATATGAAAAGAACATTACTTTTAAGACAAAATAGCTGGAAAATTGGACCAGCAGACCTGTTTGTGAAGGGCATGCTCAGTTAGTAGGAGCAAAGCCTGGGAAAGAAAAGTCCTTCATGGACAGGTTTTCACAACTCTGTCAGTCCCTGCAGGAGGTTCAGAGGACAGGCAAAGCAGCAGATTCCTTCCTTACTCAGGCACTACTTCCCTGTTTCTTTTGACCCCTCCATCCTTTTTCAGTGAAGAGTCAAAGACCAGCCTTACTGTAAAAATAGCATGGTCAGCATGCAAAGCCAGCCAGTTTGTCATCTCAAACACAGTTCTTGCACAGATTCTCTGACTTGTCTTTTCATTAGTGGTTAATCTGGGTGGTTCAAATCACTTACACAAATAAAAGAAGCAATAATTATTTTCATGGAGTTTTTAAAGTTTCTTTTTCGAGGTGGGGCTTTATAGAACTCATCTTCAAAATCCACTTCTCAAATTAATTTTAAAGTCTTTACTGGAAATGACAAATTTACAAATTGGATGGTTAATTCTTCGTTTCCTTCACATAGCTAGATCAGTATCAAGTTAAGCTGCACATAAAAGAAAAAGTGCCAGAATCAGTACCTGAAACTATCTTGTGGCAGAAACATAGGAAAAAATCAGGGAACTGCAATGTAATTTCTTACATCCTTATACATTTTTCTCTGGCCTAGATGTTAGATACGTAAGATAATATCTTGAGAAGGAATCAAGGACATAAACCCAAATACCATGAGGATTTTCAGGTCTAGAAGAACAAACTAGAGAATACCTGCTGGTCCTGCATGGTTTCCTGTGATGCCAGAAGCAAGAATTTTCTTAGAAGACCTTTTCAACACGAGTCATGTAGTCAACACACTTGGAAAACTTAGTGTGTTGGCAATGGGATAATAGTGAAAACTAGCTTTATCTTATGAATGATTTTTCCCTAGGTTCTTCTACAGTCCATGAATGAGGAGGCCTTTTCTGAAAGGCGAGTCAGGGCAGAAGATAATGCTTGAGCGGCACCTCAGTGAGCCTATCTCTGTGAGGAGATTTGTGCTGTGTGGCAAAAGCTAGACTTCATCAAGAGTGCCCCGGGGATCTATTTCACACCTGAGCTCTTGTTGCCCCAGGATGAAGTCCTTTGTAAGCCCTGATCTGGTAGACAGGCTACACATATTCCTAACACTTTATGACAGGATTTTGCTTGCCACAAAGAGCAGCAATTGCAGTCCCTCTCACTCCAACGCTGCTGGGAAAGGCATTGGTATCCACATCACACTGAGAAGACCCTTCCTCTGTAGAGGATGAGTGTCAGGCTCTGCCTTCCAGATTTCTACAGCTATGATGCTCTCCTTGGTGGCATCCTGAGAATGAAAAGTAGTGCAGTTGTTATAACTATAAATTAAACTTTTTTCCTGAGGTTACCTTCACAGTGGTCTATTAATATCCTTAATGAAACTCTACTTATAATATGTAATAAAAAAAAAAAAGCTAAAACTTTATACACCCCTTCCAAAATTCAGTGGGCACATCTGTACTTTGTGATTTTAAATTTCATAGGCCAATTACTCATCATTGGTAGAAATATTTCTTTTACCATTTTTTATTCCAAATCATTTTGCTATTCCTTGTTCTTGCTCTTATGTCCTTATTGTTCCAGACAACACAGAAAGGACAAAGTCAGGGTTTTTATTTGGTTTTATGTATAGAGCTTTGGGATAATTTTTTGTACATCTGAGTTTCTGAAAAGACACACCAAAATATTATCTTTTTGATAGCCTCCTCTGTAAGCAGGTATCCCCTGCTAATATGCTTTTGGTTTATGTGGACCAAGGGCCTTTTCAGTGCTAAAACTATAGGGATGGAGAATTCGTAGTCATCCTGATCTCTTTTTTAACATTGTAATGACGATGCTGATTCTCAGATTCTGAAGATAAATAAAAATATCTTTCTACTAATGTGTGTATGTTTGCTATTAAGGGTAGATACTGCTGCTAAATAAAGAGGGTTTTTTAAAGCTTCCAAAGTTAGACACAAGCTCTTGTATCTGCAGTCACTCTGAACTGGGCTGGAACTGACATCATCATGTCATTTTTGTCTGGCATGAGGAAAATGAAGCCTGGAGTGCTCTTTTTGGTCACTGCAGGCTCTGGAGCTTTCTCTCCTGTCATTGATGCAGGGTACAACCGGTGAGCTGTCACACCATTGCCGCAGTAAACTTTGCCCCCGATGTAAGCATTTCCCTTTAAACTTGCTTTGAACAGGCTGCTGACAGTATACAGGACATACGCTGATGTTGCCGGTGTGTTAATTGCATTATAGTAATGCTCTGTGGCATCAGCAAGGATTGGGGCTCCTGTTGGCTCGGCGCTGAACGCGGGCACACGTGAGCCTGCCCGTCCCCGACAGCCAGCCACCCAGAGCAGATGCAGCATTGGCCAGATCCAGAGCAAGGACTCCTTGGACCCATGCTCCTTAGACTAATCCATGCTGGAGAGTAAGACGGCTTTGTTTTGACTTGAAAACTGATGTGTATCGCACAAAGCTCATTGATAAAACATAGGCTATGGCCAGCTCTTTTAGCTCAGAGGTAATGAAATGCAGATATGCTAGAAGATCTTGTGCATACTGATGTACAAATGAAAACTTGCAGGTTCATTTATTGCTTCGTAAGCCTTGGTCTAGTATTGCCCAAGCAAATAGCTCCTGAGCTGGAGTAAAACTTACTTAGGCCAGCTATGCAACCATAGCACGTGTTTCATCATGTCTGCTCAACGATGACATGGCTGGGAAGGGAAAACCACACTTGTATAACAAGGAAGCAGAAACAAAGCTGTGCCACCTATGCATTTTTTCTCATCCATGCCTTGGGGGTGAGTAACTATTATTCATGGACTGCTTTAATTTTTTTCATGGCTAGGGATAGGCTGTAGAGTAAAATTTGGGCTGTGGTGTCCAATTTTCATGGCAAATTTTTAAGGCTTTCTTAAGAGGTAATCTTGTCTAGAAGCAGCCTACCGCTTAGAGAAGGTACTGTATATATGTCTGTATATTGGAAGGAAAGCGAGAGCCTCCCTTTTACATAGTAAAGCAAAGTATAGCGCTATCAGATTGAGTTCCTTCCAAGTTAAACATATGGGCAGTTTAATGAGTAAAGGTCTAGGGAAAAAGTTACACCTCCTATGCAACCTCATCAGCGATATGTTGCAGACGAGGAGGTGGTGCTCTGCCCTACCCAAGCAGCAGGTATTATGACTCCAAAAGACAAAATATGGCTTAGCTTGCACACAATAGGTAATGCTATGGCTACGTGAAGAGAAACCTCAAACACTGCTGGCCACAGCTTCTCAAGTCTCACGTTAGGTGAAGCATCACTGCACGACGCACACTTGCCCAAAGGAGTAGAACGAAGGTCTCTGTGCGCTCTTTTGCCTTGGTCCTTTTCTTTGCACTTGGTAATGAGGGACTGTAATATCCTTCCCTCCTACAAGACGCAAAGGCTTGACTACCTTGGGAAAACATTCACTCTGGCAAGGCCCAAGCTGCCAAGGTGGTGGTTGCTCCTAACTGTGGCTACGTGCTTTCCGTGCAGCTAATTTCCACTGAAAATTGACACTTCTCATTGTAAATTTGATTCTCCTTCTCTTGGACAATGTATAGTCTGAAGTGGAAATGAGCAAAACTTCAGAGAATTTCAGCTGTCTGCACTGAAACGGCGATATGTTGCATAGGAATTCAATGCTGTCCATATGAATACATGTGTTTGCTGCTTCTTTTTGGGTGTATCTAGAGAGAAGAGGAGACTACACACACAAGACGCATCTGACCGTGATGTCAGGCAGGAATTGGGATTTACAGAGATGGATCCCTGGGGCCCAAGCATCTCTGAATATCTGGCCATTTTATTTTGGCTCCCAAAGTAGGAACCATGTTTGACCAATATATATACTGTACTGTCATAGTAAAAAATAACATATTTTTTAGCCCAGTCCGCTTGTACTTTACCCAGAAGGATACATCACTGGTCCTTCTAGTTTATTTGCTATGTGAGATACCACAAATTTCAGCACTATCCTGCTTAAAAGAAGTTTTGAGATGTGGCATTGACAGTATCACAGCCAGTAATCCGTATTACTGGATTAATTTGCAAAACATTATTGTAAAAATTGAGAGAGAATTTTCACCCTATACCAACAGTCTGCATTTCAAAAAAGAGAGATAAGATTCTCTTTTCTTCTTACATTTTGTATGAACTTACATGCCTGGACCTGAAAAATTTGTAAGGAGAATAAATCAAACCAAATGACTTGTTGGAGGATTCAAAAACATAGCAACATTCTGCACTGGTAGGTAGCTGTATCTCCATGTACCTCAGATCCAGGAATACTGTCTCACCACTAGATGGAAATAGTGGATTTTACATCTTCTGCTGCATTATCAGGACTTATACCTGAATACTATTTGCATATTGTAACCCATCTGCAGGCAGCACTGCAGAAATGTAGATCCGAAATTATTTGCTGGCATACATGGAGTAAAGTCAAGATTTCTATTTCTAGAAATTGTCCCCATTTTACAAGACTGAAGACTTCCTGATTCCTGAAGGATGATTCTGTTTGATCCCTAATCTAATAGTTTTTCATTTACCCTTTCTGTAAGCAACCAGAAAAGAATTGCAGGGTGGATGGCATTTTGATTCTGCTACCATGAGTTAGGTAGTAAACATCAACCTAATTTAAAATTTAGTCCGAAGTCTCTTGCGCAAGAAAAAAAAAAAAAAAAAAAGACAAAGATAAAAGTGGAAGGAAGTTGAAAGTCTGGTGTTTCAATGTACCTACTTAATGACCAAAAAAAGCAATGTGGCTTGCTGCCTTATGAGCAGACGCTGTAGTGTTGTTTGCATATTAAAAGCAAGCATGTAGTCAGAGAAGTGGAAGGTAATTAAAGACAGTAGGGAAGGATAAACAGAAGGATTTTTTTTAAAATCGCAGTTGAAAAATGAGCTGATTACTTAGTGTATGACAGATCTGACCTTTTCTAGCAAGTACTGAACCTTCAAACTGATTCAGTTTAGCTCTACTAAGTTGCATCACTGCAAAACGTAAAGGGAAGCATCCTCCTTGCACCAAAACATTTGGGTTCTTGGCACCTTCTCATGTTGTAAAATGCCAGAACCCGCACAGAGACCTTGCTGTCTTCTCTGGTTTTGACACCTCAATCTCAAACTCCTCCACAAAAGTACTAGCAGAGAAACAGCCACGGCTACTCCATCAAAAGACTCCAGGCACTAGGCGTTATCTTCTGATTTGTATTTTTCTGGTCAGGAGAAAGTAGCTATGGGTTTCATCCAGCCTGACACAAGGCCAAGAGAGGCAGATTTGGCATAACCCTGATGTTGGAAACAAATCTTGAGGATACATTGCAATCAGGATTTCTGTTGTGACCTAGAAATATCAGCTTTTTCACAGAATACCACAGTAAACCTCTCGGCTCACCTGACAGAATTTGACAAGAGATTGGCCCGAACCTCACGGAGCCTGGTAACAGCGTATATTTTATGATGGTATTTCCCTCCCAGTGTACAATAGTGGCAGCTGCTGTGTTTTCCTTAAAGAAATAGGAATTAGGGTATCACAGTTCCATATGGGCTAAAACCATGGTACCAAATCTGCATTTTTCCAGGGCTAAAGCATGAGATTGCATTCAGGCTTTGGGTTTTCCTGTGTACTGCAAGTACCTGCGTCAGTTCTGTATTTTGATTGATCTTGTTTGCCACCCCATCGCTGTCTGTGTGTGACAGGCCTGCTCCCAGGCCGCAGCAAGCTTGCTGTAGGTCAGTAGTACGTGATCCACCGGCGGGGCGTGGGGGGACGCTGGGAAGGCCTGCGATCAAACCCAGTGACCTGCTTCGGGGTGCTGCCTCCTTATTGCTCCGTCTCTGTGCCCTACGCTTGTTTGTTCCCGAGTTATCCATCAAAAGCGTGATGTGTAATAAATGGCGTAATTTAGGGATTCAGTGCCCCAGACTTAAAGAAACTTCCCGAGAGCCAAAACCCTGGAGAGGGGGTTTGGACCTCACGGCTGCCAGAGCCCGGCGCACGGGACTCCTGCGCCGCGGTAGGTGTCTGTGTCCGGAAGGCCGCGACATCCCTTGGCTCGGGATGGCTCCGGCAGCCTCCCGCTGTTCCGGGGGGGCAGCGTGCCGTCCCGAGGGGCTGCTGCAGGCCCGGGGTGCGTGTGTGTGCGTGCGTGCGTGTGTGTGCACGCGCGTGTGTGCGCGTGCCTCTGCGTGTGTGTGTCTGCGTGTGTGTGTGTGCCTGTGTGTGTGTGAGTGTGCCTGCGCGTGTGCGTGTGTGCGTGCGGGAGGCGGGCGGGCAGCGGCGCGGCGTGCCCGCTCTTGCCGCCGCCGCGGGCGGGACTCGCCGGGCGGGGGCTCGGCGGGGAAGGGGCCGGGGCGCGGCGGGCGCCCCATTGGCTCTCCCCGGCGGCACATGTCGCCGGCCCCGCTATAAAGGCGGCCGCGGCCCCGCTGCAGCCCGTCCTCCTGCCTCCGCGCTTCCCCAGGGACACCGCCAGCCCCAACGCCGCCGCCACCGCCATGGCCATCGATGCGTTTTTAGGCAAATGGTGCCTCGTCTCCAGCGAGGGCTTCGAGGAGTATATGAAGGAGCTGGGTAAGGAGCCGGCGGCCCTCCGTCTCCGGGAGGGAGGGAGGATGCCGGCCCCGGCCGCCCCGGGGACGTGCCGCCGCCGCCGGCCGGCGAGGCTCTGTCCAAGGTCCGCGGCGGGCGCGGCCGCGGGGCCGTGGCGCGGCCCCAGAGCTGGGCCCGAGGGCGGGGGCCGCCCGGCCGTGAGCGGCGGGGGGCCGGCGGCTGGTGGGGTGGTGCTGGGATGCTCCGGGATGCGGCATCGGGGGCTCCGCGCCCTCCCGGAGCCGGGAAGGGAGCGCCGGCCGGGAGCAGACCCTTCCTCCCGGGGTAGCTGCCATGTCCTACAGATGTCGGCAACGCTTTTTGCACCGTGACTGCACCGGGGGAGCCAGGTGCCGGTGCCAGCAGGCTCGTTCCCGCCGCCCCTGCTGCCCAGCTTCCCCCTCCCGCCAGCACTCCGGATTACCAGCCGGTGCCAGCGGCCCGGCCGCGATTAGGCCAGTCTGCGCCTCCCTCCGGGTAATGCCCGGGGCGGTGGGACCGGCGCGGGGAGCGGGCGCACCGGCGCGGGGAGCGGGCGCAGCGCTGCCCTGGCCGGGGCGGGGGTGGAGGGCCGCAGGGCAGCGCTGCTACCGGGGCCGGGCCGGGCTCGCACCGCTCGGGGTGACCACACACAGACCTGCTGAGGCCGGGCTGCGTTCCTGTGAAGTCACCTTGGGTGTCTCCTCACGAGAAAGCCAAACTGGATCAGCCGCCTGCGGGTGACTGACAGCTGAGCGCACTGACGGGGGCTGTTGGTATTCTCCTGTGGGCAGCACCCTTATCTCCTGGGTCCTGGCTTGTTATCCCCGCTTACAGGTTGCCCTACATTTTGCAAGACAAAATTACTGAGTCAGGAGCAGACCTAGCACCAGGAACCTCCTCTGCAAGTTCAGCTTCACCACTTCCCCATGAGCATCCTCCCAACAGGTGACAGACACCTTGCAGTGTCGGTGTAGCCCAGGAGCTATGATTTTCTGCAATTCATTCACTGCTGAAAGCTAGGATACCTTCGCAAGAGGCGGAAGATGCGGCCTTGAATGTCTTTGGAGGGAGGAGAGGAAGGAATTTAGGTCTTGCGTTCTTTGTGTAAAATGCAAAAGGCATCACTGCATTTCCACTCGGCAGACAGTGGTGGCTGTAATTGCATTTTGTGAGAGGCCTGGCAATATGTGATAGCTATGATGTGAGAAAGCCTTCTGGACTGAGCCCTTTGGGAGACTTTGGAGGAAATTCAAGAATTTTAAGCTCAGCTCAATTCAGCCATGGATTAGGATGCCACAGTGCTCACGTCTGACAGCCAGGGCTAGGCATGTGCCCAATTGCAACTTCAAAGTAGAAATTAAGTGCTGCAACTGCAGAGCACCTCCCATGTGTAGGCAGCAACTGAGTGTTGTTTGTTTGTTTGTTTTTAGATAGCAATCTTAAACCAGTCACTTTTCCTTTTTACAATTACAATTTAGGCAATTAAATTTACTCCAAGTCACACTTTAGGAGCCAGTCCTTTATTGGATCTCACCCTCGCTGACTGCTTAGGAAACTCTGCCTTTGATCCTATTGATGCACCATAAATGACATTCTGCAGATTCTGCTTAGTCTGTATTAAAAGAACATTAGAGGATAAAGAAGTTTTAATATCACTCCTTGCCATATGGAAAACATATGCAGCTCATCTCTGTTTAATTGGATCCCAGGGCGTAGCTAGCTGATCAGTAACTCACTGGTTACTCTGGACTGGACACTGAAAGGGTGGGTGGGGGGTCACTGTGCCAATAATTTCCAATTCTGGTCAGAAGAGCTGGATTGAGGAGGACTGGTTTTTGCTCTGCAGTCTCAAGCTTAAGGCTCAGTCCTGGAATCTCAGTTGAGCCTGGAGAAGCAGTGGCTGGGAAGTACTTTGCTACTTCCACTTCCCAAGGAAACTGTAATCTTTGCTTTGTGGATTCAGCCCTCAACCAAGGATCCTGTGCACTCCAGGTGGGTGCTGTGCTCTTATGCAACAACATTTTCTAACTACACCAGCTGCAGAGCCCAGACATTCACTGACTTGGTGGCACTTTCTGCTCCATTTGGTTGCTTATCAATTCTTCGTTCAGATCTGCACTTTCCAGTTTGATGGATTCACGTTTGTTGCCTGACTACTCTCTTATTCATATCTTCATCCTTCAGATCAACAAGACTCAAGCAAACCACTCAAACAGTGTGTGCAGGGGTTGAGGCAGGGTGAATCTTTTTTGATGAAGAGTTTTGAGGGCTGCTGTCTCCAGATGACGAATTTTCAGTCATTTGCAAAGCTTACTTCTTTCACGGTCCTTTTTGTTTTTTCTGTGTGTGTGTCAGTTGTCTGTGGGCACTATTTTGCAAGACAGTGGTTTTCTATTCACAAGTTCATACTTTGGATACAGGATGGAGAAGATGAACTTATATTAAAAATTGCATGTTTGGAGTTGTGTAGAGAGTAATGGAAGCGTGTTTTTTGAGTAAGTTGAAATAAATATGCAGGTGGATTAATCTGTCAATTAAAAATAATCTGTAGAATTTTTAAAGTGTTCAGAACTTGATGGGAATGCGACATTACATTAGTTTAAGCTTTTGTGTTTGTTTTCCTGTTTATTGTTTGTTTCTGTTTGTAAAAAATCAATGCTGAGTTTTGGGACATCTGCGAGTCTTCTAGAGGGCAAAATAGATTTAACTTTAGCTCCCTGAGGAAGGTAAAGAATAACCAAGAATAACCAAGAATAACCCTGCAAGTAAGCTTTTTTGCCTTCCTCAGCAGTGGATAATTTAAAACATCCTCTTTCTTTGTGGCTCTTGAGTTTTGATTCTCAAGTGTAGTTAAGTGCCTAATTAAATGGGAATTAGGTATTTGAATTCTTGTGTGGCCCTAAGCCTCAGGGTTTAACTGACTTTGTGACACTCTGTGCCTCTCGCCTTGCAGGTGTGGGTATGGCCATGAGAAAAATGGGAAGCATGGCCAAACCAGATGTTTACATTATTAAGGATGGGGACACAATCACCGTAAAAACAGAAAGCACCTTCAAAACCTCACAGTTCAGCTTCAAGCTTGGTGAGAAATTTGAGGAAAACACATTAGATGGCAGGAAAACTCAGGTCAGTATACCAGACGTTCTACTGAAAAAACACAGTTCTTTGGGTGTTTTACAGATGGAGACGCTATTCAAAAATCAGTTTTGACATCCATACTAACAATGCTTTATTTGACGAACAGCTGTCTCTGTAAATCTCATTGAAAGAAGGTGTTGGTTTTTTTTTTTCCCCTGGATTAAGCAACTTCCATGGAGGGAAAATGCTGAAATCAATAATGTCTTGTGTATTTTGTTGTTTTCAATTTGTTTTCAATTTGTAGCAGAAGCATTGTGTTAGTAAAACTAACAGACCTCTAAATCCATGTTAAAGCCAAATGCCACTTCATTTGAAGCCTGTAGAAAAAATACCATTGATGTTTAATCAGAGGCAATTCAGCCCTAGGGTTAACCTTTCTGCTCAGTCTCGTATTTGCATAACAAGAGAGCCTGGTTCAGTGTGCAGTGGGGTAACAGAGACACAAGGCATACATGTGAATCACAGTCCCTAATCTCCAGTTTTAGAAGGCAAAGAGCTTCTTCCTGTGCCAAGTAATGGGAATATTCATCCAAAAGGAGGTTAAACAGAAAGAAGCCTTCAAATATGTCTCTCTCATTTCCTTGTGGGAGTGCTCTCTGTGTACCATCACCCCCCACAGCCACACACTGGCAATTCATCTGTTATTGCAAGATCAGATAAACGTTACACAAAAGCTCAAAGCCCATGTACAAAGAGATGAACAGAGAACATCGTCTGCTCTTGTTAACTGAAATTGTGCATGCTGTCAAAGGTCTGCCTGCTGCAGGAATGTGTCGGAGCAGCGAGTGAACAAGCAGTGAGCTACTGTAAGTGGCTACTGTTGGGTTGGTGGTTGGGCTTCATGACCTTAAAGGTCTTTTCCAGCCTTAGTGATTCTGTGAATTCTGTAAAAGAAGAGGATCAATAAAACATTTAAGGTAATATCCTGGCTTTGTAGATGTCAATGGCAAAATTACTATTGAGTGAGCTGGGGTGGGAATTTTTCCTTTGGAATAAGGTCTTGTAAAGCCTGAATCTTCATCAAAGGTCATAGATAAAATATTGATATTTGGGTTCTTCTTTCAGACCCTTGTCAGCTTAAAAGATGATGGGTCATTGATTCAGGAGCAGGAATGGGATGGCAAGAAGACCATAATAACACGGAAACTAGTGGATGGACAGTTGGTGGTGGTGAGTTCAGTCCCACTTTCTGATCCCCAACTGCTGCTGGTAGCCTGAAAAGTAATTCTAAAAGATCTTTTTCCTTATAGTCTGTACTGAAGTAAATTAATAAAGCCATCTCTTTATCTTCTAGGAATGTGACATGAATGGTGTCAAGTGTATTAGGGTCTACCAGAAAGCATGAGGACATCTTCATGTTCAGTAGGAACTTGCTGCAAACAACTCAGTTCAGTGGACAGAGCTCCTTTACACTCCGTATTTTCCTTTTCCCTGTTTTCTAGTATTTCAATGGACTGAGTAGCTGAGTGCAATCCTTTTTAAAAGCCGTGATGTAACTATTATGTAACTATTCTGAATTTATGAGGCTATTAAATAAAATTGTCAAATATATGAAGTGGTATATTGTTATTATAGTGGAATTTTAAAGTGAGGTTTTATAAAAACTACGTTTGGTTTTAGGCTCTACTGCAAACTGCCTTCAGTTCAAGATAATGCAATGTATGGCAACAAACAGTTAATAGAAAGTTGAATTTTGGCCAGCATCCTTAATTGCTAAGGTAGTAAAATCTGAAAGAGAGAAAACATTCAGAGTTTAGGCTCTAGAGTTGTTTCTAGCTTGCAAAGTAAATAGAATTGAGTGGGTATAAATAAGAGAAAAACTTTGTTGGTGTCGAAGTAGAGGAATGGGGGTTAGTTTGTTATCTCTTGTTTCAAAACCACAAATTTCTTATCTGAAAAAATATATGCTGGTGAGCTAATGAACATGATAAACTTAAGCAAACACATACATGCTTTACTGAAGGGAAGCCTTATTTTGAGAAACCTCTTCATTGTCCTAGCAAAATTCTTATTTCCTGTCTAGTAACATTCTAAAAATTCTTAACCAATATCTACTGAAATACTGCCTAAGACTTAAAGCCTCATTTTTTTTTTTTTTAACTGGCTTGAAACACCTAGCAATGGAGTTTATATGCTTTAAAGTGCCATAATAAATAATTGGAAATATCAGTGTCTTGAGTATTACTTTTACACTGGTTGGGAAATAAAGCCTACGATGCTACTATTCTTCCAAAGAGATGTCAGATCAGACAAAATTAAAAATATTTAGGTGAATTTCTGTCACACCAGACAAACATGTCCTAAAAGTGAAACTGTTTGGTGACAGGTGATGGAGACATTGTCAGCTTCAGAAGCCTGAGGGATCATGCAATCGCACACTTCCAGTTTGCAGCATCAGTCATTTCAGAATCCATTGCTACTTCAACCTTACTGATATTTCAGCTGCTCAGTGCATGTATCGTATTACTGAGCTTACCCTACTAGCAGAAAAGTCTGTTCTTTTATGTTCATCCTACGAACCATGGAAAATTACTTTTCCCATAATTTTGGACTATTTATCCTTTTCACAATTTCCTGACTTTTTATAAATCATCCCCTTTACCTATGTCACCTGAAAGAATTTATAGCTGGAGCATATTTCTTGCATTTTTTTTTTCATGATTTGTAGTAAGTATTTTTCCTGGTCCCCTAATATCTCCTTCTTGAGTTGGCCAATCTACATATCACCTTCATATAGTATTTTTCCTAATTTTGATGTGAACCCTGAAGATCTATGCCGTATTCTTATAAGGGACATGAGAAACAGGGCAGGGGGGTTTATTATTAGGGAAAGGAATCTCCCCATAGAAACAACAGAAGCAAAACCCAAACTGATCTGATGAGGAACCTGGTAAGTTTATGATCAGAAATACACTAAATAGTAGCAGGAGAATGGGTGCAGGGATCCATGGTATGATATGAAAACCCTGCCTCTCTTCCAAAAGAAACAACATGACTGCTTTAGGTGGGACATTATGCTTTCTTTGGGGTCACTGGTCTATCACTTACCGCTGCTTGTTTACTCTTCTGATACTGAGTAGTGTTAATTGTTTATCTTTCATTTGAATGGAAAAAGCTTCCAATGTCTTTCATAGGACATCTGTTTTGATTACAATGAGATCACTTCTTGTAAAACAAAAGGCAGAAGAGTATCTTTTTAGAGCAATTTCCTTTGGAAACAGGGCTTACAAAGCCTGTGGTTGTGTGTGTGCTCTCTGATTTCAGCCACATGTGAAGTAGAGGCTAGAGGTCCCAAAGATAATTATTCTTCCACAAATGTCAGGAAAATAGGTGGCCTGATGAAGGAGATAGATACAGACCATTAAAGTGCCTTGATGATGGAAAGACTGCACATGGCAGTCTTTGTTTGACATTAAATGGAAGAAAAACATTATAAGCCCTTTTGGCACACATAAGAAGTTACCTTAAACACAAAGGTTGACCAACGGTAAGATGCAGATCAACAGGAAATTGGAATTCTTTAGAGTTAATTCTCCAGAACTACGTAGGCTCACATATTTGTTTGCTTTATTTTGATGTTAGCTTCAGCCTATGTTGCTTCAATGTAAGTGTACTGTGATCCAGAACTACCGCATATACAACCCGTTTGTGTTAGGTTAGACCATATACTTAAAACAACAATTGTTTTATAGTACTGCAAGCCAAGATTTATAGTGCTCAAGACTTGAAAACATAATTAATTTCCAAATGCCTTCTATTCATTATTATATATGCCAAAAATTTTGCTCTTCATGAAGTATGTATACACAATGTTCTCATCAGTGTAAAATAACCAATTGTCCTGAGATTTTAATAACTCTTTGTAGTTCACTGTATCACATAAGATGGTGGAAAACAAGACTTCCGAGAACTGAAAAAGAAGAAATTATGCATTATCCAGCCAGGACTGCTTTATACTGCTACAGAGTTATGAAATAAGGAGACAAGTTTTGTTGTGACATTTTAGTGCATGTTTTTGAAAATATTTTTGAGGGATAAAAAGCAAACTGAAGCTGCAAGTAAAACTTGCTCAAAGTGAAGCAGTTTCCACATCCACGCCAAGACATGTTCATTAAAGTCATGAGCAGTGTCCAATTTATATCTTTATATCTCCCTGCCTTCTCAGATTAAAGTAGTTCTGCTGTTCCCATCGAAGGAGTTTTTTGAGTTTGTGTTTGGTTAGTTTTTGGGTAGTGGGGTTTTTTTTTTGGAAAGTAGGGTTTTTTTATGGTGAACTGGGGTAAAGGAGTAGAAAATGAAGTTGTTTAGCAGTTTAGATCTGATATTCTATCACATTAGGGAAATCTCTTGTCTGAGCTTTCCAGGAACACTAATGAAATGTCACCGTGCTTTGGGGAGAGCGTACTGGCTCTATACGATGGTCAGACTATCAAAGATTTTCCTGTTATGGTTTGGTTATATGATTTATTTCAAAATTGTTATCTTGCTCTGCCTGAATCTCTGCAATTAATACTGGCCTTTCCTCTTCCTCTCCCCTCCCTACCTTTCAGATCAAAGTTTTTTAAAAAACAAAGTCAATGATGGGAAGTGTCTCAGTTATGGTCCCACTGTTAGCCGTCAGCTGTCCTAAAAAAAGGCAGTGATTATTTCTTCAAGTGTGGAGGTCAAGTGTAGGAAGATAGTTTTGCTCTGCCAATAGCTACTTAGGCAATATTAACTGTGAGACTCAAACAACCAAAAAGAAAATGAATCATTGAACAGGTACTCTATTTTTGTTTTCAGGTTAGAACCAAAAAATCTAGTATTGTTGATTCCGGTGAGTATAAACAGTAAACAATCTTATCCACTTCTATATAATATCATATCAAATATATTCTGTTGTTCATAAAGCAGTCCATTCAAAGTAACTCTTATTAAAGTCAGGTGCTGAAAATAAGTGCCCCGTAAGTATTTTTCAGGGCCCCAAGGGGCCTTGACCACGGAGCCTCCCCTGAACCCTGCCCATGAGCCCAGGAGTCCCATTTCAGCTCAGCCTGGGGTGTCTGTGCCTGAGCTAGTTGTCAGAGGGGCAGTCTCCAGCTCAGATGATACCTGCAGATTTGACACAAAAATTAATACATTAAACTTATTGTTATGAAGGGAATACCTTATAAAAGGCTTGTATTCTACTTAAAATTGTTTTTGAACAGGTCCAATCAAACATTGTTTCTGACTATTTCCCTACCTGAGTATGTGCTAACACAATGAATGGATTAGAAACCCTTTGCCCTATGTTGATTATTTGTGCTTGTAGGGGAAAAAAGTCCCACGCAGTGTGATAGTGGGTGGGAGCAAGTTAACCTATATTAATTATTCTTTGATGCCTCATTTCAGTCCCATTGTTCAGCCCTGGGAGGATTTAGCACTATTTTCATAGGTTTTGGAGACGATCCAGCATCTGTGTAAACACATTTTTGTCCCATGGTTCTCCTTCTAGCTCTGGCTTTTCAGCCCTTGCACATCAAATTAAGATTTTGTTGACACTTCCCAGAATGGTTTTACTTCATACTGTTATTTCAGAGGAAAAGGAAGCACTGTTAGAGACCCCACTCCCAGGAGTGAATTTGGTTTCCTTTCCAGCAAAAATGTTTCCAAAATCAATTCCCTCTACCAGATGATCTTAATTACATTCTGCAGATATTTACAGGTGAAGCCCATTATAGTTTCAGAAGAAATGTAAATTTTCATCAGTAAGTGCAATCCAGAATCAGTTTCGGATAATGTCCTGCAAAGATCTACTGAATCCCCAATATTATAGTTGAGACTTTAAAATAAATAACACATTTGCCATTAATCACAGATGAAGACTCTGAAATTAAACACCAGAAGACAAATATCCCACTCTGAGGACTGCATAGTTCTTACCTAGGGCTGGACATTTGCTCCCACATGCATAGCATCTGTTTCCCTTGGAAATTCATGCTTGAAATCAGAATTTACCTTCAGAAAAGGCACTAGTTAAGGACGCAGCTCAGCTCATTGTGTGATGCAAGTATCCAACAGAAAATCAAGGGACTGAGAACAATTTTCAGGCCGGGCTGGTGGTGCGCTGCTGCTGGACACCCCAGGGGCATTCTTGCTCTGTGGCTTGATGTCTTCTGGGGCCATGTGGTATAGTCCTGCATGGTGAAGAGCAAATTTGAAATCATAAAGAATAGGGCAGCCTGCATCTCTTGACCTCAATAGCAACCCTGAACTGAGACCAGACAGTCCATGACGGGGAGTTTCTGGAAACTCCTGGAGTACAAGAGCTCATTGGGTACATGGAAAGTTGATCTGAAGGCAACTCAGACTGACTCCTAGCTCTAGAAATGGTGGCCAAGCCTTGTTATGGCTTTGTAGTTTAATTCTGTAAGTAGCCCAGTGAAGCAGAGGAGTAGGGATTATTCCTATTCTATTGCAGAGTGCAATTAAGGCAAAATATCATTAATACTTTCCCTTTCCAAAATGGATAAAACAGTCGTTGATACTGGGATTTGCTCTCTGTGCTTTCTATTGTCTCATCTCCACTCATTTTCCTAAATCACTTTGCTTTGTATAGATTA
The DNA here is from genome assembly GCF_964289735.1 of Phaethon aethereus. Lineage (NCBI taxonomy): Eukaryota > Metazoa > Chordata > Aves > Phaethontiformes > Phaethontidae > Phaethon > Phaethon aethereus. Next base: position 32,796,348 of record NC_138582.1, on the reverse strand, counting down.
ATTGCATATAAATAAAGTTCAGAAAATGAGATGTTTCTATTCTTTTACATTTATTTTTTTATCTTGGCGAGATGCACAAAGAGAATGCAAACTGCGTGTCTTTACTGGGGACATTGTTTGAATAATCATATCCTTTTTGCACAAGTCATGGAATATGGTTCCTCCATTTAACCAGCTTAACTGATGGCTGCTTTTCTGTAACTGTGACAGAAGAAAGGAAGCCAGCTGGTTAAAACAGAAATCACAGATGCCTCAGTACCTTAACATCCTCAGTCCCCTTTCCCCTGGTCATGTATTTGCCCAACAGAATTCATGCTTATCTGAGCCTACCCATTACCCCTCTGGATGTTCGCTATCTTCATGAAGATTCTTGTTCTTTCCTATTATGTGTAAGATTACCAAGTCTCTTGGATTCAGATTCTGAGCATCCAGCTGGCATGATTACTGGAATAGGGATTAAGAAAGATAAGAATAAATATAGATGCATCTTGTCCAGTCTCTCTCTCTTTTTCTTTTTTTTCCTTTTTTTTCACTCTTTGTTTTTCAGAACCAAGACAATGAAGAAAACTAAGTGTACAGCTTTTCCCTTTAACTACGTGCAATGCTATCCATGGCAGCCATCTCGAAAGTCCAATTTTAACATAGTATATGTCTAAGCAGTATTATTGCCAGATTTAACTGATCACACATGCACTTTGTTCTTATGCTGAAATGGTTTTAAGCAGAATTTTCTCTAGTATTTAGTCAGTATAGACCTGACCTACGAAAGTAGATAGAGGTGAGCTTTCCAAAAAGCAACTATTTGCTGGATGGAGGTTTTTTTAATAGTGACAGTGTTATTACTTTCTGAATGTAATTTATGATAATCAAATGAAGTAGGCAACTTAATATGGAAATATCTGGTTCCTGTATTAATCTGTCAGGTAGAGCTCTACAGACCCGGAATAAGTTTGATCGTGTCTGGATGGAACTGAAACTCAAGTCTCAAGCTGAAACTTGAACATTTGTAGCTCACTTTTCACTGGGTTATGCTTTGTTGCCGTCTTAATTTGCAGGGCTCTGAGATTTTCCCTCATAATTTAGATCTTTTCCCAGTAAGTTACTCACATGTGTCATACATACATTGCTTTGGGAAGTTAGTCAATGATATCCTTCCCTTGTGGTCAATGTTTAAGACATAGTCGAAGTTTCTCAAGTTATTTGGTCTACAGAGGAGAGGGAAGGAACAATTCAGGTTAAATATCCTTTGATATAGTATGTCCAAAATAGTAAGTCTGGGAAGAAAGGTCTCCCCAGAGATTTTTCTCTGTTAAAGAAAACACAAATTTGAAACACTACCTATCCTTGGAAAATAAAGGGTACCAAACCCTTTGGAATATATAAAAAAATCATAGATAAAGCTCTGGAAACTCAGGTTGTCAGCCTAGCTCCTATTTCTGTAGGTAGTGACTTATTTGGGACTGGCTGGACATCCCTCCTTGTGAGTAAAAGCACAGTTTGTGTGAAATGCTGTCCAGACATCTACTGGAATTTCCCCTTTTCCCAGCTGATAACTCTTTTTGTCAACCGTGTCTTTGTTGCACTGTGATCAACTATTTTCTGAAATGTAAAATCCAAATTTTTGCTCCACTTAGTGAGATTTCTCTGGTCTAGTTGTACTCACAGCTTTAAAGTTCAGGAGATGCTTGGCATGTTTCCATAATTTCTTCTACAGATTTTATTAGAGAGCTAACTGCTACTTTGAGGCTGAAGCATACTGAGCAGAATTTCTGAGCTGGATTCCTGCTAAGATCAAGAGCTAAGTGTGTTTGTTGGAGGCATACCTTATGGTATCTTACGAAGCAATAGCCTTCTGTATCAGTGGAAAGCCTTGCATTACTTCAGTAAGATCAGATAAGGCTTTAGTAACTGAAATTAGAAATCAAGAATGAATGATTAATTTTAAAACATGTTACTGACTCTTTATAATCAGATTATAAAATTTTCCTCCTTGCTGTTTATAATACCTAAGATGATAAGAGAGTTCACTGTGAACACAATCTGAGCAGCAAGTAAAGTTTGATAGATTTATATTTTTACATATATGTTCTGACAGGTTGATTAGGCTGAGACTTGCAACAGAAAGGAGAGATCACCATTGCTGGTATTGTCTTATTCTTGGAATAAAACCCAAGAGTAATGTGTGGAATTGAGTAGAGAACAAAATATATTGCATTTTCTTAGTGTTATTCTTATTTAATTACATTATCACAGAGAAAACATTTCCCTTACATGGTTTATTGGCCTTGAATAGTATCAACAGATTTTAGTAGGAAAGATATTCAGTTGCATCTTACAATAACATCTCACTGTTAACTTCAATAATGTTACAATGACATATGAACAAAAAAAAAACATCTAGGATTCAATGATGTGATTTTTTTTTAGCTTAATGCATATTGGGACATCTTTTAAGAAAAGACCAATAAAACACATTGTACAATATTGTTAATCATGCCTGTACAGTTATGTAATCTTGCTGAAAATAAGACTCTAATTAATTTTTGACTACCTTATTCTATGGGGTGTGTCCTTGCAAGTCTTTGAATTAATTTCATGTAATAAAATGTCAGCTACTTACTAGGCAGAGCAACTTTCTTTGCATATTAAGTTACATGTAGTTACATCAGAGAGAAAAAGGAAAAGCTGATGCTATTTTATTACTGTGAGTCCAATGGATCCAACACAAATCTGGAAAAGACAGACTAATTTTCTGCATAGCTGTCACATTACCAGAAAAATGATGAATTATTTTATGGGAGATAACTTTCATGACTTCACCCGCTGCTTTTGAAAGATGCGCTTGGATGTAATTTCATGTAACTTTGGATACAATTTGAGAATAATAGGTTACATGAATAAAAGCATGATTTTATTAACACAATTGCTTCCAATGCCCAAGCCAAGAAGAGCCAGTGCACGTTTTCTCATGTGATTTGCATTTAATTTCATAGGCATACTTGTAGGGCAGGGTGGCATAACCTCTATTTTTATGACTTTTCCTTTCTACCAAATAAAACTGTGCTCCTTGAGAATTGTAAAGGACCTTAGAAGTTGATGGCTCATCTAATGATGAGTGTCTGATTTGGCCAACAAAACAATAGTCCTTCAGATGCAGACCCAAAAATATTCAATGCTCCCTGGAAGTAAAAAAACATGTACAGTTCAAAACTTTTATCTCTGTGAATTAAAACAATTGTGAAGAAATGGTAAGCAACCACAGCATATTTTTCTGTCCCCTCTTTATCCTTTGGTGAAGCTAGGTCTAGAATTTCACATAGTGAAAGGCCTCTTCAAAGGAAAGTTTGAACATTTTACTAATTTTGCTCATGTTTTTATTAGGACGTGTAGAAGGCTTTTGCTTATTCCCCTTCTGTTACAAGATTAATTTAGTGGAATTAATTAATCTTTCCTTTTTTTTATGAGTTCTTTAGTAGTTAATATTCCCACTTCAGTAAAAGGGGAATTTCTACAGGGTTCTTTATGGGTATTTACTGTCCTAGTTCTATATACTAGATTTATCCTAGATATTGAAACACAAGTTTAAGGCTGAATGGACTCAGATGCTGAGCTCAGGTATAATAGTGCAAATGAAGTTTAATTCTACTCAAGGCAACTATGTAATTTTACTCTTTTCTGGGATGATCCTGAACTAACCAGTTTCCTAGTTTCTTGTATGCTTTTAAATAGCTTGCTCTTTCTTACTCCCCTTCCCCTTCCCCTTCCCCTTCCCCTTCCCCTTCCCCTTCCCCTTCCCCTTCCCCTTCCCCTTCCCCTTCCCCTTCCCCTTCCCCTTCCCCTTCCCCTCTCCTCTCCTCTCCTCTCCTCTCCTCTCCTCTCCTCTCCTCTCCTCTCCTCTCCTCTCCTCTCCTCTTCCCTCCCCTTCCCTCCCCTTTCCCTTCCCCTCTTCCTTCCCCTTCCCCCCTTCCCCCTCCCCTCCCCCTCCCCATTCCCCTCCCCATTCCCCTCCCCATTCCCCCCTCCCCCTCCCCCTTCCCCTTGCCCTTCTTTCCCCCTCTTTACCTTTTCCTTTCTCTTTCTCATTCTTTCTTTCTTTCTTTCATTTTTACAATACATATTTGAGATTGCAAGGGAGACATGATGGTGTTACTGTAAGCACTAGTCTTCATTACTATTCTACTTATATCTAAAAGAAGTGTATAATGGAAAAATAACACAAAGTGAAGCAGGAAGGATCTTTCACAAGTCATTTATCTTCTGTCCCAAAGCTGAATCAATGATGTCTGTGTTGTCCCTGAGAAATAACAGTTGAGCTATTTTTAAAACATTTCACTAATGGAGATTCCACATCCTTCCTTAGCAGTATTTTTCAAATATTGAAGAAAAATTAAAGGTCTCTTCCTTTATTGCAAAATTTGTCTCTGCCCTCTATCTCATAAGTTCATGTGGGTGCCGACGTCCTGATTAAGGTCTTTTTCTTATTATTATTCTTCACAAGTGGACAATTGCTTTCTTGGCAACTTGCACTGGTTTTGGCTGGGATAGAGTTAATTTTCTTCATAGTAGCTAGTACAGGGCTATGGTTTGTATTTGTGCTGAAAACAGTGTTGATGATATAGAGATGTTTTAGTTACTGCTGAGCAGTGCTTACACAGAGTCAAGGCCTTTGCTGCTTCTCACCCCACCCCACAAGCAAGTGGGCTGGAGGTGCACAAGAAGTTGGGAGGGGACACAGCTGGGACAGCTGACCCAGGCTGACCACAGGGATATTCCATACCATATGACATCATGCTCCGCGTATAAAGGTGGGGGAAGAAGAAGGAAGGAGGCGACGTTTGGAGTGATGGTCTTTGTCTTCCCAAGTAAGCATTACACATGATGGAGCTCTGCTTTCCTGGAGATGGCTGAACAGCTGCCTGCCCATGGGAAACAGTGAATGAATTCCTTGCTTTGCTTTGCTTGTGTGCGCGGCTTTTGCTTTACCTGTTAAACTGTCTTTATCTCAACCCATGACTTTTCTCACTTTTACCCTTCTGATTCTCTCCCCTATCCCACTGGTGGGGAGTGAGCGAGCGTCTGCGTGGTGCTTAGTTGCTGGCTGGGGTTAAACCACGACACAACTTCATCTCTTAAGAGTTTTTCACCCCATGGCTTTCCTTCCACCTTTCCTACAGGCTCTGCCTGTGCATGCAAGACAACGCCGTCTGGTATTCTACTGTGTTGTTGACAATGAGCAGGCACTGATAAGGTTTTACTATCAAACTGATTGTTTCTCCAGGTTGTGTTTACTCTGGGTTAATATAAGGCAGAGTCTAGTCAGATTTGGGATATATCACGCTGAGGCTGCCCTGGTCACTGGTGGTGCTGTGCCCTACGAAGTGACTCTGCTTCTCTGCTGACCCAATAGGTCGTAGTTTCTTGGCTTCCCTGCAAGCCTGAAGGTTCACGTGGGAAAATAGGAGTATGGTACTAAGTGGAATGAATCAATCCAGTTTCCATTTTTAACTGCAGTTATGCTGTTTAGGGTTGGGATGAAGAAACAGAGATTATCCTTTAGCAAATTCTGACTCACTTGGGGAGATAATTTTTCTTCCTGCCATTGTAGTAGCAGCACTCTCACAAAATATATTTATTTCTCTTATAACCATCTGCAAAGAGACACCTAACAATGGTCCCTCAGGCAAGCAACTACAACTAAGCATTCCAAGCAAAATGATCATTTGCAAAGTTTGAGAGCAGCTTTGGAAGTGATATAGGATCTGTTGTTCACATACTTCTTCTAGACACTTAAATCATGCAGTTACTGTGATTGGAGCTTTATCCCTTCATTGGACAAACCTAGCAATAGTATCTGACAGGAGTTAGAACAACTGTGGCACACTGTGGGGGAAGACCCATCTCACCCAACCTAACCTGAAGCACCCAGCTGAGGTGCTTTGCTCCTGCCAAGGCAGCGACCTGGAAATGTCATGTGGCAGAGATTGTGGAGTAAAATGCCAAATCCACTCAAACATACTTCATTGCCTTCCAGAGATACACAGTGGAGCACTATAACACTAGAAGCCATGATACAGTAGGAGGTACAGAGCATACCAATCACCCAACCAACCTCACAGCAGTTGTGAGTCACACCATGAACTCCAGTTCATGAGTCATACTAAGTATATACAAGCCATGCGTATGTATACGTCTGTAACTGCATGCTTACAAGCCGTGTTTTAATAGTTCTGTTCTCTAGCTGTGCAAAATTGTTTGTTATGAACTAAATTATTTTTTGTTTATGTTATCCGTGTTAAAGACCTTCAGTTGGGTATTTTGTGTTAAGGGACAACTGCATAGAAATAGGCACTATTATCAATTAATTGTGAATACCTGTTTCTGAGGGAGTTTTGCATAACGTTGCACTCCATTGTTTTGATTTCTTTTCGAGACTGCTAAAAGCCATTGCATGTTGTTATCTCTACCATCAAAAGCGTTTTTATGCCAAGAGCGTCCAACACAGGAAGCTCTTGAGATTTTGCACGCTTGTGTCACTAGCTTGAGTAGCTGATGAAGAGCTATGCCCCGCAACAGCAAGCAGGTTGTGCCTTTCTAGGTGCAGGCTCCCAGTCAGCTGGCAGAGCTTACGCTGCCTAGCCACTGCATCTGACCATGGCCCCCAGTTGCCTAGCTATGCATCAGGTGGGTGTCTGCTCTCGATCTTTTCTTTTTACAAAGTTCATACAACCCCAGTGATCTTGTTAGCATATTAAAACAGGCTTCTCCTCAGAGTGGTTCGGTCCACCTAAGATCTGAGTCCCTGCCTTGGGAAACATTCACAATTTTCTGTTGAATATAGAGAAAGTCTTGGGTGATGGGACATTGTGGAAGTGTCAGATTTGAAGAATGACTTTCTAAAGAGCCAACAATGAGCTGTTTATAACATTTTCCTTTTTTTTCTTAACTTAGTGGAATTGCCTGAATCAATAGTCTTGCTCCATCCCAACTGTGCCTTTAAGTTGTTCTTTTGATGCCGGATTGATGCTATCACTCACAGAGCCTGTGCTCACCTCCTGTTTAACAAAGAGGATTTGGGCAATTGCCTGACCACTTTACCCAAACACCTATAATCACCTCATCCCACCCCACCCCAGAAGTGTTTCATACATCTGAACTCCTCCATTGCTTACGTGATGGGTTACAAAGAGCGGTTGCCTCAGACTGGTGTGTCACATCCCCAGGGAAAGAATTTGCTCAGCTGTATGTTTTCTCAGGTTATTGTAGTAACTATCTTCCAGTAGGTGATACTGAATCCTTCTTTCCTTTTCTCAACCCACCCCCTACTTCCTCTTCCTCTCAAATATGTGCATTTTTCTGCCAGAACCACTAGGTGTCATAAGTACTCACATCTAAACAATAAAATCTTCTAAAAGACTACCCCAGAGATCTTGGTATTTTCCTTATTCTTATTGAGGGCGTCAAGAATTGGGGTATAGACTTGCTGTAAATGTGGGAGCTGCTGGATGCAATAAAAAAATCAGATGCATCAAGCTGGTGTTTACAGAGCAGGTCCATAGTGTTTCACGGCAAACAGTTTAGCATACAAGAGTTGTCTGTCATCGAAGGGCTTTAATTCAGCTAACCATACAAAACCAATTGAATTTGATCGAAAAGATCGACATTCTGTATCTAACACAAGGAAATATGCCGGTGAAACAAGGTGTGTAGAAGTAGAATGCAGAAAGAGGTCCACCATGAAAAAAAATTATGGTTAAGAAACAGAACAATCCTCAGGCTGTATTTAGATGATTTTCAAACTAAAACTGAGTAACACATGCAACTAATGAGACATATCTTCCTCTTCTTCCCACTTGTGTTCCCATCTGTCTGTTTATAAACTAATCAATCATTCTTGCCCAGCAGTATGAGTTTTACACTATTTGGGAGGATATATTCTTGGCTCCCCAGTAGGACCCACATTACACCACTAGTTGGTTCTGTGAGAGAATTCTGATTTTTTCTGAAGATGGTGTTTCAGTTTTTTAAATGTTACAAAATGTATTTTTTAGGGTTTTTTTTCCTTAACTCTGTAAAACCACATTTTATTTTATTTTATTTTTAACTTGCAGGCAGGCATTTCCATTTCCAACTGTACTTTTCTTAAAAAAACAACCCCTCCAGAACTCCACCACCATGCAGTACATCCCACCTACCTACCCTTTTGCTGCTCTTCAGGCATGGCTCAGTGCATTATCATACAGTGCACTGAACAAACAGCACAAGAGAGTACCTTCTATCTAAAAGGAGAGAAACCCAAACCTTTTCATTTGGGACCTAAATTTGCCTGAGTCCCATGACAGCCACAGGCCTTTGCAGCTTCTCACGGACACCTGCTTACATCAGCTAGGTCCTCAGCTGAAGCAAGACTGGAAGGAGATGACCACAGGTGATGGGAAGCACATGGTGAAAGGGGTATGTATGAATATTAGTCTAGTGACAATCCTGCTGCTGGTATTATAAACTACAAGATCACTCAGTATCTTGCAGCAGGAGTCTGAAGGCACTGCAGTAGGGCAGGAGGACCTGGCTTCCCCAAATTTCCCCCCTTCCCCAATCCCTGTAAGCCCCTTCTCATCCATTTCAAAAAATTTCTGTGAACTGCATGCCAATGGCTCTGTATCCCAGTGTCTGCCACATCACCGACTTCAATGCTTTTAACATTTTAATTGGTTTGAGAGCATGAAGAGAGACATGTGGGAGACTGGCTTGCTGAAAGGTTTTAATGCTTCCACGGTTCCGTTCTGAGCATACTCAGAAATATGGCCTCCTTCATTTTCCATCTTTCTAAAAGGTTTTCCTCAAAATTAGTACAGTTTTATACACAGAAATCTAAAATATTACATGCAGTTAGGGGCTTGATCAAATATGGTATTACTGCATGATATTCAAACTGACAGTGTTATAAATCTGGAGTGGCCGATTATATTGTCATTTTAAGCTGGCAAGAAGAGAGCATAATGGCTTTGGGCTATACCGGATGGCGAATTTAGTCACCGAGGAGTACTTCACTGCTCCTGGAATGGAATACATCACCCTGAAAGAAGCAAAGGCCATTCACTCCTTTTCTAAAATAGTATTTCAAAGATAAAGATTGACGTCACCATGTAGCTGTGAGTTATTGCTTAATAAAACTGCATAATGCTTATTAGTCATGTCATACAATGCACTATCAGTCAAATTAATCACTCATGCAAGACAGCTAATTTGGTCCTAAATGCACTCTTTAGAATGAATGCTGAATATTACTAACTGTTATTAAGTAGCCACCTGCTGCACATTTATGACATTATATTTGGTATATTGCTGCAATAATCTAAACTGTGCTTAAAGGTAGAGTTCAATTCCAGATAATGTTTTGTTCATAACCTACCATGTAAACAAACACAATCAATCATGGCCAGAGGTAATTAGAGTGTTGAATCATTTTCTTACAACACTTAAATAAAAAAACAGATTGATTCAGAAAGATTTGGAACTTTACTTGTATTTAAATGAAGGTGTGTCCTGAGCCGTAATAGGTGCAATTACAAAGATAAGATTAAGGAGGTGCCAGCTTTCTTCTGTTTTTATATATGTTTTCAGAATAACTTCATAACAGGGAAAGGTTTCTGTAGGCCAGCTCTCTGTGCAGAACAGACATTTCCCAGGCAGCAATCTCTGTATCTCACTTTATGGGGCCTGGTCTTTTTAGGGATATTTCCTCTATTTACCATTCAGAAACAATAACTGAAAAATAAAAAGAATGTTACATTTTGTTACCACTGGGGTGTGCCACTTAAAAAGATTATGTTTTCTGCCCAGTAATTCATTCTCCTACGGCTTCATGCTGGACCAGTGCCCTTTCTATTCATCTGTTGCTTTTCATATGTGAAAATCAAGCCACTTGGCAGAATGCTCAGATCAGTCATCACTCTCTTCTTCTAACAGAGAGGAAACAAAGAATGAAGAGGTGCTGTTTCCTGGCCAGTGCCACACAAACATAGCAGTCAAAGACCAGAGCAAACCTGGTCCCTATCAGCAAGTTTCATTGCACCTGAAGTTTGCCATTTGGATAGTCCCCCGCTTTTAGCTAAGTAGTTAGGCTCTTTGTCTTGTTAGCAGGAAATTTCTGACATTTGCAGAGGGGAGTTCATCCTACCTCCCTTGCATGCCTATTTTATAAGAGGATATTCCCCTAAGAACATGCCTCTCTCTTTGTCCATTGGTGAGGTTACTCTAGACAACAAGCCTGAGACACCCAAGTTTTAGAAGATGGCATTTAAGTGAGTTGAATCCCACAGCTAGTGCACATCCCAACCCAGTGAAGCATGTTTAGCCTGGAGAAGAGAAGGTTTAGGGAGCACCTAAGTGCAGCCTTACAATACTTAGGAGGAGATTACCAAGAAAAGGGAGCCAGGCTCAATACTAACATGCATGGTGGGATACTGAGATGCAATGGCCGTAAGTTGAAATAGGGGAGTGTCTGACTGGATATAAAGAAAAATGTTTTTCCCCTGAGGGCAGCCATGCCATGTAAGAGACTACCCAGAGAACTGTGGGATCTCTGAGCCTGGAGATTTTAACGGCAAGACAGGGCAAAGCCCTGAGCCGCCCGATCGGAACACAAAGCTGCTGATGCTTTGAGCAAGCGATTGGATGGTGATCTTCCAAAGTCTCTTCATGCCCAAATGACTGGTGATTCTGTGTTGTCTTTCATGCTGAAATACTACACGTGGGATATTATACCTGTACATCAGAGGCAGCCTGTGAAGGTAATGTTGAGATGGACATTAATGCATGATTGAGACAAGGTTTAACACTGAGGTTTGTATCAGATGTTAATAAGGCATCAGAATCAAATTTAGTTCAGCTGGCACCTCTAGTAATTGAGTTTTCAGAAGCATGTCAGTTCTTATAAGAACTTGTCACAGCACAGTTGTGGCTCTTGCTTTGGTGCATGGAGAAAACATAAGAAGTGAAACCTGTTTTGGAATATGAGAGTGAAGTAAAGAAAATGGCACAGAGGAAAGATAGTGTGCACTGGTACATGGTAACATAGATAAAGGAAGCTCAGAAAGAAGGGCTGATTGGTGAATTGATAGATTAACTAAATGGAATACCCTTTGTTAGCTTTAAAATGTAATATTTCCTCTGAAGACAGTTGTTAAATGAGATTTTTTTTTGGAAGACTTGATTTAAAAAAAGTAAACAATATCTGCAATCAAGAATGAAAATTAAATTATATTGTACGTGGAAAACCAAAAGATGTTTTAGTAACAGAGGCTAGTCAGGGAAATGTCAAGCAGGCAAATCCTTGAGCCTGCTGGAAATAGGTGGTGAAAACTGGTATAAAGAGAATCTAAATGATGGGTCACTTAAATTCTGTGCAATCTGAGAAATATTCAGCCTGTGCCCTAAATTCTTTAGAGTTCTAATCTGGAGCATTCTTGGCTTTTGCCTTGGGGAATGATACAGTGTAAATTTTGTGCACAGGTTTCCCATTGGCTTTTAGAGCAGAATCATGCACTGAAAAAGAGCCAAGTTAATGTTAGATATTGATTTCTCAATGCATTGCTAGTGTATTTCCTATTGCAAGTAAATTGCACAAAAATTAAAAATTACTATAAATAGAACAACTCAGTATGCAAGAGCAATACTACATTCCATGCCCGGTGGTGCTGATGTTTTTGATTGATTAAGTCAAAAAGTACAGAGAAAGTTGTTTTCCTTATTAAACCACGTGTTTCTGTCAATGCATTTTCTCTATCTACTGAATAATAGAAAAAAGCATGATCATGTTAGATTTTTCAGCACAGGTTTATTCTCCCGCTTTTATTTAGAAACCAGTCATACCTCAGCTATCTTTGTATATGGTTGAAAATTGAAATTATATTTTCATAAATCTTGATGTGAGGAGGTTTGACCCCTTCTGGTCTACAAACATGGGAAACACCCATGAAAAATGTATGGTTGAAACATTATTATTTACTATAATATTAATCTCAGAATAAATCAGAGGACTATGGCACATGACTTTGACAGGAGTAAATTATTATTAATACCTTAACAGACAAATGAGCAAGTGCTTTTAACTATTGAGGGTCACCTAATTACGTCCATTTGTTGAGCAATAAATAACAGAGAAGGCGGCTATTAGCGTGGTTAGTAAGAAAGACTGCAAGACACTGACACTAATCTTCCTTACTGCTTTGAGCAAATACAATTACTTATGCATAGATCTTCAAAGCCATGTGCTTATGTGTCTTTTAACATCTGACTGTAGCCTCTGTGCTTTTCTTTCTCATCTGAAAGATATTATAATACTTCTCTACCTCACAGACATTTATTGGAATACTTAACACACTAAAATAATGGGGTCATAGAATTAGCTGAGGGAAGAGGTTATGAGAAGGGAAGCAACTCACTGCATTTTAAAAACTATGCTAATCACTTCCTCCCATTAATTTGGATTAAAATTACACAAAAAAACCCAGACCTTCATCAGGCCCACCTTAAATTATATTCTTTGCCCCCACACTGACTAAAATATTAATGTGGCATGCACAGGAACAGATATGATCTGCCTTTTTGTCCTCAGATTCAGATCCTGAAAAAGAAGGGAGTTTTATCTTTATAGCTATTCCCTTCACCTTTCCTGGAAGTTTGCATTGCTGAGCACCACCTCACAGGTGCTGTGGGCACAACACTGTCAGGGGACGAAGCCCTTTGAGCCCCAAGACTGCTCTGAAAGTGCCCAATGTGAAAAGGATCTTGACTTTACCATTTTTCTCTTTCAGTCTTGATCAGGCTGTTGGCATTGTTAACACTTCAGAGGAAACGAACCCTCACGTGTGAAAATAATCAAAACATAATGGAGGTATTACAATTGTTACAGACTTTAAAACATTCTCATCCGATGAAATAAAGGAGGTTACTTAGCATGTATTCAGTTAACTATTTTGCTCTCTTTTGAAGGCTTTGTGCTCTTTGCAAGGTATTGGAAGTTCCTCCTCCAGGCTTTAACCACTGTCAGCAGCTGCTGTGATATCATGGCCCTCTGTTTTCAGGTCAGGCCAGTGGCTGAAGCTAATTGCATCCCTCTTGCATGGGAGGGACCACATTGACTTGTTGATGTTCCATTTTCCTATTTTGAAATCAAAAGACATCTGCAATCCATGGAATGGATAGGCAAGCTACAGAAGTATGATGTGCAACAATATGTGTCATCAGAAGTCCTGGATACACTGATGGAATAGCACCAACTTCATTAAATACAGTGTTCTTGGTTCAACCGCAAAACAATTGCAACTCAAATGCAAATCCAGCATGTTCTAAATGTCTAAGGCTTTTATATAAACTTCATAGCTTCATAGAAGCATTGGATACACTTCTGGAGGTCATTTAGTCCAATGTCCTGCACAAAGCAGGACTACCACTAGTACAGTGTCAGATCAGCCATAACTTGGTTCTATCTGGGTCTTGAAAAGTCCAAGGTGGTCACTCGGTTTGCATACATCCAGATTTGATTTGTTGTCATTCTGGGCAGCGGGCAGAATGCTGTGTAAGAAATATCTTCATTTGCATTGTCTAGGCAAGGGCCAAACCCAGAAGCAACAGCTTCTCACTCTTCCCTCCAGAGAACAGTTTACCCAGAGAGGGGTGGAGGTTTTGTAGTTAGGAGTAATTATGGTGGAAGTGATATGTCATGAGAGCTTATCAAGCACAGTCTGCCCAGTGCTCCTCTAGGCACAATAAAGCTCAATAACATTTCAAAGTCAGTGACTTTTTGTACAAGAGGCGCAGCTGGCCGCAGGTAACCTGCACATCCCAGGTATTGCTCTCTGGTAAATACTGGTAAAGGCTCCTTTTTCCATTGGAAAACACTGTAGATTTATGATTATCACCATCCCCGAAGCTGTATTAATCATCATTAAGTGGGCTCAGATGGAAACAGCTTACCATTATCATCCAGGCAGCCCAGTAGGAACTGCAGAGTTCCCAGTTTCTGAGAATGTGCACTTTTGGATGAATGGACAAGCAGTGCTGGCTTCTAATGTGTTATGGTGGAGGGGGCTGAATTACTGAATTGTGTGTTCCTCTGTGAAGGAAAAATGTCATTTACAATGTAGGTGTGTCACGTGTAAAACTTTCAGTAGGTTTCTTCAAAGTCCAATTTTTGCCTTGCTGAATGCTTCTCTTGTTCCTAATAACTTTCATCCTCCTTCACAAATTCCACAAAAGTTGGCAGTTTCCAGTCTGAAAGCGGCATATTCCTTAACACATTGCCTTCCATATCAAAGAGAAGTTTTATCTTAAAGGTGGAAAAATTATACACTCACAGCAGTGGATCCTCCATCTATAGACAGCAGGTAAAACTAAGTGTATTGCCTTCCCAGCAACTGCTGTTTGACTGTGAGCTGCAAAGGCAACTTCTCAAACTCACTCTCCACACCTGAAGCCTTCAGGTTATTGCTGATTTTCTGAATCACAGTACCAAAGGGTAGTGGTGATTTTTTGTCATCTCATTCCTGATATAAAATGGCAGCAGAACTAACAACGCCAGTTTAGAGATGAAAGAAGAGCTGCTATCATATATCAATAACCTTTCTCTACAACTGGCCTGTGCTTGATTTGTGCCACTAAACCAATACTGTAAGACTAGAAGCAACTTCTAGTCCTTTGGCTCAGCTTATCCGGTAAGCATTCTTTGTTACTTTTTTGACTTTTCAAAATGGCTACACCCAGGAATAGGTGTTTCAGGTCTCTTTTCTTATCAGAAAAAATAGTAATACTCACTCTGTTTTCCCATAACACTCCTTCTTCTGTGTATTATTAATCTGATAACTTCAATTCAAGCAACTATTCATTTTTAGCTGGCCTGTGAAAGTTAGAAAATGAAGAATGTAATAACATGGAAATGAGGTTTACCTTCTTCACAAAAATACTTTTAAGCTTCAGAAATTCATCCCTCAGATTTTTTCATTAATATTGCATTTTGCAGTTAAAACTTCTATGAGATTGCAATTTCAACCAGATCTCTGGCTCCAAGCAATATAAATAGCATTAAATTTCCACTTGCTTTCTACAAGCAAGTTTACAAAGTATTCCCTGTGATTGCAACCAGAGTAAAGTCACTCAGGCTTATCCAGGGTTTTTTTTTTTTTTAAAGTCAGAATTTATGGTAATACCAGAACCTTAGTCTGTATTTAAAAAAAACAACTACTGTCTAGAAAGGAACATTTTGTCTCTCCATAGACATACTGTTGTTGAACTCACTCAAACTGAGAGTTGTCCTTGAAAAAGGCTCTTCAAGTTTAGCTCCTTTCTCTCCTGGCCATACAAGTGGCCAAACATTTTTTTCTTTTCCTCAGATTTTTCAGCCTTGTTCTCCTGCTGTTCAAATTAAATGCAATTTAAATATCAGTAACTAACTGAAGTGGTAAGTGCCTAGTTATGTGCATGTAAGCATGGCATCCAAGGAAGCAAGAGGAGAGAAGGTTCTTTCTCACCCATGTGCCACATTTAGGAGATGCTATGGAGATCCTGCATGGGCCAAGTCTTGAGAGATCGCTGTGAAGCAGTTTGTCCTGTGGGACACATATTGATGCTGAAGTCCGTGCGTGACAGAAAACATGTGGTTTTCTGTGGAAACCTGCTGTAGAAACCTGTTAAACAGGAGACACCATTTCCACCACATCCCTCCTTGCTGCAATGCCATGCAGGCATCGGTTGGCCAGGAAGGGAAAAGCATGAAGCCTATGTGAGTGCTGAGCTGGGAACTGACTATCCCTGGTAGCAACCCGGCACTTGGGGACACGGCTACGCGTGGACACAGGAGGAATTGCTAGCCCCACAGCTGGAGACGGCTGCACCCAAAGCAGCGGTCCACAGGGCTGGGTGCAGCCACTGGATGCTGGACGTGGCTCCTGGGCCTTGGCCTCGAGGAGCCCGTGGGAAAGCAGCTGGGCCTGGGCTGGTGCCAGCGCAGAGGGACTGCATGGAGACAGACCATCCAAAAATCCTGCTTAGGCGTTTTCAGGCTCATGTTTTCCCTTGATGGCGGGCCAGTCTAGAAATGTGCAGCAGCGGGATGTCCTGGAGCCCCTGCCTGCTGCTGGACGACCTCCAGGACCTGGAGCAAGAGCTGCTATTGCACAAGTTCAAGTGATAGCCACTGGGGCACTAGAAACCTCCCTCTCGCTCCAACAGCCCCAGCAAATACTGGTTTTATTTTAACCATTTTCCAAAAAGATTACAGGCTTCAGTGCCTGTACTTGAAGGAGCACACACAGTGTCTGGGCCCGGCTTTGCCGGCAGCGATGGCTGCGTTGTGCCAGCGGGTGTGCAGGGTGTCCCTGGGCGGCAGCTGGCAGATGGTGAGCAGCTGGAGCGTGGGCCTGGCATTGCCTGGGTGCCCAGGCTCAGCACAGGTACCGCCACGGGCTGGCGGACACGAGGTGGGAGGTGGAGGACCCCTGGGGCCTGCTGGAGGTGGCTGGAGGCCTGGTGGCACCCATGGCGCTGGCTCCAGGCAGCTACGCTGGATCGAGGCCTGGTGCTTACTCCTGTCTCCACAGACATGAACGCCCTGGCTCCAGTGCTCTCGGCTACCCACTCTGCTTCCTCTGCCCTGAGCGCTGGGGACGACCATGACGTTGTCCTCTCCCTCCAGTGAGGCAATGCTTTCTTCTTGGAGCTGTGCTCTGAATTATCTACAAGTTCATTTGGCAAAACTAGTTTTCCCTAAAGAAACCTAACCAAAACAAAAAGAAAAACCACTTGCAATTACATGACTAATTATCAAAAGTCTTTATTTTTTATTATTATTTGTTCTCCAGCCAAAAAATGGAAATATCTTTCCAAGCTGCTGTTGTCTTCCAGTTTAGCACCTGGACTATTCAGTTGTATCTTTCAATGTAATCTTTTGGTTAACTTTTATGTAAGAAGAAACTCTACCTTGATAAGGAGCATGTTTCTGTGTAGTTAGCCATCTGCAACTGCGTGTTAACTCTCTGATCATAAAGGTGAGGACGGCTGATCAGACACGTCTTAGGACTCCAAAACAGGCTGAAAGCTGCTCGGTGCCTATTAAAATCAATTACAGTTTTAAATAGATTTCATTGTAAACTGAGCTGCATGCTTTTTTGGGGTGTTTTAAAAGCATCACTTGCTATAATACTGGGTATCAAGCTAGAAAACAAAACCTGTGTCTTATTATGGCAGGGGTATGGATGACTGGATAAGCAGCAGCTTAAAAAATTAAGTGTTCACTTTGCGATAGTTTTGAGGAAACGTTCAGGAATTTGCAGCAAGCAATGTGGATCATTCAAATGCATTTCAGATGTATTTAAAAAGCATAAAAATTTATGGCAATTTTTAAGGAAAATTATTGGATTGGGTCTTTATGCTGTTTTGTATTGTTGGAGCGTTTAGATACTTTTGAAGGAAATTTTGCCTGGGACATTGATTAGATTATTTTGCTTTTTGCCAAATGAATTTTTAACAAGACTGAATAAAAATATTGGGACATTTCACAGAAGGTCAAATGCTTTTGCTCTTTTTCACACACAAAAACATCAGCTGAGGTCCTTTAAAAATACTCTACTAATTCATGATCCTGTCAGTGCTTTTAAAGTCTGACTGTTGCTTTTATCTTCCCTGGTAGGACCCAGCTAAATGTGATACAGTGATAGAGATGGAAAGGAAGAACTGGTTTCCCTTCTCTTTTTGGCCAAACTGAAAGATTGAAAAGTTGTTCTGAGGAAAAGAATTCTTTTCATTGAATCCATCAGGTTTGGATGGTGTTTTTAATCTTTTGAACAAAAAGAAACAAAAGGCAGGATTCAGCTCCCCCCTGGGACACCCAGTTTGGATGTTCCTCTTAGGTGTCCTCATGTGCTTTAAGGGCCTCCCTCAATCCAATGCCCCTACACAAATGCCTGGCACCATCTGCGAGGCACCGGATCATCTCCACATGGCTGGTGGTTACCTGCTGAAGTCCTGTGGCCTGCTGGAAGCAGGTGGAGGCCAGGTAGATACCCAAGGCAGCTGAAATGAGCCTCGAGTCAACCCAGTCAGTGGAGCCTGGTTGTCTGGCTCACCCTAAAGTAGACACTTATTCACAGGCCAGCTAAGCAGCAGCACAGGCTCTACCAACTGTACTAGCTAGATATCTGCTAAACATGAAGGGATTTATACAATTAGAGCACAGATAGACACCCATTACACATTTAGATATCTCAATCTTATATCAGAATGTCATTTCTAAATGAAGAATTGCAACGATGTAGTTAGACGAAATTAAGGTTAAACATTTTTTAATTTTAAAAAGTCTTGATTTTTTTCTGAATCAAATTAGATAAATTTCATTTTAATGTAAGTAAATGAACTGCTGATGGCAACTCAGATGTTAATTCTAGGTGAAAAAATGGTAGAATTTTACCCCCATTAGTAGAAATGTTTTCTTTTTTTTAATCCTTTTTTTCCGTAGTTTAATTTTAAATCAAACATTTTGTTTCTCAGCCCTTCCATTCATATCCAAATGAGCTGGAGACATAGCTCTGAGGCATTGGCAGGCTATCTGAGGTAGCTTATTTCCAAAACAGCCTTGTTGAGTAGCTTGCATTTGTATGGAGAAATTATACATGTACTTGGAAAGAATGTTAGAAATTATGTACTAACTGACAGCTTGGACAACTGGGTGTCTTTCAGTAGGAAGGTCAGTAAACATCTTGTGCATGTAGCATGCATTTTCTTGTGGATAAAGTAACTTTTTTTTTTTTCACAAGGAAGTTGATTTTCTGGAAAGAGGAAAACTGTGTGCTACTTTCTGCATGTGTATGTAGAGTGGTCACTGTGAATGAGAAAGAAATCTACTAGCAAAGCAACTTTATTTCTTCTATAATCACTTTTTCTTTGTTAATATGTGTTACTGAGGTAGCTGACAAATTTATGTAAAAGAAGAATGCATACTCACTTGCAGTTTCATTTTACATGCATGCACACAAGCAAATCTGTCTAGCTTTATTGTAACAACTGGAGCACCAGTAACTCCTGTGGTTGCTTACACATTTCCATTCTGGGCTCCTGTTTTTGTCAGGGGAACAATTCATACTTCTCAAAAATATGCATCTTTCTATTTGCAAATGCCTTGAATTTGGGCTTTGAAACAAAAAAATAAAGGCTATGGAAGTATTTCTTGTTTGTTGGCTGAGTTTTACAGGAAGAATGGGAAAATAACTTCCCCATGGTAAGTTCACTCACAGTTTTTTGAGAAAATATGGTACCAAAAAATTAAAAAGCATGGAGTAAGCCAGACATAAGCCCCACTGAAGGGGAAAAACTTGTACTATGCCAGTGAAAACTGGACTTGATTTCATTAGTTATAACCCTCTGAAAATCTTCCGCTTGGCAGGCCCACGAGGCATTGGCAGCACGGGCACAGCATTGCCGGACAGAGAGGTGTCCAGCCTGAGTGCATAGTGAGCTGGTGAAGCGGCGGAGGAGGTGACTGTCCCTCAGTATATGGGTCACCAGGTCATTAGCGATGCTGTCGCTGCTGCAAAGATGTGTCAGAATATGATGACAAAAATTTCCTATTTAAGAAGGTATTTTTAGACCAACGGATTGAACTCTGGCACTTACAAAGGCCCCATTAACATGGGCCAAAGGCCAAATCCCTCACTAGAATACAGAACTGATGCCTGCTGGTGCCAGGCTAGCACTCTCACTCTGACTAAGGTTTCCTCTCTTCTTTTTTTCTCCCCCATTAGTAAGCTTCTTCCTATCCTCCTGTGGCAGATCTTTTGTCCCACCTTTTCCCCCTTTTTTGGTGTGGGGTTAAAATTAATGGCTGTAGGATGTACTCAAAGTATGGCATCTGAACAACTAGCTGACCGGCAGATCTAGAGAATATGCTTTATGATCATTGTAGCTACTGTAATTGTGGAATTAAAGCTATGTGCAACTGGAACAATAGTAAGTTTGCAACAATAATATGGTTTTCTGTAGCCTGTTCTGGACTGACTACACAATATGTGTTTGCTTGACTACACAATATGTGTTTGCTTCGTACCCTGTACTGTGGCACTATGGTGGCTATAATTCTGGTAGCCTCCTTAATAAAGGTGTCCTATTCATTTCAATGATCTCTGTGGAGAAGAACTGAGATTGCAATCTTTGCCTTGGGTTAAATTGTCCTTTGGGTTAAGGAGTGGCCTTTGTTTCTTCAGACCCACTCTATGTCTTCTATCTTTGTGCCCTCAAAATGAATATGTAGGCCAAATCCCATCACATACACCTAGTGCTACTTTGGTGAAGCTGAAAGGGAAGCATTTTGAACAGTGAATAATCCGTAATTTAAAGGGAATGTAAATGACACACTGAAATCACACCTGGAAGAAGAGTATTATTGCAGGAGTGATATTAGAGTAGGTTGTCTAGAGTGAAGCACAGACAGAAGCACTCAAAAGGACCCAAAGGGGCTGTCCCACAAAGTAGTTGGATACAGCTGCCAGGAGTCCGGTGGGTACCATGAATGAAGAATATATGACAGTGGAAGAGAACAGGATAGGACCTTGAAGTAAAAAGCAACATGATGCATCACTTTGAACTACATCGGGCGCTTCAGCTCTTTGCCAGGAAGGTTACGTTAATTTTGCTTTCACCTTCTTACTGAAACACATTTAAATGTTTAACACATTTAAACATTTAAAGTGTTCTTTAAAAAAAAATTCAAGGGCTGTCTCATCTTCTGCACAAGCAGAAAAAACAATCAGGGAGAGATAGAAGAGGTAAAGAGAAGAGATCAGGGGGCCAAAAGGAACAGGGAATGTCACTTCTCAAGACATTTTGATCAAACTGATAAGTTTGTATGTCACTTTTTTCTACTGGGTCTATTGTTTTTTCTGGAAGAATCACATGGTTTTTTGAGAACACGGTAACTAAAGACTTCAGTCTTGCATTATGGCTGTGTTTATGAAGACAATATTATGATAAAGGAACTGCTTTCAAAGCGACTTTAAAATTTGCTTGGTATAAATGTAGATTGCTAGGCCCATGAGATGGGACTATAACCACACTTAAAAACAGCTAAAGAGAAGATACTTGGGGAGGTGATTTTTCAGGGATCTAAGTTAGGTCTATTCAAAACAGGCTGTGCAGAAGTCTCATTTTGGAAGTGTGATTCAGATATGCTTGCAGACATGCTTTCACTTCTTAAAGCAGTGAGATAATGAGGCTTAAAGTGGATTTATGATTGCACAATAGCCACCATTTCTCAATCTGAAATAAAATTACCCAGGGCTCCCATAGTGCACTTTCTATGTTGCATACACCTCCCAGGTGAAAGGCAAGTGGTTGAAATGATTTGAAAGTACAGCGTGATTGCATCAGCCAGGTGAGAGACTGCTGGAGATGAGCCTCAGCCCTGAGTCAGCAGAGCGTGGTGTGGTACAAGCTGTGCTGGAAGTGGTGCAGAGCCTCTCTGCCTCAGCAGGAGCCTTGGGAAGCATTTTGTCTGAGAAAGCTCTCCTGACACCTACTCCCTCAACAGTTGTTTCCACATTTCCACAGAAGATGCAGCTGTCTCCCTTTGGGGGAACCTTCCCTAGATTGTCCTAAATGATAGGCATGTGGTTTTGTCCAGCATTTATGACATCATACAAAATGGCTGTGGGAAGACAGCGAAAATACCATAGAATCCGAGAATCATAGAATTATAGAATAGTTTGGGTTGGAAGGGACCTTTAAATCAACAGGCACATCTTCAACTACATCACGTTGCTCAGAGCCCTGTCCAACCTGGCTTTGAAGGTTTCCAGGGATGGAGCATCTACCACCTCTCTGGGCAACCTGTGCCAGTGTTTCACCACCTTCATTGTGAAAAATTTCTTCCTTCTATCCAGTCGAAATCTACACTCTTTCAATTTAAAACCATTATACATTGTCCTATTGCAACACACCCTGCTAAAAGTCTGTTCCCATCTTTCATGTAAGATGGTTTCTTCCAGTACCTCTTATGTTCTGGAAGACTCCAATAAGGTCTACCTGGAGCCTTCTCCAGGCTGAACAACCCCAACTCTCTCAGCCTTTCTTCATAGGAGAGGTGTTCCACCCCTCTGATCATTTTGGTGGCCCTCCTCTGGACCCGTTCCAAGAGGTCCATGTCTTTCCTGTGCTAAGGGCTCCAGAGCTGGATGCAGGACTCCAGGTGGGGTTTTACCAGAGCGGAGTAGAGGAGCAGAATCACCTCCCTCAACCTGCTGGCCACGTTGCTTTGGATACAGCCCAGGATATGGTTGGACTGCTGGACTGCGAGCACACATTGCCAGCTCATGTCCAGCTTTTCATCCACCAGGACCCCCAAGTTCTTCTCGGCAGGGCTGCTCTCAATCCCTTCATCCCCCAGCCTCTACTGATACTGGGGGTTGCCCTGACCCAGGTGCCTGACCCTGCACTTGGCTTTGTTGAACCTCATGAGGTTCACGCAGGCCCATTCCTCTGGATGGAATCCCATCCCTCAGGTGTGTCAACCACAGCACTCAGCTTGGTGTCAGCTGCAAAGTTGCTGAGGGTGACTTCATCCCACTGTCTATGTCATTGATGAAGATGTTAAAGAGTACTGGTCCCAACACTGACCCCTGAGGGACACCACTCGTCACCTATCTCCATCTGGACACTGAGCCATTGACTATTACCCTCTGGATGCAACTGTCCAATCAATTCCTCATCCAACTGAAAGCTCCACCCATCAAATCTATATCTCGCCAATGTAGAAAGAAGGATGTTGTGTGGGACACTGTCAAAGGACTTACACAAGTCCAGATAGATGACATCAGTAGCTCTTCCCTTGTCCACTGATGTAGTCACTCCATCATGGAAGACCACTAGGTTGGTCAGGCAGGACTTGGTGAAGCCATGCTGGCTGTTCAAATCACCTGCCTGCCCTCCATGTGCCTTAGCATACTCTCTAGGAGGATCTGTTCCGTGATCTTCCCAGGCACAGAGATGAGGCTGACAGGTCGGTAGTTCCCAGGGTTCTCCTTGCTACCTTTTTTAAAAATGGATGTGTATGTCCTTGTTCCAAACGTGTATTAAGACAAGTTAATTTTCTGGAAAGGCTAAAGACCTTAGGAATTAAAGTTTTGGGAGACTGTACAAATGCTACATTCATCAGTGTGGACTATTGCACGACCCAAATTTTGTATTTTGCAAAGCAGTTTTCTCTGAGTTGCTTAGCACATCTGCTTGGTGGATTATAGGATAAGTAGGCAAGGGAGAAGCAGCCATAATTTTTACTCATGAGACCAGAAGGGATCAAAACCAAGTACTCTTATAGTAGTGTGAACAAAGCTGTAATCCTCAGACTTTTACTGCCCTTAATGGGAGTATCCACATCGGCGTGGTTTATCCTTTCACAGCACTGTGTCAGAGAGCAAAAGTCTCCATCCACCAAGTCCAATACAGCATTTTCTGATGGAAAGAAGACAGCTGCTGTATGCTTATTGCTCCAAGAGGAATGTAATCTATGAAGGAAGAATGTGCATCTGGGGATCTCAGCATTTCAAAAGGCACCAAAGTAAAGAATTCTGAATGCTACCCTCTTAGAAAAGACATAATACTTAGAGCACTGTTTTTTCATTCTCTCCTTCTACCCCACAGTAGAGGGACAGGCCCTTTTAGTATGACTTACATATATGGATGTGTGTGAAAATTCAACCCTTTTAGAAATTTCATTTCTTCAGAAACTCGGGCAGCTGTTAAGACTAGTAATGAGTTATTGAACACTTCTTTCTTTTGTTCAGCCTTTTACTGATTTTACTAGATGTGCTGCAATAGCCCAGGCCTCTGACCATGTGAGATAGCAAAATGGGGTGATGACAATGCTGGATTGTGAATGAAGGAGTCCAGCCACAATGTCACCAACCTACAGAATGCAGTCTTCAATAGTGGCATGAAAGATGCTTTGTGAACCAATAGAAAAGCTGAGAAGGGACCGGTTGGGTACAAAAGCTGACTCTAGCTATATATCCCAGTGCAGCCTACATGGGCAGATGTCATCACACTGAGCATTATGGCCTTCCTTAAAACCACAAGGCCTGCAACTATTCATTTTCTGCATATTTCTCCCACATCAGTGGAAAATATATATTGAGGCAAACAAATACCATTTAAACCAGAAATGTTAATACACATATCTTTTTTTTTTTTTTTAACTGCTTGAATGGTTAGAACATGCTTTGAGTAGTTACGTCCACCCTATTTTTATGTGTGTAGACTACATTGTCTCCTCTCTGCATTCAGAGGCCTGCAAATGTTCTGGTATTGTTTGCATACATTAGTGGTAGAATTTGTACCATTTCTGGACTAAGTGCTAAAATTGTGTCTTATCATTTCTAATAGATATGCCGTCTTTTAATTACATACAAATGTGACACGAACCACAATAATAAAATAGATCATAGACTAAGTCCCTAGCACCTAATCTTCATACAGCAGGCTGCACAAGCACATGGTCATTCACATCTCCTCCTGGCATTGTAATGTCCTGAAGACTTGAATTTATGCAAATGTAACTCTTAAAACTTGTATTTATTGTTTCTGCTGGCTTTTTGACCACTGCTGCGAAACCCCTAGGAAAAGAGCCAGGAGAAGGCTGCCATTTTCTGAGCAATGAATTCAGCCCATTCCCAGGTGTCACCCTATGATGGGAGGGACCACGGGTCCTGGAGGTGGAAGGCTGGTGGCCAAGGCTGGCTGGCTCTTCCAGATCAGTTTGTTTTGGCACTACAGAGCATTCCCTTCCTATCACTGTGGGAGCTTTGGGAAAGAGAGCAGGAAGAGCTCGTCCAGACTAACCAGTTTGTTAAGCCAGATCTAGTTGATTGGTTTGAGGTTTGACACCTCTGCACTAAGTAAATTAGTATTATATCCATTTTAGGCCATATTTAGGAGCTAAATGATCTTAGGAACACTATAGATGGAGATGTTTCATGATATGCTGGCATTTAATTGATGTATATTTTTGAGTTTATGGTAAATTATCAGTACCAAAAACTTTAGCCCAATCCTCATCTTGACTTTGTGAGCCTTATCACAATCAATCCCACTAAAATTGTCCCCATTTTTTACAACTGTCTGGCTGAAAGAAAAAATTCAAGCCACACTACTGGGTAGTCTGGATATCTTTCTTCATATTATCTATATCACTCTGTAATAACACCTTGCTGTTTTGTGTAGTTTTTCTTTTGGTCTTTAGTGCCATCATTGTGACTCTTTTATAGGTAGGGAAGTGGTATAGGGAATGATAGTTAAAGTGACATTCCCAGAAAGTTGATTGCAATGCTATGAATAGAATGTAGGTTTTTACAGAGTTTTTTATTCACTAGTACCACCATTTCAATTACAGCAGAACTTATAGGCTTGATGTTGAAGTTACAGGAGGAGTGATACATAATATGTGTTGTGCAAGTTAGGTCAGAAATGAGCTGCTTTTTGGCTCGAGAAATTTAGGAATTTAAGAAAACTGCTATTGTAAGCCCTGGGAAAAAATACTGTTTGTGCAGAACTTGAGAAAGGTGGTTATTGCTTCTTGTGACAAAACTAATGGTACTCAAGAAGATGTGACTGTGTGTCTAAGTCCCTTTATCTAGACACAATTTGCAGCTGTAGGCTTGCAAGGTAGAGAACACTGATGCAAAAATAGACGCTGTCATCCCAGGCTGCAGAGTATAAAGACAAAGACGACAAAGTCTTGTCTTGGTAACATTTGGTGAACCATTGTGTTTTGCAGCTGGTTGATTGACAGGGCTTTTGAGATTACTTAGGATTTTGAAACTTTAACAGTAGCTCCCCAGAGACAATTTAATGGACAGAACTGGAACATGGCATCATACAGATGCCACCTTCTTCTATCTGGGATAGTTTTAGAGAGGAATAAGTTTCTTTTCTCTGCAATGTGTTCAGAAGACTGTCACTTGTATGTGGCTTTTCCTGCAGATTATTTAACAAGGCTTCACCTGTGAATATAAAGGGAAGGCACTATTACATTCTTTGCAAAAGCTGCATTGAAAAGCAATGAAGGCAGCTAGATTCTCCAGAATTGTACTCTTATCTTAGTTCTGCACCCTACAAGAGTGTCAAATCTGCTAGTGTGCTTGGTTTTCTGGAGTATAGTGGATCCTGAGTAAAAAACTCAAAATGTATCAGGCAAGTGCATACCTACTTAGAGAAGAATGCATGAAAAGAACATGAAATAGTTCTTCAAGTGTTTTTTAAGAACAGATCAGCATAATATGAAGATGTAATTCTAGGAAACTATTATTTTGACCACATTATAGAGTTGTGTTAGTCAAACTACGCATTTCTGTGCTGATCTTGTTAGCAAGCATGAAGAGACAAAAAGCACTTTGTCATTTCCAGTGAGGCAGGTGATGCAAAGCAGCAGCTCTTGAGTTTTACTGATCTGTGGAGGATGGAGGTTAACAGTTGTCCCTGCTGGGTTGTCTGATACCTAAAGTCTCTTCCAAAGTCAGTTCAATTTATGGACCAAGTGGAATTAAGACATAAACAAAGAAAAATCTAAAAAATGGAACATAACACTAGTGAGTTAAAGGGGAGAGGGAAAGAGACAGCAGGTGAACTTGGGAGTGATTTTCCCTAAATGTTTGTAAAATCCCAGTTTAATCCTGAAAGCTTAGGCTAAGAAATACTGAGAACAGAATTTTGTTTGGGTGAACTGATGTTTCCAGAGGTTTTGGTAATGGGTTTTACAGGCTTCATTTAATTGCTTTCTGTCTGGGAAAACAGCCATGAATTTGTGACTGATTGGAAATCCAGATGCAAAGTTGAGCCATTTTTTGCAGCTGAGCTCCAGTGAACGTAGTGAACAGTTAAGGGAAAGTACAAAGCGTTCCCGAGGGGACATTTGGGGAAGGAGGAGTGTAGACCGTCTCCATTTTGGCAAGAAAGAATGTCACTAGGAATTAAAAAAATCTTATTTACAATGAAAGGTAGAATTATTTCTGAAGGAGGCTTGCCATGTTCTTTTTTATAAAGACAGACAAAAAGTTGTGTTTGTCTCAGGAAAGGAAATGATTTTTGGAACATTTACTATAATGTTATTAGTTGCCTTGCTTGCTTTCAAAATGCTGTAGCACATCCAGATGGAGACATCCTTTTGGACATCCTGCAGGAAGGACTACTCCTACAATCTCATCTGGTGAACAGAGCAGCGTGGCACTGAAGCAAAGAGTAAAGGGTGACAGCCTGCTTCCTCTGCCTGTTAACAGACAGACCCTCAATCCTCTTCTGTAGGTATGTATGCTTTTAATATATGTCGACAAAGGACTCTCAAGTAACAGAATAGAGCCCAGAAAAGGAAGATATGAAAAATGTTACGGCAAAAAGAACAATGCCTCTATGTATGATCCAACTCTGCACTACAGAACATAGTGGCTTTTTTTTAATGGAAAAAACATTTTACTGTGTATATAGGTTAAAATAAATTTAGATTGGTGTAGTTTTTGCTTGCCACTTTGTATCTTTTGCTTCTAGAGGTTATCCTTGAATGACCAGTTTCTTTGGCCTTCACAGCAAACTGTGATGTACCACGTGCTGAGCCTTTAAATGAATCGGCAGAGACACACCCTAGGACCTTCAAGTCTGTTCATATGGATTAGTTTAAAGATTATGGGCTGCTGTAATCTCATAAGAGCAACAGAAATGTATTTTTGAAATGTGAGAGCCTTTGCTAACATCTACAGAGTCCAACAAACTCTTCAGTGTTTTGCAATGCTTTTTAGTATCCCCATTTTGTATCTGTTGTGCTGAAATATTTCAAACGCCCCTTGTGCTTTTGCTGCAAAGGGATACCCTGTGTAGGGTGGGATAACTGGTCCTGGAGGGGGAAGCAAAAATCTAGTCCTCACTCATGACAGGAGCAGAAGCAGAAATCCCTGCTCTCCATTCCTCTGCACTCTCTGTCCTTTCTGCTCCTTCAGCTTCCCTCTCTTCACCTTGCAATAAGGTGCACCCTGGGTCATGGTCTGGCCTTTTTCCTCTCTATCGTCATTCCTCTGGTGGTGTCAACAGAGGAGGGTGCATTGAGGTAATTGGAGGAGCAGAGGTTTACTGCCCTAGAGAGAAGGTGGGTTTGATGTCGGATGGATGGGGACATTGCATTCAATGATGGAAGGAGGCATAAGTGTCCATGGAAGGGGGATGGAGGAGGTGACCGCAGAGTTTAGGAAAGCCTGGGAAAGCAGGAGAGAATCTTCTTCTTTCCCCAAATTCTAGTTTACTTCTAGAAACTTCTAAAATATTGCTACCCCTTCCCATTTGCCCATGTCTTTCTTCAGCTTCCCCCTTATTGACCCTTCCCCATGCCCACCTTGTCTAAAACCTCTGAGCCACAAAACCTCCTCTGACCACAAAACCTAATTTCGCACTCGGGATGTGCTGAGAGCAATGCTGTGTGACTGAGGAACCTCAAGCAGGCTGTGGCAACGTGCCATCAGTCCTGATGGGACAGCAGAGGTAACCATCTCTCTGAGCACTTCTGTTGCTTTATAGGGTACGTGGAGCTGCTACAGGTATGTACTGTCTGTAGTGGCAGCCCTGCATGATAATTTGGAGCCATTGGGCCATCAGTTGTAAAGCAAAAATTAAGTTCTGTGTAGATACAGTTATGAACCTTATGATCTCCTTATCAAGCTATCATGCAAATAAATAGCCTCAGTTTGTGGTAGAAACATTAAAGAAATTTATTTGCCTACATTTTGCCTGTCATAGGAAGCATGTAATCAGAGCAGCTACCGCCTCCTTGGGGTACTTGTGGGTTACAGAGATTGATGTCCAAATACTGACCAAGCAAAACTTTCTCTCCTATAAGGCAATAAACAAGGTACAAATCAGAAGTTAATGGTGCTTCTGTAAAATAGTTCCAGCTATGTTATGTTCCTGCTGCTCTTGCCTTGCCTCATTAGCTAACAAATCCTTACAGAATTGCGCCAAACACAAATTTCTTCACCGACTACCTCAGCATGAGTCAAAGGGTGGATGGCTGCATCTCTGAAAGGATGACACAAAGGAGGAGGTCCCTACTAAAACACAATAATAATTATGACAATTGTATGTCAGGGCTACTGTGCAAAATGCTGTTAAAATATAGCAAGGTTTTATTGCAGGAAAAGGGATGAAGAATCAGAAAGAGTTGCTGTATTTTGTTAATGAAAAAGAGTCTTAAGTGTTCCCAAGTTAAGCATTATTATAGTTGGTAAGAAATCTAACACTAATAGATTCCCATAGTAATAAGGTTTACTTTACGTTTTACTTTACTTTAACGTTTTGTTACTGCAACAGCAGAGAAAATACTCTGTGAATTAAGACCCACTACCAAAAAGAGCTGTCATGGGCATTAACCTTTGTAACTGATTTTAGTCATCTGTGACCTGGTTATGAAAATACTAGACTTTTGCAATGCGCTTGGACTGAGCATGAGAATGCTGCTATAAGTTGATGATTATATTTTATCCTATCTCTTGTGACCCTTGGCCTATTTAAAGCAAATATCAGATGACCTTTTCTGTTTTGTTTCATCAGCCAAGGAGACTGGATGTTTTAACAAGCCTTTAATAAGCAGATTCATGCCCCAGCTGCGATTCAGGAGGGTGGATCAAAATGATACTCAAAGTGTAAATGTATTTAATCTAACTGCAGGCACAGAAATCGCCTCCGTGTGAGTTCAGCGCAGTCACCGAGGCTCCCTCTATGGACAATGGAGAAGAATCCAACCGACCCTAAGCAGCCGTTTGCAAATGAGCTCAGCTGTCCCCCAGCCATTTCTGGGTTTATCTGTTTATTTTAGAGAAAGCACAAACGGCTGGATTATACCTAGTCAACTTCCACCACGACTAACAAGGTTAGGGCAAATTAATTCCACTAGCTAAAGAATAAAGGTAAACTGAGATCTAACAGTAAGATTTCTCTGTATGGGGTACTGAGCAGTGCTACTTAACGGCCTGTCAAAATGCCTCACTGATGAAAAGTAGTCTAAAACTGTGCCAAATCAAATAAAAGTGGAACTGAGGAGAAGCCAAGAACTTGAAGCAGACACAGCTCAGTCTTGGACAACCCTTTGACAGGAGGCACGTACCCCAAAGGAAGGTAACTAAATCATGCTGCTCTTGAATAAAAAGGTTTTGATGACACTTGAATGAAGCTGGTAAATGGGTATGAGGCCTAATATTTTTTCCACATACATTTTTAGTACATTTTTGGGGGTAAATGTACAGCATTCACCTGTCTGATAGAGGGATGACCTGGCTTTCATTTTTGTTTTTCTTGAAAGAGATAACATGCTTCATGTATTCACAGTGGTCTTCAGGAACTAAGAGGTAATCAGTTCCTGCTACATTTCCTTGGCGTGTCCATGGAGTCCTGGTCCCCATGTCAGAAGACCTGCCAAGCATCTTATCAGTCTCTTGTTGCAAGTCAGGAGCATTTCATCCTCGGTAATGTCCTCATGCTGAGGAGCATCGCGTCTCTCCACGTTTCATACCACCACACCCACTGGGCTTTCACTGAAGTCTTCTCAAGGGGGTTATCAATATGTCACAATACTCCTACAGTACTGGAATGGCTTAATGGAGAATAGGGGGAAATCGTTAAGATTACATCACGGCTCCAAGCTATCTGAATCTTGCAAATTTGGAAAGCAAATGTTGAACTCAGGAAAACCTTCATGTCGCCCATTGTTAAATGAAAGCCTGGGAGAAAAATGAACAAATACAAAGCATGTTTTTCTAAATATTGTTGATCTGCTCAGTATAAATGTTCTAAAAATGCTCTCATGGAAGAATAGTGAATATAATAGATGCATTTTTGTTGGGACACATTCATTAGCATGAGGAACTATCCATTTCCTGATGATTTCCTCTCTTACCAATACATATTAAGTCTTTCCAAGCATGTTTGCCTTGTTGTCATCTGATCTGTTCATTGAGGAGAAGCAATTTAAATTTCATGTTTGCAGGGCATGTGAGAAGGCTTGCATCAACGAATCACTGAGAAGGAAATATCCCAGTGTGCTTGCAGAAGTGTCAGCTGAATGGAATATTTTTGGGGCTTTTGGCAACACCTTGCTGAAGGTATTACTGGTTTTGGACACGAACAAGGGAGATGAAACTTTGTTCAGAGGGAAATGATATAATATAACATGGTGGCCAGAATGTATCATTTTGTCTTTATAATAAATTCAAATATGGAACTATTAATTTCCTAGGTAACGATAGATGTTGATTTTTAGGTTTACTCTTGGTCTTGCACAATACACCAAAAGAGATCAATTTGTCTTCTATATTTGGCATCTAGATTTTTTTTTTTGCACAGAAGTTCATAGAAGAATTCAATAGGAATTGACAACCCTGACATTTTCCTCAGCTAGGGTTTTTTTCAGTTGCTTTTGCAAGTGCTCTCAGCTAGAAGGATCTGGCTGCATGCTTCCTGATGGGCATGGCATATTGGGCTGTATCTTCTGTAACTTTCCCGCTGACCGTTGCTCTTACTTTTAAGTGGTGATGTCTGTGAATCAGTGCTTCAGGCATGTCACACTCAGCTCTCCCATCATTACCAAGATAAAAAAGTCCCACAGGCAACTGTCCATCAAGCTCACCTCATCTACTCAGTGGTTTTTCCACTCCCTGCCTCACGTCCTGGTTTGCTCCTTACTCTCTCTCCATGAGTTTTTTCCTTCTTTCATGCCCTTTTGGAGAATGTGACCATCGGTTCTACTGTGGGCCTGTAGGATCTGAAGCAAGCAGCTAAAATGAGCTCCACCAGGCTCTTCTCTGTCCCTTTAGACTACTTTCTACATTGTTCCATCTTTGGGACATTTTAACTTGGTCTGAAATTTTCTTCCCTGCTCTTGTGGTTCATAGGATCTCACAGAGGATATGTGCTCTGCCTAGGCCCTGCGACTACTCTTTGTCAAGGTTTATTGTAGGACTTTTCTGTATCTCTGTTCCTTCCTCTGCCTATGTCTTTTTGTTTTTTCCTTAGTTTCCTTCTTAAAAGAGGAAAGTGTACTTACCATTCCCTAGGTCTGCTCCTGGTCTCTTCTCTTTGTTTCTATCCAGGTTGTTCAGTTAAAACCGAGATAGATGTCTCCCACCCTGGCCAATCATTTTCTCTAGTGAACAGGAGTTCAATATGGTCCAACATTCAATTTGCAGAACTTCTCTTACAGTAATGTTTTACCTCTCTCCAGGAATCACTCAGTATCCATGAAATACAACCATCTTGTATTGCACTGATGAGTTGCTGATCCGTTGATAGAGTGAGCTGTTTCAATTAATAGCTCAAAAAATTTATTAAAAAAATGTTTGAAAGACAGTATTGTGAAAAGAAAATTTTCTCTTTAAGGACTGCATCCACTTTCAGGTAAAATTCCTTCACCATCCTTCTGTTCTTTTTCATGATTTTTTCCAAGGTCTATAATCCATCAAGTGTAACTGAGCTGTCTCCAGCAATGAATTTCTCTTGTTCCACATTTCAGGATGAGTTTGCAGCTCTGAAATGTTTCTGCCAAATCATTTCTCATGATAAATATTTTCTCTTTCAGCTGTAAAATTGTGTGACACAGATTTTTCTCACTGAGACAGGAATTTAGAGGTGTGGACTCCTTCTCCTTAGAGACTTTTAAGAACAGATCATGGAAGGAAGGTTTCACAGGAAGGGGTGGACTAAGTGCACATTACTATTCTACTTGTCTCAATATCACTGTGTGAGTTGAGAGCAAAAGTGGTTTCCATTAGTCTCAAAGAACTCAGAGTAGGACATTACCAGAATAAATGGTGACACCACTGTCACTCTGACTTGAGATTACCTGGTGCATAAAATGTGCATCATCAGGAATTTGTTCTATTCTTTCTTTTAGACTGGTGAGTTCTATGAAGCCACTCCAAAAAACTCCAGGGGATGTCAGTATCTGTGGTGGAAGTCCTTGTGCATAAATTGAACCTTATCCACATTCCAACATTCCTGCTTTGATATGCTTTTCTCCTTACCTGCAGGTATGCTGCACCATTACTGTTAAATTCAAATATACTAATCTCGCAGTGCATCAGTGTTACTCAGAACTTCCTCCTGCCTGAGAAATTTTGCCAGCCACCTTCAGAGTGCTTGCTTTGAAGTTACAGTAAGTCAGAGGAGCCTGCTGGTAGGGAAATCTCACTCTTGATCCCTTTCCCTTTACATCAGGTCTTGGATTTGCACCTTCTGCAAATCATCACAAGGCTGCTGAGGCCAGAGAAATGGTCTGTTCAAATCCAGGTGAGTTCTTGTTCCTGAGGACAACTGGTCATAGAGAAACACATCCAAGTGACTCTCAGAGCCTGTATTTATCTTCTTTTATATTTCCTCAATCCTAGCTTCCTATAAATATAGAAAAATAGCTTATTAACATTTAAAAGAATACTTGACCATTTTCTTGTTCCCGGATTCCTGCCTTTCCAGACAGCTTGTAATTTGTCTAAAATTCACAATCAAACCAGGCAGCTTTAGCTACCATAATAAATAGGAAAGGTTTCCTGTCCCTACTGGTCCCTGTCCAAAACTTTCTGTTATTTCAAATGAAAGGAGGAGGGCCCTTATTTCCAGAGGAGGGCCACACAAATGATCTGAGGGATGGAACACCTCTCCTGTGAGGACAGGCTGAGAGAGTTGGGGTTGTTCAGCCTGGAGGAGAAGGCTCCAGGAAGACCTCATTGCAGACTGCCAGTACTTAAAGACGGCTTATAAGAAAGATGGGGGCAGACTTTTTAGCAGGGCCTGCTGCAACAAGACAAGGGGTAATAGTTTTAAACTAAAAGATGGTGGATTCAGACTAGATAGAAGGAAGATATTTTTCACAATGAGGGTGGTGAAACACTGGCACAGGCTGCCCAGAGAGGTGGTAGGTGCTCCATCCCTGGAAACATTCAAGGACAGGTTGGATGGGGCTCTGAGCAACGTGATGTAGTTGAAGATGTGCCTGTTGATTTCGGGGGGGTTGGACTAGACGACCTTTAAAGGTTCCTTCAACCCAAACTATTCTATGATTCTATGATTCTAAGACCAGGTCCACTTAATGGTGAGAGTGTTTCCATAGCTATTGTGAGTCTGTCTGCATAAAACCCCCCTCTACCTTGCTCTTCATACAGGTATCTTGGCTTCACCCAGAAAACTTGTTTGAGACAAATGCGGTTCCAAAACTGAGCACTGTGATGTATGTGACTCAGTCAAGTCTCCCAAGACAGTTTTTTGAAGGAATCCATACGCCTGCCACTGACAGCCCTTTGCTTATTAACTGACACTATTTGCTGTAAAGTTGCATTGATTTTCTCAGTACTGTAATGTCCTAGTGACATTAGGCAAGAAGAGCTTGTACAAGTCTATTGCCACATACTCAACAAGTATTACCAGACAAGAAAAAAGAACAACTCTTCAAGTACTGGGAGAAAGGTTGTCCTAGTTCTTTGGAAATCTTTCTTGTTTCTTCTTTGACCTAGCAGAGACCTAAAACTGCCCAGTGGTTTCTTCAAGGTTTTGCAACTGTAAGGCTGTCTGGCAGAATCTCAAGTGCGGAATAAGTAAGGGCAGCTTTCTGAATTCACTTGATAAAACTGTTTGGAAACAAGATAACAAAAGAGATGAGCCAGCACTAACTAATATTCACTCCTGGTAAATAAAGGGTCAGGGCTGTGGCCCTCAGTGGGAAGGTGAGATTGGAGCACTGCTCGGTGAGACAGAGGCGAGGTTACGATGGGGCAGACCGAAGCACATCTGGAGTTTCAAGCAGAGAAGAAAAAGAACAACAAAGGGCAGAGTGCTATTGTGCTATTGCTGGCTCCTCCTGTTCGCAGCACGTGATGCAGAATGTCACGAGGAAAGTCCTGTAGCTCTGATGTCAGTCTTCTCCCGGATGTGGAACTGGCAAGTGACCTCTCTGTTGTCCTTGCACAAAACTGTGGCTCTCCTTTACTTTTGCCGTATAAAGACGTCCCTGCCATCAATCCTCAGCGGGCCCAGTCCTGATGAGTTAACAGACCGCCTGGTACTGATACGCAGAAATCTCTTAGACTGAGACTTTTTTTTAAAAGGGTTGGGAGGGGGATATCCTGTACTCCATTCTTTTTCTCTACAGCACCTCTGGCCCCCTCCTTCCACTTCCACACCCTGAGCTCAAGTTTGTAAACCTTTTGAACTATTTTAAAAAATGTACAGCTTGTCCTCTAAGACATAGGAAATTACATTTGATGGTCTATTGTATAAGAATTTCCATATTTAGAGAAAAATCAACAGATACAATCTCTGATTTCCTTTTCCCTATACTCCTCATATTTGCCTCTTCTTGCATTGCTTGGTTTGGTTGCTGCCATGTTGCAGCAGAGGCAGATGTCATCAATTAGAAGACGGATTTAAAACTAATGACAGCTATGTTCAAAGAGCCTGCCGGCTCAACCAGCTACCATGTACTTAGCCTGGGCTGGGTTCTCTGCCCCAGCTCACATCTGGTGGATTTGATGCTTTGTAGTCCTTTTAAAGGTACTTCAGAGGTAAGATTTTACTCAGCCAGTGCAAAAATACATCACATATAAGGAAATTTTGATTCCCTGGTGTACAAGTTTTGAAGCAGTCTTTCTAGGACTCAGAAAAACACAAGTTTGTGATATTAGACCAGATCAATTATGTAGCTAAACTCTAAAAAGGGTTTCAAAACATACAGTTTGGGTTTCTTGCAGTTAACTATTCAGTATAATCATAGTATAAGCTTTCTGAGTGAAAGTAAACTCAGCAACAATACTGATTAAGGAAGGAACTCACTAGCTCAATAACTTTGTATCCTAGTTGTAGAAGGGCTGGAGAGAAACACTACCAAGCAGAAAAAAACCCAGAAAAATAAGTTTAAAAATTAATGTAGTAATAATTAATGTATTAAAAATTAATCTTTCTGATTTAAAAGGAAATCCCTCAAGATCTTTTAAAGTATGATTCTGGCTAATTTTAAAGACAAGAAAATAACTGGTAAATTCAATAAATAAGGAAAAAAAAAAAGCAAAGGTCTTGAATGAAATGAAGACAACTGCTACAATTTCGCTTTTGCCCTTGAGACAAGACTTTATCCCTTTGTCAGTTTAGACAAGAAGATTCATTCTCATACTCAGTTTCCAAACTGTGATATGGACTCCCTTTGAAACAAAAGACATTTGCAAAGATCCAGCTTCTACTCAACAGCACAGAATTTGACCTTGCCTTTCCCAAAACAAACAAACTTCTCTGTACCTATTACACACATAAATTTACAACTTGGGTCGGGTTTGTGAGAAAATACATCTCACATGGCAGATGCTGGTCACTTCTTGAGGCACAAATTGAAGGCTCCTGCACTGTGGTACCCAAAGTGATCCAGGTGCCCAGCTCTGACTGGCAGGAATTCCAGTGTGATTAAAGCTAGTCTGTCATGAAGTGTTAAGAA
Organism: Phaethon aethereus; assembly: GCF_964289735.1. NCBI lineage: Eukaryota > Metazoa > Chordata > Aves > Phaethontiformes > Phaethontidae > Phaethon > Phaethon aethereus. The sequence goes on along the minus strand of NC_138582.1, from coordinate 32,759,816 downwards.
ATCTGAAGATTTAAGTCCATGTGAGTTTTGTTGCACTGGGCCTTTTATTGCAAAATGAAGCAGATCATTATAAATGAAAAAGATAATGTTTTTTGCTTTTCACCTTCCCACTAGTTTAAATATTTATGACAGTCTTCACTGTTTAGAAAGCACACGTAAACCTTGCAAACTGGCCAACTTTTTGTGTAGTATATCAATTTATAATATGTAGGTTCTGATAACTTACTTACTTAACCATATTTTCCATTGTCAGCCTTCTGGCTCTTTTTCACTGGTCTACAAGGAATATTTTGCCCTGTGAAATACCCATGTAACTACAATGTTTGTATTCACATGGAGAAAATTATAAGCACATGAAAGTAAAGCACATTCCTCATGATCTTCACTGCCTGAAGATTAAGAATACAATAGATTAAAAGAATCCAGGAATAAATTGGTCTCTGGGGAGCATTCGCAATATTTATGTAAGTCTATGTTGCTTTAATATATGAATGACAAATAAAACCTTAATAGAAATGTTTGAAATATTTTCCAAACACTCTCATTATATGACCTCACCCCCCTTTGGCTTTTGTATTTCAGCAGCAGAGCTGATCAGAAGAGTTTGTGCTGCAGTTTTTATTTTTTAATTAAGAAATAAAAAAAAAATCAGAGTTCAGTCTGTGCACAATAAGGCAGTTCAAGCTATGTAGTTTTACAAACATGAGGAAATAATTCCCAGAAAGCCACCTTTTCCAAACAAATGGATTCCCAAAACAAATATTTAGTCCTTTCTTGCAGTATTTATGCAGCCTGACTTCTTGTAGATGATCTCAAAGCGCTGGTAAATACTTGGGACTAGATTAAATAAATAAATAACGTTGATTGTCGCCATCTGAAAAGCTTGACCATTAACTGTTTCCTTCAAGAAATCACAACCACCTTGTCACATGAAGCAAAAGCGGTTATCAAAAGATGAATAATTTTGAAATAAAAGATTACATTAGATCTTTAGATCTTGTTAAAATTCAGTGACCAAACAGCAGATCTTAAAAACTCATCTAGCAGGTGCCAGCTGAAAAGCAATAAAAGCAGCACTAACATAAAATCACAGGTGACACATTTCAGAAAGATTTCCTAATTTTTAATCCTTTTGCTATGATACCTGCTTGAAAACAGTCTTTATTCTTTTGGCATTCAGTATTATTTCAGAAATAAATAAGTGAAAAGAGGCATCTGCCGCTTTTTTTATGGGTCACGAAACTTTATCTTGCTCTGACTATATATCTCTGTTCTTACTCAGCTTCAATAGCAACCTAAGTTCAAGGCATGTTTGGCAAACATTACCGGTCTTCCAGTTATCAGTAAGAAACCAAAATCCCAGGGCTGAATACAAATCTGTGCCCAACAGGATTTGACTGTCAAGTGTGCACTGCCGTATCTGCTTTCTGGAAAGTTAGATTAGTTTGAATGACACAAATAAACCTTCAAGAATATTTTGTTAAGTGTGACTGAAACCTGTAAATTAATTTCTGTGATACTGAAAAAATGAAATTTATCTGAGGTGATAGAGTGTGCAGAAAATATTTGCCTTGAAAGAAAATTCCCAGTTTATTCATGTCTACCCGGTCCTGTGCAAGTACTGTGAGCGTATGTGTTCTCCTGCCTCACTTTTAAAACATTTTGAATGATCTGAAGTCATCCTCACCCAAAACCCAGAAAACGCCAGGCAACCTAAGGTCTAAACGTCGTTATTCCCTGTAAAAGTTCAGAAATCAATTAGTTCATCTGACTGCAAGACTGGGCACAGTACTCTCCTTGGACAGATTATTGGTGCCTTCAACCTGACCCAAAAGCTTCTTTGATTATTAGACTTCACAGCCTGTTAACATCAGTGGACATAAATGAATCACAGCTCTCTGTGCTCATTGGTGTCCTTTGAATTAGAATCTGCCTTTTGAATGTCTGTGCATAAATTCAGGTTTTGGTCAGCACTGCTTTGATGATTTCTGCATCAAACTCTATTTTGTGGTGTAGACATCCCTGTGTGTTAGCTAATACAAATAAAGCTTGTGAAACAGCCTTTGTGAAGTGAAGACAGTGTTATAATCAGATGTTGTTAGCAATAAAGACCTAATTAGACTCTGGTCCCATGCGTGGTGCCAAACCCAAATAACCTCTTATGCATGCGTTTTTATTGTGCGGCGTATTTAATTGAATCCTTCGAAGCAAATCTAGGATTCACAACCAGATGCTTATAGCCCCAATCTCCTTAAGAGTTAAATCCTCAAATGCTGTGGCCAGGAGGAAACTTCAAAGCAGAACTGCTGGCAGCTTTACCTCCTGTGCACGCTCAAGGAGTGGCAGATCCGCAGTGCCCTGGCGGGACGTGCCTGGGGAGCAACCTCAGCGTGTCGGGGAGCGTGGTGCGTGCACCTTGGCGAATGCTTCGCTCAGTCTGGCCATAGAGGCTCCCAAAGGATCTTCATGCTCCTGGCAAATATTATCCCTGGGAGTGCGGTAATGCTGCTGTGGCTGTGAGCAAGCAGGAGAGAGGTGCACAGCAGTGCTACACTTCTTGCAACGTTCAACATACACTTATTTTTTTCTTCTTGCTAACAAGGAAAAAAGAGGAAAAAAAGTTTATTTTTTTTTACAGAAGTGATGTGTATCCAAATCTCACCTTCTTGACAATCTGGGTCTATGCAATGGGTAATATCTATCCTAGTAAATGAAATAGGACCAGAGCAGAGGCCTGAGCCCTCATATAGGATTGTCCATGCTGTCAAGCAGTCATAGCGTTGTCCTAGGCTAGCTGGGACTTTTCACATTGTGGTTCATGGGGGTAGCATGGGCCAGGAGCAGTTGCCACTTAGCAGGTTGGATGTGGCCTCCTACTTTGGGGGAATAGGGACACTGAAGTCTGTGCACGCTAGCCTGTATCAGTTGCCTCACTGCCAAAGAGCAGTCACTGGCACCTTTTATCTATTAGTACGGCTGCAACCCTTGAGACCTATTAAAACAGTGCTGCAGTGCTCCTGTTCACAAATACCGTGCTCATGAGTGTGGGTAACTGAGATTTGGCTTGGCTTCATTCATCAGCAGAAGGAACCAACCGGTAAGAAAAAACCAGAAAAAAATGTCCGGTAGTTTTCAGTGTGCAAAGAGTACATGTCTCACAAAACTATTGTTCATACTTAAATGAATAATTAGTGGACTGGTATCTAGAGCAATTTTCATTGTGAAAAATTGTGTCCAAACTACTAACAGCCATGACTGCTTAAAAAGCCAGCTAAGCAATTAAACTTTTGATTGAAAAGATGGGTTAATATGGCAAAGATTGCTTTAAACAACTGTAATGTGTGCCAGACCAGTTTGATTCATGTGTTAGGAATAAAGGCATTGCATGTTTTGTTAGACCAACGAGAATCTTTTCTCGTATATGATGCCAGAGGAGTAGGGAGGGTCTAAAAGCTCTCAAAAGATGCTTCTGGTTTCTGAGGCCATTTGACCTAGTCTATGAAGTCTACTCTACTGATGCTTTTCTTCCAATATTCTTTAGGAAATGCTAAAGGCAGAGCAATATGTCTGATGGGAAATAAGACTTCAGCAGAACATTCCTTTTTTTGCTCTCAAGGAATTTTTTAGAAAGCAACAGCATAGGGACCCATGTTTAATGCCTAAACAAAGCATTTCAAGTGATATGCCAAAATATCAATCTGAGGAACAAATAAACTGGGTAAATTAGTCATAGATTTTACAAAGGAATTTGAAATGAGGCAGAGGTGCTGAAATGGCTGGTTTCGGATCCGAGCGTGCCCACCGTTGTCCTGACCTGAACGGTTTCTCGGGCAGCCTGACCTCGGCAGTGGGAAACGTGAGCAGACTTGATGGCCCGGATTTCTTCTGGCAGAAGTCAAGTACCTCTCTACTGCTTTGGGCAGGGATTTCCTTTGTTGCTGGATATGCTTCAGCCCTGAATAGGTAATCATGTCATTTTCTAATAATTACAGCCAGCTTGCATTTCACTGAACTTAAAGGGCAGGGCCGTTTGGTGCATTTTTTTGAGTTTAAAGAAATATAACAAACAAGTCGTATTAGATAGAAGTTCACTGAAAGATGACAGCAAGACACCTTTCAAAATTGTTTTCTAAGATACTTGTGCCTCTTTCATTAAAAAACAAATGCAAATTTTCCTGATTTTATTTCATGTCTCCTTGTTCTGTAGAGGGAGGGTAGGAATCTTCTTTCAGCCAGCCTGGCTGGGCAGCCTGGTAGCATGTTAGAGAAGGTGCTTGTGTGGAAGTAGAATTGAAAAATTAAAATGATTTTGCTAAGTCCACAAGGAATTTGAAACACGATCTTCAAAAAGCTGCCCCCACCCCTCTTTTTTAAAGATGGTTTTCCCGTTAAGGTTCATACACTATCCTGTGAATTTAAGTAGGAATTTTTTCTCTGATTCAAGAAGACAGGACCACATTCCCGGTAATAAGCTCACTAAGCTCAGCACAGGCTATTCTCATTCCTTCGCTGCATGTGGCTGGTATGTTTATATGTACCACAGGCCTTTCTGGCCTATTGTGCTTTCTGCTTTGCAGATATTCAAGTTGAAAAATGTAAAAGAGTGATCTATGTGCAGTTCTTCCCACCACTTAGTGAACAGCAAAAGGTGAGCTCTTTTTTCAGTACAGTTTTTTATTTATCCCTAACCGTATTTATCAAGCTTGCTGCATGAAAACTGAGTTAAAACAGTAGCATTTGCTCTACAACCTTGCTGTGTTCAGTGCCATTGAGAATCCTGTAGTCTCCATTAACTTTTCAGTATCAGGAAGTTTACTAAAATATCAGGAAGAGCTGAAACAGTTCTGTTAGGTGAGCTTTCCTGGACGTTAGGGTGGAGGGGAGGACAAAATGTTGAATATGAGCTCAACATCAGACACCCAGTTTTACAGGTGGGTAAAATAAGGCATAGAAAGATTGACTGATCATTTGATCTTTCAAGCCACTGTCCATCTTCAGCTTGTAAAAACATAACCAGGTTCAGATGTGATACAGACTTACAAAGTCATTTGTAAGTGTGGGGAAGACGAAGCGAGAATGGTTGTTTTCCTCCCTTTACCTTCCACAGAATTCAAGAACTTCCGGAAGCTAGCAGGCAAGCGCTGAAAAAGAGGCAAATGGCCACGATTTTCACGCAGTCACTAAAATTTGCTATGTGGCGGAAACTGAGATCCCAGAATGGTGAGAAGGTCTCAGATGTATAAAACAATTCAAAAAGCAGCTAGATTAATTTGGGGACGGAAGCATCCAGGCTTTTCAAATCAAGAATGTGCATGCGAACTCCAGCTCCAGCAGTGCCTTGTCCATGGATATCTGGGGGCTAGGAGGACATATGAGGGAAAGGACCACTTGGTAGATGCCCTGCTTACTCTTGTGTGCTTTCCTCTGCATCCATAAATGGCCACTGCTGGAGAGCAGATCCTAAATACATTTTCAGCCTGATCCAGTACAGCCGTGCTCATGTTCTTATCTCCAGGTAAGCACAGATTTATTTTAATGCACCTTTATCTCAAAAGCCCTGTCAAGCAATTTCTAAATGATTTGAATAATTTCTTTTCACGTCCCTAGTAAGCGATGCCAGCGAGCATTTGCTGTTCAGCATTTGTGAAAGTGCTGATCTATAATCAGATACTAATCTGCTGCCTGAAAAAAAAAAGCAGTTGCAATAAATTCAAAGCTGTCTCATGAGGGCTGCAAGATCAAATGCTTTTTGTTTCCCCTTTTCGCCCACAACAGCCTGCTTCACAAACTAGCTGCAGTAGGCAGTGGCACAGCAAGTGAATTCCAAACCACTCTGGGCTTTGTTTGACGTAGCAGTCAATATAAGACAGAGACACAACTGCATTATAACTTCCTTCCCACAACACAGCATTGTTTGGAAGCTGCCCAAAGAATATTACACCACTGACTACATTCTTAGCCCAGTGGGTATCGGTAGTCCAGAAAATTGGTTCCCTCCTTTGTCAGTTAGAGAACTTCCCGTTTTGTACCCAGTCCCTTAAGCTCTGTTCGCTTTCTAGTACCATCGGAGTCAGTAAAAACAGACATAACCTTATGAACAGACACATTTGACATCAGACAATGAAAATGTTCTCAATAGGAACTTGATAACGTTTTTACTGATGGTCAATGAAACACAGCCACTACTTTAAATGTTATGTTTGGTTATTTCATGTTTTCTTTTCTTCCTTCCTCTGTGCCCATTTTTGTCCTCAAAACCAATATATTTGGTCATGTTATCTTTCAAGTAGTAGGACCTATATGAGTACATGGTCACTGAAAATGTGGCATCTACCAAGAGTTTACATGATAGTGATAGGTTATACGTTTTAATTAACATTGTATCAGTGAAAACCATTGTTCACAGAGGCAAGAGCATTAAAAACTCTGTACTCTTAAAAAAGGCAATGAGGGCACAAAGTCCAGGACACTAATTGCATATTCAACATTAGGCACAAGCTGAAATGCTTCACTATTTCAGGGCTTAAGAAAGTAAGATATGATATTGGATAAGGAAGATAATTTGGGATAATTCATGAAAAATTAATTGTGTAATTAATCCTGGCTACTACACAGGGTAGGTATTATAATCGTGACACAAAACTCTCCTTATCTAAGGCCAAACAGTCTTTGGGTCTGATCCAAAGCCCACTGAGGACAGCAGGAGTCTTCCCATTGACTTCAATGGGCTTCCAACCAGGCTGTTTGCTGTTATCTATTTATAGGTAATTTTTGTTGCATTTTGCTGTATTTTTACAATATCTGAACAGCTGCTAATTAACCACGCAGGAGTATAATGGGGAGCATTTACCAAGAGAGTGAAATGTTGCTGGCGCAGCTCGGGGCAGGAAGCCTGTGCTTGGTGCTGACAGCAGCTTTCCTGGGGCAAGGAGCCAGGCTCACTCTGGCAGGTCCAAATCCCTGTGAAAGGAGGGAGGAGCGGGGTCCTTCCCTGCTAGGACACGCTGTCAAACCGCTCAGGAAATGCCTTTCGGTCCTGGCCCCACTTACCGAGGGTTTCTATGAGATGTCCAGCTTTACATCCAGCCCATAGAGCATTCTTGAGAGAGGGGGTGGTGGGCTTGCTGGCTTCCTTCACTTTCTAGACCTGTCACTTGCACCCCACTCTGTGTAAAATATAGCCTGGAAAAGGAAAGTGGGTTCATTAATATCCCAGCGTCCCTGCTTCAGGCTTCCTTGCCTTTCCCTGCCCAGGGTGCCATAGCAATTGATGGTGCTCCGCGTTTGTGTCAGGCACTGGGGCTCCCAAAACCTTGTGAAATAGGTCTGGGCTGGCTGCAGCCTTTGGGACCCCGTGGCCATCGGGCTGGGCACAGGGAGCACAGCATGGTGCTGGTCCCAGAATTGCTCCAGCAGAGGCAGGTGAGGACCAGCATGGGGTCCGTGGCAGGACCGGGTAGCAGTGCAAGGTGAGGTACTTCACCATGTGAAGTGCTCCTGGGCAGCTCGCAGAGAGGTGCAGGGGCTTAGAGGGGTTCCCTGTGCTCTGAAATTGTTCCATAATGCTCCAGGCAAGGTTAGGGTGGGAGATCAGAAGTACCTTTTCCAAACTGAAATTTCACTTGAGTTTAAGTAAAAAAAGTGTAATTATCCAAGTTTCTTAAGAAAGACATGGCACCTTTGGTGATCGCAGTGGTTCTTGCTTTGCAACTCAAAAGTGAACACTGCCATCCATATCAGATTTGGAGTAATTTTTACTTATTCTGATTAGTCTTTATGGAAGACCATAAATGTGTATGACAAATAGAGATGAATTTCTGTCCATGAAGATTTATTGACCCAGGTTTAAAAAAAATGGGGATTTAATAGCCAAGACCACAGATATGAAACTGGGTATCCTACCTGTATGCACAGCAGTTTTGCCACCTCACTTTAGGAAGCAGGAGCAGATTTACGGGTCTTTTTGGGAAGGTGGTTTGGATGTTGGCATTTACCCAGCGAAGCCAGTGCTACTGCCTGCTATCTCTAGCGACGCTTCATTGCCCCTGCAAAAGCATAGCTTCCTTAGCTGTCATTTTTGGGATCATTTGGGCACATAGTAGCACACAGCTTCCTAGGGATTAGAGAAAAGGGGAGACTGTGACCTTCTGGATGTTTAAATTAAGCACAAATTGATGATTCAGGGTTTTTAAACTTTAAAAGGAGATGTCCTGCCTACCAGTCACTTGGCAGCCCTGACCGAAGTGGTTATTTCACTTTTCCCATGTTGTCCATGGTTTATTAGCTGGTGTCTTCAACTCAAGAGGAAATGTGCTGAAAGGACACATGGGTACCTGAATTTCAGACCTGTTAGTACCACATACCTCAGATATGTTACAGGATATCTACTAACACATTTTGGAAGAGGCGATATCTGAGAGAAAGGGTGAAAAGGATCCTCTTTTGCAAAGTACTTCTTGGCCTAGGGAAAGTGTCTCTATCAGGAAAGCAGGCACTCTAACCACCTTTCTCCCATTGGCGGTTTGGTGTCGGTGTTTCGGGGAAGTTCATTACAGTTTTCTGTAATGTGTGCTCACAACCCAACAGGCCAACCATATCCTGGGCTGCATCCAAAGCAGCGTGGCCAGCAGGTTGAGGGAGGGGATTCTGCCTCTCTGCCCTGCTCTGGTGAGACCCCACCTGGAGCCCTGCATCCAGCTCTGGAGCCCTCAGCACAAGAAAGACATGGACCTGATGGAGTGGGTCCAGAGGAGGCCACAAAAATGATGAGAGGGATGGATCACCTCTCCTATGAGGACAGGCTGAGAGTTGGGGTTGTTCAGCCTGGAGAAGAAAAGGCTCCGGGGTCACCTTCTTGCAGCCTTCCAGTACTTAAAGGGGGCTTATAGGAAAGATGGGGACAGACATTTAGCAGGGACTGTTGCGATAGGACAAGGGATAATGGTTTTAAACTAAAAGAGGGTAGATTCAGACTAGATAGAAGGAAAAAATTTTTCACAATGAGGGCGGTGAAACACTGGCACAGGTTGCCCAGAGAGGTGGTAGCTGCTCCATCCCTGGGAACATTCAAGGTCAGGTTGGATGGGGCTCTGAGCAACCTGATCTAGTTGAAGATGTACCTGTTGATTTCAGGGGGTTTGGACTCGATGACATTTAAAGGCCCCTTCCAACCCAAACTATTCTATAATTCTATGATTCTCTGATTCTCTGATCATGGTCTCATGCCCTGACACAGGCAGACCAAGAAAAAGGCTTTTCAAGGTCATTCTGGTGAGACTTGGCTCTAAGGCACCCATCCCAACTTCAGTCAGAGAACTATTCAGAGAAGCTGTGCTGAGCCTGTGCATGTAGCTCTCTACCTGTGGTTGTAGTTTTAATCAGCAGACCACAGCTTGAAGATCTTGCTGCTCCAGATCACTTTCTTCTTACAATTTGTGAAAAGCAATGTTTGTTTTGTGCCCTCCCTTTAGATTCACAGAAAAGAAAACAACTTATCTGCTGCCAGGTGCACACTGAGCACAGTTGGAAGATGTCTGTGCTCTTGTAGGTATTGATTATAGACTGTGCCAACAACCCACCCAGAAAAAAAAGAATAATATGGTCACTGAAAGTCTCTATGTACTAAGCAGAGGAACTACTTCTACAAGGACATTTCTTAACTTCTGAGGGCTTGACTTGGCAGCTAGTACCATTCTTTTAACATTTTAAAACACTGTATGGATAACCTGTACATTCCTCTCTTATTAAAGCCTAGATGACTCAAGGCACAGAAAGTAAGACGTAGACTTTGCACTTCTAGCCTGCCAGCTGGATTCCAACCCAGATGACTTGTTCTCATCAGCAGCTCTCAGGAGGCCTGTGCAGAAGCAGAGTGAGCTGAGGGCCATTTTCTAGTTCCCATACCACTTACTCCGGTGCCAGGCTTTGCATTATCTGCTATGTCTTTCCAGGGGTGGTCATAGGGATTATACGTCTCATTAGGCATTAGGCATATGCATTCTAATAATAGGCTAGGGATGACTTTTATGCTTGGAGAAAAAACATATGGGGAAATTTATCCCACTCTGCACTTTATCCACCCTGAGTAAATCAGGCTGTCACATGGATGACTGAGAATAGCAGTGGCACACAATCAGTGACAGTGATGACTCAGAAAGTGTTTTTTAAGCTGAAAAAACCCTCAGAGTTGTCACTGAGGATTACAGATGTATAAGGAAGGTAGCATTAAAATTTGGCCTTTTGATTTTTGTTCTTTTAATTATTTGGCAACACACACATTTCTTCATGCTCAGCTACCATGCATTTCTTTTTAGAGGCAAGTTCAGTGCCCTTCTGCCCTTGACAATCATTCAATGACAAACGACATGGAAGAAGAAAATAAAGCTATGTATTAGCACTGTTTTTTAGGCCACTCATGTAGTTTCAAACTTTTAAGCAAATATAAACAAAATGCTACCCTCTCTTTCCCCCTCAAACTATCTGTTTCGTGTTACAGGCTTTCTGTATGCCCCTATTGCAACTGGCAGGGTGCAAAATGGACAGGACAGCAGAAATCGTTATAAATTCCAGATAACTTCTGAGCAGAGGCTGAAGACCAAATGTCTTCCTTAGATGTTGTCATTTGAATGTCAGGGTCTTGTAGTGTCTGCTTGCCTGATTACAGGTTGTAACTGTGTGATGGTGTGCTATAAACTTTCTCAGAATACTAAAAATTGTCTCAATCCTCAACACCGTGCCAGAATTTCTGCATGGTAATGAGTCATGTCATTAGTGTTGGAAAGCACTAATTCTTAATGAATATGTGTTTCACTAATCAGACACCAAAAAAAAATTCAACAGAAATCTGCTATAATACAGTTTATTGTCTTCAAAGGCTTTGTAAGTCATGTTCAGTTAACTGCATCTTCCCCAAAACAGCTTTAAAATAAAAGAACAAATATGATAAGCAGAGGTCTCTGGCTTAGGATGCATGTGACTTTCTAACATAAACCTTAATCCTAGGCACTGAACCGTTCACATGATTATTTAATACATATTTAAAATACCAAGAAAAGTACATGACTTGGTAAGATCACGGATTTACTATTTTCCTCTCTCATGCACAAATGAAAAAACCAGAATTTTATACACGCAGTTGCTTTGCCTATTTTTCTGGGACACTGTTGTCTGTTGGCTAGGAAACAAATTGTATAATCTGTGATTTATTTTCTGCCAAAATGACTTTTTCTGATTTCACCCAACCTATCCTTCAAGCACACATTAACCTGGAGAGTGTAAACTAGCTTAGTGCTTTCCTAGAGAACCAGCTATAAAATAATGGTATACGAAGGCAGAATATTTAATATGATGGTTTGCGTTAGCAGATGAATCAAGTTGAGGTTTTTTACATGTCTTGTGACCTTCTGTTCACAGACCCAGGTACCTGAAAGGGTAGCAATGAAGACAAGGGGAGGTGCCAATGGCTCCCACACAGTGAAAGGACAGTGACACTATACACACAGGAGGTCTTGCAGAGTGCCACCTGGCCACCGTCCATGGGGCGGCCAGTCTTGCTAGCTGCGGATGCCATCTCCCTGGGCACAAGACGGGAAAAGAGAATTTCACAACAAGCAAAAAATCTGTAAATGCAGGAGTCATCTTGCAATACAGACCAAATTCCTGTGCTGACAGATAGGTTATTTTGGCCAGAAAAGCCTTTTTTTAGGGTCAGGGTGTCTGTGCCACTTCTCACTAGGGACTGACCTGAGGAAATTTTTATCCCAGCCAGGTATTATGAGCAACAGTGATACAGCCAAGTCTATTTTACACCTGATTTTGCAAATTCTTGTCTTTCTCTGGCAAGCTACCTCAGCAGTGTTCAGTCCCAGTACCCCAGGAGAGTCTGGGAACAAGCACTATGCATGCAGTCTATCAAAAACATGTGCACTGACTTCTTTCATGGCTTTTTTAATGTGCTGCTTTCTACCGCCAAAACCTATTATTGATTTCTATGATTTAATCTAATTCTTTAATTTCAGTTTCCTTTCCCAAACTGTTAAGTTTCAGTGAGAGTTTGTGAATCCAAATAACATATTGCTGGACCTTTCAGATGTGCTTACAGTGGATAATGTTTCAAAATGCACAAACACACACAGTAAACAAAAAAAAAGACAAATCCCCTAGACTTGTTGTATTTGGTTGGCATATTTGATCTTAAATACACACTGGGGATTCAGGAGCCTGGGGAAGACTTGGCTAGAAATCATACACAAAACATTAACTTTAAAGGTAGATACTATGCTCTCCATTTTTACAGAGCTTCCCGTTCGGTAAGACTCATGTGTACCTTCAGTGTTGTCACATGATTGTCCAGTCAAATATACGGAAAAGTATTTTTTGTCTGGCTTTTGTGTTTGTGGAGTCAGCCAGTTCTTGGCATATATTTTTTGAATTTCATTTCAACATGTTTACTACTTTGTTCCTTTGGTCTTAAAACTGCCCTTCCTGGAGTAGTGTTCCAAGACCCTCAGTTTCATTAAAAAAAAAATCAACAACAAAACAACCAGTAAAATACTGTCAGAGGAAGCTTGAAAATGTGATCACTGGCAAGGTAAGAACCAGAAAGGGTTCCAAAGTACTGTGTTTCTGGACAATGTCAGGGTTCCATGTGTTTGGGGCTGATGACAATAAAAGCACACGCATCTTTAGGAAACACCGAAATAGCGAGACCTAGTTAAGCATTTCTGAGAGACAGGATTCCTGTGCAATGGCATGCAGCATGTGCTAGATCCACACCTTAGGAAATCTCCCTTCCTCTGTGGTGGCATCGTGTCTGTAGTTAACCTCTTCTGTCTCTGTACTACATAAAAGGCAGCTAGCTGTGTTAAAACATCCGGGTGGAGAACAATATTCCAGTTTCCTCCAACAACATGTTGTCTCAGAAGTCTTTTAAAATAGTTTATAAAAATTCCAGTAGACACAGCAAAACAGTAAGGTGATAACTTAAGAAAATAATCAAAAGCAAAATAGTAAATGAAATTTTTAGAAAAAAGCTAGGTATGAATGAAGACTTTCTATGCACTAGGTTTTTTTCATGTAAAGAGGAGGAAAATATTCTGTAGTTGGATAAGCTGGAGCTATATAGAGACTTTGTCAAGTTACCACTGGTGTTGCCTGTTAGTAGCAATAGCAAGTGGCAGCACCACATCCACCAATTGTTGTTCCATGTGCCTTGTCTCCATTTCTTCTACAAGTGATAGCGAATGTTTGTCAGAAAAATTATGGGTGATTAACTTCTGTTACAACAGACTAAGTTTAGCCTCACAACCTCCGAAATACATTTTGATGGTTTATGTCTATTGTTAATTTTGTGTTAAGTTTCTGCTGTGCTGAGGTTGCAGCATCCAGAGATATTTCAACAGCAGATCATCACAGTCAAGAGACTAGTACATAACACAGATGGGAGATCTTTCCTGAGACTCATTGAAACAGAGCCTGGATTTTACACCGGATATGCTAGATGAAAAGGGTGCCATACAGAGGGACCCTGACAAGCTTAGGAGTGGGCCCATGCTCATGAAGTTCAACAAAGCCAAGGGCAAGGTCCTACACCTGGGTTGGGTCAATCCCCAATATCAATACAGACTGAGGAATTGATTAATCAGCAGGCCTGAAATGGATGACTTGGGGATACTGGTGGGTGAAAAGCTGGGCATGAGGCGGCAATGTGTGCTGGCAGCCCAGAAAGCCAATGGTATCCTGGGCTGCATCCAAAGAAGCAGGGCGAACAGGTCGAGGGAGGTGATTCTGCCCCTCTACTCTGCTCTGGTGAGACCCCACCTGGAGTCCTGCATCCAGCTCTGGAGCCCTCAGCACAGGAAAGACATGGACCTGATGGAGCGGGTCCAGAGGAGGGACACAAAATCACAGGGGTCATGGAACACCTCTCCTATGAGGACAGGCTGAGAGAGTTGGGGTTGTTCAGCCTGGAGAAGAAAAGGCTCTGGGGAGACCTTATTGGAGCCTTCCAATACTTAAAGGGGGCATAAGGGGAAGATGGGGACAGACTTTTTGCAGGGCCTCTAGTGACAGGACAAGAAGCAATGATTTTAAACTGAAAGAAAGTAGGTCTATATTGAACATAAGAAAGAAAATTGTTATGATGAGGGTGGTGAAACACTGGAATAGGCTGCCTGGAGATGTTGTGAATGCTCCATCATTGGAAGTGCTCAAGGTCATGTTGGACGAGGCTCTGAGCAACCTGATCTAGTGAAAGATGTACCTGCCTATGGCGGGGGGATTGGACTAGATGATCTTTGAAGGTCACTTCCAACCCAAACTTTTCTATGACTCTGTAATTCTATGATTCTAAATATCCCCCTAATCTTTGCAAGGACAAATCAATTTTTAAGAAAAACTTTGAAGTCCCTGGTTGTCCTTTGTAATACAGAAATTTAATATGGCTTATTAGCTCTGTTATTAGCTGCTCAGCCTCACATAAGCATCCTTACGTATTAAAATATGTATTCCTGCAGTGATCTTTGGTATCAGGAGACTTAGATGATAGTTTCTTGGAACAGAAAATGGACTTTTTACAAGTGTCGTTTTTATTTTCATGAAAGCATTTTGACCTTGTTAGTAGTACAGGGTTTCTTTTATCGTCCTGCTGAACTGTATCTTCAAGCCTGCCATGGCATAGAGTTTGTGGCCTTTCCATTTTAAATCAAAGCTTCTTTCTTCTAGGAAAATTTGGTAATTAAGAATCACCTTCTATAATCTCTTCCCTCCCAAGTTCCAAAGGCATTATTATAAATCCATATGCATAAGCTAACCCATTAGAAACTGACAATCTCAAAAAGCCCTGCACAACAAAAAAGCAAATCTATATACAGCTGTTGGATCATATTTTTAACAGTTGCCTGAAAGTAATGTTGGAAAATTCACAAAACATTATAACACGAAACCCTGAGTCCTATCCAAGTGGAATCCTTGTAATTCTTAGTCCAAGGATTTCCTTAGCATGAGATGCCCAAACCTGTCACCTCCAGAACTTGTGAGAGGGAAACCTGAGACAAGGAATAATCTACAGCCAGTTACGCAGTGGACAAGGAAGAAAAAAGGCTTACCTATGGATGGAGAGTCACTCTGGCATGAAATTGTAAAGTGAAGTAGATTGGAAAGTGTAAAATAAGTGCTGAACATAAGTGGGATTTTTGTAAGAATTTTTTCCTGTCTTTTCCTGTTCAATGAGAACATTATAAAACTATTTTTTATTCCGAGTTTTGTCAGTTTGAACAGTACTATTTTCTAACAAATGGGGCAATACTATTCATCATTTTTTTTCTTTTTCTGATTGGAGAACATACACAGGACAAAAAGAATATGATGTATTTCACCATTTTTTATACAGAAACTTTTAATGTTGGACAAAAATAAGTGTTTTTAATAATCTTTTATAAATAGCTTTTATTTTATGGCTATAAACATTACATAGGGTTACTGTTCCACCATTCATCCACCTTGAGTATGCTTAATATGGAAATAAATAACACGTGTTGGACTTCATATGTTGGAGCTTTCCGTTGCCTGAGGGCTGGATTTCCTGCTATTGTTTGTTACAGGTGACTATTTACGCTCACTGACCACACTGAAGACCAGCGTTGACTTAGGTGGTTTTTGGCCCACTACCTTACAGACCCACACTTCAGAGCATGTCCTTCTGTTCGGGTTAATAGTGGAAAAATGGAAAATGCTCTTTTCTTTTCAAGGAAAGCCTTTTCTTCCTTTGCTTTGAGATCAATGTCAACTTTTTTATGTGATTAAGAGCTGATTCCTTAAGTAAGTGTGTTGGAATAGAGATTGTCATGCTAACTGAGGTGAAAAAGAAAAGCAGTAAGCTTTCTGTGTCTTCAAACTGCAAACAAGTCAATGCAAGACACTCTGACCATGGGTTCTTTACAAATTGACAGATATAAAATTATTTTTCCCTCTACATCTTGACACATGGCTCGTTTCACCTGTCTGCCACAGCTACCATTCACTTGTGGTGACCAAATCGTCCTGTTCTAGTTTCCACCTGCATGAATGTGATTAGACTGTGCTTGGTGAGTCTGGTTGTGAAAATGACACAGTAAAAAGTAGTTTGCCTTGCTATGGATGCACTAACTCAGATTGGATCTGCTCAAAAAGGTGACTGAACAGCTAATGCTAGCACTCATGGCAGGGAGAGGACATGTTATCTTGCAGATACACGGTCTGCTGCTTTCAAATTAATCATCGCTTCCTAAGTGTTGTGATTAGCAGCTACTGGTGATTGCTTGTTACATTTTTGGATATTCACCAACTTAGATACTGTAATTTGGTTATGCTGGCCAGGAAGTGGACACAAAACTGAATGGAAATACAGTTCTGCTAACATGCATGGAATCTGCTTTGCAAAGAGGAGTGTGCAACCTGACCTCCATGCAAGCATGAAATTTCTCCAACCCATGGAAACTGCTTGTATTTACTTCAGAATCTCTCTCAGCTACAACCAGTGGATCCAAAAGGAGCAACTCCAGTTTTACTTTTTTTTTATCCTTTGCTATTTAGCCGCCATACAGCAGTAAATCTGCATTCTTGGAGATGTGTGATAGTCTGGGTCTTTGTACCATGATCTTTTTGGAGCAGAAACTGTTCTGTGTTAGTAGAGGCTAACACAAAGCGTGTTAGTCCTGGTTTCATTGTATTGTTGCAGTTTGATTATGAATATCATTCACTTTTAGCTGGAAGATCTGATAACAAATGGTTCTGCTTTCATATTGCTAGCAAACAAGATAACCCTGTCAGATAAGGCATCCTTTTAAGGAATGTTCTCTTACATTATCATCATGTCTTTATTTCTTATTAGTGGAGGTACTAGTCACATCCAGGAGACTGAACAGGAATATATTTAGAGAAAAAATATCACACATTTTAATAGAGAAGAGCGTCTTTCCTATAGAAGTTGTAGATGAAGTTCCAGAAGGGATGAAGAAATGTCTTACAGTCTATAGACTGATAGAAAACAAATAAGAAAAAAAACCCCCAGGTTTGTTTCAATTAATATTGTAGGTTATAACGATTAACAATAAATCCTGCGGAGGCTTTTTACTTTTCTACAGACTCCTAATGACCTCACTTTTATGAGACTCTATAAGCTTTTTGGAAGACCAAAGACAGAAGCATCAGAAGGAAAGACTAAAGATGTGTAGTGATGTACTATTGCTATACCTTCAGATTCACGTCTTCCCCATAAACCATTACAGAGGAGTCAATCACACTAATTATTGCATTTTAAACTAATGGATGGCTTGGGTTAAGGAAAGCAAACTTATCCTCTCTTCCAACTTCATATTTAGATGCTAAAGGGGATACCTTAGTTTTCTGTCTTTTGGCCATGTTCTCTCTTCCTCACAGCTTGAGAGATTTCTCATAAATTTGCAAGATTAAAAAAATTATAGCATATGAATGGGTTTGTAAGCAGTACATCAACTCTCTGTGTGTGTGCGTGTTTGTGCGTTATGAAAAGGATGTGTGTGGAAAGGCATATAAATTACAAAGGATAGTGTCATCGTTTACAAGTTATTTCCTTTAATGAGTACTTCTATTCAAATCCAGATGGTGCTTGGAGAATTATCGGCTACTGAAAAAAGAGTTCCCTTCCTCTTGGCTGTGGTGCATCCTTGCGCCACACCTGGGAGTGACGCTGGTCACATTCCCGTTGCCTGGCTTTGGATCTGAATGTTCCACCATGTTATCATAATGTGGATGCTCAGCTCAAGTCCCTGAGGTGATGTCCCCCTTTCTGCTGGGACACAAGCAGCACGCTGTTATTGAACTCTAACATCCTTTCTATGTTTCACCCTTTCCCCATCTGCTGAAAGTATTCTCTGCAGACTTACCAAGAGAAGGGGAAAAAAAAGCAAAGACTGCTCAGGAGAGTACTGAGTAATTTCCTGATTTAATAAATAAAGCCTGAGAATCTTGTTGCTATTTTGTGTTACTATTTTGCAGTATTTTTAGAAGCAAATGAAGAACAAGGATTCAAAGTTAGTTTTGCTTCCAGCATTTTGCATTGTTTGTCAGATTCATGAGAGTCTCCTGGGAGTCCAAACTAGGTTATGACAATACAACAACATATTGTTTCATTTAGTCAAGAAGGACCTTTTAGCTCCCCAGGTTCCCATACATTTTCCTAACACTACATTTGCAAACTAGTTGAAGCTACTTTCAAGTTAGGATGGGAAACCAGCTGGAAAGCAGCCACCAGTACTGCCCAACTGCTTAGCCCAGGAAGTGGGGCAGGCTGCCAAATCCATAGAAAGAGCAGGAAGCAAGGCAGCAGCATGCCACGACACTTACTGATGTGTGCCTGTATGTGATCAGGACCACGCTTTCACATCCGAGTTGGAAGGAAGCAGGTCACCTTCTCCACTCATCTCGATGATCTTCAGTCATGTTAACAGTATTGATCCTGTTTAGAAAAAGTGGATCAAATTTTCCAGGTGGGTATCATGGTGTGTCACTGGTACACAGTCAGAAATGCAGGAGGGTTTTCATTGCATCCGCAGCACACCACCGGTCTCCAAGCTGGGTGCTCCTTGGAGGTCTGCCACCAAAGAAAGCTTAGCCGCAGACCTGTTAGCCAAAATAGTGGCAAGAACTACTAAACCTTCAGTTCAGTGAGCTGTTACATCAAGTATTGGACAATAACATATATCCCTTAACAGTCAGTGGAGAAAAGCAAGTAGTTCTAAGCTGTTATTTACCTCCTAAAAACGTTTGAAATAGATCAGTTAAACTGTTTCCTAAAGGTGCTTATCATTCTACAGGGACTACATAGGGAGGTATTTCAAATGGAGGTGCCTGTGGTGTCTTGAGAAGATCAGAGGCCAGGGTTCAAAAGGAGAGTGATCCTAAATTCAGCAATTCACTTACGCAGACCCAGATGAAGCAACACACATGTCAAAACTCATTGGTACAGCAGGGCCTGACTGAGGCCTGGAAGCGGAGGGAGAGGCATGGCTGAGTCAGAGCAGGCTGAGCAGGGACGTCTGCCTGGGGTTGCTGAAGCCGGTAGCCCCACAGAGGTGAGGCTGCCCCGGCCCCACGCCCCCGGTACAGCCGGCAGTGAGGTTGGGTTGGGTTTGTCTCCCCAAAAGGTGCGCGTGCCCGCACACACGCACACACGCTGTGCACGCACCTATAGGCGTGGCCAGCCACGCAGACCAGCGCAGACTGAAACACCCCGCGTTCACGCAAGCACAGGCAGGTTGCATTTTGTTTCCCTCCCCCTGCTGATCGGGATGAAGGTGCATTAGTGGGAAATTAAGTTAAACCAGTCATTTACACAGCTGTGGAAAATGAGGAGTTCCTGGATGAGGCATGGGTGTAGCCAGGAGGCAGAAAGTGCACTTGCAGCCTGAGTGGGGGCACATCCCAGACCTCTGCCCACAAGAGGTGAAGGACTGCAGGTGCCCTGGGTGGGATCTCGCGTGGATGGAGCAAAGGGGCTGTGGCCGCTACCCGGAGCGGTGCACAGCATGGTCGGTGGGTATCAAGACACTCAGCCCAGCTCCAGCACTGCAGGCAGTTTTTCAGAATGCCATTTTCGACTGGGCTGGTTGCCATCTTCCGTGTTTCATATTTTCCAGGAATGATTTATTGCCCCAGTGCTTGGGAGTAGTCCCCCATCAGTCCATCTAGGTGAGCTCTGCTGCCAGTGGACATCCAGTAGATACCCAGCAGTGTCTGAAAACAGCACAGGTGACTATGAATTCGTCTGAGCAGCAAGAGATAATCTTGGCCATTTTCCTTATCACCTGAACTATCTTTTAAGATATTAATTCTGATAGCACAGACTTACATCAAAAACATAAATCATATTCAGTCTGTGACCCACTATGAACTCCCAGTGTTTGCACCAGTTCTTGCTTGTTCTCCATCTCGTATTTGTGCTCCTGCTGATATTGCCTTGTGCATTTTTCCCTCTTAAATGTCCCCCTGTCTGTTTCAGACTATTTATTTCCTGAGTTTGTTGAGGTCATTTGAATTTGAACCCTGCCCTCTGGTATGCTTGCATTTCCTCTCATCTCTGTACAGTCTATAAATAACATCATGGTTATTACTGAGGAGATTGAATAGGATTTGACCAGCAGAAGTACACCTGATACATCCTTGCACTTTGACAGTGAACCATTGACAGACCAAATACTGTTTTTGCATCAGTTTGTACCCCTTCTCTGTATCAGCAGCTTAATCTAGTCTAAATTTATAACATGTTTATGAACATCTCTTCGGGTTTACTGTCAAAGCTTTATAGAAGTCAACAGAGGTGACTACTACTGCTCTTCTTCCATCCACAAGACTTGCCACCTTGTGTAGAAGAAAATGAGGTTGGTTTGAAATGACTTAGATAGGACCCCATTCTTTAAAAAATGGGTGGGAATATAATCTTAAAATTATTCCTCTTCCTTGACATAAGTTTTCCAAAGTCATTAGCTTGGACTATAACCATTGCCTTTTTATTTCACAACGTGCTCTCTGCCCAACTGGAGACAGAGCCAGGATAAACTGTGATGATGCTTCTTGATTACACCCAGAAAAAGGAAGCACCAGGGAGAGCCTTAATGTTGGTTCCTGTGCTCCTGGCCAGAGGGCTCAGATCCTATCTGGAAAGCGCAGACATTTATGCACCTAACTTTTCATAATCTGACTGCTCTATCTCTTGTTAACTTAAATGAAAACATTTGTGTTAACTGGGTAATTAGGGGCCTTGAATGTTATGTCTTACAGTGTCAAATCACTTTATAGTCTTATTTTTCCACTATTCATAAAGAGAGGAGGTGTGTGAAGGAACTAATATTCCTTTTAAAGGAATTTGCCGATACAAATTTATATGTAGGTGTAAAACTCTGAACGCTGTATGGTACAAGATACAAGAAGATGGCACATTGCCATACAAAGCCATAACCCTCTGCTAGGGAGATTCTCTATACAAGGCTACTGAGGGCTCCACCATCACTGTCTGACAGATTTTCATATCAAAAGTGCAGATCTCCCAAGTAAAACATGCGTATGTATTTTAGATTTCAGTTCTGGAAATTCATGCTAGGATCTGAGAGATAAATGAGATTATTGTTGGCATGTATAAGTATTGTACAGTAGGTAGATACATTAAATCTCTCTCCTTTCCACTAATTATATCTACAGATTTCCCAAAGAAACCCTAAACTCAATCACATTTGATACAGGCTGTGCATTAGCTGGCATGTCCCACAACTCCACTACAGGTGCCTCCTCCTGTAGCTGTAACTGTGACAGTGAGAGTATTTATAAACTTGAAGAACTAGATCAATTCTCGCAGTGTTTTTGACCCCTTTGCTGACAGAGGTGCCTCTAAGGAAGTCTTATCCACAAGGGAGTGTGCCAGGAAGTAGACATGTTCAACTGGAAGTGAATTGAAAACCTTTTCCCCTTCCTCACTCTTCTCACAAATAATATGATCAATATTCATGATCACATTACAGCAAATAATATGAAAAATACTTCAAATACTTTCAATTAATACTCCACTGAGGACCTGAAAATAGATCTAGCTGTAATCCATTCACTCCACCCTTCCTAATCCCTGAATCATCGCATTCCTCTTGATTTTGCTTTTTAAATTTTTGTCATATTTGAGGAAAATATGTTTACATACTGATTTGTTACTTTAAAGGCAAAAAGGGCACAGTCTCCTTTGAAAATACTATATGAAGGGTATCTATTTAACAGAGCTTTCTCTCTCTATAGTGTCTCAGGGATCCTACTATTCCTTATTATTCCTAATGTTTTTGTGTCCTTTAGCCCAAATAACATCATTTTCTTGTGTTTCCCATCTGCAGCAGGATGGCCAATAGCCAATCACAACGTTTTGCGTTGCAATGGCAAGGATATGCTCTAATTGCCTCCCTAACAAAGACCTTGATTACATCTAAATTCCAGGATTTCTGAAGGCGATTTTTTCATGGCATCAGCTTATTTGTTTCTGACTGATTATCCCTTCAGCGCCGCTAACCTTTCACTCCTTTGTATCACAGACATCAACAGAACATCTTTAATCCAAAATTAAAATTAGGGAAGGTAGCAAATTACACAGCCGAGTCATTTCTATACAGCATAATGTTTATCAGCATAGCAAGTGGTTTCTCTGTAAAAAAAATGTGGTAAATTGTGAGGATTTCTTCTGAAGCACAACTGAATTTTATAACCCAGCTTAATCCTCCTCCCCAAACCTTTGCCATTTCTAGAACTGCTCAGCCGTACATTTGCTGTCTAGTGAAATTGTCCCTATAGGTGACAAGGTTTCCGTGCTACTGAAATAGCACAAAAATGTGCTGAGCCCCGGGTGGGTGTGAACCTGCTTTGCAAGAATACAGTTGCCCCCAAAATGAACTTACCTAAAACAGCCAAGAAAAGTTTATAGTACCTAAGATATCAGCAGGGACGAAGACTCCCTTGCAGGAGAGTCAGTGGCCTGGCCTCTCTTCTCTGCTCCAATTCGTGTGGAAAAGACCAGGGTATCCCATGTTTAGCTGTGCATTACGAAGAGATGCTTTCTATCCCAAATAGCCAAATTCTGCCCAGTCCAACAGCTATGGTACCCAGAGTCCTGATGCAGCTTTTATTTGATTTCAGTGCTCCCTGTGGGAACGCCAGGGTTGAGGCAGGCTCTTGTCATGCCTGCTTGACAAGAGACATCAGGCAGGGCAGAGGCAGGCAATGCCGGCGGCTCTGTAGCAGCTGGAGGGCGAATACCCCGTGCAGGAGTTTCCCAACGCCCGGGGGGATGCGGGTGAAAGGAGGCGTAACAGAGCCTTACAGCACTCGCAGAAAGAGTGACCGATGGCAGAGGAGTGTGAACGTGGCCCTCTAAAATCAGCCAGGTTTTCATTACCTGGGGTGGGCACTAGATCAAGCTGATTGCTTTAAATAACGCTGTTTATGTGCCAGCATCAGGCGACCGATATTTCTAGATTAAGCGCATACAGAAGCAGGGAAATGGCAAATGCACTTGTTTGTCAATGTGAAAGCTCACTTCAAGACACAGGCATCGTACTTCAGTCTAGATGTTCATTCCATAAGTATCTGGCCCATGTAAAAATTTTAGTAAAGAAGAAAAACTCATTTACAGTAAGACATAAAAAAGACCTTGAGACTCCACAATTCATATTCCTCCTAAATTCTCCTGGAGACCCCAAGGATTTCTTTACAGACACCAGTATCCAAAAAGCGCTCCATTTCTGTGCTGATTTGTACCACCTGCCCTATTGTTTTTGCCTTCAACACTATCAGTTCTGTTGCACTTTTCCTGTTTTGGAAAATCTCCAGCTCTCAGGACATTTTTATGTGACCTTTGCATAGAGTGAAAGTGCCAAATACTAGGCTCCTAATAACATATCTGCATTTAGTTAGGAACTTAAAAAGCCAAAGCTATCATTTAAATCCCAAATCTCTGGAAAAATAAACGTAATTAAAAGTTCCACACAGAGAAGAGGAGAGAGGTGGGTTATGTCACAGAAAAGGAGAAGACAGTAAATAAATGAATGAAGACTAGGACCAGTCCTTTGTTTTTTTCTTTTTTTACTGTTTCCAGAGCTGCAAAAACCCCACAGTTTGTACCAAAATGAATGTTTATTTCCTTTTCTTAAGGAAATAAAAAGCTGAAAATTGGCATTTTATGTCCCATATAACCTCAGAGAAGCATTGACAGGTTGTAGCAGGAAAAGCAAAAAGAAATACAGAGCTTGTTTGCAGCAGTACCTACGCCTTCACCTATGGCTCAGAGTGGGGAGATGAGCTCTGCTTGAAAGGCTCTGGGTGGCTTCCACCATCCAGGATAAACGCTTCCACCAGACCAGGATAAACTCTTCCTTAAAACTGCTGTCCATAAATCTTACAGCCTTCTCTCACAACTCATACTTTCTAGTATTTGTCCTGTTTGCCTTCTGGCAGCTTCCTCCGGTTAGTCTGCATCTACATAACAGTGTGTCCAAAGCTGGCCCCAGTCTCTAGCTTTTCCAGTGATGGGTAGAGAAGAAAGGTGACCTTTACATTTTGCATTCACATATGATATCCATTTCTAAACTATCTGCTTGACCACACTAACTTAGATTCTGACATTCAGGATCTCTCTTAACCTTGAGAATTTGTGTTCTTGACTGTAAAAGCAGTAGGCAAAGGTTCACATCAGAACTGCAGCTTCTACCAAGCCAAAATAAACACACGTGTCTCTCACAGTTGTTTTAACCCCACAGAGAAGGCAGGGAGAGCCCTGCATGATGGCATGGAGGCAATGACATGGGGTGAAATGCTCCACTTCATGTGGTCAGCATGAATGCTGTGGTGTAACTAAAAAGCAGTTAATGGAGGCAAAAATTAATAAGCTGCTACAGTGCTTTTTGATTAAATATATTTCCAGAAATCTAGGTTTGGTTCATCTGTTTTTTCCTTAAAAGCACAGAATAAATGTAATGGGAGTAATGAACAGCTTAGCTACTCAGCCAGGGTTGGTAGCAAACTCTGCCCAACGAAATCTCCTGTGTGTGCTTAACATTAAGCAGATGGTTAAACATTGTGCTAGAAATGGAGTGGATTTCTGAGCACTTCCCAAAATGAAGCCCTTTAGCCTTAAGATTTCTGTAGTTCATTCACACCTGCTCCACACTTCACAGTTCAAGAACCGTTTGGCAAAAAAACATGGAATATATTCTGATAATTTTTTCCTCCAGTAGCTGTTCTCTTCCAAATAAATGCCAGGATAAAAAAAGTGATACTGAAAGAAGTATAAACATTTCGGGATGAGAATGAAACAAATATGTGGTAAAACTCTAAGGCTGAAATAATAAATCGTACTGAAAGTCAAAAATCCTGGTGGTAAAGATGATTTTCCCTATAGGAGCTATTCAGCAATAAAATCTTTTACAGGGAAGGAATATTGAATCCATGAGATGAAAATTTTTACATATATCAAGGAAGCAACGTTAACCTACTCCTAGAGGCAGATCAGCTCTGTTTCACTATTTTACTCAGAAACACTGACCATTTATACAGACAAGAACAGCAGAAAAGATGGCCCTATGCAAGAAAGAAAACATAAATCATTCATGTGGAGAAAAACACTCAATTTTATGTGTTGAGAAGCTTTTATTGGATCACCACAATACTTTGTATTAGTTACACTATGGCTCTGAAATATCAAATTATAGTGTAGTCATTCTCCCAATAAAAGGAAATAAGAATATAAAGCAGCACAGTACGTGAGGCTTTGGTCACTGAACTAAGCCAAGTTTTAAGAGCCAGTCCCAGTCTGGTGCAGAGAGGGAATTTCTTCACACTCTTTCATAGACTCTAGTGCAGACAACTCCTTTCATGGCACATTCCTAAGGCACAAAGGAAAAGATTAATATAAATCTTTCTCTGACAACAGGTGTGTCTGCTGCAGTAACCACTGAAGTCAGTGAAAATCCAGATGTCATATTTTACATCTTTTCATATTTACATGATTTTTAGAGCAAGCAGCAAAGCTGTTTTTGTATTGCAATAGGAGTTGTTTCTATTTTAACATCTTTAGGCTTAATTAAGTGGCATATAATGACAAATAGATTGCAAAACTAGGCTCAGCTTCCAAATTTACCTTCCTTAGTATTATTGCTGGCTGACAGAAATACCAGCACTACTTAGTTTATTATACCATGGCCCATGAACACTTTCAATTTTACACAGATTTTTTTTGTGGAAGCAGAAGTAGCCTCTGTAGTTCAGAGTTCAAGCTTCTGGCCTCAAAAACTTTGCACTTATGAGTCACAAAATATTTCTCCTGACCCTCTTGCCCCAGCGGTCTTCAGTGGCTCCTGGTGACTCACAGCCATGAGGTGCATGCAACAGAGGTGACGACATTAAAAAAGACCTCGTCGGTCGGCAGAAGATGAGGCCTCCTCCCCAGACCCGTTTTAGGCAAGGGGCAGATGGCAGGATGCTGATGGAAGAGGGACTCTACCTCTCTGTGTTTTGAAGATGGTTTAATAATTAGAAAAAATTTACATGGAAATGCAGTCATGACGAGATGCGAAAGTAAATCACTCTTTCAAACGTACGAGAGCTTAACCAAAATGCAATCAGAACAAGCCAGCATGTAAAGGATTAATGCTGCCGATTTCAAACAAGTCGCCCATATTAGTTTGGCTCCACCCTTTAAAAACTTCAATGAACAAAGTATCTTCCTTTATTCAGAAGTGACATCTTAATTTTAGTAGTGACCTTTACAACGAGAGTCCCTAAAATGTGTTATCACCCTGGGCTGGCCAACCCATGGCTTTCACATGGCTGCTAGAGAAAGGCAGGTTGAAGAGGGGGGTGAGGGAAAGCCACCATTGCCCGTCCTCGGGAAAGACGTGCTCCCCGCACCACCGTGGGTGTTTCAGAGGAGCCACCAGGACCTGCCAGTCCTGCTGCAGGTCACCATGCAGGCAGACGTGGGCTGCTGACTGTCATGCAATAAACCTCAAGCACCTGCTTAGTGTGCTCGGCATGCTTTTTTTGCGGAAACAGCAAACAGAAGTGTGTGCATTGATGGGCTTTAGTGGAAATAGATGTGTGAAAAGGTGTCAAATCAGTTTTCTAAGGTGCACAGGCTTTATTCCAAAGACAGGAAGAAGGAAAGAGCCAGTCCAGGGACAGCAATACCCAACTTGCAAAATTTTATTTCCATTTCACAGGTTTCAGCTATTTGAAAATCTAATTTCTTTTAAGAAATAGCAATCTTGAGAGCAGTAAGTATGCTGTCAACTTATGTCAGCTCTGCCAGTATAGTCACGTTAAAGATAATTTGCTGTATGGAACAATATTTATTTCCTTCCAGCTTGTTTCCTAAGCTTGCTTCCCTTTTTCTCCCTCTTAAATTATCTCATAATCCAGAGAGAAAGCCAAAATTGACAGCCTGTTTAGATGGAAGCAAACTGACCTTTATCAGTATACAAGGAGTGTGAACTTACCACCACCATTTTCCCATCAACCAGTCTTCTCTTTATCGTGGTTTCTTTGCCATTCCACTTCTGCACTTGCACCAATGCTCCTTTCTCCAAGGTTATGACACTCTGCAAAGGCCAAGAGAAGAGTTTCAAACTGCAGTCTGAGCTTTTCAGATTAGAGTAGCAATTCACTTTAGGTTCAGCAAGATCTGCATTCTTGGCTAATGACACGCTTAGCAACATTAGTTTCAGCACTGTACTACTTCTTCTTTCAGTGCTTTCTTTGAATAGTTTCTTTGAACTCATAGTGCACTAAGGGGGTAGGAGAAACTCCTCCTGGTGCTCTTCTAGGACATCAAAGTCACTCAGAGATCATCAGCCCCCTTACCTTGACTTTCCGGTCATCTGCTGTTGTTTCATCAAATTGCTGGCCCAGTTTGAAAGAGATCGTTGTATTTTTGAAGGTGCTTTCAGTTCTGATGGTTACTATGTCCCCTTTCATGCTGATGATCACATCAGGCTTTGCCAGGCCACCTAGTTTCCGGGTGGCTAAGCCTACTCCTAGAAATCAGAAACAAAACTATCATTACATTGTAGCAAGCAAGAAACTCAATACCCTTTCATATATCTTCAGTGGAAGAATAAGGAAGAGTTTCTTCTTGAATACTGTAATGTCCGATTCAGATGAGACACTAATTCTTTGAACGTGGAAGTACTGCCTTCAGAGGCTGAGGCAGCCCCAGTTAACACAGAGCACCTTCAGCAAGAAATAAAGATATACATGAGTATACACCTGTGTATATTTAGCTAAGAAAAAACATAGATGGTTACAAATCTGCATGAATTTGTGTAGATAGAATGGGTAGAAAAATTCAGAGGAAATGTCTATTTCTCATAAAACCTTGCAAAAATCCTTTTTAAAAAAAATACCCTGACAAATCTGAGAATCTGCAGTTTTGTCAACGAGCTACATGGAAGAAACTGGATACTGAACTGCCAATATGCTGGTGCTTGTTCATTAAAACACTCCGGAGACTGGGCAACTGCTAGGTTGCTACTAACATCCCTTAAGCATCCTTACATTTAAACCTCAGTGAAAAGTACAAATATGAAATACAAAAAATGCTGAAGTATAAGAGCGAAGAGCTGCAGAGGGTTTCAGGGATGATCCCATGTCAAAAGCCTTTTATATTGCCTAGTGCTTTTCAGTCCACTTCATCGTCTACAAGTTGTGAAGTCTGGGGCAAGTTAGAATGAAGGCCACTGACTATGTATCACTGGTTTATAAAAGCAGAAAGATGCTCAGATGAAAAGAGTCGTATAAAAGGATATAAAGTTATCTGTAAAGTGTAACACCATTTGCAGTAATTATTCTATACTAAACAATTCTGTTTGGATCTTCAGAAAAATGCCTGTAGTTGGATTTTCAACCCACATTCACTCTGGTTAATTAATTAACTGTAATTCTTTTGTTACGCAGTTTAACATTTCAAATAAAGGGAATCAATGTCTCAGTGAATCATTTATATAGCAAAAGCAATGTTGTAGCTGACTGTCTGCGCACTTGCTATATAGGAATGAAGCCAGCATTAAAATGAAGAACAATGCCTAATTTATTACATTCCTGGCATTCTTCAGTAACAGATAGATTCATTCATAGGATTTAGACCTCTGAAACTAAAGTGTCATGAGACATCAGCTCCATTATATATTGTAAATTATCACAAGTCACAAGTTTAACGGTGCAATCTGGAGAAACATAAAAAAATGCTGCATCTCCATAGATTCTTCTTATTACAGAAAATCAAATTAGATCAGGTCAGTTCAGTTAGACAGAAGCAAATTTATTACAGTAATTCAGCACCTACCTTTCTGGTTTTCCATTTTAGATACTGAAGGAAAGAAATTAAATTATGCTAGAAAAGCAATTAAAGTGCTTTTCTGGCTAGGAAGAAGGCACCATCCATGAACAAAGCATAAGATGAAGATGACACATTCCCAAAGCAAACTTTTTTTTTAAAAAAAAGCAAAGAACATTTCTCACCCAATTCTTTCATATAGTCATCAAAATTTTCACTGGAGATGAGCTTCCAGGTTCCGACGAATCGGTTACACATCGTATAGGCTTTGTGAGGCAGTGGTCCTGCAGAGAGAGGCAGTGGCCACAGCAGCTCTTGGTGGGAGTCAGAGAGATTATGTGCCCGACTCAGACCTTGCTGGCCTCCTTTTAAAGATGCCCAGTCCCTGTAGTAGTCAGGACGGGCCAATAGGAGAGGCAATGCCAGGGCAAGACAATGTGCACCTTGTCCAAGGCAGCCGTGTCAGTACCAAGGCTCCGGGTGACGCCTGCCTCGGCTTCCTCCACTGAATACATCAGGACACTGAGGGGTGTGTGGGGACAGGGACGTGAGGTTACCACTGCATCCGCAGAGCAGTCAGGGGACACTGTCTCAACAACTTGGAGTCACCAAGCACAAGAGCACTGCATCCATATGAAACCCAGCTCTGACTGTCCTCCCAATGCCATTCTCCTGCTATCACCATATAGAATAGAATAGAATAGAATAGAATAGAATAGAATAGAATAGAATAGAATAGAATAGAATAATTTCAGTTGGAAGGGACCTGCAACGATCATCTAGTCCAACTGCCTGACCACTTCAGGACTGACCAAAAGCTAAAGCATGCTACTAAGGGCATTGTCCAAATGCCTCTTAAATGCTGACAGGCTTGGGGCATCGACCACCTCTCTAGGAAGCCTGTTCCAGGGTTTGACCACCCTCTTGGTAAAGAAATGCTTCCTAATGTCAAGTCTGAACCTCTCCTGGTGCAGCTTTGAATGATGTACGTGTCCTATCACTGGGTACCAGGGAGAAGAGATCAGCACCTCCTTCCCCACTTCCCCTCCTCAAGAAGATGTAGAGAGCGTTACTGCTATTGTCACCTCTGTGCTTAGTCAGGTAAATCAAAGCCATGTGGATTTTGGGGAGGAGCTGTCAAGAAGCTGCTGTATATAGTGGTTTGGGTTTCTTTTACTTTCATGATCCATCCTGGGAAGGGTCTGTGTGTTTTATCATTTAAAGGCAGAACTGAATTATACTGTTCTGTTTTCTCCCTTTGCATCAGAGCAATGATCCCAAGCTGTAGGTTCTTCCCTGCACATACCCCAGGCAGCACCACAAAGAGAAGAAACAACCAAACTTTGCTGCTTCCCTTCTCCCACAACAGGGCATGTTCAGTGTGACATCAGTGGACATCAGCTCTTGTGTTTGGCAGGTGGATGGCATGAGCAGAGGCTGAGCTATTAAAGGGCTTATTCTCAATTTAAAGTCACTTGGTGAGAGGTGAGCAGTTTTACTGGGTTGGGAGGAGGTCATATATTGCTCTCTTTTTGCCTTTCTGCACCTGGATAGTTGCTCTGTCATAGAGTTAAGGGCAGATTTAATCCAACGCAGTCATATAAGGTGTTGCATTCAAAAGTGTCCTACTATTGTCAATTTTCTTCAAGTTTCCCTGCTCCCATGAAAAGACTGCACAATCTTCCTGGGTCCATGTCTCCCTTGTACTGGGAAGCCCAGAACTGGACCCAGCATTCCAGGTGTGGCCTCGCCAGTGCTGAGTGGAAGGAAAGGATTATCTTCCTCAACCTGCAACAGTCTTCCTAATGCAGCCCAGGACATCACTTGCCACCTTTGCTGCAAGGGCACACTGCTGGCTCATATTCATAGAATAGAACCACAGAACAGTTTGAGTTGAAAGGGACCTTCCATGGTCATGTAGTCCAACCCCCCTGCAGTCAGCAGGGACAGATTCAACTAGATCAGGTTGCTCAGAGCCCTGTCCAACATGACCTGAACTCTTCCAATGATGGGGCATCCACAACATCTCTGGGCAGCAGATTCCAGTGTTTCACCACCCTCATCATAAAAATTTTCTTCATTCTATCTAGTCTAAATCTACCCTCTTTTAGTTTAAAACCATTACCCCTTGTCCCATCACAACAGGCCTTGCTGAAAAGTCTGTCCCCATCTTTCCTATAAGCCCCCTTTAAGTACTGGAAGGCTGCAATAAGGTCTCCCTGGAGCCTTCTCTTCTCCAGGCTGAACAACCCCAACTCTCTCAGCCTGTCGTCATAGGAGAGGTTTTCCAACGCTCTCAATAACTTTGTGGCCCTCTTCTGGACCCACTCTATCAGGTCCATGTCTTTCCTGTGCTGAGGGCTCCAGAGCTGGATGCAGGACTCCAGGTGGGGTCTCACCAGAGCAGAGTAGAGGGGCAGAATCACCTCCCTTGTCCTGCTGGCCACACTTCTTTTCATGCAGCCCAGGATACAGTTGACCTTCTGGGCTGTGAGCACCCATTGCTGGCTCATGTCCAGCTTTTCATCCACCAGTACTCCCAAGGCCTTCTTGGCAGGGCTGCTCTCAATCCCTTCATCCATATCAGCCTATACTGATGGTGGGAGTAGCCCTGACCCAGGTGCAGGAGTCTGCACTTGGCCTCATTGAACCTCACGAGGATCACGTGAGCTGACTTCTTGAGCTTGTCCTGGTCCCTCTGGATAGCATCTCATCCCTCAGGCATGTCAACCCCACCACTCAGCTTGGTGTCGGCTGCAAACTTGCTGAGGGTGCACTTGATCCCACTGTCTGTGTCATTGATGAAGATATTAAAGAGTACTGGTCCCAGTACAGAACCTTGAGGGACACCTTGAAAGCTGTCATATGCAGGAAGGGGAACATGTTTAAACAGGAAAACAATAAAGCCTGAGCAGTGAAAATAGTGTAGTCTTTGGATTATACTGTGGTTGTGGGGAAATAACAAGGTCTTAAGTCACAAATTTTGGTTGTATATGCAAAATGTTTTTATCCCATCAGTCACAACATCAACATGGGTAAGTTGAGCAGAACTTCCCATTACTGCTCAGGTCTAATTACAGTGCAGTATTAGGGAGGGAAAGTCCAGAGAGATTGAAAATGAAAACAAAGTAAAGAACTCCTCTTTCTCCCCCATAGTAGGAAGCAGATGCTGCATCTGTAATATGTAAATAAATGTCAGTCTTTGAAGGTGTTGTCCACACAATGCTCTTCGAAAGCAGAGATGCATTATATCACATTTTGTGTAAAGAATAGCTAGCTCTTTTATCCAATCTCTGGAAATGAGAAAGCTCTTCCTAAATGAAACTGTCCATTATTTCTCAAGCATTAATACTAAAATATTCTACCGTTGCTCCTCAGGCATTCTTTGTTCTTTCATTTGATTGTCTTATCCACATAAAGGCACTTTAACAAGATAATGGTGGTGCCTTTGGGAAATAAAAGATGATAGGGACATTGTAAAATCAGATCCAAAGAAATTAAAGAGGAGCAAATTAGTCAGAACAGAACAGTTATACTGCAGTACCAGTAACCTTAAGAACAAAAGTGACAGAGAATTATTTATACAGACAAAACCCCAGTCTTAAGCAGTCTCAAACAATGTTGAGATAGCTACCATCTATCTCTTTGTCACTAAGAAAAAAGAGCACTTTCATTTAAAGGACTTACAGTCTAGAAACAAGAAGAGCAGGGAATTACATCTCAGTAGAAATAATATCTGTGGATACGAATCTTTTCTTCAAGATTAAAGGGAAAATAGTGTCAAGGATTGTGAGTACATGTGGTAAGAAGGAGCTTTGTTTCCTTTTTTTTGCTTATGGTTGGAGTAAAACAGGATTTGAAATCAATACATTTGGAGATTGTGAAGCAGCACTAGAGGTAAAGGTAAAAATTTATAAAAATTTATAAAAATAATGAGCTAAAACTGTAAAGAGACTACTTAAAGTAATACGGAAAATAAATTTTTGTCAATTTCTTTAAAGGAAATATGATCTGGGCAAATTCAGTGCCAAAAACAGTTTAAATTAAATTCCTAGGAGAGTAATGAAGAAAATAGAAATAAAAGCAGAGAACAGAGGCCAAATGCCTGCCTTGCTGTGAGGACACCAAGGATGTTTTAACACTGACTCTACAAAGCTGAGGGGTTGACTCCAAAGAGAAAGCCGGCAGTCTGCTTCTTCCCCACAGCTACATTGGAGGGTGCAAATAGCTTTTTGTCTCCCACAAGACCAGACCAAGACCGCTGGGGCCGAGGGAACGGGTGGCAGCTCAGGGCAGACTGCAGAGCTGGGTGCACACCGGGCTTGGCTGGCCAGGACGCAAAAATATTCAGAGTTACTTCCAGTGGAAACAGAGAGTTAAAAGAAAAACAGAAAAATAACAGAAATGCCAAAGCTCAGAATAAGCCTTGCTTCATTTTTCTCCCGAGCTGCTAAAAATCTGTGGGTATGAGTCCCCTTTCCCTCTCATCATCCAAGAAACCTGTAAAGGAGTAGTGAGCAAATATGCCAGTGGGCAAAGATCTCCTCCTCTCAGCACTCAAGGGTGCCTGCTGCGATAAGAGTGTCGCCCACGGGGTTTGGTGAGATCCTGCTTTTTGAGAGAGGGATGCTATGGGATGGTTTCTGATTTCTGGATAGTAGTTAGGCACTACAGAAAAGAGAGGGGGACCTGTGCTGCTCTGCAGGCAAGGGCAAGACACTGATCTGCCTTTACCCTTAGAAATGTGCGCTGTCACCTCCATCCAGGTCTGAGAGCACACACCCTTGTTTGCCAGGGAGGAATTACCTCCATTTGTTCAAGAAGTCACTAAGGCTGCCACATTTTTTAGAGAATAAATTTTGGCCTTCTTCAGAGAATAAATTTCAGACGTTCATATTCTAAGAAAAGCATCACTACTACTTCGTTATGGTGCTGGCCCTGTTAAAGTTTATACACAGAATGTCGCTTTATTGAAATTGCCAAAAGTTGAAGTTTTAAGTGGCTTGGTTCATTCACTAAGTCTGATTTCATTCACCAGGTACTAAAATAAATGGTGATGTTTCAGAAGAGATTACTTGCCTCTTCTCTGGGTGAGGAACTAGCTGGATGGCCGAGCCCAGAGAGTTGTGGTGAATGGCGTTAAATCCGGCTGGCGGCCGGTCACAAGCGGTGCTCCCCAGGGCTCGGTTCTGGGACCGGTCTTGTTCAATATCTTTATCGATGATCTGGATGAGGGGATTGAGTGCTCCCTCAGTAAGTTTGCAGATGACACCAAGTTGGGTGGGAGTGTTGATCTGCTGGAGAGTAGGAGGGCTCTGCAGAGGGATCTGGACAGGCTGGATCGATGGGCAGAGGCCAACTGTATAAGGTTTAATAAGGCCAAGTGCCGGGTCCTGCACTTTGGCCACAACAACCCCATGCAACACTACAGGCTTGGGGAGGAGTGGCTGGAGAGCAGCCCGGCGGAAAGGGACCTGGGGGTGCTGGTTGACAGCCGGCTGAACATGAGCCGGCAGTGTGCCCAGGTGGCCAAGAAGGCCAACAGCGTCCTGGCCTGTATCAGCAATAGTGTGGCCAGCAGGAGTAGGGAAGTGATTGTGCCCCTGTACTCGGCACTGATGAGGCCGCACCTTGAATACTGTGTTCAGTTTTGGGCCCCTCACTACAAGAAGGATGTTGAGGTGCTGGAGCGTGTCCAGAGAAGGGCAACGAAGCTGGTGAGGGGTCTGGAGCACAAGTCTTATGAGGAGCGACTGAGGGAACTGGGGTTGTTTAGTCTGGAGAAGAGGTGGCTGAGGGGAGACCTTATTGCTCTCTACAACTACCTGAAAGGGGGTTGTGGTGACGAGGGTGTCGGTCTCTTCTCCCAAGTAACCAGCGATAGGACAAGAGGAAATGGCCTCAAGTTGCGCCAGGGGAGGTTTTGATTGGATATTAGGAAAAACTTCTTCACTGAGAGAGTAGTCAGGCATTGGAACAGGCTGCCCAGGGAGGTGGTGGAGTCGCCATCTCTGGAAGTGTTCAAAAAGCGTGTGGATGTGGCGCTTCAGGACATGGTTTAGGGGACATGGTGGCGCTGGATTAATGGTTAGTCCTTTCCAACTTAGTGATTCTGTGATTCTGTGAAAAATGTGGCTGTGAATGCTACAATTGTAACTGCAGGCTTCATTTAGGAGCATAAGATTTCTGGAAAATAAAGGTTGGAATATTGGAAATTTGACCTCTGAAATATAGCATTTCCATAACTGTGGACAATGGAATACTATGGGCTGATCTTTAATGTCTATATATAGCTTATTTAAGTCAATGTCACTGCTTCTTATTATCATCTCTCCCATGTAGGTTTTCTGCCATGAAACTGTAGTTTTATCTTGACTTTTGTAAATAATTTTATTTCTTGTTATGTGCTAA
The DNA here is from genome assembly GCF_964289735.1 of Phaethon aethereus. Lineage (NCBI taxonomy): Eukaryota > Metazoa > Chordata > Aves > Phaethontiformes > Phaethontidae > Phaethon > Phaethon aethereus. Next base: position 32,724,538 of record NC_138582.1, on the reverse strand, counting down.
ATAGATTTAGTATTGTATATATGGTGTACTCTGAAGCATACTTCCCTCCCCTGCGCAACTGCTGTTCTTTAAGCTGATGAGATTTCACCACCAATGAAACCAAGGGGAGCTGTTTGTTCATGGCTTTTTTAACATTTTCTGCAGAATTTATTGATAGTCTTTTGGAACTGCCCTTAAATGACTTCCTAGATCATTCAGAGTGTACAAGTCCTTCTTTTTCTTTTCCCCTCTCCAGTTGCATTAATAGTGCAGAAACCTGGGAACCGTCTGAGTCATGCAGAGGAAAGTTCAAGGGTATGAGGTCCCTGCTGCTGGCCATAGGGACTCAGCACTGTTGCCTCTGACAGCTGACCTCAGGAATGTCAGGAATATGTGGAATTTGCTTCACGGCTCCTAATCACAAAGCTTGATATACACTCATTTCCCCATTTTGTGGTTACTGCACACATCTTCAGACTCTTCTTGTCCAGGTTTTCCCTAGACTTTTCTCTTTTTTTTTTGTGTCCTCAGTTTGAGTTCTCCCAGGTGTAGAAATTAGGGCTTCTGTGGATGTGAAGTTTTGAAATAGGAGGCCAGGCCTAAAGGCAGTAGAAGAAATAAGTTTGGGAGTGAGAAGTGTCGAAAAACACGGTGTCAAAAGGGCTTTGCATCTACAGAAGCTTGTGTTCCCAAGACTGATCTAACCTAATAAGCTAGTCAAAAATGTGTTTAGGACAAAAAGGAGGTTGTACCACTAGCAAACTTCTACAGGCTTTTAGTAAGCCTGAGAGTACTTTCTAAGCTATGATTCTTAATCCAAAGCTTTTTGTCTAATCTAGGACAAAAAGAAATGTTAAGGAAAGGGACATTAACAAAATAATTACAGCTGAGAGCTACAGCAGCTATAATTTCACACAGGTGGAAGGGGAGAAGATCAAGCCACTTCAGATGATCCCTGAGTTTAAAGTTGTCGGCATTTGTGTGAGGAGAAGGTGCCTGGTTCCCTGCTCATGTTGGAAGCCAATGCAGGGCATCCACAGTAATCGCCCTCCTCCCTGCTCCAGGAGCAACGCCCTTCACTCGAGACCAAGAAAAGCAGCCCTGCTATTCCCCTTGCTGTGCACAGACTCCTTGCAGTGGGTAGCAAACACACAGCACTCACCGGAGGATGCTTTTGTGCCCAGGTTTATATCTAGTAGGTCTACAATGAGATGGGTGACACCAAGTGTGGTACTAGTTCTCACACGATGCTTTCCCGTACAGCACCCTTGCACCCCCCCAAGACCCTTTCTGACAAACTCCAGCACAACAAGCACAGGCTGTAGAAAGCTGAACATTTTATTGAATAGTCACACAACAAATGAGACTAGCTGCATGTGAATGTTTTGGGATATATCTGTAAAAAGTACAGTTCTCTTTAAAATAGGATTTGTGGAGTTCTTCTCCTTTGGTTAAGTTGTTTTTCTCCATCTTTAAGCATTAGTCCTGTGTGAAGATGGCATCTTCATGCTTTTTCATAAATTCTTTTGCAGCTAACATTATTCATGGTGCATTCCTGGAAAGAAAGAAAAATTTAATCAGCTTTTAACTCTCACTAAATGTTTGTTAGTCAGAAGGTAGAGAATTACTTATCCATTGGGAGCCAGTGTAAGGAAAAATTTGCATTTCTCCTTCTCTAAAACCAATTGCCAAAACAGTGAAACTCAAGTTTGAGAGCTTCAGAAACGGAAGTCTGAAAAACAAGCACAGGACTGAAAGAACATCAAAGGATTGCTCCAGCGACCCCCAGGAGATTTCTGATCTCCTCTTAAAAAACTCTTAAGAAGGCTCCTAGGACTGGTGATTGGACTTTGGAGCTGGGCATGAGTCTTTTTTCTTTTTACCTTTTGCAGCTGTGGCTTGTCTTCTTCACAGATGTGTGCATACCCACACATACACCCGCAGAATCCTACACAGCTTTCAGACTTGCAGCTGCTGGTGTCAGCCTCTGCATGGTAGGCTCTGTCGTCATCTATTTTTCTGTTAGACCAAACTTGGTTTTGCTCAACCTTTCTTAATGAAGTTGTTATTAAAAACTATTTCTATTTGTTCTCCTCTGGTCTCTATCCAAATACATTTAAATATCAATTTATGGACATATTATTTTTCTCTAGGGGAGAGCAGAACTCTTCAGGAATTTTGTGCATATGTATCATTTTGCAGCATGTAGGAATCTCAGTTGTCTTTTATGAACACAGTTTTAGTCCCCTCCCAGATTCCTCAAAGTGTCTTTCCTAAAACTGGAGGGCAGTGCTGGGAAGCCCCAAACTGCAGGTGGGCCTCACAGGCACCAAGTCAAGCACAATACTCTCTGACCAGATAACACCAACCAACAGAGCTTGGATATAGGTTGCTTTATTTTTGCTATAGCATCATGTTATTGACACAGCTGTTGGTGATCCATGGTACAGTTCCCATAGATGGCTGTTGAGTCTCTACTGGAAATGAACAGGAGTATTTTGCATCAGCACAGAGCAGACAGACTTAACATGGACTTTGCTAAAGCTTCCTCTATACTGCCCAGGACTTAAAGATTCTCATATATAAAAATTTCCCTCATGAGGATGTGTTTTTTTCTCCCTACTCTTCCCTAACCATGTCTTGCTATGATTGGAGAAGAAGCACCACCATACTACTCCCTAAGTGTAACAGCAATTCAGTTTTAGTACATACTCCAAACTCATTCAGGGAGACATCTCACCAAGTGCCCGGAGCCCTTTCAGATGCTTTCACTCCCCGTGTTTTAATCCAACGTAATACCTCTGACAAACGTGAATTCCGCACAATGAATTCAGTGATTAAGTAACAAAAATGAACTCACCACCACAAGGTTCCCATCCACCACTTTTCTCTTTATGATAGTCTCTTTTCCGTCCCACTTCTGCACCTGGTTCAGCGTGCCGTTGTCTAGGGTTATGACGTTCTGCCAAACAAAAAAACCCAAAGTGTGGCTGTTTCACCAGGGTTCTCTGGGCTGAAGAGAAGACTGCCTCCGTGTCCAAACAGCACTGAAGCACAAAGCATCCATAGCACTCTTACCTTTGAAGGCAGCATTTCTACACTGGATGTCAAAATCACAAGTCCGTCCTCCTGCTCCCACATCCTTTTTGAGACACGTATTTGGAAAGTACTGTTTTTGGACTCACCTTTGTTTTTCTGTCATCTGCTGTGGTCTCGTCAAACTCTTCACCCAGCTTGAAAGAGACCTCTGTATTTTTGAAGGTACTTTCTGTTTTGATGGTTATCACATCACCATTGGTGCTGATAGTTACATTGGGCTTGGCCACACCAGCCATTTTCCTGGTAGCAAAACCCACACCTGTAAATAAGACAGGGCACTATGAAATTTTTACCTTTACTCAGTGTTTATCTCTTATTTGTCAGTGGAAAAAAAACCTTCCACGCTGATTCCCCTATTACCTTTTGATTTTTCTTTTAATTCTATGTTGCATAGGTTCCCTTGTTACATCTCAGTAACTTGGTATGGTTATAGACCAAGCTGGGTGGGATGACGTAAGGAAATACCTTGCTCTAGCATTGTATGAATAGTAAAAGCAATATTTTGAAGACTGAGACAAGATTTTAATGCCAGATGTTTGCACATACACTCCTTCAAAATAACTGTGGTGGTTTGTACACTAACTTGTATGCTAACTGTATCTAAAAGTAAATAAGCAAAAACATATGACAGTTTCTAAGCCACAAAACCAAACAAACAAACAAGAAAAACAAAAGCACTTTTTATATTTATCAGTGGCTAGGCTGAATAAAAGGAAATGATTAAGAAATAGCTGGCAATGGTTACGTCCTGAGTAAAATCTGGGGCAAAGATTAAGAGTGCAAGAGTCTCAGTGAAAGCTGCCTGAATGCTGCAGAAGTCCCAGTGAGTATTTTATCCCTAATCCCCAGATAAACCCCCAGCTTTTTAGCATGTACCGAACCAATCAGTGCAAGTTACCCCACACTTAAAGCATGTGGAAACCTTTTAAAGACCAATTTTAATTCTAAGAAAGAAGTCTACATCTTTAGAGAAGAGTGTTATCCCTCAAATCTTTTGCAAGTATCTGCATGAATCCATGCAATTTTCTTAGTTAATATTCACTGCAGGCAGCTACAGAGTTTCATTCACTGTAATAGCCATGACAATTAATCAGTCTCCTAGTCCAGTAGCAATATGAAGAAGTTCAGGTGCGTTGCTTTTAGACATAGAGAAGCTTGCTGCATTCTAGCATTACACCACTTTGTACACCCAAGAATAAAAGCTAATCCACACAAAATATTGCAGTGATGTGTGTTACTTCCTTTTCTAACACTACTAAGTAGGCATGCATAGACTTGACTTACCTGAAACTATTCCTCCCAATCAAGGTTTTCTTGTGTTATAGGAATTTGACACCACTAATTCAAACAGCCAAGTTCTCCAGTTTAAGACCATCTGATCAAAGTAGCTGAACTAAAAACCCCTTGGTAAACAGCATAGCCAGAAAAAGCAAGTAAGGAATAAAGTTCAAAATCAGCATTCCTTCCCTGTCCCAGATACAACAAGTCCAAATAATAGTTCTCACCCAGCTCTTTCATATAGTCCTCAAAGTTTTCACTAGAAAGGAGCTTCCAGGTGCCCACAAACTGGTCACACATTTTGTCAGGCTAGAGGGAAGTCTTCCACAGGATCAAGGAGAAATGCAGGACAGGAGGATAGTATGAGCTCCAGGAGATCAGGAGTTATCTTTAAAAAGGAGCCTTGTCCACATGATGCTCTAGGATGACCAATGAAGAGGGAGTCCCAGTGCCCATTGTTTTCCTTCCTCCCCTACCCCTCCTTTGCCAGTAGGTCATAGTGTTATTATTCATATGCCCTTACTAGCACAAAGATCACTGTCTTGTTTTTATTTAATTATTTTTGTCATTCAAGAACACGCCACCTTAAAGGCAAATAATTAAATCATATTGTCTTGCAGATGAAAAAGGTAGGCTCAACCTACAGAGGGTTATATTCTCTCCCATACCCTTTTCTTTCATTTCAGACCGCCATATCAAATGGACACAGCTCAATTCCTAGAGTGTAAGATCTGAAAGGCTCATTGGGATAATTTAGTTTGCTTTTTGCACCCCTGCAGCAGAGATTTTCCCCAGAGAGGCACAGAATTACAGGAAGAAGTGGATTTGGGGCAGAAAGAGAGAGTGCTGGTGCCTGTAGAAGGGTAAGACAATAAAATTACTTCCTTGATTGGGAGCTCCTTATCATTGCACTACCTGAATCAATTGACCAATAGGTCTGTATTCTGCTATTGTATGATGGAGGGGGATATAGGGCTCTGTGAAAAGCCAAGTAACACAACAGATGATTTCTCTCCCTTTTGCTCCTGTGCTTTATGAAGACCTATGTCCCCAATGACTAGCATTATGACTAGTTGTGGCATAAACCTAGGCTCTGGTATTGACCCACCGAAGGTCCCTGGACACTTTATTTGTTTTCTGTTTGCACTTATTTGTTTTCTGTTTCTGTTTGCTTGAGGCAAGTTGTATACAGGCCTGACATAATGAGGTCCACCCTGACTGATCCCCTAAGCCCTGTCATAGCTCAGATCACAAAAAATGTATCAAAAAGAAGTCAAGCAATTCCTTAGAGTTTCCTTTTGGCTGTATCATGCTGTTCCAATGACAAAAAGCAGCTAATAAATGTGTAATAAAACTCCAAAACCTAAGCCCATGCAAATCTCTTTAGGCAGACTTCCTGGAGGTACTCTGCTAGGTGTTAGGCATCAAATATGTTGGTCCACATATTTTCGTACTTGTTGACTTTGTAAGTAACAACGTAGTAGGTAAATTATTTATATAGGATTATAAGATCGTAGGGAAATTTGGAAGGGGAAGGAGTTCAGGAAGTCTCCAGCACAGTCTCTCACTCAGGCAGGGACACCTCTGAGCTCAGACCAGGCTGCTCAGGACTGTGCCCTGTTGGGGCTTGGAAATCTCCAAGGATGGAGCCTGCACAGCCTCTCTGGACTTCAGGGGCTGTGCCCCTGCCCAACTGTGTCCAGGGCGAAAGGGTCTCCTTATATCCAGTCTGAACCTCTCTTCTCTCAGCTCACTGCCCACCAGGACCCTGAGGACTTTTTCTGCAGAGCTTCTCCCTAGCCAGTCTGTCCCCAGCCTGCATTGCTGTGAGGGCTAAAATTGTTTGTACGTGTATAATTAGAATCATAGAATCATAGAATCTTTGGGTTGGAAGGGACCTTTAGAGGTCATCTAGTCCAACCCCCCATGTAATCTGCAGGGACATCTTCAACTAGATCACATTGCTCAGAGCCCCGTCCAACCTGACTGTCAGCGTTTCCAGGGATGGGGCAGCTACCACCTCTCTGGGTAACCTGTGCCAGGCTTTCACCACCCTCATTGTGAAAACTTTCTTCCTTCTATGTAGTCTGAATCTACCATCTTTTAGTTTAAAACCATTGCCCCTTGTCCTATTGCAACAGGCCCTGCTAAAAAGTCTGTCCCCATCTTTCTCATAGGCCCCCTTTAAGTACTGGAAGGCTGCAATAAGGTCTCCCCAGAGCCTTCTCTTCTCCAGGCTGAACAACCACAACTCTCTCAGCCTGTCCTGAGAGAGTTAGTTACCCTCTTATGCCTTTAAGACTGCAGACTGTGGGAAAATAATATTCTTTTTTGTCCTTTTTTTTCCCTATAATAGCTAATCTTAGGTTTGACCTATTATTTTTTGAGTTTTTGCATATTTACTGACTTTGGGCTAGTCCCAGTATAAATAAAATAATATTCTAATTATTTAAGTTGCTGATGTTGATTCGTTTCCTTGGAGTATCACATGCTCAGGTCCTCTTTAAAAGGAAACTCTGAGGGGCTCTCAAGTTTGTGTCATTATCTATCTTGGCTGTTTTTACTTAGCTTTATTGGCTTGAGAAACACTGCACCATGTGCGAGCAGTTTGTAGGAACTTGAAAACTCAAATCTGGTAAATATACAATCAGTACTTGAAAGTATCAGGTAAGCGGTGCCCGAGATAGAAAGGATGCACTCTGGCTGAACTCGGTTCCTGCACTTACTTTTCTTGCCTTTTGGGAACTGTTCTGTCTGTGGCTTACTACAATTAGCATTCACTTTTTTGGAAGGGAAATAGTGCTTTTATATTCAAAACTATAGCCTGAGAGCGGGGATTGGCCTTCCTTTGGTGGCAACAACTGTCTGCAACGCTTGTGCTGCTAGAAGAGTTTTTTGGGGAGAGAAGTGAAACACCTGTTGCAAACAAATCTGGAGCAGCCAAGTGCACCCTCCCTAGGCAGTCAATTACTTGCACCTATTTAAAGTGAATCTGAGCTATTTGTAGATGTCTTGCAAACATGATGACTCAAAAATGCAGAAGAAAGCCAGCTTGTGGGTTGACTTGCTCATTTACTTCAAAGCAAGCAGCTATCTGGGAGCAAGCTCATAGCTCTCACTTGGGAAGTATCTTACCGATGGTCTCCTTTCCCTCGGGAGAGACTTCCCGTGACAAGAGATAAGCTTGTGGCATTGATGTCATCCAGTACAAATCCTGCCTGCTCTCTGGGGCAAAGGCCTCATGTCATACAGCTCTGCTGACAAAGACTGAAGTGCTGAATGGTCATGAATATATCAGTGGGACTTCTGAGCCTGGAAGCTTAGGCAATCCTGGGATTTGTGTCACTTGCAGGAGTGTCTTTCCAGGAAGAGCTGGGCAACCTGGCTAAACAGCCCTATGGTCACCAGCACTGATGGGATCTAATACTGTCAGAAGCAAGGGCATCCTCAAAAGTGTAGAAACCTCCTTCAAAATAAGAGGGAATTTTGAAGGTAAGAGGTAAACCAAGGAAGAGAAGCTGGTGAGGGTCCCACACAATGAGGAAATGTTGTCAAAGTAAATTCATCACAGATGGAAACCCTGTCTCTTAATTCTGATATGAACTGATGTAGCTGAAGTCTGCAAACAACAATGACACACTGTCTGCAATGTGTTTTTGGGGTGCTGTGACGTTTAAGGATGGGTCCTGGTGCAGGAGGTGCAGAAGTGGAATAGCAAAGCAGCAGCTGTGCAGGGGAGATCTGTGGATAGGAAGGTGGTGCTGGTGGTTTAACTCTTGCTCTGCGAGTCAGACCAGTGGTGGAGATCTACTTGAGATAAACAACTTTTTATAAAAATTATCAAAATAGTAACCTGCTTTTGGCTCTTTCAGGCATGCAGGAAGAATGGCATTGCTTCCACTAGAGTATGTGAGAAAGAGGATGCTTATTCCTGTAGTCGAGATCTGTCACTTAGGATGGCTTTTAACTGAGGACTGTGCCAAAACTTTCCTGGTACTTTAGATATGTACGGGTTTGTTAGAGTAAAAATACAGCTTACTCTCAAATGAAATGAAATTCATGAAAACATGAATTAACAAATCACAGTTATGACTATTCGCTTAAATAAAGGCTTCTTTCTCCAGTTCCTCCTTGTCCCAGAAGGTCAATGGTGTACAACTCCTTCAACTACTATAGCTATTGAGTTGGTGACTACCAATGAGCAGCAGTGTATTGGGCTTACACAGTTGTCTCCGTAGTTCTGCTATTATTTAGTCAAAAACTGGAATGAAAAGGTAAGATAATATCCATGCTCAGTTCCACACCTGATGCCATAGCCGACTATTAGCCTGTTGACAATGACTTCTGTTGAAAACTTTCTTAAAAGGTACGTGGCCTCTATGTGGGTTATTAGTGGCATAGATGGCAATGTCCATAGTAAGAAAAAAACCATGCTTTTTGGAAGGGTTATTAAAAATAGGGATTTTCCCTTAAGCAGGGAAGGAACTGTGGCTTTGCTGCAGGCTTCCTGTTCAGGCACAGTAGTATCTATTGAGAAGATGGGCTATAGCAGCTCTCATGCCAGGAAGGAGGAACCATGTCACACTGTCTGGTACTGCTGAAACTTAGACTGAGCAAAAAGTTTTCTTAATACTTGTCTGGCCGGATACGGGAGTGGGAATCTGTTCTGAGGCCCCAGGCTAACTTTAAAAAAGGTGAGCTAATGCTGGAGTGCAGACAGGAACAGGTAAAAGGATGCCCATCTCTGCTCGCCAGCTTGCTACTTTCATATCTGATTGATGTATGAGACAGGTGAATTGCCTTAGACTTCTGCTCAGCTGGGAAAAGTACAACTAAATCTTTGGTACTCATGATGTAAGGCACTGACTTCACAAAATACTGGCTTCAGTTGGTCTGAAAGTTCAAGAGGCCAATTGGTTTTCAGTGGCTTTTTTCTGTCTCCCGGGGAAGGAGGTGAGCAGGAGACATGAGCAGGTCCTTTTTCCTATGCTCAGCAGAATAGTCCCCAGCAGCAAACTGATGCTCCCCCACTCGTGGCTGTGACTTTGGGCCTTGCTCAGAACTGAGGGTACTATTGCAAAAGGTCACTTGGTTGAAGGAGTCGAGTTTTGCCAGCAGCAACAACAAATCTGTTTTTTCCTTGAGTTACTGGCACCACTCTACTGGGTTACATTGTTGGGCTGTGACATTTGAAGACCTCAGTCTGGTGGGCCCCAGCACTTGATTTTTACTTTTAGTGATTCTGGGTTCTTGTGTTTCCTCCTGGAGTTTAGCCCAACCAGTGAGTACTCCACATGCTTAAACAGGTTTCCAGCATCTGAAAGCAGGACTGTGAAAATTGAAACATCTAAAAGGTGTTTCTGAAACACTAAGCTATGTTTGTGGCAATGCTAAGAATAGAAATGAAATCTCGTAACTCCAAGGCATAGTGAGATCAAGCCCAAAACAAAACCTGCTGGTTGACGCCATTAACTTGCAATTAAAATGCACATGATTACATTTTCTGAACTTGCTTTAAAGATGAAAAAAAAATGCAGATATGGCTGGAGGGTATGGCAAGCCTTTGAACCCTTGCCTTCATTGAGTTCTCGTGAGAGTAGTGTTGACAGCTGAGATCTGGCTTTTCTCAGCAGATGGCATGGCAATAATGTATGCTCTCAAACATTTGTGGCTCATGCCTGGTGACTGCTATTCCTGCGGAAAAGACTGACTTCTCATACACTCCCCTAATGTGTATGTGTTCCCTCATTCCTCGAGCAAGTCACTTGGCAGCGTATGAAATCCCATCAATGCTATGAATTGCAGGGAGTGAGTTAAAAGGAATACCAGACAAGTAGGGAAGGAGAAGTATTTGCAAATCAGTTTTCTTTTTATTGCAATGAGAAGACATGCAGGTACCCTAACTCCTACAGGCATGCAGGTGATAGGCTTCCAGAAGAAAATGTGGGCATTTCTGAATAAGAATATTCAAAATGCCAGAGCTCTACCTCAGATATGCGGTATTCAGAAAATGCCATAGTGAGATTAGTGATAAATCTAACTTAAGGACTTCTGAAGGTTTGTACGAGAGAAGATCTTGTTTTGCTGGCTATAACATAGGCACTGCAGATGTTTCATGTTTCTAACTACCTACTAATTTCCCTTATCTAAAGAACAAGTTTAAAGTTGTCTAAAGTTTCTGATGCTCAAATCTGTCCAACTTTTCTCATGTACTGTACAAGTCTTGCATCTAACAACAGAGCAGTTCCTCTTAAGTGTGTACAATGAAAGTCAGCCTTTTTCTGAGTTGTACTTTGCCTTGTCCAGTTGTCCATGGACTTGATTTCCCTGGAATTGCCTCAGAGAACATAAATCCTGCCTGTTCTTCCCCACCACCTGCCCCCCCAAAAAGGTGCTTTTCTTTTCTTACTTCTTTATCCCGAAATTTCTCTCTAGATTTAGGTATTGCAGCAGATTTGTAAATGAAGAAAGCAATCTGTTTCCCACAGCACTTTTGGGTTTCTTCTACCAATTTGAAGACTTGATAATAACATTCTGAAAAATCCCTTTGTAGTCCTTCCCCAGACGTTCTTCTGAATTATCCCAGATCATCCATTTGAAGCATCCACCTGATCAAAGTGATAAGACCATTGGTTACATCTGCTTTGGGACTGCCCAACAGGACTCTAGTCCAGTTCTGCCTTGTTACTGCAGCTCATACGATACCGCCTGCACAGAGCCAGGCTTACGCCTTATTTCCATGAGGATCTGCAATTAGAATCTTTCTGTTTTGTTTGGTTGTTTTGTTTTGGGGGGGGGCAGTTCTTGCTAGATATTTTTTAGCAAGCTGAGGAAAAAACTTCAAATAAAGATGACAGACTAGTGCATTCTGGTAACATGTAATATCTTGTAAGCTTAAGCTATTCCCATCAGTAGTTATCCTTCTCTTAACAGCTGCTCTCTTGTGAAGCGAGAATATTTCCAGAATATTACTTCACTTTCTAAGAAAGCTGATGAAAGAACAAACTGTAAGAACAATATTTCAACAAGAGTAAAAAGACCCCGTATAAAATATTTAAGCTTTGCTGAACCTGCACTTTGAGTAAATGTATATGTCTTTTCCATGCTTGTCTCTGCATGTCTTTGCTCTGCATGTTGCAGTTCATTGCTAGCAATGCTTTTATCTGACAGCTTGCTCTGGAACTGTCGGAGACCTCGTCTTATATTTACCAGAAAGCTCTCTGTTATTACGGATGCATTTGGACCGCATCCAAAGAGCTATTGCTCCACGTAAAGGAAAGGAGAAAAAATCCGAGTATGAAATGCCCTGAGTTCAGAGATGAAGCCTTGCCGAAAACAGCACTCTCGGTACCGTGTGTGGACGAGTAGCGGGTGGGTGTGAAAGCTGGCAGCTCTCCCGGCTCTCTGCAGTTCTCTGCAGCTGACGGCTGCCCCCGGGTGCTGGGAGCTGGAGGGAAGGAGACGAGCTGGTTTGCTGAGGCCACCAGCCACGCACCTTGCCTGGGCTAGCGGCCTCGTACCGCTGCCTCCTCTGCAGCACCGCCGCTGAGTTTCACTGTCACAGCCATCTCGTTTCATCTCACTTTGTACCAGATGAAGCAGGTTAGGAATCAAAAGGATCTCTGAAGAAAGTAGCACAAAGGGTTTTCCAAAGCAATCTGTCACTCCTGCCCTTCCCGCTCCGGAGAGCAGTCTTGCCAGAAACAAGTCAACATTGCTTATGTTCATCACGCAAAAACTCACATCTCCAATGAGGGAGTCCCTCAAAAATGCATTGCTTAATGTCAGGTAGTAAACAAGCTCCTCGCTCAGGATGCTGTGGAGGGGCTGGAGGCACAGGGCAGCTTGCAGAGGGAGGACGGAGTTTGCTGTCACGCGTGTTGCATCCCTCCCAGCAGGCACCTTCAAGCAGACGTGGGCCAGGTATGTCCCTATGGCTCTTGATGCCCAAATCCCTAACCGCAGTCAAGCCTTCGTTTTGGCATACATAGAGTTTCTAAAGCTGCTAGTGACAGTAACAACTTCTATCTGAACCCTCAAATGGACCCTGCAGCCAAAAAATTAGTTTAAAATCCTATCTGCCTTCTACTTTTTCCCCTCTGGAGGATCCACTCCCAGCTGACAGGCATGGGAAGTTGTGAGTCTCTAGTGGAGACAACATGATCTTTCAGGAAAAATGAACAACTGCAGCTGTCCTTCTCAGTACTGGTAGCTGTTTCATTGATTTACCTTCCATGTGCTTTAAAGGGAGTTTCTACTTATCTCAGCATCTTCCCAAACTCCTCAAACCATTAAAGACCAAAGTGCTGCTTCAGCTTGTAACTGCTCAGACTGCTGTTTTTGAACTATTAGAACAAGAAGAAATAAACAGACCTGGAAGCCTTGTCCCACACTTGTGTTTGCATGCTAGCTATTGCAATCCTGGCGCAGCATCGCTTCACAGAAACACCATGCAGGAGTTAGAGCCGCAGCATCCCTCTGAGCTGCTGACTGAAGGCCTGAAGCACTCGAGGCCATGTGCAGAAGCATTGCTGCCTCCTCTCCCCTGCAGCAAGGGCCCGCTATCTTGGCGGCCTTCATTTCTTTCAGAGTTTCTGATGTTTCTTTAAACTACGCTGAGTTCTGCCGTTCCTTTTGGGGTGGGTTGTTGCAAGCACTCGGTGGGGTGTTTGCTCCATCGTGAGAGTACAGCAGTTCATGCTGCCTTAGCAGGGGCTCTTTGTACGTGCTTTAGGTACCGTGAAATAGCCGCTGGGACCGCCGATGCAGCGTACACAAGGGGACCGCAGCGCATCTTCCCGGGCAAGAACTGAAGGAACCAGGCAGCAAGCATAGCATGACGCTAGACGCATGCTCTTTTTTAACAGACACTGTTTCTTACCCAGCTCCTGCAGGTATGGCTTCCTCATTCTCTCAGATCGTTTTAGTCTTGCTGCCAAATTATTTAAGCTGGACATAATTTAATTGCTTTTATGATCTGATATGGCTCTAGGTTGTACATATCCCTGTTCTAACAGTACCTTCTGCATTAGTTTGTTAACATGAACTTCTGGTAGGCCAATACTAACTTGCTGGAATTATATTGAAATATTTGAAAATTCCTTCTGTCATTTATAATTTACTGCCTGGCTTATTGCTCCTTCAAAGTGCTCACCACAGTTAAGGCATGACCATGCCCTCCTTGGTGTGTATAAAGCTTCTGAGAAGAAGCCCCCTGCAGTGGTAGCACCTCAGGTTCTTCCCCTGCCTATACAAGTGTCACAAATATGATCATCAACATCAAGAGCAGAAGTGGGGAACAGCAGAAATGCTGCTTTTGACTGTTGGGAACGACTCCCTGGGTCACAGAGCCTGAGCCAGGGATATCTGTTGTTTCACAAACATCTAGTGCAGTTCTGTTGTACAGCAATAGGCTTGGTAGAAGAAAATAGTTTACTGTTTGTGTTGCACTGTTGTTCATCCAGTTTCCAGTTATTGTCTATGACATGTTTAGCTTATAAACATTTGCTTGTAACTAAGTACATGATAAAGTGTTGCCCGGCTCTCTGGGGTGACTGAACTGTGTTTGGTGTATGCCCAGAAAAAGCTGTGTTTCCTTCCAGGTCTCTTCACTTCCCTATCCTGAAGGACAGGAACCTGAAGCCTGATGTCTCATTGCCTTGGCCTCCTGCAAAGCCTGGTACAGAAGTGTTGTGTTCATCTGATTTTTCAGTTTTCCGCCTATATTCTATAAATGCTTTGAACTGTTAGTACCAAGGGTAGAAGTTCTCAGAAAATATGGCATCAAAGTAGTTGTAAATAACTTGTATGGAATATGTATGGAATACGTAATATGTACTATGTATGCAAATAACTTGTCAGGCCCATGTATGAAAACTTTTGACAAAAGAGACTGGTATTTCATGTGTCACTCTACTGTTGGAAAACTAGGCCCTGTTTACCTAGCAGACATCTGGTTAGGCTAGGGGGGAAAAATAAACCCACATTAACCTAGTATTTGTATATTCAACTTGTGTCTGGCGCTGCCCAGGGCCCACCTTCAATGGGAGGAGTAGAGTGCCTCTTGCCCCGAAGAGCTGATACTTTGGGTGTGCCAGTGGGAGGTGGGGTATGCAGGCCTGAATTCTCCTGGACTGAAGAGGCTACTGGAGCTACGTGTCCAGATACTCAGACAATGGGAGAGAGGGATGTTTTGTTCAGCTGTTTTGGTTACTTTCTTATTAGTGAGACAGTTGTCTGCATCTGTATGGGCCAAAATCATGTTCATGGCTGGTAAAACTTCATGGAGGTTCCCATAGATGGAGAAGGCTTCAAGGAGATGCTCCTTCTGTCCCACTGAGCTGGCATGGGCATTTCTTCCCTTAGCATGGTGGCTAGCAGAGATCCTTCTCTTTAGGACCCACATTTCTTCATATGCTGAATAAAGAAAGTTTCCCATTTACTTTGGCATTGAGATTTCTTCCTCCCAAACTTCAGCTTAAGTATTTGTTTTTTTGATCTAGCTTTTACTGTTCCAGATAACAGGTTATTATATAGTGTAACAGCATGAATTTGTATTCTTCTGGTACCATGTCTCAATCTATCTCATTTATGGAAATCTATGCCATAGACTGAAAGTTATGAAGAGGGAGTACTTTACTGGAGTAAAGATGATGAATTCATACATGAAGTCTTTAAAATTAGTTCTAAATAAACCTGCTTTTAGGGTGATGTTCAAGCTGCTCATCAAGTCAAAAATACCAGTCCACTCACATTCCTTCCTAAAGGAAGATGGGCTTGTGACATGGAAAGACATTAGCATAGTCAGAGATGATTGAACCCACCTTCATTAACTAGCAAAGTAGTTAATGCCAAGACAAAAAGGAGCAGTAATTAGTCTTGGTTCAAATCCTGCTGTTACCTTGGTTCTCTTTTTGTGGGATGAGTTGAGGGAAGGGTTCAAATGATCACCTTGGTACACATAATCCCATTTCAGATAGATTTTAAGAGTTACAGGTCATTAAGATCTTTCCAAACTCTGTCATGGGAACGTGCAAAATCTTGGCCACACTGAGGCAAGCTGTCTGTGAGGACTCTCCATCTACAGGGAAAGTGGCATTATCAAGCTGTGAAGGACTTGATGCCACAGTGGACCACTGTGCCTTGAATGAGCTGCTTGCATCTCTGGGCAGGTTCCACACATTGCAGCAGCGAACAATGCAGTATGAGTAACTATGATGGCAGATGCAGATGCTGTGAAAATAAACTTGTAGAAAGGAGTCTCACTGTGGTGAGTATGGTGTTTTAAATCCATACCTGATCCCTGAAATAGTAATAGCATGTCATCAAATATTGTTGAATTTAACATGTGCTATTAATATGATACACAATGCAGGAAAGTTTTTAAGGCTTACTGCCAGTTTTTAAGAAACTGCAGAAGCACTAGACAACCACAGAGCTCTAACCCAAGGGCCAAGCAAGAGTAATTGTTAAGACCAAGATCCTTCCGGAGTTTGTAAGTCATCAAGGGAAAGTGCTCAATAATTCAGTTCATACAGGTACAGTTCTGCATAGATTTGCAAGGAAGAGGAGTCTGGTTCACTAATCCTAAATTATAACAGTTCTTAATGAGTTTCAGTGTATTCTCCTGTATCTTCTTGAGGAGTACAGTATAAAATTACCTGCATGGGAACTGATGAGGAATTGCTCCATGTAGCATCAAAACTTGTTGTTGTGAACTGGTTTGATTATACCTGAGATATGCAATCATATTTTTATAAAAACAATCAGCAAAGCTCTTATAAGCATATTGAAAGCATCCCTGTAACTAATCTGCCAGTTATTTTACTTATTAAAACTTACAAATATACAAAGCAATTGATTTGCTGATTTTGATGCCAAAGGAACTATCTGGAGCAATTCTGAGGTTTCATATAATGGTATAGAGGTAGTCTGAGACTCCTAACTTCTAGCTATAAACCTATTGGATTATATAATTTTATTCCGCGATTACCACAGTGTCTACTTTGGCTGAACACTTTTTGCCTTTAGAAAGGCTGAGAGATCATTTTTCCGAACTCAATCCCAATCAGAAATAGACATTTTCTGAAGTAGAAACAACCTGAGATCCTTCTTGTCTTTCCTGCCAGCTAACTTCTCAGATGCAACGTGGTGTTAAGTGTTTGTTCCCATTAGCAATAAAAGAACTTGGCTGTAACCACAATGTTGGAGAATCAAACTTTCTTTGGGACAGAGGTGCTTTTTTGCCAGTTCCTGCAAGTAGTTCTAGTACGATAGTGATCACACTCACACTACCTTCTGCTAGACAGAAGGTGTACAATCTAGGACAGTACTGAAGCTACTGGATCTCCCAGAGTGTACTGAACATGACTAGCAAAACTCCTACAATCTCTCTGACCCTGTAAAGGTAAGCGGTGAGACACATCTGGCAAGTGCTTGGAAGTGCTCAGCTAAAACTAAATCTAGACTATTGTCCTGTAGTCCAGGACAACATATTGGCTCATTCTTGGGTGAGCATGGCTCTCTATAACTAAACAACTCATGGAGTCTGTTGGCGCCACAAAAACACTATGTGCCTAATATGATCTACTCTAGCTGCATAGCATCTTCTGCCCTGTGAAGCAGAAAATATTGAAGACTGGTAGTGCAAATTACTCATGTGTAATTTTGTTCTGTAAATTTGCTCTGTACCTGAACAGAACAGTTCTGTTTCTGGTACAGAACCTGAATATGGTAGCTGCTTAAAAAAAATCTGTCTGGTAGCCAATAATGTAGCATGTTCTAGGGTCAAAGTAGAACAGACTTAACCCAGTTTCCTCACTGGCACTTGATGAAACTGCTGTTCAGTGTTCTTTGGAAGTTGTGTCTATCATGTCTCAAGGTTAGTGGGCTGACTATAAAGGCTGTAAGATAAGTCTTGTCCAGAGAGGAACTGTGTATTTCATATACACTTGGGCTAGTGTGGAACTTAGATTAAAATTTCTACATTCATAATCAACTTGATTAAGTCAGAAGTGATGGACTTTGGATTCAGGTCTACTTACACAGAATTTTGGAATATCCCTCACCTTCTGGTGTACATGATAAAAATCAGTCTGCTAGATATATCAATACTTTAGGTTACCAGAGCATTATTTTAAAGTTCTATAATTATCACCATCCTGATTAGTTTCTACTTGTACTCATATTTCTATTATGAAGATAAATGCAAGTTTATTAATATTGCACACTAAAAGAAAAATTTAATTCATTTTACTTTATATCTTGGAGATAAATGATGTTCAGTTCTGTAGGCACACACACCAGGATGATTCCAGGAGATAAGGTTAAAGGTCTGCTTTATATGTAAGGAGAGATAATGACTTTTAGTCGCTTGAGGCTGCAGTGATGTCAGCCAGCTAAAGTCTGAAAATTGAATATTGCTCAAATGACACAAATAATCTGTGGAAACACCTTACCTGAGTGCTCTGGCATAACAACAACAAAGACCTGATACCAACTTGAATTTAGTCTTCATAATGAAATGGCAATTTTCCTATTAATTCTGCGAAGAGTGTCAAGTGCAGCTAGAATAATTCAGTCTCAGGTTTCTCTGAATTTCAGAGGCAAGCTGAGCTGCCTTCTGCCTCACTTTTCCTTTTATCTTCAATTTTGATGTATTGTTAAAAGTAACATCTCTGAAGAGGAAAAGCTATGTTGCACATTGAGAGAAATCATTATTTCTGATGCTTGAACTAAATCTGTTTCTTAGTTATATTATTTGGATTACTACTATCCAAAGTCACAATGACTTAAATCTCTGTGGTTTTAGCTTATTGGCTGGATGTCCAAATTCTCAGTCTGCTTTTAGGCAAGATGGTGGTCTGCGCTTGGGCAACCTGAGCTAAATTAATACCTAACACAACTTCTGCAGAAAGCATGTCCCTCACACTTTGAAACTTCCTTAGTTTCTGCTGTGTGTCAAGCTGCACTAGTAATGAGCCTCTTTGGAGAGAAGAAAATAGACAAGATGATCTCTCTTCTCCTTTTCTTTCCCCTTCCCCACAAAACAGACAGACAGAACCTTTCTCTTTAGAAGAAAGAGCAGTTGGTGAGCTTGAGATGTGTCTCTCTCTGGTCTTCTATGACCTGCCTTAGAACATTAAAAAGAGGGACAGTGCTGCCAAGAAACAGAGTGCCATTGCTTGGAGAGAAAAGTTTGTCTCTTTCTCTTACATTAGGCTTGTTAATTCTGTCAAGATGATGGCAGGCACTGACTCCAAATAGCCACTTCAGTGAGACTGCTGAAAACTGAGCTAAATGTTCTGTTACTCAAGTTTGTGAAAAGGCGAAGGCAAACCAGAAAGGAATCGTTGCTCTATTTATTCTATTTATTATTGCACATGGGTCAGGGCAATCCCAAGCACAAATACAGGCTGGGCAGAGAATGGGTCAAGAGCAGCCCTGCCGAGAAGGACTTGGAGGTACTGGTGGATGAAAAGGTGGACATGAGCCGGCAATGTGTGCTCATAACCCAGGAGGCCAACTGTATCCTGGGCTGCAACCAAAGCAGCATGGCCAGCAGGTCGAGGGAGGGGATTCTGTCCCTCTGCTCCGCTCTGGTGAGATCCCACCTGGAGTCCTGCGTCCAGCTCTGGAGCCCTCAGCACAGGAAAGACATGGACCTGTTGGAGTGGGTCCAGAGGAGGCCATAGAAATGATCAGAGGGATGGAGCATCTGTCCTGTGAGCACAGGCTGAGAGAGTTGGGGTTGTTCAGCCTGGAGAAGAGAAGGCTCCAGGGAGACCTTATTGCAGCCTTCCAGTACTTAAAGGGGGCTTGTAAGAAAGATGGGGACAGACTTTTTAGCAGGCCCTGTTGTGATAGGACAAAGGGTAATGGTTTTATACTAAAAAAGGGTAGATTTAGATTGGATGTAAGGAAAAAAATTTTCACAATGAGGGTGGTGAAACACTGGAATAGGCTGCCCAGAGAGGTGGCAGATGCTCCATCCCTGGAAGTGTTCAAGGTCAGGTTGGATGGGCCTCTGAGTAATGTGGTCCAGTGGAAGATGTCCCTGCACATGGCAGGGGGGTTGGAACTAAATGATCTTTAAAGTCCCTTCCAACCCAAACCATTCTATGATTCTATGATTCTGTTCTTCTTAAAGTTGCTTACACTTCCTATTCTCCAAACTCAAGCCCTTGTACTTTGGGAGCCTTTGTCTTCACTGCCTCTCCTGAGCCCCATCTATTAAAATCTCTCTTTCAAGTATTCTGTCACTTTTTTCTCCCTCTACATACCTACCAAATGGGGAAGCTACTTTGGTGAACACATAAAAGTGGAAAAAGGCAAGGAAAAGCTCATGAACATTCTTTTGTTTTCTTAACAGGTCGGTAAAGTTAAGCCTTTTATTAGTGTCGTATAAAATTTCCTTTAAAATCAAATAGCTTTATTCCTTTTTCTGACTCATATAGCATTCTTTTAGTATGTGTCAGAAGCAGCAACTTCCTTTCTCTGGAAAATCTGAAAATCAGGTTAGGTTTCTGGGCCATGTGGCCCCAGAAGGTCCCAGACTTGTCCAGCTCAGTAAGGAATGAAGCAGGTATATGGTGGAAGGTGTTTATAGCTATAGGAACCAAGGAAATTGTCCATCTCTTTTCCTCTTCCCTGAAAGAGCTGTTCCTAAAGCACAAGGAAAAAATGTCTTACTCCTTACATTTTATAATGCAACAATTTTCAGGGATTATCTAGGGATTTACTTCAAAGCAGTGTTTAGTTTCTGGCATCTGGAAGAGGTGAGCTATTTGCATGTGTTTAACATTCCTACTGGAAACTTTGTGTTGTGATATTGCTGCAGTAAACCAGCATGTATAAAAGATTGTCATTATCACAAATTAAACTCCAAACTCAATCCCTAAGAGCATCTGGACCTTTTAAGTAAACCATTTTTCAAAACACTGAAATAAATGTCACTGTAAGTCGTCTATTTCTGCACATCTCAGTCTCAGAGTAGTAGCATGTACCTGTAAACAAGAAGGTGTAGCTGGCTTGGATCTTTAACTTCAGTTGTGATAATTAAAGGCAGATAACTTTAATTCAGTCATAAGGTTGTAATTTGCTGAGCTTCAGTAAGGGTAATTCACCAGCTGTTCTGTGGCCACCAAGAGAGAAATCTGTATTTGGACTACGTCCTTGTGGCCCCAGCCTGTATCAAATACAGGGTTTAACTCTCTAATTGTTGGTTAAGACAAGCTGAATAATTTCACATTTTCTGGCTACTGTGGGTTGGCTGATATCCTGGATCGGACTGTCCTGAATAAATGTGGATTTCTAGAAAATGGGTATCTATATCAAAGTAAGTCACCTTGGATTCCCCTTTATATGCAACAGATGTCCAATGGTGGATTACAGAGTACAAATGGTCCTATTTTAAGGTCATTGCCTATGCTAGAAGTATAATTTTGTAAATTGTATTAATATCTTGTAAAAATGAGCAAGAGTGCTCCTACATGAAGCTCTATACCTTCAAGTCAAAACTTAGAATGAGACACTTTCGATAAGCTTAGAGGTCTTTTCCAGTCTTAATGATTCTATGATTCTACATGATGACAACGATGATGAGAGTAGGATGCACTGAAAGTTTTTATCCATTTGCATTAACTGAACTTGAGCAGTTGAGGGTTTAGAAAATTATGGTTGTCCCTGTCTCTAGTATTTTCTCTATTTTCTCTTGAATTAGAATCTAGATGATTTCTAGGCCATCAAGTGTAATTTTTCAACCATACCTTGAAACACTTGTCAGCATTCAATTTTCCCTGTCTAAGACACAAAGCAGTGCACCATTTCCTTGATCTTCAAAGTCATCTTTGTCTTTGTAGTTCTAATATCCACATGACATCTTGGTCCTAAGTAACTGCTGTTTTGTATCCCTGTAAGCATTGGGGAGCTAATAAAGTACAGTGGATGAAATAATGTCATCAATGTAATCTTTAAATTAACAATATGACTTTCTCTCTTCCTTTTTAAAAAAAACCTATATTGCAAAGACTGTAAATCCTGATTATAATAATTTTATATAATTTGGAGAAAGAAGAAATATCCCTATATAGAAGAATGTTGTTCTTAAAGTTCTCCCACCTTTATTTTATTTCTTAACAAAAGCTGATAATGTTCTTCTGCTGAGTTGAAAAATAGCCTTCAAACTGGCAGAAAATATGCTGCCACTTCCTTTGGTGAGAGTCGGAGGTTTAATATTTGGGATTTTTTTTCCTAGGTACCTAGCCCTTTCCATGAAATGCAAAGAGGTCTGTTGAACTGGGTCTAGCTGGGATGGACTTAATTTTTGTATCGGCCTGTATGGTGCATCATTGCTGGCTGGTGTCAACCCAACACAGACCAACAGATGTAAATTTGGCTGGGTGACTGTATACTTGATAATGCAAAGATTAGCATTGTAATGTGTGGTGGATTGACCCTGGCTGGATGCCAAGATGCCCACCAAAGCCACTCTATCACTCCCCTCCTGAACTGGACAGGCAAAAGAAAATATAACCAAAAGCTTGTGGGTCAAAATAAGGACAGGGAGAACACTCACTAACTACCATCACAGGCAAAACAGACTCGACTTGGAGAAAATTAATTTGATTTATTACCAATCAAATCAGAGTAGGGTAATGAGAAATAAAAACTAAACCTTAAAACAAGATTAACCCCACCCCTCCCTTCTTCTCGGGCTCAATTTCACTCCCAATTTTCTCTACTTCCTCCCCCCAACCAGCACAGGGGGAGGGGGAATGGGGGTTGCGGTCAGTTCATCACACATTGTCTCTGCCGCTCCTTTCTCCTCAGGGGGAGGACTCCTCACACTCTTCCCCAGCTCCAGAGTGGGGTCCCTGCCACAGGAGACGGTTCTTCATGAACATTTCCAACATGAGTCCTTCCCATGGGCTGCAGTTCTTCACAAACTGCTCCAGCCTGGGTCCCTTCCACAGAGTGCTGTCCTTCAGGAACAGGCTGCTCCAGCATGGGTCCCCCATGGGGTCACAACCCCTGCCAGCAAACCTGCTCCAACGTGGGCTCTTCTCTCCATGGGTCCTCACGTCCTGCCAGGACCCTGCTCCAGTGCAGGCTTCCCACAGGGTCACAGCCTCCTCCAGGCATCCCCCTGCTCCAGTGTGGGGTCCTTCACGTGCTGCAGGTAGAGATCTGCTCCAGCACAGCCGGCCTCACCATAGGCTTCACCACGGGCTGCAGAGGAATCTCTTCTCTGATCGCTGGAGCACGTCCTCCCCCTCCCTCTGCACTGACCTGGGTGTCCGCAGAGCTGTTTCTCTCACATATTCTCCTTCATTGTTTTAAGATTTGGTTTTATTTTCTCATTATCCTACTCTGATTTGATTGGTAATAAATTAATTTCCCTAAGTAGATTCTGTTTTGCCCATGATGGTAACTGGTGAGTGATCTACCCAGGTCCTTATCTCAACCCATGAGATTTTTGTTTTATTTTCTCTCCCATGTCCAGCTGAGGAGAAGGAGTGATAAAGCGGCTTGGTGGGCACCTGCCATCCAGCCAAGGTCAACCCACCACAATATGGCACATCATCTTCACAATTTTGGGCAAGTGCTGCAGTATTTAAGAAACCTGGTGCCTAATGACTAACCAAGGGCAGCATCCTAGCCCTTGGCCACCCAGTCAGCTGTACAGGCAGTAGAAGAGGGTGAAAGCAGTCACATCAAAACTCCTGATTTTTCTAGATTTCCAGGCAGTGTCTGTTCCAAGCAATTCAAGTACTCCTCCTATTGCAGATCTTGATGTGATTGATAATCTGTCTGTGGCTTCCTTTGATTTTTTTTCACCCGGGAAGGAAGGATATGCAACAGTTCCAGTAAAGATTATTTCAGTTCTTTTAGTGTTGGCTATAAATCAGCAGCTGCTGTTCATAGCATACATGCAATTTTCATAGAGCCCGTCATGTTAATTTACCTCAAACTTGCTCTTTAGTGGATCATGTTCCTGGTGTGTGACCTGACTATGCAGAGAAGGGGTTTCATGCCGCAGATCATTAGTTTAATAGGTTTTGTGTAAAGCCGGTGGGCAGTAGTCAGTACTGGCTCAATCGAAAACCTTTATTAAAGATGGAAATAGATATAAAATCTCTGCCAATAACACCTGTGGGTGACACAAAGACTGGCAGAATGATAAATTATGACAGATTAAGGGCTCGTAATGCAGCATGAGCTGGACTTGGTAACAAACAAACTGTGTTGCAGTATGCATATAAAATGGGGTACTGGAAAATGGTAAATTTGTAAAGGATTTTGACCAAACCACAAAGTGGTAACACCAGTCTAACATTGTGACAAACAGGGCTAACGTGATTCTTGGGTATGTTAAGAGGAGTAGGGTATTTTTATGTTATTAAGGTTGCTGGATGCAGAGTATAGAACTGCTGCATGTCTCGTACAGGATCAAGAGAAGATTTGTTGAAGAGCTGCACAAATTTTCTGAGGGATGAAAAAAATGTCTCTCAGTGAGGGGCATACCTAGCTTGGGTTGCATATAGAAACAAAGACTGAGAAGGAAGCTGAACACAGTATAATCATCTTGCTTTCACTGCAGATAAACCGCAAAAGGATACTACTATGTTTGATAAAGCTCTTTATTCTCTGGCATAACAACAGCCTGTGTCTGAAAGCTGAAACTGTACAAATTAAAAATAGAGGTACACTCCCTGAGTGAGTGAGATTAATAAAACCTGACAGAAATTCTCTGTATCTTGTTTCTAAGTCAGTATTAGTCATTTTTCATCATCATCATCATGTCTCTAGAAGATATTTTTTAGTCAGATTAAAATTATCTATTACACTTCCAGGCACTACTGTGTGAAGTTGAATGATTTAAGAAATACAGAAGTCTGTCCAGATTAGTATCTTAACTTTTATGAATCTAATGCAGAAAACACACCCCTCATGGTTTTCTTAAAATCCCTGGTCCTGCCTGTTCCTGGGTATGGAATATCTATTTACATTTCATTATTTTTTCCAAAAGCAGTTGCGTTCTACAAATATTCTTGCTGCTAATCTGCATGTCTTTTCTTCTTCTACTGGAAATACGGGCAATCTAGTGGAAACCTTTCATTCTTACCTCAGTTTTACAGTCATGTGGTATGGTTTCATTGAACTCCTCACCCAAGGTGAATGAGATTGTGATACTTCAAAAGCACCTTTTGTTTTGATGGTGATCACATGCCTTTCAGCACTGATTGTCATGCTGGGTTTGGCTGGCTTTCCTGGTTTCCTTGAGGATAAAACCACTCAAAAAACAAAACAAAAAGAAAGAAAAAAAATTCAGATTGTGTAATCTCTGCCAGAAACCTGAGCAAACACTTGTGGAATTGAATGTCTTGTAAAGGAAAAAGTGGCACTGATAGGAAATGTAATGCAAACATTTCACAGCATGTCGTCTTGAAGAGCTCTTAGCATCTGCAGTATTTAATTTCCAACTGAGGATAGGATGTGATGTATCATCTATTAAAGTCAGTGGCTCTTATTTGCTAAGTAGGAAAGACATTTTCCATTGTTGCCAGCTCACTGCAGTCCACTGCTGTCTTTTACAACTGCCTTAGAAATGCTTTGTAAGTTATTCTATACGCATGTTGAACTGTCACACCGACCCTGCACTTGTGAACAGAAAGCACTTCATGAGTGAAGGTAAAGGTATATATTAAACTGTCTTCATAATATGAATTATTGCTGAGGGCAATAGTGCATTCCCCTTTTCAGCTTTCCTGGTTGGATAAAATGTTACTAGTACTAGCACTAAGTGGGGAACTGAACACAAATAAGGCTACATGCTTTTGGCACATGTACTGGCTCTGTGGAGAAAACTAGGTACATAATAAAAATTAGAGCTGTAGGTATTCTGCCCACCAGCTCCATTTGCTGCTAAAGCTGCTCGTGACCAGACAAGCTGAAATACAAGATTCAAACATCCCACCAGCATCAGGGCTGAAAACAAATCAAGGAGAGAGGCAGGTCGACTCACTCCTGTAGCAGTACTCTTCCAGAGTCTGGAGATACTCCGTGCTGTTCTTTAAATCGATAACTGAAGAATGAAAATCATGTAACACTCCAGCTGATTGAATCTTGTTATCCTCTCCTGAAATGCTGCTTATAAGAGAAGGTAAATCTGCAGGACATATTGTTGCTGTATGGTATCCCCCTGCACCTTACAATCAACCCATCCCATTGCGTTGACACACACAAAGAAGTCCCTGCAGACCAGCAGTATGTTGTGCAACCAGCTGCAGCACACACTTGTATCTACCTGGCCATGCACCTGCACAATTGAAACTTCTCCCAAGATGATTGAAGATGAACTGCAAGCCTGAAGGAAAAATCCATGAATTCCAAGAGCTGTGAGTAGTCTGAGCAAGCTGAAACAACTCCACCTGATCTATCTCATGAAAAATATTTGCAGCGTTCATAGCTCTTTGCCCTTTGTGGAAAGCTGTTTAGGCACCTACTCCAGAGACTGGCCTGCCCCAGCTGCTTTTTATTTCTTTCCAGCATTGGGTTTTCAAAAGTGTGAGATGGGCAATAATATAATATATAATGTATAATGTATAATTCCTGCTTTGGCAAGTGCCATTATGTCTGTTCTTTGATGAGGTCTTTTCCTGACCTTGTGCGTTGCTAGCATGTTCTGAACTCTATCTGGCTGGCTTGCTTAGTGCTGGGCAAAGATGTCTTCCAGAGGAGAGTTTTGCAAGTATTTTTTATGTAAATATCAACAATTTTACAGTTCTTAAAAAACTGAGATAAAATTATCTCTTCAGACTTCATGCCTTACAAAGACAGGTCTGAAGGAAGGAGCATCACAAGAAAATCTTACTAGAAGTCCCCTAGGGAGGTTCTGATACACCTCTAGGAAAGCAAAGTTTTTCAATAACGATTAATGGAAAGTGATTGTGCATTTAAGATGGGGCAGCTCCGTGTTCAGGGAATACCTACTAGAACCAGATGGATTTGGGAAATTATTATTGAACAGGCATATCTCAGGGTAGAAAAGATGTCTGAGAGAAGCTGCAAATGGCTCAATATCAGACTGCAGGAGCATTGCAAAAGAGAAAAAAAAACAACAAAAAACCCCCAAAAAGTAATTTACTTATTTCTAGCAACTGAAGAACAAGTATCTCTGCTCTTATCTTCTACATCTTCTTCCAGCTGTTGTCTGTTTTGAGTGTGTTCTTGGTATTTAAATGGATTTTCATTGAAACATTGTTTCTTTGCTTTCTAGATACACAAATTTATCCTTTTGATTATGCTTTTGAATTCAATTTTCTCATGGGAAACAAAAATTAGCATTAAGATATTAAAACCTAGTTCATCTTTTAACACTATTTCTGTGATAAAGATACCATCTTTAGCAGAACTGCTTGAGTTAGGAGACTGACAGATGGGTTATTAGTAAGTGGATGTAATAGCAGAGACTTGACGCTCTTTTCCCAGTTGTGGAGTAATTGCTGAGGGACAATTTGGAGATTTACTCTCTAAGAACAGCATTGAGACCAGGTGGAAGATAGCTAATGTACAATGAGTTTGCACCATGACGATTCCCTAGGCAGCCCTAGACGTTGGCAGCATCAGGGGAACTTGATGTGCTGATCCTGGGAGAAATTGCATGGAGGGTGGAGCGGAGTGGAGACGTCGCGGCCACGCTCTGTGAACAAGGGAATTTAAAGGTACACAGTGTGTACATTAATAAGCTGCACATGCGATGCCCTGGGTCAGTGACCTGTCAACTTTGATGAAATGCTGTACTTGGAGTGAACTTTGCTTATTATAATACCATTATAATACTAAAAATCACACCCCTCTCAAAAGCTACCCACCTCCCAAGGTGCGACCACCCCTCAATGAGCGTGCGCACTGAATTTTTCCTAGTCTGTACCTTTAAACGCAAAGCGAGAGAATTTTGAACCAATCCTGATAAAGGTACGTATGACTAGAGTCACTCAAGCTCCACCTGCAAAGTAAAACACTATAAAATAGCGTGAAAAGAGCTGGATGTCAGGGAAGACACCATCACTCCTGACTTTTAGGATCCACCGACGGACTGACCCTCTCTTCCCCCCCCATTGGGACGCCTTTGGGTAAGATTCGAACACTCGGCTATCCTGAGTGGATCCGCAGGAATTTTAGGAATTTCTAAAGTTGTTTCATCACCCCATGCGTGTGTAACCCGACCATAATCAACCTAGTGCACTTGCTTGCAGACAGTGAATTTATCACCAGCAATCCAAAGAACTTGTGCATCTGTTGCTTCAACAAATCGCACTAGTGACTGACTCAGCCGTGTGTGTGTTGTCCCTGAACGCGACCGTACCTCTGAGTGCAGCCGTGTGAGTTCAGGACGTGTCCAACTGAGCAGGTAGTGTGATGTTAGCAGTGCATCCGGACCCGTGAGAGTCCAACGAGAGGGGTTGGGCGCGACCGGACTACTAATGCTGACTTTGGACATTTGCCTCTTAACGCAACGCCAGTGAAGCAGATTACACAGGCAGTTTCCTCACAAAATAAGTTACTCCCTCCAGTTTAATTTCCAGCCTTTCCCCAGTCTGTTATTCTTTCTTTCCCTTCAGAATAGACTATGTCTTCATAGTTATTGCCTTATTCTTGCAAAAAGATAGTAAATTATTTCATCCTTTCTTTCCTATCCCTATATCTCTTATTTCTATTTTAAAATGGTGTTGATAAAAGAATTTTAAAAGATAATATCATAAATATACACTCACATATATATTACATATATAAATGCATATATGTGTGTGTGTGTGCACATTAAAATATATATAAAAACCATGTCTCATCTAGTTCTTTCATATATTATTCAAATTTTTCAGAGGAGGCTGATCTCAGGTTCCCAAAAGATGGTAAGTCACCTTTCTGGATGTGGTGAAGTGCCGCTTCTGAAGGATAACAAGAAACAAATGTTTTACTTGCATGATCCAAAGGGTCATTTGCAACCTGTCCTGAAGTGTCCCTACATGTGTGGCACATAGAAAACAGTATTTGCTAGTGTATGATGGCGTGTGCCACTTAGCCAAGACTGATGGAAAAAAGTGCCTCAGAAGCCAACCCACAAGCACTTCGCTTTCACATCTCAATCTTCTCTACAACATTTCACTTTTCCCATTAACAATTCGGGAGGGTAAAACAGCCTAGCTAAGCCTGAATAAAAGTAGCAGCCAGAACCAAACACAAGCAGGGCTGGATCTGCTTCCCACTCTTCTGCTCTGTTCTCAAAGGCATCAGGAGTCAAGTCTAGATGGGTGATTTTGCAGTTTTGGACGGAGGCTGATGACGCCGGTATGGCTTCCCAAAGTCAATGGAGGCAATGGACCTGCTCCGGTCCTTGGCAGGAAATGTCAGAGGGAGGCAGTGAAGCTCACCTAAGGAGACATAGGGATATTTAGTAAATCTGAGTTTAAGATGTAGCAGATGAAGGCTTAAGGCTAGCTTACAGTGGTGCCAAAGAAAAAAATAGAGGAAGAAATGAGAGTTAATAAGATA
This sequence comes from Phaethon aethereus, assembly GCF_964289735.1. Classification (NCBI taxonomy): domain Eukaryota; kingdom Metazoa; phylum Chordata; class Aves; order Phaethontiformes; family Phaethontidae; genus Phaethon; species Phaethon aethereus. The sequence continues at coordinate 32,695,627 of NC_138582.1, read as the reverse complement.
AGAATTTGAGGTTTTCAGAAGTTGATTCCACAGTGACAAAAGACCATTCCTGGAGCCTCTGAAAGACAAAGTGGGAGTCAAAGGTCTGGGGGGACTGGGGAGGAAGAGTTTGCAGTTGAAAAGGAGATGAGGAGATTCAGGGATCTGCTAGAAGTGGAGAAGAGATGATATCATTTCTGGGTGTTGACAGCAAACAGAAAAGAAAATGACACAAGCATGAAGAGCTCTGCTCAAACAGCCTGAGTGGTTGGGGCGATACATGCCAAACGCAGTTTCAAATATCCAGAGAAGAAAGTTGGGAGTTACCCAGGCAGGATTCAAGGACTTCTCTGCATAGTTGCTGGAGATGCTATTGTCGAGGGCCAAAAGCTGTATATATGTTTAAATATTAACCGAACAACTGCCCCTGCCTCTTGCTGGTGCTGTATGTTTTTGATCCAGGTTTTGAGCCTGCTTCTCCATTGCAGCATATGAGGACTGGAGCTGGGAGACCCTACTAATGCCACTGTTCACTGCAAAGTGGGGAAGCCACATCACAAAGCAGTTTTCTGTGTCTCAGCAGGTCTCACCAGGTTGTCTGGCCATGCCCTGCACTGTGTATCACAGCGCTTTTTAGTGTTGTCTTTTTTGCAATAGCTAGCAAGAAGATGAGTGATGCAACCTATGAATAAAATTCCTATAGAGAAACTGAAGGAAAAATACATTTGCTGGGTAGACTGGTGTGCTGAAAACCTCATTTGTGCTTTCTGTTGCTTAAGTCCCTCCTTGGTGTTAGAAGCAGCACGTCGTTCTGTGACCCTCTACCATCATTACATGATTGTTTTTCCAACTGTTTTGTTTACTGTAGGTCACCTGGCACATAACATTTCAAAAGTGATTCATGTTTAAATCCTGATGGATTAAAATAAAGGAATTGACCAATCAATTGTTCTAGAATTTGACAACTTTGATGTTTTTAGAGTGGCTTATTCCAATAGGGAGGTAATAGCCTTAATTAAGTTAACTAAAATTGTTGAGAACAAAGACAAACATACTTCTACTCACATAAGACTTTTCTTCAGATCTGAAATGGACATAATGGTCTAGAAAACAAAAGTTGGGTTGGAAACAAAATGATTTTCTCAAAGGAATTTCTTACTGCTGTCTAGCTGTATTTATCACACTCTCTTTTTTTCCCCTGCCATGTTACATTCAGACTCCAGAGTTGTTTATAAGCACAGAGCACATTTGAAAACTATTGTTTTTCTGCGAGTCACCTTGAAGGGTTTTTTAGACAGGCCAAATGCATCACTCTGTAAAATCTGATGAGGTGTCATGGGTGAACATAGCCCACCACCTTGGAGGTTTAGGAAGCTGTGTTAGACCCATGCCTGGGGAGAGGAAGGGTGGGCATCCCTTCTTAATCCACCGTGCAACGTGAGGACACCTTCACTGGGCTCGTGCCCAAAGCAATAGGGTGTCATGCAAGCAGCAGGGAGTGATGTAAGCAATTACAACTACTAAACCAGAGTAACACTTCCTACTGAAAGACTGTTGCCCTGTGACTCTCTGTGAAAGGACCTGGGAAACTCAGGTGCATTGAAGCTTAATCCCAATGAGGTGCATCCCACTACAGCTAATACTGGCCAATTATTCAAGCTACCAGTGTGCTATTTCTGGTGGGCAGCTCTCCATGTCCTTATCATTTCCCTAATCTTCTTTTCATTAAATTCCATTCTAAACAATTACTTAAGAGAGAAAGTGGTACTGGGTAAAACAGGATTAAAATACTGATCTTCTCAATGAGACTCAGGAAAATGAAGGTATCTCACAAATATGAAAGTCACTAAGGTTTTGTTTTACTTCTGCGGAATACGATTAAAAAGAATTTAACAACCTGCTAGTGTTTCGCCTAAGGTTTTCCTCCTCAACACAGAACCCTGGACAGTCATGTAACACAAGAAACTGCAGAAACCTGTTGAAGAAATTAAAAACTACTCTGAGTCTGAACTTCTAGAATGAATCCTTGACTGGGGAGAGAGTGAGAGGCATGGACTTTGTGTATAAAAAACACTGAATATCGCCCAGTGGTGAATAAAGCTTTGCGATGTGGTGAAAACTCTTTATTCAAGAAGACACTCTTTAAACAGTGGTTTTATCCTTAGGGTATAACAGTCCAAATACTGCTTCCCACACTTTCTCAAGCCATGAGTAGTTTGTCCTTCAAAACATACCCTGAAAAATATGTGCACCTTCCAGTACCTGATGGGAGTCTTATGTGTGCAGGCAGGGCTGGCTGATAAAAGTCTCACATGTGCCAGAAAGGCTGGCAGATTGCTGCCACAGCATTTTCTTTCTGGAGAAATTAAATGGTGTTTTTTTTTAAATGCAGTAGATGCCTTGCTAAGAAGAGCAATTCGAGCTATGTGCCAAAGCCCTGACAGGAACTGATGATGAAAATAGCCTGTATCTGGGTGGCTTCACCTTTGGTGAGTGCAACTGTGCTATGGAAGTCCTGCCACTGATAAGAAGACTGACTAGCTGTGACTTAAAAAAAAAAGTAAAAAAAAAAAACCAGTACCTTACCATTTATCTTCCCTAGCAAAAGAGGATTTGTCATGCTGGGAGCAACACAAGAGCAAGCACTTCTTGCCTTCACAGAAGGAGATGTGCAATTCTGTTATAGATGCTGATGCTTTCTGCTATTCAGTTTCTTTTTCTCAATAACAGTTATTCTGTGATATCATAAACTGGTTTTTCAAAGCATCCAAAATCAGTCAAAGCACTACAATAAATCTGACCTTTCTTTAAAATAATTTTTTCCAAGAAATGTGACTGTTTTCTGATTCCATCAGTTTTGGTGATATCCCCCATATTATCTGCACAGAATATCTCTACTCTGTTGTCATAGTTGCCAGTTGATGGGTTTACCTGCATCTCTCAACATTGAGTAGCTTTCCTCAAGTCCCATGGGAGACAGAAGTTTTAATTTAAAATCTGAGTTTCTAGCTTTGATGACTACGGAAAAAGATGAAAATGTGTACTCAAAATGAAATAACACCAAATTTATTGATTCAATGTACACCCAATTTATTGATTCAATTTTAAATTAGCTATATGAGCTCATGGTTGTTTGTTGGGGTTTTTTTAATGTTGGGGGCTGACTACACTGAATTCCCTTGTATACCTTTATTTATTTATAGCGTGCCTAGTCAGAGCTAGGTGTTGATGGGCTGACGTTGTCTTTGCTAACAACAGTTGTGTGATGCCACCAACTAAAGAGGAGAACTAGTCTCTTCTGTCTTGTATCATCAGGAGACAGTTAATTTCTGCTGACCCAAACCGACAAAGATGTCTGAGAGAGTGGCAGGGCTTGTAAAGACAATAACAGTATTTACAGACCAGCTGATCTGTAGGAAGAAAATGGGACAAATGTCTGAGCACACCAGCTCTTCCACAGTTGTCTTTGCTTTTCAGTCTCTTATGGATGCAGGACTGCATGTGCATCAGCCCTGGAGGCTCCTGTCCATGAGGCAAAAGCCAGATGTTGTCACCCTCTGCGTAAAATCACCCGAACTCTAACGGCAGCCCCAAAGCTTGCAGAGATTTGCCAGTCCACGAGTTGTGCAGGCTCTAGCAAGCTCCTGGCGAGCTGGGTTTCTCACTTCTTCTTGGAGGTCTTCCCATGAGGCATTAGGGCTTGTCATGGCAATGGCTTGTTCAGGGAAATAAGGTGTCAGCTACCAGACCTGGACGGGTTCCCAGCAATGGGCAGTGTGGTGATGCTGTCATCTTGAACAGTTATGGTGCCCAACAGTACCAGAAGCATTGGCCGCCTGTATTATTGCCACAATACTCATGACCCTGGCCTTTTGTCCTCTCCTGGCTTTCCCAGGTCACACTTGCAGTGTGTGGTATGCATGATGTATTGCTCCCACCACCCATCACTGTGTAGCATTGAAGCCTCTGCTGCAGAATGAGGTCTCCTGAGGGCAGGTCCCAGATCCAGAGGGAGATCTGATGGTCTAGTAATGGGAACAAGTTGAGCAGACAAGATGCCCTCCCCACAGGACCTGTAATCTTATGGACCCATTATCCAAGAAACTTTAAAGTTAGCAGTGATATAGCAATAATTCTCTTATATCATCATGATGACAGATTAAAATGGGCTTTTCACCCTCATACACTGTGCATGTATATGCATACACAAATAGATTGGTGGGTTATTTGAAAAACACTTCCCAGACTCTTTAAACTCGACCTTCTGTTCCTGCATGAAAGTAAAACTACAGGGCCCAAGCTACTGCTTGCTAATTTTGTCCAGTAAAGGGAGCAGAATTTTTGCATTTTGGAGACAAACTGTGGCAGAGCACTCAGCAAATAGCAAAAAAATAAAACCAAAACTACAGTTCACCTGTTCCTTGCCTCCTCAGTTCTATCACCATCCCCTAAAATGAGATTCCCTTAAAATAAACTCTATTTGAATTATATAGTTTGGTTTCTTTCCATTTACCTCTGGCTCTTCAGAGTATTCTGAATTTCTCTGCATTTAGGAGAGTGAGAAACACATTCTTCAGACAGAAGCTGTAAGTGTAGTGCTATTTCTTGGCTTCCAACTCTGGGTTTTGAAATAAAAAGAAGTCCCCAAACCCAAGAAAGAAAGCACACAAATTTATGAAACACTGCAGCTTGAGATAAGCACACAGTTGGCCGTACTGCAGCCATAAAAAAAAGGCAGCAGCTCTTTGTGAAGCCCAATGATGCTGTCAGACTGATGGTTTAGGTAGGAAAAAATGGGTCTGCTTTTTCCTGATAAAAAAGATGTATGTTATTGTCAAACTAACATATAGAAACTAGCAGCAAAAGCAAAGGAAAGGCACTAGGGAAAGGGCCTGGCTCACCATGGATGAATTATAAAAAAGCTGAACAGGGAAGGCCGCTAAGAACAGCGAGAGCAACAGCCGTCACGCTGAGGGAGGGCTGCCTGGTCCAGGCAGAGCACACACATCTAAAAGTGGACTTGGGTGTGATTTCCTTTGGAAATTATTGATGTCGGTTAGTTTTATGAGTACCTAAAATTGAAGGTTCTAAACTCAGGGGGTTCCTATAAACCCACATCTCTGCCTTCAACTTACACACTAACACTACTGAGCATCCACCATGCTCAGCATCACCCACTTGTAATTAGCCAGTTTGTAGCCAGGAGCAACAGATTTTAACAGCATTTTTAGGGGAATCTTTTCCTACAAATAGCAGAGGCCCAAAGATCTTACCCAGTAATCTTTCTCTCTGCTTTTTGGCTCCAAAATACAGTTCATACACAGCAGAACTTCATCAGGAAGGAAGGCTGAGACAGCTGGCTTCCACAGTGCCCTGCAGCTTTCCAGCTAGGTCATTAGTCTTAAAAGAAGGAGGCCTTGGTGTGCCAAATTGGGGTAGAAAGTAATTTATCCTGGGTTTCCAATTTCAAACTATTACAGTTATGAAGATCCTAGATTCCTTGCTAGCTGTTTTCTGGCATGAGCAAGAAAATGACCTGACTCTAGGAAAAGAACTGGTCTTTGAGTGGATGGATGAGCCTTTCCCTGACCTGGGTAAAAATCAGGTAAATCTGAGCTGCGTGGAGCTTCTTCCACTCCTTGCCTACTTTGAGTTTCTTCCAACCATGCTTAGTTACTCTTCTCTCTGTGTGCGGGCTTTTGTGGGTGCCACTCCTATGGGCCTACCTTTCTCCCCTGCTCTTTGCTTGTACCACTCTCAGCGCCCTTGTAAAGGAAGGAGACCTGGGCAGGCAGCTGGAGAGAAGGACTCAATGTGCTCTGGCCAGCTGGAGTCCCTGGAGCCTGCTGGGGCATGCACTGGTCACCCTGGCGAGGTGTGCACCCGTATGTCTCTGTGTGTCGAGTCCTACTTTGCAACTTGGGTCCTATTTATCCATTTGCTCACTGAGCACCCTTGAGCCCTCTCAGCCCAACAGCTCTGGAATCCAGATGTCGCAGGATATTTGTAAAATTCCAGTTTCAAAAATTTTTCAAGTCAGCATAACCCGAGTCAAAATAGTTTGTTTTTTTTTTTTTTTACAGAAACATCTTTTTATTCCTTTCCTGTGTTGCATAACAAGTAGAGTGTTTCGTTGCATTACAAAATGCCTGGGCTGGGCTGCTTGCATTTTGCTGCAAAGGTGGCTGAGTGTGGAGGGAGAATGTCCAAAAAGCTGAGATCAGAAATCAGCAGGTCTTGTTTTAACAAGCCAGCTGAATTCATTACAGGCTTTTTGCTGAGTGTGCAAGCAGCAACAAAGAAGAAAACTGCTGCTAGCTCTTCCGCAGTGGCTCATGTCTGATAGCTCAGGATGATTTAACCTGTTAGACGGAAATCTGCAGAAACAAATGGGACACCTTTGGCTCTCTTCACGAATGTCTAACAACAATTTTTCCTACCTCCTGCTGGACAAAACCCAAAATACTGCATGTGGTACAGCGTACCTTTTAAAGATCAGGATTTTGTGTATATGGCCTCAGTTCTACCATTTTGTTAGAGGTTTAACTAACTCCGTAACTAATATCTAAGGTCCTGATGGTGCTGCCATTACAGTTGTTGGACTCACTTGACTGCTGTAGTAGTGATGCACGCTAATGATTAGAGGACCTCTCCATTCCCTCCTGGTGGCATTGCAGATAATGAGAAGCTTACTACTACCTGTTACTGCAAATTTTATACATCTTCCAGCTCTGCAGCAAGCCCAAGAGTAATGAAAGTAGATTCTGTTTCCATCTTCCAGGTGTCTTTACACTTATCATTTAAGAAAAAGTTTTGGTTTCTGCTTCCATGTTTGTCTGCTTTTTATATTCAGACACTGCCCCAGGGACCTTCCAGTCTCCTCAGGCAGAGCAGCAAAGGCAAGCAACCTTCTCAAGTGTTTAATTAGTTGAATTTTCTTCCAGTTGCTAACATCTCCTGTCATATCGGCATCTGTTTTGTATCTTATCATAGAAGTACAGACAATATGGCTGGAAAGGACCTTGAGAGGTCATTGTCCCTGAAGGGATGATCATTAACATCTCATTTCTGATGGGTACCTGCATAACCTGTTCTTGACAACTTGTGAGTAGATATTTCTCAATCTCTCTGAGATTTTTTTCTAATGAGAATTAATCCTTCTTTCTGCAGTATTTAATCTTATTTCTTATTTTATTATTATAAAATTATTTCTCGTTCTGTCTCCACTGAGTGTTTATTCCTTTCCTTTTTGCAGCAGCTGCCTGAGCATTTTAGGTAATACTAAGTAAGCCCTCATTTTTCTCATCTCTGTTTAACAACCTCCCTTCTTCACAGCCGTTCCAGGGCAGCTTCTTCCAGGTGCTTGATCCTTCCTGTTGCCTTTTTCTGAATGCCCACTGACAAACACTATAACTTCTTTAACTTGCTGCTGCTGCTTCATTGTTGTCAATGCTTAGCACACTATTCAGTAATGGCCAGCAAAAAAATCTTCAATATGTCTCTGTGGCTGGTCCTTTTGCAGAAACCAGTTTAAAACATACTTTTATTCTGAGATGTATAAAACCAGCTTATAAAGATAGTCACAGTCTTTGGCTTTGTTTTCTCAGTAATCCTTCTGGCAGAAATACATCAATATTTGTGCATGAACAGCTCCAAAAGTCTTCCATGTACAGACCTGCAAGCGGGAGGAAAGGCAAATAATGACCCATTTACACGTAAAAGGAGAAGTGGGTTCTTTGTGAGGAAATTGAGCAGGATTTGGAGAGATGGGTTTCCAAATGAGCCATTAAAGGTCCACACCAGAGAGATTTGGTCCTTACCAAAGAGATTTGGGGGCTGCTGCACACAGGCACACAAAACGCCGCTTTGAAGCTGTACGAACAGAGTGCTGGATGCTCAGTCTAGCCTCAGCTGGTTAGAAATGCTCAGACACCACCTGCAACATTTTCTCCATGACCAGAGTATTTTCTTTTGTCACCAGAGAGCAAAGCAGAGGCTTCTGCTGGCTCCATGCCTGTGCTCCTGACACATGCGATGCACTTGGTGATGGCTGAGGCAGATTGAGCCCTGAACTAAATCAATCACCTGGGAGAAATGCTAAGAACATCCCCAGGATCTGTATCACGGTGTGTCTTCCTTGTAAGCATCTGCTTATCACTTGCATTCCTCTGCCTATGCTGACACCTTTTACTGCTGAGAACTCAGCAGATGTGTTCATCTTTTCCAGTGTGCCTTATCTGCTGCCTGGACGCAGGGCTAACATTCTTGCGCTGTGGAGTTTTTAGATGCTGTTTTCACTAAATAAACTTTTATGAAGTGTGAAGCTGCAAGTGACATAATAAGTTTGGATCTAGAGCTGCTGTCAAGGTCTAGAGGCTATTATGTGTACATGGTGTGAAGTAATCTTTATAGTCAGGTGTCTGAACCATAGAAAATTATGGCTAGGAAGGGCTTCCACAGATCAGCCATTCTACCTCCCACCCAAACACTGGATAAACTCTACCTACAACTTCCCTGGCAGATATTTGCCTTATGTCTTGTTAAAAGTCCCCCAATGATGAAGCTTTTCACAGATTTCCTCAGGCAATTATTCCTGTGCTTGACTATACTCACTCATTTTCCTAATGTATAATTTAGACAGAAATAATGTGCAACTTATCTTCAGACAAGAAAGCAATATGATCAGAGAAAGGTAATATTTCTATCTATCTATCTCTAGTACAACTGCAATAAGAGAGTAACACACTTAAATATCTTGAAAGAGCTAACCGAGAGAGACCTGTGTAGATACATACGTGGATATGAGCATGGCAGCACCAATCCTGTCAGGGAACTATGCAAATTGGGTGGCTGGAAGTGCTGAGTTCTGACATTTTTTTTAAGTTTCTCCCTCTCTGGGCTGCAGGTGTCTTAGTCAGTGCTATGAAGTGATGCCTCCCTCCATGCAGGTTTCACAGCTCTAAGCCTTTACCTGGAGCCTCTCATTTAGTGGCAGAGGCAGATCTCACTCCCTTTCTTCAGCATAGATTGGCAGGAGGAACAAATTCTCGCCTGAAAAGTCCAGGCTCATGACGTGTGCTGAGGTTCCTTGCCTGAAGATTGCTCGCGGTTTTCCCCTGTTGCAATGCCCTGCTTGACATGAAAAAAGTTCCATTGCACTGGAAAGCAAGACTGTGAGTTTTAGACTAGCAATTAGATGCCTGTGTTGAAGCTTGGAAAGGTGGGTTTGGGCCTGGCCACAAGGATTGCATCAATATTTTATGCAATATTTGTTTCATGCAAAATGCATACACAAACTTTGGCTGAAAGAGCAGGCATCACCCTCCACCCCCAACCACTTTTCTCAGCAGTCGTGCTCACCTTCTGTGACTCACTGAACATTTCACTCTTCCACACAGTGGAACAAGTTCAGCAGGTGAAGCAGAGCCCTCAGTTACACACCCTGTGAAAGGTGAGCAATAGTGGTTTGAATCCTTTCCCACAAAGAGAACGAACTCTGTAGCCCACTTTTTGGTGGCTGCTGCAGAGCATTCAACATTTTCCATCTAGCTGCATTTTGAAGGAAAGCAGCAGATTCCACTGGATTTCACACGGATACAAATTTGGGAGCTCAGAGTGATTGTGCCTGGGGGGATTTAGACAAGCGAGGGCAGGGGCTGAGCTGCACGTTGCCATCCCAATGGGCCCAGAAATGGAGCTGCTACTGTAAGGGGACAGGTCATGCCAGAAACCCTCTTCCTTTCATGGTGAAATAAGAAGAAAAGATCTTGAGGGCCCCAGCTGCAAACAGCTGGATTTAAATTTAAATTTAGATTGCTTTCCCAAGAACTCACAAGAAAACTACAGAGCTGAAAACTTCCCAAGCCCTGATGCACTGAGCTAGCTCCTGAATGAAACTTAGTCCTATTACATCCATAATGTGCTAAGGAATGGTGACTGCTTTTAAAATTGTTATCCTGCATCTTAGAGAACAGGGCACCAATTACTTGACATAACCTTCTTGCTACTATTCATCAAATAATTTTTATCTCATTATAGTAGTTTACTACAAACTTTTCCCCAGGGAGTTTCAGACTGTGGTATTGCTAGGCGTGCTGAGTGAGTTAAGGATGCACATTTCTAATTCAGCCATTCAGGTGTATTTTAGTGCCTACTTCCCCCAGAGTCTCTTATCTCTTTTGTTTTAATTTCAGATGTGGTTAAGTTAATTCTGGAAAATTAATTAACAATCAGCAGAGAAAATCTGAGATTGAAAGCAGCTTGCATGAATGTGGCCAAAAGAAAGAGAATTCACATCACAATTAGAAGATGAAGAAAAAGGGAGACTAGCAAAATAAAACAATAGACCTCAAGAAGGTAGATTTGACAAAATTCAGGTAGTGTATCTCTAAAGTTTAATGGGAAGCCAATGAAATGGAAGGCTAAGCTAAGGAGAATGGCTGTCACTCAGAAAGGAACAATACGAAGGACAGATACAGATACGTTCAGACAGGACACAGAGGCAGCTTGCCTCTTTGTCATTTCATCAGTGTCCTGAAATGCAAGAGGAAAAAAAAAAAGGAAAGGAGGTCATATTAATAGTTAGAAGAAAAGAAGAATGAGCATTAGCAATTAGGGACAGGATCCGAAAGACCGAGGCATAAAGGAAGGTGCAACTTGGAGAAGATGGCAAATAACAGGAGATTCGACTGTAAACGGCCTTAGTAAGGGAAGAGCCAGGCAAGAAGAAGGCCTCTGCTTCACCTGCTAAACAGCTCCATCTGGAGAAGGCCAAAACATTCAGTTCTTTGGCTCAGCCTCCCATAAAAAGTTCAATGACGAGCAAATCTATAATAATTAATACCAGCTGAAAAAGTGTAAGATTTCAGCCTGGAATAGGGGAACGATGCGATAGGGAGATCTTGAAAGGTAAAATTCTTAGATGTTTGATGTTTCAGTATGGCTGATAAATTGCCCGGTATGATGTTTAGACAGGTTGAAGCAACCTCACTAAAGAACATACGGGAGGGGAACAAAAGTTCAGGAAAAACACCTGCCCTGAGGAAAGAAGGAAAGAATCAGAGAGGAAATAGGGAATAACAGGCCTTACTGACAACAACTGAAAACTAACTGTAAGTATCTAATTGATAAGAAAAATTCTGGTACTTGCCAACATAGATGTCAAGAGTAAATTACATCAATTCAACTGTATTTTCTTCTTCAAAAGGTTAATTGGTCTTATGGTTAGGGAAGAAGTAATATGCCATCTGTCCTGATTTTAATAGGGGCTTTTGACATTCCCTTTCAATGCTCTTACAAGGGCATTAAGGAGGCACAGATAGGATGAAATCGATAGAGAAGTACAAAGAAAATGCTATTTCTCCATGATTTGTTGTCCAAATGGAAGGACTGGGGTTTCTGTAAGGCCCTTCTTACATAGGTTCAACTCTCTTAAGTTTTCTACTTAATATAAGAATAATTCATGCTCACACAAATGGAACAAGAAGTAACAAGCTTAAGTTTTAGCAAGACTCATTTTAGACATTAGTAAAAACATTTCTAGCTGTAAGTAAGTGGCACAAGGAGAAGGAAACACCTGCAGAGTGTCTGTCACTGGAAGTCTGTAATAACAGCTTACACATCTGTCAGGGATGGACAACTGTAGTTGACTGAATCTTCTCTCCCTCCCTCTTTGTTTTGCTTTGCTAAAGGCATTCAAAGAAAAAAAAAAAGACTGCAAATGTAATTAAAAAAATGATTTTTCCTGACTTTAAAAAGAGAAGAACCCTCCCATTGGTTTGTGGAGTCAGGCACTTACATACCTTTGAGAATCAAAGCCTCTATCACATCAAATGTTAGTGATGTATGTGAAGATCACTATTTATCCGTATATTTTATCTTTGTTTCTAACAGCTATAATCATAATTAAATTCCAACACTGCTGTTGTGGTTCATGCTAAAGCTGCTTGCTTTGCAGTGGCATAGCTGAGACACTGATCAGCCTCTGGAACTGTTAATTAAAGGATGAACACTCATGGCAGAAAAAAATGTGCTTGTTGTGGGAGACTAAGTGTTAAACGGAACTGCAGGCATTTATCAAGATAAGCAGTAGCAACATGGAGGAAATCATTCCAATGAGTGAATATGATAAAAGAGATTCAGCAAATGCAATTATTAAAAAGAAATGTCAGCATTGCCTCCTCAGGCTCAGCATGTGCACGGGTGACCGCTGCGGTGGAGGGCTCTGTTCCGGCAAACCCCCAAAGTCTTTGCATGTCCTAATGTGAACAGACATAAAGGTGGCCTACTTGGAAGGGTGAAAATTACTGAGCAAAAGAACATGACCTGCTGAAAAATACTGACAGAGAAAGACCTGCGAGCCTGGAACTGTGAGCCGGGGGACTAGGCTTGGGAAACACAATCACCCTTGAGAAGTGCATCTGGCACCTCTGAAGTACAGCTGGGTACCTACAAACCAGAGACATCCCGAGATACTATCGATAAGCCCCAAAACAAGAAACTGTAACAGCAACTTATTGCCTGAAAAGTGGAAACAGTCTGGGAAAATAAAATGGTTCTAAAAGAACGGAAAATATCAACTGTTGGCTGTTACAGGAGAAAAATGGAATTTAACAGCATCTATTGGCTGCTTGAGGTGGTGATGTCCTATACCCTCTTATGCCTCTGTGATCTAAGAGGAACTTAATTTTTATCCAAAATGAAGCCTCTCTTTCAGAACTTCCCATGCTGTGCGTGCTTTTCCTTTCCTAAAGGAGGTTGACTCCCACACAAACTTTCTACAAAAGCTTGGATGCTCACTGGGGACGCCTGGCTGACTCCAGGCTCAGTGATGCAGATCATCTCTGAAGTGAGACTGTCTATTTATCTCACTGGACTTCCTTTGGGCCCAGTCTTGGGGGTTTGTCCTCCCACCTCTGGGATGGTTGGGTCTCCCTCTGGGATCAGATTGTCCTCTTGGGATCGTTTGGCTCCTTCTGAAATCTGTCTAATTCACATGATATCAGACAGTATTATAGACCAGTATATGTAATCTATCATAAGTATATCTGCTGCTATATTGTTGATAAGTTGCTTCACTAATAATGTTTTTAGTAACCTGTGATAGCATATACCTACTTGGTTGTTGCTATACGATTCATTGCTGCTATTATTAACCACTGCCATACTAATCATTGATACTAGATTATTGATTGCTGATCATTATTTGTAATAGCTTGATATATGTATGTAGAATCATAGAATCTTTGGGTTGGAAGGGACCTTTAAAGGTCACCTAGTCCAACCCCCCTGCAATGAGTGGGGACATCTTCAACTAGATCAGGTTGCTCAGATCCCCGTCCAACCTGACCTTAAATGTTTCCAGGGATGGGGCATTGTCCTGGTTTCAGCCAGGATAGAGCTGGTTTTCTTCACAGAAGCCAGTGTGAGGCTGTGTTTTGGATTTGGGATGAGAAACTGTTGGTAACGTGCTGATGTTTTGGGTTGTTGCTGAGCAGTCAAGGACAGTCCAGCTTCTTGTGCTGGCTTGCTAGCAAGAAGGCTGGGGGTGCACGGGAAGCTGGGAGGGGACACAGCCGGGACAGCTGACCCAGGCTCACCAAAGGGATACTCTACACCAATACGACATCATGCCCAGTTCATAAACTGGAGTTGGCCGGGGGGCGGAAATCGCTGCTGGGGACGGGCTGTCGATCGCCGGGTGGTGAGAAGTTGCTGTATTGGGCATCGCTTGTTCTTGTACATTCCTTTGTCGGTATTATTATTGTTGTTATCGTTGTTTCCTTCTCTCTTGCTGTCCTATTAAAATGTTTTTATCTCAACCCACAAGTTTTTTTTTCCCAATTCTCTCCCCCGTCCCACTGGGGGAGGGAGAGTGAGCGAGCGGCTGCGTGGTGCTTAGCTGCCGGCTGGGGCTAAACCACAACAGGCATATATTCACTTTATTAATCATAGGTATACTTGCTATTGGTGATTTTCATGGTATTTGTGCTAATCTGTAATAATGTAGATAAATTAAGAGGTTAAAAGCCTCCATGTCCTTGTGTATTATGGAGTCCTACAAACCACGGTCACAATCTCTACCCACCTGCAAGCTGGGCAGCCCTTTAGGTTCTCACATATTCCCAGGCACGTGCTTAGTTTCCCTAAGAGTACTCCATCGTGCCATTGGGAACACAAGTGAACCTAAAGGTAAGCCTGTGACAAAATGTTTTGCTGGATGTACATGAAGCTGTAAAAATCAATAGCATGCCATCAACAGACAGGATCATGTAGGTGGTTCAAGGAAGGGAAAATACACCTGCATTAATCAAATGGCTTGTCATTCACTAAAGATGTTTGGGAATAGCCTGCTCTCTTTATTCAGCTCTGTGGTCTTGCAGGGCCAGGCTACTGAGCACGCAGCTACTCACAAGGCCAGCTGCAGCTGGAGAAGCAGTCAGTGATCTGAACACTTGTCCCCAGGGAAGCTGGGGAAGAAGGGACTCTTCACCAGTGCCGCCTGCTCCTCTCCAACGCCGTGTTTGTTTATCACTGCTAAAAGTGGAGGCTCGCTGATGTAAAGCATTTAGGTGGTGTTGAGCAGAAAATATTTGTCACCAGGTCTCCTTGCCTAGCCATGAAAAAAAGCAGATTGGTGGGTACAAGTTAAATTAGTATTTAGCAAGCTAAAGTTTGAAAAAATAAACTTCACCATACATGACTTTATAAATGAATTTTAGCTTCTCCAAACCAGTTTTGTTTTGATGTATGTGGACATTGTCTAGGTAATAAATATGTATAATATAGATGTATATGGATTTTTGAAGATTAACATAACATTTTCTCATGATGCTACCAGGAGTCATTTCTGTGGCTCATGAATACATGTCTTACAGTTCCATCATGAAATCGATATAGTTACACATAGGACTACCTTGCTCTTCAAGGTTTCCTACCCTACTTCCACTCACCTAATTAGCTCAAATTGCATCAACTATCATCTGGTTTAACATGACAAAGTACCTGCTGTACCTTCAGGCCCACCTACGTACCTGCTATGAATATGTCTGCTCTAAAAAGCCAGGGAACTGAGAGCCACCTTGAAATTAAACCAAACGTACTCCTGCTGCGTGAAGCTTCAGTTTACCCAAACATCTTCCCTATAGTCGAAAGCTGTTGCAAAATGTCTTCTCTACCATTAGCTTGCAAGATCTCTGCCACTATAAGACAGCCCTCCCTTTACATGCCCTTTTCAAAAATAAATGCATCCTGTCTTTGATGGTGTTTCAGTCTGAGTTTGTTAAGTTCACGTCTCTGAAGTCGTTGACAGAAGACATTACAACAGGCAGAGTGGGAGTGGATTTACAGTTCCTGTACTGCGTTTGGAAGTGCTAGGGACAAGTTTTCACAGACTGTATGGAAGAGTCATACAGCCGAGACACTGCCTCTGTGTGTCATCTTGCATATCTTGGAAGATATGAGGCAAGTGGGGGGAAAAAACAGCCTTCAAATGAAACAAACCTTTAATGAGTGTGCTCAGGTAAAGAGGAATACAGCAGAAAATCTGATATGTGATTGATACAATAAAATTTAGTCTCCAAGACAACTTAGGCTGCAGGAAAGACTATTATTAATCTGCCCACAGTGTTATCTAGTCTTTGAGTCTTGCCTCCATAATCCAAATCATATTATTAATGTATTTGCAAATCTCACTTCTTTTATTTTATTTGGTGCTTACATTATCTCAACAGCTGTAATTTGATCTGGGAGCTTTTTATTGTCACTGATGCCACCTTTAGAAAATCATTAGTCTCTTTATAGGTTAAAACCGTAACTGAGTCTTTCCTACTTTCTTATCTTCTGTTTCATCTTCTATGCAGATGGTGCCTTTTCTTGTGAAGGTTAAATCAATATAATAGTTTTAAATATTTGTGGAAAAACTGACTGATGACTTTTTTTCCTAGATGTTCTGCTAAAATAAAATGATTCTTTTAATAGATGCAAATGTCTCTTTTCCAGAGAGCGTTCTCTAAAATCTTTATTCTGGATTACATCAGAATCGCAGGGCTCCGTGCAGGTACAGACCCTTCTGGAGCAGAGCCACGTGTGGAGTTGGAAGTAAAAGGTTTTAGTGTTGTTTTAATTTTCCAGGTGTTCACTCAGACTTGTTACCACAGAATACAAGGTAAGTAAGACATATCTGAGAGATTTCATATGGATAGTCTGTTAAATGCACGTGCCCATGCTCAAACAGTTGAACCATCTCACTATAATCAGAGAGTACGTTCTTCAATTAAATAACTACAAATATCTTTGACAGATCAGACTGTGGATCTGATCCTGTGCTGCTGAAGTGAACGCCAAATCTCCCATGAGGTCAGGATCATTCCAGAAATGTTTCATTCTAATTCTCAGTGAACAGGTAACCACGGGAGAATGGAGAGGCAGGAGAAAAAAACCCTAAAACATCTCCACACAGCTGCCAAGGTTATACTGAACCCTCTATGACAAGTCTGTATCTTGCATTACTTGCATGCCAGTGACTGGGAAATGTCGGGTTTTGTACTGTTTGTGCTGTATATTGTATTTTCTTTTCCCTGTAAGTGGAAGGAAAGAAGTCTGCCGTGGCTTCCCAGTTTTCAGGAACAATATAATTAATGAACTTTCCCGTAGCATCTGTTTTCTAGGAGTCTAGATGACAGCGTGACACCAAGGAGGTATGGACTGAGTGCGGTTGGGCCGTGTCCCCTTCAAACATGAGGATCGGAGCTCCCCTGCTGGTACCACACACCCAGCAGTGACGGCCATGGACAGAGAAGGTGCTGATACATCTGCAGCATGGTGAAATGTAAGTGTGTAGGTCTCCACATTCATTACCCCACAAATCTAGTTCCCACTGGAGGCACCTAATCTTTGTTATTACTGCGCTATTTGTCTTGAGAATTCCCCAAGTGCCCAGAGGGTGCAACTCGGCAAATGCCTAGAATGGCCTAGTACTGCTAGTGCTGAACATCTTGGACAGCCCAGTTTGGAAAAAACATTTTACCTATCTGAGACCAAAAACCAGACTAAGGGACTCCGTCCATAAGTTCTCCCAGCATACTTGCCTGGCAGCACCAGGGCCAGACTCTACAGAAAACGCAGTTGTGGCCACCACCTTCTTTTCAAGTTTAAAGACCAGAATGTACTTTTATGATATTTTTTTTTTTTTCACTTTTTGAAGTTGTATCACTCTGAAGGCAAGACAGGAGGATATCCTAGCCTAAAGAAATCGCCACTCCAGCGAAGAGCGCACTTGCCTGAGAGAGGAAGGAGGCTGCGATTTCTCTCTGCTTCCCATTGTTTGTACATTTTGCCTGTAACTCTTTCATTTAAAATGCATAGCAGTTCTTGGACCAGGAACTGGAACCAAAGATTCTCTGTTTCATGTCCAGGTGTGCAGCCTACCCAGCAAATTACACCCCTGAAGTCTTTCTTGCTTGCTTCCTAGTCCAATGAACCTCAAATTCTTCTTTGGTAATGAAGAGACTTTCCAACAATGGAGGTCTGAGTCTCCTTAAGCAGAGAAGGAACTAAATGTGGACTCATGTGAGCAAGCTCTGCCTCCTGCACAAGGCAGGTGCCTTTGTCTCTGGCCACGGAAGAAAACAGTTTCTACTCCAGTACCACAATAAGAAAAAGACAACCCCAAAAAAACCTCCCACCCTGTACACTTCCTAGCTATCAGCCATTTTCAGCTCAAGAACTTCCTGAGACAGATGTGATTTATATTTAACAACTGTCAGTGAATTTCATTGAATTGGCAACTTCAGTCTCCTCTACACCCTTTTTTTGAGATCTCGTTTTACATTTCTGCTAGCAATAGGATTCAAGACACATTGCCATTCTTCAGCTTTGCCTAATTTTAAGGACTTCCAGCTGAAGACTGCTCTGTTTTTAGGAGCCCCTAGTTCTTGATGTTTATCGCATGGGAAAACTAGCAATCAACTCTCTATTCTGGATTCCCAAGGAGACATAATTAACATGACTTCAGTTGGGGTGCGTTGAATATTGCAATGAAAACTTCAGGAAGAAGAAGAAATAAATACTAGTAACAGAGTCTGCTGGAGTAACTAACTTGAGTATAGAGCTGGGCTGGCATTTACTAAAATGCCAAGTATTAGGCTTGTTGGCAGGTACACAAGGGGCAGAAAGAAATACTTCTGATAGAGTAAAAAGTACTAGTTATTCGTTTTCCATGATATTTAAATAAAAGACAGAAGAAATTAACTGGAGTGTGCACTAGTGGAAAACATATTTTCTCTCTCAGTTGATTTGGTTGACTGAATAGCAGTGTTCCTCAGTGTCAGATACACAAATGACTGTTGATGGGAATCATTATGTCTGGGTTTGCACTTCCTTTCAGTGGAAACTGCTATTAAGATCTAAGTGCCTACAGAAGCAAAGCTTTTAGCCTCCCCCTGCTATGACAGTTTCTCATTATGAATTCCATTTCAACATAGTGAGCCGAACAAGGTGCACAGATGAAGTGGGATACAATTTACTTTTACACAACTAATACATTGCTAATTACGCCTGAATAAATATTGAAACAGGAATTTCTAATAATATTAACCATTACTCTCTTTTAAATGTGTTTTGCTGGGGACTGTTCAGAACTGTAATCACAATTTCAAGTATAATGAAGCAGAAACAAAGGGAGTTTTTATTATTTTTAGCTTTCAGTAGTGAAGATAAAATAATAAATATTTTTTAGCTGTTTGCCTACAAGAGGCCAATGCAAACATCCAGTAATATGTGGAGGTTTCTGCCATTAATAAGAAACAAAGTCATCCTGATGAACTCACAGACCTGAATTAACTTTTTTTTTTTAATTCTGGAAAAGATACAGAAAATTTAAAATCTCTACAGAAGCTTTCTATATGGCTGTATAGAAACACTACATAGATGTCATCCTGCCTGTTCATTGTGAGGGCTGGAAAAGAATGACCTTTCTAAAACTAGAAAAATCCCCTGCAGTTACTAATATAAGCTGGTCCCAAACTAGGACCTCTTGTCCCTTTTGCAGCTACCTACTGCTGTTGCCCTTCTCTGGCCAGCCCCTCTCCTACCTTCCCAAGGTATCACACCCCATGCATTCCCCAGGTCAACACATCTCCTCAACTGGAACTCTCTTTCTGCAGCTACTTGTCCTCAGCCACGGTCCCCCCTGCCAGAAACAGCATTTGGAGCTTTCCTTTTGTCCAAAGAGGCATTTGTGACTGAGGATAGCTGGAGGAAGGAGAGTGTAGCTGTCTTGCAACACCATCGAGAAGTCATAGGAGAAGAGTTATATCATGCTGATCCACACTAGAGTAACTTGCTCATTTAAAGTCACCCCGACTGGTACTGAAAGCGCATTGCAGATGCTCCGGGACCTCTCTCTCCTTTTGCTACTCGCTATGAGGAAGCAGAGCACCTTGGGGCCTGCCCAACAGCCTGTGCAGATGTGCTTGGCAGCGTGCTAATGCTGGGCATGTTCTGGATGGCGTGCTCTAGCAGGGCATCTCCAGACACATTACAGGGAGGGCAGGAAAATCTTCTCCCGAGAACACTGTTGAAGCAATCCTTAACCAGCGGCATTGACATAAATAGCAAAACTTTAGTCAGTAATGCATTGGCACGTAACCTCTAGGGCACTACCTTCCTGGGCAAGGTCACAAATACAGTGAAACATTTTATAGGATGCAGCACACAGACCTGTCAAATAATGAAATAAGGGTATGAGTTACCTATCCACGCTTGGACAGGTTCTGAAAAATATAGTCTCAATATGCTGTACGGTATAGGGACAATGCAGACACAGCTGGTGAAGTTCCTTTACATCATCACAGCACATTTGGAGGTAAAATACTGGGCTTGGGCTCTCTTTGAAAAACGAAAGAGTTGCATCTCAAAGATCATAAAGAGCTACTCATTTGTGTCTGGGTTTGTGGTCCCAGAGCTGTTCTATCTGCGTACAATCGATACCTGCTTGCCCAGAACACTATCTGGTAGGTTGAAAAAAAGGCTTTAAAAAGCCATGTCCTAATTTATGATAGCAAAAATCTAGGGAAAATTACTACAGCTTTAAATGCAGTGTAATCTGATCACTTGTATGGCTTCTATCTTATTTTAAAATTTAGATTCATGTTCTTGTAATAGATACCACAATCTTCAATATAATTACATCAACAAGGAGGGAATGTTAATGGTGCTGACACAAGTTCCATTTAAAATTTCTTGTCCAGTCACAGAAACACAGAGCCCAAGTCCTCAAAAATTTGTGGTATAATTCTTTTGAATAATTCTCAGATACGTTTTTAGTTGCACCCAGCAATAATTGCAGAGAGCTGAAGGAGGATGGGAGGGAGGAGTGGAAAAGTGAATCTTATCTATAAAAAAGGCACCCTGGGCCTTCTGGTGTTTTCCGGGCTGCGTCTGCCATCTAGTGCTTTGCCAGGCAGGGTGAGGTGCGCGGCTTACTTGGAGTCTGCATCAATCTTCTCCGAGACTCAACTCCGCCAGTGTATGCGGGCAGGGTAAATAGTACAGAACCACCTCTCCAAGGGACAGCAGAGGAGGAAGGTTTAACACAGCAAGTTGAGGAAGAGCTCCTAAGAAATTAGTGCTCAAGTATTGGAGGTAGCACCATTTCCTCTGAATTAACTGCTTTACATGGTCATAAGCGTGGTCTCTACTGAGCTAAGGACAGACATAACAAAACATAAACCTTGACCTTCCACTGCATAAAAAGGGGGTAGGCTTCTGCTCTTCTCTACTGCTGTGGTACAGTAGTTGCTGTTGTATTTTGGGTTTCCTTTCCCTTATGTGGGTGTACAGAAGGCCCAATTCCCAACTAAAGCAACATTGGTGTAGGGAGAATGATCTCAGAGTAAAAATCATCACTGCAACTGTGCAAACCAAGAGTGAGTACGACACACAATGTATAAACTCAAGCTAACGTAGCAACATAGGCTATACGCTTCTAGAACAGGGTGTACATACACCATCACTTTTAGCATCTTACCAGCTTGAATTGTGCTGGGAAATGATTTCTGCTCTACTGTGGGACAACTAATCCATTTTCCTCAAACAGACAAGAGTTTGTAGCTGTTTCAGACAGTGGCATAACATGTGCTTAGCTGAGCGCAGTCCTCCAATCTGTTGTTCGGGATGCTGCACACAGTTTTGAAGTGTGTCAGATTTTGTTTGCCCTGTTGTTGTAGCAAGCAGACAGTGGATAGAGGGCACAGAGGACATTTCAGAAGCTCCTGCTGATCTTTGAGAAGCTGCAGATCTTTGTGTGAAGATTGTACAAACCAAAGAGTGACGTGACAGGCTGCATTCATGGTCACTTTTGGTGCAGGACAAGCAGCAATCCAGAGATTGAATGGATTATGTTGTCCAGGAGATCTGGCTGACTCAGGGCCTGGTAGAGGCTCTTGAGGTGTCACATCACTGACAATATCCTTCTGATGCCTGGAGTTTGTGCAAACAAAGGAAGTCATGCCAACTGCTGTCAATCCAAAAACAATGTGCTGCTGGCAAGTTGCCTGTCAGCACTTTAGCAACAGAATCAGACTTGTGAAACAATTACTTCACCCACAGGTAATGAATAGAACTGAATTAGCTGCTGGCTTTGAGAGGATGGGAAGAAGCTCAGGAAAAGAAAGAAATTATTTCTTTTAAATTAAAAAAAAATTAAATTAAATCATACTAACATCACAGGTTGATGTTTTGTATCTAGTCACAATGTCCAGTTCACACCTAGGCATTAGACTATGCATAATTAAAACCACAGCTTTGGGTCACCGATATTATAAGGAATAGTCCATATTTCATTGGGGGGGCAGGAAGGGGAGGGATTTTCTGCAGGGCTGCTCAACAGCATGAATTGGTTATATGGTCACAGCCAGAAGGTAGTGGTCAATGGCTCAATGTCCAGATGGAGAATGGTGAGGATTGGTGTCCCTCAGGGGTCTGTATTGGGACCAGTACTCTTTAATATCTTCATCAATGACAATAGACAGTGGGATCGAGTGCACTCTCAGCAAGTTTGCAGATGACACCAAGCTGAGTGGTGCGGTTGACACACCTGAGGGATGGGATGCCATTCAGAGGGACCTGGACAAGCATGAGCAATGGGCTCATGTGAACCTCAGGATGTTCAACAAGGCCAAGTGCAGGGTCACGCAGCTGGGTTGGGGAAACCCCCAGTATCAGTACAGGCTGTGGGATGAAGGGATTGAGAGCAGCCCTGCCGAGAAGGACTTGGGCGTACTGGTGGATAAAAAGCTGCACATGAGCTGGCAAGGTGAGCTCGCAGCCCAAAAGGTCAACCATATCCTGCGCTGCATCCAAAGCAACGTGGCCAGCAGGTCGATGGAGGGGATTCTGTCCCTCTACTGCGCTCTGGTGAGACCCCACCTGGAGTCCTGCATCCAGCTCTGGAGCCCTCAGCACAGGAAAGACATGGACCAGGTCCATGGAGCATGTCCAGAGGAGGGCCACAAAAATGATCAGAGGGATGGAACACCTCTCCTGTGAGGACAGTTGGGGTTATTCAGCCTGGAGCAGAAAAGGTTCCGGGGAGACCTTATAGCAGCCTTCCAGTACTTAAAGGGTGCCTATAAGAAAGATGGGGACAGACTTTTTAGCAGGACCTGTAGCTATAGGACAAGGGGTAGTGGTTTTCAACTAAAAGAGAGAAGATTTGGACCAGATAGAAGGAATAAACTTTTCACAATGAGGGTGCTGAAACACTGGCCCATGTTGCCCAGAGAAGGGGTAGATGCCCCATCCATGGTAACAGGGCTGGACAAGAGCCTGAAGCCTATGGCTTTGTCTTTGGCAATATTTCATTCTGGGAAAAGCTCCGAAGGATTGAATCTACTGGAACACCTTGCTTTGAAGAAGGAGCAAAGCTTTGCAGGTTGTCACAGAAAACAATCACAAACTATCAGCAAATCAATAAATGAAGAGGGCTAGTGAACAGGAATAATAACCAGGGCGGTAGACTAAGGCTACCTCCCCTTTTTCAGACATATCAGTGCTAAAAAGCCATGTTAGCTATTTTGTAGTATTGATCGTTTACCTTGGGCTAAAAATCAGTACCCCTACTCTGATGACCTTTGTTAAGAGTAGCAGCAGGCCCTGGAGCAACTATAGCAATAATGTTGAAACCACTGAAATCCACAAAGTAAAGATGAAGGGACTGGTTAAATTTGCCCATATGGTCCTTTAATTTCCAGTAATATTTCTTGGAATTTTTTCACTTGCTCCAGTTGCTGAATCTGTCTGCCTGCTGTCCTCCTTCTTGCACTTGCAAGTTTTCAGTGTTACTCAGAGTTGAGATTCAAACCATAGTAGAATTTGTCAGATGAAGTCAGGAGATTGTCACTGAAAGGCTATGTAAGAAAGCTTCCTGTATACCAGACTGTTGGTGTCTTCATGAAGAATATTCATTATCTTAATTTGATAGTCTGCCTGTTCAATCTGTGGTAACTGGTTTTCTTTTCCAATTGTCTCACTGCCCAGCAAAATGTATAATGTATAATATTTGTAAATGTATAATTTCATCTTAAATTATAAAAAAATGTAAGATGATTATCTCTGTCACTCCATCTTTCACAGCAACAAAACCAGGCATTTTATTGTCTTGAACATTCAGAGACTACCCCGCCTGTATAATATCTCAAAAGCATTTTGATTACACAGCAATCATGACTTCTCAGTTTTACTACAAAATTCACTTACTACAAAAATTTGCCAAAATTGCAGGCTAGCACAGAACCAGAAAGAAAATGCCTTTAAACTTAATGACATTTTGGTGTCTTTTCACATGATGAATGAAGTGGCTGCATCTTAGATGAAGAGTTATCTGGGAAGATAATGCTTAGCAAAGTAACAAACAAC
Organism: Phaethon aethereus; assembly: GCF_964289735.1. Lineage (NCBI taxonomy): Eukaryota > Metazoa > Chordata > Aves > Phaethontiformes > Phaethontidae > Phaethon > Phaethon aethereus. The sequence goes on along the minus strand of NC_138582.1, from coordinate 32,671,732 downwards.
AGGGATTTCTGATCCCCCTGAAAGGAAGACTGAAAGTAAAAAGAAAGCAGACAACTGATAAAACCTGCCATTTAGAGTAAAAAAAATTAGTCTGTCTCCAACGCAAACAGAGTGAGAGGGCCAATGGGAAATGAACATAAATTTTTCCTCAAAGAGAATTATTAGGAAAGATAACAGTGAGAAAGCTACATGCTTCAACAATTCACAGGCAAGATACACTGAAGTTTGAGCTCTGAGGTTGGAGATGGTTAATGCACCAGTGATCTCATTGGAAGGTGTTGGAATATTCACTCTGAAAACCTACTGCAGGTGTATACATAATCCCACTTATCTAAAGGCGCAACAGTTTATGACCTATGTACATCAGAGGCCAAGAGGAGAAAGTTTGCAACTCAGATTAAGTTTGATGCCCACAAATCCAGCTTGTTAGGACCCAGCACTGTACTCTGATGAATGTTAAGAAAGGAAGCACATCTGCAGTCACTGCTGCTAAAGCTTATTTATTTCGAATGTGTTCTCTCACAAAAAATACTTCTCAAGTATTTTTTAGACATATCTCCATTTTACAAATAAGTCAGTTTAAAAAAAAATATGCAGAATTTGTTACACAAAAGCTACAGAAACGGTACAGTAGACATACTTCTCCAGAAATAATTATGAACCCACATCATTTACAGCAATGAAATACAGTGAAATGCTCAAAAAGTTTCTATTCTTGTCAATGGGAATTTAACAAGTAAAATTACTGTACAACTGGCTTTTTGATGAGACTTAAAAATAGGAGGCTGATCTCATTAATGTTAATCATCTGGCATTAGATACTTCAAATTAAGTATTTCTGCAAAATCTGCAAAAATCAACTGATATAAAAGACTGAAATTTATAATAAAAGACCTGTTGAAACTTCAAGACAGAGAACACCATTTTCCAAAATAAAAATAGTGGGACAGCAGTACAAAAAGTCAGGTTTTCCAAAGCATTGCTGTATCTTGACTGGATCACCAATGAGACAACTTTCTTTAGGAAACTGTAGACATGGAAAAATCAGTCTAAAATTTGATCTAAGTTAAATCTTTTTTTTAAAGTGCATTAATTATTTGAACAGTACACTGATACTTTTAACAAATCTTAAATACAAAAATTCAAAGAACCAGTATAGTTTTCAAAGTTTAGGACTACTGACACCAAGAATAAAATTACTAGTATTTCTTAGATTTATAAATCCTTCAGGTTTAGATATGTATCATCTTTTGTGCCTGTACACTGTAACACAATGGAAACCTGATCCCGGTTGGTCACTACTTTCATAACTTAGAGAAAATTATGTAAAAAAAACTGGACTGTGGACCTATTTTTTTGCCAGCTGAGTTACTGAAACTCTCTTGGATTTCAATGCTTCCTTAGACTTTAAAACACACTCATCCATGGAGAAACGCAAGCAAAATTAACAAGAATTATAACTGCCAAGAATAAGATAGAGGACCTACTACCAGCTGATTCCAATGGTCAAATGCAAATCATACTTCATCGTAATTTAGAGTATGTCCATTTGGTGATGGAAGGTGTGCTCAGATCTGGGAGATACACGTATTTTCTGGCACAGTAACTATTATTTTTGCAACTGCAATGAATTTGCAAGCATACTGGCCACAAAAGAGGCTAAAGAAGAGATTGTGTTTCTCTACCGTAAGAAAGGTAGAACAATGACTACAAGAACAATGACAGCTTAGTAATAAAGGCTTTAAATTAGAGCCAAAACTACAAGCAACTAAAAAACATTTGGAAATGTGTGAACTACCTCTGCAAAAAACTGTAACAAGGTAAGGAAATGGATACACTGATGACACTGAAGAAAACAACAGATGAGATAGAAAAAGACAGGATAAACAGTAATGCCTTCATCTTTCTGGGTTCAGGATCAGATGTGATGATGTGGTGTTAAGACAGTGAATTTTGTTTTGTCACTTATGGAATTAGATATTTTTGTTTATCTATACATCAAAGAGTCTCTTGCTATGCCTTCCAGTATAGTGTAAAACTTGAAAATATTAGCTGTATGTATTTGCTTCTTTTCATAGAACTTTATGTAATCATGATGTTAAATAAAATACTTAACAGTAAAAGCTTGCTTAGAATGTTGGTCCAATCTCAAAACACAACTTAGCTGTCACATCAGTATTAAAAGACTATCATCAATTTGTCTATCTTTTTATCAGGTTCAAGGTATAGAACAACCACCACATGGGAGTATGACATGACATTATATAATTACATTTAAGGTGTAGTTTTGGTATTCAGTTAGTTGCATCATCCCTTTTCAGAGGAATTATTTGAAGTGCTTTGGCTATTCTCTCTCCTATAGCTCGACTACTTGCTGCAATTATTCTTCGAGACATCAAATCAAATGGTCCACCTAGAAATCAAAGCAAGCAAAGTAATTAGCTTATATCTGGAGAAAATTAAAAGTTGGTATGAAAACGAGCACAAAAAAGTCAAGTATAAATGATACATTACTGTTTAGGAACAAGTTTTGCCCCTGGATAAAAATGCATTTAACACAACAGGTATCTCATATGAGCTACATTTAAATTATCTTCAGTGTATGTTTACTGTCTTTTTTCACTCTTCCAGGTGCTTAGCCAAGGGAGCAAAGGTTCTTTTGTAATTAAGAACATACAGTTGACTCTCTCTTTGTCTATTAACTGGATCGAACTCTTATTCAGTAGTGGTAATACGGAAAGAGGACTGAAAAACATCTTTGCCTTCTCATTTCAGCTATGTTTTGCTCCCAGTTAGCTATTTAAAAGGACAAAAGAGTATCACGCATGCCCCTGTATTTACCTGATACATCTAGCAGTACTCCGCCTGCTTCAGTAATGATGATTCCAGCCCCTGCCATATCCCAGCAGTGAATCCCCATTTCGTAATAGGCATCAGCTCCACCCGTTGCTACTAGGCACATGTTCACAGCTGCTGTACCAACGGCTCTAATCCTAAAAGAGACATAGTTGTTTTTTTAATTGAGAACAGTTTGTAAGGAAATCACATCTGTGTACATTGCGCAGAGAACACAGAAGCCTCATATGCAAAGTGAACTGAGCTAGAGAAAACGTGATGGAATGCTGCAGTGAAACAAAAAATTGGGAATGAATTTTCGCTTAAGCAGCTTGAAAAGCTCTCCAAATACAGCAAACTTCCAGAAATTACATTTATGAATTCTGTTACACAATTTTGTTTTAGAGCGAAAACACATCTTAAACAACTTCTTAACTTAAAACATATTATATAAGATAACTACCCATGAAACAATAACAGATATTCTACTTTGCTTCTTGAATACCAGAATTCAAGTAGAGTGTACTGTTCTCAGTGTTGAAAGAAGTTACTTCAGTTTCTCTGGTGCTACTCAGTAAGCATCTTTGACTTGCAAAAAAACACTAAAAGCAGTAATCACAAAAAATAAATTACACAGCATAAATTTGGTCTGGATAACTTCATCAAAATTTGTGTTGTAACTTCTGTTACAAATTCCAGTTTCTTTTGGAAATGTTGACGCACTTAGTGCGACTTGTACAAATAATTGCAGTTATTTCAATTATCAGTAAAATGTACGTTAAATTGTAACTGACAGCAGCTAAGTTACTGCAAGAAGCAGCTTAAATCAACTCCAATCTCAATTTATCATTTACAAATACCAAAGTTGAATTGACAACATACCTAAAATGTATTTCCTACTTACTCTTTAGCATATATTCTTTTAATAACATCAGAAGGCTTTTTGAAAGTAGAAAAAAATCTACATGTTAAATGTCAAAACAAGAATCCTGACAATCTCAACATAAAACTATGGCCCCTTTTAGGTCAGAAACATGAGTAGGGTTGAGGAACAAAAAAACCTATCTACTGAAACCACCTTGAAACATTTACAGAAATGTAGGCTTTGGCTTATCTGGAGGAGAGGAAGCAGGGAATGTAACTAAAATAAGTGCAGTTCATGGACAATTTCAACTACTTGGACAAATTCAAAAAAATTGTACAGTGTTGAAAGAGGAAAGGGAGATCTGCTTTTGTCTTCTGATATATATAAAAAAACCCCAAGAATTTTCACTAGTAAACACAATACTTTTTAGTCCTACAAAACCAACATGCTTCGCTTTTCAATACTGATTGTTAGGGTTTTCTTATATATGTCCCAGCTTGAAAAAGTTAAACACACTTAGTTTCTCTGCAGAAGCAACTAGACAAAAACATTTAAATCATATTTCACATTTAAGGTGTCAAATGTAATGCAACCAATCCTTCCTAAAAAGATCATATTTACATATTTACAATATTAATACTATCAGTACATATAAAAATTAGGAAGTATCTTACCCATGAATAGGAATACTGAGAAGTCTTTCCATGTTAGAAAGAATTATTTTTATAGTCTCTGGATCACGATTTGATCCCAATTCTGTTACTAAAAGGGATTTCGTAATATCTGGAAAAAGAAACAAACCCTCACTTTTCCAACAGAGTTTACTTCACTGTTTTCTTACAAAAATGAATATAAATACGGTATTTTAATATTATATATATTGAATGTATAAAAATCTGTTCTTACATGGAAACAGCAGGAGAAAATAAAATACAGTGAACAAAGCATGATCCGATTCAACTGTGCATATACATTAATCGATGTCAGTACTAAATAAAATTCTATTGCTATAAAAATTAGAACAGTCTTCAGATATTTAAAGGTCTCACTTTAAGTGCAGATTTTACTTTACATACGGTAGTAACTGTACAAGAGTGATACTGATTTAAACCACTAGTTCATACCTGGAAGACGTTGAATTGTTTGGTAATTTGTTACAGACTCTGAAGAACAATCGCAAGCGGATTACAGACATACAAAAAACCACAACCACAAACAGGGAATAAAATCTTCAATGGCTGAGTCCTGATTTTGCAAAGATCACAAGTATGTTATATGCATCAAAGAGAACATAAAAGCTGCTCCTCAAAACTGAGCCACCCATGGCCAAAAAAAAACAACCCCAACTCTTTGCAAAAAAAAACTATGAGCAAAACAGGAACACATCCAGGTCTAAAACTGTTGATTCCTCATCTGCAAAATGAATGTAATTACTAGAAATAAGCTGCTCCATTCAGATTACCTTCTTGGCCTGATACTTGAAGTTTCTGACCATTGCAAAATGCACCTTTTCCTTTCCTGGCAGTATACATCTTGTCTTCTATACAGCTATACACAATTCCAAACTCTACCTGCAAGAATAAATAAAGGTACCTTGATGTTTTTTTCTTTTCTATTTGCTGTGAAAATACAGATCTTAGTTATAACTAGCAACGAGGAATTAATTTAGTTTTGACTGATTAGATATTAAGTAATAAAAAGGATACCTTTTTGTTTACAACAAAGCCAATTGAAACTGCCACAAATGGAAACCTACAAAACAAAACATTTCACTAATTTATAGTGAGATACTTTGCTTCTTTCACTACCATGCTTACTTTTAATAAAAACAATGTTCAATTAAATGTAATGTATATTTAAAAAAAAAAAAAACTTGGACTATATAGGAAATACTGGTTTTCCGAAGTTGTAAGATTTACTATGAAAAGACCGAACAACACTGTTTACCATTTAAAATACAAACTTTTCCACCCACTGAAACTAAGCCTGTTACAACTTAGGGATTGTCATCCCTGTTACAGCTGTTACTAGCTTAGGGACTGTCATTTCATAGCCAAATTATATAAGCAAGCCTCTTTGCTACCAACTTTTCTCAGAAGGAACAAGCTGGCCAAAATGACCTCATCAAAAGAAGCAAGTCATTTGTCCTCCCAAGCAACAAGACAGACAGATAGAGTCTTTCTTGAAGACTGACAGCAGTGGGAATGTATAGGAAATAGTGGGCTGCATCTCGATCTAAGTTTTTATCGATCAACCATTTATTTTTTATTATTATTTTTTACTCTTCAAAATTTTCTGTTCCAAAACATTTGCTTTAATTACTAGCTGCAAAAAATGCAGACTTTTAAGTCTGTAAATCCAGCAAAATGGGTTATTTTCTTATAGCTTTTTGAATATGTTATTTATTAGGATTCAGCAGACCTTTTTAATGCTGTGGTACACATAACGACAGCCATTTCAAAACTGGAATCAAGTATGCTCAGAAAAGCTCATCAGGGCCAAAATCTATCATGTTTCAAAGACAGAAGGAACAGGCAGTCAGCATTACACTGAAAGTCTCCTCCTCACCCTGGTGCAAAATACCACTAGAAAATTACTGGTGATATTCTGTGCTTTCTTTCATGGTAGCGGCTCCTAGATCTCTATGAATTTGAAATTTCTTGGAAATGGGCACCTGGAGCTGCTAATGCCTCTCTGAAGATGCTGCAACTCCTAATTCTGAGTCCTGTTGCTTTACTGTTAAAATCCACCCACCTATCTTTGGCACTTGTGCCAAAGGCTGCTGACCCCTGCTATATGGTACAGGCCTCTCATGGAACAACTGCTGTTGGTTACAGAGTGAGACCATTATAATACTTACAGAAATACTAAGATGATTACAAAAACTGCCCAGTGGCTCTCAATAAATGCAAACAGCAATTCGTAACTATTAACAAGTTCATACTATCTCTTTTAAAGCAATTTGAAAGTGAAAAAACCTTACTTTCATGGAACAAGAGAAAGAAAAAAGGTAATCAGTTGAAGTTGCTAGCAAAAAAATGAAAGGTGGACCTGTGTACGAAGTTGGTAGTTCCATCAATAGGGTCTATAATCCATGTGGGGTTATCTGTCAAAATGCTGCCCACTCCAGCTGCAACAGATTCTTCTCCGATGAAGCTAGAATAGCAAACACATTTAAAAGATACAAAGAAATTGTTTAAAGTGTCTGAATTACAACACTGTCCTTGAAATTAAAATTCTTAAAGTGAGATGCAGGTTTTTGTACCACCAGTGATCATATGTAAAAAGCAGAGAAATACAGAATTTATCTGGAAAGCACCAACCACATCTGACAAAACTTGCATCAATATTTATGATGCTAGAGGTAGGCACAATATGTGGGGAAAAGAACTTCACATTTTAATATCCGTTACTGGAATTTAGCATTCAGAACATAGACATTTTCGTAATTTTTTCCAGTAACAGCATCATCAAATTTTGGTCAGAATACTTGTAGCTATTTATACCTTTCAGTTTATTTGTGGTATAAACCACTACTTTTTAGCTTCTGTTTTAACTGAAGAAAGCCTTCATGGTCATATGCATCTGGTTAGACTACTGCAGTAACTGTTAATTTGTAGTCTGATTTCAACCCAAGTATGACTGAAAGTTGTTGGTCTCAAAACTGTTTAGTGTTACAAGTATTACAAAATGGTAACATAGTAAAGGGATGAAATTCAAACCTGAGCTCCTCCTGAAAAAGATTGTAGAGTGCATGCTCAACCCTAATACCAAACCCCAGGGATATACAAGGCACAGTGCCACTGGAACCCAAATTTCACAATTTTTGCTGCTCATGAAAGTAGTTGTTTTGAACTGCAAAATTACTGGGATGAATAATCAATCAAATTATCGATTATTCCACCCAAAATTATTGGGTGGAATTCTCTTCCATGCCTTTTGCACGTTGTTAAATTTGTCATATATTACTCAACTTAGGAAAAGTATGCATCACACACATGCTCTCCTCCACAAACATGTAAAATGAGAACTGCTGAGTGTAAACAAATAAGGTCCCTTCAATATTGATTAGGTGTTTTATGATTAACTATGGAAATGAAGATGATTGCTCAGAAAGAAACTGTGTGTTTCCAAAAAGCAGCTGAACTTCACAAAGAGGACAGAGAAACTGAATAGTTATTTAGGTGGATAAGCAATTCATCAGATAAAGAAATTCAACATGTCTAATGTGATATCAATTATCTAATATAAAAAGAAGCTAAAAATATTCTAAAATGTTTATCAATGCCACAGAAAATGTTATTTTAAGATCATTCCACAAGTCTGTATGCTTACACTAATTTGGTTAGGTTACTGACATTTTGTATCACCTCAGTTGTTCCAATTCTATGCCTATTTATTATGTTTCACATATACAGCTACAACAAGAAAATCTCCAAGAAAATGCAAGAAAACATTAGGAAACCCACTGTAAGGAAACTTCATTAAACTTGAGCCATTACGTCAAAATGGGAAAGAAAGTCCCATGTAAGTAAAAGTAAGTACAATACATACAATTCACCCTTCAAGAATACATTTATTTCGGGAAGGAGGAGAGGCGGGGGGAGGAAGAGCAATAAAAAAAAAAATTCAGTATTTTGTATGACAGACTTTCAGTTATGCAGAATCAGAAGACCCTGTGTTGTTCTAAGGATGTTTGATGTTCTTAAACTATATGGGGTTTACACCAAAGGCACACACAGTACCATGGGATCCATCCAGTAGACAGCGAAGGCATGCTAGTTTCAACAGCAGAAAAGAAATTTGGGTTCTGGATATCTTGGGGTCACCTTTGATTCTCCAACACAAATAACCAAGAAGTTATTTACAGCTGGCTTTACTGAAAGTGACTTTCAGTGTAAGTCTTGAGCAAGGCTAAACTCATGTCAATAGACACCTTGTTATGTTACTACAGCCCTGGGCACAACTTCAACCTGTTACTACTCTAAAATACTTAATATAGCGAGGGCAAGGGAGAATTCCGTAACTTTCCAGCATGCCAATCGTAATGAAATTTTACCAAGCAAAATCATGAACTTTCCATTTTCTTCTTCCAGTCACCTCTCCCCTCCCTCTATCAACGGTGTATTTGGTAAGAAGTCGTACCTGTGAGAAGGATACTTTTCTTTTATCAAAGAAATAATGAAGTTTTCTACTTTTTGATCAGTTTCTGTCACTAGATCTACTGGTGAACTTTTAGTCATAACAGATATTTCTTCTTTGAGTGCTCCACGGATTACCTGTTAACAAAAGGGAAAAAAAAAAAAATCTTTCTTCATTAACCATATGGGAAATATGAGTTTTCTGAAAAACGTGAGCATCATTTTTATTGTAATTTTCTATACTGCACGTACAAAGCACTGACAAAACCTGGATTTAACTGCAGAAGCTGGGGCTTACTCTTGCATCTAAATCCAGCCCCTACTCAACACAAAGTCTTGCATGACTTTAAATCTAAGTACTACAAGAAGATGCACTGGTACATGAAACTGAGCCTATTTTGTTAGGACAAGTTTTAGATTTATAAATTTAAATACCAGAGTTGAATGAAACACTTAGACTGAGCTTAAGTCAGCTATTTTTAGCCAGACACTGCATTTATGATCTCAAAACTATCAGAATCAGCTTATGAAAGAATCCACAAATGCCTCACAGACCACAAAATTATTTTACTATAACTTAGAAAGATTTTGTGAGGAAAGACTTTGATGAGGTCACTGCAAGGACAATGTTCTGAAGATTCTGCCGCTCCAGGGGACAGAATTAGTACATGTGCCATCTTGTCTGGCTGCAATAGCATTCAAATGAGCAAACTACCTAAAAAAAACCCTATTCAAACCGAGCAGAACTACCAAGAACTGAACATTTGGTAACCACTCTTACGCTGAGGCTCTGCCAAGATGTACAAACTCTTTCATGTTCTAAGCCATCTCAGATCACAAACAGGCACCACCGCAAGGGATGCTTCTTATTTACAGAAGTAAAGCAGTCTTCATGAAGAGGACTTAATCTTGTGCCAACAACAAGCCACGGTATAAAGTTGATTGAGGTGTTCACAAGAAAGACTGTCAAAAGCTTTCAGGTGGTAAAATAATAAGGTAAACAGGTGCAGTGTAAGGGGAAAAGCAGAGATGCTGTTTGTTTACCACACTTGAGAATTTTCCAACTTTTTAAAAATCAAATTTAAGGAACAAAAGATACTCCTCAGTCTTTAATTGGACTCTTGTGCAAAGAAAAGTGCAAAGGTGTTTTCTTAAATTAACCAAGTTGTAAACATGAAAGATACTCCAATCTTGAACTTGAACATCAATGAACTATTCTGCTAATTAATGTTTTTGACAAAATACTTCTCAGAAGAATATCCATCAAACTCCTTCAAAAGCTATATGCATACTAGACTCAATAAATAATGTTATTATTTATAAATAGTTTATACTTACCTCCCCAGCTTTCCTTGCTAAAGCAACTGCATAATCCATACATTCTTGCCAAGGATCTGCCATCTTTTCTTAGATATACAGCCTACCAAAAGGAGGTAAATTAAGACAAAAATTATTATGGCTATTTTTTTTTTTAAGAATTCTAATTTGCTACTCCCCCTGCTCTGGACTGCACTGCTGGAATATGGAAGTTTGTCCTGTCCTTTACTCTGAAAAAAACCCCAAATTTCAAAAGTATTAAAAGCTTAGTCAAATTACCAGATTTCTTCCCCACATTTTGTGATTATCAAAAAGGCATACTATAAAAACATTAACAAGTACAGAGCCTCTATCTTGAAAGATACATGCATAAACAAGATTCCACATTTAGCCACTAACCTCAATGTACATAAAGGCTCTGAAAAGCAATACTGTGGTTACACACAAGCACATTCTCAAATAGAGTGTACATCTCAAGGCCTTTTTGCTTAAAAATACTATCTTCACTGTAATTTATTGCAGAACACTGCTGACACACAGCTTAGTCTATTTTAAAGTATGGTTTAAATGACTTTGAATATCTTAAATTAGATTAAACACAAAATCTAGCCTTTCTGTATGTTAGTCCTCCATGCTTTGTTCTACAGGTTTACTCATATCACAAATATGAAATGGTTTTGATTCGACATGAGAAAGTTGCAAGATCCCACAGTCATTTAAAAGTGTCTTCTATATTCTTAAATATTATGAAGCAATACAAGACACATTATCTTCTATGCATCTATACTTTCATGAGCAATGTGAAATACAAATCAGCATATCATACAGTATTTGCGATACACCCCCAACAGACCATAAATTCATTCAACGACACAATGGTATTCTGAATCTTGGAAGTCTTTCATTTTTGAGTGTTAGCCCTTTCAGGAGTCTTCTGGGTATTTCCTACTTAAGTGATTCAGTCTTTAAGCAATGACCTGGGTAGCAGTCTTGTAACACTTGCAGATCCACAAAGATTAAATAAATTCTCATAAAAAACCCAGCACTGAAACAATATAAAAAACCCTGTGCAATTAACATGATCCATGAGTTCTCAGTCCAATGATCCTGATCTAACGCTCCTTGCCTCATTCAGCCTTGGTCCTAAACAGGTAGAGATGGCTAGAGAAGCTAAGTAAAATGCAAAGGGTATGATGCTTCAATTATGTTGATAATTATCTGACGTTCCTTACTCATCAGAGCCTTTGAAGTATAGGTTCTGTTATATAAACACAAATAATTTGTCATGACACAGAACTGGATACAATAGCACTAGATGAAGTTACTCTGTTATCCATAAAGGACTGGTAGTAGTACTGGAACCTTAAGTACACTGACATCCTGTACAACGGCACAGACTTATGCAGCAGAAGAAAAAACAATCATTTACATTTAAAACCTCACTAAAACAGTAACTCCAGAACACGTATTCTAGTTAAATACCGGCGCCTACACTGACTCGAAGAAGCGTCTTTTTTTTTTTTTTCCCCAGCTTCGTCTTCTCCTCTCTGGATGCCCCGTGACGAGTTTTGTCCCACAAAGTCAGGAGCATCCAGAGTGGAGGTTTGGATCCCGGGATGAAAGGCGGCCCACATTACCCGGCCGGGGTGAGAGCACCTCCCGCCCCGCAGCTATGTGGCCGAGCCCGAAAGATGGCAGAGCCACATAGCCCCCCCGGGCAGCAGCCCATCCACCTCACGGCACCCCGAAATGGCGGCTGCGGAAGGAAGGACAAGCTCACCTCCGCCGCTCTCCCCGCTCTCGCAAATACGCGCAGCCGCGCCAGTGCGCAGGCGCCAGGCAGCGAAGCCGTTAACCCCGCCTCCAACTCCCGGTGTTCTGCGCCTGCGCGGTGTGTGTTGGGGAGGCGGAAAAGGGGCGTGGCCGCTTGTGCGCGGGGTGGGCTGAGGTAACGGTTCTTGCGCGCGCGTCAGCGTCTGCGTCTGCGCCGTGAAACTTACGGTGACGGTGTTGAAATTAGCCTTTAATGTCGACTTCTGTTTAATAATTGGACGTGGCAGGGTGACGACTGCCGTGAGTGCTCCCCCATGGGAGACGCGATTGGCGTTTACCTGGGCCTTTTGCTGCCGAAGGCGCCGCTGTTGGAAACGAGACCGCGTTATTCAACGGGTGGAAAAAAGTGTGAAGACCCGTGAAAAAGAACGTGGCTGTATGTGTAACAGCCCTCTCGAAGTAAAACAGCATTTAATCAATTCAGGTGGCAGTGCGTAAAAACAGTAAAAGGAGCAAGTTTCTTACAGATGCGGTGCTTCTCCGTTACTTCGAGATTTTTTCCTCAAAACGTCCGAGCACGGGCGAACCGGCTTCCTTTGCCGCCTCACTAGCCCCTCCTGCTGACAGTTCTGCTAATTGAACTAATTCCGAATCGGGAACGAGAAACAACCGGTATCTTTAAAATACACAGTAAACACGTTTGCCAAAAAACTCCCTAGCTTTCAAGCATTTGAAAACACGTTGCAGTTCAAGTGATGCAGATTCAAGATTACTACAATTAAAGTTACAGAGAGGAAAGAAAGCTTTCCTTCCCAAGACTGATACCAATGTCATTGTTTTTCTGTGGTCTATTGACCCTATTGTCTTTCATCAAGTAAAGGTAAAACACTGAGATGTTGTCTTGTGTTCACGAATTGCAGCTGATGTAATTTACTGTCATATGTAAAATAATGATCTGCTGTAAACAGGACAAGAGTTGTAGTCTGCTTTATGACGTAAAATGATCACAAAGCATCCATGTCATGAAAAGAAGCAGCCTTACTCCATTTCCCCAATGCTAATCCAGCCCACAACTAGGCACTTGTTCAAGGCAAAATGGGGGTAGTTTTGTCTTTTCCGCATCAGTGAAGATATGGTTTCTATTCCGAGCAGTGGTGTTGTGTGGGACAAGTCACTGTGCCTTTTCATGTTTCATCCTTCCCATTTTGTAGACAGGAACAGTCATATAAGCCTGTTTTCTAAAGCAGTTACAGTCATTAAAGAACTGCAGAGTGTGTTTTTATTAATTATTTTGCAAGTCATTCTTTACGAGGTTATATGAAATGCATACAGCCAATTGCAAGAGGCACTTTGGCTCTGATTGAGATTTTATTGAGGCAAGCTGCCAAACACGCTTCAGTACAAGCTATATTGGACTGCACCAGTATTATGGAAAATGTCTCCTTTGACATCATTAATAGTACACTAGACATTACAGCCAGTGGTTTACAGGTTCTACAAGGGGATTTCAAATTCTGCATGGACCCTAAAATCAGCAGAATTAAAACAAACAGAAATGCCTGAAATTCTCTCCTCGTAAATGTAAGAATTTCCCTAATCCAAACCACAATTCCAGCTGAAAGGAAATGCATTTCATGTAAGAAGCTACTATGAAGAGAACTGAGCTACAAGGTGTATTTTTAAGTGACACCTGATAAGCAAGATGAACAGCGGTGATCTATTGATAAAAGTCAGACTGATCACACTCCAGGGCACATACTTTGCTTAAACAGACACACAAAAGGAAACTGATGAAAATAAAAGTATGAGAGATTGCTGCCTGCTTTCTTAGTGTGATGTATTATTTCTTGTTTGCTACAGCACTGACCAGCTGATCTAACAGGTCACATATCCAAGCAAAATTGAGCTCTTGATGTTAATATAAACCTTTCCAAACTGTGTCACACACAGTTATGTGTGACAGGCAATTTTGTAGTAGTATTTGAACTGGAACAAGGCCAAGAGCTGCTACCCAGAGCATCCTCAGCCGTAAAATGTTTGCAAAGCCTCGACCTTGTGCATTCTTTAAAATTACTATACAGATATAACCACAAAAAAGCTTGATATTCACCTATTTTAATAGTTTGACTGAAAGTACTGTTTATTATAAAATCATTAAGTATTTCTTTTGACAAATTCCTCTTCTCAGTTGAGTAACTTTGCATATATTTTCTTTGCATACATTTTCTTTGCATTTACTAGAAGGGAGTTTAAGATTTTATTTATTAACTTTGAAGTGAAACAGTTCAGCAACTTCTAAACACAAGCCTGTAAAATTAACTATGGTTTCAAATGTCAAATGTCTCCTTCAAAAATCCAGTTGTTTAACTTTCCCTATGAAAGTGTGCTAAGATAATAAGCTTTAGAAAAACAAAAAATTGTATATGCTAAGTAAAGATGTGCTGGAGTCTAAACAGCTAAAATGTGAGTGATTGTAGCCTAGGCGAGATACTGAAGCTTTGGGTGAATTTCTGCTTTTGTTCCTAGAGTCAATGATTAGGACGGGGTTTTCATCTCTCCTCAATCATTTATCAGTGAGACTAGCTTAATTTGATTTTGCTTCTCAGTTTCTGAAAACTAAGTAGAATGAGCTTCCATATACAATCCCAGACACATTCCTGGAACAAGACGAAAGTGAATGGGAAAACTTTTCATAGTTTTATCAACTGTGACTTGCTATATTTGTACTGCCATTTACAGGCTGCTAGCCCTTAGCAATAACTGGTGATTGATGAAAACAACCTTCCTGCTAAAACCTTTGAGATGTCCACAAAGATTTACTTCCTGCATCCCAAGTCTATTTCTATCCACAACAAATGTTATTTTACCTATTTTGCATGCAACTCCTACGGCAGAAAAATCAGGGACAGAAGGAGGGGGGTGAATAGGGGGGTGAATGAGAATTTTCTGCTGGAAAAAAAAAGACCTTGTTCTGTAGCAGCATTTTCCACTTGGTTCTGTAACAACAGCAAGAGGAGGAAGTTCAGTTTGGGGCTCTCATCCCACAATGATCATGGAATGATAGAGTTGTAGAATCATAGAATAGTTTGGGTTGGAAAGGACCTTTTAAGGTCATCTAGTCCAAGCCCCCTACAATCAGCAGGGACATCTTCAGGCCCCCTTTAAGTACTGGAAGGCTGCAATAAGGTCTGCCAAGAGCCTTCTCTTCTCCAGGATGAACAACCCCAACTGCCTCAGCCTGTCCTCATAGGAGAGGTGTCCCATCCCTCTGATCAGTTTTGTGGCCCTCCTCTGCACCCGCTCCAACAGGTCCATGTCTTTCCTGTGCTAAGGGCTCCAGAGCTGGATGCAGGACTCCAGGTGGGGTCTCACCAGAGCAGAGGGGCAGAATCCCCTCCCTCAACCTGCTGACCATGCTTCTTTTCATGAGGCCCAGGATACGGTTGGCCTTCTGGGCTGTGAGAACACATTGCTGGCTCATGTCCAGCTTTTCATCCACCAGGACCCCCAGGTCCTTCTCGGCAGGGCTGCTCTTGATCCCTTCATCCCCCAGGACCCCCAGGTCCTTCTCGGCAGGGCTGCTCTCGATCCCTTCATCCCCCAGCATGTACTAATGACGGGGGTTGCCCTGACCCAGGTGCAGGACCCTGCACTTGGCCTTGCTGAACCTCATGGTGTTCACACGGGCTGATTCCTTGAGCTTGTCCAGGTCCCTCTGGATGGCATCCCATCCCTCAGGTTTGTCAACCGCACCACTAAGCTTGGTGTCATCTGCAAACTTGCTGAGGGTGCACTTGATCCCACTGTGTCGTTGATGAAGATACTAAACAGTGTATGTCCCAACATAGACCCCTGAGGGACACCACTCATCACCAATTTCCATCTAGACATCCAGCCATTGACCACTACCCTCTGGATGTGACCATCCAACCAATTCATCATCCACCCAACAGTCGACCCATCAAATCCATATCTCTCCGATGTAGAGACAAGGATGTTGTGGGGGACCGTGTCAGAGGCCTTACAGAAGTCCAGACAGACGACATTGGTATCTCTTCTGTTGTCCACTGATGATGGTTGGCCTCTTATTGCATATTCCTTACCACAGCAACCTACGAGGCAAAGAAATGTGAATCGAGAATTGCGGAGGAAAGGGAGGAAAAGAAATAACAAGGGAAAAGGGAACTGTTCCCTTTGCACTGGAAAGGGAGATGAAACAGCTGAAGAGATAGGTGGGGGAAAGTGGAAAAATGCACATATACTTCCCACTGCCAGGAAACAAAGTACTGCAAAATATTCAGACACTGAAGACCCTTTCCTTCATGGAAACCAGAAGCACCCTCCCTTTTGTGACAGCCTCATCACATCCAGTAAAATAATTTATCAATACCTAAGTCATGTTAGAACTACAGTAAAGAGTACTGTAAAGCAAAATAAGAACAATTCACAGTTACAGGCTTACTGAGATGCAAGTCCAATAAATATATAATAATCCTATAGGTATTCCTAAGTTGTTATACAGGTATACTACTTTGTACTACTGAAAATCGTGATACTTTGCAGCCACTTGAACAAGACCACATTACTTGGGGTAAGTGCTCCACATGCCAATGGAGAGCACCTTTGAAAAAGGTGCTAGGCAGACTCCTCTTACATTGTGATTTTTTTTTTTTTTACTGCAGCTGTGCCTAGAATGGGTATGTTATGCATGGCTATCTGTTTTCAAACCGGTCCAAATGAACAGGGATCTAGCATTACAATGGTTCCCTTTAGGCAAGCATGTACTAATGTTTTTTCACTAACTTCCTCAGTTGGTGAACACGATAACTGAATGAGCCAAACCACCAAAGCCAGTGATGCCCAGGTGACTGTGGTACGATGTCCACCTCCACCTGCAGGTCTGAGTACACCTCTCTGCCTCATGGCAGCTCTCTGAACTGAAACTCCATTTCTCTCAGGACTAGCAATATTCCTTAGCCTTATGTCCCCTGCCCTCTTCATAGAGTTTCTCCCCAGTTCTATAGATGTCCTGCAACGGCAGGACAACATCCCTGAAATGCATCATATTGACATTTTTTAACAATGTAGACATTCATTCTTCCTGCAGCCCATTTACACCTCTGGGCATTACTGAGTACGTTCAGTCACAATGCATATGCAAGCTGGAACATCCTTGCAAACATGAGAATGGCACATGAAGATAGTTGCCTGAAAGAAAGTGTCCTGTGTCTGAAAAATAAAGGTAGCTCTTCTCTTCTCAAACTCTCAAAGGTGAGTCACTGATCTAGCAGTGAGTCAGGCTGTGGGACACTGAGAATTCTCCCCCTCTGTCTGAATACTGCACCCTAATCACAAGCCACTAGGTCATTTCAGTAGCAACGGATCACACCTTACATGATGCAGCTGACTGCAGCTGAAAATCTTGGTAGCCTATTTAGTATCTGATGAATAGGTTTGACTCGGTAGTTCATTCACGCTGCACAGCACCAGGGAGCAGTAGAAACACACTACAGCTTTGCAAATGGAGCTTCGGCTTGTGCTTTCCACCGCCCTGTTTACGCCCATTCATCCACTGCCCTTTCTGTCTTTGTAGGATTGCGTTTTTCAGCTCCTCCCAATTGGAGAACACTGTCTGAATAACTGTGAACAGATGAAAGCAAATTGGAGGGATTCGTCTTTGTCCTGGTTTAACCCCAGCCAGCAACTAAGCACCACACAGCCGCTTGCTCACTCCCCACCAGTGGGATGGGGAAGAGAATCAGAAGGGTAAAAGTGAGAAAGCTTGTGGGCTGAGATAAAGACAGTTTAATAGGGAAAGCAAAAGCTGAGCACGCAAGCAAAGCAAAACAAAACAAGGAATTCATTCACCACTTCCCATCAGCAGGCAGGTGTTCAGCCACCTCCAGGAAAGCGGGGCTCCATCATGTGTAACTGTTACTTGGGAAGACAAATGCCATAACTCTAAACATCCACCTTTCCTTGTTCTCACCCAGCTTTATATGCTGAGCATGATGTCATATGGTATGGAATATCCCTGTGGTCAGCCTGGGTCAGCTGTCCTGGCTGTGTCCCCTCCCAACTTCTTGTGTACCGCCAGCCTACTTGCTGGTGGGGTGGGGTGAGGAGCAGCAAAGGCCTTGGCTCTGTGTAAGCACTGCTCAGCAATAACGAAAACATCCCTGTATTATCAACACTATTTCCAGCACAAGACCAAAACATAGCCCATACTAGCTACTATGAAGAAAATTAACTCTGTCCCAGCTAAAACCAGCGCAGTCTTGAAGGGGTTCCACTCCTCTAGCTTAAATAGAGACAGGCTCAAGGCCACTGCAGAATGAGTTTAGGTTTTAACAGCCCTGTTCAAGACGAAGCAAGGCTCCATACTTATTGTTAGGAAAGTGCTGGCCCTAATATTTGTGTACAACATTACATGTTTTTGTGTTTCAGTAATTCAAAACAGCTATAACTGTGATGAAAATAATCTTGTGATGTTTCCTTGCTATGTTCGCTTTCAATTTACAATCCAGCTTTGAAGTTCACCAAGAGATCAGAAAACTGGAGTACATTAACTACTGATATTCTGAACAATCTTAATGAGCACCAAACAATTTCAAGACAATGACAACTTAGCTGGAATTCTATAGGTCATACTTGTGCACCTAGAGGTGTAACTTCTTTATGTACAATCACTGCAAACAACTGGTTTAAATCTTAGTAAGTCCATCTGGCAGACTGCTGAAGAGGAGACAACAGAGATTTACCTAAGGTCAGAAATGCCAGGATGGAGCTCCAAGCTGTTGAATGCTATCCTTCTAGTTGAACTGTATTTTTTCCTCTCTTACCATCTTTCTTCCTCTTTTACACAAGAATTAGAAAAGGGTAGTTTCAACTTCTCTTTTTATCCTTCATCTAATCACACAATGATGCTGAGATTTACAAACATGAGAAAGACATCTGTGTGAATTTACTTTTGCTTCAGAAAGCTTTCCTTCTAAATGTTGTTACTCTATTATGAGGAGAGAAGAAAACATGGACCTAGGGCATGGACAGTGCTGGATTCCAAACTCAATGAAATCTGTTCTTGTAGATGTAGAAAAGATGCTGCAATAGTGTATTCTGTTTCTTTCCTTCAGAGAACTGATACAGTGCAAGTTTACATTTTCATTATTTATTGATTTTAATACATACTTTCCCCATCATTGACATAAAAATAAATATAGAATTTAAGAAAACATTACTGACATTACACAGCTAGATAAAGCAAGAATTTATTCTAGAAAGTGAAGCAGTTGAGAAGTTGATGGGAACTGTGTCTTTAGAACTGAGGACAGATTCTGGCATACCGGTGATTTTAAAAGAAAACTGGACTTGGTTTGAGTACCACAATTCTAAAAAAATCTTTGGGTTTTTTTTGTTTGTGATAGTTTACTGATTAACTAAAGTACGACTCTGTATCTTCTATAAATAGAACATCACTATCAAGATACTCCAAAATTATATTTCCACCATTGTACAATGGGTAGTCTTTATCAGATAGCCATGTCTCCAATGTGTGCTCAAATGGCAAGGCTTCTCCAGAGGCAGTATGGCATAATCTCAATTTCTGTAAAACAAATAGCACAAAATAGGACAAAACAAATAGAAACGAACATCCAGATTTGCCTATCTGAGGTGCAAGAAGTGGGGTGGGGAGGGACGCAAGGCTAAAAAAAAAAATCCAAATCCAAACCCAGTAACATGGAAAATGCGTGTTATTATTACGGATTTACCTGGGATGTTGATTTGTTGTTGTCATTTTTAAGGCTTGCTAAGGAAGCTGCAAAATCTACTACTTTGCCAATACTCCACTTACTGCAGAAGAACATGGGCTTGCTTTTCTCTTTGTTCCCCTTTGGTAAAAATACTTGAAAGTAAATTCTTTCTGTCTAGAAAAACATGAAAAAAATTATTCACAGAAGAAATACATAATTCCAGTCACACACATCTAACAGTTTTTCAGTAAAAAAACTTAAACTTCAACCCCAAAATTACCAACTGAACCTTGTTCTATTCCATCAGGACCAAGGCCCCATTTTACTGCAGAAAAAAAATGACTGAGATCATCAAGACCAATCCCCTCCAGGTGCACGTACATACATGGTGGACAGTAAGTTCAGAAAGGTGGAAAGAACATCTGTTGTGGTTTAACCCCAGACGGCAATGGACTATCCCTTTGGTCAGCCTGGGTCAGCTGTCCTAGCTGTGTCCCCTCCCAACTTCTTGTGCACCCCCAGCCTACTTGCTGGTGGGATGAGAAGCAGAAAAGTCCTTGACTTAGTTTAAACATTGCTCAGCTTCATATTCAAAAAATCTGTCATGAACTGGAACAAGCTGGGCTGAAGAAGGCTAGAAGGAGTCAAGGAAGCAATTTAAATAGAGAGGTGCTGAAGATTAACAGGCTTAATTTATCAGTGTGAGAATTATCGCTATTCTAGATGATTAAACAATTAATATCTAAATGAGAAAATGAACAGTAAGAGAAATTAGCATACAGTAATTTGTGCTACACTTTTTAGAGCTTACTGGCTTTGGAATTAGGAAGCAACTTTTAAAATTTTCTTATATATATTCAGGGTGGATTTTTTAAATTATGTTCCACAATATTTGAAATTAATCACTTTCTCTCCATCACATATTTACTGAAGTGGTACTATCTGTGAAGAATAGTACAAGACCTACAAGCAGGTCTTTGTATTATGAGTGCTGCCTAAGCAGAGCTAATTTCTAAGCATGACAAAGTATAAAAAAAGAAATTCATAACAAGATCCAGTAACGGAATGAAATGTTGTTTTAAAAACAATAATTAAAAATACTCTACTAAAATAAGACCTAACAATAAGACTATCATATAGAACATTTTCAGTATTATAAAACCAATATAACAGGCCTAAACTTCGTGTGCTCCAACATAACACTGTGGTGAAAAGTAATTGAAATACAGTTCTTTTAAGAGGATGCATAAATACAGATCTAAAGTGAAACCCTAGATGAAAGAATCAAGGTGTTTCTAAATCCAACATAACCCTGATATGTGGAAAAGACTTGAAAACCAGGTTTGCCTGGCCACAGTAGTGAAAAACAGTAAGAACTCTGTGAAGTACTTCAAGAATCCAAGAAATTAAAGGCTGAAAGAAACAAAAAGGAACTGTAAAAAAGCTTTTCCAAGCCAAAGGCAGGAACAACTGACCTCCAGCCCTTCATACCTCATCCAGAAATGTAATAAATGTCTCTTAAATCTGAGTAGCAGAAATAAGAATGGAGCTTTGCAGAACACAAAGCTCAGTTTCGTATGACACAGGTTCACTCTGACTGGTACAGAGTTGTGCAAGCTGTGTCCTGTCTGTGTCAGAAGCCCCTCAGTACCCAGGATGAAAAGCAATCTTTTGAGATGGGTTTGCCACGAGTGGCCAGCACCCCCTGCTCCCGACCCCTGGTATTATGGCTAGCATAACTAACACCATTTTGTATGGCAAATGGCCATTCTCTGTGACCAAGCTGGTCACATACCAGTCCCTTCTCCCCCTCTCCTGATGGCCCTGAAGGTCCTGCACATCAGGCAGACTTCTTCTCCCCCTCCCTATCAGCCTCAAGGTCTCTGGGTGCCAGGCCAACTACTCCCTTCCTTACCAGCCTTGAAGGTCCCAGGCACCCGGCCAACCCGGTGGCGATGGCTCCGTCACAGAACAGGGAAGGCCAGCAGCACACAGAGCACTGTCCATAAAATCAAGCCGTTACAAGCCCTAAGTGGGACTTGGACCAAAACTGCTGCTGGAATGCAAAACCCGTGATCCCCCAGTGGCCAGGGACATCTCCACGGTGGTCTGCTTCCTCTGAGGATCAAGTGACTGACTTGTATTCTTTTACATGTTTCGAGTCTAGATGATGACTGTGATATTGATACTGCAAGCCAAGTCTTAGGATTTGGCCTGACCTGCAGAGGGTCCAGGTGATTAGGAACCATAAGCTAAGCTATGCTGTAAAATGCTGTGCTAGGCTATTTATAAAATTGTGCTACACTGATTCTGATTATAAAAATCCTTTGCTACTCTGATCATAAAGTTCTATGCTATGCTGATCATCAAAGTCTGTTAAAATAATAGAGATTTATATTCTGCAAAGGATGCCCAAAAGAACCTGTCTGCCCCTGCAGTGTTGGGTGACAGCTGTATGGCAGGCAAATACATTTCTGCTACAAAATAAAGGAATTTGACCTGACTGCTCCAAACTCTACACTGATACCTTATAACAGAAATAAGACTGTGAGATTGTTTTTGGGTACCAGGCTGAAATAGATGCATAAATGATTGTGGGCTTGAATTATTAAATCCAAAACCAAACAGAGGGAACTAGATGAAGAAGAAGAAATTTATAAAACTTCCCATTTCCTTTGAGAATTCAATTACTGAAAACAAATGTGACTGACCTGAGGCAAGGACTTGTCCCCACACGCATGCATTTTCAGTTTCATTAATGCCACTTTTGCTGCTGTCTCACTGTTTTTTGTTCCTTTACATTTTTTGCTTTTTGCTTCCTCATTTTTTTTAGAATCTGAGAACAAAATTATTCCTGTTAGTGTGACGATTCAGATTGTCTCTGGAACATATATTGGAATTACCCTATTGGTCCTCATTGTATCGCCAAGGTTCCCATCCCTTTCATATCCTCCCAAGGCCATGATATCCTATTCAAGAATACTTGGAATTGTCACAGTTCTAGCAGAACTCCTTTACACTGAAAAGTAGATGAACACTATCACAAGGTAAACGCAGGTTGCAAAAGCGAAATAGATACAAATTCCCAAGTTTCTATACCTGTGGCCATCATAGCGTTCATATGGCAACAGTTTCAGGTCCTCCTTTCTACACATAACCCCACTGTCCAGTTAGGCAGTGCTGTTTGTTTATTCTCTTCCCTGTCCTAGAGCTTGTTTAAAAGCTGCAAAACATTACCTTGTAGACTCACATTTTTTTGCCGTCTTGGTTCTGTAGGTATAATCCCAGCAGATTGGCATGCACACCCAATACAACTGCATTATTTGCACATGAATTAATACGCAAATGATAAGGGCTAGGTATAATTCATTATGTTATAATACTTGTAGAATGAGAACAAGACACTAAATCTGCATGAAACCTGAGCCCTATTTAATCTTTAAAGATTCTCTTTATAGACATATGCTACTGTTGTCTTGTTCTCAGTCTAGATGAACAGTATTACATGCTGAGCTGTGAGTTTAGGGCTATTTGAAAAAGGAACCTACATCCTTTCTTCTCATTTGGTCAAGCCTGAACCCTCAGAGGAGGTCACAAGCTCAAATAGCCTTCTGAAAAAAACTGTAGAATATATATCCCACTGTACTTGCCTACAATATGCTTAACTAGCCGCTGGGTGGCAGCCATTCGAGGTTTTGGTGTGTCCAGTTTCTCACATTCATGGTCTGATGGATGCCGGTGTCTGTAAACAACAGTGTGAAAATTGTATTACCTTTTCCATACACTAATGAATTAATATTAATGTTTAAACACTCTGTATCACTCACCTTAGACAAAAATGTTTTCCACAGTAGGGACATAAAACTGGCAAAAGCTCCTTCCCGTTGCAGTCCTTGTATGAGCATGGATAAGATCTGTGCTGATCTGGTTTCACAGAACTGTTTCTTACATTCACCTAGGCATTAGTACATTAGTACAAAATATTTTGTATAAATAAACAGATATTACAGATACAAGTCACCACCCCAGCTTTCCAAAAGATCTGGGCTAGCTCTCCATTCTACAGGCAAAACTAGTCCACAATTCTCTCCTACTTTTGTCCTGGTTAAGTTTAGCTCAGAGTTAGAAAAAGAACCATCATCCTACTCAAACTCAGTGTACTTCTGACAGGTAGAAAAAAAGTAGATTCATTTTTTCAAGTTTCTCACATTCTCAGTTAAATAATTCATACTTACATACTATGTGTATATATCTAATCTGAAAATAGATAGTTAAATTGCACTGAATTTTCATTTTAAGATAAGCATATATTATTAGGTTACCTCAGAACACCCATGAGCATCCCGGCTCCTGTGCTGAAGGCTTTGTGGCAAAAGAAGAAAATACCACACCGTTATCAACATGTCAGAAAAAGCAAACTGCACGTGAAAACATTTAAGTGTTTAAACAGTACTCTGATAAGTTTTATTATGGGAACACTTCAATTAAATGAGTCTTCTCCAAAATGTTGTCTCACCTATGCATTTCACATCTTGAATGGATTGATCATATATTTCCCGAGTATATAAAACATTTAGCTCTTGGAACATACACCCCAAGATAACAAACCATTTCAAGAGAATAAGAACATTAGCATGCTCAAGAATTCAGCTCAAAGCAGTTTGTCTGCTTTAATGGATTTTGAAACACACTCCACAACAGCAGAAACCCCTTGAAGACTTTTAACATGCTAAAGTGAAATCTGCCCTCATTTTATCTCAGAACTTATCTCAGCTGCTGTCTGCTAATCTGAAGTGTGAATCAAAGTGCAGGCCCTGACCTGAATCTTGGAAGAAACTTCCAATTTTTTCTTCTACAAGGAAAAATATGCATCCCCCCCAAAAAAATCAGTACAAACCAGGGTCTAAACTAGATGCCTTCCAAAATAATCTACCTGTATTCTAGATATATACCCAGATTTCAAAGCTCCACAATACCTGCTTGGGAAAAATTTGGCACGTTCAATGAAACAATTATTTTTTAACTAAATGTATCTGAATTGAGTCACAGAATATTTTATAAACATTTAGATCTACACAACTGCCATACTGAGATCTCATAGGAAAACCAACTCAATTTCCTTTTATGACAAAGTCACCCATCTAGTTGACCTAGCAAAGCCACTAGATGTGGTGGTTTTGGATGTTAGCAAAGCTTTTGATACTGTCTCTTACAGTATCCTTCTGGATAAAATGTCTGGCACACAGCTAACAAGTCCATAATACGTTGGGTGAGCAATTAGCTGATGGGTCAGGCTCAGAAGGTTATAGTAAATGGGGTTACATCAGGCTGCCGGTCAGTCACCAGTAGTGCCCCCCAGGGCTCAATTTTAGGACCATGGCTCTTTAATGGTTATATAAATGATTTGGATGCAGGAATCGAATGTACATTAAGTAAGTTTGCTGACGATACTAACCTAGGAGCTGTGGGCTCCCTTGAGAGTAAAGGAGGCGTTACAGGGTGATCTGGATAGACTAGAGAGCTGGGCAGTCACCAACCATATGAAATTTAACAAGAGCAACTGCCAGATTTTCCACCTGGGACAAGGTGATCCTGGTTATACATACAAATTGGGGGATGGGTGGCTGGACAGCAGCCCTGTGGAAAGAGATCTGGGGTTTTGGGTTTATGGCAAGTTGAATATGAGTCAACAGTGTGCCCTGACAGTCAAAAAAGCCAACCATGTCCTGGGGTGCATCAAGCACAGCACAGCTAGCCAGCTGAAGGAGGTCACTGTCCCACTCTACACCGCACTGGTGTGGCCCCACCTCGAGTACTGTGTGTGGTTTTGGGCACCTCAATATATGAGGGACGTGAAACTATAAGAGTGTGTCCAGAGGAGGGCAACCAAGATGGTGAAGGGCCTCAAGGGCAAGACTTAAGAGGAGTGGCTGAGGTCACTTGGTTTGTTCAGCCTGGAGAAGAGAAGGCTGAGGGGTGGTGACCTCATTGCAGTCTACAACTTCCTCAAGGGGGGCAGCAGAGGAGGAGCTGCTGAACTCCTTTCTCTGGTGACCAGCAATAGGGCACAAGGAAATGGAATGAACTGCATCAGGGGAAGTTCAGATTGGACATTAAGAAAAGGTTCTTCACTGAGAGGGTGGTCAGTCACTGGAACAGGCTCCCCAGGGAAGTGATCATGGCACCAAGCCTGTCAGAGTTCAAGGTGTGTCTTGATGATGCTCTTAGTCAGATGGTTTAGTTTTAGGTAGTCCTGTGAGGAGCAGGGGTTTGGACTCAATGATCCTTCTGGGTCCCTTCCAACTTGAGATATTCTATGATTCTATGAACTTACCAAAAGACACCTGAACAGCCATCACATACAAAGGGGAGAAAATCTGAAACAAAGAGATTGTTTTCAGTTAGACAACGTTGTTGTTTTGCTAATAGTTTCTAGCTTAATTTTTACATTATTAACTTTTGCTTACCTATATCATGGGTACGTATCTTTACAAGGACACCTAGCAACTATGTCTACACAGTACCTCGAAGTGGCTTTTGTAACAGATTTACACTGTTAACTCCTCTAGTTAGTACTACTGAAAAACATACAAGTAGATAAATTATATTTAGATAGATTCCAAAAGTTGGAATTATGCTTTAAATTCAATTTTTTCAGTATCAAACTTTGAAACTAGAACATCTGGCTACCCATCAAACTCAACCGTTACGCTAAAAATTTAATTTATTGTGAGACCACTCAAAATACTCTTTACTGACTGCTGGAGCACTGGACAATTTACATTTTTAGTATATGGATTTGCAACAGGAGGAGATGCTATCCCTTCCAAAAAGCCAGCATCCCCTCCATTTGACAGTTCTGATGATCATGCTCCTTCCTCTCTATCCTTCATATCATACATACCGTCCTTGTGTATTTAAATTGCACATACTTCTTAAGCCTCTGCACACATCCCCCATCTACTGCATCAATTCTTACAGATAAAATCACTGTCTGCTGAACTCGGCCACATCACCAACGGCAGCAAACGCCCACCTCCAGGCCATTACTCCTGTTACTCCATTACTCAGGTTTGGTCTTAATGGACCACCATGCAACTGGACCACAAAGCTCAGGTCACGAAGATCTCGGTCACTTCATCTGTAAGACCGAGTGGTCCCATCAGAAAGCTTTCAGAACAAGTGTTTCTGTTGCCTCTCTCTGAAAGGTTACACCTTCATTACCATCATTGCCTGAGATGAGTGAAGGCAAGCAAGGGTGAAGAATGGAAAAACAAGGTAATAGCAGTTGGCAAGGCAGAGGATTAACCATCTAGTGACACAACTGAAACGACAGGCCCTGGCAATAGATCGTTCGGAGCCGCAGCAGCACGGAGGACCCCTCGGCGGGCAGACACCACCTCCAGCCCCCTCACCGCTGCTCCCAGCCGCGGGCACCGGCCCCGGGCACCGCCCCCAACACAGCGGCCCCGCCTCCGCCAGCGACGGCCCGCGAGAGGCCGGGCCCTGTTTCCGCCACCCTGCCGAGGACCCGCCGCGCCCTCCCTTACCGAGCTGGCGGCAATCCGCCACCCCGCAGTGCTGCCCCAGCTCCAGCTCCGCCATTTCGCGCGCGTCGCAAATGGCGGGGGGTCGCGTGGCGGGTAGCGGAGAGGCTGCAGAAACTGGGTGCGCAAGGGCTGTCGGGCCACTGGAGGACACCGCGCGCCGGGTGCGCGCGGATGGGCGGGGCTGCTATGCAGATGAGCCGGCGATCCCCGCCGCGGGGCGTGGCTGGCGGCTCTGCGGGCGGGGCCTGAAGCGCGGAGGCAGGGCGGGCGCTGCTGCGGCTCGCGACGGGAGTCGCTGCCGCCCCTGCGCTGGCGAGCCCGTGTAAGCGGCGCCTCGGACTTCCAGTGCTCCCTGAGCCGCGGCGCTGGTGACCTTCGTGCATCAGGCTGCCGTTATCGGGGGAAAAAGTACTTTTTCTGTCTTACTTTTGTCGTCAGTTGCGCCAGCCCTCCGAGCAAGGCCTGTTTCAAGAGGCAGAGGGAAGGGGAACACAGCTTTGCGAGATACTTCTTGCACTCTTGTAGTGCGTTGGTGCTGCTACCGAAATCGGGAATAAACCTCGTAACACCAATGTAGTGTTAAAAGGCAGGCATTCTTTATTCACGGCGCCGGGAACACGGGGGATAGCTCCTCCCAAATCGTGTTCGTCGATCAGTTCAAAATTCAAACATTTCTAGGCCTATGATTACAAGATTAATACATATTCATCAAGTTTCCATACAATGATTGGTTAAGTATTCCTCGCCTACCATGTAAATGACCACGCATGCTCACTATAATTTCTTGGGATTTTACTTCCTTAATCTTTTGAGTCGGAGGGTTTCTTGAGTGGGTGGTCTCTGAATCGGTGGTCGCGATCTCCCCCTGCCGGAATTACCTTTCCCTCCAAGTTCATTTAAACTTGGCAACACTAAATAGATCTTCACAGGCTGTCGGTCCAATATGCAATCATTCACCCCACAGTCCTTTGTTTTAAGACAAGACTATAGAATGAATAATTACCCACCCACCGGACCGTAGAACTGACCAAGGTGTTCCTTCTTTCTGACTACTTGTTATCAGAACAAAACATAATATCATGATCACAATGTTACACTTAACTCCTTGATAATTAAACCAAGATGGGAAGGTTTAGGTGGGTTCTCGAGCAGCATTGCTGGTGCATAATGTTCTTATAGTTGCAACTTGCTACAAATTCACAAACCTATTGTCTAACCCTATTTTATTTTAATTCCCTACCACCTTGGTTACAGTGGTTTCCTTAGCCATGCACCCGTACTTGTAAGAGCCACAATTCCTAAGAGTTTCTTAGGAATTCAGTGTTTATTTCCTCAGTCGTGACCCGCGTGCATTCCTGCGCCCGAGCGCGCTCCGGCAGCGCGTTAAAGGACGTGACTAACGGCTGGGCCTGTGTCAGCCCCGGCTCCGCAGGCCGTGCGTAGGCGGAGTCGTTCCGCCGGTGCCACCTGCTTGTCGCCCGCGAGGCGCGGGGCGTTCTGCCCTGGCCAGCGCTGCGACCGCCTGCAGCCTTGGCACAGCGCACCTCCTGCGGTGCGGGGCTGAAGGAAAAGGGCGGGGGGAAGCGCCAACTAAGCAGCCGCCTTCGCAGCGCGGGCAAGGCGGAGGCGCCGGCCCGGCCCGGCCCCGCTTCGGCCGCCTTCCGCCCCCGCCCGCGGCTCTGCCCTCTACCGCCGGGAGCCCTGCGATCTGCCCCACGGAACTCGCTCCCGCTTCCCGCTGCTCTGCCCGGTGCTGGCGGCGGGCAGGCGTGCGGCCCGCGGCGGGCAGCGACGGTTCGGTCTCCCCGCAGCCGCCCCTAGGCGGGCAGCTCGGGGCCGGGCCGGGCCCGCCCCGCCGCCAGGTGCGGTGCCGCCGCCCGCGGGCTCAGGAAGTGCCGTCACGGCGTGTGCCGAGTGGGGAAGCTCCTGCGGGCCGGACAGACCCTTCCGTCGGCGCGTGCCGAGCCGGAGCCGCCGTCGCCATGAGCAAGATTTCCAAATTCTTCAAGGGGGGCGGCTCGGCCGCCTCCAAGGGCCGCGGGGGGCCCTCGCCGCAGGAGGCCCTGGCCCGGCTGCGGGAGACGGAGGAGATGCTCAGCAAGAAGCAGGAGTACCTGGAGACGAGGATCGAGCGGGAGCTGGCAGCCGCCCGGCAGCACGGCACCAAGAACAAGCGAGGTGAGGCCTCTCTTCCCGGCGGCGGGAGCTCGGGTGGCTGGCGAGGCTTTAGTCCCAGGGTCCAAACGCCTCTAGGCATGGCGCCCCGTTAAGAAGAGGGGCTCTCGGGGTCTCGCAGGGGTTGTGGCCAACAGGCCCGACCCAGTGTGCAGTGTGTTCCATGATTCAGCTGCGCACCCCCAGCAAGCGTCACCACGGCGGCTGCACACGGGGACACGATGGTGGCTTTGGCATCTATTAGTATTTAATGCATTGTGGATTCATTGTGGTGGGCTGATAACGGGGTGCTGTATTCTTAATTAATTTAGTGTCTGTTCCTGGTGCGATACCGTTGTTCATGCTTTGCATCACATTCGAAGCAGGTATCAGCTGGGTAAATGGTGCTGCAAAGCACTTCTCAGCGTGGGAAAGGGGATCACAGCTTGGGTGTTGAGCATTGGTTGTGCAGATAGCAGAGAAGCTGAAGCATGTGAGGATCTTCTGTATATTCATGGATGAATTCACATTATCCCCACTGTGAGGGTTGGAGAATATACTGCAAGCAACAAAGTCATTCAACGATTTGCCTCAAATCACATAGGAAGTACATGATACCACTTAAAAAAATGAATGACAGTTCAGAGCGTTAGTGACTACTGGTCTGGGCTGCTGTTAGCTGCAAAGGAGAGGGTACTAAAGGATAATAAGGTCTGGGTCCTGCTTATCCTGATGTTGTCATCTCTGGGAAACAAATGGTGGTAGCCAATGTCTTGGGGATGTACAGGCCTTTGAAAAACAAGTTAATTACTTCCTAAAGTCACCCGGAGTCCTGTTTGTCTACTCTGAGCTTTATTTTTCTTTAAATACTTCAAAACAGAAGCAAAATGTTTCAAATTAAAGATTTTGACATGATGAGATGATGCTCTTTCTATTGTTGGATAATTTAAAAGGTTAATGCCATGTAACTTAGAACTTGTCAGGAGTTGCGTGTTAAAGGTGTTTTAGTTATTCCTTTAATGTATTTGTAATACTTTAGCATTTAGTAATCATTAGCAAAAGGCATTTATTTAGAAAGGATTTAAAAGCATCAGTTGAGATGGGGCAGATTTGAAGGAACAAGCAGTCGGAGGGAGTAAAGCCAGTTCAGCAGCACAACTGAGCCTGCTGCTCTGCAGCACAGGAGCTGTCAGGGTTGTCTCAGCCACAAACTTTCTACTCCCCTGGCTGCAACTGGAGCATCTGTCTTGTCCCCTTGTGCTGGTAATGGAACCTGTGTGCTGGCGCAGTGAGCTAGTTCAGGAAGGTGATCCAGCTGAAAACTAGCTTGCTGTGGGACAAAGTGACCAGATAGCCCCTGGGACTGCTTGACTGTGCAACTGCCCAAGCGATGGGGGTGACGCAAGAAAATGGGCCTGCTCCTGTGACACTAGCAATTCCTGTTTAGATCCAGACATGCTGCTGGACTTTAAGCTGGCATGGTTGCAGGAAGAAGCAGTGCGTCCTGCCTTGCTCTTTCCTCTGTGCTGCTCCCTTCCTTTCCTTGGCAGAACTCCCTGAAGGGTGTGTTTCAGAAAGCTGGATGCAGCTGTAAGATGTCGTGGGTTTTTTTGGCTGGGTTATTTTTTTTTTACCCAGTGTAGGTTAAGTTCCACTCATCCAGCTGGGTCCGCAGCTGCACAAGTGCTTGGGCACCTGTGAAGGAGAGAGTGGTGGATGGGCAGGAATGAGCACTTGTTGTTGGAAGTAGCTCTGCTTCTCCTTTAAGTCAGGTGGTTGATGCTGGTTCCAGGTGTTTGTCAAACTATGGCCTTGTGCTTCAGACATGCAGCGTTTGACATATGAAGCTTTTCTGCCAGATGTTTGTTTCCACTGCCATGCTCAGTATGCAATTCCCCTGGTTTTATCTATGCCATTGTTTGTGGAGTCATGCTGAAAACTGGATTGCTGAACTGATTGTGGTTAAGATTCACTCCTTTTTATCTTGTCCTTTGCTCAGGAACCTACAGTTAAAGACAGTCAAGAGACAGCAGTAAAGCAAAAAGAACAGAGTGGGAATTTTTTCATGCCAAAAATCGCTCTAAAGCCTAAATGGGGTAGTGTAACTACAGTCAGAGGAGAAACGAGAAACTAACCTTGCTGTGCCGAATGAAGTGCTTGAATTTAGCAGGCTAGTGAGTGAACTTAAATCCCCAAGAATACCCCTTTATTTGATATGTCAGTTGCTTTACAGTTTAATTGCTGTTGATTTACATATAACAGCGTATTAACTGGTGTACTGTACTATATAGTTCAGAGGAAGTCTGTGCTAACCAGAATCTATTGTAGCAGTACGTAAACATACACACAAATGAGAGAATAAAGTTTCAACCTACATTGCTTTGTTAAAGGGAATGTTTCAAAGGGACCTTGTAGGTAATTTTTAATATTATTTTTTCTTAATTGCATCTGTGGAGAAACCTGTGGAAATTAAAATGGGAGTGTCCGAGACTGGAGCAAAATGTATCTAGGTATAGAAAATGCACCAAATTAGCATGATCTCATTTGATTTTAGGCATGTGAGTCTGAGTCAGTTAACACTCACACAAGAGAGAAGATTTAAGCAACCAGCAATTTTTCATGAGTTCAGATGATTCTTGAATGGGTTCATATGACATCAGTCAGGCTTAACTTGATTGAAATGCTGTAACATGTTAGCTATGCAAATAGATGTGAAATATCACTTAAATATTTTTGGCATCTCCTTTATGAAGTGAGTATTTCTGCAGTTCCTGTACCTAATCTGAAATTAGCTACACTTTTGGGGCGATACATTTCCAGCATTCCCCATTAATATCTTACTGTAGCTAGACCACTTGAGGGTTTTTGAAAGAGCGATGTGTGTTTGAATTCCTTCTGCGGAGGTTATGTCATGATAAGCAATATTTCTTTTTGCAGTTAGCACTGCCTTTTAATCTCTCCCCATTCCAGATACAAACTCATGATTTTTTCAGTATCTCTTGCTGTACTTTTTTGGGTACCTCAGTTTCAGCCAGTGCACAGCTGCCAATTCCATCTGCAAATTGGCCTTCCATCTTCAATGTTTAGAAGGTCATCCAGGAAAATGTAAAGGACAGAAAGTGATACTGAATATTTGAGAACTCTGTTTAAAAAGAAACGTGTATTCTGAAGTGCGCCTGTGCCAGTGAAAATAACACACACGAATGAGTGTTGTTTCAGCCTGGAATCTTTCACAGATCCTGTACAATAGCTAAATGAAAAGAATTAAGTTAAAAGAAGTTATCCAGAATAACATTAACTCGTAACCATGAAGAGCCACATAGTACTACTGAGGACAAAACCTATATAGGAAGTTGGAATAATAGGTAGGCTTTTATAAGTAGATGCTGTTAAATATGTTGCATGATACATTTGGGCAGAACTTACGTAGCCACGTAGCATTCCTTTCCAATGAGTTAGTTGTAACCAGAAGGCTGTTGAAACCAAACAACGATGTAGTAGTTGTGTGTTAACATGGACAGGGCTGTCATGCCTATGACAGGGTGTGACAGGTTGGGACTGAGAGTTTCTGGTGGGAAGATATGAGGAAGCCCTTAGTATGTCTTTGTTCTGTGAGTTACAACTATTGTTCTCTGATCTTCATGATCACGTTTCACGTGTCTTACCATGAACTGGAATGGTTATAACGAGTCAAGTGCATTATTGTTCTTGAATTAGAGCCTCAGTTGTAACTGTATGTGGCTTCCCCCACGAGGTTTTAAGGATTATGAATGTTGATAATGAGCTTACTTAAGGTGGTATGATTTTTATGGCCTCAGCAGCATTTCTTTTGGTCGTCCCTGGCATAAGGGAGATCAGAAGTTGTAATCCATCAGTCCCTTGCAGGATTGAAGTGGAGGTTTGTGAACTGTATCCAAGAATAAGATCCAGTATTTTCACAGTGGGTGTTACATTCTTCAGAATGAAGAAACACCCTTTTCCTTCTTCACCAGTTTCCCTCTGGGAACTTTAAGGATTACTAGACAATGCTTTTATTTCTGCTTCAGGAGATGAGATTGGTAATTCCTATACTGACGGGTGTTGGCAGTGGGCTTGACAGATAAAAGTGTTGTTACCACTGTACCGTCTCTTCATTCTGATCTATCATGAAACCTTAAGGGAGGGTGCCACAACTCTTCCCATGTCACTAGATTTTTTTTTTCCTTTAGAAACCTGGATATTTTGTGTGGCCAGGATCACTATTGCCTAGCTGGCCATTTCTGCTTCCTTAATAAAGTATCAGCATAGTAGTGATATTGGGAAAGAGTCCTTCTGTATGTCAATAACAGTAGTTCTTTAATATGCATACTTAAACTGACGTAATAGTCTCCTGTTGTTACAGCCGCTTCTCGTGTAAATAAAAACTCAGATTAAAAGCAGTGGTTCCTAATCTGTGAGCTGTATCCTGCTTGCTGGATTTAGAAGTAGAGCATAGGAAATGTGCTAAAGCCCAGACAACTGCTAACTACTTCATTGTGAAACGCAGGAGTTGAATTGGCTTCTTTGGAGCACAACAGAGACAGTGTATGAGATTGCTTTTCTTCTGGAGAAGACCTCCACCTCTTCCTGGTTGAATTGGTATTAATTGCAGTTGCTTCCTCAGTCTCTACCCCTGCTTAGACTCTTCCTCCCTGGGCTGTCTTTCTTCTTTGAAATCTTTGGAATGGGCAACACCCTTTTTCAGTGCCATTCTTAGACCTTCAGTGAAGTAAGTTTATGTTCTCAATTTCTTCATTTTTTCGATAGGTATGTTGTTCTTCAGTTTGGTTACTATAATGCAGTAGCATCTCTGTGAAGCATTTCAGTCTTCTTGTAAAAGTTGCACACAAATTTTAAGATGCTCGCATGTGCAGTAGAAAGCCATTTTAAGTTCATAATAATCTATAAAACACAGAAAAATAGATTTCAGATAACAAGGAAATTCTTATATCTTAGCTATGGGAGCTACTATTACAAGACACTGTGCAATGAAGGGCATTCATTTCATACAAATGAGAAAAATCATATGGTCTGATGTGGGAATTATGCCGTGGTTGGTAAGGAAGGAGTATGAATTGATTTCCTATGAAATGCTTTGTTCTATAAGTCACTGGTAAAACTAAAAAGGATTAACAAAGGTGATGTGTTGCACTACAGTAATTAGTAAAAGCTGTTTATGAATAGGTGAAGTCACAGAGTTTAGCTTCTTCTCTGGTTTCTTAAGTTGGGCGCGGTTTAATTAAATCTTAGTACAGGAACCTTGAGGATTTTGAAAACAACTGCTTTGTATGTAATTGAGGGAATCCATTTTCTCTCTGAGCAGCCAATACTAACAGCACCATTACAGAGTCCCATTTCTGAAAAACACTGACTGGAATTATTTCCCTGTCCTACCTACTTATTCCAGCTGAAGCCTTTCTGCATCAGCCAGTTAGTGCTCCTCAGTCTGCGGGGCTTTAGGGTCTTCTCTGGCATAGCTGGTGTTACGCATGGTTTCAGAGTATTAAATTTACCCGGAATCTCTAGCTTCCTAGCCTAAGAATCTAGTATCAAATTTTGATTCATCTGAAGTTGGGGGAGTGGCTGGTATCCTAATGCTACCAACAATAAGCTTAAATAAGTAGGGAAATAATAAGTAGGTAAAAATAATATTTGTCATTAAGTCAAACTGATGTATTTGGAATGGCCAATGAGAATTTTACAGTTCTCAAATTTGCCATTTGCATGACATCATCTGGGGTTTACGCATCTTTTTCAGAATACACATGATCTTTGGACCATCCCCCCAAACCTGGGAAAATCTTGAATTTGAATACTGTGATTAATCTGTTGCAGTTTGCTGTCCTGACACATTTTACTGCAGGTGCTAGAAGGCATTGTGTATCTTAGCCTGCTTGTCCTGGCACAGCTAATGATGAGCAATTTTGACCGCGTTGATTCAAGCATTTGTCAACAAAGCATTAAATTTTTTGGCGTGGTGTTA
This sequence comes from Phaethon aethereus, assembly GCF_964289735.1. Taxonomy (NCBI): domain Eukaryota; kingdom Metazoa; phylum Chordata; class Aves; order Phaethontiformes; family Phaethontidae; genus Phaethon; species Phaethon aethereus. The sequence goes on along the minus strand of NC_138582.1, from coordinate 32,636,345 downwards.
CACACATAATTCTATGCCCTTTCCTTGGAGGGATTCTACCTTCATTTGAGAAGTTGTGTACCCCAATGTCAAGGTTCAGTGCTACTGCATGTGGGCAATTATTTGACTAGGACAGCAACAGTAATTGCTGCTATTGTTGGGGGGCTGCAGCTGTTTGCTAGCTGTGAACCTGATTTATAAATTAAATGTAAGAGACAAGGGAAAGGATGTGGGTATTAAACAGCATTGAAAAAGCAATAAGCTAACTCAGTCTCTTGGTTTTGCTTGGTTTTTTTCTTGCCTGGCACATGTGTAAATTCAGGAAGGATAATGGTCGGGAAATGCTTGTGGCAAGATTGTGTGTTCCACACCCAGAAGCCTTTTCTCCTCCTGCTTGTTATGTGCATTTATTCTGGTAATGATTTACTCTGGGCAAATATGCTGGTTATAACTTTGTAAATCGTTGAGATTAGTCTTTTATATTCACTAAGATAATGGGGAGTAAATGGATTTGACTGTGACTGTGTCTACAAAGTTCTGTATGTTTTCAAGTTCTAAGGTTTAAAGATCATGCTCCTAAGTGATTGTAAGAAATAGATGCAGCTGAAAGCCAGAGAAATGTGAGTCCTCCTCTGATCTAACCTACCTGCTTGCTTAGGCCATTTGGCCTTTCTGTTGGACTTGACAGTTTCTGCTGCTGAGTCGAAGTTTAGAAAGCAGCGTTGGTGGAGGTGTGGTTATCATGACAGATCTTACGCTGTCTTCCTTATTTTTCACTTATGTTTTGCAACCTCTTCTTGTCTGTCTTTCCTCTGTTTCCTCCTTTCTGACTTCTCTCTGATGTTTTTCTTTTTCCTCCCCATCTTCTCTGCTTTGCCTGTGCGCACAGGATGGAGTTCAAGATCTCCCGCAGTGGAGGAAGAAGCTGCTCTTCCCTGTGGTGCTAAAAGGAGTTAACCTAAAAGAGGCTTCCCAGCATGTTCATGCAACAGCATGTTGGTGATAAACAGGCTGCTGATCTGGTGTGGTCAGACTTTGTCTCCCTACTAGTAAGGTAGGAGGGTGAGAATTATAAATTCTGCAGGTCAGCTTGGTGTTGAACTACTTGTCCTTGCGTTTTGCTGTGAAAATACACAGTGCACTTTGCCTTTTCCCATTCCAGCTGCCTTACAAGCACTGAAGAGAAAAAAGAGATACGAGAAACAGTTGAATCAAATTGATGGGACACTTTCAACCATTGAGTTCCAGAGAGAGGCATTGGAAAATTCCCACACCAACACAGAAGTGCTCAAGAATATGGGTTATGCTGCACAAGCTATGAAAAAAGTACATGAAAATATGTAAGTGTTTTCTAATAGCTTTCAGGTTGAGCTTACTGACCACTTTCAAACTATTTCATCACTACAGACTATTCTATCTAGTCAGCCAGTTTTGACTTCATTTTTGGTTCAGGCATTTAATGTCAGGAATGGTATTGGTGCTGTAGTGTTATATTTGGCAGAAAAATACCTTTTCTTAACAGCAAGTCTAGAAGGAAGTCCACTGAACTAGAGAGACCTGTGGGGTACCTGGGTTTTTAAGTCTGCCTTGGCAGTGGAGACTGGCCTCTACCCTTGGTTTTTCCATAAGCTGGACTGTGTGATTCAAAGTACTAATTAGACCTGAATAAAAAAAGAGTAATTTTTTTTTTGTCCCTGTAGTATTTTTATATGTCCTATATTGTTTAATGAGGCAGTTTCCTGCCTGAATAAACAGAGTTAAATCAGAAAGGTTGTTCTGGGAGAAGTAAACAGGAATTGCAACAATAATGAAGTTAACAATAAAGGGAAGCTTTTAAATGGGGTATAGTCCTGTTAAGTTCCCCCCAGTTCTGGTGAAAGCTTAACATCAAAAAAGATCCATCTGTAAAGATGCTGACCTTGGGAAGGAGATGGGATCTGCCTAGGGAATGTGACTGGTGGCTCGCAGAGATATGAGAAGCACGGAGAGGGAGAGACACACACTTTTGTTATAACCCCAAAGTGGAAGAAATTGGACTGAATAAAACACACAGAAGCTTGCCAGGAAACAGTAAGGTGTAGGTGAGGGAAATTGTTCCCTGTGAGTTCTGTTTATACAACCATGGGCATAAAAAGAAAATAGGGTCTGTTGAATGACATATCTTTAAGAAATGTTTCCATGTTCTCTTGCCAGGGATTTGAACAAAATTGATGATTTGATGCAAGATATCACTGAACAGCAAGATGTTGCCCAGGAAATTTCAGATGCTATCTCAAACCGAGCTGCCTTTGGTGATGAGTTTGATGAGGTTAGTATGTCAGGCCTGTGAGTTTTAGTTGTTAAATGACTCCATAGTTATTTTGTTGTGCGGTGACTTGTTCCAGTGGTTTGTTTCTCCAAAGCTTACCCTATTTGGGACATTTTTATGATATGTGTGTATATATAAAAATTAAATTAAATTAATAATATATATAATATATAATAAGTAAATACATATCTGTAAAATAGAAAACTTTTATATATATATATTAATTTTAAGAAAGGCAATTTTAACTGCACTCCGGTAGTTATTTTCATTTGTACCATGGAAGGAGGAGGTCACTAAAATATGTAATTTGTACTGCTCCAGGTGGACACTGAAACATGTAATTTTTTGTGCTCGAAATAGACATCCGTTTGACTAAGTGCATGTTCCTATGCCATGGACAGGCTGCTGTTCACAATTCTGAATATTTGGACCAGTTTTTTAAGGTCATTTTTGCTACTTGGAGCTGCAGGTCCTTTCCCTGTTTTTCAGATTTTCTACAGAAGTAGATGCATTAGGTAGGCGTAATTCCTGTTGGAGGCAATAAGGTTTCTTCCTTGAGCTCTTCTCTTCTGAAGCCCCCACAAGGCACTTACGACCTTCTGAAAATTTGTTGCAGTGGCTTTCATCCAGTGTCCCTGGACTTCATTTTGTATATCTAAACAGGACATTACTTATTTCTGATCCAAGCATGCCTGAGGACTCAAGAGTCAAGTATACTTAAAATTCTTGCAGTCTGTGGAATGCAGAGCTGGGGATCAGGCTCAGTGTCACAACCAGCTTGGTTTCGGTTTTTAACTAGGTTTTAAAATGATCAAGTACTAGGGATCATTTGAAGAATGTCCTAAAGAATCAAACAATTTACTCTCTCCCCAAATAATTCGTTCCTGCATGCCCAAATGGACAACAAAGAAAAATACATATGCTATGTCATATTTGCTTCCTTCAACTGTTACAATTTCTTGAAAATAGTAGTAATTCTTTGTATTTTGTTCCCATTATCCGCTTTCCTATTTTACCACTTTGAATGTAAATAGACTTTTCAAAAAACATTTAATCAATACTGGCACAAGGAGTGGGACTTGGCCGGTATAAACTGGGCTTCAAACAACTGAAAAATATACTGCCATCCCAAACAGCTATATAATGTCACTTACTTTTCATTGGTGCTTAACTTTTAGGAGTCTAGACTTAGTAAGCATGTTGTAGATTGACCTGGAAGTTCCTAAGAGATACTAGTCTAAGTTGATGGGCATGTTTCCTGTTCTGGGAAAATAAGCCGCTGTCATGGGGCATCATTGTACCAGCACCTGCCTTTGCATAGGAGCCTAATACTTCTAGCACTTGTCCAGTAACTGGGAAACCTGGTTTGCAAGCCACTTCAGCTTAAGAGGGCTAGAATTAGTGACTTAATTGCTGGATTATGAGGTGATTTGTGTTGGAGGATGATACTTAATTTTATTTTTTTGAAGGACATTTTGACCACACACTTGGATTTCCTCTTCACATGTGTGCCATGGGTGTAAGGAGATCATGGAAGCATGTAATTTCTGTTGCTCCAGAAAGACGCAAATACATAAGGGTTCTTTCTCCCTGGGTTGGCACAGTGTATGTCATGAAGAATGCAAAAAAGCTCTGTCCTACCTAAGTAGGGTGCTCACTGGGAGGTGTGATCCTTGCCTGTAGGCCTGTTTCTGATAATCAAATGCAAAATACATGCATTCCAGTGGACAAAGCCTGGAACCTGAGAGTTAGATGATAACTTCCCTCTGCTCTATTTTTGGCCTAGGTTCAAGAGAAGAAAGGGGATTTGTTATAGCTATTGCAATACTCCACAGCCTAGTTGTACAGCAATTCCTGAATTGTGGGAAATACAACTTAAATCCATGCTTGAGGATGAGAAGAACTTAAAACTTGAGTCTCCCACTTTGAGAGCAAATGTTCTAGCCATTACGTCATTACAGTATCATGTTAAAGGTGGAGGGGTCATCATCGTGGTTTCCTTTTCCTTTTTTTTTTTTTTTTTTTTTTTTTAGAGAGAACCTGTTGTGCCTGATGCTACCTCTTAATTGTTTACTTGTTTACTTGTTCAGCAGAGGTTGGTAACGACTAATTTGTTGTGGGAGAGGATTAGATGACCATCTAGGTGTCTTCAGAAATACCTGTTTCCATTGACTTTACAACAATTGGGACACTAACTTTTTAAGAAGCTTATATTTACAGCACTGACTAAGGCACTTAAACTATAGACACATCTGCACGTCAGCTAAATGCCTAAGTTATACATGGGGCCCCAACTTGCACATTTCCTTGAGACATCAGCTGTGAATTGAACATTATCAAGTGTAGACCTGATGCTGAAATTTTTAGATGATATCCTAGGATTTGCACTGGGGACTAGGCCAGGTGGGCAAACTATAGCCTTTTTTTGACCTTAAAATATGAAAAACATGAGAAAGTAAGTCTAGCAAGGCCTGTGGTGGCTATGTAATTATCATTTTAACTTCCATATTGGTGATAAGCATGGTATAAATGGGTAGGCAAAGTCCATTTCAATACCTACTAGGTCTTGCTTTGTTACAGCCACTTTTCCCCCATGGTTTCTTTTTAAACCATTTTATCAATGTGGCAAAAGTTTATTTCTGTACAAATACGTAATACTTAGTTTCCTTTCTTTGGGAAACTCTGGACAAGGAATAAATATTTGGCTTTTTTCAAAAGTGTATAGCCTTTTTATTTTTAGTATTATACAAGCGGATTAGATCATCTGTCCAAAACAGCTTCTGCAGCTGAAAGCCCAAGAGTGTTATGTGCTTCAAGAGTGAACAACAGGACCCAGGAGGACAGCTCTGATTCCAGTGCTGCTTTGAAATCATGTATAATCCTGGACTTGTGTGATAGGACTGAAGCACAATGTTTAATGACAGTCTACCTTATAACCGATGGAAGCTGTTTGCTTTTTATAATGGGAGAAATCATACATTAAAATTAGAATCTGTTAAGAGTACAGGCTTCAGATTTGCCAGGAACAAATCTGAGGATGGCAGAGGGACCTTTTTTTTCCCTGTGTTTGCCTTTTTGACAGGTATTACACTGCCATCAGGTTTTTTCCTGATTTTATTCCTTGTCCTGTTTCTAACTTCTGTTGTCCTTCTTCCAACTTTCAGTTAAGGTTTATTGTTATCACTCACATTTAGTGGAAATTATACTTGTGATATGGTGGTCTTTTATATGTGTTTTCAGGTGTAAACTGTTTTTTCAGTAGTGCTTTGCTTCATGGTGGTTAAATGTGCCCTTGTCTGAGATCACTGCCAGAACAATGACTTTGTAAATAATTTTTTCCTTGAATTTAGGATGAGTTGATGGCAGAATTAGAAGAATTGGAGCAAGAAGAATTGAACAAGGGAATGAGAGATGTCAGGCTGCCAAGTGTTCCGTCCACATCGTTGCCTTCTCGTCCTGGTAAACTGCCTGCTTGCCATTTTACATTTCTCATTATTAAGCCATGCTGTGAGAAGGAGGAGAGAAAGAGAGAGTTTCAGATATGTATTTAACTCTGTTTTAACTTTTAAAGTATTATAGATTCCTTTTCCTATTTTCTTATCTGTTTATCAGAAAAAGCAGAGTGGAATTGTGATTTGCTGTATGAAAGCATCTAGGACTAAATTCTCTGTAGATTTGGGGAGACAAAGTCAGGGAACTTGAGCTTGCACATATACTGATGCCTCTGCTACTGATATGTAGTCAGATCACTGAGGAATGGGAAGACTATTTTTTTTTCTTTTTGGTAGTTAAATCCTTAGTCTTTTTTAATTAGAGTCTGACCTAGATTCAAAATGTTTGCGTCACAAAGATGCAGCTTTATAGGGTAGTGGTTTGATATTTGCCACTGGTATTTTAATTAGACATTAAGGAGGCAGCAGGAAGTACACATTTAAAGAAATATTGTCATTCCTTTTGCTTTCTTTCTACAGAATAGACTTATTCCTGGTATTAAGCAGTAGTCTTACTTTTCTGTAGTTCTCCCCTGTTCATTTTGAATTAAGCCAGAGACAGTCAATTCTTACTACACCTTTCACTGTGTCCCTTTTGTCCTCTATCAGCTGAAATACTTGCTGTGTACTAGTGCTAGTAAAAGAGTATAAATATCATATAAGAGAACAGCACACAGGTTGTTTATGGTGCATTCTGCTGCAGAACAGGTTACCTAGACCAGCTCAGCTCAGAGACTGTTACGTGTGTTTTGGCAGACGGTACTTAAATCAGAAGCAGCTTAAAATGTTCAAACTAGGATTGTGGCCTCATCTACTGAAGTCAGTTGCAGAACAGCTAGTGAAAAAAAAGAAGGAATTTAGGAAAACAGTGCAAATTGCAGTCTGGGCTTGTTCATACATGCTCTTGCAGATCCAGCTGTGCCACATGACATTTTTATTAAATACAGGCCATCTCCATGTGTTTCTCACTATCTTAATTTGCTACTTCATCTGTCTGTATGGCTGCTTCAGACAAAATTAGCTGGTTACAATTATATAGTTTAAGGCCTTGCAAAAAACAGCTTACCTTTTCTGAAACTTGCTGCTTACTGTCACACAGCAATAGCAAAATAAGAGCAGTTAATGGTTCTATGACACTTCTAATTGGAGATGTATGTTACCCTCCTGATTTTAGGGATGAGGAAACTGAGATGGAGCAAGACATAGTGACCTTCCCCAGCTGCACAGTGAGCCAGTGGCACTTGCAGAGTAGGGACTGGACCCCTGGTCTCCCATGTCCTTCACCCACCTTTAGTCCTCAAAGGTGGTAGTTGCAGCCCCTTTCAAGACACTGGCTCCCAGCTGTATGGCTGCCACAGGCAGGAGCCAACTGGCTGCTGTAAACGTACACATAAGGGTATTGCACCAAATAACAGTGTTCCACTGACATTTGGAGGAATGCAAATCCCACAGATGGAGACAGCCTGAGGTTGAACCTTGGCTATAGGGTATTTGGTTTGTAGGTCAGTGAATGAAGACTATTTGGGTGACGTTTTAGTTCAGTGAATGTGAAAGATGCATGATAGGAGATTTGTGTTAAAAAAAGAGAAAGCATGTGTGGAATGTGGAACAGAGCTGGGGATTGCTGTTGCTGTGAAAACAGCAGTTAACTGATGTGACCTGAACAAAGTAAGTTCAGGAATTCCTTTCTCCCTTTTAATAAATGACACCTCTCATTAACATGAAGTCAGTCCATTTGGACACGGCCTGCACATGCAGAACTCTTCAGCTGTATTTGGAAAGGTAGCGGAATGCTGGCCAGAGGCAGGTCACTTATGCCTGCTCAAGTGGCGGTGAGAGAACTGTCAGCATTCTTGTGGATGCTTTCTTTCTGTGACAGCTTTTAGAGATTAAATGTGTTTTCTGTAGGAGTCTTTCAGTAGGAGTTACATCAGACCTATATTGTTAACCTCAGGGTTATATGTGAGAACGGTGGGGCAAAATAGTCACATCTCTTATCAGCTTCATTACTGCATTACCTACGTTTAGCTTGCTACTCAGTGAATTGATCTGAGATCTTCAAACTGAAAAGCACAATGCAAGTCCTCATGCTAACAAATAAAATGGTTCTGACTGTTACCTTAGTTGATGGTTATTGTTAATCTCTCTTTCTGTGCAGCATCGACCAGGAAGAGAGCGGAAGATGAAGATGAAATGAAGCAGCTGGCTGCCTGGGCTTCATAAGAGCATGGTCTTTTTATAATAACGAACATTAGAGTTGTAATGCTATTTTATAACCGTACCGATTTAGTGTGGTTGCATTTCATCCAGGCTGGTGTTTTTTATGGCCAATCTTGCTAAGAATAGTGTTACTGACACCTTACAAAACTAGTTTAAAAAGAAACAAACAAAAAAATGCAATAGTTGCCAAAACCTCCAAGCATCAAATTTTTTTTTCAGCCTTGAATAGATACTGGTTTTGTTATTAGTATGAGTTTTTATTAGGTAATGTCTTACTATATCTGGCTGGTTTGTAAAACCTGTGTGCCTCACTTACGCACACAACTGGATTCATTGTTGAAGTAAAAACTTAAATAAGTCAAGGCCCTATCCTACAGGGTTATTTGGTTCAAACTATTTGAATATTAGCAAACCAGCTTTATGCATGTCCTGACTTGCAAGTTCCTTTGAGCCCAAGAGCTAATAGCCGTTCATTTGGGCCTGGAGATTTAAATAGTCTGCCTGGAGCAACTTATGGTGTCCTAGATATTAAAAGGAGTCTCTTCTGTTGGTTTTTTTTTGAAGTGGGATAGATTTTTGTTTTGATTTAACTTTGGCCAGAATATCCCATGCACTTCTGTAGGTCAACTTGAATTGTATTTTGAACTATTTCCAACTCGGTTAAAGAACAGTTTTACAGTGATTGTGGAAAATGAAATGTCCGAGTTCTTATAGATCCCTGCCAAACAAAACTGATTTCCGCTAACCCTGTCAAAAATACAGAAGAGATTTGACCTTCCTGTATTCTCTCCTCTACTGTGTCTTTCTAGGGTGAGTCTTTACTTTGTATGATATATCTATCCTCAAAGGAATTAGTACCACATTTATTTTACAATTTTTAAATAATTTAAATTTCTGAACTTTTGGTTCTTTTCTCTTATTCAGTTTCTGAACAGAAGTGCCATTGTGTTGTATTTGAAATGCCTTTTTAACCCTGTTTAAAAGCTGATTCTGGATTACTTGTAACGTTGACGTGTTACTGTCCAACTGACAGCTGTTTAGCTTAAGGAATAAATGCCACTGTGAGTGCTAAACTACTACATGTTTAGAGAAAACACTGCTCAAATAGAAAACAAAAATTAAATAGGCTGGTTTGTACTAAAAAAATGTATTAAATACAACTTAAGCTCTATGCTAATAGCCTGCTGTCAGTCACAAGGGAATAGTAAAACACTGTGGAGTTCCTAGGGATGTGGAAAGCAGAGTCACATTGATCTAGTTTTCTTGTTTTCAAATTAATTTAAATTTACTGATGATTGAACCACCTGGGTAATAGTGAGAGACTTGGTTTCTGTAGATCTATAGCAGCAGAAGACTGACCCCTTCTGCTGTGGGCTTTAGCCTGTGATTTGCTGGGTATTTAGCTTTGATAGGCTACAGTAGGCTTCAGCTTATTGGGTTTTAAGTTAAGCATAAGCTAACATGTGTTTCTGGACATGGCCTGCTGGCACACTCAGAATCTTTCAAGTTGAGTTCCATGGATGAAACCCAAAATTTACAAACCCTGTGGAGAGATTTAGTTTTTCAAGAATTTTTCATTCTCTGTAGTGGAATTGCTTTTGGCTTGCATCCATACAAAAGGAGAATCAAGCTTTGCCACTTCCTTTCGGATAAATTTCCTACTGGAGAAAATTGTGTGTTAATTCTGTCACAAAATTTGGAGGTACCAGGAAAATTGTCCCTTTCTGTTTGGAGTACAGAAAACCTGGAACTATTGAATTTTTCTTTAAAAAAAAAAAAAAAATTAAAGAACTGCCTTAAATTTAAAAAGACATTTTGAACTCTCAGTAGGAAACCAAACACTAACAAAATGTTACTCAGTTTTAATGCTTGCTGAAATTCAGGACGAGATGCCAGCTGAAAGCAGGCATACTCATTAAAATAACAAGTATTCTGAGTTATTTAGAATCCATTTGCTAATCGTTTTGTCCGGAATCCTGTTTTCAAGGTATGCAGTCTATGCAAGTCCCTGAACTGGGTATTAGCGTACACCGATTGCATCATCGTGCGAGGCTGGCTGTGTGCTTGTGGATACATTTGGTATTTCTAGATGTGGGGCAATGCCAGCATAGTCCTGTGCTTAGCTTGGAAAACCTGGCTTCTAGCATCTGTTTTTGGTTGAATTAGTAGCTTTCCAAAACTTGGCACTTACATAGCATTTAGCATATTTAAAGTGTTCTACAACCTAACCAAAATAGGTCTCTAAGCTTCCAGTTCGAAACCGTTGATTTTCAGTCTGCTTTGGAGAATGTGGACCTGTTGTTTTTGTGCAAGAACTTTCCATGTGAACACCCTGCAGGGGAGAAGAAATCCTAAGGAAGATCTTCTGCTTTGTAAGCTAGTGTCTAACTGCTGACCTCCAGCAACGTTTTGGCCAAGTGTTGATCCTGGGAAGCCTCAGCTGTTTTCAGCTTATTGATTTCAGACCAGACACTTCAGGAACAAAATTTGTGAAGGATGAAGAAAAACTGTGGTTATTCGGGTGAGCGTGTCTAAAGTTTGTGTGCAGTGGCTGGTGATTCTGGAGGACAGCGTCACATACCAGTTCAATAGGTTGGTGAAGCTATACTCAGAGATACTACAGCTATGTACACAAACCACAACACAGTATGGACCTCCAGCACTGGAGTGCTTGTTGGGATTTTGTTCAGTTGGGGAGACAGTAGATGACTGGTTTTCTTCAAAAGCAAAGGTGTTCTAGGGATTTAATTCAGCTGAGGTGGCTCTTTCCTGTGTAAATTCAGATGACGCTGGCACAAATGACTCTTCCTTTTTTGAACATGTCTCTTTTCATGCCAAAATGATATTTGTTTAGTATGTAAGCAGATGAGAGTGAATAGTGTCAGGGTGTTATTGTAAATGTACTCTCTGTTAACTGAAACATACTTTACAAGAGGACTGTGGCAGCAGATGGTGTACTATAGCTGACTTCCTTTCTTGTTTCTTATTTATTTTGAGAATGTTTTCTTCTCTTAAGAGGCTTGGACATTTTTAATCTGTATAGCTTTAAAAGGGGAAAATATATTAATAAATAGTAAAAAGAATTAATATATATGTGCTGTAAATAAATATTTTGGTGTCATATTTGTGTTATATGATTGTATTAAATTTATTTTCCTATCAGGCAAAACTGTAAGAACTCTTTTTACACTGTCATTAGGATACAGTGCTCTTTAGAGGATGTAAAGATATTTTGAAACATTTTTTGATGTATTAATCTTTCAGCATCAGGTTAGAATTCAAGAATTCTTCAAACATGATTTGGTTTAAAAAAATCAACCAACAAAAAAAACCCAAACCCAGTGTATGCTATGGTGTTTGGGCTGCATTCCTTCACACTTCAGAGTTCTGTTGCAAGAGTTTCTTTTATTTTAATGTGCCCAAAATACCTATCTTCCCTGCCACTTCCCCCCACCCCACCCCCCCGCCCAGCTCTCTTCATTGTTTCAGAAATGTTTGTATTTCACTTTCCAGGCCTTAGTTGAAAGGAAGAATGGTCAGGTCTTTTAAACATGAAAAAGAAAAATTACTATAGGCAAGGATGAATTGAAACAAATAAAATAATGCATTTTTTCATGCATCTCATTAGAATCTCTGTAAAGTAAGTTTGTGCATGTATAGTATCTCACATTTTATGTACACACATGTATATTTAAACATATGTATAAAGTGTTGGAGCAGTGATTTAAGACCATCATTCATTATCTGGTGTGGAAAGGGTTCAATTGCCTGGGCAGCTTGTCTTTGCCTCTTTCTAAAGCTTAAAGGCTTCATCACAAAATGTTAAGGAACTGTTCCAGTATGTACATGTGCCTGCTGTGTGTACAGCTGTGGGGTGTGGGAGAATAGGATGAGTATTTCCGATGAGAAAATACCACAGTTTTTTATGAGGTAGAGCCTAAATTATTTTAATGATGTAATTTTTTTAGAAAATAAGGAGAAAGCTTTAGTCTCAAAAATGACTTAACAGCAGAGACTAGTTTGAACATCTTAAGAAAATTGTAAATATCCTAAGTCTAATTTTACATAGCTGATGTATTTTCTCACATCTGTCCCCATTTCAGAGACCGTTGCAAGACCCACCATCATAGTGCTGTTCAGTCAGATTTACCAGGGGAAAGCTGCCTGGTTCATGTGACTGATGATGCTTTAAGTGGTTTATTGTTTTGTTATCAAAACGTAATTAACTGGTCGGCACTGAACTATACACTTGGGATCAATATCTGCAGTGCAACAGATAAAGCTAGCAATATAGTTACAAAATGTTAATATGTGCCTATAAATTTCTAAAGATCCTTGTATGGCGAGGGTGGCTGTGTCTGGCAGGGTCACCCAGGCCCTTCTGCTGCCCTGCTCCCCTCTTCTCCTGCATGCTACACATCCTTGAGTTTTCATGTTTTGTGGGTATGTCTGCTTAGCTGACTTCTCCTGCCACCTCCCCAACTAACAGTCTCCTGGTAATTCCCTGGTTGTGGTTCAATACAGTTCATCTTTGTCCTCTTCTTTACCAAGATGAGCTTTGGGCGAATGCCCCCTCAGACAGTTTGGGCATCCACTCACCCAACACCCTTACACCCTGTGTGCTCTCTTACCAGCTGGGGTTAGCCAAGCCATTTTTAAGGCAGCAGGGCTGTGTAGGTACCCACTCAATTGGCTTTCTCAAAGAGTAGGCATCTCATTCTCCCAGACTGGCAATGTGTGTCAGAATTGAGGACCTGCAGTTTGTAAGTGAGCTAAGTTTAATAAAATAGGTGAGAAGCTACTTGGTCTGAGCTAGCGGTCTTATCCCACGCAGGTACTGAATCTCAGTATCTGTCATTGGTATGACATCATCAGCTTTCAAAGTCATACTGCCTTAGTGGGTAAGGAGTGTTTTGTGGGTTCAAACAGGATTACATGGACCCCACGTTTAAAACCCTTTCCACAAAAAATAAAACATGCACTTTAGGAGAAATGTAAGTCTTCAGATATATTAATATGTAAATATATTCAGAGTATTTTATTTACTTTTGTGATTGGATTCAACTTACCAAAGGGACCTGGGTGCAGCTGCTGAACTAACTGAAGTCAGCTAGGACTGCCTATGTACAGGTATGTGTAGGGTTACTATATTACCCTGTACCTACCTATTGTATATACCTAGTATGTACATAGGATTGTTGGGAGTGCCTGGTGCACTGTTTGTGCCCAGCAGCAGTGATGAGCTCTGTCAGCAGCAGGGCTTGGGCTCTGCAGACCTCCAGGAGGAGCTCTGGATTCAGCGTACAGCAAGGAACTCCCAACAGGCTCGGAAGGCTGTGATTTCCACACAGGACCCAATTTCAGTCTTTCTTATTGCTCATACCGGAGGGAGAAGAGCCTGCTTAGAAGTGCTGCTCAAAAAGCTTGGGAGAACCCTCCCACCCTCCCTGCATGCACTACAAATCGCCACTTTTTCGAAGTTAAACTGCCCCTTTAAAGAGTAACCCACCTTTTCAGCTGCTTTTCTGGTTTCTGTCTCTTCTCTTACCTTCCCCTGTCCAAGGCACCCAGCTTGGTTCCCTGCTCTGGATTTGCCAACATGCAGGACAGCAGGATCTCAGCAGCGGACCTTCATGCAGAAATTTGCCAGCCCTCTCCTTAAGCACTCACACCACGACAAGCTGGAGCTACAACTCAAAGATTTATCAGTTAAAAGAACCCATTTTGTAAGAGAAGTTCAACCCAGCGTGATGAAGGGACTTCACCTCTTTAATACTGGTTCAGCTAATTGTGCTTTGCAGGGTCCAGCTGCAAGCTGGATGTCATTGCAGCACATCATTGAAGACACTGAACTGTGAAGAGGGATTTCTCGGTCAAGTGTGTGTCTCAGCCCTTGCTAGGGTTCACAGCATCTCTGCAGTTGTGTGGTAATGATGTCAGTGCTATGTTGGGCTAGGTGGGAACACATGGAACTACAGGAATTGTAGTTGTTGGTTTTGAGGCTGTTGAGAATGTTCAAGTCTAGAATTGGTGACTTTGATTTATTGAGGATTTGAATCTTAAAGGTAATTTTACAAAGAAGGAGAGGTCTTGTCAAAGGAAATTCGGTCTGAACTGACACAATCAGCAAATTTGCCCCATTTTCAGGACTGGCTACACAGTAGAGCTGAATTGAGTTTGGGCTCTTTGATCACTAAGGAACAAACTCTGCAGCCCCGTTAGTTGTGCTAGTGCAATGCCTATGGGTAACTAGGGTCACTGACTGAACTCTCCAGAAAAAGTTTTACCACGCTTGAAGAAGTATCACTATACGGTGGAGCACCTCATGTATCCTCCTCAGTACCTTCTGAAGGAAGATAACAGGCTGGAAAAAGGAAACCATAATGCAAGAATATCCCATGCCAGTACAGACTGGACCTCGACCCAGTACAAACTGGATCCCCTTGGCCCCATCCCAGTACAAACTGGCAGCTGTAGCCCAAAGGTCCTGAGCGTGAGGACAGCAGGGAGCGTGCTGATGTCTGGGTTCGTGTTAGGCAGTCTTGCAAGGAGCAGGGAGTTGGACTCGGTGATCTTTATGGGTCCCTTCCAACTCGGGATGTCCTGTGAACAAGGAGAATAAATCATCTAGATAATGCTTTGATTCTTTCACCATGCTTTACAAACGTACTTTTTACGCTGTACAAGCAAGAGCGTGAGCGAAAAAGCCCTTCAGATCTGCAACAAGAGGCTGTTAAAGTCTTGGCTAAGCTAGAAATGGTGGCAGTGGCAAATACCAAATTTGGTCACAAGAGCAGGTGAAAAAAAAAATACTGCCTTGGGCTCAGGTAATTTCTGCTAAAACAAAAACAAATACAGTGGAAACTGTATATGGATGCACAAGTAAAATGGATTATGTTGCTAGTGACCTTCCTATGGCTGTAATGCAAAGTTTCAGCAGTTAATAGCTGAACGTGGGTAGCAGAGACCATCTCACACTTTTCAGGTTAAAACCTTCAGCTCCCAATGCTTTGCAAGCTCTGTCAGCGAAATGTGTCTCATTTCTTGAGCTAGGAAAAAAATCTTCCTGCATGGACCAAGAAATTCTGGAAAAGGTTTGTAATAGCACTAACCTGACAATAGATCTTATCTATATGTTGTATCAGACACTTGTGGTTGAACACATAGGGTTTTATTTCACAAAGAAGACAATAGGAGAAAAAAAACGATGCAGGAAAATGATAAGTAGTCGAGACATTAATTTGTGTAGCCTAAGATTCTATCTAGAGCACATATTGTGTCTGAATAAACTGAAATCTGAGCCAACAGCTGCTTCACCAGAGCAGAACAGAGCAGCCTCTTTGTTGAGAGATCTTGTGCTCTGACCTTTGGATGATCATGAGTCTTGTGTAAGTCACGTCATCTGAGAAGTGAAAGATGTTGGTCTTTGCATGGTTTTCTAGATTCAGAACTGAAACACATACCTCACAGAGGATGCCAATAGTTGACTATGGCTTGCCAACAGCAGAGATAGATAAAAGCAATTATTTGCACATGTTCTGTTTCTCAGGTTAACTCACAGCAAGGCTGAGCTTTATTTTTCATTGTTTAATACTCCTTCATAACACATGACTTTGCACATTAATTTTGCAACACTCTCAACTTATTTTTTAATTGCCTATTTAAGTAGGGATGATTGATTGAGTCAGATCTGACTGGTGTGAGATGAAAAAGCAGTGATCTCCATGAGAAGCGGGCTTATCTGGGCTCTTGTACATGTAGGCAGAAACAAAACCTCTATAGGCACATCAACATCTTAATGAATAGCTGACTTTTTATTGTTTTTCAAAAGATTACATAGAATGAGACATTTTTTTCATCTGCCTCTTCCCATGCAAGTTATCCCCTTGTCCAACTCAAATCTAAGAGGAATTTCATGATTTTTTGTTAGGTTTACATTATCCTGCGAACTGTGCTGTTAAGATTTCTAAATTAACACTGCACATCACACACACAAAAAAATTCTCAGGGCAAGTAATAGGGTAGATCTCTTGCCCAATGCCTCTGCTTATCCCTGGCACAGGCATATTTATAGTACAGAATGAGGGGAAAGGGAGACGCCTTCACATCACAAACTATGCACCCCATAACCCCCTTATCAGAAACATGGAGAACATCTAGGAAAAAGACGCAGGAAATTTGGAAGGAGAGATCCTGAAGGAGGTTTGACACATGTTGCAACTGCTTCCTAAACTAAATTTATCAATCTGCCTATCTTTATTTATTGAACATGTAAAGCAGTAATGAGATCTTGAAAGGTCAATGTGCAACCTTCTCCCATTTGGCACTTGCCAGATGAGCAATGCTTGACAAACCCACATAACTGCCAAACAAACAACTGAGCAGCATTTCACAGTCATCCTCAACATTTCCATAAAACAGCTGTGGCAGCTGCGGTTTCTTCTAGATGAAAAGCATTAATCCACAGGGGCTACAGAGAGCAGAAGCTTCTTTCTCTACCACATTAATGCAAACATCCTAGCGTTTTCAGTTTGAACTGGTAGAAGAAAGGAATGTTATAAAATCTAGAAGCAACTAATAATTTATGAGCAAGGACACTTAGACCTGCTCGAAACACAGTCAAGATATCCCCAGACACAGTTCCTGTATTATACAGACACGAGCCTCACCGGATCAACGAATCATCTAATTTTAACCTGCTGACAAGTCTGTGGGATCAGCAGTAACATTAGGACTACACCAACTGACTTACTGTGCAATTAGGGTGAATCATATAATTGCTTTCTTCCTCATTTTCCCTATTTGCAAAGCAGAGGGAAATACAATACCTATCTCTCAGACACAAAGTGGAGACAAATTCGTTATTTGGAGAGCACCTTAATGATCCTCAAGTCGCAGAAGTGCTGAGTACAAATCAGCAAGCATTTAAAATCTACACGAAGAGCTTAAAAGGGTAAAAAGGGGAAAAGTCTCCATGAAGATTGTATTGAAAACCATGAAAACACAGGTTAGAGTACTACTCCTGAAGGCTTAACAAAGGGTTGTGCAGAACCTGATAATTTCCCTTAAGACAGGTGAGACGCAGACAGCACTGGGAGTTGAGCCCAGAATCCCTTTTATCAGGCCAGTGCTTTAATCCAGGTGAGCCCCAGCTCCCGCTGGCAGGAAGACCCACGCTGATGGTTTCTGATCTCTGATGATGCATGTTCCTGTCTCCTGAAGCTGAAGGGTTCAGCTCTGGCTAGCAGTGATGGCACTTCTGAGGACTGAAATTACTACTGAAGTTTATCACTCCCACTTCTAAGTCTCCTCTTTCTCCAGGGCCACGCTGCCCTGCTTGCAGTTTGGGATCCTTACAAGCGATACCAGAACTCCAGCCTGGGCTGGGTGCTGTGATATCCTTAATGAGACAGAAAAGGCACAAGTCACACAAACAAGGACAGGAAGAGGGTGTACATGAGACAAATGCATTGCAGACTACTTCTCTGCCTGTTGGTTGGAGGTTAAAGGCATAAAAAAAGAAAGAGAAGCTTTGCCAGTTCAGCTAGTACATCATTAGCTCTCCTGAATTGTAATTTTAGCGCCAGGTGCTGTTCTCTTGCAGAAAGACTTCATGCTAAAAAAATTTCATTATCTGTTACCAAAGTAAGAATGGCCTACACATCAGGTTTTCTGATTTATCCAGCTACGCAGACTGACATTTGAGGACTCAGTAACTTTGGCTGTTTGCTTAGGTCCTTCAGCCTTCCTGTCACCTCTACATGATAGTGAAAAACGCTTGTCTTTCAGAAACACCCTGTCTGCACAACCTGTGCTCTGGGCAGCCTCAGTGTTACTCTGACTGAACCACATTAAACAGCGTCCTTCAATCCTAGTATCACTTCATTTTGATAATGCTAGATAGAACTGCTCTTTGGGGCTTTAAAATGTGCCCACCAGAAGAAAAAAGATGCTTCGTGACGTGTGGGGTTATGCTTAGACACAGCTCATGACAGCCTTTTCCTGACTCTGGAACGAGCATCAGAATGGTTCTGAATTCATCAGCCCAAGGAGAAATTTTGAGATAAACATTTTCTATTCCAGTATAACACTCAAGCTATCCAACTGGAGAATAATCTGTAACAGCAGGATATATATGGCCAACAGTCACTATTACTCTAAGTGGGGATGACATAAGTTTGTCATTTATATCCGTTACAAGATAAGAATACGTTACTCTTTTATTGTTTAGAATAAAGGACTGCATTTTTCCTACCCTTCCACTCTTCCAAATCCGTACAGTTGCATCAGAAACAAAAGATAAGTCAAACTGTGGAAGAAGATTGAGAACATCTAACAAAAGCGCTAGCTTGGTTTGTTTTCCTTGTAATGCACAACCTGAGAGGACCAAATAAAAAAAGTTGTCCTTTGAAACAAGATTAGGATAAAGGTTAGCACAAGGAGGGATTGCAAAGAGACACCAGTGCTGTGGAAGATGAAAGCTTAGAAAGGGGTTCCTGAATGGGTTACGATAACACAGAAAATAACATTTAGTGGAGAAGCGATTCTGATTAGCAAATGATTGAATGAAGTTTCACTTTCAAAGGGGAAAAAACCTCAAGTGTAAACTATGGACAAGGCAATCCCCTCTTTCTCCTCTGCCTTTTCCACTCTCTCATCTTTTCCTTCAGCTAGGGCGTTAAGATCCTATGCATTAAAAAAGTGATGAAGATGATAAATAAAAATGTAGAATGAAAAACTCCACCAGTCAGTACATCAACTGCTGATCCAGAACACAAACTGCTTAAGAGAGACATCTTTTGGAGACAGCTGTATGATCAGTTCTCTGAGCAACCTGCTCTAGTTGAAGATGTCCTTGCTTATTGCAGGGGGGTTGGACTCGATGACCTTTAAAGGTCCCTTCCAACCCAAATGGTTCTATGATTCTATGATTAAAACAAAAAACCATGTATGTGAGGATATAGTTCTGTTATTACAGCACCCCTTAAAGCAAGTCCTGTATTTTATAGGAAAAAGTACATACCTAGTATTGAATGTTGGCCCTGTCTAGTAATCTGAATATACTTATCTCTGAGACAAAGATTTAATTGAAATATAGAAAGGAATGATAGGAAGAAAGACCCCTAGACCTGGTATTCCATAAAGGGAGTGTTTCCTACAGGATTCTTCCCTTGCTTGGCGATTCATGACCTTGGACTATTTATTTATCTGACATTTCTTGAAATAAACGAATGCAGCAGCAGCAACTTCAGAGCATAACTCTTCAGAATTCCTCCCCCAGTGTGCATTACAGCCTGCTATAGCATAGGAAAAGCGCCCCACAAGCAAAACCACATAAAAACTTCCTATAGGAAGTTTCATTTGTTATCAGTTCTACTAGAAATGCAAATTTCTGACAGGATAGTTGTTACTGCTTCATAGCTACATTTCAGCAATGGAACAGAAAACAGTGAGAAAAATCAAACTACTTAAGTGGTAATGAGATACAGAGAGTGGAAACAATTTGGGACAGACACACCCCCTAGAACAGGAGCTTTCCATGTCCCTTTTCTCCGCAACTACGAGCCCCCAGAGCCACAACGAAATGCTCAACATGAAGAGTAGCCCACTGGAAAACACCCTGGGTAGGCGATTCTCTCCTACAACTGCCAGGTGCAGCTTTGTGAACTGCTGAGCTGGTTCAATGGGACCATTGTACTCGCAGCAACTAACGGTTGTCGCAGTGGGGAAGTGGGAGTTTTATAGGGACTCATTCTTGATTCAATACTAGTCAGCATTTTAACTGATTTAGGAGTGCACAAATCAAAGGCAGAGAAGTAGTGTGGGCAGACTGCAAGTGCTTTGAGGGATAAAAAAAATCCTGCAGGATTATTAAATTTAAGATGTAGTATAAAAAAAAAAAGCAAACCCCCAGTAAGATTAAGCTGGGTACAATGCATTAAAATCTAAAACCAAGGGGGAAAAAACCCCATTGTAAATGAGTGGCTGAACTATTAAGACAATTACCTTTGGAATGATTTAAGTACAACAGAAAAGAACAAAGCGTTACTGCTTGCAACTCTAATTAGATCACTCTGCTGCAATTCCAGTTTGAATACTCCTCTGCTCATTGCAAAGAGCACAGAACTCCACTGTCAAAGTCTCATGAATGAAATAATTGAAAGTTGGTTTCTTCTGTACTAAAATTGCAGCAAGTGAAATGAGAAGGAAATTGGTAGGAAATAGTGCCAGAATGGCAGTAAGTGCACCAGAAAAAAAATTCAGTATGGGACAGACTTGGAAAGCACCTTGATGAGTGTTGAAGGCTACCACGGGTTGTACACATCAACTCTTGCATGTCCCTTAGCAGGGGGATAACTATTCATTAACCAGTAACATAGGTCAAGTGGTACCATATGGCTGCCGAACAAATTCATATGTTTCACCTCAGTTTTTAATTAAAAATCAAGGTCCCCCTAAACAAAAGTGTCTATTCATGTAATACAAAATATTCCTGATCAGCAAAATATCTTATAAACCTTAAAGACAGAGCACAACAAAATTTTCATGCCTTTGCCCTCTCATGACTAAATTGTAAAATTTTATTCTTTTTGTGACTCGATTTGCAGATATACCCAAAGTACTTGAGAAATTCCTAGCATGTATGACCCAAGCACCTTCTCAAGATCTTAAAAACATTTATAGTTGTAAAACTAACACTATGTTAATATACATAGTTCAATCTTCTTTTCAACTGTGTAAGTGACATTTGACAAAATATTTCATGAATTTTCATTAAGGTGTCAAAACTTTGAGTTCACTCAACATATATGAGGAATCATGCAGAACTTAAAATAAGATTAGTTCCTTTTTTATTTTGATCTTCAACAGAAGTATAGTAAATTTTCTGGTGGCTTGTTACAGCAGTGTCATTTGCTTTCAGGCAGACAGTTTTGGTTCACAGACAAACAGAACTCAGACCAAAAGTTGAGTAACTGTAGGAAATCACTGAGGTAAGAAATGTCTCTAATAGTATTTTTATCATTCTACTAGACAAGGCATTGAATGTTGTTTTGGTTTTTTTTTTCCCTACAATGGAAAAAAGACGACAGGTGTTTTGTCCATAGTTTTATTTCACTGGGAAGGTTTATACAGTTCTGCATAAAGGTCATTGTATGCACAGCCTGAAGTACAAAGCTCCCTTTGAAAACTCCAGCACAAAGACACTGCATATTGACAACATTAAACAACGATGTTGGTGGTATAGGGTGGAAAAAAAAAGATGATTAAAACAAAACAGCATTCTTCCTACTGGAAAAGCAGAATAAAACAAGGCACTTTCAGTAAATAAGTGACTAACATAAACAAGCTGTATCAAAGATTCCACAGAGCTGACCCAGAGCACTGTAACAAAATTCTACAGTAATGAACAAGTAAAATACAAAAAGGCACTACATAATCCTCTCCCTGCAACTCCCCTTTCTCAACCAATTAGCCAACTGAATTGGCACAATGGAGTCTTAATTATAAAGTGCATCTCCTGTCTTAATACATTTTGAAAAATAGGCTATAGAACACATGTAGCAGTATCCCCATGTGTACAATATATTGAAACAAAAATACATTGCAACTAGATTCAATCTAGTTATGAACTGTGCAGGAAAAAATATGGCTTCTTTACAAGTTTTTCAATAACCTCCATATAATCTGGAATATTTTTAAACAAACATAAATGCATTAGCAAGATGGTAAGAGGTAGTATTCCAAGTAAAAGGCAAACTCACCGATTTTATTGTTACATGGGTATTTAGCAAAGGTATCCCAGATTTTCAAAGCAGCTTTACCGAACAAAAAGTATTACAGCATGCTATCTTGGGATGCAAATACACAGTGTTTTGGGGGGTCTCATATTAGTTCCTTCAGCAAAAATGACTAGTTTTTAAAACAATGTCCAACTATACTTCCATTTCATAACTACTTTTCTCTTGGTACTGTAAGTTTTCCTATTGCATTGCATTAAAATTTCCAGAGAAATATTCTTCAACTTTAGACTTTAAAAACAACACATTCTACAATCTTATTAAACGTAAGATGAGTCCATTTTTACTTCAACAAGCATTAAATTTATGGCTATAAGAATATGAAAACACAAATACCAAACACATGAACATATCAAATGTGTCACAGCAGTGGCAACATATGACATGCTAGTTAGATGCATTTGGTGATTTAACATGAAGCTTTTGTCACTCCACTAGGAAGTCAGCCAAATTGTGTATATACACTGTCTAAACTTCAGCTGATTTTAGCCCTTATTAGACTTTAATGTATTAAATATATAAAGGCTAGATAAAAACTGAAATCAAAGCAGCACTGGGTATATTTCTTACATTAATAATTTGTAAGGATTTATGTAAACATTCAGTATGTGCATTCTTGCTCTTTGCTGTAAATTCTTCACAGCCACTCTATGCTCATACCCACAGAGTATGTCCCAAACATGAACCTTTCCCAGATAACAGCAGCTGCTACTGATCTAGTCTTCTTCATCAGCGGTATATGCTACTTCAGCAACTTCAATTTCTGGTACAGAATTTTCAGCCAAAGAGCCACTCCAGCATGCTTCATGGTTCTCTTTATCAGAGCTGCAACAGATCAATAAGGTTTGTCAAATGGAAACTAATAGGATTCTCCGTAGTCATTTTATGCCAGCAATCAGCAAAGCATTTACAAAGGTGTTCAACTCGTCACTTATTCCAGATCTAAAATTGTCTATCCTGAGGGCCTTTATGCAGCAGATAGGTACAATAACATGCTGAATTCCTCAGCTGTGCAGAATTTATGCATGACCAAACATTTAAAAACATACTTTAAGAAAAACTAAAATATGCTGTAAGTAAAATAATAGTATTTACCAGCTGTCCTCACCCAGGGTACCCTGGTCTGCTTCTACTGCAGAAGACTCCACCTCACCACTGCACTCACTTTCTTCTCCTGACATTTGACGAGTCATTTTTCCTAAAGATAAATCCCTACAACAAATAAGAACAGAGTACCACCAATCCATACAGCAAACATTCACCACTGAAGAGCTTTTTGTTTTGTTTTAAACCTTGCAGTTTCTGCGAACCTCTCAATCTCACTCCTACACACCCCATTTCCCTTATTACTACAGAGATGCAGGGCTTGCACTGGGTAGCTATTTAAAACCGTTTATTTGCTCCAGCTGCTTATTCCCAAACTAAATTCAATCCTCTGGTTGCATCACAATTTAGTAGCTTCACAAAATTCAAGTCCCAGAGGAGTGATTAAGACTTTAGGTAAGAAATGACAAGCAGATGATCTAAGCCACACGCACCTTGCCTAAATGACCAAAGGATTATAACCAAAACATAGTCAGAAGGAAGACAGGCAGGATGATAAAAAGATTTCTTCAACAGTTTCTCATTGTAACTTTAGAATCGCATATTAAGTTTCAGAGCAATACATTTTCCTATTAATGATAAAGAGACAGGTAAATTTTTTCTTAACGGCAACATGAATTGGCAGTCAGACTAGCCTGGCTACAGATGGGAATATGGTCATGTAAAATTACCAAATACTTATTTCCAAAATATTACTCTGTGTGGGGAAACAAACAAACAAAAATATCAATTTAGTGTTGAAAGCTGCCACTTTAATTGGAGAGAAAAGCTTGAACAAATTTTGTGTTGGAAGTGATACTACTGTATTTCACCTCCTTTAAAAAATTACTGTAACTACTACTGTTTCTATAATTTTATTTTAATGCATGCATTTTTAGTAATACTGCAGCAGTATTCTCTAACATGATTACTGGTCTATGTTTGGGCCAAATCCAGCACACGTAAAGGCCTACAAGTCTGATGCCTTGTCCAGTTGTCCCCTCCTACCTCACCAACATATTAGGTACATGGCCTTTAGAGCATAAAGGCACAAGATGCTTAATTTGTTTTGGGCCAGCAATTCAAAATTCCACTTCAACAAGGCCAAAGACAGACTCGTTTCTTTTGTGTTCAATTCCCATCAGACAAGCTAAAGTCCTTAAACAAGATGATGAGTTTACTTGGTAACTTTTACAACTAAGTATCACAAGAGTTATTTTCCATCAAGACTTCAGACACTACTTGGCTGATTTCCAATAATTTTACATGTCTGGGAAACTGGCAGCGTGTTTGTATATTTAAAAAAAAAAATCTATCTTCAGGGAAAGCACTAAAAAATAAAATCATTTTTTGCTGCTCATGCCTTCTTATTTTAGTCACACAATTTCCTATCATAACGTTTTAGCCAGATGCGAGCAATTTAATTTTTATTGACTATTTCACTGTTTAAGCCAGCAGTACGTCATAACTTTCTCATCAAACAGGGAAAGCATCTTTCAAATGTAATTACTTGCCTTCAGGAGTAAGTGACAAACTGAGTATGGTATTGAGATCAGAATTTTCAATAAGCCACAACAATTCCATTTAAATCCTTTTCCAAATGTAGTTCATTTAAACCTTATATCCAAAGATGGGATTGTTAGTCAAGCTGGATATGCTAGACTCAACAACCCAAGCAGTATTAAAATAACTTCTGAAGGGACCATGGGAATTTACTCCTTTGATAAAGAAACCCCACAATGACTGACTCAGCAGGTCTAGCGGGACACTGAATAGCCCAACATCAACTCCCCTGGGACTGCTACAAAATTTAGCAGACAGGCACCATAAAGTTTTATTATAAAATACCACTATTTTTTCCTCGTATTTAAACAGACGATCTGCAGTGGCATCATTCCGGCAATTCAGAACAACGTTAAAGACATTAACACAGACATATAACGGCTTGATCACTATACGCTGTCAAAGCTTTGAGTACAGCCAAAATTTTATAACTCAAAGCAATTTTTCCACTGCTCTCATCTCTAGCGGGGCGTTTCACATATCCAGCATTTCAAAAGCAGAATAGAATCTTTGCTTCATCTTTACAGGACTTAAAGGATTAAGAAACATAATCCCAGTTACCTTAAAGGGAAAAGATGGGACAACAATTTCTGAGTCATCTGTACCAAAAAACAGCTTTTTAGCCAGCATATGAGAAAGAGCCTACTGCAAATACTGCTTTGTGTGTGGTTATGTAGGGAAAATTGTTTTCAAGAATATATTTAAAGCTGGTGCTTGCAACTATATAAAGAAGATGCCTTCATGGAAAGAAACTCCTAAAAGCCATAAAGTTTCTACATACCTAATTCTTCTTTCAACAGCATCTATATGAAGCTGCTTTTCACTTAACAATTTCTTCAGCGATTCAACTTCCCTTTGTTTTTCAAGCAGTTCTTTTTGTAAACGGTAATTTGTTTCCTCCAGAGTTTCACAGAAAGCCTAAAAGACAAAATTTAAGAACATCTTCCATTTAACTTCAGTGGACTGCCTTTATTGGTTTTTCTTTTAGAAATATCAAACCATAACAGAATTGTTGCGGCTTTTCTTTGTATTGATTACTATAAAGAGCTATATAAACTTCAAAAAAAGTTCTGTCCTTAATAAAACAATGCTGCTTTGCTTTGAACAATGAATTTATTATGACAAATTGCAATACAAATAATTTATTGCATCATTTGTTTCAAGAGAGACTTTTGAAAGAGTTTTCTTGCCTTTGATGCCCAGTCCCTAGTTTTGAACCTTTATGCCTACATGAAACAACATCCCTACTCCCTTTTCCCCTTATACAAGATTTGCTTTCATGTGACCTGGAAATCAATTTCAAAGAGTCTAATTAATTCCCAAGATGCTAGGAATATTTGGATAAGGTGCATGTTCTTCCCCTACCTAGGATAAATACAAAGTTGTACAGTTCTGTACCAAATACCTCTTACAAATACAACAATCGTGAAAATCAGAAGACGAATAGAAAAACATTTTGAAAAAGTTTAACAAAATGCGAAGAACACTAACTACTCAACCACGACAAGTATGTTGCATTACTCTGCTGAGCATGACATATATATAGCTCACGCTGATGAATTTGACAGTGAGCAATCTCAAAACTTAATGTGAAGAGCCAACGTACAATGTAACATCCACTGAATGCAGGAAGTGGCAGAAGCGTTGGCACTGAGCCTGCTGATCTATTACTGGAAAGAGCAAGTCTAACAACAGTAATGTGCAATTCTGGTTTAATAATTTACATGTTCTCACTAAATAAGAAACCTACATAGGAGGCTTTCTTGGCTTAACATTACATGCAACTAACTACTAATTCCCAGAATCCACTGAATATAAGCATTTTATGAGCTCAGTTAAGAACAATGCTGTTAAGACACCGTTTTCCTAAAGTTTTAAAATGGGCTACAAACACCAAGAAGATCCTATTCTTTGCTTTAACTGAAGCAGACTTATCAACTTCTTTAAAATGTTAAGTTTTCCTGTAATTATACAATTTAAAAAAATGCAGTGTTTTTCAACCCAATAACCATTTTGATTTTTTTTCCGCTGAGTTTTGATTCATTTTATTGACTCATATAGCAAATTTATCTTGGTTGACAGGCATTGAAGACATCAGTTAAGCCACAGCTTTATTCACATCTTCTAGAGCTGAGAACACATGGCATGCAATTCATTCTTCACACAGTATTTTTAGTGATTGCTTTAGCAATCATTCCAGTTAAGGAGTCATCCTGTTTCATCCAAACCAATTAAGTGATTTCTAGTGTATTTTGTGAAATTGTTCAGGGTTGCTGATGCCCTACCTCAAAACTGGACATTATTTCCTTCAGAATATAATTAATTTATATTATTTCTACCTTTAGATTTATGCACATGCAAATTTCCCTATTCACAGAATAAATACAAATATTCCACATATGGTGAACTGTTTTATTGTTCTACATAAGAACTAAAAAAAGCCTTTTGGAAAAAACTCATCTCTAGCTGCCCAAGGAAAGGAAGTCACTGTTGACAACTGAATACGAGAACATCAACATATTCTGAAGGATGCCGTAATAGCAGAAAGGTGAACCAAAGCTGAGAAAGACCTATCAGGGAATTGTATGTAATGAGATCCCTTGCTCCTTGAAGAGCTAGACACCTGGAGTCTGGTACAGTTCTAATACCCAGGGTGGGACCAATTTTCCCTGTAAGTTCTGAAAGGGCAACAGAACTAGGCCAGCTGGAAGAGAGCTTCACTTCCTTCTTCACTGGCGCATGAAACACTGATGGCTGGGAAAGGACCCATGGAAACAATTACCAAGGATATGACAAAAAAAAAAAAGAAAAAAAAAAAGACTGCTTTAGTGAATATTTTGCCTACATTTCTGTGATTAAGTTTTGTAAGACCTAAATGATTTCTAATGGGGGAGGTACCTGTACCCCTCCCAAAAAAGGCAAAATATGTTTTGGCAAGTCCTTATTGAACTGGAATAATAGAACACACATAGAACAAATAGAGAATATCCATACTTTCCATTATCAGGAAAACAGTAATAGAAGATTTTTTTTTTTTTTTTTTTTGCAATGCTTTGTTTGACAACAGTAACAGCAGAACGGTAAAACAGAAGTGATTTTTGAGATATCTTTAAAAATTAACTCCAGGACTAAGTATCTGAACCATATTGCTTGCTATGTAGTTGGGCACTTGTTAAAAAAAGCGAGGAATGGATATAGATGCTGATATGTAGGAGTTCAGGATCCTAACAGGCAAGAGCAGAGCAAAAAGCAGGACCACAACTATGGATTTTGGGTGAGCAGACTTCAATCTCTTCAGAAATCTGCTTGGAGGAAAGAATTAATGGGAAGCTATCCTGGAGGGAAGAGCAGCCCAGGAGAGCTAATTCATGTTCAAGGATCACCACCTCCAAGCTCAAGAAAAGTCCACCTCAACAAGTAGGAAATCAAGCAAAGGGTGCAGGAGGCCTGTATGGATGAGCAAGGAACTTCTAACGGAACTCAGGTATAAAAAGAAAGTTTACTAGCACTGGAAGAATGGAAAGGTGACCCAGAAGGAATATAGGGCTGCTGTCTCATCTTGCAACGGCAGCGTTAAGAAAGTGAAGGCCAACCTGGAGCTGAATCTGGCAAGACATGTGAAAGGAAACAAGAAAGGATTCTACAAGTACATAATCAGCAAAAGGAAGTCTAGGGGAACCATGGGAACCATGCTGAATGGAGTGGGGGAACTTGTGACAAATCGCACTGAAAAGGCTGAGGTACTCTGTGCCATCTTTGCCTGTCTTGACTGATAAAACCAGCCTTCAGGAATCCCAGACCTCTGCAACCAGAGGGAAAGACAAGGAAGGCCCAGGACAGACTTACCCTCATTGGAGGAGGACCAGGTCAGGGAGCAGTTAAACTGGACATACGCAAGTCCTCGGGGCCTGACAGGTTGCACCCATGAGTGCTGAGGGAGCTGGCTGATCTCCAGCTTGTTGTCCACCACGATCCCAGGGCTCATGATTCAAAGATCATAATCAAAGACAATTAAGGGACTTGAGCATCTTTCATGCGAGAAGAGGATGAGACTGGGACTCCAGTCTGGAGAAGAGAAGGCTCAAGGTGATCTTATCAATGGGTATAAATACCTGATGGGAGGGAATGAAGGAGGAGACAGACTCTTCTCAGTGGGGCTCACTGACAGGACAAGAGACAATGGGCACAAATTAAAAACCAGGAAATTCAACCTGAACACACAAAACCACTTTTTTTACTGTGATAGTGATCAAACACTGGAGCAGGTTTCACAGAGGTTGTCAAGTCTCCTCTGTAGATTATTCAAAACGTGACTGGACCTGGTCCTGGACAATCTGCAGTAGCTGACCCGGCTTGAGCAGGAACATTGGACTAGATGATCTCAAGAGGTCCCTTCCTACCTCAACCATTCTGTAATAAAGCGAGGTATCCCTTGGAGACCAGAATTTTATGACAGCTGTGTCTGACGTTATAGAAGTGGTTAATAGCCAAAACTACAACAGCACAGCTATTTTAATAATTTGTCTAAAATCCTATGGCAAATGAATAACCCTGAGACTTCATCATGGTATGCATGATCAAAATCTCTATGAAGGTGTCACTTAAATTTCTTAATTATCTGAACAAATAATTCCTATATTTTTTATTTCTTCTCATCAACTTAAATAGTTATGATGAAAAGTGATTGTATAGAAATCAAATACAAGCTTGTAACACAAAAAACCCATACCAAATCCTTCAGATGTACATAGATGTAATGATGTATGTTACATCCTTCAGATGTAACAAGAGCCAAGGCACTCCCACTTACACACAAAACAAACTAGTAAATATAAATTTAGTTGAAAAAGCAATTCCAAAACACATTGTTATTCTATAAAGCAAGGAAACTAAGACAACCTGTTCTAGATAGACTTGGTATAGCTCTGCATGCCAGTGAAACATACTTCTAATAAAACAGGCTGCAGCGTACGGTATTACTTGTTCAATGTGCTCACATGCATGTTGAAAGGCTGCCGTTTTACAACACTACTTAACACTGCTCAGTTAACTGCAAGAATGCTATTTTTGGTGGTCAGAATTAATCCTTTCATTACATTTTATAGCAAGAACATTTTACTGCAAGACCTGAAATCTAAGGTGTACGCATTGTGACAACATGCTGAATGTAAACCTACAAAAACTCTCCCTATATTCAGTAGTTGCCTTATGTAAGTAATTGTCTTAAAAACAAATTTTATCCGCTGGTCATAAAATGCAAAAAGGAGGAGATTAAATCTTGGGACAGGGATCAAATACAGCAGTCAAAGATTATCAGTGCACACCAATAATCAGACTGTGTCAGTTTTAGAAATACATCCATTTGCAAATTTTTGTGAAAGAACAGGAATAAAAATATTTCATTCCATACCGTTCAGCAGATTTTACAATATCCTAACAGCTACTGCCTTTTGCATTGTCTTTTTATCATACTAGATAGCACTTACCCTGCTCTCTTCTAGACTGTCAAAAGGACCCGGAGGATCATCCAGACAAAGAAATTCTCTCACTGCAAGGCTTTACCAAATAAAAGAGAGTGCATTACTTGACGTACAAAAAAAGCAACAATATTTAAATGTGATAATACAAGGGCAGTATTTCTTTAAGGGACACAAACAACCATCCTCAAATTTCCTCCCAAGTGTTCAAAATAATGTTAACAGACTATTAAGTCTCAGTTGTTTATGTTAACCAGGGACAGTACTTAATGTGACTTAAGTTGCACAAGTACAGTTAAGAGTTTTCAAACAGAGACTAAGTCAATTTAAAACATGATTTCTCAAACCTTCAGAGAATTTATTGCTACATGACAACTGAGAAGCAAGTTTATCCTTTTGGTATTGAAAAGGTTTGAAAAATAAATATTTAAAGATGAATTAAAAGGTATGCTGCTACGTAGATCCCTTCAGGAAATATAAGTGGAATAAGTATGGGTATTGAAACATGCTTATGTGTCTCTATTTTGCTAAGATCATAATCCATTGACATATACACAGTATATATATTTTTTATATACACACACACAAAGTATATAATTATCTATAACTTGACAAGACTAACAAGTTATAAAAGAATAAGTGACAAGGTTAATGTGCCGTGGATATACTACATAGCATCTCTAAACACATATTTCGAACTTAAAGTTGTGTAAAACTGTGTAACTGTTGTCAACCCCTTCCATGCATTGTTTTGCAAAGGCCCGAAGAAGAAAGTATGTTCAATGCTGTGGTTTACTACAGAGTATTTTGAGCATTTCTCATTCTATCTTCCAAGTTTAAATTGTTTTTCACAGAACTCTTCAACATCTCCAAACATGTCTCTTCATACACCTTTCCTGCTGTTAATTCAATCTATAAATAACTTCCAGTCAGAATACTGTATTCACAATTAATTAGCTAGTAACAACTTGCTAGCAATTCCGTGCTTGTACTCACTACTGCAATGAATGCACAAAAATGGAAGATGTGAATCCAAACTAACTCCCTGCCTCTTCCTCCAACCTAAGTCCTGTGGGAAGGTGAAGGCAAATGAAAGTAGTTTTCTGCCTTCTGTTCCTTCTCTCTATTTGAGGCAGATGCGAAGTACAAACACAAGAAAGAAAACTTCTTTTACCCAGCTATTACTCTAATGAAACAGCTTCAGATTTAGCAAGCAAAATCGGGAGAGTTTTTTCAGCAAACACTAATCATTGATTACGCCATCACTTTTAGTTTTAGAAAGGCTCTGAAGAATATGTATCTAAAAATATATCAAACCTTTGTTTTGTTGCGGGATTTTTGTAAGCCTGCTTTCAAGTGCTTATTGCACATGTGAAGATACAGATGGGTTTTTCTGGACAATGGTTGGTGAGAATTCTTGTCTTCATATCCACTTTCACCTCATCAGCCTTTACACCAACCTGAAAAAATTTCTCCTATCATCATGATCATTCCTTTCCCCACTGAATCTATGTGACAAACATGAATAAACCTTCCTTTTTCAAGCCCTCTCCACTGGTTTACATTCATCAATCTATGATCTGTACAAGCCATAGCCTAAACCTGTACTATTAAAACAGCTTTTTCCATGTACTCAAATTAATAAAATTCTGCAACTTAAACCAAGACTACCACTCCAATTAGCACAAAAAAAAAGATAGATGGTAACAAGTCATTAGTTAAATTACTAGAAAACATAACCTCAAACCAAATGAATATACATTTTCAAGAAGAGCAGGGTTGTTTTTTTCCTCTCCAAATAGTTTAATCTTTTCCGACATGATGCTCAAGTCCACTTTTAATGGTTGAATTGCTCTTTCTATAAAGATGAAAGTTGTGCTGAATGAACTCTAATATGTCTAATGCAGAAGAATTCATTACATGGAAATACATCTGCTCAGCATTCTTCAACATCTTCATCCTTATTCAATTAGTTCAGCTCAAACATATTTTAAAAGTACTGAATTTCTACATTTTGCTAGTGATTTTATTGTGTTAAAGGCTAACATTAAAATGGCATAACATGCAGTAATGCTTGTGAGTGAAAAATGAAATATCTAGAAAAAAAAAATCTGCATATATCATCTGCTTACAAGAGGTGAAACCCAGTTTTTCTTGTTTTCCCTACAGCTGCTGTCAGAAAACTGTGTCTTTTTCTATCATTTTTAAAACTTCTTGAAATTGAAAGCTTTAGATTCATTATTTTACATAAGGAAGGCAAGAAACTTCAAGCCCCAGGTCACTGAAAATGTCATTTCTTTAACTAAAATATGCACCTGATGGCATAAACATTCATTTGCAGCCTAGCTTTACTCTGAGAGTCTGCTTTGACCCTGCTCTTCCCTCCATGTGTTACACTTCTTCACTTCATTTAAGAAATAGGAGAAAATGCTGCCTTAGAATTATCACAGAAATCTTCTGCAGTACGCAACAAAGATTTCTGTGCATGGCTTCTTTCTTTGCCCCTATGCTAGCTGACACCTTTCTCAAGGGAGGCAGCAACGCCAGTGCACACCAGCATTAAAGAAGGGCTGCAAGGGGCAGTGCTGCACATGGGAACCCTGGCAAGACTCAACAGCTGACTGAGTTCCTCCCTTCCAAGCTGCTGCTTATACAGGGTGGAGGCAGAGAAGAGCTGTGTCATCTATATAGAGCCAAATGACACTTCTGTTTAGCAGGTTAAACTTCTTTCTCCCACTTTGTAGGGCATATGAAATTTTCTTGAACACATTAAAATCTGTGGGTGGATTTCAATTCAGTCTTTCACCAAATCTTCAACAGAAGCAAAATATGAGAAGAAATCCGTAAAACGCAGACTCTAAATTTAGTTGCCTTCATACCACCCTACATTTTATCTTAAAACTAGATTCACAAAGTAGTTTAATTAAAAAAAAGATATACCAAATGAGGTCTCCTAACCCTGAAGGGTGAATTTCCCACTGTCAATATGTGTCAGTGATAATACAGTGCATAAATAGAAACCAAAGAAACTTCTCTTTATAGAGTAAAGGATGATTTGGTTTTGGTGCAACCCAAGCAGTTTGACCTATTTGCAAAACTGCAGAAATAAGTGGTGAGCTTTTAAGGAGGAAGCAGGGTCAGATGCTCACCACTGCTCACGTAAGGTGCAGATGTTAGTTTCTATTAATGGTAACTTTTATTCTCTGATAAGTAGGTGAAGAAAAAAAAAAAAATCAGACAGATCAAGTCTCCCTAGTTTTAATCGCTTCCTGAGGAATCCAGACCTTCCATAGATCAAAATATTTAGAACATAAGCCATACCAATAGATTACAAGTTTTTTTAATAAACTTAATCTTCATGCAGAGCCTTACACAGCCAAGATCAGAGTTTTCTTCAAAACCACATTTCAGTTAAGTACCTGTTCACAAACCAAAATACAAACTGAGTCCACAAACATTTAAATTCTCTTTTGTATCTGATCAGTGATGCAGTCTAAAAGTTATGTTTTGGGTTTTTTTGCCTTAAATTGTGACAAACACTATTTTGCCCAATATGGACCACCATCAAGATACAAACAAGGCAGCTGAAATGCCAAACTAGCTTTAACAACAAGAAGCATAAAGCCTTCACATCTATTCAAGCAGACAAAGTCCATCCAGCTCACTAGTCTGTTTCCAGCAGCATAAGTGACATTTAGAGAAGAATTCCTTCTTTTTGGCACACCTATCATTTTGTAATTTAGTAATCAGGAAGTTCTTAAACTTCTCAGCCGCATATTTCACACATATAATCATGTTTAATAGCCGCTGACAGAGAAACTCAGAGGTTGATCCCAATTTCTTTTTGAAACCATTTAAGCTTTCTGTCTCTGACATCTCACAACAAAGCTCTGCAATTCAGCGTGACATACTGAGTGATGACTATGAATCATCCAAAATATTAACATCCATCACTTACCTTCCCTATCCACTTGATGATTTCGTATGCCCTGTTTAGCCAGCCCTTTCCCAGATGACAGAATAAAAGACAACAGAACTCCTCTTGCCAGGAAGTTTGTCTGTAGCTTCATCTGCTCTTGTTTGCTTTCTCTGTACTTCTGGCAGACTCTCTTTTGAAACTGAATGCTGTATTTTAGCACTGGACTATATGGAAGTACAATTCAGACTCCCACAACAGTATTTTTTTTTTTAACTTCCTCTTCAGTAATTTTTATGTAACTTTTTGATTATTTCTGAACACCGAACTGATTCAGAAAATTGCATCAATACCGATAGGTATTTTCCAGGTTGTAAAACACAACTGATTTTATGATTCTGTATGTATGTACTGTATGATAATTTTGCACTTCATCACATGAAAATTAATGTTAGTCACTCAGTGCCTCAGGATCCTTCTACAATACTTCATAATCTCATTTTTCATTCCCTTTTCCAGATGATTTCCAGATATTCTGAACATCAGTCTCCATAACTGTGATCCAGCATTCCATATGTAAGACCCCTAAATTTCCATCAATCCTTTTCCCCCTGCCTTTCAACCCATTTTATATGAGCTCCCTCATAACTACCTGTTAGATAGATTTCCCTCTGCAAAAGACATTATTGCTTTGCCAAGTATTATTTTTGTTTACCTGCTTACCACTTTAGGGTTTTTATTACAAGCAGTACCAAAAGTCAAACTGGCTAATCTCTATTTTCCAGACTCAACAGTCAAATGCCTTATAAAAATGTGTCAAATGTAGTACCAGCCATTCTACTAAAAATTAAAGTAGATACGAGCATTATACGGTCTCACACCACAGCTCAGCAATTTTATATTTTAGTTCATTTAAAATTCTTGAGGGAATGCTATTTGGTCTAGAAAATTTCTTACTCTGTTTATAATGTAAAGTTTCAGATGAAGACTGTTCCTCAGACTCATTCCTCAAAGAATATCTGGTACAGCAGCCTCACAATTGTTCTTTTTCTGGTGTTGGAAAAGGTTTTTAGAACTAACTGCTCTGCCTCTAGAAACTAACTTACTAGATTAAAATGATTTTACATTTAATTTGCCAGAATTATGTTCTACTCATCTTCCAGCTTTGGAAGAATCTTCCACTTGGTATGAAAAAAGATATTGTTCAAAGAAACTTCCGTACTTTGTTGCTTAAACACATTATGTTTTTTAGACTCTTCTTAAGCCTTTTTTGATTTGTGGTTTACATTTACGCATGTAAAGCAATCTATAAAGGTACTTCTATTACTATCATGTCATGTGTCATAAAAACCTCAAGTTTAATACACATTTTAAGAACTAATCACATAAAGAGTAGGTACTTCCCAGTGAAAGCCTAACATTTAATCTCAATAAATTAACAATGTATCAGTTCTGCACTCACCACACAGAAGTAATATTTTACCAGTAAACTGTGAATAGTCTAACATTTAAAATATTACAAGTTTTAGTTAGTAGGTAATCATGTACAATTGAAAATATTGCAATTCCCCTTTTTTGCTTACATTAAGATAGTATTAATTTAATAGGACACCAAATAATTCACATAATGTCCAAATACACAATGTGAATGTTAACGAAATTCCTTACTATGGCCCTCAAAGATATACTGCTAGAGTCTAGAAGCCTATATGAGGAGTTTGAAAACACACACACAAAATCACAATCCAGAATCAAAGTTTAATCACGTACCAGTTAGCAATATCTTTGTGAGCTACCAGGTTCTGGAGGAATGCTTGTAGTCCCAACTGTCGATCTTCCAAGAAGTCAGGATTATAATTATCCTTGAACCAGCGCTTTGGTGGAAGGGCCAACCGAAAGCCCGGAAACATATCTTTTAGCTGAAACAGAAATCAAAGCCAAAAGAAAAAGTATTTAAAGTAGTACTGGATTTGACACAGGCACTGACTTCACTCAGAGTTACAGGATCTTTCTGTCTTTTGCTAAGTTTGAGCACAAGGTTAAGTGTCAACTGTAAGTACAATCCAAACTATAGCATAAATTGTGGACACAGTTCTGTCACTTGCTGTGCTGCAATCAAATGACCTCTCAAATTTACCATATAAAAATAGGAATGAAAAACTTTGTTTGTTATTTGATGTCTCTGAGTCTGCTATTTAGTGCCTTTGAGTCAGTGAATATAAGAAAATTTTAAGTAAAAAGTATCAGATAAGTAAGCATTTCAGTGGTGTTTCTTCTAAAGTACTTGGGGATAGTAAGTACTATACAGATAATATATGAAAGCCCATTATAGACCTATATATAACTCTGCAACCTGTCTTCTTTCGGGGGGCTAACAAAATTAATTACAACACATGCATGCAATACTTCTAGTAGATAGTAGCTCCTTGTACACCCAGAATATTAAAATTTCAATATATATGGATGTGGCTCAAACCCTAGTACTAACATGCAACACTGTATTTATGAGTTACTCAAATAGTAATGGGGTATACTCAACGTCAGAAATACCTAGAATTTTTCCTTGAATTCAGAAATGAAATACGCAAGTGAATGGAAGCATAACATTATATAATGATGGATCTGTCCAAGGATGCTAATTAATTATTTCTCTAATATGTATGAAGATTAAAAAAATTAACCCTTTCATAAAAAGCAATTACGTTTTTTGCAAAATGCCTTTTCTCAGAAGGGATGCTTGGCACAGAAAATTCCTGAAGAAGATTTACAAGCAACAGGAAAAAGCAAACAGGTTTTACAAAATCTAATGTTCCTCCAACAGCCACAAGAATTGTTTCAACTTTTTCTGAAGACAGGGTCAAGCCAACTTCTGTCAGTGATGTACTGCATACACCTAATATATTTGTATGAGTGTGCCAGTGATAGGGATTCCAGAATCTGCCTTGAAAACAGTTTAGCACTCAATGTTTACATAGATGTGAGATAATTCTTCAGTAGGTGTCTTGATCCTTGCACAGCAAAATTTAAGCCTTCTGACAATAAGCTTTATTTAACTATTCTTTATAGGCTCTTGGGAAAAGCTAATGGGTAGCTCTTTCAGCAGATTAAATTTTAAAAAAAGTTAAAACAGATACTGTATTTCAGCTAGAATCTCTCTACACAGTTTAAAGGAAGAATCATGTTAGTGGATCACCCTTGCTCATGTTAAGTACCATTTCACTGAACAAGGGCACTTTTTTAATATCACAGGTATGTATTAAAATAGCCCACCACAACTAGGGTGGTGAAAAACTGGCACAGGTTGCCCAGAGAGGTGGTAGCTGCCCCATCCCTGGAAACATTGAAGGTCAGGTTGGACAGGGCTCTGAGCAACCTGACCTAGTTGAAGATGTCTGCACTCACCGCGGGGGTTGGACTAGATGACCTTTGGAGGTTCCTTCCAACCCAAACTATTTTGTGATTCTATGAAATACTAGTTTCTTATTTATAGAATGGTTTATTGTCAAAGCCTTGCTCTATTTCTGCATTTAATTATTTAAGTATATGTTTTTCTCCTCTCTTACTGGATTTCATCTTGATATTAGACTCTTCTTGATATTTTTAAATTTATCTGTGGTTATACAAAGTTCCTTCACCTCTTACCAAGTTATTATTAACCCAATATAAGTAAGGATCCCCTGTGCTCCATAACCCCTCTTAAGAATGAGTTCCTGTGTTAGTTGTAGAGAGGACCACAGATAACCATTGCTGGGAAAGATTTTCAACCACACAGATTTCTCCTTAATGGTAATTTCACTTGTCTGGTTATGTAGATCATGTAATTTACCTCTAAGGAAAGAGTATGCCTACCCACAGATTACTCCTTTTGTGGATGAAGAGAGTATGAGAAAGCTAGCTGCTGTCAGCAGACAATATTCAACAGCATGGTCCCGGGGCATTCTTTCTTGAACACTCCTCAGACACAGCAGGAAAAACAGTGGGTCAGACAAGTTATGCTGGCTGTGATCACTCGCTTGGATCCACCATCTTTTCTAGATGTCTCTCCCATACATCATTACATAATAGATGATGCATGTCACATGAGGCACAGTCTCAGGGAGAAATGGTTAACTTCCTGGTTCTTAAGACTGGCCATTTCATTATTTGTTCAACATCTCTACCAGCATAGTAATAAACTTTACAAAGTTCTTTCCCCACCATTTTTTGAGACAGATGAGTATTATTCACATACTTCTTCAATCCATTAGGTGTTCTGTTGGGTGTTGGACTAGATGACCTTTAAAGGTCTCTTGCAACCCAAACTATTCTATCATTCCGTGAATCTTAACGAACAAAACCTATGCACCTAGTCAAACATCTGTATTTTAGCCTCTGCTCTTAACCCCTCAAATTCTGTCATGTTCCAACATCTATTAAGATTAAAACTGTTGTTATTACTACAGCAAAATACAGTATTTCGGTCTTTGCAGTATCATTTACTATTTGCTTCTCATAGTTTGCTCTCAAGTAATGGATTTGTTACTTTACTGCCTCCATCCCTTAGTTCTGTCTCTAATGATTTATAGACCTTTATCTATTGCTTTTAGCATCCTGTGACAGTCCATCTTGCATCTCAGCACTTCTGCCTCTGTCTTTAGAAGTCTACTACTCTCCCTGTGCTGATCTCTATCTGTAATTTTTTTAAATTAATTTTGGCTGTGAGATCACTATGTGGCTTCTAGCGTACCCATACTGACAACATATCTTTCCTTTACATTGGGTTACTTTGCTATCATCTTCTATTTGTCTTCTTTCAGTAGGTATATAGTTTTCATAACCTTTTCATTGCCTGGAAAGTAGATAGCTTTGACATTCAAAGGACTTGTTGCTCACATTTGAAATCTGTTCAAGTCTTAACTGCTGTTGCAGGTTTAATTCATAAAAGGAGAGTTCATGGTTTTGAGCTCTTTCATTCCCTTTCTTTTCTATTTTATTAGCTGTTCCTTACTAAAAATATTTCAGAAACTAGTGGAAGTACAAAATACTTTCTAGGATCCTACTGCTGTTTATTTTGCCATATTTGTTTTCTTTGAGAGACAGGGCAAATAAAGAATGCTATTACTAAGTTCACTAGCTGCTTCTATTAGTTAGCTGAGCTGCATTAATTCATCTAGTCCTGAATTTATCTATGCACGTCCCCATCGTGACACTGTCCCTGTTCTCTTATGTTCTCCATTTTTAGCCACTGCCAAAGTCCAACTCAGTTTGGACTTGCAAGTAACTATATGCCTGACACATACAAAACATACTGCTCTTTCATCTTTACCTGGTCTTCCTGAAAAGACATTCCCCCTCTGTTAATATTTCAAGCCGTTTCACATAGTGATCTATCATTCAATTCAGTTGGCATTTAATGACAAGTTTCTAATACCATTTCAGAGAATTAATAATTTGCCAACAACCACAAAAAGACGGTATGGAAAAGGGTTTATGAGATAGTATTTCTCTTGTTTATATTGGATTTCTACGAGATGGGGTACAGAAATATCTTGAAAGTATACATGCATGCAACTTCATGTCTGTATTTGTCATTAGGGAACAAGTATTGCAAGCATTGCATCATGCCTTTTGAACCACTGATGCACGCATGTAACTATTTACTCTTCAGTTCATAAGAGATGCTTTTTATAATAGAGAAATGCCATCTTGAGGAACTGAAGTGTACCATAATTCTGAAACCTCTAGAGAATTACAGAACAGTAACAAAGTAAAAGTTTACATGTATAGTGAAAGATGAAAAAGCTTCAGTGAAACAAGGGAAAAATAAAGTTCCTCCCTTTAAACAGAAATCCTAATACCTGTAAATAGTGCTAGAAGCCAAGCAGCCAAGCATTTTTGTCAAAGATCTGACAGCAAAGATTAAGGACTTCATTTGTAAAATCTAAATATTTATTCTAAAATTAATACCTGTGGCATTTTAATTTTTCAAACCACTGATAACCACACTAAAAGTCAATGCATGTAAGCCAGTTCTTAGCCTAAATCTGACATAGCTGACCAAAATACAAAGTGTTGTATGACTTGACTTCTGCAATTTGAGTTGAAATCCACAGAACATCATAATCTCAAAAGAAGTCAGGCTTTTGCCAACACCAAGGCATTCCTTAATTTAGATAGGCTGAATTAAACCACAGAAATTTATTCAGAAAGAAATCTCTAAACTAATACACATTCAACAATTTGTGGTAGTTTTAGACTGCGCTGCTGTTTTAAAGGTAGCCTAAAAGATACCTAAACAGGTCAAACCAAGAACCTAAAGAAATATATAGGTTCAAATCCATATTCAAAATTTCAGCAGAATTAAATTCTTAGTTGATTAAGCACATTGATCCAAGAAGAAGAAAAGGTATACCAAAAATCCCTTACTACAGGTAAAAAAAGTATTAAAAAGTTACAAGTTCGAACATGAAAGAACATAGTAGAATAGAATGTGTTAAACTTAAGAATGATCTTTCCTTTTAGGAGTGGACAGTTGAACAAAGGAAAGTGTAATTCTGTTTTTCTACTTTTATGCTTCTATAGAAGTAATGGTAAATGGGATAGCCAAACGTTATTTACCAATTCAAAAACCTTGTACTTTTTAGACAAACATTTTTTTTTGTCAAGTGTTCTAAAAAATATTAAGTTCCTGACACAGAATTCCTATTTACCTGGCATCTCTGTCTTCAGCTTTAAAGATCTGATGAAATATTTCACAATTAACTTCAAAGATGCTAAAAACAACTGAAGAGTGACCAACATACAAAGAACTTATATTCACGAAACTTCAGTTTTATCATGAAGAAAGCAGAATTTGTTGCGCTGAAAAGGACTGAATAATTATTGGATCATTCCTGCAAAAGAATACAGGCCCCAGTTCTATTTCCATGCAGGGGATACAACTATTAAAAATTTAATTTCCTTTATCACATAGAATAGGAATAAATATCAAGTATGAAGCACACTAACAGCTTCAGATGAAGAAATATTTTCTTTACACTAACTATATTTGTTTCATGTATCTTTGAAAAAAAGAGGAATCATATGTTTTTTATTCATTAATATTGTATGTGTTTTATATGCAGGAAAAAAAAAAAGAGAAGAAAAAGGTGACAAAAATGTGAGACACAAAGAAAATGAAACATGAAAAAAAGAGTGAGGCAAATTAGCTGAGAATTTACCAGTGTATAATTCTCACCTTGTCATTAAGCCTGGAGAAGTCAGTGTATCGTCTGAAAACCACCCAACTTTCCTCTGGACTTCTTTTTACTAGTATTTTGTATACCTGTGTGGAAAAACAGGAGTATCAGAA
Source organism: Phaethon aethereus (assembly GCF_964289735.1). NCBI lineage: Eukaryota > Metazoa > Chordata > Aves > Phaethontiformes > Phaethontidae > Phaethon > Phaethon aethereus. Next base: position 32,595,179 of record NC_138582.1, on the reverse strand, counting down.
AAATGTGCAGAACTTCACGCTGCATTGGCTGGAAGGCTGATATTATCCTTTATTTCTTAATGAAACAAACCTCATAGATGATTAAAAAAAACCCTCCAATTAAGGATTATATTTTTATCAGTACAAACAGTATAAATTAATTTCAGAATTTAACAGAGGAGTTTCTATAATTCCTAAATACAGTTAGCTATTTTCTGTCTATAAAAAAAGGTTTGTGAAACTGCATCCAGATTTCTTCCCCAGGAAAAAACAAGACTCATTTATCAAAGAGGTAAGTGAAGTATGTTTTAGTGACCTACTTTAACCTTTGCTGAATTACAGTTTTACTCATTAATTCTCAAGACCACTCTCTTTTTAAAATGACTGTAATAATCAGTTACTGAGTGTTATATTGTTTTAAAATATCTCATCTGACTTAGTTCACAAGGAAGAGTGATGCAGTTTAAAAATAACATCCTGCTTTGGTTCCATTTGTCTCGAACATTAGGTTTTGTCTTTCCAGGCAGAATATGACCACATCCGTAGATAACTGCATCAGAACAATTATACTAGTACTGTAGAACTGAAGTAATAGATCCTTTGAATCAGATTTAGCAAGACAACAGGACAGCAGTACCATTCTCCTATTTAAAACCAAATGGATAAATAAATATAATAATAAAAATCAAACCGTTACCTTTTAGGAGGACTGATACTCAAATGCCTGAACATGATGAATCTAACAACACACAACTTCAACTAGAAAATATTAATCCGGTGTCCAGAAAAGAAGGTTTCTCATGTCACAACCTTACTTTCTGCAATGTAAGGAAAAAGCAGCTCTGCAACTGTACTAAGTTACCTTTCCCAATCTAGGTGTTCTCTAGTTAAAACTAGTAACATACACGGAAGAAAAGGGTATTTTTGGAATCATAAAAAAACCCCTTATAAGCATTTAACTGATACTGTTTAAAACATTTTCTAATCTGTTACTTAGTAAAATCTTCCCCAGTATTTCATGTTTTCACAGCAGGTTGTCTTAACCGATAAAAGTATTTCTCTTGTTGCAGTCCCAGCGTGCGATAACTACAGTGCTAGCCAACTTCTGTACATTTCAGAGACTGTTTTTAGCAATTTTGTATTCTGTAATGTATGAAGCTGCAGACAGTTGCACAAACTGCATGTAACTATGGTGCAAATTAAAAGCAATTTTTCAGCAAGTATTTCTCTTATCTACGTTTTAAACACAGAATTCCACTTCTACGCAGCAGCATCTATGGAAGTAATGTGCTGTGATTGAGGCAGTATTTCAGTCATTAACAAAAAGCTATCAGCTTTTAAAACTCAGGCTGCAAGACATGCCTGTGAAGCCAGCATTAAAAAGTAATTCTTCTCTCATACATTTTCTGTATAAATGTTTGTCCAAATATTTTAGCTTTCTTGTCATACCAAAAGTATAAACAGGGTTTTATTAAAAAAAAAAAAAAAAATCATAGAATCTTTGGGTTGGAAGGGATCTTATAAGGTCATCTAGTCCAAGCCCCCTGCAGTGAGCAGGGACATCTTCAATGACATGGGGTTGCTCAAAGCCCCGTCCAACCTGACCTTGAATGTTTCCAGGGATGGAGCACCTACCACCTCTCTGGGCAACCAGGGCCAGTGTTTCACCACCCTCATTGTGAAACATTTCTTCCTTACATGTAGTCTAAATCTACCCTCTTTACTTGAAAACCATTACCCCTTGTACAATCGCAACAGGCCCTGCTAACAAGTCTGTCCTCATCTTTCTTATAAGCCTTCTTTAAGTACTGGAAGGCTGCAATAAGGTCTCCCCGGAGCCTTCTCTTCTCCAGGCTGAACAACCCCAACTCTCTCAGCCTGTCCTCAGAGGAGAGGTGATCCATCCCTTTGATCATTTTGGTGGCCCTCCTCTGGACCCACTCCAACAGGCCCATGTCTTTCCTGTGCTGAGGGCTCCAGAGCTGGACGCAGGACTCCAGGTGAGGTCTCACCAGAGTGGAGTAGAGGGGCAGAATCACCCCCCTCGACCTGCTGGCCATGCTTTTTTGGGTGCAGCCCAGGATACGGTTGGTCTTTTGGGCTGCGACCTCACATTGCCGGCTCATGTCCAGCTTTTCATCCACCAGTACCCCCAAGTCCTTCTCAGCAGGGCTGCTCTCGGTCCCTCCATCCCCCAGCCTGTACTGATACCGGGGGCAATTCATAAAGCAGAACTGCTATATAAAATTGTGAAGACTCTTTGCTAGTACACAACAAAACATAGAACAAGAAGCTTTGGAATATGCTTGCTGATTTACTGATTTACTTGCTGATCAGTATTCTATTCTTTTATTCTATTAAAAGTACTCAAAATACATTGCTTACAAATGCACATGTGAAAAAAATCCAGGTATTTTGATCCTCACTTTGAATGGTTTCTAAGTAAGTACTAGACCACTTCAAAAGTCTTCACAAATTATGATCATAAAGAGTGCAATCAGCTTGTTGATTACTTGCCCCCCCCCCCCCCCCCCCAAAAAAAAAGGTCAACCTAACCCAAACATTTTTGGTTTTCTTGACAAAGTTGAAAAAAGTTTTGGTTTTGTTCCTTTTCTTTTTTTCTTTTAAAGATTTGTAATTAGTAAACAAGAAAAACTAGATCACTACAAAAACAACTGTCACTTCCTTCATACAACTTTTTGGAAAAAACTACAAATTCATTCAACAAATTCAAGTAACTCCAGTCAATCCTGAATTGCCTTATTCCTCAAATACAAAATATTCAACGAAAACATGCCAGTATTTAGTAACATTCTCTGGCTGATTCAGCACCTCATTGTAATTTCTAGTTGACTTAAAAAAAAAAAAAAAAAGGAAGTGCTAATGGAACATTCCCAGACTTCCAACTCATCTGAGACCAAAAATAGAGAAGTTTTTCAGTCTAGGTTTTTTCTCCCATAAGCTTCATCAGCTATGTACTCTGCCATGCACTAACATTGAATTCTTGAAGTTAGTACATCACCCAGCTTAATAATTCAGATTCATATTTTTGGGAACTATGAGATGCTAACAAACAGTAAAAAAGTTCAGCAGTTCAGTCTCCTCTCTTTTACAGATGATTTCAATTTATATTTCCAGTGTCTTCCATCTCATTGATTTGGCATTGCAGAAGCAACCAAAATTACTTGCTGGTTTTAATGCACAATAGCAAGCTTGTTTTCAACATTCAACTGAAAACAAACAGTTAATTATGTGCTTTCAGAAACAAACATGGCAACCAAAGTGAATTCAGAAAGAGCAAAAGCATTTTAACAATGAAGAACATTTCATTTGTACTGTAACCTGGCTTTCTACACACAGTAACAATTTTGACTCCTTCGTCCTAGCATATTTTCAGACTAATGTGCATCTATCTAACAATACTGATCATTGTTTTAAAGGTATTTTTATTCTACACGTAAAAAAAAAAATTGGCTTTTCTCTTTAAGTTACTATGCGTGAAGAATGTTAGAAACTGAAAAACTTATGACATGTTATCATTCTCAGGTAATTAAAAATCAGCATTATTTAATTCTTTGCAAAAAGGACTTGATGATTTTACTACTATTTGAACTGTCGTAAGGGCATTAATTTCTGCACTTTTCTAATGTAAAAGGAAAATAGGGGAAAAAATTGGTCTATTTCCTCCTCCTTACCTATTTGTGATTAATATTGCTCTCCTGACATAATTAATAAATAATTAATAACAAAGAACTTCCATCAGTCCCACAAGCATTGCTGAAGTATCTCAAAGAAATGTTTCAACCACATCCACAAAAAGGCACAAATGCCTTAATGTATTTATGGCATGTGAAAAAAGTTCAATTGTCATCTACAGTACACTTTGAGGAAAATCAATACAAATCAGTTAAGCTGGTGTTCTGACATGAGTTATTGCATATGTGACATCTCATGGATGTTTTCAGAATGGATTTCAGAAACTAAACCTAGCAATGCAAGAAGCTGAAAACTACGTGCTTTCACTTTGATGCAAATGTTGTATGTTACTAATAACTCTAAAACACAGATATCAGGGTATCTTACAACTCACTTAAAGTAAAACCTTATTTAAGATGTTTAACTTATCTAACTTATCTAGAACTTCTACAAGTTCAATTTCATAAGGAACTGTAACTTTGCAGGGAATTCCTGACTTTTCCAGCAGAAATTGACACCTGAAGTAAAATGTATTCCTTCTATTCCATGTATGCAATTATGGGAAAGACTGCTTCCGAGTCTCAATCTTCCCACCTGTAAAATGGGAATGATAATTTTTCCTGTCAGATGGCAGTACTTTGAAGCTAAACTGGTATTTGTAAAGTACTCCAACATCCCTGAACCGCAGGATTAGTTACTGAAAGAGAATGCAAAATACATCCAATTGTTATCTTGTCATTACAGGATAAACTATACTATCCCCAACACTTACAGTGAATTTTGCCCTTTCCTCCATCACCTCATAACCCAGTATAGTAGGCGTGGACGGTCGATCTTCCCAGCTCCTGGAATCTGCATTCTGCTGTAGTTCTTCTATGGGCTGAGTACAGTATTCTATGGATGTATCCATACCTGTAAATTTAGTCCTAACAAGTGGACTACTACACACAGATGATGTAGAACCAATCTGGTCAGGCACGCTCATCTTTTTAAAATTACCAATTGTAGAGTCCTCCAGCTGTCCTTTTGAGGAGCTGGAACTTGTTGAGATGCTTCCAAAAGAAGAACTTCTTTGGTTTCTGTTTGTAAAGCTGGAGGATGAACTTCCAATAGGAATAGGAACAGGAACGTACGGTGTTGCCATCCTTCATGAAAAAACCCCTCAGTTTTTGGTCCAGGAGTTTAAGGTTCATTCACTCTATAAGCCATGTTTTCTCTTCTTTTCAAGAACAGTATCTGCAGTGAAGGACAGAAAATATTGTAATTTTTAAGGAAAAGCAACACTAAGATACTGCTTTGGAAGAATGCGTATCAGCATTGAGATGGTACACAGCAGTATTGATGGTTAATTTTCACACGAATTTTGCTTCATATAAAATGCTGCTTTTAAATGACATGTCTATAATTTGACAGACAGCTTTACAGGAGTTCTGTCTTTCACAGCTATTAAAATTATAATGACAGAAAGCTAAAGTAAGATTACAAAAGAGAAAAATCTTTTTATCCTTTATGATTATGTGGTCTTTTGTTGAAAGAGTCAGCAATTTTTAGGGAACTCTAAGAAACTGCTGTAGTTTTAGTGGCTGTTTAGTACAAGCAGTACCAAAGCTTTTCTCAGAATTGCTTCTGTAAGATATCTGGAGCAGACTACCTGAGCCAAACATGCATGCAACAATATACATGACATGAATCAAAAGACACCACAGTACACAACTTAAGTGAAAAACATATTTGCATCTATTACATATTCACTGAAGTACAATGGATGTGTTTTTAAAGCCAAATATTTTTTCAAAACAACTCTGTTGCATACAACACTGCAGACACTTGTAACAATGTTAGCTGGGCACATTTTCTGTAGCTTGAATTGGAGCAATTAAGTTTTACAAGGATGCACATCAAAAGCAGTGTTGTAACAGCAGCTAGTTTTTCATTCCAGCAATTTAAAATGGGTAAAACAAGTTCAGGGGAAAAAAGATAAATAAGAGATTTGATATTTTTTTCTTCAAGAAAAACATTTCAAGACAAAATTAATCTTTTGTGTGCACATTTCTAAGAAAAGCAAAACAAAATTAAGACAGTAGCATTCAACTGCCTAACAAGCACCACCTCCTCATTTTAACAAACTACTCACAGAAGAGCTCTTAGAAGTTGCAAACTAGATGCCAGCTTTTTGGATTAATAGGATTTAAGTCACCACCCATTTCACCCAAGAGTATACCAATCAACCACGAGGTTGCAGGCAGCTGTGAAATGGGAAACCATCAACCCGATTCATGTCATATACGTAATCAATCATCTACTGGAGCAAAAAACAAATGAGTTTCCTAATTGCCAGGGTGAAGTGATGCTTTAATTCTCTTCGCCTAAATAAATCTTAGAGAACATGAATAAGGAAATAAATATGAAATGAACCAGCATCAACAAGAACCACCGAAAAAAGCTCTTGAAAGAATTCACTGAGTGAGGGAAAAACCAAACCTCCTCATCCTTGCAGATATATAAGGAAATCTTCACACACTCTGTATGTCCAAAAGCTCAGGGAGCTTGACCAACAAGAACAAATTCAAACTGGCAATGACTCCTCAGGAGCACCTCTGCTTCACTGTGGGATGAGGCTGGACACTCAGCAGCATCCAAGGGAGCAGAAATGTCAGTATCATAAAAGCCTGCTGGGTGACTTTGCTGGTCAGGCACAGGATTTGGACTCTCCATCAGCTTCTGTTGCAGCATAGTCCTGTCCTTCATTGTATGACTTAATTCCACATGTCAGACAGCTGACCTGCTTCAGCCTCATATAGGTTGAAAGAAGCAAGTCACAGCTGTCTTGGAGACAACACATTCTCCTGGAGCTAGACCAGGATCTAAATCCGTTTTCTCCACCTGTATCTCAGTAAGTGAAACTGTTTTCTGCTTCAGACAGTAAACTTTGCAATTTTTTTTTTTTAATAGAAACATCAAGACATTAAGTATTCTTGTCTGTATAAAAACATTGAACAAGTTAACTCTTTCACTTGCCACCTTAGTGACTCTTCCACATTACCAGCATAAGGAATTAAGAGCATCCCCTTAAAGAGTGTGCCCCCCACCTATGTTCCTGAGAGGTGTACCATTAAATCCCTATAAATGGAAGAATCCAATTGAGTTCAGGTTTGCAACAAATTGAAAGACCTGTAAGTAAAAAAAAAGTGGTTATCTCCTGATGCATGACTTAATGAATCTGAACCAGGAAAGGAAAATAAGCCCACAACTCAGGGAATCTGCTAAAGCTCATCCAGGAGTTCATGGAATTTTCAGAAGAAAAAAGCCTGTGTTTTTCAGCACTTTTTGGGAAAAAAACAAAACAAACAAAACCAAAACCACCAAACAGAAATCACAATTACCTTTTCACCAGTTACAATACCTGTGAACAGTATCTTTTCTAGAACTTCTTTCTTTAAAGTAAAATGCCAGTCAAGAACTTACTACTACTCTTAAATGCATACGCGTTACTGAAAGGCTGTACCTATATTGGCAAGCAACACAGCTCAACACAAACAGACCTATAAACCACTTGGTGCTGAGAATCCAACACCTACATCTACAAACTGCTTCAGCAGCTTTTATGTCAGACTAGCTGTAATTTGGTACCTTTGACTGAATGCTTATTAGCAGCTGGACTACATTAGGCCTGCTCCCAGGTTACATTTTCTGTTTTAGTTTCTTTTGTACTCCACAAAACCACCCCAACTGTTAGCCAATGCATATTAAATGGTGATGATCACAGTATTTCCTTCTAAAGGACATTTTTTACTCAATCTGACAAAGTAAACATATCCACAGATAAATAAAAGGGGCTGATACTACCACTGTCACACCCAGATTCCTATAACTCTGAAAAGTAATGGAAGAGTATTCTTTGAGTAACAGAAATGTCAGGTCAAGTGAGCAAAGGGCACACTGTCATTTGATTTTTTTTTTTATGCGCCAAGAATATAGAAAGAGAAACATACAAAGATATTACATTAGAACTTACCAGACTCATAAATTCATATATATACATACATATATGTAAATCCATCTTTAACTGTAAAAGTATCACAATTTCAAATATGTAAAATATTTACATGCCATGAATCACAACAGGGTTTAAAGTCGCATTAATTAGCAGTTTATGAAGGCTAAACATCAGAAAAAGAATACAATGCTCAAATGAGGATCACAACCTTAAGACTCAAGCCTTTTGTATGAATACAGAAATTTACTGCCAATTCATACTAGAAAAGGAATAGAAAATAATTTGACAAAAAAACCCACCAACTTTTAGACAAACCATATTGCTCCTTGTTTACACCGGTGCAGCGAGGAGGGAAGATTTAGGTGTAGAGTCTGCTACTACCCACACATGACTGCAGACCGGTCTCACATGTCATGGCACTAAACCAGTACAATCATTGCACCACACCAACTTGCAGAACAAACAGTTCGCTCACGACACCTAAGAGGCAATCCAGTGACCACACTCTCTTTCTTGTCTAGATATTTACTTGCCTTACTTTTTGTAGGAAATTTGTTTCCTGTTCAGAACCCATATGTGGTTTAGTTTAATTCCCAACTGGAAGCTAAGCATGAAATAAAAAGAAGAGAACATTTGCTGGAAGTACTGAACTGCTAGGTCTGAAACTGGATATGAGAGAGTCCCAGGAACCCTACTGTCACATGCTACAAAACAGCATGACACCAACTTATCCTACTGGGTGTTTACAACAGCCACCTCCCTTTCTGCGGGTGAAGCAAATAGACTACAATAAAACCACTCAAAAAGGGTTTGCCTCCAGCTTGCAGCTACCGCCATTCCAAACCTTTTTAAGCTAATGGTTTGTCTGTTCAGGGAGAAACATGTAAGCCACGCATTTCAAGGATAATAGATTAGAAACAAAACAATCCTTACTTAACAGTCGTAATTGGATTTAGAAGACTTTTAGCTATGTAATACTATTTGTGATCTGGTTATATATATTACGTCTCCGGACAGCGCAGTCAGGCTGACCTCTTGTTAGGATTTAAGTGCCACCATGGCATGTCAGCTGAAGAACTAGTGGGATGTCTGAAGAGACAACTTGCTGAGTTAGGTTTTATAAAGTTTTTTAAAAATAGTAACTTTGCACCGACTTCAGTCAAGTTACTTAACAACGTATTTTACCGGCTCATGAATTCAAACCCGGGGCCTATTTATCACGCCTCGCACGCGCACCGAGGCAGGCAACTCCGGCCCCTAGGAGTCTGTTACCGCATTAGAAACGACTGCGGGTAACTCCCCTCCCGAATTCCACAGCGGGATGTGCAGACGTTGCCTACCTCTGCCTGTGATGGCTCTGGCACAGACGAAAACCACACAGAACCGGTAGCTGCCGCCCGGTCAGCCACCAGCGACGGGACCAGCCCTCAAGCGGCGAGGACCCGCCGCCGGGGCGCAGCCCGTACACCGCTGACCGCGGCCGCCCGACGCCGCCACGGAGGGGACGCGGCTCCCGCCTCCGGGCGGTCACACTCGCGGAACGCCGCTCGCGCGGTTTTACGTAACTTCAGGAGCGGCCGCCGCCGGGCCAGCGGTACCGGAGGGGCCGGGCTCGCGCAGCTGCGCGGCTTGGTAAACCTTCGCCGCTCGCAAGGCTTCGGAAACCGGCAGGTTTCGCGGCAGCACCGGCGGAGGAACCACCATCGAGGTGAGGCGCTGCTTCTCACCCCCGCCCCGCCCCGAGGAAGGAGGGAGGGGGGAAGCCCGTCCCCACCGTCCCGGCCGAGCTGGACCGGCCACAGCCGCGCGGCGGCCCAACCGCCACAGCGCCCCCCCGCCGACGCGGGCCGGCACAACAGCCTGCGGCCGCCTCCGCACAGGTGCGCGGGAACTGCGCCACCGGCCTACGCGGCGAGGAAGCGGCGGCGGGCGGCCGTGCCGGGGATGGGACGGGACGGGACGGGACGGGACGGGATGGGCGGTGGCAAGGCGAGGCTGCGCGGCCCCGCCGCCCCAGCGCGAGCTCCGCACCGCCTGCCCGCCTCCCTCCTTCCCCTCGGCGCTGCTGCTAGAGGCACCTCCTGCCCCGCTCGCCTCTTCCCGCCTGCCGGGCGGGCAGTGAGGGGAGGACGAGCGCCCCCGCTCACCTGCTCGCCACCGCGCTCGCCTCTCTCTGCCGCGCCACCGCTGGGGCCGCCCCTCCCCCTGGGGCAGCCCCGCCCCTCCGCGCGCCGAAAGGGAGGTGCGCGGTGCCCCGGGGCGGGGTAGCGTGCTGGTACCTGCGGTGCGGGACGGGAGGGGAGGAAGGAGAGGGACCGTGTAGGGACCACAAGTACCGGCGTGCCCCGCCCGCCAGTAAAGCCTTCATTTCCCGGCAGGCGGCGCGGGAAGAAAGACGGTCGCGGTGCATTTCGGGCGCTGTAGTTCCTTAGCGTCGCGGTGCCCGCTGGGACCTGTAGTTCTGCGGGGCGTGGCGTGGCGTGGCTAAGGGAAGCGGGTGAGCCCCCAGAGGGCAGTCGGGCTTCCAGGGGTGGCCGTCTGCGCTGCTGTGGGTGCAGGCTGCCCGCCCCGGGGCCTCCGTGCTAGGGGGAGCGGGGAGGGGGTGCCGGGCCCCCCGGCAGGGCTAGCCTGCCCCTCCTCCGGGCGGGCCCTCAACGCCCCCGCCGCGAAGGGGGAGGAAGGAGCGGGCCGGGGGAGGGGGAACAGGGGCGCGGGCGCGCAGGGACGGGCGGCGGGCCTTCTGCCTCCTGGCTCCCGGGCGCGGAAGTCCCAGGAGCTGTCAAGTACGGGGTGTTAAGGTGATTTCACGTAACGCTACCATAAAGTCTTGCTGTATCGCGAGGTGTTTTCGTGTGGCAGCGTAACAGGTGTAGTAGTGGAGCGCCACGTGAAATTTAATGCATGAAAGTGATTAGTGAATTTGCCCCGCGGGGAGGAGAGGGGGAGAAAATCGCAGTTCTTAAATAGTGGTGGGAATAAAACAGTATCTCGCTGTCTCATAGTGACTTAGGTATGTAAACAGGAGTATAATATTCTGGAGAAAATGAACACAGAACAATTTGGGTTAAAAGGTACGCTTTCTTTGTCTATTTTCTATTTATGCATCATGTGAGAATGTGATGCCTAGAATTTCTGAGAAAGTCTTTCTGTTGAGTTTTCATCTGGAGGTTAACACACACCTGGTTTTCTGGGACTGCCTCTTTCCCCCTTCTGGATCTTTTATCTGGAAGGTACACTTTGGGATTTTAGGGTGTCAGCAGCCTGCTAGAAGAGTATCTGTGACTTGCTGCCTGACATCTGTGTCATGTTCATGGGTCTGGAAGCCAGTAGATGCTTCCAGAAAATCTTGCACTTCTTGTTCGAATGCTGTGCATCTGATCTGCCTGTTTGTAACAAACCTGATACTTTCTGTAGGCCATGGGCACACAAATAGTGTAGCAAAACTATGCTGGTAAGGTGATCTGATCTGTGACTGCAACCAGTAGTAGAAGCCCGTTGTATTACCCTTGTCAGTGTATACTCTTCGGGGGGCTACTCTTACCACCGGCGTGTAATTCTTCTGCTGGAATTACCTTCTTAGGGTCTTAGAGAATTTTGTTCTTTGTTTGTTTATTTGTTTGTTTGTTTTTCCTGTGTCACATTGTTTAAGCAGTACATTGGACTGTTTGGAATTAATTTTGAACTTAGTGGTTTTCATGGATGTTGGTCTTTGAAGCAATTTCCTCAGATTTGTCAGGGTAGCTAGCATTCATCATGAAGAGAATGAATAGATTTGAAAAGCATTTGTGAATGACTAGTTCAGAAACCATGACATGGGGAACATTTCTGCATCCAATTCTCTTTTTAAAAAGTCCCAATTCTGTTTTAAATATGCAGCACTCAGAAGAGACAGTACACTGGATTTTGAAATGCGTTATATTAATGCATATGTTAAATCAGAGGAAATTTAATCAATTGCATTTTGAAAATTGTACTGCCAAACCTGATAGGCTGAGCATATAACTATTATGAACTTTAAATTTTGTCTCACTCACGATGAAGATGTCCTCTAATTTATAGTGGCAGAAGAGAAAAAACTGTGAGAAACAAGAGAATTTTAACTGCCAGTTGTTCAGAACATTTTTTTTCTATAGTAGTTGAACATGTCTGAGCATTACAATAATTCAGTTGTATATTCTATGTTTTTTTAAACTTTTACTGTAAATAGTTTTTTTAAAGTTTTCTACCTATACCAAGCTACTTTTTAAAAACAAATGATATTTCTTCACCTCTAGAAGCATTTGATAGTTATAAATGCATGTTTTTCAGTTTTGTTAGTCAGCTATCCTAACAGCTTGTAACATGACATTTATTGTACAGTTAACAGAATTTTTAACAGCCCCCCCAACAATAGTGAGGCCAGTGTTCGCTATGACACTGTCGATCAAGGAAGAGTCCTATCCCAAATCCTTTGAAGAGGACTGGACATTGTCACAGTGAGCAGGTATGTATAGGAGCAAGGTGTGAGGCTGCATTTCTTTGGCCATTTGAAAATTCCAAGGAAGTCAGTGGGATTTTTGGCTGCTGAGGCATGTGGGCTGCGTGCCATCATGTCACAAGGTGCTATCCACCCACAAAGTCATCAGGAATGACTGTTGCTTGACAGGGATGAGAGAAACTATGCAGGATTAAGGTGAATGAAAACTGAGTCTGTGCCCTTCCTGGTTTTCTCTTTATAGTAGTTCTTCCCTGTGTACCCTGGCTGTAGCAAATCTGTAAAGTTTTGAGACCGCTTTACTTCAGCTGCTTGTGTAAGCAGAAGTTCTGTGGCTTTCATTGCAGGCTAGATGAGCCACCCTGTGGCAATACCTTGCACTTCATCTTTATTGAGTCGAAAGGACAACAAAATTAGTTACTGAATGTGTAAGAGACTGGAAGGTATTTGCTGGGTTTTTTTCCGCACGTATTGGTACCAGATGCTACTCATAATCTGCCTCCATCCACTAGTTATTTGGTTTTCCAGAGGATTGGTATATATATTATAGGCCTGATCAAAATCTGTCAGGCCATTATAATCCTTTGTGCCAAAGACATGATTTTTGCTAATGCTAGCTGGTTAGCTAGCTTAATTTAACCTTGTTTAGGGGTTAAGGCTTGCAGAATCAGAAAAGCCTATTAACGTAAATGAACTTTATGCAACCTCTCTGAACTTCCCAGCACTTTCTCTGCAGGGAAGAAGAATGTGGGAACTGCTAATTGTGTAACACTAGCGGTCCATAAATTCCATCTTCTGTTGTAAAAAAATAACATAGAAATAATCCTATAGGTAAGAACTCTGGGATACTCAGTTATTGAATTAAATATAGCTTCTGCTGTGCTAGCTGAGGCGTAATGCAATATGTTTTCAAAGCCCCACCTGCCCTCATGATCATGTGAAATGCTGAGGGTAGATTTTCAGTCAGGTTATGGGATTTAGGCACTCAAATCTCATTACATTTCAATTGGATGTAGGCACTCAAATTCCACTGTATTTTAGAATAATTCTGGCATTCAATCCCATTAGATTTCAGTGGGATTTGGGCCTTTCTTTCTCAAGATACTGTGAGATCTATGACTTGGAGGATATTTGTTTTGTGACAAAAAAGGCGATTTTGTTTCTTAGCTGTAGAGTCTTCAGCATTAGAAGTGATTGATTAATTCCTAAAGGCAATTATTTCTGTAATTCTGGAATCCTAGAATTCTATAATGGTTTGGGTTTGAAAGCACCTTCAGAGATCCTCTAGTCCAGCCCCGCTGCCATGATCAGGGACATCTTCCACTAGATCAGGTTACTCAAAGCCCCATCCAGCCTTACCTTGAACACTTCCAGGGGTGGGGCATCCACGACTTCAACCTGTTCTGGTGTCTCCCCATCCTCATCATACAACATTTCTTCCTTACATCGAATCTAAACCTACTGTCTTTCGGTTTAAAACCGTTGCCTCTTGACCTATCATTACAGGCCCTGGTAAAAAGTCTCTCTCCATCTTTCTTATAGGCTCCCTTTAAGTACTGGAAGGCTGCAATAAGGTCTTCCTGGAGCCTTCTCTTCTCCAGGTTCAACAACCCCACCGCTCTCATCTTCATAGGGGAGGTGTTCCGTGATCCCTCTGATAATTTTTGTGGCCCTTCTCTGGACCTGCTGCAATAGCTCTGTGCCTTTCTTGTGCTGGGGACTGCAGAGCTGGACACTATGCTCCAGGTGGGATCTCCTTCCAGGTTCAAAAACTACACAACTTAAAAGAAGTACAGCTGGATATTTTGAAAGCAGGCATAAGTGTTGAAACTGGGAATTTCATAAAATATGGGCGTCCAGATCCTCACTTGTGATCCTGAAATATTTTAAGCAGTTGCTGTGTCATTCTAAAGTGTCTCTACTTCATAGATACTATATCAGTGTGTGTGTGTATGATGTATTTTAATACTTCCTATGTCTGTGAGATGCTACTTCAGCATATGTTCAGAGGGACCTTGGCTTTTAAAGGGCTGAAAAAGTTGACGATACATACCTTTTGAGAGATCCTGTGCTTGGGAGGTTGTACTACGCAGTTTCAGATATCCAGTGGTCAAAAAGGACTGGGGGAAAGGTAAGAGACGGTCTTTAAACTCTGTTGCTGGCTGACTCTTTGAGGGTTTGGTCTGACTTTCTGTGATTCACTGCTCTGTGGCTGCCTTACTTTGAAATCATCATGAGGCATCTCGCTGGTGCAGTATAGGCTCCTGGAAGCCTGCACTCCTTGTTCAGAGTTCAAAGTAGCGCGCTGAGGACTACGTTCTCCCAAAGTCCAGTTCTTTGCTAGTTCAAGATCTTTTACTTTTTTTTTCTAGGAGTTTGTTCTAGTTCAGGTTTTGAATTTCAGACTTGACCTCAGGTGTGAAATACTGATTGTCCCTTTGTCTCCTAACTGATTAGTCTCAGCCTGGTAACATCTATATGTTATCATCTGATGCTTGCTGTAAACTTTACTCGTAGTTTTACACCTACTCGTTTCAAGGTGATATCCTGATAATAGACTTTTTATGGAATAAAAATAGACTTAATAGACTTTTAGTGGAATACTACATTCACATCACAGAATCACAGAATCACTAGGTTGGAAAGGACCTTTAAGATCATCAAGTCCAACCATTAATCCAGAACCACCATGTCCCCTAAACCATGTCCTGAAGCGCCACATCCACACGTTTTTTGAACACTTCCAGGGATGGCGACTCCACCACCTCCCTGGGCAGCCTGTTCCAATGCCTGACCACCCTCTCAGTGAAGAAATTTTTCCTAATATCCAATCTAAACCTCCCCTGGCGCAACTTGAGGCCATTTCCTCTTGTCCTATCACTAGTTACTTGGGAGAAGAGACCAACACCCTCGTCGCCACAACCCCCTTTCAGGTAGTTGTAGAGAGCGATAAGGTCTCCCCTCAGCCTCCTCTTCTCCAGACTAAACAACCCCAGTTCCCTCAGCCGCTCCTCATAAGACATGTGCTCCAGACCCCTCACCAGCTTCGTTGCCCTTCTCTGGACACGCTCCAGCACCTCAACATCCTTCTTGTAGTGAGGGGCCCAAAACTGAACACAGTATTCAAGGTGCGGCCTCACCAGTGCCGAGTACAGGGGCACAATCACTTCCCTGCTCCTGCTGGCCACACTATTTGTGATACAGGCCAGGACGCTGTTGGCCTTCTTGGCCACCTGGGCACACTGCCGGCTCATATTCAGCCGGCTGTCAACCAGCACCCCCAGGTCCCTTTCCGCCGGGCTGCTCTCCAGCCACTCCTCCCCAAGCCTGTAGCATTGCATGGGGTTGTTGTGGCCAAAGTGCAGGACCCTGCACTTGGCCTTATTAAACCTCATACAGTTGGCCTCTGCCCATCGATCCAGCCTGTCCAGATCCCTCTGCAGAGCCCTCCTACCCTCCAGCAGATCAACACTCCCACTCAGCTTGGTGTCATCTGCAAACTTACTGAGGGAGCACTCAATTCCCTCATCCAGATCATCTATAAAGATATTGAACAAGACTGGTCCCAGAACCGAGCCCTGGGGAACACCACTCGTGACCGGCCGCCAGCCGGATTTAACGCCATTCACCACAACTCTCTGGGCTCGGCCATCCAGCCAGTTCCTCACCCAGCGAAGAGTAAACCCGTCTAAGCCTCGAGCCGCCAGTTTCTCCAGGAGAATGCTGTGGGAGACGCTGTCAAAGGCTTTACTAAAGTCCAGGTAGACAACGTCCACAGCCTTTCCCTCATCCACTAGGCGGGTCACCTGGTCATAGAAGGAGATCAGGTTGGTCAAGCAGGACCATATATAATTCAGCTGCTGTGTATTATTCTGACAATTCACTGAGCTACAAATGGGACTTAACCAGCTTTCTATTCAGTTATGTCTGTTGTGCTTCTTTCTTAGATGGGAGTCCTCAAGTAAGAAAGCAGAAGCAGCAGCCTCTAAGGAGCTAAAAAATTCCTGCCTGTCAGAGCTACGTCTACTTTGAGTTTTAGGTAATTTTTTCTTTCTCAGGGATTGCTTCTGAGTAGAGAAACTTGCAGGTGTTATGGCCAGCATTCTCAGATGAATGAACTTTGAGTGTGGATTTTTAAATGAGAGTTATAACATTTGCTTCTGTCCTGTGGCACGTATTCAAATCCCTAGCAAATTGCATCCATCCTTCTTTCTTCCTTTTAATCCTCACCATCATTGTTTTCAGCCCCTGTCCAAGCTGGGTATATCTTGCTTTGGCTTTAAAATACACAAGTATTTATGATTACCAACTGCTAATAATTAGGTGTCATTAATAAATAAGAATATACAGAAGTATTCTGATAATTGATTGTGTTGATGTTTGGGCAGAATTATCCTAGAAATTGACAGCTAAAGACTCATTGACATGTGGCTATCCTCTGAAAAAGAAAAAAATGCATTCTTTTGGCAGAGGTAGACTTTATGATATTCCACTGGGGTCCTGATTTCCCCACCTTCTTTGCCTTGGTCTTTACTGGTAAAATTAACTTTCAGGGACTCTCAGTCCCCTGTGATCAAAGGGAAAGCTTGAAGCAAGACAGTTTTACCTCGGTGAAAGAGGATTATGTTGCAGAATGTTTAAACAAACTGGACATAATGGAAGTCCAGTGACCTGGTGGGATATGCCCATGAATGTTGAGGGAGTGGGCCAGTGTTGCTGCAAGGCCACTCTTGATCATCTTTGAAAGGTCGTAGAGGTTGGGGGAGATTCCTTAGGACTGGCAGAAAGGAAATGGCACTTCTTATTTCAAGAATGACAGGATGGTGGATCTGGGGAGTTACAGGCCTAATGTTAATCCCTGAGAAGGTGATGGAGCAAATAATTCAGGAAACTGTTTCTGAACATGAAGAACAAAAAGGTGATCAAGACTAGCAATTAGGAATGGAAAACCATGTGTGATCAACCTGATAACTTTCTGTGATGAGATGACTAGCTTGGTATGTGAAGAAAGAGCAGTGAAAGTTATTTATCTTGACTTAGTTAAGGCTTTTGACACTGTCTCACATAGCATCCTCACAGATAAACCGATGAAGTAACATCTTCATTAATGACCTTGATGACGGCACAGAGCACACCTTCACCAAGAGTGTGGACTATACAAAACTGCAAGGAGTGGTTGATATACCAGGGAGTTGTGCTGCCATTCACAGGAACCTTGACAGGCTGGAGAAATAGGCTGTTTGGAGTCTCATGAAGTTTAACAAAGGGAAATGCAAAGTCCTGCCCCTAGGGAGGCATAACCCCATGGGATAGCCAGTACAGGCTGGGAACCAACCACCTGGAAAGCAGCTTTGCAGAAGAGGCCCTGGGGGTTCTGGTGGACACCAAGCCGAACATGAGCCAGCAATGTGCTCTTGTGGCAAAGGTGGCTAATGGGCACCACTCTTGTCGCTGGACAAGAGTCAAAGGGCACAAATGGAAATACAGAAAGTTCCATCTGAACATAAGAAAGCACGTTTTACTGTGAGAGTGATCAAACACTGGAATAGGTGTCCCAGAGAGGTAGTTGATGATATTTAAAACCTGACTGGACACAGACATGAGTAACCTGCTCTAGCTGACCCTGCTTTAAGCAGGGGCTGGGCTAAATGATCTTGAGACGTCCCTTGCAACCTCAACCCTTCTGTGATTCAGTGAGCTTAGAGGCTTACCATCCTGCTGTTGCTGCAGAACAAAAAATACTAGACACAGTTTCTATTTCTGTTTTCTTAAAAGCATCTAAAAGATCTACTCTTCGAAGGCTATGGGAGCAAAATTTGCTTTCCTCACTTGCTGTTGTGTGGTGAAATAAAGTTCAACTTGTTGCAAGTTGACAGGTAATCTTTGAAAGTACTTTCTGATTCTTTTTTTCTGAATAAGGTTTGTTTTTTTCTTCTTTTCCTCCCTGTAATCAACATGAAAAGAAAATGACAGGAAAAGGAAAGGAAAACCCAGGCAGTAGAGAATAAAGAAGTATTGTTAATTGAATAGTAGACCACATGGTTTCTTTTCAATCTAAGTAAAATTGTTATGGCAGAGATTTCAGGCATTTTGATTGAGGAGTCATATTCATGTGCAATAATAACTTCATTACACGCATTTGAAAGCTTCGAGTTAAAAAATGGTTAGTTTGCTCTTAGAAGAAGTGGTTTTAAATGTTCTTTGTTTTATGCCATTGAAGCATTCACTCAGTTTCCTTGCAGGGAAGAGGTGGTTCTTTCCCAGTAATAATGTTTTGGACATGATGGTACAGGCTGGATCGATGGGCTGAGGTCAACTGTATGTGGTTTAATAAGGCCAAGTGCCGGGTCCTGCACTTCGGTCACAACAACCCCATGCAACGCTACAGGCTTGGGGAGGAGTGGCTGGAGAGCTGCCTGGCGGAAAGGGACCTGGGGGTGCTGGTTGACAGCTGGCTGAATATGAGCCAGCAGTGTGCCCAGGTGGCCAAGGCGGCCAACAGCGTCCTGGCCTGTATCAGCAATAGTGTGGCCAGCAGGAGTAGGGAAGTGATTGTGCCCCTGTACTCGGCACTGGTGAGGCCACACCTTGAATACTGTGCTCAGTTTTGGGCGCCTCACTACAAGAAGGATGTTGAGG
Source organism: Phaethon aethereus (assembly GCF_964289735.1). NCBI lineage: Eukaryota > Metazoa > Chordata > Aves > Phaethontiformes > Phaethontidae > Phaethon > Phaethon aethereus. Next base: position 32,576,394 of record NC_138582.1, on the reverse strand, counting down.
TGCTGGAGCGTGTCCAGAGAAGGGCAACGAAGCTGGTGAGGGGTCTGGAGCACAAGTCTTATGAGGAGCGGCTGAGGGATCTGGGGTAGTTTAGTCTGGAGAAGAGGAGGCTGAGGGGAGACCTTATCGCTCTCTACAACTATGTGAAAGCGGGTTGTGGTGAGGTGGGTGTTGGTCTCTTCTCCCAAGTAACTAGCGATAGGACAAGAGGAAATGGCCTCAAGTTGCACCAGGGGAGGTTTAGATTGGATATTAGAAAAAATTTCTTCACTGAGAGAGTGGTCAAGCATTGGAACAGGCTGCCCGGGGTGGTGGTGGAGTCACTATCACTGGAAGTGTTCAAAAAATCTGTGGATGTGGTGCTTCGGGACATGGTTTAGGGGGCATGGTGGTGTTGGGTTAATGGTTGGACTTGGTGATCTTGAAGGTCCTTTCCAACCTTAGTGATTCTGTGATTCTGTACCCTGCATTGTAACTTGACATGGCAAAGCTTCTGGTCCTTTGCTATGGCCTTTGTAGAAGGTTTTGGTTTTCCCTCCTAATGCTCTACAGCTTACTGTTTTGTATGGCACAATGTATTTTAGTAATGATTTGTGAGAGGTCTCAAAAGTGTTTCTCTGTGGGGTAAAGAGGAAACTTGGTGTTGTTAAAACATGAGCAGACACACAAGTGGGATAGACTCTGTTAACTATTTCACAGGTTTCTGTATGACCTTGGACAAATCACTTAAATTTCACTTTACTGTCAATTCTCAGGTTTTGCTATAGGCTCATTAAGCAAGCTAACAAAGTTACAGTGAATATAGTCTTCTAAATTTGGAAGGCATCGCTATTAGTTGCACAGCCCTGTGTTCTGAATTCAAAGTGATGCTTGTCTTTCCTGCACAACATGGATCAGTTACAATACACTCCTTCCGTACGCAATCACTAATACAGCCCTGTAAAAGGCAGTGTTCATTAACTGTATCCTGTGCACAAAGGCTGTGAGTTTCATTGTTTTTAACAATAATACAGAAGCCTTTCCCTTTATTTTCGAAGTTCAAATTGTAGCAGTGGTGTGAAACAGCTTTGTCTTGGAGAAACATGTGGCACAGTGATATGGAAATGAGCACACCCTGTGCTTCACTAAGTGCCAGGGTGGCAGTGTTCAGTACTGCCACACTTAAGTGAGCTTCTGCATTGTGCTCAGCTTGTGTTCAGCTAGCCAAAATTCCAGCAGTTTCCTTCTCTGTTAGAGGTGAACTTTGAAATACTGCTATACTTGACATCCTTGCATGTAAAGCTGGATAGAATCATACTCTTATCCTTTTCATGTGAAGTAGCAACATGCAGTTAGTTGTTTTTAGGTAAATGTTATACAACACTGTATTTCATTTATGGTAAAAAACAGTAGATCATTTGGACTTTTGGCTTTGATGAAGAAAAAAAACTCTATCCTTCAGAAGGACTCTATCTATTGCTTTCTGTTTATTTAGCCTTATAGTCTTTTTCTCTTTCAGCTGTACCTTGTGTATTACAATTCAAGAGTATGTTGCACACTGACATATTAATTTAGCATTAACATTTGCAGGCTATTCTAGGGCTGGAGGCTACTGTTTAGTGATTGCTATTATTGCTATCTTGCAGAGCCCAGAAATGTGCTAAACATTTGCAGACACATAGAAAAACATCATTATTTTCTGGATGGATTTGTACCTTTATATTGAACAGGATGAAACAAGTGATAATAACAAATATTTCAGGCAGAAGTTGATAAAAGAGAACAAGGGTTATCACATGAGGATCAATCACTTACTCACTGTAGGCCTTGACATAGAATTTTGTATTATCAGACAATATTTATCATGATGAATGATTACATGTGTGCTCCCACTAGAGCTTATCTCTCCTAAAAGAGTCTTTGCTCCATAGAAGCCATAGAATCATAGAATAGTTTGGGTTGAAAGCAGATCCTCTTAGAAGCTATGCTAAGGCACATAGAGGACAGGGAGGTGATTCAAGACAGCCAGCATGGCTTCACCAAGGGCATGTCCTGCCTGACTAACCTAGTGGCCTTCTATGATGGAGTGACTACATCAGTGGACAAGGGAAGAGCTACCAATGTCTTCTATCTGGACTCTGTAAGGCCTTTGACACAGTTCCCCACAACATCCTTTTCTCTCAGTTGGAGAGGTATGGATTTCATGGGTGGACTGCTGGGTGGATGATGAATTGGTTGGATGGTTGCATCCCAATGGTAGTGGTCAACGGCTCAATGTCCAGATGGAGGTCGGTGACAAGTGGTGTCCCTCAGGGGTCCGTACTGGGACCAGCACTCTTTAAGATATTCATCAATGACATAGACCGTGGGATCGAGTGCACCCTCAGCAAGTTTGTGGATAACACCAAGCTGAGTGGTACGTTTGACATGCCTGAGGGATGGGATGCCATCCAGAGGGACCTGGACAAGCTAGAGGAATGGGCCTGTGTGAACCTCATGAGGTTCAACAAGGCCAAGTGCAGGGTCCTGCAGCTGGGTCGGGGCAATCCCCAGTATCAGTACAGGCTGGGGGATGAAGGGATTGAGAGCAGCCCTGTGAGAAGGACCTGAGGGTCCTGGTGGATGAAAAGCTGGACATGAGCTGGCAATGTGTGCTTGCAGCCCAGAAGGCCAACCATATCCTGGGCTCCACCCAAAGCAGTGTGGCCAGCAGAACAAGGGAGGTGATTCTGCCCCTGTGCTCCGCTCTGGTGGGACCCCACCTGGAGTAGTGCATCCAGCTCTGGAGCCCTCAGCACAGGAAAGACATGGACCTGTTGGAGTGGGTCCAGAGGAGGGCCACAGAAATGATCAGAGGGATGGAACACCTCTCCTGTGAGGACAGGCTGAGAGAGTTGGGGTTGTTCAGCCTTGAGAAGGGAAGGCTCCAGGGAGACCTTATTGTGGCCTTTCTGTACTGAAAGGGAGCAGACTTTTTAGCAGGGTTTGTTGCAATAGTACAAGGTAATGGTTTTCAAGTAAAAGAGGGCAGACTAGATAAAAGGAAGAACTTTTTCACCATGAGGGTGGTGAACCACTGGCCCAGGTTGCCCAGAGAGGTGGTAGCTGCCCCATCCCTGGCAACATTCATGGTCAGGTTGGATGAGGCTCTGAGCAACCTGATCTAGTTGAAGATGTCCCTGCTTATTGCAGGAGGGTTGGACTAGATGACCTTTGAAGGTCTTTTCCAACCCAAACTATTCTATGATTCTATGGAGCAAAGACTCTTAGGAGAGAGGAGCTCTAGTGGGAATGGCTCAGCCACTCAGCTGTGGCAAGTTTCACTGAGTGAGCATAGTAGGAAACCCCCAAATCACAGAAACTGAGAGGCAAGTCCGCTGCACAGTGTGTTCCGCACTACTTGTCTTGCTGTCATCCAGACACAGTCCCAGCAGCTGGAATGCCCATTCCTTCCTTCTGAACTGCCCACATGTCTTATTTCCCAATGAATGTAAGAGTATAGGAGGGTAGTAGAAGGTGGGATGGTACCAGCATGCCACTAGGACACAGCCATGTCTCACACCCTCACTCAAGACTGGGGAAGACCTCCCAGGTACCATAGCTTAGACATAGTAAGCTCAGGTACCTGAACTGTCATTTCACCTAGAAACTTGGACACAACTGATCACTAGCATATTGAAGCATTCCCAAAGACTCAATAATTTTAAATTAAGGGGAAAATTAGACAGTTGTATGAGTGAACAATGTCTTTTAGGTGCTGAGGAGACAGGCAATCTTTAGGATGCCTTTTGAATGAAAACATTGCTGTGGCTGAATATAATGGAAAGAGCAGGCATTGCAAGCGTAGAGTGGCATGGCAAAAACATACGGGCAGTTATAAGAAAGGTGAGCAAATATCAGGTGGAGTTTTGCTGTCAGAACTGTCACAGATATTTCTAAGCAGATATAGTAGGTCATGGAACAAAGTCAATATTAAAATGGTCAGGTTTTAATAAATCAGTATTGTCTTTTGTCACTACAGGTGTGAATACCCACATCCCCATAAATGCACAATACCTTCCTAATTTAAAAACAAATTTAATTTTGATGATGTTACTTTCAATGGAATAAGTGTTCCTAAATGGTCTCGTGTTAGTCTGACTCTCACTGTACAATACTAAGGACATGAAGTTTCAGCATGAAGACCTTTGCCTACTAAGTCCAGAATTGCCACTGAAAATTGTTTTAATCTTTTAATAAAGATACAGAAAAAAGAAGAAAAGTAGTTAGAGAATTTAAAGTGTAATTTAAGTGATTTTTTTCAATACACATTTTAAGATAAAATTTCTAACTATAAAAATATGTAATACAATAAAAAGTAAAAAGTTTTCATTTCACCAGCATCCGCTAATTGCTTTCCTCTCTGTATAAAAAGTTTTTAGATGGAAGTTCTTCCTCCTGTTAAGCTATATTATAGCTAGTATAAAGATGAAGACTTTATTAAATGTCTTTTTTGGATTCAGGCTATTGTATTTCCTATGTTTATGTTCTGATATGGCTTTGCTGGGAACAAAACATGACAAATAAACACAAAAGGGGAGATAACAACAAAAGCTGGCATTGCACTTTTTATTGTTGGTCCAGATTTTTAGGTTGCAGCTTCACAAGTTGGAATGACAGGCGCACTATGCCATCTTAGCATCCAGCCCAAGACCCAGCAAACTCGCATCAGCCACCTTTCAGGTCATGGGCTGACAATGAAATGAAAAGAGGTTCTGTCTTGGTTGGCAAAATCAGATTTCTTTCACACCGAAGAGGTGAAGAGAAGTAGGAAAGAGCAAAAATAAACCAGAGCAAGAAAAAGAAAAATAGAAGAAATGCTACATGTAGAACCCAAATGTTATGTTCTGGATGATGTTACAGATTAATCTAAAGAGCAGTGGACAATTATGTGACAAAGGGAGCTTGACTTCTCCTGCTCTGTACAATGTAGAATACAAGATTTTACACCACAAAGCTCAGTGTATGAATTCTCCTTGCCTGCTATTAAATGGAGTTTCTTTGGTGTGAAATGAATTGTGTGCTGTAATTTGAATGGTAGCAATCTGACTTTTGTGCAAGAGAGATGGTTGAGAGGAAGCATAAATAATACCTTACCATTTCTTTCTGACATGTAGATCATGCTGTGTATTAGATGATGAAGGTATTTCTGTCCTTTGATATCCTGTGTTCTCACAACAAATTATTATACATCAAAGAAATGAGCTCTGAGTCAAAATGATAGTAAAAGTGATGAGCTAGAAAATACTGTAAAGAGCTGGTACCTATGAAATTACTGCAAATGTGTGAAGAAATCAGGTAAAGGAAATTGCTCACGAAGTTGTTCAAATGACTTAAGCTGCTGTCTGAAAAATAAATAATCTGGGATATGACTATTAAAAATGAAATGTGGGTAAAAGCTGAAGTTTTTGAAGCACTATATCTGATACTGCATTACAAGCCATCTTTCCTTAACCTCTTTCTCTGATTAAAGTTTTAGAAAGGTTGTAGCGGGGGCAAGTAGAGGGCAAAAGGATTGCCAGTGTTATAGTCTTTCTTATCCAAGTCATTTGTCCTTTTCCAACCATGACAATGGTGGGTTGAAGTTATTATTGCCAGAAGACTATTCAGTGATCTATGTGAAATGAATTGGTTGTTTCATTCTTGTTCCTGTTAGATATTTACATCAGAAAAGAAAGATTGCTAGGATCAATACCACCCAACTGATACCAGAGACAAAGCAGTGGTGGAGGATTCATTGCAGAGAGAAAATTGCAGTTGACATGCTACATGATCCTTCTAGGAAAGGGTTAAGCGAGTGATGCAGAGTCATAGAGAAACTTGTCCTTTTTGCTGATTAGATTCTTGTGTGATCTGGTCTAGTCTCACTTCAGTGGAGTGTCTTTCCATACCCACTTGGGGACAAGGCTTCTTCTTACCTGTGTTTAGCCATCTAAATTTATGTTTGAGATCGTTGTCTAGGATCCCTCATAGCCCATACAGAGACAAAAGCATTTTCAGAGGACTTTAGTTTCTCTGAGATAACTGTTTGGAGATGCTTTGAATCACTTTGTACAGGTTGTCCATGTAGTACTGTTCAGAAATGTTGAACTTCAGATTGTCCCCTCCTACAGAAGTGACTGGATCTTGGTTTTATTCATATGCCCAGAGAGGAAATTAATGTAAAAACTCTAAGTAAAATGATATGTGGGTTAACTTTTCCTTGACGGCCACAAGATTAAGAGCAGAGATGAACAGAAGACAAAATGTTATGTATTCTGGGAAGCTATTCCTATGAAAAAACAAAGGAGGAAATGTAACATTTTAGTGGGTGTTAAATATTCACACTGGAAATGTTAGTGATGAAACTTATTCTGAAGGCAGAAGGCAGTGTTTCCCATTACTCAGAGCACAGACTTTCCACAGATACCTGTGGTGTAATCTTGTCTTTGATAGCTCTTCTTTCCGGGGCCTCAAATTCGTTACTTAGCGCTCTGTTTCAATTTCTAAGTCAATAAAATGGGGATAACAGTACCTTATATCTCTCTTGAAAAATATTAGTTAAGAATTCAGTGTTGAATTATAGGTGAACAGTGGTAGGTATATGCTGTATGTGCTCAAAGTCCTGGACTAGCACCAGGATCTCTTGAAGTGGATGGTACAGACTTAAATATGTAACTGTCACATTTCTATTGGCAAATAGTTATAAGCTGTACATAAATTTTTCAGCTGCAGTTTTTGAGTCCTCCCTTGTGCTTCTTTTTTGGTTGTGGTCTTAAATATTTTTAATTTTTTTTTTCCAGAGGGAAAATACAGAGCAGAAGGGTTACTCTAAACTGTACTCTTGGTGATATATTGGGATGTTATGGAAAATTGGAAAACAAATTATTGCCATGTCTTATTAAAGATCCATGTGTCTGGACCAGATGTTTGCTCTACAGCCCGTTGTGCTAATGAGGAAAAGGGTAACTAACCATAACATGATTGATTTCTGGGTGAAGGTCCATCTTTGCCTCTAACCCTAAGCAGGTGTTTGTATAAAACAAATCATTCTCTGTATTGCAGAGAATGTTACATAGCCTGTCTACTACCAGGGCTTAAGAAAGAAAATATGTTGGCAAAAACAACAGATCAGCACTTCTTCTTTAGGAAAAAAGCCCCTGACACTATTTATTAAAAGTATCTAGACAAGTGGCAAGTGAGTTTCTTTGATTATCTTATTTTACTGCCTCTGTTGCCTTGAATTGTGAATTTTGATTGCTTAGATAAATGCACTGAAAGACTGTCTGTTCTGACTTTGGCTTTGAGAAATACCTCTTTATGTTTTTCAGTGAGGTACTGTTTTGTAATTTACAACATCAGTCTCACTGTCTGAATCTACAGATATCTCAGCAACCTCTTCAGGAGTAATACAGTGTGGGTACCGTTTTCCGCTGCCTTCCAATGGTGAGAGAATAATGCTTTCACAAAGCTGTGCTAAATTAGAAGATGAGCTTTTTCAGTGCTAACTCCCTATTGTTATGTACAATTTTAGTCAGTATGGTTAAAGAAAAGGGTGAAGCGTTCCAGCTTTCCGGGTGGTCTAAAAAATCTGTTATCTCCCCTTAGGTTTTCCACAAATGTACTTGAGCTTTCCTGTAAGTCTCATGTCTGAATTTGAGAATCCCCATAAAGATAAGAAAGATTCAAGCAATCTCCGAAAGTTGTTTTTAAAAGTTGGAAATAGGACCAATGAAATCTCAGTGTGTGTCCCTAAAAGGTAATTCAGTGGTAGGTACTGGATAGAGCATGCTGTGTGATTTGCTGATGAAACCTGTGAGATTTACTTAGATGCAGGATCAACCACACCAAGAGCAGGGCAATAATTCAAGCACTTCTCCGGGGTGACAAAATTGCTGTCTTCCTGTAGCTGAGTTAGTGCTGAAAGGTGCAACAAGCTACCTCATATCTTTTCAATAGGAATTTTTAATAAAAGGCAATAAATTTAAAGCACCCAGCTGTACTATAAAGGCATCATAAAAAAGGGACAGTGTATAATAAATTACCCATTATTTATTTTAAAAAAAGGTTTCTAATGAAAGCTTAGCATTAATTTGATCTAATCACACTAGGAAAATCTGGCTATTTTTCAAGAAATTTAGATCCTGCTCATAGTTAATTCTACTTTAACACTTTCTAGATTTCTCTCATCTGCAGTATGTCCACTATACTTCAAAATTACTTTTTCCCTAAAGACTGGAGACTGCATATCCTATTACGATCTATAACTTTATGTAGGCAAGCAGGATTTGAATCTTGACTAACTAGTTCCACTTACAGAGCTAACTTTTCACAACAAAAAAAGTGTGGACGTATTAGTTGTTAGCAATGTACATGTGCTCTCACAAAGTCTTTAATCTCTTCTCCATGTTTTCTTAGTTTAGTGTTATGTTTTGTGTTCAACAGAAAAAGTTTTGAGCTTGTTTTTTTTTCTCCCATCAGTCTCTTTCTACATTTGTCCCCATTTAACTGCATATGCTTTCTGCTTGCTTGAGGATTTAGTTTAAAGCTCTTTTGCATTTTCTATCATCATTTGCTATGCTTCCAGTTAAGTATCGTCTGAAAATGTGGCCATTTCCCAAGACATTTAAACAATTCATGTCTTTTTTTTTGCCTACTTTCTTTTCTGTTTCTTTAAAACCCCTTAAAAACTAAAGCAAACCAAAATTAACATGATCTTTAGATAGATTTACATCCCAAAAAGTGAAGAGGCCTTGTTAAATAAATGGGGCTATGTTAGTTCTTGCAAAACTCTCTTCTGTTCCTATTTAACTTCATTATGTTTGAGTCCATTCAACTATTTCTACTAAAGAATATAAAAAAATACTTCATTTAATGCAGAGTAAAGACACTGATACATATAATTTTGCATTTAATACAATCTAATATCCTCTATTTTTTCCCTCCATGCAAACAGAGGAGGCTTTCAAGGACAGTGACCATACATGGACATCGACTGGTTTTCTCTTTAATAATTTTTCAAAGATTTCTTTAAACGTTCCCGTTCCTGTGGTTTGCAGACTGAAGAGAAGACTTTTACCCTCAGAAACTCTGCAATGAATTGAGAAATCAGTGCTTTTTAGCACTGATAAAATAACACCCTGTCAAATATTTGATGGTGGAAGGATGGTGAGTTGTTCACTCAGATCATTGACCAAGTCACAGTCTCAAGATTTCAGGGTACAGGGAAAAATACTGCTTTTGTTAATGCTTTGTCTCGCCTCAAGATGCTGAGAAGTCAGGTGAGGTGAAGTCAGTCTTTTATAGGCGAGAAGCTTGCCTGAAGACACCTTTACATTTCTACCTTATACTTGGTTCATGTTTAACTCTTTTGCCTTCATCTAAATAAACATTGCATATCATTGGTAGAAAATTAATTAATTTCCTTCACAGCCAATCTTCTTAGGTGATGCCTCTTTTATTTGTCATTGCCTTCCTCTTACTGAGTTTTGAGCCATGGTTCTTTGGACCTCAGTCATGTCTCAAAATTTATGATATTACCAATACGACTTTTTATAAAATTCATAATACAAAGCATTAGGAAAGCTCATGGTCTCAGGGACTTCCAGTGGTGGTCTAAGGGCTGCAGTGGCCACTGCCGCTGTTGCAGGGCATTTTACTTTTCCCCTTTTCTGTGCAAGGATCTGTGGCTGGCAATGTGAACCTCTGACAAACGAGTGGAGCACTGACTGTTGTATTGTTTTACTCCTGGTGGCATTTGGTCATGCACAGCCATTCAGTCACTCATTGTCTGTCTTCTGTGCACGGGAGCACCACCTCTGTCTCCATCATTCACACTGTGCACCTTGCTAATGGCTTTGCAGTATGCATACACAGAAAGGTGTGTGAGATGGGCCTGGTTTTGATCTAACATTTGTATTTGCACCCATTTCAAGGCCCTTTTATGCTGCCGGAGCAGTAGTGGTGTGTACCTGAGAATTAAGACTTATTTAAAGAGGAAGGGCTCAGTTCTGCCACCCTGACTCAATTTCACATAATACCTTACTGGACGAGTACTACTAGATTCAGTGGATCTGTTTATGTGACAGAGTGCTGCTTATGTGAGAAAGGGCAGCAAAATCAGGCTGCTTGCACTTAAGCCCAATGGGACACAGGTTATTAACTGTCTCTGTTACAGAAGTGAGCTGTTGTAAAAGAAATATTTGACACTGGGAAAGAAAGAACAGGTCAGCAGGATAGCACAACTTGAAGAACACAAGCAGTGATTATATGCCATTATTTGCCAGTATTCCTCTTCTGTAATCTAGAGCGACGTTGGCAAAGTTAGCTGCAGAGCTCATGGGATGCTGGCATACCTGAATGGCTCAAGTAATAGGAACTGAGCGTGATCCACCTTTCTTGGCATCAGGCAAACAGAAGGCAATTTGGTTGAAATTCCTTCTATTATATTTTCAAGGATGCTCTCTATAGAAGAAAACAGTGCTTTGAAATGTATTTGTTTTGAAGCACTTACATTCACAGAGCTCATATTAGCTCCAAGAGCTCCAGAGTAAAGGCTTGAGAGGAACCTCTGTCCATAACAGACACTATGCTTACGAACCACATTTTCCCAGCATGCATAATTCTAAATATTGAATGACAGCAATTACTAAGGGCATTTGAAGAGTGGGACATTGAGGATTGTTGTCATATTATATTAGTTATGGGTAATAGCTGCTGACTTTGGAACAGTGATGTGAAAATCAGACCACTTCAGAAGCTCAATTTGGAAGCTGGGAGAGTCATGCAAGGTGACAGATCAGTACTGATGTAGGAAATGTCGTAGAGGCAGATAACTGCTGTTTTATGCATAAGTAGTTAGGGTCCCAATATTTTGTGTACGCAAATGAATGTCAAAATTCAGGTTAACCTGATTAGGATTGTCTCTTGCAGAGAAGGATTGTCTGTTGCTATATCACTGCAAAGATTTATAATTACATTTTAGATGGAGAAAAGTTATGAATTCCATCATTTACATAATATGTTGAATCCAGTGGTCCCTAGGAAAGTTCTTAATATCAATTATTGTCTGTATAGAACACTTCTTGTTCAGAGAAACAAATGAGGAAGGTGCTTTTCTGTGGATTTAGGAAGGCATTTTGAATTGGCATGCATGGTATGCCTTTGTGCTGATCCTGCAATGTGCATTTCTCATAGACATATTCCTAGCATGCACTTATTCCTAACTCACACTTATATTTGGTGAGAGTACATTGAACATTCCAGCAGGCTGCTCACTCATCTTTGTTAGTTTGCCTAAAACAGTGTGATCTCCATAGCTAATGATGCTTAAGGTTTTTTTTGTTGCATCTCATCCCTCATCTGCATGGGGTCACCTTTCCCATTTTTGAAGAAAGACTCCTGCAAAAGAAGGGTGTTCAGGAGAGATTGGCAGAGATCTGCAATATGTCTCAGGGAGGAAGGAAGATTCCTTCTAATCTGTGCTATAAGTAATAAAATGTGGCCAGGCAAATCATTCTTCTTCTCTGGAAAAGTTCAAATAAACCATAAGGGAGATATTATGAACTCATCCAGCATGTAAAAAAACTCATATTCTCATTCATTGACAAGGCAACAATAAAGAATTTATTTTGTATCTTGCATATTTATCATTTCTAGATGTCAGAAGTATTGCTTTCTGTCATCACTTAAAAAGATTTTCTGGTGAACCCCTCACATCTTCCAAGGAAGATGTGTATTATACCGGGAAAAGAGTTCTTTTGCTATCATAATATAAGATGTATTTTAGAATGGAATTAACTGTATTCACAAAGGACTGTTTTTAACATCTGGCTATCTAGATTAGGAGTGTTGCAATTGTAAACAGAATTTCCATATGTGAAAATTTTATAAATGTGGAATTACTTTGGACTATGTAGTGGCTTACTGAATGTAATAAAGTATATCAGCCTCAAGATTTTCATAAGCTGTGCCTAGTAAGCAGGAAGTATATGTTACAGTGAGATTGGTTTAACAGGATGTTTCGCTCAAATATGCGAACACTCAATGCTCTTGGCAAATACGTAATTTCAAAGTTAGTTCTGCTGGTTTGTCTCTGTTACCTCATTCCCTCTCTCCAAACAGTGAGGCTTCTATTTCTAGACTATATCTAGTGTCATCACCAGCATTAGTCCTTAGCTGATAAATGCAAACATGAAGCAAATTTTTGGCCATTGAAAATGAACTGGTTTTCTGTATGTGCTCTTTCAAAGTAATTTCTTTGCTCCTTTATTCCAGTGCTACTTTTTGCTTTTGTACAACCTGATTTTCTTTAAGTGATCTGACAGAAAAATAAATGTGCTGCTGTTTAGATTATTGCTCATTATTTTAGGATTAAAAATTGGGTTGTTGTGCTGTGGTGTGTTACTGAATATTTACAGTGATATGCATAATTGATGACTAGGGTGAGAAGCACATTTTTTTTTTTAAGAATATAAAAGGAAGGAGAAGCAGAAAAGTGCACAGATTTTGAATATATGAATTCCTGTTTTTATAACTTGGATATAGCTCCATTCTCCAAGTCGTAAGGCACATGCTGATTGTAAGTACAGAAGAGCTGTGTAATTTTTAGTCTTAAAGTAAGGTTTGATTTTGTGTCTTTTGACAGTTCTGGCCCTTATTTCTTCTTAAGTATTGCTTGACATTTCAAGCAAAGCATAATATAAGTGTACCTAAAATTCAGAAATAAAAATAGAGCATAATATGCACTGAGTCTGAATCCATTGGTAGATGTTGTGACAGTAGGTGTTGCTTATGTCAAGAGTGGTTGTATTACTACCTGATCTGGACTACTTTTTTATAATTTCTGTATTAATTTTCATAAGCTTTCCCTTTCTAAGTATTCTTCTGAAAGGGATTTAGAGAGGTGAATAGTGGGGGGAATGTTTTCTTTTCAAAGCAAACACTCTGTCTTCGCTTCTAGAAAGTGCTACTGGTATCTCTGTCTTCCTCCCTTGATAACTCTGGGGAAGAGAGGTTGAACTGCAGTTAATCTCAGTGCATACTACAAATTATATATTTAATTATGCATGTTCCCTGATAGATAGGTGAGAACTTTAACATTCTCAGGTCTGGAATCTAAAGTTATTATTTGTAGCAGATTGTTTTCCCTAAGTAAATGCAATGAAAGTACAATGAAGCTTTCTTTATGGAAGAAGGATGATTTTTTCTGCCATTTGAGAAACTTGAAAACAATAGGAAACTCTTGAATTTGGTGCATTTGCATGTACTTGGAAAAAGTCTACTTTTAAATAGGACAGCTCTGTATCATTTTAAAGCACTGAAGAGTAAGTAATATAAAATCAGCCGAGAGGATAATCTCTGACATTTACAAACATACATAATGGCATTAGTTCCAAGTAAGTTAGCTGAGGCAATTTGAACCTGTAGACCTGAACGAATAAATAAGCATGGCTTGCCATCAGCTATTTCAGAAATGTACCGGTATTGCTGTGGAGCTTTGTGCATCCAAATAAGCAGGGAGATCTACCAGATTTCTCTGGGGCTTCCTTCAGTCAAGACATAGCCTGCTTTACTAGGAAATATTTCACAAACAGGTAAAATTCTATGTTGCAGAGATTTCTGGGCTTTCAGGAATTTCTGCTGCAGTGTTTTAGGCTGTTCTGAAAATAATGGGCTTACAAAAGACTCAGTGACAGAGCTTAAAGGTGAAATTAGTTTTGATGAAATGTCCCTGATTGGCAGGACTGGCCATAGTTTCCCTTGCTTACCTGTGAAACGAATCCATTCTTTAGGCAGCCGTATGCAGTGGTTAGACAGTGTTGCTAGCATGGGCCTGAGCTTGTACTTGGTTCCAAACTGACTTCTCCAAATTCTCTGAACCCAAGCCAATGCCGAGCAGCTTTCTGCAAGCCCTGAGGAGTGCAGGAGAATAATAACTGAGCCTGTGCAAATTTTCGGCACGAGGAAAGCACGTGCTTAGTATCAGGAAGGAGAGCGAAGCATAGGTGTGCCTGCTCTTAGCCTCCGTCCCCTGCCATAAGTGCCACAATGACTTGCAGTCATGTAGTGGCCATATGTGGATCAGAAGGACCGATGCTATGGTCAGCATGCCCCTATGGGAAACAGGTCACTGTGGCACAAGTGACCTCGGCAGTAAGAGTGTGCAGAGTGTGACTCGGGGAACGCGCTGCGCTTTAGCCCGCTCTTTGGTTCAGCGGACACTTGGCAGGCATGGCTGCAGGGCTTTGCGACGCTGTCTTGCCACCGGTATGTATTGCTGTGCGTGGGGTAGAAGCACCGATATTCACCTCTTTGGACTGGAAAAGGTAATTCCGTTCCCCACTTACTCGCCTGTCTTCAGGGGAAATCTTATTTATTAAAGATATTAGCCACATTATTCCTCAGGGAAAAAATGTGAAGAAGAGGAAGAAGAGGTGTCTGAGTTAGCAGTCTGAGGGCCAAAGGAGTTTGGAGATTATTAAGCAGACATCCCAACAATTTCTGCTCAGAGACTGAAGCAAGACTGTGCAGAGTGGGGCTGTGCAGTGGCAGAGCCCCTTGGTAGGACAATATTCACCAGGGTCCCAAGTGCCTGCATCAGCAGTGCTCAGGGAAACGTCTGGTCCTCCAGTCTCAGCTCCAATAACTTTAAATATTTGCCCTGAGAAACATTTAAGACAATTAACCTGATGTGGTGTTCAAAGCTAAAAGCTTGATTTAAAAGTAGAGAATTTGGAGAAGCACAGCTGAGAGTTAAATTTGGCTTGTGAAGCCTTTATTTCTGGTACTGATGTTTAAGATGGAAACAACCCAGCTTGACTTCCAATTCCCCAGAGTGAATTTGTATGCCTGAGATTTAGAAGAAAAAGCCCTTTTACTGGTATATTGAGATATTTAACCTGAAAATCCATGAGAGAAGACAAAAATGCAATTTTTACAATTCTTTGATTGCACTTTTTAGGGGAAAAACATTTAAAAACTGGAAACAGTGCTAAATGCCAATTGTAAGACGCTTGCTTTAATGCTGATTTCCTGATACCATCTGTTCTGTAACAAAAAGACAGTCTCTTAGTTTCTGGGTCAGAAACAGGGCTCTGGTAGTAACTTTGTACTTCTTGGAGGATGTCATGTGCTTTAAACCAATTCACTCCTGTGGTGCTGTGCAGTGGGAGGTCAGCTGAAAAGTTTAAGATAACCCAGGACAATTTAAATCACACAGTTTTAGCAAGGGTCTGTTAGTTTTAAGCACTAGCACAATTTGGCCAAGGACTATGTGTAGATTGATTCTTCAAAGTTGAGTGCACATCTAAGTAAGTCCTGGAGGCTTGCTGCAAACAGTTTTATGTTTATTCTTTTTCAAGACTTCCTTTATAAAAGTTTCTAACTGGATGACACTTTCTAGTTTATACCAAACTTTTGTAACGGTGAAACTTAGAGTACAGGATGAATGTCCTGTCTGTAACTGCAACTACATCCTCATGGAATATAAATCTGTCAGCCCATTCTCTACATTATTGTTCTAATGGACACTTGTTTTGTGGTGGTTTGGTTGGTTGATTGGTTTTTTTTTGCCAAAGATGTGACAGAAGTAATCTTCTGAGTTAACAACATATTATATTTTCAAAATTGTTAAAAATTTGAGTTTTTAGAAGTGTGTGAAATAGTTACTGACAATTGGTAAAAATTGAGAGGGCAAGTTATTAGTATGCCTTAAGTGCATGATCGAATGCTTTTGTACGTGTGGGGCTTTGTGGAAGCTGAAGGACTTGCTTTTTGTTACCAGCTTTCTGAAATTGCTCTTTTGCCCTATTTTTTTGTTTTGTTTTCATTCCTTTTCCAAATGAAGTTCATAGAATGTTCACAAAAAAAAAAAAGATATCATCTGGTAAACATTTCCATCTGCTAGAATACCCTCTTTTAGCAACTGTAGTTAAGGGTTACTTAGAAGAAACCCAGGAGACTAATATTTACAAGTATCAACATTTTGGAAATGAACACTGAGTATTCCAAGTAAGTCTGAATATGTCTTGAAACTGGCAAAAGAAAAACCACCAGCATTCAGTGAGGACCTAGTCTTCCTAATTTGAGTTTCTTCCTCTGTCCGCTGGCAGCACAGGGAATGTAGCACCTCCAGTATGTGCTGGAGCTCAGTTAAACTGTGACCCTTCAGCTGGGAGTATAGGAAACCTGTAGGACACACAGGGTGGTCCTAGTCACCAGTCTGGTGTTGGCATTGCCACCCACCTTTTACAGAAGAGTCAAGGAGCGCCCTGGGGAAAAACTGACGCCACAGCCCCTGCGCCGGCGGAGTGGCATGTGCTGCGCGTGGCTGGATCGCCAGATAAGCACAGACGTGGTTCCCCGCGAACGGACATCGCTAACCCCTATTCCCTCCTTCTGTGGGAAGAGTGGACGTCTAGGAAATCTCGCTGCCTGGCACCGGGGCTCACCTTTCCTGAGGCAGGGCAGTGGGCCTCTCCTCCCGCCCATGCCAATGGTAGCAAATCACTCGTAACTCTTTCAGGGACTGAAGTGAAGTCCTCATGATTGTCTGCCTTGTCTCGTCTTGCCCTGGATCTTCACTTTCAGGGTCAGTGGTGGGTTCCCAGTGTATTTAGCAGCCTACAATGTTGATAGGTGTACTTAGGCACTTAATCATAGATTATGCTAGAAAGTAACTGCTTGGATTGTTGTCTTGGACATTCAATGGGTTTTCTGGAACTTTCTGAATATTTTCATGTCCTCTTTCTTCTCCTGTTTACCTGGGAATGCTAATAATTGAAATCCCCTCTTTATTCAAAGAAACATGGGCAGTGGCCCAGCAAGGCTGCACGTATCACAAACACTTGTAATTTTACCTCGCCTATAGTGGAAGCTGAGGACAGAATCCAAATGGACAGATTAGAGTTAATCCTTGAAAGTAAGATGAAGTTCACAAATTGTTTGTTTGACAACTTAGTTTATTTGTCTAGCTCCTGCCATCTATATAGCCCATCTATCCCCTCTTGATAAAGAGATCATTTATTGTTCAGAAACAAGCCTCAATTTTTTTCTGTGCGGGTGCACACAACTAATGCATGCCATTAATGCGATCCAGAGGGAGCGGTTGGAAGATGAGAGGATAATTTACTCACCATATGCATCCAGTCCTCGGCCTCGTTGCTGAGATTCCCCTGCTGGTTTGGATTCTGTTTTCTGACACAAACCTGCCCTACCTGTAATATCCAGAATCACAGTGAGCCTACTAGTTTAATTCAAGGATAGGATGGTACAATTTCTGTCTGCAGTCTTCCGAATTCAGAAAGCTCAATTCTGTTTTAATCTGCAGACCTATGCCTAGTTCCAGCATTGCTACCTCTGTACGAGTTGAGAGCTACGTTAGGAAAGACTGTGAGATGATAATCAATAAAATATGAATAAATTATTCATATTGATTACACTGGAAGTTGGTCTGGTTTGTCTCCACATGAGAAAGAGAATTCTTGGAGGAGGGGAGTGGATTTCAAGATGTGCTGTGCTGCAGGGGTGTTGCATGGTGCTGTAGGTATCAAAGTGCCTCGGCCTTAGCAAGTGCCTGCACCTTGCAGCTCTGTAACCTCTCCCTGAAGCCACTGAGCTGTCAGCTGGAGCCTTTGTGCCAGCTTTTTTTCCATGATTGTTTTCATGCTCTTATTCTTGTATCATTTTTATGGACTTGCACCTGCAAATCCTGACAGTGTTGTTATGGAAGGCTGTTATGGAAGTAGCTACCACTGGTTTGAGAATCACCCTTCTTTCCCCTCTTTCCTTCCCTCCTGTTTTGTAGATTTTAATTATATTAGAGAAACGAAAAACTCTGCACAACAAAGTAGAAAATAATCATCCAAATGCTCAATAAACATTATCCTATAATACATGTGGACAAAAGCTTAGCAATCAATGGACAGTGCTTGTGTCTGATTAGCGTACTCTGGTCAGTGCTAACAGCATCTTAAGCGGGAGCAATCCATAGGGAATTTGAGTTGGTCTCAGTGAAACATTTAGGATGAGGAGAAAAGTCCTCCTCTTCATCATCACCACCTGCCTCCATCACCATTGGAGACACTGTCCAGATGATGACACTCACCTGGGACCCCACGGCTGCCCTTACTTGGGGAGTTTTTTCTCCTCCTCTCCGCATTTTCCTCTTTCCTGTCCTCTTTTCTCTGTCCTTCTCCTCTGCTTTTGTTTCTGTTTTTCCCCCCAAATTGCTTTGTCTGTTAGAGTCAACGCGTGTCATCAGCAGCGGATCCTGCTAAATAAATCTTTGTGCATGTTACCTTGCCTCAGCATCCTTTGTGCAGCAGGGGAATTGATGGTCAAGGTTGAAGTAGAAGGCTGTAAGAGAAAGTGAAAGGTTGTGATCCAGACAGGTAAAAGCTGAAGAGGAAAGAGGGGTCGAGCAGCAGGACCTCAGGCCAGACGTAGCGCTGGTTTGGATATACTGGTATGGTTGTGCTGATCTCTGCTGTCAAAGTGCTCTTGCTGAGGGTACAGTTTGTAACAGGAAAATGATGGGATGCTTTCAGCTCTCTCTGCAAAAGTGCAGTGTTTCTGGGATAAATGCACCCTTGCAAGGACTTCACTGGCACTGATACGTCACTCACAAGGACTCTTAGAGCCAGCAAACGTTTGTAGGAGACCAGAGTGTGTTTGTGCACGTTGAAGAAAGCGGGATGCGCGCAGAGGCACAGGCTTACATCTCCAGCTGGGCCCAGCACGGTTCCTCTGACAGAATGGGACGCAGAATGTGTCAGACATCTTTTGCAGCCCGTGAGTGACTCTGGCCTTCCTGCAGTTTGCTGCTGCTTCTTCTCCTCCTTCCTGGTGCAGAGGGTGCAGGACGCTACGTAATCCCCGCATGGAGAGGTGAGCCTCCCAAGCCGTGAGCCGTCTGGAGGGTGTGTTAGCCCAAAGGCTGGCTCCTGGGCCGGCGCTGCATGCTGAGGTCCCCAGCGCGGGGGCTGCTGGGCACGACGTCACTCGAGCGGTCCCTGCCGCTGCCCGTCACCTCCAGCAGAGCTTCCAGCACCTCTCAGAAGCCTGTCTGCAGATCTCTAGGGCCAGGAGGCTTTGTAAAGTGACCTATTTTCACATTTGCTACTCCTTTTGCTTACAAAAGCAGATTTAGCACGGTCCTTATTTTGTTTCGATTCTATTGTGTATATACTAATTGTATATTCCATGAAAAAATATAACTAGCTGACTTATTCACAAAGAGATACGATATTAAATATAGTGTTATTTTTTTCTATTCATAAGTAATGGATAGAAAACAGCAGGTGTTATATTTTGTCTTGGAGCAGATAACATTCAAGGAAGAAAAAAAGGAAATCTCTCTTTTCTCCCCACGAGTAAGGGACTGATAAATTATTCCATGATAGATAAGGATAGAACTCATAGACATAACAAAGCTTTGGAAAAAAACCCCACATAATAGTAATAGTGGTAGTAATAATAGTAATAATAAAAGATGAATGTATGCTTACACTGCTAAAAACTTGTTTGGATGCAGAGATCCAAAGCTTTCCATATGATTGAATCTAGAAGAAAGACTTTTTATTGCTCTTAAAAAAAACCCACAACCAAAACCAAGCCACTGTACAAATGCAGTGGATTTGACGCTTTGACTGACAATAGATAACCCAAGGCTCTTTTATTTTTACTTGCTTTTCTACATTTGTGACACAAAATTGAAATTCCAGTATAAGAATAATTTGTAACTCCAGCTGTCTTTGCATGTATCAAATAGGGAGAAAAAATATGTCCAACACTTCGAAAACCCAAGAAAATTCTCCTGGGAGGAAGTTGAAATAAGAGAAAAGGGGTACAGTAGTACCTCATCCATTCCGGTCCCCAGCTCTCCTGTTCCTCTCCCTTTTGTTTCCATTGGCTCGTTCTTCACCACGAGAAATACTCCTTCGGCACGTTTCTCCCATTGCTCTTGAGCTGCTATTAGTGTCTAATAACTGTTATCATATACCCAATGAGTTGTCAAGATTCCTGGTCTAAGTGCTCTCTCAGAGCGCGTAGCTTGGGAACAAAATCAGAGTTTCCACCCCATTTGTTTGGTCACTCTGGACTCTCCTTATTCCGGTGCTCCTCGATCCATTCTTGGTGACCTGCTGGGAGGTTTGGCTGAGGTCTGCTCCGTGGGCAGCTGTACGCCAGGTCTGGGTCTGCCATGCCAGCCACGCAATCTGCTGCCCTGTACCTGGGCCCTGCAGCGCTGCTGAGGCTGCTCTGATGGGCCAGGGGAATGGTACGAGAAATCCATGTGGAGAAGCTCACCAGTGAAATCCACACCTAGGCCCTGGCCGAGATGAAATTTTCCAGTGGTCTGGGTGTTGGCTAGAGTCTGACAGTGGAATAGTTCTGCCAAGAACAAGGCAAAAACATTCACTGATTATTATGGGCACAGACTTATACTACTTAGAAAGCCTTGTCTCCTTCACTCCATCCAATTCATCAATATGAAAAAAAATGAAGAAAAGATTAAACATTGTTTTTAATGAAATACAAGAGAATTAACTCACAAAATGTGTCTATATTCTTATATTTCATGCAGTCCCCTGCTGATTACATCTTTTATTGATATCCATCTGAGTTGGTGATGAATCTCTTCTATGTATTCTTCACTCCTCCAGTGTAATTGAGCCTTACCTATCTGAGGTATATTTAGATAACTGGCTGACTGTGGTGCCGTGCAATTGATTTTAAATTGATGCTGAATAGTGGAATAGTTGCTTGTGGTACAAAATAATAAATAGAAGCATCTCTGAGGTCTGTCCAAGAGCAGTTTAGAGATCAAGGTTAAATCAGACTTTGTAAAACTGGGCACAAATCTGCGCAAGTTGATTGTGCATCACTTATGCCAGGGCTGAGTGTGGCACGGTGAGCTACGAGCTGGGTTTGCAAAGCTCTCTGAGCGCACAAAATACCATTTGAATTGAGCTTTTCCTGTTGGTCTTTGTATAACATAGGGAAAACTTCAGATATTTTGAAACTCTCTAGAAAATAGCGAGAGCAAAAATGGAAACCTGGTATCTTGGAATAGAAACTATTGAGGTATTTAGGAAACTAAAAGTACATCAGGAGAAATAAAGGTCTGAATCTCTGCTTTTTCTGGCTTGGAACAAGGCCTTAAACATAGTTGTCCCTCTTTTCAGAGGACAACACAACATAATTTGCCATTTGACTCTCCTGCCAGGTCATTTTTCACCCGTCCTCTGGAATGGCAAACAGATCTAATAGATACATGTTTTCAGCACAAAAGTTACAAATGCCTTGTTCTGGAAATGTTTGCATGAAATGAACTTCTGTCAGAAATTAAGTTAAGCTTAACATTTTTTCACCTGGCTCCTTTTACCTGAGAATATGACCTGGCCTGATCTTCAGCCAGCTCTCTGATCTGTGTCTTCAAATAGACTGAATTTTCTGTTACGCATCTAATGTCTCTTTGGAGGTGAAAAAGAGTTATACCTTGTGATTTTAAAAGTTGGAAGTTTTAGTATGGATTTCAACATAAATGTTTAGACTAGCTGATAAGGTAGGTAGATAAGCTGCTCATTGCAGCTTCACCAGTTATGTAAAAAAACTTTCCATTGTATTTACCCTGGGAAAATGGTGCCTCTCTGCTAACATCTGTATGTCAAAGACAAGGATGGGCTTATTCTGAGCTTAGCTTATTAGCAAAACACTCAGGATCTACTCACTTTCTTGGGCTGATGGTTTGTAAATAGCCTTAGAGCTGAATCAGAGATTTTGTATCGTGGTGCCATTCATTAAGTAGACTGAAGTGAAAGAAAGGGCTGAAGGTTTGACTTGCTTGGCAGGCAGCAAGGAAGAAATCCTGAGCTTGCATCTCTGCCATTCAGTTTAAAAATGTTGAATGCATCTGATGAAATGGAGCATTAATCCTGCCTGTTTTAATGCTCTCTAAAACTTTTGCAGACTGACTTTCCACAACAAAATGTGAAGGTTTCTCTACTTCTCTGGACATGTCCTGGAAGATGCCTATCGCTCCCAGCTGCCTTTGAACTAATTGAGCTGCAGCTCAGATAACAGGACTTTCAGTTTTGCCAGTTGTATTAGTTTGAACTTGTGGAGTAGGCGAGAAGAGAAATAAAAATAAATTTTTTTGTGGCAAAATTTGATATAAAGAAAATGTCCTTTTACTGGTTCTAGCTGAAGGGGAAGGTATATTTTAGAGATGCAAAGGAATTTTTGCTGAAACCTTTCTTGTCCATTTTTCTTGAAGTGAAAGAGTGGAGTCAAGTTCTGAAGCAATTTATTTTAAAATCAAAAACTCACTATCAGGTTGCAAGGAACAAAAAATAGTAAAAGCATGTCTGTGGACTAAATTGTATACTTGGAAGGTTTTGTCAGTTATTTCCCTTGATGTTTTTTTCTGTTTCCTTGAGATACTATATAGATAAGAATGTTTCAGATTCTTGACACAACAGCAGTACAGATGTTTAATATCATACTTCAGAAAATTTTAAATAGCAATATTTATAGTAATATTTTGCAGATCCTAATGGTGATTTTGAATTCTTACAGTCTTCCTCTGTTGAATGTTTTCATAGTAGTTTTTACCGTGTGATCATTACAAAATGGGGATGCCATAGTAAAACATTTCCATTGACTTTCACATTTTTTCAGTGATGGGAGCATGTTTTCTTCTTTTTAGAGTATTGCATAGCTTTCACTTTGTCCTCTCTTCTATCCAGTTACATACTGAATAATCTGTGTAATTTTTGATTACTCTTCTAATAGAAAAAATGTTTTGGTGTTAAGTACTAAACCGAATAACAGCAGGTCTAGTGTTAGTGCCCAACTCTGCCACAGGCTTCTTGACTGGTCTTTGGCACGTTGCTTTAGCTCTCCGAGCCTCCTTTCCTGTCTCTTAAAGGATGGAAGAGGGTTCATCCTTTCTCCCATCCTTCTTCTAGAAGAAGCTTATTCTGAAGAGTGTTCAAACATAACTTAAATGCCACTGTGTTGGTAGCTTAAGTACATGTTTACAGCTTTGCTTAAATAAGCATAGATACATGCCATTAAATCCTTTCCCGAACCAGGATCATGGACTGAAGGTGGTTCAAGGTAAGGAGCACCGCTGAGAGTGTGCCTGTGTTTGTACATGGTGTAGGGGCACCCGCCAGGGAGGGGAGCTCGGAAGGCTTGAGGGGTACGTACGATGTAAAGGGTGTCACTATTCAAACTGTTCCCTTGCACGTTGGACCTGCATCAGTTCTGCTACCGCAGCATGTCAGGAGGATGTTGCTGCTTTTCACACGAAAGGATTCATTTATGGTCTGTTTCTTTGATTTCAGCGTGATTGTACCTGGGCTGCATGTGAAACCGCTCTGCCTTCCTATCAAACCGGGAATGACTTTGTCTCACTGTCCTGCAACGGAGGAGTCAGCAGCTACTGTCAGGCTGTCTGAGAAACTGGGAGAGTGAGTTCTCTTTCCGCCTTGCTAAGCTAATGGTACACAGATCAGCCCAGTTAAGGGTCAGGTCCGGTCTGGTCTTTTTGCCAATGAGTGTTGACCATGAATGCTGTGAGAAGTGCCGTTATTTAACTAAAATTCTCACTGTGGTAGAAAAAGCTGTGCTGTGCTGAAAAGAGATTTTTACTCTGTTGAGCCCTGAAATGCAAAATAGGTATACTTTGATTCTGTATTTGGTTATGAGTATGATTACTTCCTTTTTGCCAAACATGGTATAAATAACAGCCCTAGATGCAGCCCTGGCAAGCGTTATTGGCATTATTGTCAATCAATGTGAAAGAAAGATACTTGTTTTTTTGCAGAATTGGGCTGTTTATAATTGGAGTTGGTGGAAGGGAGGCTAGGCTGTAATTTTACTGAATTAAACCCATACTTGGAGATTAATTTTAAACTTTTTTTTTTTTTCCTGGGGGGAAGATTATCTGTTTAATAGTGGCATAGTTTAAATAGCTTTAGTGGCATTTACACTAGGTCTGAACAGCTCACATAATTTTATTTTAAGGTCTGAAACTAATTTTTCATTTTGAGTCCCTTTTGTCCCCACACTACTCAGCAGGGAGCTGGAGATTGTTTTAGCTGTCTCATCACCTATGAGCCGTTGCATTATGTTTAGTTTTAATCAAGCTGTGCATAAACAAACTGCTTGCTCCTAGGCATTCCTCCTGAATGGTGAGGAGCTAGCATTAATATAATTTTATAAGAAATACATTGATACGCTAAATGAATTGATAAACATTTTTTATTATTTTTCCTTAATACATGATTAGTAGGAGCCATATGAGGATAGTGAGGATTAGAATTCTCCAAACAGCAACAGAATTAAAAACAAAAATCTGCTAATATATTACTTTTACAGGGAAGAGACTAATAAACTTTCTATCCCTTCTGAAAAAAATTTGCTAGTATTTGTATTTTTAAAAATCTGAGTTATAGTTTGAGCGGTTGAGTCTTTGCTTCAGGGACTGTGTATGTTGAATCTGATTAGAATGACCTCTTTGTGTGCAGCTAGGCATCCTTCTGGAAGACAATGCACAAGCCTACTTTATCTATCTTATTGAGAATCACCCCCCACCCAACCTGCTTAGAAAGGTCCTGAGGCTTCCCTTTGTTTCTTCTGAGTTGCATCATTTTCACCTATATTCACTGGTGTTTCTATTCCAGTGTAAACTGTGTGTGATTGATCCTCCTGCGTTACTAGAAATTAAAGCATGATCTAACTAACTTTAATTGCACTTTCATTTGTAGATCAAGCTGTTCTCTCCTATGTCCCATGAGACCAAGATGTGGCATCAACTGTGAAGCCAGTTTCCATCAGACATTTAAAACAAGGCAGAGATATTACTCTGTGCATATCCATAAATTAAAAAAATAAAAAAAGAGCTCCTCTCAGAGCTGGAATTAATTTCTTCAAGTTTTTTCCCCAGTCTCCTGTGCCATGTAGAAAGTGTTTTATTCTAGGTGAATGGGTGTGTGAAAGGGTGCGTTGTCTCTTTGGATGATTTGATTCAGATTTGAGTACAGATGAAAGCATGCCTGACATTTATTTCCAAGACCGTATTGGGAGACAGGGCAACTGTATTCAGCAGCTGAGTTTTGTGTTCAAGTTGAGCGGCAGCAACATGCTAATGTACCACAGAATCCTTTCTCACAGGTCCTAAATAAACAGCACTGGGATTTCACTGACATAGGGTATCAGGTTTTAGCAAGGTAAATTTTGTAAGGACTTACACGTATTTGGTGTAATATTTATTGTGGTGGTGAAAATGTAAAATTCTAGAACATGTCATGGAGTTACTGTACTCAGAAGCCCATAGAGCAATACTGGTTCTTTTTCATATCTGTCATACCAAATCATCTTTAGAACACAAAATTCAAACTTAGTTAATTTTATTGCACAGATAATAACTTCAGTGAACCATCAGAAGTCCAAATCTACCTCTAGCAAATTTTCTTATTGTTTCTGGTGGACGAAGGATCTTTCTGGTATGGATTCTCTTCTGCTGTGGTGAAAAGGAAAAAAGGAGGATTGCTCAGATGCCATTATTGGTGGTGGCACAATAAGAGAGTTTGTCGTGGTTTAACCCCAGCCAGCAACTAAGCACCACACATGGTGGGATTGGGGAGAGAATTGGGAAGAGTAAAAGTGAGAAAACTTGTGGGTTGAGATAAAGACAGTTTAACAGGGAAAGCAAAAGCCACGCACGCAAGCAAAGCAAAACAAGGAATTAATTTACCACTCCCCATGGGCAGGCAGGTGTTCAGCCATCTCCAGGGAAGCAGGGCTCCATCACGCATAATGGTTACTTGGGAAGACAGACGCCATCACTCCGAACATCCCCTCACCCCACCCCTTCCTTTTCTTTGTCCCAGCTTTATATACTGAGCATGATGTCATATGGTATGGAATATCCCTTTGGCCAGCCTGGGTCAGCTGTCCCAGCTGTGTCCCCTCCCAACTTCCCGTGCACCCCCAGCCTTCCTCACTGGCAGGCCAGCACGAGGAGCTGGACTGTCCTTGACTGCTTAGCAGCAACTGAAAACATCAGCACATTATCAACAGTTTTTTCACCCAAATCCAAAACACAGCCTCATACTAGCTTCTATGAAGAAAATTAATTCTATCCCAGCTGAAACCAGGACAAAGTTAAAGCTAAGATGAGAGTTTTACCAGTTTGCAATAGCTTCCACGCCATCGGAGACTGCCAGAAAGGATTGTGCTCCTGTCAGTTCCCGTCACTGTTTATAGAGCTTTTTGGAAAGGTGATGCTGAGGGTCTGTTTCTGCTGAGAGCTCCCTGTGCCTGGGGAATTACCAGCAGGGGAATGTAGAGCTCATTTCTGGTCTTTCTGCACACCATGAACAGCACTTAGGAAGCAGAGCATTTGGCCTTGCGTGATGTAGTTGTATTAAGCTGCTCCTTGCCCTCAGTGCCAAAATATATATATTTCAAAGTTAAGTTCCACATCATTCTGATGCGGGCCCATGCATACTCTGAAAAAGTCATTGCACCCTTGACTTTAAGTGTAAAGTGTGAGTCAGAAGTCTACTGAGTGACTCTCTCTGCTTTTGCTGCTAATGATTTTATGGTAATAAACTCACTTGGAGATGGCAGATATACAGAAAAACTGAGTCTGTTTCCCAAACAGTGTACAGACTAAATCCAACAAAAGAAAGAGATAAAGATGTGCAAGAAAGGCTTACGTTAGGTATACCAATCAGACAGGTTGATGATAGACATGTGCTGGTGTTATTTCCCACTCTTCATTGTTATCGCTTGAATAAATATAAATTACTTCAAACTTCCCAGTCTTCAGACTTCAAGAAACCAAACAGCAGCTAATTTCAGTTATTTTTTCAGCGAGTGTGTGTGGTATGGAAATACATCTCTCCATTCCTGCTTTGTGGTTGGAAATCCTTCTTTGCTGGACCTCCCGCTGAGGCTTTTGGCCACTTGCAGCTTGTACCGCATGCAGATGCTGTTACTCCAAAGCGTTGCTGCGGCAGAGGTGTGAGCTCGGTGTTAGTGTTTTGTGTCAAGACCAAAGGCCATGCTGTGGGTGTGCTGCTGGGAGGAAGGGACTTTGTGGTAGCGGCCCCTCACTTTGGCCTTGGTCCTGTGGGGAGGTCAAGGCCATTGCTCTCCAGTGCATGTATGGGCAGGCTACGGACACAAGAAAAGTAGGTAAAAGAAGAGACATTATTTTCAGCTCCTTGCTTACCTGCTGCTTTAATCTCAGGAGCCCAGGATAAATAAAGGTGCTGAGGTAGTTGCAGACAAATGGTATTATTGCGAAGTTAAAGTGTAATCCTCCAGGTAGGAGCAGGCAGGCTCTCACTAATGATGGATGAGGCTTTGCCGAAGGCATCAGCCTGCTCACCACTGAGCACTGTATTCACTGACTGACAGATGAGCCTCTAGTTAATTTTACTGTTTATACTGCTTCTTGGAAGAAATCCAGAGGTTTGGAATGGGACAGACACATCCTGGTGACTCTGTGCTCATACCTCAGCTGCCCCAGACCCAAGTGTGGAGTTGTTCCCCGCAGCAGCTGTGTCATTGCTGCAGGTCACAGAGGGACTGCCCTGTCAAAAACCCTTCATTGAAACAGAGATCAAAAAGTACAGATGTTTGCATAATACCTGGTTATAACATGTGATTGAAAATTTTAGCATTCAAAATTTTTGAAGGGGTAAAAAGGGACACTTGTTTCCCACCTCTACTTTATAAGCTTATCTGAGCATATAAGCACTGGGAACAGGTTGACCTTGGAGTCACATAGGTTGCTCAATATGGAAATATTTTTTGTTGCGGTTTGGTAGACTGTCTTCTGTAGCTCAGGGCTTCTCCTTGTACAGTTCTTCTCCCTTATCTCCCCTGAGCCTGAACTATGCTCCAGAAAATAAGTTTTCATGTGGGGAAAATGTGTTTCCAATCCTTTAGTTGCAGAGGCAACTTTTAAAGTACAAACTAGTGAAGTCTGTGTCGGTTTCCAGTCATTCTGGCTATGTCTAAAATAGATATAACCAAGGTGGCTTTGAACCATGTAGCTTGCCTATAACAAGGACACTGTGCTGAATTAAAGTAGCTAATTATCTGCAATGAAAAGCTTGCCTGGGTCAAGGCAGCTCCCTTCTGGACTAGCTTGTTCCAAGGAGCCTCCAGGATCTCTCTGCAGCACTGCACCATGCGGAGCAGGCACGTGTCCAGCAAGGAAAGGTCGTACAGCAGTAAACTTAAAATCTTACTGAGGGGTTGTCTGAGGCTGCATCCTGGCTCCTTTTCAGGCTGTGACCCTGGGGTGCACAAGGCTGCTCACTCGTTGCATCCCATTGCTCCAATTTCCACAGAAAGGAAAGCCAAGCAAACTGCAGCAGGATCCCAGCTGGGCAATCAAAATCCTGGAGCATGCTCTGGTTTTTGTCGGTAATTAGGTACAGCCTTAGGCAATAAGGGTGGGATTCATCTCATTTGACTGAAAATGTTGGAAAGTTAGCTATCAATTCTGGACTGGTTGTGTAGGTTGCCTCAAAAGGAGAGAGGCAGGTAATTCCAGTGGATGCTTTATCTTATCCTGGAAGAGATGAGATGAATCCCACTCTGGAGGCATCAGTCTTTCTCCACTGACTGCATAGAAGCAGCCTTGATGATTGTGTTGAACTTGATGGTGGTCTTTTAGACAACTAAAGTTCAGTGAGATGCATTTTTTGGTATATGAAGCCACATTTACGCTACACTTTGGAGAAGAGGCATGTTCCTAGTCAGAGGATCTGAACTATCTAGCATAATTAACAGCTTGTTTAAAATGATGAGAAGGTGATACGTGGGAATAAACCATCTGAGACCATTTAAGAAAAAGACAAACTCAAAAATCCCACAAAGCCTAAGAAGTCAGCTGGATTAATATATGAATGTAGCTGGAGCAATTGCATGAGTAGCTAAAACTAGCACCTTATTAGATCAAGTTAGCAGGACACATTTTATGGGTAGTATTCTAGGGAGTATGCTGCTCTATTTTCCTTGCTTTGACTCCTAATCTAGCCATATCTATAACAAATGCCTTTCTATTTAATTTCCAATAGAGAGCAGCAGTTCACATGGAGGTTTTTTTTTCAGTGAATGTACATGTGAATCAGAGGACCTTAAAATCTCTCCTTTTCACTCAGAAGGTTCAGTATAATTCTAATGCATGCAATACATGCTGACTTTGTCACCATAGCAAATTTGTGAGGAGCGTTGTTGAAAGGTTGAATTTATCTTGAGACAGAGCCAATTAAAAACACTTATTCACAACACCAAGGAATAAAAGGAAAAGAAGAGGAAAACAGGTCTTTTCTTCGTCAATTTTTGTAGACTAAAGTTACGTTAAATCTATTAGTTCAAAGAGAGCATTATCAATTTTATTTTCCTCAGAAGCTTGATTAAAGTCAACTCGGAAGCTGGTTTAGGACCTAAAAATATCATGCCCCCATAGACCATGTCTGGGCTGTTGAACTGAATTCTTCAGAGTTCCTGAGTTTCGTGCACACCCTGGCTGTGACAGAGTGACAGTTTCACGCTACTGAATCAGAGTGTGTACATGGTCATGCATCTGCCAGTTGTCTCCTAAAGTGGTTGTGTGTGTACAGACTAGGTAGGAGCCACAGTGTGCTCTCAAAAGTATTTGAACTTTTTTGAGCAGATTGAGAGCCGATTTTTGGGAAATGCTGAGAAAAAAATGGCAGCATTACCAGAGAACAGGCAGATCCCTAGAGGGCAGGAAAAATAGATTATGAAACAGGAAAGTAAGTATTGTCATTCTTACGTCATGCTGTACATTTATTCCTCCTAAACTTCTAATTATACTTAATACATTTTGATATGAATAATTTCTTTAGTCTTGCTTTTTGTATATGTCATTTTATCTGCTGTAAGTCTTTCAATATGCTCAGAATTAAAATTGCTACTCACTTATAATTGTCTGAGATTCCTGCACAGCATTTTTCCTCTGTAAGACCGGCTGCAGCTCAGTTTGGCAGAGGCAGCATGCTGTGTACAAGCACCTCGCTTCCAATAACCAAAGGCAGTTGTGTAGAAGTCAGTTTTCTTTCATATCTGTAGAACAATTATGGGAATCTTCTGTGTTCTGAAAGTGTGCAAAATAGTCAGGAGAATAGGACAAGCTGAAAAGGTTTGATAAAAAGGTCAATTCCTTAGCATTTTGTCTTGGTTTCAGCTGGGATAGAGTTAATTTTCCTCCTAATGGCTGGTATAAAGCTGTTTTTTGGTTTTAGTATGAGAATAATGTTGATAACACACTGATATTTTTGGTTGCTGCTAAGTAGTTGTAGTGCTTATACTCAGTCAATGACTTTACTGCTTCCCATGCTCTGCCAGCAGGGAGGGGCACAAGAAGCTGGGAGGGGGCATGGCCAGGACAGCTGACCCAGCCTGGCCGAAGGGGTATTCCCTACCAGATAACGTCATGCTCAGTATGTAAACTGGAGTTGGCCGTGGGGCGGGAATCGCTGCTCGCAGACGGGCTATCGATCACTGGATGGTGAGCATTTGTTGAACTGTGCATCACTTGGTCCTGTATATTCCATTATTATTATTATTATTATTATTATTATTATTATTATTATTATTATTTCCTCTTCCTTTGCTGTCCTATTAAACTGTATCTCAACCAATGAGGTTTTTTTCTGATTCTCTCCTCTATCCCACCTGGTGGTGGGGAGGTGAGCAAGTGGCTGCTTAGTGGTTAGTTGCTGGCTGGGGCTAAACCATGACACATTTTTTTTTTAAAGACATTTAGCTATTGTTGCAGTCCCTGTTATGTATTTATTGCAGTAGTGAGTTAAAAGCTGAGATGTTGTATTCATGGCTTGACTGTTAATGTTCTTTTTGTTTTCAGACTGTACATGAGTTGTGAGGAGAAAGATGATGGCATATGATGGAGTCCTTTACTTGGCAAGCAGTTCCACCAAAATAAAGATGACAAAACCTGACTGAGTGGAAATGATTAAAGTATTCTTGGATTGTGCTAAATTCACAGTTGATGGAGTTCAATACGGGTGTTCTGACAAATGAGTGAAATCTACATTTCTGCTACTTGGCTTTAAACTGTCGGAAGGCCAAAGCAAACAGCAGCTGAATTTGTAGCATGATCAGGACTGAGTCTGGTCTCAATACTGAGATTCATTGTGTGAAGATCCAACCTGCCTCTATGGCCCATCCTCATTCCAGTTACCAAGCAAATGGGTAAATTATTTGGGCTAGCTTTTTCTGTTGTTTTTGAAAACCCTGAATACATGACTTTGTAGCTTATTGACGTGAATCAAACTATATTAAAATGTTAGGAAAATGTGAACTACCTATTTCTTGTACAGTAATCAAGCACTGCATTCAGTTGCTACACTGTGGTGCCAATGGCAGCAAAAAGTCCCATGTGCTTCTCCAAGCGTAAGGTAATGTGAATAATGATGCTCCAGTCTGATTCTGCAGCTTCTTGTATTTATATTGAGTAACTCATTTTGTAAACCACTCTACAAAAATATCCACATGTATTAGTTTTCTAACCAAGCAGAAATATTTTTTTCCTAATCTATTTTCAAAGAAATTTAATGTGGATAGTGTCATTTCAATATTTATGGATACCGTATAGATTTATAATACAGGTAACTTCTGGATTTGTAATATTTACATACTTTGAATAGATTTATAGAATTTGTTAGGTATCTGCTTTTTTTTGTTAGGAGGAAATAGAAAAAACATTAAGAGCTAAACTGTTATGACTTTATCTAGCCTTTTAGGTGATTTCTTTTCTCAAATGCTCTGAGGTCAGGTTAAATAACTTAGCTCTGATGTCATCAGAGCTCAGGAAAGCCTGCGCCAACCACCTGCCTGTGCAGGTACCCCGGCATGCTTTGGACTGGTGCATAGAGCTCTGGTTTTAAACAGAGCAGAATAAAATCACTTAGAAATTTAAAATAGTTGACCAAAAATATGAAGTACAATTGAAAAAAACTTTAAATTGATGGTTGTCTTTCTTAGCTATGTTTATCAAAGCTTAAACACCCATGATTAATAAATAATTTTTGATCCAAAACAGAACAAGAGATAGTCAATTGCACATCCAATAATTGAAAGTCCTAAATGGCTCAAATTTGGTGACAATATAGCTGGTTCTTATTCCATTATTTTTAATAGAATGACTGAACCTGCCTCACTGTCCCTGTTTCTGCAAACACTTCAGGAGTTAACTCCACATATAAGCAGCAAATAAAATAAATGAAAACCTTTTTATATAGTAGCTGGGAGGATTCCTCTGCACAGTTCCATTACACCAGTGCGGTGTAAATTACTTTATTCTCAAGCTCCACAGATGATACATTAATAAGCAGACCTCTGTGTGACATAGCAGAGTATATAGTTTGGTGATGGCAGCACTACATTTTAATTATGTGGTTATTATTTATTTTAAGTAGATTTCATCATAGGAACAGAACAATACATAGGTATTATCAATCTAGCTACATGCAAACACATAGACTGGTGAAAAATCCAGCCTACCTGGTTGCATTCTACTACTGTTGAGTAAATTGACTAAAAGAAGAAAGTTGATAAGAATGAAGTGAAGCTAAAGAAAAAGTGAAATTAAATTTTACATAAAAACAGTAAATGTAATGTTTAGAACAGCACCTTGCTATCGATTCAAAATCCAATCCAATTGGAACATGGGGCCTTGAGGATTTAAGAACACTTTAAGTCCTTATCTAGTGATTGTTTTTCACATCTTCATTGACCCTGCCCCTGAGAATTGCTAAATGCTTCTCTTTTACGAAACGAAGAGTCTTAAACCACAAGCATTCCCTGAGCATGTATATTTGCATTTGGTATCAATTGGTGATTTTCAGAACTTGTATACACCTCTCTCAGAATGGACTATAAATCTCTGTTATTAGCAGAGGCAGCATCCATATATTTAAATGTCTGGAATTCCTCACAGATAAACTTTTAATGATTATTTTGGTGAACAGCATCAGCATTTAGTGAGATGGCCCAGTGATATGGGTAATTCAGTGCTTATTCACCAAAAAGGGAAAAATAAAAGTCCTCAGCATATTGGGTAATGAATGTGTCTGACTTCAGTGACTTCAAGGGGTAGATGGTGAATCATCTTCCTGCGAGACTGAACATAGCTTTTTTTCCCCAATACTTTTTGACATTTTTCATACTGAAGAATACATAAATCTATCTTTTTTTTCATGCAGCTTGGCTTTAACAGCACCAAGCAAGTTGTGCTGAACAAATTGGTCTGTTACTTCATGTCTCTTGTTAAAGTTTATTATTCTTTTAGATTATGATGAAAGTTATTGTTATGATTTCAAGTGCACAGTTTTACCTATATTCACTTACATAGTTACTTTGCATTGTTTTAAGGAAGTGATTGGTTGCAAAAGACATGCAAATATTAGGCCCTTGATATTACCTTGGAAACTACAGAGTTTCACCTCCCTATTTCAGAGCTGGGAATGGGAACACATTACTTCTGTCATGGTAACTTCTAAATTCCTTCAAGATAAACAGTACTAATTTCTTAATTCTGCTGCTGGCTGCTGGTTTGGCTTTCAGTGTCCAGAAGAGACCATTATGATGAGATGATCTGTCCCTCAGCAGAACACAAGCTGTTCACTTACTTACATCAGACAATTTTCTGTCAGCAACATAAATTTATGTTTGAATTATGACAAATGTTTTAGGATATGCCCAGCAGTAAACACTATCTTTGTCCATGTTCTTGCTCTCTCCCAAACTTACCCACTCCCTGTCTTGAGGAGATCTCTTTTTCAATCTCTTTCTCCGTACTTCCAGCACTCTCCAATGTAGTTCACAGTTGCATATGGCTGTGGTTGACTCTGCTCTTTGGCAACACAACTGCCAGGTTGAACACCATGCTGATTGGCTTTGGACAGGACTGCAATGTAGACTGTGTCACACATCAAGTGACATCATTTATAAAGTGTCCTCTTGTATAATAATGTAAAACTTAGTGTAATTGTTTCAGCCTCATTATTTGTTCCAGAGAGGTGCATAATTAGCTTTATTACTTATTAACCTTATCTCTCTGGGGTAGTCTTTTTAGTCTAAAAAATTGTAAATCCTGATGAGGTTCCAGAAAACAACATAGGGTTTTAAAAGCAAAGAAAACCAAATATCGTTTTTCCTTCCCACAACACTCCTATTTTTCAGAGCCAAACACTGTCAACCTGCCAAAAATAAACATATATAATATATTTGTTCACCTGCTTCTCTTGATTATTTCAAAAGACATGTCAGTCCCAAGCTTCTGACCTGGAATCTGACCTGCTGATACACTGGTGTGGAAGTTGTCTGAGTTAAGAAGGGAACAGATATTGTCTTGATGCATTGGCTCAGGAAAAGGATGGGGCACAAACTCATTGGAGCCATCCATGCTGCTCATTGGAGCCATCCATGCTGCAGGACCTAGCTGGGGATGCTACTCTTTACTATCCGGTTAAGTACCTTTGGTGCCATTCCTAGATGCAACTTACAGGTGAGACACCACTTGACTCTGAAAATGTTCCCGGAGGATACACCTCTCACCAAAACACAGCCTAACAACTCTGATTTGGGGTTTTAAAAAAGGGCTGTCCACTTAGTGGGAAATTGCTTATTGACAGTTTTTTCTAAAGCAAATTGGTATTTATTGATCATTCCTTTCACAGGAGGAAAATTACTTTCTATAGAGACTTCACAGAACTCCTTTCAACAAGGGACCAGGTGGTGTAGCTGTGTTCCTCTCTGGAATATAAACTGACTTCTTTCTTCTTTGCATAAAACCAGTCTTTCTCCATGTGGTTTCATTTTCAGGGTCAGGACTTAAAAGGAATTTGTAGTTGAGATTTACTCTGCTTCCAGTTTCCAATTCAGAAATAAGTGATGTTACTATCATTATGTAATGAACTGACCAGTTAATGAGCTCTTTAACAGTTACTAAAACTATAAATTAAGACCTTATAGAACTTCCTAAGGGACATTAAAAGACCTGATTTGAAGGAAAGAATATTTTCTTTATTATCAAAATTTCAAAAGCCAGTCTGGTATTTGATGGTAGATCTGAGTATCTAGAGGAGGACAGAAGTTGCTTATCCAAGTGGGTTTTTTTTCTTTAACTAAGGAAAAACTTAATATAGTGAAGGGAAATATAAATTAACTTTGGCCCTGAAGCTGGACATCAGGATTTTGTTAATTTGAGATTGGCCTAAATATGAACAGAGTATGCAATCCTTGCTTTCTGAACCCCTTCACTTGAAGAAGTCTACATTCAGAGTCATGCATGAACAAAAGCTTCTCAAAGCTTCTTAAAACCAACTATATAAACTAACACCTTTAAACAAATGGAATTTTAGATCCAGAAGGCTGGAGGTATATTGAGAATTGAATCTTATATTAGGAGGATCTTGGCTGATAACCTTCTAGCTGTTTTAAAGTCCTAGCTGTGATTGTATGAGGCAGCGATATGTTGTAGTGATGCTGAGTCAGCTGCACTCTGTGGAGATCACAGACTTTTTATCACCTTTAAAAAAGTTAATCTAGCAGTGCTCAAGGCCATAGGAGTCTTGCCTTTGTCTTGTCACCCTAGAAAACAGATCTGGGAAAGACCCATTTGATACTTAGTCCTTGGCAACATAGCTATCCATTTTAGCTGCCCACTTTAAAATGTAGACCACAGCATTCCTTGTACTCACGTTAGCCGTGATGATATCATTTGATACATTGCTGGTGGTTTCATAATTTTTGCATAATCTATACCAATTTATTTTATAACCAAATAATTGGTTGGGGGGCTGGAATTTAGAGCACCATGTATTTCTTTTCTCTGTCTGCTTCTACTACCCGAGACATGATTGGTTTCTTTCTGATTCCTTCTTGGCATCCACACTTAGATTATTCCTCTTCCCTTCATGTTGATACATGCTTTTTGTTTCGTCTTGACCTTCAGGAAAACTCTTGTAAGGTGACTGAGCTTAAGGCAAACCGAGCGTGAGGATGCGTCCTGAATGAGCTACCCAAGGGATGGTGGAGGGTGGAGGGGGAGGGGAGCCTAGCAGAAAACTTCAGTATATTCCTTAATTTTCCTTCCACAAATTGTTTTTAAAGTTGTCCAGAAGAAGACCAAATACTTTGGACAGGGAGTGCTACTCTATTAGTTTCCTTTTTTTGGAATTTCTCTTGAGTGACCTCCATGGGCTGTTCTCTTCAGCTGTTTTTGCAACCTTTTCTCTTTGAAATCTTAAGGATGATTTCTTTGCATAAAGAACATCATAGTGAATTCATTTTGTATGATTATTTTTAGCCACATTTGAGCATATAGCCAGACATGCCTGCAGCAAAATAACATTGGTGCTTGCAGAAAACAGGTAGTTAAGCAGGTAGGCTGTAAATATCCACAGCCATTCCTTGAAAGCTATCAATTATTTGTGTTCCCAATTTTAACTGTTACACTGAATATTTACCCTGCAAACTGAGAAATAGCAGCCAATCTAAGCAAGTAATTTGCTTTTCAGTATTAATTTCACTTCTTGTGCCAGGCTCTGTAAATGTTTCCTCATACATCATTGTCATGGTGCCATACATTTGAAATGTCATATTATGCAGTGTCTGGTGTCTTAAGAATAATGCTAGCAGCAGGGAGGGACAAAAAATACCCTGCAGAGAATAAATACTTGTTTTCAGTAGCTTCCTTACTTGGTGTTGCAGTTCTACAGACAGAATTATCTGGGGGGTTTTTTGATGTTTAGAAGGTACATCCTTTGAGTATTTTAGTCACCCCTTGAGGAACCTTTTTCCTGTACTGAAAAAAATGGTTTGTGAATTTCTGCTGCAGTATTTTATTCTTTGCCTAGTCTCTTGCATCCAAAGTGAACGTGCCAGAAAGGGCAGATAAATGCCATTCTTTTTATTATTTGTTTTCCAATTATTGTTAGTTCAGAAGCCTTTTATGCAAAATTATAGTGCTAAAGCAAAGTAAGAGGCAAACTTATGTATTGTGTGTGGGAAACAAGGGCTCTATTCTCCTCTCCTGCCCCCCATTTACCATTAGATTTATACCTCACTAACACAGCAACTGAAGATTAAACAGGGATTAACCTTTCTGGTTATCCACAATTTCTCACACTATTTGTAGAAATAGTATAATTTACCACTGGGTTATTATTTTCCTAGTGGAGTAGTACTGCTAGAGGTTAGAGAAGTCAGGGCTGTGTAATAACCTATTTATAATAATAAGCAAAAGGTGATCACATTATTATCCTCAAGAGGCTTCACAGAAGGAGGTCCATGTTATGTTGTGTTTCGTCATTCACTCCGTGTATTTCTACCCAAAGCTGTGTATCCCTGGAGCCAAGCAACGCTGACTTGCCTCCCCCATCCCTGATCCCTTTTCATGCCTTTTCCTGCTCCACCAGAGGATTTAACAAGGAGGTACAGAGCTATTTATGTCAGCATCTCCTCTTATGGTTTGAACATTACTAGACTCGTGGATAAGTTAAAAGGGCTGAAGTCCAAATTTAGTGTCCTTGGGCTTGATTCATTTGCTCATGCATGAACATCTAGTGCTGTCTGAGCTATCCGAGGAGATCTCTCCAGCAGCCTCCAGAAGGGAATGGGTCCCACAGAGGTCTTGTGAAATATATACAAGGTCTGCAGGGATTTGTCAGGGACTCTAGCGAGTCTCAAGTGGCACTAGGGTATTTAAATATGCATCACCACATCAGGCCTGAAATATTCAGTTTTCAAATTGGAAATGCATCTTCCATTTTCTGAATATCCAGCTCTATAGGATAGCAATGAAGAGGCTGTGATGTTCCTGAAGAGAAAGCAATTGCCTGTCAGGACATCTAAATGCCCCACACCATTGCTTAGGTCCAGGAAGCAAACACACAGAAAATTTTGGCATTTCAACCAACTGCCTGTGCAGGAGCAGGGGTGGGCTGGAATTGGACCTTCCATCACTGTGGTGCTTCTATAACCTGAGGAGACTGGTAAGCCTCTTCAGGACACAGATCATCTTGGTATGATATTAAAATTGATCAAAATCTAAAAATTTAAGCTAAGATGAACTGGTGCCTGGAAATCCCTCTCTGTTTTTATTGTCTCTACAGGCAACTTATATGACTTGCTTAGACCACACATTGGACTTGCGGATCACTCGAGTCAGTAAAAATGAATTCCTACTTTCAAACAATAAAGCGCTAGTTTGAATCAGAGCTTTGACCCAGTTGGAGGTATCAGAACCCAAAATTTGCATGGAAGGTAAAATGTCCAAAGTATGTGGTTTTGATACAGACTTCATACATAAGTCACTTGCTAATCTTTTGCTAGAGTCACCTATTTCTTGAATCACCAAGCTTTAGTGTTCTTTCCCCATTTCTGGACATTAATTATGACAGCTCTTATACCATATGGTAGTTCATACTCAGATAAATTCCTAGTACCTTTCTAATAGCCTGAAGCCCACTGTTAGATCTTTCCAAATGACACAAAATGCTGGATTTCATGATTTAAACATGTGACACATCTGTTTTCCACAGCGATGGAAAATTTAAGGCCTCCAATGCAGAAGAAATCCATGGGCTGCTGTACACAATTCAGAATGAATTGTGATGTGTTGTTATTCCTATTTTTGGTCCCTTCACTGGCCCCTAGTGTTTCATCTTATAAGTAAATCATATAAACTTTCTATAAAATTATCCATTTCAAGCTATATGATTGTATTAA
This sequence comes from Phaethon aethereus, assembly GCF_964289735.1. Taxonomy (NCBI): domain Eukaryota; kingdom Metazoa; phylum Chordata; class Aves; order Phaethontiformes; family Phaethontidae; genus Phaethon; species Phaethon aethereus. The sequence goes on along the minus strand of NC_138582.1, from coordinate 32,537,580 downwards.
ATTGTATCTGGTTGTCTGGGTGTCCTTGAGAATTTATGAAAGTACATTACTGCATTACTCAGACTTGTAAAATACTTTGAAGTATACAGATGTAAAAATACTACACATACTTAACAGTACATATGTCTTAGTTTCATTTATGTTTGCCTATTAAAAAAAACTGTTGAGTATTTCTTGCTGTTGATTTTTATTGTTTGTCTTGATTCCAATGTGCTCAGTCTCTCAGTGTTAAAAATAATGAGTCAATCTGGAAGTCCTGGAACTAGCTTTGGCTTCATGAAATGTGAAAAAGAAATCATGCATGTGTGTTCTCCTTCTGTATTCCATTTACAGTTTCATTATGGTCATGGTTTTTTAATCTACCCATGACTAAAGAGATACTGATAAGAAATAAGCAAGAGGAATCTGTGATATCATTGAATCTCTTGAGCTGAGACTATAAGAACAAGTCCAAATGGCAAGAGTCCAAATAATGCTTCAGCTGTTCTTAAAAACCTCTTAACACAAGGAATTCTTAACTCCACCAGCTGCTTCAGGACTTAACTCTCCTTATAAACAGACAGATTTCCCCTACACCTTGCATGAATCTTCTTTTTTACCAGGGCTGCCAATTTCTTGTATAAGGGGGATACACAGAAAACAATTAATCACTGCCGTGTTTATGACAATATTTCATGTCCTCTCATTATGCCTGTTCTCTGTTTGAAACCAAGCCAGTCTCATTGCTGTACAGCCTCTCCTCATATATTGTGTTTATCAGTCTTGCTGATTTCTGCTGAACTTAATCTCCTAAATTGCCACTTCCGTGTCTGACAAACTGCACCCACACCTGTACATCCCAGATTTGCGTTTGCCTTTTTGGCATCAGCATTGCACAAGTTGGCTCCAGCGCAGTTTATAGCTCCCCGATCGTCTGTTGCTAGGGTTTTTTTTTTGCCAACTGGTGTTGATGATGGTGGTGGATGTGACGTACCTTTGGTCTTTCGTCAAGAGCAGGAGCGACTGTTCCAGGTACTGTACAAGCAGGGCACACCAGACAGCTCTGCCTCCAGGCAGGCCCTGCTGCCTTCTCCAACCCCGGCAGTGCTGCGCAACGTAGGACGGTGAGATGGTTCCTTGCCGGACTGTGCTCATGACCTATTTAGCTTAGCTGAGACTCCGTCTCATGTCTACTACCTGAAGCTTAACTTCCTCATTGTTCGAATGGATTGTATTAACCCCCCTTCTGTTTCCAGTAGTTAACAATAATTAGCTGAAAGGAGCAATCCTCTGGAGAATGTGTGCAGATAGTTCCTCGTTCTAACAGGGAAACTGCTTTTATCCTCAAGAAGGTAGCGGATTCACCCCCTGTGCAGCATGAAACTGTTGGAGTTGCTTTCTGCTGCATTCATTTTTGCCCTTGACATTTACGAAGCCTCAATTAGGAAAAAATCACACATAGTCATTATATCCAGACTGTGAATATAACAGGATAGTCACATGGATCAGTGAAAGCTTTGCCTCGGTGATCAATAGGGCCAGGATTCCACATGGTATATCATAAAGTACATTGTATTCACTGATTCTGCTTCCCTCTGTCTTAAGCAAGGACTGAATAGGTATCTGGTGTCTCCAGGTGACACGAAGTTGGTTGGCAGAGTTAGTTAAGCCATTCTGGGGAATTTGACTTTTTGAAAGGCAACTAATACAGTATTTTCTTTAAATCCTGTATTTCCTGTATCCATCTCTAAATACAAATATCTCCTCCTTCTCTCTCCCCTTTTACAGTCATTAAGTGAAAGTGAGGATTTTAATTGTGAAATGGTTTATTTACCTAGCTTTGCCTGGGACTTACCAACTGCAGCAACGTCGCAGACAGAGAGGTTGTATTGACCGTAAACATTTGCCCTCCGTGGCTTTTTAGGCTGGGAGTAACAGTGCTGATGGCAGCCCCGGCTCTTCTCAGCAGCATGGCACATGTTCATGGTCACAGAAACGTATGTGCTCTTGGCTTCTTGATTTTAACTGCTTCATGAAAACAAGTGATTGTTAAAAGCTGGGAGGAGAGCAGCGTTTTGAGGTGTTTTTTTTTGGAGAAGCAGCAGCGTGTCCGAAGCTGCTGGCTGTCCTGCAGATGGCAATGCACAGCAAGGAGACGGCTCGCCGGAGGGACATGAAGAGAGAACAAAGTTAAAATTAGCTTGCTTCACAAATGTATGTCAAAATGCCTTCTTGTGCTGCTGACTGGTGCACCCGTCTGCTTTTGCTAGCGCCAATAATAAATTTGAGTCCGTGTGGAAACAAGTGCTGGAACCAGTGTTGGTATTGCTCTATGTTTGCAGTTCACTCTCTGGGCTTGGTCAGGAATGGGTGTTTATGATCCTATTCCCTCCCTTTTTCCATTTGTCATCTTTGCTCCCTTTGTTTGTGATATGTACAGAAGTCATTGGTATAAAGAGAAGGCTGTAAAATACCTGCAAGCCAGCTTATAGCTTCTGTTTCTGTAGGTGCACCAGAAGGTTTCTTTCCTTGTGATATCCTTCCAGCTGGTTCTGGTCGGCACTTTGCAGCCAAATCATTACAGCTGTTTCACTACAAACTCAAACACCAACCACATTTTCCAGTTTTTTACCACAGTATTTCATGTTCGGATGTTCTCGTCACCATTGTCTTCAGGCTTATACCTATATTGTCAGTACAGTAAGAATATTCTGCAATGCACTTTCGTTGTAAAATATTAATATTTTCAGCTTTAAACAGACACTGTCAATTTTTTTCTTGCAGAAAATAATTTTTTTTTTTCTAATTGAGATACTTTGGCAGCCACATTTATAAAAGAGAAACTAGAGAAGCTGTAGCAGGCCACTCACTGAAATCTAGCAATCTTGAGCATAGAATTCATTAGTCTTCATGTAATTTTATTCTGTTCATGTTTGATTTGATTAGAAATATTTCCAGTGAAACAGGTTGTGGTATTTGAAGTGCTTGATCTTCTTTAAGCCTTCTTCAGTGCTTAAGGAAATACAGAAAACCCTTGGATTTTTTTTAGCTTGTATTGTTTTCTGCTGTTTTTTGTCTGTGGATCTTAGAAACCTTAGCAAGGCAGGAGACGGTAGTGCGTATGCACTGTGGTAATGAATATGCATGGCTCTTGTAGTGCAAAATCTCTAAAATGATGCCTTGTGCAATACCATTTGTGTACACAAATGAAAAGGCTACATGCGCAAAGTTATTCTTTCCAAAGAGAAAAAAATGCAAATAAGGCAGGCTTGCTACTATAAATGCTGTAATTTGCATGTCTGGGTGGAAAGCTATGAGTGTGACTTAAATTTTGCAGATATAAGTAGAAGGTTCAAATGTTTTCTGATTTAGTTAACAATGTTTCTGATTTATATATATATTCCTCAAAATGTATATATACCCATTATTCCCATTGATGCCTTTAAAGTATCTAAACCAGGCTGCAATGTATATTGTAGTAAGTTATTTTAAACAGAGTTTTCCGTGATATTATACTTAGGATCGTGAGCCCCAGAATTTAAGGCAACCTTCAAAATACATGGGTTTTGTATAATTCTATGTCTTTCCCTTTATTTCTTTGTACAAAGCCTTGTTAACTTCTACTTTTGCAAAATATCACAAATTTTAGCCACTGACAACTTCCTTTGCCACATTTGGATCTGACTGGATGAGGCTGTGGATGTTGTCTACCTAGACTTTAGTAAAGCCTTTGACACCGTTTCCCACAGCATTCTTCTGGAGAAACTGTCTGCTCATGGCTTGGATGGATGTACTCTTCCCTGGGTAAAAAACTGGCTGGATGGCCAGGCCCAAAGAGTTGTGGTGAATGGAGTTAAATCCAGTTGGCGGCCAGTCACAAGTGGTGTTCCCCAGGGCTCTGTGATTTGTACTTTTTTCCCAAGATCATAGAATCACAGAATTATTAAGGTTGGAGAAGATCTTTAAGATCATTAAGTCCAACCATCAACCCAAGACCACCATGCCCACTAAACCATGTCCTGAAGTGCCACGTCTATATGTTTTTTGAACACCTCCAGTGATGGTGACTCCACTGCTACCCTGGGCAGCCTGTTCCAATGTTTGACCACTCTTTTGGTAGAGCAATTTTTCCTAATGTCCAATCTAAGCCTTTCCTGGTGCGACTTGAGGCCATTTCCTCTCGTCCTATCGCTAGTTGCTTGGGAGAAGAGACCAACACTCACCTCACCACAACCTCCTTTCAGGTAGTTGTAGAGAGCGATAAGGTCTCCCCTCAGCCTCCTCTTCTCCAGACTAAACAGCCCCAGTTTCCTCAGCCGCTCCTCATAAGACTTGTGCTCCAGACCCCTCACCAGCTTTTTTGCCCTTCTCTGGACATACTCAAGCACCTCAATATCCTTCTTGTAGTGAGGGGCCCAAAACTGAACACAGGATTCAAGGTGCGGCCTCACCAGTGCTGAGTACAGGGGCACAATCACTTCCCTACTCCTGCTGGCCACACTAGTTCTGATAGAGGCAAGAATGCTGTTGGCCTTCTTGGCCACCTGGGCACACTGCCGGCTCATGTTCAGCTGGCTGTCAACCAGCACCCCCGGGTCCTTTTCCTGGTAGACAATATCCACAGCCTTTCCCTCATCCACTGGGTGTGTCGCCTGGTCATAGAAGGAGATCAAGTTGGTCAAGCAGGACCTGCCTTTCATGAACACATGCTGGCTGGGCCTGATCCCTTGGTTGTCCTGCACATGCCCTGTGAGCACCCTCAAGATGAACCTCTCCATGATCTTCCCCGGTACGGAGGCCAGGCTGACAGGCCTGTAGTTCCTGGGATCCTCATTCTGGCCCTTCTTGTAGATGGGCGTCACGTTGTCAAACCTCCAGTCTTCTGGGACCTCCCCTGTTAACCAGGACTGCTGATAAATGATGGAGAGTGGCTTGGCAAGCTCCACCGCCAGCTCTCTCAGTACTCTCAGGTGGATCCCATCAGGCCCCATAGACTTGTGAGTGTAAGATCATATGAGGTGATTAATAAGTTGACTAGGCTATGTATCTCTCTTTTTCATATTTGTTTTTAGAATAGCAGAAAAAAATTCAAATTAATCATCAGTAGTCTATAAAGAATTTAACCAAATTACTCTTCATCGTGCAGTGTATTTTTATCACCTGTATCAAAACGTATTTATGGTGTCCTTCTCAGATGTGGCTTCTTCTGCTCTCTTACCATAATTTATTAATCTGACAAATATGGTGAACGTTTATGGCAGCGTTGAGGAAGGGCATTCAGCAAGGTTCACTCAATTTCAGATCCCTGATTTTACAACAGCAAAGTTCCACCTGAGAACTGCAGATTTGGTGATTTATTATTTTATAACACTGACTCTGTGACCCATTTCTGCTACTGTGATCTATCCAGGATTCCCAGGCATTGCAGGGCACAGTATCTTGCAGTTTTACCGTTGGAAAAAAAGGAGTGTAAGGATGAGCAACTGATTTCAACCCCGAGTTTCATGGGTCTTTGCCCTGAGGCAAGGCATTGAACAAGGAGGTTACTGCGTTGCAAGGAGCTGAGTATTTCTCATCCTTGAGAGGCACCCAAGCATGCAACAATGATGTGGAAAGACAGAAAAGAGTTGGGAAATGCTCTGGCCCAAGCCAGAAATAATATGATGTGGCACCAGACTGACGGTATCTAGCTGTAGCGGTACTCTCAGAAATGGTGGTAGATGCAAACCAGACTGGTCTTGTCTGGTGGCATCCATTAGAGTGCAATAGCCCCAAAAAATTTTGGCATCCTTTTTTCCCATTAATTTCCCATTCAGTTTTATTTCTATTATTATTATTATTAATTATTATTATTACCACTACTACTATTACTATTATTATTGCTATTTATTATTATTATTAATTTGATTATGATGATGCCAGTTTTCCTTTGAACTTTTTCTCTACTTTTCTCACTCCCCTTGTTGAATTAAGCTATATTTGGAACTCTTCTCATGGAGTATTTCTACCATCTGCTCTCTGCAGCAATTATTCAAATTATTTGCAACCCTCTGTGCCAGCAGGGGTGAATCTAGCACAGTCCTTTAAAGCTACAGATTTTCTGACTGACGTACTTTTACCCTGGAATATGCCACAACTGGTACAGGTCTGTAATTCTCTGGGGTCAGGTGGGGGTGGAGGGTTATGCTTACATTTCCAATTATTTCAGTGTCTGACTCTAAGGAAACTATTATCGCTTAGTTTTTAAAGGATAAATCAAGAGAAAGCTGGTACTTTTTTTTTTTGTCTCTGCTGGTTTTGAAGGTTCTCCTTCCTTTACAATCTCAGGTAGAATCCTCCAAATCCTGAGTGCTGTAATTTCTTCACAGCACTGAACACAGCATGTCATGTGCCTGCACTTGCTATTCTGTTGTTCAGGATACAGGTCCCTCTCTGTTTTGCTATGATTAAGGTAGTATGTCCTACGTTTGTCCTGCCTCTTGTGATATTCACCTGTTATAATAATAGGAATGATTTTGCTACTTCATGTCCTGTATCACTTCTTCCTAGTAAATCGGGGTTGTTTCTGAAATGCAAACCCAAGTTCATTGGACCTGCATAAACACTTCATAGGCTTAATTTTTTTGAGGAATTAAAATTAAGGCAGGAAAAGCAATGTGCATGTTACTGTGAAGAGACGACTCTTAAATGCATTAGAAAGTATCAGAATATCATAAAGAGATAACTAAACACTCTCCAAAAGAAAACGCAAGACTGGCAAACGGGTAACAACAGACAAGGAGAAGGCTGAAGTACTCAGCAAGTTCTTTGCCTTGGTCTTCACTGGCAGTATCTCTTCCCACATCTCTTGAATGGATGGGCTGCAATATGGGCACTGGAGGAGCAAAGTCCCTCCCGATGTAAGAGAAGATCAGGCGCGCGTGACTGCCTGAGGAACCTGAACATGAACAGGTCTATGGGACCTCACGAGATGCATGCCAGAGTCCTGAGGGAATTGGCTGATGTAGTTGCCAAGCCACACTCCATGATATTTGAAAAGTCCTGGCAGTCAGGTGAAGTACCTGGAGACTGAATGTGACGGTGAGAGACTTCACCGTGAGGTTCAAATTAGACTTCACTGTAAGGCTCAAATTAACAATTTATTTGAACTTCACTTACAAGTCTAATAACAATATATTTGAACTTCACTCACAGGTCCAATACGCCACTAGGGCAGGTTTTTATGAATACAACGGAGGAATGCACTATTGCAATTCTAAACCACAGGTGTGCTAGATATTAATACCTTGAAAAGAGTGCACTAATCACAATCTTAAAGCATGCCAGATACCATACGTATGTTTCGTAATCACTTACCCTCTCAGGTAAAGCCTCTCAATCCCTGGGAAGTTACCTTGTGCAGCATCCTGCACAAGGGGGGAGAGAATCTCCTACAGCCCAGCTGTACCGCTGGACAGACGGCCCCCCCTTTCTGCCCAAACCTTATGGTTTTATCTCCTGATTTGATGGCTGGGGGCAGGACTCGTCTGGGTGGGTAATTTTGTTTAGTCTGGTGCTGTGATGGCCCATTAGTCTACACTGACACAAAGTTACCAAAGGGCGGTGGAATGGTGCTCAGGGCATTTGTTAAGACATTACTGAAGGCTCCACTCAGGCCTTGGTTCTTACCATGGTGCAGCGTTCAGGCAGCTGAGCTGTTTGGGCAGCTCCCCCAGGTTGTCTTCTGCAGAGCTGTTAAGGTGGGACGAAGCTGAGTCAATTCACAACTCCCTGCATCTCGCCTTTGTGCTCTGAAACCAGTCTAGCCAGGTGATCCCTTACAGTTGGACATCCCTTACACTGCAAAAAGGGAAACATTGCACCAATTTTTAAAAAGAGTAGCAAGGAGGACCCTGGGAACTACCTACCAGTCAGCCTCACCTCTGTGCCTGGGAAGATCATGGAATAGATCCTCCTAGAAGCTATGCTAAGGCATATGGGACAGGGAGGTGACTTGAGGCAGACAGCGTGGCTTCACCAAAGGCAAGTTGTGCCTGTCCAACTTAGTGGCCCTCTACGATGGAATGACTACATCGGTTGACAAGGGAAGAGCTATTGATGTCATCTGTCTGGACTTCTGTAAAGGCCTTTGACATGGTCCCCCACAACATCCTTCTCTCTCAGTTGGAAAGATATGGATTTGGTGGATGGACTGCTGGGTGGATGATGAATTGGTTGGATGGTCACATCCAGAGGGTAGTGGTTAATGGTTTGATGTCTAGATGGAAATTGGTGATGAGTGGTGTCCGTCAGGGGTCGGTGTTGGGACCAGTACTCTTTAATATCAATGACAATAGACAGTGGGATTGAGTGCACCGTCAGCAAGTCTGCAGATGACACCAAGCTGAGTGGTGTGGTTGACACACCTGAGGGATGAGATGCCATCCAGAGGGACCTGGACAAGCTCAAGGAATGGGCCCTTGTGAACACCATGAGTTTCAACAAGGCCAAGTGCAGAGTCCTGCACCTGGGTTGGGGCAACCACTGGTATCAACACAGGCTGGGGGATGAAGGGATCGAGAGCAGCCCTGATGAGAAGGCCTTGGGGGTCCTAGTGGATGAAAAGCTGGGCATGAGCCAGCAATGTGGGCTCGCAGCCCAGAACGCCAACCGTGTCCTGGGCTGCATCCAAAGAAGTGTGGCCAGCAGGTTGAGGGAGGTGATTCGGCCCCTCTACTCCACTCTGGTGAGACCCCACCTGGAGTACTGCATCCAGCTCTGGAGCCCTCAGCACAGGAAAGACATGGACCTGTTGGAGCAGGTCCAGAGGAGGGCCACCAAAATGATTGGAGGGATGGAACACCTCTCCTGTGAGGACAGGCTGAGAGAGTTGGTTTTTTTCAGTCTGGAGAAGAGAAGGCTCCGGGGAGACCTCATTGCAGCCTGCCAGTACTTAAAGGAGGCTTCTAAGAAAGCTGGAGACAGACTTTTTAGCGGGGCCTGCTGCGACAGGAAGGGGTAATGGTTTTAAACTAAAAGAGGATAGATTTAGACTAGATAGAAGGAAAAAGTTTTTCACAATGAGGGTGGTAAAAAATTGGGTCAGTTTGCCCAGAGAGGTGGTAGATGCCCCATCCTTGAAGTGTTCAAGGTCATGTTGGAGGGGGCTCTGAGCATCCTGATCTAGTTGATGATGTCCCTGCTGATAGCAGGGTGTTTGGACTAGATGACCTTTGAAGGTCCCTTCCAACCCAAACTATTCTATTGATTCTATGATTCTCTGTGCTGATGGGCATACGTGTCAGCTGAGAGTTATAGGCAGTTCTGGTCCATTTGTGGCCTCCTCACTTAAGGAGTTTTTTAGAACAGTATCAAAGTAACTCCACAGCCAGCATAAATCTTACCTTTCTGCTGAAATGATTTATATTTATTAATTTTATAGACACACATACTTTAACTGTAACGTGACAGGAACGTGCAACCTCCACCCCACCCCTTGTTTTCAAAGCCATGTAGGAACCACTGACCATGCTTGTGTTACGGTCAGCAATTTCTCCTGGCGTTTTAAGACTGATAATTTCTTGGTTTGGGCACTAAAATAATGCAATATAATACAATCTTTGGGCCCCACAGATGGACATAATGATGAAAGATTTTAAAACATAGCTCTAAGTCTTCATTGAGAAATATATGAAGATTTTTGAAATTTCCAAATAAGTTACTTGTTGCTATAGTTACAGGAATATAGTCAGCAAAGGAAAGGTCTTTAGCGTGGTGCCTTCCTGAGTACCACAGGTGATTTCTAGGAAAGTTCCTGTTTAGCAGCTATTAATAGGTTCTGCCCATACCGTCATTCATCCTCATCCAGTTGCTTTTTCTCCAAAGGTTGCCATCAGAGTTTTCACGAAGCTGCCTTTCTGCTTTACTCTATACCATGTACTGTGAGAGAGGCTGTGAGTCATCATCATTGCTCTTCCTTTGCTTATGACTACTATTTGTTAAAATTTTAAAGCAATATTTTTTTATTACTAGGAACCTGTCTTTGCCTTTCTTAAAGAATTTTGACCTCTTGCATATTGTGCAATGCTACGCATATATGTATAGAATGTGTGTCATAACTGCCAGGAGTGCACAAGTGATATCACTGCTGCTTTGACAGTCATTCCAACTGCAGGCAGGTTTTGTGTTACTCACGGGGCTGATAACCTCCTATTCTGCACATTGCTTTGCTTCTGAGGAACTCAATTGCTTTTTGGATATTTGGACTTCTGTAGAGTTAAAATCTGTTTAGGAAACATCATTGAAGAGTTACAAGACCAAGAGAGGTGGAGATTGGCATCATATTAAGGTCTTAATCCCCAGAACAGAAAGCCAGGCTGAAGCTATGTGGAAGTAACAAGATCTCTTACTTTTTAGTACAAGATTATCTTTAGTAAAGGTGTTACATGGCTAAGTTCAAAAAGCTGGTAATTGTGTGGTTTTATCTTCTGAGACACCCATTGCAAATCTCCTTCTTCTGGGAAGACCACCTGCTAGCTAGTGAAGGAGTATGACCTCTGACTCCATCTTCAATCAGTAGTTGGCCTATAGGCTGAGGCTGCGATTAAGGCTTCCAATTACTGCCAATCATTAGACCACTAATAAATTTAGGAGCTGGGACTGTAGTTCTGACAGTAATAAAAAGTGATTCGAACCAAAGAAAAATGCAGGAAAGAGTTGAAGCTCAACTTCAGCATAATTGGAACAGCTTCTATGGCTTATGTAAGCTTTTAGGTTAGTTGATCTAATGGTAAATTTAATGCTTCTCTGAATAAAATGTCTCCTTAAAGTTCATTGGTGTGTGGAATTGACTGTACCCATATAATAAACACAAAAAGATTCCACCTGAGAATATTGGTAGAAATCATTGCCTTTACAGTCCCTACCAAAAAACGTAAAACAAGGTCACCGCCCACTGTAGTTTTCCTGAGTGAAGCACTACTAAACTCAGTATGTGTGAAGGCAGACTTTAGCTCAGGGTTCAGCTTCAAATAAAGGTGGGTAGCAAATAATTTTCTTACCGCACCAAATTTTCTGAGTTTATCTTATAATATTTTCAACCTCACATCAGGACGAATTGGAGAATTTTCAAAGTGGTTCAGGAGAAAGAAAAAAGAAATTCCACGGTTTATTAAATGGCTTGTTGATCAGGAGAGTTATGCAAGAGACCAAAGATTAAGTTTCCATCATGATTTGAAATAGCAGCTAACTCTTGGGTTCAGATAACCCAAGTGACTGTTTGATTATTTGTAGTTCGAATGTCCCTTGTCTCCTTATTTCTTATTTTTAGCAGAAATTTATTGCTGAAGCAGAGAAGCCTTCTTAATTATTTTTTTCCTGCAACTTCTATATTCTCATAGAAATCTTTGCTTTCATCAAACAACAAAAATACGTCTCTAACTTTTTTCCTTGTGGTGTACATTTACAGTATATTTTTTCCCTTTTCAGTTGTCTTATTTTTTTGCATCTTCTCCCTTGTACTTTCCAGGTTTCTCCTTTCATGATCTGAAAACGCTGCTGAATACAGATGAGCCAATAGTTAGCCCAATCCCAGACGGTCTTTTGTTCAGGTAATTACTCGGAACCGCAGCAGCTCATAAGTGCCCTGACTTCCCTGACTGAGATTGACTGATGGAAAGATTAGGCAAGGCAGACATTTATAGCCAGCCTGGTAAGAAGAAAGGAAAAATGTAGACTCATTTAAATAAGTTTTTTATTTTCCCCTTCTTCTTCCCCTGTCTGTATCGAGGACTCATCCTGAATGTTATCCAAAGTTACGTATTTAGGTCGGAGCCAAGCTCGTTTGGTTGGAGCAGAGGTGAGCATCCCTCCAGCCACTCCTGAGTGACGCTGGGGCCATGCTGGTATCACTCCTGCAGCTGGTGTCACATCCCGCAGGAGGGCTAACTTCTTAAAGAAGAAATTCTATGACGTTTCGCAGGGAAAATTATGCAATACTCCTTACAATAAAGCCAGTGATTTAGTTTTATTCTTGATTTATTTGTCTTGGTTTCTCACTTGATAAAGACATTTGCCAGTATATGCCAGATGACACAACCAATTTAACACAAATGAAATTGGCTTTGAAACCTTTATCCCCATCTTATCAGTATGGCCACACCAGATTCTCAGTAAGTAATAGTAACATTTTGCAAAACAAACAACATAACCTCTTTTCTATATGGAAACAAATAAACTCGTAATCCCTGCTAAAATATATTTAATGATTCATATAAAAATGTTACCAGCCTATATCTAAGAGACATATTCATGAGCAAATACAGAAAATCATATGCATAAACATGAAAAAATATCCCAGGGCTCACTGATGAATCAGAGTAAATGTATTTACAATATTGCCAGCAGTGGTTTTTTTAACGAAAATCTTGTTAATGAAGCACTGAGTGACAGAGAAACAATGCTATGTGTTGGCCTCTTTTTTAAAAGATGAGAGTCTATAAAATGACTGGCATCTTTACATAATCTGGAATGGTTACTGTTAGAGCATTTAATGTAAATTGCAATGTCATAGTCTCTCCTGAATTATAGTCCGTATTACAGTTGCACAACTCCAGGATCAAACATAGTGTAGATGTCTATCCCTGGTGTAGACCAGTAGCAGAGCTCTTTTCCTCTATGGGGCTCACCCTACAGATCAGCTATAGTAATTTATGCTTGGGAGGTGGAGGCAAAGCTCCCCCCTTTTCTTGCCGTTGGACTTTATGTGTGTGAGCAAGAGAGAAAAGGAGAATGATGCTTAGAGGTGGCTGCTTTCTCTCATGGCTTCCATGGGGACCTTGGGGTAGGCAGCCTGCAAAATTCACCATCATTCACATCACATCAATTCACAGCGTGGGAGGTGCCAGTTTTGCCCTTTCTAGCACCTGTGAACCTTTCTGTTCACCAGCTAGAAGAAACCTTTTGTGTTGTCAGTCCTGAGGTATTTTGGCTTAAGAAGTCACAGAGAGAAAAAAATGTGTATTCAGTACAAAGCTTTTGATGTCTAACAATGTTGTATGGGGTTAATCATCATGCTCTGACGTAAATAAGATCAATCCTAAGATTTTTAAAACTGAAGCGTTATAATTTAACCTCTGGTCCTCAGATTACTAATATCTGTGAAGCATATTCCCTTTAAATTAGTAAAATGTTCAGTAATGACCTTGATGCACAAAAAAACAGGCAAATATTCAGAATCAAATATTGAAGAGGTGGAAAGATAAGGAACACAGAAAACATAAAAGTTCTTAGATTTATGTACTCAGATGATTCTAGTATCCGTTTCAAGATTTATCCAGCATGATTTATAATTTCTATTAAAAATATCAAAACACTGTCTGGACTGTATCTAAGCAAGTGAACATACCTAAATCTTCGTTTTATGTCATTCTAAGAAAAATGCTACATGTTTACCCACGCATTTCACCTTCTAGTCTTCGCTCAAAACACAGCTCTAGCTACAATAACAAGGAGGAAATCAACCTTTCTTGAATCCTTAATTTCCTGTGGAATTAAATGCCTCGTTCTCTTGAGAAAAATGTTTCAGCTTGCAGGTTGGATAATCCCATCACTTTTCACTCTTTAACTATGTAAAAAAAAAAAGTATACAATACTAATCTTCATTCCCTTCTGCAACTTGTTCCTCTAAGCCCTATGCAAAGCACATCTATTCTCTAAGAGCAATTCACAATAAGATTTTTACTTAAGGCAAAGGTGGAGTAAAAAGCAGCTCTCTTGAGATTTATATCTGGGAAACACATCTAAAATTGCACTTTGAAAATCAGTTCACTAAGGACCCATAGTCTAACTGTGCTGCACTTTGATAATATATATATTAAAATAAAAATAAATTCTTTGTCCCTGAGTATATTTTTGAAAACATTTTCACCAGATATTCTCTAGAAACAATAGCGTAAATTCCAAGGGCTAATTCCAACCTCCCTGTTTGTTGGAATATTATCTTACTCTATGAACCAACCTCAAGTAGGGCTAAATATGAAGTATCTTTGCTTCCAAAAAGTGGAGAAGTTAACGTGCAAGAATGAATGATACAAATTTTTTGAGATTTGGTCCAAGGTATTAATTATCTAAAAAAAGTTCCAGTTGTCTGGATATGCAAAGGTTTCCCAGTCTCTGCTTTACCAGCTGAGTGTTGCAGATCTCTCCAAAATAGTTCTCACTCTTTCTTTAAACCAGTGTTTTTTCCTTAATCCAAATAAAGTTTTAAAGGCTACATGGAATAGCTGAGTTTGAAGGAAAAGTTAAAATAAATTTTTGGCCAAAAATATTGATTGTGTTCTATAAGGAAGTCTCAGAAGGGTCCCTGCTTTATGAACATGTTATCTATTGGTCCTGCCTGTACATGTAGAGGTCTGGAGAGAAATGTGCAGGTAGTACCATGTCTGCTGGAACGTCGTTAAATTCATTATGGGGTTAATCTACCCTGGTCTTGGGAAAGGAAAATATCTACCAGGCTCAAATTGCTAATGGAATAAATAAAGCAGAGATGGGGGAGTAGGTAGGATTTTTTACTCATGTGATGTGTCCTTTGCGGGGATGAAGCAGGATTCACATTCTTATAGTGTTATTTAAAGCTGAAAGCCTGTTTTTCCAATTAGACGTGAGTATCTGCATTTGAAGTGTGCCACTGGCAAGGTAAATGGGATCAGCAGTAAGCGTTACTGAAAGCTGCAGCTGGCTGACAGTTGCAATTTTACAAAACACCCTTTTTTTCCCTTCAGAGCATATGCAGATATGAGTTTCAGCAATACTTGCCTCCAGCCTCTTTCAACTTTCTTTTTAATTAAAAAGCTTAATTGGGAGTAATAAAAATTCCAATTAAGCTTTTTAAATAAAACCCAAAAGCTCAAAGTGGCTGCAGTTGCAGATAACTGCTACTGCAACCCATGACTAGCAATTCTACTTGAACAAGGCTTTTGTTTCACTATAATAAATATTGTGGTTTATGATTGTACCTCCACATCTTTCAAAAGTACTGTACCTTTAAGTCTCACAGAGCTATCATTTGCATGTGAAATGTGGGCATCCTTGTGAATTTTGCTAAGTGCAGCACAGGGACTCATGTTTCCGTAGGTTGCATGCATATATGCCCCCCAGCATCACGCCACATGTTATATCTGTAAGCAGAAATAACAGCAGTAACAAGTGCAGATCAGCCAATTTCCCTGTGAATTCATGTGATTTTATAGATAAGTGACAAGAGAAAGAACCAAACTCCAAAGGATTTTTCCAGCCAATCACCTTTACTTCATCCATTGTGTGTAATTATTTAGGCCATCTTGGTGGCTTAATTTTATGCAACAATTTATACTCTTTATATGTGTGGCTTTTCTTCCTCAGAAAGGTCAATGAGAAAATGCATGAATTAGATCTTGTGCATCATGATATTTGACTTCAGGGGTCATCCATAGATGTAATCAAGGAGAAGTGAGAAAGACATGAAAGTACCTGATATTATTAATGTTCTTTAATTATTATTATTAATGTTCTTTAGAGGAATCACTGAAACTTTTCCTGTTCCGCTTTTTGGTGCAGAACTTCATAGAAAGTAGCACTTGTTTCCAGTGGTATGTCACCCGTATGTGTGGGGCATGACCATGGTTAAAGCAGAGTAACTTTAAAATTTGCTGCGTTATTAATGGATTTCTTTTGTCCAGTTCAACCTAGCATTCACTTCTGTATGTCAGGAGGTACCTAGAGATCTAGAGAAGTCATTAAATGACAATAAACCAGAAAGAAAATAAAGAAGCATCTGGCGAGGTTGAAGTTGTTAAAAAGGGAGAAACTTTACAGAGTGCTAACTGGTGCTTACTGGTGCTGCACAGCAGCTCTGAGAGAAATAAAGCCTGGACCATCACTGAACAGCGCTGCTGGCCCAGCTATGCTTTGTTCCCAGCTCCAGGGGCACATGCAGAGAGACGGCAATAGGGCCTCAGGCAGGGAAAAAAGAAGTCTTGGTATTACCTGCGTTCATTGCGAATTCTAGGTTATTCAGTTTCTTCCAGCATAACCAGAGACCTGGTATGGTAGAAGTAGTGGCATTCAGGTCAGGAGCCTGAAGTAGCAAAAGGAGGACGAGGAAATTTAACTTTATGCGGCTATCTGCTTATTTCCAGGGAACGCTCTATTATAGTTCATAAAATACTTAAAGGATATCTGGAGTGGAGAATCACAGAATCACAGAATCACAGAACGGTAGGGGTTGGAAGGGACCTCTGAAGATCATCTGGTCCAACCCCCCTGCCAAGGCAGGGTCACCCAGGGCAGGCTGCACAGGAACACGTCCAGCTGGGTTTTGAAGGTCTCCAGAGAAGGAGACTCCACAACCTCTCTGGGCAGCCTGTTCCAGTGCTCCATCACCCTCACAGTAAAGAAGTTTTTCCTCATGTTGAGGTGGAACTTCCTGTGCTGCAGTTTGTGCCCATTGCCCCTCGTCCTGTCACTGGGCACTGCTGAAAAGAGACTGGCTCCATCCTCCTGACAGCCACCCCGCAGATATTTATAGACATTGACAAGGTCCCCTCTCAGCCTTCTCTTCTCCAGACTAAACAGCCCCAGGTCTCTCAGCCTTTCCTCATACGAGAGATGTTCCAGTCCCTTAATCATCCTTGTAGCCCTCAATTGGACTCTCTCCAAAAGTCCCCTGTCTCTCTTGAACTGGGGGGCCCGGAACAGGACACAATACTCCATCCTGCATTGTCAGGGGAGGTAGGCCAAGGAGTTTAACAGGAGTTTTAATTTTTGTTTAACTGTATTCTTCTGTGAAAATATCAGGTTGAGTTGACCTTACTCAGAAGTGTGTTCCCAGACAAACCCCATGGCTCGGTGCTTGACTGTCCATTTTTTCCACCTTTTAATTCAGTTCAAATTTGAGATGTTTCACGATGCTGACTATGCCTGAAATTCCCAGGACTACTTCCCCCACAGCTTCGTAGGGGTTTTCTTATTTTTCTTCATTTATGATTGACTGATTCCTAGCTCTTGTTTAGAAAACCTACTTGTGTTGGCTCCAGATACTACTGGCATTAGCTTCACAGGCTTTTTTCATCAGCTTGACGGACCCAGGTGGCCTTGTCTTTCACTGCTGTTGTTACTTTCATTTTCTCAGCCATCTGTTTCTGACAAGAATGAATTACAGCTCTGGATTCCAAGAAGTACATTAATAGTTGTAGCTCAAATGATTACAGAAAAAAAGGTCCAGGGTGGCTTGAAAGGGAAAATATTCATATAGAAAACATAAATGCATGTAAACACTCATAGGACTTTCAGGAAAATAAAAATACTAATCTTCTGCTCAGCTAGTATTTAATTTATTAACGATGTGGAACTTATTTAGTTAAATGATGAATAGGGTTGGTTAGAGAATGGCTATATTACAACACAGAATGTATTTTTTCACCCCAAATTAAAACCTTAGTATAAAAAATTAAAACAATTTTTTTGTACTTCTTGCCCCAAAATTTTGAAAACAAGAAATATTTTGTCCAAGAACTAAAAAACCCTTGGCTGTCATTAGAAGGGATCACTCTTCTACCCTATCCTGCTTCACTGGAAAATCTTCCTCCAACTCAGTGGTCTAGTAGAGTAATAATATGGTAGTGTGAACTGAATAATGTCCTTCTGACACATATGCCCTGTGTCACCAAGTTGCATTTCTGTCCAGCAAACATACATTTGCCATAGGTCAAGGGAATTGAGAGAGACTTATTGTAGGTTGGGCTTGCTTGACTAGTCCTCATTTCCTCTCAATCGTGGTTTTATCTGCTGGATCTGGGCTCTGACTAACAGCTGTATTCAAGGAGAATTGACAGCTTGAATTACAGGAAGGTAGAAAAGATTATGTTTCAAATATAGAGCTTTTTTTTTTTTTTTTCCCTGAGCTTTCTTTGAAAGCATTTTCTGGAATAAATCACAATATCTAATAACGCAATGAGGCTTTTTAAGTGGAGTTTTAAGAGTGTACCAAGGTCTTATTGAATCATGTTATCTACTATTTCAAATCCTCTTGAAGTTAGTTACAAAGAATAATAGCTATATGCTCAGTCTGAAGAGTCTGAAGATTTTACTGACTTTGGATTAACAGAAAGATTTCCAACTATCAGTGTTTAAGCTTCACCTCTCTGTCAGTCATTCCTGACAAGGCCAGAATAAGGTACTAATGGCAGTGACTTTAGAAAGGGTGGTTTTTCATTAGTTTAAGCAGAATGTCAATTAAAAAGGAATTGAGATAAAGAACCAGCAACTAGATTAAGTTTACACTTCTTCACGGATGATAAGAAAAATCCATTTACAGGTTCTATTTCAGACTGAATATACTTCCTAAGGTAAAAGCCTCTTATATTATAGCTTTAAAAGTCTACTGACTATTTCTGAAAAGGTTTAATAACTATTGTGTCAGAAACATGGAAGAATTTTTTAACCACTGGAAATAATTATTTCTTACCGAAAATGAATATACTAAAATTAATTTAAATTTAATTTCTACATTTTATTATGGAATGTTATCATCTACCATCATTTCTTCTCCTCCTGTCTGACTACTATTTGCATTCTCTAAGAACTGACAAAGCCCTTTTAAAATAGGAAGCAAAATCTATCTTTGTGTGATATCTGGGTGGGGCAGGACAGCCTGGGGCTGATTTCCAGCAAGGGACTGTGGGACACTAAGGAAGGCTATGTGTGCTGTTTTTTGCTATTTCTGTGGATGTTTTGCAAGATTTTGAGCAACTTAGTAGGAATTATGAACTCAGAATTTAGCAGACTGCACAGGAGTGTGGCAGCATTGAGCTTTCATCAGGCTTAAGGCAAAAGAGGCTCCTACAGGGCTTCCCCCTTCTTGATACCCTTGTTACTCCTTTGGACAATACTGGCCTTCAGGGTTCGGATGAAAATCATTGGTTTAGGCAGACTCACAGAGGTATTTATTACTCTGGACTCACATATTCAACACTTTTTTTGCCTTCACGCAGGCTAGAAGTGTTTTCTCTTACGGAAATTGAGCCTGTGATTTAACGTTACTGTGTTCAGAGCTGGGCTAGTCATGGGTTTCTTCTACTTTGCCCAGAAGTGCAGACTAATCCAGAAAATACAAGTATTTTGAGGGATGCTTCCCAGTGAGAAGTGCAGTATGGGCCCCAGCGTATGACACAGGGTAGGAAGGGAAGCTCAGACAGTTTGGGACTGTTGTGCGTGATCTGCAGATTCTGTAGACACCATCAGCGGATCAATAGTGCCTTTGCCTTAATCCACTTCTGCTCACTTCAAAAAGGCGGCTTTTCTGCCTTTTAATCGTAATCTGAATAGAGTGCAGTTTCAGACCAGACGGTATGTAAAAACTTGCACCTACTCCTGAAGCTGGGTAAATCATTCATTCTGAGTATTATCCTCTTTTAGGGTTTAGTCCTCTCTACTGTTCCTGTGAATAAATCCTGAGAAAATGAGTCAGGTGTGGGGGTTTGTTTCGTTTTGTTTTGTTTTTTTAGTAGCAAAACAGCTTTTAAGTTTGGTGCCTCTGCTATGAAATAGTAAAATACTAGCCAAAAGAAGCAAAACTTTCTATCACTAACAAAATAACAAGTAGTTTCCCTTATAGGCAACTAAATTTTCTCTTACAGGTAACTAAGGAACAGGCAGCAAGACACCTACTTAACCTGAAGGAGAAGAGAACTACCATTCAGAGACATCCAAAACCAGGACAGATGCTGACAAACTCTACTTTTCTTATGCTATTTATACTGGCTGACAGAATGAGTCACATTATGCTACTTTTTAATAGCTTTCTCACCTTGCTGAAATGAATTACATGCTTGCAGAGCAGTGATGGTAAACTAGGATTCATAGCTATCATTATTAGCTTTGCAACATCCCTAACATCAGCATAGCCATTTGTATTCAGTACCCATGAATCAGCTGTAATATATTGTGATAAATAATCTGTCCAGAGGGACATCAGCATTGCATCTGAAGAACAGCCCAGACTAATCCTGTGAAATCTGCTTTGATGCAGTCTGTGAAGTTAGGTCTTGCTATGTCTCTCCGAGTAGGGGAGGTGGCTATTACTGGTTGATTCCTCCTGACAAAGAAATTATTGAGCAGCTTTTTCAGAAGTACTTAAATGCCTTGGTATTTGTGATTTAAAGATGATGTTTTCAGCAACAGTGTGCGACCCGACTGTCTCTATTAGCTACATGTACACCATTGCGTTAAAACCTCACCTAAAGCAAAAGGAACATTTTGGGCCATGATGGAGGGTATTCTTTTGAACACTATATTCTGAGGTCTCTCTGTGGTTTTGAAGGTTTCAGCTGAATCATTTTTCTGTCACCAGGTTATGCAATAGATTCTGTTTCCATTACAAAAGATGTGACATTAAAAAAGCGTGGGAAGATGTGAGGGCTTGTGGCAGCACAAAGCTGAATGTGTTAGGCAACAGCCTGAAACAACTGCCGCTTACAGAAAATAGCCCCAGAAGACGCTCTGAGAGGTCATCTACATAGCCTGCATGCTGAGGCTCAATTAACGCTGTCTGAATTATTTTCGAAAATGTTTATTTAACCTTCTCTTATAAAGTCCCCACAGCAGCAGGGGAAGATGTGAATTAACACCTCTCACCTACCAGTGAAGGCCAGAAGTGGTAAAGGCCAGAAATCTTGGCCTCTTTGGTGTTGGCTGGACAGCAGATGCTTTTAGCTTTTCTCTGTGGTTGGATGGATCTTCAAATTTGTATAGAAGGGGCATATTTAAGGGGCATAAGAAAACCTTACCTGTCATTGATTAAAATTTCTGCTTTGCACTGGCAGAACAGTTGTCTTTCAATAGCACAAAGGTCTGGGAGTGCTCTGAAAACCTCCGTATGGCAACCAATGATGATGCAGAGGGTCCTGAATGACCCAGGTGACCCACTTGACTTAAAGGGTGGAAGCTGCAGAGTCCAATAGATCAGCTGTGTAAGCACACAGTCCACCACAGAGCCAGAGGCAATAGGTGTCTCCTTTCAGTAGGACTGGTTTAACTTGAGGCCACCAAGGCATTGCTAAGGCTGTAAAGTGCCCAGGTCCTTTTATTTCCTGCAGCCCTGCCATGCAGATGTACTGGCTTAGGATGGCACCAGCTCAGGGATCTGAAAGACCCTTTGGCTCGGCACATGGAGCTGCTGGGCTCTGAGCATTGTAGCTGGGAAGGGAGAATCCCCTTTGCTCCAACTGGTAAATCACCTTTAACCCAGTGCCACACACCATTGTTGCCTGTATAAGCATTCCTACTATTTCATGCTAAGACTTTGTACCTTGCCTGAATAATACGTGCTGCCAGTTTATTAAGAAATAAGATTACATTGTTAATACCACTTTTTTCAACCAAGCACTAGAGATCACCTGCCAACAAAGAAAGAATTACAAAAAAGAAATTTTACAGCCTGTCAAATTCTGCAAAACAGTTTTTGTATTTAAGGTATGTTTATGTTTATTGCTGTAGTAGTACAAATGATGATGATGTGATTTAATGGGCCGTTAGCACAATAATGCTCTGTGCCTTAAAGTAACACAAATTTCTATCTTCCATTTGGATGTCATCGATGACCCTGAATGCAATGGGATGTGTTCTTCCATTATCTAACTATTTGCCTATTTTCTGGTGACGAATTTAGGGTTTTATGGATTTCAAATATATTTTTCTAAGATTAATAGCTTTAAAATTGACTTCCTTTTGTCGGCACCTGATATATTAATGCAATTGATTGATGCAAGCATCTCATACAGCTGAAAATGACCTTAGGCTGTTGTGTCAAACAGATACCTGTGTTCAGTACTTCTTAAATGCATATTTACTCTGGCAAAATAGTAGTTAAGAGTGTTTATTATGAATCATAAAAAAAATTGTGTTAATTTATTTTAAAATAAAATAAATGCTTATATACTGGTTTATTTCTTTTATTCTTCTCTAGATGTTAGAAAATTACCTCAGTGGTCACTTTCAAACTCTATGTTTAATAAATTCATACATTCTAGACCAGACATGCCACTGCCAGTGTTTCTTTAATGGGTTATATCATGCTGATAACCTGTGTACGCCTTCCACAAATGGGCCATTACAAGGACCAACGTATGAAAAATAAAGCTCTGTACATTGGCACTAATGAGTGAGGGGTAAGTTTAAAATGTGGGAACACCTGACTGAATACAGATGTGGTGTTATCTCAGTGAAATCAACGCAGACTTTGTTTACAGTAGTTTTAAACAAAGGATTGCAGCTTTGTTTAAAACAGAAGGTTCCTTTCCAGGAGGAAACAGATCTCCTAACATGCAGGGAGGAGTTTGCCTCCTTCTGTAGTATTATGTACAGCTAGTTTTCTTCTACATTTTGTTTCAGAGTCAGAATGGTACGAATCCATTTATTGCCCTACATCTGCTGCACGTCTTCTCCTCAGAGACTGGCTGCAGCCTTGGGAGAGGCATGATGGAGCTGCTTCTGCACGTCTTGAGGGCTGCACGTTCGGTGCATGTGCTGGGCCTCGGGGAGAGGGCTGCAGAAACCCACTTCTCCTGCCCTGGAGGAGGGACAGCGACACAACCTGACTAGGAAGCCCAGCTGAGATGGCCAAACCAGGAACAGCAACCTCTCACAGTTCAGGCACTACTCAGGAGAGTGGGATCAAACCACCTTATGACAGTAGTTTTGAAGTAAGGTCAGCAGACATAGGTCTCTACCTGGAATATGCTGTGTGACCCCCTTTCTGCAGATTCAGGGGCAGGAACAGTGAGTTCATTTGCTTTGGGATGGTTTGACAAAGGATCAGTTGCTTTCATTCAGCCTAGAGAGCACTTCCCACTGCCAAGATGTGGCATTAGTGTTATACGTTATTCTGCCAGAGAACAGGCTGAAACTACCTAAATGTTTGTTACAAAACATTAACTAGAGCTTCAGGAGCGCTGTTAATACCGTTTTTAGTTTCAGAAGCTAAAGTAGCATTATTTATAGTGTTCATGGACAGCTAGATAAACTCACTCTCATGGGAATTTCATGATCAAATTCCCATTAAGTTCAGAAGTCAAGCTGAGGTGTCCTGGAGACAGCCTATAGAAATTGTCCTGAGAGACAGTCTGTGCATCCAACATGTCACGAAGGACTGATTCCCAAGATTTAAAGGAAAAAACTAATTTTGAAGTTAGATATCGTGAGTCAGTTATTTAAAAAATATCCTAATTTCTTCAATAGTTGGCAAGGTTTTGGTAGCGGGGGCGCTGCAGGAGTGGCTTCTGCGAGAAGCTGCTAGAAGCTTCCCCTGTGTCCGATAGAGCCAGTGCCAGCCAGCTCCAAGATGGACCCACTGCTGGCCAAGGCCGAGCCTATCAGCAATGGTGGTAGCACCTGTGGGATAACGTATTTAAGAAGGGGGAAAAAACTGCAATAGCAACTGTAGGCAGAGAGAGGAGTGAGCATATGTGAGAGGAACAGCCCTGCAGACCCCCAGGTCAGAGCAGCAGGAGGGGCAGGAGGGGCTCCAGACGCCGGAGCAGAGATTCCTCTGCAGCCACTGGTGAAGACCATGGTGAGGCCGGCTGAGCCCCTGCAGCCCATGGAGCTCCACGCTGGAGCAGATCTCCATCTGCAGCCTGGGGATGACCCCATGCTGGAACAGGGGGATGCCTGAAGGAGGTTGTGGGCTGTGACCCCGTAGGAAACCCACGCAGGAGCAGGCTCCTGGCGGGACCTGTGGACCCATGGGTTGAGGAGCCCATATTGGAGCAGGTTTGCTGGCAGGACCTGTGGACCCGTGGAGAGAGAAGCCCAGGCTGGAGCAGGTTTGCTGGCAGGATTTGAGACCCCATGGGGGGACCCAGGCTGGAGCAGTCTGTTCCTGAAGGGCGGCACCCGTGGAAGGGACCCAGGCTGGAGCAGTTCGTGAAGAACTGCAGCCCATGGGAAGGACTCATGTTGGAGAAGTTCATGGAGGACTGTCTCTCGTGGCAGGGACCCCACACTGGAGCAGAGGAAGAAGTCCTCTCCCTGAAGAGGAAAGAACAGCAGAAACAATGTGTGATGAACTGGCCATAATCCCTGTTCCCCGTCCCCCTGCTCCACTGTGGGGGAAGAGGTAGAGAAAATTGGGAGTGAAGTTGAGCCAAGGAAGAAAGGAGGGGTGGGGGGAAGGTGTTTCAAGATTTGATTTTAGTTCCCATTACCCTACTCTGATTTGATTGTTAATAAATTAAATTAATTTTCCCCAAGTTGAGTCTGTTTTATGTAAGGATTTGTAATTTTGGTGACCTTTTATAAATTTTAGAGACAGAAGGAGACTGACAAAAGATTCACAATGTTTCTGTGCCTGACTGCTCACAAAAGAATGTTGCTAGTAGGCAGAGTGGTGGGGTAAGGAAACGCAATTGCTTACAAGAGCCAAGCAAGTATGCTTAATTTTTAAGCCTGCCAGCCTTGACATAATTCCTTTAACTTTTCTTAAATCCTCTTGTACGTCTTAATTATGCTGTGTAGTCTCATAGGATGGATTTAATAAGGACAAACATGAACTATTAATTTTCAACTTCAGGGTGTTAAAATAACTGATGAAGCTTGTACTAGGAGAAAAACGATAGGCATCTTCAGTGTCAGAATACAATGCTCTATGTCTGATGAGCATTCAATTTATATACTGTACCCTCTAGCAACCTTTACATTTTCACACCAGTAGGAAACTGACCTTTACAGGAATACAGGGCATATGAAAATGCCTGCGATAACTGACCTCCCTATCAGCAGTTTGCTATCAGCTTTTGCAAGGTATGTTTCAGATGTGATATCTATCTATAAAATTACGTACTTTCAAATATTTAGAGATAAACACACAATATGGTACGAGAGAAACACTGTAGCTGGTTAACCTAAGGGATGTGAGGATAGTTTGTAGACCGAAAAATACACCAGTCTTTCAAACACAATAGTTTTGAGATGCAGCACAAGCAAAATTATATGGTTAGCAGATCTGTTTTCTTCCCAGTGCTTATAGCAAAAAGATAAAAGCAACAACAGAACCCCAAAGAAATCATGCCTGTTGTGATTACCTCCTTAATTCTGGCAATCAGATAAGCCTTTAGCTGGGACAGGATCTGTTTATTTAAACTCAAAGTGCTCTAAGTCCTATCATTTGCTAACATTGCTAATTTGCATCAAGTTAAGACCTAAAGGATAAAAGAAGTTTCATCATAACAATACTTTAAAGTATTAAAAAATGTCCAGTTTTGTTGTTACAACACTGCCTTGATTGTTTTGATCAAACACACTCAGAAGCTTGCAGTTACCTGATCTGCTGGCCTAGTGGGGAACATGACCTGATCATCTTAAACAACCTCTATGTAGATGGCACAAATGCAATCAGCCTCAGTGATAAAACCAACAATGTCACAGAAATTAGACTTTTCCATTTTATAACAATAAGGTTGTGAGATTGTTTTATTAAAATCTGGGGTTTAGGGGTTTTTTTGTCTATTTTATCATGAATTATAAAATAGACATTTATGAATCTAATAATGTCAGTCATTTCAGAGGTAAGAAGAAAGGATGCTGAAAGGAAGCAATAAATTCCAGGGAATTAGTGGAGAAACCAGCAGAAAATAAAGAGGAAAAGGAATGGAAGGTGGAAAGAGAAAGTACTGCGTGTGGTTGTTAGGTAGAGGAAAGTAAGATTGATCATGACAGAATGATGACAGAAATGAGTGACTTATGAGTTAGTAGTAAGAGAAATTCTGTGATGTTACCAGAATCAGGAAATGAAAAAGGTGTGAAATTTAAATGAGAGGCTTTGGGATGTCTGGTATTCCCTGAGTCAGAAGATCCATCATGTAGTACAGCCAATGTTTTGTCAAGTATTCCCTCCACAGAAGTACTTGGGCAGTTGAGGGTAACAACTGACAAGAATTTGTGTCTCAGGAAATGAATTTTAAGATCAGAACAGTATCTTAATTTGACTGACTTCATTGCCTGGAACTGCTTCTTCCTTCATTCTGTGGAATTAGAAAGTATCTTGCCTGGAGAGAGATAATTTATAAAACAATGCTTTGTGTTCCTTCTTACTCTGTATAAGTTAAAATAAATTTTGAATAAGAATTCTATGGTGGGAAAATGGATCTGAGTCAGTGCTAGAGGAATGCGTATTTGCAGGAGTCTAGTTATAGATATATAATATTTTGGCTAGAAATTTAGAGATACTGGTTGTAGTTACAGGACAAAGTTGCATTGATCTAGCAGTTATGTAGCTGTCTCTGGAATATTCTTGGGGTTAAGCTGTTTACCCAGATTTATCATTTTTATGTGATAAAAGCAATAAAATGAGCATCATTTATACGGCTTTTTCCAACCTAGTGTACCAATGTAATGCAGAGGTACTGGTGAGTCATGTTTGTCTCTATTTCATAAGTTGCAGCTCAAGCAGGCTCATCAATGTGAAATGGATAATCAAATGAAAAATCTTAGATGTGTTTGTTCAAAATGGGGGGTTTATCAATTGTTTGGATCAGGGAAATCACCCATTACTTAAGGGCTTTATTTTGATTCTCTTCCTAAACCTGTGTGTTGCTATTTCTAAAAGAAAACACTAGAAGAAACAGCTAGTTTGAAGGAAACAAAGCAAAGAAAGTTTCTATGTCGGGTTTTCTCTTCTTTAAACTATGTATATTTCCTTCAGGAGTCTGAAATCAGCATTGATCACTCTTGCAAACTGGAGCCAAACCCCCCAAATAACTGAACAACAGGGACTGACAACTCTTAAATAGCTGTGGATTGTGCTATTTGTACCAGCGTGAATGTAAGGGGAGATGGTGGATATCTGTGCAGTCCAGCATTGGAAATTTTGCTCAGTCAATATGGGAATGCGTTCGCATACTCTTTAGAATTTAGAAATGTAGCAAACCACTAAAACATACATAAATTAAATGGATTCTTCATATTCATAGGGTCCCTGCATGATGTTAGATTGTTCAGCTTTCATGGTTTATTTTGTTACTTTCAATGGTGCTATTAATCATCCTTTCTCATTTTCTTTCACCGCTAGGACTTGACAAGGATTTTCTTTCACCTTGAAGAATTGTCTATTCTGAGGAGTTCCTTCGCAATGCTCCCGTACCCTTAGCACACCCTGCTGAGTGAAGGCAGCTTGTTTTCTGCACTGCAGTTCTTTCTGAAAGATGGTTTCAAAACCGTGGGTTTGATCTCTCTCTTGGTAGTGAAAGATCATAAACAAATATGTCTTTCAAATTATTTTTCTACTGGAAGCCTTTATGATTCCATCGAAGAGGAAACTGAACTAACTCAATAAGCAATGGACCGTAAGGCAGTAAACTGATACACTGTTAATTTTTATTGCTAAAGTTTCTTTCTACTACTCTGGTTGAAACTGCTGTTCATATTTTATTATGCTGATTTTTTATGATTGCAATGACAAATCCTTCTGATTCATACATCAAGAGACCAGACACGTTACAAATGGACCTGCAAGTTGTTGGCCAGGGCTAACAGCACCTGGCTGGCTGCTTCAGGAACCTAGAATCAGAGAATCATTAAGGTTGGAAAGCACCTCTAAGATCATCAAGTCCAATGGACTATCAGCCTGCTCTGGAAAGGCCTTGAAAGAAGAGTATTAAATGCTGGATGAAGAAGGAAGCAAGGGATATGAAAGTAACACAAAAAGTTGTTTGTGGTAGATGCTCAGGAGCTATCTAAGCAAATATATGAGCTTTGGCAATGTCTTGTGTCCCTCAGCATTTTTATATATTGTAATAGTGGACTAAAAGTCCAGGGGAAGCTGGGCCTTAGAGATTAGAGACCTGTAGGCATAAGTTGTCATTAGGTTGCAGTGGTGGTTGCTGTGGTTCAAGTTAGAAGGATAATTTCTCTCTGCTTGTTCAGGTGCTTCTGCACTCTGTTTAATAGCACTCTGTAAGTGCTGTGTTTGTTTTCCCTCCCAGCCTTAATTTATCATGTTTGTTGATTACCTAGCAGAATGAGACCCCAGTCTTGACTAGGCTCTGCCATGACCCATCTGGCCAATATAAAATCCTGTTTAAAGGTTATCAAGGTACTGATTTTGCAGACTCGATTCACAATGTGGTTTGTTAAATAGCTCTGCATACAAAAACACAATCTGCTCCACCAGATTGGGGGTTTTGGTCCTTCCATTATTCTACTTCCAGCAGTTGCTCTGTCTAATGCTTCAGCAGAAGGGAGAGGAAAGACCTAATATAGCTGCCAACAGTATGAAAGTTTCCAGAAGTGCAAAATTCCATTTTTAATTCTATGTCATCCCCTCCTGCCCATAACCCACATTTGCCCCATCAGAAATATTTTTTTTTTCTGAAAATGATCACTTCCTTTCAAAGTCCAATATAAGACACTGTAATCCCTACAGAAACAAATTTCACAGTCTATCAGCAAACTGCCTGGAGAAATATTCTCTTTTCCTTCAAAATTACTTATTACAGTGTTCTACTTCTTATGGTTAATGTGTATTTGAGGTTAACACAGATATTCTGGAAATCTAACGCTCCTTTGAGGGTACTGATGTAAATCAGAGATAACTCAGCTTATCCCTAAGGTTAGCACAGATCAATTTAGTCCCTAGTACTGATCTCTGATATGCTCCCTGATTTGCAGACTTTGCTGTAAATTGGATAATATTCCTCAATGAAATGAGTGTATGAAGAAAAAAGAGGTGCATCTATGCTGCCTTTGCTTGTGACTGTGGAAGATTATTTTAAAACATGCTCATCCAGGTAGCCAACATTACAGTTTTGTAGGAATTGCAGTCCATAAACTTACTACTTGGCCTGTCACCAGTAACACAAACAAACAGGGATAAATAGGGATAAACAGGGATTTAGTGTTTAAGTGGTAGACTGGTCATTGTAGTCTCACAGCTTGACCTTCAAAAGCCTTGGTCAGTAATTGCCTAATCCTCAGAGCATCTAGAGGCTCTGGCTGCATTTCTGACAGCACTGTTCCCCAGCAGCCTAAATCTTAAGAGTTTTGAGAATTTTGTGTTTGTACCTTGGTGGTTTTGTATTGGGGTTCACTAACTGTGCATCTACTTTCTTTTCTTCTTGGTGTGACCTGTGTGCTGTTTTTTTCTGGGATAGAGTTACTTTTCTTAATAGTAGCTAGTATGGGGCTATATTTTGGATTGGTGCTGAAAACAGTGTTGATAATACAGGGATGTGTTTGTTACTGCTGAGCAGTGCTTACACAGAGTCAAGGCCTTTTCTGCTTCTCAGCCCACCCCACGCGTGAGAAGGCTGGGGGTGCACAAGGAGTCGGGAAAGGACACAGCCGGGACAGCTGACCTCAACTGACCAAAGGGATATTCCATACTGTATGACATCATGCTTAGCATATAAAGCTGGGGAAGGAGAAGGAAAGGGGGGATGTTCGGAGTGATGGTGTTTGTCTTCCCTGTAACCATTATGCGTGACGGAGCCCTGCTTCCCTGGAGATGGCTGAACACCTGCCTGCCCATGGGGAGTAGTGAATTAATTCCTCGTTTTGCTTTGCTTGTGTGCGCGGCTTTTGCTTTCCCTGTTAAACTGTCTCTATCTCAACCCATGAGTTTTCTCACTTCTTCTGATTCTCTCCCTGACCCCACCGGGGGGAGTGAGCAAGTGGCTGCGTGGTGCTTAGTTGCTGGCTGGGGTTAAACCACAACAACCTGACAAGGTGACAGTTTGCAGTGTGGCTTTTAAGCCTAAAGAAGGAGGAAATGGTGTTTTCCTTTCCCCACCCCATAGCCTAACACTTTGAGAAACTGCACGAACTGCATTACCCGGATAAAATGCTGTCTGGTCTGTGGAGATCTTCCAACAGCTTGGGTCCTTTGATGTGATCTGATATGTCACACCTCTGGAAGAAAATATTAAGGAAGTGTGTGTGTCAGCCTTTTTTTACCCATCTTGAAGGCTTCTGTGTTGAACAAGCTGCTTAGGTGCTCTACATGGTACTGTGTCAAAGCATCTCAGCTGTGAATATCACAAAGCTGAGTTTGTGGCACTGAGGTTCCTGTGTGTGTCTCATCTTAGGAAGGAAACATTTAATGAGGTCACAGGAATTCACATTGAGTGGTTCTCCTCTGACTTTTAAAAGGACTGCTTAGGTCATAAGATAGCAGTGGGGTACTATTGGGTCTCAAGACAGCACTCACCCCTTCTTAGTTGTAAAACTGAGACTGGAAGGCAATTCAGCTTAAGCTCTATGTTCTGTGTGACTTAAATTTTCATTTGCTCCCTGCTTCACTGAGAGCTGCAGCAGCAAATGTGTGATTGGTGACAGGCTGGACATAACACCTCTGTTTCAAGATGTTGGAAGGGGAACGGCACTCCTGTTATTCACTGAATCCCAGCATAGTCTTTTGCCAAATTTGTAATGGAAAGTTTCCAAGGCTGGGGTGGTGTTTCTCAGCGCAAACACAGATTCTAATGTTGCTCTGGTATCTTTCTCATTGTACAGATTTACAAACACTGGTGTAAGTTGATACAACCACCAGATAGGCTCAAAAATTGTTAAAACTGCCTGGTTCAAATGAGAATATTGCAAAGATGTTTCTGTGGTGTTTACAGTTTAATTTTTATTTGCTTGGTGTACAGATGCAGTGAAATTTACTGTCAGTACATTTAATTCTTTAACATAGTGCTTAAAATTTAGAATATATTTTTTGTAATTTATAACACTGTTGAACTTGTGTAGTCTTAAGAACCTTTCTTCAGAAAATATTTACAATGGTATTTAACCAGTCTAATACATACTTAATAGATACTTGTTTGCTGCTAAAACAGCTGTTTTTTAAAAAGGCATACATGTCCTGGTTGCTCTTCCAGTCAGCTTATCATTAGGAGTGTGCAAAGAACAAGTCTTAACATCAGTTTAAATGTTCTTGGCAGTGATAATGTAGATATTTTTATTTTATTATAATCATAAAGCTCTGAAAATATAAAAAAACTATAGAGTGAGCTATCAAATCAAGAACTATTGAAATAATACCAGAAAAGCTGGAATTCAGGTGAGACAGTATTCACATTTACCAGATGTTTCTATTCACTGCTGATGCTCGCAGAAGGGAGTCCGCTTTTAAAAGATGAAGGCTGTCAGCTTAATTTGTACAGCTGTGAGGAATAAAGGCTAACTCATGCCAATTTTGTCCTGATGACCTTAAAAAGAGATGGCTCAGTATTCCATTACCCTTTCCCTGAACCATCTAAATGCACTTAAAAATTTTGTAACATCATTTTTAATGATAAATATGAATGAAGTCGATGCAATAACAAAGGTAAATGAAATAAAAAATAAAACCTATTCTGCATCTGACAGGGTGAGCTGAGTATCTCATTGTCTGCAGTACTTAACTAACTAGGCCTGCTGTTTGGCTTTTGTGCAGCAGGAGACAATAAGGAATCAAAAGCTTGACTTTCGAGACTTGCTGAAAATCGATTTCAGAAGAAGTGAAAACATCATAAACCAGCATCAATAAATCTACACATACATGCTAAACCCAGCCATCTATCAATTTACATGGAATTCAGCCTTTCCCCTCTCCCATAGTGAGGTAAATCTGTGTATTAAATTTTGCCTATGTCCATTTCCAAAGACAAAGGATTAGGATAATTATTTATCAAGGGATAACTCTCTTTATAAAATATTCTATTTCAATATTTTAAAGCTCTCCTCAAGACTGAGTCCAATTTTTCCTGATCCTTTCACTATGGTGCAGTTTGTCTGTCTGTTCCTGTGTTTCTTTGCTGCCTGCACGTCTTGGGAAGAAGAGGAAGGCTGCCAGTGTGACCTGTACTCTCTGCCCCTGGTGCTACGCTGCCGCGAAAAGAGAGTTGTCCTTCTGTGATACCCTTGGGAGGCATTCAGTAAATGAGGGAGCCGCTTAGGATCTGATGAAATAGCACTTGAGCAGCTGGGACTTTGAAATAGTAGCGTAAGTTCAGATATTCCTCTCTATATACTCTGCCATCAAAAAAGGTAAAAGCACAGCTCCTTAGAAAAGGAAGCTGCAGTTTGTTTTCAGTCAGTGTGTGCTGTTCAACTAACAAACAAAACATTAGATTTTCTCAAATCTTCAAAAAATTGAAACTCACAAGATGCATTTGCCCTTGAACATAAAGCTACTTAATAATTTCAGGGTACTCTCAACACTCAGGTAACAGAGCATTTTGAACACATACAAACAAAATGAGTGTGATAACATATCTGGTGTAAAATGAGTTATTTTGTGTCTCTAGATTTATAAACATTAATGGCTTAATATATAGTCTATCTCCAGCCAGTTAAATTAATCCTCTCAGCAGAAGCAATATAAATTTAGACTATTTTTTCCAGATGATTTTGCTTACTTCTGATCCCCTTTAGTACATAATGTGCTGTAGCTCTAAGAAAATTAATGCTTACAAGTGTAGATGTTTATATGAGTCAGCATAGCTGGCATAAAGTTGATGACACCTTGTATGCCCAAAGGAGCTGACATTCACCGCTTAATGAAAAAAAAAATCTGATCTTCAGGCCGATTATAGTGCTATAGATTAATGCGCCAATGAGTCTGTTTGAAAACATTATTTTGTGCTTGCATAGCAATTTATGTAACTCAGATTGCAAGGAAGAACAAATGTGAACATAACCCATTAAAGGCACAAGCCAAGAGTAACCCAGCTGAATTCAAAATACTGCAGTTTCAGCTGGTATTAGCTGATCTGCTTTAATCTTTGCTAGCTCTCTTAGGCAGCAATTTCCTCATGCTGAACTTGGTGTTCATTTGAAAAAGATGCTGGTTGCAATTTCCACAATGAATCTGTAAGGGTGCTCTTATTGTCCCCATCATTTTACTTCTTCATCATGAAAATTTATTGTTATATAGCAAGCACAGTCTGTGACTTCATACCATGCCTATGATTGCACCTCTGTCTGCATTATTCTGCCTTTCTTTCACCTGAGAATCAGCAGATCCCGAAGTAGAAATAAAGGAATACTAATGAACAGAGAAAAAAAAAATCTCCTTATTCCAGAGAGTATTGTTAGATATGTTTCTTCCACAGTTGTCAGTGGGAATTCTGCATTTTACCCTTGGTGCAGATATTGAGACATGAAAGTTTCAAATTAAAGGTATTTATCAAATTAAGCAATTATTTTTGCAATGAGTGTAATTAAGGAATAGCTCTGGAAACCGCTGTGTTCTGAGCAACTGACTGGCTCAGCCTTGTAAAGAAAAAAGATGAATCTTCTAAACGTTTCTAAGGCAAAAGCAGCAGTAATCAGCAAGTATGATGGGAGGAATGAGAAACTAACCAAAGATGCAGGGGTAGGGAGACGGATGATATCTAAACAACACCGCAGACCGCTGTGTATTGGGGTGCCCAATTTTTCATACAATGTTAGCGACAAAGACTTGTTCTTTTTTGATTTAGTAGAATTTTTCGGAGTAAAAATCATGCTTAGTAATGTCATGTTTAGTAAAACAAGCAAATCCCATCAAGTTAAAAAATGCATGTGTGATTTGCTTTTAGTAGAAGATGTGTTTCACCTAGAAAAATCTAGATAAACAAGTGTTTTTGTATATCAAGAAAATTACATTTATTTAATTCCCAAGTAGATAATTTCATTTTGGCTTGTCTCAGAATTCAAATGGTCCTCTAATGGTTTACCAGAACTCTCACAGAGCCTCTTACTCAGTCACTTCTTGGGGAGAGACTAACTCAGACTTCATGTTGGATGAGATCCTGTGAGAAGACAGTGAAGATCAGTGCTGTGGTCCTACACAGAGTAAGTTGTCTTGCCAGGCAGAATTTTGGAAACTTCAAATTCCCTTGGGACATCATAGAAAAAATAGTGGAACTGTGAACTGTCTCAACCAAAAGTTTACATTTCGCCAAATGTTATAAGGAAGTTCAGTCTAGCTTGACTGAAAACTACTGTATTCAACTTTTCAAATAAAAAAATTCTGATTTTGGATGAAAAATTAATCCTCAAGTAGTAGGCTCTGAGGTTTGTTTGGGTTTTTTTATTTTTTGTTTCAGAGGTCCTGCTCTTCTACTGTCATCTGCTCAAAATGCAGAATTTATTACAAGTGCAGGAGAGTTCTTGAGCAAAGGCATAATCTTATCTGGACTTGATATTTTGCTCTAGCCATGACAGTCTATGGACAAAAGCCAGAGCCAGAATATGGATGGAGGTAATTTAGTCTATTACTAGCTTGTATAACCAGTAAGACTTAATAAGCTTTGGGCACACAAACACTTCCTCAGTTCTTAAAAGGAAAGCAGAGAGAGGATGTCTGAGTAAGTGAAGATTATGGCATAAAAGAAGGTATTGGCAACAATGAAGTTGATGATGGACTATTTTAAAAGACAAAAGGAGTTAAAACTCAAACCTTGTCAAGGTGCCGATAGTAGGTTTGCTGCCCCTCCTGCAGCTGCTGTGCAGGAGATGGCTTTTGTGCTCACTTCTTCTGCAAAGGCCAGTGAAAATCTGAATTCTCAGCCTCTTTCTGTATTGCTAAATAAAAGACGGAAGGGGAGATACTTCAAACATTGGTCTACTGACCATTCAGACCGTTTATGTCCCCTGCATGCCCCCCTAAATGCTTTGTTCCGTGCTGGCTGGCACTTCCTGAGACGATTTTTGGATACAGCTTGGAGGACAGGAGACACTATGCCCAACAGCAGTATTAGGTTTGGCTCGACTGTGTGTGCCCCCAGTGCTCTCTCAGCAGGCTTTGCCTTCCCAAACCGCTTCACATGCCTTCGCAGCCCACCGCCAGGCATGCCACGTAGTTTTGTGCTGCAAAGCACCTCTTTGATGGGCTGTAACACAGGCTTTATTTCAGACATCTTGGAATGAGAAAGCTCCCCTACCCCCATATTAGGTGCATCTTAGGGCCATAAGGGTGCTAGAAAGGTCTACGGCTCTGTTTCATTTAGTAGTGCACTGTGTGGCTATAATGGCAACTCAGATGTGTCCACAGAAGAGTGGCAGGAGTAACAAACATGCTGTAGACACACGCTCTTCGTGCTGCACAATAGCTTCTCTATGTAGGAAAACCATTTATATAGCAGCATTCAAAGCTGCGGTTTATAAATGACTCCTAAACTTTCCCAACATATTTGTCTTTGGAAACAAATACATTTGCTTGAGTTAATAATTTTTAGTCTGTGAGATGTTTAGGAATTGTTTGCTTAACTATTCTTTCTCAGTGTTTTATGCTCCTTGTTGAAGTAATCTTTTAGTTGCCTTCTGCTTGCTTGAATGACAGGAAAATCTGAAATAGTTACTTCTACAATCAAGTTCTGCAGACTAATTTTCTAGGAAATGAATTTTTTTTTTCCAGTTATTGTCTGCAAATATGACTACAGGTAGCCTTATCTTGCAGATTTCAACTGTGAAAATATTTATGTCAGGTCTTTACCATTTAACAGGCTCTAATAAGAGTGCTATTTAAGTCAGGTAGCTTTCACATCACACATTAGATATGCACTGAAATACAAGCTTGTAAGTCTGAAAGATCACAATAAACATCTTACTCTCATCAACAAAAATCAATTTACTTAGCTTTAGTTTAAACCTGGTCTAAAATGCAAATGGAATTGATTTCTGTCAAGGGCCAGAGAAACTAGTTTTTTCTAGGCAGATGCAGAGCTTTGACAGACATACAAGACATGTCTATTCTGTCAAAGGTACAGAGAATTTTAAGCAGTTTGGCATTATCATAACTGTATTAAGCTATGTTTGGTTTTATCATGTTGTGTTCTTTGACATTCTGCTTGGCGTGTGTGTGCTGCCTGTCAATCAGAGAGTCAGCATGTCATGAGGGAACTTCACTGCAGAAATGGTGCTACTCAGAGAATTCAGATGAGCTTAAGGAAAAGGAGCAAGGAATGCTTGACAGCTGCGAGGATAATTTTTGAGCTGAATCTCAGTCTCATTAAGTGTATGGTTAAAATCATGAATAGAGATGGGATGGAAGAGGGAAAGGCTTGACGTTTGTCCAAGACTTCTTGTACTGGAAATGCTTTTTAAAAATTTCTCTGCAGTTTTTCACTGGTGAGAAGCTTGGTGAAATGAGTGAGCAGTAAAGCATAACAATTTCTTTTTAAAGTTAAAAAGGTAGTTCCTGAATTGTTTAAAGGATGCATGTATATGTATGTAACTTATACTGAGGATGGGGAAAAACAAACCACGATGAATTCAGCTAAAGTTCCTTTTGTGGACAACTTATGATAAATTTGTCCTATGCTGTAACTTGGCTGTGGATCTGCAACAGTCTAGTGGTTCCAGAGCTTGCTTGCTATTGCATTTTTCTATAACTTTTTATCAAAACATGTGCCTAGCTGCCTGCTTGCCTGTTTGAAGCTGTCCCTGCCTTGCTGGATGCGCCTATCACTGTGTACATACAAGTCAGTCAAGTGGTGGCAAAAAATGTTCCTGGGGCCTGGAACCTGACCAGCTGTCATGATTTCATCTGGGATAGAGTTAATTTTCTTCATAGAAGCTAGTATGAGTCTGTGTTTTGGATTTGGGATGA
Organism: Phaethon aethereus; assembly: GCF_964289735.1. NCBI lineage: Eukaryota > Metazoa > Chordata > Aves > Phaethontiformes > Phaethontidae > Phaethon > Phaethon aethereus. The sequence continues at coordinate 32,501,015 of NC_138582.1, read as the reverse complement.
AAATAATGTTGATAACATGCTGATGCTCTCCGTTGTTGCTGAGCAGTCAAGGACAGTCCAGCTTCTCATGCTGGCCTGCCAGTGAGTGGGCTGGGGGTGCACGGGGAGCTGGGAGGGGACACAGCCAGGACAGCTGACCCAGGCTGGCCAAAGGGATATTCCATACCATATGATGTCATGCTCAGCATATAAATCTGAGGGAAGAAGAAGGGAGCGAGGGATGTTCAGAGTGGTGGTGTTTGTCTTCCCAAGTAACCATTACACATGATGGAGCCCTGCTTCCCTGGGGATGGCTGAACATCTGCCTGCCCATGGGAAGTGTGAATTAAACCTTTGTTTTGCTTTGCTTGTGTGCGTGGCTTTTGCTTTCCCTGTTAAACTGTCTTTATCTCAGCCCACAAGTTTTCTCACTTTTACTCTTCCAATTCTCTCCCCCGTCTCACCATGGGGAGTGAGCAAGCCGCTGCGTGGTGCTTAGCTGCTGGCTGGGGTTAAACCACGACAGTCCTTTTTGGCACCCAATGAGGGGCACAAAGTGTTCAAGGTAATGACAGATTTGATTGGAAAGTGCTAGATCTAATTTATAGCTGTTATTGCTGTTTAGGCAGGCTCCTGTGCTTGCCATGGGACTTGCTTGCCTTACTGTGCATTAGAGCCCAGTGCTCGTTAGTGGCTGCTTTTTGCTTTCGCTGCCGCCGCGCTGCCGTACGGCTGATTGTCTGGCTTGGCTGTGCCTGGGAACGTTTTGATAACAGCAATGGTGATGTGCCTGGGCTGGCAGATGGCCAGAGCATCGCTGCTGCTTCTGTGCCACTGTACTGGACACACCGGAACTCCAGTGTGAACTCGAGTCGAAGGGACTGTGACCTGTGAATGAGTCCAAGCAGGAGCAGGATACCCCGAAGGGTCTGTGGCCATGGATAAGACCGTGCCAGAGCAGGTATATCTCGAAGCGTCTGTGGCCATGGTTATGTCTATGCCACAGCAGTTATACTGCTGAAGGGATTGTGGCTGAAGGATAAGTCCGTACTGGAGAGGGTACACCTCAAAGTGACTGTGGCTGTGGATAAGTCTATGCTGCCGCAGGTACACCCTGAAGCACCAACAGCTGTGCATGAGGTCATGCTGGAGGACCTCAAAGTCTGTGGCCATGGGTAAGCCCTTGACAGAGCAGGTATATCCCTGGAGAGACTTCAGCCATGGGTAAGACCATGTTGGAGCAGGTTTACTTCTGAAGGGACTGTGGCTGTGGGTAAGATCATACTGGAGCAGGTGCATCTCTGAAGCCCTTGTGGCCCATGGAGAAGGCCACTTTGGAACAGGTGCACCTCAAAGCGACTGTGACTGTGGATGAGTCTATGCTGCAGCAGGTATACCCCTGGAAAGACTGTGGCTTAGAGATAAGGCTCTGCTTGGAGCATGTACAACATTAAACAACTGCAGTGTGTGGATAAGTCCAAGCTGGAGTAGGTGCAAGGGGAGGAGTTCATTGCAGCTTCTTGTGCACCCCCCACCTTGTTGCTGGCAGGCCAGAGCATGAGAAGCTGAACAGTCCTTGACTTCTTAGCAACAACTGAAAATGTCAGTCTGTTATTAGCATTATTTTAATCTCAAATCAAAAGCACAGCCTCATACTAGCTTCTGTGAAGAAAATTAACTCTATCCCAGCTGAAACCAGGACACCAGCTACAGTGGTGACTTGTCACAGTAGTCCCTGTAGTGGTTTTGTCCTTGCCAGTTGTCTCTCAGCCTTTGCTGGGCCATTGCTCAGGTGTTAGCAAAAAGGAGGGACCAGTCCTAACAGGCAGTCTGGGTAAGGCCATCCTGTTTGGGAGGGGAAAGGAATTCAGTATCATAAAATCATAGAATGATTTGGGTTGGAAGGTACCTTAAAGATCATCTACTTCCAACCCACCTACCATGGGCAGGGATACTTTCCGCTAGACCGCATTGCTCAAAGCCCCATCCAACCTGGCCTTGAACACTTCCAGGGATGGGGCATCCACAACTTCTCTGGGAAACCAGAGATCCAGTGCCTCACAGCCCTTATAATGAAGATTTTCTTCCTTATATCTAATCTAAATATACCCTCCTTCAGTTTACAGCCATTACCCCTTGTTCCATCACTACATGCTCTTGTAAAAAGTCCCTCTCCAGCTTTCTGGAGGTGCCCTTCAGGTACTGGAAAGATGCTATAACGGGGCTTATGGGAGTGGAGTAGAGGGGCAGAATCACCTCCCTCAACCTGCTGGCCATGCTTCTTGTGATGCAGCCCAGGACACAGCTTTCTGGGCTGTGAAGACACATTGCTGGGTCATGTCTCATCAACCAGTACCCCCAAGTCCTTCTCAGGGCTGCTCTCAATCCGTTCTCTGCCCAGCCTATATTTGTACTTGGGATTACCCTGATCCATGTGCAGGACCTTGCACTTGGCCTTCTTGAACTTCATGGGGTTTGCATGGGTCCACTCCTCAAGCCTGTCAAGGTCCGTCTGGATGGCATCCCTTCCCTCCAGCATGTTGACCACACCACACAGCTTGGTGTCTTCAGCAAACTTGCTGCGGATGCACTCAATCTCACTGTCCATGTCACTAACAAAGATGTTAAAAAGTGCCAGTCCCAATACCGACCCCTGAGGAACGCCACTCATCACTGGTCTCTACTTGGACATTAAACTATTGACTGCAATTCTTCGAGTGTGACCATCCAGCCAATTGCTTATCCACCAAGTGGTCCACCCATCAAATCCATGTCTCTCCAATTTAGAGACAAGGATGTCATGTGGGACAGTGTCAGATGTTTTGCACAAGTCCAGGTAGATGACGTCAGTCGCTCTTCCTTTAACCGCCAATGCTGTAACCCCATCATAGGAGGCCACCAAATTTGTCAGGCATGATTTGCCCTGAGTGAGGCCAGGCATGATTGTCTGTCACCAATCACCTCCTTATTTTCCATATGCTTTACCATAGTTTCCAGGAGGATCTGCTCCGTGATCTTGCTGGGCACAGAGGTGAGACTGACTGGCCTGTAGTTCCCCAGGTCTTGTTTTTTTCCCTTTTTAAACATGCGGGTTATGTTTTCCCTTTTCCAGTCAGCGGGAACTTCACCAGGCTGCCATGACTTCTCAAATGTGATGGATAGCAACTTCAAATCTGATGGATAGCTTAGCAACTTCCTCCGCCAGTTCCCTCAGGACCTGCAGATGCATCTCATCAGGTCCCATGGACTTGTGCACCTTCAGGTTCCTTAGATGGTCTTGAACCTGGTCGTCTCCTGAAGTGGGTAGTTCTTCATTCTCCCAGTCCCTGCCTTTGCCTTCTGTGACTTGGGCAGTGTGGCTTGAGCACTTGCCGGTGAAGACTGAGGCAAAAACATCATTGCGTACCTCAGCCTTCTCCATATCCCAGGTGACCAGGTCTCCTGTTTCCTTCTGGAGAGAGTCCACATTTTTCCTAGTCTTTCTTTTATCACCAACCTACCTATAGAAGGTTTCCTTGTTTTCTTTGATGTCTCTGTCCAGTTTTAATTTTATGACAGCTTTAGCTTTCCTAGCCTGATCCCTGGATGCTCAGACAATTTCTTAGTATTCCTCCCAGGTTACCTGTGCTTGCTTCCACCCTCTGTAGGCTTCTTTTTTGTGTTTGAGTTTGTCCAGGAGCTCCTTGTTCATCCATGCAGGCCTCCTGGCGTGTTTGCCTGACTTGCTGGGATGCTTCACTCCTGAGAGTGGAGGACATGATCCTTGAATCACGAACTGGCTTTCTTGGGCCCCTCTTCCCTCCAGGGTTTTATCCCATGGTGCTCTACCAAGCAGATCCCTGAAGAGGCCAAAGTCTGTTCTCCTGAAGTCCAGGGTAGTGAGCTTGCTGTGCACCCTCCTCACTGTCCTAAGGTTCTTAAACCTCACCATTTCCTGGTCCCTGCAGCCAGGCTGCCCTTGAGCTTCACATTCCCCACCAACCCCTCCTTGTTGATGAGAAAGAGGTCCAGCATAGCACCACTCCTCATTGGCTCCTCTATCACTTGGAGAAGGAAGTTATCATCAACTCATTCCAGGAACCTCCTGGATTGCTTATGTCCTGCTGTGTTGCTCCTCAGTAGTATGGATAAGGTCTGATCCATGGCATTTAGTTTTGGTGTTATAGAATGGTACTGCCATGTTTAATTTTCTGTAGATATGAGGTTTTTCTATACCTACTGGTAAGCTGCTGCTCTGACTCCTTCAGTTTCTCCTCCATAGCTTTGGGGATCAATGTGTGACTCTTTTTCATGTTCAGAGGAACAGAGAAGAGAAATGCAAGATATAGACCCTGTGTGATAATTATCTAGAGCGCAAGTGATGGTAGATTCTGCTGCACAGTTACTATCCAAATCTGGTAGATAAGGAGCAGCTAAAATGGACTGAGGATTGGAGTGGAACTTGGCTCGGTCCCTCCTCTAACGTCACAGTCATCACAGCAATATGGACATTGCTCTGCCCTGGTGTAAATGGTTACTGTAAGTTACTTCTTCTCCAGGGCTTTGAAAAGGAGACAGATGGAAATTGGAATATGACTATAAAAGCTGTGCAGAAGTATTTGCAAGGTTAATGCTAGAGGCAAGTAGAAATCCTGATGTGCTTTATTTGGTCATAGAAAAATTACAGTTTAGCTCCAAGATGATGCTAAAGCTGGGTGGTAAATACTTTGATGGAACCTCCTTTGCGGAAAAACAAAGCTCTTGCAAATTAAAAAACTCTGTGGAACACACTAAAATACTCACCAGATTTTTGGTTTTGGAGAATTTGAACAAACTAAAATATTCATGCAGTGTTGTAACATTTACTATTTACTATTTTTGGAATTAATATTTTGATTTTTTTATATGTTTTATATTGCAACTTCTTTCTATGTTATATTATTATGTACTTAAATAGAGTATTTTAAAGAAGTCAGTTTGAAATCTCTAAATCCCCCAAATCTCAGAACTTCAATCTTCAGTATAGAATCACAGAATCACAGAATCACTAGGTTGGAAAGGACCTTCAAGATCATCAAGTCCAACCATTAATCCAGCGCCACCATGTCCCCTAAACCATATCCTGAAGCGCCACATCCACAGGTTTTTTGAACACTTCCAGAGATGGCGACTCCACCACCTCCCTGGGCAGCCTGTTCCAATGCCTGACGACTCTCTTGGTAAAGAAATTTTTCCTAATATCCAATCTAAACCTCCCCTGGCGCAACTTGAGGCCATTTCCTCTTGTCCTATCACTGGTTACTTGGGAGAAGAGACCAGCGCCCTCGTCGCCACAACCCCCTTTCAGGTAGTTGTAGAGAGCGATAAGGTCTCCCCTCAGCCTCCTCTTCTTCAGACTAAACAACCCCAGTTCCCTCAGCCGCTCCTCATAAGACTTGTGCTCCAGACCCCTCACCAGCTTTGTTGCCCTTCTCTGGACACTCTCCAGCACCTCAACATCCTTCTTGTAGTGAGGGGCCCAACACTGAACACAGGATTCAAGGTGTGGCCTCTCCAGTGCCGAGTACAGGGGCACAATCACTTCCCTACTCCTGCTGGCCACACTATTCCTGACACAGGCCAGGACGCTGTTGGCCTTCTTGGCCACCTGGGCACACTGCTGGCTCATATTCAGCCGGCTGTCAACCAGCACCCCCAGGTCCCTTTCCGCCGGGCTGGTCTCTAGCCACTCGTCCCCAAGCCTGTAGCGTTGCATGGGGTTGTTGTGGCCAAAGTGCAGGACCCTGCACTTGGCCTTATTAAACCTCATACAGTTGGCCTCTGCCCATCGATCCAGCCTGTCCAGATCCCTCTGCAGAGCCCTCCTACCCTCCAGCAGATCAACACTCCCACCCAACTTGGTGTCATCTGCAAACTTACTGAGGGAGCACTCGATTCCCTCATCCAGATCATCAATAAAGATATTGAACAAGACAGGCCCCAGAACCAAGCCCTGGGGAGCACCGCTTGTGACCGGCTGCTAGCCGGATTTAACGCCGTTCACCACAACTCTCTGGGCTCGGCCATCCAGCCAGTTCCTCACCCAGAGAAGACTAAACCTGTTTAAGCCACGAGCCGCCAGTTTCTCCAGGAGAATGCTGTGGGAGACGCTGTCAAAGGCTTTACTAAAGTCCAGGTAGACAATGTCCACAGTCTTTCCCTCATCCACTAGGCGGGTCACCTGGTCCTAGAAGGAGATCAGGTTGGTCAGGCAGGACCTGCCTTTCATGAAGCCATGCTGGCTGTGCCTGATCCCTTGGTTGTCCTGCAGGTGCCCTGTGAGGACTCTCAAGACCAACCGCTCCATAATCTTCCCTGGTACAGAGGTCAGGCTGACAGGCCTGTAGTTCCCAGGATCCTCCTTCCGGCCTTTCTTGTAGACGGGCGCCACATTGGCAAGCCTCCAGTCTTCTGGGACCTCCCCTGTTAACCAGGACTGCTGATAAATGATGGAGAGTGGCTTGGCAAGCTCCTCCGCCAGCTCTCTCAGTACTCTCGGGTGGATCCCATCAGGCCACATAGACTTGTGGGTGTCCAGGTGGTTTAGCATGTCCTTGACTGCTTCCTCCTGGATTATGAGGAGTACATTGTGCTCTCCATCCCTGTCTTCCAGCTCAGGGGGCTGAATACCCTGTGGATACCTGGACTGGCTATTAAAGACTGAGGCAAAGAAGGCATTAAGTACCTCAGCCTTGTCCTCGTCCTTGGAGACAATGTTCCCCGCCATATCCAGTAGGGGATGAAGATTCTCCTTGCCTCTCTTTTTGTTGTTAATATATTTGTAAAAACATTTTTTATTATCCTTTACAACCATGGCCAGACTGAGCTCTAGCTGGGCTTTTGCCTTTCTAATTTTGTCCCTGCTTGACCTAACGAGATCCTTGTACTCTTCGTGAGTTGCCTGCTCCTTCTTCCAGAGATGATAAACTCTCCTCTTTTCCCTGAGTCCCAGCAAAAGCTCCCTGTTCAGCCAGGCCGGTCGCCTTCCCCGCCAGCTCTTCTTACGGCACATGTGGACCGTTTGCTCCTGCGCCTTTAAGATTTCCTTCTTGAAGACTGTCCAGCCTTCCTGGACCCCTTTGTCCTTCAGGACTGTCTCCCAAGGGACTCTCTCAACCAGTGACCTGAACAGGCCAAAGTCTGCCCTCTGGAAGTCCATGATAGCAGTTTTGCTGACCCCTCTCCTTACTTCCCTCACAACTGAGAATTCTGTCATGTCGTGGTCGCTAAGCCCAAGACGGCCTCCGACCACCACGTCTCTCACCAGTCCTTCTCTGTTTGTAAACAGCAGGTCCAGTAAGGCACCTCCCCTGGTGGGCTCACTCATGAGCTGCGTCAGGAAGTTATCCTCCACACACTCCAGGAACCTCCCAGACTGTTTCCTCTCTGCTGTGTTATACTTCCAGCAGATGTCTGGTAGGTTAAAGTCGCCCACAAGAACAAGGGCCAGCGAATGCAAGACCTCCACCAGTCGCTTATAGAATGTCTCATTTGTCTCTTCATCCTGGTTGGGTGGTCTGTAACAGACTCCCAGCAGGATATCTGCCTCATTGGCCTTCTCCCTCATCCTTACCCACAAGCACTCTACTTGGTCTTCACGATCTTTGATTTCTATGCAATCAAAACACTCCCTAACATACAGAGCTTTATTAAATTCCAGACAAGTAAAGACTTAAAGAAAGATTTGTCTCCTAGATGCTGCAAGTTCTTTCATTTCCCTCATTTTACAGGGACCAGGAACAGTGAACCTTTGGAGTTGAAAAAAACTGTTCTTTCTTTCCTCTTAGGACCCAAGACATACTGCAAAGACTCGTCCAGTTGCAGTTGACTTCCAGATGCAGATAGACAGGCTTGAACTCCCAGCTTGCAGCAGGCTCAGCTCTTTCCTTGTAAAGACAAGTTGGGTGATATACTTTTTCAGAAAGTATTTTCAGAAAAAAACTTTCATAAAAAGGACGATATTTTATTGGTAGTGAGCGATAACTGGCTACAGAAGAGTGACTTCAGAAAAGTGAAAGCAAAACTGAGCTCAAGAACTATTAATTTTAATCAGACTAGTGTTGCTTTAACAAAGCATACTGAGTCTTCGCTGGGTTTGTGATACTTAATTAAATTTGGAAGGTTAGATAGAAAAGGTATGTTTTCCAATTAACCTTTATCTCATTAAAATTTCATTCTAAGTTGTAAGCAGTTCTTTAGAGCACATGCTGTTAAGCACTATCTGGCCATTTTATTTCCTATTGTATTTGTTATTTGTCAACCTAAACCAGGATATCTTTATTTTAAATTCTTACCCTGGGAACACATTTCTCTACATAGATCACCACTGATGTACGTTATATTGTATATTTAACACCTGGAGAATATAACCTGATTGAATGTGAGTTTTGCATGATGTAAGACAGATTTTTCTTTGTATCTAAACAGAAGCTGCAGCAGGGATTAATATGACTCATAAAAAGCTAACATTTCAGAAAAGGAAGCTTTTGAAGAACACAGCCACAAAGCCAAAAAGCACTGCTTTTCTTCCACCTGGGAGAAATGTGGCCCAGGACTCTGTATTTACCTCTGAGTTCTCAGGTATGGTGTTTTCTTGAACATCTATGATATGTTGAAATTGCTAAAATTGAAGGGAGAATAGGAATCTGTTGTAATGTAGTTTGAAACTTCCATGACGTATGGAGATTTTGCCAATAAGAAGTTGATTTTTGTTTTTTTTTTAAAGCTCTTTGCAGAAGTAATAATGAGAAAAGCAAATGTCATTTAAATGACATTGAATGAAAGAGTTAGGTGTCACCAGCATGATTATTAACTCTGAATAACTTGTTTTCTCAACTGCGGTAAATCTGACTAGAATTATGTGTGCCCTGATAACAAACAAAGCAGTAAGAACTCAGACCAAGATACTGAAAAGCTGTTAATGAAGGACAGAAGCTTATGGAATATAGACCTGAAGGTGGTGTGAAATATGAAATGCAAGATACTGCTTCAGACCAATCTCATAATATCTGTGAGGCTGGTCTTCCCAAAATGATAGTATATTACCTTTTAAAATAGTTTTGTTCATTCAAAACTTGTTTTGTTTCAGAACAATTTTTTTTTTCAGACAAATTTGGAAGCTTACTACCTTCTTCTTATTTAGACCCAAATCTATACTGTGCTATATTATTATTTTGAGTGTTATGCTGGAACAAGGAGTAACCATTCACAAATACTTGACATGGCAGAAAGTTAACACAGGAAAGGGAATTAATGGGTTTTTCACAAGGACAAGGTAGCCATCTTCATCTGAAGACAGATATCTTAGCAAACTTCATCCTTCATTTCCTAAAATCATCTTCCTAGATTGAGAAGGATAAAATTAACTTGTTTATATTTACTCATACTGTGAGCAGGTCTAACTCCTGTTAATGCTGATGAGAAATATATGGAACTTGCTGGGGCTGAAGTTACTTAATTCTCCAAAGCAGCTTATATTTCTTTTTCATGGCTGTGATCATTCCCTTCCTCTACCATAATTATATTCCATGCTATACATTAACATTTTATCTTGGAGTTACCTTCCAGAATAATTTTGTCAAGGTTTTCTATGATCACATTTGAAAATTTCCATTGATCTGGCATATGAGAAAGAAAGAAAAAAGAATTTTAATGGAAAATGCTATATTCTCTCTTCCCTGTTAGCATTATTAATCTGTGCTAAAAACTTGAAAAATACAATTTCATATTCATAATCTACTCTGTTATGCTTTCAGGTAAATATCATACTTAATTTTAACATTTTTAGATTTTTGGATAACATTTCTCAGACAGGGATTTAACAATAAAATGTTTTAAACAAAACAATACTAAAAACACAGGCAATTGCAAAAGATAAACCACACATTTATATTCACTTAAGCCCAAGGTACTTAAAGTCAACCTACTACTGAGTTTTTTGTAATGCAATAAAAATTTTAGCATTAAACATACCTGATTTTCTTATTACTGTTTTTATGTCTAAGAACCTTTAAAATTTTAATGTGTTTAAACTTATCCAAAAGCCCATCACAACATTTCTTTATTTTATGCCCCTTGTGACACATAGGCAATCTTTAGGCATTTTTTCAGGACCTGGGAATTTATGGAAAATAATGCTGTGCCCCAGCCCTTGTGAGAGATGCATAGCTCAGGTCACAGAGGACCAGTCATGGTTCTTGGCACTGAGTGACCTGACAGCACCAGCTCGTACTGTGAATTGCATGGCGAGAAAAGAAAAAAAATAAACTTTACATTTCTTAAGTTAGTTTTCCTTTAGGTTACAGCTTGAAGAGCAGCTTCACACTGAGGTGGAATATCTGGCCTTGAGTTTATTTCTGCACTGCAGACTCGGTGCCTCTGCACAGATGCCTGTTCCTCTGAAAGCCTTTGGACTTGAACAATGTCTTCACAGCATCAGTCCAAAGTATCCCAGAAACCTGGCAGCCCTCATTAGCTCAAAAAGCCCTGCTTGTGAGTCTTTCTTGTCTAGAACTGTAAAGGAGGAGAGAAGACAGCACCTTTTTGGCACAGGAGCTCTTCACAGGAGCTCTCTGGGAAGTTTTCACCTGTCCCAATAGCTGCACTGGCAGCAAAGTGGTGCAGCCTTCTCTAGTACCCCAACTGCTCCCTGTACAGAAAACGTCACAGAAAAAATATTTCATGCCAGGAAAGGCGAGTGTTTAGCCAGCTTGCTTTGCTTCCTTGCTGTTCAGTCAGCAACATTGGTAACCTCCACGACTGCTACCACACTTTAAAGTATCTTGCATTTTTACCTGGAAATGCACCTCAGGGTATCCTGTGGTATGGAATAAATCAAGCTTCTACTAAAGAACCCCAGAAAACAGAAAAAAAAGATATCAAAACTTTCTATATATCTAGCCTTTTGAGCTAGGGAAACACGCAAAGATGCCCATTCCATAGGTTAAAAATCCAGTGGGCAAATAAACTGAGGCTTAAATGCAATTTTAAGACTCAGTGGTTTTTATGTCAAGCCATGAATTTTTTAGAACTGACTTGTCACCTCTGAAAGATCACTGTTGGCAGGTAGTCAAATAACAAGACCATTACAATGGTATGCAAAATAAAGGCTTACTAAAAGTGTCTTCTGACTACTGAGGATATTTTCTTGATGACTCCTTCAGCCTGACCCGGCATCCTGGATGTTGCTGAAGGATCCAGCAGGACATGACAAGTCTATAGACTTGCCTCCTAATAAGCTTTTGTAAAACAAACCTGGGTAAACTCTGAGTAATTTAGAGTGATTACTCAAGTAGTGAGTAAGTGATTACTCAAGCCCATATCTAGATTCTTCGTACTGACCACAGCTCTCCCAACAACCAGTGTTAGTCCTGACAGAAGGTCTCAGCATGTGTGGCACCAGGCTGACGGTGGACTTGCATCCCAAAAGAAAAGGCATCTCACCTGTCAGCAGAACACGTGCACTGCCAGTATGCAAGAAATTTTATAGCTAGAGGTGGACCTAGCTGTTTCAGAAAAGGTTGTTCCTCTGAAGATGGGGTTACTGGACTATCCACAAGTATTGTTGCTACTTTTACTAACTATTCATCAGGTCAACAAGAAAAGCTGTGTTGAGATTTCTGCTTCATAAATCCTCTTTACTTGTTTGTTTCCTTTCTACATAAATCCAGCAAGGAATTTTTTGCTTTTCTTTAAATGTTGATGCATTTCAACCATATGGGGCCCTGATCCTGCCTCAAGCCACTGGAAGCTGCAACAATGTAAAAAAAGTGTTTTTAGCGGTATTTTTATTCACTAGAGGTGAAAACATTATCTGCAAACCCGCATAATGTATTGTTTTAAATCAGAATTATGCTAGAGGACTCAGATGTTTTCTAAAGCTTCTAGAAAGCAGAGAATTCTAGATTTTCTTATATTTAGTAGTCTAATGGGATTCCTGGAGTGTTTGAAGTTAAATGGGTGTGGGATGATTTCTTAAGTAAACACAGACTTTACTTTGGGACTGAAATTAGTTTTTTGGAAACTATAATATTAGGACTATGGTATTGACACTGACAATTAAGATAAGCAACATCCTTTGCACAGAAATTTAATGGAAAGAATTGCTATGATGTATTTCAAAATTACAGTATTATCACTTCTTTTCATTCTTTATAACCATTACATGGCATATTTTTCCAGAGGTGCTACCTAATTATGTTGTAATTAAATGTGATTCATCAAATAGAACTGAAGACAAAACTGGTAATCAGTGAGTCTTTTCTATTCACAGAATCTGTAAAAAAAGGTATATCTTGTAATTAGTTTACAGATGTTTGCTTTAGAACAAGTAAATCAAAATTATAATATTTTTTCTTCTCATCATCTGGTAGAATATTTTAGCATATATTTGCAGTACATAACAATGGCTTTTATGGGTGGGATAACAGGCCACTGCCAGAAATTATCAGCATAGCCACATTCAGAGAATAAAAAATGTAGCTTCTTACTAAAGTTAATGAATAAGACCAGGTTTTAAGTCCAGAGGCAAGATCAGAAGTTTTTTTCTGTTTGTACACAATATGCATAACTGAAACATCAACTATTTATCGTTTGTGTTGACTGAGTTTACTTTCCTGTGTAACGTTGAATAAATACTACTGGAAAACCAAATACTGCTGTACACAATATATTGATTAAAAATGCACCTTCTTGGGAATATTTACAGGCTTCAGTTGTCTTTCTGCTAGAAGGGTTTGACCATGCTTGTAATTTCACTGGCTATAATCTCTTGACTTTTGGGTAACTGAGAAAAATGGGTTCTTTTCTCCCCTGAAGTGCTCAATTGCAAAAATCGGAATAGGCTTCTCTGTGCTGCGTACACCGAGCTGTCGTTTCGGCCCATTGCTCTGCTCGTGTAGTACAGAAGAAAAAGGGGCTGTCTGTCACCGCCGTTTTGGGGATGTTCCTAGCACATGGAAGTTTTGCGTGCAACACAGAGCTAGTGGGCCATGGATCTGCCCGCCCCTCTGCTGGGGTACTCGATCACACACCGCGGCGATAGCGTGGAGCCTTTTGGCATGTGCTGGTGGCAGACAGACCCTGGGGATTAGGGCACCCACGGCAACAGCTGCCACGTTTCTCTCCCCTACACCTTAGACCAACGACAGACTGAACGTCAGAGAGTGGTAGCTGGACCCCGGCCCCCTCCCGTCCTCATGCCTGACACAAACTGAGTGCAGCAGGGTCTTCTCAGAGAAAAGAAAAACTTAACTGAGGTCTCTTTTTTGTTTTGACTGCTGGAAGTATATTTAACCTAATCATGCTTAAAGCAGGTGATGATGAGCCATCCTGTTTATTTATGGAAATTGCTTTCTGCTAGAAAATAAATCTGTTTTCCTTCCGAGTACAGACCCAAGCCCATCCTATTTCCATCACTCACTGTGCTTCCCTATATTTATCCACCCACACAATCTATTTGAAGCTACAACTGTTTGTAGGACTCCTCTTCTTATCTTCCCAGCCTTTGCAAAGACTCTCTGGACAGACAAAACAGCTTAACTAAGCTTTGTTTAGGGTTTCTTTTTTTCCTATTAATTTGTTTAAAGAACATTTGACTGAAATCTAACTTTTGCTCTTTTACAGCTGTTTCTGCTCTTTCAGTAGCAACAAATCTTTCATTTTGTGACAAGTTATTTCCAGGACAACCTGTTATATGACAGAAAATTACAGATTAAGAGAGGAGGAAAGAGAAGGAGCAGTTGATATCGCATAACCTTACAAAAAGTATGACTATTAATAGCTATAAAGATGAAGGAAAACAGGTACTATTTACAATTTTAAAAGGATGGTTGCTAAGCTGAGCATTTTCCTAAGGACTTTGAGTTGCTTTTTGATAGTGATAAGCCACTATCAGTTCTGAAAAATGCCTGGCAATAGGCATTGACGAAGGAGATACAGCATAGGCAGACAGGGAATGCTCTTGAAGCTTAATCACATGCAAATTGGAGATTAATAGATTACAACTGACTTCAATGCACGTGAAGAATATGGTGCAAAGCCTTCATGTATCTTCCATTTTAATTCCACATTAATCTCTGGGTGTGAATCATTCTTAAAAAGAAAACCTCGGAATTGGGAAAACAGACCAAAGAAGCCTGAACTTCTCTGCTAATGAAATCAATAAAACCACATATGAAGTTGGTTTTGTTACATCCACATCTTTCCCTTAGAGGAGGTTAAAAAGTATTCCCAAAGATTACTTGCCCAGTAGGGTCTACAAGAGATTGCAGGATCTTTGGGGCCCATGGCTGAAGTGGGATGTACAGTGCATCCAGCTGCCCAGGCCATGCTGGTCTGAAACTCTGGTGCACTTGCTTTGTCTGGGACTGGATGGTCATGCCCTTGCCAAGCAACACATCTTCTTCAGTGATGAGTTGTGCGTCCCTATCCAGATATCTATTTAGGGGCAGAAGTCAAAGTAACATGTTGTATTTACAAGTAATGAGATTGCTTTATTTTATAATTAAGATACAAGGAAGACAATTGCTGGTTGTTAGTTAAAGCATGGGCTGCAGCTGTACACAAATCCTCCTTCATAATACTATCTCTGCCATAGATTCACAGGAATACAGAACTTAAGCCAAAAAGGACCATGATGATAAATGATCTGTTGTAGAATTCTGAAAAAAATTCTTCACTTGTTTGTGCTCCCCCTGCCCATCTTTGACATGATGGTAATCAGAGGATAAGTTCAGCTTGATATTCCTCAAGGAAACGTTTTTCATATCCCCAAATATGGTGTGACAGATTAATTTTTTCTTTTAGTTGCCATGCATGTTAAATAATTAGTGGGAGGTAGGTACTTACTTGCAATACTAAGAGGTTAGTCCTTGGTGCCTAATCCATGTTCAACCTACTTTGAAAATTTGAATACAGTGACTTTGGCTTGTTGTAGATACAAGCAAACTGTGCAGACAGCCTTCACCTGGATACATACTTTTTGTGAAACCTTTGCCATACTACTTTAACACCCCTTTTCCCACCATTATTCCAGTTTAAAAAATGAGTACAAATATTGTTTCTTTCTTGTATCAGGATGATAACCATTTTTATGTAGTAGTAGAGCATATGGGCTAGATCCTTAGCTCAGGAAAATAAAGGATGTGCCATTGTTGATTTATGCTAGCTGAAGATCTCTTTCCTGAAGTAGAAAATATTTATCCATAGAATGCTTTCTCCATCACTGGTAAATGTATTCATGGATTTTTCTACTCCAGCTTTGTCTGACTCTTCAACCATGATATATAATTAATACTGTTAAATCAATTTTTAAAAGTTTTTAAAAAATATTTTTTGCTAGTTCCAGAAATTCAGATTTTCTGAATTCAGAAAGAGAATAAATAGAGAATTGTCATAAATAATAAAAAAGGATGAATTTAGGCCAACTGATCATCCTTCAGTGGTCAAAGGGAAAGATTTTTATTTATACAATAGCATTTCACACATAATTATCAGTCAATTGTTTCTATATTATATGAATAGAACTATGTCAGTTGTGTGATCACAAATAAAAGAATTGCAATTATTCTGTCTTTTATAAAAAGTGAGAGATTATGTACATATTCTTTCATAGCAAAAATAGCTAATAGATTACCAACTGCAGGAGTCTGTCAGTTGGATGCAGGGTGCAGCCTTCATTTTTGTAACTAGTTCACTGGTATGTCAACTGCTAGTTTGACATGGAGAAAACAGAACAGTATTTTCCTCAGAAAACTTTATTCCCTTGAATGAAATCCTGGTCAAAATGTTATGTGGGAGCTGTGTTGGTAGGGAGGGAAGATAACTCCCTAAAATGGACTACTCACAGGCATTATTTACAAGCAGAAGCTACTCTAGGAGAAAATTTCTGTTGAAAGCTAAAATGGTATGGTGGTTATTACAATAGCCATTTCCTTCCGAGTACAAAAATAGCTTAAAAGGCATCTTTTATAATACTCTTCGTTGACAAAGAAATGACTGTGTAAAGTTAAATAGACCTACATTTTCCTCCATGTCGTAGACAGAAATGGTAAATATATGCAATTATCTTTGTATTGCAAGCACAGGTTCAGCATATGTGAGGAGCTACAGAGTTGAAAAACGATATAGCACTTACAACAGTTTGGGAATGACAGGAACGTTAAGAAGGAGACCAATAGTCCTCAGCTGATGTAACCTGACAGAGCTCCATTGAAATAAATGGAGCTATTATGATTCATGCCAGCAGAGGAGCTGGTCAATAAGTGCATTGCTTTGAGACTTGAGCTTTTCTAAGATTACGGCAATTGTTAAGTGCTGTGGATATTTTATTTTTTCTTCAGCACTACATATATATTTATAACTTCTGTGATGAGATTGGCATCTTATAATATAAAAAACTAGAAAAAAGTCTTAAAGCTTTCTAATCCATCAGTCCTCTGAGTCCTTTTTCAGGCAAAGCTCTCACCACTAAGACTTAGGTGACCTTTCAGCCTCATTACAAACTCACACTCTGCGTGGAAATGAGCAATTTGCTGTGAATGCAAATGTGCGCTGAAGCTGGTCACTCCTTCTAGTGGGCTGGACTGGATTCACAACTTCACTTTCATGACCCAGAAGTGAAATAGTGCACTGAAGTCTGCCTAATGCCCTAGTGCACGCTGACCTGGTAGGTGTGCTTTTAACAACCTACTCTACATTAACAGCATTGATTCTCCAAGAAGGTGTCTAACTGTATGTAATTTTTAAGTATTCTTGTGCTTCAGTTGGAAGTATCAGAATTTCTTTTATTTTGCCTCTTTTCAACAAAAAGACTGCAAGAGTGCATCTCTGGCCAAAAGGCTTCACACAGAGCTTTATCAATGACAGCTATCAATGGCAGGACATAATGGCCCTGTATGCCAGTACCCCAATATTGTGTCAGTCAACCATATGCAAACAAATATTGACCAGTGTAAGGTGTGTGGGGACAGATTTAAAATAAAAAGTTTACATGTGTTCCTTACCTAATATACATGCTTCTAAAATTCAGAGAGTTGCAAATAATCAATTTATTGAAATCCTGAGTAACTTGGATTTTGAACACATCATCATGGATAAAGAATACTTCTGATTAGGCTTTTGTGCCTCCGGATGTCACTGTTGTTTTGAGTAACATAAACAATGTTATATGACAAAGAACAAATGGAAATGGTATAATTGTCACCATCTTATGCTTGTTAAAAAGTACAAGGCTGAATACACTGGCAATGTAAGAGATTCCATTATTTCAGTGTAGGGGATGAACAGCTGGATATGTAAAATAATTCTTACTTCAGTTTAATATCAGGTAACAAGGAAAAAAACCCTATACAGTTCTTCTCAGATGAAAGTCAGCTTCTCTGGTGACCCAAAATGCATTCCTTTGGAAGGGCTTACAATGGAATATGAGTGTTCATTGCCCTGATGTGGCCATGTCAGATTGTGTCAAGGATAAATATCAGTTTATAGGAGTCAGCTGCAATGGTGAAAGTGTGAGGAGGAGGTGGGTAAGTGTCAAGTACCATGCACTACCAGTGCTGCTCATGGCTGCTCAGGAGAGCAGTGAAGCTTGCTTTTCCCAATTAAACCTGTTATGCATTTGTTACAAAATTGGGAGCAAAAATAAGGAAGGGAAAAATTGTACCTTTCTTTTTTACAGTCTCTTGCACAGCACAGAGTTCCACCTTCTGGAAATATATATGAAATTAATGGAGATTTAATGATTAGGGAGGGTATTTTCAGAATCATAAATTGCTGTGGTTGCCCCAGTTATTGACAATAAAATGGGATGTCTGCCTGCACTGTGTGCAGAAAGTCTTTCTTGGAAAAAGGAAGATTTGTTAGAAACTTGTAGGGCTAGTGGGGTGTGACAGAGAAATAAGACTGTGTACAATTTTCTAAGTGTCTTTAGTTTTTGTTGACAATTCAATGGATTAGAGCTGCCTTTGGTTGGAAGTATCAAATGCTAAATAAAGATGGCAATAGACCATTTCCGTGAAAAAACAGAACATATTTTATTTTTTAGAATCCTTGAATTTCATTTGACCTCAACTGGAATAGGAAATTTTGCCCAAAGAAGGTCTAGGACCTAGTGATCAGGAAACACACTAGCAACCTGTGCTTTTGAAGTCTGTAGCCATTGACTTCAGTTTGGATAGGCTTTCTTCTTTACAAATGGATCTCATAGGATCCCACTGTCAGAGTCCCACTGACTTCTATGAACCTTGAATTAAGGTAGTCAACCTACTTTAGAAGTAGATTAATGTGTTCAGGTATGTCTGAAGAACTCTTTGCTATTATTCTTCAGCTAGACCAGAGAAAATGTATTAAATCATTCATAAACTGTAAAGAAGATGCTGCTCTTAGACTGTATCTTCCCTTTCCCAGCAGCACGATGCTAATGTCACATCATGCTGTGTGGATAGGTTTTCATTCTTTTCTCTATTTTAAGCCTGCAGAAAAACATCTTACACATTTCTTTTATAGTTTCAAACTGCTACCATTACAAGCCTGATTAATAAGGCTTTATGAGCTAATTAATATGCCTTTATCTATACGAGCTTTTATCTTTATGTGCCTGATTACTACAGTAATTCTATAACATTACAGGAAGATATTTATTTTCAAATTAACGATGTCATCATGACCTTTTACCACATGGATAAGTCAAGGTTCTGTCTGCCAGGTACATAGAGGGCAGCTCAAACTGCTCAGTGCTGGTTCTAAATTACAGGCTGATGAGAGGGTGTGATGGTCTCTGTTCCTTAATGTGTATGCAGCAGTTTATTCTCCCAAACATAAATGATGATGGAATTCTCAAACACTGGAAAGATGAACAAAACAGGCAATTTTTAAAGTAGTAATGGCAGTAGGAGCATTAACGTTTGTCCTTTTGGGAAGCGAGTGTCTGTGTACCTGGGCCAGTACCTGATGGTTCCTGTGGCTGGACCTCCTGTCGACCCAGGGACATCTCCGGTCCTTCCAGATACTCTGCCCAAGATCCTCTGCAGGTTGTGTTTCGGGGGGTCACATCACCAGGCTGGTGTGGGTCTCCATTTCTGATCTGGTTCCCCCAAGCCTAGTATCTGCACCGACTCACTGGGCAAAATACTGAAAACTCCAAGAACGAAGGAATAAGACACAGATATTTATATTACTGTAATATATGAGGCCTCAGCAGAATATGGCTTAAGCTCGGCTCTTGGTAGTGAACTAACCTATAATGGGAAACTCTCCCTTCCAAAAACTTAAAATCTCGGCAGTAACAAAAAGGGAGGGGTTAGAGTAAAGCCACTGAAGAGCAATGGTTCTATTTTGTCATGACAGTGACTTCAGCATTTGTTTGCATTCAAATGTGTTCAGACATTTACAAGGGTAATTAATTAGAAGTATTTATTTTCTGATATTGAAACCACCCACTTCTCAGGTCTGTCTTTCCTTTGAAAGGACTGGACCTTATCAATAGCAGGATGACACTGCAAATATTTAGATTTTAAGAAATTGCATTATTTTGATGAAAAAATAATCATCAGTAAAGTAACTTAAGGGAAGTGCAGTAATTTTGGAAGTTTGTTGGAAAAACTGGGAAAATGGAACTACAGTCTCCGAAGTTTCAGTTCAAAGTCTTATTTTCTGACAAAAATATTTTCCATGCAAACATTTTTCTTCCCCTCTCAGTTCAATAGTTCAGCCTTGCATGGCTGATTTTTTTAATGACTTTTTGCTTTATCCACACAAATTTGAAAGTCATTTGTATGAGGTTTAATAAGGCCAAGTGCCAGGTCCTGCACTTCGGTCATAACAACCGCATGCAACGCTACAGGCTTGGGGAGGAGTGGCTGGAGAGCTGCCCAGCAGAAAATGACCTGGGGGTGCTGGTTGACAGCCGGCTGAATATGAGCCAGCAGTGTGCCCAGGTGGCCAACAAGGCCAACAGCATCCTGGCCTGTATCAGAACTAGTGTGGCCAGCAGGAGTAGGGAAGTGATTGTGCCCCTGTACTCGGCACTGGTGAGGCCACACCTTGAATCCTGTGTTCAGTGTTGGGCCCCTCACTACAAGAAGGACGCTGAGGTGTTGGAGTGTGTCCAGAGAAGGGCAACAAAGCTGGTGAGGGGTCTGGAGCACAAGTCTTATGAGGAGTGGCTGAGGGAACTGGGGTAGTTTAGTCTGGAGAAGAGGAGGCTGAGGGGAGACCTTATCGCTCTCTACAACTACCTGAAAGGGGGTTGTGGCGACGAGGGCGCTGGTCTCTTCTCCCAAGTAACCAGTGATAGGACAAGAGGAAATGGCCTCAAGTTGCGCCAGGGGAGGTTTAGATTGGATATTAGGAAAAATTTCTTTACCAAGAGGGTGGTCAGGCATTGGAACAGGCTGCCCAGGGAGGTGGTGGAGTCACCATCTCT
Source organism: Phaethon aethereus (assembly GCF_964289735.1). NCBI lineage: Eukaryota > Metazoa > Chordata > Aves > Phaethontiformes > Phaethontidae > Phaethon > Phaethon aethereus. The sequence goes on along the minus strand of NC_138582.1, from coordinate 32,480,596 downwards.
GGAAGTGTTCAAAAAACCTGTGGATGTGGCTCTTCAAGACATGGTTTAGGGAACATGGTGGCGCTGGATTAACGGTTGGACTTGGTGATCTTGAAGGTCCTTTCCAACCTAGTGATTCTGTGATTCTGTGAAGTCTCTGCTGCTTTCCAGGCTACAGTTCAGATAGTGATTCTCTGGAAAACTTTTAGGTGGTATTGGTATCTGAGATAATTTAAAACACAACAATAATATTAATTGGTTATAATAAATATTACAAATATACTATTTATATAAGAAAGCATTTTTTTACTCTACTGTAGTTTCAAATTTATGGGTAAATAACTTAAAAAATTATTAGATTTGTTTCACAAGCACTTTTGATTTGGATTCTTCAAAAGTGCATAGAGTCTGATTTCTTTTGGAGTTAGAACTGATGAGACTTCCTTCCACTAATGTTAAAATACCAAGTTCTGGACTGTTACACAACGGGATTAAAAACTGTAGTGTGTCTAGGGGAAAACATTCACAAAGGAATGAAAATGAATTTATGTGGTATTTGTGTGACTATCATACATGCTTTCAAAGGATTTCTATTGTAATTCAAGATTAGTTGAGCATAAGTTAATGGACTCTTAAAGTATTATCCAAAGCTTATTATGATAGACTATAGGAGCCTCTTTTTAAAATGTTTTTTAATAATATCAACTACAAGGTCCCTGAAGAAATGATATTTCTAGGCTTAGTATTTCTTCATCAAATATTAAAATAGGTCAAGCAATTTTGTTTCAGTTCCTTTGCTGCTCATTCTACTGCTGTAACGTGCATACCAAGTAGAGTGTATTATGTAGATTTACCAACTGTTGGAGTTCCCTGCTTTGTTTCATTATGCTGTTCATCTTGTAATCTATACAGAAAATGGAAGAACTACGATTGCATGCTGAGGAAACCTGGTATTTACTAATTGCATAAAGTTAAGGTCATCTTCCATAGCAATAGGAGAATAAATTAATTGATCAGAATTCAATCTTGCAGACACAGGTAAGCTGTAATGAAAAGGCTGACATGAGGACGGATGACTCAACAAGGTTCATAGTTGCATGATTAAACCACTAATAGCTTATAGTATGAATAATAGGATAACTCTGTGGAGCAAACTCTGTGTTTCCCAGGGAATATTTGCACTTGCCAATTAGAATTTGGCGCAATTAATGGCCTCAAAGTTTTGTTCTTAGGGCCTAGTAGTCAAAGACAACGCCTGAAATACAAATCTTCCTGCCTTACTTTCCAGATGAACAATTTTCCACACACCTTCTTTTGTTTTTGAGCAGGAACAGGTATGTAGCATGTTTAAAGCTTAGTCCCATCAATCTAGCATTAAGTTCTGTAAAAATTTTTGCAACCACTAGGCAGAAATCAGGCAGCACAGGGCCATGGAAACAGAGTGAACTACCAGTTATAAACTTAGTTTTGGTGAAGTGTAAAGGAATGTGACCCTTCAGACCTCTTTTATTTAAAAACTATTTTTTGTACGAAGTAGCATACAAAAATGGCACATTTGAAGTGGACATTTAGAATAGAATTAAAATCTTTTTATGTTTCAAAAACGAAGATGCACACATTTTTACATAAGATCTGGCATGGAAGACGGACTCTTAGAGCATAAATTGCGGTGAAAACATGAAAGTGCATGACCTTATAATCTTATGGTTCATCAATAACATTGTTAAATGAGTTTTCATACCTTCTGTTATACAGTAGCAAAACGCTGCTCTCACTGATTTTATCAAAAGCAAGAGCTGGCAGCAGAACTGTTGCTGGGCAAAAAATAAGGTTAAAGAAGAATTTGGAATGTTCATTTTTGATTTTAAGCAATCTAATATTCAGCAACTCAACAACTTAGGAGCCTGACTTTCTTGAAAAAAGGTTGCAGGGCTTGTATAGAGCCATGTCCTTGATCCAGGAGCAGGATCCATGAAAGAGTATGTCAGGTATAGTTTGGAGTCTGCAGACTAAAATTATCTATGAGTCTTTGATTTGATTTTGATGCCAGAGACAATCTTTGCTCTGATATCCATGCCAAAGACTGTCAAGTAAAAGTAAAATTGTGTGTTTCAGCATGACCCTTTTGACAATACTGGTGTATCATTATCTTGGTTTGCCTTTCTTCTGTGTATATGATTCTGTTTCTAGCAATTTAAAATACTTATCATTATCATTTCAAAGATGCCTTATTGTTAATGATACATTTCAAGATGAGCTGCTAGCTATTCTGATTGAATTTCTCAGGGTATCACTTTGAACAAACTTAGGTTTATTGGTTTTAGTAGCTTGCTGAGGAATAAACTTAATGATTATCCTCTTGTCATTCAAATCAGTCTCAGATTTATTTCCACTCCAGGCACTGCAAAATACAAGACAAAATAAGACTAATTTTTTGAATGGTGACTGTGAGCAGCAAAATAAGAAAGTCATTCCTTAGGAAAGGACTTGATCCAGCATCCCTGCAAGTTACTGCAATGCGTCTTTTGACTTGCAGAATTTTGGATCATGATGTAAGTGTGCAGACTCAAGGAGTTAACAATTTCTACAACTCCCTGTCTTCTTACTACCTGCCTTGTTACCTCTTGGTTGCAAATTGTGGCCAAGATCACATATCAAAAGCTTTTGTGAAAGGATTATAGTTTCTCATATATGCAAAGTATTTTGCAAATTTCTGGTGGCTTTAAAATAATTGATGATTATAAGATAGAAAAGTGAATAACCTGAATTCTAATAACTGCAACTTCATTTTTTAATCAAATTTTAAATATTAGAAATTTGCAAAACTACTTATGCAAATGCAATTCCCCCATCTCACTGGTATAATAACCCTGCTCAATTATGGTACTGCTAAATACATATTTATCAAGTTTATATAAATGTGCTTAATTCTTCAAAGTCTTTGTGTAATTTCTTCTAGATTTGCCATCAGCTGTACTTGTCTTTGTGATTGTATCTGTACTTGGTATGTTTTCATGTTGTAATTGTATGGTAATTGTTTGTGATTGTATCTATGAGGTTTTTATGCAGTAATTTTGAATGGCAATTGTCTGATTTTACCTTTGCTGGAAATTTTAGTACTACATTTTCCCAGAATGTACTTGCTAACAAGCAATTCACAAAGACCAATATGTTCTGGACTGAATAAATATAAATATATATAAATAAAATGAGAGGGCATATCCACAAAGATAACGCATTGCGAATGGTAGAAGTTAGTACTTTAGTTTTTTTATGTAATGGTCAGACACACAAGAAGTGCTTCAGCATGAGGTTTACCTTTCAATTAAACTCAAAGAAAGGATGCTGTGAATATGACAGCATTTCCTATCATATTTATTCTCCATTAATTAGTTCTATATCACCATGTCATGTTTCACTGTGTTAATAGCTTCGTAACTGGCATATGCAAGGCTGAGTCCTCTTGCCAAGACTCAGCATAGGCAGGTGGACTAGGAGAGGGAAGACTTGCAAGACATTTCAGAGTATTATGTTTTCCTTTTCCTTATTAGGCAGGTTCTACATATGCATATTATGCAGCCTCACTGCTGAATAAAAAAAGTAGAGTATCTACATAGCTAACTACTGATTAACAGAACTGTTAGGATTCCACATCAGACTGGCCCAAGTCACATCATCTTACCATACTGAGCAACTTCTGGTACCATCATTTTCCCTGTATCTGTAAAGATAGACATCAATTTTCTCTATAACAAAGGAAAAATTTGTTGCAAATACTGCTTTTGTTAGCAAAAACGTTACAGCCTAAGTGTAGCCTTGAGTAATCTGAAGTCAAGAAGTCTGAATGACTTCTTGTCATTCAGAAAGCATGAACCTGAATCAGAAGTAATCTGGTGAGGATTTGGCACATCTCCCAGAAAATGGGGGTGATCAGTTTGTGAGTAAAGGACTGAAAACTTGTGGTCCACACAGTTTGTCTCTAAACTATCAGGTTTATCCTGGTAAGCTGTCCTGCTGCTCCTCTTTGGGAGAGATTGGGAATGTCTTTTATGTTTGGATATATTGCTTAGGGAAAACACATTCCTTGGATTTTTGTGTCAATACGCTGATTTTGACTTTTTGGTTTCAGACTATCTAGCTGCAGTGATCCCCAAGATTCTGTGCAAGGATCTGACCATCTTGTAGAGGGAGCAGAGACACGATCCCTCATGAGGAGACTGTAAATACATTGGGGCTGTGTCACAAGAGCTCTGGAGACCTGTGGCTTGCTCTGGGGGAGCTGGGTGGAGGGGAAGAAGTGATTAGGTGGGTTACTGAGTCCCCTTGCCATCATTTCTCCAACTTCTTCCGCTCCCTGGGCAGCTTCAGGAGAAATGGAGCTGTGCAGGAAGGAAGTGTTGATCCCAGTGCTGCCACATAAATGGCTCCTGTATCCTCCAGTACTGTCAAGGCAAGCTGCCTATCTTCTCTGTTGGTCTTCCAGTCCAGATAATTGCTTACATTGCCTGGACATAACATCTACACAGGTTATAGTAAAGAAAAAGTTTTCATTCAGGGGCTGATAAAAAAAAAAAAAAGACTATAAACAATCCTGACAAAATGGATTTTTAATGGATTTTTATTTTTTGGAAGTCAAACTAGAAATTTATCCCCATAAAAAAATGATTCCTGTTGAAACAAAAATAACTTTTTCAAAATGTGAAAAAGAACTTTAAAAATCCTGCAGCAGTCCTACAATTACTGTAGATGAAACTCATGCTTTGCTTGAAATGACTTTATCATAGTCAGTTGTTTTATTTTCAAATTTTTAACCCTTTTACGTGAATATTGTTCTTCAACTTAAGTAAATTATGTAATAATTAATTCTAGTTCCAAATGAAGAATTGAAAATTGTCAACACCATAAAATACTTCTCAACATATTTCTGAAACAAAATGTTTTCTTTCAGAGATGACAGAATAGTAATGTTTTGACACTTTTGATCTCTCTTACACTTTTTAAATTCCCAAACATTGTCTATGCTTGTTTTACAGTAAAAATAGTTTTGGTCTTCCTGAAACTCTATTTTGTGGAGCACAGACTGTGAATTGAAAAAAATTTTGCTGATACCTATCCAAGATCTTTTCATTCACTGGATGTCTGTAATTTATTGTATTCAATCAACATCATAATTTTTCTTGTAAGGTATTAAGACCATGTAGAGCACAGTGATAACAGCCATAAATCACAGAGACAGTTCCCAAATGAAGAGTGCTTACCTTAATCATCCAGTACTGACCAGAGTAAATGTCACTAGCTGATAGGAGAAAAGACGCATCTTATTTCTTCAGTCATTAGCATGTATAACTGAAATGAAGTTTTCTCATTGTGGAATTGCTGGACCATTTTCTTGAATTTTTGATAACTTTTCATTGTTATGCATTTGTAAAATAAATCATGGGTAAACTACCCTTTAGCTTTTGTAAATTCACAGATACTAACCTCAAAGAATATCTCTGCAATAACCCAGATTGTGCCTCCACATAACACTCTATTCTCTGCACTGACTTCAACACGTCTTTGAGAAAGATTCTCAATCTTTATTTAATGACTTCAGGTGACAAGGAATCTACCACAGCCCTTGGTAAATTATTTCAATTAACAGAGTTTATTTACCCTCAGCTAAAAATGATCAATTTATTTCTTACTTGAATTTGCCCAGCCTCAGTCTCCATTTGGTCATGTTATTCCTTCATCTGTTAGATTAAAGATCCCTGTGTAGTATTATACTTCTTTTTCCTGTGTAATCCTTAAACTGTTTTATTAAACGCTATGTATTTAAAAATAAAAATTCCACAATACCCAGAACCTAACAGTAGATTCAAATTTTCATAGTTTTCAAGTTTCATTTCATTTTCAAGTTTTTCATATAACTTTACCACTAGTTCCTAAAGAAAATTTCTTGTCTCCCTGCATTGTTCCCTAAATATAGCACTTGCTATATAATCTATAGTCAGAGTATTACAAATTGTAATTGAGTTTCTTCCCTTCCCCCACCTAAATAAGCATTATTTAATAGCTTAAATCCTTCAAGGTAAGGAGGACATTTTCTGCCAGGTGTTCCTTCAAATTAGCAATGTATTTTTCAAACGTGGACACTCAAAAAAAGTTGGCATTTCAGCCATGACATTAAAAGACGTAGCAGCTGTTTTTTCAGATCAACTATAAATGTTGCTTCTTAATCCTCTTTACACATTGCAGAGATAGCTAAATGGACACTCAGGTCTGCAACCTGGGAAGCTCTCCTGTGTCCCACTGACCCTAAAAGAAGTCTGTGTAGGTTTTAAGGTTGATATCACTGAATATCTATGACTTTCAGAAAAAGATGATTCCTAGCCTTCTCTGACAAAGCTCTGCTTTGCACAACCGATTTTTATTATTAGATCTTCCCTGTACTCAGCTTTAGTTCCAAATATTTCAGTTATAAGCCTCAAGCAGTAAAAATGTGAAACTCCATATTGGATTGTGACAAAAGGTTTGTTATTTCTTTGAAGAAAAAGCTTTTTGTAGCGGTTCAGCAATAGGTTTTGTACTCCAAAGTGATTATCGGCTGGAACAATTAGTGAGTGTGCACTTACTAATGTCAGAGGACAGAGGCACTCACAACTGCTGTATATCTGTATATAATCAATTTGTAAACTCCTCTCTGTAAAAACAGGCAAACAAACATATGTTGTAGAGAAAGTTAGTTGAAACTTAGAGCTAAGCACTTAAACATTAAGAATAGACAGAGCAGACAAAGCTAGCAGCTGAAACGTTAATAGCTAGAGCAGACAAAGCCTATAGATTGTGACATATGAACTGTAACTGTATTACAACATACCAAATAGCTAACTACAGAATCAGCCAAAACCAGCCTAAGAGGATGTGATATTATATATGAAGATGACCACTTAACAATGGCTTAGTAACGAAACAGCAATGAAAAGCAAGAAGACCCAGACCTTAATATTACTGTTGGACACACCTATTGCATGAGGGGTGGGGAACTTAGATTTTAAGGGTATAATTGCCCAGGGATTTCTTTGTTCAGGGTCTCTCTTCAGAGGCACTCAGGTCGAGTGGTAGTGCTATTAATAAAACTTACTTTCATAAAGGAATCTATCTTGTGGCTTATGCGGAAACCTAGAGTTAAACCCTGTTGTCGTGGCTGGCATGGATAATTTCCATAACACGTACAACTACTAGACACTCCATGAAATTAAAATTCATTTAAAAAATTTATTTTGTTTGCTTGTCTTTGCTTACATACATTTTCTACTATAGTATTATCATTTTGCTAAATTATATTTCACCTGTAAATAATAGACATTTACACCTACTTACCACTTGTTTTGGATAGGAGTATTTTTAATGGAAGGAAACGAGCAACCTTCATATTTACAGAGAACAATCTTTTTTAAAGATTTAATTTTCATTTCTATATTTGAGCATTACCCTCCATTCTATTAAATCTTAGGAACACAGTGACATAGGAAAAACTTAGGTGCTGGATCTGTTCTTAACCTGAAGACTTAACATAAGTATTTAATGTTGGAGACAGTTAGTTTGATTTGACTGTACTTAATTAAGTAGGCATCACCTGATTAGGAAATTCATGTTCATGAAATAGGATTCAGATAATCACTAGTACCTTGTTTGTAGCCATTATGTGATATATCAATACTACGTGATAAAGAGCTTTAAAGATTTATAACTTTTCACTTCAATTTCTTCTGCCAAAGAAAAGCTGTTTGAGAAAGACTGGTAACTCTATTATGCCTCAGTAGCTTTGGGGGTTTTCACACTCTTTCTGTGCGTTCCTCTGTGCAATTTCTCATGGGCACTCTAACGAATGATATAATTTTTTACAAGGTAATTGGATTCCGTTGACATTTATTTTCAAGGCAGGAACACAGCTTAAAAGCAGAGCCAGGGCCAGCCACAGTGGCTGGGCAGGTGTTTTCCTGGGTACCTCCCCAGCGGCAGGACACCAGCCACCCCTCTGTTCCAGTTAGCTGTTCCGAGAAGAGCCTTGCCTGTGATAAGCCTGTTCCATCTAGGTAATTTTGGTAGTGAGTATTCTGAATGACTTGCTTTGCCAGAGCATTTAGAGGCTCTCGATACAGCCCTGGTGCCCCTGGGACTTTTCAAGTCCGTATGTAAGTATGGCTTGGCTGCGCAGAGTGACATAAATGCTAGGCTCATTCCATAAATTCTGGTGTATGAAATATAATATCACCCAAGCACTCACAAATGGAAGACAAAAACTAATTTATTGTCAGCAGTGTTAATTTTAGAATCAGCGCTTTTTTTGGTGTATTTACTAACTGGTTTGCCTCATTTTCATGTGTATTGGGTTTGCATAGCAAGGGTTTGCTGGCAGGGACCTACAGTTGTGGCTTCTGCGAGAAGCTGCTAGAAGCTTCCCCTGTGTCCGATAGAGCCAATGCCAGCCGGCTCCAAGATGGACCCACTGCTGGCCAAGGCTGAGCCCATCAGCGACGGTGGTAGCGCCTCTGGGGTAACATATTTAAGAAGGGGGAAAAAAATGGCACAACAATTGCAGCCAGGAGAGAGAAGTGAGAATATGCGAGAGGAACAACTCTGCAGATACCAAGGTCATCAAAGAAGGAGGGGGAGCAAGAGCAGACATTCCCTTGCAGCCTGTGTTAAAGATGATGGTGAGGCAGGATGTCCACCTGCAGCCCTTGGAGGACCCTATGCCAGAGCAGGAGGATGCCCGAAGGAGGCTGTGACCCCGTGGGAAACCCATGCTGGAGCTGGTCCTGAATCACAGAATCACAGGATCACAGAATCACTAAGGTTGGAAAGGACCTTCAAGATCATCAAGTATTTAACCAACCATTAACCCAATGCCACCATGTTCCCTAAACTACATCCTGAAGTGCCACATCCACACGTTTTTTGGACACCTCCAGAGGTGGTGACTCCACCACCTCCCTAGGCAGCCTGTTCCAATGTTTGACCACTCTCTCGGTAAAGAAATTTTTCCTAATATCCAGTCTAAACCTCCCCTGGCACAATTCGAGGCCATTTGCTCTTGTCCTCTCACTAGTTACTTGGGAGCAGAGACCAACACCCACGTCGCCACAACCCCCTTTCAGGTAGCTGGAGAGAGTTATGAGGTCTCCCCTCAGCCTCCTCTTCTCCAGACTGAACATCCCCAGTTCCCTCAGCCGCTCCTCATAAGACTTGTGCTCCAGACCCCTCACCAGCTTCGTTGCCCTTCTCTGGACACGCTCCAGCACCTCAACATCCTTCTTGTAGTGAGGGGCCCAAAACTGAACACAGGATTCAAGGTGCGGCCTCACCAGTGCCGAGTACAGGGGCACAATCACCTCCCTACTCCTGCTGGCCACACTATTCCTGATACAGGCCAGGATACTGTTGGCCTTGTTGGCCACCTGGGCACACTGCCGGCTCATATTCAGCCGGCTGTCAACCAGCACCCCCAGGTCCCTTTCCGCCGGGCTGGTCTCTAGCCACTCGTCCCCAAGCCTGTAGCGTTGCATGGGGTTGTTGTGGCCAAAGTGCAGGACCTGGCACTTGGCCTTATTAAACCTCATACAGTTGGCCTCGGCCCATTGATCCAGCCTGTCCAGATCCCTCTCCAGAGCCCTCCTACCCTCCAGCAGATCAACACTCCCACCCAACTTGGTGTCATCTGCAAACTTACTGAGGGAGCACTAGATCCCCTCATCCAGGTCATCAATAAAGATATTGAACAAGATCGGCCCCAGAACTGAGCCCTGGGGAACACAGCTTGTGACTGGCCACCAGCCGGATTTAATGCCATTCACCACAACTCTCTGAGCTTGGCCATCCAGCCAGTTCTTCACCCAGCGAAGAGTGCTCCTGGCTAAGCCACAAGCTGCCAGTTTCTCCAAGAGAATGTTGTGGGAGATGTGGTCAAAGGTTTTACTAAAGAGAAAAGAGCTGCAGAAACAACGTGTGGTGAACTGACTGCAACCCTGCAGCGGTCACCCTTTGCCGCTGTGGGGGAAGAGTTAGAGAAAATCGGGAGTGGAATTGAACCCAGGAAGAAGGGAGGGGTGAGGAGAAGGTGGTTTTAAGGCTTGGTTTTATTTCCCATTACCCTACTCTGATTTGATTGGTAATAAATTAGACTGATTTTCCCAAGTTGAGTCTGTTTTACCCATGACAATAACTGCTGAATGATCTCTCCCTGTCCTTATCACAACCCACAAGCCTTTGTTTGTATTTGCTTTCCCATGTCCAGCTGAGGAGGGTAGTGGTAGGGCAGCTTTGGTGGGCATCTGGCATCCAGCCAGGGTCAACCCACCACATCAGGACTGGGAGAATTAGAAAAAGGAGTAGATTCTGAAAAACTCTCTGAAACCAACACTCTGAAATAAGTTTCAAGCTTATGGATTTTATTTTTTTTTCTCTCAATAAATTTATTTTATTTAGGTTTTATTTTATTAACTTTGAGAAGTAATGGACTCTCTTTTCTGTTTCATCATTCAAGGTCAGTGGTAGGGAATTCTCAAATTAATTTTTTTGATAGATTGCAGTATTTAGATGTTTCATGTTTTTCTTACATGTCTTGATTTCAGATATGTGAGGTTGAATAAACCAACTGTCTTCAGCACATTTTCTTAATTGGTTGGTGAAACTTCATTCATAAAATGTGATGAAAGATTCTCCTTCCCCTTAGAGACTATTCATTCAGTTCTGAAATGCTTGTATTTCCTGAAAAAAATGATTCGCTAATCATTTTTTACAGCTAGTGTTTTTTCTTTTCCTCCATTTTGTTTCCCAAAACTGTCTAACAATAGGTGACAAAGGTAAAGGCAGGCAAACATCAAAAGATGTCATTCTCCCAAGTCAGATCTACTCTTTCAGTGGCCAGAATTCAGCAACAAACTAGGAAAAAAGTATTTTGTTGCAGGCCATTTATGTTAGCAAATGCTGTACGAATGAACCATGAATAGATGAGCAGGCAAGACCAGATGCGCTATTTAAATGGATTAGATGGGCCAGTTAACTATTATTAGGAGTCATTGCAATTCATTTAATTGAATCTGTTCTTTTGGCAATGATCCTGATAAGAAGACATTTAATTGCCCAGAATGCATGTGATAGGTAAGCGATTTCAGACTGAATATAATCTACTTCTAATCTATTCTGTGGTTCCCTTAATCATAAGCCATTCTTACTCTGTTTTTAAAGGTATGAATAACTTGAAAGTACTGGTTTTACCGCTTTTGTTCAACTGTGGAGTGCTCTAGCGTTGCCCAAGAGAGAGCATGAAGAGTAAGCATGTAAGGAAAGGTGTGCCACCTTGCCAGGGAAAACTTCTGTTTAACTTAGTTAAAATAATAAGGCAAACTCTTCTACAGTAAGTATTGCCTGAATAAGAATGTATTAAGAGATTTAATCAAAGACATCAGGATTCATAGGTCTCCACAGTTTAGAATTTCCTCAAACCACTGGATCTTGTGAAGCTTACCATCATGATGAATTGGAAAGTTAGTGGAAATCCTACATCTCATGGATGCCTACGGTCCAGTAAAAAGGAAAGAACTAAACATCAGTGGCAAAGAGACTTGAAATAGAGAAATGAATGCACAGTTTAAAACTGTGCTTACTGAATTGTTAATACATTTAACACTGAAGAAGTCAAAAAACACCAGCTGGTCAAAACACCTCGAGCCTGCAACTGTTTCTGGGGTCTCCTACAGACTTCATGACATCATTAACCAGTGTCTGGGTGGTGCCGTGTCCCTTCCCTGGTTCTTGTAGCCATGTCATTGGACTGTGGGAGATATAAGGGGTCAAATGGGACTCAGAAGAATAAGCACAAGGAGGGGACACATCAAGTAGAGCATGGAGGTTCATGTCCTATTGTGCTGCCTTCTAGGAAAAGAGGATTCTGAGTTTTGGTGCCTATTTTCAGGATCATATCTGTATTTTATATTCAGCTAGCATTACCTGAAGACCAAAAAAGCTGTCTACAGAAGCAATCTGCATCTGTCCTCTCTGAGCAAGGTGGACTAATTACTTGCTAATTGCTGGGGTTACCCAGCCTGTTGTCTAGCACAGTATTCTTCATTACAGGTTTTGAACCTTGTGTGGATGAGGAAGGAACAAAATCAGTTTTTTGTTTAATGTTTACATCCATTCATGTAAGACATCGCTAATCACCTGACTGCTATGCAAAAAACATGTGAGGATTTAAAAAAAAAAAAAATAAAATAATATTTTTGCTTCCTTTCAGATCACTAAATCTACAAGTAATTTATTGCTTGAATGAGCAAATAAGGTGGTAGGTATTTTCCGTGTGAACTGTTTTTGAAGCTTTTAGCCCCCCCTTTACCCAATCAAAAGAGTCCTGAAAATGAACTGACATACTACCTACAGCGTTCCTGTCACAAAAGTAACTCGTGTCCACTGGTTTGAAGGCCTGGGACTCCACAGAAATTGGTACCATGTGAAGTAAAATTCACTCTTTTTCAGGAGATCAGCAAAAGGACTTCTCAAGCTCTGTTATTTACAGATGCTCAAGCCTTCTGCTGTGTTCTGTATTCATAGATCTCAATGTGCTTTTTGGAAAGTGGGCAATTTCCAACCTGAGGGAAACAGCTTCTCCTTCAAACTTTACAGCTGGCTGTGCTAAGCCCATGTCCAAAGCAAAAATAAGCATCTGCTTCAAGAATGTATATGAGGCTGGCAACAGGAAAAAAGGAAAGAAAAGTGTAGGTTAAGTCCTGAGCCAAGCTGAGGCTCAACATGGGTATTTGTTTGTTGACTACTGACAGACTTTGTCCAGACAGAACTTTGTCAAGTAATAAACCGTTGTAGGGAAACTGTGTCCTGAATATCAGATTGTTTGCTTGCAATTGTTTGTGTACATTTACTGAGAATAACAAAGAATTTGGCCACTTTAAGTGACAACAGTAAGTTATATATGTTCACTGACACTTGATTACTTTATACTAATTGGTTTAGTAAGTACCAATTACATCCCTAAATGGTTTTCTGAATGTTACTGTATCATCTGCATTCCTCATTTCCCTTTGTATTTTGTGGTTAGAAAATGAAGCAGTAAGATCTCTCTTTCATACCTATTAGTCACCATTACATTTGCTAGTAAAATGGTGTTGGGATCACTCTGCACGGCTCGACCTTAAGGAGAAGGAGCTGCAGCATTGAGAAGCTGGTAAACAGCTAGATATCTGCACGGCTCGGCCTTGAGAAGAGGGAACTGTGGCACTGGGAAGCTGGTAAACAGCTGGACATCTGCAGGGCTCGGCCTTGAGGAGAAGGAGCTGTGGTAAACAGCTAAGAAGCAGCACTGTATAAGAAAAACAGGATGGAACCCGGACCACGTAGCAGTAAGCGCAAGTAGGAGGAGTATGATAATGCACTCTTTAGAGCTAAGCCAATGATTGTAAGACAAGTATGCATAAAGTAGAACTTAGTGTATAAATATGTGTAAGGTTTTGCAATAAAGTTGAAGCTTGCTTTATCACTCATATTGAGTCGACTGCATGCCTTCCCTCGCTCGTCGCAAGTGGCGCCCGAACAGGGACCCCCATCCTTGTTTTTCACCGGACAGCGAGATCGGAGAAGCACTGGTAGCAGCGACCAGGGAGCAGAAGATTGGCGGACGCTGCCGCGGCGCGCCTGATCCGTGCTTGAACCCAGGATAATTAAGAAGGGGTTCGCCGTCCGAAAGAAGGCTACCCAAGGGAAAAGGCTGCAAAAATAATTGACCGGATAATTAAGAAGGTCAACGTAGCGCGCAATGGAAATAGAGGTAGCATTCGAAATCTTAAAATGCTTTTTAGAAAAGCGGGGAGTAAGCCAATTAAAAGAACTGGCTGGGTTAATTGCGTTAGGGAAAGCGAAAGGGTTTTTTAAAGACCCTGAAAGTATGTTTGAAGTAGACGAGTGGCGTTCTTATGGAGATTGTTTGTGGGATCTAGTAATCGATGATGAAAAATCAGCAAAAAATTAATGAAATCTTGGACAGGTGTTATTCGTTGCATGAAAAGATATAAAACTGAAAAGCGAATAGCACAGGCAACAAAGACAGTATAAAATCTACGACGCTCTAGAGGTTGATCCTAGAGACATTAAAAGAACTAAAGGCAGAATGCATCGCATGAAGAAGGGGCGATGGTCAGACTCCTGCTGCATATGCTCTCTAAGAGAGGACTGAAATATGATGAATATACACTTAGAAGGCTTCTAATTTGGTGCCAAAAAGGGTACCCCCCCAATGCGTCTGTGGCGTTTAAGGCAGAGACGTGGGAGGAGATAGGAAAAATGTTATAGGAACATATTGGGAATGGAGATAAAACCACCGCAGAGTTAGTGACGACATGGAAGTTGATGTTAAACACATTAAAAGCCTTAAAGGCAGAGAGAAAAGCTGCAGCTGATATGGAGGAGGCTGTTAAACCACCTTCAACCAATCCCTTTTTAACTGAGTCAGAGGGTCCAGGACCTTCAGCGACTCCGACTGCACCTCCTGAGGTGCCAGATGCACCGAGTAAACCGGCTGCATAGATAAGTCAGAGAAACAGATCTACGATGATGTATGTCAGGGCAAGACGGGACAACGTTGCCCAGAACAATGTACTCAGTGTTCCCCTGTGTGCCCATGTGAAAGATCAATGGGGCGAGTCTTGAAAGGAGATGGGCAAGCAGTGGAGCTAGCAACAACGTGGCAATTGCTATTGGAGACTGTTTTGAAGAGCCAGGGGCTAGCAGCAGACTCTGCAACAGCTTTTGAGTTACCTACCTGGGAGAAAGCAGGGAAATTGGTGTTTGAGGCAGCCTCTAAAGAGGATCATACGGCTGCGAAAGTGTTAACAACCTGGCGATTAGTCAGAGGCTCTATAAAGACGATAAAATCAGAGCGGACGGTGGCAGCAGCTGCCGCTGCCACAGCCTTGGGAGAGAAGGGAGGCCGAGCTGGGGATGGTGAGAACGAGCAACCCCCGCCCGCCCCCCCCACCCCCCCCGCCCCCCCCCGCTAACGCAACCAACGGAGGTGGCGAGTCCTCCTTGGCCCCCGCCTCCTGACCCGTGCCGCAACAGGAGGGGGCTGCCTGGGATGATCCTTCCCCCAAGTCAAGATACGACCCTGCCCAACATTGGCGAGGCATGAGACAAGAGACTTTGGCAGAGAGGGAGGGGACGGAGTGAAGCAGGTACCGGCCAGGTCGGTACGGCTGGCAGTAAGACCTGAAGATCTTGTCACACGTCCCACGGACGCAGTCAACTCCGTCGTACCACCAGCTGATGCTTTCACTCTTTTGTATGCAGAATGACGGCTCGTTGACTGTCTCAGCGGCACTCCCCGGACGGTCAAGAGCAGGAACTTCAATATGCCATATTTGTAAAACGGTGTTGTGGGTTTGTTCTATGTCGTTGTAATTATTGTCACAAATGTATCATTTCTTTTGCAGGGAATCGAAGAGTATATTTCAATTGCTTTTTTACCATTCCCTTAGCAGCTGAAGATGCAGAGAAGTTTGCCTTTACGGTACCATCGGTAAATAAAGGAGAGCTAGCAAAAAGTATCATTGGGTAGTGTTACCACAAGGAATGCAAAATTCACCTACGATGTGTCAGACATTTGTGGCATGGGCTCTAGAACCCGTGTGGAAAAAGTATCCAGATTTAATAATGTATCATTATATAGTTGATATATTAATAGCAGGGACACAATTGAATGCAGACCACATTTTACAGCACTTAGAGCACTATTTAGGAAAACGGGGTTTAAAAATAGCACCAAAAAAAAAAAAAAAAAAAAAAAGGGCAAAAGAAGGGACCATGGCAATATTTGAGCTGGATTATTACCAGGGCAAGCGGTCCACCCACAAAAAATAAAGATTAAGGCGAAAATAGAAAATCTTTCTGATGTCCAAAAATTAATGGGGGATATACAGTGGGTTCGCAATATTTGCGGAATTACTAATGATGATCTAAGGCCATTGATGCCACTCCTGGAGTCTTCGGTGGAGGCTCCAGAGCGACGTCAACTGAATGAGGATCAACACCAAGCTTTGCAGAAAATTACTGAGAAGATAGCCAGGTCACAGGATGTAAACCCCACGTTAGCCATTTTTCAGAATGCTACCAATTGGTGTAATTATACAACGAGCAACATCTCACGCTCTACTATTGTCCCAATGAGACTCCCTAAAGGAATATTCTTGATTTGTGGTGATCGTGCATGGCAAGGTGTTCCCTCCCGTTTGAGAGGTGGTCCTTACACATTGGGGCACCTAACATTGTTAACTCCCAACACTTCTATGATATTGAACCTTACCCGACGGCATAGAATAAGATGACAGATTTGAAAATATCAGGAAGAGTGCAATGACCAACTGGATTTTTGGACTGCGGACAAAACCATACTAACCTCTTTCCTTGCCCCTGGGGTCGCTGCTGCCCAAGGCTTAACCACTTTAAATAAATTGGGATGTTGGCTAGCGAAACAAACCAATGCTACTTCTGCAACACTCAGTGCTTTGTTAATGGAAACTGACTCAATAAGGCATGCGACATTGCAAAATAGGGCAGCTATCGACTTCCTACTTTTGGCCCAAGGGCACGGGTGTGAGGAGTTTGATGGCATGTGTTGTATGAATTTAACAGATACATCGCAGTCGGTAACTCAACAATTACAAAAACTGAAGGACTTAACGGACAGGTTACAGACAAGTTCACTAAACCTCGAATCATAGCTGTCAAGTTTGGGCCTAAGTGGATGGTTACAAGACTTAATAAAAGGGGCAGTTGTTATAGTACTTGTTATCTTAATACTAATGCTTATTGTACCATGTTTATTGCATTGTCTACAAGGAATGGTTCAAAAGGTAGTAAAGAATGCTTGGCTAGCTAATAACTCAAACAAGTATCTTATACACCCAATGAATGAGCTTTGTTAGATAATCACGCTCAAAACAAAAAGGGGGAGAGGCTACCACATTACCCTAAGAACGTTTGAATAAAGCCTTATATGTGTTAAATTATTTGCGGAAGGAGAAAGGACCTTTTCAACTGCTAACCAGGGGACGAGGTTGACGGTGGTGGCTGTTTAAAACCATGGGTAAAACCATGGGTAATCCACTTTGCAGGTGCCTCGAAGTGGGTGAGGCCATGGGTGGGGCAGTCGCCATCGTCATCGTTGGACACATCATGACACTATCAGGTGTCATCACAATCTGGATGCCACCTCAGTCAAAAGAAAATGTAGGGGTAAATCACACTGAAATTTGCAGTATCATGAGATGAACGTGGAAAGCTTTTGAGGCAAAGCGTTCTATAACTACAAATGCTTTGGTAAGATATAATATTGGTCTTCGTAGCCTTATACAAGTACCTTTTTTCTATCACTAGGAGTAGTTTATATCACTAGAAGTAGTACAGCTAGAATTGTTTTGCTTTGTAATATTCTGCTATTGACTTAAGCATAAGTTGATATGTGACTGCTGAGTTATGAAAAAATGCCGTGTGAACAAAGCCTACGAACCAATAGACAGGATGGCTGTGGCGTGTGCAGCACGTCTGGCCAGCGGGCGCATACGCCATAGGCTCCCTGTGTTAAAAGGTGACAACTGAGGTGAGTTCCGACACTCGCTGGCCACGTGTGTCGAAACTCGTTCCTCTACAAATGTGTAATACCGGGATTTCCTGAAGGGCAGTGGGCCGGTGTACGGCAAGGCCACCGTTGCCTCCGTGGGGACGCCCACGTAAAGCTGGCACCTACCAACTGCTGGGCTGAGTTCGCGGCACAGGACGATAGAAGAATGTACAGAGGGTCCATCTTCCTCACAGTCCTTGGGTTGCAAATGATCCATCAGGTTTTGTTTATACAAAAACAAAAAGGGGGAGATGTTGGGATCACTCTGCACGGCTCGACCTTAAGGAGAAGGAGCTGCAGCATTGAGAAGCTGGTAAACAGCTAGATATCTGCACGGCTCGGCCTTGAGAAGAGGGAGCTGTGGCACTGGGAAGCTGGTAAACAGCTGGACATCTGCAGGGCTCGGCCTTGAGGAGAAGGAGCTGTGGTAAACAGCTAAGAAGCAGCACTGTATAAGAAAAACAGGATGGAACCCGGACCACGTAGCAGTAAGCGCAAGTAGGAGGAGTATGATAATGCACTCTTTAGAGCTAAGCCAATGATTGTAAGACAAGTATGCATAAAGTAGAACTTAGTGTATAAATATGTGTAAGGTTTTGCAATAAAGTTGAAGCTTGCTTTATCACTCATATTGAGTCGACTGCATGCCTTCCCTCGCTCGTCGCAAAATGGTATTTCAGATGTAATGATATTTGCAGAGGTATTTAGACTGAAGTTCCCAACATTCATTCTAAATGTTAACCCATTATATTACTCTAGGTAGAAGCACATGGAGAAAAACCATGAAGAAGAAAAATCATCAGATGAAGTTATGGTGTTTATACATTTTTCTAGTATCCAAATGTAACATTGACTGACTAATTAACAGAATTTTAAAAGCTTTATAATGACTTTAGCTATTGATAGAGCCTAATTCAACTCTGGAGCCATTTAGTAATGCATCACATTAGTGGTTCGTCAGAATAGAAGTGGTCCTGTTGGTATTACTATAGATGTTTGGTTCATTTTTTGTGCTGAAGAATAATATTTTGTTGGAACTAAAAGTCTTGCAGGAATACACTTGCAGGAATCCAATGAAAATACAGATTGTTTCAAAAAGAAATGCAAAAACAAATCGTTTGTTTTTAAACTGACATTTGGAAATGAAATGACAATCTTAATCTGCTTCGGATGGAGCTTTGCTTCATATTAGATAAAAATAAAGCAAAACAAAAACAATATTTTGTTTCAAAATGTTGATATGAAATGACAATGATCAAGTCTAGACTACTCGTACCCATATTCTGTTAAACTTGATGTACTAAAATACCCAATGTCCTCCTTGACTGTTTTGGAAAACACTATAGATGTTTAACATCCACAAACAGCTGAAAAGGAACAGCATTTTGCTTGTGCAAGTAAGTATTAAATATATGTATATATATCTGGAAACAATATGTACCTCTTCTGCATATGATAAGGCAGATGAGGTTAGCTGTGAGTGAACTTGTTTGAACTCCCACAGGAGTCTAGCTGCAGTAGAATTGAACACCATGTGAATTAATTTATCCTGGTTTCAGGCTGCTTGGCTGCTTTTGGCACTCACGCTTGTGTATTTATGGCTGGCCTGAGGATGTACATGCTGCATGACAGCACAGGCATATATCCTTATTCAGTGTTTAAACATAGGAGTAGTTGTTACTCTCAAATGTCAGCTGGTTATCTCTTAGAGAAGCTGTCATGGGGATTGCATGGCATGGATTTACATTACTACCTTAAAATAATATATGATTTCTGTAGATTAAAGGACACTGTCAAGTTAAATAAACATCACATTTCAAATGTTATGTCTTTATTCTTAATGTGCTTTGAATTGAAAAAATTTAATTTGTTTTCTATTTGTGTTACTCTCTCTGCTACCACACTTTGCTTTTATGTTAAGCTCTAGTCCTTTGCCTGTAAAAATGTGATTTCTCTTTGCTTTTAAATGAAAGTGTTTTAGATTTCTGAATAAACAGTTAACAAAAACATAGAGTGTTTGACAGGGAGAATGTAATTTCATTTCAAAAACTTCACTTCAGGAAGACCCACTGCATTTTCTTTTTTTAAAGAAAATCTGACATTCCATCTCAGTGTAACTGAAGTCTTGCAGTCTATTGTTATTATTAATTTTTTTGTATGGTGAAAGCACCTGAGCTACCAATGAGAACTGACACCCCCATCACGCTAGACGCAAGGACTTCACTAGACTTATTTCCAGCCCATGAAGAATGCATGCAATGAGTTACATACTAACCACCAGATGCATATTAAAGGGAGTGATTATTCAGATGGACTACGTACACCTGTGACATAGAACTGTGAAGAGAGGAAAAAGGAACCTTCCTTATGTACATGCACAGTCTCAGGAGATGATCTGATGCTAAAAGTAAATTTATATTTTGAGGCTCTACTGCCTGAGCCAGGGATCTCATAGAGTACGTATACATAAAACACAGTGCCATGTGAATGTACCTGAGAGTGTTTTATGTGCTGTAATATCTCCTTGCACCATGTAACTTGGTTCTAGAGGTGATATAGTCACATTAGTACTGCACCATGGGCAGCTTGATTAGCTGTGCCAGTGAAAGGCTCTTGAATAGATGTAGATGGAGCTGCATTGCAGAGTAGACTTAGTCTAGGTTGTTGTATTTAGTAAAGAATTTAAGGAAAGATTAATGGGGAAAAATTCCATGCTGTATTTGCAGCAGAATGGAAAGAGTCTTTAAAATGCTTTATGCCCCTTCTGTGTTGAATAACTCCAACATTTGGAGCTGTAACTATGTGGAAATCCAATGACAATTAACTACAAATACCCTCTCCCTTTCTCTTTTAAAGAAACTGTGGCATTTCTTGGGTCTGTGATAAAAATCACTTGTCATAGTACTTCCTACACTACTTATAAGTCCTCCCCATATTTTTCTTTGGCTTTGGTCTTTGAAGCTTCTAAAACATGCATCAGGGGAGGAATAATCTCTTTTCGATTGTTTCCAAAAGGATGATGCAACTGAAAATTACTGGAATTGAAGGGGAGAAAAAATTGATATAATAAAAAAAGAAGGCAAAAAAGTCTAAAATTAAAATGTACTGAAGCAGATTTGATATAGCACATAGCAAACTTGAGCTAAATGGACTGTTGCCAGAGCTGGATATTACTTTCTTTAGAATAAGGAGAATCTATTTTGAATTCTATGATCAAGCTGGCATAACTCATAACTCATCATAATGTTAAAAACAACAACAAGCTTAGTGCAAGATAGCAGTGCAGCTACTGGTGATGCCTACTAACGTTATTATCAGAGAGATGGTCTGTTTGGCAAACTGGGCATAGAATAAGTACTTGCAAAACCTAAGGTCTGTGATGAGCCCTGCTATTCATTTTCTTGATGATCCTGAGTGTGGCACTCCTTGGCTGCTTCTCATGCCTGTTTTTATGTCTTAGTTGTATAGGTAGTAAACTCTTTGGAACAGTGCCTATGTCTTATTTTCCAGCAAGCTAAGTGAGACCCTTGGTTTGTCCTCTGTCTCCGTCAATCCAAATTTCAAAATCCCAGCCTGATTTGCCCCTCTGCAAACATGTTCATGCCTTCCCAACTCTTTGGGATCCTGCCTTTTCCTCCCATCTGTTCTCTACTTCAAGAGCTGCAGTGATCTTAAAGCCAGCAATATCAGGACCATGTTTCTGATCTCCCGGGAAGATATAGTGCTGCGCTAGTCTGGCTTGTGTCATTGCCAAGTACTTTGGTGTTTGAAGACATATTTTGATGACTTTCTTGAATACATATTTGTTTCCAGAACTGAACAAGTCAGAGCCTTTCTCAGTCACATAAATCAACAAGAAATCAATGAAAAGAAAGTCTTTAAAGAGAACACTCAGGTCTGACCAGGCTACTTTTCCCAAAGTGAAATTTTGTGCCTAAACTGTAGAGTTGAACAGATTTATGACAGCTCTGAAACAAAGACAACCAATTTCCAAGGAAGTTTGTAATTATACAATGTTTAACAAAATGTGGGGTTTTCAAATATTTTTAAAATCAGTAAGATTCTAACATTTCTATTGCATCACACTGTTACAAAAAGGCTAACTAGTGTAGCAGATTTGTAGGATTTTTCTGTGAAGGGAAGAGTGAATTTCTCTTTCTGACTAAATACCATCTGAAAAAAAGATTGTAGAAATCCTTGGTTTTCTAACTGAAAAAAATTCAAACTCATAATAAACTTCTATTAAAGGACTTTATCAGCTAAGCTTTTGTTTTCCAGTTAATGCAATGAAATATTCTTTAAAACCCCAACAGCGATTAGCTTGATCTTTGAGAAAAAAATTTTAGAAAGAATTTTGGATTTAATAACCTGTATAATGAAGCCTGTAATATCCCTACCATATCGTATATCTCTCCCAACATTCTGTTAAAACAAGATATAAACTAGGAGGTTTTGTTTGCTCATTTGTTTAGGAAAAAGGGTCATTTTCTGCTGGACTTAATGGCAGATTAATGGTAAGGTTCAGAGAAGAGAAAAAGAAATTATTTACATGAGACCTCTTTACAAGTGCTAGTACTAGAGACCTTAATCTAAGGGGTTTATATTAATGGGATGTCATATGCAGTAAGGAATAAAACACATACTTAATGTGGGTAAAAGTACTGAAATAAAATAGAATGAGGATTAGATCGAGCTTGCAATTTTTTTTTTTTTTTTTTTCTGGTGATAGCTAAGTTTGCAAAGTACTTGAGGAAAACAGGATTAGGTCATAAGGATTTAGACTAGCTACAGGTAAATGCTTGCAAATGAACTTTTTCAGTTTCAGTAACTTTTAAAGGATTAATTTATATTTAATTGACGTACTTAACATATGCATAAATGTACAGATGCATGCATGATTAAAACATGAAAATATAGCCGAGAAGATGATAGGCCAGTTTACTTAAATAATATAAACTAAATTCCTTTGAAAAAGGACAAAAAATTTGATATTTTGTTTTTAAAAAAACTCCTAAAATAATTGGGTTAAGTGGGTTTATTTTCCCCAAGAAAATTTAGCCAAGTATTTCTCAGTGAAGATAACTAAGAGGCAACAAAACCCCTTTAGCTAATAACGTTGTCCACTGCAGAGAGTTCTTGAATTCTAGATGTGGTTTTAAAACTAAGGTCCAGATGCTGATTAAGGACCAGAATCCCTGGCTGAGTTTCTGATTAACATTTTGAACACGGAGTGAAATACTCAGTCTCTTCATAATCACAAAATATAGGCTTTAGAGAATAAAAATGCCTTTGAGTGATCTATTCTATGTCTTTGTGAGAGCAAGATTATCTTTTTAAGATGGCAATTACAAGGGTTTTTCTAAATTGAATTCTGAGTGTTCCCATTGGTAGGTTGCAAACTGTTTCTCTTGGAAAAATATTCCATGGCCTAAATGATCTTCTTTCTGGAAAATCTTGGCAAGTCATTGATGACCACACATATCTGTCTTTTTCTCTCCTATGTTCACTCCCTTTACATTTACATTTACCTTTACATTCATTTTCAAATTTTAAGGTGAGTGAAAAAAAAAAAGACCTAAAAACCATACAGAGTTTACAAAACATTCCTGGAACTCAACATTCTTATTTTAGCAGTTCAATGAGTTTAACCTGACAAAGAGAATGGTAAAAAGGAGCTTATTAAAAGTTTATAAAATATAAAGAAAAGCTTTGGGTTATTAGTGAAATATGTAAATGAGCAAGGACATAATGAAATCAAAAGTTAGATGTAGAGGTTAGAGAAAATCTATTTTGAAATACAACAAAACATTTTGTCATCAAATGTTTAACCAACGGTACAGCTAAATGTGAGGGGAATGATGTGTTTATCATGATTTAGAGTCCTTAAACTTCTCTGGAAGTCTCGCTCAAAATTAGTTCAAATCTATTGGTCTTGTGCTAACTTATGTCATAAAATCATTTCTTCCACTGCAATCACATTTGTTACTTATAAGCTCGTTTGTGCAGGTGGCTGGATAAGATGATTCTGGTCATCTGTGTGGACCTTAAAATGTGTAAACGTTAATTTTTTTTTTAACAATCCATTTTTACACCACTTGCAATAATCCTTATCCATTCTTCTTACTCATTCCTAAATCATATGTTCCCTCAATGGGAACATATATATAAATATATATGATCTAATTCAAGAATATATAACATAAAACATGTTTTACAAAATATCATTAAAACATGTGTTATGAAACATGTTATTAAATGTTATGTTAACATATTTCAATAACATTAATGTTGTTAATGTTACGAAACACATTATTAAAACAATGTGTTATGTAATAAATGCATTTATTATATAATAAATAATTATATCACCATTATATAATAGAAACATGCATTATGTCATTAAAATGTGTTAAATATTCTATACACACTTTATGCCCTCGGAAATCAACTCCCACAGTCCTCATACTGTTTTCCCACTGCAGCTCTTGATTACTTTATATAAAATGTCTATATAAAGTGACAGAACACTGTTCATGCTTGACTGTGAAGATAATTTTCCAATATATAATCCATACACCTTCATAAGTTTTTTATTTGCTCTCCCAAATTTTTTCCCAACAGTCACTAGTGGCTAGAGTAGAGACACAAGGGCAGACAGAGCTGGCCCTTGCAAATTCTCATATGGGAAAGTACTAAACTGGAAGATGTACGATGCTCTTTTTAGAGTTTGCTAATCTAAATGAGCCTCAGCACATACTGAAATGGAGTCCATCCAGTACCACAAGATATTTGTGATACTTCTGCCTGTAGAGTACTACCTCTGTAGTATACATTTTTGCTGCTGTATTGCTCTAAAACCACACCACATGCTGCAGAGCTTTACCAGCTCTACTTGACTCCAAGGCATATTTGGCCAAGCTGCTTTTTTGTATTCTGTCGTCTTCTTGCTAGAAATCTGTTTAATATAATTGGGATTTCTGGGGATGGATTCTTTGGGTTTTTTTGTTCTTTGTTCTTTGGATTTAATTTTCTTTTTTACAAAATTGCTTTTATTTTTAAACACAACATCCAATGATTATTTTTTTTCTCTTTATTACAATTGTTATAATTCCTACTATTCTGTATCTTATTTACCTTGTTACTCTGTATTAATCATTTTCTGGATCAGAGCACAGTGTAACATCATGGTAACAAAACATTCAGTGCTTATAGAAATAACAAAACAAGCTGGAACCAGAGCCAATTTATAATTCACTGTTGATATTGTATGTTGATTCATACGCTTTATTTACAGTTCTCCAGCTATTTCCCAGTCCATCTGATACATCCAGCGTAGCTGTAACCAAAATGAAGACCTTCTAAAATGACTCAATATAAAAATGAATGTTTTCAGAAGAGCTGAGAGAACCTTTCACTCCTTAACAAATTTTAAAAGCCCAAACTTGCATACGAATGAAGAAAAATTCATTCAAATGTTTTTGAACATTTGACTCATAGAAGGAGACACCATTTTACATTGAGAGTGTAATAATGTAATAATCTTTAGTAAAATAACGCATTTATTTGTTTGTTTAAAAAGCAAATTTCCTAGTTCGGTATAGGGTCAAAACTATACATTCAAATAAAATCTGCGACCAAACTTAAATTATCACATATCTAAACTCTAATAAAAATTGTTTCCAATTGTTAAATTTTCATCTGCTCTGAAATCTCTTCTTAATATTCTGCTAGTCAATTTCCCGATGTTACTCTTGAATTTAAATGTGTCAAGGAACTACTTCTAATACATTAAGTACACTGTATTTTTTAAATATGCAATTTTACTCTTTTGTTTGTGTGAAGAAATATGTGAATTCTAGCTTCAATAACTACATTTGTCCTATCTTTATTTCCCTTGAGTTTACTAGGTACATTATACTTTCCTGATTGCCTTAATTTAACATAAGAGGCCATATAATCTATAAAGAACCCCAATATACATCCACAGAAACAGCATATTTTTTAATACATATAGACAATATATTGCATTTTACTTTTGCATTTTATGATGTTGCACCCATGACCACATTGGCTTTTACATTAGGTATAATAGTCAATACATACACTACCTGTATATTTTTTCTTTTTTTATTCTGGTCTGTCATAAAGGGTTCAGAGATACTCAGAATACAGACCTTTTTTACCATGTACCATCATTACAATTTTTGTTCTTTGTTGCTTTCCACTTTTCCAGTTGTTCCCTCTGTCCCCATTAAGTTTGTTTTACTTGGAAATTCAGTACAAGGTACACTATGAAAACTTCATACTATGCAATGTTTGCAATTTGATGTCAAAGACCATTATACCTGTCACAGAGCAAGTGTTACAAATCTTTTTATGGGGCTCCTGATATGCAGATTCCCAGCTATGTCCTCCAACACATAGTTTTGCTGCTTATTTTTGGGATGCCAAGCTCAAGATTTTCTTCTCAAAAATCTTCTCAAAAAGAAATCTAAAAGTATAAAGGTTAGTTGTTTTCACTATGTTCTTTTAGCAGGGAGGTTTCATAAAGTCTCTGACACGTAGCTGTATTTTGTTTTTCATTCTCTGTGCGCTGTTGAGAAAGACCAGGTAAAAGTGAGAACCTTTGAGTGCACCTTGAAGATGCAAGCTGCTATCCAGTATTTCTGCTTCTTTCCAATGGTGCCAGTGTTCTCTGAGAACATGATGTAAAAACCAGCTCAAAATACAAATGAGTAGGTGCATTTGATGTATACTTATCCAAAATTTCATTTGAAATTTGGTGTTTAGGAAAGCTGACATACAATAAATATGCAAACTTTTTAAAGCTTCTAGGAAAGCATTGATAATTTGTAGGACAATGAGTGTGTTAATTAGACACTGGGCTGTTGACAGCACTATAAAATTGACTGCCATGCAGACATGTTCCACATGCAGCATACTCAGTGGTGTCAGTACCAATGTAGTATTCCTCCTGGCAAAAGTGAACTTGAACAGTATGTGTTTTATGTAGACATAATCACAGAAGGTCCTGTTTCCGTCAACTCTACCTGGAAGTCATACAGATGTTAACTGACAGAAGGGAATTCTGCAACATTAAATATGAAAGACTCCTTCAAGAGAAAATAGACAAATACCATTAAGTTAAGTTTCAGCTCCAAGCATGTGTGCAGTCACTTGAAGGCAGCATCTGCTCTCCGTATCAGTGACTTCAATTTTCTAATAATTAATGTCATTTCTGTAGGCTCCAGTATAAACTCATCATAAGAACAGCTCCATCCTAAGCAGGTGATTGTCATCCATGTTAACTGGGGAATTTTCAGTGATATGAGATTTTCTAACGCTTAAATGAGAGATGACAAAACATCCAATCCAAGAGAAACAAATGCATATCATCATGGTATAGGTTGCTAAGCTAATCACTCTAGAGAAAACTTATATCCACTCCAGATGCTTATCTGCTTCTTGCTTTTATGGGAGAGAGTGATGATATTTTGTCAGCAAGGGTATTTTTGTCTAAATTATGGAAGGTATTTTTGAATTATAGTCTTTCTTTTCCTCATAGTAATGACAGTAGGGTTGCCTTATTCTGCTCATTGGGGTGTAAATGGATGTAACAATTGAAGCGATACTCAAACTCTTATCTTTCTTTGTTTCATTCATAATAATCTGTTATGGAAGTGAAATATAAGACCTGCTGAATGGACTCAGCTAATAGATATTTTCCTAATAGATCATTTCATTTCTTGAAGCACTCAGATTTCATCCAAGAAAAAAATATATGTAGCAAAATGTCATAGGCAAAATGTTTCCTATTGCAGTTTCAGCACTAAGGAATAGGGAGGCTGCTTCTGCTATAACGAAATCTCATTTCTAAACAACAATGAAAAGCCATTTTCACAAGTATCGTCATTATTAGTAAACGCTAGAACCTAGATGTATTAAAGTCCAGCTTTGTTGTGAGAACTTATTATTTGTTACAGAATTCTGGAGATTGGACAAAAATATTTGCCTGAAAATAGGGGTTAAAATAGTTCATTCTTATAGACTAAAGAGCTGTATTCTTCAGTAGGTATATTTTGCATTGCCGTTTGTTTTGATTGGGTATGACAATATGCAAAATAGTAATGGGATCAAAACTGCTACCTGCCTTTCTAGTATCTAAATGCATATAAATATTTTGACATGAGGAGTTGAGATTTTTAAATGCTAAGCACTACAGCAAAATGGATTAGCCTTTACTAAGGGGAGCTTCAAATTGACAGAGCCAGGGGGTTAATGGAAAGCACTGTGTCACATTTCCCGATTTACCCTTTCACTATCTTGTCCAAAACACCTGGGTAATGTGCTACTCATAAATTATAATTCAATAAGCATACTTCAAGCTTCAACCCTTATTCTTTTCAAAAGTTTCAAATAAACTGTATGGAAGTGCTGGCTATGTGGAAAAGTAGTCTGCTTTTGTTAGTGTTATAGAAATACCTTATGGTCAGAATGAACATAAGGTTGATAGATCAGCCTTTTTGATAACTTCAGAGTACTTGAAGGTCTAGAGATACTGTAACATTTTCACAATGGGCTCATGGGAACAGTTGTATTAATTTTAAATAAGTTCTTTATATCTGTCATAGTTTGCTGGAAACACAGAAACGTTTTCTGTGAGATTGTTTGAAAAATATAGTAAGGTTTATTATTTCCATTAACACTTAGGCTTTACAAAAACACATGTGGCATAATTCCTAGGTGATGAATGTCTAATTTAGCTTACACCCTGGGGACTGTTCAGTCTGGAGAAGAGGAGGCTGAGGGGAGACCTTAAGGCTCTCTACAACTACCTGAAAGGGGGTTGTGGTGAGGTGGGTGTTGGTCTCTTCTCCCAAGTAACTAGTGATAGGACGAGAAGAAATGCCTCAAGTTGCGACAGGGGAGGTTTAGACTACATATTAGGAAAAATTTCTCTACCAAAAGAGTGGTCAAACATTGGAACAGGCTGCCCAGGGTAGCAGTGGAGTCACCATCACTGAAGTATTCAAAACATGTGTAGACGTGGTCCTTCAGGACATGGTTTAGTGGGCATGGTGGTGTTGGGTTGGTGGTTGGACCTGCTGATATTAAAGGTCTTTTGCAACCTAAATGATTCTGTGATTCTGTAATTCTGCAAGTCGTTGAGCAATTACTATGAGTGAAATCACTTGCCATTCCCATCTTGACATGTGATGTTACTCAGAACCTTTAATACAAGGTTTTTATCTGGTTATTTGGTATTAATATATAGTACACAGAATTTATATATAGTATTTCCTACTGCTCTTTCACTTTCTTTCTTGTCTCTTGATAGATTTTAAAAAGTCAATCAATATCACTGTTTTACTTTCTGATTTTCTGTCATTCTGCTCCTTTCTAAAATGAATGTCAGGATGTTTTTCTTCTGTGTTGGACTTTCTACCCTTTCTCAATTTCCTCTGCAGTTCTTCCAAGAAAAAAATCAAACTATTTTCTTGATGATGAAATCACTATATCTGCTCTGCCTCTTCAAAGAGCTTTGCAGTACTGAATGTATCTGTTGTGGTTTAACCTGGCAGGTAACTAAAACAACCCCATAGCCATTCACTCACTCCCCCCGACCCCCGCCCAGGTGGAATGGGGGAAAATATTGGAAAAAAAGGTAGAACTTGTGGGTTGAGATAAAGACAGTTTAAGAGGACAAGAAAAAAAGAGAAAAATAATAATGATAATAAGAATGATAAAAGAATATACAAAGTAAGTAATGCACAGCACCATCACTCATCTGCTGAACGATGTTGAGTTAGTTCCCGAGCCACGGTGCCTCCCTGGCCAAATCCCCCAGCTTTATATACTGAGCATGATGTCATATGGTAGGGAATATCCCTTTGTCCAGCCTGGGTCAGCTGTCCTGGCTGTGGCCCCTCCCAGCTTCCCGTGCACCCCCAGCCTTCTCACTGGCAGCCCAGCACGAGAAGCTGGACTGTCCTTGACTGCTTAGCAACAGCTCAAAACATCAGCACGTTATCAACGTTATTTTCACCCCAAATCCAAAACACAGCACTATACCAGAGATCAGGAAGAAAATTAACTCTACTTCAGCCAAAACCAGGACAGTACCCCTGAAAAGACACACCAAACAAAGAGCTTTTAAGAAGTGAATTTAATAGTAGACATGAGGAATGCTGACAATCTCAATCCCAATGAAAATAATGTGATTTTGGTCATTAATTTTCTTTAAGGACACTATTTCTCCCTGGAAAACAAAAAGTTCTGATCCAATACCCATCAATGGAAGAAGCTGCATTGATTGTGTTCAAAATGAAAGAGGACTTCAAGGTTTCAGCTGCTGCTCACAAAGATGTCTAAATCCAAAGGTTTGTTTTACAGCGGAATTTTTGTTTCAAATTTTTCATTATTTTTGTATTTTATTTTCATACAAAGGTGATGCTTATTTTTTCTGGTTTTTTCATTATTAGTGTATCATATATCAGGCAACATCATGCTATTAATAGATTCCAACAGCATCCATGTCACGATATTACTTCTTGAACAGCCTTGTTTTATGTTCTGATTACACTCCTGCTGTAATGCTTCCTTTTGTACATATCAGCTTGAGAGCTCAGCAGTTCACTTATGCATGAAGGTTGCTGAGCTAACAGAAAAGGCTAAAACCAGGGAACATAGCACAGGTTAAAAGAAAAGCTAGGATGCCCTCAGTATCGGTGCCTATGAACTTCCTCCAGCCTGTAATATTTAGTAATTTAAAAGTTGTGTAGTATGATAGCTTTAGTTAGTTTAAATGTGTCTTATTATGACTGAACATGAATTTTTTCTCAGTATACTGCAGCAAACCCTTCCCTTTGTGTATATATTGCATACAGATTTTATGGCTATATGCTGTAAGTTTCCACCATTAGGTATAGAATAAGAATCCCCTCATCAAAGAGCTTTCCTATATCAATTTTTATGATTGATTTTAGAGATAAATCCTTCATGGTGATGTGGAAAGTGGGAACACCTCACCCTGTTTACAAGGAAGGTTCAGTATATTTGGTGAAGATACGGAACTGCACCAGGGACTCAAACTCTGTGATGGTGCAGATGATACCAGCATATGCTCTAGATACCTAAAGACATTAAATAAAACTAGACTGAATTTTGCATTTTTCTACCTTGAGTAGTGACCTACTTTCTCTTCCGTTTAGCTTATAAGAGCTCATAGCTCATATTCTGTCTTAGACTTTATTATATTTATAATAATGATATTGAAAGCTTTATCAGACACTGTGTAAAATCTTTTTGTAGTGTTTCATATTTATGAAAACAGAGCAGTGGCTTTTCTCAGGTATCTTAGGATTTTTGTAGAGCAATCAGCTCTGGTAGTTCTGTTTTGTAATCTCTTTAACTTCAACTTCTTTTATTTTTTCTTTAATCTTTTTCTGTCACTGGAACATTTCATTACATAAAATTTAAGTTGCACACTTATGTTTACTGTACAGTACACATCAGCTTTTATTTGGCTTCTTACACCTTACTATATTTTTTTTGATGTTATGTAGGAAATCCTTGTTTATTTTTTTAAAACACTTTTAAAGATTTTTCTAACTCAATCTTCATGGGATTTTAAAGAACATTTTAACTAAAGCAAACAGATCTCATATTTCACTTTTTTTTTTCCCCCAATTATGACCAGTGTGACCTGTTTTTTAAAGGAGAATGGTGAATAGATTGAGGCTATGATTGAGAAACCTTCATCCTTACCCTGTGGAGACACACAGTACTCCACCAGATCACTCTGATATTTTTCTGGAGTACTGGAGAAAAGTAATTTTTTTGTAAAGAAGAATTTCTGAGCCTACAGAGACATACATAATTCAGAAAGGAGCTGGTGACCACAGCTTTTTTATAGATTCTCAGTAACAAGATAAATACAAAGGTAATTTTTTGAACTTAATCTTAAAAATGAAAAATGAAAGCATATTATCCTTAAAAAAAATTTTGTTTCCTTTCTTTTTGACAAACCATGCTTCCACATTCGTAATGAATAAGGGTAGGTCACTGAGTAGATGGAAACCCTCCGTTTTCTTAAGCCTCAGTGTACCTGTGGAGAAGCACCACAGGTACCATTTCTGCAGATGGGACAGGTCTCTGCTCTGTCCTCATCATCTTCCTTATATACTTTGTAGTGTTCAGGGAGAAAATTAATATTGAAGGAAGCCATGGCTTAAAGGCTGAAGGCCAACATTTCATGTAGCTATTTCTCAAAGCCTAGTAGTATGTGCTACTTCTTATCCAGTTTGATTAGGGCCTCTCAGAACCACTGTCTTGGATATCTGAGGGAAGACACTTCTGCAAATATCATAGACGTCTGAGGCTGGATTCAATGTTCAGCAACAGTGAACCCTAAGTGTGATGTAACTGGCACAGATCAGCTGGCTTAGGATAATATGAATAATATTTTTAAGCAAAAGCTGGTATTTTCCTGAGATTACGAGAGACCTGTGTCAGTGTTTAAAGCAAAATTTAACAGATATTGTGATTGAAGTAAAGCAGAAATAGAAATGGAATTATGGAATGGTTTTCATGGTGGTCAACATAGAGAAAACAATAATTTGTGTAAAACACAGAAAATTTTATTGTAATTATCTGTCAGGATGATCCAAATGGCCTGTGTTGACCACAGTATTCAGACTTGCATCAAGTTATCCTGTTTCTCAAATCCATGTTCCAACATGATGAAAATCTAGAGTGTAGGGAGAAATTCAGAAAAATGAGATGTACATTATAACCCCATGGAGATTAAACTTATCGTGAAAAGTAATCACAGTCCAGAACATTATTTATAGTCTGCATATGACCTTAATAAAAGCAAATTACACTATAGGCAAAACAAGATTTGCTTTAAATTAGAGCTCAAAGATCAGCATGATGTCCCAGTTTTAAAGGGAGGGGATGAGAAAGTGTTATCATAGGTATTTTGAGGGTTTGAAGTAAAAACAAATGAAACCAGCACCTTAGGATTTTTACTGAGACTAATAAATTGCACTCACCAGTGACAAAGATTATCCAAGTGTCTTTGACTTCAATACTTTTGAGTAGCACTGGGACTGCAGCTATAGTAATGAAGCAGAAATGAATGTGAAGTTCAAAATCAGGATTTTTCATAGTAGGGAAGCTGTGTAGTATCTGTTGAGAGGAGCCACAGCAATAAGGTTCTGTAAGTATTTGCATATTATCTGTCACCAAATATTGCTGAGATTAAATGGAGGAATCCCTCTTTACATGCATTTAACAGCTGATCACTAGCAACATCACTGTGGCTGTTAAGACTTTCTTCCTATAAACACAGGGAAGCTCTGCTCCAGCCATTGTTTTGTTAAATACAACATACCTCATCTAGGAAAGCATGTCACTACACGTTTACCTGTCAAAATTCACAGCTTTATCATACAGAATCAAGGCCTCAGTGCACATTTATTCAAAACTCCTCTGAAATCCTGCAGCAGTGGCACCTTGATTTGGTAAAAATTTATACATATCAAGGATCCAGAGCTTCAAGGCATGAGTTTATGGTTTTAAGGTTAAGTTTGCATCTATCCCACAGTTCATATGAAAAACCATTCTACCGCCATTGGCAAGTGCAAGTTATCAATCATTCTACTTCACTTATGGGCGTAGGAGTAGGCACGTGTGTATAAAACTCAAACAATAATTCTTCTGCTTTTGGCAGCCCTAGTACAAGTACTCCTAGCTGCAATATTGTGTCCAGTTTTAAAACGCTTTTCCACGAGGAATGGGCCATTTAGGCAAGACACAAAATAATGATTAGACGTCTCAAAAAATTGTTTGTGAGGAAACATTAGAAGAAATGGGATTGTTCATTTCAGAGAACATGACAGGAAGACATAGTAACAAATTTCCAAATGTAGCTGCAATAAATGAATGTGAAAAAAAGTGGTTTCCACATGTAGGACATTGTACACATAATAGGCAATTTAAAGAAAACAAAACACAGGTTATAAAGTAAGAAATTATAAAGGTAATTAAATACTAAAATAAATTGACTGGGAATGTTGTGAAATCTTCTGACATTTAAGGCTTTAAAAAACAAGCTGGATAGATGTCCCTCAGGAATGTATTGGGTATATATCTGGGGGAAGAGGTGTGAAATAGCAATTTGCTCCCCTAAATGACGTATAGGTATGAAGTAGATCTCAGGCTGAAAAACTGTGTGAGTTTGTACCAGATCAAATTTGGTGAGGTATAGTCAGCAGATTCAGCTTTGGCTGGCTGGGATATTGGTTAAGTGAAGGGGAAGGAGAGGGAGCACAGAGACCATGGTGAAACTAGGGGACAGGTAGAGACTGGCAATGTGGTACAACAGCTGAGATATGCTTAGGCTAAGAAAAGAAAGCAGCAGCAGTGAGTTCTGGCTACAAAAAGTGAGGGGCTATTGGACTAGTTTGTATCCTAGTCTAATTCTATGATGCATTAACAGTTTCCCTTAAAAAAAGAAAAACTTCAGGAGATTCAACTGGAACTCTACTAGTAAAACATTAATATTGTGTTTCCTTTCATTTGAAATTGTCAAGAAATGCAGCTTTACAGAACTATTCACTATTTATGACATGTTTCTTTTAAATAAATACTTTAAAAGTGAAAAACAGGCTGTTGAGCCTGAAAAATTGCATATGAAGTTTATTAGGTTTTCTAGTTTTTTTCATTCCATATTCTTAGAAAGATAAATTCTATGAAGAAGTAAGCTTACATAAGTAAGGACTTTTGGCAAAAAATTGGATTGGTTTCCATTTTAAATCTAAGCTGTTGATCCTCACAGATATGTCCACAAGTACTAATAGCAAGGGCAAGACACATTAAGCTGTTGTTAGAGCAGTTTCCCAAAGTAATTTTGCTTTTGACTGGCTCAAAGCCAAACAGAAATTTATCAAATAGATTAAATGGTAAACCTAATGGTAGCATTTCAGATCTCAGTCCTAAACGGGAAATGAAGGTTCCACAGAAAATTGGAAAGTTCATCTGTAAATGGTGACTACTTAAATATGCAGTATGCCTGCAAGGCACCCTTAATATAGCTATAATTAAGATATGTGGAGGAAAATGTATATTCACTCTTTCAGCAATAATCGGATTAATATTGACATTTTCAATAAGTAGTATTGGTCAGTGTCAAGGAATAAGCAGCAGACAGACCTCTTTAAAACTAAGATGATATGCCAAAAGGTTGTGAGATCAGATAAGCTCCTCAAATTTTGATTTTTTTCCCCACATTTTTACTAATTTCTCATTTTTTGCCATTTCTTTTCTCAAGCATACCAGGTATTTCTGTTTCTTCTATTTTTGTTCTGATCTCCATAATTCTTAGGTGAAGCTATTTGATAAAACTAATTGTTCGCTTTGCAGACACTTCTTTGTCCATTAAAAGTTGCCATCAGAAAGTCCTGCTCCCTGTGGCTGTGGGTGTCCTTTGGGAATGATGCGCTATACAAGTTATTGCTGGGAGTGTCTGTGGGGATAACTCTTCCTCCCCTCCAGATTTGCTCAGGCTCTGGATGTCCATACTTCCTGAACAGAGGACTTGTTGGCCTCACAGCATCTCCCCCACTGTCTTTTCCCATTCCCACAGCTAGGTGCTACTCTTTCGGCAGTGCTGAAAACCTTGTCAGGTTTCACCCTTCTGCAGTTCAGAAAATTAAGCTTAATACTCTGCAGATTCAGGTTCCAAAACTCATCCTGCCAGCTATCATTCTTCAACTTTTTGGATTTCTTTTGCTCTCTATTTCTTTTCTCCTTGTCCTTCTGATTCTGTCTTTCTGTATTTGAGCTGTCTTTTTCTGGCATCTGACTTCCTTTTCTTGCATCATATGAAAATTCTGATTTTCCTACCGAGTCTGGGACAATAAGGATCTTCAAACTACATCTGATCTTAACAAAGCAGGGAGAAAACAAAAGTGATGAAGGCAAATCTGTCAGATTGAAGAGATCTTAGTACCAGGATATTAGAAAATACAAAGAACCAGTGAAAAACATTGAGACACTATACTAAAAATATGACTGAGTGATGATGATGTTTGTCAGAAATTCCTCTTGGAGCCAAGTCAGTTAGTACTGAAATTGATTTTGCTCCGGTGGAAACTGGAATAGACTACTTTCAATTCATTGGAGATTTGGTGGAAAACCCCATCTATTGTACTTTTTTCAGCAGTGCTGATAATAGATTTATTCCCATCTCCATTGGCATTTACGCCATTTTCAGGTTGAGCTGAGGAGGATAAGCAAATCCCACAGCTCATCCAACAATGAGCTATTTTCAGGTATGTCCATAATGTTGTGGGATTCCACAGGGATTCCTCAGCCAAAACCTCAAAATCATTATCAACCGAGTTCTAGATATTTCCATCTATGTTAACACATCCTATTGTAATCTATTACTGACATTAGTGTACCTTTTTCTATAACCAAATATTAAAAAAGTATAATATTCTGCATGAATGATTCCAACAGCTATTTGTTAAAGAAAGGTTTACACTTCATTCAGTGTTTAGGTTTCAGCTGTATTTTAAACAGACATTCCCATTCCTATTTAAAATGCATTCTAATTTAGGCTATTGAAAACTGTAAATTAAAATTTCCTTAAAATTAAATGAAGTATTTAATCCCATGCCACAAATAATGTGTTATGTTCTGCTACTTCCTTGTTTTATGTTATTCTGGCTGGTTTTGGTTGTTTGGGGTTTTTTTTAGTCCTTTGCAGTTATTTAACAGTGATAGCAAAGGAATTTGTCTAAGCCAGTGTCACTGTTATTACTATAGTTGTTGCCAACGCTTGCATTTGAAAAAGTTTTACCTTGTGTCTCATTTACATATATGTAATGACATATCATGAAGCGTCTGTGAGATATGGATATACACCTGTATTTGTTGCTGACAAATGACCTGCACTTAAGATATTTCTTCTCTATCATAAAGGGGCTGATTTCAAAAACTACAAAAAGTGCATAAACATTCTCACAGAAGTATCTCTGAGAGGTTGCTTTATTTTTATGTTCTGCCTCATATGAGACAGAAGGTTTCCCTTGCTCTTGTCTATTTGCATTGTGATCTGTCATTGATATTATGTTATGAATTAGGATGTCTGCTATGCAACACCAGTCAGAATGCAGTATGTTTCTAAAAGAAGTAAAATGCAAGTTTGCAGTTCAGGGAGCAGTTTCTCTGAATCAGAGACTTGCTGTTAATTCACACAGGCAGTGAATTTTGAAGGTAAGTGTTGTGCCAAAGTGTATGGAGAAAATGTAGGTAATCCAGACATGTTACAAATACAGACAAATTGCTGCATGGATAGTACATAAATAAAATAAGAGGATCACTAATTATTTAAATGATGGGAGACACTTTGAGCCACACAAAAAAGAAAAATGCAGCGTCAAACCTTCATCTACTGTGAAATGTCTTGTCTTTACTGATGTTGTTTGAAAGGGTTTCCTTTGTATAACATGAAGAGAGAAACTAGTTCAGAGAGGTTTTAATTCTTAAGACTTCATTTTGCCATTACATACGTGCTACCAGACTAATACTGGAATTATAAGCCTTTGGGGAGTGAATATCATAAATTATGTGTAACATAAGAAGTCCTGCACCACAGGCAAATGGGGTCAGTCACCATGAGAACGATATAAATTTCATGTCAGTCCTGGTCTTCCTCTTTTGCAGGATAAAGCGTGAGGTTTTATTCAGACATATTGCCATGTCTAGTAAGGAAGAAGTGATGAATAATTGTAAGCGAGGCACTCAGGGGCTGATGTTTGGACAACATAGTTCCACAATGTTTTGCCATAGAATAGAATGTGCAATGATTGCTCTGCCGGTGAAAAAGGTATTCTTGCTTAACTGGCAATTAATCTGGCCTAGATAATAGCATAGGAGTAATTTAGATCGTGCTCAGTGCAGATCAAGATGAAGAGAAGTTCAGAAAGGTTGAAGTCCTTAGTTTTTTGTTCTGTGAGAAAGAGACTTGTCACTTAGTGGGTGTTTTCATGCCTTTGTGTAATAAATTATGTACCTGCAGTATTTATGGGCAAGTATTATTAGACAGGTGAGGAGTTTCTGGGGATATGTGTATATGAACTTCATTTGAATAGGGAATTAAATACATGCAGAGATGGACCAGCAATGGCTTTTGGATCCAATGACAGTTTTTAATTCCCTAAATATGCCATGGCTGCTGCAGAAATACAGAGGAATTTGCAAGGTTAATTGTTTCAGAGATTGAACAGAAAGTTTCTGCTTGAAATGTGAGTCTTTGGATCAGCTGTCTGGATGGCCAGACTGTGAAGTCATAAATTTTAATTACTCTTGCTCCTATGAAGTTTGTAGAAGACCTAATCCCAATTTCTTTATGCACCAAAATGTCTAATGACTTCTGTACAAGTGGGTATGCAGAGAATGCACATTCAGACCCCAAATGATCATACACTGTTGGATCTTGCTACTGTTTTCTCTGCTATGAACTGACTGTTGATTCAATTTAACCTGGAAAAATCATGCAGCTGAACAGATTAGCTCTGCATTTTTCTGGACCTTTACATTGCGTTGTGTTCTCTCTATTTCTACCAGCTCGAATACTATAATGCAGTTTTGTCAAGGTTTCTTTGGGATGCCATTTGTCAAGGACCAAGTTAATAAGTCAGGCTGGGAAAAAGAGGGGAAAAGTCAAGTCATCATCCAGGTGCAGAGGGGTTCATCCCTATTGCTCCCTGAAATAGCTTTATTGAGTGACCATTTACAATTCCCTGACTTTTTCTTTAGGATTTTTTGTCTTTTCTCACAACTTTTTTACCTCTTGAGCCCTGAGTCTTATCATGGTGCTGTGGGGGCCAGTGGCTCTCACTGCCCCAGCCAAGAGCAGGGCAGCCGGGGGGCAGCCGGGGCAGCCCCAGCCCCATGCATCAGGCACCTCCACAGCTCTCCCTCACAACGTAGCAGACTCCTCAGAGGTCAGAGCCAAGGCTGCACAGCAGGGTCACACCAAAACAGGCTTTGGACCACAGAGAGATGAATGCCTAGGAAAAGGGCAGACTGCTATGCAAACCTCTGGGTCATTGGCCGGTGATGACTCTGATCTTCCTCCTCGCCAT
Organism: Phaethon aethereus; assembly: GCF_964289735.1. Lineage (NCBI taxonomy): Eukaryota > Metazoa > Chordata > Aves > Phaethontiformes > Phaethontidae > Phaethon > Phaethon aethereus. Next base: position 32,441,785 of record NC_138582.1, on the reverse strand, counting down.
CTGCCCCTGAAACTTGCTCGTGATAATATCTGCTTTTGAAATTGGGGCCAGTTTAAGAGGAAACAGCTAAGAAAAACTAGGTATGATGAGCAGACATACCCCATGGTAATATTTAGCTATCCTGGTTCATTCGCCATCTAAACTGGAGGGAACACCACGGTGAACTCCTCTCAGCGTCCCTCCCACTGGAAGCACAGATCTGCAAGGAGGAGATTGCTGCATGTGGGTCTTGCGCTGACCAGGGAGGGAGGATACATCTGGAGTTGGATATTGGGGGGCATGCCTGACACCCATGATCCACAGGCCCCTGTCCCCCTGAGTTAGAACACACTTCTTGCTGCAGTGTGCAGGCTTGCAAGTAACCACGGGTGGGTTTTTTTTATTTTGTATATCTAATATTGTAAAAGTGGTGTTGCATATTAATGTACAGCAACTGCTGTTTTCAATTTCTTTTCTCCTCTGTATTCGTATGACAACATTTTTAGAATTTCTTAGTTATCTTTTACCATTTTTTTTCCTTCTTTGTCAGGAGCGTTCACATTTTAGGCAAAACTGAGTAGCATTGTCTTTTACTGAGGTTGCCAAGCACTCTCCTTGATACATGCCTTTTTTCAGTTACTTATAACTCAGCCAGACTCTAGCTCTTCATGATGAATTTTTCCATGCCAACTTCTGCCTTCAGCTGAATCTTTGCTGAAACATTATTTTCGTAATGTTTCAAGCTTTTCTGAGAATGATGCTAGGGGAAAGTAGGTTATTTTGCCTATATGATTCAGAAGTTTTTCTTTGAAATATTAAAATATCTTTCTTTTCGGAGAAACAGGAAGAGATGAAGAAGCAACAGAAAGTCTGCAAAATATATGTGTCATTTGTTTCCCGTAATAATCTGTTGGACCAATGGTTGAGGACAGAAACCCAGATTTTGGAAGGTGGAGTCCTGAGAAGGTATATTGGGCTGTCAGGAAATGGCCAAGGAGTGTATGTGTGAAGCTGTACCAAGGAAAGAGAAGGGGCAAAATGTGACAGATCAGGGAGAGACCTGGAACAAATAGACCCGGAATTGCCCAAGTGCGTATTTGGAGACAGGCAGCTAGGAGAAGCAGGGTGTTTAGGCAAGGATGCTGAGATAGGAACAGCCTGAGGAGTCCTGGGAGACTCCTTGGACTGGGATAATTGCAACTGGGATTCAGCACAAACACTGTCTCGTGGGGTTTCACTGCATGATCATCCATTACTTTTCCATAGCATTGCAGTGTCATTCATTGTGCAGAAAGTATCTCTCCATGAAATTCTTCAGTTACGTTTGGTAAAGGAGATTCTTGTTTGCAGGATGCTAATCTCCCCACTTTATTTATGTATTTATTTTGCATAAGCTGGAAACAGTCACAAATGCCACACAAATTGTGTAGAATCTTGCAATCCAAATTTTCTTCAGTACAAAAAAGTTAATGTAACAAACAGTGTAAACAAAATATGCCTCCTAGCATCATCCAGAACCTGAGGTAACGGAACTGATATTCAAAATGAAAGTGGGGCTAGAAATTAATCTAAAGCAATTGTAAGATTTTAATTAGCCTTAATGATGAACAACAAGAACAAAAATAGGATTTTTTTTTCTTTTCACAATTCTCTTATGTTTTCTTTGCCTTCTAAGGGTTGTTTTCCTCTTTCTTATTTTATTCTTTTGCCTAGGACTGATTTAACTGGCTATGATTTCATCTTTTGTAACACTACAGTGACCTGTGACCACAAGGGCAGCTAACAGCAATGACTTAAAGAACCTGACTCTGACATCTGCCAGGTCTTGAAGGTGCTGATAAGCCTGTGTGACGTGTTTGCCTTTCTCTAGCAGTGAGTTTGCAAGTAGGAGTCTGCAGCTCCAACTGAAAACATTTTTTTTCTCTTTCCTTTCCACTTCTCTGTGTGTTTTTCTTGTCCTTCCTTCTAGAAATAACGGAATTAATTTCTTGGCTTTTTTCCAATAAAGAATAGTATTTCTGTAAATTGATCAAGCAGGAAATTTTCTTTTGAAAAACCCTTTATAGTAAAAATAAGAGAATAAGAGATACTATTAAAAAGAAAACCCTTGGTAAACAAGTACTTTAAAGGCCCTGTATTCATTACTTGAGCGTTATTTAACAATTTAATGTTGTGCTGTCATATGGTCATTTTACACTTTTGACCTTTTAGGCCCTTTTAGTCCTTCAAAATTAGAAAACACTGCAGAAAGAGAAGGAATAGCAGTTAGTTAGTTAAATAAATTTAATGGTGCTCTGAAAATTTGGATTTTTGTTCCTAGCTTTGTCAATTGTCACTTTCAGTTAGTCAAGAGATTAAAAAAACTCCTTTTCATTTACTGCATAGTCTTTGGTTTCTGGGTGTTTGACTCTACATCCCAAGGGCTGATCTCTAGAAGTGCCAAGTGTCTCCAGTGCAATTGAAAGTAATGTGAACTGCAGTTTGAACATTTAAATATCTATGTAATATTAAATTGCTTTGAAAAGTCATGATCTAGCTTACAGTTTGGATTCCATTCTTCTGTTCCATGTTTTTGCATTTGTAGGAATGAAGCTAATGTTATTTCCTCTATCTCAGATTCATTCATATTGATAACAACTGGTAACAATGACAGTGATTATTCTGACCCAGTAGTAATTTAGCGCTGCAGACAAGATGGATCAGTGGGTTCTGTCGTCTTCTCACAGGATTTATCCGTGTTTCAAGAACAGTCACCAGCATCACCTTTCTTGATCATCCTGGCAGGGAAATGACACGATAAATTGGCCTAGAGCAGGTGTTTTTAATTTTCTGGATTTGCAGATCCCCAAGAATTTTCCAGCAGAAGCACAGATGTGTGGACTGAACCAAAGCTCTTCTGACAAGAGAAACTTTCTCTTCTTTGCTTACCCTTCATGGATTCATTAAAAGATGTTCACTGTCTGGTAGAGGTCTCTGGGCCACAGGTTAAGGACAACTTTATAAACACTAAACTTTCTGTCTCAGCTCTCTGCAGACATGAAGTTTTCACTGCTGTTATCTACATTGTACAGGTTCTGGAGATAAAAAGATAATTTCTATGTACAGCTCTTCCTCCTGTTCGTTAAATCTGCTTAAATATCTCCATCTTTAAACTACATTTTCAGTAAGATTGGTGACTTTTACGTTCATTTAGTGCATCTGGTTGTCCCATTAGAAAAAGAAGCATGTAAGAGGAGTGGTGGGAATTCTACACAGGATACTAAACCACAGTCCATAAATATAGCTTGAGAGATATATATATATATAAAATGGAACAGCATTCATTCAAATATAGTTCCCAATGACAATCCTGCTGACTACACATATCAAAAGATAGACTGCTGGGAAGAGATATTAATGCTGTATTAGCTGAAATGGCAGTCCCATTTGGCCATCAACTGCAAACCTACCTGGAAACCACAAATGTGTTTTAAATAATGCTAGAAGGGAAATAAAGAGAAATGAAAAAGCTATTGGTGCTACTAATTTGAGAAAGGATTAAAAGGCTAGTTAAACAGCTCTTTTGCAGTCTCATTTTAAATTATTCATTGTGCTGGACATGCAAAAAGAATGACAAAGCACAGGGGATATGGCTTAATTAGCCTAAAACTTTATTAACTTCCTTCATCTGGGAGCTATCTGGCAGTAACTTGTGCAGTATAGGTTATCATGCCCTTTTCGCTCTTTACGACCTCTCTAAACGGGGTTGTCTTCAGCCTCATCCCCGTTCACACCCACTCGTACTGGCTCATTGCAGTTGCAAGCAAGTTTAGTGGCCTCTTGGTCAACACATGTTTTACTTTTGTCAGTCATCTCCCTCACCACACTCTGTTGCAACCTTCAAAATTCCGTTACAGGCTCTTCTGCTCTTGGGAAAGGTATGGAACTTACTTACTTTAAAATGTGACAGTCTCCTCAGTGTTATGCTAACCTCTTACAAAGTCTCAGCCTCACAATGTACACAAAAAGCAGTGCATCGGACTATCCCCAGGTGCCAGACTGGAGAAATGGCATGGACAGTCTTCCCTGCCTCAGCTGGGATCATTCACTTGCCTGTATCCAGTACCTTAGTCATGCTTCCACACATACCCTTACAATAATCCCCAGGTCTCTGAAGAGAGTACAGGTAATAATATTAGTTATTCACTCTGCTTAGTTCTCATTCCTAATGGTGCGGAGAGTGGACAGATTCACACATGCTGTGCGCACACTTGTGTCTCTGCTGTATACACTGCAGCTTTGCCTCCGTCGTAAACCAAACCGCACAAGCAGTACTGTGACTGCCCGGAACTAGAATTAACCGTACGGAATGAGATGCCCATTTTCAGCCTCTTTCAGCTAAATATAACTCCTGAATGCCTCAGTTAGCACAAAACCTTTAATGGAAACCTCTTGTAGTATTTTTTGTGTTTACCTTCCCTGCTTTGTATTTGAGATCTCACGGTCAAAAGACCACTCCACTCCTGTGCTTTAAGTTTCCAAACCTCCACATGTCCAATCCTTGGCAAGACGGTTACCTTTTCTCTGCTGTAAACACTCCACAAATGCCACCTGGACTGTGGTCGAGTGCAGTGAAAACTCATTGTTATTCTGGCATATCTAAACTAACCAGGGACAACAGATGTTCTTTAAAGAATGCTAGGAAAATTCTTTTGACTTCACTAATTAACTGGCAATTTAAAATGGCTCTGTTTTCCATTTCCATTTTAACTGCTCATACTAATTTCTGACTGAGCCTTTGCTTCACTTGAGATTTTCTCCTGAGAAAGTAATTTGAAGGATCTACACAAACATCCTTTTACAAGCTTCCTCCTGAAGTTCTGACATAGAATTGTGAAGATTTTCCACAACACACAACAAAGCTCATCTGAATAGTCAGTGCTGACCTGAAGGAGGGGTCAGAAAATTCATATTCACTGGGGAGATGGAAATCACTCAAAGTGCAAGCAACCTAAAAGCATCAGGCAAGCCAGGAATCTTTTGAGTTTTAGTCTTCTTAGGTAATAGGTCTTAGATTTCCCTCTAAATCATTGAACTGAAACTCACAGACAAACCTGTTAAATATGAGGAAATATATACATTCAACTTGCCTCTCTGCCAGCTGTCAGGAAGTTAACCATAAGTTGTTTGGATTTCCTCATTGCTATTCACATGTTGCCAGATATTTGCTATCTATGTGTTACTCTGAGCATGGAATGAAACACTTGAAGGACCTGAAAATTTATGTTTGAACTCCATGTTTTTTGACTGACTATGATTCATTTACTATGAATATTAAGAATGTTGTTCTTACACAGTGTGCTAGCAAGGAAAACAAAAAGATAAACTGAATAAATGGCTTCTTACATGAAATTTTAAGAATTGATAGATTTTTCACTAAGTATATGAAAGCAAAAATCTAAGGACAAAGAAGTATCTGGCAGGTAAAATTTGAAGAAAATCCCCTTAATTTTCTCTGTGATAGCATATAAAAAAGCAGGTATAGGTGGCTTTTGGTATTTTTTTCCAAACTAGGAGAATATTAGCAGTACAAAGTATTTGAAGTTTTTAGGGTAATTGCAGGTAACATCTTAATATTGGAGATTCCTTTGAATATCTTGATTCTAACCACATCAAAAAGCCACATTATATATCAAATGCAACGTTAATGCTCAAAGGACTCCCAAATGTCAAAAAGCAAAAGAAGGCCTTGTCTCTATAGGATGTTTCATATGAGTTAACTTCTAACAGAGGAATACTTTAATGAGATGTGTGATTTGGGACATTTTCTTTCTAGAGAATGAACAGAATCAACCATCAATGATGCCTAGCTCAATGTTCCACTTTTTCTGGGCAATGGAGTCATTCAACTGATTGCTTGGATATGTCTTCAAACACATGTACGATTCCATGAAATCTAGATTAGTGATCGACTACCTCAATCTTAAATACTGAACACATCTGAGATGAAGAAACTGCAAAGCTAGTGAATACAAAGTGGGAGCAACTTTTTATCAACTAGTGAGCCTTAAGGATTTGCCTTTAGACATTTCAGTAAGGAAGTACTGTAGCCTTTTTGAACACCAGGTTTGACTCACAGCTCACATGGACAACAAATCTATCAAATCTGGTTTCAAAATGTATTTGTTATGAGTTTCAAAAGGCTATCTATCAAATCTGGTTTCAAAATGTATTTGAGTTTCAAAAGGCTATGTGATATTGTTGAAAATTCCAAAATATCAATTGGTTACATAATACAGATGAGGGTATCTGATGTTCATGGCAGTCTCTTTATCTAGAGTAGTAGTGTCTGCTGAAAGTCCTGCTTATTAAATCCTCACTCTATAGCAACAAGAAAAACATCAGATACTTGGATATCAGGCAGAATTATTTTGATATAGAAAGACCGACAAACAGATACACTCAAGGAGATATCTCACTTTAAGCATTTGAAGGAAAGAAAGGATAAAATAAAAAGGAAGATTTGGCACTTAATATTCATGAGTAGACTTGTGCAAATAATAGATCTTTTGGTTCAGTAGTCTTTCAGAAATGTATATACATAAAATTTCTTGGGGTCTACTGAACATACTCAATCCTTATTTCCTTTCAAAATACACATATGTATTTCTGTTTGTCAAAACTGAAATGAGATATTTTGATTTTTCCACTTCTAATCCCTCAGTTTTCTGCCTGAGACTATTATTCAATTAATAACAACATCAGTTTTGTTGCTCCAAAACTATGTTTTCAGCTTTTCTTTTTTCAGAGTACACTTTGAACAGTTCTGCTTATGAATACCCTGTGCATAAATAAAGAATGAATATTTAAAATGGTGCTTTTATAAGGACATAAAAAAAAATACCAAAACCTACAGATCTTGAAATGGTAAACCATGTACATTCAAACCATATTCATGCTAAAGCATGGTCCAGATTTAATGAATTCTCCAGCGTGTACCAAATTCTGTAAACTAGGACAGAATCAACAGCAACTTTACAATGACTTTATGATGCTTGGCCTTGGAAAGATGCAGGCATAGAGTAACTAGGAATTACCAGGAAGTAAAATATTTCATAACAGCTGTCAGTATATGGACTGTAGGGAAACAGATATCACACAAAAAAAGTAGATTTTGTAAGTGATAGCTGCAAAATTTGTTTGTTTAGCATGGAATACCCTGGTCTACCTGAAGATGTCCCTGCTCATGGCAGGGGGATTGGACTAGATGGCCTTTAAAGGTCCCTTCCATCCCAAACTATTCTATGATTCTACAATCTTTAGTAGCAATAAAGGTTGTTATTTATATTGTCTGGTATGAATGTGTACATTTGTAGCATCAGCAGAATTTTAACATATCTCTGCATTACTTCTGTAAAAAGTCACACTACCTGTCCCATCTATCAAGATATTATTAAACAAAGACCTACTAGGGTAATAATTCCTTGGGCAGAAATACTGGTTTGTAGAAAAGGCAGATTAGTATAGCTATACACGTCGTAGAGCATACAGTTTGCTGCCTGCAACAAGTGCATATTTGAAATTATTAACTGAAAAATTAATCAGTGGTGAAAGCTGTTATGGCAAAAAAACAGAGTACTTGAAGCCAAGATAATTCAGTCTAAAATTAAAGATGTCTGAGAGCTAGAGGGAAAGGACATGCTTGCATAAAGTCACCAAAACCCTCTGAAAAGCTATTTTGTGCAAAGTGTGCTCATCCATACTAGTGACTCACAGACTCACAGCAACAAACTCACAGACTGATGATGTAAAAAAATGAACAAGAACAAAAACATTAAGTTTGGAAGGGACCTTTTGTGGGGAGATGTCCTCTTGTCCAACTACCTTCTCAAAGCAGGGCCAATTTCAATGGGAGATAAAGTTGCTCAGGGCCTTGTCCAGCTACATCTTGGATGGAGGGATGGGAGACTTTATCGTTCTCTATTAACTACCTGAAAGGGGGTTGTGGCGACGAGGGCACTGGTCTCCTCCCAAAATAACTAGTGGCCTGAAGTTGCGCCAGGGGAGATTTAGATTGGATATTAGGAAAAATTTCTTCACCGAGAGGGTGGTCAAGCATTGGAACAGGCTGCCCAGGGAGGTGGTGGAGTCACCATCTCTGAAAGTGTTCAAAAACCGTGTGGATGTGGCGCTTCGGGACATGGTTTAGGGGACACAATGTCGCTGGATTAATGGTTGGACTTGATGATCTTGAAGGTCCTTTCCAACCTTAGTGATCTTGTGTGATTCTGTGATTCTGAGGGCACACAACCTCTTGGCATCTTGTTCCAGATAGGACATGAATCGCCCAAGGATGAGTAAAGGAAGCTACTCAGAATAGAATAAGACAAAGTAGAATGGCAAGATTCCCTTCTTACTTCAAGTACCACTCAGGAGAAATTATTTGGTTTTGTTTTTGAGAGGCAAAGTGTATCAGTGGATGCTCCAGGCTGGCACATACTGTACTGGTAGTTCCAGTGGGTGGTGCTTCAGAGCATTGGGATATTTCAGGATTAGTAACACTGCTTGGAGAGCACTAAGAGAAAACTCCATCTTGGTATTTCACAGAACAGGAGACACTTCCCCCAACTTGAGTTAACAGTAATGTAGTTTATGAAAAGTGCATCAGATACGCTGAATTGATTAATCTGTAACTCTATGTCACCACAGTGACAGACCTTTGCACAAAATAGATCATCACTCTAGTCGTAGCTGTTAATTGAACATTCAGATCCCTTTCTGGCTAATTTAATTGTATCTTTGATAAGGTTTTTGTATAAAGAACATTTAAAAAAATGTATTTAGTGGTTATATTTTATTTCCTACAGCTGTACAAGATTTAGTACTTTGGTAGATCTACAGATGGGCTAGAGCTCTTATTCTTTCCCGATTTGCTTGAATTGTCCTTTTTGACTTTACCTGTCTTTGTGGCTTATTTATGTCTCCTACCCTTTACACTCATGGTAAGAAGAAGAATTTAAAAATTCAGAAGAGGAACAGGAATATACAAAGCTTTCAAAAGCTAAAAGTGTAACATTGCAATGGGATAAACACACAGCACCTAAACTTATGTTAGGTAGGAACCTAAAATCCGTTGAAAAATGGTGGGTGGAGGTAAATGCATTATAGAAGCTGAGAGCTCGTAAGTGAGATATTAGAGGCTATTCTTCACTCAGTGTTAAATTGTCTTTCAAAAGGAAGTAGTGGGGACACGTTTCATGAGATGAACGATACCTTATCAGTTCCTCCATTAGTATACACTGTCAGCTGTTTCGTTAGTATTAATTTGTTCCTACACTTTTAACTGTACTCATATTTACTTAGGTCTTTAATCTCCCCACTTCTCTTTAATGGATTCTGTGCTCAGTGTCATTGTCAGTGATATCAGTGTAGCCCGAGTGTTTCTGGCCTTAAATACTATTAATTATTTTTGCATGTGATTGATTTTTATTTATTGGCAAACTGAATCCTGTGCATATCCCCTTTCTGATTAGTACATAATAAATGGGAAGGATAAGTGACAACATTTGACTTTGCCTATTCAAACAGTGACACAGGGTAGGACATGGGAGTGGATAAACAGCTGTTTGAAATTAGACACTGTGCTTGTGAAAATGAAGACGTGTCAGCTAGGGAATAGAGCTGGGTAAGGTCTCAGACCTCTGCTATCTTTAATGGCACCAACATGCTTGTGAGAGGAAAATGGGAGAATATTAAGTAAGTGGAATGTGGAACAAATAAAAGCTTCTGGAGAACTGCTTTGAAAAATGAGTGCTCTCTGGCAAATGAAAGTATGCCTCAGTTGCATAATGCTGCTATGTCCAGCAGGCTCGAAGCAACACAATTACAGCACGAGTGGTATTGTACCAGGGACAGAAGACAAATGAAGTATTGATTTCAGAACCAGCAGAATACCACAAAAGGGACATACAATATATCCATGGGGCCAGATCCTCACTTGTTATAATTTGGTGTTGCCCCATTGAAGTCAAGCTGATTTATGCTACCTGTAGTTCTGGCCAGGTATATTTATATCAGAAGCATAAAAAAGTCATGCTCAGAATGCTTGGTAGGAGTTGGTTTCCAAAAACAGAAAGATGAATACACAGGTATTACAGTTTATCTGTTCTTTCAACTTACTGTAGTGCTCATCTTCAGATTATTTCTGATCTGCCTTTAGCCTTTCTGAATAACTCTTTCCCTTGCTTCCTGGAGTCTTGTCTCAGCCTGATGTTCTCCAACTGAAGAACTGATTTTGCCACACAAGTATAAAGACAATTGCTAACCCTTCCACTGCAAGCTCTCCTGCATCATGCCATTCTTTTCCTTTAGTCCCACCAAAGTGTTCATTGCAATGGGCTCTTCCTTTTGGGGTTCCTTCATGCCTGACAGAATGTGCCACCAAAAGGAGAGTGGCCAGTGTTGATACATCAAGTTTGTATCTTGCATGGATCAATGACTGCCAGCATTATAGGATGGATCACTCTTGTCTGCATGTTCAGAAAGAGGTGAATCTTGGACATAAGTCACTTCATTCTAGTGGTTTCAGGAAGACCCTGCTATGTATGCAAGCAGTGTACTAACAGAACATCCCACAATGCATGAATGCACGAATGCACCACCACGACAGAACACCGTGGGATACTCCTCAGAAAGCTGCATGCTTGTACCTGCAAAAAAGTCCATGCCATGTGTGCATTAATTGTTTGGATGGAGTAGGGCTAATTCATAATTCATGCTGAAATAGCCAAAGAAAAGCTATGTGGCAAATAAATCTCTATATTCTGTCCCCAAATTTTTTATTAGTGCAGTGCTATTTTTTACATTTTACAGACCACCAAGGGTGCTGCTGATGTTCCTTTAGGTCTGGAGTTTAGATAACTTTCATATGCACTTTCCAAAGGTCTGCATGCAGTGTTTCATGTTTGCAATATATGGATTAGCTGAGACAATCTAGGCTGCCTGAGAGTCTGCTTTGGTTGCTTTTGGCATTGATTGACCTAAATAAGAACAGAGACAACATTCTCATTTTTTATTTTTTTTTTTTTTTTAGTGGAGAAGAGGTTCCAAGATTTTTTTAGTACAAGTCTAAACTTGTCTAAATATAGGGGAGTGTAAAAATCCAGAGGAATATAAGTCTTTGAAATATTTCTGTCAATATTTTCCTGAGAGAATCTTGGACAATATCCTTGAGGTTTCTTTTTTTGCAGGCTTCATAATGTATGACTGTGTGTAATTTCATTCTGACTACACTTGATTTCCTCTTGATTTACAACATTGTAAGTAAGATGAAAATAAAACATCAGGTTACTGAAGAATGCATTTGTGGCACTGTTCAAAATATTAAGACATGTTGCATAGAATATATTTTTTTAAAAACTGATGAATTCTCCCATAGTCATATATGTGTAATAATCTTAGGTAACTGGTGAATGAAATTCAAAAACATTCCCAGTATATAAGGTTGCTTTAAAATGAGTTACTGAAAGTCCAGGATTTTTGATTTGTAATAATAAACTGGGTTTAACTACATACCCACTTGAATAACATATGCTTCTTGAATATTACGTTAATATAGTTTAGTCAATCTATTGATTGAATAGTATTCACAAAAGTCTTCAAACCAGAGAAGATCAAAGGAAACAAAAGTTTGCTGACTTTTTTCCAATGTGTCATGAGATATTTTGTCTTTGTATTTGAAAAAACCTGTCCTGTTAGTCCAGTTTAATGTACAATATGTAGTACCAACAGAGGAATCTACCTAACCCAAACACTAAAGATTCTATTACTGTGTAAAACAGAATCATAAATTTGAAAGCCTGTATTGATTGGTTAGCAAATATCTCCCCATAAAAACTGCAAGTCTTTTGATTCGTTTATAATCAATGTATATGTGTGTTAGGTATAAGGCCCGCTAGGGTATACTAAGAAGAAAAAAAGCTGTCTTCTATTTTAAGGAACAAAAAGTATCTCAATTCCATAACTGAATTCAGAACAATATTTTATGATGAACAAGCACTTGTTGTGAAAAGGGGATGGGAAACAAACTCTTGGACAAAACCTTTTTTTTTCTTTTTCATTTTCCCCGTTTTGCACATCCAGTAGAAATTTGGTCACCTAAATTCCTTGATTTTTCTCTGCTTAACCAGATAACTGTTGTGGGGGCTTCCTTTGTCTTCTAAGAGTGCAAAAAACTTCTGTCCTTATAGATTATTTTCATTCTGCTTAGGATAACTCCTTAAAATCTTGTGTGGTGCAAGAAGACTGAACACATGAAAGGCAACGTTTTCCAGTGTTTCTCTAACTCATTGAACTATGGAAGAGGACTCCACACTCTTTTGGACATGGTGCATGCTTTCCTGGGGAAAATGGAAAACTAGGTAAGTATGCACAGAATGGAATCATGCAAGTGAAATGTCATCTTTAAGGAGAGGGCAGGAAAAGCATTCACAAAGACATGCACATGTAACTGGGATCAAGAAAAGAATATTGTGGGGATTTTTTTTTTGTTTGTTTATTTTTTTGTTTTATGTTGTTTTTCTTTTTTGAAAAATAGTTCTGGTTTTAAGAAACATATCTCAGAAACATGAAAGCCAGAAAATTTCAGTTTACTGCTTTTAAACCTGTTGATAACTTTCTCAACTGAAAATTATTCCAGGTAATATTTTTATTTATTTATTTCCTATACCATCAAGATTAAGCATTATGGAATAGACATACCCATAATACGACCTGAAGGAAGCACTTACAGTGATAAAAAATTAAACAGCTTGATATTTTATTATTATTTATAATTTATATGGTATCCGTAAGGTTTTGCAAACATGTGACTGGATCTGCAGGAGCTAACAAACTAATTTAAACAGATACAACAGTATAAATGATCAAGTACACAGGCCAAACTGAAGAGGGAAGATGTTTTAATACTAGTTGATGGATGTGACATGAATCCTCAAATCCAAAAGCCTTCATGACCTATCCACATCCAATCTATCATCTCCTAGGTAGTACCCGGAGGTCAGCTGGCCTAGGATATCAGCTACTGTCATTGACTAGTTACATGGTTAGAAAAGTATTTTCCTGCTCTCTCCTATTTTACTTGTCATTTGAAAGAGCTGCTTATAAATACAGCCAAAGGATTTCTCCTTTAAATGTCTCTTTAAATGTTACCTGGCAGTGATGCCCTGGAAAACATTGTAAAAAAATATGTCTGCTTCTGGGCTGAGACTTTTGCTTACAGTGTTGACAGCAGATGTCTTGGTTTTTTGTTATCTATTGGCTTTTTTTCTTTAAAACTTGCAGAAGATGATAAGCTTCTGAAGACAGGCTCTATAGTTTTGTTATATGTTTGCCCAGCAATGTTTTTTTCCATGGCTAGAATTTGGTGCGAAGAAAATTCAAAAAATAAATAGACCTTATAATTACCAGTGAGTTTTAAGGATGGAGTAAAAGAAGAAAAAAGAAGGGGGGAAAAAAGACAGAAAAATTACTTAATAGTGGTCCTGTGACATAGTTTGAAAAAATCTAACTGTGTTATAAGTGTTAAAGGCACTATGAGAGTGCCTTTCATTGCAGGCACTCTCGCTGCAATCTTCTCCATATCCCCTCCCTGTCTGGTTACTCTTCCCATTTAGGATGAGCACATGCATCCAGTATAGAGGCTGGCCTGAAAAGCAAGGTGTGATATTGCTCATATAACAATATGGGAAATCTGGGACTTCCTCCACCACAGCAAGAAACTGGACATAGAGGGTTTTTATCAACTATGTTTTATTAGCGAAATTTTTCTCTCAGGGCCTATAATTTATAGTTGCATGTGAACGAGGTAAGTCTCAACCTCTGCAACTCATGCAATGCTCTAACAACACTCAGGGTAAGAGGAAAGAGATAGGAGCAGAGCCATGCAGCCCCGAGGAGAAGTTGTCTGGAGCTCACATGAGAAAAACATGACACAGGTAGACTGGAGGAAAAATGAGATCATTTGATACTTGGATCTTGGCTGGCTTCTTGAGAAGCAAAGAGATCAGAAAGAAGAAATGTGATGAATAACAAGCTGGACAAGGAACAAGTTGATTGAACATGAGAAAGGAAGTCACCAGAAGGAGTGATGGCTTTTAAGATATGTTGTACGAAAGATGCAACAGAGATAAGTTTTTGAGCCATTGGGGGTCAAGTTACCCAGAAGAGGAGGCGGAGGATGTGGAGGTGGTAAAGGAAGATAGTCATGGTAAGAGAAAAAGCAGAGACGAGGTTGTGATGCAAAAGACTGTGTGTTTATCCCACTTAAATTGCACTGAGAAAGTCCTATTTTGGCATCACAGAGATCCTCGGTTATGAGCTACCTCTGAGATGTTTGTGTTACATATGCCCCTATAAAATACCATTCCTAAGAAGCAATCCACAGGCAGTTCTAGTATGTGGATTTCCTTCCAAGGTGGCTCTGAATTCACCAAACTCCTCTGGTTGTGTTCCTGGGCCCTTGTCAGTGATGTGGGGATCATGGAATGATGTGAATTGCAGGGGGAGAGGGAGCAAGCAGTGGCAGAGCTCAGATACCGAGGTATTCAGTGAATGAAAAATGTGAAGTAAACTTCTACATGTCTGTATCTTCAGATGATGCATACTGCTGAATAATAAAGGCATTTTCTTCTGTACTAACAGAAAATCTATGAAAATCCTTATAAAAAAACTTAATCTTGAGTTACTGAGAGTCTGACTAGCTATTATGTCATTGTAAAATGGCTTGAAAAATCAAGATATCAGAGAGTCACCAGAACAGAAACTATGGCTACAGGAGAAGGACTGAAAGACAAATGGTAATACGTTAATTCTTGAATGTGGTCCTAACCTACACATTGCATGCAACAAATCCTGCCTGCCTGCAGCTTGTGTCTGACGTGCCTAAGGCAGTGCTCCCTGAGAGGTATTGCAGAACTGGCTGCACTTGTTCTGTCTCTGTCAGAAACTCGGTCTTCATTAATGACAATTACATGAAAAGTTCATCTATTCTTCTCTATGATCTCACTGTGCTGTTGCAGCCTTTGGGAAGGGTTGTGGTGCAGTGTGAATCCTGGGCACTATTTAGTGCTGGGATCAGATTAGGCTAGGCTAGGCTGGCAGCAATACCAGATCTTTGTAATCACTTAGTTGTGTCACTAGGCTGTTTCTGACTCTGTCAAAGGGTCTAGAAGCATAAGAATACAGAAACTGCTTCCATTTTTTTTTAAATTTACTGTAGGAAAAGAGATCTTTTCATGTCTATTTAAAATTCTGAAAGCACATGTATTTCTTTCTATATGCACAGCTTGGAGTAATATGGAAATTTTTTTCATTTAACTTGCATATTTCTCTCTAATTATGTTTTGTTGATATGCCAGTACACTGGGGCTTCTATTGCTCTGGAGTCTACAGCCTTCTGTCATCCTACATACACAAAAATTCAGTGCCTCATAAGAAAGCATCTCATTGAGGGTTAAGAGTCTGGCAATAATTTACATATATTTTTGCAGCTTTGCTCTGTGCTGCTCCTTCTTTGTTTGTTATATTGATTTTGTATTTGCAGTCACCTGTTGGCCTTGAGTAGGATGAATGATTATATATTGTTTACATTGCAGTAATGCCTCAAGGTGATGACAATTCAGTCAGCTGGACCCTGTACAAATGTTCAACTGGATGGATAAATTGTGAAAGAACAGTCTACCAGAAAAACAACTGTCAGAACAGGTAAATAGGATGAACTATCCTACACAAACAACTGGCAGGATAAAGTCCCATTGGTTTTATTATAATAAAGACAAAGTCAATGCTGACATAGTGAAGTGGTGAGAGTTTAAGAAGGTATGATTTTAATGAACTTTAGAGGGGAAAATAAACTAGATTTTAACATTGCCTCATTAAAGGAGCACAGAACTACAAGAGACCGGCTGTGTCACAGAGACTTGTCCCTGGGCATGTCTCCCTGCTGCCCCAGCCAAGACAGCCTTGGGACTGTAACCCCTTTGACTATGTGAGACGCCCGTTTTTTAGTAAGTAAACCTGACGTCACTGGAGAGGACTAAATATTTTTTTTTTTTCTCTCTGCATGAAGAAAAATATCTCCATGAAACTCCTGTGTGTGCGTTTTGGGGCCTTCTAAGTTGTGTGACGGTTGTGTGCTGTGACTTTGAAGACTACTACAAAAGGGAGTGTTCAGCTCGCAGCTGCCCACGTCAGCGGGGCTTTGGGGTGGAAGGAACTTGTTATACTAGCTTCTCTGTGCCTTCTCTCCTTTCCTTTTCACTTCAAGTTTGTCTGTAAAGGGAAGAGGTCTGTCTGGTTTAGGTCTCAGTTATCTGAGAAGACACCTTTTCTTCCCTGTGTAATACTGCAGCCACTGAGATAGCTTGCCAAGGGAGCCGTCTCTGGGTCGAACCGTCTCGAGGCCAGCATCTGACCTTCGCCTACGTAACCGGTTTCCTCTGCTGATAAAGTGGATTCCACATCACATCAGTGTGCCTGAAAGCAAAGGGCTTTACTCAGTATCTGATGCCACAAATAGTGTTGCTGTGTGGGTATGATTACGCCAATGTTACAAATGCACGTGTATATATATATTATAACATCACACCCCACTTCAGTTGATATTCAGGGCACAGCTGGAGGACATGCTCCCCACCTCAGCTGAGCAGAAGGATGAACAAGCTGTAAAACCAGTTCATGACAATTTTATTGCTGCCCTCTCAGTGAACATGAATAGTAGCTAATGGAGGGGATCAGGCCGCACAATTCCCCCCACCCACCGCTCGCCCAGACATCAGACAGCGGAGAGAAGCCGTGCCCTGCAGAACCTGGCCCTGCCTCTCCGAGTGTCTTTGCTCTTTGCAGTTAATGGCAGCCTGCGGTTGGACACTTCCTTGAGGAGTCTTTCCCAATGACCAGAACTGCAAGAAGGAAATTTCCTCATAGTGGATCAACCACCTTTGATGCAGGGCACTTTGCGTAAGGAAAGCGTGGCCCTAAAATGTGCTCCGACATTGCACAGAGCAAGGGCAACCTGTCGTGCTTAATTTTTTAAATGCTTTTTGCTTTCTTCATGTGTCGCTAATCTGTATCAAGCTGCTCTCCTGCTCGCGGGTGAATCATCTGAGCTGCGATTATGAGGCAGAGACCTCGCTCTGAATCTTATGCTGCGTTTTACCAGCAGTTTTGTTAGATTCCAAACTTAAAGACTGCCAGCTGGGGGAATCTAATTTTGCCATTTACTTCAGATGTGTCCTTCATAGTTAGTTTAGTTGATAAAGCATCCAAGCTTGCCCTGGAGAGCACAACTAACAGGAAAACAACAGCGTAAAGGCTGCTAGTGGTAGCAAACTCACTGCTGTTTGTCTGGTAGCTGCTGATAACGTATTGACACATGTCTATGTTTTGGAGGATGGGCTTTAATAAATGAATTTCTGACTCTGTAAACACAATTACATAAATATTTGACTCTGTTATTTTCTAGTATAGTTGTGCAAATTTTCTCTCTTAAATTGTGACATCTTCTTACTCGTTAAATTATAATGATTTTTGCCAGTATGAAGATTCCTGCATCCAACTTTCAGGAATTTACCCAAACGCCACATCTTAGTGTGGAAAATCAGTCATTACATTCAGATCATTTTTCTGCAACTGTCATTCCAAGGACATGTTCATTTCCCCAGCTAGTTCAAGTTTAAAAAAATCCAGTTATTGAAAAATAATGGATGTAGAAAAACATGTACATGATTTCTATGTGTTCTGAAACCTAAACTGCCTAGAGGTGCCCTGATTTCAAGCTCATGAGTCATCTAAGCTCAAGCTGTAGAAATTCTAGAAGGCATTTTGTTAAATAATGCATGAGTGATGTAATTTTACACTGTATCTCATTAGCAAAATGCTGCAGGAAAGAATTAGGGAAAAGAACCTAAACCAGTCCTGGTCCTATCTCCCTACTACTTTTTTTTTTTTTTTCTTTTAGAATTGTCACATCCAAGGAATTAATTTATCAGTGACAGGATAACAAACCTGTGTTAAATTACAGCATGACAATCTCGCTCAAATGATGAGAATTCCAAGAATACATTCTGCTTCAAATCTTATACCCGAGTATGTCTTGCACTTTCTCCTTTCCCAGAGTGTTGGTGTGTATGTATGAATATGTGTATCCAGTGAATGTAAAATTATATATGTATAAAGAGACTGGGAGAGATCTCTCTTGCAAGAAATTATATCATGCCTTCCACTAAAAAAAAAAAAAGAAAAAAAAAGGAAAAAATTTACTTCTTGGTCTCAAAGTTATTAAAGCTTTTTTATTAGCTCTAGCACTGTATAATATTCGAGTAAGTAATCAGGTTATGCAAATAATAATCTTTTATCTAGAGGTATGCATCTGTAATTGAGAATGTCAGTCACCTTATCATGTAAACAGTCTGTTCTTAGTACACAAATACGGGATCTGGTGCAGATGTGTCTGTTTATGCCAGAACACCAATCTATCATTTTTGCTGCATCTAAAGCCTGCAATTTCATGCTTAGCACTTGGCATTGTAACCATAGTTATCTCCAGTTAGATGCAGAATACAGAGGCTTCAGCAGATGGGTTTTTTACTTAGACCTATGGCAATCAAAACACAGAAACAGACCAGAATTCTAAATATATATGTGTAGAATATGATAGATATAACAGTAGTATTTACTACATGATACGTGAGGTTTAGACTCTATCAGGGATGCTTTTCCTGAAATTTCTTTACTAACCAAGAGAACTCCTAAGTCATGAGTAAGAGAAGTAGACCTCTCTTTCTGTGAATGTTTTCCCTATGCAAATAGTAGAAGCTGGAAGGCTGGTATTTCTGTAAGGGTGAGTTTAAAGTGATACATTATGTGTAAAAATGCATACTTTCAAAGGTTTGACTATATTTTATTTTATCTTTAAAATTCTAGCATGCTATTTTTAAATTTTTGGAAAGTAATAGAGGTTCACAGCTTTGATATTAACCTAGAATTTTGTACATTTTTATGGGGCTCCATATGACAGTGTTTGTTTATCAGAAAAAATTTACAGCAAGGTAAATGAAGCAGATGACCAGTGCATCTTTACAGGTTGAAATGAATTATGAAGTTTCTGAGGAGTATGCACGATTGTAACTTTTTCTTTCTGAACACTGAATTATGAAGTTTCTGAGGAGTATGCATGATTGTAACTTTTTCTTTCTGAACACTGAGTGTTTATACACGTGATCTTAAAGTTTTGATTTCTCAAGAGCATAGAATTTTCTGTAAACTCAATGTTTTCTATGAAAAAGTGTAATATTATCAATCCTTATCCTAGAAGAATTCTCTCTTTAAATTGCAGACAGTTTGTACAGGCTTGAGCGGGCTGGGCATTTTCACTAGGAGTCACTAGGTACCATGCTTTAGACAATACACTTCTGCCATGCAGCAGCTAGAGAATATTGGTTATTGGGAACAGAAGAGAGTCAAACTCAGCTAAGCTCTCCAAGTCCCTCAAACAGCTCTGCTGAAGAAGATTCTTTGTTCAGAGCATCATTCCAAAGTAAAATTGGATTATGCTCTTAAATGACAATATCTACTGTAAGGAAGAAATCTGGGTTGAGCATTAGCTCAATCTTTCAAACAAAAACATTTACTTCATATCTGTTATTTTTATTCGTTTGTTGGGGCACTGACCTGGTAAATGGAGGTTACTCTGAAAATTGTACTTAATAACTGCTGCTGTTTTTCACCATACCCTATACTATACTGAATGAGTGCCCTACTGTGACAGCATACTCAGGCTTACCGAGACCCAGAAGCTGCTGCTAGAAATGTCCCAAGAGCCAAGAGTGAACTCCAGAAGCATTTGGGACCTCTGGCATCAGTCTGCCGCTGAGCTTGTGCAGAGAGATGGAGAGCGCGTGTGCTGCCACTAAACAAACAAAGGCTCTTGTCCGCGTTGAAAACAGCTGGCAGCATAGCATGTGTTTAGCCTCCCGCCATGGGCCTGAGGAGGTGGCACACAGCATAGGGAAGAGCAAAGTAAGAGCTGCGGCACTGGAGGAGACATGGAAAGTCTTTAGACTAGCTGGAGCTGACCCACTTGCAAGCATGCATGAAAAAAAAATCAATAAGTACTTCACTCGAGGCCAAAGACAAAGAGGAGCTGTGCTGCCTGGAAGGGAAATGTGGCACTCAGTGAAAAGCCCTGCTTAAAGAACCCAGGCAGAGTAATTTTGCTGCTTCAGGATTTTTCTTAGGGCTGAATGTTCAGGGACAGTGTTTGAATTTAATGCAGTACCCTGAACAACAAGTGGAAATGACAACTACAGAAGACAGAGACAGGTTCTGCCATGTCTTGGTTAAGTGTAAAAACCCTATAGGGAAATGGGAAATTCTTTTCAGATTTGAATACCTTCCTTTTAAATGTGACACATCCAGCAGGTCCAGCCCCACCGTGTATTTTTGGAGATAGGTCTGTCATTTGTGCTATGGTATGAAAGCTAAAGGTTGCCTTCACACTGAGCCCTTTATACTAAACAGTGCAGTGATAAACTAGCAAAAAGCTGTTCCCTTCTTCGAAGAGCTTACAGACTTAAGAGAAAATATAATGGTTGATCTCACAAAATTAGGAGAACACAACAAGGGCAAGGTGAAGGAGAAGGTTTCCATGTAAAGCACAAAGGAAATCTTCAGGATTCCACAAGGATGACGTTTTCATCATTCATTTATTAAGCCATGTGGATCTCCTCCATAAGAGTGCTGCTAGGTATCTGCTTATCCTTAAAAAGTGCAAACTGTGATCTCTGTTTCATGTCATTTGAAAATTTAAATGATGTAGGATTTCCACTGTAAGACTGAGTAGGTTTTAAAGTAAGCAAAAAAGTTACACATTGAATCTTGAGTCCAATGGTCAATATGTCCTAGAGCCAAACCCTCAAATGTTGGGTTAGATTAAGGTAATGCTTGGTGAAATTTTGTAGTGAACCGGGTCTGGACTATGCTGTTGTGTTCAAATACTGAAATCAGTTATAACTACCTTTCATGCAGCCTGTCTGCAATGGCAAGAGGGTGTTGGCATTCAGATGAATTTTGCTTTGAATTTTTGGATTTATCTGAACATAAATTTCAAAGCACAACTCAGAGTGCATGAGATCAAATAAATCAAAAGCCAAAAGACTGCATGAAACTCTGTGACATGAAATAACTGAGTTTTCCACAGTTCTACTAACTATATAAAAATAGTTTAGTCTCATCTCTATTCAGAATCTTCTGTGATAGCAGAAGGAGGGATAAAAAACCAAGAGACACCTGAGAAGCTAAGTCAGTGGCTTGAAAGGAAGACAAGGAGAAAGAGACACTGTAACTGTGATGTAAAATTTGTCCCTCCTTGAAATGGCATTTAAGTGCAGTGGCTGTGGTATTTTCTGTAAACGGATTATCATGCACACTTCTAAAGCTGTATACATGCCCTCTGCGAGAGACTGAGTTTCTATGTGCTGTTTAGTAGCAGACTAGTCTTTTCTTCCTTTAAAAAAAGAGAACAAAAAACTTTATGGAAGTGTGGTAGAACAACAAAAAAAAAAAAGAGTGAAGGAGAAATGTTTACTAATTTTAACAGTAATAGCTCTCTTCCATAGACAGTTCAGTATTGAAGCTGTTGCTATTTGAAATAGCTTAATTTCACTGTGAACCCGAGGCAGCCACCATCAAATTTTTTATCTTTTTCTCTGCTGGATAATCCTTCAGCTGTTGTTATTTACATAGCAGCCTAAATTACATTTGCTGCCTTGCAAGCGAGAAGATGGGTCCCCTGCCTGAAGGGGCTGCAGCCTGGTCCCACCATGCACTGAAGAGAGAAGACAGGAGCACAAGACAGAAGAAAAGAGATGTCTTCAATATCCAAGTCCTGATGTCCAAATGCAAGAAATGCGTCCCTCTCTTTGAGCAGATATTTTTTTGTCCCTTTTATTAGTTCTTTGAATACATTTTTGTTGTGTAAGCAGTCCCTCATTAATTTATTTTTTCTATCTTGCCCCAGATTTGGCTAATACTTAGGCACTTGTTGAACTTCAAGTTAGCTGACTGTTATCATGCTGAAAGCTGGGCCATGTGTAAATATTTGCAGCGTGAGGACTTTTTTTCAGAGTTTCATCTTTTTCATTCTTCTACTACAGCCAGTTGAGCTGATTTCTCAATAATTGTTATAAAAAGTTTCTAATATTTTCTGTTTTGCATTATTGGCTAATTCACACTTCTGTTTTGACTGGCTAGTAATCTATCCTAGTCTCTTTAGTTTACAAAGAACAATCTCTTCTTTTATCATCATTTTGCTATGAAATACCCTACTTACTAAAAATTTTAGTGAGTATTATTAAGTTTGGTCTTCTGGATGGGCTTTTGGGTGGGTTTTTTGTTTATTTGTTTTGTTTTTAAATTATGAATAAAGTGTCCCAAATCATACTCCAAATGAGGTATAAGCCAAATTTTTATTTTATTTAATTTTGCTGTCTGTTGTGTTTTCATTCTCTCCTACTTCTGTAACACTAGGGAATTTCTTAGTGTTCTGCTACACTTTCAAGTAATCGATGGCTTTATTAACTAGTCTGCAGTGACAGGAAAATCTCTGCCAGTCAACAAGCAGACTATATTTTCAGCTCTTGCACACAAAGTTCTGTATACTACAACGGGACCTTACATGCATAATTACTGATAATTGTAGAATGAGCAATTCCACATTCATTATTAGCCTGTAAATTCAGATGTAAAACATCTCAGGACTTAGGTCTTTACTTGCAGTGCAACTACTAAGATGCCTGATATTTCTGAGGATTTTAAATAGCCATTAAAACGTGGAAAAATATTTACTGAAGACCACACGCGACTGTATAATCTATTGGGAAACATGCAAAACAGGTTTTCATCCTTAGCTACATAGTCTTCTCAAATTTGTATACGAAGTGAGGTAGTTTAATGCTTACCGTATGTTACAAACCACAAGTAGTTAAAGCCACAAAGCACTGTGATGGTAAAAGTTTTCAGGCAATTTTTTATTTTACTATTTATATTGAAAATTAGCCAAAGACATTTCCTGGGGAAAAACAGCAATCATAGCTTAGGATTTATGATTTTGAGACAAACTGGAAAATTTGGTTAATGTACCCAGACTGCTAATTGCCCAGCAAATATCTTAGACCTTGATCCTTATTGCTATGGCAATCTTTTTGCTGTAACATTAAATCAATTAATATTTTTTTCCATGCAGTTATGTTTCTATTAATCAGATCACTATGGGTTTTCAAAGTACTGTTCAGCTAACTGCATTTTTGTGTATACCTGAAGAATTCGTGACTGACATTAAATACAAATGGCAGCAGCAATGAAACATTAAAGGTACATCATGAAATACTGTTCCCTGATACAGGGTAGGGAGGTTAGCAGCCCAGAGAGCCCCAGCTCAGGTGAGGGGCAAGGCTGTGTTGAGCCAGGCAGCCTGTGGTTCTGTGCCACAACACTGGAGCATGCAGATCTTAGGATGATGTGGGGAGCAACAATACTGCACTGAGCCACACACCACTGCAGTTCAGTGGTACTAAATGTAGTACTCCCATGCTGAGAGCTGACAGGAGCTTGGGGTCCCAGAAAATATCTTTTTTTTTCTTTTTTTCCTGGAAATGAAAGAATTTCTATCCCATGATAGTGGTAAATTTTTTTTTTTTGGTGCTCTTTGGAGTGAAAGTTATCTGGAAAATGAAAGTTTATTGCAAAATGGAAATTTGTTTTCCCACCAGTTTTGCTTTACATAGTTCAGACTCTACTGAGGTGTCACCTGTTCTCAGTTATCTTCTTAAAACCATGCATCTTGGAAGGAGCTGGGCTGCTATACCAGTATTGTTGCGTTGCTACTTTCTTTGGAAATCCTCACATGACAAAGTCTGTACTTCTACCTGTAAATTTAAGGTTGAGGACAAGCGAGTGGTCAGTCTTACACAGTCAGATACAAGAATAAGAGCAGGTATAGTGCTTTCTTATTTCTGTAAGAAAACAGCAAAGTCCTGATCTGGTCAGTCAGTAATGGAGTGTAATTGGCTGGAGGATGAAAGCTGAGCTAATAGTCAGAGCTGAGCAAATTCATCTTGTTTCCCTAACTCAGAATTGTTCAAACATTTTAATTTTTATTTTTTTGCTTCATTTCTGGAAGCAGCAAAAAGGCAAATGGGTTTTGGAAGAAGTGAGAGCTGAGTAGCTTTATTGCATTTCTCCAGAAAATCCAAAAGCTTGAAATCCCTTCACAGGTGGTCACTGAGTGTATATAATCTTTTACCAAATGGATTAATTAACATAACTAGTTAATGATTACCTTATGCTGAAAACTGTGAAAATAAAAATTTGAAGCAGTGTGATATGTAGACAAAGCCTTCAGACAATTTTAGCTATTATTAGCTTGGATTAACTCTTATGCCAGAGGATTAGCTTCCGAACATGTAAATAGGGCCTAATGAAGGCAAGCAAATGTGAGGAGAAAAAAGTACTTTTGTCTCTTTTTTTTATAGGTGGGGGACTAAAACAATGGAAAGCGTAGACCACCACATCGTCCAGACAGGCTAGGTAAATCCTGTTTCAGGGCTTGAGGACTGAGTTTCTCCCTGGTGACCAGCCCGACCTGTGATTAATCTCAGATGTCAAGGGGTTGGACTTGATGATCCTCATAGGTCCCTTCCAACTCAGGATATTCTGATTCTATGTGCGTGGTAGGTGTTTGAACCGTGCAACTGGTAGGGAAATAGTAATAAGGTTGTAATAACCTACAAAACTGATCTGATGGTTTTCTCAATGTTGTGCAAAACGAATGTAGCGAGCTCAGGAACTGATCTCCCATGTCTTGAGCGTCAGTGTGACCAGGATAAGAACATTTTTTCCCTTTCTGAAACTTCTGCTGAATTGAAATGCTGATAGTTATTTGTTCTTTTTTCTGTGTCCCTACCAAATTGCACTGCTAATTATTAGTCAAGGGCACCTATGCACTTGAGGTAGATAGTCTTTTCAAAATGAATGCATTAAAAGGAAACATGGGGCAGCAGTGCTGGCCCACCTTGAACAAAACAAAGGGTGCAAACAAAGATGCTGAGCTTATTTGCCTATTGGTGACAGCAGCAAGAGGAAACCTGGAAATACCTGTTAGTAAATGAACCATTTTGATAGCTTAGGGAAACAAATTAACTCAAAGATTAATACGTGCTTTTTTTTTTTTGCTACACTGGACATTGAAAGTGAATGTTATATGCAAATCCTATTTGTCCTTAGAGAGTCATTAGAGCCCTTTCTAAGTGGTATAATCAATGCCATTAGGTACCATATTATCACTAATTCTGATGCTAAGCTTTTATACATCTGGGTGACATACTGTTAAATTCTTTTCTAGTTGAAATATATTTGTGCCTATGAACCTGTGTTGGATAATAGCAACACCTTTCCAGTTCTGCAGGAGTTCAGATATTGATGTACGATTCATCACAGAAGGATTGCACTGCTTAATTACAGTCTTGTGGGGGTGTAGATATAAAAGAATAAAGGTCCTATCTATTTCCCCACAGGGAAGGGGACTATACTGTTCTCCAGTACATGCACATAGGCAGATGTATTACAGCTGTGCTCACACTGAGGAAGGTAGTAGCATAAATATTTCGGTAGAAAATCACATTCTTAACAGAAGTAGTACTGGTACAACCACTGCATTTGTGCCAGACTCCACTGACAACAGCTTTTTCCTCAGTCCCATGATAACAACATTAATAATAGTGAAGTCCTTTGGAACTAATGTGGCATATGAGTGTAATTCTGAAGGACAATCACCTCACTGGCTGAAGATAATCTGCAACAAGGTGATCAGGGAAAATGGCTGCATTAACAGCAATGTAAGTAAATGCTGTGGATAGAAATGGATATATCTTCCTTGGTCCCAATTATTATGTCACTCAGACATATACCAACTTACAGTAGCAATGGGCTATTTCAAAGGTTATCAAAACTTCATCATGAATGTAAGTGTTCTGCTGGATCCATAATCTTTTTTAGAAGGCATATTTGTTAAGGCTTTGATGTTTTAGTCATGCTCTATTTCTCATTCTGAAACTCCAGATAAATGGTCTAGAACATATGTACCCTATTCTAGCTATGCGGAAAAGAATTAAGGAGAGAGAGCATTCCAACGTACTTTTACTATTTTAAGTATTTTTATTTGTTACTTCTTATACTTTTTCCCAGTCTTTTCAAACCCTCTTCATACCTTATATACTTACCTGTTTTTGTGTCCTTAACTATTACTATCATTCTTCTCTGAGTCTACTTCCACGGTATCCCATATTTTTGGGCAGTACAAAGCAAGGCATTTCAGATCATACTGCAACTCTGAAACACCTACTGGTACTGTGACTTTGCCTGCAATGTTTTCTGTTCTACTCCATTCATCTGAGAACTCACCTTTTTGAAATGTGATTTCCTATTAAATGGACATTTATAGTGGGCTAGCAACTAAGCCCATCATTTCCTAAACTGCTTCTGTTAATATAAAACAGTAAGTGCAAAAGTAATTCAACTTCCCTCTCAAATTGTTGAGAGTGCTGTATCTCTGGAAATTACTATTCTGAGAAGACTTCTTGAACTTGAAAGGATAGCAGATAGGCTGGTTATGGCAATTGCATATCATCTTCTAAGATACAGTAGCCCTAGACCGTACTTACACTTAAAGCAATGAAGAGAGTACAAGTGGTCTAAGACTCATTTCAGTTAATTACACCTGCTGTAGGTAAAATGATGCACCATGGTCAGACGACCCCACTGATACACACTGATCTCCTGACAAAGGTGTTTGGGCTTGACATGAGGTTGAATATAACTCCTGTGTCTTCTGAAGGATCCTCTGAATTTACAATGAGAGATAGGAAATGCCTCACATATTCTGTTGCTTGACTCTTTTATATGTTGTTTCACAAATCCAGAGAGTAAATACCTGCAGAAATCTAACTCAAAAATCCCATTATTGTTTGAATGATGGTTATTGGATGATACTATTTAGAAATGCGATGGGAAACATCTAATTATTCTGTACGAGGCTTAGAAATTTTCCCACGAGTTTCCTTTGTGGTGTGTTTTGCTAAAAAGTGTGACATAGGTTAACATAGGTTAAACGTTGCAATCAGGACTACTTCAAAATTACACCAAATGAATCTTTGTCCCTGGATTAAGGGAGAGAGATGGAAAACTTTAAATATTGAGCTAAACTTGAGTTTGGTGACAACATTAGTGAACTGTTATATATACACATTAGGTTTTTTTTGTTGACGATAGAATAAGCCTAAGCAATGATTACATTAGTTACTTTAACTTTTAGGTAGATATTTGTCCTGGTTTTGTCTGGGATAATAGACTTAATTTTCTTCCTGATAGTGCTGTGTTTTGGATTTGAGATGAAAATAATATTGATAACATACTGATGTTTTCAGTTGTTGCTGAGCAGTCAAGGACAGTCCAGCTTCTTGTGCTGGGCTGCCAGCGAGAAGGCTGGGGGTGCACGGGGAGCTGGGAGGGGACACAGCCGGGACAGCTGACCCAGGCTGGCCAAAGGGATATTCCATACCATATGACGTCATGCTCAGTATATAAAGTGGGGGACTTGGCTGGGGAGGACTGCTGCTCGGGAACTAACTGGACATCGGTCAGCAGGTGGCGTGCAATTGCATTGTGCATCGTAGCTTGTATGTTCTTTTATCATTATTATTATTATTTTCTCTTCCTTTTCTGTCCTATTAAACTGTCTTTATCTCAGGCCATGAATTTTATTTTTTTTTCCTCCCAATTCTCTTCCCCATCTCACTGGGGGGGGTGGGGGATGTGAGCGAATGGTTGTGTGGCGTTTAGCTGCCTGCAAAGCTAAACCACAACAGATACATTCGATACTGCAAAACTCTTTGAAGAGGCAGAGCAGATACAGTGAATTCACCACCAGGAAAATAGAGATGGAAATCCATAGAAGCCAATCTATAAGTTTCTAAGTATATGACTGGAATTTAGGTCACATCTTGAAAGACAGACAAATATTCAACAAGAAAAGGAAAGGACGGTGGTTTACTAACATCTTCATCTGAAATTTCTGAAGTCATGGAGCTGTTCTCCAGATGAGATACAATGAAAACATGCCAGGTTCCTGAAGAAAATGTCATCTGTTTCATACCTGCTATGCTAGAGCTGGAACTGAAAGTTGACCGAAACTGAAAGCACATCAATATATATCAGGGAACACAATACTTCAGTTGTATTAAGGGAGGTCACGCTTACTGCATATAAGGAGGGGTGTGGACAGATCCTAAAGGACATCTTCCCATCCCAGTGGTATTACCTATCTGCAAATTATCCTTGCTGAACATTGTCAGTTTTTCAAGTATCAGAGAGTAAAGATGGGTAAGGTGAGACAATATGAGCTTTGTCCACTTGTAGCTTAGACAGAGCAGCACACACATTGCAGCTGATGAGGAAGCATCTTACCTGGCTTCACCTGAGAAGAGAGATGACTCCACCCAGGCTTTTATTCTTCAGTGTATGTATCATATTGAAAGGCAGAGTGGCATGGTTCATAAAGGAACAAATTAAAAGAGAACTAAGTTGAAAGAGATAGCATTTGGGTGTTGGAGTTTAGAAATAGATTTCAGTGGAGTTAGGAAATATTGAAGATCTGGGGATGTGGGCATTAGTGGTGGTGGAAAGACAGCTAAGGTAACTGTTGATCCCCTTCCGGTGACAGCTCTTGAGTACAGATACTCAGTCTGTGGGGGTCTGATTGCTGGGAATGGGAAGAGAGAGGGAGTTCGTGAAGAAGATTGAAATGAGATTGGGAGTCCTAAATCTAGTGCTGTAAAGCAACAGCCTGACTTCCCCAGGCTCTAGAGGTGGTGGGAAAATGGCATTGTAGCAAAACAATGGCAGGGGGAGGCAGCAGATTAAGGACAGCCCTTCAAGTGGAAGCAATTAAGGAAGGACTTGTGAGAAGGTTTTTTCAAATAATTTATGATCCAAGCGACCAGGTTAGCAAAATCTGATTAAACTGCAAATCTGTCACTGGTATTTCTCCCCATGTATCCAGGACATTTCTTTCTTTTTTCCTTGCTGTCTCCTGTATGGTTACAGTTGCAGACACAGTTAAGGAAAATTGGAGAATATTAGTTCTTTTATGTGTTTAGACCCGTCAAAACATTTGCTTACAGCCATTAACTTTTCAGTTTGTCTCCTTTTGTATATTTTTCCTTCCTCTCTTTATTATCGTTTCTCCCAGAAGGGTTTCCTGGCTGTATGTTTTTTCAGATTTTTACTGCTTTCATGTGGTCTTATAAATCTGATTGTTCTTCTTTTTCTATGTTGCTGCTCTGGTAATAACATATTTTTTCCTGATGTGAGGTGTGCATCAATGTTTCATTTTTTTTTTCTCTAGCATTACTCCTTCTTTGGTAAATGGCTTGTAAAAAACCTATAATTTTCATTTCAGATACCAGGAGTGAGTTGACAAAGACGACTTTCTGCATACCCTGCTGCTCTGCCTGGAAGGTAAAGAGTAATAATCTTTTTGTACACGACACGAAGCAGGTGATAGTCTTTTGCAACCAGAAGGGTGTTTAAACTTTGTGAAAATTGTGCTGTTTAATACTTTCCCATGGCAAAGGTTAGCTCCTACATGTGCATGCTAGTTGAATAATACATTTTCCTATTAAAGTGATATGCTTCAGAATGATTTTGTAGCTGATGAGAACGTAGGAAATGTACAGTTTGCCACTGAATTTATTAGTGACACATGCCATGGTCCTAGCTGGGTACTGCATATCACAAAATACAGAGACGTGCATAGTCTGTTTGAAGGCTGTTTATTTCTAAGATGCAGGTGTTTAAAAGAGCAGAAAAGGGCATATCATTATGCAGACTTTCAGGCATATTAAGTCTATTTGGAGAAATATGATACAGGTATATTGCTGGTAATGCTCAGAGAGGCTATAGGCAAGCCGTGTTCTAGATAATGTGGGTTTTACAATATGGAAATAAAAACTGATTCCATGAATGCTTAGTAGTAATATATGCAGTCTAGGAGGAAGGCTTGCTAAGTTGGATTAAAAAATGCAGAATTTATTGCAATCATTTTGGACTTTGGAAGGCAACATGACTGATATCTATCTGATGGGAAAATAGAATTTCTCTTTCAGTTCAGGAGCAGTTACTTATATTTCCTTCTTGACAAATAAAACCGAAATGGAAGAAGAAACCTTTTACCTATGGGCATCTCATTCTTATTAATTCCTGCTTGTTTTTATTAGCATCAGAAAATATATTGTCAAAAATGTCACCAAAAATAAATTCACGTGTAAGCTATTTAATTTCCCGCGCCATACTGCTGACTTCATGTGTGTTCTTTATCAATCAAAAGAGGAATCTAAATTCTTTATAAAGCAGATGGAAGCTCATCTGTTTTCTGAGGTTAAAACTACGTCGTTGGTTTTTTTAAAGGGTTTTCATTGTGAGGCCTATATTCAAAATGACAGGTACAGATAAATTAATGAAAGAAATTCTCAACAATTATAACTCTAAAAATATTGTCAAAGCTATGTTTTTTCATATTAAAAAAAAAAGTTTGTGTACTGATTAGGCACGTAGGTTTTATTTTCTCACTGACTTGGCCAATTTTACTGACATAAAACCCAGAGTAGGAGGGTAATACCTATCACGTACTTCCCTGAAAAGAATACATATGTGAGTGAATGAAGGTGAGAGCTGCTCTCAAATCACAAAAAAGAAATAAGATTGAGAGCTGGCCGTGTAATGGAGACACAAGCAGCAGAGCAAGAACCAAATGAACTAGGAAATCAAAAGGCAACATAGGCATCACGAGGGCTCTTCAGATTTCACAGTGACTCAGAAGTTGAAAGCCTCATAACCTATAAGCAGAGGAATGTAAAAACAAGATGACTTCCCTCCCTCCTTTATTCTGCTACTTAAACTACTTAGATTACATGATTAAAAATAACCCACTTAAAAGCCAACTGAACAAAAAAAAAATCTACCTGATGAAAACAAATACTACCTACTTAGCAACCAATGGAGTAAAAGTGAAGGAAATCTTGAACTGAGCATGAGAGCCACTGCTTCAGACTTGCTTCTTGAGATGTGGTTTGGATTATACCTGGTTCCTGGAACAGGACCCATTGTGGACTTGGCTTTGAAGTGACAGCCCAGGCCTGGAATGAATTCTGACACTTTGAAATAGCTATCACAGCATATCATAAGTAAGAGTTTATTGCTGTCAGAATCCACACTGGACACATAGATGCTTTACAGCTTCTGCTGCTCCATGAAGAGAAACATCTGAGTAGGGGTGTAATTAAATATTCGTCATCTCAAGTGCTATGTGCAATGTTAATCTAAGCAGGTAAATCAGCTCAGCATGGATAACAGTGTAGAGGGCAGGCAGTACAAGAATATACACAAAAAAAGAAGAACAAGAAAGCACATCCTTTTGCAGGCACTGATTAATAATCACCAAAATGGACTCTACAAGAACAGATTACTGATGCAAAAGGAAAGCACATACATACCTCAGAAAAACAACAGAATGCAGATTGGAGAGATTGCTTCTGCTCCCTATTGTCAAACTTCCTAGGAATTTTGGTTATCACAGTGCAGCGGGATAATTGTAAGCAGATTTGCAAGAATTTCACACTGTTATCTCCTTTTAAATCTTTAATATACATAACCCTTTGTTTTCCTTTAAAAATAATAAAAATGTAAAAAAACTGTTAAATAGGCTCTTCAGATTTGAATTGCTTTATTGATTGCTTTGGCAAGAGAAATTAAAAGTTTTGCTAGAAATACTGACAGATAACCAAAATGAAGTCCCCATGGTTTTAAAAACTTAGAGAGAGCTGAAAAATTCAACTACAACTTTATTATACCATTTATTTATACAATTTATATGACAATAACAAAGCTTTGGAACTGTTCTATTATGGGATAAGTTTTAAGTTTACAGAACTGATTATTTAATCTGTTTTCTTCAAAAATCTGTCTGATCTGTTGACTAGGTTTGTGCTGTACCCAAGGGAGGAATAGGAAGTCAGAACACACACTCCACATTTCAAGGCATCAGTCCAAGGACTACTGTTACTTCTATATAGTTCCAATGAAAAGAAAGCTGAGCTTCAGGTATTCCCCTCATGTGTTCCCAGGTATAGAATCACAGAGTCCTTTAGGTTTGAAAAGACCTTTAAGATCTTCAAGTTCATGTCCTGGTTTCAGCTAGGATAGAGTTAATTTTTTTCATAAAAGCTAGTATGAGGCAGGGTTTTGGATTGGGGATGAAAAAAAGTGGATAACACACTGATGATTTCAGATGTTGCTAAGCAGTCAAGGATTGCCCAGTTTTCAGGCTGGGCTGCCAGTGAGAAGGCTGGGGGTGCACAGGAAGCTGGGAGGGGATGCAGCCAAGGCAGCTGACCCAAACTGTCCAAAGGGATATTCCATATCATATGACGTCATAGTCAGCATATAAAGCTAGGGGGAAGAAGAAGGAAGGGGAGGGGGAACATTCAGAGTTACGGCATCTGTCTTCCCAAGTAACTGTTAGACATGATGGAGCCCTCCTTCCCTGGAGGTGGCTGAACCTCCCGATGGGAAGTGGTGAATGAATTCTTTGTTTTGCTTTGCGTGTGTGCGTGGCTTTTGCTTTCCCTATTAAACTGTCTTTATCTCAAACCACGAGTTTTTGCACATTTACCCTTCCGATTCTCTCCCCCATCCCACCGTGGAGGGGTGAGTGAATGGCTACGTGGTGCTTAGTTGCTGGATGGGGTTAAACCATGACAGCCCAATATCTAGCCATATGGTCTTTCTTATTTCTGTTACATCAAAAAGGAAGAATAACAAGGAACTCATCTGTCTGGCTTTAAGTTTTAGAGGATCTTTTCTGGAGGAGGTACCATATAAATCTCATTTTGTAGTTACAACTTTGAGAGACACCACATCCTATTCACTTCTAGTCAAGAAGACACAGATGAGACACCAGCTCCTTTTCTTGTCATGCATTTAAGAACCTAAGGTCCTTGTTCAAATAGATTGAGAGCACCTACTTTAGAAACTCATAGTTAGATAGAGAAAAAAACTTTTTACTTAAGTTGGGATGCTGAGCTGAGCCCATGGATATACTTCATCTTGTGAAGAGAGGTCAAGCCACAAAGATGCTCACAGTTACCTGCAGGACTGACTGCTTTAAGTAAAATTCCCTATTGTCACAGCTGGGCAAGTTTCCTTCCAGTTTGATATTGGGAACAAAATCAAGAGAAAGAAAGTTAAGGACATCTTAGAAGTTCTTCTTCCTAAGTTCCTGTACAAGTGGCTGCTTACGAGAAATGACCCTTGGCAGATGGTGTTCTGGGTCCATTCAACTTTTCAGTACTTTTGATCTGGTTCTTCTTCCAAGGCAGGAAAATTTGCAATAATTTGTTCAATTTTAATTTTTTTAAGTTTTTTTTTAACAAATATTTTGGGAAAAATATTTTCCCAAGTTTTGTATTTTTAAGCAAATTTTCTATATTTTTAAGCAAAATTTACTGGGAAAACTGCTCTGCTTCCTTTTAAGCTACATTTCTCTTGCCTTTTCTTGTGCACTGGTGCTCTGGAAGATCCTACTTCCCTGCATGTCAAGTCACAAATAGTTCAGGGGCCTCTTGATGACAAAGTATTTGGAAGACTGCAAGGTGTTTAAAAAGTGGAATGTTAACATTTTGCTAAAAAGAGTTTTCTGATCTATCAACCTGAAGGTGAATATTGCTGCTTGAATCACAAACCTCTGCAAAAACACGAAAAATAAACCCCCAAACCTTTACAGATACTCAAACACACACACATAGAGCAAGCAGAGATTTCAAATTCACAATTCCTGTATTTTTTGTAAATTACTTTGACTAATAAAGTAGTTGTTTCAAGGGATTTTGATGCTTACTGCCTTATCTAATCCATGTTTTTCCCAAAGAATCCACTACTGTAAGTGTATCAATTGAATAAACATTTTTTAAACCTGTCACCTGTTTTTAACCTCACAATTACTTTTGAATTATCTGCATACAATAATTATCTCTCAATCCTTGGACACAATCTGTTTCTATCCTCAAAAGGTCTTCTGATGGTATATTTGTACTGCAGCTATAGTGTTACCTTGGGATTTTATATGACCGCACATCATTGATGTTGCTAAGCACATTTTCCATAACATGGGGGATGACTGTCTGTGGTTAAAAAGAATTATTTTGGCAGTGTTAATTGATCACAGAATCACAGAATGGTAGGGGTTGGAAGGTCCCCTCTCAGCCTTCTCTTCTCCAGACTAAACAGCCCGAAGTCTCTCAGCCTCTCCCCATACAAGAGATGTTCCAGTCCCTTAATCATCCTCGTAGTCCTCCGTTGGACTCTCTCCAAAAGTTCCCTGTCTCTCTTGAACTGGGGAGCCCAGAACTGGACACAAGTGATATAACATGTTATTTAAAGTCCACGTTAAGGTCAAGAATAAGAATCAGACTCAGTTGTGGATGCTGTATGAAGGTAATCTCTTGGTCTATGGTCAGGTGCTCTACCAAGTGAAGCCAACTCCAACACAGGAGGCACAGAACTGCCGCAAGTGTGTTTTTTAGCTCCCATACAATTGTTTTGCCTCACAGCTGAAAATTAGATACTGCAGGTCTCAGATGATGTAAAGGTCACTAACTGGAAGTATGCAATGAATAAAAATGTTTACAACTGTAGCCAGACAATAGACTGATTTTGGCATATACCTATTGTTTTTGAGATAGCCATGCAGTTAGTTAGAATGGCATAAATTATCAATAACCATTTATACTCTGCAATCCTGACTATTCAAATTAAATGGTTTATGGTCTGTGCATAATCTAGCAAGCAACTAATCTTCACATTATTGCAAGCGGCATGTGCACATCTTGCAATATGGCATTGTTGTACTGCACAGTAACCAGAGGGAGATATTTTTTCTTTGCTGTATATTCCTGGAAATGAGGAAAGGAGGACACTAAAGTAAATAATTTCCTGTCTGATTTCACTCAAAAGCTCCTGTGGAATCTGCTGATAGCTTGAAAAGAACTTAATAAAAAGTTGGAAAAGGAGAGATTGAATAGGATAAGCAATAAGAACCAATGTGAAGAGAAACCCTAAAAGATAAATCTAGTGAAGCACACTGAGTTTCGACAGAATCCCTTGAATTAGACCACTCTTAAACCACTTCAGCTGAATGTGGGCCCTGGAGTGCAATTTGCAGTGATACCAAATTGATAGAAATTGTTTTTCTATGAAGCACCTTAGAGTGTTAACTTGCAATTATCACAGCTAACAAAGCATAACTACAAACACAGAGAAACCACAACCAAGGCAAAGTTCACAGCGTTCTTGCACCTAGACCTGTGAAGTTCCACAGGAATGTGATCTCATATGCAGGACAATTTTTTGTATATTATTGTTGCACTTATACTTTCTAAGCACCACAGTTACCAGGTGTTTGCTTCAAAACTAAATGAGCTCAGTCACAAACACCTCTGCACTTGGTAATTTTGAAATAACTTGACTAGCTGTCTGTAAACAGCACGTAACAAGACGTATAGGTTTTGTAGTGCACCTGTACCTTGCTAGGGTCCTAAGCCAACTTATAGATTTGGGGTAAATCAATGTCAAACTGAATTAAAAATGAAATCTTCTCTTAGATGTAACAGTTTCTGGTATTCCAGGGGACAGACCTCTAGTGAACTATTTCATCCTTTTGCTCATTTTGCTGCTTTAAAATATTTCAGGCTAAATATCACCTGGTACAGAGCAGTAGGTTCCGTTCATAGTCTCTTTTGAGTTTACTTGCAGTGGACTTCAGAGGTTGCTGTCCCCATCTAGGGGGGAACTAACCCCTTCAACCACCTCAGCTAACTCTGCCAGGGAACTGTGAATCAAGGTCTTGTCCCCCTGCCTCATGCTAAACTTAAAGATGCTTGCAAATATACTGAACTCATTGATGGTCTCTATAAATACAGCAAGTTACGGGTTGTGGCAAGTCAGGGTTGAACAGGAGGCTTATTCAGCCAGGTATGGAATGGGAGCTGTGATATCTGACAAAAGGATCAGTGATCAGATGGAGGCAGCAAATTCTTGTAGCTCCTTGATCTGGACTGTTTCAGGGCCAGAAGGGTGACCTGAATTCCCATTGCTTGTGTTCAAGAGAACAGTTACATCACTTGAAACACGGGCTGACAAAGTTTGCCTGAGCTGTGCTTGTGACCATTCTCTGCATGTTCAAAGCTAGCTGCTGACCTGCATGACATAAAATTATCACTGTTTTTAAAGTATTTTTGTCTGCATTTCATCTTTTCTCCGGTAATGTCATAAACATTCATTTTCACGAGTAGTAAAGGTGGAATTTTTTTATATAGTTTTATCATAAATCACAGCTAGACCCTCCAAAACAAATGAAAGAGTAATTGTTTTTTTAAGAAAGCTATCAGAGCAGCTCATCTTGAAGATCTATATCTTTCTTTTCCTAAGTGCTGTTGGAAATAATCTAAATATACTGGAAGTTATGCTTTTTATTTTGCAGTGAGGAAATGAAGGCATAGGGACATTAAGAATATAGCTCAGAAAATACTTTCAGAGCTGCATAACCAATCCCTGGTGTATATGGCTGTCACGGTGCAATCCAGAATCCTACGCAAGGAGCCCATGTACCCTGGGCTCATCTTGGGGTGGCCTGGGTTCCTCCGAATGGAACAAAATTCCAGCAGCTAATTAGAGAAAATACTTGTCCTGGAGCGTGAACCTCAAACTCTGATTCTGAGCATCAAGGAGAAGTTTCTGTTCCCTGTTTCTGTCCTGCTTGGTGCTAAGCACCTGTTTAAGAACAACCAGTGTCTTGTGATGATGTCACCACTTGCCTTTTGCATAGCAGAAATAGGGAAAGGAGTGGGGCATAGCTTCACCCCCTCTTGGACTGAGGGTTACCTTTGTTTCCTCTGAGGGCATCCCCACCCAACAAGGTATGGACAAAAGTGGCAAGGGAGGACTTACCCCTCCTTACCCTCTGCTGCAGCTGTGCCACTGGAAAGACAGGGGTGGATGAAAGATCAGAGCACCAAAGCCAAAGAGTGCAGGAAGAGCTCAGAATTGCATCCTGTGCAGATGGTGGCAGGGATGGGAACCCAACAGTCCCCAGTGCTGCGCTCTTTGGCAAAGGCAGCCTTCACTTTTACCATCACCGCCTTCTTTTCTTTCTCCTTACCTCTCTCTGCTGTGAGGCAAGGGAGTTTCCTAAGTCTGATTTCTGCCTCAGAGAGCTGACAACATTCACATTTCATAATCCCTGACCTCCTTCTTTTTACTAGTATTTTGGGTTTGGTTTTTTGTTGTTGTTTTTGTTGTTTTGGGGGTCTTGTCTTTTTTTGTATGTGATTTTTTTCTTTCCCCTGCACCATGCTTCACCTTTAAAATTAGGAGCTGAACTTAGTTTAGGGACTGCAACCTTCTTGTCTGCGGTCCTGTCCTTCCTTCTGTCCGGCAGCATGCCATCAGCCGTTCTGCACTGTCCTCTGCAGAGAAGGTTTCAAGAGAAGAAGGAAAGCCTCATGCCTTCCAGCTCTGCTGAGGCAAACAGTGAGGCAGGGCTTTTAAGGCAAAATGAGTAGGATGGTTTTGGTTTTGATTTACTTTTCTGTGTGGTGGTAATGCTCTGAGGCTAATCTCTATTGTAATATGAATTGTACATACCTCTAGGTGTGATGGCCAAGGAAATGTTGGCTGTCGCAGTAAACTGTGCAAAATGGACTAGCATGAAGTAAGTACTGAGGAAAAAGACATGGAGGTTTTGTTTCTTATTGAAAGGTATTGCCATCTCTGTAGAAAATTGATTTCTTCAACAGTTGAATCTACAAAAATGCATTAAGGAAACAGAAAAAAATATTCTCCTTTAAAAGCAAAAGCAGGAAAATGCAGTTATTTTGACAGACTTGCAAGTTTCATTTTTCTTAAAAATGCAGTTATCAATGAATATGTTTTTAAAATTGCAGAGAAGACAAAACCAAGAAAAGTTTGGGATCAAAAAAAAATTGGTGTCTGTAGCTCAACCTGCACCATTAGTTATGGCTTAGTGATGTGCATAATGCAAATACAGCAATGTGCCTTTAAAAACCCGATTAAAGACCTGACCTACACATTAAGTAGGGCCATCTTAATATTGCACATGAAAGGAATGTCCTGTGTTGCAGGCTAAGATAGCGAGGAATAGGGGGAACTACTCTGGGTTTAATTTTCTAATGCTTATTCAAAAAATAAATAGATTCGTGGGAACAAATAAAGAAACATGAAATTCAGAATTGATGACCTGTAAAGTCTTTGCTTTAAGTACAGTTGTCCCTTATCTGTAGTTCTCTAAGGAACAGATAAAAATATTATGCAAAATGTTAATGACAGACTTTTAAAATATTTTTTGTTATCTTCCTTCTTTATACCAAAATTTTAACTATAAGGAAGCTTTAATATTTCTTTCTAGATAGGGAGACAAAACATTTTCTATTTTTAAAAATATTTCATTCATTTATCTTTTATAGGAGAAAGAGTGAAGTACATTTATAATATGATGTTGTGGTTTAACCCCAGCCAGCAATAAGCCCAATGCAGCCGCTCACTCACTCCCCCCAAGATGGGATGGGGAAGAGAATCATAAAAGTGAGAAGACTCCTGGGCTGAGATAAAAACAGTTTAATAGGTAAAGCAAAAACCGTGCACACAAGCAAAGCAAAACAAGGA
This sequence comes from Phaethon aethereus, assembly GCF_964289735.1. Classification (NCBI taxonomy): domain Eukaryota; kingdom Metazoa; phylum Chordata; class Aves; order Phaethontiformes; family Phaethontidae; genus Phaethon; species Phaethon aethereus. The sequence goes on along the minus strand of NC_138582.1, from coordinate 32,402,923 downwards.
ATTCATTCATCACTCCCCATGGGCAGCCATCTCCAGGGAAGCAGGGCTCCATCACATGTAATGGTTTCTTGGGAAGACAAATGCCGTAACTCTGAACATTCCCCCTCCCTCTCCTTCTTCTTCCCCCAGCTTTATATACTGAGCATGATGTCGTATGGTGTGGAATATCCCTTTGGTCAGTCTAGGTCAGCTGTCCCAGCTGTGTCCCTTCCCAACTTCTTGTGCACCCCCAGCCCACTCATGGGTAGGGTGAGGTGAGAAGCAGCAAAGGCCTTGGCTCTATGTAAGCACTGCTCAGCAATAAAAACATCTCTATATCATCAACACCATCTTCAGCACAAATCCAAAACATAGCCCCGTAATAGCTACTATGAAGAAACTTAACTCTATTCTAGCTGAAATCGGTACATATGATGAGATAAAAATATGCAGACAGTATGAAAGGATATGTGCTCAATATTATAAGAATATCTTTACAGGTAACTTCTTCCATTTTAGAAAAACTATTTTCTGCTGTTGTATTGCTCCATTTGTGATGTAGGATGAGAATTAGTTGGGATGGGATGATGCTTGCAGCTCAGGCAGTTGGGACAGTTCCCTTCATTTAATTTGGTTGTATAAGCTTTCAGCTCTGAAACTGTAGGCTGCTGGCATAAACAGTTGATCAAATTAAAATGCCGTCTTGGACAATAAGGAAACAAAGAAAATAGCTTTATCTGATTATTATTTTTTAAAACATCCTTGCACTAAAGAAAAAAAATCCAACAGAAAAAAGACGGGAAACATAGGAAAGGCAGAGGCACTTCTGAGAAGGGAATTTTCTTAACATAAAAATGTTGTCAGCTAATAAATGAATAGGTCAGTTGAACCAGCTCTTTAAAAATCCCTGTGACACTCGTTACCAAGTGAAAGTGGATAAGCAATTTACAGAATGTAATTTACTCTTTGAACATTAGTTTTACATTGAGGCAATATCCATGATCAGACTACAAATACTTTGGTTAGAATTACTGCATTTGGGGATAGATCTTTTATGAGCTGATCGCAAATAATTCTGCTGCAGGTATATGTGACTCCTAGTTTTGAAATAAGATCTTCAGTGTTTGGTTATATCATAGCTTTTGAATATCCTGACTAAGTTTAACCCAGGAAAAAATAGGTCTGGAAGCCAAAAGGATATTAATTTTCTGGGTTAAATGTGTTTAGAAATGGTACTGCACAAAAAAGATCAAAGATTTCTGAAAAGTTTATATCTCTTTTCCTTTTCTGAGCCCCCTTATCTTTGTCCTCTGTAATATCATTAGCCAAACTGTAACTCTAAAAAGATTTGGGTTTGATTTGCTTCTAGAGTTTTAGGTAAGTATGTCTAGTGTTTATTGTATTCACACCGCATGCAATTCATGCAGACAAAGTTGAAGTTCCACCTCATTCTAACTTTTTTGTACAAAATTCTGAGAAACTGAACCCAACAAAAATACTGCAGTTGTGATTACTTGCATTTTTGTGTAATGATATTCCTGCATAGAATGAGTAGCAGTGCTGCAATTTTTAATTACAAGAGGACAATTTAACGCCAATAAAAGTCAGTTTTCACTTCTATTTATAATTTCAAAATTTTTGTTCTGTCTTTTTACAAATGACCAAGGAAAAGTTTTCATTGGAGTGATTCCATTTTGTGCTTACCTTTCCTGATCACCACAGTCTAGTTTTTGCCAGATTTTACACCAAAATGCAAGGATACTTCCACACCTCTGAGGAAGCAGGTATCTTATTCAGCACAAAGAATTTCATTCCTGTGTTCCCAGGTCTGCTGGGACTCCAGCCACCAGCTGTCTGGGGATGATGGGGGCCAAATCTTGTATTGCACACTGAGTTCTTCTGATATTTATTTGACCGTAGTGATGCAGTGATACTGTAATTGTCGTGTTTGGCCTGACTTACCGGCGTCCTCACTGTTAGGTTATTCTATATTCTGCCAGCTCAGAAAAGGAAAGGAAAAAAATGGAAAAAAAGAAATACTGTGAGAGACATTTACACTGCCTAATTTCAGACATCTATCTTTGTGTTCTGCATGTCCCTCTGAAGGCCCTGTTTTTCTTTCTAGTGCTTGTGTATGACTTTAAGACTGTAGCTACAGAAGCTCTGAAATGCGCTTATGTTAGACAATTAAACGAGTTTAATGTGGATAATGTGAATTTTCCCTTAGGCTTGCAACACATATTTCCAGAATTTGTCTTTACTGTTGAACTAAGATCTTCTTTAACATTGGTGCTCATGTCTGGTTCAGCTTTTTGACTAAATATATCTTATATTTTACCATTTTAATTCTGTCATAGACAAATGAATTCCAGTTGCTGGTAAAATGATTTGAGCAATTGGAGTTCATATTAGAAACAAAGGGAAAAGCATCCAGAAATGATTTGGGCTTTAACCCATCTATGCAATTTAATATGGATTAAACTCTCTGTTGCAAACAAATAGACTTCTGTAGGAGTGATTGTATTTATGGATTCAATCTAGTATGCAGTGTTAAATTAACTGTAAATCTTCTGAATTATTCCATGGAATTCAAAATGGCACAGACATAATTATGACTAGTTCCAAAATCTGGAAGTTGGACTACAATAGACAGAATATTTCCATGCTGGAAGTTTCAGGGTTGGTTATTCTTTCAGTTATAGGTTTATTTCACTGTGTATCCCATAAACAAGATTTTACAAGAGAAAGATTTCAACAGCTTTAGTTTTGAAATTCGGCATTTCTGCCTGTTAAATGAACTCAACCAAAATTCTTCCTCAGCTCTTTGTTCTGTGTCCTTCCTTCTGCAGGCTTCTGTGCTGTGTTTTAAAGGCTTGGAAGGTTAAGAAAAAATTACAGATTGAGTTTCCAATAACAAGAGATTGGAAAGTGACTAAGCAAAATTTGAGTAATGATAATAAAATAACCAACTGATTATCCCCTGTCAGGCACTGACAGCTGATGCATGTTCAATACACGGTGAGTACTGCCCGTTCCATCAGACTGTCTCCATAATGTCATTGCTTATGACACAATATGCTGTTGGTTTGTCTGAGACATGAACAATGTCTTTGTCCTATGAAAAGCAAATATTCCCTGTGCTTTGTGTCTTTAGAATAAGAGGAGACACTGCTCAAAATAAAGATGGTCTAAGTGAAGGCTGAAATAAATTTTCTAGCATTTTATTTTGCTAAGCCTCAGGATAAATAATGATTTGCCAGTGTGTGTGTGGTCACCCTCTTGTTCTTGCTGCTAATAATCATACTTGTGGCACTAAACAATTTATATAGCCAGTAATATATCAACCCAGCAAACAAATATGAATCAGTGAACCTGCTGAAAATTCTGTCTGAAATGCCCTTCCTCCACAAAGTCAGCAGAGCATAACACATCAAAATAAAGGTCAGCACAACCCCAATTTAAACATTGCTAGTCATCTTTGATTGGCTTTGACTTTGAGTCCCATTTATCAGTGTTAGCCACTGAAATGATCTCTGTATTTCCAAATTGTTTCTAATTTGTTCCACTGCAGTCTTTAAAAAGGAAAACAATAATTTCTCCCTCTTCCCTTTGTTCATCATCTTTTGCTTTCTCCAAATACAGTATCCAAATGTACCCTTCAGGATTCCAGAAGCAGACAGAAATCGACATTAGCGTTACTACTACTACAACGACTACTACTACTCATTATTTGTATTAGTATTGTTAGTATTGTTAGTATTGTTAGTATTATTAGTATTAGTACTACTGCTATTACTAATATTATTATTTCTGTATTTTTAAGTTACTCTCAGATACATAACAACAACAGAGATGAGGAAAATAACAGCAAATTCTAAAGGCTACTGCTCCCAAATATTAGAGTTTTCTTAACCAGAAGATTCAGGAAGAGCTAAAATCAGGAGCTTTATGAAGTTTTTTTCCATTTTACTGGTAGGCAGCTAAGGAAAATGGGACTGAACGTCTACAATATGTGCTTTAAGCTTAAGGACCAGTAAAACTGATTAAAAGAGTAAGAGTAGGAAATGCCATGAGCTGAAAAGAAAGAAAAAGAAAAAAAAGATAAACAGATTTGGTAGGAACCCAGCCTCCTTTTGCTAGTTCACAGAAAATGGAAGATGCCTATAGCTGACGATCTTTCCTGAGTGGATCAAAAGGCACAAAGGCATTCACCGTTGTCCAATTTGTTTGAGTAAATATTCACAGCACAGCTAAGGGCAAGATTTTCTTCCAGTTTAATCAATAAAAGCATTGCCATTGTCTGCAGTAGGAGTGCTTATGGCCTGGTTTGCCTAAATGAACGTGATGTATATTTCTCTGTGTAACATGAACATTCAAAGGCTTCAAGCCCATTTGCAGCTCTGTTTTACATCAATTTGATGATTTAATTGCCTACACATTGTCTAGTGACATTTAAAATGCTATATGGTATCTGATGAATCCAATAGGGCTGCTACATATGTCTCAGGACTTAGTGGGACCTGTGCCTCCTAAACGGGCAACAGCCTGCCAGGTTGATTGCCCTAGGGCATCTCAAATGACACTAGATGACTATATTTAGGCAAATGTTTCACCTCAGATTTGCTGAACTTAAGCTTCCAGTCTTCTTCCTCTGCTAAGGTGTCTTGCCACTTGATTTAAGTCACAAAACTTAGTGAGGAGTTAGCTTTGTTCACAAAGGAATGTGCAAGGCAGAGTACTGCTCTAAGCATTTGGTGGTGATAGATCCACCTCCCTTTATTGCCATTATTAGCTCTTCCAAAGTGAACAGTTTCTAAAGTTCATCAGTCTATCTTGTCTAGTGTTAATTGACAAGGCATTTGAACCACCTTGCCATGCAAAACCAGAAGGGAAGCACTTACTCTCTTGACATTTGTTCTCTAACCCAAATTACCTTTCCTCTCTCTTGCAGGGCTCACGTACTGCTCATTCGGTTATGTATGCATTTTGGCAGTAGTGTGAGAGCTCTTCCTTTGATGCCTGTGAAGGGTCCACATCAGTAACAATAAGGACACATCCTTTGCTGTTGTAACTTGGCATATGCCTGATGAAATTACCTAGTACATTAGCTCATTGTTTTTATCCTTGAATTAAAAAAAAAAAAACCAAAACATTGGTTTTAATGGGTAGCTGAAGTAGATAATATCCTTGGAAAAAAACATAAGCCTCTGTTTTTGTGCTTCTTGGAATGCTGTACTTCCCTTAGCAGCTCAGCTTAAAGGAGAGAGCAGGTTGGTAAGCATCACTTGCATAGTTTGGTAAGGTCAACAGCAAGACTGAATATCCCTTGAAGTATACAATTCAAACATGAAATGATTGATTACCACAGACTTAGTGTGAATCTTTCTTCCCACCTGAATGATAACGTGGTTTGACAGTTAAAGACAGGTTTGTTGTTAAGTCTGATATTCATAGTTGAATAAAGCTTGAATATAAAGATGGAACATGTTTTGAAGCATGTATAAAAGCAAACCTCCGAATCCCTACTCTGTGCTCTCAGCTGCCTAATAAAGGTTGGGAGCTGGAAAGAATATAGATGGGTAGAGTGATTGACTTATATGGAGTTTTTCAAGGAGCTTAATGTTGATAGCTTGGCCAGATAACTTAGCAGGATAAGGTAACAGTCTCCAAGCACTAGAACAGTATAACCATGAAAAAATGCAAGGGATTATCAAGGCTGACAAAAAGCATAACAGTATCACCATATCAGACAGTAATTAATAGCACTGTTTTCAGAGCATTTTGTACACAAATATTTTTATAATGAATTAAACCTTATGACATCAACATGAAAAAGCAAAAAAGAAAGATACCCCTCTTTATAGCTGAGGATGGCTTCAACAGTTACAGGCAATTCCAGTGGTATTCAAGGTCACTCAACATGTCTTTAGACAATCCAGGTAGAACTTAGGTTCTTTTTTCACTTTTTTTTTTTTTTTTAAGAGAATCAGCAATGGAAAGAAAGCAGCCAAAAGAATTCCAGAAAATATTTTCCAAATGTAAGATCTGTTATTCTGAGAAATAATCTTTACAGGGAAACAGTAAGAGACCCATCACTGGAGTTCAAACTCTAGAGGATATATTGAAGAAAGCAATCTTGTTCTGACATTGGCATTGACTGCATGATTTAATGTTGGGATTTCCCCCCCATCTCAAATATCTATTATTTTAAATTAAACAAGAACTATCTCACAGGATTCATACAATTTACCTCGTAAAAATAGAAACTTTGATCAAGACTATAAATACACCTCTGAGTTTTTATGACATCAAGCTGCCTTGATTTACTGCAGCATCTCTGCAACCCTATGCAGTACTGGTTGTAATTCAAGGCTGCTCAATGCAATACATAAAAAACATTTTACTTTTCTGTCTTCAGTGTGTGTGACATGGTTAATTAATATGAAACCAAGTTGAATCCTGGCTTTCTTTTTTAACCTATATGTTAGTTGTTTTTGTTAAACTTGGCTTAACAAAAGGGTCCAGTCTCAGGATTATTTAGAGAATTTTCCCAAAGATGTCTGTACTGCTTTGTCTGCATCAGTACGAAAGCTTAATGTTCTTGCTGTTCCTGTTAAATGTTGTTGTCTGGACTAGTCAGATAATTTGACAATTTTTCAGAAACAAACATTTTGCAGTTTCCTATGCTAATGAAACTGTAAGTGGCAGTTGTATTGTGGTTTATATAATTTACTGTAATATAAACACACACTTTAGATTGCATAACATTTGGCCACAGATGATTTCCTTCTTGATATGAAAATATCACCAATCATCATAGGGTATTATTGATCATACTATTAGTTATTTTAATCTATTAGGGCATTTTAAAATGAAAAACTTCGCTAATGCTGCTGTCCAATATATCTCTGATGACCTCAGCATGGTGATCTCAGTAGGGTGATGCATATTTTGATTTACACCACTCCATAATTCTCATGCATTTACTTCAGGGGAGCTATGCTGGAATAACTGAAGAAAAAAGATGTGAATAATATTTCTCATAAAAAGGAATAAATGGCCAATGGTGCATGAAAGCGCCAAGTGGACATTTGAATACTCTCTGCCTCATCGTTTAGCATTTATATGAAGATAGCGGATATAATTCTGATCCTAGTTGACATTAATTTTTGCTTTGTTAATAATAGAGCTTATTTTAATATCTCAGTTTCAGTCATGAAACTAGTCTTTACTTATTTGGAGAAACCATTTCATGATATACTTTTAGGTCTTCCATTTGCATACTATAATGATTTTAACTTCTAAACTGAGAAACTGCATGGCTTATTTAAAGATCTGGTATGGTATAGCTATAATGAAATCTCATTTGACTGAGACATCAGTCAATCCATACTTTACGACTGCAAAGTTTAGTGTAATAAGGGACTAAGATTTTTTATATCAACATCTGTATTTTACATAGTCTCTTGTCCTATTGTTTGTTACTTGAGAGAAGAGACTGACACCCACCTCACTACAGCCTCCTTTCAGGTAGTTGTAGAAATCCAATCTAAATCTAGCCTCTTTCAGTTTAAGATTGTTACCCAGTGTCCTGTCACTACAGGTGATGGTAAAAAGTCTCTCTTCATCTTTCTTATAAACCCCTGTATTGGGTTTATGTGGCAAGGTTTTGGGAGTAGGCAGGCTGCACAGGTAGCTTCTGTGAGAAGACATCAGAAGCTACCCCCAAGACGGGCCTGCGAGTGGCCAAAGCTGAGCTAGTCAGCAATGTTGATAGCACCTTTGTGATCACATATTTAAGAAGGAGTAAAACTGCTGCACAAGAGCAGCTGGGAGAGAGGATTGAGAATATGTGAGAGCAACAGCTCTGCAGACACCAAGGTCAGTGAAGAAGGAGGGGGAGGAGGTGCTCCAGGTGCCGGAGCAGAGATTCCCCTGCAGCCCCTGGTGAAGACCTGGTGAGGCCGGCTGTCCCCCTGCAGCACATGGAGGTTAACAGTGGAGTAGATATCCACCCTGCAGATCGTGGGAAGACCCCATACCAGGGCAGGTGGAGATGCCCTGGAGGAAGCTGTAATCCCATGGAAAGCCTGCACTGGGGCAAGCTCCTGGAGGGACCTGTGGAACTGTGGAGAGAGGAGTCCATATTGGAGCAGGTTTGTTGGCAGGACATGTGACCCCATGGGGGACCCACTCTGGAGCAGTCTGTTCCTGAAGGACTGCACTCTGTGGAAGGGACCCAGGCTGGAACAGTTTGTGAAGAACTGCAGCTTGTGGGAAAGACTCATGTTGGAGAATTTCATGGAGGACTGTCTCCCATGGGAGGGACCCCATGCTGGAGCAGGAGAAGAGCATGAGGAAGAAGGAGTGGCAGGGACAATTCATTATTAACTGACCACAACCCCAATTCTCTATCCTCCTGCACTGCTCAGGGGGAGGAGGTAGAGAAAATTGGCAGTGAAGTTGAGCCCAGGAAGAAGGGAGGGTTGGGGGGAAGGTGTTTTAAGATTGTTCTTATTTCTCATTATCCTGGTCTGATTTGATTGGCAATAAATTAAATGAATTTCCCCAGACTGAGTCTGTTTTGCCCATGACACTAATTGGTGAGTGATCTCCCTGTCCTAATCTTGACCCATAAGCCTTTTGTCATATTTTCTTCCCCTGCACAGCTGAGGAGGGGGAGTGATAAAGCGGCTTGGTGAGCACCTGGCAGCCAGACAAGGTCAAACCACCAAGCCTTCTTTAAATACTGAAAGACCACAATAAGGTCCCCCTGGACCCTTCTCTTCTCCAGGCTGAACAACCCCAACCCTCTCAGCCTTCCTTCGTAAGAGAAGTGTTCCAGCCCTCTGATCATCTTCATGGCCCTCCTCTGGACCCACTCTGACAGGTCCATCTTTTTCTTGTTCTGGGGACCCCAGAGCTGGATGCAGTACTCCAGGTGGGGGCTCACCAGAACAGAGTAGAGGCGCAGAATCATCTCCCTCAATCTGCTGGCCATGCTTTTTTGGATGCAGCCCAGGATACGGTTGTCTTTATGGGCTGCAAGCTCACCTTGCTGGTTCATATCCAGTATTTCACCCCCAAGTATCCCCAAGCCTTTCTCTGCAGGGCTGCTCTCAATCAATTCATCCCACAGTCTGTATTGATATTGGGGATTGCTTGACCCAAGTGCAGGACCCTGCACTTGGCCTTATTGAACTTCATGACGTTTGCATGGGTCCACTCCTCAAGCCTGTCAAGGACCCTCTGGATGGCATCCCTTCCCTCAAGCATATTAACTTCACCACTCACGTTGGTGTCATCTGCAAACTTGCTGAGGGTGCACTCAATCCTACTATGTAATTGATGAAGATACTGAACAGTATTGGTCCCCATACGGATGTTTGAGGAACACCACTTGTTACTGGTTTCTACTCAGACGTTGAGCCATTGACTGCCACTCTTTGGCCGTGGTCATCTGGTCAATTTCTTATGCATCTAACAGTCCATCCATCAAACCCATATCTCCAATTTAGAAGTAAGGATGTTGTATGCGACAGTGTCAAAGGCCTTACGGAAGTCAAGGTAGATGACGTCAGTTGCTCTCCCCTTATCCACCAACACAGTCACTCCATTGAAGGAGGCTACTAGATTCATCAGGCACGACTTGCCATTGATGAAGCCATGTCTCTAACAACCTCCCTGTCTTTCATATGTTTTGATATGTCTTCTAGGATCTGTTCCATGATTTCTTATTCCCAGTTCTTGGTTGGTCTGCAATAGATATGAATGCTGAAGTATGAAATCTTTGATCCTTGGATGACATCAAAGAGAGATAAGTGTTTTAAACTTGTGAAGTTATAGATATCAAAAAAAAGGCAGCAAACTGAGTTGATGCTGAGACACCATGTTTAAACGAGTTAGTAACTTCCAGATGGTTGTAATCATTTTAGGGACAGCAATGTGCATTACAGCTTTGATTATCAAAGCTAGATTGTCTAGGAACACTGTGGACATTGTTAGACACTACTATCAGACACAAGGCAAGGCTAGGAAAGCATAATAACTAGACAATATTTACATATGACCAGCCTTGTTTATCCTCTTACTCCTCTATTTCCTACACTTGTTTCTCCCTGAATTATCTAAATCTCTCTTTTCCTGCCTTGAGTTCATCCCCAAAACATCCCATAAGGAGTCCTGTGCAATCCCGGAATGCTCTTCCCTGGCATCCCATCACATGTCCCACCCCAAGACAACAATTCCTGTTAATCCTAAAGGTAGAGAGCTGTTCTCAGTGACTCATGGTGATGAGTTTCATGCCTGGACACTGGGGCTGAGGATCTTCTGAGGCAGCCCTGGAAGGGGTCCAGGCAAGGTGTTCTTTCCTTGGAGATCCTTATTTAGGGCTCCCACCTTCTATTATGCTCCTGTGTTTCTCTGGGCTTGTTGAGATAGGCTTGTTGATGGGCTGATGGCTCCTGTGATGGGCCTGAGAGTAGCTGAGGCAGGGTATAATTTGGGCTTTCCCCACCTCCTCCATTGTCTCTCTGTGCTCCTGTGTGAGTGTGCAGATGAGCTTTTATTACATAACACTCTCATCATGAATCTACCTATAAAGGTGTTTTTGTTTAGTCGCTTTGATGGCTAAAAGGAAGAAGAATGAGTCTAAGGACTGGGCAGTGTCTGGACAAGTACAAGCCTAAGGTCTAATTCTGCATTCCTTTGCGATCTTGGTTAATTGATGCAGTTTTCAATTATCAGTGCCTCAGTTTCTAAAAGAAATATGAGAACACATATCAGAACCCGAGGGAGATTCTGAAGATAAGCACATAAAAATCTGGATGATATTAAGATATTAAAACAATGGAGTCCAGGTAAGTTTCAACAGTCAAAGATCAATCACCAGATACTCTGGTGATTGTTATTGATATTGTGGTAGCCTGCAGCATTTCATATTTTTTGTACTTGTTAGTTTTTTGCAGTATCTTATGTATCAAGGAGTTTTAGCTGTGTTTCAGAAAACTGTTCATAGCAGGAGTAAACACCCTCAGTATGTAGAAAAATTTTGTCTTAGCATATCTTGCAATTATAAATGTTTTTTCTTTCTTACAAAGTTCTGCAGGCTAAAAGCATATAACACAAAGAGCCAAGGGACCTGCAAGATACTATTAATTGAGGTGTATAACCTCACTGTTCCCTTGTCCATTTATTTCCTTAAATAACAGGCTTGCCTTACAGGGAAATGAAAAAAGGTGCTATGGCCAACCCCGACAACACATTTTGTTCTGTAGCTAAATTACTCAATATCAATCATTTAACATCCTACTGTGGAATTCAGTCTAGGTATAATTGTGATTTCTTACTTGCTTTCAGTTAAAAAGGATTCCATTGTTCAGTTAATGCACTTGAGAAACACATTTGTGACCACTCTAAAAATAAAACTTCTGCTATTCAAATCTGTTATGAACCAACATAGTTTCTGGACATAAAATGACCATCCATAATGATTTACCCTCATAAAGGCATCACTCTGTACATACCCTAATGTTTTTAAAATGCAGTTTACCTAGGAATTGTACAGACGTATTTGATGTCACATAATTTTTTTCAAGTGATCCTTTTGCTTTTGCTCATTTTTGGTCAGAGAAGTGGCTGGATGTTATGTTTCAAACATGCTTTGTCCTCATCCAAAACATTCAAACAATTCTATAATTTATTATTAGTTGCAAATATTTTTTAATTTTCAGTTTAATTGTGAATGTTGATACCAGCTTTACAGTTTTAAGCAATAAAAATACCCTCTTTGCTATCAACAAAGGCAATCTCCAGTCAAACTTCCTGCATCACTTTTTCAGCAGTGGACCTCTAAAAGATGCATTGTTAAAAGAAGAGAGAGAGAGGGGGGAAAAAAAAAAAGAGAAAAATATTTCTTCTTCGTAGCTTACAGCTTTTAATTCTCTGCGTTTAGACTGCTGGCAAGAAGGACAGTGTTGTAAGCACTGGAAGATATATTTGCAGTCCATGTGTGCATTTGTTCATTAAAGATGAGATTGAGGTAACCATCTTTGCCTCCTCAGCATATAATGAGATGAACTAAATTTGAATGATAAGCCAGTTGGGGAACCACTTCAAGGAGATCCTCATTATGTATATTCCGAATTGTAAAGTCTCCATCCCACCTCGTTCCATTCTGACAAATATATACGATAAATGTTAATTATAACGGGAATGTTAAAATTCCACTGTGAAGAGATACCTATTATTCCCAAAGTGACCATCAGCTGTAGTTATCTTTAATCACAAACAGGAGAGGTTTGTACTCGCTTCTGGTACAAAAGCACCAGCTAGCTGTGGAAATGGGGGAGCGATCCTATTTCTTGTGTGCCCTCCTCATTATATTGGACACACTTTCTTAAAATACCAGTTCATCAGCTCAAGCGGTACCAGATCCCCAGAGAAGAAATTTCCTATCTCTTAAAAGGACACAGCCTTTCCAGAGGGCATCTTTAGGTACTGCTTCTGGAGTCTCATTTATGTCTTTCTCTTTCTGTGGGGTAGTGGACAGAATAGAGGAAATCAGGAATAGGTAAATCTATAATCCTGTAGCTTGCTATCAGTTCACATTAATTACAAGGCTGCATTTATAACCTGTTCTATTGAGACATTTTATCCCTTTGAAGCCAAATAAAACATTCCAACATTTTTCTGAACTAGCTAAGATAAAAGCAATATATTCTAAATCTGTCATTGTCCAGCTCAGGACACTTCCATCTCAGCTAAATGTTGAATGTTGTCGCTGAAAATCTTATTCTTCTTTGGGTTACATCTTTTTAATTGATTTTACTCTATTTCACATCTATGTATTTTTCAATTCTTTTCAATTTTCCTCATTTTCTATTCCTATTATCCCTTCATTCATCAGGTCTCTTTGTATGCCCACATACAGTTCAGAGTTTTAAAGACATTCTTCTCCAGATCTTTACACTTCCATTAGTGTATAGTCAAATGGTACTGAGAGATCTTGTTATTACTGTTTCATACTGCTCATTGCCTTGAGACTAATTTCTTCTCTCATGGAACTTCAAACAATCCATCAACAATCCTGTCTCTTTATATTTAGATCAAATGTTAAGGATTTGTTATAAACAAGAATTAGTATATCAAAACATTCATTACAAAGGTTGTTTTGTGAAAGTTGTACTTGGACTTTAATATAGCATCTAACCTCAAAAGGCACCACAGGCCACAGAGCTTTAAACTAGATTTGAAAGGGAAAGGGAATAAAACCAGGTTCACTAGAGAGAAGCCTGGGGGTGACATGCTAATGTTTGAGCAATGGTGTGCTAGCGAGGTCCTTCAGTCTGCCGTCTCAGTGGAGGTAGGGGATGGAGATCTATGCAGCAGCAAAGACACAAGGGATATTAATGTGTTAGAAGTGATGTAGCTGCCTGAGAATGGTCATGTAGGAATTAGGGCTTCTACCCCCAAAAAAGTTATGGGATCAATAGCCCAAATGAATTGCATCTGCACCAATGCACTCAGCATGGGCAAGAAACAGGAGGAGCTGGAAGCCATTGTGCAGCAGGAAAACTATGATATAGCTGCCATTGTGGAAACATGGTGGCATGACTCCCACAACTGGAGTGCTGAATGAATGGCTATAAACTCTTCGCAAAGGATAGGTAAGGAAGGAGAGGCAGTGGGGTAGCCCTGTATGTTAGGGAGTGTTTCAGTTGAGCTTAATGATGGTGACGATAGTGTTGAGTAAGAAGGAGGAAGGCCAACAAGACAGATATCACAGTGGGCATCTGTTATAGGCCACACAACCAGGATGAAAGGCAGATGAAATATTCTATAAGCAGCTGGGAGAAGTCTCACAATCGCTAGCCTTTGTTCTCATGGGTGACTTCAACTTGCCAGATGTCTGCTGGAAATACAATAAAGTGGGGAGGAAACAGTCTAGGATGTTCCTGGAGTGTGTGGAAGATAACTTCCTGACAAAGCTAGTGAGCAAGCCAACTAGGGAAGGTGCCCTGCTGGACCTGTTCTTTGTGAAGAGAAGGACTTGTGGGTGATGTGATGGTTGGAGGCCATCTTGGGCATAGCGATCACAACATGATACAGCTTTCATTTCTTGGATAAGTAAGGAGGGGGGGTCAGCAGAACTGCTACCTTGGACTTCTGGAGGGCAGATTTTGATCTGTTTAGGAGACTGGTTGGCAGCATCCCTTAGGAGGCAGTCCTGAAGGGTAAAGGAGTCCAGGAAGTCTGGACATTCTTCAAGAAGGAAATTTTTAAGACACAGGAGCAGGTCATCCCCATGTGCCTAAAGATGAGCCAGCAGAGAAGAACAAAGGGATGAACAAAGAGAACTCAGGAAAAAAAGGAGAATTTATGATGTTTGGAAGAAGGGGCAGGCAACTCAGGAGGACCACAAGGATGTTGTGAGGTTATGCAGGGAGAAAATCAGAAGGACCAAAGCCCAACTAGAACTTAATCTGTCCACTGCCGTAAAAGATAATAAAAAACGTTTCTATAAATACACTAGTAACAAAAGGAGGGCTAAGGAGAACCTCAGTCCTTTATTGGATGTGGGGGAAACATAGTGACAAAGGCTGAGGAAAAGGCTGAGGTACTTAGTGCCGCCTTTGCCTCAGTCTTTAATAGTAAGGCCAGTTGTTCTCCAGTGTTGTGGTTTAACCCCAACCAGTAGTTAAGAACCACGAAGCTGCTCACTCACTCCCCACCACAGAATCACATAATCAGTAAGGTTGGAAACGACCTGTAAGATCATCAAGTCCAACCACCAATGCAACACCACCATGCCCACTAAGCCATGTCCTGGAGTGCCACATCCACATGTTTTCTAAACGCTTCCAGTGATGATGACTCCACCACCTCCCTGGGCACTCTGTTCCAATGCTTGACCACTCTCTCAGTCAAGATATTTTTCCTAATATCTAGTCTAAACCTCCACTGGTGCAACTTGAGGCCATTTCCTCTCATCCTATCACTAGTTACTTGGGAGGAGAGACCAACACCCACCTCACCACAACTCCCTTTCAGGTAGTTGCAGAGAGCAATAAGGTCTCCTCTCAGCCTCCTCTTCTCCAGACTGAACAACCCCAGTTCCCTCAGCCGCTCCTTATAAGACTTGTGCTCCAGACCCCTCACCAGCTTCATTGCCCTTCTCTGGACATGCTCCAGCAACTCAATGTCCTTCTTGTACTGAGACACCCAAAACTGAACACGGTATTCGAGGTGCAGCCACACCAGTGCCGAGTACAGAGGTACAAACAGTTCTTAATAACTTCCCTACCAGTGGGATGGGGGAGAGAATCGGAAGGGTAAAAGTGGCAAAAACTCATGGTTTGAGTGAAAGACAGCTTAATAGAAAAAAGAGAAAGCTGCTCATGCAAGCAGAGCAAAACAAGGAACTTTTTCACAACTTCCCATCAGCAGACAGGTGTTCAGCCATCTTCAGGGAAGCAGGGCTCCATCAGACATAATGGTTTCTTGGGAAGACAGATGCCATAACTCTGAACGTCCCCCCTCCCTCTCCTCCTTCTTCCCCCCAGCTTTATATACTGAGCATGATGTCATATGATATGGAATATCCCTTTGGCCAGCCTATGTCAGCTGTCCTGCCTGTGGCCCTTTCCAGCTTCCCATGCACCTCCACACTTCTCACTGGCAGGCCAGCATGAAAAGCCAGAGAGTCCCTGACTACTTAGCAACAACTGAAAACATCAGTAGGTTATCAATATTTTTTCATCCCAAATCCAAAACATAGCCTCACACCAGCTTCCATGAAGAAAATTAACTCTATCTCAGCTGAAACCAGGACATCCGGGTACCCAGACCCTGAGCTGGAAGACAGGGACAAGCAACAAAATGAAGTCCCCATATGCAGGAGGAAATGATCAGAGACCTGCTACACCACTTAGACACACACAGGCTATGGGGCTGGATGGAATCCACCCAAGACTACTGAAGGAGTTGGCAGAAGTGGTCACCAAGCCACTTCCCACCATTTATCAGCAGTCCTGGCTAACCACAGAGTTGACTGGAAGTTAGAAAATGTGATGCCCATCTACAAGAAGGGTTGGAAGAAGGATCCAGGGAACTACAGGTCTGTCAGTTTTACCTTGGTGCTGGAGAAGGTTATGGAGCAGATCATCTTGAGTGCCATCACGTGGCACGTACAGGACAACTGTGTGATCAGGCCCAGTCAGCATGAGTTTATGAAAGGCAGGTCCTGCTTGACTAACCTGATCTCTTTCTATGACATGGTGACCCACCTAGTACATGAGGGAGAGGCGGTGGATGTTGTCTACCTAGACTTTAGTAAAGCCTTTGACACGGTTCCCCACAGCATTCTCCTGAGAAACTGGCTGCTCAAGGCTTGGATAGGCATACCCTTTGCTGGGTATAAAACTGGCTGGATGGCCAGGCACAAAGAGTGGTGGTGAATGGAGTTAAATCCAGTTGGTGGCCAGTCACAAGTTGTGTTTCTCAGAGCTGAGTACTGAGTTCTGTTTAATATCTTTACCTGTCTGAGGGGATTGAGGACACCCTTGGTAAGTTTGCAGATGACATCAAGATGGGTGGGAATGTTAATCCACTTGAGGGAAGGAAGGCTCTACAGAGGGATCTGGACAGGCTGGATTGATGGGCCAAGGCCAACTGTATAAGATTCAATGAAGCTAAGTGTCAGGTCCTGCACTTCAGTCACAACCACCCCATGCAATGCTACAGGCTTGGGGAAGAGTGGCTGGAAAGCTGCCTGGCAGAAAAGGACCTGGGGGTGTTGGTCAACAGCTGGCTGAATAAGAGCCAGCAGTGGACCCAGGTGGCCAAGAAGGCCAACAGCATCCTGGCTTGTATCAGAAATAATGTGGCCAGCAGGAGTAGGGAAGTGATTGTCCCGCTGTACTCGGCACTGATGAGGCCGCACTTCAAATACTGTGTTGAGTTTTGGGCCCCTCACTACACGACAAACATAAAGGTGCTGGAGTGTGTCCAGAGAAGGGCAATAAAGCTGATGAAGGGTTTAGAGCACAAGTCTTATGAGCAGCGGCTGAGGGAACTGAGGTTGTTTAGTCTGGAGAAAAAGAGGCTGAGGGGAGACCTTATGGCTCTCTACAACCACCTGAAAGGAGGTTGTAGTGAGGTGGGTCTTGGTCTTTCCTCCCAAGTAACTAGTGATAGGATGAGAGGAAATGGCCTCAAGTTGCACCAGGGGATTTTTCAGTTGGATATTAGGAAAAATTTCTTCACTGAAAGGGCTGTCAAGCATTGGAAGTGTCTGCCCACAGAAGTGGTGGAATCACCATCCCTGGAGGTATTTAAAAGCTGTGTAGATGTGGCAGTTAGGGACATGGTTTAGTGGTGGACTTGGCAGTGCTAGGTTAACAGCTGGACTTGATGATCTTAAAGGTCTTTTCCAACTTTAATGATTCTATGAGTCTATGATTCAAAGCTGATGTTGAGTACAATTCTGCTGAGCTAAATTAAGCTGAACCTCTTTATACGGGAACTCAATCTAATCTGAAGCTGAAACGTGAACATGAAAACACATCAGATAAAGTACTGGTGTCCTGTTAACAAAGCTTGGTGGCAAGGGTTCACTTAATGTTCTAGAGACACACCAGAGACATTGCCAAAAGTAAATCCAATTAGATATGTGAAGAATTCCTATAGATCTGTTCTCACTGAAATGTGATAAATGAGAGTAGATCTGTGTCAATTTGCTGTATTAGTTTTTAAGCTGGCTTCAGAATGCTGCATTCTGAAGTAAAAAAAAATCCAACAAGCTTGGATGTCTATAGAATAATAAATGCCTCATTTTCCTTACCAGATCATTACCGAGATGTTTATTAACATTGCCGTATATTTGAATTGAGCCCTCTTCTCTGTATTGTACACGTATTTAAGTTTGAAAAGTACAAAAAAGAATATATATATAAGCTTTGTAGACAGCATGCAGTCACTTGGTTATATCTGATTACCCCATGCAACTAATTAAACTGGCTCATATTCATCACTTATCAGAAGTTCATTTGAATAACAAAGGGGATAAAATACAAAACTGCATCACGAAACAGAATGGGCATTCAGTGTGGAAAATACAAGTATTCATTAGGGCCATATTAGATCATGGCTGCATGAAGGATATTTAAAATGCAAAAGAATTCGAATGAATAACAAAGTATTTTTGGAAACTAATGTTACAGATCAAGATAATTGTTCTTCTAAATAAATGAAACCACAAGTTCCACAGACCTTAGTGTATAACTTAAGCTTCAGCCAATTTTAATTTGTCTCTGGAGATAAAATTTTTTAATGAATGATCACTTTCCAAATGGTTTTTAAAAAGCATGCACACAACAAACAGTGGCAGACCTCTAACAAGGCATGAAATATGTGTGTGTGTTGACTTAAAAAATGAATAGGCTCACACATAGTTTGAAGTTTATCTTGGGTAGATTCAGCTCTTGAGAAAGTAAAAAAATGAAGTATTCTAGCCAAAAATCAACCCATTCTGTAGAAATGGCTAGGGACTAACTGTATATTGCAAAGATGTTCACAAACACCTCCTTTGATGGAGGTATTCATTTGTGAAGGGCTTGTATATCATTTTATCCTCTGCCTGCCTGAAAAATCATGCCTTTCGGCTTGTAAATTCTGGGAATTTTGTGGAAGCAGGGAAGTGACAACTTCAGCTACAAATACTGCACTGTTTGTATCATAGCACAGCTTTGTGGATGTAGCCCCTCAAAATACTAGAATTTCTATTTCCATTGTCAGTTATTTGTTTGACAAATGAAAATACAGATCAGGAGTATTGGGACAGGTATAATGAAAAGAGGTACAGAGTCTAAGTCAAACCCAGCCAATTTTGGTGACTGTCTATGTAAGTATGTAAGTATGTAAGTATGTAAGTATGTAAGAATGTATGTATGTATGTATGTATGTATGTATGTATGTATCTATCTATCTATCTATCTATCTATCTTTCTTATCTCGTTTCATTAAATGTATTTCAGCAAGAGTTACCCCTAGTTGTTTCTTTGTCCAAACTAAACCAGAAGTTTATCTTATCTTCCCTTGTGTAGTGTTTAGACGCATGAAACAATCTGTTCCTGCAGATAGTTGCAGGTTGTGTAAGGATGAGGTCAGGAAGGCCAAGGCGCAGCTGGAGCTGAACTTGGCAAGGTATGCAAAGAATAACACAAAGCGCTTCTATAGGTATGTTAGCCAGAAAAGGACGGTCAAAGAACGCATACTCACCTTGACGAGTAAGACTGGCAAGCTGGTAACAACAGATGAGGAGAAGGCTGAGGTGTTCAACAAGTTCTTTGCCTCAGTCTTCACTGTCAGTCTCTCTTCCCATGCCTGTCGAGGGGATGGAGTGCAAGACGGGGACTGGAGGAGCAAAGTCCCTCCCACTGTAAGAGAAGATCAGGTTTGAGAACACCTGAAGAACCTGAACATGAACAGGTCTATGGGACCTGATGAGGTGCATGCCAGAGTCCTGAGGGAATTGGCTGATGTAGTTGCCAAGTCACTCTCCATGATATTTGAAAAGTACTGGCAGACAGATGAAGTCCCTGGAGACTGGAAAAAGGGAAACATTGCATCCATTTTTAAAAAATCTAGCAAAGAGGACCCTGAGAACTGCTAAACTGTCAGCCTCACCTCTGTGCCTGGGAAGATGATGGAATAGATAATGCTAGAAGCTATGCTAAGGCACATGGAGAACAGGGAGGTGATTTGAGACAGCCAGCATGGCTTCACCAAGGGCAGGTCCTGTCTGACCAACCTCGTGGCCTTCTGTGATGGAATGACCACATTGGTGGACAAGAGAAGAGCTATGGATGTCGTCTACCTGTATTTCCCTAAGGCCTTTGAAACAATCCCCCACAACATCCTTCTCTCTGGAGTGATAGGGATTTGATGGTTTGATTGTTCGGTGGTTGATGAATTGGTTGGATGGTCACATCCAGGAGGTAGTGGTCAATGGCTCAATGTCCAGATGGAGACTGGTGACGAGTGGTGTCCTTCAGGGGTCCTTACTGGGACCAGTACTGATTAACATCTTCATCAATGACGTAGTGGGATCGAATGCACCCTCAGCAAGTGGTATAGTTGACATGCCTGAGGGACGGGATGCCATACAGAGGGACCTGGACAAGCATCAGTAATGGGCCCATGTGAACATCATAAGGTTCAACAAGAGCAAGTGCAGGGTCTTGCACCTGGGTCAGGGCAATCCCTAGTATCAGTACAGGCTGGGGGATGAAGGGATTGCGAGAAGCCCTGCTGAGAATGACCTGGGGATACTGGTGGATGAAAAATTGGACATGAGCAGGCAATGTGCGCTCGCAGCCAGAAGCCAACCATATCCTGGGCTGGATCAAAACACATGTGGCCAGCAGGTCGAAGGTGGTGATTCTGCCCCTCTACTCCACTCTGGTGAGACCCCACCTGGAGTCCTGCGTCCAGTTCTGGAGCCCTCAGCACAGGAAAAACAAGGACCTGTTGGAGCACGTCCAGAGGAGGGCCATCAAAATGACCAGAGGGATGGAACAACTATCCTATGAGGACAGGCTGAGAGAGTTGGGGTTGTTCAGCCTGGAGAAGAAAAGGCTCCAGGGAGACCTTATTGCAGCTTTCCAGTACTTAAAGGGGTCTTCTAAGAAAGATGGGGACAGACTTTGTAGCAGACCATGTTGCAATAGGACAAGGGTTATGGTTTTAAACTAAAAGAGGTTAGACTAGGTAGAAGGAAGAAATTTTTCACAATGAGATTGGTGAAACACTGGCCCAGGTTGCCCCGAGAGGTGGTAGCTGCCCCATCCCTGGAAAGGTTCAAGATCAGGTTGGACAGGGCTCTGAGCAGCCTGATCTAGTTGAAGATGTCCCTGCTGATTGCAGGGGGGTTGGACTAGCTGACCTTAAAGGGTCCCTTGCACCCCAAAGATTCTATGATTCTGTGATAGTTGTCTCCACAGTTGGCTAGGCTTGAAGTTACATTTTTATATTTGCCTGGCATAACTCTTCAGGTAAAATGGAATCTTTACTCCTCTAAAATGTTCTCAGCTGTCTCCTCCATCGTCTAGTAGACAGAGTAAAATGTACTCTTTCTTTCACCTCATCTGGAATCACTAAGCCTCTTTTGACCTGTTTAGTGTACAGAGATGTCTGTTGTTCATAGGGCTGTATTACTCTTCAAAAATGTAGGAGTGCAAGTATTTACTGCTCTTTTTCATTAAAGATTCTTAAATACCATTACTATTTTTATTAAGATATTTCTTCTTGCCTTGAATTATCTTGCACTGCAGATATAGTGCTTCCCCACTAACTTTGTTTTATCTCAGTTGGATGTTTCATGTGCCAGAACTATGTGTTTGTGAACATGAATTTTCTCAGCATTTCTAAATATTTTTCTGAAAAACAATCATACAGTATTTTAATTGTATGCATATAAAAAAATAGAGATTTATAATCACCTTATTAGACATAAGGCATTCATCCCTCTTTAAATGTTCAAACACCACAATAGTGAAATTGTGAAAAGAGACTTTTGTAACACAAATCTGCTTTCTATTAGAGATCAAAAAGTAGTTTTCATATGAGACAGAGCAGACTATTGCAATTATTTATTATTTGCTTTGTCTTAAACTTTTCTTCCCTTGTAAAAAAGGTAAATGAGTTTATGTTTACTTGAATATATTAATCTGCTTCAATTACTTCAAATAAAATAATAAAGGTAATTTGTGCTGAATAATACTGCAAGTATTAGTTGCCAATTTGATTTTGGTTAATAAATTAATGTGTATGAGCTGTGGGAGAAAAGAAACAGTAGTTGAGAATTTTATTTTCTAAATTCACTTGTTTCATGAACACACACAATCCCCTTAGACAACAATAATTTTAAATTAAATGCTTTCCTTATTGATACCCTGCTGGCTTGTCGTCTCTGCTACCCCCAAATGAAATGTGAAAATATTGCCAAGTCTCTGTAGTTCAACCTAGTGCCGAATAATCAAAGTTTAAAAATTATATTCTAAAAATGTGGTTTCATTCAAAACTTTGTGTTCAAAGACAGTTAACAAAATACTGAAAAGACTTTCATATGCTGCCACAGAGATTATAATTACCTAGGGTTTCTGTATAAAATGTCAGTAGATGACCATTTATTTGTTACTTGGGCAAACTCTTGTAAATTAAAATAATGTTGTTGGTCTAGAATGTTCTATCTATTTGTTTTTTTAAATTATAAATCACGTTTTATGAAGAATTGACTGAAATAATAGCATATTGAAGTTGGTGAGTCATTTTATAAAGGAAATTAAGAGCACATAGCATTATTTTGGGGAGATGCACTATTTTTTCCAGTGCATTGTAGTCTTGGTAAATTCTGAAAGCTCTTAATTATGAGCCTAAGACAATGAAAGCACTAAATAAAGCTAGTGAAGTTTCTCTGGTCTGTGATGAACAAAAAAGGCTGGAAAAAATCTCATTAGGCACATTTCATGTTTCTAGAAAATTCTCAGGTTGAATGCTTTTTGAACTAAGAAATGAGGCAAGCAATAATTGGAAATAAGTTGTATAGATTTTTAAATAGGTAAAAAACCAGAAGAAGTTCTGTCTTCACTATGTTTATATAGCTTCCTTATTTAATAACAAAGTGTGAGGTTGCAAATGTCCCACTGTTTTTTAGAGAACACTCCCTTTAAAAGAAAACTCAAGGACCAGGCTTTCACCAGGATGCTCAGGTTTCTCCAGACATCCTGTCTCATTAAAAACATCCATAGATTTGATATTTGGAAATCCTATCCACACGGGGGAAAAAAAGGAAGTAGAAAACACTTGAGACACTTGCCCATGATTTTTGGATGTCCACATAATGACTGGAGCAGTTGCAGAAATGTCCAGCAATTCCATATGTTTGAGAATATTTTCTTATGCATTTAAAATGTGTCTAACTTTCTGAGCATGAGGACATTGCAGGTGTTGGTCTAAGGCTTCTACAGTGCCTTGGTCTTATCTTTTTTTTTCAAAGAATGTGTTTCATTTCTCAGAACAATATTTTTGTGAATATGATTTTTTTAAACATCTTGAAACTTTATACATAAGGAAGGCCTTTTTGTGATATTTGTTGACTACTCATTTACCACTTAGATTGAAGATTAAAAAAGAAAGATAATAAAATAGAGGCATGGAACAAAAACAAAACACTTAGAAATATCCTGTAGTTTTTGTGCCCACAGTGATTTTAAGTGGTAACAGGGAATCTCAATCCAAAATTATCATGTCCTCTTCAAAACTGCTGATTATTAAATTTCAGGTAAAATTTATCCTAATGAGGATTATTTTTTAACAAATTTCCAGGTAATCTTTAATTTATAAACTAAGTTTGTAATAAAACCTCATGTATAATAAAGTTTAACTTGACCCAAAAACATTTACAGTTGTTGAACCTGCCTAATACAGTTGTGAAGCAGACAAGCATGGCTTAGCTAGTTCTAGTCCAGAAAACTACAGCATCAAGCAGCTGAGTAAAATGACAGTGGCTAGGGGCAAATCTGTGATAACACTGGAAATGAAGCACAACGCTATGTCTATGCCGGTAAACAGGGCCAGACATGAGCCTGAGTACAGGGTTGTCATCCTTTCGTTTGTCCCAACATTAGTGGCATTGCTTACATAACTTATTGGAGGCCTTGGTACTTAAATCTTTCAACTGTTACATTATTATTTTCAGTTATTATGATGTTTTTATTGTTGTTGTTATTGCTATTATTAGTCGTTGACCTAAATTGTGTTTTCAGTAAAAACGTATCTAAAAAATCATATCTACCTAGCCCAATGATTCTTCAAAGTCTCTACCTGTAATCGATTCAGCTATAAACAGGCTTAATATGCATTTCAAATCTTGATACCTCTAAGATGCAACACTCTCCCATCCTTCACAGAAAGTGGATGGGAAGCTTAAGGAACCAAAATTTCAAAAAAGTTCTATTCAGAACGCAAAGATTAGCAAGTTGCTCCATAGACATCATGGTTTGTGAATTGTTCTGAGAGCTGATGTGTTATTTCAAGTGCTGAGTTAACTAAAAATGTGATTATATATCACACATTTTAGTGACTGTGCTGAGAAGTAGTGAGGCTAGTTAAAATTCTACTGCACCTCACAGTGAAGAAATAGCTTTAGTATTACTCAGTCCTCCCACTTCCGGCAATAAAGGCATTAAAAGCACTGAGAAGCTGTAAATTAGTCACACAGTCATTTGATATCGCTAAAGTATATTATTAATTTCAGAAAAACTATTTTAAAAGATGAAACATCACAACCTCTTGTTTATCCTGCTTTTGTATCAATATAAAGAAAGGAAGCTAGTAGACAGTTTAGTGACATCCACTGCTTAATTTAGAAAAGAAGCTCAACGCTTGTGCCAAACAGCTATCCTTGTGGAAACAGGCATACGAAAAAGGAGAGTCGTATATTTTGAACACTTTCTTTAAGATGTGATTTTCTTTTCAGTAACAGATCTGATATTAACTTTCTGAAAGTGTTATAAATATGCAATAGTTTGCAGTAATCTACTCTGCCTATTTTGAGGCTCCTTGGCAGTCTTACCAGTTTGGACTTAGCACAGCAGAAAAATATCTTTTCTGATCTTTTTTTTCTGAACTACCTGAACTACAGGTAGTACAACAGTTTTCCTGGCTGTAGTGAATATCCTGACAACTGGTTACAGAATCAACCTATTTGATTTTCTTCCAGACACATGTTTACTATGTTTCTGGTCACATTTTTCATCAGTTAGTATTCCTGTTCAGGCTCCCCTATAGCCTCAGCATTCTGTGTCTTATTTAAATGATATTTAACAAAACTTATTATGCATTATGGTGGTCCTATGATTTTGGAATGAAAATACCCATGCCATCCCTTTGTGCTGTAAAGGAGCCTACAGTGTACTGAGAGCACACCTAACAGACACCACTTGGCCTTAGGGCATAGCCTGTTCTTCTCTCCTTTCTGCATATGAATTGCTACAAATTTTATTTAGGGATTAGTTATAAATCTGTCCAAAATATCACTGCCAGGAACCTTTCACATCCAGTGAGATTTGGGGCCTCTACTGTTTGGTGGCAGCAGCCAGGGAACAAGGGCTATGGGTAACTGAGTAAGCTGCTCCTTATGCTTGGACGTCAAAATTACACAGAATTCTCTTTTTAGGTATGAAAATAGACTTTGTGCATTTTGTCCTAAATGACATTCCCAAGGATGTGAAGAATATGTGGTGAAAAAAGCTCAGCCCATCTCAGCTAATTCCCTCTCCTCAGGCCAGGCCCTTTCCTCATGTTTCCAGTGTTAATGCAGTAGTAGTTGCCTGAGGGACGATGTTTGCATTGATGCAAATATCTTTAAGATTTTTTTCCCCTCTTCTCTTTCATATCAGTCCAAAAGACTGAGAATGACTGAACCAATTCAACCCATCTATGTTGAGATGGAAGGACTAGTGTTTGCTGACTATTAGATGCATGCCATTGGCAAGAGCCCCATTCTCTAATATCTCAGTATCAAATACATACAGTTTCAGCAAGCAATGCATTTGGTCTTGGTAGGTTTCCATTAACAAACAGTAAATTTCTCTTTCCATCACTTTTCCTCTTCTCCCTCTTATTTCCCCCTTTCTTGCCCTCCCCCCGACACATACATGCACATGTATGTGCATTTTGACTGAGACAGCTGGACCTGAATAGTGTCAACAATTTCAAATAAGACAAACGGGGGAAAGTACGCATCAAGAAGCAGATTTTAAACGGATGGGAAAATGGGCAGAAAACTGAAGCATGAAATTTAATGTTATTAAATGGAAGGAAGTATTTTAGTTTTATTCTTGGTTCCTCAAGCTACTTAGCAAAGGAAGAGGAGGAGGTCCAAAAATAAACTGCTGTATTAAGGCTACCGAAAATGTGTAACAAAGAATGATGTACATCAAGCCTGTTCTAGAAAAAATAAATAAATAAGGCCATTAAAGAAGATGGTGCAGTCATCAGAAAACCTCTGACATTAACTTTTATGAAGCAGTTAAAATTCTCACTGCAGCTCCAGATCTGAGGGTGAACTATGACCAATGATTCACTCTGGAAACGATATGAGATAAATTTACAATTTAGCTTGTGTTCTGTAGGGCTCAATACAAATGAATCAAACAATATGCAATAAATTTCACGGACTGTTAAGTTTTAGTTCTGGTGATGTAAATCACAGGTGGGATCATATTACAGACATACACTATTGGGTTGATGAAACAGCAAAGTAGAAAGCCAGATCTTGTTCTGAGTAGCCAGGCATCAATATAGTGAAAAACACAATAGAGACATAACAAGTGGTGGAAAAAGCAAGTTTACTGCCTTAAAGAAAATCCTGTAAAAAACAGCCGTGAAACTACTTGTTTAACTCGCTTTTTGAGAGACTGCAGAACTTAATTAGTGACTCTACTTGGTGACCAAAAATGTTAAGAGAAAGTTCCTGAAGTAACAGTCCAGAAGTATAGCTATTATGAGTTCTTTCAAGCTCAACCAGTTCTGTTTTATGAAAAAAAAAAAAAATATTCTCTGGTGTTGGAACAGTTATGGACTTCGATTTCATGTCAATATTTGCTCCATATTTTGCTCATGATCAGAAGAAGATCAGACATGTCATGAAGCAAAATGGGCTTATATTTCCACTATATGCAACTAAGCTCTTGTGATGATTGTCCTGTTTGATTGTATTTACATGAGATTCTGAAATAATGCACATTTTATAGTAAATTTGGTGTTTCCAGTCAGCTACTGATTCTGTGGATATAATTTGTGTGAATTTCATTGTGACTTTTCTTCTTAACATAATCTTTTCTATACACATCTGCATAAAGTATCCACCTTAATTTCTTCTTTTGGGTTTTCTCAGTTTTCTTGACAGTTTAGAGTTGTCTTCTAGAAAGCGTCTGTTTGGGGAAGAGTTTTTCCTTGACACCTATCTCTTTTTAGATGCTGAAAATAAAGTAAACTTCATTATCACACACACCATTTAAAGAACCTTTTGTACAGACTAACTTCCAAATCTCCACTTCAGCTAAAGTATGTAGGGGATCTAATAATTTTTTGGAGGTGTGTGTTTTCTGTTCTAAGCTCACCAGACCTGTATAACACAGTAAGTGAGCTAGAAAACTAAGGAAAACATTTCCTCAGGAGCTTTTTCAGTTGTTTTGATTAGTCATAATATATACTTTAGTACTTCTGATTCCAGGTTGGAACAAAATGAAAGACTAGTAAAATTTTACATTTCACATGAGTAACTTTGACCTGTAATGAAGACTATTTCTCTTCCAAGTTCTAGGTATGGGGTATACCTCATTTATAACCTGCTTATGCTGTACTATAAGATTGGTTGTACAGTACTGAAAGATTACTGTTCTATAAGATTAAGCTTTTGAGAAAGGGAGAGCAAACGATTCCTTTAAATATAATTAGTGACATAAGACCTCTGTAGACCAAGCATGAAAGACTGTTGGTAGGCTTCAAAAGCAAGAAGTTCACAATTACCCAGGCCTTGCAAAGAAACGGTGGCTCAGTGAAGAATAAGGCTGTTGTGAAACACCTTGACCCAAAGGTTAAATTTTGGTCTTTTCCTGCTTATCTCTGAGGAAGGTAACTTCACTTCAGCTGGAAGACTAACGTCCTCATAAGCACAGTAAAAACAAAGCACAGCATTAGAAAAAAGTGACTCAAATTTATAATTAAATTTCAAAAGGATATCAAGCTCAGTTCTGATTATACTGGCCCAGTAGTTGTTAAGATGTAAATTCAAACATTTCAGAAAGATTGAATAAAATAAATTTTGGGGAACAAAACCCAAGAAATATAATTGGAACAATGAAAGGAAAGAGGAGGGAAAAGGGCATAAAAAGAAAGTAGAGAGAGAGGAAATGAAGCATGTACTTAAAGATTTATACCCAAAGTCCTACCAAATCTGTTTCTTTTATCACCCAGCAATAAATCCACTGACCACTATCTTTGTACAAAAACAAATCAGCAGCTGTGCCTCTCTGCCTACCATTAGAGAACTCTCTCTGATGTTCTCAGAAGCAACTCATTTAGCTTGCCTTGAGCAAATGTCTCATTAATAATCTTACTTTGTTTTTGTTGGTTGATTCATTAAGTTCATGCATGCATAAAGTTGCTGTTGCTGCAGATAATGTGCAAAGCTTTTATAAAACAAGTCTTTTCAAACTGTTAAAACATGTATTAATTCAGGAAAATGCTATGCTTTTCTAAAATCTTACTTCAGCCAAGGCAATTGATGAGTCTTTTGGGTTTTTCTTCCACAACATACTTATTGACTTTTCAAATTTTCTGTTTGAAATCAGCTCTCTGCTGTGAAGATATCTTTTCTAGCAAATGCTTCTCTCTCTTCTTTCCCGACCTATTTTTATTTGCACCATGAACCCTTGGGGATGGGATCGAGGCTACCAGGGTGCTGGGCATGGCTGTGCACATCCCTGCTTGCTTTGTTTGAACTGTACTCAGAAGATAAAACAGCCACAAGTATGTAACCAAAATTTTAAAATGCTTTGTTATTTTCTGCATTGCAAAATTCAATCAAAATGTTTTGTTTGCTTCAGAAATGTTCCATCTGACACAAAATAAAACACCTCTAAAGATATTAGTGAGAAAACCAAAAAAGGGTGAGTGAGAAAAGTACTCTCCTGAGAGAGTGCTCTAGCTTTCTCAGCCGTAGGGACATCCTGGGGAAGTGCTTTCAGTCCCTCCTACAGACTCTGTCACACTTCAGATAAATTGTTAGATATTTGATAGTGCATCAGCTGGAATCCATCAAGGAGGCAAATGGCCTAACAGCCAGGCTGGAATCATTTATACAGTCTGGCATAATGACTATTTAAGTATTTTTATACAAAGAGGAAACTTACAAGCACGGACTGTGAAAGCTCTGCCTCAGAATATCTAAATAGCTAGTGATTAAGACATTCATGCAAGAAGTAAAGTATATGAGTTCAAATTCTGCTCCTGTATCAAGCACAGGCTTTGAATTTGTTTTCTGTCTTTTTTTTTTTTTTTTTTTTAACGTGAATTTCTATTCAACAAACTATCCCATTTCTAGGACTGGACCACTTGCTATCCTTTTCATTCGCATTGTTCCAGTCTCTACAAAGTTGAAGTTGTGCTTGAATATGCTCACACAGAGGGTGGAATTTAGCTCAGATCTCTGTAACCAGCTCACTGCTGAGGCAGTGAATACAGGCTGCTGACACTACCTTTTTCTATGGTTCTTCTCTAAATTTAGCCTTCAGAATATTACTCTGAATAAAATTATTGAAAAAATTCAACCTGAATTCAAAAAGTATTTTCTTCTACAGAAAAGTAATTTTTGGCCATTTTTACTGTTAAAAAAGCCACAGAAATCTCAGATGTAGTGTCAAGAGGTGTCCAAAGGTAAGAGGCATGCTGTTATGAGACAAGGTGAAAAAGATATGAGGAACATAGAATCTGAGGGAGACCAAACTAAAAAGAAAACTTCATAATACAGCTATAGATAGCTCATGGCATTTATGAATTTAACCTGATTGTATATGCAGGTATTTGAGCATTAGACAATTATTATCAATTCATACTCTTAGATAGATATCCTCTGCTCTGTTAATGTTGGCTAAGCAATTATTTCTGCCAGAAGAAATTGTTATTTCATTGTATTTCTGGCAGGTTGTGGCTGGGTTCTTCTTCAGCAACAGGTGAGGGGAACACCAGCAACACCTTATGCCCTTTCATACTGCCCACAGAAGGGGCATCGACACTGTGATAGACCATTCTATTAAACATTTGGGTTATTCAATTATTATTTTTTATTTTATTAAATTCATAATATGTTATTCCATTATTATATTCAATTATTCACTACATGTGGAATGTGATTCCAAAGGGACAGGACCTCACAGAACTTCCTATGCTGGACTGGAACTCACTAAATACATTATGTGGATCACTCAAACAGACATTACTTTCAAACGTCACATTACTTTTCTGTCTTGGAAATTCATCCTTGCCTCCCTTCCAAATGGGATTTTTACATAACAGTTTCAAAAGTGTCTGAGCTATGTGAAAATTTAAGTCTCAGTCCTACTGATTTTAAATGTAATTTCAACTCCTAAATCACTTAAGCGATTTTGATAAAAAGTGCCTTTTTCTTCCATACCTTTGTGAGTTGTATTTTACCACCAAAAGAAAATTAATGAGGCTTGTAGTTTAAAAAAAAAAAAAGAACCCCTGCAATAATACCTGAGAATTTGTATGGCAGGGCTAGATCTCATTATTTCAGCCATTCTTGCTATTTTCGCTTTTCAATCCTCAAGTTCACTTAATGCAGTTGGACTATGAGACAAAGGAAGTTGTGTTCTGATTTTCTAATTTACCAGTTCAGCAGTGCAGACTTCACAGACTCACTGCCTTCAAAGTAATGTAGTGGAATTCAATATATATTTTACCTTCTTTTAAAAGGAATATAAATAGCATGAAAACTATTTTGCTTGTTTCTCATGCTCCGATTTCAAAATCCTGCACACTAAGATAGATAGCATCAGTCCACACAAAGTAATGTAGCACCTTATGTACTGTTTCAGAAGAAATATATAGTATGGAAAGACTCATTCTGGATTTAAAACTAGGTAAAGTGTTTTTTAAAAAGGGTATGAAGACTATTGATAAATGTCTACAGCAAATCACCTCGCAGCAATGCACTCTGAATGATTTGGTTCAGCACATTTATTGATTTTGCATAAGTTACATGATGAACAGCTTCTCCAGAAAACTATGGGCACAGGATCTCCCTCCCCAAATGATTTCTCTGCACAGTGTATTTGTGTGAGGCAGCAGGTAAATGCTCCTGGTGCTGCAGGAACAGGACACTTACTACTATCCAGTATATTAGTAAGAGCGTGCAAACGGGTAGTTCCCTTGCCATGAAGGTTAGCAAGTTCTTCTGTTATTTGTTTTATAAGCTAAAAGGATTAGCTGAACACAAAGACAGATCAAGGGAAAGAAGAAATCAAGCAGAAGGGCAGAGAAACCTAGAAAGATGTAGAGTTTTGGCAACAGAACTGAGGGAAGGGGAACAGTACAAATAAGCCAGAAGCTACCAGACAGTACAAGCATTTGGCTGTGCAGGGATATCAAAACTGAAGAAAACTGATATCGTTAGTTCTGCTGAGCTTGTTTCCTCATGGGATTTATTTTGGGAATAAGGCACCAAAATGTAGGGATCTACATGCAGGTACCTGTATGTTCCTGGTTGACTAAGCTCTCATTATATTTCATGGAGATCGAGTTAACAGAATCAGTGGAGCCTGGAGAGCTGTTACCTGTGGCAGCACTGGACAGAGAGATGATCCGCACCTTACTGGCTGGGCCGGGTGGGATGCAGCAGGGTGGCCATGCTGGCTCTGCATACTTGTGCGGGCAGCTGAGTTGTCTGTGTCTTTGTGTAGCTCTGGCTCCTTACTTCTTTCTCATGAGGATGACATGAATAAGAGGTATATACCATCTCCATTCTGTCTCAAGTGAGCAGTCATGTTTATCTTACAATTTTTTTTTTTTCCTTCCAGTGTCTCTGGAAACTAGGTGTGCTTTAATTTCTGAGATAAGGTTGCATTTCTGAGAAATCTATAAAGATTTCTATGGAAATATTTTTCTCTTGCCCAAACTACTTTGTTTCTTCATTATGTCCAAGGGTTCTAATACTGGGAAGGTAATTTTTTTCTATTCCTGCACCTTTACTCCTAAGAAAACAATGAAACTGTATAAAAGAATATTTTGTTTTCAGGATGGAACGAAAGATGCTTACCAGATTGAAACATTTACTTTGAAGAGAAAAGCAATCAAACCAAGAGCATGAATTTGGAAAATTGTCCATTTTTTCACAACAATTAGGATGATTATTTTTTGCATCTGACACACAAAATGAAAATGCAGATTGCTAGTGGTGAGGTTTTTCAAGTGACTGTCCTATTCTGGAAAAGTTTTGGGGTTTCTGAAAGAGTAAGCTGTAAGTACCTGGAGTAAATTTGGCTCCTATAAAACATCCAGGCTCCCAAAATATACTCTAAAATCTCTACGGTACAAACTTATAATAAACATATATACTGTTATCTTTCTGCTCCAAAATATCATGAGTTAGTTCCACTCAGATCAGAAACCACACCTTTACTCATGTCAGATTTTATCCCTCCCACCTTCTCTTACATCTCTACTCCCAGCCTAGAAACCAAACCAAACCAAAACCACTTGATGTTATTTTTCAGGCTTAGATTTCAGACCTGGATGATCTAGGAACATATGGAGAATACAGACACATACGTGGAGGCTCTGATTAATCAACCTGAGGTGAAGAGAAGCTCGTTTGTGTCTCACAATGGTACAAAACAATGATTCAGTTTTGCACAGTGATCAGAATACCCCAAAGGAAAACTCATCTGAATGCTGCACTGTGAAGAAAAGCAAGAAAGATGTCAAACATGTATTTGAGGTTCTTAATCATCTACATTGTGGAAATCCCCTAAGACCTTGGCAATAATCACAATTCTCTCTAAAGTTTTACTTCAGCTGTAGTCTGGGGTAAAGCTTTAATTAAAAGACAAATGCAAGAACTAGGCTGATATCATTAGAATATTTTCAGAGTGATGGCAGGGTGGGAATCAGGCTATTTCCAAAAAAAAGCAATACCATATGAAACAAGTGGAAACTCATCATTAGTAATGGAGAGGAGTGAGGTCTAATACATTGTGACATGATTTACTTAATGGAATCTCCATTGCTTGAGTGATTTCAAATCAGATTTACCAGGAGAAGCAATATTATACTATAGCACAAAGTTAGCAAGTGACAGACAATTTTACATGGAATTTTATATCTCCATTGGCATTTCTAATGAGTAAGCAAGGAAACAATGCCAGTATTTTCAAAACACCATAGAAAAAAATGGAAAAACATCCATATTCCCCTTTTCTTACTCCCATGAGAGTCATACTGGCATTACCAGAAAAAATGAAGTAAGCACTGCTTAACCTATCTGTTTAGAAACATGCTCTGACTTTGGGAAATTATTCCATGCATTCAAGTGCTTATTAATTGCAGTAGCAGAATCTTCTTTCAGCAAATCAGGATGATTTAGTACCGTATATTGAAACCTTCACTACGCCCTCAGCTCCCACTCTCTTAAGCCTCAAAAACGTTTCTTTTAAAACTCTTCAGGTACATGCTTTTTCTGCTCAATAACATCAGTTTCAATGATGGTTGCAGCAACAGAGGGTTGATAATAGTATCACGGTACTCTGCAGTTCAACGGTTTGGCCTTCCATCTCCTGGTTTATCTGCCCTAACACCAAATTATTATCCTGTAATAAAATGAAAAGCCACTATTATTGCTTAATGTAAGTACGTTTAAAATTATTATTAGTAGTGTGCTTGGTAAGGTTAAATCACGAGGTCTTTGATGTTAACTTCAAAAATTACATCTCTGATTTAACTAGAATAAATGAGATGGTTGCTTCTCTAATTAAAGGCAAAAATGTATCTATAGTACTTGGCAATTTTCTGTCACTTAACACTGTATTACGGCAGCATTTATTACACTCATTATAATTACAATTACCTTACATTTACTCAGGGTCCAGTTCTCAGAAACCTAAGCTGCCTGAAGTAAAGTATCATGTTTGTTTGAAACCAAACAGAAGCCTATGTACCAAGCTGAAGGTGAAGTTCATGTACTTGTTAGATATTTCATCAGCAGAGTCCATTAGTCCTCTCTGTGTACAGAATTAGGGTGATATTGCCAGCAGCTATAAACACCCCTCACTGACCACACTCGGGGGCCCTGTTTGCAAAAACACAACTGCAGGTGCTTTTCAAAAAGTGAAGCGGTTCCTTTTGGTTGATGCCTGAATTTTGGGATCCCTTGTCAGTGTAGCAGAAAGACTGTATTTCCATTTCTTGTCTCTTTTTCAGCCAGGCAGCAGCAAGCAGTAAATGGTGGCTGGCAAACAACGGGAACTCCGTGTGGTTTTACTCTTGCAGTGAGCGAAAGCAGCGTGGTATGGATGGGGCACCAGCTGAGCTGAAAGTTCAAGAGAAAGAAGGAGAAGGGTTACCTTGCAGTGATCAGTGAGTGTTAACCTGACTAAATGGGACATTTTCTAAGAGAGATCTCCTGTTTACCTTTTTTCTGTACCAGACAAGTGCAATTTCTTCTTCCTTCTTTCCTGACTCATCTGTATTCACATTCTTTCCATTTTGGTTCTAAATATTAGCACAATCATGCTGTACTTGCATGAATACTCCCTGGAAAACAGATTTAAAACTTAAAAGCCTGCATAATTATGATAAGATTAAAAAATTTTTTTAAGGGGGCATTTGATTGCACAATGTAAAGTCCATTCTGTGTTAGTTAGTTTCTGAACTCAGTGGAGAGAAACAATTTAATGCAATCCAACTATCACTGTGCAAATTGTGAATATTCACAATCTACAAAACAAGAGCTTTAGTTTATTAGTTTTTCAAGAAGTCTGTGAAAATTTCAAAGTCCTTATTCCCCAACACATGTAGAAAAAAGATAATTACTATGATTTATTCAGTTCTTGTTTGCAGTAGGAAGGAAACGCTTATAAAAGGTGAAGTGACTACTTCTGTTTGTAGATCAAATACAGGCAGAATCAGTGAATACAAACTGCTGAATGAGTGAGGAATATAATTTTACTTAGAACAAATAACTCAGAAAAAAATTATTCTACTGTTCAAACAAAACAGTGGGTCAATTCTTCTCTGTAAGGTTGTTATATTTTGTAATACACTTTCAAAACATTCAGAGCACAGCACAGAAGACATTTGTAGTCTCACAAATGTACCCCTACTAGTTATTGTTGTAACTTACCAGACAGATCCTGCTGTTTTGTTAAGATCTCTGCCTATGCCGTTGAAATCAAAGGAGGCTTTGATTTTAATGGGAACAGGATCAAGGTTTAGCCAGTCGAC
This sequence comes from Phaethon aethereus, assembly GCF_964289735.1. NCBI lineage: Eukaryota > Metazoa > Chordata > Aves > Phaethontiformes > Phaethontidae > Phaethon > Phaethon aethereus. The sequence goes on along the minus strand of NC_138582.1, from coordinate 32,367,859 downwards.
ATGTCCTTGAGCCAAAACAAAACTTCCAAGGAGGTTAATGTTGAGAGCGTTGTTTTGATTGCATAATGACGCCAACAGACAAGATAGGAAAAATCATTGGGCTGCACTGAAATTGAAAGTGTACGTGTCTATTTTAAACTGCTAATACTTCATCTAACCTACTGTGCTGAACAGTCACAAAATGAATCTATGCAGTGGCTGAATTGCTGTCCATAAAGCAAAAGCAAGCAATAGAATGTTATTCCATTTCTATAATATAGTTATTTCTATGTTATTGCAGCAATAGTGAAAAATTTACAGTACCCCAACACTGAGAAGCTGCATTTTGGGAATCATTTACAGATATATTTTTCTAAAACAGCATTTTCTGTGAAACAGTGAGATGCAATCTTTATAAAATAAAATAATTCAACAAGGTAATCAAAAATTTACTCCCTGAGTAGATTTATCCACCAGTACAGCGGCAAATACTGAGTAAAGCCACAGTCTGTCAAAAGATTAAAGTACTGGGAGTTAACCTTTAAATTAAATTCCTGTATAAGCATATTTACAGCATCCTCAGGAGATGTCTGTGGCTTGAGATGGCATAGCAATCTTTAGGATCTGATTTTACGAGGTTAATTCTCCTGAAGGGGTATAATCCTACAAGTAGAAAAGCTACAGGAGCATATCCTGTTAAACTCCAGGAAAAATATTAATATTCTACCAAGAGGTTTTAAATATACTGTGATCTTCAGAATAGTTCACAAAACAAATTTTATTTTTAAACTGTATTTTCTTGATTCTATTCTTGAGAAAGCATGATTTCCATTAAAAAAATATACTAATTTTAAGACTGATGTTGGACTATGGTTTTTTTTCCTCCCCCCATATGCTATAACTAAGGATGAAGAGAGACTGTCCTCACAGAGCAGTGAATGTGATTCTTTGCATGCCACATTGCTCAGAACTCAAGAGAAAATCTGAATCCAGTTTCAGATTCAAGACTGAATTTTGCAATGTAATTTGTCACTACAGTGAGCCAAACATTCCTATTCATTATGTTGAGTCAGTCCATATATATTTACTGGTCAGCTGGAAGTTATAGTAAATAAATGTATTCATTTACAGGCACAGTTGCAAGAATACGTATTTCATATTTTTACACTTCACTTGTGAAATTTGTCTTTATAAGTTATATGGCAACCTCACTGGAATTATTTTCCTATATTTTAATTGTACTCTACAGTTTCAAAGTTGCATCCATAATCTTGCTGAAACACTTCATCCATTAATAGTCAATTTTTCTTACTGAGAAAGATAATAAAAATAGATAGTAAGATATAAAAATTTAATAGTCTTTTCAAGATTTAATGATGCAAATCAGCCAGTGCATCTGTGCATATTAATTCAAAGAAATCCTACAGTTATGAAAACAAAAACCTGCTTTTCTAAAACAGTGGTAAATGCAGTTAACTGATTGTTTTAAGGGAAATGGTACTTTTAGTTATTTTATTAAATAATTCATAAAACAATGCTAAGGTATTCAATAGGTGTAAACATCTGGTATTTATGCTTCTTTTGCAGTACAACAGATGACTAATTGTTTTCCAGGTGTCATTGAGAAAAAAAGTGGTTAATCACCCAGTCAATTTTGCCTAATGTTCTGCAACTGAGAGCTGCTGCTTCAAGTTTTTTTGTGTGTATGAGTACATACTCATGCAAGTCACCATATTCTGGACCTCATTCCACTCCTTACAATATGCAGACGTCCAAGCTTTGGCAATGAATTTGCACTGATACAGATCCAGAATAAAGACTTAGTGACACAGAGATAAATTTGAAGGTACACGGGATGAAGCGGTAGCACATATTTAAGTTCTTGAGTGACACAGGTCAGAAAAGGAAAAGATATTAAACCATAGTGAATCTCTTCTGTAATTCATAATTGTCTAAGACATGCTGAAATGAAGACCTAGAATGAGAATAAGATTTTGTGGAACTGGGTGATCTGGCCTAATACTCCTTATCACAAGCAAGACCATTGCTACAGCCTTCCTTCTTAATTAATGGGGTCCTCCCTGTTATATGTGGGGAGGGGAGTTATATACCAAAAGCCATGATTAGCACTTCTTTGTGTCTTTTTCTCAGTATTTGATTTTTCCACAGTTCAGTTACTCATCTGAATATCCCACAGACAGCTACCATTCTGCTGTTTAATTTAGCAGAGCAGGTAGATTTATGGAGCTACCTCATGGAGGGCTTAAGAACTGGATTTTCTCAGGTTGACCTCTAAAGGACACTTATTCTTCTGAAGCGATGCCTTCTTTTCCTCACCTGATGTTGTGACCCAGAATTCACAACCCTGCATATCATTGAGACAGGTATATGTTACACATGCTTATTTTCAGAAGAATTTTTGAAACTTTTTTTGCCCTCCTCCCCAGTACTAGAGTAATATTTAAAAAACTGTATAGAAAAAATTAAGTTCTCTAGAGTTCAAGGTTAATAAAGGATGTGAACAAAATGGTATGAGAAAAGTCGTAACTAGACAGAGAGAAAAAGTGGGTGGAGCAGGGTGGTATGGAGTAGAAATATAGTTGTGGTGTAAGTTGGATGGCACTGAGCTTCATTCCCAAGAAATGAAAAGTCACCCTTCCTCCTCAACACTCACTACTGCTTCTGCCTCTCTTGTGCCCCAATCTTTGCAGCCCCACTCTGGAGCCCCTTTTGTTCAGATGATGTGCAGCAATATTTTGTTCAATTAATGGCTCTTCCTTTGAAAATTCCTGACTTCACAACATGTTTACAATGTATTCACATGTGTGAACACAGCAGCTTCAGACATGCAAACGGGGTTAAATTTATCTATACAGGATGACAAGGGCGATGACATTGCAAAATTTATTCTGTTCAATCCCTTCAAATTAATATCTGGAATCTATGGCTTCCTGTTTTTCATACTGAAGTTAACTTAGAATCATAGAATCATAGAACCATAGAATCACAGAATAGTTTGGATTGGAAGGGACCTTGGTCATCTAGTCCAACCCCTTGGTCATCACCTTCCTTGGTCATCTAGTCCAACCCCTTTGCAGTCAGCAGGGACACCTTCAACTGGATCAGGTTGCTCAGAGCCCCATCCAACCTGATCCTGAACGTTTCCAGGGATGGGACAGCTACCACCTCTTGGGGCAACCTGTGCCAGTGTTTCACCACCTGCATTGTGAAAAATGGCTTCCTTCTATCTAGTTGAAATCTACCCTCTTTTAGTTTAAAACCATCACCCTTGTCCTATTGCAACAGGTCCTGCTACAAAGTCTGTCCCCATCTTTCTTAGAAGACCCCTTTAAGTACTGGAAGGCTGCAACAAGGTCTCTCCGGAGCCTTCTCTTCTCCTGGCTGAGCAGCCCCAATTCTCTCAGCCTGTCCTCATAGGAGAGGTGTTCCATGATCCCTCTGGTCATTTTGGTGATCCTCTTCTGGACCTGCTCTAACAGGTCCATGTCTTTCCTGTACTGAGGGCTCCAGAGCTGGATACCAGGCTTCAGGTGGGGTCTCACCAGAGCAGAGTAGAGGGGCAGAATCACCTCCCTTGACCTGCTGGCCATGTTGCTTTGGATGCAGCCCAGGATATGGTTGGCCTTCTGGGCTGCGAGCACACATTGCCGGCTCATGTCCAGCTTTTCATCCACCAGTACCCCCAGGTCATTCTTGGAAGGGCTGCTCTCAATCGCTTCATGCCCCAGCCTGTACTGAAACAGGGGGTTGCCCCGACCCAGGTGCAGGACCCTGCACTTGTCCTTGTTGAATGTCATGAGGTTCACATGAGCCCATGCCTCTGGATGGCATTCTGTCCCTCAGGTGTGTCAACCGCACCACTCAGCTTGGTGTCATCTGTAAACTTGCTGAGGGTGCACTCAATCCCACTGTCTATGTCACTGATGAAGATATTAAATGTCCAATGTAGAGAGGTTGTTGTGGGGGACTGTGTCAAAGGCCTTACAAAAGTCCAGATAGACAACATCCGTAGCTCTTCCCTTGTCCACTGATGTGGTCATTCCATCATAGGCTGCCACTAGGTTGGTCAAGGCAGGACCTGCCCTTGGTGAAGCCATGCTGACTGTCTCAAATCACCTCCCCGCCCTCCTGTGCCTTTGCATAGCTTCTAGGAGGATCTGTTCCATCATCTTCCCAGGCACAGAGGTGGGACTGTCCAGTTGGTAGTTCCCAGGCACCTCCTTGCTACACTTAAAAATGGGTGCAATATTTCCCTTTTTCTAGTCTCCAGGGACTTCAACCTGACTGCAATAACTTTTCAAATATCATGGAGAGTGGCTTGGCAACTACATCAGCCCATTCCCTCAGGATTCTGGGATGCAGAATCAGGTCCCATAGACTTGTGCATGTTTAGGTTCCTCAGGCAGTCTCTAACCTAATCTTCTCTTACAGTGGGAGGGACTTTGCTCCTCCAGTCACCATCTTGCAGTGGGAGACAGGTGTGGGAAGAGAGACTCAAGAGGCATGGGAAGAGAGACTGCTAGTGAAGACTGAGCCCAAGAAGTTGTTGAGTACCTTAGTCTTCTCCTCATCCTTTGTTACCAATTTGCAAGTTTCACTCATCAAGGGGACTATGCTTGCTTTCACCTACCTTTTCTGGTTGACATACCTGTAGAAGCCCTGCTTATAATTCTTTGCATTCCTCACCAAGCTCAGTTCCATATGCACCTTGGCCTTCCTGACCCCATCCCTACATAACTTGTACTCTTTCCAGTATACCTGTCCCTGCTTCCACTGCTTGTGCATTTCCTTCTTGCCCTTTAGTTTGACCAGCAGGACTTGACTCAGCCATGTCAGTCTCTTGCCTTCGTTTCCTGATTTCTTACATCTGGGGATCAAGAGCTCTTGTGGTCTATGGAATGCATCCTTAAATATCTGCCAGCTCTCTGCTGCTCCCTTGTCCCTGAGGACCATTTCTCAGGGGGTCCTATTGACTAACTCCTCAAAGAGCTGGAAGTTTTTTTTCTGAAAATTCAGGGTCCTGACTTCACTTGCCCCATATCCCCCAGGACTTTGAACTCCACCAGGGCATGACCACTGCAGCCCAGGCTGCCTTGTTTCTTGACATCACCAATCAGCTCACATGCTTTGATGACCAACAGGTCCAGTACGGCATCCCCTCTGATAGGGCTGTCTATTACCTGGCATAGGAAGTTATCCTCCTTGCACTCCAGGAGTCTCCTGGATTGCTTACAGCTTGCCGTGGTACTTTTGCAGGAGGTGTCGGGGTGGTTGAAGTCCCCCAGCAGGACAAGAGCCTGCGAGTGCGATGCCTCCTGTATCTGGACTGGGACTAGCTTATTTCAGTGTGACAAGCGCAACAGTGATTCTCCCCAGTTCCAGAATATAAATACACAGACATATATATTAACACATATATATGTATAAATACAGACATATATAAACTTACGTATATGTGTCTATATATACACTTGTATGTATATCTATTTATTTATATATACACATACATATGTGTATATATAAATATAGATATATGTGTGTATATATGAGTATATATATAAAAAATATACATGCATAGATATATATGAAAAAATCTTGTGGAATATACCAAAAGCTTTAAGAAAGGGCCAAAATGCTAAAAGCCTTCTCCAGAATATCTTAAGGACTATTACATCCAAATGTAGTCCACTGGACTTCAGCTGCCCACTAATTTCCTTTTTTTTTATTTTATGTAATCTCCATGTGTTATTACAGTTTGGTTTTTGTTCTCTTTGTAGGATAAAACACTTTTGGCCATATTTCTGTTGTTTTCTCATTATGTATGTTTGCTTCATTGGTTTTTTCATTGATTTCTTTACTTGTTTTTTTCCCTGTCTTCTAAATAATTCTACCAAATGTATTTATTGGCAGGTACTTTGCTTGCACAGAAAATATACAGTCATCTGGATTCCTTACAGACAATCACAATCTGGATTCTTTACAGATAATTATTGTAACAAATTGTAGTGAAAGGTGGGGAAGAAGGCAGGTAACTGCAGGATAAGGAGGAGAGGTAACACAAGATTTAGGGAGCTTGTCTCAGCTTGAACAGAGCAGAAACTGGGAACAACTTATTACGGATCATGTCCCATGGATCACATTTCTGCAGGTCCTCAAGAAGGTAATCTCCATAACTGTTTCTTGATGTACATTAACTGCAGTGCTCAAAATGCATCTTTTTAGATACAGTTGATATTCTGATTGTTTAAAATATTTATTCAGAGGATTTTCAGGTCCAACTGAATTTTTAGGATGATAGTGGCTAAATCAGAGTCCAATTGTATGAACTTAAAGAGACTACTATACTTGCTCAACATGACATGTCTTATAGACAGAAGTTAGTAGAAAACTTCGTAATGCAGTGTATTTCCACACAGCCCCTAGGAGAAGCAGAAGCACTCTGGGCTTGCACCATGGGCTTAATCCTGGGCCTGAACCTATGGTCATGACCAGGCTCTTTCCAGAGCTGCAATTAGCACTAGCAGTGACCACTTTATTAGTGCTCTGGAGAGCAAAGATAGATGGATGAGGAAGGTGCAAGAGTAGCTGTGCTGATTAAACAAGGTGCCAAGAGCAGGCAATCTCAGCATAACCCTTAGCAGATGTTGGGTTTTAGTGCTATTCTGCTCTCACCACCACATTACATGGAAAATATCTGTCCTGCGCTTTGTAAGGCCCAGCCAGAGGGAAGAGAAGGCTTGGTCCCCGAGTCATCTTCCTTCATCTACATAGCCCAGTGTAGCCCATAGTCCAAAACTGATGTAGCATGTGAAGGTAGGACCATTCTGGAAAGTATCCCACAGCTGATCTATACACCTGACTGTTCTTGGGACAACACCTTTGAGAGCATATGGGATATGTGAGGTATTCTGTACGTTATCAGCAGCCTACAATGTAAGACAGGCAGATCTTGTTATCCTGGACTGTCAGAGGCAAGCAGCTACAGTCCTTAAACCACATAGTCCTCCTGTGGTAAGCATCTAATTTAAACATCATTACTACATCTTTTCAGTAATAAAATGAACATGTGGTATTTGGTTGTCCAGGATTGCAGAAATTCTGAAAACGGACCCCTGTTTAAACAGGACAAGGTGGAAATCAAGCTTGCAAAGCCTTTAAATGAAAATATAAAGTCTATTAGCAAATTTGCATCTAGTGATTCTTTCTCACAGTCTGCCATCAATAGTGTTAGCATGTTGAAATTCAAGGCATATTATGATATTGCCCTTCTCCTTTTTCTTCCTCAAAAATGCTTTAATGGCCTTTAAACCCAGCATAATCAAGCCATGATTCTATTGTCACCAGTCTAGAATAAATCTTGCTCTCTGGCATTTAGTTATTAAGTAACTTAGTCACGTTTCTTTCAGCTGTGCTGTGAACACAGAATAAATGGCTTGTGATGTTTAGCACTCTTGGTTAAAATCCCATTTTTACGGTTCAAGAAAAGTGCTATGACCCATGCACTGCAACTACTGATTTATCTGCACGGCAGCTTGGGTACCAAACCAGTTTTAAAATGCTTCTGAAAACATCAAATGTGTTATGACTTAAAACCAAATAACAATAAAATAACACTGTTGAGTTTCTGGCAAGTGCAAAAATTGAGGGAAGTTCCTTAGTAAAAATTGAATGTAAGTAAACCAACCTATGTCATTTTAAAGGCACCCTGCTTGAGAGGGAATTTGTAAACAGTAGGAACAAACTACCATAGGAGCAAGTCAAGGAGCAAGTTCATACACTCAGAGATGTGAAAATGTCAAACATAATTAAATATTTAAATCATTTTTTAAATTTTGATTTTTGATTTAAAATGATTTTAAAAAAATATTTAAATGATTTTCCCCCTAAAAAATTCTGAAAGGCTTGCCTAGTGAGCTCAGACTATGGAAAGCTCTAGGAACAGACTTGCACTCTTGGCTACATCACTATAACCAGTTCAACCCACATCAGACTGACTGCAATGCTGGCATGTGCTCCTACAATGTGGATGGATTCCCAGTTTCAGCCTGGTTTTGGATGCCTACACAACAGTTGTTTTGAATTTTTTTCCAAGTTACAGAGCATACAAAGATAAGCTGTCTCACCTGCAGAGCTCCCACTCTTGAAGATTTCTTATGTGTGATTCAAAGGAGGATTACTCCTCATCCAGATTTTCCTGGACTCCTAAAATTTTCTACTGTATAGAATCATAGAACCATAAAATAGTATAAACTTTACTTAGCTAGGTTTGAACATTTATTCTGGAATAAACATTAAAACAGACCACATATAAGCCCCACCCAGCAGTCCCTGCACAGGACTATACCCTTCTGCTGTATAACCAAATTCATAGATGTTCCTCTGCTCCATCACACTCTGCATCCTCCTTTATGCAGTGGGAAATGCATTGCTAAAGAAATACATTTCATAACAGAAAGCCAGCTTGGGAAGTGAAAACTGTCTACTGTAGGTATGTGGAAAAGCTAATTTAGAGCTGTCTTGGGTATCTTTAACAAGACAGAATTTTACAGAAACTGCAGTAAATCTTACCTAGATTATTTAACCCAGGTTTCTAGAGTCCACATACAAGTATATGAGCTACAGGAACTTCTCTCTAAAGCCATGCTCTCCAGCAAAGATCAAATAACAACTTTCTATTGCTAGGGTAGTAATTCCTTTCTCCTCCCCATACCTCCCCTGATGAGCAAGTTTGTTCATCTTTCTCAACAGCAATTCACTCTTAAAGGAGGGAGCAGAGTGTGTAGGAGAAGTTATAAAGCACACCATTGTCTGCTTTGTTTAAACGTGGCAAGTCCCTGACTGTACTAGCAGAATGATGAGGAGCTGCTCTGTCTCCGCTCCCATACCCAAGGGGCTTCAAAGGAGACAGGACTTTGGCTTTGCCCATATGCTGGCCAGCAGACCTGGCTGGCTCAGCTGGCATTCCTCCAGGAACAGAGGGATCCTGCACTGCCCAAATTCAAGGTCATGTCCAGCAAGTTAAAACTATCCTTCAGCCATGCAACAGAAGCTTACTCACAAAGGGTTTTCCAAAACTTTCCTTTAAAGCAACATAGAGTTGCTGAAATGGAAATGTTTAATAATTCTGTGTTGTTTTGGGGAGGAATTTTGATAGCCAAAATACTGTCAAAACAAAGTGAGAAAACTGAAAAATAATGTTTCATGGCTTTAATTTCCAGGTGGAAATTGCCTGTTTAATCTTTTTTTTTTTTTTTTTCCCCTGGCTTTGTTAGAATATTAACAATAACCTTTTACAAGAATTTACACAGGCTATTTTATAGAATCCTATTGCTACTGAATCATGTAGTTTGGAAGGGACTTCCAGAGGTCATCTAATCCAACCTCCTGTTCAGAGGAGTTCCAGTTAGGGCAGGTTGCTTAGGGCCCTGTACAGTGAAATTTTATGTGACCCTAAGAGTGGAGATTTCACAACTTTCTGAGCAACTAGTACAGTGTTTTACTATGCTCACAGTGAACACTTTTTTTCCTTGTATATAAATATAAAACAATTATGCAAATAGCAGATGTAGGTCTTTCTAGACTATGCATTGTTGTTGATACTGATAGTGTCTGAAGCTCTGAATGAAAGTGCCATTTGTTAGAGTGACATTGTTTTTCTGATGATTCAGGGTGAAATTCATCCTGTTTCACTTTGCCCTTCAAAACATGAAATGTGCAATCTAAAGTAATTGTACAGTCTAAGAATAACCATCTCTGTTGATCCTGGAAGGTACCTAGAGAGCTTATTTTACAGTACATACTTAACTTTTTCTGTCTAATGTTACCTGAAGCGCATCCCATCCACAGTTGTCTGGATGAGTTTGTCATCTAACACTGATCGCTTATCAATAATTTTGAGTAAATTAACAAATTCTGTTGTGTTTACTATCCTTATTTACGTTTTTCGTGGCAGTCTCTGTCCATAAGAGTGACTATTAATGGTGCTGGACTGTTTGTAAATATTTCTTAGAAAAGGTATTTCTCAGCGTACACCACTGTGGGAATTGTGTCCAAAGAGCAAAAGCTAGCAGGAGCAGGAAACAAAGCAAACCTCTGGTGAAAACGGAGCTTTTTTTGTCTACACAACAGTAATAATGAAGTCTGGAGACTTCTTTCTAAGTGTTCTTTGCTAAGCAGCTATGACTTCCTTTCTGATCAGCAACCCTGGTAAGGCAATTAGCTTATAGAACCTGTGATTTAAAGTGAATCAGATTCAAAGGGACAAAGACATCCTTACTCTTCAAGGAACTTGGTGAATCATTCCTTAGTTCTTTATCATTAAATAACTTACACATCCAAGTAGAGAATGGATTCATCACCAGCTGATCTTCAGGTCCCTTAGTGTGACATCTGAGCAGTCTATTCTCTGACTTTTTTGTCAGAGTGTTTGAACTGGACTTATGAGACAGTGAACTTGTGACTGAGGATTTCCATCCTGCTGAGAAATTTTTATGAACCTTGTCTCCCTTTCAGGAACACAGTCGTTCTCAAAGTACTGAAAACCATTTTTCCTAGGAATATCAGTCTTACCTTGGATCAGCACCAGCGTTTGTCACTTCATCTGCTGTTCCTTTCCTAATTACTTCATCTAAGCTTGACATATTTGGCAGATATCTCAGGAGGAAGACTATATGGGTCAGACCATCAGGCTTTTATAACTGTAGCTTGAAGTAGGGTTGAGATACCTTCTTATATCACTCATGCTTGTTTCCCTTCAGAGAATAGAAATGTTGCCTGTATATTAAGTCCATGATGAATTAAAAATAAGGTAGGAAGAATCGGCACAGCACAGTATTACCTTATGTTTCTTCCTCAGTGTAGTGCAGAAGAAAAAAAATCTCAGCTTTTCATTGGATTTATTTAGCTCATGGGAATAAAACTGATTTTTTAGGAAGCGCTGGTGGAATAATTGCAAATAAGTCTATAAAATTAGACTTGCCTCCACTCCGGCTCTGAATAATATTTTGATAATCACATATTTTCCTTTGCTATCACAACTCAACAGGAATAAGATAATTTTATAAGAAGAAAAGTTTAGAGACTCTCAGTTCATCTCAGATGTCATGCAATTATCTCTTTTATTTCATTTGAATATGTCAGAACTACACAGTTATCTTATTAACTGCACATGCTCTCTGTACAGCACTCACATTGTGGCTTGACAACATTATGTTATTGAAGGGTTCCAAAGATACTCAGATGATTTTCAGATATCTACTTCTTTCCAGACAAACAAAAAATCTTGCCAGCGGTCTCACACATTCTTTTTTTTTTTTTTTTTTTGGCCTTAACTCCACAAAGTCGGTGGGAGTGTTGATCTGCTGGAGGGTAGGAGGGCTGTGCAGAGGGATCTGGACAGGCTGGATCGATGGGCAGAGGTCAGCTGTATGAAGTTTAATAAGGCCAAGTGCCAGGTCCTGCACTTCGGCCTCAACAACCCCATGCAATGCTACAGGCTTGGGGAAGAGTGGCTGGAGAGCTGCCCGGCGGAAAGGGACCTGGGGGTGCTGGTTGACAGCTGGCTGAATATGAGCCAGCAGTGTACCCAGGTGGCCAAGAAGGCCAACAGTGTCCTGGCCTGTATCAGCAATAGTGTGGCCAGCAGGAATAGGGAGGTGATTGTGCCCCTGTACTCGGCACTGGTGAGGCCGCACCTTGAATACTGTGTTCAGTTTTGGGCCCCTCACTACAAGAAGGATGTTGAGGTGCTGGAGCGTGTCCAGAGAAGGGCAATGAAGCTGGTGAGGGGTCTGGAGCACAAGTCTTATGAGGAGCGGCTGAGGGAACTGGGGTTGTTCAGTCTGGAGAAGAGGAGGCTGAGGGGAGACCTCATTGCTCTCCACAACTACCTGAAAGGGGGTTGTGGTGAGGTGGGTGTTGGTTTCTTCTCCCAAGTAACCAGCAATAGGACGAGACGAAATGGCCTCAAGTTGCGCCAGAGGAGGTTTAGATTGGATATTAGGAAAAATTTCTTCACTAAGACGGTGGTCAGGCGTTGGAACAGGCTTCCCAGGGAGGTGGTGGAGTTGCCATTTCTGGAAGTGTTCAAAAAACATGTGGATGTGGTGCTTCAAGACATGGTTTAGGGAACATGGGGGCGCTGGATTAATGGTTGGACTTGATGATCTTGAAGGTCCTTTCCAACCTTAGTGATTCTGTGATTCTGTGAAAAGTCAAACAGCAAACCCTGGGAAAGAGTGCTATTACAGCCTTTAGTTGTCCAGGTGCCTCTTTAGTCAGGTAACTAACACTTACTTTGGATGTTGAATGTCACCATGTATATAATCCTTTGTCAATCTTGTCACAAGTCTCTCTGGTGAAGAATCTTCAAACTATCAAGGTAGTATTCCTATGGTTTTAACAGGAATTCAGCTCCTTTCATCTCTGCTGATTTGAATCTCAGTCCTCCATCTGTTGGATGTGGTGAAGGGATTGCTTTCTCACACAGAAGCGTTTATAAAGGCAGTGACACTACAATTTTGAGGTGTTTTTAGATTCTTGTGGCAATGGCAGCTGCATACATAGGTAACATATACATAGATAACAAATTGGATATACTGAAAAAAGCAATATTTTGTACTAGGAAGACCTCAACATATCCTTATACATTAGGAATAAGATGGATGCTCTTTTGGAGCTTGCATGCATTATAGTATAAAGTTCCAATAGAACTAACTAGTGTTACACTATGGAAAAGTCAATGTGCCATATTACAGAAAATCAAGTTTACATTGACAATATCATGTGGAAATCTTACTGAATCATACATGTGAAATATATTGTAGCTTTAGGACATCCAGAGTAGTACAACTCATCTTCAATTTCCAAGAACACATATATCCATTGCATTTCCTACAAAAACAGGTAGTTCTATTAAATTACTTTATGATTTTAAGATATATGAGCCAGTCTAATTTATCACATGAAAAAAAAGAGTGTAATTGAGAGATTAGTAATGGCAATTTGGGGTTACATCACCTCTGCCTTTGCCTCTTCCTCTCTTGTCCAGGTTGATGAGAAGTGTCTATTCTTCTTCGGTCTCTGACAATGACTCACAAGTTATCATACACATTTTTACTTGGTGTTTCTCTTTTCTTCATTTTGTTTCATACTAATGGAAAAAAATAATCTCTGCCTCCCCCCCCCTTCAACAATTTTTGCTAGTGTTTAGGCTTTTTTTCTACTTCAGATCTCTTGGATATCACCCACATAGGATATAAAGGTCAGCAGGCCAGTAAGGTACAGTCCAGATGAGTGTCTCTATTAGCTGTTAAGTGCTGTTTCCAAGTTACCTTAAGGATATTTCTTCTAATCCCAAATGGAATATGTGGGTTACACAGCAATTCCAGTTCCTCACTACAATGAAAACACGGCAAAACACAGATTTGACCCAGTCCCATCAGTAACAAAGGGGTCTGATGTAGCATACGTCTTTTTTTGTGTCCAGTTTTGGAAGTAAATTTCTTTACAGCATCTTTTCTCAAAGACCAGATTACTTTCATCTAATGATTAACATATTCTCTTCCACACAGGTACCTGAAATGCAAGTTGTACTTTCAGCATACTGACCTTGCTACAATTAGCTTGTCTAAAATCAATAATTTCATACAAAAATATTTTCAAATAATGCACCTCAGAAGAATTTCTTTCTTACTCATCTTGTAAAAGCTGCCAGAGTCCAATCTGTCTTTGAATTTATCAGCAACCAGGGGGCATCCATTAGCTTTTGATATCCAGGCAGTTGCCAGGTGTTTGTTATTTTGCTGTCTGCTCTGCAGTGGTACTTACCATGTGGCAAACCAGGCATTTGTCTGCAAGGCATGTAGCATTTTGTGACTTACGTTTGTCTGCAGTCTAACAGCAAAACCATGCTCACAGCCTCTGTGTACCAAGCCAGTGCTATAGGATACTGTATGCATTTGTTTTACAGATGGCCAGTTTATGACAGAAATCAAGCAGATACTAGAACTACAAATACTGAATCAGTGGCAGTTGCTTTCAAAAATACATAGGGCAGAAGGCTTATAAACCTAAGTAGGCATTACTCATGTTTACACTAAGACACAGTTTGTGACTGAAATTAAGAAAACTAAAAGTATTTTGCTCATATCAGCATATGAGATAATTCATGACACCATGATTTGAGTATGGGAGAAACCAGCCTTAGAGCAATGTAGGGATTGCCATCTTACATTTTAGATTAGGCATTTGCTTTCTCTTTTTCTTTGCATTTAAACTTCTACATAATTTTTGATTTTCTTGAAAGAGTCATTAAACTCTTTGATGGAAGTTCACACTTGCATTTCTGCAGAGAACAGGTCATCTCATCAAGAGTTAATCGAGATTTGTACATAAAGGCTTACTTCACTGGATCTGATCAGAGGAACAACTTGAGAATCCAAACTGAAAAAGGATAAATGCATGCTGATTAAAAAGGTCACAATTTTACTGACAGGAGGAATATGTCAGTGTGGACACTGATTTAGACTTTATTGTGCTAGTCTCATCATGTGAACTTCTGTTCCATGTCGCTAATAACAACCACACATCTTTATTCCTTTTCCCTCAGATTAGTTGTTAATAAAAGTAATTTTTTTTTTTATCAGAAAGGTAGTAAAAGTAAAAAAAGAAGGTCTTTTTTTTCCCCACTTTGCATTTATTTCCTTTCTCTTTCCAAAACAAGAATGAAATTAGCATTGGTTCTTTAAATGAGAATTGACTTCTGTTGGGATTTTTGTTCTTGTTGCTTAGCAGCAGTAATGCAAGCATACGGGTGTGTCAGCTTCTAGGGCACTTTTGCTGATATTTGATCACTTCAAGGCATTTTCCACATTAACAAGATAATGTTGAATCTGATGTTCTTAAACAACCCTGAAGCTCAGTCTCTGTTTCTTAGTTTAACTGTAAAGTGGTTAAAGAGAAGGACAGACAAATACCTGTAAGCTAATGCTTGTCTTGCAAGAGAAATGCATAGCCATTGGTGGCAATGCATTTTCAATTTATTAATTGAATATGACTTTCTCCTGTACCTTTTTTTATACAAGCAAAGACAGTTCTATAAACTGAAATCATCTGAGCATCTGAGTGGATTAGGAATTAAATATGTAACTCTTTTTTCTGAATATCTACCATTACGTGGTTGAAGTTATAAATGATTAATGGTTCTATTTGTTATTACAGTCCAAGCCTCTAAAACAGTGGGGAATTCAGACCTGGTATCTGGTCTTTGCACGTCTGCTATAAGGGTATGCCTTCAAAGATGACATTAAATCAATATTCTTTCTCTATGATTTTCCAGACTTTGAGCCATATTGATATCTAGAGTCTAGCTACTGCAGATCACAGAAGGTTTGCTGCACCCCCTTGATCATCACAGATCAGCTGCTCTAGTGGATTTGGTAGAGGAAAAAACTTCAAACTTGCTAGAGCAGTTGAACAGTGCTGAAAGATTATGTTGATTAGGGAAACTTCTGTGTACTTATATGCAGAAGTGAAGATTATTGTATCCAGATCAAATGAAAAAAATCAGCCTCAGTGAGCATAAGATCTGCTCATAAATGTATAAGAGAACTAGTTCAGGGAAAATAAAATCACACATAGTTTTAGAGTTATTGTGTGATTTTCAGAATGCAAAAAAGAAAAAATGAAAAAGTCCTTGTGTGTCAGCACAAAAAATAACATGCAATTGCATATATAATTGTGTGTCCATGGGAAAATAGGAATATGCAAGAGAAGATACTTAGGCAACTAACTAAATGAGTTTGTTGAAGGAGTGATGGTGATATGCAGGCTTACAAACAGAAGTATATTAATGTTGGATGTAATGTGAGACTATTTTAGGTCCTATATGGACATAAGTGTTTAAACTATTTTAATGGACTATTAAATGGATCAGTTATGTCTATGTAAAATTTAAATTAATTTAAATTCTTAAAATTTTTACATTCTTCTAAACTTTTTAAAAAACCACTTATTTTAAAGATTAGAAAAGTGGTTATGTAAACCACTTATTTTAAATATTTAAAAAAAGTGATTATGTCATAAGCAAAATTCCAATTGTGATCCTTCAGGAGGACATGTCTTGCTTCTTTTTGCAGATAGGCAACAGTTAACAGAATGATCTATTTTTAAAATGCTTTTCTTTCACAACCCTTCTAAACTATTCCTGTTTTTTTCCAAGGTCTAAGCATAAGTTTAAATTCCACTGACTGAGCTAGTTTGCAGACTTTTATAGACAAAAGACTCCTCATTGACAACCCTATGTATCCAGCATTCTGCATTACTAATGATATGACAAAAACAGATTCATTTTGGTTGCCTAAACTTTTTAAGTCACTAAGAAAAATATTTCAGACTGTTGTAAATGAAAAAAAGTAGTACACTGGAGAGCAATATTATGCTGTGGTTATTACTTTGTCTGGAAAAAATCAATACAAATGGCATGAATCTGTAGGAAGTAGAATAAGAAATACATTAAGGCTGGATGATGTTTATTTACCTGCCAGTGCTGTATATTCATATGGATTCTCTGGTATGCTAAGGATTTTACAGACATGTCCAGACTGATGGATGATTTGTGGCAGGGAGAGCAAACAAATATACTGTATTTACCATTAATACCATTAAAAATACTTCTTGTTTCTTTTGAAGTAATTTTCCTAACTTTGTTTAAACCTTACTTTAACACATGCAAAAGTACTTCCTTACCTCCTTCTGGTGAGTAGATACTGTTTCTGTGAGCAAAAGATTTGTTAATTTAATCTTTTCTACCTAAAACTTGAACCTGTTATCCAAACATAGCTTTTGCAAACATGCTCTGCAAGTGAAAGTCAATTACACACTAAGACTAAAAACAGTGGCCCATGTCAGATTTTTCTGCCCATTAATTCACTTTTTTCTTGATCGTTAGACCAATACATTATGCATTGTTTCTGCATTTCTGTTTCTAAGGTGAATTAGAACCAGAGTTGCTGTGAGCCATTTTTCAAAGCTATGAACTTTCCCAACTGGTAACTTTCTTAGCTGAGCTTGCTTGGAATAATGTATAACTATTCAATTCAAATTGACCTTCTGCACAAAGCTACCTTCTTAACAAAAGATGACGTGCTGATCACTGCAGTATTTGGTTAGATCAAGGAAAAGACCTTGCGTAGCCACTTTTAGTCAGAACATATAATGAAGGCTTCCTTCAGCTCCAGTTCAAACATAAACTGATTTCTTCCCAGGGTCAAGGCTTCTGCATTGCAAAAGTCAGTCCTGGATGTATTTCAC
The DNA here is from genome assembly GCF_964289735.1 of Phaethon aethereus. Taxonomy (NCBI): domain Eukaryota; kingdom Metazoa; phylum Chordata; class Aves; order Phaethontiformes; family Phaethontidae; genus Phaethon; species Phaethon aethereus. Next base: position 32,350,549 of record NC_138582.1, on the reverse strand, counting down.
CTAAGGAAGGTGAAATACTCACAAGTCTGGCCAATTAGTCTGGCAGGAGTAATCACTGACATCAGTCATACAAGGTCTCTGCTTTCATGACTCATACTTTTAACCTCCAATCTATCAGGTGCCATGCTGGGTCCTGCTATCACATCATTATTTTTTTTTAAAGAGGAAACCAGGGGAAAAAATAAGTAAGGAGTTTGTATTTGGAGTTAAGGGGAAATGCAATATACCTAGTTAGTTGCTTTTCCTATAAGGCATTAATTGACTAAAAAATACTTGTAAGCAAATCATTGTCCTGGGTATTCAAAGAAGTATTTAATATAGGCCAGTGCCTTTGTTAGCTGGACATATGAAGATACAGGTTGGATAATTTTGTTAAAGCACTGTATTATTGAATTTCAGTCTGTGACATAAACACTTTTTTTCTCTAGAGTCTTTGTGGGAATTCCACCTCCACAGACAGAAGTTCCCTTTACCCACATGTCCATGAAAATAAAGTCAATGCGCAGAATTCACATGTGTTTTCTGGACTTTCTCACAAATGGGACTGTTTCCTAGAGGTTTTGTGTTTTTTTGTTTTGTTTTATTCTTACCGTAGAATCACAGAATCATTAAGGTTGGAAAAGACCTTCAAGATCAAGTCCAACTGTCAATCCAACACCACCATGCCCGCTAAATCATGTCCCGAAGTGCCACGTTCACAGGTTTTTTGAATACTTCCAATGATGGTGACTCCACCACTTCCTTGGGCAGTCTGTTACAATGTTTGACCACTCTTTTGGTAATGAAATTTTTCCTAATATCCAATTTAAGCCTTCCCTGGTGCAACTTGAGGCCATTTACTCTTGTCCTATCGCTAGTTACTTGGGAGAAGAGACCAACACCCTCCTCACTACAACTTCCTTTCAGGTAGTTGTAGAGAGTGATGAGGTCTCCCCTCACCCTCCTCTTCTCCATACTAAACAACCCCAGTTCCCTCAGATGCTCCTCATAAGACACTCAATTCCCTCATCCAGACCATCAGTAACGATATTAAACAAAACTGGCCCCAAAACGGAACCCTGGGGAACAACACTTGTGAGCGGGCACCAACGGGATTTCACTCCGTTCACCACTACCCTCTGAGCTCGGCCATCCAGCCAGTTCTTTACCCAGTGAAGAGTACGCGCATCCAAGCCATGAACTGCCAGTTTCTCCAGGAGAATGTTGTTGGAGATGGTGTCAAAAGGTTTACTAAAGTCCAGGTAGACAATACCCACAGCCTTTCTCTCATCCACTAGGAGGGTCACCTGGTCATAGAAGGAGATCAGGTTGGTCAAGCAGGACCCGCCTCTCAGGAAGCTGTGGTGGCTGGGCCTGATCCCTTGGTTGTCCTGCACATGCCATGTAAGCGCCCTCAAGATGAACCTCTCCATGATCTTCCCCAGTACGGAGGTCAGGCTGACAGGCCTGTAGTTCCCAGGATCCTCCTTCCAGCCCTTCTTGTAGATGGGCGTCACATTGTCAAGCCTCCGGTCTTCTGGGACCTCCCCTGTTAACCAGGACTGCTGACGAATGATGGAGAGTGGCTTGGCAAGCTCCTCCACCAGCTCCCTCAGTACTCTTGGGTGGATCCCATCAGACCCCCTAGACTTGTGAGTGTCCAGGTGGTTTAACAGGTCCTTAACTGCTTCCTCCTGGATTATGGAGAGTTTATTGTGCTCTCCATCCCTGTCTTCCAGCTCAGGGGGCTGAATACCCTGGGGATACATGGTCTGGTGATTAAAGACTGAGGCAAAGAAGGCATTAAGTACTTCAGTCTTCTTCTCATCTTTGGTGACAATGTTCCCCGCCATATCCAGTAAGGGATGGAGATTCTCCTTGCCTCTCTTTTTGTTGTTAATGTATCTGTAGAAGCATTTTTTGTTATCCTTTACGACCATGTCCAAACTGAGTTCTAGCTGGGCTTTTGCCTTTCTAATTTTTTCTCTGCTTGACCTATCAAGATCTTTGTACTATTCTTGTGTTGCCTGTCCGTTCTTCCAAAGCTCATAAACTCTCCTTTCTTTCCCTGAGTCCCAGAAAAATCTCCCTGTTCAGCCAGGGCAGTCGTCTTCCCCGGCAGCTCATTTTATGGCACATGGGAACTGCCTGCTCCTGCACCTTTAAGATTTCCTTCCTGAAGAATGTCTAGCCTTCCTGGATGCCTTTGCCCTTCAGAACTGTCTCCCAAGGGACTCTCTCAACCAGTGACCTGAACAGGCCAAAGTCTGCACTCCAGAAGTCCATGGTAGTGGTTTTGCTGACCCCTCTCCTTACTCCAGCAAGAATTGAGAATTCTATCATGTCATGGTTGATAAGCCAAAGATAGCCTTCGACCATCACATCTCCCACCAGGGTCTTCTCTGTTCGTAAACAGCAGGTCAAGTGGCACACGTCCTCTGATAGGCTCACTTACCAGCTGTGTCAGGGAATTATCTTCCACACACTCCAGGAATCTCCCAGATTGTTTCCTCTCTGCCATGTTATACTTCCAGCAGATATCCGGTAAGTTGAAGTCCTCCACAAGAACAAGAGCTAGTGATTGCAAGACTTCTGCCAGTCACTTGTAGAACGCTTCATCTGCCTCTTCGTCCTGGTTAGGTGGTCTATAACAGACACCCAGCAGGATATCTGCCTTGTTTGCCTTCCCCCTCATCCTTATCCATACGGACTCAACCTTGTCATCACAATCATTGAGCTCTACACAGTCTAAACACTCCCTAACATACAGACCCACCCCACCGCTTCTCCTTCCTTGTCTATCCCTTCTGAAGAGCTTATAGCCATCTATTGCAGCACTCCAGTCCTGTGAGTCATCCCACCGTGTTTCTGTGATGGCAACTAAGTCATAGCTGTCCCACTGCACAATGGCTTCCAGCTCCTTCTGTTTGCTGCCCATGCTGCGTGCATTGGTGTAGATGCACCTGAGCTGGGCTATTGATTTCACCTCCAATTCTGGCATGCCACCCCTAGGCTCATCTCTAGTGAGCCTGGTTTTATCCCCTTTCCCCTTCAAATCTAGTTTAAAGACCTCTTGATGAACCCTGCCAACTCGTAAGCTAGAATCCTTTTCCCCCTTGGAGACAGCTGCACTCCATTTGCTGCCAGCAGGCCCAGTGCCATGTAAAACTCCTCATGGTCAAAAAACCCAAAATTCCGCCAATGGTACCAGCCTCTGACCCACATGTTAATCAGGTATGTTTTCCTGCTCCTTTCAGTGTTCCTCTCTGTCACTGAAGGGATTGAGGAAAAAACAACTTGTGCTACTGATCCTTCAACCAATTGCCCCGGTGCTCTGAAGTCCCTTTTAATCGTTTTTGGACTTTGCGCAACCTCGTCACTGCCAACCTGCATAACTAACAGTGGGTAGTAATCAGTGGGCCAAACCAGACCAGGGAGTTTCTTGGTGACATCGCTCACCCAGGCCCCAGGGAGGCAGTAGACTTCCCTGTAGGTTGGGTCCGGTTGGCATATTGGGCCCTCTGTACTCCTCAGAAGGGAATTGCCTATGACAATTACCCTCCCTTTTTCTTAACAGAGGTAGTTGCAATTCTTCTCTAATTCATGGAATGGGAGCTTCTCTACAGCTATGTTCAAATTATATTCTTCTTTAAACAGAGTGTTATAAAGATGCAGAAAAATTCTCATTCCATTTTAATCAAAACATAGCTATTTCCAAAGTAATTTCCAAACACAAAACAGTTATTGCAAAGCAAAGAGAAACAGTTTGCTAAATGAGGCTGGGACAATATCTTTAGGTATGGAATGTATTTGTTAGGTATGGAAACGTATGGCTTCTAAGACAAGCTATCGTGTTTCAGGTTTTTTTAACGTATCATAGCAGCGTAGTCACACTGGCAAGAGTAGTAGCTGTTTAATTCAGAAAAACTGAATAATAGCAGCTCATTTTTATTCGGTAGCCACACACAAAATCTCTAGTGGTTCAACAGCCACAGTTACCGGTCTTGAAAATTTCTGGCTTACAGACAGATCCAAGAAGAATATTTTATTTTTAACAGAATATTTAATACTGTCCTACTGCCTGTAATTGGGAAATTAGAGTTATGATTTCAATTTCAGGCCTTATGTCTGCTACATTTCTTCAAAGAGAATATTTTATCTCTGTAGGTTTCATAAGTCTGTTATAGCCCATAATAAGCTTTTATGGACAACAGTTGCTGAATCATTCAATATCTTCAGTTACACAGTGTCTCCTTATCTCCTTTGACAACTCTTCATTGTGATAAAATGTATGGGAATAACATATACAGGGAACGCTTATACTAATTTGTCAGCCTTAAATGAATCCTCTTCACTATCAGTTTCTTTGCAATTAGAGTGGGCACATTGTTAGTGGAAATAATGGCTTAGTTGGTAATTTTTATTGATTACCAACATATATTAGAAAGAGATAAATGGCCAGTCTAAATGTTTGTGGATTATTGTTTCCTGTGCACTCATTACACTGGGTCACACTGAAATAAGGGATACATTTCTCAAAGAGAACAAATTTGCTTTTTATTAGTTGAGCCAAACACTTCTGAGTGCCAACAGAAAAACATGCGGTTGCAGGCCTTCAGGTATATACAGGTATACACATACTCAAGGGCAGGAGTGGAGTCGTAGTCCCAAGAATATTGAGACATATCAGAAGGACACATTTCTCAGCTAAAGGACAAGTAACAGAAGCAAAGAATCATTTAGGTTGGAAGGGACCTCTGAAATCATCTGGTCCAACTCCTGACTCAAAGCAGGTGAACTTCAGTGTTTGGTCAGGTTGCTTGTGTTGCTGCTTTTTCAACATCTCCAAGAATGGAGGTTCTACAGTGTCTCTGGGCAACATGTTATAGAATTTGACTACTCTCATTGTAAGTTTTATTTCTTAATATTTAGTCAGACTTTCTTTTGTGATTGTTGTCTCTCCAAATGAAAGTTGACTTTATGTTCTCTATAACTACCCCATATGTAGTTGAAGACAGCAGTAAGATTATTAAACTTCTTTTCTTGCAGCTGAACAAGTCCGACTCCCTTAGTCTCTCCTCATACATCCTGTGCTCCAGCACACTAACCAAGCTGGTGGCCCTCCACAGGGCAATCTCCTGTTTGTCTGCTTTGTATTAGAATGTCTCCAAACTGTATATACTGCTCCAGATGCTGACTTATAATTGCCAGACAGAAAGGAATAACCATTTTGCTTCACCTACTGACTATGCTGTTTTTAATTCTTGCTCTTTTTTTTTTTTTCCACTTTAAATATACTTATTTTACAATAAGGTTATTTTGCCTCTTTTAGACATGATAATGGTGAGCCCAGGCTCTGTGTCCATAGTAATTCAGCTTTTATCTCTATTTCCAAACTAAAATCAATCTGGGCCACAGTGTTCTCAAATTCTTTTCTCTTAAACGTGCCTGTACATCGCTAGATACATCCAGTGGGTCATTCATTTATTACAATGAAATTAATTTTGTGAAGTTGTCGTAGTTTAGCCCCAGCCAGCAACTAAGCACCACGCAGCCGCTCGCTCACTCCCCACAGTGGGAGGAGGAGAGAATCAGAAGAGTAAAAGTGAGGAAATTCATGGTTTGAGATAATTGATAATAATCATTGATAACAATCAATTGATAATAATCAAGATAATAATCATTGTCCAGGTCCCTGTAGATCACCAGGGACCATGTGGTAGCTCACCACCATTTATTGCCATCAGCCCCAGCTGATCTGGCCTTGCACATCACAGCTGCATCATCTCCTACAAAACCTGCCTGGCCAATGCCTCATGCTGCTGCTCACCTTTGGTGTCCGCAGGCACCCCACAGCATTGGTGGTCTTGAAGAATATCCCCTCTGGATGCCTGTTGTGTGAATGGGAGGCAGATGCTACCCAAACATTTTTTCTGCATTCCTGGTATCTCCAGCTGGGACTGAGCCCTGCAGGGCCTCATGGCACAGCTCCCCGTGGGCAGGCTTTGCGTCGCCGGCCCTGGAGCTCTGACCTTGCAGACTTTCAATTTGCAGCTGCAGAGGGAAAAAGTAACTCATCTGGGAAACAAATGTGCTGGGCTAGATTAGCACCATCCACCGCGCATATGACCTGGAGGGAAGGAAACGGGGTTAGTTCCCACAGGTCCTAGGAGATATCTCACTGATGCCAACATCAAGGTACCAGCCACTGCAGGTGCAGAAGGGGTTGTGCTCTGGGGCTCCTGGACATTGGGTGAGTTAGCCCAGTTTAATTTTAAAGACAGTTTTAAACCAGATTACCAGCCTTTCAGCAAGTATAGTTGAGTACGTTAGAGGAGTAGTTTTCAATTTTTTTTCCTCAGAAATTATGGAGATCTGTAGACTATGCTTAGTAACTGTGTGAGCATTAAATAAACAAAGCAAATCAACTCTCAGTTCATAGCTTTCTTTTGCGCTATGGTAAAGTATACCAATATTGGGAATGAGCAGTCTCACATCAAGTGTTGAAAACATCTTCTAAGTTAATTTCTGTTAACTTATATAGTTAATAAATAGAACACTGTCGTGGTTTAGCCCCAGCCGGCAACTAAGCCCCATGCAGCTGCTCGCTCACTCCCCCACAGTGGGACGGGGGAGAGAATCAGAAGAGTAAAAGTGAGGAAACTCATGGTTTGAGATAAAGACAGTTTAATAGGGAAAGCAAAAGCCTCACACACAAGCAAAGCAAAACAAGGAATTCATTTACCACTCCCCATGGGCAGGCAGGTGTTCAGTCATCTCCAGGGAAGCAGGCCTGCATCATGCGTAATGGTTTCTTGGGAAGACAGATGCCATCGCTCCGAACGTCCCTCCACCCCTTCCTTCGTCTTTGTCCCAGCTTTATATATCGAGCATGACGTTATATGGTATGGAATATCCCTTTGGCCAGTTTGGGTCAGCTGTCCTGGCTGTGTCTCCTCCGAACTTCCCATGCACCCCCAGCCTTCTTGCTGGCAGACCAGCATGAGAAGCTGGACTGTCCTTGACTACTTCCCCACTGTGGGGGAGTGAGCGAGCGGCTGCGTGGGGCTTAGCTGCCAGCTGGGGCTAAACCACGACAGTCCTGTGTTGGGATGACACTTTATTTTTTTTTTTAAATGTTCCACAGTAAACCTCAGAGACGTTGATAAGAATGTTTTGACACTAATTTTTGTTCACCAACAATTTTTGTTCTGCTAAGTCAGTATTTTCTAACTGATTTTTTTTTTTAGAAAAACCGCTCTCATTCATTTCAACTAAACATTTACTTCTGAAAAGGTTCTACCTTTGATGCCTGTGTTGCAGTCATTCCAGGGGAGTAAAGTTACCCCTAGCGTGGACTTGCCTCAACACAGAGGAAAAATCCAAGCAAGAGGCATAGTGAATGGGCATATCAGTAGTCTATAGCTCAGAGAAACCTCTATGTCACAGGAGTGAAGATATTCATACTCCTCAACTCTGCAGTTGAGAAGAGCCAGAGTTGTGGACTGTTGTAATGGCAACACGCTTCAGTATTTTTTTCCTGAGGATTTCTTGGTTTGAGAATACACATTTCTGAGGGAAACAATCATGATGTGGATTTTTGCTGTATCATCAGGAGTATCAGACATTTTTTATTGCTTCATATGACCCCACAATTGAAGCAAGAGAAGAATCACTTCAACTCTTAGACTTGCATGTACCCTCTAGCATAAGAACTGCAGGACTGCTTTATAATAATAATTTTAATTTAAAATATGTAATAGATATATCATTTTCTATGTAAATGCATATAGTATCTTCTTTTGGTTAACTGTCCTACAATTAAGGTATATTTTAAGTTTTGATAGCTGTGTTAAATAGAAGTAATTTAAAATATTGAAATATATCCATGTCATTTTCACTGCTTTTCCCTGCAAATTCTTGTTATTCTTTGTCTGCAATGACATGAAAATTAACTTTTTTCAAGTTTTGTAAGGTCTAGGAAGTGCTAATCTATTTCATCTCTAACTCTTTGTCCTGGTTTCAGCCAGGATAGAGCTGGTTTTCCTCACAGAAGCTAGTGTGAGACTGTGTTTTGGATTTGGGATGAGGAACTGTTGATAATGTGCTGATGTTTTGGGTTGTTGCTGGGCCGTCAAGGACAGTCCAGCTTCTCGTGCTGGCCTGCCAGCGAGCAGGCTGGGGGTGCATGGGGAGCTGGGAGGGGACACAGCCGGGACAGCTGACCCAGACTGGCCAAAGAGATATTCCCTACCATACGACGTCATGCCCAGTACATAAACTGGAGTTGGCCGGGGGGGCGGAAATCGCTGCTCGGGGACGGGCTGTCGATCACGGGGTGGTGAGCAATTTCTGTATTGGGCATCACTTGTTCTTATACATTCCTTTGTTGGTATTATCATTATTGTTCCCTTCTTTCTTTCTGTCCTATTAAACCGTGTTTATCTCAACCCACGAGGTTTTTCCTAATTCTCTCCCCCGTCCCGCTGTGGGAGGGAGAGTGAGCGAGCGGCTGCGTGGTGCTTAGTTGCCGGCTGGGGCTAAACCACGACACTCTTCAAGTTCCTTTGAAATAGTTTTCTACATTTTTTTAATTAACATTAATGCAGAAGAATTTAGTTTAATTGTGTTACTAATATATACAGTAAAGCCATAATTTTTTACTGATAGTAGTAAAGATTGGTTTATTCAGGCCAGTTTTTGCAAAAGGCTAAGAAACCTCTTGCAATATATCTGAACACTTCTGCTCCAGCTTTCTTTTATTAGTTTCATTATGCTTTCTATTTTTTCTCTTGTATACTGGAGAACTAATTAAGGCATGGTTCCTTTTGCCCTATCACTGGGTGCCACTGAGAAGAGTCTGGCTCTGTCTTCTTGAGTCCTTTGCTTCTGTTTTTTATGCACATTGATAAGATCCCCCTGTGTCTTCTCCATTTTTTTATGCTGTGAAAAGCGAGGGCATGTGCTATTGGATGGATGGAGGCACAAGATAAATACTGTCCTGTACAGCAAATACAATATTTAATTTACAAGTATTTTGCCCACAAAATACACATTCACTCACACAAACATAACCCTGGAAGTCCTGATAGTGAAAGCAGAGTATATTTCTTTCTCAGAGCTGAGGTCCCTGGATTTGTTTAGATGGACCTCATGGCTCTGCCTTTTAGTCTATGTCATCCTTCCCCATTCACCTTCCATCTCGTGCACTGGCTTTACCATCATGGGCCCTCTCTCCTTTCCTGTACCTCTGCAGGCATGTGGAACTGCTGGTTTAAGGAAATGGTACAAGACCTGAGGCCTGGAGAGACCCCTCCTCTCTCCTCTGTTCAGCTTCCTAGAACCACACTACTAAGACATGACGTTGCTGTCATCTTTCTGCACCCCACTTTTAACGAATGGCAGTGCTCCGGGCCCAGTACAGCAGCTGAGAAGTCCTTGTGTGTTCTAGTAAATACCATCCCATAAAAGACACCTCAGCTTGTTATGCAGTGCTATTATAATGATAATAATAACATGGGTCAGAAGTTTTGTTACCTGAAAAGATAAGGCTGTGTCAGTGAAGGGTTGCTCCCAAGCTAATTGCCGCCTCCTTTCAATAGCAGTTAATTAGCTTTGACAGAACACTGTATTTAGAAGACTTCAATAATTCTAGTTTTGGAGCTAGCTGAGGAATCTGTGCATGATTCAGACATGCTCTATATACATATATTCTCTGTATATCTTTCCAGCACTCCTTGAAAAATAAATAAAATTTTCCACTTGCAGAATAGATTTATGCTACATACCTGGTGTGGAAGAATGGTGGAAGTGGTCCTGAGGTGGGGACGATGACAAATACATATTCTGTACAGGTTGTTTTGGGTTGCTAGACAGGTTCTGCTGTTATGTGCTCTGTAGTACCTCCGCAATGTCTTTGCTTTCCTTCCTCTGGGCCTGCTCCTTACAACCAGAGACGCAGGTTTGCTGGTGTTACAAGTCCTGTCTAACACACTAGATAAACCTTACGAAATTAAGAGGATGTTTGTACATATTACTGTGAACAATGCTTGGAGTTGGTTTCTATACTTACAGAAATATTCCCCACCATTAGTGAGGATAAATGGAAGAAATGCCATCAGCTTCAGTGGTTCTTTGTCTCTAGAAACCTTATAAGCCTCAGAATCCCGTATGTTTTGAAGGAGATTTTTTTATTTTGTTATTACAGTATGATTGAAAACAAAACAACAAAAAATTCTAAGGCATTGTTCAAATTTATGGGGAAATAAGAGTCCATGTCTAACAAGATTGTTACCTCTGATGTTAATCTGGCAGAAAGATCCATCTCTCTCTGCCCTTAACGTGAAATGTTGATACTTCAGCCTTCTGTCACTGTCAATTCAAGTGGAGCCCAATACAGATACACACATCTGTGTAAACTGTTTGTTGTTTTGCTTTCTAGGATAATTAAGTAAAAGCCTAATAGATGAGAACAATTACTCAAAATTAATCACTTTCAGGCTGGTTAAATCATGACAGATTAATTGCTTTTATCTATTAGTACATTAGGATTTTTCTTAGCAGCAGAAATAACTAAGTGGCTCTCCTGTCTCAGTAAATCATTGCTCTTTTTATGATGAAATTGTAAATATTTGTTTATTATAACCAATTGTAATTTTTGTTAGTCTTTAAAAATAAGGTGGTTTTAATTATATTTTGTGTGGATTATGTTTGGCTGTTGTTATCATAAGCAAGTTATTAAATAGCTTCATTATTCTGATTCACAGAGCTTCTTTCTGAAAATTCAGGGAATATAATGCCACTCTGGGCAAAACAGTATGACTTTACTAATGAATGTATTTTATGACAAAGGGTACAACTCAATTTCTAGAAGCAGATCAGGAATTTGAATACATTATTACATTATTTCAAATCTCTGGTAACTAGATTTTACCTTAATTATTTGAACAGTCAAGAAAGCCATTTCTATGTGTTCCTAGCATGTGAAAGATCTGTTATTTATTTGCTTTAAGCCACACAAAGCTTGATCTATAGAAACAGCCCTTACAGTTGCCCAAGAAGGTTTGAATTCACCTTAATTTTTGCCATCCAAATGTTAAACTTATTAATGATTCTGGTTATATCCTTCTGTAGTCACTGGAAAGGAAATGAGAGAGACATCACCAAAGAATGATAGATTCCACACAGAAATCCATACTATGATCACATTAATTAATTATTCTTAATGGCCAAAGTTATGTGAGATGAATCCAAACACTTGTTGCCAGTACAAAAGACTGCAAAAATGAAAGACTGCTGTCTGCTGAGCAGATCTTGTAAGGCAGGACAAGCGATCTGGCATTCTGCCAAACTGGCATTATATAGTAGTTTACCCGATCTTTTGGATATTCAGCTTAGAAAGGGAGACACTATGGTCTGGAGGCACATCTCTCCCTGTTGGCTCTAAACAGATCCCGGACCTTTTCTTTTTGATGTCTTGCTTAACATAGCTCACATTAACACCATTCACAAGGTCTAGAAGATACGCTAGCTATTCAGCTGTTGTTGCTCCTGGGTTCAGGGCAATTCCCTATTGGTAGAAAACATCTAAGAGCTAGAATAGCTGCCTAAAAGTTTGTTTTTCCAGATGGCTTTACAGTTTATGAATTCCGTAACTTTTAAATGTCAAGAATCCCCACAACTGTGCAATACATGGAATACTAACAACTATTAGAAAATCTAATTCAAGTGAGTGCCAGCAGACACTCTGCATTTACTGCTATCGTGGCAAGAATATAAAATTACTGCAGTGTTGAAAACAGATTTGTTAAAAGCAAAAAAGGAAGCCTTAACGGTGTTGAATTTTATTTTGGGGTTCAAATAGGAGTCACCAGAAATAAGCTTAGCTCCTGTGTTAGGGGATGAGTAGGAAAAGTATAATGCCTAAGAATAAGAAAAGGATATATTAGTTCATAAGATGAGCATTAAAAATTCACAGTTGAAGGTATCAGGATGCTGACCTAGAAAAGATTGAGATTAATTACGAGTGGCTCTGCTATTGTATTGATCACTGCCTGTGGCTATTTAGTAGATGATAAAACACACAACATTGATTAAGGTTACTGGCAAAATGTTTAGATGTCAAAGCTGCAGTACTTTTCTTAAAGCTCAAAAAGCCTTTAATTAGGTGTATGCAATGGAATATATGTACAAAAACATCCATACACATGCTTAAAATACTTAAGAACTACTGACAAAGGCCTCATTTTCAAGACCACCTGAGGAAACTGAACATATATAAGTCTATGGGACCTGATGAGGTGCATCCAAGAGTCCTGACAGAACTGGCTGCTGTAGTTGCCAAGCTACTCTCCATGATATTTGAAAAGTCATGGCAGCCAGGTGAAGTCCCTGGAGACTAGAAAAAGGGAAACATTTCACCCATTTTTGAAAAGGGTCAAAAGGAGGACTCCAAGAATTACCAACCAGTCAGCCTCATCTCTGTGCCTGGGAAGATCATGGAACAGATCTTCCTAGAAACTATGCTGAGGCACATGGAGGAGAGTGAGGTGATTTGAGACAGCCAGCATGGCTTCACCAAGGGAAAGTCCTAACTGACCAACGTAGTGGCCTTCTAGGATGGAGTGACCACATCAGTGGACAAGGGAAGAGCTACGGATGTCATCTATCAGGACTTCTGTAGGGTCTTTGGCATGGTCCCTCGCAACAATCTTTTCTCTACATTGGACTGATATGGATTTAATGGGTGGACTGTTGGGTGGATGAGGAACAGGTTAGACAGTTGTATCCAAAGGGTAGTGGTCAATGACTCAATGTCCAGATGGAGATTGGTGATGAGTGGTGTCCCTCAGGGGTCTGTACTGTGACCAGTACTCTTTAATGTACTCATCAATGACATAGACAGTGGGATCGAGTGCACCCTCAGCAAGTCTGTAGATGACACCAAGCTGAGTGGTGTAGTTGACACGCCTGAGGGACAGGATGCCATCCAGAGAGACATGGACAAGTTTGAAGAATGGGTCCACGTCAACCTCATGAGGTTCAACAAGGCCAAGTGCAGGGTCCTGCACCTGGGTCAAGGCAACGCCCTGTATCAACACAGACTGGGGGATGAAGAGATTGAGAACAGCCCTGCCAAGGAGGACTTGAGGGTACTGGCAGATGAAAAGCTGGACGTGAGCTGAGAATCTGCACTCACAGCCCAGAAGGCCAAATGCATTCTGGGTTGCATCAAAGGACACATGGCCAGCAGGTCCAGGGAAATTATTCTGGCTCTCTACTGTGCTCTAGTGAGACCCCCACCTAAAGTATTGCATCCAGCTCTGGAGCCCTCAGCACAAGAAAGACAAGGACCTGTTGGAATGTGTCCAGAGGAGGGCCACAGAAATGATGAGAGGGATGAAACACCTCTCCTATGAGGACAAGCTGAGAGAGTTGGGGTTGTTCAGCCTGGAGAAGAGAAGTCTCTGGCGACACCTTATTGCAGCCTTTCAGTGCTTAGAAAAAGAAAAAGAAAGATAGGGAGAGACTTTTTAGCAAGGCCTGTAGTGACAGGACAAAGGCTTATGGTTTTAAACTAAAGGAAAGTAGTTTTAGACTAGATAGAAGAAGTTTTTCATAACGAGAGTGGTGAAACACTGGCCTAGGTTTCCCAGAGAGTTGGTAGATGCCTCATCCCTGGAAACCATCAAGGTCAGTTTGGAGCAGGCTCTGAGCAACCTGATCAATTTCAAGATGTCCCTGCTCACTGCAGGGAGGGTGGACTAGATGACCTTTAAGGATCCCTTCCAACCCAAACTAGTCTATAATTCTATGAGTCTATGGAGGCACTGGTTTAGTAGTACAAAGTGATTCAGGTTTATTACAGGTCTTTTACTACTATTTCAACAAGCTGTCATCAACTAGTAAATTATACGGCGATTTTTACTATAAAATTACCACAGTATTGTATACATGGAAGACTAAGTATTTTAACTCTTATGGTATAGAGACCTGGGAGAAGAAAGGATATTGAAATGTCGGTTTGTTACCAGAGATATGTATTTCACAGTTAGAATCTTCCTGCGGGGAAAAATATAGATCTGAACTCATTAGTGATACAGTAGAAATGCATGAAATGTTGAAGATATTTAAGAGAAAAGGAGGAAAATAAAAAGGCATGAGAAAATAAACAACTTCATCATGTAAAGACCTAACTATAACAACATTGCACACACTTTGGTAAAATATCATCAGGACTGTAAGACATAATTCCAACTTCCAGAAGTCAGAACAAGCGGAGACAAAATTAGAAGGGCAAAAGCCCAGCTAGAACTCAATCTGGCCACGGTCACAAATGGCATTCTCCAGGGCTCGGTTCTGGGGCCGGACTTGTTCAATATCTTTATTGATGAACTGGATGAGGGGATCGAGTGCTCCCTCAGTAAGTTTGCAGATGACACAAAGTTGGGAGGGAGTGTTGATCTGCTGGAGGGTAGGAAGCCTGTGCAGAGGGATCTGGACAGGTTGGATCGATGGGCTGAGGTCACCTGTATGAGGTGTAACAAGGCTAAGTGCCAGGTCCTGCACTTTGGTCACAACAACCCCATGCAATGCTACAGGCTTTGGGAAGAGTGGCTGGAGAGCTGCCCGTCGGAAAAGGACCTGTAGGTACTGGTTGGCAGCTGCCTGAATATGAGCCAGTGTGCCCAGGTGGCCAAGAAGGCCACCAGCATCCTGGTCTGTATCAGGAATAGTGTGGCCAGCAGGAGTAGGGAAGTGATTGTGCCCCTGTACTTGGCACTGGTGAGGCTGCACCTTGAATCCTGTGTTCAGTTTTGGGCCCCTCACTACAAGAAGGATGTTGAGGTGCTTGAGCGTGTCCAAAGAAGGGCAACGAAGCTGGTGAGGGGTTTGGAGCACAAGTCTTATGAGGAGCAGCTGAAGGAACTGGGTTGTTCAGTGTGGAGAAAAGGAGGCTGAGGGGAGACCTCAGCCCTCTACAACTCTCTACAACTACCTGAAAGGAGGTTGTGATGAGGTGGGTATTGGTCTCTTCTCCAAGTAACTAGCAATAAAATGAGAGGAAATGGCCTCAAGTTGCACCAGGGGAGGTTTAAATTGGATATTAGGAAAAATTTCATTACCAAAAAAGTGGTTAAACATTGTAACAGACTGCCCAGGGAAGTGGTGGAGTTGCTGTCATTGGAAGTGTTCAAAAAACATGTGGACATGGCAGTTGGGGACATGGTTTAGGGGCCGTGGTGGTGTTGGGTTAACGGTTGGATTTGATGATCTTGAAGGTCCTTTCCAACCTTAATGATTCTGTGTGATTCAATTACCTCAGAAATTAATTTCAGCTTTGTAGAACCTACCAGGAAGAAACAATAGTGCTAATGCCAGCATACAAATGGATTATGAATTTCCTAGGGATTGGAAATGTCTCTTCCATTTCTTCTTAGAGCAAATAGACTCTTGATGTGTTCCTGGTCAGAGTAATAATTAAATGCTGGACCAGCTACCATACACTGTGTTCATTCACAGACTATATCAAAACGTACAAGTAAATGAAAAAGCTCAGGAGAGGTATATTCTGCATGCAGAAGCTCTTTCCTAGTGTAAAATGTGGAACTGTAACTTCCTTAACGTGGTCACTTTTTTCAGGCATCTTTTACCATTCACAGGTATCCTGCAAGCAGGATATACAACTATTTATTGTCTCTCACACAGCTGCTAGAAAAGTCATGCTACTAGGCTTAGCCTGAATTTGCTCACTGGTCCTGATGAGACACCTGATGAGTCTCTGCTGGCCAGGCAGTCATCAGTCAGCTGCAGAAGTGCTGCCTCTTTGCTACTTGCAAAGGGCTGATCTTCAATATGCTAAGTGCCCATTTTCTGATTCGCTGTGGTTTTTTCTTAGGACTTCATTCCTCAAGAAAACATGTCAGTGATTTTTTTTTCTGGTTTTGATTTTTGTTACTTCCTCAAATCCTTGAATTGGTAACTATTATTGTCTCAACAATTTTCATTCTGTCTGTGTTTTTGCTTTTTTTCTTCCTTGGCTTTAACTTTTGTACTTTGTCACACCTCAGCAACAATTTTCTCTGATGGAAAGCCACCCAGCTGTGTTACACAAAACTGGGTTGTTTGTCACAGCAAGATGAACTCCTTGGCCATGGGTTACAGGGTCTTATAAATTTATGCGTCCTTTACTGGTAAGTTGATCAAAGTCACGTGCAGATCTCCATCTGGGTTGAGGACACATATATGTTCCTGAAATGATCTCATTTCAGGAATCTCTTTCCAGATTCCTGTGCCTAACAACTCCGCCATCTTACATTCATCCTGGAAAAAATCCAGAAAAACATCTACAATATTATTTTGTTATCAGTGTAATCTAAATCATAGGTAGATGAATAAAAATGTGATAAAAGACATTATATTTCTTTTGTCCTTTTTTTTTTTCTTCTCCGTATGCAGAGCATAGAAATGTTAGCTCTCAAAATGAAAATGTCAGCATCTGCTCTTGTTATACTATTTTATTTCTTCTGTGTGTACCCATTGAATAAATCTTTCTGCAAAAAAATTAGGAATTTTTACATGAAATGTAATTTCACTGAAATTAAATAAAATGTTTTTGTTTCTGCTGTGGAATGGTCACTGGGCTGTTTGATCAGCTCACAGAATCACAGAATGGTAGGGCTTGGAAGGGACCTCTGAAGATCATCTGGTCCAACCCCCCTGCCAAGGCAGGATCACCTAGGGCAGGTCGCACAGGGTCCAGTCGGGTTTTGAAGGTCTCCAGAGGAGGAGACCTCTCCACAACCTCTCTGGGCAGCCTGTTCAAGTGCTCCGTCACCCTCACAGTAAAGAAGTTTTTCCTCATGTTGAGGTGGAACTTCCTGTGCTGCAGTTTGTGCCCATTTCCCCTCATCCTATCACTGGGCACTGCTGAAGACAGACTGGCTCCATCCTCCTGATAGCCACCCTGCAGATATTTATAGACATTGATAAGGTCCCCTCTCAGCCTTCTCTCTTCCAGGCTAAACAACTCCAGGTCTCTCAACCTTTCCTCATACAAGAGATGTTCCAGTTCCCCAAATTTAACTGCCAGTAAGAGGAAACAAATAATGAAAAAGTAAAAATTCATACTTTTTGATCATAAAAGATAGTGGTAAGGATCAGGGTAGAAAAGAACAGGCAGTCTACATGTTTATGTTGTAATGTCTCCATCTGAACTGTCTCAACTGATGTCATCTACCTTGACTTCTGAAAGGCCTTTGACACAGTCCCATGCAACATCTTTACTTCTAAATTGGAGAGATATGGGTTTGATGGATGGACTGTTAGATGCATAAGAAATTGACCAGATGACCACAGCCAAAGAGTGGCAGTCAATGGCTCAACGTCTGAGTAGAAACCAGTAACAAGTGGTGTTCCTCAAATGTCCATACGGGGACCAATACTGTTCAGTATCTTCATCAAATACATAGTGGGATTGAGTGCACCCGCAGCATGTCTGCGTATGACACCAACCTGAGTGGTAAAGTTAATATGCTTGAGGGAAGGGATGCCATCCAGAGGGTCCTTGACAGGCTTGAAAAGTGGACCCATGCAAACGTCATGAAGTTCAAGAAGGCCAAGTGCAGGGTCCTGCACCTGGGTTGAGCAATCCCCAACATCAATACAGACTGTGGGATGAATTGATTGAGAGCAACCCTGCAGAGAAAGACTTGGGGATACTTGGGGATGAAATACTGGATATGAACCAGCAAGGTGAGCTTGCAGCCCATAAAGCCAGCTGTATCCTGGTGTGAAATATGTTTATCTGATTTGTGTGATGAAGTGTAATCTTCTGTACTTTCATGGATTTCTCCTGCACCATAAAAAGGGGTATTTTACAGGAGAAAGTTAAACTACTTTGCTGGTATATCAGCTCAAACCAGTTTGACCACTGACCGCATAGTATTGTGTAAAGAAAGTGCATGCATAAGGTTTGGTGTCATCCTGGGGGCACACCGAGGAAGATTCGAGAAGACTCTAGCAGGAGAAGAGGGCATGCGCTGAAGAAGACACGCCTGTTCATTAATATGTATTAGAAGACACGCCTATTCATGAATATGTATTAGCGAACAGGATCACGCTGAGGAAGATTCGAGAAGATTCTAGAAGGAGAAGAGGGCATGCGCGGAAGAAGACACGCCTATTCATGAATATGTATTAACGGACAGGATATAAAGCAGGAACAGGAACTGTACCGCGTGCGTCTTGGTGGAGCAGAGACTCCCGGCGCACCCAGCGCTGTTTGCTTGCCTCTATTCACTTAATAAATTGTAAATTTGAATTGGAATCCTGTTTGGGACTAAATCATTTATAACACTGGGCTGCATCCAAAAAAGCGTGGCCAGCAGATTGAGGGAGGTGATTCTGCGCCTCTACTCTGTTCTGGTGAGCCCCCACCTAGAGTATTGCATCTAGGTCTGGAGCCCTCAGCACAGGAAAGACATGGACCTGTCAGAGTGGGTCCAGAGGAGGGCCATGAAGATGATCAGAGGGCTGGAACACCTCTCCTATGAAGAAAGGTTGAGAGAGTTGGGGCTGTTCAGCCTGGAGAAGAGAAGGGTCTGGGGAGACCTTATTGCATCTTTCCAGCACTTAAAGAGGGCTTCTAAGAAAGATGGGGACAGACTTTTTAGCAGTGCCTGTAGTAACAGGACAAGGGAAAATGGTTTTAAACTAAAAGAGGGTTGGTTTAGATTGGATATAAGGAAGAATTTTTTTAATAAAGGTGGTAAGACACAGGAACAGGTTGCCCAGAGAAGTTGTGCCTCTATGACTTCCCTAGAATTGGAAGTGCTCAAGGTCACATTGGATGTAGTTTTGAGTGACTTGGTCCAGCTGAAGATGTTCCATGGCAGGGACAGTTGGACTAGATTATCTTTGAAAGGTCTCTTCTAACCCAAACTATGCTCCTATGATTCTAAATATGCTGGTTTCTCTTTGCTTAATGTAATTGAACTAAGTACTTCTCATGGAGATCTGCAATACAGGTGTCTAAAGTTAGGTGAATTGGATCCTATCCATAGTATTTTTAATGATTAAATGAATAGGTTTGATGGTGAAAAAAGAGAGATTAACAAGGGAATGGAAGAAAGAATTAACTATGGGATTACTTTCAATACTAGAAAGAGCTGTTCAGGGAAATGGGGACTTGGCATACATAATTGTTTTATTATCTTTTTTTTTTTTCCAAGGGAACTTATGGGAAAGATATTCTCTTTAAAGAGAAAATGTTGTTGAAGTAATATCGCAAAACTGTAATGATTTTATTATAGAAAATGGAAACATGTGAGACTGAGTAGCACTTTGTTAGCATTTTAAAATGTGACTTACATAAATATGAAACAGTTTTTGAGTGTTTTTTTCCTGCATGATAAAATACTACATAATATTTTAAAATGGAGTAACATAAATAGTATTTTCCCCTGCTTGAAGAATATAGAAAGAGTTTTCACTAAAGAAAGAGACTTTCACAACAAAAACCCTATTCTGACAACAAAACTGTCAACTCCTTCACTTCCAGACTCACATACATATGCATATGTCTCTGGCTAGGCCATAAAGTGAAATGCAGGAGCCTTGCTAATGTGAGGCAGCAACGATTAGGGAATCCTGAAGCCAGGAGTCAGTTTAGAGCTGCCACATTCTCCGTATCAGGGTATATGTACATGAGGTTCACTTCTTTCCTGTCCTATAGGTTAGGTCCTTACTCCCACATCCCAGTTTGAGAAACAGTGATTAAAATGACACTTTCAGCCTTAAACTCGTATTATTCATCAATTAAACAAAAGAAACAAAAATTTGATAACATTCTTGTAATCTCAGTGTGTTATAAATTCATTAGAAATCCTGGAGATTAGAAAAGTTCATGTGGTATGTTACCCAAGTAGATCCACAGTATGGTTCAGTTATCCTGTTTTATATATAAGCCATCGATATTCTTCCATTTCACCAATCTTTTACTGTTTAACTACTATAGTTACCAAAGCTTGCAACACAATAAAGAAATAAGTTAAGAAATAAAATATTGAAATACTGTTTTTTCATAAATTCTTTCCCTTTAAGTCTCATTGTACACTTTCTTGAAGTTTGTTAAGGTACATCATGAGTATTTTCAGATCTTGGGTGTATAATTCAGGTACTGATTTCATGTGTTCGTTTTGTATGTCAATACAAATAAAAATATTGCCATGTGGAGCAAGAAAAAGATAACATTTAAACATGTAAGTTATTAAAAACCTTGAATGCTGAGCTAGAATTGAAAAAATTAAATCTTGGCCTGTTAAAAATATGACATCAAAGTAATATTAACTGATGAAGAAGCAAACATAATTCCTAAATATATCAGGACCTTTCAGATAACTCTAATGAAATAATTCTCAGATATCTCTGAACTTATCATTAGTTTAGTTGTACATTTGTCGAAGTTTTCTATATTGTTTAAGATAGCATGAAAGTTTTTGTACAGATAAACATCAGGTTGATGAAAATGTATTGTTCCTGGTTTTGTATAGCCTTAAATTTCCTGGGCTGAGAACTGAAGCAGAAAAATCAAATACTGTAAAACTCATCCGTGATAAAACTGTTTCTTGTGTTTGTCCTGTGTGGCCCTTAATGTATCTGGAAATGTAACAAGTGTCCTATTCTATCTGGACTTGACTACACAATAAAGAATAATAGGGGAAGGGTGAAATAATTTTCTCTCCTGCTCATATTAGCCATGCCTTGTCTTTACTGTCTGCCTTGGGTAGTATAGTGTGCATAGACATTATGGTGTCTGTGCTGTCAAGTCAAGCTTGGAGTCAAACTCCCCCTTTAAGCTCAAACTTCCTGACTGCCCATATTGCCTACTTGGTAGCTCAGGCTCTGTCCCTGGCATGGGGTGAGCTGGGGTTCACTGTTCTGGGTCCATGCCTAAGACCCCACAGTAGGCAGCCAGAGTATGGACACAGGCAGCTGGAGCCACGGGGGTCTTGCTGGAACAGGCAGAGCAGCATAAGGCAGTTGAAGCAGGCGTGACATTGGGCCTGTGAGCTGGGAGGGGAAATTATGCACAAAAATGGTAAGAGGTGCCCTGGAAAAGCAGAGGATCCAGTGCATCCCAAAAAGAAAGCTTTTGAAAACAGTTTTGACTAATTAGGCACAACATCTTTTTCCAGAATTTGTGCTCCTTGCCTCCTCATGCTGCTCCCCCAGTTAGATCTGAGATAGTAATTTTCAATCAGATTTACTGTTTACCTTTTGAACACTATAACATTCATTATGTGAAAAGAATTCGGTTCCCAGGTAAGGAAATCATACCGAACCACACTGAAACAGCCACAATTTAAAAAAAAAAAAAAGATGTTTTCTGGTTATGAATTCTCCTACTCATATGAGTTCAAGTAGGGTGCTTTTTTTTCTCCCGTAATTAATTGTTTAATTCTCATAGCACGTTCATCAAATGTATATATCTAACTGTGATATTAGACATTAGCGAAAGAATCAAATCTGGGTTTCAGGTTTTGAACAGCTCTAAATATAGTTTCTAATATATTTGTTATGTTTTTACAGAAATTTTATGTTGTAATTGAATTACCCATGAACATTCTCTGTTAAACAGTGAAGTCCTTACATATATATTTGCTCTGAAGGTTCATAAGAAAAAAATACTGGGGCTGCCAGTGTGAGATACCATGACTGGGCCAACACCCTCACAGAAGTGGCACTTTTTCTCAGAACTCCATCAACGATCCCAATTTTTGTTTTATCATAGAATCATAGAATCATGAAATCATTTAGGTTGGAAAAGACCCTTAAGATCATTGAGTCCAACTGTAAATCTAACATCGCCAAGTCCACCACTAAAACATGTCCCTAAGTGCCACATCTACATGTCTTTTTAATACCTCCAGGTATAACGACTCAGATATTTTAGAAATATCCTGACCAATATCCACCAAATGACAACATTGACTACTCTTGTATTTCATCACTTTGTTGAATTGAGGTCATGAAAATGAGAAGACTGAAAACTGGATCTATGAAGAAAATATGTTATATTTCAAAGGGGAGCCAATATGAGGTGGCATGACAATTTCATATGTTCAAATCCCTGCTGTCTGTTCAATTTATTAGAAAAGAGTCTGTGATCTCTTTAGTACATTTGTGTGTATCTAAATACCTCACTTACATTCTCAAATCCTTGTTTGCTTTCCTTGAGAGTACTTTCTTGCATGGGAGAAGTGTACTAAAATTAAACAAATATCTGGCCTCAGAGTGACTTAGAAAAACAATTTTCCTTCATTTCAGTTCTGGTTGTTTATGAAATATGCACGAGGCACAAAATCTGCAGCTGCAGGTGTACACACACTGAGGATTCTACATCTGTTGGTTAAAATCAAAACAAAATAACAGTACCAAGAATGACCAAAAACGACAAGTGGAAAACTTTCCCTTCAAAAACTCCTAATGTAAATCTCGGGAATATTCAAAGCCATATACTTTTTTGAGGTTGTTACTGCTGAATGTTAAGTTTTTTTGTAGGTTTTTTCTGGACCAGCCTCTGAAAATGAAGCTTTAGTAGCATCCTGTGGCAAAGAGTTTTGTTGTCTGTGTGTTGAAACATTACCTAATAGTTTCATCACCATGACTTCAATTGTTTCAGTGACTTTGTGTCTTCAAAGGCTTTGGTGACTGAGACAAGCAGAGCTGTTCTATCTGTGACGTAAGTTGTGATGTTTTGCTTTCTAATTTCATGCAGTTTGTGGAAAAAAAACAAATGTATCTATAATCAAAATATGCAAATACAGCTCTCCAGATTTGCCAAGGTCTATAGCATCCTTTGTTTACCAGTATCATTCTAGGATTACCTGGTACTGAATGTCAAGTTACATAAAAAGGGCACTTCTCACTGCAACATCCTGGGTACTCTGCATAGGGAAGCTGGCAGGTAAGAACAAATGAAGATTCTTCTGTTGTATAAACATCTAGGCCATCCTGCATTGTAAAATTTTATTGATAATTAATGTAGTGATAGAGCTTAATGAGATTTAATATAAACATTGTATGGCTATTTTTCAGATAGTTGAGTTTCTAAACTGGTTCTAGTAATCTGAGGTTGAAAATGTATTTTACACATTTAATTGAAAATTTGTTTAAACAGTTGTCAGGGTGCCTAGAGCTTTTCATAAGGATATTTCCTACTACTGCTCAAATTCAAATTCAATTTCCTTTCTGTTATTCCAGAAATTCTAATAAGATTAAGATGAGGTTAACTAGAACCTGAGCATTTAAGATATTATTTCACTGGGAAGAAGAAACAGACAGATATGTTTTTACAAAAGGGATCAGAGACAACAGAAGCTAGCAGCTCTTGTCAGCTTTCACTGTGTCCTTTTGCTTTGGCTTCTCTTGTCCACTGAAGCATGTTTTTCACCCAAAGGGTCTGATTCTGCACATACTCAAAATAGATGCCACCAAAGCCATAGACCACAATCATTCTGGTTTTGAGGTGATGCTATGGATTTAAGAGGATGTTAGTGTTTCTAAAAAACTAGAACTAACTTGTTTCTGTAGTAAATTATTGCAATGTCAGTGCTTTTGCCTCAGTCTTTTTTGACTTTGTGTACTTTGGGTAAATTAACTATGAGGAGGATGCAAGCAGACTGCTGTGCATAGGCAACGTCTATGAAATTTTTAAATATCTAATGCTACTGTGGAAATCTGAGTGTGATATAGCTGGGACTTCTTGCACCATGATTTAAAAAAACCCCAACATTATGATTACTTGAATCTATTTTTTATGTGAAAGAATCTCAGAAGCCAGACAATCCAATTGTAACAGCTATTTTTTTCTGTTACAAAAATCTCAGGTGGTCATATGGACTGAGAGTTGCAGTAACTGGAGTTTTCAAAAAAAATCTGTAGGAAATATATGCCTACTACACAATGAAGCATGAGAGCATGTAGCATCAGTTAAAGCCCCTGTGGAGGACCGGGAAGCCCCAAAGGCATTTTACTTCTCTCTTACAATAATTGTTTCCCTATATCGGAGTGTTTTACATCAGAATTGTAAGGCCAAAAAGCTTCTACCTTTATTTAATTTTAAAATAATAAAAGCAACTCGATAAGGTCTGGAAGCTCTACTATTAAGTTGAAAAATATTAGGCTGAAACTTGATTCTGCCCAAACTCTTGTCATCACAGCTTAAATAAACAGAATCATAAATCCTGATGGAGTTACAGCATATGAGATGATTGACTTTAATTTTGTCAAGTCTTTGGTATCTTTAATTTGCTGAAATAGTTGCGCAGAGCTACAAGGGACTATTTAATCAAGTAACTATATATTGGGTATCTGCAGTTTCTTCTGTAGGCTACCAAATGATTCAAAATACCTCTGCCCAAGAGAGGAATTAGAACCCAAAACGCTCAATATTATGAATAAAATGTGTCATATGGGGATCAAGGGCAGCACCATGCCCTCATTTTATGTAACAGCAGTTTATTCTCAGATCCGTCAAGAAGTAAAGCAGCTCCTAGAGAAAACAATCAATGAGAAATTATTTCCAGGTTTAAGGAGGTATTTTGCTTACTGTTATGACATCTGGCACTGACACTAGAAATGACAGTTCTTGGCAAGTAATTCAGCAGATTTCTTTGTAACACACATATTAGCAGCATTCTGAAGAATGCTGTCCTGTCATGTACTAGATTTCTCAGTGAGTGAGACTCACTTCTTCATAAAAGGGCAGATAGGGCATTCACAAAGCTGGGTCTTCACATCATATCTACTTCTGTAGTCCATTGATCTTTGCCTGTATTACCCTACTGAGATTAATTGTGGGCTGTATTATTTGAAATACAGCACATGAGAATTCAAATAAGATTAATCCTTTGATATTTCATGACTCTTGTCTCCTTTCATACGCCTATAGCAAAATGCTCTTTGTCCTAGATGCATTTCCACGCTGAGGTAGATGAGGACTTAACTCTTTCAGTCAACTGCTAACACAATGAAATTAAAATTCAAAAAAATAAGCTATTTAAAAAAAATTGTATCCAAACTAAATTGGAAATAACTTTTACGTTGATTTTATCCATTCAATGTCCCAAATACCTTAACTGAAACTTTTTAAACTAAGCATACTGTATAAACTGTATTACCTTGTTCAATAAACATTTCTTTTAAGACTTCATATTTTTGAAACTGTAATGTCAATAAAGTAATTGTGTTTTTTAACTAATTTCTATTTAGTTTCTTATTTTTTTTGTATCAGATGTGTAAATACAAGGCTATAATTAAAACTATTTTATATGTTAAATTACAAATTACAAATCTATTGAATATGTATACAACTGTCTGTGTATAAAACCAAAAATAATACTGAAAATATTTATTACAACTCAGGAAAGAGAAAAGCAACAAGAAATACCATAAATTTTGCAGTACTGTAAAGGACTAATGATTTACCCATTTCTAATTGTACTGAAACTTACTTAACTTACTGATGTAGGTTGTTCTGTTTAAGTTAAGAAAAACAGTAATGAAAAAGAATCCTGATATTTTAGTGATAACATTTGTTGAAAACTTCTCTGTTTCTCAAATCATCTTTCTTTTGTAGGTTAAGATCCCAACCATCTGGACTCACCAGTTGCCACCCTTTTTGCAAGGTGTCAATAGTTTCTGATCCTCCTTCACTTCTGGTAAATTTAGCTCAGGCGCATTAATATTTCTTGGTAATAACTTGACTAAGTAAGTTGTTTAATGGGTCTCCTGTTACATCTTCCTTTTTACCTGCAGCTAAAAGTTATGACTTAACTGCACTAATTTCCTAGCCAATTCCTTGTTTTAAATTATTTCCTCAAAAATATAAGTGCGGTTCTATAGTCTGTTCCAGACAGAACAAAGTATGCCTTTTAGCTCTGATAGTATGTTGGAGTTTTCAAATCTTGGTAAATATGGGCTTTGATATTTATTTCTATGTTGGTTAAATTAAAATTCCACAAACCAAAACTTACTATTTTTTTAAAATGAAAATATGTTATTCTAAAAGAAAATTTGGCATGCAATATCTTAACAAAATTTGAATTTCTAATTTTTTTCCTAGTATATTCTATTTTTATGCAATATTTTTTCAATAGTAGTGCATTTGAAATAGTAGAAAGCTGTCATATTAAGTTCTGCCACAATCATTTATTATATCATCATACTAAACAAGCAGAATTTCTTCCATCAGAACTGGAAGGATTCCCTGGACGATTGATGTAAATGCCTTATCACTTACTGCATTATAAAGTCCAATTTATAAATAGATCAAGCGCATCTTTCCAGAACAAATCATACACTTGCTTTGCAATAAGACAGTTGGAAGCCTTGTGTCTTGAACATGAGAATAAGATGAGTAGTGATTTGAAGAACCATTGTTTTCAGTGTTCTAATGTTAGCATGGATTACTTTTACTAAAATATCAATAACATATTGCCGATGCTGTATCTTTTTTCTCATGGCTTGGTTATGTGAGTAACAAAAGGAGTATAAATAGCTTAAAACAGAAATTTCTTTGCAAGATATTCTGCAGAAAGACATGACAGAGAAAATATCAAAGGTCAGAAAGAAATTAAAAAGACCCAACATTTTTAATTTATCTGGCTTAGAAATAATGATGTTTAACATCCCCCTGACACCATTCATAGTTTGTTTTTCTGGTGCATGATCTTTGACACTGTAGAGTTGGTAACAATGCATAAATAACCAAAAGATTATTCAAGATCAGAACAAAGCCTCAAGGATAGTGTATAAAAGATCTTCTCAATGTCTTTCCAGGGAACAAGCAATCTCTATTCACTTGATATATTTATAACAAATTGTTGCAGGCCTTAGAAGATTAGCATATAGGGCAGACATATAGATTCTTCCTGTGGTGTTTTAGTTAACCTCTTGTGTCATGTTGTTCCCTATCCATCTCATGCATGATTTTGAAAAGGAGTCTAGATAAATTAACATTTTCAGGAAATGTTAAATTTCAAACAGTTATCAGCTGTTACCGTTGATTATTTTTTCCTAGTTTCATTTAAGAACATACATGCAGTTGGCACAAGGACAGGCCACAGATAACAGACATTAAGGAAGCTGTAGGTCCTTTAGTGTTGAATGACATTCAGAAAACTGGAATTAATAAAAATTCCATAAGCAAAGAGCTTCTCCCTAATGTGAACACAATCTCCTTACGAATAAGCATCAAAATATTTCTACACCCAAGAAAAGGACGATTGAAAAATCACTTCAGCACTGTTTTTATCACATCAGCTTAAAACCTTCTAAAGAACTTCCTTTCTGCATGCAGCCGAATGCTCAGTTCAGCCTACACCTGCACTAACGCAAGGCTGCAGAGTGAAAAGGGACAAAAGGTGAGGAAACGTGAAAGCAGGGTTTGCAGTATTACTTTGCTGAGCATCCTGTGGTAATTCAATGATACAGAAGGCTTGCACATATGGGTATTTTTCATATGTTAGATAATGTCACTAGAATGGCAGGGAGACATTTTTAGCTCTCGGAGGCATTTTAACTCTCCTCCTTCCCTCAAGCATCTTCTAACTACTGTTTCTGCCTCCTACTTGCCAGACCTGCACAACTGTTCTCCCTGGACTGCAAAAGCAGCTATTAACTTGGGTCAGGCATATTTGCTTCAATTTGATGCTACTTTCTTAACCCTGCCTTTGCTACAGGTCACAGAAGATGAGAGATGGACTCACAACTGGACACAGTCTCCCTGCTTGCCCTAAGTTAATGTGATCCCCTGGGTGTGATCTTGAATTTGTTGTAGACTCTATTCAGCACCCGTTGATTGTGTAATTGTGCAGTTCAGGAGACTGAGCATTTGCAGTCTCTATAAATAAGCATCGACTAAAGTTGCAGCAGGAATAGACCACCTAAATTCCAGAGGATGAAGATGACATCCATGGAATTAATACAGCAAGGTTTATGGGGAGATGTAACATATTTCACTTCATTTTAATAAAGGCTATTATTTCTGCTCACATTCTTTGTCTTATTTTTACCCCCAGACCACACAGAATACAGGGTCTATTTTTCAAGTCACACATGAATCACAAGCTGCAATTACGTTGCTGACATCAGTTTAGGAAATTAGTGTCACTATAACAGAAAGTAAATTCCTTTCCTTTCTTGGTGGCATGTGTATGTTTCTAGAATGGGGAAGAGTGTTATTGGAATGAGTCCCTTCTTTGTTCAGCTTACAACCAGTTCTGTAGTCCTTTGTCCTTTGATTAGCTTGATCGAGGTGATTAAGGGCTTTACAATTTGTCTGTCCAGTTTTACTCTTCTTGTGAACACTGACAGAAAGGAATAAAGAACAGATAACTTGAGAACAATCCCCATAAACCAAATTCAATCTTCTACCTACACCGCAGAGCAGAAAATGAACAACGGTGAGACTGAGTATTTCCAAATCTTCTCAGGCTTTCTTTTAGTGCCTCTCAGAAACATGAGTATTTTCAGAGTACAGAAGGAGGAAGCTAGACTGTTCTGGCTTTGCTCATTCAATATACAGTTCTTTTGTGATGAAAGAGATCATTGAAGAAAGCTGAGATACGTCAACGTACAGCAAAATTGCACTACGCTCAAGGATGAATATGTGCAAACCACGCAACTCCTTTTTCCATTGTAGCATTCATATATTATTTATGCCTGCACTGAGAAAAATTTAGATATTAATACAGTCTTTTTTAATATCACTTAGCACTATTTGAGCACCTACTTTCCTGCTGCAGGCCACTAACCGCAAGTTTTTAGATATATTCTAAGTCAGAAAGAGAACAGTAACTAGATGACCTTCTGATCTTATCAGACCATATTGACATTATACTGTCTTGAAATCAAATATAAAGATAAAAATTTAAATGTGAAGAAGCCTTGGACTTTCCTAGGGAGAAATAACAATAGAAGTCATAGTTACACGTCTGTCTTCACATTTTTGGCTTTTGGGCAGAGCAAGAATCTCAGAAACAAAGCACCCCTCTCTTTTAATTTATTTCATGATGAAAATCACTTTCCATTTTGTTAGCTGATCACTATTTAGTCCTGTATAAGCACATTCAAAACATTTTGCTTAGGAAACAATTGTGTACCAGGCCAAATATGATCCTGTGCTGAAAGATTTCTCTTTTTTCAAATATGATTATGGTCAAGCCTTAAGGTTGTCTCAGCCTGCTATACTGAAATGGCCAACATGATGCAAGACCATAAATTTAAGGTCTGAACAAAGCATCAAATGTGCAATAAATAAATGAAAACCTAGCAAATAAGAGATGACATCTAAGAAATTTCTAGGTCCTTCAACTGCACCTATTGATTCTGTTAGGACAGTGGCAGTAATTTTACAGTCCCTTGTAGAACTCCCAATCTGTATCCGTCAATGGGCATTAAAGAATTAACGATTCATTACTTCTCAATCCACCTCACACTGAGAAAAAGGCAGAACAGAAAAGTTCCTCATTATGCAATACTCTCTTCAGGTTAAGAGAGCAAGGTGAATTCCAACAAGGCATTTTGGCACATAATTACAGTTTAAACTAAAGCTTCCTAGGAATTATTTAGGCTTCATTTTAATTTTGGTTCCTTTTTTGAAGGCCTTCCTTACTAACGTTGGCCCAGCAATCACATTGCCATCTCTCATGGAAACCTTTCAGAAGACCTGCCAGCTTTCCCTTGGTCAATCATTTCTTTACCATTCTCCTTAGACCTATTTTTCAGTAGAACAGGTAACAAGTGAATTCCCCCACTAACTCTTATTATTTTATTAGGCAAATTTCTCTACTGCCAGTCTATTCTAGCCTTCTAACTTTGTCTGGCCTAGTATTGTCCCAACTCCCTATGCATTTCTCAGCTGATCCTAGCTATCTACTTCCCTTAGAGAGCTCCTGCAGACATTGAAATTATACACCTGATGAATATTATTTTAAATAAAAGAGCCAGATACAGAAAAGTGTATAATGTCACAGAAATGCTTTAAGAGCAGGACAAAATAGATTTAAACTAAGTGTAAAGAAGGCTTCATTAAAAAAAAAAAAAGCTACAGTGTTAAAGGAAGTGATATATTAAGTGGGGAATATAGCATTTAACAGTCTAAAAGAAGCATGTAGAACAACTACTTTTATTTTCTATATTTCACCTGTGATGTTTTCCAAATTTATCAGGAAACATAACTATGCAGGTCAGCTGTTTGTGACTGGATCTCTTTCTTTTCTCTTTCCATTTGAATTGTTAGATTACTTCTTCCATGTTATTTTTAACTCCTTTGTAATTTTTTGTTGCTGAAAATACAAATAAAGTGCATTCAACACCCATGAGGATCTCTTCTTGGTAGGCACTGTCACATATGACATTGTCCATTACACTTTGTAAAGTTGATACAAAGATCCCTACTTTAGATGATGTAATTGAATTAATTAATTACAGCATGCCGCTCATGAGATGGGTAACAAATGTCAAACCCTTGCCAGGAGACAAAACGACATTGGTAAAGAGAGAATTTGCATTATGCCCAGCAGCAAATCTGAGAATAGTCTTCATATTTCATGTCAAATTTGTCTTTTGGTGTCACAAAATTAAGTATATACTGTGGTGGTTGCACTGAGATAAAATTTCAAAGGTTACTAATGATAATACCAAATATAAACACATATGAGTGAATACATAATTTCCAAAGATTCATATGTGTTTCTCTTGTACTTGATTTTGTTATCCACCAGGTGGGTAACAATTGGAATATCCCCCAGGATAATTCCATCAAGTGTCTTCCTATATAAGGAAAAAAAGAAAAAGGCTTTTTTTGTAACATATTCTAGCCTGAAATTACTCTTCAGCTTGTATTTCATAGGATCATAGAATCAGATAAAATAGAATCATAAGATCATAGAATGGTTTGGGTTGGAAGGGATCTTTGAAGATCATCTAGTCCAACCCTCCTGCCATGGGCAGGGACCTCTGTCACAAGATCACGTTGCTCAAAGCCCCATCCAACTTGACCCTGAACACTTCCAGGGAGGGGACATCCACAGCTTCTGTGGGAAACCTGTTCCAGTGTCTCACCACCCTCATAGTAAAGAATTTCTTCTTTATACCCAGTCGAAACCTTTGAGTTTAAAACTTGGTCCTTGCTCTGTCAGTACAGGCCTTGTTAAAAAGTCTTTGTCTTACTTTTGTCTAGACTAGAATAGTTTAGGTCAGTTGGAATCGACTTACAACAGTCATCTAGTCCAAACTGCCTGACCAATTCAGGGTTGACCAAAAGTTAAGGCACGTTATTAAGGGCATTGTCCAAAAGCCTCTTAAACATTGGCAGTCTTGGGTCATCTTGGGTTTCAGTGTTTGACCACCCTCTTGGTAAAGAAATGCTTCCTAATGTCCAGTCTAAACCTCCCCTGGCACAGCTTTGAACCATTCCCATGCATCCTATCACTGGACACCAAGGAGAAGAGATCAGCACCTTCCTCTCCACGTGCCCTCCTCAGGAAGCTCTAGAGAGCAATGAGGTTGTCCCTCAGCCTCTTTTCCTCCAAACTAGACAAAACCAGAATCCTCTGCTACTCCTCATAGGACATTCCTTCCAGCTCTTTCACCAGCTTTGTTGCCCTGCTCTGGATGCATTCAAGGACCTTAACATCCTTCTTAAATTTTAACCCAGAACTTCACACAGTACTCAAGGTGAGGCTGCACCAATGCTGAATACAGTGGGAAAATTACCTCTTTTGACTGCTGGCTATCATGTGTTTGATGCACCACAGGATGCGGTTTGCCCTCACTGCCAGGGCACACTGCTGACTCTTACTGAGCCTGCAGTCAACCAGTATCCCCAGGTCCCTTTCTGCAGTGCTGCTTTCCAGCCACTGTTTTCCCAATTTATACTTGTGCCTGGTGTTTCTCTCTCCTAAGTGCAGAATCTGTCATTTGGACTTGTTAAATTTCATCCCATTAGTCATTGCCCAATGCTTCAATCTATCTAGATTCCTCTGCAAGGCCACCTGTCCTTCAAGACACTCAACAGCACCTCCCAGTTTGGCATCATCAGCAAACTTGCTAATGGTATGTTCAACTCCTGCATCCAGATCATTGACAAATATATTGAACAGAAATGGCCCTAGATTTGAGCCCTGAAGAATACTGTGACTGGCTGCCAGCAACATGTAGCTCCATTCACCTCAACCCTTTGTGCCCTGCCCTTCAGCCAGTTCTTCACCCAGTGCACTGTGTACCTGCTCATCTCACAGTTGGACAACTTGTCCAGAAGGACAGTAACAAAAAGCTTACTAAAATCCAGAAAAACTACATTCACTGCTTTCCCTTCATCCACTAGGCAGGTGACCTTATTGTAGAAAGATATCAGATTAGTTAGACAGGACTTGCTCTCCGCTTTAAACATTGAAAGGCCACAATGAGGTCTCCCCAGAGCCTTCTCTTCTCCAGGTTGAACAACCCCAACTCTCTCAGCCTTTCTTCATATGAAAGGTGTTCCAACCCTCTGACCATTTTCATGGTCCTCCACTGGACCTGCTTTGACAGGTCCATCTCTTTCTGGTGCTGGAGATCCCAGAGCTGGATGCAGTACTCATGAGAGCAGAGTGGAGGGGGAGAATCACCTCCTTTGACCTACTGGTCATGTGGTTTTTTTAATGCAGCCCAGGATACGATCGGTTTTCTAGGCTGCAACAACACATTGCTGGCACATGTTCAGTTTTTCATCTCCCAGTATCCGCAGTCCTTCTCGGCAGGACTGCTCTCAATCCATTCATCTCTCAGTCTATACTGATACTGGGGACTTGCCTGTTACTTGCATCATGGGATCTCAAGCCACTTTACTAAAACCCAACCACAGGGTTGAGAAATTATGAGAAATGGTCCAACCATAGGCCATGAGAAACATTGTTGCAACGTGACTCCCTCCTAAGGGGTACAGAGGGCCCAATATGTCGACCAGACCCAACTCACAGGGAAGTCTGCTGCCTCCCTGGGGCCTGGGTGAAAGACATCACCAGAAAACTCCCTGGTCTGGTTCGGCCCACTGATTACTACCCGCTGTTGGTCATGCAGGTTGGCAACGATGAGGTTGCGCTAAGAAGCCCGAAGGCAGTCAAAAAGGACTTGAGAGCACTGGGGCGACTGGTCAATGGAGCGGGAGCGCAGGTAGTGTTTTCGTCAATCCCTTCAGTGACGGGGAAGAACGCTGAAAGGAACAGGAAAGCACACCTGATCAACACATGGCTCAGGGGCTGGTGCCGTCGTCAGAATTTTGGGTTTTTTGACCACGGGGCGGTTTACACGGCACCAGGTCTCCTCGCAAATGATAGAGTGCAACTGACGCCGAGGGGAAAAAGGATTCTTGCTCATGAGCTGGCAGGCCTCATTGAGAGGGCTTTAAACTAGAATTGGAGGGGGGAGGGGCTAAAACCGGGCTCACTAGAGTTGAACCTAGGGGTAGGTTCAACGTGCCAGAGTTGAAATCTATAGCCCGGCTCAGGTGCATCTACACCAATGCATGCAGCATGGGCACCAAACAGGAGGAGCTGGAAGCCATTGTGCAGCGCGACAGCTATGACGTAGTTGCCATCACAGAAACATGGTGGGATGCTTCTCATGACTGGAGTGCTGCAATGGATGGCTATAAGCTCTTCCGAAGGGATAGAATGGGAAGGAGAGGCGGTGGGGTGGCTCTGTATGTTAGGGAGTGTTTTGATTGCATAGAAATCGAAGATTGTGAAGACCAAGTAGAGTGCTTGTGGGTAAGGATGAGGGGGAAGGCCAATGAGGCAGATATCCTGCTGGGAGTCTGTTACAGGCCACCCAACCAGGATGAAGAGACGGATGAGACATTCTATAAGCGACTGGCGGAGGTCTCGCATTCGCTGGCCCTTGTTCTTGTGGGGGACTTCAACCTACCGGACATCTGCTGGAAGTATAACACGGCAGAGAGGAAACAGTCTAGGAGGTTCCTGGAGTGTGTGGAGGATAACTTCCTGATGCAGCTGGTGAGTGAGCCCACCAGGGGAGGTGCCTTGCTGGACCTGCTGTTTACAAACAGAGAAGGACTGGTGAGAGATGTGGTGGTCGGAGGCCGTCTTGGGCTTAGCGACCATGACATGATAGAATTCTCAGTTGTGAGGGAAGTAAGGAGAGGACTTAGCAAAACTGCTATCATGGACTTCCGGAGGGCAGACTTTGGCCTGTTCAGGTCACTGGTTGAGAGAGTCCCTTGGGAGACAGTCCTGAAGGACAAAGGGGTCCAGGAAGGCTGGACAGTCTTCAAGAAGGAAATCTTAAAGGCGCAGGAGCAGGCGGTCCCCATGTGCTGTAAGAAGAGCTGGCGGGGAAGGCGACCGGCCTGGCTGAACAGGGAGATTTTGCTGGGACTCAGGGAAAAGAGGAGAGT
Organism: Phaethon aethereus; assembly: GCF_964289735.1. Classification (NCBI taxonomy): domain Eukaryota; kingdom Metazoa; phylum Chordata; class Aves; order Phaethontiformes; family Phaethontidae; genus Phaethon; species Phaethon aethereus. The sequence continues at coordinate 32,316,105 of NC_138582.1, read as the reverse complement.
TTATCACCTCTGGAAGAAGGGGAAGGCAACTCATGAAGAGTACAAAGATCTCGTTAGGTCAAGCAGGGACAAAATTAGAAAGGCAAAAGCCCAGCTAGAGCTCAGTCTGGCCACAGTCGTAAAGGATAATAAAAAATGTTTTTACAAATATATTAACAACAAAAAGAGAGGCAAGGAGAATCTCCATCCCCTACTGGATATGGCGGGGAACATTGTCTCCAAGGACGAGGACAAGGCTGAGGTACTTAATGCCTTCTTCGCCTCAGTCTTTAATAGCCACTCCAGGTATCCACAGGATATTCAGCCCCCTGAGCTGGAAGACGGGGATGGAGAGCACAATGTACTCCTCATAATCCAGGAGGAAGCAGTCAAGGACATGCTAAGCCACCTGGACACCCACAAGTCTATGGGGCCTGATGGGATCTACCCAAGAGTACTGAGAGAGCTGGCGGAGGAGCTTGCCAAGGCACTCTCCATCATTTATCAGCAGTCCTGGTTAACAGGGGAGGTCCCAGAAGACTGGAGGCTTGCCAATGTGACGCCCGTCTACAAGAAAGGCCGGAAGGAGGATCCCGGGAACTACAGGCCTGTCAGCCTGACCTCTGTTCCAGGGAAGATTATGGAGCGGTTGGTTTTGAGAGTGCTCACAGGGCATCTGCAGAACAGCCAAAGGATCAGGCCCAGCCAGCATGGGTTCATGAAAGGCAGGTCCTGCTTGACCAACCTGATCTCCTTCTATGACCAGGTGACCCGCCTAGTGGATGAGGGAAAGGCTGTGGACGTTGTCTACCTGGACTTTAGTAAAGCCTTTGACAGCGTCTCCCACAGCATTCTCCTGGAGAAACTGGCGGCTCGTGGCTTAGACAGGTTTACTCTTCGCTGGGTGAGGAACTGGCTGGATGGCCGAGCCCAGAGAGTTGTGGTGAATGGCGTTAAATCCGGCTGGCGGCCGGTCACGAGTGGTGTTCCCCAGGGCTCGGTTCTGGGACCAGTCTTGTTCAATATCTTTATAGATGATCTGGATGAGGGAATTGAGTGCTCCCTCAGTAAGTTGGCAGATGACACCAAGTAGGGTGGGAGTGTTGATCTGCTGGAGGGTAGGAGGGCTCTGAAGAGGGATCTGGACAGGCTGGATCGATGGGCAGAGGCCAACTGTATGAGGTTTAATAAGGCCAAGTGCAGGGTCCTGCACTTTGGCCACAACAACCCCATGCAATGCTACAGGCTTGGGGAGGAGTGGCTGGAGAGCAGCCCGGCGGAAAGGGACCTGGGGGTGCTGGTTGACAGCCGGCTGAATATGAGCCGGCAGTGTGCCCAGGTGGCCAAGAAGTCCAACAGCGTCCTGGCCTGTATCAGAAATAGTGTGGCCAACAGGAGTAGGGAAGTGATTGTGCCCCTGTACTCGGCACTGGTGAGGCCGCACCTTGCATACTGTGTTCAGTTTTGGGCCCCTCACTACAAGAAGGATGTTGAGGTGCTGGAGCGTGTCCAGAGAAGGGCAACGAAGCTGGTGAGGGGTCTGGAGCACATGTCTTATGAGGAGCGGCTGAGGGAACTGGGGTTGTTTAGTCTGGAGAAGAGGAGGCTGAGGGGAGACCTTATCGCTCTCTACAACTACCTGAAAGGGGGTTGTGGCGATGAGGGTGTTGGTCTCTTCTCCCAAGTAACTAGTGATAGGACAAGAGGAAATGGCCTCAAGTTGCGCCAGGGGAGGTTTAGATTGGATATTAGGAAAAATTTCTTTACCGAGAGGGCGGTCAGGCATTGGAACAGGCTGCCCATGGAGGTGGTGGAGTCGCCATCCCTGGAAGTGTTCAAAAAACGTGTGGATGTGGCACTTCAGGACATGGTTTAGGGGACATGGTGGTTCTGGATTAACGGTTGGACTTGATGATCTTAAAGGTCCTTTCCAACCTAGTGATTCTGTGATTCTGTGATTCTGTGAAGGTGCTCTCCTTTGTAATTGTTTTTAATCAGTATAATTAATTTTATTCAATAAAGCTATTTAAGCATTACTATTAAAAAGATGGCTTAATTAATTCTAATTTAATATTCTCCTTAATTCTAATTTAATATTGCCCTTTTAGAACCAGATTGTAAACCCATTAGGTGCATATCAGATCATTTACTTTTTTGGAGTAGTCGTGTCTGAACAAGTTACATGTTTGAATAGCTGCTTTCCACTAGGAATTAGAACATCATAATTCAGAATTTCTGAGTTATATATATTATTTTAAATTTGTTTTTAATAATGCAGGAATTAAGCCCAAGTACTGTTCTTTATAAATGGGAATTTCTGAACTTTTAATTGAAAATATGAATGGAATATGTAAGAAAAAATAAGGCATGTATTTGGTCTTTTTCTATACAAGTCAGGTAGTATCTTCCATTTCAAGTATATTTCAATAATGGGGGGAAAGGAACAAATCAGAACAAATTAAACGTAACTGTACTGTGTTCAGAAAAAGAAGCTAAAAAAAGAAAATATTGCAAATAAATGAAAAAGTATCTCGATTTCAAAAGAAAAAGGGATCTTTTTTTTTTTTTTTTTTTAGTTTAAGGAACTAAACAGAGGATGAAAAGTAACATGTTCTCCTGAATATGTAATGATGAAAAAACATTTTTTTAGAATTCTTTTTGATTTTTGATCCACAAATCTTGCCTTAAAATTTAAGATCTTTTGGTCTGCAAGATCTATTAATTATTTTTTTTACAAATTTATTGGTTTACCAGTTACTGTATGATCATCACAGATAGCTATTTTACCATTACAAAGGACAAGGAAAATCTCTCCCTCAAAATGGTTAAGTATGTCAGCTCAACCCTTATCACACAAATGTACAAGGCAAGGCTTACAAAGTTATCAGACAGTAGAGGGAAAATAGCTAATTTCAGTTCCCATTAAAATACTGTGTTATGTAAATTGCCAGAGAACTGCGTGTTGCAGTAGTTGAAATGTCTAGCCAGGTGTTTTCAGAGATATTTTAATTATTTTATCAAGAAAACTCCATGGTCATTGGTACATGTCCACAGAGCAAAGAATTGGTTAAATTATTTTGCTGTATGATTTGCATTAGGTCTCTGGATTTTAAGCTTTTTAATAATATAGCCAATTTTATGGAAGAATCCCCTCAGGAAGCCCCTATGGCACTTAATTTGGCCTTCTTCAATGTCAAATATGCTATGAATATGCTTCTTCATAGTGGAAGATGAGAAGTACTTAATATGCTGTGAAATATTTGATATGTGCACCATCCCATGAATTTTGCTATCTTTAAGAGGCAAATCCTACTCTCAGCATTCTTTCTTTGTTTTTAATTCCTCTGTGATTGTAGAGAACATTTCTGAGCAAAGACTATAGTTCTTACTTTACTTCCCAGTGATTACTATGTAAACAGAGCAGATAAAACTAACATTGTATACAGCATAAGTATTAAAATAATTTCTTAGAAATTGCACATGCTGGTCTTTATTTCATGTTATAAACTCTTCTATACCAAATAAAAGTGTGTGTGCAATAATATTAAAAAAACCTCCACAAATGTTATTAAAAACATGCCATGTTATTGAACTTTCCTAGACACTATTAAAATATTGAAAGCTAAACCTGACTTCCTTCCCATCAGACGTATTTCCCAAATGAGTCACCACTGTAATATGTAATATGCCACCCTCTTTATCCCCTACCTTTGTATCTCACTCACTTTTTTCCCTCAGTAAAATAAGTTCAAAGAGAGATTCCCCTTTTCTCCCTATTTTGTCTATCATTTTATAAGTTCCTGAGGTTCTGTTTTGGTGTCTTTAAAGACTGTTTATCATAAAGGAACCTGTTTGTTTTGAGTATCTGTGTTATTCAGATCTTTCTTACTAGTTCTGCAGGTATAATGTCTTTCATTTAAAACTATATAAATGGATTTGTGGCTGGTCATGGCCATGACATTGATTTTCCACATCGTAACTTAGACATATGCAATACATGTGCTAGAACATATGACTAAAAACCACAGGAACTAGGTGCAGAAGGAAGAGAGGAAAGCAAAATATCCTGAATCAATCTCCTTTTCATCTCTTCTTTGGAATTTTGATTCCTAAAGGTTACTATTCTTCCACAGCTTCAGCTTTCTCAGGAAGCATGCATCAAACTCCTGCACCGGTATAATGTAAATTGTCTTTCATTCTTACGCAGCTCTCCATGACAACAGAATGCTCTCCCTGAGAGCAGAATGACTGATCCTCCTTTTCTGAAGTAACATGATGAATCCTTTGGCAGTTCAACCCTTTGACAACTTCTATCCAAGTCATTTGCTCCTCCCACTAAAGTAAAATGTCTCCTTCTCTAGTAGTGGAAAGTCATATTCCTGCATTTTCACAAGTAACCTCTAAGTAATGCTTTTCTCAATTATTCAAATGCATAGTTTGAGGAAGATACAAGGGTCTGATTTTCAGAGAGCAGATACACAATCTTTCACTTTAAACTGTTTTCACCTCAAATCATCACTTTTGAAAACATAGACTGGACTCTCTAGAATATCATATCAGAAAATTCGAAGGTAACTAATTATTACCTCACTAGAAAGTGTCCACCGCCAAGCAAATTTTTCTACTGCTCTGTGGCAATGAACACACAGAAAAGTTGGAAGATCAGCTGTGATAGCCATGCACTGCCAGGAATCCTTTGTCAACATGTTATGCTAGTTTAATTCCTGTATTTTTCCACATGCCACTTTAAGGAGCTCCCCTTTGCTTGTAGTTGCTGAACAGCTGTAGCTGATTCCCCAAAAGATTTTAACAATCCTGTACCACAGTTTTCTGCTGAGTTTAACTACACTGATTATGACCATATTCAGGTACCAGTATTTATATTCTATAGTACAGAACATGCACACAGGAAACAGCAAGGCAACTCACAGAATAAGGTTGTCAATCACCCTGCTTAAGTATAGTTGTCCCTTCTATCCTACTTTGGAGTCATTACAGGAACAAATTCCTGCAGCAGTGTGATTATTTCTGACAAGAAAGAACTATAGTGTTTGAGGTTCAGAGCACTAGATAGGTAGATAGATAGATAAAAAAATAAATAAAAGCACAGGAAGCTAAAAAAATTGCAGTCCTCAGGCTGATGCATATAAATATATTCTTATGTGTATATATAGGCCTATAATTACGTTATCAGGCAAGAATTTCAACAATAAATGATTCTGCAAAGTGTCAGGAACTTTAAAATTTAAACTATACGGAGACATGCTCTTCACTTAGTCCCATCAGTCTTTTGATGGACTGGAGAAGAAATACATGTTTATCAATGCTGACAGTAATTATCTAGGAAAAGAAAGTGATAACCTTTATTGTGTCAAGCTGCTTAAACTTAAAATATACAATTTCTGAGCTGCTGTCAAGTACAGTTAACTAATAAGAGCTCTGCTGGAATGCAGTGACAGTGTGCTGACAACCTCCAAGTCTGTGCAAGATCAAGACTTAGAACCTTGTACCAATTATCTGTCGGATGCATAACGGTATCCTACAACTGTCATGTTTGCAGAAAGAGATTGAGAATGAGAGGAGACACCTTAATGAGACATATGGTACCATGGTCTCTGGTACTCTGAACTAGGTATGTGTCACAGATATTGCGGAGGATGGAGAATCACTTCTACCTTCATACTTCATGAGGTGCCATATATTTGACTGGCTGCATAGGTTATCTCAAGGTGTGCTAGCTCAGATTGGTTTTAGAGCTGACAGAAAACAGAGTGATGTTACTTGGTGCAGAAGAATCTATCACAAAAATGAGTATGAATGCAGACTGGCATGACATGAATCATTCTTTACACAACAAATAAATACCAAGAGCGAAAAATGAACCCAGCGTGTTTCCTAGCAGTCATCTGGCATCCTGATAGGAAAACGTTGTAAATATTTACAGTTATAGTCTTTGGCAGTGAAATCATAGTAGGTATTGCTAGCAATACTCAGTTTAGCAGGTCAGCCAGTTGCAGTTACTGATCTGGAAATATTGACAAAAATGATAAAAGAAAATAATTGTCCTGATGAAAAACTTTAAAAGTTCAGTATTATCCAATACTCTGAAGTTTTGAGTCTTGGTATGAAGTTTTTATTAATTTCATTTTTCACAGAAACAATTGAAATTCTTTAGTGTTGAAATCTTAAACTTCCAAATATTTCAAAAGAAATAATAAACTTGAGTTAAAAAGTTATTTTAATATCAAGAAACTATTTTGGAAATAAATAATTTGACTAATGCTACAACTAATAATTTGTATTGCCAAAGACCTTCTGGATTAAACAGGATATTACTCCTGTCCCTCAACTCCCAAAATCAAAGTAACCAGGAAATGAAATGATTTCTAATTCCAAGCAGAAGTTCAAGGTGGCTAATAGTCTCCTCTGTCTATGGGTTAACATCCCTCCCCATTTCTTAATTGTATTCAACTGCTGACATTTGAAAACATTGCGAGACAATCACAATCAGGAAACCAGTCACAGGTGGGTTTTCCTTAGCAGGCTGGTTTATCTTTGCTGTGCTAATGCCAAGAAGGAATATACTACGCTTGTTTTCAGCTAGCACCTGTGGAACACAACATTGCAGTGACTACAGAAACTTCCTTCCTATCTTATTCTTCCTCAATGGAAAAAATTGTGTTCAATATTGAGGCTTACAAAAGAGACATCTACTTAAGGAAATCCAAGAATGGATTTGATCAAAAATGAAAGAAAGGAGAATAACTTTTCAGCAGGGATTTGTTTCCTGAATCCTCTTAAAGCACCATTAAGAGTATTTTCTCTGTAGTGTTGAATGCATTCACAATTCTTCATCTTTCCAAGTTATTACGCGTATTTTCCACAGTACTTTTAGCATTTTAAAATAAATTTTAGAATAATTTAAGACAAGCATCACCATGCCTAACTTAGGATGTTGTTCCAGAAGGTAGAATATAAACTCCAGAGCATGGGGAGAAATGAGTTAAAGAACAGAATTCAGGTAAGTGCTGAGCTGATCCACGTCAGTGGGTGGCTGATAACCACTGGGAAATGCTGAAGAGAGGAGACAGGCGTACATATCCTCACTGAAAGGATGTTTGGTGCTGAACCTTCTCACAAAAGACTGGAGGAGGAAGAGGTAGTTGTGGTGATCTTGCACTTTGTATTATGCTGAAAATCACTTCACCTTGTGTAGTGGATATAGAACAATTATCTGGGAATCTCTAGCCTGAGTAGTTTATTCCAGACCGGATATGTAAACTGAAGTTGTATTGGGGTATAAAAAACAGTCACTGCCACTGACTTTTCTTTTTGTCTATGTCTGTGTTGAAGTAGGTGTGCTCAGAGTATACTTGTTAGTTCAGACATCACGTATCAATATTGCGAGGAGGGACCTAGTGAAAATGTAGGTTACAGTGAAATCAGGTTCTTATAGTGTTAAACATCAGATTAATGAGGATACAGACATTTCTAGTGTCTATATTCTGGATGTACAAGCCTATAATGCAGTTGCAGACATGAATATTTCACTAAAATTTATATTAACACTTAGTTTATAAAAAAAAAAAAGTCTTTGAAAAAATCCTGAGTCTTAATACAGTCATTTGCATAGAAGACATTCCAGCCATAGAAAGTTTACTGACAAAAGGTGGCTAATGAAGCTTTTGTTCTGGTAACTTTGTTGTAGCTGTTATTGCTACTTGTTAAATGTGGTTTTTAAAATAAAGACTTTATCCTTTGCACAGACATGAACTTTCTGTGGAATGACACAGTAACAAGACAAGCAAGGATAGAGCTCCATTGTTGAGGAATAAAATGGAAAGACATCTTCTATGCATTGAAGAGTCAGCAAGAAATTATACAAATTAATTTTTAAAAAAGTGAAATCAGATGGGGAAAAATCAAATGAGCAAAAATAGTTCCTCAGCCACCTACATGCAAATAAAAAAATTGTGACAATACATTTAAAGGACATCACAGAATCACAGAACGGTAGGGGTTGGAAGGGACCTCTTGAAGATCATCTGGTCCAACCCCCTGCCAAGGCAGGATCACCTAGGGCAGGCTGCACAGGAATGCGTCCAGTTGGGTTTTGAAGGTCTCCAGAGAAGGAGTCTCCACAACCTCTCTGGGCAGCCTGTTCCAGTGCTCTGTCACCCTCACAGTAAAGAAGTTTTTCCCCATGTTGAGGTGGAACTTCCTGTGCTGCAGTTTGTGCCCATTGCCCCTCGTCCTGTCACTGGGCACTGCTGAAAAGAGACTGGCTCCATCCTCCTGACAGCCACCCCGCAGATATTTACAGACATTGATAAGGTCCCCTCTCAGCCTTCTCTTCTCCAGACTAAAATACTATTCACGTATCTGACATATTAATTTTAAGTGATATAAATAATTAATTACATTTAAATAACTTGTATTACTACTCCAGTAGGCTTACCTCAAGTAAATAAAAGTAAAACTAGAACTATAGGTGCCAGGTGATATTATTGATACCAAAAAACCAAAACGGGCTCTTGTTCACACTAAAAGTTTATTTAACTCAGTATCATGACGCTCTGACAATGGTCCACAGTGGAGGTCTAGGAAAAAGATATAAGCAAAAGTATGTAGTAATATTTCCCCAGGCTATTCCTCTAGTCTCAAACAAATTGCAGGTCAGGGACTTTCTGACTCAATGGGGTTGTTTTCATGCTTAATATCCCACCACAGATCTTCTTCCATGATTTAAGCCAGGTACTTCTTGAGCCTCTGTGGATTTTTAGCATGCAGTCTTTGGCAAGGAGCTCCACAGCTTAATTACATGAAGAACAGCTTCCTTCTCTTTCTTTTAAAGCAGCACTTTGAGCTTTTTTTACCACCCCTTAGTACTTGTACTTGATCAGATTGAACAACCATCAGCTATTTGCCTTCTTTACATCACTTGGGATTTTATAGGTAGAGTCCAGCAGTTGCAAATATAATCCTTACTTCAAACGACTAGAACCATTTGGGTTCCAATGTATAGAATGATGCCACTTGATGTCATATAGTTCATGATAATGCAGAAATACATAGAGAAAGTATGTACAACAGAAATAAATCAATTGTAAAAACTGGTTGGTCTATCCGGCCTAAACAAATTGTCAGTTTTTGAATAATACTTTTGTAAATAACTGGTAATCTGATTTTGCAATGGAAAGTCACAAGTCATAGCCTTGCTGAAAGCAAAGAATGTTTGCTGTTGCTTTCAGTGGCTAGTTTCACCATGAAGTTTCAAATTTATTTCTAATGATCAAAATATGCTATATCTATGCTGACAGGCCAAACTAGCACTACAAGGCCCTTTGCTGGCACACTGTGTAGAAAGAAATTTTCATAGCAGTATTTTGATGTGTCTGTATTAATGGCTCTAAATGTTCATTGTAGCCACAGACTCTTAATTAATGCTACTATATCTTTTGTAAACTTATTGTGAAATTCATGACCAGACTGATCATGACAGATATTACTGTATCATGGTGAGTAATTCTCAAGGGATATTTTTACAGGCTTCAAAAATAAACTTGTATTAAACATTTTTAACTTGCCTCACTCCTTACAATAGAAGGAACTAAGATTCTATTGAATCTTTGAAGATTATTGGAAAGAGATGTTGTCTTAAGACCTAACCAAATAATTTTACAAGGGAATAGAATGTATTAATGTTAATGATACTCCAGTAAACATTTATGACATTGACCACATTATGCCTAACAGATCAATAATTTTCAGCTACTTAATTATCTCGGTGACTGCATTTGCCAATTCAAACATAAGTATATGTCTTACCTGATCAAATACCTTATAGAGGTTGAGGGAATTACTTCAAAATAATAAATTGTTGTAGACTTAAGAAGTCTCAGTGTTTCCTACAGCATTGACTACTTGACTTTTTTTATGTAAACTGATTTCATTTTTAAAGCATTTATTTGTCAGAAGTGACATTAAGGAGCAGTTAGCTGTACCATAAAAGAATCACTCAAAATGGTGTTATGTCCAGGATTATTTTCAAATTCTCTTGAAGAGAATTTAAACACACAGCAAAGATGTAGAAGCTGGATAAGCATAAAAGTCAGGGCTGCTTCTGCAGGTGAAAATTCTACTATGTCATCCTAAAGAAACTGGAACGTGAAAAATTAAATCAACCAAATATGTAAAAAAAAAGGCACCAAGTTTGTTTATGCAGTAGTGTAAAGAAATTTTGTCAAAGCTTTAGCTATGTTTTGTTTCCAGCTAATTAAATCAGATTATATATCTCCAGAAATGAAGAAAACTTGTGTTAGGGCTATTTAAAATCTTATTACAGGTTTAGATCTTCATTTTATAACATTCTATGAGAAAACAAGCCAAAACTCAAGGAGTTCCTAACTTTTTTGGTGTTTAAACAGAGAAGAAGACTAATGTGACTGCCATCATGTGATGATATAAAAAGCAAGACTCTTGACATTCAGGAGAAACTGGTTTCCATCCTAGCCTTTTAGTCTTATTACAGGAATGCATTTCACGTTCAAATCTTAAGTAAAGCCAACCAAAGCAGTACACTGTTTGTTTACAGAGGCACAGAATGCAATGGGGCAATTTATATGCTCCTTTCAGAAAATAAAAATCAATAAAATCTCACCAGGAGAAGTTATTTTCATGCAAAATTTCAAAAACTAGAGAAATTCCCTTGATGCTGCCACATTTGCAAAATTGAATAATACTCTACTTCAAGCATTCCTTTCTTCTGGATGTGCGCTGAACTTAGTAGAAATACCAGGCACAAGGTACACATAGAAAATAGTAAAATTTCAAGATTTGTGAATCTCTTCGCTATATCTTGTGGAAGAACTGCAAGACCACTGATACCTAACCATCACATCATAGCTCATGTTCCATAAGAAATGCTCACACTTGGAGGCACTGTCTGAAAAACGTTAAAGCATGGTATGCAGGAATTCTTTTTATTTTCCTGTTTGCTATTTCTGAGATTGTGGCCAGACTGCTCTGCCTTCTTTTGGAGTCTGTTTTAAAAAGGCAAAGATTGGAAATGCTTCAGAGGAGAGTTACTAGAATCATCTACAGTTTCATCTGGAAACATGTTAGGAAACATCTAAGAACTTTCAGCTAATTGATTTATCAAAAAGGTAGTTACAAATTGAACTAAAATAAGAACCAATGCCCAGAAGATGAACCACTGTACGTTGAAGGCACAAAGCATTGAAGGAGTGCTTCAAAGACACTGAAATTTTTTTGCTAAAGGCAATGCCTCTCCAGACTACAAAAAGGCAAGGTAAAAGGCTTTTTGTATGATATTTAGAGCAAAGGTGAAAAGTTTAAGATGAAAATATTTGTTTGACTTACATCATATAAAGGACCAAACTTCAGACTGGTATGGAGAAAGAGTATCTTAATCTTTAACTAAAAAGCTTCAATAACCTTCCTAACATATAGAAAAACTGGGACCAGGGAGGAAAGCAGAAGAATTTTAACACCTCCTTTCCCCTTTTAAAATTAAAAAGCCCAGAATTCTAACTAAGATCTGAAGAGTTTTACTGGGTTGTTGTGCTACCAGAGGGCACTTCTGAAATCTGACATTCTCCCATTCCTTCTCCTCCCACCTTCAGAAAAGACTAATAAATGAGTCATTGAAATTGTTTAGTTAGGCTGAATGTGAAATAGGTTGGTTTGGTTTTTTTTTCCTGGCAATTTCCACAGACATAACTTTTCTCCCATTCTGTGATATAACCAAACCCACAGAATTTTGAAATATCATGTGACATGTGCACAAAAAAATGTTTATTTCACTCAACAAAGATAAAATCAGAACATGTGTTGCAATATTTATTTTTTAAGTAAAATTCTTTTCAGCTTAGAAAACATTTCCATGAAAACATAAAATGAGAAATTTAGTTTAAAATGTCTCATCTAGCTATTTCCCTGAAGGAAACAGACGGATTAATTCAAGATTAAATATTTCTTGGAAGGCTATGATAAATTTTGTTTCAGAAATATCTATATCAGATTCTTGTGACTTGCTTAACAAATTCTCCACTAGCTGAAGATTCATTGACAGGGAGCTATGACAGATGAGAATCAGTCATTCTTTTCAAAATACATGTGTTTTTTAATTTGTTTTATAGGAATCCCATGGGCATTAGTGTAACAATACTTATCACTTTTTTTTTTACTCATGAAAGGTAAATCCACTTCCCAATGCCTGGCCAGGGTGAACTGAATAAGGAAAGAAGAAAAATATTATGTATCTCTTTGTGAAACTCCAGTGGTTGCAGCAGACTTTGTATCCTACATTTTTTAGTAAAAAGGATCTGTATTTTTGGATGTTATATAGAGATTTTAAGCTTTTGCTTTTCTTTGGTCTCTTCACTACATAAGGAATGTAGATCTGTTGATCATTATTTATATTTGGAATTGTGAGAGTGGCCTATTTTGGTTTTTTGTGTTGTAAGAGAGGTATCCAAAAGGATCCCTTAAAGAGCTGTAACTCTACAGGTATTTTACACTTTGCTTTGCTTCATTTGATTAGATGCACCTGGCCTCAATAACTGCAGCACCACTAATAATAAGGAAACCAGAATCTACTTTAAATAAAAGGGTATTATCAGTCTTTTTAAATGCAATTTCTTCTACTGTCTCTCTTTTTCACTATCAACTAACTCATTGATTTATCATCTGTTTTACTGAGATCTGTGATTCTTGACATTTGCCTGAGAGGTTGCTTGCTCTCTCTCTCCCTCCCCTGCCCCCCCCCCCCGCCCCATCTCATGGCGCTGGATATTGCTAAGGATTATCAGTTTTGTTTGAGGGTATCATTGAAATGCAAATGCAAATGAATGGTTTGCTAGTGGCATCATTAGTATTTATAGCAGTCTGAATTACTGTGCTTAAAATGTATTAATGTGCATTAAAATGTGGCAGTAGCTACTGTGTCAGGGAAGAGAAAATATTAATAACTTTTGAATACTGTGAACTGAGAAGGTATTAGATATTCAAACATACATGTGTTATTGGGGGAGTAATGCTTTCTATTTTCTTACATAGTAAGCCTTAGGCTTGCGGCACCGCCAAACATAATAGGTGAAAATAGAGTTACGATTGATATGGCAGGGTGCATCTTAGGTCACTGAGCCTCAGATAACTGAAAAGACAGTCATGTTTCTCAGTGCAAAACAATCCACCTTTTTATTATAGTAAAGGAAAGAGACAGAACAAGTTGGCACATTGCTCAAAAAAGTTCACCTGACACAACTCCTTTGTTCCTTTCTCAATGGTGTCTTTGAGTCATTGCATAATTTTATGTTTGTACCTTCTTCTGGAGTTTTGGATGCTGAATAGTGTCACTACTATAGTTGATTTGTAGATAGGTGTTAAATGGTTTCAACTAAAATGTACTTATTGCTGGTGAAATGAAAACAGGAGAGCGGGCATTTGGGTAGACTATATTGTTAGGTACCACTCAGATTTATGGGCAAATAGTCTGGAAGGAGACCCATGAGGTGCTGTGGCTCTTATGCCCTTCTCAAAATGTTTATTAGCTGTCTGAGCTGCTCAGATTCCCTCTGTAAAGTAACATATCCACAATATGAGCATTGTGCAACCCATTTAATTTAAACTATTTTGTGAGTCAGGATGAATGACTGAATAGGTGCTGAAAATGTTTTAATGTCTTACACAAAATCTAGCCTTTGAACACTCAAATGCTTGAAAATTCATACAAAGGTACCCCCAAATTTCATATATGTGCATGTATGCAAATTAAACATCTTGTTCTTGGGAAAACTGAGATTGTTATGTACATTTTGTAAAACTCACTTCTGTGCTTTTTTATTTTTTAATCTTTAGCTCCCCAGAAGTGAGTATATGTTCCTTGACAAAAAGTCAGCAAGCTGTCAGATAGACTTCACTTTATGAGAGTAATATGGTTTCATTTTGGAGGAACATTCCTGAGAATTTAAAGGAGCTGTCAAAAGAAATTCACTTTATTAGTGATTAACATTAGAGTGAGAAATAAAGCCACATAAAATAATTCCAGGAAATAAAAAAAACCCCAACAGTATCCCTGCCTTTTGTTTTGGACAGCACTCTGGGAACAAACTGTATTGCTTCTGTTTTGCTGTAGGAGTTTAGACTCTTACAGGAATTTGCAAATTTGTTGGTAAACTGATTGTAGTGCTTGAGATTTAGAATACTTAGAAAGGGAAATGTAGATGTGATAATATCAGTTATTGATTATAAAAAATTCATGATCATATAAATTAATACTGTCTCATATTTTAAGTACATGGAATAAGCCTGTGTGATTGAAATAAATAAAACCTGAAATAAGTATAGCAGCTTAGTCAAAATACTTTATTTAATGATGCATGTAAAAGGAATGAACAAATAAACAAATAATTGCATTTTCTTGTTGTATAAGCATATGATATAATTAAAAAGAACTATGGAGACTATAAACTTGCTAAAAGGATGAAGCTGAATCCATTTAGATTCTGTGAAATCAATAAAGTCAGTATCAGACCTACAGGAAGTATATTCAATAATGTTGATGACATTTATTGATATTATAGTAACATGTACAAGTCTCAGGCAGGATCACATTTAATGATAGCTGAACTGGTATTTATTTGAATAGTCTAAATAGTCTAACATAGTCTAAATATTCTAAAATAGTTTACTTTAAACCTGCATCTTTCAAACTGATTTCAGAATGATACATGGACTTACACAGTTCTGGGATCTACCACTATAAAGAGTGGCGTTTGCCACCACATTTAGTGCAAAAAATTTCTGAATAACTGGTCTGCAGGGAGTAAGTTGAGAAAAAGATAACATGAGAGAAGAACCAATTCTTAGCTTAATTTGACAGCACATGACAAGGATTGGGGAAGGTATCAATGCCATCAATGTGTTCTTTCATATGTGACAACATTTCTTTTTTTCAGAATGAGATGCTTTTTAGGTCATCCTGAAGTATACATACATTGGTTTTGGTATATTTTAATCCTGAGAAAGATTTAAAAAAATGCTTCAAAGAGAAAAAAGTAGAAATAGACAATCTCATTTCATTTAAGTCAGGCTCTTCTTGAACAAAAAAACCCTTTATTGTTATGCATGCTGTAGCAAAGAAATAGTGGTTGTTTTTGCCTTGTATGTAATTTTTTTTCAAGAAACCATGTATTTCTAAAGACTGTTATAAAATGCATCTATTTTTCATGCTTCTGATGAATAATATCCCAAGCTATAAAGAAAAGAACTTAATGAAATATGTTTGGTTTTTAAGAAGTCAGAGGTTTCAGAGTTGATACAGTATCAGTGGAACAAGCTAGCTCTTAGCTTTTGAAGATCTCATTTGTAAACCTGACAATATCTGTGGTGAAAGGCAGGAAAAAGGTCCCAGTCTTTGGAAACTAGTGGAAAGGCAGCATTTCATCCTAGGATATATTTCATTTAGTTCAGACTTCAGTGTATTAGAACTTACTGCTCAACCAGCACAATAATAATTAGGTTTGACAAAGGTAAGTGGACACTTCTCTTTATGTCTTCAAGTAAACTGCATTGTTTATGACTGCTAACCTTATGGCACACATTTTTAAAAAGTAAGTATATAAGGAAATGATATCAGCAATTAATTTAAGGATGAATTTTAGGTCTGATATTTTTCTGTTCATAATTCTCTATTTTTATAGGTAATGTTCAACAATTTTTTTAATCCTACTGTGCTTTTATAGAATTTGAAGTTAAATGGATTCTGTCATTTCTAATAATCAATTTAAAAATAATCAATATTTATTTTCAGGAATTTTTCTTAGAAATTTGTTTATGATATATTTATGGAGACAGGAACTGTTTTTTGAAATTAAACAGCAAATACTAATGCAACCCTGTATTTTTGAAATTCACAGAGAACTTGGAGAACAAGTGATGTTTTTAAGCAACAGAACAGAACTATACAAATTTAAAATAAAATGGAATGAAATTGGAAGTTTTTCCAAGTTCTTTCTGTTTATCTTGTTATGATAGTAGCCTAGTTATATGTACATGCCTGTAAAATTTAACACTGAATAGAAGCAGTAACTTCAGGGTGTGTCCATCCATCTGGCATTTAGATCTCATTATCCCTGAATCAAAGTGCTTTTTAGCACTGAGATTACAATTATTTTTTTGTTAAACATATAGTTGATAGTAAAAGCCAAACTTTACACTGTGTTGTTCTGGCTGCAAAGAGCGTAGTAAGATTAATTGACTGCAGCATGTGATCCATGACTTCTTAATAAAATAGAGATTTAAGGGAAGGCCAGAGCTCTGAACTATCTGCAGAACTTTTTTTTTCTTCTATTTAATGTATTTACATAGGATAATAACAAAAATAAGGAAATAATCCTATGAAAAATCTGCTGTAGTATTCCATCAAGAAACAAATTTTCATATATTGAAATTTAATTATGTAGAGATATACATATATTAAAACAAACAAACAAACAAACAAACTAAACCAAGCACAAAAGCTGTACCTATGGATAAAGGGAAGCAGCTGGCTGATCTTACCTAAGAGAGAGCAAGGTTTTATTTCAGCCTCAGGAAAGGCAAACATATTAAGAAAAAATGCAGAAACAGTTCTGTACATTATTCATGTCTGATTTACAGAATTCCACATAGGCCACACTTTCACTGTTATTTCAGATGTGAAAATAGGGTCACAATTGCTCATCTCAGATCCAGCCAGAAGCGCCTCAAGCCGCGCATGCTACTGGTTTTCAGCACCATGGATAGCCCCCCATATTCCTCCTGGGCAGAGCACCATTTCCTTATCTCACCGAACAGGAAACGTATGTCACAGTCACACATCAGAGGCTGTAAAACAGGATATCTTTTATGTTGTTGTTAGCATATCTACCTTTTTGTTTCTAGCAGGTAGAGCGACTTCAAACGTCAAAGAACACGTTGGGTTATTTTTTCATGCTTGCTGAGGAAATGCATCTACTTTTTCTCTAGGCGATATGTAAAACCAGAAAATAACTTTTCAGTAATTAATTTTGTTTGAGTAATAATGGCTTCTGGCTTGGCCGGTTTCTGGTGTATAACGATCAGGTGGGTTACGACCCTAAGGCATTTCCTGAATCTCTGCATTCAGCCTTGACAGCTTGTTTAAAAATGAAAAATGTAGCTAGACAAAAACCTTTAAGCCAGTGGAACACTGTCCTCAGGCTGAAGCCTAATGATGAAGCTGATAATTTATTTTAATCCACTCATGTGCTAGTCTTATACAGGAAGACAGATTTTCTGCATTGTTTATTACTCAGAATGTTGATCACTAACAGATGTTTTTCCAAAATGATACTTTATTAAATGTCTTAAAGTGTACTGGTAAAAGTGTTGTTTAGCACTGTGGTTTGCTATTGTCACAGTTATCACAATATATTGTGCTAAAGAACAGTGATCTAGAATTAAACAATATGAAAGTAATTATATACATATTAGATATATCTCCTTGAATTTAACTAGGAATTATAAATCATTTAGATAATTAGAAAAGATGGAAATAAACCAAAGAGTGTATGGGAAGAGATGTAAAAGACCATTCTTTTTAAAATTTTATAGAGCAAGAGAATCCTATGATTCTCTGTTTAGTACTGTTAAATTCTACACATCTTGCCCACATAGATATTCCAGAAAACTTTTACTGGTCTGAATATCATATTGTTCTACAATGATTCATACTGTTTTATATGATCAGCCATACATCATAGGGATGGGGCAGAAATGAACTCTAGTGTCAAAGCTACCTAGTGGCAGTAGCATGTTTTAACACCAAAATCATAGCTGTCCTAGATAAAGGCTATCTCAATGTGTTTTATAAGGTGCTTTTCCATGCCAAAATGGCAGCATTAAGGCAACTCAGGCACAGCTACCCTTGATGATAAAACAGTGCTAAAGTCTAACAGTTCACTGGACATGACTGTGTATATTTGAAATTGATTGATTATAAATTAACTTGAATAGCTAAACACAAAAAATGTCTTCTGACACAATGGCAGGAAAAAGCATAAGCATTTAGAAAAACAAATTAACATTCGTCACTAAACTGATTTAAATTCCATCTTGCAAAATGGTAAAATGGTTGAGTAGATACAGATGAAGAATGTTTAGTTATGCACTGTGTCTGAGCAAACAGCTCATTTAATGAGTAAAACGATGTATCAAGGTATGTGTAAAAGTGTTGTTAACTAAAAAGTGTTCTTCTCCAAAGTTGCAAAGCCTTTGGACTTTTGGCTGTGAGACAGTTGTACTGGCAATGAAGATTTTGTCGGCAGTACAAGGCTGCTGCGGTGCCTCTGATACTACGTCAGTCACAGTATTGATACTGGCTTAAGTTATTGTTCCGAAAGATCAGAGTCCCTGAATAAAGGGAGATGCAGACACTGGAGAAAGACTCAAAAGCTTGTCAGGAGTTCTCTCCCATCACAATTTAGTGTTGTTAAATTACTATCTTTAAGGTATTATTTAAAAAGAATGTTCAAATTTTAGGGGGTGTGGATTCAATGATTTATTAAATACATAAAAGTTATATGTTTCTGTTTTTCATACTCACTTCTTGATTTATGGTTATCAAGTAAGTGATTCCAACCAAGCAAGACTCTTCATTCTGGATTGCAATACAGGTTTTGTCTCTCTGACCTCACTGGGAGTCCTCAGATAATTTCAATTATAAAGAGAGTCAAACACATTTCTGGCTCAAAGTCCTCATCATTGCACTTATATTTAAATAACTTTGAATTTAAAGAAAAAAAAAAGTAATTGCTAAGATGATGCATTAGAAGAAAAAGCATGTCTACAAAAGCCTTCCAAAATCACCTTTTTTATAACCCCTTTTTAGATGTTGAAAGATTTCTAACTTGTATCTGGATAAAGGAGAAGTGCATTTAATAGTATCTTGGGATTTTTTTTCAAACTGCAATACTAGTTTTATGACAGTTCAGTGAAGTTACATATTAATACCAGAATGTACTACTCAAAAAATTCATAAGAACATGGAAAAAATATTAAAGAAAACCTTGATATTCACTAGCTTATCCAGAAACCAAAAGGCTGAATTACTTATGTGGAGATATATATCCCTTGTATACCTGTAGTATATCAAAAATACCAATAGGTTTTAAAATTCTTTTAAAACTATTGTACATATAATTAAAGAGAAAAGATACAGAGAATTCTATATCTGAAAAACAGCTAAATAAGTGTAATACAGGAAGATTTTTTTGGTAATGTGTGAGGCATCTGTGTGCTGCAATTGCTGTGTTGATTTGTAGATGTCACAAAGTAACAAAAAAGTCTTTATTGCCTTCTACAAGTGACATTAATTATTCAAAGTTTATGAAGTGCTTTGGAATGCAACTCCTTTGTAAATACACTAGATAAATGCGTGTATATATAGTAGTGTTACTATAAATATGCAATGACAAAGGAAATCTAAAAAAATTATTTTATTTGCTAAAATGTCACCGACAAGCTGGGTTTGTTCTACTGTATAAATTCTTTTATGTTACATTGCTACAGAACTTGGTTTTTTAAATCATCATGCCCAGCACAGGAAAAATTACCTCTGTGCAAATGTGGTGCTCTGTAAGCATGCATTAAAATTAGGGCCTTTTATAACACATAAGGAAATAAAGATGTGCCTTTATTTCCTTATAAATAAATACTTTATAATAAAGTCTATAGAATATTAATTCCTCTAGTAACAGTTGCAACTAAATTACTCTGGAACGATGTCTGTGCAGTTTTTTTCATAGAAGGACCTTTCGACCAATGTAAAGAAAACAGCAAAATGAAACTTAATCTGGAGAATTAAGAGCTAAGGCTTGTCCCAAATCCAAACGGATCAGAGCAATACAGCCACTCCATTGGAATACATGACTTTTATATGCAGATAATCATAAGCAAATAATTAGAAATTTAATCCACATTTTAATTTTTCCAATATTGTACCTTGGTTAATAAGCTGTGTTGTAAGGTATGTACTGAAACTGTATAGTATTTACTTTCAAATTTTATAGTCCAAAAATGCATGTAATATTCTATTTAAATTATTTTTAAAAAGTCAACCAGAAAGTGAAAAGCTTTTGAAAGATTTCATTGTTTTCTTTCTGGAGTAGTCAATATTTGTCATAATATCTCTGTACATGTAGGTTCAATATGTACCCTTCTGGATTTTTTAAATACTAAAGCAATGAGTGATTTTATGAGTAGCAAGACAATAATAACAAGAGGAGAAAGCTTTTTCCAATCTGTCCTAACAATGGTACAGCTTTCTTCAACTGTATTCAAATATTTATTTCTTTAATGAATGGAAATATATTACCTAACACAGGGTAGAGGGTTTCATAACATGTTAATTTCAGAATATACTAGCTCACTCTTTTTTATTAAAACATGATTTATCATTCAAGATAAAGTGTTTTTAGGCATTGCAAAAGTAACAAGTTTTACTTTGAATAAGATAGAAGCATAACTCAGAAGTGCAATGAAATGTACTTTAGATACAATTTATGACCTTTATAATGCATGAGAAAACCTGTTTATAACTGGACCAGGACACATTCTTTAGCTTACAAATATACTTGGATCCTATTGTGCCTGAAAGATATTTAATGGTAAATGGAGAAAGAATGGATTTTCATAATTGTCAGTAAAATTCACCCCACTGACTTAGAAGAATAGCACACTAATGCAAATTGAATAGAACAGGTATTACTGCAAAAGGAAAGCCTTTTTATTTGAACTTTCATTGCTCTAATACTGGGGCTTCATGTTAAAAATTTGTCTTTTTTATCCTGTTCAGCAGAAACCAAAAACTCTGAACACTTTTTCTCGATGGTAATCAGAACTTCACTAGGGAACTCATCAATATCGCATGGGATATGTTGCTGAAACTTACATACATCTGAACAACAAAAGAGAAAAAATATATTTTAAGAAAGCCACATCACTTATCTATGGATCCTCTCATTATTCTTTCCTTATAAGGATTTAAAGGAGAAAATAAAATGGTGTTTCATCTTGTACTAATTATTTTGTTGTGTACATAGGTTCTGAATGTGGAAATAAAGCATAAGAAAGTAGAATGTGTTTCAGTCAGTTCTAGGACAGCAACCACTTTTTGTGGGAACTCTGGCTTGATTAAAATATTACAAAATCTAAAGGTTTTTTTTTTTCCCCAAATCATTCATATAACACTGACATAATAACATATATCACTGAGTAGGTCATTATATAAATAGTGTAGGATTAGTATATGCTTGAGCAGTATTTCTATGACTGGGATGTTAAAGGACTGATTCTGATGCCAAGGCACAAATGTCTAGCACTTTTTGAGGTGGTGTAAAGTTACTTTTTCTCCAGAAAAGCTCCAGATCTTCTGCATCTCATCTGCCAGCCCCATGTGAGTGATGGGTCATCCTAGGGCACTTATATGGCATATGTTTTCAATGCATGGGCAGCTGAATTGCATCCTAAACTAACCAGCACTTACTCATCTAATCCACTTTAGTCATGTAAGTTCCATTATAGTCAAAAAGACTATAAAAGAAAGAGAGTGTCACCGACAGAGAGTGATTTCTTAAATAGAAAATATGAGTTGTCCTTTGGAAACACTTCTTTCTCTCCACTAATATAAAGGAAGTTGACTACTTGGGTCCATTCCGCAGGTGTCTAGGGAGATAAAGTTTACTGCAAGGTATCTTTTGCAATCCCCTGTTAGGAAGTACTTAACTGGAATTCAGTTCCAAGTCACAAGAATAAGCTTTGCTCTTTCTTAAAAAAAAAAGAATACTCACTTTTTTGTATCAGTGAATATTAATGGAAAACTGTTCTTTGTGTTATGGAGGAAGTAATCAAATACACAACTCCTTCACCCCAAGTCTCACCCCAAGATTTCTCTTCTGAAGCATTAGATATTTCATTAATTCACAATTATTATTGTGCTACAATGACAAAAAAAAGAGACACCTTATTGCAGTTATGAGACCTGGCAATTCTGCTTTGTAGAAATGAATATATTTCTTCAGTGTCTTTCTGTGCTTGCCAGGCTGACCTTAACACTTTCTTATTTTCTAATCAATACCAAGAATAAATATGATATTTGGTATCAAATTTCCTTGATATTTTTCTTTTTACATCGTCTGGTTGATCCAATTGTACCTTTAATTTTATACAGAGTTTATTAGCTAACACAATACCCATGGGATGAAATAAAGCCTTATATTTCAATATTTTATGCAAATGTGTAAGTTTTATAGTGTGCACAGTTTGGAGCTACTGTACAAAATTTATTTTATTTGCTGGTAAGAGAGCAACTACTTTTGCCTAGCTGATAAAATAATTTAGTTTGATGCATCACAGTGTTAAATTTGAACTAAAAGGGTAATTAAAACAAATGAAAAAGTGAAACCAGTTGATATATGAAATGTTTATTCATGTCCTGAGCCTGAAAAGTGATAAAACTATAGATTTAGAATGCATAATTTTATCTGGGATTTAAAAATAGGTTAAGTTAGGTGAATGCTGTATGCAGTGAAGTGCACTGTGATATAATCTGGAATGAAATGACCTTCACTTTTCTGTCAGACATTGGGTGAATATTTTAACAGTTTGGTCTCAGTTTTTCTTAGCTGTAACAACTTACTTTGATAGTGTCCTTCCCTTCTTCCTCCCATTAGAATTGTCAGTGAACATCCCAAGTATTTCTGGAGAAGCAGGTCTTCAGGCAATGTGAAAATTTCCAAAACGAAAGAATGAGGAACAACATCTGCAGAGATTTGATATTTGAAGGAATAACAGGAGGGAGAAAAAAAGAAAAAAAGAATTAGAGGGCATTTTTACTGTCCTTCCAAACTTTGGCAAAATATATTTTTTGTATAGACACAAATAAGCGGTGGTAGCTTGTAGTTCACGACTATTGCTTGAACTCATCTGGAACAGGTAAGCACTGGGTTCCATGGAAAAATGTTCTGATTAAGAGAAGAAAAAGAGTGATTTGTTTCACCTGACAGGAGAAAGGGTTAGAGGAAGGGGAAGGGCAAAAAAGGCATGAAATAAAGATGTTGGGACAGACTGATAAGCATAACTGCATGAATTGTAACCTCATGCAGGAATGGAAGTGAGGGCAAGGCGTTAGATTCCAAAGGAAGGTGGATATTAGTATATTAAAAAATTGAAAGAAATTTTAAATTTCACATACAATTACATAGCATATCACAGACTACAGCTCATTCAAGTAATGTGAGAAATCACAAAATGACATGAAATCAAACCAAGGTCAGTTGAGAAGGATTATTTTAGTTAGTGTGGTATATAAACAAAAACAAGGGTGTAATAATATGCCAAAGAGAATGAAATTACCCATTTGAGGATTCTAATGGCAAAATGCTTAACCACCATGTGCATAGTTTATGCTGCTTCAAGGACGTCTTCACAGAATTATATTAATTTTTTACATGGCTGCATATATATTATTCTCATTACATTAAGACTCATGGAATTACTAGTGCTAGGTAAAGTTGTTATGTAGAAAAAAGTCTAATTTTTCAAGTACATGGAATGATAAATTGATTATGAATTTTAAAACAGATGAGTCTTCAAAAAATGTAATTACAGAGCTACCCTGAGTAAAGGTAATACTTTTTCACTCAGATATACTCTGCTTTTGTGTTTTTTGAAAATCTTTCTGTTTGTTTCCAATTTTTCATGAAGTAACTGCAAAGCTCACTGATGCCACCTAAGAAGCATTCTAAAACACCCAGTTTCCACATTTGGAGAGAGAGGGGGGGGAAATCTGGCTCTTTCCTGATGGAAATATTAGGGGGAGAAATAGGATTAGGAGTGAGTTACTGGTAGAGATATGAAAAAAAAGGGTGCAGAAAAGTTACTCCAAATCTTTTCCCTACGTTTACATCTGTGTATAGCTTTTTATATTAATTAGTGTATTGGTAGTCTCCATGGCATGCACTAGCTGGTGTAAGGCCAATACCAGATGACTTTATTCTACTTATGCAAGAATTAGTGGGTATCACCATGTGTACACCACTTCTCCTTGTGTGATTATTTAGATTAGGGTGTGCCTCTCTTGGAGAAAGAATAACGCAGTTGGGCCATCAGACAGGCAGATGGAACATTTACTTTTCACTTCACATTATTATCTTAATTTTTCTGTAAGTTCAGGTAGACACTGCTGAAGAGGTTGCATATATAAAACATTAACAATTGTTTCATCATAAATAAATATGTTTTCATAAGAAAAGTGTTTCTGAGATTCTGATACACTGCCATTATTTTAGAAGGAGGAGTGGTAATTACATGATTATAATACATATGCCTTAATTGAGAACTGTTGTGTCCTTGTACAAGGATGATCTCATTCCTAGTTTGCAAAATAGTTCATTTTTCAAAAGAATGTGTATAATTAGAAAGGCAAAAAAGAAAAATCAAAAAGACTATAAGTTGAAAAGAAGAAGAAAAGTTGTAACAGAATGAGTGTGCTAAACAATCAGAAAACAGAGAAAGTAATCAGAGAGAAGATGGGCATTTCAGAGAAGCTCAGTCTGTTCTTTGTACTATTGGCAGAAGTTAACCTTGATTCCATTCTCATTTCTGTTTTTCTTAATTTCTGTTAATTACATTGATATAATGTTGTTAGTAATGACTTAAAGACACTGAAAAGAAGAAGAAAAGTTATTCCAGAAAAATGGGTTTCATTGTGGAGAACTCAGATCACCAGTTTGCAGCCAAAAAAGAAAATGTAAAATTTTTTTTCGGTATTCAGTAATTGTTTCTAGTTTTGATTCTTATGGAATCTTGTAAATTCCATTCTTTCTAACAAGTGGAGTATGGAGCATCTTTTTAAATAAAAGAATTAAGTATAATGTAGAGGTACCCATGTGTTTCTTGGGTAGTAGCAGAGAGCAATCTATCAGAGACAGTATGGGAAGTAGAAAGTGAAAATTCGACACTGCTTTTACAGCTAGATTATTGTGTGGTGGTTCTCTCTTCTCACAAAATATGGGAAAATTTTGGACAACACCAGCCAGAAATGGCATTTTAATTTATGCTTCTACAGTGTTGAAGATAAAGAACAGAAACAGTTTTTCTTCAAACTGCATTTTGTATGACATTAGGAATAATTAGATCCGGGTGCTAGGTGAAATGAGCATGTGTCTAGACAGCCGGACAGAAACAGCTCCCATCTCCTGTGACACAAAATGTGGGATGCACTGGGGATTGCTAAAGATAGAAAGGAAAGAAGGAGTTACAGTATCTGTCACCTTCCCATCCGTGAACACAGAGATACCAAGTTTGCAGATCCCACGAGGCTTTGTAAGATGTAAGTCGCATCTGAGGTTCTAATTTCTGGGTTGCCTAACGTGGCAGTTAGGTTCTACAGTGTGACAGATGATGTTAGACTTAAAAACCAGATATGAAGTAACTCCTCTAAAACAGAGGATTGGAAAGAGTAGAAGAGAAATAGAGTAAAAAAACCTGTCCAGGCTGTCTTGACAATGATAACTGGTTTAACTGTTTTTAAACTGTGAGATAGTGTGAATGTTGTTGTTAAGATCAGTGAAAGAATAAAGTGCAGAGTCCTGTGGGTGATTCATGTAAATTTTTAAATGGAACTCTATGGTTTGACAAGGGGAATTTTATAGTTTCACTATTAACTTCCTGTCCTGGAAGCACCCTTGAGCGTAGACAATTCCTAGGCATACTGTGATTTTGGCAGAAGCAGCTGTACCCTCTTTGAAACCATTCAGTTCTCTTCTGAATAACAAGCACATTCTGACTGCCCTTCTGCACAAACATTGCCTCTCAGTGTAGCATAAAAGCTACATGCATTTTTACCTTATGTGTATTGTCTAAAGCTCAGGACTTTTCTGTGTTTTGCTCCTGGAATCACTTCAGGCTGCCTAAGAACCCCACTTGTCTTTGCAACAGTTGACATTGAAGTAAGCTGGTTTGGCAGCTTGCTTTTGATGATGTGGTGCAGAAGCAAGGATGAAATGCGATGGTTTAGATGGACTGGTGTCAAATATAATGCCAAGTCTGCTGCAGATTGATGAAACCCTCCGGAAAGCAAGTGGACAGTCTTCTGGAGTGTCCTTTGAAGGGTTACTCTTCCATAGTGCTAGAGGGGTTGCTCCAGACTTGGCCATTGGAGGCACTAAAGCTTGTAAATAATCTAGATGTATGGCGAATCTGATTTCAAGCCTTGCCTCAAGACTGTAAGTACAGCCATGTAAATCCAACCAGTTAGGCTTGAAATTATGGCTACATGACCCCAAGTTTCTGGTGCTACAATTATATTCTCAATATCAGAAAACAAAGATCATTTTCCCATGGTTAATTCTTAGTTGTAACACTGATATTGAGGACAGAATACTTCAGTTGATGGTAATACAGATGAGATTGGGTTGGATTTTGTGAAGTTCATGTTTTATAAAATGGTATTTACAAGGTTTGATTTGAAAGCTAAAGATGATTTGACTAGAGTGAATGTTGCTTAAAATGTTATCTGATGTAAAGTAGCACTTCTAGTATGGAATGTCAGGTGATAACAGTGTAATCATCTTTCAGGTAATCTAGTTTATATTCTTGGATCTGTTACTGATTGTTGTTCACAGAATGGCAGAGGACAAGCCACAATTATTTCACTGTTCCTTTGTTACCCCATTTATAAAATGAAAACAATGATGCTGCTCTAGGTTTTCTGATTGATAATGTTATACCAGAGTGAAATTTTACAAAAATTTATCTTGATACACCAGTTTACACCTCATAAAAATTTGACCTTGACTGACTAAAAATACTCGTGACAAATGGAAGAAATAAAAGTGAAAGTAATTTTCAAATTAATTCTTACCCTGTCTCAGCTAACTTTCTGTAGAAAATAATAGAAAAATTTTATGATTTGTCATTCCAGCTTGGATTATTATGATGATATTCATTTTCCTTTTTTATACAAATAGTTTGAACAGGACTATCATTTTGAGTAATTTTCCAGTGTAAATGAAAGAAAAGGGTCATGGTTCATAGATACATATTAATTTGGTTAACGGAAAGCAATTTACTTTTGCTTAATTAAAGTTAACCACTGCAGTCTTTGTTTTAAATTGATAAAGGGATTACAAAATTATCTTCTCAGGTTTGTATAGCAGTTAGTGTTTGAATAAAAATAACTTTTGCCTGAACTCAAGTTACATTAAAGAATTATAAAGAGAAATGCTCTTCAAAAAATTAAAGTAATCTTTATGTTTCTTCATTAAATGAGTTTCCTTTCAGACCTAAATTATAAGATTTGTGTGATTACTGCAAAACGAAGTTGAAATACATAGGTAGAGCCTGTTACTGAAATTACAAAGTCCATTAATTAAATACACTACTACTTTCAGTGACTATATTAAAAAAATTCTCTATCATAAGAGCCAGACACTCTGACTTAGTGGTGACGTCACCAAATTCAGTGGAAGAAATGTTAATAAGAGCAGAAATGTCCATTTGGAGATATCCCTCTGTATCCATTGACTACTGAATAACATGAGTAAGATATAACAAGCTGAAATGTTTTTCTGATCCTACATCTGGGATGTGTCCTTGAGTACAGGCTAATGGTATTCAGCGACTCTGAAAATAAAACCCTGTTATATATCGCAGAGAAAATACTCAACATATCACACACATATGACGTATAAGTTGAAAGCTGAAGCTTTTTGTAGCTCACTTTTGCTGTGATTTGTTTATTTGGAACATCATAGTTTCATGTAAGAGTCACATGATAATGAGCAGGAGTGCTTAGTTTGAAAGCATAAGGCAAATGAGCAGGGAATGGCTTGAAATTGAGGTGGATGAATAACCACCTAAAAATAGAATTAAGAGGATGCTGAGACTCAAATAGTAAGAATAAAAAGTAAAAAAAAAAAAAGTGCTTGATCAGAAACACATTTTGAAGACAGGAATATGAGAACAGAATGAAAGTGAGACCTTACAAAAGTTGTGCTCAACACAACAGTTGAGTTATACATTTATTTATTTAAATAAAGTTATTTATTTAAAATACAGTTATTTTATATTTATTTATTTTTATATTTATTTAAAATAAATTTATTTATTTAAATACAGTTATTTAAAACCGGTACTAGGCATGTCTTTTAGCTATAAAATGATATAAGGACAGAACATAGGCAAGGATGAGTGAGGCCTCAGTTCAATAAAAATAAAATTTAATATAACTGTAATGTACAGAGGGCTCCCAGAAAAGGATGGTTTGCCGTAAGTTTTCAGCAAGGACAGTTATGCTGAGCAAAGCAGGTATGCCAGAATGGTTTGAGGTGGTGGCTGTATAAGGATACTACCAGCAGAACATGGGGAACCAGCAAAACTGAAATTTGGAAGGACCAGGTAATTCCTACTTTAGTCTTTGGAAAGAAGGGGTACAAGAAATTGCATTTCCAGTAGCCAGATTTTGAAAAATGAAATCTAGAATAATACATAGTAAGAATAGGAAAAAATAATTCTCAAACTTGGGAAAGAAAGAAAAAAAGAAAGAATTATTTATTCTATCACTTATTAATGTGATCTTAAGTGAAAAGAAAAAAAAAGGAAGAAGATGCAGAAGATATGTGAACAGAAAGAAAATGTAATAGGTGTTGTGTGATTTCCCTAATAACATAACTTCTTTGGCAAAACAAGAGCAGTAGCTTTAATTTCTCTCTTCTTCCTTAAAAGATTTGATAAATTGTCACTAATAAAATTTTTACCTACATTGTCAAAGAAAGGGAGCTAATAAAGGTTATGTGAAGTTAAATGGAACTGAAT
Organism: Phaethon aethereus; assembly: GCF_964289735.1. Classification (NCBI taxonomy): domain Eukaryota; kingdom Metazoa; phylum Chordata; class Aves; order Phaethontiformes; family Phaethontidae; genus Phaethon; species Phaethon aethereus. Next base: position 32,287,227 of record NC_138582.1, on the reverse strand, counting down.
AAAAAATAAAACTAGAATGAATTGTGCTGCAATGGTGTCAAGGTGCTGTGGGGGCCAGTGGCTCTCTGGGACTCAGGGGCTGGGAGTGGTAGGGACTCCCCTTAGGGATGCTGAAATGGGGTCCTAGGCTGTCGGCAGGTTGCGGGGAGCCGTGGAGGGGCTGAATATGTACAGTCAGCTCTGGCCATGTCCAGGTCTGGTAGGCTTTGAGAAATTGAAAGTACCTGTCTGGAGGGCAATTATTAGAACTTCTCCAAGGCATAGCTTCAGTATAAAGTTTAAAGAGCTTAATTTGCTTTGGCTTTCAAAATGATGACTACAATTGCAGTTTATAAACACATCATGGATATAAACAGAAGAGAGATCTTACCTGTTTTTGGCATAGACTTTTAATATTCAGAAATATATGTAAGTGGAAAGCAAAATTTTTTCATTGGCAGATTCTGGAGCAGTCTCCAAATACTGCTCTAACAGAAGTACCAAGAGAAGAAATCCAGACAGTATCAAGATGCACTAAATGAACTTCTGAACTAGGTCAGTGATAAAGGAAGTTATAAATCATGTTTGCAACCTGTGAAGGATGAAACAAATGCAGAAGAGGACTGTTTATGGTGTTCTGAGTATATAAATCCCCTAAATTTAGGGAATTATATTAAATAGAGAGGCATTAAACAAAAGGTTTTAAGTGTTTTAACTTCAGGACCTAACTCTGGGAGGGAAGTAGACAGCTTCAGGAGTACAATTCACAAGCCTGGCCTTAGATGTCTTAAGTTTCTTTTGGAGTAAATTGAAACCAGAAGGTTTCTGGTGCTGGAATGACAGTATCATGGTAAGGTTTGGGATACCTATGACAGGCAGTTGGAAATATCAGGGAGAAGAGTAAGTTCAAAATTCTGTAGCCCGAGGGAATTCAGAGCTGCACTTGGTATGTGTCTATCTCTTTCTCATCAGAAGCATGGCAGAAAATGCTGGGAAGTAGAAGGAAACCCTCTAAGCCCTTCTCAACCTGTGAGTTTGAATTGGCAGCTTTTCCATGCCATCAGACGTTTTGCCACCCGTCCATCACTGCTGCATTCTCCAGTGAAACTTGATTTGTTACGGGTGAGTTAGTTTGCATGTTCTTAGGAAATGAAGCTCTTTTGCTGACATGTCTGGTGTGTCTTTTTTATCTCAAGATCTATAAGTAAGAGTTAGGCTCCTCAATAACTAGGATAGTAAATATACCAGCAAAGCTATTGGTCATACATAATAGCATTGCTCAAACCACCCAAGGAGTTCTGTTTAGAATTAGGGTCCTGATTACATCTCAAATGAGATTCCACTACCTGGAAACTTGGCTGGCTGGCTGGCTTTTGGGCACTTGAGAGTTCAGTGCAACTTTGCTGGCTTACTAGAATCCATGCTCAGTTCTTCGGTTTAACCTTAGTCCTTTTACTTAAAGATTCTAAAGGGAATGAGAATAAACATGGGTTTCTATTAAATGAAAATTAATCTGTAAAAACCATACTTGTACTATTTCATATTGGTGAATATGTATTTATACAGACTGCCCATGAGATTAGCTCATCAATGATTGTACAATTTGTAGTTTTGTTTTAATATTGTAGTTTAATTGCTGTGGCAGCTGCTAATTTCCCTGCTAACATCCTGAGTAATGTCTAGATCAAAAAGTGAAAGCTGATTCTGCTGTAGTTAATGGGTCTGTGCTCTGCAACTGCAGAGGTAGAAGAACTCACGTTGTTTTTGACTGTGCACACCCTTCCTTGTAAGCTGCAATAGCTTGCCCTGTTTTCCTCCATCCATTACATTCAATTCCTTCTCTGCTTTTGAATCATACTAGGAATAAAATTACAAACCATTTTCCAAACTATATTGCAGTAGCATATATAAACTTCCTTTCATTTAAGGATCAAGGGAAAAAAAGAGAACTGATTTTGGTTAGATGAAACATGGGGGCTTTTTAGATGTTTATGGGGTTTTTTTCTGCTTGAGAAAATCTTTGAAGCCTTTTCTGAAAGCCATATGCTTATTTGCATTAAGGCTGTCACCACTGAGTAGAAAAAAAAAATCACGCTTACTGTCCAGGTCTTTTGTATGTGCTATTCTTTTTCATATATGCTTAATTATTTTACTGGTGACTTTTACTGTCAGATAGGACAATTATCTATATGCTACTCATCTACACAACCTTTTTTAGGAATTGTATGTATCGTACCTCTTTAAAGGCTAGAGCAAAGTTCTGAAATAGATAATAGACCCATTACACTAACCCAGTCTAAAGAACTAGCTGTGATATGTAAGATTAGAAATATTACTGTTACATCTTTATAACTTTTCTCTGTTTCTATGGGTCAGTCTTATACTCCATCCTTTTTTACTATCTATAACAGTCAGCAAACCAAGTTATTACACTATGCTATGGGTAAATTGGATTTACACCAAAAAAGTCTTTTGCTTCTCCTGTTACTGTTCTAATTTAAAAAGTGTTTCCTCTTTTTGATAGCAGGCTAAATGACTTAATGAGGATGCAGATGAAAGATGATCTCAGATAGAGAAAAATTGCCCACTAACAGTGTCCCAAGATTTTATATTATTTAAGAATTGCTACTAAGTCAGTCCACATAATATTTCATGTTACTAAGAGAGATACATGGAAAATTTTGGAGGTTAAATCCCAGTGAAATGAATGGCAAAACCTTTTAACAATAACCCTAGTTTACTACAGCTCAAAAGTGGGTGGGGGAAAAAAAGTCAGAAAAAGAGGGTCTTTTTACATTTCCATTATCGAAAAAAACCCCAGTTTAAAATGTACCTGCAGGCTTGTTGTATATGTAGTTGCCATAAGCATGCCTTGAAGTTAGGACAAGTAGTTAAATGCAATCTCCCCAAAACTGATAATGCATAAGTATTTTGATTTGTCACTGAGTTTTACCAGTGGAGGAAACTATACCGAGGTTTTTGTGGACCAGTGAGATTGAAAGGACTAACAACGTTTCTTGAGTTGCTTCAGCATTTATGAGTAATTTTTGCACACAAAATCTGCAAATCAGCGTATCGATGAACATCACCATTAATAGTCCAGAAGATGCAGGAACCACCCTGTTGTTAACATTTTTGGGAGATACTGAAGCATGGAAGTGGTGAGTACCAATTATAACAGAGAATATGTTACAGTGAGTCCTAAAATTAGAAATACAGGGAGGAACTCAGGGGAGAACAATAAATGTGGCTGGTTGCAGAGGGAGTTAACTGGAGAAAATTGAATAGAAAGCAGAAATATATTTTAGACATAGTTTTACATCCTGAAACAGGATAAATTGTCATACTTACACTGATGTTGATTTACCAAGTTACCTGAACTCAGAGTGTTCTAGTGTCTGCTGACGTATGTGTTACTCATGCAGTTTCTGGTGTTAACATTTATTGATAATGGTTGTGACATACCGTGCACTCATATTCTGGACTTGTGAAAACAGAAAAAATGTTTGAATAAAAAGAAAATTTTTCAAAAGAGTTACCTTTGCTGTAATTAAGGCAAGCTTTTAAGGAGTTATTGGAAAGAAAGTAATGGTGAGCATGGTAGAATTGGTTCAGAAAAATAATTTTATTATATGGACAAAGAAAGAAGTAGAGGTTTTTGGCTTGACTTTCAAGGAACTTACTGTATCACATACTTTCTGCATAGCCTGGTTTTTCTTAAGCTAAAAATTGTTCATATTCATCTACTACTCTAACCAGAAATTAGGGATAGGGCAATTAAATTCCTGAGGTGATTTTAAGTACCTTTGTACTACATATTCTTGTTTCTTTGGAAACAAGTAACTCAAGTAGCCAGCTTGATGGTATTGTATCTGTTCCTTTTGAGCAGTACTGATCTAATTCAGGATCATTACCGCAAATAAATATGCCCAACAAGAATTGCTGGAGAAAATTTTTTCCCGCCTGTGTTCCAAGAACAAAAGGTAATATTTCTTCAGTAGTTTGTTAACTACTTAGAGTTACAACATAAAAATATAAAGAAAAAGGTATGTCTATCCCAAAACTCTGTCTCAGGCAGTTCTGATACGAGGTGTGATTTAAGGGAGCACATGGATCTGTGGTTCCTTCTCTTTTAGCTCCAGCATTCACGTTTTTTGTATTAGGGCTGATAGTGGGCACATCCCTTCCCAGCTTTTTACTTTTTCCTTATGGACTGTTTTTCATTAATTTCTCTATTTTGTTTTTGAAACTGATGAGGCTCTCTGGGCCCTCAGACTTCACTATGTATTGTGGCAACAAGGTGGAGAAATTTAATACCCTCTGTGCAGCCCCCTCACCCTCAAACCTATATTACTTTCTTGGTTTTAAACTGATCTCATACTAGTTTCCTTGATTGTCTCTCATTTTGGTATTGGTAAAGGATGTTTGGAACAGTGGTTGCCTCCAGCAACTCCAAGCCAGAGGAGCAGTGGTCCTGACGACCAGGGTCCTGAAGACCTGAGGTTTTTGCCCAGGCTGAGGGATGCAGATGCTCCTTTCCCATTTGCAGGTTCAATTAGTAGTGAGCTGAGCATCTACCTCACAGCCATACACACATGCACAGGGGACACTGGCATGGCCACTCACACAGACTGCCATAGACAAGGCGCTGCCTGCAACAGTCCTATATATAGGACCAACATAAAACATAAGCACAGCCAGCCAAATTCCCATCCTCCAATTTGGCTGGTAGAGATAGAAGGTCACTAGTACAGACACATACACACAACACTCTTCTAGATTCCCAAACACATGAACATTTTTGGGATCCCCTTAACACCAGTGCGGGCCCTCCATCTGCCCAGTACCCCTGCCTGTATCCCCAGGCCTCCTTACCTGCCCTGTGACTCTCCTATTCACCAGCTGGTCCAGCTTGGTACTGGCTAGAAAACACACAGTGCACACACACTCATCCCACAGGCACCTGACACTCGCAGGTCCCCCCAAATACCCTCTGCCCACTTGATGCCCTTCCCTGGACACAGGACCTCCTCCTTGCTGCCTAGTCCAGTTTGAGGTTTGCTAGCAAAGGACACATTCGCTTTCCCCCCAGCCCTCCCGAATTTGGGGAAGATGCAGACACTCAACCCCACAGCAGACTGTACCAGGCCCATGGGTTGTGACCTGTGGTCCCACTCCAGCTGCTGGCACAGCACTGAGCCCCTCACTTCCCTCAAGCCAGTCCTTCCTAGTAGCTCTTTTTTGGGACACATACTGTTCCCACTCCAGTGGCTGGGGCCAAGACCCCCACCTGCTCCAGTAGCTGGCACTGGTGTAAGTCAGACCTGCTTATACCTCTGGTCATGCTCCACCAGCTGGCATCTAGTCCACTCCAGCAGTAGCTGGCACTTAATCCTTGCAGCACACATACACATGGGATAGAGTGAGATTACTCAGAGATATATTTTAGAAAGGATTTAATAAGAAGGCAGGACAGATGGAGGTGGTCAGGCACAGGACTCAATGAGACAAAGATACTGACAGGCCACATTTTACAGGTGACTGTCCCCTTTTATACTCTTTTCTTGGTTCCCCACTTTGTTCCTCCCAGTTTCCTTCCCCGACATGTTCCCTCATCATTTTGCATAGTTCCACCACCACCCCTCCAACAACCCGCAGGTTTACATCCTTATCAGTTGCAAAGCCCTGGTTTGCCTGCAGTTTCTTGATAACCCATCAAAATTAGTGTGACTGACAAAGTTTGTTACTTGTCTTTGTCTCCGTCTCCATTAATTTGGCTGTCATGTTTGTGTCTTTGTGTTTTGTCTCTTTTCCTCAGCATCCCATCTGACAACGTCCTTGATTGGATAATTTTACTAAAATAAACATTCCCACATTTCACATACCCTTATTAATTAGTGTGACTGACCAGGTATGGTTCTTACTACTGCCTCCCTTATGGTTTGTCAGCCTGGTTTCTGTCTTTGGATGTCCTTGTTTCTGGCTTCCTCCTTTTCTTATTATCCCCTTTTGCATTGAACAGGCCCTTGATCAGATACCCTTGAAAGAGAACTTTCTCCTTCCACATACCCTTACAAGTATGACAGGATTTGGAGAACAATTATTTCTTGTTCCATTTATTCATTATCTTCCTGATTTTGTAAACCTCGATCACAGGCCCTCTCTGCATCCTCTTCTCAAATTACCAAACAGAATTTTGATCTCTACTTGAAAAGCAGCTGCCCTATCCCTTTGCTCATTTTTTTGCTTTTCTCTGTAACTTTTCTCCCAAATTGATAACTTAGGAGTGGAAAATCTAAACCTACATAATTTTTGGTCACTCTTTTTCTCTTTTCACTTTCCATCAGGGATGGGAGGAGAAGGAAGGAGAAGCAAGCATACTATAGTTACTACCCCAATAGGTTTGTCCATAGGGTTTCACAAGAGTTTCCTGTGTCTTCTGTTTTCTTGCAGAAACATGAAGTGTAAATTTGACCAAGGCAATGCTCCCAGTTTTATTGCAGCTTAACCAAAATGGATTTCTGCAACCTTCTCCTAGCTGTCTTCCCAAATTTCTTGCTGCTTCTTCATTAGTCTTCCTTAGTACTGCTGTTTCCTTGCTGTACCTGCAGAGCTGTAAAACCTGTACCACTGCCTCTTTTTACCTGTGCTCCTTACACTCTTCCTCTCCTTGACTGCGCTCCTTGATAGCCCAAGTTAAGAGACCCAGCAAAGTTTTCTGGGTGAAGGCCAAAACTCTCTGGGGCTCTCCTCACTTTTAACACTGGGAAGCTAAATTTTTCCTGGACAGGAGGTACTCAGTGCAAGCACAAAAGCCACACAATATGTTAAGTGTAGATTGAAAAAAATTTAATTTTCTGTAGTATTCTTGAAAATGCTGATATGAAACATCACGTGCCCTATACCTCCTCTCAGTAATCTAACCTTAGCAAATCACTGATAACAAAATATTTCACTCAAAGAAACGATTTATAACTACAGTAGAATTAAGATTTAGCAGGGACAACAAACAGAAAAGGGAGTTAATTTCATACAGATTCTGGTAGGATTAAGAATAGAAAAGCATTTCTATTTTGTACCACTGCAAGTGGATGATTTATGGGGCAGATTTTTGTAAGACTGTATACATACAAAACATAAAGGTTGCCAGTAGAACAAACAGACCTTTAAGTTGAAATATGTCAGTTGTGCCTCTCTAAAGAAACAAAAATGAACTAAAATATGCCATGTCCCAGTTCACAAGAGGAGCTCAAACAAACAGGATGTTTTCTCACTCCTGTAAACAAATCTGTTCAGCTGATACTTGATTTTATGAAAAGGTATATGCTATGAGTGCCTGGGATTTGGTCACAGAAGCTGGACAGGAATATATAGAAAAGAAAAATACCTACATGCTACCTGGGAATCAGATTAAAACCCTAATATATGTGAAAAAAATCAGAAAGTATGGAAATTTAGAATAGTTGTAAAAGAAACAAGAATGGCCCACTGAAGAAAATGTGTGCACAGAAGAGAATTACTTATATTCATTAGTGCTAGGAATTCAAACAGTCCTGAAATCGTGATTGAAGTGGGTTAAAGAAAAAGACATGTTTTTGGAATTGCTCCATGTACATCAGATTACTTGCTGCTATAAATATTTTGGAAAAGATTTAAGAATGCATACAAAAAGATGTATTTTCTGAAGTCAAATGGTGCTTATGACTGTAAAGGTAATACTACCAGTAACCAGTACAAGTCAAAGAGCAGCCTTGTTGGGTATTAAGATGTCTTTATCAGTCCGGTGATTGAGAAGTTGCCTCCATGTCTTTCAGAAAAACTGGCACAATATTGCTAAGACATATACAAACTGTCAATTTGAAAAACATGTTTCCAAAGACCAGAAACACAGGTAAGACTGATTATATTGAATATGATCTTTTTTAAAACATGATCTCAAACTACAAGATAAAAAACCTGAGAAAGATGGTTCATTAGATTGTTATGGAGAAAGTCGTACTTGAATGGATAAGCAAGAATGGAAGGGATCTTTGTATTATGCAATAGAAATACATTATAAATGTCACTGCTCAAGTAACACAAGTTCTTTATTAAAGACATCTCTGAATAACTAATAGACTTAGAAAAAATCCATCAGAGTAGGATGGACTGTGTCACTACATGAACCCATTAGATTTGTATGGCATTTTCTTCTGCATGGTGTAAATTGCTACCAACTTATTTACAATTATTATAAAATAAATACAAATAAATAAAATGGTGTATTCTTTTTTTGGAAAAAGAAATCAAAATACTATATATACATATATACACACATATATATATATGAAAATGTATATAAGTGTACAAAAGGAATACACTTGCAGAATAAAGTCTCTTACCCAGGGATTTTTCAAAAGTGGCACCAAAAAGGAAGACTTAGATTTAACACCAATATAACTTTTTTTGACTATAAGATATATTAAGAAAAGGAATACTCTAACTAGGGCATTGGTGATGGTTTATCATTTGATGTTTTTCAGGATTTTTTCCATGAACAAAATATGAAGAAGTAGCCCTATACAAACCAGGAGGAACACCTACAGGACCAATATCCTTGAGTATCTAATTACAGTGTTTGCTGACACCAAAGTTATGATGATGCCCTCCAAATCTTAAGAATTCAACAGCTACAGAAAAGCATGGCATCGTCAATTATTTGGGCAACTTCTAAAGAGAAATATAGTCCTCTGATGAAAATGTAGATGTCATAAGCACACTAGGATGACTATAATTAGTATTACATTAAAAATTTCTAAGGTATTTTAAGACTTCGCTTTTGAACCCCCTCCATGGAGATTATTAATTAACATAGCTTATTCTCAAATTACATTTCTAATTCTCAAGGCTAAGAAAATAAAGGTATAGTTTTACAAATGAATAATTTTATTTCTAAACTTATAAGCAATTAATTTTGAAACATTTATGTAGTTATCAACAGTGCTTATTAAATTCTAGCAATATAAGTTTCATTTTCATCGTTTGATGAATGTTCACTGTTTAAGTTTTGTAATTATTTAGCTGTAATTCTCTCTCAAATACATTAAAAAATATACAAGTAAGAAGAATATGAAAGGATTAGTTGGTTTTGTTTTTATTTTTCAAAATACTTTGGCTACAGTTCACAAAATGTCAGTAAGTAATTGGTTAAAACTAGATTTTCCTCCTTCTGTCAGAGGTTATAAACTGGAAAACTTTTCATGGGCAGATAAATGATTGGTCTTAAAGGTAATTTTACCTGCATAGTGACTTTAAGGTTATTAATCTAATGTTATATTTAAAATTAACATATTTAAAATAGTTATGCAGTTTTAGCTTAGCTAACTTCTCATCAAATGAAAAAAGGGTAAAGCTAAGGGCAGTGTAAGAATGTGTGACACAGTCTATTGACTTTAAAACTATAGATATCTATTTTGAAATATATAAATGTTTATAAATTAAACATTTGAGAATTATTCTGGAAGCAATAACAGTTTTAGGGTTGTTACCAGTTCAATTAGGGATTACCAAGTAGAAGTAAACTAATTTTTGTAACTTTGTTATAAAGATTTTCAACACAGTTTTAGACATATTACAAAATAATATTTTCCTTCTTATTAAAAAAATTGTAAGCTTGGAAAAATACTGCATTGTTCTGGAATAAAATAAAATAAAATAAAATAATAAAATAATAAAATTGCTAGTGACTTTCAAAATATTTTTATAAAGTTCACAAAATGGAAGATAAATTGTAATATGATATATTAATTGATGGAATTAACAGCTGCTATGTGAACTGTATACTTAATACTTTGTAAAAATTGCAAGCCTCTGCGCTGTAAACACTAAGAAACCCAAGCTGTAATAGACAAAACCCCCGTATCTTACACGGTTTAGACAATATAATTAGTAAAAACACTTTTGTGACTGAAACATGAGAGAGTATGATTCAAAAAGTGTAGTACTTTAGAGAATAATCTATGATTTATTCCAAAGATATCTTTTACATAATGGTTATATGCCAGTTGGTAGGAGTTTAAATGAAGAATGTAACCGTATTTCATTGTTACAATTTTAAAGAGATTATTGTAAATTTAAATATTAGGCATATAATACAGAAAATTTAAAGGCTCATAACTTGGTTAGATTTACTTGAGTTGATGAATAGAGAAATAATTAAACCCATTATTCAAAGTATGGAGGAGTTGTAGTTCTTAAAAGAAAAAAAACCTAAAAGGAAAAATATACTAAAAAAAATGCAGCCCCCCAGAACGCTAGAATAAGAAAACTCTATCTATTCATATGGAAATGAGGGAATCTGTTTCCCTAATCATATTCTTCTAAACATCTGACTATGGCTACCACTGCCCAATAATACCAACCTGGAACATAATCACCTTTTTAGCCAGAACATTTTTTTACTGTCTAGTTAACATTTCCTTGCATTTCACCTTAACTTGTAACTTAACATAAGATTGTGTTCTATCATCTCCATTACCTGTAATATTCAGAGGTATTTTAAAAAGTTATTTCATTTTTATACATTTTTAATGGCTCAACAGAAAACATAGAATTGGTGCAAATAGAGATACACAAAATGAACAAGGAACTAGCTAAATTTGTGAGAGATATATATAAATGATCAAATGAGAAAAGGATGCAATAAGAAAATTTTCACAGTTTCATTTCAGAAGATCATTTTATCCAGAATTTTACAGTCGTATAATTAAAAGAACAGTAAATTATTGCAATCAAGATGATGAATATTTTTTCCTGATCACTACTTATGTGTAGTTGAACAAGAGAAAGAATTGATGCACTATAACATAGATGAAATTGTGTCTGATTTTAAGTTATTTATTTTGTTGAATAAGTTTCAACATCAAAGTAAATTTTTTTTTCCCTCTGGAGGATGTTTATATGGTAAACATAATGTTACTCTAACCTCTAGGAGGGTGCAACCATAAGATGAATAGAAACAGACACAAATTAATAGACCAGAAATTCTGACTGGATATAAAGGTTTTTTTATAGGCACATCCACAGCTTCTCCAGGCAACTTGTTACAGTGTTTCACCACCTTCATTATGAAAAATTTCTTACTTATGTCCCATCTAAACCTACTCTTTTCCAATTTAAAAAAAATGCCCCTTGTCCTACCACTAAAGGTCATGGTAAAAAGTATCTCTTCATCTTTCTTATAAGCCCCCTTTAAGTATTGACGGGCCACAATAAGGTTTCCCCAAAGCATTCTCTTCTCCAGGCTTAACAACCCCAATTTGCTCAGCCTGTCTTCACAGAAGAGGTTTTCCAGCCCTCTGACTATTTTCATGGCCCTCTTCTGGACTCACTCCAACTCCATGTCCTTCCTGTGCTGAGGGCTCCAGAGCTGGACGCAGGACTCCAGGTGGGGTCTCACCAGAGCAGAGTAGAGGGACAGAATCCTCTCCCTCTTGACCTGCTGGCCACGCTGCTTTGGATGCAGCCCAGGATACGCTTGGCTTTCTGGGCTGCAAGCGCTTATTGCTGGCTCAGGCCCAGCTTTTCTTCGTCCAATACCCCCAAGTCCTTCTCGGCAGGGCTGTTCTCAATCCCTTCATCCCCCAGCCTGTATTGATACTGGGGATTGCCCTGTCCCAGGTGCAGGACCCTGCATTTGGCCTTGTTGAACTTCATGAAGTTTGCATGGGTCTACTCCTCATGTCTGTCAAGGTCCCCCTGGATGGCATCCCTTCCCTCAGGCATGTCGCTGCACCACTCAGCTTGGTGTCATCCAGAGATTTGCTGAGGGTGCACTCAGTTCCACTGGAGATGTCATTAATAAAGAACAGTACCCATTCCAATATCAACCCCTGAGGAATACAATATAATCAATTATTTCTGTCAAAGCAGAAGCTGGCACTCCATGGAATCATTACATAGGCAAATGGTAACCAAGAAATGAACAAATAAAATAAATTTCCTTTTTCTTCTACTTCCAAGTTATTTCCAGAAAGAATTATCTGACTCAGTTGAGTTTAAAGTCAGTGGCAACATTCTGACTAAGGAAATACAGGATCATGCTGTTACCTTGCATACACCTGTGAAAACAGCTATGTCCATATTTCCTTTGTTTTTTAAGTATCTACATGTGCTTTAAATTTAAAACTTTATATGGATTCTCAGGTCTAGGCAAAATGCAGCTATATAAAGATTCTAATGGCAGTCCTAAAAAGACTTATGTTTTTACAAAATAAATGTTTCAATCTGTGATACCCATTAAATGTCTTTTGTTCATGTCCCAGCCAAGCTCTAATTGTGTGTGAACTAAGCTGTTGAATGTATAAAAGCTGTCTTCAACTTGAGTAGGAGCTGCCAGTCTTGGAGAACAAACGATAAACCATCCTTTCTGTCTATTGGACTTTTCCAACAGCTGTTGTATTTCTGTTATATGTTATGCCAGGCAAATGATGTCTCTTGTTCCCTGGCTTGGGGAGCTTTTATCATGGTTTAATGCTAGCTAACAAAATGGGCACAGCCATTCTTTAAACAGGGGAAGAAAAAAAGAAGTGTTTAATTCCATGGATGCCAGTACATCGAGACATCAGAAGGCTGAGAGTGCAGCTCCTAGTTTTCCTGTAAAATTCTTCAGCTATTTTACCTACCTTTGGATCACACATAACAATAATTTCAGAATTTAAGAGAATCTTCTGAGTGAAGTTAGTAATAGAATTTGGATTTAAGATCTGATTTTTCCTCCACCTTGAGATATATTCGTGTTCTGCATTTTGGTAGAGAATATATGAATCTTTCACAAATTTTCTTCTCTTCATTTACACCACTGGAAGCAAGGAATCATATTGAACTGTGGGTCACAACCAGTGGTAGATTTAAGACATAAATCATACAAGACCTAAATGATCTTTCATTGCAGTCAGAACTGTCACTGCCTTCAGCAGAAGTAGGAAAGACTCTTCATGTCCACTCCTGCAATGGCATTAAGCAAAATGTTGAAACACATGCTGGAAAGTTGAGGGAAATAACTTTAAAAAGAAAGATTACTAACCCATGTACACTTTTACAGAAATAACTGGTCACAAGGAGACTCAATTCCCCTGTGGGTAAATAACATCAGTAAAGAACAATAGGACAACATACTAGGAGGAAAGAAGCACTACACAATGTTGTCCTGTTACTTTTACTGGAGCAGACTGTGTTGACACTTTTATTTAGGAGGAAACACTGATAAAAGTGAGGCGCTTTTCTGAGTGGATACAAGAGTGCTGAGGCTTTCCATCCCTTTTTCTCCTTTCCAGTAGTAAACAGGAAAAAGGCAAGGTTATTTTTTCTTGCATAGTGTTGATTTTCATCAATGCATCACCACCATCTGATGGAAATATCACCTGTCAATGAAGTTAACATGTGGCAGATAGACGTCATAATTTAATTTAAGTTGTGAGATCTATAATTAAAATTCACTAATGTTAAATCTACATTATAAAATATATATTTACAGATATAAATGGATCAATGTAAAAAATAGGCTTATAAAACTGCAAGAATAATTTGTGGATATTACCACATGAAAAATTATGTTAAGCAGGAAGTATTTCCTGGGCGAACTCAAAAGGGACAAGCAGCAAATGACTTTAATTTTATTTGTAAGTACAATAAAGATGCTGAGAAAATAATAAAAAATGTGCAGTTTTTAATATGAGTTATAGGAAGGAACAGCTGGTACTATGGGAAATAACAGCGGCCTCCCTTGATACAATCATTTTCCATCAGAACACAGCAGGTGTATTTATTTTCTTCTCAGAAGTCTGTATGTATGCTATTGAGAAGTATTCCCTACAGAAAAAAAAACACAAACCACTTTTATTTGATATGAAGTATATGAAAAGATTGCATGTTAAAAAATGTAAGAAAACAGCTCCTGCCTGTTCCTTAGGCAGGATAATCCCATAAATTATCTTAAGTTAAATGAGAGTGACACAACTGCTATGAAATGACAGAAGGATCATACTAGGTAATGCAAACAAGAAGAATTAATAAGTTCTCATGAGATCCTATTAGACTGGTAAATGAAACACCTGTTATTCAGGCAAAAAAGGGTTTTGGGATATTCCTGGAATAAGAGCTGAGTATGTATATTAATGATGGAGATATCCTTGAACCTAACAGAAGATTGTAAGGGAAAGGCACTGCAGTGATAGTGATAGTACCAGGTGAAGAAATTGATTACACAAAACACTTGATACAGAAATTAAAGTTGACTATATGCAGCCCTCAGTGACCAACACAAGACATGACATGCACTTTTCTTTGAAGGAATTCAAGCCTCCTATAAAAAAAAAAATATGTTATATGTTAATGACATATTTGGGATGCACAGTTGTAAGTATCACAAAGCTAGAAATATGAATCTGAGAGTTTCAGTAGCTATCGTAAATCCACCACATGCACAGCTGCTGTTTTATAACATACTTATCTGTAAAGATTGATCTAGTTTCTAGTATCCAATCCTCTATATTAAACTTCTTTATTAAATGAGGTTAATCTTGTAACAGGCGTGAACAGTATGACAGCTTTGAAATACTGTGAGAATTCTCATAAAAGATGCAAAAGATTTACTTTCTGGTAATCCAAAAGAAGTCAAATAAGTGGCCTTTCTATTGCTAGTATAGAATTTGAGGCAAAAGATTTGAGTTCAGGGATTTCAGACTGCTTTCAAATTTGACAACTTCATAGTCTCCCACATTTTTGTGAAGACTGATCAGGGGAGCATAGACTCTTTCCACTTATGAGCTGGTCTGGAACCATGACAGTAGAATTGTGTTCATGTTTTGTCACTGTTACATGGTTTTCAAAAAATCCAGTATTTCCTTACCTACAACTAACCTTTGGCTATCTCTTACTGTGACATAAGCAACAGTGAATTTAAGTTAACAACACCTGAGTTTCAAAAGATATTTGTTAAAGACAAGTAAATTGGCAATGAGGAATCCTGTCACTTTTTAAATGACTCCCTCACATACTAAACTGCTTCTCTATATAGAGAAAAAGTGATACAAACCCAAACATTTTGACAGTAACTTGCCTGTTACAGAGTCATAAGGAAGGAAAAGAAGTTATTAAACCCTGCCCCCCCCAGCATCTGTTAAAATATAGGATCGTATTCTGCTTATTCTCCAATTATATATGCTGATAATATAATTCAGGCCAACAAAGTGGTAAAAAAAGCATTAGAAACCCTTCCTCCTTCCCCAAACAAATATTATCAATTACTATATATATATTTTTAATGCACACAAATGCATACACATACACATCACTTCAAATATGCTTGCTCTCTTCTTTATGTCACAGGCCATCTTCCAGATTGTGCTGCAGACCAGCCACCTACTTATTTTTAAATGTTTTCTGCAAAGACACAAGGAACCAGAGGATATTCATACTTGGCGTAGTATCTAATTTTTTCTCTTCTCTTGCTTTTGGTCTGTTCCTATTTTCAAGCAGTACTTCCATCCTAGTGGAAGTTCAGGGAACACTTCTGTGTCCCATGTTTACAAATCTTTTCCAAAGATTCTTACTTATACCCAATAAAATAATGAGAATTTTTGCAAGCAGTCTGCTTTTGTGCTGCATTATTAGAATATATTGCGGTACATTACTAGAATAAACAAAATATTCACATATTGTCATCATAGTTTTAGTCACTTTGTAAAGGAAACACTGAAAGCTTTAAGAGAATCTCTGTATTTTCTACACATAGGCAAGAGATTGAATGTATTTTCACATTGTGCACAGAAATATAGATCTGGATAGAATGTCTTGGTTTAGTTAGAACAGTCCGTTATTGTTTTCTTAACATATTTGAAATGCGAGAAAAGATTTTTCCTTGTCACTTGCATGTTTTAATTTGAGTGGGGTCATCATGCCATAAACATTCCACAAAGGAATTGCAGTGAAAATAGTACTCTGCTTTCTTTGCTTCTTAATACTGTTTAAAGTGGGTTTCATGCCTTACTGCTTTTATTAACACTGAGTGTCATTACGCTATACTTCATCTTTTGTCTAAGCAGTTTGACGTTGGAGACAAAGCTATATTCTCAGTTAGATTTTTCTGGCTTTCAGTCTTACAGAGATGATCAAAACTGTATGTTTATCTCTGTCTTCTTAACAACCCATGAAATCTGGTTGCATTAAAACTCTGGCTACTTGCTGAATTTTGGTAGTTTAGCAGTTTACCATACGGCAAGTGACTGCAGTGATTGTCAGAGTGTACCTGCTGAGTTTGGGCAAATGTAAGAGCAACAGCACTTCTGCTAACTTTCCTGATTGCCAGAAGTCTGGACATGACAGTATACAACAGGGCAATTAACAGAGCTGAATTAAAGTACAGTAACTTCTTAAACTCCAGTAATTTAATTATAAATTTTAGCTGCTGTTCTAAATCCAGGAGAGGCTTAGTGACTACTCATGGTGGTGTTGGGTTGATGGTTGGACTTGATGATCTTAAAGGTCTTTTCCAACCTTAACGATTCTGTGATTCTGTGTGATTCTTTGAGTCTGACTCTCAAGGAGAGAAAAAAAAACCACCACCATAACTCTAAAGACACAAGCAACATGACAAGCTTTCTTTTTCTTTCTCTTTAGCTTGTAAATTAGAATAACTTTGATGCTTCTACCTACAAATAGGCAAATCTAATGGAACAGATCTAATTTACTTTGGGTCATTTGATTAAAAATACCACCTTGATCTGGAAAGGATTTTTTGGGCTAACCCAGCCATCCTGTAGTATTCATTTGAACTAAATAAAGAATAAATTTCTAGATCTTTAATATTTTTCTTTATATAAAAGATTCTGTAGCTAATAAAATTTTATAAGAAAAATCAGTATTTGTTATCCAAAGTAGATTAAGAGTTTCTTCACTTATATAAATATATTTCTGTACGTAAAAGCAACAAAGAGCAATAAAGAATAAGAAATCAAAGCTACATATATATATGGGAAAAATAAGTCAATAATTTATGAAAAATCCCCAAACTTATCTGGGAGACTGCCAACCTACCATAAATTTACTTACTAAGCTTAAAGGTGACCAAATATTTATCTGTCCACCTAACTGGTAAATTGATGTTACCCGGATAACTGTGTCAGTTTTATTTTGATTGCCTAGAAAAGTTTAAAAAGTGTAGTAAAAACTGTAAACACATTACAGTGACCTGTGTTTTCTATAGCTTCTGTTTCTAACAGCAGACATTTTCATGCCTTGGGGTATTTCTATTCAATAACGACTGTAGATGTATATCCATGCTGACCTTCTTTCATGTCAAAATTAATTCAGGAGACAAATGGTGTGAAAATGAGCATCAGAGTCATCTTAATACTTAAACATATGACTCAATTTTTTTTTTTTTTTGTTTTCCTGACACAAAAGTAATTCCTCCAAAGTAACACATATTTATATTTCCAGACTATTTAGTGTTGCTGGTGTAGTTTTATATAGTATACTTAGATCTTATAGCAGAAGAAAGATGTAAATTCTGGACTTCATAATAAAGGGAAGCAACGATGTAAGAGCATGAAAACAACATTGGATTCACATGGTATCCTAACACCACAATCCTCATTAAAAAAAAACCCAGTTACTTATTAAAATTAGAATTCAAGATTTATAGCTGGGATCTATGTTTGGATAGACATATAAAAATAATAAAATTAACAATATTACTTAGAAAAAAAAATGTGGTGTACTATACCTTCTTACATGACAGCTTTCAACTTTGCATAGTAGGTCTTGGTTTCAGAAGCTTACTCTAGGCAAGGGTAGAAGGGCAGTGTAAGCACTCAATTAATTTGCCTAAATAAAGACACCTAATTCTATTTCTTATGTGCTAGAGCACCCTGCCTGGCCCCTAGCTGCTATGCTGTTCTAAGTAGGGAAAGGTCTTTTGTAGGTTCTAGATTGCATCTGCTGGCCCTGTGCAGAGTTTCAGGTACCACAGAGTATCTCAAGTAGCACTAGGTGCTTATGCTTAGGCAACTGAAGTAAGCCTGTATCATAGAAATCAGACTGATTGCAGCTAGTGTGAGAAGTTGTTAATTCTTGCATAAAGTAGTGTAATTGAGCAGATATATTTTCTTAATTTACATCAATTTGACTTAAACTACTTTTCATTTGTAGCTTCATGTGGATGGAAGGGGACATGATAAAAGTAGGTAGCAAATCAACTCTGTTAAATCCAATTTGCAGCTACATTTGTCTAAAAAAACCCAAAACAGTAATATGTAACGGAGTGATGTAAGGAGCCCTTTAGCAGAAATTGCATGATTTAAATGATGCTTTGTATTTTGGAAACTTATGTTTTAGAACTTTCATGATCTTATATTATGGAACCCATTGCTACTACTATGATCCTGATTTATAGGAGGTTTTCTTCATGTGCTTATGAAGAAAGTACAACATTGTAGAAGTTCAATTAGCAAAACAACTCCTAAGAAAACCTGTCAAATAAATGTGCTTATATTTTTCAATTATTTAATACAGAAAGATATTGATAAAAAGAAAACTGATGTAGATAGGATCTCTTCTCTCATTAAAGGAAGGGGTACATAAGAGGATATGATATTTGAAAGAAATGAGAATTAGAGTGTGTGCCAGCTTCTGGGATCTGGCAAGGGGATTTACAACCTTTCATCTGCAAATCAACACTTCACATTCAATTACTGGGCAAAAGTGTGCCTTTTCTTAAAGTTATAACAAGCTATTAATTATTAATTATATAATTCTGATGCCCTTATAATACAGTTATAAAAGTAATGCATAATTTACCATTTATATTATAGAATTATAGCATGAATGTATACTAAGAACAATAGTAAGGAATGGGTTTGGCTGTCTCTGACACTGGACTTATTCCATTAATGTAGGATAACTAAGGTCAGCATGGGGTTTAAAAGAGAGTGTAGAGTAGCAATCTGGTCTCTGCATAATCAACTAATGCTAAGTAAAGTATATATACTAACTAAATATCAAATTTATGATGAGTCCTGTCTCAACCTGTCCAACACCACCACCTGAAGCGCTACCTTATATTTCCGTGATGGTGGTCGTACCTCATCTTCAATGTGCTACATCTACAATGAATGACGCTTGCTAACAGAGTGGCATGAACTGGAGGTGGGTCTTCACATGATTTCTAACTGTCTTCTCATTGACTTCAGTAGTTTGTTTTCCTTTTGCTCTGTCTCCATCTTTTTAAACTCTGTGGCCACTAAAACATGCTCAGAAAATAAGAAATGTTAAAAATTGGTAGGTTTTTTTTCACCTTTTCACTTCAAAATATGTTATTGACTAGTGTGTTAATAGTGAGATTATAATATGGGGAAAACATCCTAATAAAACCTGGGTTTCTTTATTTATACATAACTTGATTTCAATAGAGGGTAAGGATTAGCTGTGAAATAATGTAGGTGCCCGGTAGCAGCTTTTGTTATTATCTTGGGACTTTTGAGATCATCTGACCACTGTTGTGTCCTAGACAGAGGGGATAACCTCGTCTTGAACCATGAAGAGAAGAATTTTCTATCCTCAGTAGGAAGATTAGATGGGGAGGAAAAAATCAAATTTTGCTTAAGGTCATCCTTTCTAAAAAAAAAAAGTTAGTATCAAGGGAACATTTTATAACAGATTGGCTTTGATATTTGCTTGTTTTCTATCTCTTTTCCCATTTACAATGACAGACTAAACCCACTGCAGTGTGTGCTAACCTGCTCACTGTGACACTGTAATCAATTAATCCCCTTAGCCTTCCTGCCCACTTTCCCACTGGTTAATTGGTAAGCATACTGTAGGTCAAAAAGTATGGACTGCAAGCTTGTTCAGTAGTCCATTCACAATTTTAGACTGTTTGTAAAAAATAAGCCCCCTGTAAAACATCAAAGACTCCATACATAATACCTTCATTAAGAGAAAATATTTGAATATATAGATGTGCTGGATTCCAGCTAGCAGAAGCCTTGCAGAGTATTAAAGTATAGGCACACAAACAGTGTGCTGGGCAATAAATAGTTGCATAATATCCCTTTCATAAATATTTGATCAGGGAAGTGGGACCAAAATTTTTCACAGTTCTATATTGTTTCCACTCATTGGTGTATGTATATACACACATATTTAAAAGTTAATGGGTTTGTAGACCCTCCATCAGCTCTAAAGGTTTGACTTGAAGCTGTATTGACAACAAATGGAAACTGATTGCTAACATAATCTGGGTCAGGATGGTTCAAGTATTCCTTTATACATGGCAGGGGTTTAAATAATGCCATTTGCTGTTTCAGACCTGCTCTCCAGATCTGCAAAATGTTTTGAAATGCATTATTCCATAGAATTATAGGAGAATCTAAAAATGTTCTTTGTATTGAAATACAAAAATACACTGCTTTTGACTATGCTTGTAGTGAAACTTGAAAGACTTTTCTTTTTTTTTTCACCCAAAGAATGAATTACTTTGTGGTCAAGGTGAAGCTGGAATATCCTATCACATGCTTATATTCAGAGATGTAAAGGTCAGAGGGAGAATTATGACAACCTAATCCCTCTTTCTAAGAGTACAGCAGCAAGGTAAATAAGACCTAGAAGTGTGAGGTTAAATTTCAATCTGGATTTTCACTGAGAGTGTTTACCTGGGTCACCGAGATGTAAAGGACTACGTAAGCACTGACTACGTTGTCAGGGGAGTCAAAGTTGCCTTTTAGTCTGTTGGTGGCTATGGATAATTGGTATGTCTTAATCCTCTACCTAATAAACAATGCAGACTTGGCAAAATATTCAGAAGAATTTTTTGAAATCTAAACTTACATCAAAAAAATTGACAGGTATTTTGACAAAAAGTTCTTTGATTGTTTTGGGTATATCTTTTGGCATGGTATCCAGCATGTTCTTCCTTTCCCATAGTTATGTTTTATGAAGAAGAAAGTGTACTTATTTCAAGTTTGAATTTTTAATAAATTTTATCTCCCTTTGATAACTTACTCCACGCTCTTTTCCAGAGTCCTCTGATCCCAAGGACAAATCAGACCTAATAAATCCAAAAAGCTTTCCTGCTTGGAGCTTCTACTATCATTTTGTTGGGAAGCACAAGTAAGGAAGCCATAATTATAAGGCTTATAATTAAATTAATATAATTATATTAATTATAACCTTATAATAATAAGGACACCTTCAGGTGTCAGAAATTCCACAAAGATATCGATTTGCTTAAACTATAAAAATAATACCAAGAGCTAACCAAGCTTAGTATTTTCCATTCTTCATCTTAGTGAATGCTATGATGTCAGCAGACCTACCTTTGTTTTGTAATGTCATGGTCCTTTGGAATGACAAGTTGCTGATACTGTAATTAAAACTTTGCAGAAGAGGGATTGCAATGAAGGTCAAAATTCTAGAAACAGCTTGGACTTACTTTTTTGAGAAACTACCTTCTGACAGCCCTCTTTCAGTTACATGCAACATGCTGTCATTCTGTTATGTCCAATATTAGTCCATCTAGGCCAATATGTGTTCAATCAATGTTAACCTGAAGTTTCAGCTCACTTAATTTTAAAGTTCTCAAGCTACTTCAGTCAGTAACAGCAGCATGGTTCAAGGAGATTTGACTGATGTTTTAAAACACTGAATTGTTCAGGTTTGCATTTAAATATACCCTTTTCTCTTTTTTGGTTTGACTGCTTAAAATGCTGTTTATAACTTGTAGATGCACTCCACTATGTATAGTGCTTGTGAAAAAGACAGAGAGTGTTTAGATTTCATCAGCTCTCACCTTAACCTGTCTGTTTAAGATTAAATTTATATTATTAAAAGAGTGCTCCTGGGCTTCATCGTTAAAATACAGCTTCATGCTCCTGATAAACAGAAGCAAACTGGCATAAAGTGTGGACTATGACTCAGTCACCTGATATTCTTGAGGCAATTCAAATTGGTTTATATTAAAGCACATACATCATCTGGTGTTTAAAGGGAGTTTCTCCTGAAGTCTTTACTCATAAATGCTTAAGCAACAGGCAATCACACAAGCATTGACCTTGACCAAGATTGCAGGGTTCATAAATTAAGATATCTACTGCTCTGTCATCAATTATCATTTAATACTCTTCTCACAATTGCTAGTGTTACAACTTTTTATTGTCTTTTGTGATGTCACCTGATCAGCACTAGAAAGCAGCGCTTTATTCCAGCTTATGTGGCACTCCATCGGTATTCACACTAAAAATAGCAGAGAAGTGTGAAAAGCAGGCCCACATTAGGGACTTGGGAAAGAGAATCTTAGTACTATAAGAGACCTTTGTCCAATCGCCTGCAGTCAGTGGAATGTCTCTGAGAGAAATCACATAATACTAATTTTAGTCTTAAGACTAAAACCAGGTTTGTTTCCTGAGTCTACTGCTGTAGCAGTTAGCATGAGTTGCATGTAGCTAGCAAAGCTGTTAGCAGGAACTGATGAACTTAACT
The DNA here is from genome assembly GCF_964289735.1 of Phaethon aethereus. Classification (NCBI taxonomy): domain Eukaryota; kingdom Metazoa; phylum Chordata; class Aves; order Phaethontiformes; family Phaethontidae; genus Phaethon; species Phaethon aethereus. The sequence goes on along the minus strand of NC_138582.1, from coordinate 32,264,733 downwards.
GACTTTTTGCTGCAACAGAGGTAGATGAGATATGATCCAAATCTGTTGCAAGCAATAGAGCAATTTTGATTGTGCTCAAGGAAATATATAGCCAAACTACACACTCAGCCTGTTGGACATCAACGTGTCCTAATGTGACCTGAATAGGAAGATTGGGAACACCGACAATGGCAACAGCAAATCAGAAAACAACAATGCAATTGGAAAAGATTAATCCTCAGCGAGTTATTCTGTACCCAAACCTATAACTAAGGACACTTAAGAATACTGGAGGTAACCACAGTATAAAAAAAGGCCTTGGTGAGGAACCCCATGATGGTGCCCAGGATCCAGGACCATCTCTCTAACCTCCAGGAAACACAGAGGAGCCCAGGGGACCCCACAGCCCTGGACTGTGCACTGCAGCACTGACACCACTGCACTGACCTATCTGACCTTCCTCCTGGCTGCATTGTCTCTCCCATGGGCTGGGGAAGTCATGCAATTAGTAAAACTGCACATCTGTGACGAAAGTGTTTTGATATCCAAACCCATTTAGTCACACTATCATCTGGCCTTAAGCCTGCTTCAGCAGGAAGCCAATTCTCTCTTTTTGTTAGGAAGAAACTGTTTTCTAGGACCAGCGCAAGCATGTTTACCACCAGTTCTTGTGGTTCATTGTCCTCTAACTGAAATGCTGCTTCTCCCTGAGAAGAGAGAATCTCATTCTTTCTGAATCTTCATGAGAAAACCATATTCTCTGCTAGCACTTGCTTTGCAGGGCCCAATTGTTTTCCTCTCCTTCTACAAGACAAGCACTTCATGATGCTCCTAGGTAGATTCCTAGTAATGCTTGCTAGATGGTCTTTGAGTTTGAATTAATCACCTTGGACATTAGCAACAAAACCATAGTCCTCTATTCCAGTATCCTGTATAATGATATTCTTTTTTTTTCTATTGTCCTGATATAGCCTTGGGGTTTTTTCATTATTACATCACATAGGCAGATCTTCTTATGTTCAGTGTTGAGCTTCAGGTTTATAACACACAGCTTTGTTGACCTTTACAGAGACATAGCTTTTATTTTGCACTATTAAATGTCATCTCATTCACAGTTTTTAATGTCACCTACTGCTTGCTGATAGTCTGACCCTTATATATTTAGACAGTATTTTCAGACTCTGAATCGTTAACAAATTTTGTTAGCTAGCGGTTTTTATGTCAGGGTCACTAATGAAAAGGATTGTAAAGACAAACACCAAGGTATGAAAATTATTTCACTCCACTTATCTTTCCTTTAGACTATGTTTCACAAGCTTGGCCTTAGCTTGGAATATGAAAGTAACAGAAATGTGGTCGTCATGGCAAATCATGAAAAATGGAACTGCAATGTTTTGATGTAGTTCTGCATATACCTTTGTCTAAATGGTTAGATACTAACTTACCTGAGCATTTCTTAAAAAACTTAGAAGAAACAGTGCTGGAATTCCTGAACACAACACTTCAGAAAAAGTTTTCCTGTCTGTATGTTGATAGTCAGGAAAATAGCAAGTCAAAGGAAGATACAAATACACAGAATTTTTATACAACTTTATGGACATATAAAAAAAATATTTTGGAAGAGATGAGCAAATCTTCAGATCAGTCAGACTCAAAATTCAGTATTTTTTCCTATTTCATGTTAGCAGTTTTACATCTCTGTTGTAACTAACTGGGTATTTTTTCTTTATTTTTCTTTTATTTTAAACTAAATCAGTTTCAATATGTGAAGCCATTTTAGATGAGCAGAGGTGAAATTCTGCTTTCATTTTACAGGGCTTTTTAATAGTAGCAAGCTGTAGGGAAAAAAGAGAAAAAAAGAATAGCCATCTAAAATTGAAAGCTGTTATTAAAGTGGAACATTGTATTGTGAAAACAAAATCGTTTTGTGAGTGCAGCAATTTTTTTTCTGTGCAAAATGGCAACAGTAATTCTCCATTTGTTTTAAGTGTCAGTACAAGTCCATGGAGACAATGTCATGTCAAACTGATAGAAAAATTATTTCAGTGCAACTATGCTATGAGACATTACCATATCAAGACAATGGTAAAAGGATGTCAGTAAAAAAACTATGGAAATGCAATAATATGTCAAGCTAATGGTTTTTGATGTAGGGATTTGGAGATTACGTTACATTGCCAAGATAATAGCATGCTATCAATGCAAATTATACTACTATTTTAAAGCAGAAAATTAAATCAACATCATATTAAGAAACATCACGTAAAAGCTCAATAAAATTAGATTTGTATTCATCATCCCTTAAACAACCTGCAGTCTATTGGCCAGATCCACGATTGATTTCAGCTGGCACATCTCCACTAACTTACCATAGCTGAAGATCAGTTCCTGTGTTATCATCCTCTATTAGACATCCTCTGAACACTAGGAGGTGCAGAAGGGTTCATGTGTATGAACTAAGTAGATAATTAAGCACAAGCATTTCATTAGATGTAGACTAAACAAAGTATGTGGATACTGCGGAGGGTTAAGCTAGCATTTCTATTTCAGGTCAAACCCAGTTTCTGTAGTAAGATCTCTTGTGAGCTGTCCTGGCAAGATACTGGCTTTGTCTAAATGGAACCTGGAAAGAAGCCTATTCTGTTGAATCCAACCCAGAAGACAGTTATTATGACAGTATTAAAAACTAGTCCCATAAATAATATAAGAGTTTGAGCTGCTTTTGGCCCATTTCCTTTTAATGCACATATAAAATTCTATGTCAGCTTTGTAGAAAACAAAGGAAAAATACAATTTTTTTTTTTTAAATCTCACTATTCTCCATGCTCTGCAGGGAGGCCCCTGCACCATGAGCTCTCCCTACATCAGTATGCAGTCTTACATTTGATATCAAACAATATGTGCTATGACATGGTTTCTGCTGCACTGGTCGTGAGAGTGCCTCTGACAGACCTTATAAGTTCAGTCTGCTTGAATACAGACTGGCAGGAGAGTTTATTTCTTTCTCATCCCTGACCATGTTTCTGCTTCCCCTCCCCCTTGTCTTTTTAATTGCTCTCTACAGAACTTGTCTTTTTACATCAGATTATGTTGGAACATGATACCATGACTTCCAGTTCATCCCTTTAACATCAGGATAAATATACAATTACTATCTCCCTGTAATTCAAGCCAAATGCTTAAATTTTTTAAGCATTTTTGCTAAACAAACAGGAGAAAACTGCTGCACTTGTGAAGTTACAACTGAAAGAATGAAATCCACACTATTACTAAATCTTCATATTAAGATCCTCACACTTTAAGGACTTCAAATCCAGGACAGAACTGAATTTTGTGAGCTTTGTTTCAGATTTTTCTAGTATTACTTTTTGTGTATGCAGAAAGGGCATAGGCCTATGAGTTGCTGAGCATATTGAAGTTTGAAAACAGTGTTCTACTAGTTGAGTTAGTTCTTATTTAAGAGAGTGAACTGAAAACAGGGCAAGACAATGTGTCTATCTTGCGCCCATTCTGTAGAAATAAAATATGATTATATAATTATTTACACCTCTTCCTTAGCAGTAATAAATTTATTATAACAAATAAAAGCTGAAAATAAAAAACTTTTCTGAACCTTCTTGGAAATGGATCAATAATTTTAAAGGCTAACATTCAATTGTTTGCATAACAGCAAAACCCATAATATTGGCAAAGTTTCAAAATCAGTATGACTATTGGGAAACAGCTGAAACAGCTACAAGACATACATTTGAGAAAATCACACAGAACCAATTACTCCTATCAGGTTAAACTGCACAATATCAGGAAAATATAGTTACTGGGGGTCCAAGGCTCCTTTGTGAGAAATAGCTGTTTAATATTTTTCTATTTTTAATTTTTTTTTCCTAATAATTCCAACACAACTGATCAAAGTAGAGAAAAGAAAGGTGGCATCACTGAAATCTAATACTTTTAATAATGGGTGTCCAAAGTTTCTCTATAACTTTTATAGAATCACATGTTTTATTTTGGAACTGCTGTTTTGAACTAAATGGTCAAAATTTCCTTAGCAATATAGTGTCTGTTAACACAAAAGAGACAGTGGAAAGTTTAGAAAAACAATTATTATGAATCAGTTACTCTTCATTTTGAAGCACAGTCCAGCTCTAGCATTACTTGAAATCTATTTCTTCTAACTTAATGTGAAGACCAAGGAGGAATCTGAAGAAGGCTTTATGATGTCTTTTGTTTCAGATATTAGTCTCAGGAGTGGGAAAGGAATGAGACATTCATGGCAAGTTAGGAATTTTCTCCACAGGAATATGAACCTAGCTTAGTCTTGTGAAGTACTAGAGGTGGGCAAGGATGTCTGAAAGTGGTATGTTTCATTAGCACTTGCTATTATGGGAATGGATTGTGGTTTCTTCTTCTAGTTGCTGGCACCATTCCCCTTAGATTTGACTTTCCTTGTATTTATTACATCAGTGGATTGCTTTCACATTCAATAATTAACCCTGCTAGCTAATATCTGTTATGAAATTTCCAGCATATGTTTGAAATAATTAATCTTAATTGCTGCATGAACTTTGGGTGATCCACCAGGAACCAGTTCATTCCAAAAAGAACATTTTCCATTTGAGCGCACAGTCATTAAAATACATTAATCTATTAATCCTTATACCTTTATGCAGTTTCCCTTTTCTCCTATCAGGAAAACAACAAAAAGAGAATTCTCCCAGAATAACCATTGATTTTGATTTTATAGGGAAGAATTCAAGAGAATACATTTTAAAACTTGGGGGCTGGAATTTCCCTAAGTGTGATGGTAAAATAACGTCTATATTTGCGAAAATAACAAAAAACAATGTTTTGTTCTTTTAAATATGAATCATTATGTTAATAATTAGCTGACAAAAGGGGTGCTCATACTTCATTTACTACAGTTTAAAAATATTGTACATTTCTGGATATGCCCCAAAACTTCACTTCCTAATGCAAACAACAGGAAAGGACTTTGTTTTTGAAAAAATGTTTTAGTATAGCTGGAAGTCAACATTAGTCTTTGCTGAATTACTGTATGGTGGGGTTGGTAAATCTACCAAGCTCATACTACTAAACAGAGTCAAGTGCCTTCAGGCTGAAACAAAATTCTGGGTCTTGCCTATAACCATTCTTGTGAAGGGCTGCGTTTCAGTCTCAACCAGAAGCTCTCTTGATGTCGATGGAGGGTGGAAGCTCAGCCTTTAGGTAGCTCTCGCTCAGCTTCTCTGCTGGGCCATGCCCTTAGAAGAATGGTGGGGAGATACTAGCCATGAAGCATGCTCAGAGGAGAGCACAGCACATGTTCTCCCGCAGTGATGGAGGTGATGGATGCACTTGGAGTTCTCTTTTTTTTTCGTAGCTGGGGAGCAGCTGTCATCTGGAGTGCAATACCAGACTGAGCGCATTACCAGTTCTGTGCCCAGGGCACAGGACAGAGAGCTAATGGTAAAAGCATATCCTCTTTATCCTTCCAGCAACCTAAGTATGTGTCAGAATTCTTTCCAAACGGCATAGAAGGATTTTCTATTTCTTATTTCCTTTTAATGATTGTCTATAAGTTATATTGCCAAGTAATGTGTGTAAGGTTTTAATAACTATAAGACTAAAGCCCAGGAAAAAACAATAAATTACTAGATTAACTTGTAAGTTCTTTGGGTTTTAGGAGGCCCTTTCTGAAGTTTCATTATTAACTCTGCAGTAAGACACCTACTGCAGCCACAATGAAATCATCTGGGAGTAAATGGCAGTGGTGTTTACCCATACCTCTTTTCAGACTTCCAGCTTTTCCTTGACTTGTTGAAGGAAACAACCTTTCTCCAAACCTGCAATTGGCAATTTGCACTCCACTTCTTTATTGCCCTGGTGCGACCTTTATAAGCCTAGGGGTTTCAGGAAGAGAATGAAACATCTGCACAGAAGATTACTGAGCAATTTCTAAATTTACCTGCTGGATTTGACTATAACAATTTCTGTAAATGATTGGTAGCTCAGTCTGGAGGCTAAACTGATCATTAAGTCCAGGCATTGCTACCAAATTCCTTTTTTTGATGACAATTTCTATGCAAATACCATTTCTGAATGTACTGTATCTTAAAGCTAAATTAGATTTTTCATGAAGCCAACAGGAAAATGAAGAAAGATTTTAATGTTCTTGGGTTCACAGTATAATGACAGCAATATAATATAGCACATACTCTAAGTCAGAAGATTACAAGGACACAATTTTGTATAAAAAACCAAAATCTTAACAAATACTTTTAGTTCATAAAGGATAAGGATTTAAAAGAACGTTTTGTGCTGTATCAATTTATTTCCTTCAATTCAGATGTTAATTAAACTATGACACCTCAAAGCAAAAGTTATCTCAAACACCAAAGTTTCAGGTAATGTGGGTACAATATAATAAACTAGGTCAATGACATATTTTGGAAAAAATAATTAAGTAAATTGCAATTATTTAGTGAATCAAAATCAAGGATTTTCAAGGTTTCCTTAAGCTTAGTATATAATGAAGCCAACAAACTCCATGTGCCCTGGAAACATGGTCCGTATGGCACACCACAGGAGCAAATAGTCAAAAATAACGTGTTTTTTGAAGAATGTTTGGAGATGTCAAGATCTGGTTCAAATGCATTGAGGAGACCAAGAGAAGAGAATCATCTGCAGCCTGATAAAATGATAAGTGTGCAGGGTGACTCCACAAGGGGACTGGAGTTTTAGTAAGATACAGAAAAAAGGCTGAGAATTTTTCTTATTCTTTTTCTGAACTAAAGTATTTTTTCAGATTTGTAAGTCAATCTTAAGGAGAAAAAATAGGTATCAAGCACATGTGTAGCAGTTTTTCTTCCCAAACACAGAACTGAACCAAAACAATGGCAATGTCTGATGTTGAATGTGCAATGTATAATGTATAATGTATAATTCATCTGTCTTTGGAAGCTGTGACTCCAGAACAAGAATTCAGTACAATTTCTACTAGGGTGAAAGGCACCTCTGACTTGGAAGAAAGACTGAATGGATGCTTATTTCTGCAGAAACACAAGTGACGTGTTTAGCTCTTCAGAAGCTGTTTGCATCCTGAAATCCTTTGGTTCACCTATATAGGGCTCAATGTCCAGATGGAGATGGGTGATGAGTGGTGTCCCTCAGAGGTCTGTATTGAAACCAGTACTCTTTAATATCTTCATCAACGATGTACGCAGTGGGATCAAGTGCACCCTCAGCAAGTTTGCAGATGACGCCAAGCTGAGCGGTGCAGTTGACACGCCTGAGGGACGGGATGCCATCCAGAGGGACATGGACAAGCTTGAGGAATGGGCCTGTATCAACCTCATGAGGTTCAACAAGGCCAAGTGCAGGGTCCTGCACCTGGCTTAGGGCAACCCCCAGTATCAATACAGGCTGTGGGATGAAGGGACTGAGAGCAGCCCTGCCGAGAAGGACTTGGGGTGTTGGGTGAAGAAAAGCTGGACATAAGCCAGCGATGAGCGTTTGCAACCCAGAAGGCCAACCGTATACTGGGCTGCAAAGCAGCGTGGCGAGCAGTTCAAGGGAGGGGATTCTGCCCCTCTACTCTGCTCTGGTGAGACCTCACCTGGAGTACTGTGTCCACCTCTGGAGCCCTCAGCACAGGAAGGACATAGACCTGTTGGAGTGGGTCCTTGGGAGGGCCATGAAGATGATCAGAGGGATGAAACACCTCTCCTATGAGGACAGGCTGAGAGAGTTGGGGTTGTTCAGCCTGCAGAAGAGAAGGCTCTGGGGAGACCTTACTGCAGCTTTTCCGTACTTAAAGGGGATCTATAGGAAAGACAGGGCAGACTTTTTAGCAGGGCCTGTTGTGCTAGGACAAGGGGTAATGGTTTTAAATGAAAAGAGGGTAGATTTGGACTAGATATACAGATACGGATATCTATCGGACTAGATATGCAGGGTCCTGCACTTTGGCCACAATAACCCCATGCAACGCTACAGGCTTGGGGAGGAGTGGCTAGAGAGCAGCCCGGCGGAAAGGGACCTGGGGGTGCTGGTTGACAGCCGGCTGAACATGAGCCGGCAGTGTGCCCAGGTGGCCAAGAAGGCCAACAGCGTCCTGGCCTGTATCAGGAATAGTGTGGCCAGCAGGAGTAGGGAAGTGATTGTGCCCCTGTACTCGGCACTGGTGAGGCCGCACCTTGAATCCTGTGTTCAGTTTTGGGCCCCTCACTACAAGAAGGATGTTGAGGTGCTGGAGTGTGTCCAGAGAAGGGCAACGAAGCTGGTGAGGGGTCTGGAGCACAAGTCTTATGAGGAGCGGCTGAGGGAACTGGGGTTGTTTAGTCTGGAGAAGAGGAGGCTGAGAGGAGACCTTATCGCTCTCTACAACTACCTGAAAGGGGGTTGTGGCGATGAGGGTGTTGGTCTCTTCTCCCAAGTAACTAGTGACAGGATGAGAGGAAATGGCCTCAAGTTGTGCCAGGGAAGGTTTAGATTAGATATTAGGAAAAATTTCTTCACTGAGAGAGTGGTCAGGCATTGGAACAGGCTGCCCAGGGAGGTGGTGGAGTCGCCATCTCTGGAAGTGTTCAAAAAAACGTGTGGATGTGGCGCTTCAGGACATGGTTTAGGGGACATGGTGGTGCTGGATTAATGGTTGGACTTGATGATCTTGAAGGTCCTTTCCAACCTAGTGATTCTGTGATTCTGTGATTCTGTGAAACCATTTTTCACAATGAGGGTGGCGAAACACTGGCACAGGCTGCCCAGAGAGGTGGTAGATGCCCCATTCCTGGGAACATTCCAGGTCAGGTTGGATGAGGCTCTGAGCAACCTGATGTAGTTGAAGATGTCCCTGCTCATTGCAGGGGGATTGGACTAGATAACATTTCAAGGTCCTTCCAACCCAAAGATTCTATGATTCTGTACTGAGGTCTGGTTAGTTTGGAAAAGATTCCTGAAACACCACTATTTTTCTGGTGTTAAATTTGACAACTATGATCACTAAACTTTTAAGAACTTGTTAGGGTGTGCTGGCACTGTTCTTTCACATCCTGGGTTTGCAGGATCATTCTTAGATACCAAAAGTAAGAGGAAAAAATGAAAACTGTGTGTTAGGGATGGAGTGTCTAGGGTACTAGTATGAACTCACCCAAAATGAAAGTGCTTTTAACTTAAGCAGTCCAAGACCAGCGTAAGACCTCAACCAACCATCTCCCCGTTCTACAGAAAATGCATCACTGAACAGGGTGCTCTTAGTGGCTTTCCCTTATCTGGGACCCTCTTCCTGCCTTTTATCATCAACTCACAGCATGGATAGGAGATGACACCTCTCCTTGATGTCTTTCACTGGGAGAGGAAAAAGAAAGGATCAAAACATAGCAAAACCTGCACAGAATTTATGCTTGGGTCTATCAATAAATATTTGACTTTGGTCATACTGCATAATCCATCACAGGGGCTGGAGGCTGTGTGTAAAGGAGCTCCTGGGCAGAGGGAGTGGGTTGGGGTCCCAGGTGAAGCTCATTAGGTATTTAAGCCCAAGTAGTTCCCTCAGGGCCCTGACAAACTGTGGTTCTCATATGTATTTCTAAAGATGTTCAAGTGATTCAGATTGTATTCCCACACAGAAGACTTACATCTTTGTACAGGTTGTATGGAACATGCACAGGGAAGAGCAAATGAACAAAGTGAATCTGAGTAAATGTCAGAACTGCCATATACGGGGGTTGCATTTATTACTGATGCAGGCAGTAAGCTGCTTTTTTCCATCATCTTTGCAAGGGAAAGCAAAGTTGTACAACTGTAAGCTTGTCTGCCCAAAAAGTTGTTCTATTTCAATAAAAAGCATATGTTAAATCAAATTAGGATATGGTCAAATTATCATAAGAAATCAGTGTAAAGTAATCTGAAAACCTATAGTCGTTAATTTAGGATTGATCATACTCCTTCTGAGACTATTAACTTAAAATTACTTGGTTGATTGCTTGCTGCTCTCTCAGTTGTACCCACAGGAATGACACACACATTGAAGCAAACAGTTGTGACAATCAAAAGAATTACTTCCTCAAGCAGTATGTTCTGGCTGTCTGAAACAAGTGCAATAGAAGTGAATTTAAACGCTCACTTCAGTCACTATAGGTGAAATATAAGCATAGGCCCACCTGCACCCGTGGCTTGAAGGAGGATGTAATAACCACATTAGTGAAGAATCAAATGAACATTTGCCCTGTGGTTACCCAGGGCTGCTGCAGATTGTGTTGGCCCTACATGTGTCCCTAGCTAATCTCAACACTCCCTTCCTGTTTTTCTCTGCTGAATCCTTTCTGCCTGCCTACTGCATGCACATCTAATTGAGCCCAAGAAATTACATGTTTCAGGAGTATGATGTTGTATCTTTCCACAGTAAATTAAAAAAAAAAAAGAAAACCCAACAAAAAACCTAGCATTCCATATTGATGCTTTCATTTTCTTTTTCATTATAATCCAGATGAAGTATGTACCATCAGTTCACTCTCAAGGACAGTTTTGCTAAGTTTTAAAGGTTTCTTTGACTGAACTTCTTTAAACTTGAGATGTCCTCATGATGTAATATTTTGCTTTCATTTATTTCTGATAACTACTGTTAAGTATTGATAAAAGACTTTTACAACTTCTGTTCCAAATTTGATGAAAATATTTTCATTTTCATCATTTAATCATTAACAAAAAATATAAAAGTATTTCTCTGCAAGCTTTTTATTTATATAAAATAATTTGCATTTAATAAAAATAATAATTTAAAAATTCAATATGGAAAATAAAAATATTCAAGTAAACATACTTTGATAATTTAAATAACATTTTCTTTCATTTATGTTTGTTTTTATTGTCTCTGTTTTGATAAATCTCTTTTTACTAGTCAAAGCATAGATGTTCCCATAAAAATATTAATTCTTCCAAATTTAATTCCAAATGTAATATGATAGAATTTATGTTACTTTCCTGGTTTGGCAATTTTTTAATCTTTGTGAACTTATTCTATGCTATTAAACAGTCAAAAGAAAATCTATGGGTATCATTTATTTTACTCTCAATAGTGCACATTGAACCTGGAGGCATTTGATGTCATATAAATTATATACAGTACAATAGAATGGCATTAGGTCACTATCCCCTTAAAAGAAACTCCAAAGAAAATGAGGCGATCATAACACCAAGTGGGCAATCAGTAAATCTTTCAGTGATGCTACCAATATTAAAGCTCTAATGTTACAGTGAGGGCTTGTCTGCCCTAGAGGAGACAAAGAGGTTGTAACCAACGGGCGAGTACTTTGAAATACTGGTAAATTACTTTGTGATTCCATACAAATGTACTTGTTCAGTTTGGCTTGTTTTGCTAAAACTGTGAGTACTAGCTCACTCAGAAAACCTATTTATGTCTTGGTTTCTTCCTCGGAAACAGACTAGTAAAAAACTGCAGGAATTGCTGGATTTGAAAATTTCCCCATTAAACAACTCAACTAAGAAAAGAATGATTTATCCATTTATTTTTATTGAGTGGTCTATTTTAATTATTATTTTTTTTAAGTCCTAGGCTGTCATGAAATGCTTCAGAATTGTCAAAACATATATTTTGATTAGAAATTAATATTTTCATTCAAATCCAAAGTATTTCTTGATTTTTAATGTTGAGGAAAAAATAATTTGGACATTTTAAATTCTGAATAAGTTCATGAAGTTGCTCTACTGAGGGTTTGGAATCATCAAGGAACTTTACTCACTGGAAGGACTGGACAGCAAGACAGATAAAGAATAACTGGACACAGATTTTCAGAAGAGCATCCCATATTGCCGAGTAAGGACAATAAAACCATGACACATACACACTGGAATGTTACTTCTCCCAAAAGTAAAGGACCAAAGTGAATAAGATGGTTTCATTGCTCTGAGAACTGTAGAATGATTACATGAACCATGACAATCAATATACTCCCTTGTTGCTGTAGAATAAAAAAATCCAAACACTCAACTATGTGGAAAGTACTGTTACTGAGTGAATGAATATGTAAGAGTGACTAATGTTACCTACGAAGAGAAAAAATATCAGGGATATGGCTGATCATGTCATTTATTTTTCTATATTTTCATTCCTTTTTTTAATAGGTTTCTGGCAGGGATTCTCAAGAAAACAGAGCCCATGACTGCTCTTATTCAGTTTTCTTTTGAGGATGTACTCTTTCTGCAGATAGTCTTATGGATGTTATTAGCACATGACGAGTTTGATATGAAAAAATACAATTTTTGTTCGTTGGTGGCATAGCAAAGTCTATACAGCTGTTTGACATTGTATGGGGTCTGGTTGAGATGGAATTAATTTTCCACATAGCAGACCTCACAGTGCCGTGCTTTGTATTGGTAGCTAGAATTGTTGTGTCTACCACCGGGCAGTGCTTGCACAGCATCAAGGCCATCTCTCCAACATTTTCCCCCTCACCAGGTAGGTTTGGGGTGGGCAAGATCATGGGAGGGGACACAGCCACGACAGCTGACCCCAACTGGCCAAGGGATATTCCACATCACGTCATGCTCAGTATATAAACTGAGGGGAGCTGGTGGAGCGGTGGTGACTGTGGCTTGGAAACTGGCTGGGCATTGGTCAGTGGGTGGTGAAAAATTGTATTGTGCATCACTTCTTTTGTGTATTCTTTTACCATTGTTGTTATTATTTCCTCTTCCCTTGCTGTCCTATTAAACTGTCTTTATTTCAACCCACGAGTTGCACCCTTTTTTTTTTTTCCTGATTCTCCTCCCCATCCCACTGACCCAGGGAGGAGTGAGTGAGTGAGTGGCTGCATGGTGCTTAGTTGCCGGCTGGGCTTAAACAATGATAGTTTCTTATGTCTTCTTACAAAAACATCTGGAAACTACAGAGTGATCATTCACTGTCCTTGTTACCCACTCACAGGACCCACATGTTAAAAGTCATACAGTTAAAAAGCAAAGTAGGAAATAATGATATTAATAATATGACTCAGAAATATGTCACAAAGAACAATTTGCTTATCGTTAATAAATTATGAATTGTATAGTTTGAAAAAGCAAGGGAAAGATATGCAAATATGTCATATTTATTTGCAGTCACCACAATACTGTTAAAATCCACAGCAAACGTGTCTATCCAATAAGAGTAGCAATTTTTATATTTTACACAATTTAATGTTTGAGTTCTTTTTATTATTGTTTTAATGATGACATGATTTAATATATATGGCCTCTTCTTTGTAATGTATTTTCTTGTCTCTTTCCTTTTTAATATCATTTGATCACATTATGTAGAAGATATTATAGCCATTATGTCAAAGTATTAATGTCATGGGCAGAATAATGTCAGTTTTAATTAAAATGTTATTAATGCACATTTATTTTAATGTCTTTACAGAAAGAACTCTGGAATATTAAGAGCTCTACCTCATCTTTACATTACATGCTCTGTATTGTAGAGTATTTCAGATATGAATCAGTGAAGTCATCCATCTTTATTTTAAAAATATCTTGTGACTAAAAAAAAAAATAGTTTGAACTTCCTAGTTTGTTCTACATTAATTGTAGCAACAGTTTAGGGAAATTCAAATGATACTTCAAATTAGGTTGGTGACAACAAAATAGAACGGAAAGAGAGAATTTTCCATTCCTTGCATGCAAGGCATTTGATTCTTTGTGCAGAGAGGTTGGTCGCAGCAACATTCATCATGCTTGATGTTAATAAATTTATCTCATGTATGAAAAGATTATACATAATTGACAAAATGGACAAAGCTTGTACGATAACTAGCACTGAGTAGCTGATAAAGCATAATTTATTTAGCAGAATGGAAATATTCCTGAACTCTTTTTTTTCCTTTTCCAACTGTGGACAATCTCTTCAGTGAACACTATTTATTATACTGGTTATTTGGACAGGATGGACTGAGAAACAAACTGCATCCATTGCTGGGGGTAAGGCCAAAGCATGTTTTGGCGGATCTTAACTTTGGGATAGGAGCTGGGATTTCTATCACTTCCCTCCCCCAGGAAGGAAAAGGAAAGCCTTCTGGTCCAGCCTTGAGCAGGTAGGAGAAGGAGAAAGAGACAGGTTTGGAGCTACCCTGAGTGGTGTATCTCTAAGGAGAGGAGTAGCAGTGGCAAGGAATTAGCTTGCTCTATCAAACTGCCTGGTGCATGCTTTGCTTTGAGAATAATTCATTTACAAATACTTACCACAGAAAAAAAAATTGAACTCTCTTAATTAGAAAGTTCTGTGATGTTGTTTCTTTTCTTCAGAGTGGCCAACATTAATTGAAAGGGATTCCTATTCTGAAGCTGAAGGGTTGTGTATGAAAAGTTCAACTGATATTATTATCTGTTAATACTGCTTTTTGAAATTCACTTGTGAATATTCAGGTTTCACAATTCCTATGTGCATTTTGCAAATATTTGGCTGTGCAATGAAAACATAAACACAATTGAAGCTAAGGTATTTTAAAATTTCTATGAACATCCATGAAACCTTTTTTTTCTCTTATTTAGCATTTTAAGCATGCATCACATCTTATTCAAATATCATCCATGTACATGAATGCACTAGCCGTGGATTATTTGATACGTGACTATTAAACATTTCTGTATATTTTTAGAAAAATGCAAAATTAAAAAATTATTTTTTATTTGCTTAGTAAACAGTCCCCAAGACTGGTCTCAGATTTTCATCTGGTTAATTATACTATTGACTAACAGAACTTCAGAATTAATTCCTCATGTTACCTATATATTCTGAATAGATCAGATTTTTTAAAACATTTTCACTGAAATAACTAAATAGAAATTTCTAACCAAATGGAAATCATATGAAATTAAAAAATTACAATAGATTTTTCATCTATGTCTTGAAATTTGAATCTGAGGTCATATATATTAGTCAATATGTTGCTACAAATTTCCTGGAAAATCATGTATCCATGTAAAACCATCTTACTCGAATATAGTGTATTACTGTTTGTATTTACATTTGAAATTCTCAACATATAAGTTTATAACAAACCTGTTAAAGTAATTTTGCTGATAAACTAGTATTGCTTAGTGAAGGACAGAAAATTCTTTTTTGTGTGTGTGTAATAAAAAATGAAATATTTGAATATTTGATATAAATAAAAATCCTGGAAATGAAAATATTTATCTTAGAACAAATGGTTGATTTATCTTCCTTTTAATTCCACCTGTTGTGAAGCTTGTAAAAAGCTTGTTCAGTGATATTCATTAATAATGTCCCCAAAAAATATTTTTTAGACAGATTTTTTTCCAGAATAGAATATAATGAATTATAAGTAGTGAGCTACTATTATCTCTGTGATTGACAGCCTAGTAGCAAAAATTAATAGTTTCCTTCTACTTTTATATGCTTTGCTTTCAGTATAGGACCCAGGTAGGTTCTTGGTTTAGTTGTCTTTGTCTAGACACAAACAGGTGCCAAATGCTAGAGATGGGAAGCTGACTATATTCCTATTTTATCCCTCCTTTTTATCACTTTTGAACTGATGACAGAGATGGAACAGTAATTTCCCAGATGGACACTTAACTTTAATGTTTGGATTTCTCATTTCTGTGTTTCCAAGCATATCCCATTTCTTCACTGTGGTATTTACTTTTTAATTAATTTAAACAACAAAAAAAAGTACACTAGCTTATTACAGGCTACATAGCACATATGCTTAATATTCTGTAATGTATATTATGTGGATAAATCCTCCCAAAAGGAAGCCCCTGTTTGATTAATAGTGACCTATGCATATTTATTAACCTTCAGAAAAATATAGTCTCTCAGTATTTTCATGGGCATTTCTTAGAAATCAAGGACATAAAAAAGGAATCACAGAAGTTGTCTAAACAGTTATGTCCAAAACTGTCCTGTGCCAATATAGCCTAAGACAGTACAGAAAAGGGACATATCCACTTTTCAAGCAGAGGATCATATTGTTCTTTTATACTGAAGACCATATTGTTCTTCAGCTGTTCTTCAGTTCCTCACAGCTTTCTACTGATATCTCTTTCCCAGGAGAAGGAAATGTAGAGAAAGTCCTCAATTAGTTCAAAGCAAAGTCAAGTGTTGAAGTTGATGATAATCTGAGTAACCCAGCTGACTCTGTCCTCAAAACAAGTGAAACAAAAGTGCTCAGAGGATCTCATTGGGAAAACTGACAGCTACCTGGTTAGAAACAAAAACCAATCATGAGTTTCTGTTTCATTAAACATCAAGTGTAGGTAAAAAGACTTAGGTATCACACAGGTAATAAGAGAAATAAACTTAAGAAATCTGAAAGAAGTCTGACAATGCAAGTTTTATAGAACTGAAGCTGAATGTGTAACCACAGTTTAGGATTTCACAGCACCTTGCATTCCTGACATTGCTGATTACAGCTGGTGAGCTATGATGAATCTTAGTAAAAGGGAAGGATTTAAGAAATAGGACATTTTAGGTGCTAATTTTAACACAGATTTTTGAGTATATTTGCCCATTGACATGACAATACAGGTCTATGTTCTTTATTGACAAAATTTGTGTGTGGGCAGAATTTTTATCAAGGTAGAAGGTAACACTAAATTCTGTAATCAATAAACATTTCATTTTAATTTTTTTTTTGTGTAGAATTCACCTTTGGTTATTTCCCAATTTCAGATTATTCTCTCTCCTTATATAATTTATTACAAAAATACCCTTTCTTCTAGATCTAGTTTTGTTTGTTTAATAATTTCTCCTATGCTATCTGAAAGAGTTTATTTACCATAGTTTATTGCACAAAAGGCAGCTTCACCCTTTACATCTTGCCTGTAATTCCACTGATTACCCTGTATTTTCTTAGTGACTCTGCATATGTTTGACTATGCCTTCTAGAGTTAGATTTAAGGAATCTGCAGTTACGTACCATGAGCAAAGCCCAGATTTTGTCTGGTATTTATTACTTCATGATTTTCTGCCTCTTCTTTCATCTTATGAAAAGATGGTTTATAGTTCTGTACAACACTGCCTAGAAGCCCCATTCAGCAATAAGACAAGAGAGGTATACACATACAGATTAGAGGAGTTTGTGATCCAGATTAAATAGCTCTTGATTACAATTGTCATGCAAACTGAGCCAGGGCAATAGTTTTGTGGATTTGTGTGGGGTTTTGTTGTTGTTGTTTTATATCTTTTTGGGTATTTTTATTATTTTATTTTTTTTACTGTTACTTTGAAGTTCTAAGCCTGGAGTTTGCTGAGTGAACCCTTATTAGAGGTGAGGAACAGTTACACAGTATAAACAGGTTTATACAACACAAAATATCTTTACTCTTTTTTTTAACTCGGTTTAGAAAAGAAGTATTAATTGGCATAATGCCATGGCAAAGGTAAATGAGTTTTCTGAAATTAGAAAATAATCTGATTTTGGAAAGAGCTTTCTGAAGTGGGAGTGTCCTGTCTACGGATTGAACTCAACTGACTGGGCCTCTCACTACAAGGACATTGAGGTGCTGGAGAGCGTGTCCAGAGAAAGACAATGAAGCTAGTGAGGGGTCTGGAGCACAAGTCTTATGAGGAGCGGCTGAGGGAACTGTGGTTGTTCAGTCTGGAGAAGAGGAGGCTGAGAGGAGACCTTATTGCTCTCTACAACTACCTGAAAGGGGGTTATGGTGAGGTGGGTGTTGGTCTCTTTTCCCAAGTAACTAGTGATAGGACAAGAGGAAATGGCCTCAAGTTGCGCCAGGGGAGGTTTAGACTGGATATTAGGAAAAATTTCTTTATGGAGACAGTGGTCAAGCATTGGAACAGGCTGCTCAGGGAGGTGGTGGAGTCACCATCTCTGGAAGTGTTCAGAAAATGTGTGGATGTGGCACTTCGGGACATGGTTTAGTGGGCATGGTGGTGTTGGGTTGACAGCTGGACTTGATGATCTTAAAAGGTCTTTTCCAATGTTAATGATTCTGTGAGTCTGTATTTTTAATTCAGATCCTAGTATATTATTCTATTTGTTAGTAATGTTTTCCTTAATGAAAAATGTCCAACCTTAATGATTCTATGATTGTATAATGAGGACTTCTGGATTAAAAGAGAAGCAGCATCAAAACTGGGAAATGGTTTACAGCAACTGAAATGCTCAAGCCTTCTCCATGTGAGAAAGGGAGTCTATTTACATCAATATGGTCAACACAACAGGCAGCTTTACGTGGGCAGAAGCCAGGAATATAATCAAGAATTACCTCTCTTGTGGCTAAGAGTGAGAAGTATCATGGAAGTCTGGGAGGATTTTGTACATAAAAGGTAATCAAAACAAGATGATTAAACTCCTATTAGACATTGTTAAAATAAAATAAAAAAAAAAATGTTGCCCATCTGGAGAAAACTAAAAATAAAAGAATTCTTAGGGACTAGATTGTACCTGCTGGAAATTAGAGAGGCCCAAGCAGAGAGCAGGATATCTCTAAGAAAAGATTCTACCTCAAGGCAAAATTTCCTTCTGTCTTGTTATTTTTATCTTTTATTTTTCAATAAAGTGATAGAGCAGGGAGGACCTTTTTGGGTATGTATATCATTTCCATCATGTTCTGTAAGATGGTCTACAGAATCAAGCACTCTCTTCCTTGCTTGACTTCCAGGAAAAAATAGTACACTGCTTCAGCAGGGATGGAAAGTATTTCCATTCCTTCAGCTCCATAGCATACGGCTATGTAATTTTACAGAAGAATATAGCCTCAGTCTCTCTTTCCTGGAGAATAAATTTGACTGCCCTTGAATATTTTCATGCTAAAAGCATAATCTAGTCTTTAATTTCTTGAATAACTGCTCTAACTACAAAAAAATAGGTTGAGCTATCTGTATATTTTTAAAGTAGAAAACATGATGTTCCCTGTGCCAGCTCAGTGGTGTTTGTGTTAATACTGCAAGGATCATTCGCATTAGTACTGCTTTCTAGGGGTTGAGATTCTTCTCCACATACTACCAGAATCCTCATGGAGTTCAGATGTGAAGTGCACCACAAGTTCTTAGCTTGATCTTCATGATCATGCCTTGTTAGGGATTGGTTATCTCAGCAAAGCATTACTTTACGTTGTATAAATGTATACTAAACTGTCTCCGTCATGATTGCTTGGCATTACCCCTCTTCTGCTTCTTATTTAAGGATAATTTTAGCTTCACTACAACTTTTCTTCCTCTGCTCTGTTACGACTTTTTTTTAAGTACCCTCTCTTTACGCTATTTGCTCCTGGCTAAATAAACCGCCATTTCCAAAACCATAACAGAAGTAATTTGAAAACATATTGAATGAATACACTTAATACTCACGTTGTTTATGTCTATAATGCTTCTCTCTTTTTGTTTTCTCTGTAACTCTACAGCCTGGTGATTGTACATCATGTAATGGGCCTGGCTGACTCTTGTCTCTGTTTCTGTTACTAGAAAAATTTCTGGTTTACCTTTTTAGCCTATAGCTCACTCCAGTTCTCATTATAGCTTGTTCTGTCCACACTGACAAGTGAGACTATCTGACCAGTAGTGAGATGAGAAAAAGAGAGCCTCATTAAAAGAGAAGAGAAGGATAGTCCAACAGCCATAACATTAAACGAGAAAGTGTCCGATTTATCTGGGGCTTGCAAACTGGCATAACTTTCGTCAGTTATAACAGTTGGATAAGAACCATTTATCAGCATTTAGGTCTTTCATGATTGTCCTAAATTGTTGTGGATATAAATATTTGTCTTTTATTAAGGAACAGAGGAACTATAACAGGCCTTGTTTTCTAAAACATATTTCTTCTGCAGCAGTATTTTTTTTCTGAAAGTTACGCTGTGGTAGAGCTTACCCCTGTCTACATTTTCTCTAAGGTTCCCTGAGATTCAATGTCTGCATTTATTTCTGCTTGACAGGCTAGGATGAAATCATTCCATTATTTGTTTTCTCCTGAGTGAGCTCCAGTGAACACTTGGCTCAAGCAATGCAATGACAGTAAGGCCTCAGTTAATTCTCCCTTTATGCCTTGTTGGCGGTCACCATAAGCTATTGTAAGTTTAATTTAATGAAAACCCATTGAGGCATCAACTTTCATTCCTGTCCAAACAGGACTGAAACCCCTTTGCTTCAATAGAGCAGCATAAGAAATGCTAATAAGAAGAATAAAATGTTATCTGGGGGAAGAAAGGATGCATATTTGTTTTACCTTTTTTGCCCGGGGTATCACACTGATTCTTTTGAAATCACTCTCCTTTGGCAAAACCTTTCACTCTCACTCTTGAAAAATTGAAATTGTTCATTTCCTGAGCTGCAGAGGATGGTTCACTAGAGATTTAGACATGATCAGACAGATCCCTTAGAATTTTTCAGGATTGCTATTGTTTGCCTGTAGAACTTACAATAAGGGAAAAGTCATGTCTGAGATTGGAAAGTGGAGGGGAAATCGTAGCTACACCAACATAAAGATCCACTATATTAAAGTTTCCAGATTTGTAAAAATCCCAGTTGGCCTGATGAAGTGAGTCCTGGCTACTGTGAGTTGACATGTGGTAGCTCTTACCATCTTTCTGTGAAAGCAGAGACCAAGTACTGACTTTGAGTAATTCATGGCTTTTTGCCATATGATTGGGACCCAAAGAGTGAGTACACTGGGCAAGCAGCTTAAGTAACAGTATCATAGAAGATTAGTTAAAATGACATTTATTATACATCTGGAAGTAGCAAGGCAGAAGAATGCTAAAGGTTATAATTCTTGATGATACGTTAACTACCTACTGTATCTCTGTATAAAGAAATAAATCATGATTATATACATTTTAGAATATGTGGAAATTAATCTGTATAAATCTGAGTCTAAACACTGACTTTCTTATCCTCTATTATTCTGCCTTCATCTCTCTTGATTCCAATGGAGTTCAAAGCAGAAACTATTTGCCAACATTAATACATGTAAAGAATTAAGTCTGGAGGGAAAAAGGTTGAAAGGGAGTATGATTTCTAGGAACAATTTTTTCCTCTCTCATTCTGACAAGAGCTGAAGCTGTAAAAAGGAAGGAATTCATATTGTTTCATTTATGCTTTTGCACCTTTTCCCTAGAAATTTTCTTCACTGGACTCATATTTAGGTAGATATGCAGTTTTAAGGATCTTAATAACAGTTCCCTAGTCAAGGGAGACCTGACAGCAGTCTTCTTGGCTGATCGGCAATATTTTTTCAACAGAAAGTTGAAACTGTTAGCATACCTTGGAATTTTGGATAAGTTCCATACAGTCGTCGACAACTAATAATAGCAATTCTAGGGTTATCCCAGCTATTTCTTTGTCCATTAAAAGCGAGTAAGCAAATGTAATTACAAACCCAAAGTTATGATTTGGCAATTAAATACAGTTGCCCTATAGTACATTTCCATAAAATCCAATGTGAAATTTCAAATGAATAGAATTAGTAATATTCCATGAAAAAAAACACTAGACAAATTAAATGATTTTGAAATACACCCTCACCTTGGTGATCAAGAAAATTTAGCTGGGAAAATGCTGTGGATGTTAAAAATGCAGATTGCTGTCCTAATAAAGGATAACAGCTCATTCCAAATAGTCACCATCCATCATGGAAATTCATATTTATGGACTTCTTTGCCGCAGTCTATGGCTCTGGTATATCCTTTAGTAAGCAGATTTTAGATGAAATAGACAGTTACAGTATATTTATAACCTTTGTAGGTCACTGATCATTGATATTATGTGCTGTTATGGCTCTCAGATGTTTCTGCTATTGGATGGCTGGTCTCTTAAGAGATTATTTCAGTGTCTAACATTCACAGTGAAATCACCCGCTAAGTAACCCTGTGAAAATCCTGCTGCAACCTACTGTGTGCACAAACCTGGTAATCTTTTCAAAGTAATCTGTTTGCATTTGTATTTTTTAATCTATTAATCTAGGGCTGAAACACTCAAATTCTTGATAGAAAAATAAATGAAATAAACATTGAAACCAAGATCCACTAAAAAGAAAGTGTTTGCAGTGTCTTTTTATCCTGCTAGAATTTCAAATGAGGAAGCAGAACCAGGAAAATGTATAAAAAAGTGTCAGCTGTGTGGAGAGTGCATCTGCACCAGCAATTTAATTCGGATCAGCAAACTGCTTTTGAAATGAAACTCCCAATTCTTTCCACTTACCCCACTTCATTTGCATCACGGACTACTCTTGAGACATGGATTTCTTTTGGATGAAACCTCAACAAAGGAGCTGCATCAAGGTAGTCTCTAGCTGTTACTGGAAGTCTGTCCTTAAGAATGGCCCAGAGCTACTGCAGTATAACCAAAACACATGAGGAGTAATGAAACACATGTGGTGTGGATGTCAGGCCCTCAGCACCTAGTCGTCTGCTCTACTAGCCTGCTTCTGTCACACGACAGTGGTTGTTAATATAGAAGCATCCTGATGTTCTCAATGTTAACTTTTATCTAAGAGAGAAGTGTTGTGTACTATCAATCTTTGCCTTGACAAGTCATACAAGACTGGATCAGTCTGAAACCCATAATACTAGATTATTGATGTTTGAACCTTAAAAAAAAAAAACAGCTAAATATTAACCATTGTGCTTCCATGTCAGACAGAAATAACTTGAGGTCAAAGCTAACAGGAATATTGATGTTTCCATTACTTCTAAATTCCAGGTAGAATAAGAAACCCCACAATTCAAACTCCTCCTGCAGTGTTTCTGTATATATGCTTTCAGTAAGCACATTGTACTCTGCAGATTGCCTTATCCACCTTTGTTAAAAACAGCAGTTTACATTGATGTTTGATGTTAGGCAATCTTTGGGAAAAAGATTTCAGAAAGTTCATGTGCAGCTGAGTTTCCTAAACTCAAACAGGTATTCATTTGTATTTCGTATTTGGACAAATTTGTGAAGAAGAGAAGAGAGAAGGAAAAAAAGAATTTACATAGGTCATTATTTCTTCTCTAATTTATTACAGATTCTTAGTTTTCAGGTATGTCTATAATAGCATATGAGGAGGAGGTATGGGAAGATGATTTTTGGTTTTGCCTTTTTTTCCTTGAATAACAAAATGGGAAAAAAAAGGAAAAAAAATCTTTTATTTGTGAAAAATCACAGGATTTTCTTATGAAGTATAAGAAGGAAATCTTTTCATGATTACTCTAAAAAATTTAAATGCAAACATGGGTCCTCTACTGATTATTTTATCAATTTTTTCTTCATCAGCCTTGAAGCGTATTTTGTCAGTAAAACTAATTTGTGCTAAAAAATGAAACCTGTGTTTCTGCAATAGTTGCTGTACGAAATCAGAGAGAAGTAAATGTTCAGCTGCATAAATCACAAGACACAGAGATTTGCAAAGTGTTTCCTTTACATCTTTGTCCCTATAGCTAGATTATGTATTTACTATCCACAATAATTTAATATTATTATATGAAGAAAGGCCAAGTCAGCAAAAACATTGGTATGAGCAACTGTTACAACACTGAGTTATAACATTATTAGTCTGACGAGAGTCTGCTGATAGATTAGCATAATATAGGATCATACTGAACCAGTCTTACATACTAATCAAAACACATCCCTAGCCAGGATAAAATGGTTCAAGAGGTCGCAGACAATGAAATGCATCTAAAATGGTATGAAATAAAAGCAGCCAAATTGTGTTAATAGGTGTATATGTGTATATGTAACAGAGGAAACAATGTGGGGAACAAGTGTCTGGCTGCTTTGTGACTGGTTCCTTCACCCTCTGTGTAGAAATAGTTGCTGTTCTGTGGTTATTTCAGATAGTCAGGTAGTGGAAATCACTATTAAACTAAAAGCCCCTGACAAACAAAGTAAAGCAGGCAGGTTGAGTTTTCCTGGGTAAATTTTTAGCTGGCACAGAAACTAGAAATTTATCTCAATGTCCTGCTTCTTCAGAAGATAAGATACTTTGCAATGTGAAAGCCAGAGATGAAGGTTGCAGCCAAAATGTACCATAACATTCATGGCACTCTAAGCTATGTCTGGAACAAAAGAGTGCTTGCTCTTTCACAGGTGCTTTTGACTGTCCTGGGTTCACTAATTTCTGTGCTAGCATTCTGAGACCACAGGAGGGATATGCCTTTGCAAAACACTGTGTTTAGGTAAGCTTGTTTTAAATTTACTGTGAAAGTACAACTTTTTTATTAGAGAAAGTGAAGTTTTTAGGTGCAAGGTGAATCAAGTGTTTAATGGAGGACCTATCAAATGGGGAATTTAGACTCAATAAAAATAATTTCTTCTCACTCTTGCTCTACCATTTTGCTACTCTACTGCTTTTTTACATTCACTGAATATATTTTACTGCAGTCCTATGCTAAAAGTAAAAAAGATGTTTAAAGAGTCCTTAGTCCTCCATATTGCAGTCACACAAATGCATATATGACTGCCATAAAATGGAAAATGTGCAATTGGATAGTCCATGAAGAAACCTTTAATGTGTCATTCAGACCTCCTACTATCTGCCAGGCAAACCTGAGAAGTTCCTGAGGTGCTGCTCAAAATAGAATAGACATCCAGGTAAATCTTTGAAGACTGTGACTCAGGGAGTGTTGAGGTAGAGAAATAGCTCAAGTCCAAAAACTGAGGGAAAGAAGACAACATTGTTTCAAGGACTAAGGGGGAGAATTCAACACTTGTCCTTTGACCAATTTAGATTTCTAAAAGAACCAGGAGAGACAAACAATCCACCAGCTACTTTGTAAAACAGGAAAACATTGCTTCCCTTACCTTTACTTGGAAAAAGAGTTATCGGTGTCAAGGCTGCTCATGGAACTATATCTGCTGTTGTGTAAGGGTGAGCCCTGTAAATAAGTACATCAAACAAAGAAAATGCCTGACTCAGGTTTCTGCTTCAACTTGCAAAATGATCTAAGGCCACCAAACTGTAGTATACTTCAGAAAAGAAAAATTTGTCTTGTATTACCCAGATACTGGAATCTAATAGTTACATAATGAAACATATATTTTAGAATTTAACACTATTTGATCAGCTTAGACTTTACAAATGTCAGTAAGCAAATCATATTTAATATGCAAAATAAAGAAAATTAGGCTAATGAGGGAAATGACTTGTACAGTTTTTGTTAAAAGTCAGAGTCTTGTTGCAGAAACAGCTTTATATCAAATGGGAAAAACATGGAAATGATATATTCAGTGCACCTCATCAGAACACACACACAAAAAATTATCCAGTTTCTTCAGGAAACTCAGAATTATATCACTGCCATACAAAATAAAGTTGTTGTTACATCTATTTACATACACATAAAAATGCGGTTTAATATCTTAGAGTGTATTCTCCCTGGAAATCTCTCTGAACAGACAGCAGGTAGGAAACAACAGGATAGAGTGCAGATAAAAAAGGAAAATGATGCAGAATTCTTACTAAATCTAATATTTTTGCATTGTAGTATATTAATTTTTACTAGTTATCTCTACATACAACGACCTCCCCGTTTTAAAGATAAAACTAAGCTGGATCCCAGTTTTAAAAAAAAATTGGGAACACTTTTTGTCTGTTTGCTTAGCCCGGTTTTATATAAGACAACTCAAAATGGCAGGAACCGGAGTTTTTCCAGGTTCAAATACAGTCTCTGCTTACATCCTGAAAAATTTTAGAACAAGACCTGATCAAATGTCATCTCCCTAATTCTGCATCTCCGTGTGTGGGGCAGAAAGCTCCAGCCAAGTATCCAGTCACTGACTACTTCTGATACAGCCATACATGTATCAAGACATCAGGACTAAATGCTCTAAATTCCCACATGAAGTCTGAATCCCACAATGGACAGAACTAGGAGAATCAGTAAGGATTTAGATTTCCTCAGACTAAGGTAGGAATATTGTTGGATCCCACTGTAGTTCTTGTTATTGGTCCAAACTAGATTTACTTGGTTTTTAATGAAATTGCAAGTGGAAAATGCAGAAAGCTATGGAATCTACCGAATTCAACAGTATAGTTCTAGCACTACAGATAGCTTTAGATTTATAATTAATCTTGGGTAATAGAAAATAGGGCTGGAAGATGTCTCTAAAAACCACTTAGTTGATCTTTGGTTCAAAAGATCGTCAACTACACAGTTGATTGCTGATCAACTGTCAAATATAACCAAACATTTCCTGACATATGAGACCTGTTCTTAAAAATGTTCAGTGATGAAGATTCTGCTATTTCCTTATGTGATGTATTTCGGTATTTGAATATCATTAAACTGTTGTTTCCAATATCAAAGCTAAATCTCCCCTGCTGCAATTTAACTAATTACTCTTTGCAGCATCGCAAAAAACCACAGGGAAGCAGTTTACTCCTTTCCTCTTTGCAGCTTTTTACATATTTGAAGGTTGTTAACAAATGTCCTTTCAGACTTCTCTTCTCTAGAGTATAGGAACCCAATTGTTTCAGTATCTTTAATAGGTCATTTTACAGACCCTGTAATAAGCCATATTTTCTGAAACAATATATTAAGGACATGGTAAGCCTATTTTTTTAATTGGAAGCTCAGAAGACAGTGGGATTAGTTCAGTCATCCACTCAAAGGTAATTACCTGATATTAGATGTACATTTCCTCCTGTTTGCAGATATAAGCAGGAATAATCCCCAGCAGACTCCATTTAAAATATTTTCTCCTTTTCATATGAAATAACCAGTTACACCACAATGATATTGATTCCATAACATATTCTCATTTGTTATTTATTTTGTTCTATTCTTGTTGTCAGAGTAGAAAACTAAGTGGAAGTTTTCAGTTACTATGAGAAGTTATACTTTAACAACAACAACAAATCCCAGGGAAACACTCGAAACAGAAAAAAGTTTATTTCACTTCATTAATATTTGGCACACCTGTCTTGTCACTGAAAGTAATTACATGAGTCAAAGGTGTCACTTCTGTATTTGAATCTCTATAAAAAAATAATCTTTGACTAATTTATCATTTTCTCTGCGTTTTTTTTGTGGTTTTTTTTCCTCCTGTTATTTTTTGTTTGATTGCATCTTTTGTTGTTGTTGTTTGTTTGTTTGTTTGTTTTAAATGGGAAGAGGATTTGGTAATGACTATTTTGCAACACATACTTGCAAATACTACTGGTTGAATCCAGCTCCTGCAACTTAAATTTTGCTGGTTATGTTCTAGATTAAAGCAAGATTTATTCTGACATATGGCAGCCCTCCCCAAGCTGGAGAGGGTTCATCGTGGGAGTTGTGAATATTTTGACGGCTGGCAGAATGTGAAGCCTTGGAGCAGCTTCATGCTGTCCCAGTAAGGAGGGCAGCAGCCGATGGGGCTGTCATTATGCTTGTTAATGCTCTCATCCTAGCCCAGGAGCTGAACCTGCAGGATATTCTGCATAACTACAGCTGACGACCCAACTACTCCCTGATAGGTGAGACAACAGAAACAAGGTCAGTGCTATCTTTAGTTCTATGTCTGCCCCAGCCAGCAGACAGTTGGTAGAGGGATCTGCATGGAGTGTCCCACTGGTTCCACCTTCCAAGGTCATGCGAAAGCCTGAAATACTTCCAGTCTGGTGAATTTTTTTCCTCTCCTTTCTCCATCTCTCTCCTTCTCTTCATCTCAGGGAGCAGAATATGTGTGATATGTTCTCTGAAAGCCTAGTTCTGACCCTTTCAGTCCTGGGATGGAATGGCAGAAAAATAGTAGCTGGAGTGGTACATTCATTAGTTCCAGCTCCTGTAAGGGTTGACAGTTGGAATCTTGCAGATTCTTGTGGCTTTCCAAGGCAGGAGGCAAAATGGCTGAGGATATTCCATTTTCTCATTTATTTCCTTTCCTTCCTTCCTGAGATGAAGGTCAGGGAATTACAAGGACTCCTTACCTCTCTTCCTTCTTTTTTTTGCTTTTTTACCTTTTTTTTCAGTGTCCCCTGTCTCTAAGCAGAAGGAGGTGTGTATTTATGTTTGAGTGTCCACGAATATATATATTTCCTATATATATTAGGAGAAAAGCAAAGCCCTTTCTAAAGAACACAAGAACAACCAATAATAAATCCTTTACAAAGCTCATTGTCAATTGCCCCAAAGCTTATTACTGCAACTTCACGAGCTTGCAAAAGCAAAGGATAATTGTTTTCCTTGACTACACTGTGATATTTCTATACTGACTTCCATGATCTTGCTGCAGGCTGACAGGCAAAATAAAACAAACAAAGCTTGTGTAGTAAGTCAATCGTCATTAAAATCAGGAGTATGCATATGAAGTATGTCTTATTTTCACACTTACTCCACTTCATGTCCTATATTTTAAAAAATGCCAGGTAATTTTCTAGTCTCTGTTCAAATCTGGATGGAGGACTTTACAAGTGTAATTGGGTGTCTGCAACAAGTTGGGGGTCAAAGTTCAGAGGTAATAACTTAGAAAAGAGTCTATACATTCAGAAACTCAATTTTTAAGCAAACATTGTGTACCATTGAGGAATTAGATATTTCAGGTTAGATGTATAGTTGTACTGGATTATTTGGAAAGGGTTAGGGTTTCTCTCAGACTGCTTGAGGCTAAACTGCCTTTAGTAATGGTGTATTCCCTATATAGTCCCTTTTTGGGCTTTGAGCATAAGAAAGATAGCTTTCCTTTAGCTAGTTCTTACCATACATTCCATCTTCCTTAATTTTTTTTTTATACTTGCAATATACATAGTTTTTTTAATTCTAGTATCATAAACATGTTACACCTAGAAGAAAAGAACTTACCACAATATACTCTGCATAAAGGCCTTGCCATGAGGAGGCTTTATCAGGAAAGGTCATATAATTTTTAATATTTTCTTTAGGGGCTTGCTATCACTATCTTTTTCATTGAAATTTTTAATGTCTTTTGACACAGCCTCTGTTATCTTTTGAAGAACATCAGTTGCTTCGTAAAAATTGAAACAACTTTGTCTCTTGTAAGTTTCTCTTGAACATTTTGTGTGTTAGAGAAATCTGACCATGGAAACTTCATCTTTGTTCTAAAAAGTATTTTGTTTCTAACTGAAAAGCAGAAAAAGATGTGTTGTCAGTAGCTTTGGAAAATAGTAGTGATTGAAAAGCCTTGCACTTGAAGGAATCGACAGTACAGTCTTATCTTCTAAGTTTATGTTATTGAGGTTGGGTAATATCAGACAATTGATACTTGGTTCTTAGTTCAGGCAGTGGCAGATACTAATCATTGCAATTATCATAAGTTGATTTTCTGTTATACAGATAGTTTTTACTATTCTAAGCAACTTTGGTTTGAAAATATACATTTTTATTTTGTTCACATACCATGGAGTACAATGGTAAAAGACTGGAGAAATATAAAATAAATACTAAATGTAACAGTGAATTGAAATATGTATTTGACTTTTTGATTCATATAATCATTGAATTCTCTATAACATATCCAAGAATGTGTCAGAATGAAGTAAAGGCCAACAACTAAGCTGTTAATTTTACAGGAAAACAATAACTTTGATGCTTTTCTTGCATCATCCTTTCATATCATCCTGTGCCCCTGCCTGATGAGACTCAAGATAAATTATAAAGGCCAGTATTGATTCCAGAGCTGTTGCCTGTATTTCCCTACTTGTGACTAATACAAAAGGAGTTTAGTACAAAAAGGTACTGGAAATGAATAAAAATAATGCCTTACATTATTAATTATTTTATCACTTATTATGCCTGTATATAGGCCCAATGATTTGCAAAGATTGTTTCCACAAAAAAGGTAGCAAAATAACATAGTTGCTCTATTCACGCAAAAAGAGAGGAAGGAGAAGGACTCTGAAGAGATAGAAGGAGAAATATCGTGACAGCAAAAGGGAAAGGGACAACACAGATATGTGAGCAACACTCAAGAGAAGATGTCTTTGTACCCTGAGCCAGTCAGGCTGCTGACCAACCTTTTACTCAGCCCATGATCACCAAACGCTGAGTGATATGCTGTCAAAAGCAAGGACAGAACCTTCAAGCAGATGTGGCCATAGTTGTTTGACAATGACAATCTACATGTTCTCCAAACTGAAAATTGTAAATAGTTTTAATAAAAGTCCTGGACTCTGGAACACCTACATCTCAACATATTTAGAGATAAGTTGCATTCTCTAACAATAGAACAAAATCATGCATACTACTGTTCATAAATAAGAAGGCGTTTAAGACATCATTTTTTATGTTGGATAAAAGGCTATTCAAAAACCATAATGGGATTACATTATAATCCACAGGTAAGAGCAGGATTCATGTCAAAGGATTCTAGCTATAGTTTTATTAAGCTTCCCTCTTACTTTCAGAGATTAACTAGTAGGACAGTATCTGACACCTGATACAGCAACAGAAAGGATTTCTGTAGTTTTCATTTTATGTTTGACAGTAACACTAATGGAAGAGCTGTGAGCTGAGCAGTTTTGAAAGGTTTACTCTCTGCAGTTTATGAGTTTGTTTAGAATGTGCTTTCAGAAGAAAGTGCCTAGTAGGAGCACATTTTTAAACTACCTGATTTAAGTAGATTCAGGACTCATCAACAATTTAGGAATCTTAATGACCTTGATGTAAAAAAGAATAATCTATGGCAGATATGAAAAGCAGAATTGTAGATATGCCTGAGATAAAGAACTTATACTAAGTACTTATACTAAGTATACTCCTGAATTTTTTTTCTTGCAAGCTTGAGAGAATAAGGGAGATTTCAGCATTTTCCTGTGCCATTAAGCAATCAGAACAACAACATGTATGAACTGAATATCTGCACATATGAAAGTGAAATAAAATGCTAAATTTCATCAGGATGGAATAAGTTTTGTGCAGAGCTAGTATATACAGAGATTGTAAAAAAACCCACATTTGAACTGGCAATGAATCATGGTATGATCTTTAGCACGCAATTGTCATTTCACACAAATGACATGAAAACAAAATGACCTCCTAATCTGAAAGGTCCCACTTCACTTAATTTCTACTTCTTTCTTTTTTCCTTTTTTTTTTTTTAATTTTCAAAGTCTAAGATGTGGTTTTGCTCTCTATACAAAGACGTGAGTGCTGCTGATTTCATTAGTCTTAACGTGTGTGTGTCACTTCCAAAACAACTTCTAGTATTAAAAGTAGTCACTTCTTGCTTGTCTTATATTGCTAAAATAAATGGTATAGAGAAGTAATGGTAATTAAAATAGTATTTTAACTGCTGTTTTATACTAAATGTTCCTACTGGAAGGTAAGAGAGGTACCCATCTGAAACTCCAAATGGGGCTCCAGGTATATCTAGAGCAAGCCTATCCTGAAGGTCTATGCTGTCAATACAATGTTATTTGAAAATTCTATTCATTTTTTAATTAGACACTCTGATAACATAGGGGTGAAACTATAAAGACATGAGTCTTTATTACCCTTGTTTCTGGATTCTCAGTGAATGTCCATGTAAAACAAAGTCATGTGACTTTCTTTTGTACTAGTAGAGGTGGAAGGAACCTGAACAGTTGCAATGAGGCTGTGCACAAGAAAAAAAGCTGTTGAAGAATACACAGAAAGGACTATCTGTTTTCATTCCATTGGAATGATACTTTAAAGAAAAAAAAGAAGCATATTAATGCTGTTGTAAACAGATCAGCAATTAGAATGCATAATAATAATAAAATTTGTATTTAAATACAATATCACCTTTAACTTTTACTCTTTGATTGTTGCAATGAATTATGACAGAATTTTATATTCTCCAGGATAGATAATCACTTTGTGCTTCATAGATTGAAGACCTTTAGTACTTACCAGTGAAAGAGATTTAAAGTTTGACAGCCGGTGACTAAATTAATTTTTATTTTTCAAGAGGACTTTGTAGATTTCTTACATCTTTAAGGCCAGTAGAAATCACCATAACCATTTTGACCGACCTCTCACTATAAAATCTCAAACTAGTCATTACAACGGCAAACCTATAACTTTTTTTCTAAGCTACAGAACATATTTAAAGAAGCTATCTAAATTTGATATACAGACTCCAAGTGATATAAAATTAATCACATCCCCATAAAAATCATTCCAGTTATTTAATTCTCATAAAATGTCTACATCCTATGTCCATTCTTACTTTAAGTTCTAACTGTTATTTTTTTCCTAAGTTTTGCTCTGCTAAAATAGGTTGGTTTCACTATAAATCTCTTCTCTAATGTTAAATTAACCTTACTTATATTTTGTTCCACTTCCACCATCACGATCACATATTCTCAGCACTGCCCTTGTCCTGCTACATGAATAACTTAACATCAAGTTTGGTCTTTGAAAGGAAAATTCCAAAATACAAGTATCATCTAATGCAAATTGAGCAAGGACGCAATGCTCAGTGGTGACAGCACAGAATACAGTAAGCCAGCCAAATGAATGAATATCAATTAAAGGATTATCCTTACTTTTGGTGAGAAATCACTTTCAAATAAATGCTGGTCCTGAAATGTTTATTCATCTGTAATGAGAATACCGATGCAGGAAACGAAGAGCCAAGAATCTCTTGTTGCAACTTAATGTGACACCAGAGAACAAATTCCTTTATTTGTTAAAACATTTGTTCTGTTCTTTTGGACCAGATGTGTGGCATGTCTGGAATTTAAAGGTGCCTAAGGATTATGCAAGTATGATAAAAACTAACAGTGTATTAAAGAAACTATGCAATCTCAGCAGAAATGATTATATAGTTAGTGATTTTGGATACACAGTCCACAGCTTACATCCCTAAATATGGAAAAAAGAGTTTTATATAAGACATGTAAACTACAGTATTGGCAATCTTAGACTTGCTTTATATTTGAGTGGGATTGGTGAAATACCTTGGGTTTCTGGTATGTTAAAATAAACAAATTGATTTACTGCCCTGTTCATGTTTCACGTTAAGGTTATGGGTAAGGATCAGAGACAGAGGCAATGAAGGGAACCTTGTGTTTCGTGTCTACTACAGGCCACCTAATCAAGGGGAGTTTATTGATGAAGCCTTCTTACTCCAAATGCAGGAGGCATCGTGCTCACAGGCTCTTACAGAATCACAGAATCATTAAGGTTGGAAAAGACCTTCAAGATCATCAAGTCCAACTGTCAACCCCACACCACCATGCCCCCTAAACCATGTCCCGAAGCACCACATCCACACATTTCTTGAACACTTCCAGTGATGGTGACTGCACCTCCCTAGGCAGCCTGTTCCCATGTTTGACCATTCTCTTAGTCAAGAAATTTTTCCTAATATCCAGCCTAAACCTCCTCTGGCACAACTTGAGGCCATTTCTTCTCATCCTATCACTTGTTACTTAGGAGGAGACCAACACCCATGTCGCCTTCAGGAAGACTTGTTCTGCAGACGCCCTCTCGTCCTGCTAGGAGACTTCAACCATCCTGACACCTGCTGGAAAAGTAGCATGGTGAGCTGTAGGCAATCCAGGAGACTCCTGGAGTGCAAGGAGGATAACTTCCTACGCCAGATAACAGACAGCCCTACCAGAGAGGATGCCATGACCTGTTGGTCACCAATGCATGTGAGCTATTGGTGTTGTCAAGATTGGAGGCAGCCTGCGCTGCAGTGATTATGCTCTAGTGGAGTTCAAAGTCCTGAGGGATATGGGGCAGGCAAAGATCCTGTGGCATCCTCTGGACCCGTTCCAAAGGAGATAGACTTCATGTTTGTTTCCGTCATATAATATTTTCAGTCTTTCTCCTTTTATTTATGAGTTTTCACTTCATCTCAGTTGATGATCCCCCTGGAGATGGCCCACAAACCCAGTTCACTCTGACAACAAGCAGCAGAAAACCAGATGATTATACTCACTATCATCTGAACTATTTGTACTTTCACCACATTCAGAGCACCTTATTCAGTTGCACAGGCATAGCTTTCTGCTGCATATTTTGTGGGGGCAATAGAGCCCCCTCCAATCTGACCTTGAATCTTTCCAGGGATGGGGCAGCTGGAAATAAAACAAATATTATTTTATAATATTTGTTTTATGGCCTATCAAATCTCTACAGTACATCTTATTACAGCCTCATAAGAATGAGCTAGTGATAATTCACCATTTTCCCAGCTGTTTGGAGCAAGACTCCAATCTGAAACTTTTTAATACGCTAGTGTTAAAACTCCTTGCAAATTACTGAGATTTCTAAACTTCAGATATCTACAAACTTCACATTTAATTTCTCAGGGTTTTTTTCTTTTACAGGAATTTTTTTTTTAATTGTTGTTGGTACTTACAATATTTTCCAAACACTTTGGAAACTAATAGTTCTTTGGGTAAAGAATTAAAATAACTTTAATGGGTTCCCTGTCTGCGGTGTTCTACTAGAAAAATGTTCCTTCTCACTATTTTTTTTTCTGACAGATTCAAGAACTGAAACAGTGTATAGGAAGTAATGGGGCATAGCCCAAGTCTGGGATGAAAAGTAACAAATCAGAAGTGAATATTGCTTGAAGTCGTTTCTGTTTGTGCTCATTTTTCCTGGATGTGTAAGGAAAGCTGACAGGCAGAATTGCTTGCCTCACAGATCACTGGGTGAACCTTGATGAGGTGGACATGTGAAGGAACACACACAAAACAAACTTTAATGACTGGCTTACCACATTTTATTTGAGCTAACATGGAATGTATATAGTAGCTTTAGGATATGTAAATAACATTTCATACAGCATTCTTCATTTAAGCAGTTTCTGAAGGATGACTGAGTGACTCAGTAAAGCAACAATAATAGACAATGACATTTTATGCTAGGTTACAGGTCCAAAGCAACCCTTCACTGATACATGTTAGAGTGATGATTTATTACATATCTTGCAGAAATTATTGTCTTCTCCCTCATTTCTTATTAACAAAATATCAACAGGGCTTCTCTTTTATGCAGCCTCAGTATCACTGGCAATAGCTGAATGAAGCTGGAAAGCAAATTACTTTCTTTCCCCTTGTGGCAATCCTTTGAGAACAGAACTGTGACAGAGAAGTATGACAACTTGTACACCACCTGTTTTTTATTTTCCACAAAAATCAGGAAGACTGTCACATAGCTGCCTTCCTCTGCAGTAGAAGCATGTAGAAAATTGTGGTTTTATGTGAAGGAGGAAGATGTGAGAAGATTACAGAGGCTAATTACAGATTTTTTAAATTATTATTATTAGATACTTGGATAGAAGAAATAATAGGCATGTGATGACTAAGAAAACTTCAGCATTCAAACAGTAACATTTTTTGTTCATCTTCGAGTTAATTATGGATGTTCCATATGTATGTATGGGTAAATGACAAGTGGTGTCCCTCAGGGGGTTGTATTCAGACCAGTACTGTTTAATATCTTCATCAATGACATAGACAATGGGATAGAATGCACCCTCAGCAAGTTCGCAAATGACACCAAGCTGAGTGGTGCAGCTGACATGCCATTCAGAGGGACCTGGACAAGCTCGAGAAGTGGGCCTATGTGAACCTCATGAGGTTTAACAAGACCAAGTGCAGGGTACTGCACAGGGGTCAGGGCCACCCCCAGTATCAACACAGGTTGGAGGATGAAGGGATTTGGAACAGCCCTGCCGAGAAGGACTCTGGGGTACTGGTGGATCAAAAGGTGGGCATGAACTGGCAATGTTTACTTGCAGCTCAGAAGGCCAAGAATGAAATGCACGGGCAGTGGAAGCAGTGGTTGAAGTCCCCCAGCAGGGCAAGAGCCTGCGAGCACGACGCCTCCTGCAGCTGGAGTAAGAAGGCTTTGTCAATAGGCTCCCCTTGATTGGGCAGCCTGTAGTAGATAGCAAACACAAGATTCCCTTTGTTGCCTTGGTCTCTGGTTCTTACCCATAAGCTTTCAGCCTGCTCGTGGCTATTCTTCAGAGGCAACTGTTCACACTCTATCAATTTCTTAGAATAGAAGGCAATGCCCTAAGGATACTTATGTCAGTGAAGAAAAAAAGTTGAGACTGCACAACAGAGGCCATGTAGTGTGGTGGGATAGATTCTGAAACAAAATTTGTGGGTAGATGTGAAGAATAACAGAAACAAGGGCAGACTTCGCAGGAACTGGGAAATTGAAGAACCTTTGTCACTGCAAAAATCTCATTTATTCAGGGTTTATTGTCTCATTCTTCAGTGATTTTTAAAAGCCAACTGAAAATTTCTGTCAATTTTTTGGCTTGCAAATTCTGTCTCTGGTACAGGTGGTCTGATGGAGAACAACAACTGTACATTCACCAAATATAAATCCAGATACATCCACAAAAATATGCATGTTAAATACTGTTGTGATGGCTCTCGACTCGCAAAAATTCAGCTGCACAGAAATCTGCAGTCTGTGTTTTAAATTAAAAGACCGTAACCATGTGAAAGGACACAGGAGTTCAAAAGCTAACAGGGAATCTCATTAAAATGACCCATGCTGGAAACATTTTGAGTTGAAGGAAAAAAAAAGAAAATACCAAAAATAGAGATGTTTCAGACAGCTACTTTTCATCAAATGTCTCTCTGTGATGTGGATTTACCACATAACTCAGATCAGTTAACCCTTCCTCTAATATCTAACATGTTGGGACATATTAAACCAGTTTCAGTCCACCCTGACATAAAAGGAAGTTTCTTTTAACAAAATCTCTGCATGTATATTTATTCTTTAAATAAAGTTCCAAAGAATCTGCTGAATTTTCAGTTAAGGTTTCAGGCATGTTAATAAAATCTGAAAACTAAAATAATAATACTTCAATTAAACAGCAGTACCAAGAGCCTTAAGATGGTACAACTGAGCCATTTCAGTATTAATTTAATAGTTCTATTTTAGTCCTGATATTTCATTACTTCATGCCTACAAGAAAAAACCTGAACTTTTAGAACAGTGTTTTTTGCAGTCTCTGGCCCATGTACTCTGAGTCAGTCCATAGACCTAATGTGATCTCAAAGATCAATGTTTGGCAATTAAGCAAAGGAGAGTCATTGTAGTTCAGTATTCAGAGGGCGAGGTCTTGACCAGAATAACAGCTGAAAACAGTTAAAACATAAAAAGCTTGAAAACTATTGCTTAAGAATATTTGGTATACACCAGAAACCAATGAGGAGGTAGCAGATAGGAACATGAAGACTGCTTGCTAATTATTAAAACATTAAAGATAAAATCAATTAAAACCTACATAGCTGCTAGCTGCTTATTAGTTCTGATTTTTGTAACTTTGAGTTTACCAGATCAAAAAGGGGTCTGGAGCACAAGTCTTATGAGGAGCAGCTGAGGGAACTGGGGTTGTTTAGCCTGGAGAAGAGGAGGCTGAGGGGAGACCTTATCACTCTCTACAACTACCTGAAAGGGGGTTGTAGCGATGTGGGTGTTGGTCTCTTCTCCCAAGTAACTAGTGATAGGACGAGAGGAAATGGCCTCAAGTTGCGCCCAGGGAGGTTTAGATTGGATATTAGGAAAAATTTCTTCACTGAGAGGGTGGTCAAACATTGGAACAGGCTGCCCAGGGAGGTGGTGGAGTCACCATCTCTGGAAGTGTTCAAAAAATGTGTGGATGTGGCACTTCAGGACATGGTTTAGGGGACATGGTGGCACTGGATTAATGGTTGGACTTGATGATCTTGAAAGTCCTTTCCAACCTTAGTGATTCTGTGATTCTGTGAAAAGAAGGTGCCAAGCCACAACAGGGGATCCAAGCTGTTTTCTTCTACAGTCAGCTGAGACAGCCTAACAGACAGAACACCTAAAGAATCCCAAAATGTTGAATGGAAAGTACCTGTGGCAGGAAAGGGGTAAAGGGGCAAAAACCTCCTACTTATGGCACGTGTTCAGACTCCCTTTCTGAAGTTTTGGCATGTAACTCAAGAGTACACATTAGATACCTTCATCGACCTCAGGACCCAGAGCTTGGCGTCCTGAGGAGAGAGATTTAAAAGAGCTTCTTGTTCAAATCACTCAGATGACATTGCCTTTTTTTTGTAGAAGAGCTGTGTTGACCATGTTCGCACTACAGGAAGAGAAACCCTGGGTTCTAGGCTGCTGCAGTCTGAGGGAAATTAAACCCAAGTTTTAATATCCCTGTTCACCAGGCATCAGCGTTATCTTACTGAAGCTGGCCTGTATGTAGCAGATGATGCAATATTTATGGGACCAAAAGTAGGATGAATGAAAAATGACCTAATTAGCAGGGTAGTAAGGAGAATACCCATCTGAGAGTGTGCTGGTCTACTTTCCACTCATGGCTTCTTGGAATTAATCTTTTTGTTCCAGCTACTGAATAATGTAAAATAAGTAATAAGGAATAGTCCAAGTACAGGGACTAATGCTTTGATTCAGACACTGCCAAGCTAAGGAGAACCTGAAAGAGATCTTCTGCCTCAGAGAGTTTTCCTTTCATCACACAGCATTTGCGGGCCAGGTGTGGAAAACTTGATAAGTAACCTGTTCTCAGCTATAGTTTGTTTTTATAGAAAAACCGTGTGATTGTACCGAACCGCAGGAAGATGTGATAATTTTAACTGAATTATGTTTTTCAGGGATCAGTATTATCTCTGAGGCTTCTCTTTACTGAACAACATTATCCACATTTGGAAAAAATTTTTTCCTACTCAATAGCTATATAGCTATTTCTATAGAAAGCCACCCTTAATTGAATAATTCTGGAAGAATTATGTGATTAAACTCTGACTTTCATCTTTTGAAACAAGTAAGCATTTAAATTTATCATATTTTGATACAGATGTACAGATCTATCTAGAATCACTCAGCTAAGACAGATAAGTTTTACTATCCCCATGTTTTACAAAAACAAACCAAGACAAAATGAAACTCACTTGATTGCCTGAGATGATAGAGGGAACTGAGTGGGCAGAATTGGGAATATTCTTTTAATTCCTAGCTCAATGCTGTTTCCAGAATATGTAGAAGTGGTCTATGCATTAAAATACCATGTTTGCTGGAAAGTTGCTTGCAAGTCAATGGCAGATCACACCATTAAAGGCAGGACTTTCTCACTGAAAAGGAAGTCTGGAGCAGTAATTGCAAGAGTACTCGTGTATCTAGGCTACGGAATTAGGAGAGAAACTAAATCATAGAGCTTTACCTAAGAGTCTGTCTTTACACTAGAAAAGTTATTTACCTTGTCTATTTTCCTTTTTTTTTTTTTTTTCTTCTGATGGTGAATAATTTCTCCCTTCAAGAAGTATGCAGAGTCTTTGGTTAATCAATTTTCATAGAATGCTCTGAATAGCTTCAGTGGAAGATGTACTCTGATTTACAGGATTTATTCAAATGTTGCTGTACATTGGGAAAAAAAAATAATTTGGGCTTGAAAGCTAGTGGCTTGGACTTTTTTCTGGGAACTCTTTTGGTTTTGATAGGTCTTGGTCTAATTCAGCAGCTGAAAACGGGGCCCAGAGATAAGTATAACTTCTGACATCAGCTCAGACTCTTTCTTCATTATTTGCAGAGAGTATTTAGTGTTGATTGCTATAAATATTCTTAACTGATTCAATTACGTGAGCAGGGAAATCTATATCTGGTGCTTCCTTCCATATTTACAGATGACATCAAGTAGCAGAAAACCTTTTTAATGATCAATAAAGCTCATTTAAACTCACTGATTACATTTATATACTTTCCCATCAAAGAGGTTTAAATTAAATATCTTAACTCTAGTTTCTCAATCCATTCAAAATGCTTCTGCCTGCTCAAGAACCTATTAGAAGTCCTATTATTGTAATGGTTGGATACATTACTGGATTCATGGTCAGTGAATAAATCATCAAAGTATTGAAGAGGATGTAGATCAGAGTAGTGGACATGTCGTATAATATGAATTTGAAAAGACAGTGCATGTGTTCACATGTTTTTCAGAGGTGACTGTTGATGGGTGAGTGTAAAACCATAGTGTAAAAAATCTATGCATATCCAGCAGCTTTTTAATGCTTTACTATATTCATAACCTTAACAATTTTGCATACAGCTGAGCATACTGATGACAACTTCACTCCTACAGCTAATCATATTAAAATTTGTTCATATTGTCTGGTTTTTCAGCATGAAGTACATCAATGCATTTCCAACAAATTTCACCACATTTTTTTGTAAGTTACTGTGATGAATCAAGAATTAGAAAGGATCAGGCAGTAGATAGCCAACAACTGGCATAACTTACAGAGGCCTGTGAGTTACCACAAGTTTTCTCAGTTTATCCATGAGGTCCCTTATAATCCACCAGGACTGCAGTATTGCTACACACTTTCCTTCAATTCTGCAACTTACCTGGAAATGGGATTTGTAAAAACATCCTCAAAGATAGCCTTTCAGCTGTTTCTGCAACATCTGTGCTGGAGAAATTTTTTTATGGGAGAGATGAGTGTCAGAAATTTTAGGACTGGGAATACAAATATAACCATTTAGGCACAAAGTCCTACTCTTGGGTTAAAGTATCCACAAGCCCTTATATACTTTTAAACACTGCTCACAGGTGGTTAGTACTGTGTATTCTCTCAAGTGAAAGCACATGTTCTGTCCTTTTTGAATATACAGTGACAAAAAAGGAATGGAATAGGGATAAGGATACTTTTTTCCTCTGAAGGGATGTAGCTGATGTAACTCAAAAGAGCAAGAAAAGTATTCTTCTTTAACCACCAAAAGTAAATAACCAAATGGAATCTTTGTTACTACATTTTGTCCTAGAAATAAAATTAAATGTATTACTTTAATTGGGAAACTGTCAAGGGCAAAAGCAAGATCTCGTTCTTGTTGCTAAACTGATGCATATGGTGGCCAGTATCAGCTGGTTTTCCAAACAGCTCTTTATTGCAGCTGGCCATGTTTCAGCAGGCCCACACACCTTGGCCAGAACTAAAACATCATGTAATTAATGCAAACTAATTTTGTATCTTTATCATGCTCCTATTTTTTCTGTTCCACTTCTCCACCGAAGGAGAGCTAGACTGGATCCATTCTGGAAGTACCTTCTTACCTACCTAGAGATCAATGAGACACTTTCTCTTTACATTACTACTCATATTTCATTTCTTTAGAATCAGGAATATTGCTTATTTTGTAAACACAGAGCCCTGCAAATCAAGCTCAAGTTGTTTCCATCACACTGCAGTGACAGTAAAATACAGGTCCACAATCCTACGTCACAGTAATCTCTTTTTATATTTAGGAGAAACATTCTTTTCTGTAGCTGTGTGTTATATAAGGAACTATTAAATGAACTAAACTAAGTAGTTTCAGACATGTGTGGTTATTTGCAATATTTTA
Source organism: Phaethon aethereus (assembly GCF_964289735.1). NCBI lineage: Eukaryota > Metazoa > Chordata > Aves > Phaethontiformes > Phaethontidae > Phaethon > Phaethon aethereus. The sequence continues at coordinate 32,223,519 of NC_138582.1, read as the reverse complement.
TTTCTGTTGATTATTTCAGACAAGCCTATAATTACCAACTTTACAAGGCAACTCACAGAATCACAGAATCACAGAATCACTAGGTTGGAAAGGACCTTTAAGATCATCAAGTCCAACCATTAATCCAGCACCACCATGTCCCCTAAACCATGTCCTGAAGCGCCACATCCATACGTTTTTTGAACACTTAAACTTTACTTGTTCTCAGAGTTCTAAAGTGAAACTGAACAATTTCAACTCCGCCTTTTTTACCTCTTAGAGCATCCCTACCAGACAGAATTGAATTCAGGGAACTACAAGCCTCTTGGCTTCTGTTCCTCATGGTCATCCTTGCTCTCTCCTTTTGACTGAAAGCACAGAGCCAAAACAAGAGAAAGACTGATCAAACTTTGCAGACGTGCATAGCAAAAGAATATTGCTCACTTCATTCACTGCATAGATAAGTCACTCCTAACAGTAGGGAAGAGCTCATGACCAAGCTGGAACCAGACAGAGAGGAAGGAAAGACCAAGAGTTAAGAATCGAGATAGACTTCTTGGACATTGTAGCCCAAATTTCTTGCTTGACCTTTCACAAACAAGTAATTTACCATGGTTGATGTAACTTTTGGTTGTTGAAGATGTCTAAGATGAAAAAGGGAAAGGTCGTTTAAGACTCCTATGATCTCAGAAATAGTATCCTGATTTTGTTTTCTCATTCTGTAGATTTTTGCCATGTAGATTCAAGAGGTAAAGCTACTAAGAGACTGTGCAGCACAATTTGTTACTATCAAGCATTTATACTTCCCAACAAAGAAGTGGCTGCATTTCAGCAATAAGAAACTGTTTTACAGTCTATATATGAGCATCCCAGGGAGCATTTCAAGGCAGCACACTGGAAATCAATTATATAAGAAGAACTGTGTTGACTTATGTTGCCTGAGGCCAAGAACAAATGAAGACAAGCTTTTAATTGTTCAAATGCTTTATAATTTTCTTACCCGTGACTTTTCAAACCTATTCCAACTAAAGATATAAGGAGATGGAATACAGCCTGGTAGGTAATTCAGGGACACATGAGTAAGTTCTGAACTGTTGGTGATAATATTAATTTGTGTCAGAAAATGAGATATTTTGTCTCTTGTCATATAGGCTACCCAGTAATATTCAACCTTTGTTGTGCTATCTTTTATAGATTTTGGAATGCTTTACAATACCGAATATATATCACCATCAGATACAGGAAAGCTGAAGCATAAAAAAGTAATGGATGATCCAATGCCTCTTCGAGTCAGCAAAACTCCCTCTGATGACTCAACTGGGCAGTGAATTAGAAAAATATTTACTCAAGGTCATTCAACTATATTGAATGGCAGATGAAGACACTAGCATTTTTTAATTACAGATTTCATGTTCTATCTGTGGGATAATGCTGTCTTGCCTATTGAGGAAAAATCAAGTTAGAAACAGAGATTAGTGTGAAAAATGTTTTCAAAAGAGAAAAGGCCTATATGTTTATTGTGCAAAATATTTTTGGCACTGGAACATATTCTGACTTTAATAATTATTCTGGAAGCTCAAGCATTAGTCTCTGCTGCATATTGTACACCAGTGGCCAAAAAAGCAAAGAAATACTTGCTCTTCAGCTTCACCACTATCCATTCTGAGCTATATTTCTGCCATTGTTTTTCTTACAAATCATCATTCTGAGGTTGACAAGTACCATTTTTTCAATTGTCAGAGGACTCCACAGTCCTCTGATTTAAGAATCTAAGAGATTCTTAAAGGAGTTCTTATTCCATGGTAATTTCCTCTCACTTGAAAAGTGAAACAAATGAAGGGTGCAGAGAAGAAGGTTACACTTAACAGGGGTATGCAAGTACAGTGTACAGATATGTACACCTTTATTTTGAGAACACTTTAAATGGAGAAACATACTTAATTTACTTTTCTTTTTCTATTCAGCTTGAATATAAACATAGGAAATTTTGGAGAAGCTTAGGTTATTGAACTTGTTCATTTTTTCGTTGTTTTTTTTTTAATATAGAGATGTGTCTCTTCCTTCTGTTAAAAAAAATGCATGTATTGCAGAGCTTACAAAATAGATCAACCTTTCAAGACATCTTTGGAAAAAATGTAATTTATTTAAATTAACTTCTGAAAACGAAACACTACTTCACCTATTTTAGGTCACCTATAGGTGATCTGTCATCTCCAGTTTTCAAGTTCACTTGTCACAACTCAGCAAAACACCATAGAGTTTGAATCCCTTTAGCAGATACTGCACAGTCTGTTAACCTGGACAAGTAGCATTGTCATCTGGTTCCTGACAAGCAAGGCAGGTGCACAGAATTATTGTGAAAATCAGTTTTTTGACCTGAATCAATGTTCTTAAAAGGAGAACCCATACCTACAGTAAAATAAATTTATTCATTCACTGTGTTTTAGAAACCTTTGCAGGACGGTGTGCCCCACCAACTGCAAATAGGTGCACAACATGAACTATGTTATTGAGGATTTTCTATTCTTTGGACACAGTTTGAAGTATTTGTACTTATGAAGGCCATTACTTTCATCTTGCATGACATGGTAGCATGTCACTTTCTGAGTGTGTTGGATTAAGTGAATATTATGTGCTACAGCTGGTCTGTGTGTCACATGGGAGTATATTCATAATGTGATGACATGGTGTTTCAGTTTGCACTGTGCAGCAGAAACAGAGGAATAGAGGAAGAGGAGGATGAGGAACATTTTATCAGAACAAAGAAACAATGGATCAGAGTAGCTCTGAAGATAGCATTTTTGCCTACTTAATGGGGCAGCTATCTTTCAAAATGTAATGGCACAATGTTGCCCCAATTACTGGGTCAACATATTCCAATGGAAAAGAACTGAGGCACAGCTGTCCTATCTATAAATCATAGGAGTAAGTCAGAAGTCAACAGGTATCTGCAAGTCATGGGAAAAGTTCTTAGAAATGCCTTTGTACATGCACTAAACTACACTATTTAGCATTCAATATTATCTTTAAAACATTTCAGAGTATCCATATTGTGGCAAGACAGTGGAAAATGTGGAACCTTTCACACGATCTATGTATATTGTTGTATATCTGTTTCATGTTTTCTACAGTGTTTACCATTGGAGACTACCTGAAATATTTCAGTGACTATTCTGATCTTATGACATTGATTCAGATGTTGATTGACTACCTACAATTATGGAGGAAGTACAGTAAAAGAAGTGATTCACCTCCTGAGGTAGCACTGAGTTTTGTCCTCTCAAATGAGTTCTAAATTAATCTCTTGTCACACACTAAGAAATAATTTCAAAAACCAGGCTTTTCAGATATAGGTATTGAATTGCTGTCAAAACCTATTAAACCATCTACTCAAAGATCTCACTACAGAAATTTTAGGGGATTTATTTCTTGAGCAAGAGAAAGAATTGAAAATTCTGCTAAGGAATTGTCCACTCTGGTTATAGATTTTCTGTCAGGGTAAATTAATTCAACATGCAATTAAAATATATGGTAAAAATTTAGCATGTTTTCCTCCTCTTCTTGGACTTGAAAAAGAATATCTTATTTTGGTATGGGAAGTTAATGCAGGCTAATGTTTCTATTTTCTCTTTAATATTTACATAAAGGAGAAATTATTTCTTAAAAACGTGGTAGTACTGTGTAGGTAGCACCAGAGTTTTAGAAAGAATAGGTCCTAGTTTTAAAACGGTATTAATGTTAGTGAGTTAAAAGAATATGGACCAGACTTGTTGCTAGAAATTATTTATGGAAATTTAGCACCTTGTCTGCCCCCCATATTTTTTATGCTTTTAGTAATTATATAAGTAATTGATTATTTTATATGAAAGCAAACTTAAAAGCTTCTACATTTTCAACATAGCAAGAACTATCATGACTGTTGTATTTTAAGAACAGAATAAGAATAAGAATAAGAATAAGAATAAGAATAAGAATAAGAATGTACACATAGCAGTGAATAAAATTACAGGAAATATGAAAATTAAATTACTAATAAGTATCATATTTTTGTATGAAATTGGGATTCTTAGCAGAGAACTACAAAACATCTTATTAGAGGAGGTGAAGGCATCTCAGGTAGGTACATCTTGATTTTGTTGAATGCTTGCTTCATAGATCTCTCTATATAGGTACTGTCCTGGTTTCAGCCAGAAATATTGGGGGCGTGTATACATATGCAGACGAAACAGAAAACTAAGACAGAATTAACTAGTTTAATAAAATAACAGAATTATATGAACCTCTAAGAACCTCTCTAAATTGGGCAAAGTTGGCTTATTATACAGTTAGTCCCTGTATGATTTCTCTGTAAGTACTTATAATCAGTTCAACAGTATTACTCTACAACTAATGGGGCATCAGAGATGTGATTTTTCTCCTGACTGGCTGTCAGCTGATTATCTGGTTTCCCATGCTTAGTACAGGTTATAGTTAACATTTTCTTTTTTTTCCCCATACTGTCTCACAGTTTTCTAATTTTTTGAAAAGTGTTGTACATTATTATTTCCCCATTATTGTCTGTAAGATTTGTTTTTTTTAGTATCTTGAGCATGTCATGGTTTTCCTTTCAGCAGAAATAGTCCAGGAGTGTCTGATAATTTTGACTAATAGCAGCAGGTTGATCTGGTATATAGGGTATTTGGCTAAGGAAAGAAAATTTTGTTCTACTCCGAACTCTGTCACCACATGTCAGTACTCTGTCTAGTTTGTCTCTTGTGAAGGGGATTGTATAGTTTTAATACATGAGGTTTTACTCTTACTTTCCCAGTAGTTTTCAAAGACGTTCTTTAAAACAAACAAACAAACAAACAAAAACTGTCTTTTGGAAATGCATCACTCAGGTCAGCAAAACCTACTGGACTCAGGAGAATGCATCGCTCTGAAAGTCAATGGGATTTAGACTACATCTATATTTCAGACTGCAAGTACAGGAAAAAGAAGAGGTACTATAATGTATATTGGTGATTTTACTGTAAAGTATTAGTCGAGGTTAATAGGTAACAATTAACTTAACTCCATATTTCTCCCCTGTTGGACTTATAGACTTGGAAATGAACTGAGTCAGCCTTATTTCGTTCAGCTGCTGAAGTCCACCTTTAATTTGTATGGTTAGAGCAATTAATCCCTGAGAGGCACACTGAAATCAACAAATGCCAGGAGATCTACACTGAAAAGTTACTAGATTGGGTATATTAGGTGGCTGATCTTTTACTAATAAAGTATTTTTGTAATCCATCCTTTCCTGCATGAAACATGGATTTAGCCAGGTTTTATCTTAGCTGTAATTTTCTGTTTACTGTATCTGATTCTAGAGAAGCAAGATAGAATTTAAAAAGTGGAACAGAGACATTGTGAATTAAACTTCACCAGAAGAATAAATGATGTTGTTAGCCATTATTAGTGTATTTGCCTCTTTTCTCCTACCAAAATCATGCTTTCAAACTGATGAGAGGAAAAAGAAAACTGATGAGAGGGAAAAGAAAACTGACATATTTATCTTTGGAGCAGTTGTTTTCAATGATCAAACCAGACTGCCACTGGAGGAGTTGATGGTTTTATTTAACTAATAATCTCAGCAGAATCTCTTTGACACTCCATACTAAGCAGTTACTTTTAGATATGGAGAAATGCTGAATGAAAAAAAAATCAAAACCCAAACAACAGAACAATACCAAAGAAAAAAAAATGTTTTGTAAAAGGAAGGAAAAAATTTGTGTTAAACTAAACATAAGAAACACAAGTAGGCAAGAAACAGGCACTCATCAACCTGGGAAATATTAGTCATAGCAGACCTTGTATGTCGCAACAATTTTAGGACAATTGCCAACTGCTTAACTATAGAGTCAGTATCAAAACTAAAAGAAAAGGCAGTGCATTTTTTCCCTCTGTATAAGTCTCTCACAGGTGTCTATATGCCAGAATTTTCACACACAAAATGGAATTACCTCATCTCAGAGGGATATAGGTGTTAGATAAAAATAAAAAATATTACAGTAAGAAACGTACAAAGTATAAAAATTTTGAGACTAAGGGCTATATAGGAGCTTGTCTGCAACCTGACCTTACACAGAATGATCAATTAATCAAAATATGGAAGACTTCAGATAAAGACAGAGTTCTGCTTGTACCTCTTCCTTCTGCAACTGCAGAAAATGTCTGTAACTCTATAAATGCACACCTAAATATAGATAGTGAAATATATACTCACCAGTTTATAAAAATTTACAAGCTCTGCTTCTCTATCTTCAAGATTGAAAAGCCTATAAATTCCATAACTGCATAAGGAATTTACGTGTCAGGAGATTAAATACTTCAGAAGCTGGAAGAAGTTGTAAACTCTATAAACTGAAGAGACATGAAGAGAGGGAGGGAAAGAATGAGAGAAGGAAGGAATGAGGAGGGGAAGGAGAGAAGGATGGCTGGAAGGACAAAGAAAATGTGAAGGGGAGAGAGGCGGGAAGGAAATCACAATGAGTTTTTGTTTTGCAGACCTGAAATTCAAATCATAGAATCATAAAATAGTTTGGGTTGGAAGGGACCTTTAAAGATTGTCTAGTCCAACCCCCCTGCAATGACCAGGGACATCTTCAAGTAGATCAGGTTGCTCAGAGCCCCCTCCAACCTGACCTTGAATCTTTCCAGGGATGGGGCAGCTGCCACCTTTCTGGGCAACCTGGGACAGTGGTTCACCACCCTCATTGTGAAAAAGTTCTTCCTTCTGTCTAGTCTGAATCGACCCTCTTTTAGTTTAAAACCGCTACTACTTGTTGTATCGCTACAGGCCCTGCTAAAAAGTCTGTCCCCATCTTTCTTAGAAGCCCCCTTTAAGTACTGGAAGGCTGCAATAAGGTGTCCCCAGAGCCTTCTCTTCTCCAGGCTGAATAATCCCAACTCTCAGCCTTTCTTCATAAGAGAGGTGTTCCATCCCTCTGATCATTTTTGTGACCCTCCTCTGGACCCAGTCCAACAGGTCCATGTCTTTGCTGTCCTGAAGGGTCCAGAACTGAAGTACTTTAAGCTCCAGAGCTTAAGTATTACACATACTTCCAGAGACCACATATATGCCTCTTCTCCTTCTTTGTTTTCCTTACTCTTATTGGTAATACTGAAGGAAGAAGATGAGCATTGCCTCACACAGCTTTCTCATTTCCACTAGTTAAATAGTTAAATAGCATGAGAGGTGTCTTTGTCCGTTTAAATAAGCTTCTCCTGCATGTAATCCTGACACTTACTACGCTTCCTGAAAAGCAGTCTGGACTAGAACACACAGTAACATCTTTGCAGTAGAGATAAAAGAATAAAAGTGAAGTATATTTTATTAATTATTTAAAAAGTAATCAATGTTGCCTACTTCTGGATAGCTTAAATGACTTTGATGAGAATAGAGATGAATTCAGCATGTATAGAATTGTGAACTTTTCAAGGAGGAAAAATAAAATGTGTTGGTTTATGTTGTACTAATATATGAATAGAGTTTAAACCAGCCAAGGGCTTGTCCTAGTGCTAGCTTTCATTGCTGCAAAAGAAAAGACCTATCGAAGTCAGATAGGAAATGTTAAAAGATGAAGACACCTATAGCAGGACTTAGATGGAACTGACACAGTCATTGCTGATGCTGTTGCCTAAACCTCACTTGAAGCCTCATTTAACTTTGAAACTCCCAATCTGGTTTGTGAGTTCTGATTCTACAACACCTTCAGTTTGCCACAACTGAGCAATTGGTCATCATTCTCATTTACTCAGAATCTGTGATATAGCAGGTAGCTTTTTCTCATTTCCTCTGGATTTGATAGTCTAGTTATTGGGCACACAAGACTATAAGACTTTGGTGGATAACTGGAGGACCATGTACCCTAATGCCACCAAGATACCAGAGGGAATAATACATCTGGATTTCTGGAATGACAGGAGGATCCCAAAAGTTGGCTATGTTGGAGGCTGAGGTGAGCTTAACAGGGAACAAGTAGCAGATGCATCCTGTTGTGACTGGCCTGGAGTTTCCTTGTATCTTTGGCATTGACGACCTCAGAATAGGGTACTGCAAGGATCCAAAAGGGTACTGGTGGATCTTTGATGTAGCCAGTGTGGTTGTAGAAAAGATTAAACAGCTGTCTAACTTGTCCAGCCTCTTGGAGGATACTTCTGTTTTGCGGGTTGATGCATGTTGAAGAAAAAACAGGTGCCAATTGTTACCATGACAGTGCACTGGTGGCAGTATTGCACCTACCAAGACTCCCTGTTTCACATCCATGAGCTGATTTGTCAGCTGGGGAGCCAAGGAGTGATCAGCAAGACTTGTTCACTCTTTAATAGTCCCATCTGGTGAGTCCAAAATCTGGTTGAGGGTGAAGGCTAACAGTGGACTATCATGACGTTCATGCAGTGGCCATTGAGTGCTGCAGTATGGAACAGGCTATAACTCCAGTATGAAATCAAGTCAAAAGCATCTAAGTGGTATGCCCCAACTGATATGGCCATTTTTCTCAGTTCCTTTGGCAGCACTATTTGCTTTCACATGGAGAGGTGTCCAATACACCTGGAACCAGCTGCCCCATGACTAGAAGCACAGCCCTATTGTTTGTCGTGGATTGATCCAGGCTGTACTGGAACAGGATGAAAGCCCAGATCACCCACAATACACTGATGACATGGTATGGGGCAGCACAGTAGAAGAAGTGTTTGAGAAAAGGAAAAGAATAATCTAAATTCTTCTGAAAGCTGATTTAGCCATAAAACAAATCAGACTTAAAGGACCTGCACAAAAGATCCAGTGTTTGGCTATAAAATGGCAAGATGAGTGTCATCAAATGCCAATGGATATGATCACTAAGAGACAACCATGTTCCCATCAGCTAACAAAAAGGAAACACAATCTTTCCTAAACTCTGTGGGTTTCTAGAGAATGAATTCTACATTAGTCAGCCTGTGAGACCTCTCTGTCTAGTGACTGAAAAGAAGAACTAATTTGAGTGGGATCCTCAGCAGAAACAAGCCTTTGAACAGGTCAAACAAGAGATAGTTTTATGCAGTAGCTCTTGGACAAGTCCATAGTGGACCAGCCATGAGAAACATGTTCTACACTATAGCTGGGGAGCATGGCCACACTTGGAGCTTCTGGTAGAAAACACCCAGAGAGACCCAAGATTGACCTCTAGAGTTTCAGAACTGGGGATATAAAGGATCCAAGGCTGACTACATTCTGAACGCAAAGGAGATACTAGCAGCATGTGAGTGAGTTGAAGTTGCTTCAGGAGTAGTTGCTACGGAAGCACAGATCTGCCTGGCATTGTGATTGCCTTTGCTATGCTGGATGTTCAAAGGAAAGGTCCCTTCTACACATCATGAAACCAACATTATAGAATAAGCAGGTAGCAGTGATCACACTGCAGGCTCAAATAGGGAACTCCAACTACCTAGAAATCCTGGAAGAGATTGTGGACTGGCCAGAAGGTAGAGATTTTGGAGCACCACCTGAGGAGGCGACTCATGACCTAGAGGCCCTGCCATATTGTGAGTTATCAGAAAATTAAAAGGAATATACTCTGTTTACTGATGCATCCTGTTGTATTCTGCAAAATCATCAGAAGTGTAAAACTGCTGTGTGGAGTCAAACATGAAGAGTCACAGAATCTTCTGAGTCAGTCTGCAGAAATGAAAACCATCCAGCTGAGCCTGGAGATTGCTGAACAAGAAAAGCAATTAGTGTTCTGTCTCCAAATTGACTCATGAATGGTGGTAAATGTCCTGTGGGGATGGCTACATCAATGGAAATGGATCAACTAAGTGTGCATAGGTAAACACATCTGGGCTGTCGTATTGTGTCAAGACACTGCTGTCCAGGTAGAGACCCTTGCTGTAAAAGTAGATCTTATAGATGCTCACATGCCCAAGAGTTGTGCTACCAAAGAACATTGAAACAACAAGCAAGTAGAACAGGGTGATAAAATTGAAGCGGCTTAGGTGGACCTGGACTGGAAATGTGCAGGTGAACTATTCATACCTCAGTGGGCCCATGTAACATGGGGACATCTAGGAAGAAATGCAACATAGAGAAAGGATTGTGACTGAGTAGCTGACCTGACTGTTGAAGCCATCAGGCAGGTTACCCATGAAACATGCACCTTAGTCAAGTGAGCCAAATGCATAAAGTCTCCCTGGAACAGAAGATGGTAACTAGGATATCAATATGGGGAGGCCTGGCAGATCGGTTATGTTGGACCACTGCTGCGAGCGTGCCAAGCAAGTGTCATGTGCTTACCACGGTGGGGGCCACTACTGGGTGGCTAGAAGTGTACTCTGTAACCCATGCCACTGCCCAAAAAACCATTCTGGATCTTGAAAAGCAAATCCTTTAGCAAAACGGCACCCCAGAAAGAAATGAGTCAAACAATAGGACTAATTTCTGAAACAACCTCATAGATAACTGGGCCAAGGCACACTGCATTGATTGAGTATATCGCATCCCCTATTATCCAATAGCAATACAATGGACTGTTAAGACTATGCTGAGCACGATGGATTCTGGGACATGGAAGCACTGGGATGCATTATTTAGCAGAAGATGCTTGGCTGGTTAACATCAGAGGGTCTACTAACTGAACTGACCTACATAGTATGGAAAGAGACAAATTCCCTGTCATGTGCAATCTGACAGGGAAAGACAGCACGGGTTGCTCCTCCCTTGAGAAAAGGCAAACCCAGTTGTGCACCTGGGTGCACTTGGTGGGCAATGTGGAGGATGAAGAAATCCAGTGTGTACCTCAGGAAGATTTAAGCTTAGGACAAAATCTAACCCATGGTTGGAGCTGTGGAAGTACTACAGCAGAAACCACCTGAAACAATGGAGGACAAATGCCACAAGAAACGGGGTAAGTGCAACGATGATCCAACCTAAGCTGGATTTAGTGGCTAATAACCCAACCCGACACATTGCCTCCCTGTCCTAAGTAGCCACCATAACAGATGGAGCCCAAGTCATGTACTAAATGAACTGAACAGACTGTTATGGACATTTGAGTAGACATTTCAATAGAATTTTTTAGATGAACATTCGTTGGACGTTTGATGGGGATGGACTGTTAACTAAAGGAATGTTGTCTGTATATATCTCAAAGAATGGGAAGGGGGGTAGTGGCTGATGAGGATGTACAGGATAGCATAAAATCGCAACATAATACAGAAGATATGGTAATCTGGGGTGGAGATAGCACTGGGTCTGACTGGGATGGAGTTAACTTTCTTCATAGCAACATACATGGTGCTGTGTTTTGATTTGTGGCTCCAATAGTGTTAATACACGAATGTTTTGAGTATTGCTGAGCAGTGCTCACACAGAATCAAGGTTTTCTCTGTTTCCCAGACTGCTCCCACCCTCCTGCAGTGAGCAGGCTGGGGTTGCATAAGAAGCTGGGGGGCATGGGAAGGGGGCATGGCTGAGACACCTGAACTGAATAGGCCAAAGGGTTATTCTATGTCATGCTAAGAAATAAAAACTGGGATGGAAGCAAAAGCAGGCGGGAGTTTTCTGGCTTCCAAGGGACTCATTGCTTGTGGACTGGCTGGGCATTTGTCTATTTCTGGAATGTGGTGAGTGATTGCCTTTCCATTGCTTGTTTTTTTCCCCTTTCCTTCACCTATTAAACTGTCTTTATCACCTATTAAAGTGCCTTTAAACAAGTTTTCTCACTTTTTCTCTTCCTATTCTCTCCACTAATTGAGCAGGGGATGGGAGGGAGGGAGTGGCTGTGTGGGTGCCTAGCTGATGTCCTGGGTCAACACACACCACAAGTCGCATAGGCCTTTGTAAAGAATAATCACTTTCATATTTGTGCTCCATCCAGAAAGTGGAAAGGTGGAAGAAGGTGGAGCCATCTTTTGCCTTTTCTAAATATGTGTGGGTGGATCCAGAGCTGCAGCTGTTAGTGGTACCATTCTAGCCTTTACTTTAGTGCCCCAGTTTTTGAGAAAGATGAAAGCATATCTTAGTGTTTCTAGCTTATGACTTAGAATGTAATTTCTTGAGAGCACTACCTCCCTACCCATGGTTCTGGAAGAAGGAGAGTAGATGCTTTCCACAGGTTTAGATTCCTTGGTAGAAGTTAGATGCTGCAGCCTATCTTGACTCTGTCCAGCAGTTCTGTTTAAAACAATATAAAGACTTCACAGGGAGTCAGACAACATTGCAAAATAGAAACAAATTTTGTAATCATGTGAGGATTCCTCATCAGGATCAAAGTATCAAAGAAGAAACAAAATTAACAAAACATAAAGGAGCTGCAGAAATTATCAGAAAGACATGAATTAAAGATTCATTTTAGGACATGGAAACATTTGATTCAGGACTAACCTCTGCAATAGAAGTGTCATCTGTTTTAAACAAAACACTGTTTACTGTGATGGAAGTTAGTTGAAAACAGAGTCTCAGCATTACCATAGACTGCAATGTGTAATCTTCTATCAATGAATTCACAGTGTGTTAATCTTGGGAAGACTAAAAGAACAGGGAAAAAATAATTATCTATTTTGACAGGTGGTAGTCAAAAGATTGAAGTTTCTTTCTGTCTTACCATCTATTTTGCTCTTACTTCTATGTTTTAAGTTGTCAAAGAACTCCTCAGTCTACCCCTTTGCAAAAAAAACCAAAAAAACCCTGCAAAATTATTTCTCTTGGAATGGGGGAATTAAGAGATAACATAGCAAATTACTGATCTCAGGTATTATGATCTTCAAGATTGGTGTGACAAAACTTACTAGTGAAAAAAGCAACACATATACAGTGCTACTTCTGATAGATATAGCTTGGAGAGATTTTTTCAAAATACGTGTTTAATTTTCCTTTGGGAAATACTGCAGGTTACAGACCTTGAATACATTTTCTTATTCACTATTTGAGATTTGTCTCATTGTTGGACTTAAATTCAAAGTTAAATGATAGTCCAGAATAAAGTCTATTGCACAATGCTGTTAAATGAATACAACAGAATATGGTTTATCTAATTTTAACTGTAAAGTCTCCTCCACTAAAATTACTTGAGTCCCTGAATTAGATTCTACAAGCATTTTACAAAGTTTTGCTTGAAACTTTTCGTTTCCCTCAGAATACTTTCCCTGGATGAATAAAAACACAAGAACAAAAATTATTTGTTCAATAAGTATCTGTTTATAAGGGGGTTCAACAGCTTTCTTCCTACCCCCATGCCTAAGGAAAATGTCCTTTTCAGACTAGCAGTTTTGTACTCTAGTCAGGAATTGATTCAGGGATTGTTTTTTTTCTGCTGTTCAGTAGAACATAAAGGCCCTCCAAAAAAAAAAGATTTGCAGTTTCTAACTATATCTATCAAATCGTGTGACTGCAACACTGCCCCTTTAAGGAAGACTGCCTGAGTGTATGGGTTAACACATAGCCATGGATCATACCAAGCTGCTTCTGCCTGAAACTGTTCTGGAGTTTAAATGAATATTATAATAAAAAATAAATGAACATTTAAAAATTATTTTTTTAAATAAACTGCTGAAATCAGAAGCTTTTAAGGAAAAAAAAAATGCTTGGAATAGTAGCAACAGCAAAGAAATGCACTGTAAACAAAAATACCAATTGGAAGAGGGTTCTTCTGATACTTGATACTGTGTTTTTGCAGTCATCTACAGCCAAACTCTTCCTGTCCTGAAGGCAAAGTTCTGGGCCTGTGACCAGCACATTTTTGCCACAGGAAGATAAAAGAACTGGAAGCTCTGAGATGGAGGGAACTCTCCTTATATCTGACAGAAGAGTCAGCTGGCTCTCCCGGGATCTGGCATGGATAAGGCAAGCAGGGAAAAACACGGTCTTTTTGTAGCCCACCCTTGGCAAGCTGCTGTGCTAAGCAATAGATGACTTTGCCTGAAGCTGGACGTGCTGCTTGGATGTTTGCACCTTTTGTGTGTACTCTGCTGCATAACGTTCAAGGCAAGAGAATCAGACCAACTTGCAGTGACATACCAACAGGATTTGCAAAAAACTCTTTAGTATTGACCTAACTCCTGTTTCATTGGTATCAGTGTAAGCTTTAGAGATCATTTCAGCTGAAGAAGAGCCTAGCCATTGCTGAGTACTTTTGAGTATCCCACTTTAATGATATGGGTCTTAGTAAAAGATAAAAAATATTTCTTACAATCTGAGGACTTTGACCAAACTGTGAACTGAAGTTCATGGTGAGCTTTTGGGGAAACTTTGGTTGAATGAGGTCATGAATGAAATGATGTTCATTCAGTCTGTTACTGTAGTAAAGAATCATATGCAAATTGCTCTGTGTGGCTCTTTTAAACAGAGACCAAACCAAATTGGCTAGTGAAAGCTAACATTTACTGTATTCTTATAGTTTATTTTCAAATAAAAGTCAAAGTAAAATTACCAGAAGCATACTTATATGAGGAAAAACTGGGAAGCTAGTTTGCGGGAGCCCTCATAAACTAATTTCTTCACAGTTTTAACATTAAGTAATTGTTAAAAACAGAAAACAAACAAAAAGTATACTTGAAGTAGAATTTTAAGTTACTTCATGAAGTAGGGAGAATCCTAGAGCAAAGGGCAGACAAGAAAATTACCCATTGTACTCCCTTTGTATTTTACTTAACCAGTCTCAATTTTAGCTTCAGAAATATGAACAAAGTCATATCGTTCATCGAGACTTACACATTCCATATACAGTCAAGGTGTACAGTTATCCCCTGAAATCATCATTTGCACTGGAGAGAACAGTTATATAACCAAGATCAGCTGAAACTGGGAGAAAATATTACAGTACAAATCCAGGCTGACAGGACTGACACAGCCTAGAAAGAATAGCACAACCTTGGCTAATTACAACTATGCATCTCCGGTACTATTTGAAACAGTCTGAGTAGGTTGTGTTACTTGTCTAGTTCAAGTGTGCAGTTTGACACTTGACACATATTACATGGACTAACTTCAAGTTTTATTACGTCCTGTACTTATTTTCCAGCTATATTTCAGAGATTCCTTTGTGCCTGTTCTGTGTTTCTCTGACACCCTTATTTTCTTTTTTTTAAATGGCAATACCACTTCAGGCATAAGCCATTCTTTAGGCTGAATTCTGTGGCTCATCACACCCTACAGCCTCTTTGGTCAAGGTTTTCAGATTTGAATGTTGCAACAGACTATTCCTGATCCTTCTCCCAAGATTAGAGAACTTCTGAGTTTCCTCCTTCCAGTTCACTGATTTTTGATTCCTAGCATTTGGCTTTTGACTTTTCATTATTCTTCCAATTTCTTCATTTAAAATATCTATATTTTATAGATGTGTATTTGTTAAGTCAATGTCTGTCCTTTTGTCAAGTGAAAAACCAAAAATCAGAAAAATTAAAACTTGTACTTCTCCTTGCTTTGAAAGGTGGGGTCAGTCTTAGGTTTACAGAGGTTGGCGTAAACATTTTTTTTATCCCAGACAGTTACTCCGTACATTGGTGTCTATTTCTACAGCAATTCTAGTTCTTCATTCCAAAACTAATAGCAATCTTGTCCTACAGAGTTGTTCTCTCTGACTCTGTACTCCTTGATTGTCCTCACAATAATCAGTTCATTCTTTTCCAGTCAATACTTCAGAGACAGACCCTTGCTCTAAAGTATGATCCCAGATGTACCTGCTACAAGCCATTCCCTCCTGTAAATTACACTTTCTTCACTGCCAAGGTCCCAAAACTCCATTCATTCTTTGGAATATATCCAGTGGCTAAAATAACCCTCTAAATGAATACATTAAGCACAAATGTGTTAACCACATAAAAGAACGCATTTCTGTATCAAGTTTAAGTTGTATTTTTTTTCTTTAAAATATAAGGGAAAAAAAAAAGGAGTTTACTGATGTGCCATAAGTAAAGCAGCCCTGTTCAGGGAATCCATTAAGGATGTGCTCAGGTTCTGCTTAATTGTCCCTCAGTATTCTTTCATTCTTTGTCATGTAACAACAGACTAGAGTTTATTGAAAAAAGATGATATCACTCAGGGCAGAGCTGCAGATCCGTGTGTGGCAGCCAAGAGTGTGCCTGCACTATTTCTGTTCTGCCCACACAGCCCAGCACAAAGTGCTGGGGGGTACGAGTGAAGGGGAGCTGCCCTCCTGCTTTCACCCTCCATCACACCTGTGCCTGTACCTAAATTCAGGGTCATCACTACTGTCAGGTTGGTTTATCCCTGCAGTGTTCTCAGACCTCTGTCCCTGGACTTTAAAGAAGGACAAATCTGCAGCCTTTAAGACGTAACTGTGCCATTCCTTCCTGCTCTCATAGGGTGACCTCAGATTCCTTCTGTCCTTTCCTCATTTCTGCCCCATCCATTACCATGTTTTACATGGGATACACTGGCCTCTCTTGCCCACTCTTCCCCAGGCTGTTCCCATTTCCCAGCTGTGAATGAAATAGGATTCATTGCTGTTGGTGGTGCTTCACAGCCTTCTTTGGATGCTATGCAACAGACAAAACTATGCCATCCAAACTCCAGTTTCATGTGAATCTCTGTAATACAGAAAGAGAGGAGTCAGAATGGATTTAGAAGGGAGCACATAAAGCTATAATGCTTCAGAGTTGCTGGGCAGAGAGTGTAACAAGTGAGCCCTCATTTTCAATAGGTCATAAACATGCATTTCTGCAAAGCAAGGGAAGACAAGTATTTTTCACAAACAGTGATTCTTACACTTTTCACAAACTAGAAGCTGTTTTATATTTTAATGCTATCAGGTACTACATTCAGCATCTATTAATGAATTGAAATAATCACAAAACATTTTCATCTACAGCATTCATTTTTAATAGTAAGTACTTTTGGAAGAAAAATAAAAGCGTATGTTAATTGCTAATAAATATCAGATGTTTAAACCATGCTGCATTACACAACTGTGTTGATTGACAGAATACAGACATAAAAACATTAGGTGTGTCATAACCACACCTGTAATTTATGATATTATAATTATATAGTAGTGACTGGTAGAAGTTGACATTACTGTGCAAAGAGGCTCCAATTTTACCTGAAGTCTTCACTCATTTATAAGTTTGAAGAAAAGTGCCCTTTTCAGGGTGGAAATCTTTCATGCTTGACTTCTGTTGAAAATCTGGAAGTGAGAAAGCAGGCAGTGCAGGAACTTATAAAAGGATGCTTTGCTTTCTATACCACATGGTAAGTGAACAATATCATTCTTTATTAGTTCAAACTCCTAAAATTAGCATAAGCAATTAATTTCTATATTAGACAAGTCAAAAACTGGTATTTAGCAATGAAGCTAATCCTTGAAATTTTGTGAGAAGTTACAGTACTCTGAGGTAGCCATGTCTGCCTCCCTGACATCCCTGTATAATAGGGTAATCATAGAATCATAGAATAGTTTATGTTGGAAAAGACCTTTAAGTTCATTGAGTCCAACCATTAACCTAACACTGCCAAGTAAACCACTAAACCATGTCCCTCAGCACCACATCTACACATCTTTTAAATACCTCCAGGGATGGTAACTCCACCACTTCCCTGGGCAGCTTCTTCCAATGCTTGACAACCATTTTGGTGAAGAAATTTTTCCTAGTATGCAATCTAAACCTCCCCTGGTGCAACTTCAGGCCATTTCCTCTTGTCCTATCGCTTGTTATTTGGGAGAAGAGATTGACACCCACCTCACTACAACCTCCTTTCAGGTAGCCGTAGAAAGCCATAAGGTCTCCCCTGAGCCTCCTTTTCTCCAGGCTAAACAGTCCCAGTACCCTCAGCTGCTCTTCATAAGACTTGTGCTCTAGACCTCTCACCAACTTCATTGCCCTTCTTTGGACACGCTCCAGCACCTCAATGTTTTTCTTGTAGTGAAGGGCCCAGATCCCACTATCTGACCCAGCAGAGGCTGCAGTCAAGAGAATTGATGGCATCATCCTCACCATCCACATGACAACTCCCTCTGAAACCAAGTCCCAGATCATCCATCCTCCAGGGATAGACTTTTGCAAACCTTTAAGAAAGTGGATGTCTCAGAAGATGAAGCAAGGGACAGAGGACAACATTTGGCACTAAAGATGTTCAGGCTGCCCGATCAGGAATATCTGTAGAACAGTTGAACTTATCTGGAAATTCCAGTACACCCCCAGTACAATACCTTCCGTAGGGAGCCTTAGCTACAGTCCTCAACATATTTGTCTGAAGTATGATCCTCAGCTTCACAAGGGCTGGTCATCAGCTAGTTATTGGAAAAAAAAAAAACCAACACATTAAAACATATTCTGGGGATAAGACTCTCAGGGATACAAAATACATATCTGAATACGAAAAAACTAAAAGGCATGCCACTGGAAAAGATGATATTGCTAGAACCAGCAATAATAGTGGTGCCCAATGGACATGATTACAAGGAGATAGTAGTTCCTCTCCATCAGCTGAAAGAGATTTGATGAAGCCCTAGAACTGATGTGCTGTCATTTTATTGATTATGGTGGAGCCCATACTGGTACCTCTTCTCAGGGCATATTGACTTGAGCACAGCATTGTCCTAATGTGGCTGTATGGTTTGCTGACAAGAATTTCTCTAGAGAAGGCCAGACTGGAAAACAGGCAGAACAGGCATATATCTGCAAGTACTTGGCAATATAAGGCTGCCCCTGCATTCCTTCCTTATGAACCATCTCTCCTTGCGCTTCACTTTACTCATTTTCATAATTTAAGCCCATCTAAGTGTAATTAAAAAGTCCAAATTAATGAGTAGTAACAAACAATGAGCAATTTTTCTTTTACTGAGCAGCTTTACAGTACTGTACATACTGAACAGAAGAGGCAGTCACTGAAATATGACACTAGACTAAAAAGAAATCAGAGCGTTCACTGCAGTAATATGTCATTGTATTAATTGTGCCATAAAGTGAAAGTGTTTATTTTCAGTAGGATTCTTTTATTAAAATAAATCCTGTTGAGGGCATTTACCTACAAAAGTTATTTTTCTATGTATGCAGCAAATCTTTCTAATTATTCAGTTACTCCTGGGAAAACTAGCTACCAGTGAAATGCAATGATATGTTTGTAAAAACAAAGATTTATATTCTTTTTCTAAAAGATAAGTCATTACTGACATTTTAATTATGTAATTCCTCCTTAGACTTCTAGTTTCCATGTTGTTTCTATATTTCACAAAGAAATTGTTATGATACTTCTGAAAAAAACTTGATAATATATGTACCTAGTGATCACACCAAACAGGTCTGCAAATTCTGAGCAGAGTGCTAATACATGAACCTCTGCATAAAACAGATATGTAAATAATATGAAAACTGCACATCTGGATAACACTGACAAAATACAAATTTGGACTGTGGACAAATTATTCCCCACATGGGAGTTCAGCAATAGGTTTTTTTTCATTTAGAGTCTGAGAGAAACTACCTGGTGCTATGCAGGTGGTTTTACTAAAAGCCCTAAAATAACCAATGAAGTCTTCAAGCTCTGGGTGCCAGATATTTTTCCATGAAGAGGGCAAACTGTTTCCCACCTGGAAAGCATAAAAGGAGATTCTGAGACCAATATTCCCCAGGGACAATAACAGGGCAGTTTTGAGCCTGGGTAGTAATTAACAAGGCTCACTATCTGCTTCTGCAATGTGAAGCTGCTTTGCTTATACTTTACTGAACTCTGGATCCGCAAATCATGCTGAACCTGGGACTTTCAAAGTATCTTTAATATGGTCTTGCAAAACACTGAAGTGATTATTTTGTATTTCCATGAAGTAACGGCAAGTACAAACCATCATTTTATTTTTATTTTTTCAAGAAAATACAAAAAAGGGAAAATCTCTGAACCTTTGAAATCTACATGGTGGGCAGGAAAAAAAAGGGAAAAGAACAAGCTGGAAAAAACAGCCTTCATGTCCCCTTACCTACTCATAACAAAAAAAATGCTACTCTGAAGCATCAAATCGCTGTTTTCAGAGCATTTTCTCTTGCTTTTTGCTTCCCATACAGATGTGTTCCTTTTTGCTATCTAGTAAACTACTCATTTTTTATTCAAGGAAACAGCATGTTGCCACCTTTTTTACATTCTCTAACATCCCTCTTCTTTCCTGTTGTCTTGGACTCATTCAATTACTGCAGAAGAATTTATAACTGTTTCTAAAAACGTATATAAACTTCAAAAGTTTTAAGGTTCTTCTATAAGTACCTTAAAAGTTTTGACTCATTAGACTGCTCAGATACATGCAGGACAAGACAGCAGCTGTTCAGTCTCTCACAAAGTATGCTCTTTCCTTGTAAGCTTCACATTCTTTTCCAGCATCTTCCAGACAAAAAGTTTACAGGATGAACAGCCAGGGCAATCAGACACCAGGAGGAGACACAGGCCAAGGCAGATAACAATGCAAGTCGTGCAGTGTGTGGGGGGATGAGAACAAACTTCTACTACAGGTATTGGCAAAGTCCCCACAAGTCTTAATGCTCCTGGCCTGTATCAGCAATAGTGTGGCCAGCAGGAGCAGGGCAGTGATCGTGCCTCTGTACTCGGCACTGGTGAGGCCGCACCTTGAATACTGTGTTCAGTTTTGGGTGCCTCACTACGAGAAGGATGCTGAGGTGCTGGAGTGTGTCCAGAGAAGGGCAACGAAGCTGGTGAGGGGTCTGGAGCACAAGTCTTATGAGGAGTGGCTGAAGGAACTGGGGTTGTTCAGTCTGGAGAAGAGGAGGCTGAGGGGAGACCTTATCGCTCTCTCCAACTACCTGAAAGGGGGTTGTGGCAATGAGGGTGTTGGTCTCTTCTCCCAATTAACTAGTGACAGGATGAGAGGAAATGGCCTCAAGTTGTGCCAGGGGAGGTTTAGTCTAGATATTAGGAAAAAATTCTTCACCGGGAGGGTGGTCAAACATTGGAACAGGCTGCCCAGGGAGGTGGTGGAGTCACCGTCTCTGGAAGTGTTCAAAAAACCTGTGGATGTGGCACTTCAGGACATGGTTTAGGGGGCATGGTGACGTTGAGTTAATGGTTGGACTTGATGATCTTGAAGGTCCTTTCCAACCTTAGTGATTCTGTGATTCTGTGATTCTGTGACTCAGTCCCCAAATATTCATTGCCTATATTAGACACTGTTCAGGCCAGAGCTTTGTATAACAATTTCCCCAGCTTTGCATAGTGTTATGAATAAATAAATTCTGATCTTCTTTTGCTGAGCTAGTTGTGTATACTCAGCTGGAGTTTGATTCATGCTTCTGTGAACTTCCTATTAATCATAACTGAATTAAAACCTGAAATGAATATATATGATATATCATCATTGGCATTCAAATGTTTTCATATTGCGCTGACTTGTAAAGAGTGATGTTTATAGCTATGCCTTCAATTTACTTAACACCTTAAAATCGTGCTGTAGAGATGTGAGCCAAAGTCTTAACAAAGTCAGAAGCTTCACAGTAATAGTTTTGGGACAAACTATTACTATTTGTGTGTGTATTACTAGTGAACTGTGAACTCTGACATTATGTTAAAAAGCACATAACTATCCAAGCACATTCTGCTCTAAAGTAAATGTGGGCTGCACTGAAGAAGATCCTCATGTTTAACATCAGTATAACTGGCAGCAGGCTATGAGCTTTGGAATTAGAAAACTATAGTTCTTGTTATATTTTTTTAGAAGACTGCTTTAGTTTCAGATTGCAACACTTCAGCTCATTCAACTTCTACTTAAGAGAAACCTACTTGAACATAAGGAATAAGAAAACAGTGTTTCTCAGACTAAGACTCACTTACCAGTTTATTTAATCCAAAATAAGGATACTTTTTTTCACAACAATGTTAACATTTTACTGGACCTACGGAAGGAAAATAATCTCCATTTCTTTTTTTAAGATCTCCAAATTCGGAATTTCAGTGGGTAGATAATCTCATTGTACAATCTATACTACTGTGGTTTAAGGATTTAATTCCTGGTATGCTGCAATAATTATATGTCCAGAGAGTACTGCCATCAAATGGCCAGTATTAGTTCTGAAGACTTGTAAAACTAAATATGGTATGTTACCTTGATTCTGTAATTGTTTCTGTAGCTCTGGTTGTTAGTATTTTAACTCCTGCTGTGTGCAGTTGACAGCTTCATACCAAACTATGGGATGCTGGGATGACATCATCCAGTCTTCTGAAATGGAAGACACTGCACTAAAGGCCTGACCTTGGTGACAACCATTCTTTGTGCACAGGAAAACCCTCTTGGTTTCTGTGGCTTCTTCATCTGTCTTGTCATTGGCGAATGGAGGGTGAGATGTCTGAAGCATTGTTAGTGCTGAGACAGCCACCGCCCCAGTGTCGACCTGTGGGCATCCTTAGGTGCAGATTGCACAGGCCTTCTGTGGGGAGCTAATGATTGAAGGTTGACTTTAAACAGCGTAGTCAGAAAATTTCCCTTTTATAAATAATCTTGTGATTCAAGGACTTACCAAAAAAAAGTAGTTCATTTTTTCATCTAGGCTCAGGTGGTCCAAACCAGCTTGCAGGGAACTGGTGATCCTTTCCCTCTACTCATGCCTGGTGAGGCCATACCTGGAGTAATGTGTCCCGTTCTGTGCTCCTTAGCATGAGAGACATGAACTTACTGGAGAGAGTCCAGTGAAGGACCATAAAGATGAAGAAGAGACTGGAGCATCTCTGCTCTGAAGAGAAGCTGAGAGAGCTGGGACTGTTAAGCCTGGAGAAGAGGTGGCTCATGAGGGGATCACTTCAATTTGTATACATACCTGAACAGAGGATGTAAATAAGGGTGGCAGAATCAGAGGCAATGGGCACAAACTGAAATACAGGGGGTTCCTCCTGTACATGAGGATACATTTTGTTGCGGAGAGGATGAATTTTGTGCCAGTGGCAGAGCACTGACACAGGTTGCCCAGAGAGATTGTGGAGTCTCCATCCCTGGAAATATTCAAAAGCCGTCTAGACAAGATCCTGAGAAACTGGCTGTAGGTGGCCCTGCTTGAGCAGGGAGGGTGGGAGCAGATGACCTCCAGAGGTCCATTCCAACCTCAACTATCCTGTGATTCTGTGATTCTGTACAGCAAAGAGAGGTGTCAGAGAAAGAGACATCTGGGCAGGGCCCTGAGTCTCCATCCCCACAGATCTACCCTGCCATCCTGGGGCTGTGTCTGACCACGCTTCCCCTCACCAGGACTGATCCTGATCCTCGCCCACAGGCTGACATCCCAGTCCAGCCTCATCCTGTCCCTGCCCCCAGGGAGGTGCCTGAAGCCCAGGGCTGGGGCTGCCTCTGGTGCCCCACAGCTGCCCTGTTCCTGGATGGGGTGGTGGGACCCAGCCGTGTCTGCTGGATGGTTCCCTGTGAGTTCCCAGCTCACCACAGAGAATCAGAAACTGTATCTCAATATTTGTGATCCTCTGTTATATAAATAATAGATTTATTCTTAGACAACGTGCTGGTAAATGGCAGTAAGCCATTCCCTCCCCTTCTACATGCAAACATAGACAAGGTAGAATTTAGATTTTGATGAGCTAACATGTCCTAGTAGACTTGTAAAAAGCTAAGAGAGGCCTCAAACTTTTATTCATCTCCAATTGCATCTGTACTTTTGTGTTCTGAGTAGATAAATCTGCTTGGTTCTAAATTTGCGTATACTAAGTCACTTTGACTGTCCTGCATTTCCTAATGCTTATTCATCCACCAAAGGAAAAAATGCCGTGATTAATATTCCCTACCTGTGAAACAGATTTTTCTGTTCAGCAGCGAGATAGCTATGGAAAAGAGAAAGCAGATGAATCACAATATATGTAGCTGGTGTTTGAGAATTTGACATTCTCTCTGAAACCATATGATAGCAGGCAAGTTCTTTGGAGAAGGTGTGCATGATAACTATTTTCTCAGCTAAAGTATATGGATGAATTAAAATAAGATATGATGATCCTAACTGAATGACTCATTTTATCCAAATGTCATTATTCCTTTTTCCATTTTAATGAAACAGTAAACTCTACATTTGCTATGAATTTGTACAGTTCATACCGCAATGTATGGTACATACTACAGATGAAGGCTCTAGATGATAGAACAAAGACAATAAAATAAAATACATGTCTGTCATATAAGAAAAGTAAACAGAAACTGGATTTAAGTTTTCCTCTTCAACATTTATTATTCTTTCCAGACAGTACAATTCAGATATTCCTGAAAATAAGACAAATAACCTGAAGCATGATATTAAGCAACATTAGTTCTATTTTTATATATTGTCACAGCTAACAAATATTAATATATAAATTGATGCAAATGTTATCTTTTAACATTGATGAACATACTGCACTAAATTCTGCAGCTAGAAGAATTCCTTTTGGGGAGATGAGAATGAGATTTGAAATAAAGTACTAAAGTTTCAATTAAATGGCTTCATGCGTGTTGGCAAAATAATATTCCTGTACTTCATGCAGATTGAAATTTTGTCAGCATGAAGCATTTAGTTTCATTAACACTGGACAGTAGATTTAAGCATTGTGAAAATGGATGGATGGACATCCAGCAGTGAAATTACATAGGCCATATTTTTGTAGAAAATCAAAATGAAACCAGAAAATTCAGGCTCATATGAATGAGACACTAAGCATCCTTTCAAAGTAGAATATCTGCTTAATAATGTACTTTAGTGCTTCTGTCATAGTACTGAGGAGTCTTATCTACAGGCATTATTCTAGATGTAGTCTCACTGATGTCAGAAACAGATGGTCTATCCTTTTCCTAGTCTGTAATGATGCCTTTGATTATGAATGTACTTTCACAAATTGCATAGTTTTTGGTGGTGCTGTATCATGTTGCAAATATATTTCTGGTTTTATATCTATTAATACCCTACCGATTGCATCAGTATTTCTAAATCTCATGTTTTTGTGTTTATTTTTCCCCTTACTCCATAGCTGATTTTAAAATCATAACTTTCCAAAGGATAATAACTCATGTTTTTTTCAAGCTGAATCTCATTTTAGTGTTGCTCACAATGTTAATAATTGAAAAAAAATGGTTCTTTAGCATATGAAGTAGAATGAACATGGGTTAAAATGTTAGATATAACTGGATATAACACAAGTTGTTTTATATAAAACCCAAGTAATTTTTCAAGTAAGATTCTGTGATGCTGTGACTATATGTTGTGGTTTAACCCCAGCCAGCAACTAAGCACCATGTAGCCATTTGCTCACTGCCCCATGGTGGGACAGGGGAGAGAATCAGAAGGGTAGAAGTGAGAAAACTCATGGTCTGAAATAAAGACAGTTTAATAGGTAAAGCAAATCCACACATGCAAGAAAAGCAAAACAAGGAACTCATTCACCACTCCCCATGGGCAGGCAGGTGTTCAGCCATCTCCAGTGAAGCAGGGCTCCATCATGCATAGCACTTCCTTGGGAAGACAGATGCCATAACCCTGCACGTCCCTCCCCTCTTCCTTCTTTTTTCTCCCAGCTTTATATACTGAGCATGACATCAGACGGTATGGAATATCTCTTTGGCCAGCCTGGGCCAGCTCTCCTGGCTGTGTCCCCTCCCAGCTTCCGTGCACCCCCAGCCTTCTTGCTAGCAGGCCAGCATGAGAAGCTGGAATGTCCTTGACTTGTCCTTGTCTCCAAGGGGGAAAAGGATTCTAGTTTACGAGCTGGCAGGCCTCATCGAGAGGGCTTTAAACTGGATTTGAAGAGGGAAGGACATAAAACCAGGCTCACTAGAGATGAGCCTAGGGGTGGCATGCCGGAGTTGGGGGTGAAATCAATAGCCCAGCTCAAGTGCATGCACACCAACGCACACAGCGTGGGCACCAAACAGGAGGAGCTGGAAGCCATTGTGCAGCGGGACAGCTATGACTAAGTCGCCATCACAGAAACATGGTGGGATGACTCTCATGACTGGAGTGCTGCAATGGATGGCTACAGGCTCTTCAGAAGGGATAGGCATGGAAGGAGAGGCGGTGGGGTGGCTCTGTATGTTAGGGAGTGTTTTGATTGTACAGAAATCAACAATTGTAAAGACCAAGTCGGGTGCTTATGGGTAAGGATGAGGGGGAAGGCCAATGAGGCAGATATACTGCGGGGGATCTGTTATAGACCACCTAACCAGGATGAAGAGGCAGGTGAAACATTCTATAAGCAACTGGCAGAAGTCTCACAATCGCTAGCCCTTGTTCTTGTGGGGGACTTCAACTTAGTGGACATCTGCTGGAAATACAACACAGCAGAGAGGAAACTGTCTAGGAGGTTCCTAGAGTGGGTGGAAGAGAACTTCCTGACATAGCTGGTAAGTGAGCCTACCAGGAGAGGTGCCTTGCTTAACCTGCTTTTTACGAACAGAGAAGGCCTGGTGGGAGATGTGATGGAGGCCGTCTTGGGCTCAGCGACCACGACATGATAGAATTCTGGATTCTGAGTGAAGTAAGGAGAGGGGTCAGCAAAATTGCTACTGTGGACTCCTGGAGGGCAGACTTTGGCCTGTTCAGGACACTGGTTGAGAGAGTCCCTTGGGAGACAGTCCAGAAAGGCAAAGAAACCCAGGAAGGCTGGACATTCTTCAGGAAGGAAATCTTAAAGGCGCAGGAGCAGGCCATCCCCATGTACCGTAAGAAGAGCTGTTGGGGAAGATGACCAGCCTGGCTGAACAAGGAACTTTTTCTGGGACTCAGGCAAAAAAAGGAGAGTTTATCTCCTTTGGAAGAAGGGGAAGGCAACTCAAGAAGAGTACAAGGATCGCATTAGGTCAAGCAGAGACAAAAATAGAAAGGCAAAAGCCCAACTAGAACTCAATCTGGCCATGATCATAAAGGATAACAAAAATGTTTCTACAAATATATTAACAACAAAAAGAAGCAAGGAGAATCTCCCTCCCTTACTGGATAGGGAGGGGAACATTGTCACGAAGGACGAGGATAAGGCTGAGGTACTTAATGCCTTCTTTGCCTCAGTCTTTAATAGCCAGACCAGGTATCCGCAGGGTATTCAGCCCCCTGAGCTGGAAGACAGGGATGGAAAGCACAATAAACTCCCATTAATCCAGGAGGAAGCAGTTAAGGACCTGCTAAGCCACCTGGACACTCACAAGTCTATAGGGCCTGATGGGATCCACCTGAGAGTACTGAGGGAGCTGGTGGAGGAGCTTGCCAAGCCACTCTCCATCAGTTATCATCAGTCCTGGTTAACAGGGGAGGTCCCAGAAGAATGGAGGCTTGCCAAGGTGGGACGCATCTACAAGAAAGGCCGGAAGGAGAATCCCAGGAACTACAGGCCTGTCAGTACAGGCCTGTCAGCCTGACCTCCATACCGGGGAAGATCATAGAGTGGTTCATCTTGAGAGTGCTCAGGGGACATGTTGCAGGATAACCAAGGGATCAGGCCCAGCCAGCACAGCTTCATGAAAGGCAGGTCCTGCTTGACCAACCTGATTTCCTTCTATGACCAGGTGACCCGCCTAGTGGATGAGGGAAAGGCTGTGGATGCTGTCTACCTGGACTTTAGTAAAGCCTTTGACAGTGTCTCCCACAGCATTCTCCTGGAGAAACTGGCAGCTCGTGGCTTAGGAGCACTCTTTGCCGGATAAAGAACCGGCTGGATGGCCGAGCTCAGAGAGTTGTGGTGAATGGCATTAAATCCACCTAGTGGCCGGCCACAGTGGTGTTCTCCAGGGCTTGGTTTTGGGGCCAATCTTGTTTAATATCTTTATTGATGACCTGGATGAAGGGATCGAGTGCTCCCTCAGTAAGTTGGCAGACAACACCAAGTTGGGTGGGATTGTTGATCTGCTGGAGGGTAGGAGGGCTCTGCAAAGGGATCTTGACAGGCTGGATCGATGGGCTGAGGTCAACTGTATGAGGTTTAATAAGGCCAAGTGCCGAGTCCTGCACTTCGGCCACAATAACCCCATGCAACGCTATAGGCTTGGGGAGGAGTGGCTAGAGAGCTGCCCGGCAGAAAAGGACCTGGAGGTGCTGGTTGACAGCCAGCTGAATATGAGCCGGCAGTGTGCCCAGGTGGCCAAGAAGGCCACCAGCCTCCTGGCCTGTATCAGCAACAGTGTGGCCAGCAGGAGTAGGGAAGTGATTGTGCCCCTGTACTCAGCACTGATGAGGCCGCAGCTCGAATACTGTGTTCAGTTTTGGGCCCTGTCACAGCCCGAAAAGAGTCGTTCAGGACGACCTCCTCCGTGAGACCAGCGACCAAGTTCGTGATCCCCCTGGACTGAATTAAGGTGAAACGACACCAGCCAACCAATTTAACAATTTAATAATACAAAATGCAAGGCATGAGGTTACATAAATGACTCAATGGCAACCACTCTAACTAAATAATTCAACTAAACAAACAAGTCCCCTACAGCACATCTTTTACACTTCGACAAAGAGAGGAGAGAGAAAGAGAGAGAGAGAGAGAAGAGGGAGAAAGACAGCAAAGAAGATATCACCACCCGTGGATCCAGCGGCATCCTGTTGTTCCTCTTGATGCTCCTTGGTGGTGGGGGTCCCCCTTTTTGCTTCTGATGGTGTCATTTTTATACAGTCCAAGTCCCACAATCTTTGTCTGCATGCATATACAACAGGCTGCATGTATATGCAACAGGCTGATTCAATCAGGGAACGGCACCTCTGCAGGCTTTGGTGTCTCCTCTCACCGTATCTCTGCTCTGCAGGAACCGGCCATTGCGCAGGCATCGTACCTCTGAACAGGTCCTTGCGCCTGCACCATATCTCGGTCTTTTCTGGGGTCCACTCCATATTGAGGCATGTTCAAGCCGTTGTACCAAAAAAGGTGTTGGGTTCCTTGGAACCGTGACGTGTTTAAGACAGAAACTGCATATTGGTCTGCCACAGGCCCCTCACTACAAGAAGGATGCTGACGTGCTTGAGCGTGTCCAGAGAAGGGCAGCGAAGCTGGTGAGGGATCTGGAGCACAAGTCTTATGAGGAGCAACTGAGGGAACTGGGCTTGTTTAGTGTGGAGAAGAGGAGGCTGAGGGGAGACCTCATTGTTCTCTACAACTACCTGAAAGGGGGTTATGGCATCATGGGTGTTGGTCTCTTCTCCCAAGTAACTAGTGATAGGACGAGAGGAAATGGCCTCAAGTTGTACCAGGGGAGGTTTAGATTGGATAATAGAAAAAACTTCTTTACAGAGAGAATGGTCAAGCTTTGGAACAGGCTGCCCAGGGACGTGGTGGAGTCACCACCTGTGACCACCACCTGTTTTCTGTTGTACATCTGACTTCAAGTGTTGGTCTTGCTTTTAGTTTTTAAAACCAGAAAAGATGGTTCAAGTTTTCACTGAAAGCACTTTCAGCTAGGAGCATTTTATTCTTTATATTTTTTCAGTGTAGTGATATGGTATTCAATTGACTATTTTGTAAGCAATTTAAATTCTAGGAATAGGTTAGGCATTTTTTTCTAGTGAATTTATTTTGTTATACAGTTGCAGAAAGTATTGACATATGCTGCATGAGGTATTGAGCTAATTGCATTTCCTTTTGCTCTCACCAAAGAGTATGATTAATAAACAAATAGATCTGAGGAATGTACAAATAACATTCTATATGAATGAATGGTATTGCCCCTGCAGAGGTCTGAGATAGGCTGATGTGAGGGTTCAGAAGGGACAGGCCACACTAAAAATAAGTTATATAATTCCCAGAATAATTTCAGATTTATAATGTGGTTTTATGAATAATGCAATGTAGTATTATATTATTTATATTCTGTACAATGTGGAGTTGTTTAAAGTATCTTTTACAGATTTCCTTCCATTCTGGTTATCATGCTAGTTAAGCCCTAATTTTGGTTTGATGAAAGGGAGATTTTCAGAGAAGAAAGGCAATAATTTTATGAATATTCTTTACCTGATATTGGTGATTTTTAGAATGCCTCTTTCTTTCATTGTTCATTAATCGGTCAGACATGAATTCTGCTTCCCACATGCATTTTTTATTTATTGTTTCTGCTTCCTAATATGGTGACTGAAAATTTTAATAAGATAATAATGAATAGTAGATGGGAAATACTGAATAATGCATGACTGGTTAAAAAACAAAATCTCATAAAAATACATGATAAACATGTAAAATCTGGGGAATTGCAATTTTTTTTCTGCTATTGTAGCTGTGTGAAGGCTCACTGTTGCTTCCTTTAGTGAATTCACCCTTTTAAGAGGTCAAAGTGAGGAGAGGATGTTGAAAGCCACGTACAAGAGGATAAGTTTTCTCTTAAAAATTAAAACATTCAGAATAACTTCACATGGCTTTCATCACTTTTATATGGGAGTTCATTTCACATACAGTGAATTTTCTTTCCTCAGTGTTCCTATGAGATGTCTTAATACTGTTGGTATGAACACAAAACATTGTTTTTGTGGCAAACAGTTTCAAGACACACTTAGAACTACAGGATAAAATATTTCCTACGTCATTCTTTAGTTCTGTACTTCTCCAATGTAGCATACATTTGAAATAACATTGCTCTCTTCTCTAAGAACAAGGGAAGTCACAAAGTTAAAAGGATGAGACTCAAGTTTCTCCTTCCCCTTTGGGAAATTCTGCAGTGATGAACTGATAGACACACAGGACAGAAGAAAAAAAGAAAGAGTATCTTTGGATTACATGTGGTATTTGTATTTATGTGGAAATTTGATTGCACAATAAAACCTGTCTTGAGGAAAAAATCAATCTTTAAACAGACTTTATTGTCTGCTAAGACAATATGAAAATTATCTCAAACATAAATGTGACATAGTGAGAGTGAAGGAGGAGAGAATCCTTAATTCCCAGGCTTCCCGTGAAAAATATATCAACACATATGTAGAGTCCTAGAGGCAACTACAGCTGCCAATTATCCAAAAGCAAGTGTTAGATGCAAAAGGCACTGGAGAGGTACAGTGAGATCTTCGCTCTGTTTGCATGTTCCTTATGATTAATAAAGAACACTGGAGAGACCAAAACCTATTTTCATTTTTACAACAAATGACATGTTTAGAAACTTTCTCCACGTAGGAGATTGCATCGAACATTCTTTCTCACCTAAACAATATAATAATTTACCTCATAATTTACTTGTTGTCTGCTATGTGTTTTTACATATTACTGTTACTTTTTTCTTGAGGGTAGCAAAGCCATTTCAGTGTATTCTATAAACACGCGTGAACCCCAGACAGAGATAAAGTTGTGTAATATTGGACTAAAGGAATGAAACAGATGTTATATAACTGCACTTTAATAAAGCTGGTATACTGTCCTGATTTCAGCTGGGATAGAGTTAATTTTCTTCATAGAAGCTATTATGAGGCTGTGTTTTGGATTTGGGATGAGAAAATGTTCACAGAATCACAGAATCATTAAGGTGGAAAAAGACCTTCAAGATTATCGAGTACAACCGTTAACCCAACACCACCATGCCCCCTAAGCCATGTCCTGAAGTGCCACGTCCAGAAGTTTTTTGAACACTTCCAGTGATGGTGACTCTACCACCTCCCTGGACAGCCTGTTCCAGTGCTTGACCACTCTCTCGGTGAAGAAATTTTTCCTAATATCCAATCTAAAACTTCCCTGGCGCAACTTGAGCCACCAGCTGGATTTAACTCCATTCACCACGACTCTCTGAGCTCAGCCATCCAGCCGGTTCTTTACCCAGCAGTGCTCCTGTCTAAGCCACGAGCTGCCAGTTTCTCCAGGAGAATGCTGTGGGAGACACTGTCAAAGGCTTTACTAAAGTCCAGGTAGACAGCATCCACAGCCTTTCCCTCATCCACTAGGCGGGTCACCTGGTCATAGAAGGAAATCAGGTTGGTCAAGCAGGACCTGCCTTTCATGAAGCTGTGCTGGCTGGGCCTGATCCCTTGGTTATCCTGCAACATGTCCCCTGAGCACTCTCAAGATGAACCACTCTATGATCTTCCCCGGTATGGAGGTCAGGCTGACAGGCCTGTACTGACAGGCCTGTAGTTCCTGGGATCCTCCTTCCGGCCTTTCTTGTAGATGCGTCCCACCTTGGCAAGCCTCCATCCTTCTGGGACCTCCCCTGTTAACCAGGACTGATGATAATTGATGGAGAGTGGCTTGGCAAGCTCCTCCACCAGCTCCCTCAGTA
The DNA here is from genome assembly GCF_964289735.1 of Phaethon aethereus. Lineage (NCBI taxonomy): Eukaryota > Metazoa > Chordata > Aves > Phaethontiformes > Phaethontidae > Phaethon > Phaethon aethereus. The sequence goes on along the minus strand of NC_138582.1, from coordinate 32,191,411 downwards.
CTCTCAGGTGGATCCCATCAGGCCCTATAGACTTGTGAGTGTCCAGGTGGCTTAGCAGGTCCTTAACTGCTTCCTCCTGGATTAATGGGAGTTTATTGTGCTTTCCATCCCTGTCTTCCAGCTCAGGGGGCTGAATACCCTGCGGATACCTGGTCTGGCTATTAAAGACTGAGGCAAAGAAGGCATTAAGTACCTCAGCCTTATCCTCGTCCTTCGTGACAATGTTCCCCTCCCTATCCAGTAAGGGAGGGAGATTCTCCTTGCTTCTTTTTGTTGTTAATATATTTGTAGAAACATTTTTGTTATCCTTTATGATCATGGCCAGATTGAGTTCTAGTTGGGCTTTTGCCTTTCTATTTTTGTCTCTGCTTGACCTAATGCGATCCTTGTACTCTTCTTGAGTTGCCTTCCCCTTCTTCCAAAGGTGATAAACTCTCCTTTTTTTGCCTGAGTCCCAGAAAAAGTTCCTTGTTCAGCTAGGCTGGTCATCTTCCCCAACAGCTCTTCTTACGGTACATGGGGATGGCCTGCTCCTGCGCCTTTAAGATTTCCTTCCTGAAGAATGTCCAGCCTTCCTGGGTTTCTTTGCCTTTCTGGACTGTCTCCCAAGGGACTCTCTCAACCAGTGTCCTGAACAGGCCAAAGTCTGCCCTCCAGGAGTCCACAGTAGCAATTTTGCTGACCCCTCTCCTTACTTCACTCAGAATCCAGAATTCTATCATGTCGTGGTCGCTGAGCCCAAGACGGCCTCCATCACATCTCCCACCAGGCCTTCTCTGTTCGTAAAAAGCAGGTTAAGCAAGGCACCTCTCCTGGTAGGCTCACTTACCAGCTATGTCAGGAAGTTCTCTTCCACCCACTCTAGGAACCTCCTAGACAGTTTCCTCTCTGCTGTGTTGTATTTCCAGCAGATGTCCACTAAGTTGAAGTCCCCCACAAGAACAAGGGCTAGCGATTGTGAGACTTCTGCCAGTTGCTTATAGAATGTTTCACCTGCCTCTTCATCCTGGTTAGGTGGTCTATAACAGACCCCCAGCAGGATATCTGCCTCGTTGGCCTTCCCCCTTAAGGGAAGGCCAACCATAAGCACCCGACTTGGTCTTTACAATTGTTGATTTCTGTACAATCAAAACACTCCCTAACATACAGAGCCACCCCACCGCCTCTCCTTCCATGCCTATCCCTTCTGAAGAGCTTGTAGCCATCCATTGCAGCACTCCAGTCATGAGAGTCATCCCACCATGTTTCTGTGATGGCGACTTAGTCATAGCTGTCCCGCTGTACAATGGCTTCCAGCTCCTCCTGTTTGGTGCCCATGATGTGTGCATTGGTGTGCATGCACTTGAGCTGGGCTATCGATGTCACCCCCAACACTGTCACGCCACCCTTAGGCTCATCCCTAGTGAGCCTGGTTTCAGATAAGTAATCTCATGAACTGAATATCTGAAGCATTTTCAAGAAATTGACTTCCTGTGTGAGTTTGTTTTGAATGTAGTAGAATATCTCTTTGTGGTATTTAAATCTATGGAGTGGCTGCAAAGATTTGAAAGTTGAGATCATGCTTAGAGTCACTCAGGCAATTCTCCTGGGCACTCAGACGATTGCTATGAAAACTTAACTGTGTATGTACATGAAGCACGTTAAAACGAAGGCTATGTTTTGCTTCTGTTCTTTCAATAGACATATCTGTAGACTGGTCCAGCATCTGTATCTGCAGCTGGTAAAACAACGGTTAGTGACTCATATCTTTACAGGAGAGAAAATAAAAACTTTCCTTGAAATAGGGTTGCAAACATCTAGAAACAAACTACCTTAAAAATTTGTGAAGGTATCCAAGGGTAACATGTCAATTGTAAAGATACTATTGGCTGCATGGTCGTGTAGACCTGCTCCGATAAGAGGGAACCTACCTCTTTTTTACCATAGAGAATTTACCACAGTGAATTACTGTGCCTTTTTTGATTCGAGCAATTGTTGCAGTCAAAAGATAGGGCTTCCAACTGGATGACAGCAACTTGAGAGTACAGATATCCATGGCAGAAGAACCTCTGTTTTAGGCTCTCCACCCCAAACACAGTGTGGTGATGATATCACTGACCCTTTTCCACTGGCATTAAAAGATGATTATGGCATGTGAAAATGCTGACATGTAGCTGAACAGACCTTCAATGTGCTGTCAAAGGGACAGCATAGAAAGTAATTTGGGGAGACTATGGTGTTTCTGTAGAAGATGGTGTATAACTACGCCTTGTAATTCATTTTTAGCATTACCAGTTTAGAACTGCTGACAGCTATTTGATGGCTACAGCTCTATGCAAACTCATTTTCTTTGTTGATATTTTCACTGTGAAAAAAACTTGGATGGGGTATTCACAGGGGAGCTGAACAAAGGATATACATTTAAGAATCAATTAACTTCCTATGCAAATGGTAAGTTGGTCAATTAAATTGATGAATACTTTTTCCTCTCTGAGAGTATAATTTTCCTAGTTAGAAATTTTCAGTAAAATTCTCCATGTCATTATGATACTGTTAAATCAAATGGGATAACAACAGTAAAACAACTATTTATTTACATTACGAATATCATAATACAGAAAATAACTCTACCACTAACAATTTTGAAAGATTCTGGGCATGTTTAAAAGTTTTATTTGGATAAATTATTTTTCATAGGTTTCTAAAATAATCATGCACTTAGTTTAATTAAAATTACACCTTCTTACTACTTACTGTTGAAAATTAGTACCTGGAATATCCATGTGTAACCCTACTCAACATATTGAACCACACCTGAAACCTCCCATTGTGTCACAAAATTCTCTTAGCATAAAATTTTGCATTTTAATTGCTCTTTATTTTAATTGTGTCTATATTTCAGATAAACAAATTAAAACCAGGTAGCAGACTATGAATAAGAGAAAGCTAACAAATTATCACAGAGGATTATACCTCAAGTTGATACGAAGTCACCTTTGAAAATGATCATCTTATTTTTGTGATTCCAAAACATTTTCATAACTTCTCATTCTAGTAAAGTAAGTGTATTTTTTTGTAAGAATAATGAGTTTTAAGGTTACATATTATATTTCTTGTAAACATCCTATTTGCAACCCATTTACAACTTCAAAAAAATATCGCAGTGATATAAAGATAACAAGAAAATACCAGTATGAACTATAACACCTAAATTTTACAGCTGGGAAAATGCATTAGAACAAAATAGAAGGTATAGATAAAGTTTCTTTCAAATTCTGAGAGGATCATTTTCTGTATGTGGCACCTAGGAAGCACACAGATGGTCTAACTGCTGTTATGAATCCAGTTATCTTTCATATTTTCTTTCTCCCTGTTCTTTGATAGTAGCACTTGTTTGAAGATCACAGCTAAATCTCTAAACAGGAATTCTCTTGTAATCTGGATATGCTATGCAATTTAGCATACCCTAAAAAGAGATGCACTTCAGAGAGTTATTGATTGAGAATGGAGATGACGGGACATAGCACAGACTCATCTGGGCCCCAGAAAAAATTGTTCCAAAAGTAAAGAAGCTGAAGAACTTCATTTCAACGTTTATTAAGAGAGAAAATTAAACATAGTTGTCCACCTCGCCAGCATCTATCATTATTGATCTTTCAATGATTCTAATTCAAACCCACAGCTCCACTTTTGTAAGCTCTGCTGATGCTTTTGGAGGTGATATACCTGGTTTGACATCTACTGATGACTAATTTGTGCTTTTACTAGGGATTCAATATAAAAGCACAAAATGTAAAATATTTTCTGTATCTTTAGGATATTCTATGATGAATTCACAACATCTCCAGTGTTTTTCTTTTGCATTACCACAGCAGAAATATTCACATGAAGGCTGATCAGGGAAACTGGGGACATTTGCCATTATCACAGACTTCCCAAAATCCTTTCTGATGTCTATTATGCTCTCTGAGCAACTGCTTATTACTAGTGATTTTGAATATGTGATGCTAAAAACATAACCGTGGAGGAAGGGGAGAGGAGGAAGAAATTGTTTTATGCTGGTTAGACACCTAACTTAGGTGTGATTCAGAGTGCTGAAAACTTACAGTTTACAGATAATATGGCTACCATGCCATGTGTACATTCCACTGTGCTACACAGCAAACACATTTCCTCTGTCATTTCATATTTCTGTAATTTCTCTAATTCAGTGCCATGTATGTTGCTGTGGTTCAGCATAATCCAAGATTCAGTAAACTTCATGTAAGTTAAGCCTCTGTGACTGTTCAATGTTATGTTGATATCGTAAATATGTTGAACAGTAATTATATTTATAAGTAAAGTTTGTTGATAATAATTACAGTGCTCAACACAAGATAATAACAAAGAAAAAAAATCATATCCTTAAATATTTTCTAAATATTTTCAGTATTGCTTACAGGAAGTCTTTAAAAAACATTGAAACATGTTTTTCTTAATTCAGGATATAATTTTCAGCAAAAGATGTTGTCTTTTCCTCTTGGTTCTTCGGGTTATGAACAATATAATAATTCTTAGCTACCACATAACCATTTTTTTAATCTTTAAGAGATACTCCTGAGTTATTTTTACATATCATTAAAATATGTAGCATTCTGACATTCATTTATCACCACGAAACAAGACCAGGAAAAATGAAACATAATTAACGTGCTCAATTAATGAGCTAGATTTACTTAGAAAATTTTCCTAGGGCAGAAGAAAGAGTTTTCTTTCCCTTTTTATCCCTTTTCTAGAGAGGAATCAATTGCCTCAGAAGGAGAAAAGAGGAGAATAGTTATGGTATTTCGCTTTTCCTCTGACACTGTTGGTTAAGTGATGATAGGCTTAAAATCACAGAATCACAGAATCATTAATGTTGGAAAAGACCTTTAAGATCATCAAGTTCAAGCATTAACCAACACCACCATGCCCACTAAACCATGTCCCAAAGTACCACGTCCACACGTTTTTTGAGCACTTCCGGTGATGGTGACTCCACTACCTCCCTGGGCAGCCTGTTCCAACATTCGACCACTCTCTCAGTCAAGAAATTTTTCCTAATATCTAGTCTAAACATCCCCTGGCACAACCTGAGGCCATTTCCTCTCGTCCTATCGCTAGTTACTTGTGAGAAGAGACCAACACCCACCTCACCACAACTTCCTTTCAGGTAATTGTAGAGAGTGATAAGGTCTCCCCTCAGCCTCATTTTTTCCAGACTGAACAACCCAAGTTCCCTCAGCAGCTCCTCATTGGACTTGTGCTCCAGACCCCTCACCAGCTTCGTTGTCCTTCTCTGGACACATTCAAACACCTCAATCCTTCTTGTAGTGAGGGGCCCAAAACTAAACACAGGATTCAAGGTGTGACTCAAACACAGTATTCAACTTCTGTAACTCCTCAGAGATGGCAGTTAGAAATATCAAAGCACTGAGGTAAATGTATTTATGTATTTTTCAAACCATACACAGTCCTTTACAGGGGCCCAGGCTTACAAAATATCAATGTATCCCATGTAAAATGATGCCAGTCAGTGTCAGATACTCTCTGTGTATGTAAGCCGAAAGGATGCACAAAACCTGGAATGCAATGTCATGTGTGTCCTGAACAGGAATCTCCACCAGAGCCTGGCTCTTTCAGACTCAAAGCATCGGCCCTTCATGCCTCAGCTTCCTCCTTGTGCTGAAGTAAGGACTGCAATTTTTTTGCAAGCATTGCATTCTACACCTTAAATCTTTCTCTCTTGTCAGTCAGTCAGAGGGAACGTAAGTCACATACTTAGAGAACCAGTGCCTTTTCACAGTACGGGCATGACTCAAAGTCATGGACATTACAAAGTCATGTAAGGCATGACTTTGCAAATGGCCCTGTACTTTTTGCAGTTTTGTTCATACAATTCTACCAACTCCAGATATAAACACTGATCAACTTGTTATATTAATTTTGGAAAAGCTGAAGTGAAAATCTAAGATCAGAAGCAGAATCAAATTCACCTACTTAAAATACAGGATGAGTGATTTGTATTTGTATATGATAATGAGTGACAGCAGATGCCCACTGATGAATTATTGTTACTTTGTCTACTCCTTCCAAGTATATATGGGAGAATTTAACAACAATTTCAGTGGGGGGAAAAAAAAAAAAAGATGTAGTGGAAAATCTGACAGAGATTTTGAAAACAGCAGCTATTGTACTTTGATGAATGGCAGGATTAGGAAGGTCTGCAGGTGTCAATACAGTTTCCATTACATATGACAGCCATCCCAATATTTTCATGGCAGCATCTCCTAACATTGCTAATGTAGTAACATTAAAGAGTAAGTGTGGTTAGAAATAGTTACACAGGATTAGATTCTTACACCTGGCCCATACATAGATGTGTATTCTGATGAGAGACAAAAGAAAATTTGCTCTTTATGTAGTGTGATCTAGGTTCCCTTTTCAGATATGTTTATTGCTGAATCCAGATACAAGAGAAGGAAAGCTCCTGAAAGGGTGAAAGCAAAGAGTTTTATGCCAGAGCCCTTTCTGCAGACTCAGAGAGAGAAAATGGAGAGCTCAAGACTTTGCAAACATTATAGAAGCATCTTTAGCTTGTAGCTTCATACAAAAATTTAACTGAAGATGTGTTCCTGACCCAAATGCCAACTGGTGTCTGAACACAGGGGGAAATAGCCTTCTCCCTCCCACTGTGTCCCCTGTGATGCAGCTGGTCACAGTGAGCTGTGTGGGATGACATCTGCTCCTAGGGTCTCTCAGTGACAGCCAGACTAAGTCAGAGCTAGCAGGGACCGATGGCCATTTTTCCGTCTTCAGCAACAGAAAATGTGTTATCTTTTGCTAGAATCAGCTCTGGAAATATAAATTTAAGTGATGTCAAGCCTGGTCTATAATACCAGAAGAATATAACATTTTTAATTTAGAAAGCAAACAACTGGGGCATTTCAATATCACATTAGCATAAGAATTTCTTTTACTACAATAGAAAGTTAAACTTCTGTTGTAGAAGGAAGCTGCTTATCCTGTCCTATATTAAACAATTTTCTCTTGTGCTCGCATGTCTTATTAAAGTGTCCACCGTGTTCAAGACTGAGTAAACACCATCTTACATTGGTAACAAAACATACTTTTTGGAACAATAAATGCATATCTGAAGTGAATCTGTTCACTGCTATTTTGATACTTTTTTTTTAATCCAGCTGAATTTAGAATTTAAGCCATGATTCAACCTCCTAAAGGGCTTTTCATAGTGCAAACAAGACTATCATAGTGTAGACACATGTAGACAGTACCTGAAGCAAAGTATTTGAGAGACAGAAGTAACTTTTTTGTTATGGCTAACTTCTTTTTTTCTATAAAACATATCTTCATCACAAAAGTTGCAGATGAGAACACATTAATTTTAATATTTCTCAAAAGTGAAAGATAACCATATCAAAATATTATGGATATCAACTTTATTAAATATATTAAACAAAAGGGGAATCCAGGCAACTTCAGTCAGTCTAACCTCAGTCTCTGGGAAAATTATAGGGTAAATTCTCTTACAAACTTGTTCTACATACCTGAAAGACAAGAAGGTGATATGGAACAGCCAACATGGGTTTACTGAGGGCAAATCAAGTCTGACCCACCTAATGGGGTGTCTGGCTCTCTGGACAAGGGAAGAGCAGTGGATGTTGCATATCTTGGCTTTAGCAGTCTTCTTGAGTCTCCTTACCACCAAATTAGTGAGACAATGGCTAGTTAAGTGGACAGTGAAGGTGGTTTGGAAAATGGGCTTGACTGCTGGGCTTCTTCACTGTTGTTGTCACTGGTGCAAAGTCCAGTAGCCAGTATATAGTAGCATCCCTCAGGGATCAGTATTGAGACCAATACTGTTTAATGTCTTCATTAAAGACCTAGATCATGAGATGGTGAGCATTCTCAGCAAATTTGCAGATGATGCCAAATTAGGGGGAAGCAGTCAGCATGCTGGAGGACAGGGCTGCTACTCAGGGGGACCAGGACAGGCTGGAGAAATAGACTAACATAAACTTCATGGAGTTCAACAAAAACAAATGGAAATGCTTGCAAGTCTTGCAAGTCTTGCGTACTGGTCTGCATTAGTAAGGATGGAGCCAGTAGGTCTAGAACAGTGACTTTTCAGCCCTATTTGGCACCTGTAAGACCTCACCTGGAGTGTCGTGCCAGTCTGGGCAACCCCTGCACAAGAAAGAGACAGCCCAGAGGAGGCCTGCCACAATTGTTAGGGGGCTGGATCACAGGACATGAGAGGAGAGGGTGGGAGAGCTGGTGTATCTGACCAGGGGATACAGAGAAGATGGAGTCAGACCACGAAGGTGGTTAAATACTGGAACAGGTTGCCCAAAGTTGCTGTGAAATCTCTGTCCTTGGAGGTGTTTGGGACTTGACTGGACCTGAGACATTACTCTGAGCAATAATCAATAAGGCAGTAAAATGCATTTTCACTTGTTTCAGCATTCATACACAGTCGTGCAAAGATACTCACCATTCTATTTGAACTTGTATAAATTAAACCGAAGTTTGCATATTTGCAAAGAAAAATGACAGGTCTTTTAAGGGAAAGTCTCCCATTTGGAAGGGTGACAGAATAGATGCTCTGTTGGTTTTGGTTTTGGTTTTGGGATAGATTTAATTTTCTTCATAGTAGCTAGTATAGGGCTATGGTTTGGATTTGTGCTGAAAACAGTGTTGATAATATAGACATGTTTTGGTTATTGCTGAGCTTACACAGCATCAAGGTCCTTTCTGCTTCTCACTGCACCCCACCAATGAGTAGGCTGGGGGTGCACAAGAAGTTGGGAGGGAACAGAGCTGGGACAGCTGATCCCAGCTGACCAAAGAGATATTCCATACCATATGATGTCATGCTTTGCATATAAAGCTGGGGGAAGGAGGAAGAAGGCGGGGATGTTCGTAATTATGGTGTTTGTCTTCCCAAGTAACCATTGCACATGATGGAGCCCTCCTTTTCTGGAGATGGCTGAACACCTGCCTGCTGAAGGGAAGCAGTGAATGAATTCCTTGTGTGGTTTTGCTTGCGTGTGTGGCTTTTGCTTTCCCTATTAAACTGTCTTTATCTTGACCCACGAGTTTTCTCACTTTTACTGTTACAGTTCCCTCCCCCATCCCACTGTGGGGGAGTAAGCGAGCAGCTCTGTGGTGCTTAGTTGCTGGCTGGGGTTAAACCATGACAGATGTTAAGCATATCTGCCTCCTCTGTAACTGTGGTCTGACATGCCGATTCCCTGAGACACATGTATGTAAATATGCTTACTAAGTTTATGCAAAATGGCCGTGACACTCATGTTTTCCTTGTTAAAAATACAGCTATTAATAACTGCTTATGAAAAATGTATTTAGGATAGAATAATAAAAGCGTTATCAAAGTGTCTGGGAAACCCTTGTGCAAGGAAAAGGTACAGATAACAAATGCTGTCAGTGTTGGCAGATGGAGCTTTATTATATGCAGGAATAGGTTTATCGTGCCTATTTCATCATGTGGCATTTCAGTAATTTGCTACCAGGAGAAAGCTTTACTATGCATCTCTTCTCCCAGACATGTTCATAATACACAGAGCAGTAAGTATTCAGTCTACTGACTCTCTTGTTTCAGCTGATATTTTGGAACACAGGTTTTCAGACATCCCCAAATGGGAGGGAGAGGGACAACAAAAGACTGTATTTCCATACCTATCTTTTTTTCTTGCTTGATCGCAGCACATTACAGAACCATTAATAAGAATACAAAAAAGTACTTTCAACCTGAGAGGTTTGCCATTGATACAAGTCAGCTCATAGTTTAGAGTTGCACAGCTAAAGACACTTTCAACAATTGTGATGCAAATATTCCAGATATGCAGCAAAAAGGAAGAAATAATGGCACAGAATAATAAAACACTGATACTGAAGAGATATTTGCTTGTATTAATTTAGTTATCACTTCTCATGATAGTGTAATGAAATCCCAGTAACTACAGTATGAATGCTGAACGTGTATCTGAAACAGAAAAGTCCTTATTAATTTCTTACCAGGTACGGGCAATGTGAAATAAGAGAGACCAGAATAAACAGCACAATACAAAATAACAGAGGTAGAGTACAGTGATATTGGATCATCTTCTCTGAAAAAAACTCTCATTATAGTGAACGTCATCATTCAGTAAGTGCTGCCTTTTAAAAGGGACTCATTCTTCCTTGTGAAGATGAACTGCTTTTTAAGTGTGCAGAGCAAAATGTCTCAAAACATATGCTAATTATGTTCTTAGGTGTTTACTTGATCTATATTTATAAACATAACGTAAACAACACTTGAAACGGGCAGATAAGTATATAGACAGTCCATAAAATTATTCTTCAGTGTTAACTCTACATGCCAATGTATTTAATAACAAAAAGTGATACATCTGGATGTGAGAGGAATCTAATCCTGAATAACTCTTTTACATCAGAGGTCAGCCAATATCTTCCCTATTATAAACAAATGGAAATCAACAGAAAATATGTAAAATAACTGATAAATTTTATGTAGATAAATTGAAAGGTGTAGAACAGCACATGGTGTCAATGCGTGGGAAGGTAGTGAAGAATTCAGCCTTGACTTGTTCTTTGTCAGGGTTGCACTACAGAAGCTGGGTTTCCAGTCTACCTTACCTGCATTTCAGCTCTTACTTAACATTAATATTTCTCTAGGATCAAATTGTTTCTGTTTTATGCTTGCTTATCTCTAAGATGCCCAGCACCGTAAGAAAAATTGAAATTTGCTTTCCAAAGAATAAAGACTTGATCTGAGGAATGGAAAGCAAAGGGAAGGTATAGAATGAGGGATGGAAAAGTATCACAAGAAAAACCCTGGAGAGTCAGATTGACGAGCGCTGCTGATGGCAGGGGAATGACAGCGACAGAGGCAGCAGTACTGGCTGCCACTGTGAGCAATAAGCCCTACGCCTGTGCCTTGCTGGAACAGCAGCATTATGCCTATTTTTTTCAGATACATAGCACAAAAAAAAACAGGATAGAAGAGGCTGTTCTGATACTTATAGAAGTCTGTGTATGTAACTGCCTACAATGTTGATGTTTATTACTAGACTAGTATACAAAGCATCTCTCTCACACTGTGATAACCAGTCAGAGAGGGTGATAAAAATCTTAAAAAATCATTCAGTGGAGAAATTTCAATTTAATATCTCCTATATCAGTAGGGAGCACAGAGCTGGGAAACAGTGTATATGAATGGTTTTTTTGTGCCTTATGTTGCATTATATCTTGAGTTACTGGACACAGCATTCTGTGGCAGCCTCAGGTAAGAAAAGGAGTATCTAGCTTTTCAGTCACTCATTAGGGTTTTCATTTAACTCACAGGTTTTCTTTTTTCTTAATTTTAGCAACAACAGAAACTGTTATATCTGGCATTCTAAGTTGATCTGTTATCGGTGCATCACACTGCACAAGTTCAGTTCATACAGGGCAATTCATAATTAGGCCAATTTTTGCCTGTGACTTGTTCTTGTAGAATCTTTTTGTGCTTTAATGCTCTTAAGATGTGTATTCATTTATTAAGTACTTGTAGGAATAATAATTAATAGTTTATATGTTGTATAAAACCCAAGACAACCCTGTGCATAAGTTAACAGGCTTAACTTTGCTATTCCCAGGTAAGCATAAAGCCAAAATATTCATGAAGTTATTATACATTTTTCATATTTCAGATAAGTCCTACTTTTAGAGTATCATATAAATCTACATTTTACCAGCAAAATATACTGCCAGCTCTATAGTTTTAAAAATTTTTATTATAAGGAAATACCAGCAAATTTGTTTTGTAGATTTTATTTTCAACTTTTAAACTTGTCATCATTGAAATATTGCACAAAGTTAATTTTGAGAGAATTATTAAGGACATGAGGCTGCCTCAAAGGTCTATTTTCTAGCTACTGTAAACATGATGTACCTTATACAAAACTATTAAGTTTCATCTTAAAACATTTCCATACCCCCCCAGCCATCTTAATCATGCCTCTTTGTATCTCTTCCACTTTCATTTTATCTTTCTTCAAAGTATGTAACTGATATTAAATAATAATTTTCAAATGAGGTTTAACCTCTTCCACGTACAATGGCATTAATACTTTTCTATCTCTGCAGGAAAAGCTTCTTTTGATACATTGTTTGCCTTTTCTAGCATTATAAAAAATATTGCCACTCACAGTGGGCTATTGCCCAGCAAGGTGACTCTCCATTCCAAAGTGATCAGGTCCAGTTTGCAGAGAAATATTTTGGATTTAATTCCCAAAAGTATGAACTTGCACTTTGTAAAACCGAATTTCATACCACTTCTGTTGCACAAAGTCCAATCCTAAATATTAATCTCCTGTGTAATATTCAGAGGCACCTTTCCTTCTAATGTTTCATAACAAATTTCATTAATATCCTAATATTTTGTATAAGGAAGCTGATCAAAATTTTGACTAAGATACCAAGATTCCAAGTGCAGTCTTTAGAATATCCATTAAAATAGTATAGAATAGCATTCCTACATGTTAATGCCTCAATTTTTAAAGCTTATCATTGTCAAATTCCCCTCTGTATGACCTTGTAGTTTTACCTAACTCCGTCTTCTTCAACTTAATATATACATTTATTTCACTGGTATATCAAACACTTGACTGGAGTTCACAGAGATGAGATTTGTGAATGTCCTCTGCTTAGAACAATGTCAGTGAAAAAAAAGCTATTAGGTTAGTTCAGCACATTGTATATTTGTTAAGCTGGTATTGTATTATATTACATACCATTTTGCTTTAAGGACAATTACAGACATTCCCTCATTACTGATATGCAGGAATAATTGACACTTACTCCATCCTTTTCCTATATGTGCATGTTACTTTGCTATTCTTCAGTCTGCACCCTCCTTCTCCCAAAAAAATTATTAAAAATGCTCATTACCAGATACACAGTTTCAAAAGTTTTTTTTTAGAATTCTAACAAGAACATTATCTGGTCTCCTCAGTCCTCAGGGGTCATGCTTTCCCCTTAGTTGCGATTACTTCCATTTTTATACCCTTTTTGCTGTTGTCAGTCTTGCTTTTGTGTCACAGTGCATAATTCTGAGATGAAGAATTTGCTTAGTCGGAAGGTAATACTAAGACTATCCTTAATCTTATCCTTTCCTTATAGCAAGTGGTTTCTTCCTCCTTTGTTCTATTTTTATATAACTTTAACTGAAAAATCTCCAGTTATGTTTGTAAATGCCTGCTGTTAGTCTAACTCAACTGAACTTCAGGAATTCTCACTCTGTCTCAACACTTACTGACTTTTAAGGCTGTCCTAGTTTCGTAAGGGATAGAGTTACTTTTCTTCCTGATAGCTGTGTTTTGGATTTGGGGTGAAAATAATGTTGACAATGTGCTGATGTTTTTAGTTGTTGCTAAGCAGTCAAGGACAGTCCAACTTCCCATGCTGGGCTGCCAGTGAGAAGGTGGGGGTTACACGGGAAGCTGGGAGGGGGCACAGATGGGCCAACTGACCCGAACTGGCCAAAGAGATATTCCATACCATATGACATCATGCTCGGTGTATAAACTGGGAGACTTGTCCAGGGAGGTGCAGTGGCTCAGGAGCTAGCTGGGCATCAGTCAGCGGGTGGTGAGCAATTGTGTTCACATCACTTGTTTTGTATATTCTTTTATCATTATTATTACCATCATTATTCTTTTATTTTTTTTCCCCTTCTTAAACTGTTTTTATCTCAACCCACAAGTTTTACCCTTTTTCTTTTTCAATTCTCTCCCCCATCCCACCGGAGTGGGTGTGTGAGTGAACGGCTGTGTGGTTGTTTTAGCTACCTGCCAGGTTAAACCACAACAAAGACATAATTTTCTTTGTAAACTCAAAGACTCTCATGGTCCTTGAAATTGACTGCTACCACCAATTTCTCATTTCTTAAACTGGAATAAGGAAGATCTACATTGGTTTTTCTTTACATGTCACATTTAAAAATATATATATATAATAGGAAAAAAAATAAACACATTTTAGTCCACAGTGCAGTGATATGTCTGAACGAATTTGGCATCTAGGCAAATTTGGCATTTCAGACAAATGCATTATTACTTTTGGTAGAAAGGATCCCAGACATTTACCTAGGTACAGCAATTTTCATGCCATCACCAATGCCTCTGACATAAACAATCAAATAGTTTAAGAGATGCAAAGTTTTTTGATTGTTTGCAGACTTTTTCTGTATATGTTTCCTTATACATTTTCATTCCCTAAGAATGAGCTGGCTTTCAGTCCTTCTTTACACCACACAAACAGAACTAAGGTTTATTTTGGAGAAGAATAAATATGTGGAGCTCCTTTTGCAGATGAAGAAAATGGTTCTGTTCAAGGCTGTATGTGGCTGGCTGTTTTAAGATGCTGTTTATATAGCAATGGCCAGGAAATCAGCATCACAGTGTCAACCTAGCTGGGTAAATAAAATAACAATTGTACTTTGCAAACAATTTCTAACACCACAAATGGAAAAGGAATGAAAGACAGTGGGATCAAGTATTTTTTGATCAGCACACCACTGTTTAGCTTCCTTCTTTCATCCCTGTAGGAATACTGCTGAGCAACTGATTAAATGACTGGCCTATTATATGTACCAAAAAGAAATTAACTATAAAAATCCCAGAAAACTGAAATGTTATTTAGTGTCTGAGAAGTGGCTCTGACCAAAGTCTTTGTCCTACCATATTTACTGCAAGAGTTTGCTTTTTTTCAAATTTACTATAGATATTTTTTTGTAATGTGTACACATCTGTTAGCTCCAGTTTCTAATTTCACATTTAATTTTTCTCAATATAAATGTTAATTTTAAGATTATCGTTATCTTCATTTACATCATGTTGCTAATGTGGAGTTATGGATTGAAAAACCCCACCAGTAACAAGTGAGGAAACCAAGAACCAGCATCTTCCATTAAAGAAAGATCTAATTAAAGTTGATGGATCATCAGGAGTGATCTCTTTGCTCTTCTTTTTCTTTCATTTTTAACAGCATAAGAAAACTGCTGTCTGGCATATGTCCAACACAGACACAGTTCATTTGCAACAGTCCTTAAAAGTGTGAGTCAGGGCTTAGCCCAAAATGAAGAACAAAGAATGTGCAAAAAAAGAGTACAAATGCTGAACTGGCTTCATGAAAACCAGTTCCTGTATATGCAGAATAATGAGGTATGAGATACAATATATTAACTACAATTAAACATGTCACACACTCTTCATCTACTTTATTATAAAATAAAAGGTAATGAAGGGAAAAAGGAAGTCTGATGTGTGTTTTGGTGTCTCTTGGGCTCAGTTCAGAAGCTATATTGCTCAGCTCACCCTCTGCTGCTCACCACTGCTTTCCACATGGACATTATTATGCATCTTGGATCTGCATGCTGGAAAGCAGTCTGGGTTTATTCCTTGTCACCCATCAATAACAGGCATTTGGAGTATGGTGGACAGCTCCGAGGAAGTTAATGTCTTGCTTGCTTATCCTGTAAGCACATGTAGCAAACCTCCTAGCCAGCACAAATGCAATCTGTTCCAAAGCAACTGTGTTCAGGTAATGGGTAGTTAGGAAGATAATGCCAATTTTGTAACTCTATTTCGAAGGGTCCTGAGGCAATTAAGAAAGTTTATGCAGTATAGATCTCATTCACCCCCGCCACAACCAGTCACAAGAGTAAGCTTAGAATGACTTGGCTCTAAATGGTATGTATTTTACAATCCTTCTCTGAATATTAATGAGATTCTAAGTTAAGGAAACTGTGGAATAAATTGTAGAACATCCTTTCCAGTCCAAACTAAAACTCTTGGAATTATTTAGAATTTTTCTTTTTTATGTTGTAGATTTCTTTCTCTAAATGATGGGTTAATATTAGCAATAGGAATAATATTGCTATTCCTAATTAAGTCCTGAGTCTTATGTCCAGTTTTGACCAAGATAAGATGCTTCTAAGAAAAGTACAAGAACCATCACTGTGACTGAGCCTGAGATGGTCTGCTCCCTTGAGGAAGAGTTCTAACTCTAAAGACCTGAAATATGATTTGGGTTTTTTTTATTATTATTATTAACTCTTAAAGTCCTGTTTTATTTTTTTCCCAACTAAGATCTAATCACTCTAGGTCTTCGTTATATTCTGTGAAGTTCAAAGTGAGTCTAATTGTATAATACATGAGTATATAATTATTTCAGTGTAAACCTTGAATTTTTTTTTTTTTTGTTCTTTGTCGCTTCTCTCCTAGATAAGACGACTGAGAAAAATGGGGTGACAAATATGTGAGGATTTCCATATTCCACTCCTGACAGTAGTCTGCTGTAGTATGCCATCACACTGAGGAGGAAGCAGAAGTCTGATGATTATCTTGTGTAAATACAAGCTGGATTGTATTTTCTAGGGCAATACAAAAACTTTTGCAAGAATCTTCACATAAGGGAGCCTACTTCATACATATCTCTTAACAACACAGCCTAAATCCTACAGAGAGCAAAGTGGAAAAAGCAAAATGAATGAGAAATTTTCTTTAACTTCTGTAAAGGAACTTTTGTTTGCTGGAATCAGGATGGAGAAGTAAGAGCTTTGGGGTACAGATGTGCCCTTGTGGAAGATCTTAGATCCTGTAACAGGCATGAATAGCATGACATGCTGAACTCATGAAAGTTTAAACAGCTTTCTTTGAAGGAATAGAGAAATTACCTTAAAGGACAGGAAACAATTACTGCATCTATAAAATCTTCTTTGGTGGGCCAACAGAATTAGTGCAGGTATTCTGAGTTTATTGTTTTTCCATCCCCTAACTGACTCCTTTCTAGACTCTCCTGGAGATCTGCATGTCATCAACATGTCTGTTCACTGGTGTGCAAGTGAGCACAGTGAGTGCCAAACGTGCTACACCTGCTGTGTGTGCACAGGAGGACCCTGATGGGCATCAGCCTTCCCCTGATGATGGAAGAAAACAACTGTCCCTCCTGACAGAGAATTCAGGTGGCACTAACTTACCTTTGCCTGCTAACTGTCTTCCACAGGGCTATGGCACAAAGGCAGGTACTGTGGAGGCTGTAAGGAAAATAAGCAAAAGAGTTTCTAAACTATGGGTAGTATTGCTTTTATGTTTGTTTTTGACTGGGTTTTATGTGAAAAGCAGAAGCTAAGAAAATATTAAGATGCTGGAGCACAAATGTATTCAGGCTTGGTTCATGTCTATTTAAATATATAAGGTGTGTTGATCTGGAAAAGTGGGAATTTTTATTTTAAAATGTGAAAATAAGAAAAAATCTTGTTGTGGTGACTTAGCTGACTGGATCAAAAGATGTAATAAGATAAACTTCATTATCAAAACTTTTATTAATATTATTTAGTCATTAGTAGAAGTATTTTTAAAAATATTTTAGAGAGAGGATTGAAATAGTCTCTTGAGACTTTTCAACGATATGTGAAAAATGGTTTTTAAGGGTATGTAATTTGTACATGCTCCCTGGAACAGTGTTTTCTACAAGTCAAGGGAAAAACGTTTAATCAAAAAAGTTTTCCAGCAAGCCTAGCCGTGTGAAGAAGAGGACAAAAGACCACGGTTAGGTTTCACTGTAACATGTTGTATTTTGTGGTTGGTATATGGTCTTTTTTTTATTTCTGCCACTAGCTAAAGACAATTAGTATACTTGACATTTTACTGCTTGAAGTTTTCTATGGCCCAATATATTTCCAAGTTCATTCTTCTCCAAGATACTCTATAAAAGTTCCTGGGACCTCCCCCCCCCGCAATGTATTTGTGCAGATATAGATTTGTAACGGTTTCTATTTTATTCTTCACTCTTCAGGTTTCTTTTAGTATCTTCAACATACATTTTTTTAAAAGTATCAGTGAATGAAGGAATCGATGAACAACATTCTTTTGAAGTTAAGTCAGTAAATAAATAATATCTTTATTTTAGGAATACTAAGGCAGAGAAGGGTAGATAGTTGTTTTGTAAACTTTCCAGATTCATGCAAATATTCTTGTAGAAAAGCAGAAACCAGGTCTCCATGAACCATCTCCATGGTGGTGTCTAATGGCAGTCACTCTTCTTTGAAAATTCACCTATTTTCATATACCAGGCAGGCTTGTCCATATGCAAAGCATCTACCTGTAGTCTGTTGTTGCACTTACCTATGATCCACCTACAGGAAGACTAAGCGTAATACAGATTCTGCAATCATGTTTGAAAGCTGCAAGGTTGACAGCAGTCGTGCTCCTTCCCTAACTTACAGATATCCTGCACAGTGCAGGAAAATACAGTTGTAGTGTCCACAGAAGAATAAATGATTGCTCCATCCAGTACAGACCCTCTCATCAGAAAAGGATCTATAGTAAGTCCTAGTCAATATTCAGGATTCTTTATATCTTTTCTAGTCTTTTTGGGAGTTTCTGCTGCTTATAAGCATCTTCCAAACTAGTCTTACTCTGCCACTCAAGCCCTCATAAAAAACAAGTTTCTGCAGCAGGGATAATACCATTTAGAACTGACCTTCTATTCTCTGAATTGAATTGATAGTTTTCTCCTACTCTTTAATCCTTTAAAAGAATACATTTTGAGGGGTTAATCCAATACATAATCTCAAAAAGCAACTGGAACAAGCAGGTAAATATTGTCTCTTTTGTTACCCTCAGGCTAAATTCACTATCTTAGAACACTACACTAGAAAAGGGTATTTTATACACCATCCATTGGTTAATGCAGCTCTAGCTTGTCTCTTCAATAAGGTTATAATATGAAATATTTGAAAGTTTACAAATTGAAACATTTGAAATATCCTCTCAATAGCAAGGAGCTGTTGTCACTCTGATAAATCTTAAACTGTATTTTCAAATGCAACAGGAAAACAACCTGTCAGAGTAGCACCTGAGGCAGTAAAGGACAACATAGCAGATATCTGCTTATCATGTGCTCCAATGATTCCTGGAATAACAGACTCAGCCTGTATAATAGGTAGGAAGAAAACAAAAGAAAATAAGCCCGAATCCAGGAAAACTGGAGTTTGTCTTGACCTCTCTTCATGAGCAAATGACAGTTCTGTTCCTTGGTCTGTCCTCCTCTAATGCCCTTCAGAGAGAACCTTTGGCTGGATCCTTTGCCTCGTATGACAAAGAAATTCAGTAAAAAATACTGATAAAGGATATTGCTTCAATATAGATTGTACTGAAAACTGTTAGATTAATAGGAGATGCAAGAAAGAATACTTATTAGTAATACCCGTAGTCAGTGTAGACTGGGATTAACTGTACCATATGACCACTTCATAAGCCACCTCATTATTCCATGTATATCTACACAGGCCATAACACACTTCCTTTACTATCAGAAAATGAATATGAGGCTTTCCTCCTTAGGAGAGTAAGAGGGCTTTGAAAACTTATGAAGTGGCTACTCTTAACCTGTAGTTTGTATGAAGACACCTTGGCTATATGGCACTGGTGAATAAAACAGTGTTAGGCATT
This sequence comes from Phaethon aethereus, assembly GCF_964289735.1. NCBI lineage: Eukaryota > Metazoa > Chordata > Aves > Phaethontiformes > Phaethontidae > Phaethon > Phaethon aethereus. Next base: position 32,171,873 of record NC_138582.1, on the reverse strand, counting down.
GAGACAGAAAATTGGGCAACAGATTATCCACACTGCTTTATAGCCAAATAATTAAAACAGGAACAACCAATGGCTCCTGGGGCCAAGAGGCAGACTATATCCAGACTGCATTGCACTTGGCTTTCTGGGCTGCATACAATGCTCCTGGAACTGTAGTATATAAATATTATTTTCTGTGTGCTGTTTTCATTTCAAGATTTGTAGGATAGAGGGACCAAAGGTGATTGACATTTATTCATATTATGCACTGGAAATGATTCAACGTACCTGATATTCTCGTCTGGTGCCTGGGCATTGTCTCAAGAATGCTTTTTGGCAAGTCATGGAAGGAAGCATGCCAGCCGTTATGTGGTAGGACTGATGCAGCTGAACAATTGAGTCAATGTCCTGGTTTTGTTCAGTTTAATGGTATAAACACTCTATTGGTCCAAGTTAGTGTGATGAAGGTTAAACAAGCCTACTATGCTTTAAATGTGAAAGACAACACATGCCCAGTTTTACTGTGTGAGATTTTCCAGAACAAAATGTGGGATCCTGATGTGCACTTTTCCCTTATACATTTTTTCTCTTATGCCTCCCAACAGGGCAACCTTCTGTCTCTGTTAGAGTCAGAGCAGCAACCACCCTTCTCTAGGAACTCTCCAGCCTTTTATCCCTGAATATACAGTCTTTTCATCTTGAATGAATTCGTTAATAACCTAAAAATACATATGATACTTAGCTTATGATAATTAAAAACTAGATTTGATGAGAACTGTGTCAGAATTGAACAATTTCAGCTGGATTTTTCCAAGCCACATGTTTTCCCAGTGGTGACCATGTCAATTTCCAGAAAAGATTTTCTGTAATTTAACATTAGAAAATTTTTTGGTGGTAATAAATTTCATAAGTAACACTGTCCTACTAATCCTATGATTTAAAATTCACTGTTCAGTCAGGCCAGTTGTCTTCTCCACCGGCTCGTCTTTCGGCACATGGGGACGGCCTCTTCCTGTGCCTTTAAGATTTCCTTCTTGAAGAACATCCAGCCTTCCTCAGGACTGCCTCCCAAGGGACGTTGTCAATCATTGTCCTAAACAGGCCAAAATCCGCCCTCTGGAAGTCCAAGGTGGCAGTTCTGCTGACCCCTCTCCTTACTTCTCCAAAACACAAAAACTATATCATTGCGTGATCGCTGTGCCCAAGACAGCCTCTAGCCATTACATCACCTACAAGTCCTCCTCTGCTCACAAACAACAGGTCCAGTGGGGTGCTGTCGTGGTGCATCCCGCCTCCCCCCTCCTCCTTGCTTGATAAGCCTTGGCCTTGGAGCAGGAAGTTTGGCTGTTAAGGGCCCCTTGACTGTACCAAGCACTCTTGTGTAGATGGGAGTAACTCACCATCCCCAGACAGCCTTGGAGCATATTTTATCTATCTGTGATTCGGATGGGTCAGTATCAGCGTCACTGGGATGTCAAGAATTCTAACAATTAGCAACAAATTATATGTGTCAAGGATGGAAATTTACTGATGCCTAAAGTCGATCATCTCCCAGTTCTATAAATAGGGTCCCAAGAGAGACCCTTTGAGCTCTCCTGGACCACAGCAGGCTGCCACTAGCAACTCCCTCTGAGTGGGACGCCTCTCAGAGCCTGTGAACCCTCAAGTTTGCGATCAACTCCGAGGCTCGGCTGATCACCTGTTGAGTGATGCAATTCCATGTGAGTATTAGATTGAATTTGAGGGGGGCATTTAAAGGTACCTTTAAATGTTATTATTAAATATTGTACATATTTATCTCTTTTCTTTATATTCTCTTTAAGTGTCTGATCTTAGTATGTTGCTATGATTTAGTCTCAATATCATTAATCTTAGTAAGTTTTAGGTTAATTACATTACTAAGTTATACATATGATTTGATATTGTGATTTATCTCAATAGTGTTAGTGAATTTGATTGCTGTTATTTTAAAGTTACACCAAGTACTACACCAGGATTCCTGCTACCCTATCCCTTAGACATAAACTGTTGACCAAGTCTGGGACGAGGAGTGGATTCAGCTGCACCTAGACTCCTCTCTGAGAAAGAGTTTAGAAAGCAAGGGGGTCCACTCTGAACCTCGTGACTCAACAGGAGGGCATTCCTTTACTTACCTTACCTAACCTTAGTCATAAACCGTTGACCAAGTCTAGGACTAGGGGTGGATTTTGGTCCACTCTGGACCTCGTGACTCAATGGGAGAGTCTCTCCTACTTTCTCTCCTCAGTATACATATAAGCCACATTAACCCATTTTGATCCACGAGCAAATCATTCCTATCTAATTGTAACTTGGTTTCTCTTTGTACACCTTTTCATGTTAAGTGAGTAATAGAGTGAACCTTGCCATCAAATTCTGTTAAGTCATACCTTTTTACAAATCTCTATTAAAATAATTTGCTCTCTGATATCTTTGGAGGTGACTTTTTCAGTGGCCCTACCACTCGTTCGGAACAGGCACCTTCCTTAGTTGGCATCGATGTTGCTTTTAAATCTAGTTTGAACACAAGTTTCAGCTGATGCCTCTGGTATTGCGTCACTTTTCTTATATCTAGTGTCATTTACAGCTGTTTTGACAGTACATGGGCTGAGAATATGCCAGTACATATTTTTACATATCGCAATTCGAACAGGTTGCAGTTCAGTAAAAAACAAGATTGTAAAGTAAAATTCTTTGTTTTCTGCTTAAGTCACAGTGACAACATGCAGGTTTTTAAGAACTTTGTTAAAGCAAGAAGATGCTTATAGGTTTTTTTTTTCCCCATTTTCATCAATCTAAATAAAGAAACATGAAGAAAACTAGTGTCAGATTTCGTACTGTGAAATGATAGGCACTTTTTGTGACATACTTCTGAACTATAAATGCTATTATCCTTAGGTTCTTCTGTGGTCAATAGAGAGAAAAAAAGAGGTTCTTCTCAGAGCACCTGAATTAAGGTTGCGAGAATCACTCTCCCTCTGAAAGAAACCACAAACCTTACAATGCTGCCAAGGACTGTAAAGGATACCTGGCAAAACAGCTATAGCTGACTACAGCCATTGTAAAAATGCCTCCTAGGTTCTTTCATTTTTTTACTGAAATCACTGGGAATGAAAGGCACACAATAACTTTCCAGAAAATTGTACTACATAGGGGGTTGGGCCCTTTTCCCTACTTCAGAAAAGGAGGTTGTGACTAGAGGAAGTCTCATGGTATCAGCTGGTAGTAACTGAGCATCTTGCAAGGTAAAGCTTGACAGATGGTGTTTTCTTAAAAGTAGAAGTATACATTAGCCAAGTTATTCACTTCTGTCAGTGAACAGTCAGGAAGGAGAGCTGTGAGAAATACGAAGCATTTGACTGATCATGTAAAATAGGTTACAGAATCGTTCCTCAAATTCTGGGTCTTTCTAACTAGGCGTAATTATATGTGATACTGTGTTAAAAGTCTATTGAGAATAATATTTTTCTCATGAAAATTTAATTTTGAAAGAGAACTATGGAAACTTGCTTGAAGTTTTGGCAAGCTGCAGCACGGAAGTCCAAGTACAGAAATTAAGTCTTCTCAAAACACCTTTATGGAGTATGAGTTAATGAATTTTCAGTGGTTTAGTAGCATTTCTGTACAATGTCTATAACAAAGAAACCTTGTTAAAATAATATAAATGAGAATATATGAAATTGCAATGTTAATGTACCAAAGAAAGCAGAAAGAGTTCAAGAACTTATCAAGGTGACAGCAAGTCAGAACCTTTTTTTGACTAATAGATAATCTATTTTTTTGTAACTCCATGAAGAATTTGGGTGAGCTGTTCACTGCTAGATTTTTTGTAATACATAATCAGTTTTGTTTTGCTGACTCTGTTGACTGATCCCACAGCATAATTAGAAGGCTTTTTTCTGCTGACTGAGTAGAAGAAAGTAGTATCTGGAATCACATATGACTTTAAAGCAAAAGTCTAATCTATACTCGTGCAGAGACCAGATTCAAAACTGATCAAATTTATGTTTAGTGAGTGCTGGAGGTTTACAGATGTCACCTTCATAATGTGGTATGATGATCTTACCAAATCAAAGCTGCATCAAAGACATACCGGGGGAAATCTTAAACTTTTTCTATTCCCCTTCAGCCTATCAAGAAGATCTTGCTGAAATAAGTGCCAATGTACAACAACCATCGAGCTGTCAGTGTGAATCTGAAGAATTCCAAAGTGGAAGTGAAGGTCTGTTGCAGTAAATTACAGGTGCAATGGCCTTTTGAAACTATGGTGGCCAGTAAAATTTCAATATGATAAACAGCAAAAGAGTAAATATAGATGTAAGTTCCCACTGAAATTAAACAAAAGCTTATACATGTGGCCACGCAAAAGTGCAAATGTACAGACAGCATGCTAAGCTGTACTACATTTCCAATAGTTTTCTACTCCATATAATCTCCTAGACCATAAGAGGAAAAAGGGTTGAAAAAAAAAATTTTCCCTATGAATTTTACTTGCCACAGACTTCAGATACTTTACATTTATGTTCTTATGAAATTAATCTTTTAATTTGGACCAAGTTGAGCAGATGGTGTTCTTTGTTTCATTAAATGTGAGGAATATTAAATCCTCCTAAAAAAACAGCCTTCCATAATGAAAAGAATCCATTTCAGTTAATTTCATGAAGTATGCACAACAGAGGGCAGTCCTCAAAATTCTCATGGATATATATTTATATGTATTTTTAATTCTAAAATCATATTTAAGGGAAAATAGCTCCTGAACTATCTAGATCTTAGATAAACATACACTCAAAGGGCATTTTCAAGGGTAGGGCATAGTTGAAGATTCTTTCTTCCCTAAGATAAGTCATCCATTTCACCCTGAACTTGGCTTTATGCACACACCAGAGAGTGTTATTAGTCATTGAACTGTATCTGAAGCCTGGTCTTTGTTCACTGCTTAAAATAGAGTATTGATTTTGTCATTCCCAATTCTGTTGCTCTTTGTTTACCACAACTGCTCTTTCTCTATCTTCTCCATTTACCTTTAGTTTATTCTTTGTTGCTTTTTTACATATTCTGTAGTTACCCCTCCCTTAACATAAAGATTTTTGAGCATAATAGTAATATCCTCTCTGTATATTAATGAAAGGTCAACATTTTTTTCCTATTACATCATCTGTCATGCAACTATGAAGGAATGGATAAACCTGATAATTCCATCTCACACGTCCCAAGAATTTCCACACAAAAAGCCACATATTTCAGAGCATAAACAATTCCTTGAACTCTGGCTACTTAAGCAATTTGATATTGCATACAACTTAGTAAAAGCTGTGAAAATGTTAACTGATTATGAGCATAGTCAAATATGTTGGTGAGGTAATGGTTACTAAATAATATCTAGACCAGGAAAATGTTCAGGCTTGGAAGAAGACTCAAAGCCTCTTTTGACTCTTGTATGTTCTGTGACTTTCATTTAGCCACCTCTTGTTCTTCCACTCAATATTTTGCAGATGCTAATGTCAAAATTGCATTTAAAAGATAATTTTTTATTAGTATAAAAAACGTTAATATCCAGTTAATATTTTGCTCATTATGTCTTAGCCCAGTAGTCCCTAATACACACTGACTCTCCCCAAATGATGTGCAACCTAGTACTATTCACATTATACCATTATTTGTTGAATATACATCTTCTCTAGACAAGCCTTTAGAATTAATTGTTTAGATGTGACAGAAGTATGACCTAGGTGAATTCCTGGGAAATCATCCTTCTAATTTTGCCTGAGGAATTTGAAGAAAGTTAAAATGGTGTTAGTCTAGCATTTAGAAACTTTGCATTTTAGCTTTATGAAGCTTTTAGAAGAAAAAATTAACTTATAAGGCCCAGATCCTCTGGCCCACAGTACTTTCTTTGTGCCATTTGGAAAACTTAGAGTGAACAGTGCTTCTCTTGGGAAATCCCATTTTTGTAAGATGAGTCAGAAGAGGGAAGCAGACGTGATTGTTAGCAGATAAAAGTTGAATCATGTTTGATGTTCAAGACCCTATGAGGAGCTCATTGTACATACACATTGAGTTACATCCCCAGGGGAATATTTGGAAATTACATGGCTGTGTACAGGATGACTGGAGAGTTACCAATTAATGTGCATTATTCTCCCTCCCAGTTCACAGAGCACATAAAGCTAAATTAGTCTGATACATAAAAACAAAAAACAAACCTGCTCATCCTCAAGAAGGAAACGATTCCCTTCATCTGCCTTATCCAACACTGTCAGAATCTTCCCTTTGAGTTTATAGTTGCATAACCGGTAAAGGACTGTTTAAACAGACCTAGTCTGTGAACAGGAGGAGATCTGAACATGTCTCCAGTTTTGCCTTCCCAAATGGTCATGCACTGCCTGGAATATAGATTAACCACAGTGTATTGTATGTGTCACTCCTAACTTTATACTTCCATTTTTTTGGCAAACTTTATATTTCCAGGCTTTAGGCAAACTTTCCAAAAGCTTTCATGCTACATAAGCACAGTTTTTTGCCATAAAGTACAACAACCAGATGATGCAATGTATAACCTGATTTTGTAGACAAAAATGTCCATTTTGATTTAATTCTTTTTTCATTGAAGCCACACTTGGTTAAGCACATGGAATACTTTAGCAAATGTCATAAATAAACTTTCAGCAAAATAATATGAGGTTCAGATAATAATGCATAATTCTGCAGTTTCTTGTGAGAAATCTATGTCACATGCAGCACGGTTTTAATATTCCTTTTTGTCTTTTTGTCAATGAAAATTGAGTACCAGGGAATTGTTAATGGAGGAGTTTATTCTCTTCAAAATGTGTATAGATTTATAAGAATAATTCCCATTTATTCAGACGACAGTCCTCATGATTTCCTAAGGAAAGGTGTATTCTACTGTGAAATATAATTTATCTGAGACCTCAAGTTACTCTAAAAGTGGTTAAGCACCAGGTTAGGGTTGCAGCTAAATAACCACACCATTGACTAGGCCCTGGCCTGAGGTTTATGTGAGAGAATATACTATTAAAAGCTATTGGATATGACCTAGAAGCTGCTGCATGTGATAGATAACACTGCGAGAAGCAGGCAACCATTGTAGATAGCACCATAAGGGAAGGCTGTATTTTACACATGGTTACCAGGGAAGTGTGTCAGAAATGGCTAAAATTGAGAAATGGGAAAAGGGATAATAAGGTATGCAAATGCTGTCAGGGTTGTCCATAATTATCTGCTGGGCAGCCCTATGCTTGATCACAACATTTGGAAGAGGACAAAAAAACAGATCTGTCATTCTGACCCCACCAGTAGAGTCACCCTGCTTCTGTGATCAGGAGGATGGGTGAGGGGCAGGCAAGGCAGGCAAAGGAACATCCAGACAGCCAGGGAGACAGATTGAGCAACCTAGTATTAATGGGAATGTGAACATTCCCAGGCTGGTGGCATCAGCAGCTACCTGCTGTGTCACAACATCCAGTGTAGATGCTTTCTAGCACTTTGGCACCAAGGCTTGAGCATGCGTCAATGAGCAGAAATCCCAGGGTTGGCTATCAGGAAGACAACTCTCAGCAGCACGTGCCCCTCCGCCAGCGCAGGTATGGAATGTGCTCTGCCTTTCCCAAAGGCTGGGTTATGAAGGGACCTGCTACATGTCATGGATATAATTCTTTGATGTACGCACGAGAGGTTAGCAGCCCTGAAATTCATCCAGTAAATGAGTCCACAGGAATTAATAAAGTAGAGAATAGGGAGAGGATGAAGGCTAAGGGTTATTTTTCACTTGAACAAAACGAGCTTCTAAAAATACCAACATAAAAATTAGTTTAATTTAATCTAACACTTGAATGAGTATTTATTTTAAAATTGTAACCTGGATTTAACTAATGACATCTGCTGAGGTTTTATCAACCATTTTATCTTCCTTCTTACATACTGCTTATCGTGTTTTATATTTTCCTTTAAGACTTGAGTTGTTACACTTCTAAAGGAGGCAAACTGAATAAATAAACTGCAACCATCTCCTTTTTTTCATTTACATGATAATTTAAGACTGTAAAATGCCCAAAACAATGATTAAATTCAACCAAAGTGTTGTTTAAAGTACTCTAAAGCACTGTTTCTTATGAAAATTCTGTGTATGAGGAAACACATGTATGGATAAGGAAAGGGGTTCATATTCATTTTGCATAACCCACAGGCCTAGGGCTCAGGCATTAAAATCCTGTTAATGTGACTTCAAGCTTCTTTGGTCCAAAATGTTGATTTTTCAAAGCCTTGTTTGGTAGGCTGTAGGGAGTAGACCCTAAAAGCACATACTTACCTAAAGTAGACCATAGGCAGTGTTTAATAGCCACTATATCTGTACAAAATCTTCTCTTGACAAAAATATCAAGGTCCATATGTTTGCCAGCAAAGTTACCTAGAAACTTTACATTCTGCTGCTGGATGTACTTAGGACTATTGCCATCATGGCAGAGCTGAGGATTCTGTCAACTTTATTTCATTTTTTTAGCTGAGGTTCAAAAGAAGGAGTTGGAAGTGGGTGTAAGAACCTGATGGTTAAAATGCTCCTCTTTCTCATCTGACACCTGTTCCTCTGCCTGGCTGCTAAGCTGACCACTGACAACCTGCTCACCAAGGAGGCAAAACACATGATGGATGGCATCATGCACCCAGCCAAGGTCTCATCTGAGCTACAGGCCAACACAAGTCTGGTGCTGCTGTCACCTCTAGCCTGGAGACCCCAACAGGCTATCTGGGGATACAGAGGGGGCAAGGAAGAGGTGGAGAACACCTTGGAAATGAGAGAGATTGAACTTAAAATGGAAAAATCTTTACTCTAAAGCTGTGGCAACAGGAGTCAAGACCCATCTCTGTTCTCATATGACCTACAAATCTAGCACACCCACATGACCCAAAACAAGGAAGAATTTGAGTGATCTTTGACGGGAAGCACTACTTCTACTAGAAAACCCAAACAACACAGGCCAAGCTGATCTATAGGAATGTGGAGAGTTGCTCCAGACCAGGCAAGTCTTCCTATGCAGGAGCCAGGGATGAATAAGACCTCTCCAAGGGCCTTTCTCCACACAGCCAGGACAGCCTGTCTGTGCACTGTGAAAGTGACAGCCTGCTCCTGACCATAACCAGTAGGACCCAGACCATTGAGGCATTCCACAGAGAAAACACTACAGTCAGTCACGGCTGATTTAAAGCAGAAGTCTAAATTGTGACACGATCTTTCTCTGGTTTCACTTTCCAGACACAGCCAGATTGGAGGCTCTCTTTGTCAAACCTTTTAACACCATTCTCTGAGCTGTTGCTCAGGACGTTTATTACTGAGATGAAACTGGAGATACTGACCAAATTGTAACATCTTTATTATCCTGTAATTGCATAATCACCAGTATAAGTCATGAGTGAATGTGCTTATGTGCAAAATGCATGAGAAAACCTGACACAGTTGATGTATAATATATTTTTTTCCTCTATTTTTTTCTGAACAAGCCAGATTTCTATAAATAAATGACTGAGATGCCTCAATGAACTTCAATTCTCACTCAAAATTATTCAGTAATTACAATTCAAGAATTCATTGACAGACAAAGCCTTCAACAACCTTGGTCATAGTTACTTAAAATCTTTTCTTAATTTCTATGGTCAAATGGAACAATGAAGGTGAAGTTTTTGTTGTAGGATTAACTTCCTAATTCAAACAGAATCCATTGTAGAGCATTAGTAAAAAGCCTTAGGGCACAAGCTCTGATCTTCCACCTAGACACAGATGAACTTATACTGAACTCTTACTTAGTTACATGAGGGGAGGCCCCAAAACCAGTGTAAATTAGAACAGTCAATAAGATAGTCACATCCATTAGCAGAAATTGCCTCCTTGAGGAAAGAAAAAGAACGGCCCGCCTGGAGACAGTGAAAGGATCCAATGAGGAACAAGGAGACCCCAGACACAAATATTACTATTGGACTGAACTGTCTCATGAGGGGAGGGGAACTTAGATTGTAAGGGTATAATTACGCAGAGATTCTTTTTTTGGGGGTCCCTCTCTGGAGGCACCCAGCTTGAGCTGTTCTACACCTCTGTACCACCTAATAAATTCATCTGATGTGTGTCATGTCAGAGATTCTTCTTCGGGAAACTTAGGGTCGAGCCTGAGAAGAGGAAGCACCCGAGAGTGAGTGTGTGAGGAGTCGAAAGGGGCACCCGTCGCTCACTGGAGTCGCCCGCTGAGAAGGGACTCTGGTCCCAGCAGTTAAAGTCCTGGGTGGTGTGTGTGCGACTCCTTGACCGGTGTGTGAATGCTCAGGCAGCGGCTTCTCCTTTAACATCTTAGACCTATCAGCACAAGGGACTGCTTTTCTCTGAATCAAATTAATGGAATTAATTCAGACTATAAAAAAGTTCTAGCTTATTTTTTTATTTAGCCTCTACTACTTTGTAAATGTGGTACAATATTTACAAATGTGAACAGTGAGTCAAACAAAAAGACAGAAGATAGCCCTCTAACTTGCAAACAACCTGGTCTTATTGCTGTATTCATGTAGGAAAAACATGCATGCTCATTTCTAAGAATGTAAAATGCCACAAAAGTGAAGAAAGTTGGACTGAATTTCATGGACTATTTCAATGTCAAGCATTTGTTATTCTGTTCATATGCTGATATTCTATTTTTAACAAAACAACATGTTCATTGCTATACAATTATTGCAGCAGTTTTAAAATGACAAAATTTAAGTATTCAAAAAATTTAGGGTATTGAAATAAGATAATTTATATTCTTCCTAGCTGGCATATAATAAACCTCATGTCATTACTGAGTAAATCTAAAATGTTTTTCTAATAGTCTTCATAGCCTTTTCTGACATTCACAAGTACTGTAATTTGGAAGAGTTGTCTGTTTACTTAATATGCCAAGTATAAATTACTGTTGGTTGTTCCCTGGGACCATTCTACCTCCATCACATTCATACAATACTATGACATTTTTTGTTTTGACATTTTTTTATTTTTCTTTTCCTCTTTCTTTTCTATTTTCTTTTAAAATTCTGTTAGAAGAAAGGAATAGAGAAAAATGTTTAGGGGGTTGAAAAACAAATCTTCTCTACTGCACACAGGAGCAGTAAATAGCTTGCTTTGCCATTTTCAGCTTTCAGTTATGTACAAGGAGGAGGTAATGGATACTTAGGTATGTTATGGTCCTTCTGCCTTTGGAGTCAAGAAATATACTTAATATCTGTCAGAGATGGTCTGGGTAGGATCATAGAATCATAGAATCATCCAGATTGGAAAAGACCTTTAAGATCATCAAGTCCATTAATCTAACACTGCCAAGTTCACCACTAAACTATGTCCCTATGTGGTGGTGCAGTCCCTCGCGCTTCCCCCCCTTCACCTTGTACCTGGGCTGCTCTAAGTTGCCTGACAAACAATGGCCCACTCTGAACCTCCTGACTCAACGGGAGGGTCTTCCTCATTTTCTTTCCCTTTTCCCAATCCTTAGACATAAACGGTTGACCAAGTGTGGGACTAGGGGTGGATTTCGGTCCACTCCGAACCTTGTGACTCAACGGGAGGATCTCCCCTACTTTCTCTCCTCAATATACACATTAACTTGATTCGATATATGAGTAAATAATTCCAATTTAATTGTAATTTGATTTCTCTCTGTATACCTTTTCCATGTTGAATAAGTAATAGAATGGACCTTGCCAATGAATTCTGTTAAGTCGCACTTTTTAAAAATTTATGTTAAAATCATTCACTTTCTTATATCTCTGGCGGTGATTCTTTAAGCGGCCTAAATTATCCATTTGCAACACCCTAATCACCACAGCTACAGGTCTTTTAAATACCTCCAGGGACAGTGACTCCTCCACTTCCCTGGGCAGCCTGTTCCAGTGCTTGATAACCCTTTCAGTGAAGAAATTTTTTCTAATAGCCAATCTAAAACTCCCCTGGCACAACTTGAGGCCATATCCTCTTGTCCTATGGCTTGTTACTTGGGAGAAGAAACCAACGCCCACCTCACTACAAACTCCTTTCCGGTAGTTGTAGAGAGCCATAAGGTGTGCCCTGAGACTCCTTTTCTCCAGGTTAAACAACCCCAGTTCCCTGAGCTGCTCCTCCTAAGACACGTGCTCTGGACCCTTCACCAGCTTTGTTGCTCTGCTAAACACTAGAATACACCATACCTAGCTCAGAGCAGAAGAGCAGATCTCTTGAAATTCCTGCATTTCAATGAAATCTCTCTCTTGCAGAAGTCCATTCAAAACTACAATGCAAGATTGATTAGACCAAACTCACTGAATGTTGCACTTGTATAGACAAGCTCCATTTATCCAGCTATTTCTTTTCCTAACAACAATGCAACACTAACCAGCAGAAAAGCACGATAAAGCAGCATGCATACGAATCCAACAGGCATTCAGAAATCCTAGGTTTAGCAAGCTCTAGCTTCTCATTACACAGCTTCTTTAAACTCTTAATGAGAAATAATGGATGTGGACACTTGAGGACAGATGTTTGTAACTTCCCATGATTAGCCAGACAATGCTCTTACTCTGGAAAAATTCTGCTGCTCAGGCTGCTGCTTTATGCAGAAGTATAGGACCAAGACAACACTTGCCCATTGTGGAACAACCGGCGGGAGAAAACAGAGAAGCAGGTTCTTACCTGTAAATTCCAGATCCTGAATTTTTGCTGTAGTTTCTGATTGAGATCTCAACTTTGCATTTAATTTTAGCAGAATGAGGTTCTTCAGGATCTTAGTAACTTAACATAAGCCTCTTCGCAGACTACCATAATGGAGAGTACTTCTCGTGATATTTCAGTGACTGACATGAATGGGAAAGCGAGCTACTTGCAGTGTGCACAGTAGCAAAATGGTAGTGACCTTCACAATGTGTTTGTCCAGTAGCTTACATGGCCAAACTGTAAGGCTTGTTATTAATCCGTCACTCTGATGGTAAAAAAACCTAAGCTGGCCCCAAAGGAAGCAGGAGGTCTTTGCTGCACCCTGTAAATGAGAACTGCTAGATCTAAACCGGTTTCTCTAGCTCTAGGCTTGACCAGGGTCCTTATAAGCACCCCAGATAAATCCCATCCTCCAAGCTACTTGCACAGTACCTCTGGCTGAGATCTGGGAAAGTATACATTTATATACTAGATGTTTATGTCATCATTACTCTGTTGTTATGCGTGTCAAACCATTCATCTTGATGTTTGGTGATAGACAGGTTCCCTTTGAATTTTACATCTGTGACAAACTGATAATTTTTTTATTTTTAAATTTAAGTCTGTAAGGCATTCCTGTTTATTTGCTTTGTTATTCTAATGTGTACTTAAGCACTGATATATCTAGAAATTATAGATTTCTATTCTTCTGGAAAGTAAAGCTGGAAGTAAATAGGTGATTATATAAAGATTGATTGATTTAAAAATAATTCTGCAAATAGTAAACTTCTACAGAATATAGAATAGCCTAAAATAGGGGCTAATTTTCAGAGCCCCATTTATTAGAAAAAGAATCTAATGAAGCTTGTCTAACCCCAGTTAGGAGATACAACAGTAAATATAAACACTAAAAATAAACTTTTAATTTGGTGGTAGTGAAAACCCAATTTAATTTACTAGTTATTGTTAAGATGTAATAAATTGTCTTCTGAGACTGCCTCAGTATGTAAAGATCAGAGTGTTACACATCACTTCTCATTTATGTTGCTGTGTCCTATTTGAGAAAAATAATTTCTTTGCTATAGTCAGTGACGATAAAACACAAAACTTCAATTTTCTTTCTGTATTTGTCCAAGTGGCTTGTTTTCAACAGCTGATTATTTTTTGCTAACTCCTTCTTTCATGTTTTTTTTAGCCATTTTCTCACATTTTTCTATACATCTGGTCTTTGTTTCTTTCTTCCATTCTGCCATACTTTAATTCTGCTAATTTGAAATACTCTTATGCATAGCTTCATTTCCTACTCTGATTTCTTCTATCTTATTTCTTATGTTACCTTTCTTTCTCATTTCATAGGCTATAGAAACCTTTCTCCTTCCTAGTTATCTACATTTCTTCTGTACATTTAGATTTAAATTGCTTTAACTCAAACTTTCTCTTTCCCATCCCAGCACATTTTTCCTCTTCTTCCTCTATCAAAAGTATTTGAAGTAAATGAGTTAAAAGACTCATTATTGCAGACTCCTTTAATTCATTTATCTGACAGTTGCTCCAACTATGCTTCAACTAATAGATTTTCATGTGTTTTGTTCACTCTGACTTAGAATTTCCCAAGTGGCTGAGACTCTATCATTCCCTTTGTGACAATGATCCACAGCATGATTAGATGTCCATTACTTTCATGGTTGTCTTTAAAGTCTTTCAATCTTTTGTTGATGCCCTATTACAATAAAACAAAAACTTTACAGAATTTTTCTGAGAGAGTTTCTCTTTTGAAATGTTGACTTTGCTCATAGCTGCTAAGCATGCTCTTTCACTTAGTGTGCCTTTTAAGCAAATTTGATGTCCAAGCTCTAAGGAAGTTCAAACAATGATAGACCTGACCACGTGAAATAACTTTGCTTGAAGCTAACAGTCTCTTCAAATGGTGGTGCAGTGCAGACAGACCTATGCCTTTCACAGTTTCTTCCATCCAAAAAAGACCCAGCAGAATCCATGCTCTCTCTGGTTTCACCCCAGTGTCCCAGCCTCACAAGACTTACACATAGGTGCACTGACTTGTCTTGTAATTTTTGCACTTTGGCACTTCTTTTTCACATAATCCAAAATCATGACACACCCAACTCCTGCATCCTTCCACACCTTTCCTGTGATTCAGTAAGTAAAATTCCATGCACTAGGAGACAAAATATTTTATTAATATGCCTAAGATTTATGAGATGGAGACAACAGAGAACTCAGTGATAGCTATCTATAATGTATATTAATGTGCCATTACTTTATGTGCTGGAGAAACAGACAGTGGTCAAGGGAAAATGTTTAACCATTCATGAAAATGGTGTCTGTACTTTTTATAAAGGGCAGGAAATGACTCTCAGCAAGGAAAAATACTCTCTGCAGCTATGTGTCAAAAAACCCTAATAGCTTAATTGTTGAGCAAGAAATATTCAAAAGAGGTATGGATGGTGAAGGAAATTAAACAATTTTTCCTACTTCACATGGTCCTCTTTACACATGTTTCCATATCGTTAGTCACTCAAGACTAGGACACACCTGATGCTCATGACTTCACTCACTAGCCAAGTTACTATAAATTCCAGGGATTTTGAAACAGAAACAATAATAACATCCACTGAGATAAAGTTTTTTGGAAAGAAAGGGAACAGAGATGAGCAAGGATCCCAGCACATTACATTTACATCACATCACCCTTGCATCTGCCAAGAAAGAACTGATTAAATTACCACTGACTCTTAGAAATTAGTCCATCAAAAATAAAAAAAAAAAGAAGTTGAAATGGCCCCCCAAAAATGAAGAAATTCCTTTCAAGGAAAGGCTGATGGTGATCTTTTCTGTCCTCTCCTACTGCCATATTCACCAAAACAACTTCTGATGACTCAAGAGTATGTTATTAAGGTTCAGAACAAAATATTTTCTACTCTTGTCTAATAGGGCAGATGTACAAGCTACCCGTCACACACATTCATTTTGTCTATAGACTGCACATGGATCAGAGCCGCCTATACAGGCAGAATGTTTGTCCAACTTCATACAAGGAATTACAAGCCGAAATTTTACAACCCACCATTTTTTTCCCTGTACTAGAAACATATCTCCCTCCTTTAACCTCACAGATCTATTTTTACATCTTTTAACTTCTGAGCATTCCTATGGCAAGCAGACACCCATATAACATTGTTGACCCAAGTTACCCCATACAGTTGAAGCGAGATATCTTGGATTTTTTCAAGGACACGTTCTTCTTTTCACTTTAACTATAAGCATGACTTTCAGGTAGAGGCAATCATTCCCATCATTTCTTGGTTTTGCTCGGGTCACCTCACAACACAATCACAGCTCTCACAAAGTGCTTCAACTCATTTTATGATCTTTGAAAATATTTATCCAGGCCATGCTGATACAAATGGAGTGTCTGCAGATAATTCTGTGAGATGAGACTTGTCCAGCAACAGAAATTGAGAACTTCTGAATTTCTAGGTGTTGAGACTTTTGATAATGAACAACTTAGAATAATACAGACTAAAACCAGGACTCTGACTACTATGGGTGATAAAACACATCACTATCCCCACCTTCTCCCATAAGGTAAGTTTGTTTTATTATGAAATCAGGGTTTGGGGTATAATAAAAAAGAGAGTAAAGATGAAGTAAGTATTCTTCTAAAACTATGGAGTCCTATAAATGTTTGACTAGAACAAAATTTTGCATTTTTGCTTTTTTATAGTAAGCTTCTAAGAAATAAATCTTATTCCTATAACTCAATCTATTCCTAACACACAAAGAAATTGTCATGTTTCCCTGATCAGGAATTGTCTGAAGGATATAAAAAGCCCTTTCATTGCAATTCTGCCTTTGTCAGGATGGGCTGTAGATATGACCCATGGGCTTTAGAGATCAACTGTATTTACATTGCTGTGTAAATCCATTAGCAACACCCACCAGCAGAGGACAAACCCAACCTTACATGGTAATTTTGACTAATTCCAATTGATTCTAATTTATTAATCAACTTGTGATGCAGTTTTCCCTCTACATACTTTCTACTTCACCAAAGGAACATCTTCTAGAACTGATTCCAGGATCTCTGCCTTCATATTCTTTTGTGAACTTCAAATTAAGGAAAATAAAATTATTATTTCTCAAGGCATCATATGGGTGATTGTTTATTTTTTCAATATTTAAAATACATTAATATTTTCTTAACAATCTTTTGAATCTTATGTAATTGAGAATATTATTTATCTGAGCTCTGATACGTTTTCTATTTACTACATACATTTCTCTCATCACCCTGTTTATTCTTCTTAACTTTATTCTTTAATCTCCCTTTCCATATCAGATGCACTATACCTCCCACACTCAGTTGCCTCTGATGGTAGTTTGTTCTTCAATTTCTTTAAACCCATCTTGACATTTATTCAAACCACTTACACTTATTACTTGATGACATGCATGTTTTTCTAGCTGTACATTAACTGGAAGTTTTTAATTTCTTTTCTGGCATGAATACATATGATTTATTTTAACTCATCAACTAGTCCCTGCATTCTTTTTTAATTCAGTCTCTTTAAACAGTGTGTAGGGGGAACTAAAGAAATGCTGAAAGTTTGGGATGAAATCAGATATGACAAATGAAGGAAAGGAAAGAACATTATTATGCGTTGTGCAAATGAGATCATAGTCAACTATTATGTATTGTCTAATTTCCCCTTGTACATTGTTCCAGGAAGGAACGGTGTGCTGTGTCAACAAATCTACAGATTAATTTATTCCTGAGACTAGATATGACCCTGTTTATTTCAAGGTAGTTTAAATGTTCTTTTTTGCCTAATGATAACTAATCTCTCAAGGCTCAACTTGAGCCAATCAGTCTTAGCCTGAGCAGTCTCCCCCTAACTTTCAAATCGTATTTTCTGAGAAGGCATTTCCTTTTTCATTTAAGTCAAACATATAGAAAATAATTATAATTGCAGAATCTCTGATATGGGGAGAATCCCCACCACACATTCCTCCCTAAAACCCTGTTTATGGCATAAGACATTTTCTTTCAACATCAGTTTTTGGACTAGAAAGCATGCAGTACCCTGTGAGAATATATCTGAATGAGACAGCTTTCACTTTCATGAAATCATGCATTGGAAGCATTACCAACATGCATAATTTTCAGGTTTACTTAAAAGTTCCACAAATTGATGTTCTATGGGTGAATGGTTCTAACAACTACTTTATAGACCAACAATTATCGTCGACATGGCCAATAGCTGCAGTCTACCAGCAGTAGTTCATGAATTCACACCCAGAATAGCTTTCTGAACCAGCAACAATTAATTGCTTGTCCTAGGCTATCGATTACTGATAAAATTATGAAGCTGTGAAGAAAAAGAAAAAATCAGTGTTGAGCAAAAAAAGTTTTGAAGTCTTCTAATTTTAAAAACCAAAGTTCTGTAGGAGGACTCTATCTGCACTTAGCAGTCTGCCACATGCTATGCAGCTCAAAAAATGTGTCAGGAGTGTAGGATGGCTGTGAAGAGATGTAGCAAGTGCATTATACTGGACTCTTTAATGCTGTGATATGTTGCTGTGTCCATACTGTGTAATTTAAAATCATCAGTATTAACATTTCTATGATGAGGTAATATCACAAGGACTGAGATGCAGAAGCTGTGAGTCAAAAAGCACCATCTACACAGTGCTAGCACCTTTTCCAAAACAATAAAACTCCCCCCCCCTGCAAAAAATAAAAATTTGGAATGCTAAACCCTGAAAAGCAGACAGGAAATATTCCAATGCCTTCAACAAACCGAGAAAAACTGAAATTTCCCTTTCTTCTGTGTCTCTGTAGTAAAATCTTAAACTTTACGGCTACAGCATGCCAAAGAACAGTCGTATGTGAGTCTAAGAGCAAAGATTCAAAGGAGCTTCCCTAGATCTTAAAGTTCACTGACTTTCTAAAAGCTACTTAAAGTTGATGCACTTTGGATGCTGGTTGAAGTGTTTGCTGTGAGGCATAAGCTCTCGTAACAATCCTACCAAATAACTCTTTAAAATTCTTTGCAGGTCTCACGAGAGATCTCTAGATTGATTCTTCAGTCCCAATCTATTCTGAAGGAAAGGGCTCCTCTGTGCCATTGCCTGAGCACATACAGGAAAAAAACTTAGCACAATAGTCTTTTCTTTAAGGAATACTTTCCCACTCTTTCACCAGTTATAGGTGAAAGGTCACACACTAGGCACAGGGCCATATTTCTGCCTTAAGGTATATACTTTTCAAGTTCTCAAGGCAAAAACACAGGTTGGCTTTGTAGAAGTCTGTTTGGAGGCCACAGGAGATCAGAGCCACTTTACTGTCTGTAGAATATATCTATGACAGATAGAGATTGAGACAACCTGAAGAACTACTTTTTAACTTACCTAAATTGTATCAAAAAGTTGTTGAAAAAAACCTAAATCCATCTGGGTGAGGCTATGGACACTTCAAGCAGAGAAAAAAAAACAGTGTTGGGGAAGAAATGAGACCAGTAATTCAGCATGTGCCAAAGAAAAGGATAATAAAACCCAAAATAAATAAAATCTAAAAGACAGAAACAAGCAAACAAACAAACAAAAAACCCTTCAAGAAATGCTTTGGCATGGATCACTGTCAGCAAAAAAACCCCAACATCATCAAAGAACAGGTAACCTGTCCTTTCATGTATGAGGTAAGTTATTCATCAAAGGCATCTGAGCAAGACAATAGGGCTGCACAGACCAGACAGAAGAGGAAAATAAAATAAAACAAAAGTTATCCAAGAGAAATACAAAGTTTTTACAGGTAATAGAGATTGGTGCTAGTGGCAGTAGCTTCAGCCATTATGGAAGAAGCACTGTCCACTATCCTCTCCCAGACAGAATTACACAATTTCTTATAGATAGGAACACTGAGGCATTGGAAGTTAATTTAACTATTGACACCTGAAGAACATTAAAATAATTCAGAATTATGGGACTCTGTTCTGCAATATTGAGTTGGGATCCTGAGAGCAGATATCTTCTCAATTTAATCAGGAAAAAAAACAACAGGGGAAACTTTACAAAATAGTGAAAAATATCAGTTGTTACCAAAAATGGAATTTTGTGGAGAGTGTTTGTCTCTCTGTACCAGCAGAAGATGGATCTAGAGATCTCTACACCTCAACAGAAAGGAGGCACTTAAATTGAAGCAGTGACTGTAAGACATTGGCTTCAGTTATTTTCATTAAAGTTGGTAATTTCTAAATAAGCAAAATCAACATCTGCCATCAACATTTTTCTTTTCTTTGAGATTTCCTAGAGAGGTCAAGAGCAGACAACTAATTTGTAATATGAGCACTGAGCTGGTAACAACTGGACCTTTTATGTCTGCAAAAAAGGAGGAGGGGAAATGTCTTATGTTAAGAGCAAATTAAATTTTAAAAAGTAATAAACTGGTAACTCAGTAGATATTAAGGATAAATATATAAGATCCAATATAAGTGCCTTTTATTAAAATACTAGCAATTGTATAGCTTTGCCACAATCTACCTCTAATAGTAAAAAATAGTTAAATATCCTAAAAATGAAATGTTGGTCATCTAGGATTTCTTTCTCTGATATGTTGTGCATAGAAACAATTCGACCTATAGCACATGTACACAGAAAGCTCATAAGAAAAAAAGACTCCAAATCTCCTTTTAAAAGTTTGTCTAAATGCCGTTCCTTTCAATCTGTAAAGAAAACAGAAGTCATAGTTTTCCTGTTTATGATTGATTTGAAACTCTGAAGATGTGTTCTGTGAATGTGATTATTTCAGATCAGCTGCCATTTGAAGACTTTAGAGGGATAATGAAGGACATGTGAAAACGTAGGGTTTTTTCATTAGTTTAAGGGGGGAACACCTCTTAAAAAAAAAGATTTCACTTCATGTCAAGCACTCTCTGTTATTATAATTTGCCTACAGAAACAAGAGGTTTTGTTCATTCAATTTGATTATACCAGTAGCACAGCAGGAAATCCAAAGTTGTATCTTCAGACTTTTGTGAAAGGTACCCTAATATATAGTGACTTCTGACACAGAGACTGATTCTTTCACATATGGAGGTTAAATACGTATTTTCCACTGTTTTTTTCACAGCCCCATGAGCAAAATATGATGTCTGAGTGGGCACATACAGCAGCGTTCATGTGGTCCAAAGATGACCACTTTCAACTCTCAGCCTGAGACGATGGGGTGATGGACCATTACAAAGAAAGGAAGAAACCAAGTCATGCTGGCTGGTGTCTGCATGTGGATGTGAATGCTGGCTGGATGAGAATGCCCTGCCTTACGTGGGGCGGATGGTCACTTCCCCGGTGTCTCCAGCTGTCCTCAGATTCTGCAAGAGAAAGCTGCAGTTGACCCTTCTCCATTTACTGAAGGCAGACTCCTGAAATTGTAGTTGCTTATCAGGCTACTGAGATTTTTCAAAGGATCAGTATAAACTTAAAAAAAAAAAAATTAGGACAGGTTAGGGACATTTTTCTTAGTGCCAGTTGTTCCCAGAGGCTACATTTTTTAGAAAGGATATTGTAAGTTATCTCTAGGGTTGACAAGGCCAGATAACGTGCCACTTACTAGGAGCAAGAGGATTAATGGACACCCACCAAAAATACCATGTTCAATACGTTGGCTATTCAGGGATGAGAATGATTGAATTTGGAAGGAAATTGTTAAGGTATCTGAAAAGTTAATTTGAAGTGGGAGGAGGTACCAGGCACTAGATCTTATCTGAAGGTCTTATTTGAAGCAAGAGTCGAAAGCATTTGTCAGTTCTACAGATGCTCTAATGCATGATTAATCAGAGCTGAAAATGGACGGAGATGAAGGGATACCCCAGAGCTGAGAAACAAGTTTAATTACGCTGTCTGGAGTAACAAGAGTGGATTCTCCTTCCTATGCCTTTTAACACTTCTGTAAAAGGGGCAGGCAGTTTTGTATAAGTAGAAGAAATATGAATAGGAGTCAGGAATAAGGGAGAAAGAATGGCTGATGATATACCTCTAGTATGTGAAAACAATTAAGTGTCTTGATATGCACTGCACAATTTATTGTCAGAGAGTTCCCACAAGAGCTGAGCTAATAAATTCATGCCCTAATTAAACCACAGCGCTTTTATCTTGGTTTTCATCCTAGACACAGAGAGACTTCTCTGGTGAATGATAAAAACCATGATATTTACTACCAATAGTTTGTAGATTTTAGTCCTTCCAATGCTATGATTTGGTCAGTTTGTCCAAACGTTCATTTATGCACATTCTTTCCTCATATGTAATGTTACATTATCATTGAATTCAGCAATTTTGCTAGAACTAAATCTTAGAACTCTACCTTGCCTTCTTTTTCTTTTTCTTTTTTTTTTTTTTAAATTTTCTTATCTGAATCAGGTCATCCTCTGTTTTCTTTACAATCACCTTACCACCTCTACTTCTGTTTTCTTTTCCCTCTATGCTACTTTACCCAGCTTTTGTCCCCTCTTTTTTACTTACCCTGAGTGGGCTTGTTGTTATTACACTGTATCACTCATTTGTTGGCTTACCTCCAAAATGCATCATTTTCATCCCCTCTCATTCCATCTAGAGTACATTCTGTAACCTTTTGAGTATTTTTGTCATGTTTTAGATTTTCGCTAGTCAATGTAATTTCTTCACTACTAAGTTCAAATGCAGATTTAGCCCTGTAGATAGTGCTTAACAAAGATGGTGTGATGTTCCCTGAATATAATGAATTATAAAAATACAAACAGTACAAAAACTATAAAAATTAATTTTACTAATATATCCAATGCAATGTATCAACTATGCACACAAGTGTAGAAATAGCTTATGTTGCTATCACACCACAATGTTGCTTTTCTTTATTCAGTTTTCTCATATTTCCCCAAATCCTTTTAATCAATTCTGATGCAATTAAACTGTTCTCTATTTTCTGACTCCTCCTAGTTCCTTCTGCCATTTGGACTTGTTGCCTCCCATGATTACATTCCACTTTAACTTGTCCTGAATTGTCAAAGTGATGACTTTCTATGTGAACTGCTTAGTTCATTTATGAAGGGAGGAAATAGTAAGGACCCATTATGAATCCTTAAGGCTCAGCCTATTTCTGCAAAGTCTCCTGCCTGGGATCTGTGTTCATATTGCTGTCAAATAGCCCCAGGACAGCCTGTTACCTGTATTACAGGGGCACCTGGAAGATCCAGTTCAGAGCTCGTATGATAAAGGCAGGTCAGGAAATGGCAGTCAAGATAACATAAAGCAGTATTTTTAACTCATTGTCAACCTCATAGCTAAGCTTATTGTTGCCAGAACAGTAAATAGTAAATGGAGCTGGAAGCTCAGATTGTGAGATGTTGGCTTTTTAGGAGGAGTTCCTTTGGACACAAATACACATGTATGGAACAACATAAGCAGCAAAAAGAGGTACCAGCAGGGCAAGAAAACTAATAGTCAAAACTAACACAGCTGGTCCTCAGGTGGGCGGATGAATAGAAAAGGGATCTGAAAGTCATAAACACCTTAACAGAATGAAGTACTTTTAAAGAAAAAGACATTGTTCTGTCTGACTTCTCTTAAAATTTAGATATTCAGAGTAATAGCTTTGCATTTGATGTCTGCAAGGCAGAATTTGACAGTTGTAGTTTGTTGCAGTAGGATCTTAATCCAGTAATCATAGCGAAAATGCAGAGGCTGTTCAAGGAATGCAGTATTCAGTGTGAATGAGTGTATCCACATCTGCATCCAATTCTTCTTTCACTGACTTACCTCATTTTAGCATGGAGTAATTCCACTGAAGGATAGAAATACTAAACACTCTGCAACAATAAAAAATGGAAAATAATATTCAAACCTGTGAATAAAGAAAAAAAGCAATGTATCTTTCATAATTTGTGCTGATCTCAGCTTAGAAAGTAACAAAAATTAAAGCAACATAGAGACAGTCCAGCTATATTCTGAAAAAGTTTTTACTTAGGCAGCCAAGGAGATTATGAGCTAGATGGTGAAGAAAACTTTGGAGTTATTGTTGTTGTTGGGTTTTATATTTTTAATAACAGATTAAGTGCCTGTTACGAATTGAGGTGTGGTGGGATGCTGTGAATGAAAATATCATTCAGAAGGCACGAAGCTTCATTTCCAGTCTGATTTATGCTAGTTGTTAGAAGACAACTACCTCATGTCTGCTTTTATAGGAAGCACTTGATATACTTGATGAATTTAACTAAAGCTTAAAGTCCAACTTTGGACAATGGCACATTGTTCCTGTTCTATTACTTGCAGGGTAGCTGTAATATATTACAGCAGAATAGCATCCCTCTAATGTCCATTCACCTGGATCATTTCAATTCTCATCCATTATGCACCTAGAGAAATGAACACCTTTTTCTCTACACAGTCTGTAAATCATGAAACATTGTACAGCCAGTCAATGTGAATGATTAACTGAGATAAAGAGATATTTCACAAAAATGGCTCATTCTTTTCAATCAGAACCACAGCTTGGTACACCAGATCAGAAAATAATGTCAAATGTGAGTATTCTTATTCTGATCCCTAGGAAGAGGTATTGTCATTTCTTATGTAACAACTTGCCATTGCAAGATCATAAAAATAAAACTATTTTAAGGATATATTTGTCTGTATAAGAGACAACTCCTTTATACAATATCATGTTCTTTTTTATTAGCATACATAATGTGAATGAAAATCTGTAATAAGAAGCTTTCATAATGAAAGCGCAACATTTTGTCAGTTTGAATCTTGTGGCAAACTTAAATCATGTCACTCATTGAAATTATGTAGATTTTGCTTGATCATTGATCTTGTTAATATCTAACTTAATCAAACTTATGCATTATCCTGAATTTGAAAAGAGTGACATATAAGTCAAAAAACATTTAGCAGGTTTAACTGGTTTCCACTGTACCTTTCATCTTTTGCAAACCTGGAAAAAAAAGTACATTTTTCAAACTGTTTTTCCCCTATATCCAATGTTACGTATATTACATTTGTGAATGTGTCACTTTCTGCATTGAAGAAGAGTATTTAAATTCAAATTATTTTCCACCATTCCCTGATCCATATTAGCCACTGTTTTGGACTGAAATTATTGGTAATTTATATTGGGTTTATTGCAATTTCTCCTGCTAAGTTTTTTTTTAATCTAGTCTGCTATAGCATGTGTAAACATGAGCTTCATCTTGAGAATATTTACAATCCATCTTAATTTTATTAATATAAAATTAATTGAATAAAATTGATCAGGTATTAAAAGTCACTCACTTTTTCAATTTTTTCTGATTCAAGTCCTAACCAAATAAGCTTACAAGAGCTGTAGTGATCACTTCATGACATGATTTTGTGCATCCCTTGACACTTAGTTATGTTGAACCCTGATTTGGTTCTGTTATCCCATTGGGCAACAAATTTTTTAAAAAATATTATTCACAGAGAATTCAATGTTTACAGCACCATATAACCTATCCTTGATTATGAAGGTCTTCTAATAATTCAGGCAAATATGTAATTTATGCAAATCTATACAGGAAGACTTTTCTTATCAATGTATTTCTATTTTGCTTTGAAGCTGAGTTGCATATCATCACTTGTACATAAAACCTCTCAAAGTGTGGTATCTTAACAAGTATGAATTTTTCTAGTCTGACTAATTTAAGTGTCCTCAAAGTTTGGCCTTATGCTTAAGAAAAGTGATTCTCAGATTAGGAAATGTTTAAACAAAATTTTCTTTGAATGCTCATCTTTAGCTTTGCTATCAAAGTAATGCCAATTTTAATTTATTTTGAAACACTCCATGAATTTGCATAACTAAGATTTCAAGGAAGTTGTAGTCATTGTCTTTGAATGTGGCTCAATAGTGAATTGGAAATGTTTTTCTCCAGTCCTTCACATTAATTTTTAAGGGATTTAACAAACAGGAAAAAAGGTGCAACAGAAGACTGCAAGACTTATACATAGTAGGATAAATAGGAGCAAATCATATAAATTATGAACAACAGATCAGGCAAGGCCATAAGTATTTTGTGCATGATCTCCCTTCAGCAATAAAAATGAGTGGCACATTACATGGCTCATCATGCTTTATTATATTTACACCTCTTAGATTGTTTCCCTATTTGAAGTCAGCTCCAACAGCACTGCAAAGATGAAGTTTTGAAGGAAAAATAACCTTTTTACTAATTACTTTTCCATTCATAATACATCCTTGTCAAATATGTCTGTATACCTAACCTTATAGGAGACAGTTGGCTAGTCACAGATGTTCTGAGCACATGTTTTTGTCTGTCATGCTCCCATATTACTTACAAGCTATTTCTATATGCATTTTTTCATCTGTACATATCACCGTGTTGCTCAAAAGTAGGTGGGGTTGTTTAGTTCTCAAAAAAACCCCTAAACCAAAACCCCCACCAAGCCTGAAAAACAGAAAAAAGAAAAAATATAGTCTTTTACTTTCTTATTGAAGAATGACCTTACAAAAAAGATTTTCCCTGAGGAAAATTATTACTTTAAGATTCCTTAAACCTAGAAGTATCTATTCATCTATCATTTGTAACAGGCATTATATAACATTTTTCTTCAAAATAACTCACACAATTATTACACAGTAGCTCTGCTCAGAAAGATGGCTTTATGGCCCATAGATATTTAGTAGCTCAACTGCAACTGATCTGTCTGATGAATAGGGCTTTTAACTACATTATGATTTTTGGAGCACCATAAGTGGAGGGCAACTAATTGAATTGGTTTTTGAATTGTCTGGGGGCTTGCCGATGTTTGACAGATAATGAAAACAATTTAAATCGCCTTTAACAGGAGAAATTCTTTGACTCTGGGAATATCACCGTGAATTCACATACTATTCCCTGGGGTGCCAGTGGAAACCACACTTTTAATTGCCAGTGTTACACATATATGAATCATATTGTCAGCAGGATATGCAGCAACTGTGCAGGGCCTGCACAGTACTGTAGAAGGAAGCTGTTAAATTGGGAATGTCTTTGTGCCAGACTAGAACTAGCTAGACTTTGGCAAAGAAAAAATCATTCATCATTCACCTTAACTAAAACAAAATCTTTTTCAGGTGCATTGCATAAAATTCGGTGCTCAATAGGGCAATCAGTCCTTTAAATTTCTCACTGTCTAAAATTCATTAATTTCTTGCCCAGAAAATATGATCGCTAAGGTGAATTTCCTATTCTTCATGTTGCATAAGAATAAATCTTAATCAAAAGCCCAGCTTGAAACAATTAATTCCACTACCAAGTTTGGCAGAAGATAAGTCATTAAAACCAAGTTTGACTAAATTGCTGTTGCATCCATCTTTCTGGGGTTTTATGATGTTCTCATCATCATATCTGAATTTCTATGTATTTTATATATAAACACAAGGGATTTCCTTCCTTCCTTCCTTCCTTCCTTCCTTCCTTCCTTCCTTCCTTCCTTCCTTCCTTCCTTCCTTCCTTCCTTCCTTCCTTCCTTCCTTCCTTCCTTCCTTCCTTCCTTCCTTCCTTCCTTCCTTCCTTCCTTCCTTCCTTCCTTCCTTCCTTCCTTCCTTCCTTCCTTCCTTCCTTCCTTCCTTCCTTCCTTCCTTCCTTCCTTCCTTCCTTCCTTCCTTCCCTCCTT
This sequence comes from Phaethon aethereus, assembly GCF_964289735.1. Taxonomy (NCBI): domain Eukaryota; kingdom Metazoa; phylum Chordata; class Aves; order Phaethontiformes; family Phaethontidae; genus Phaethon; species Phaethon aethereus. The sequence goes on along the minus strand of NC_138582.1, from coordinate 32,144,491 downwards.
CCTTCCCTCCTTCCTTCCCTCCTTCCTTCCCTCCTTCCCTCCTTCCTTCCCTCCTTCCTTCCCTCCTTCCTTCCCTCCTTCCCTCCTTCCCTCCTTCCCTCCTTCCCTCCTTCCCTCCTTCCCTCCTTCTTTTCTCGCTCTCTCCCTTCCTCCCTCCCTCCCTGCCTCCCTCCCTTCCTCCCTCCCTCCCCTCCTTCCCTAAGACTTGTTACTTTAAAAAAACAAATATTGATCATTTTCTGTGGTTGTTCTATTCACTTTTATTATATTTTTATTGTCCTTCATAATACTTCAGAAGTAGTATTTATGCACAATACCACCTATTATGTCTGCTGCATGTAAAACTGGTGGGGAGCCACATAGAGAACTACCACTTGAACACAAGTTTTACTTACACTTGTTGTAATATTTAAGATAAAGCTACTATTATAGCTACAAAAAAGCTACTATTATGTATTTTCCAAAAGGTTTTAATCTACAGCATTGGAGTCTCAAATGTGGTTAACTGTGGGAGCTTTTTCATATTTTACTCTTCTACTGCATTTTTTAATAGTGGTAAAAAATTTAAAAAATTAAAACCAGATAGAGCCAGGTTATAGGCTGGAGGCTGGACAAATGGAGTCCAGGGCCTAGGCAGGGACTCTGGGTTGACATGATCAGGACAGGCTGCTCTGGCAGTGGATGTGCATGTTAACGACTCTTTGCCTTGTCTTCACTGGCAGTGTCCTACAGGACACTAGAAGGACAGGATGCCATCCAGAGGGACAGGGATGATCTCAAGGAATGGGCCCTTGCGAACCTCATGAGGTTCAACAAGGCCAAATGTCCTGCACCTGGGTCGGGGCAATCCCCTGTTTCAGTACAGGCTGGGGGATGAAGGGAGTGGGAGCGGCCCTGCCAAGAAGGACTTTGGGGGTACTGGTCGATGAAAAGTTGGACATGAGCTGGCAACGTGCACTTGGCAGCCCAGAAGGCCAAGCATATCCTGGGCTGCATCCAAAGAAGCATGGCCAGCAGGTCGAGAGGGAGGTGATTCTGTCCCTCTACTCTGGTAAGACTCCACCTGGAGTGCTGCATCCAGCTCTGGAGCCCTCAGCATGGGAAAAACATGGACCTGTTGGAGCGGTCCAGAGGAGGGCCACCAAAATGATCAGAGGGATGGAGCACCTCTCCTATGAAGAAAGGCTGGGAGAGTTGGAGTTGTTCAGCCTGGAGAAGAGAAGGCTCTGGGAAGACCTTATTGCAGCCTTCCAGTACTTAAACGGGTCTTGCAAGAAAGTTGGGGACAGACTTTTTAGCAGGGCCTCTTGCGACAGAACAAGGGGTAATGGTTTTAAACCAAAAGAGGGAAGATTTAGACTAGCTATAAGGAAGACATTTTCATAATGAGGGTTGTGAAACACTGGCACAGGTTGTCCAGAGAAGTTGTGGATGCCCCATCCCTGGCAAGATTGAAGGTCAGGTTGGACTAGATCTACTTGAAGATGTCCCTGGTCATTGTGAGGCGGGCGTTGGACTAGATGGCCCTTAAATGTCCCTTCCAACCCTAACTATTCTATTATTCTATGATTCTAAGTACTGTATCCTAGATACTAGAAGATTTTCTGGAATTATATTTCTAGGCATATGCTTAACAACCAAATTTAGTTTTGTAGACATTTATCACTTAGTTTTTATTAAGGTTCACTGTAAGAAAAATGCACTCCTAGTGTAATGAGAACTTCAGGCACTCTACAAAAGTCTGAAGAATGTACAAAAGAGAAGGCCCTGTTTCTTTTACATCATAAAACTAAGTCTATAGTTTACTTACTAAGCGAAATGTAAGAACAGTTAAAGATTTTTTAGATAGTCCATAAGGGGTAAAATTTGTCCTGGTGAGGTGGGTGGGGTAAGGAGGGGGAATTTCAATCTCAGTAATGAAAGCCTTGTCCATTCTTGGTTGTTCCAATATTGAAAAAGAAGTAGCTTTAGAGACTTTAATCTCAGAAGAATGGTTGAATGAAACATGATTTTCATTATAAAATGGAAAATATTTGTCTCAGAAAACCAGAAATATATTTTACACTGCTTAAAAATACACGATTTCAGCACTTTTATTAAATGAGTTTCTATGTTGTTTTAAATCTTTCTTGCCATACTCTCTGAAATTACTGATGTATCTTCCTGTTTTCTATTTCTGTAGGTCATTCCATAATGTATACAATCACCCTTGAGAAATATATTTTTGGATATTCTAGAAAAGGCTTGTCTCTTCAAAAACTTTTTAAACTACTCAGTTAAGGAGACTTAACACAAAAACAAGTGAAGGTACTTCACAATTACATAGACCTGAAGCTGTGCGTCCTAATATCTTGTATGAATATAAGGTGGCTGGGCAACTAAAACTGTAATAGTGGGATATGTGTATTTCTAATGAGAAGACAGCAAAGGGGACTGCACCAAATTATTGGACCTTCATTCATGAAGTGAAAGATTCCCTTTCTTCCTTTCTATATCATATCATCTTGGCCCAGCAAATAAGACTACATGCATATTACTGTATCCTTTTCTTTTTTGGCCAGATATTCAATGTTGTATGTGGTACCTAGTTATCATCCACTTTGGTTACTGTTAAATCCTTCTCTTCCAATCTCTCTTATGTTGATGTTGTCTTTTAAATTCCTCAGTCTCCTAAATCATAGAAAGAAAAGTTTCAACATGTTTCTTAGAGGGCATTTTTCAGCCTTTTATCTGATATATTTTTTCCAAAAGAATTTATTTGGGTTTGTACCTTTCCTCAATGTCCCTATACAGACATGACTAGAAAAAAAAAAATTCATTTTTTAAAATACTGATTTTGAGATACATTATGCCAATGCAGAAAAAAAAAAATTGCAACAATGTCCATGCTGAATTACAGAATATAAAAGAGGATTAGCTAAAAATATCCTACAACTCATTTTCAAAATGACAGCCACAGGGATGAATTCAAGAGACATTTAAACATGCACTTCTCCTATGCCAAATTCCTCAACTCCTGGCTGGTCTGGAGATTATCATTGTTTACTTCCTTCCTCATCAAACTTTACTTCATCAAACTTTACTTCTTTCTTCAAACAAACCCTCTAACACAGTGGTTTTCTTCCAACAAATTATTTTTTTAGGGCTAAATCCAAAATTAAGTGAGTTAATAGGAAGTCTTCAGGTCAGTTAATAGGAAGACTCCAGGTGACTTTAACGGTATTGGACCTAGGTTCTTAGGACAGAACACAGTCTACTAGTATATATTTTCCAACTTCACTTGGTATAATAGAGTTCTCATCCTGACTGAGAATGTTGCATGCTCCAGCAATGTAAGAAATGAATAGCAATAACAATGCAACCTTTGCAACCTTAAGCAGGATACACAGAAGTTTCAGCATGAAAACTAGGTGTAAAGATACTGGAACTGAAAGGTTTATGTGATGTCAACTAGCAAAAAGCCTCCAGAGAAGTTACAGATTTTGTTGAAATGTCAATAATAATTATGTTAATAAGAGTATATAAAAGAAATATGAGTTTTCCATACGATTGGTTCTGAGTTCCATGCTTCAGTCTGAATGTTTTTGGCCTATTCTCTACTCTGAACTGGTTATTGTTATAAACTTAGTTGCAAGAAACTCAAATCCAAAGTATTTTTATTCACAGAATCACAAAATCACAGAATTATTAAGGCTGGAAAAGACCTTTAAGATCAAGTCCAACCATCAACCCAACACCACCATGCCCACTAAACCATGTCCTGAAGTGCCATGTCTATACATTTTTTGAATACTTCCAGTGATGGTGACATCACTCCAACTTTGGTAAAGTTGCCTAGAGCTAAGCATATATAAAAACTAAAACTTTGGAAGGTAGAATTCAAACTTTGTAAGGCTAAGCAATATAATCTGTATTTTGGCTTAAAGCAAACTGTTTCCAAGTAAATGAAATATGTAGCATGCGTACTCTTCATTCTAAGGAAACCAAACCCAGGACTGTTCTCTTTTCACTAGAAACATATTGCCTCCGGTTATTCTGGTTCTTGAGTTAGTTATTCTAGCTATCAAGTTTTAGTACCGAAAGAAGGACGTATGTTACTCATTCTCAGGAGGACATTGGAGAATTCCCTGCTAAATCACAGATCTTTCTCCTTTACTAAAACTGGACCCAAGATATCTGAACTTAGTTTCAAATATTATTAGCAGATCACTTATGAGATTAGTCTATTAATTTTCATGCTGATAGACATCTCATCTTTCCTCTTTGTTTTACCTTGACATTTTCTGGGACGTTGGATTTTCTTTCATATTCTGTTTGTGTGACATCCATCACCTGAGACCTCATCATAGACCCATCAAATTACAGAAACGTTGTTAGGGAGGTACCTTTGAAGTTTTCCATAGTCCAACCTACCTCTCAAAGGGTGACTATCACTAACACAACATGATGATTTTCTCTAGCTGACTTATAAAAACCTTTGGGCATGTAGATCCCACAGTTCCCCTGGCTATCTTGGGTCAGTGCTGCACTATTGAGGGTAATCCAGCTCACAGTTAGCCTACCCCGGTCTTCTCCATGGATGTGTTACCCGAGTACCATCATAATACAAGCAGCTAGATACATACTTAAGTAATATCAACACTAACATTCTGGCACTATGCATGGAGTATTATAAGTAAATGTAAAGAGTGACCTAAAAGTATTGAAACTTCCTGTTAAGGTTTTCTGTAATGGGAAGTATCTAGAATGTATAGCAAACACTACATGATCACAGGAGATCAAGGCTTCTTCACTCTTATTGGAATAAGTTTATTTAAGCATCTTACAAGTTTGTCATTGTTAACTGATGGATAATAATCTGCCATGTAACTGGCATACAAGACTTAAATACTTGTCTGTCTATATAAACACACAATTGACTTCTATGCAACAGCAAGTACAAAAAGCAGCATAAAGAGTAAAAAGTCAGCAGTTCACAATGAACTAAGGCTTTTATTAGTTTGTTGGTTTATGTGAATAAACTTTAAGACTTGGTGGTTATTCAAACTTTGGTGGTATGGAAATGATGAAGTAACAGAAGAATCACTTCAACAGCTTTGTAAGATGTTCATTGATTTGTCTAAGATAGGTTTACTCATTGCATTCTGAGATTCACTTTGTCATAACATTTTAAAAGGTCTTATAAGACATTCTATAATCTTACTGATTTTTCATGTATTATGACAAAAGCCAGGGCACCCAGAAGATCTAAGTCATCTTCCCACTAACCCCCTTCATAAAAACTATTCTTAGTCTATTGCTAGGGACCAGAACACATCTCTTTCACCCTAATACTACTTAGATTTTCTTTGGAAAATTGTACCAGATTGTTGAGTAATTGGAATGGAGTGCTTTAACACACTCTGGTTACTCTTGGGTCCACTCCTCACAGAGGCTTAGGGTAAATTAACAATAAAACAGAGTTTATATATAACCTGCATATACACAATACAGTTACAAAGATGATAAGGTCAGGCTTAGAGAAAAAGAAAAAGAAAACCATCTTTGATAGCTGACAGATCTCCTTTCTCAGGTTGGCTTGCTATCACAGTACTATGCATGACTGAAGTATGACTGGATGCTGATTAAGTAAAATAACCATGAGATGTTTCACCTCCCAACTGGGTATCTAGTTCCTGTGTGAGCCCTACAATACATGTTTGTCTTCACAGAAGACAATGGAATTTTTGAGGCATCAGCATCCTCCCCACCCAAACCTTCCAGTCTGTCTTTCCTATTCAGACAGAAACCCTATTGGCAAGGGAGGTCTGAGATGGCATAACAGGATGTTTGGAATAGAATAGAATAGAATAGAACTATTTCAGTTGGAAGGGACCTAGAATGATCATCTAGTCCAACTGCTCAACAGCAGCCCTGCCAATTCAGGGCTGACCAAGTTAAAGCATGTTACTAAGGGCACTGTCCAAATGCCTCTTAAACACTGACAGGCTTGGGGCATCGACCACCTCTCCGGGAAGCCTGTTCCAGTGTTTGACCACCCTCTTGTGATCTCACTGTTTTCCCAAAGACTTACTTCCTAACTTTGTCTAACTTTTAGAAATTTTGCTGCTTAGGTTTGGTTAGACAAAACCAACCTTATTTTACCTTATTCAGTCAGTAAATACAATTTGTGGTTACTTCCATAATCACAGGAGTAGCTTACTGCAAGATATCCTAAGTCCTTCTGCTCAGATTATAACTTTCTTTCATAGATTTTTTAAAATGCAAAATAATTTATTAACAATTATGATTCAAATTTTCATAGAAATAATTTATGCAGTTCCTTACCGACTCGTAACTGAGATCATGCTTAATGTTATAGTGAAAATACTAAATGATAATGATGAGATTTGGGGCAATTGATTCCTCCCTCAATCCACCCATTCTGTCTTTAAGAGACATAGATACATTTTAACTGGAAAATAAAATTCTAGTGATTTTTTTAATTTAATTTTCTTTTGTCCTTATTAAAAAGATCAATAAAAATGGTCAAAAGAGCCAAAACTTACTCACTGGGGAAAAAAAACCCAAAACTGAAAATACTTGTGTTTGAATATGGTATATATTCTTCTAGAGTGAAAGGTTATTGAATTTATTTGACCTGCTTTGGAACATTCTTTTAAAAAAGTGGGCATAAGGTTGGTTTGATTTATTTGCTTTTGGAGCACTACCACAACCATAACAGAGACAGAGTAGCACACCATAGTTTGACATTAAAACCCTTTTTTGGAAATGTGGGAATATGTCTTGTTTGGAAAAAAATGTTATGACTCCTCAATATAGGTGGTAGGCATATGAGACTTAATAGGTTTCATGACTGAGAAATACTGCTACCGGAAGAAAATAACAATTGTCAAAGTAAGAAAATATATAAATGTGGAGAAATTTACAGAAGGGGAAAAAAAGCAAGTTAATGAGGAAATTGCAATCAGTCTTCTCATCATCAACCAGAAATAATTAGCACAGCATGCTGCCATTCAGCTGTTGATTAAAGGTATTTGCTTAATATATTTGAAATAATTATGCTTGTTCACAAGTCTCTGTCAGCACTTCTATTAGGAACTACGTCCCTCTGGGTTTTGTACCTTTAAAATTTGTTCAGGGCTGCATACAAAATTTCACTAGTTTGAATTATAACACTTTTAGTCAGATCTGATGAAAGTCATGTATATATGTACTGTGGTATGCTTTAAAACCCAAAGCTCTTCTCTTGCATCTTTTGAACATTCTTAGTCCCCAGTGAAGCAAAAAGAAATTACAGAAGAACCAGAGAATGCAAGAGTGCTCAGAAAAGACAACTGGGATTTATAAATAAACAGTATATAAAATATTTAAGGACCTCTGCATATAATTATAATGTATGAATTAATGATTATGAATTAATTTTCTATTGTGCTTGAAGATGTTAGCTTTTGATTTATAAAATCTAAATTATAGTACTGGCACCAACTTTTTGCACAGAAATATGGTTATCTTCTCTATGCAGTTGAATTTTTCATGGGGAGACTTAAAATCAGCTAGGACTTACTTTAATTCCCAGTGCTGACATTTGTTAATATTCCATTTCATGCTGTGAAGGCTATTGAGATCTTCCTGGATTGTTTTCAGAAGAACTAGACAGTTTTTTTAGTTTGTGGTTGTACTAACAACTTACTGAATACATAACTCTTTCTACCAAAAAAGTGTTTTGTACCTGCATTTGGGAGAATTTATATGAATAGATAATGTATGAGAATTCCAAAACACTGAGCACAAGTAATGAATAAGAATTTCATTGACTTGCTGAGATATTGAAAAGAAAAAACAAACAAGCAAACAAAAGGAACACTTAAAGCTTATCTCTCCATTATTTCCCTTAATGCCTCTAATTGTTAATGAGACCATTAGTTTTCCTCCATTGCTAATGATATCAGCACTTAATGCTTAATAAATGTTGCAGTAACAGTATTCAATAGGAATGCATGCTCAGAAATCTGAATTCAACCTTGGTGTCATATATTTATCATATTACATTGTAGGAAATATGTACAATGATGATTTTGCAGTCTTATTCTGGCTGCAGTGCAACAGATATGGGTATTTTAGCTGCCCTTTGTCTAGAACAACTACAGGCAGACTATATCTGTATAGCTTCAGGACTATGGTCTGTAACAGCTATGTATTATATGGAATGTACATCACATGGGGTGAGGATTTAAACATATCCTCACATGAGTTGAATCAACTATCCTGTCATCATAGCTCAAGATCTTCAGTCATCTTTATGCTTAGTCACCTACTACTTAGCATCTACAGCTCCTTCTTAGTATCTACCAACATCCTTGACTATATCCTTTGTAAGCCTCTAATGACTCAAGTGATATATTAACCTTATGACAAGTATGACATTACCTAAATTCTTTTATTTTACTGGTTATTTTACAGTTTATAATTCAGATCAAACTGAAGCTTGGACACTTGAACTCATGGTCATAAAATGGACATGTCCCTTCCTGATTTCTGAGACATTATTTGAGTACCAACTCAACAGAAAATAAGATCCACATCCACTTCATTCCAGATTTACATAGACTTACAGGGGCCTGAACCTCAGTTTCCCACATTTTGGATTAAAGTCCTAAATGCTTCAGTTACTGACACTCAGAAGTAATTTTTTGGCAACTAGTCCTGACTGACTACTTAAATAATTAAGTATTAATTGGGCTTTTAGAAAGACAGACTAGTAATACAGAGAGATGGGAAACAGCAAATTGACACGAAGGCCTGCTACGATGTGACGTTTGTGTGGTAACATGTCCGAAGTGTGCTATCCAACAGCCTATTCCCTATTCTCAGGAGCAGGTTCCTTTACTTACTTCTAGGAGTGTGTTTATAGCCCAGTATCTAACATAGAAGAGGGTGTCTTTCTGGACAGAAAAGACAGCAACTGATGGGACAGCAATGGTAAAATTAATTCATCTGTCTTCCTTAGCCTTTTAGTCCTGTCTAGGTCAACTGCTTGTCTCCTGAGCTGAGTTTTTAATGTAAGTTCTTAGAGGCTTAACACATTTCACTTTATAAGCACTCATCCCCAACTCAGGCCTAAGCAGGAGAATGTTTGGTATTCAGTATTTGAGCATTTTTGACGACCTGTTCCTCTGTGTGTCTTCCACTTAGTTCTGCCAGGCCAGAATTGTCTTCATCATGGTTGCTACATCTAAGACCTAACGATATGCCATGGAGAAGAGTGACTTTTTTCTTTTTTTCCTGCATAGAGATGATTCTTGAGAAGGATTTTGTCCTTTTAGAACCATTACATTTCTTCACTGAAGACTCATGCCATTTAAAATTCATGGGTCTTACTTATCTTTGGGGTAATTCCAGTAAAATTACTGTCCCTGCAAAAAATAACTGCTTACATATTTTTGCCTTATGGGTTCAATGCTTAAAAAGTTTCAATTGGCTTGATACTGAACATGTTTTTCCCTGCCGGCAAATCTTTATTCATATGGTATTATACTATGAGCAATATATTCCCAGATGTACATCCAGCCAGTCAATAGCAAGGTATAATAATAATGGCTTTAAACCACCTCAGAGACAAAGGTTCCAACATGCTCTGAAAAATGTAATAAACTGGTTAAAAGTAAAAACAAACAACAAACCAACAGACAGGTGGTTATAAGAACATTGTGTCTTTCTGTAAAATGCCACAGCTTTAACACAAAATATATTTCAGATTAAGAACAGAAAATTATGTCCAGTTTTCTGTTCTGTTCTTCTTGCCCTGTGCTTCTGTGTGTGTGTGCAGATGCAATAGAGGTATAGAAAGTAAAAATTGAATTTATAAAATGAAAATTAATTATGTGAGTTAATAATTTAAAATTAGGAACATAAACATCACTGTTTGTCACAAAATATCTCTAACAGCATTTACCTTTCCCCATAATGTACAATTATTGACCAGAAGGTGCTAGAAAAACTAAGGAAAGTATTTAGAACAACAATCAGAACATTAATTTCTCACTGTTATTGTCTCTCCTTTTCCTTGCAAATGGAAAGAGAGTATGTAGGTTTTCTGTTACATGATGTTCACTGTTAAAACTCTACTAACATTAGTCATATAATAAGCATACCATTTTATTTTCATGAATAGTCCAACAGCAATATAGAACTTTCTGTTCATAAATCCTGTCCACAGAAACAGTTTAAAATCCACCTTTCCAAACTTCAAAGCAAAATTGACTTGCTGTCCCTCTCTCTTTTGACTGGCACCCCACAGGTTGCAAAGGTGTATGCAGACACTTGTCCAGCTACAACTGTGATCATCTTGAAGTAGGCAAAATAAAGTCGCCTTTATTTTCTGATCTTTTTTTTTATCCTCATGTTGATGGAAATGAAATCACATTGGTGTTACTGAAGTCTGATCAGTGCCTTGCAAAGTCTTGGAAGACCATTTTTGCTGTTCTTTAACATACTCATGTGGCCAGATTAAAAATATTCATAAAATGGATTAGTCCAGCATGCTTATTTTAGGGTAGAGTTTCAGAGATGCATTTAATGTAACAGGAATGAACATTGAATTGCTCTAAACCAGGAAAATCTTCACTGTTATTGCACAGATGTGATCATAGTGTTACTTTAACACGCTTTAGCACTTTCCCTTGGCCCTAGCTAAACTCTCTCCTCCTCCAAAGCCAAAGCAAAGGAAGAGGCTGAACTTGTTTCATCAAGTTACCTACTGTATCCATATCTGCAGCACTTCATACCTATGTTCACAGAGAATCCCTTTGTAGCCCCTGAAGGCTCTCATATGTGATGATTAAAATTATAATTATCTTCTTTAAATGAGAGTTAAGTCCTGACATTCATGATGCTCTGAGGTTGCACTATATTTTTTATTCAGCATCTTATGCAAAAATTCTTCTCACTCTCACTCATTCTTGAGCCTTTTTTTTCCATATTGGACTGTCTCTGTTTATTTCTAGCTGACGCTAAGTAACTTCTGGTAAGAGATATGCCTCTTCTATTCGTTGGTGTTTTCTTGTGGAGTCTATTCAGGTAGCTTATATAATGCTATTGATGAAAAAATATGTATTACTTTTTAAGAATCTATAAGATTGCAATCTTTCTTAATGTGGATGACTCCAATTCCACTATTTGACCTATGTGGCTGGTTATACAAGACAATATGATGATAAATCTTTTGGTCTTCGTTCTTTTCTTCATGTAGTCTCATAGAGATTCCTTAGTAGTCTTGCTAAATTACAATTATTCATGTCTTTTCCCACCTAGAATTTTTGTTTCATTCATTCATTCAAGTCTTGTCCATATATATGTCACATATGAACTTGAAAAATTAGATTAATTATAAGTGAAACAAGAATACATATTAAAACATACTGTAATGTTCTGATTTCACTCTGGTTCATCTATACTAAATCATAACTTAGAGTCAAGCTATCACGTTTGCCAGTAGCTCAGCATGAGTTTCTCAGATGAGAGAAAAAGAGCATGTATTTGACTTCTGTCAAATTGTTCAGGTTTATATGAAAAGTAGTGTTATAGGGCTAGTCAATCATCAGTAAAACTTTGCCGTTCTTATTTACATTAGAATTTCAAGTCCCAGCTTTAAAAGGTCCATTAGAGATGAGTTTTTTTAGGGACAGACTGGTCACTTTTCTGATACTACTACATCATATATGCCAGTTTAAACAGATATTTTGTAGACTTCAAGCCTAAGTTTTAAGGTAACAAGAATTGCCATAATGTAAGTGATGATTTGTCATTTTTTATTGTTGATATTGTATGTCACTGTCACACCTGTCTCATGCTCTAAACTGATAATGGATATTTTACCTGAAATAGAGAATGAGATCGCTGCCAAACATATACAGGGCAAGCTGCAGTCTGCTGACCATCCTTTCAGTACATTCAAAACAAATTCCAGAAATATAGAATGAGGAAATACCTGCATGTCTTAGCGTTTCCTCATCCATGGTACTAGAAACAGAGTAGATATCCAAATACCTTTAAATGTATATAATTCGTGATTTGCTGTTTCAGCTATATTCTCTCTTTTTCCAAAAGAAAAATATTTCAGCAGCAGATGTACCTAGGGGTGTCTGTTACAAAACCCAAATGTGTTTAAAAATATGCAGCCACCTAAGTTTTCATCAGTAAAGGCAATCGGGTATGTTATTGAACGTGCTCAGCTTGACATTGCTGTGAAGGACAGCTTCTCTTGTAACCTTCTCACCCTTGTTTCTAGCTGCATTACTTAAGTTTGCTGTGTGGTCCGGGCTGCTATACACACAAAGATTCTCCCTTTGTATATTGATAAATTCACCTGTATTTACTTTATCAAACATGTTCTATGTTTAATGTGCAAGCAGTCCTGAGAACAGAAACTAAACTGAGAGGCTCCTTGCTCCAGGAAAGCTGGGGAATGATCACTGTTCCTGCTCACACCCTCTGAACGTCAGGAACGCAGAGTCCTCAGTTTCACTATGACAAACTTTAAAGGAAGGTTCAGTATACCCTACATCTAATGTAAAGGGCACATTTCTCAGAAGGACAGCCAGAAGACTAGCGTCTTTCATTTATGTAAAAAATTTTTGGTTACTAAGTTATTAAAAAAAAGGTGGATAGCAGCATCACAACGTACTGAGAGAAGCAGCTATCTGGTCTAACTTCTCCTATCCAAAGACATCATTTGGAAGTGTTGGAGTTCCATCCATGACAGAGAACCAGTTTTGGTCATACTCTATCTTCCCTGTTTCCAGTAGATCAGCTTAGACTTTCCACAGCTCAGCACACTGACTACAGTGAATTTTAGTCATGAGTGCCTCAGGTTCCCTATGAATTATATAGGAAGCATATAGGTATAAGATGCAAAATTTAGACCATAGACAGAGAAACCACACACAACTTGTTCTGATATGAAATAGTAAATATACTTGTAAATTCTTTGAACATGCTGAATAATTAATTCTAATTTTGTGATGTTGTTATTTATGTGGAAATTGTCAACAATTAAAAAACTCTCACACACAAGTGAGTTCGTGACTTACATTCCTGAATGTTTTTCAATAACAATTACAACTCTCTAAAAGTTACTAGCAGAGTATTTTATGTTGTATAGAAAAATAACACACTTTTATGTAGTTTCCATAACAACCAGAGTATAAGGTAATATTAAATAATTTGCGTTTCACTGCAGTCTACATTATGGATGCCTAACATTGAGTCAAAGAATAGATACAAGAGGAGTACTTTCATATTTTATTATTTTACCTGCTAAATGAACTGCACAGTCATAAAGAGGTGTTATTTCTGTTAAATGGAAGGTCTGAGAAACAAATAACTGTCTATTTACTTAAGCAGGCATCTAAGTTGCTTTCAGGAAATGTAAGCATCTAAATATCTGCCATCAGGTACACTCAGACTGCCACGATGTTGACAGAGCAGAGCAATTATAAGTTGTAACTTTGGTTTTCTCTAGTGCTTTGGAATTTATTTTGTAGAAATCTCTTAGTCATTTTGCTTCTGTATGTTTTTGAACAACTCTTTTCGAAAAGTTGTCTCACACTACTGTGTTTATTGGCTACTGGAACGTGTATTACTTGTATTTATTTGATAGAAAAGAGTTTGTATCTTTACTTCAGGTGAAATCAATTATCTTCAGACATCTATTCACTAGTTGGTCATCTTTTATTAAACTATCTCATTTTTTCTACAACTGCAAGAAATATTCTTTCTAGTTTTGGGGTTTTTTTATGATTTGTAATCTTTTAAATCTCTGCCATTTTTTTTTTTTTACCCCACATCATTTTCTCCTTTCTATTATGTTCTTACAACCGAGTTGGTCTTTGAACCTGTATAAATGCTGTTCATTGTCTGAACTGAAGACAAACCTTCTCCTTTGCTTTTTCTTTTCAAATTACCAACATTAAGAAAAGTTTTGCTTATAAGGTACTTTCATCGTGTTTATGAATGCAAAGAAGGTAATTGTTCTGCCTTCAGTCTGACACCTCCGCTCACAGTTTATAATGGGCTTTCAGCAATAAGATTTACCGTGAGGCTGGCTGTGCAGCTATTGTTAACTGTGCCACCACCAGGTCAGTTTGACTTTACTATCCAGACTCTAACATGCACATGGAATTACTGATGACTTTTATAACTGTCACAACTGCCACTCCACATCTTTAGCCTGACGTAAACTAAGAAGTTACAGTTGTGCATAGTTATCGCTATGTTAGAGATGATAAAGTTATAACTCTTGCTAGTGATCAATACTAATTTTTTTTTACATATATGAAAATTCATATCAAAAGCAGAAATAATGATAGAGCTTGCTATGTTAGACCTTCTTAGTGTGTTGGCTCCAGGCTTTCCTGGACACATCATCTCATTCATAGAAAAGGCAGATTAATTACCTGCTCTGAACCTGGGTGAAGCAGGAAAGGGAACCTTCCTTTGTTCCACTGTGTCACAAAGTGATTGTTCCAAGAATGAGGGACAGTTCCAAAACATCTCTTCATCATGGCTTTCTTAGTATGATGCAAAGGAAAAAAAACTTGAAAAATAAACTTCCCTTTTCTCATGTTACAAAAAGAATGAAATCATATGTGGTGGAGAAAATGAAAATAGAAGGGACATATTTAAGATATCAACTTAAATTTTGAAGTAATACTTCTATAATTGCTCTGCAATGACCATGAGGAAAGAGTTAAAAACAGAAGCATAGGAAAGCAGACATTTATTTTAAAATAGTACTTTCTCTCCATATCACAGACAACTGCTATGACAGTAAAGAAATTAATGAGTTAGTAAAGACTGTTCCATTTATTTAGCATCTTTGTCACAGGCCCTTAGAGCATTTTACAAAACCAGGCTGACTCTCCAACCTGCCACCTTCAGGTTTGATGCTGTCTTTTACACACGTTATCAATGGGCCCACCTTACAGTGATAGGCAATATCCACACTGGTAGTTGTATGAGGTAGAAACTGCATTTGTTTAGTTAAGTATTTATGGTGAAAGAACACTTTTAATTTGTATGGCGCTTTCCATACAAATAAGCAAAAAATCAAATAATGGGGACTGCATTGTCATCAGTAGTGCATATTATCCAATCATGTAGCAGCCCCGTGCTAGAGGAATCCAGTTGGTAGACCACAGGGATGGTGTACAGCAAAGCTATGACAAGCACTGGCAGTTACCTGGACATTTCTTCCTCTGGGACTGTGACAGCCATACTGGGAAGGAAACCTATATACGGAGTGGGTAACATTAGGACTACAATGTGGCTGCTCTGCACCTTGTCCAAGCATCTGAATCTGAAGAGTTTAAAAACTAACAAATATGACTGAAATGCCCAATACTGCCTTGCTTTTCATGTAATCAGAATGTTAATTTTAGAAGACTGGCTTATGTCTGTTATCAGGTTGAGAAAAATACTGTCTTCATGCTTCGAAAACTATAATTATGGCGTAGATGAGTGCTATCCCTGGAGCAAGAATTATCTTCATGACAATAACATCAGTAATCAATGTTACTGAGGAAATATTATTATTTCCTCAATATTATTGAGGAAATCCTAAAAAGGAAAAAGAAACCTGCAGCTGTAAGGTGAAGAACTCAAGAGAAGGCAATGGTGGGTGAGCACCTGCTACTGATGATGCTCTCATTCATGACTCATATTAAGAAGTAGATGAGAACCATGAATATTTAATGCATCAAATTAACCTAATCTCAAAGTGTGATCATTTAGATTACTTTCAAGTCATGGCAATAAGGGGAATGGTGTTATCATGGAATATACCATTAAAATGAATGAAGACCAAAACACTACAGAAGCATTACGGAGGTGTACAAGAGGATGTATAAGATTTTCTTTCCAGTTTTAACTGTAACAAGCAACTCAACTTTAGATGCACTGCATTCATTGCATGAAAAACAAAGATAAAAATCTTTGACTGTGGCCTATCAGCATGGAGGCTCAACAATGTAGCCCTGGTTAATATGAATATTTTCTACTCAGAAGTTCTCTTACAGAAATCAGTTTGCTAAAGGGAGATGGTTTATAACTCCTTGGGAAGATTATGAGCAGTCATACTACAGTAGTGAGTCTACTTCTGGCAGTGCAAAACACTGAGGGACAGGCCACCACCACATCACCCCATATGTCTAAGTACAACTCACATGAGTAAGGGCTTGTCTGGTCAGACATCCATTAGAATTGCATGCTAATGGAATTACCATAGTTCAATATTTTAGCTGGTCATATCCCCCATCTGTACCTACATACAGCCTAAAGTAAAGTAGTGCCCTTTTCCTCAGTACAGGTCAACATGTTGCAACCATAAAAAATAATCAAGCTGTATCGAATGTTTTCATTTTACCATTGTCATAGCAATAAACCATATATTTCTGGAAACCTTAAATGGTGACAAAATTAGGCTTATTATTATTTTTCTTACTCCTGATTTCTACTCTCCAGAAATAAATTATATACTATTTAGTGATTTCCTTACCTAAATAAATTTTGTCGCCTCCTCAAATTCCTCACGTTATTGAACTGATTATCTTATTTTTATTATTATTTTCCAGATGCATTTAATCTGTACTTATTTAAGCAAGGAATATTTTTTAAATATTTCAAATGAAAGCATTTTGCCTTTGTGTTTAACTGTGGGGTTTTTTTTCCATAACTTATAGGTTTCATAGATTAAAGGAAGGAGATACAATATAGAGAACATGTTTCACATATAAAAGATGAAGAAAAAATGGATGATTCTGATATAATTCAAATTACTAGAAACCTGCAGATACAAGCACAGAGATACTACTTCTGAACTCAGGCCATTAATGACTGCCTTACAGCAAGATTTCAGCCACGGCTCCTGTAGCACAGGTACAGGAGCATGTTCACACAAACTGTAAAATCTATATACGTTTGAGAGGTTTTCAGAATAACAAAGCAGAGTGCTTACAAGTCCTTCTGATTGTTAATTGCTGTTTGTATCCTATAGGCAGTCTTCTTAATGCTTATAAAGACTCCAGCTGAGATGAGAGTAAATTCAAATTCTACCCTCTTATCCGCCCTCTTGTATTCCCTCAGATCTTATTGATTTAAGTAGGAGCAATACTTGTGCATGTGTGTGAATGTCTGTGTGGTTTAACATGAATGAACAAAATTTTCATATGACAGGATTTCACTGTATTTTTCCATCAGTATTTTTCAATGGGGTCATTGAAACATTAACTTCATGTTGCTGAAGTTAAGGGAACTTTGACTTCTGTAGTCATTATGGCTAATAAGAAAGCAGTAGAGATGTTCAGTGAGTCACATCTCAGAGGACTACAGTCTCAGCTCTCATGTTGCTGCTACAGTGCATTTCTATGGGAATGTTTTTAGAAGTGCTATCAGTAGAACTTAATAATTGTTCTGAACTGACATGTTCACTAGAGGTACAAAAAGCTTGACTGTTAATCAAGAAGAAGGATCGTCATAAAACATCACTTTTGTAGAGATAATGTGCAATTCACAGTACTGTATATAACAGCTTCAGTTCTTTGATGCTTACAAAATTTGTTTTTCACTCAGTGGCCTCCTGTTGTAATATTTTATCTTTTTATTTACTTATATATTGCTATCATATTTACAAAGCAAGAAAATGAGGTACACCTACCAAAATTTTGAATTTAAAGGGTCATTATTAAAAATATGTCTGTCTATGGAGGGGAATTTTTCAAGTATTCAGTTTTAGCCCTCTTATCAGACTACTTACAGATAACTCTTGTCTTTTCTACACTAATCTGATCATCTAATCTGTTGGGTTTAGTCATCCCTTAATTTATGGCAAAGGCCAGGGCCTGTCCTTATTTTATGTTCCTTTGTGGCTATTCACATATCTTAGCACTCAGAAGTGCTAAGATTCCATTTATAAACATGATAAATTTTAGTTATGACATGTATTTTACTTCTAGATACATGAGAAAACCTTGGTGACATGTAGGGAAAGGGACAGTTTTCCAAGACAGTTTGAAATAAGCTTGGTCCCTTTCTCAGTTATTGTTCTCCATTTCTTTTCTGTGACTGAGCTTAAAGTAGTTCTGATCCTATGTTTTCACACTCACCGACAATTTACATGCATATACGCTTAGCATAGTAACAGAGCCATGGACAAAAATGCTAAGTGTTGATAAATGAGAGATGTTATTTTAATTAGCTATATAATTGTTCTTTCCACTTTAATTTATAGTAGGATTGGTTTTACATTTCTTCCAGTTTCTGGTGGAAAAAAAGACAGGTTTTACTTGCTACTTACTATGAATGGAAGAAGTCACATACTTTGAAAAAACGAATTATCTTTTAGAGATATCTCTTCATGTCTATACATTACTTAAGTTACCCTTTGGTCAAAATCTTTTTTTAATTTTCATCTCTCTTGTTATAGAAGATATGTCAACATGATTAAGACTTCTCTGAAAAAGTTATTCTTTCCAGATATACCAAGGACAGAAGCATCCAACAGCGTAGCTATTAGTCAGATGAAGCTCTGTCTGTTTTGTGTTCCACCGAGACTTGGAATGGTTCCATGCTGCCCATGAGAAGAATCCAAGAAAGGTTTTCTGCTGTGCTCCAATAGCTGTGCTCAGCTCATTATTTAAAATATGTGATTGTATGAGCAAAATTGATAATTTAAATTATTTTATTGTTATTATCCTTTCCTTGGAGTTTATTCAGCATTACATGTAAAAATAACATGGTTCGGTCCAGGCCCTGAACTTACTGCGTGGGAGCAGCGGGAGGCAGCTGCTCCACTGAGGGGAGCAGCAAGTCTGGAGCCACAAGGGGAGTGCAGGGCTTGGCAGGACATCATCCCACCATGTCCAACAAGGAAAGCAAAGCAGGACCAGTGGTGGTGATGGTGACCAGGGTCAGATGCAGACAAGGGATAGCCAGATGAGTATGTAGAGGTGAATCGTACCTAAAAGTAAAGCCTTAACAAGGTAAGGTTAGGATCAGCCAAATACAAGGTGAGGTACAGCATAACTGTATTCAAGCTCCAGTCCTTCACTTCCATCCTTTCTTGGACTTTGCTGCAGATCCACTGTGCCTGGCCTGCCTAGTTCATCCCTCAGCTCCTGGCTCACTTTCCTCTCTGCAAAGCAGCCCACACTTACTGCTGCCTGACAGAGATTTTATTTCAGAAAATATTTTCTGCTGGTCTCGTGCATTATGTATTACTACTATTCCAAAGCATCAACATCCAAAAAAGAGATTTGATACTAGAGCACTCAGCCTAGGAGCAGAAAGAAGTTAGGTTTTTCTCCTTATAAATGCGTCCTCACACCAAGTGACAGTCATACTTTGTTTCACAGAATTTCTCTCCATCTGTGTCCTGCCTAATGAATCTTTAATCACCTTTGTGTGAATCACTAAATGTTTAATTTAATTTTAGTATACACGTTTCACCCGCAACTGCTGAAAGTTTAATATAGGAATAGTCCTCTTAACAGGAACTGCAACTCATGAATCCTGCTTTCTGTCTCTTGAGTCCTCAAGGTGAGTGCTTTAACCTCAAGGTAACCCCATGATAGGAACATTTTGTGGGCTGCTGGGTGGTACAAGTTTGAATTTCCTCAGGAAGTAAAGGGAATTAAAACTGTATAGATCAATTCCTGAGTGAGTGCTCTAGCCTAGGCTATTACATGAAATGGAGTTGCTATCACCACTTCTGGAGTTGTTTCAAGAGAATATTTGTCCACAATTGCA
Source organism: Phaethon aethereus (assembly GCF_964289735.1). Taxonomy (NCBI): domain Eukaryota; kingdom Metazoa; phylum Chordata; class Aves; order Phaethontiformes; family Phaethontidae; genus Phaethon; species Phaethon aethereus. Next base: position 32,124,688 of record NC_138582.1, on the reverse strand, counting down.
CTTTGGGAAAAGGCTAATTCTACCTGACACTCTGAAAGTGTTTTAAGAGTGTCTATGAACTGGAGATCCTGAGAGGTTTTTGGTAGAGTGGTAAACTGAGTTTTTGTTATTAGAAGTATGGGCAAATGCATTACTTCTTGGTACAGTGCATCTTCTAGAAGCGTAAAGCAGAGTAAAGGATTTTTATGGACAAGGAAAGAACATAACCCAAGGAAATGAAGATCTGAAGGAACAGTGTCTGTCTCATTTCCTTTTTGATTTTTCCCTCACGCTTGCTGATGATTAATGTGACTGCTATTGCTTTTCTTTCTGCTGTTGCATGCCACTGTTAAGAAAAGGAAGGATATCACATGTAATAACCAGGGTCTGGTCTATGCAGTGTCTCCCATCCTAAACAGTTAATAACAGATATTATCCAACCCAATGCGGTAACCATGACACACAAGAAAAGCTTTTGTTGTCATGGCCAGGAAAGCAGCTTTAAACTGCTTGATCCAATTGGATTCTGAATGTTGTAAGTCCTTAGACTAGATGTGGTAGGCATTTTCTTCAAAAGTAGTACTGGTTAAAACATCTATTTTTTCAACTTTTAGACTCTACCCAGTAGATGTGATTTGAAGGTTTTTCTTAAAGATGATAAGAAAAGTTTGACTTCGGGCAACATTAAAAAGAAACAAGAAAATGCTCAACTTACATTTCTTTGAATTTACCTCCTTCTCTGGGATGATATTATCAGATGGGAATGCATAATACAGCTCTCTTACAATCCATATCAGCCCTTCAGACGATCACAGAACCACAGAATCATTAAGGTTGGAAAAGACCTTTAAGATCATCAAGTCCAACCATCAACCCAACACCACCATGCCCAATAAAACATGTCCCGAAGTGCTACATCCACACGTTTTTTGAACACTTCCAGTGGTGCTGACTCTACCACCTCCCTGGGCAGCATGTTCCAAAGAAGTTTTCTCTAATATCTGCAAAGAAGTTTTTCCTAATATCAAGTCTAAACCTCCCCTGGTGCAACTTGAAGGCCGTTTCCTCTCATCCTATCACTAGTTAGTTGGGAGAAGAGACCAACATCCACCTCACCACAGTCCCCTTTCAGGTAATTGTAAAGAGCCATAAGATCTCCCCTCAGCATCCCCTTCTCCAGACAGAACAACCACAGTTCCCTCAGCCGCTCCTCGTAAGACTTGTGCTCCAGACCCCTCACCAGCTTTGCTGTCTTTCTCTGGACATGCTCCAGCACCTCAATGTCCTTCTTGTAGTGAGGGGCCCAAAACTGAACACAGTATGCGAGGTGCGGCCTCACCGGTGCCAAGTTCAGGGGCACAATCACTTCCCTACTCCTGCTGGCCACAATATTGCTGATACAGGCCAGGACGCTGTTTGCCTCCTTGGCCACCTGGGCACACTGCTGGCTCATGTTCAGCCGGCTGTCAACCAGCACCCCCAGGTCCTTTTCTGCTGGGCAGCTCTCCAGCCACTCGTCCCCAAGCCTATAGCGTTGTATGGGGTTGTTGTGACCAAAGTTCAGGACCCTGCACTTGGCCTTATTAAACCTCATACAGTTGGCGTCGGCCCATCAATCCAGCCTGTCCAGATCCCTCTGCAGAGCCCTCCTACCCTCCAGCAGATCAACACTCCCACCCAGCTTTGTGTCGTCTGCAAACTTACTGAGGGAGCACTCGATCCCCTCATCCAGATCATATATAAAGATATTAAACAAGACTGGCCCCCAAATCGAGCCCTGGGGAACACGGCAGAACCTGCCGCCAGCTGGATTTAACGCCATTCACCACAACTCTCTGGGCTCAGCCATCCAGCCAGTTCTTTACCCAGTGAAGAGTAAACCTGTCTAAGCCACGAGCTGCCAGTTTCTCCAGGAGAATGCTGTGGGAGACGTTGTCAAAGGCTTTACTAAAGTCCAGGTAGACAATATCCACAGCCTTTGCCTCATCCCCTGGGTCTATCACCTGGTCCTAGAAGGAGATCAGGTTGGTCAAGCAGGACCTGCCTTCCATGAACCCATGCTGGCTGCGCCTGATCCCTTGGTTGTCCTGCACATGCCCTGTGAGCACCCTCAAGATGAACCTCTCTGTAATCTTCCCTGGTACTGAGGTCAGGCTGACAGGCCTCTAGCTCCCCAGCTCCTCCTTCTGGCCTTTCTTGTAGATGGGCGTCACATTGGCAAGCCTCCAGTCTTCTGGGACCTCCCCTGTTAACCAGGACTGATGATAACTGATGGAGAGTGGCTTGGCAAGCTCCTTCGCCATTTCCCTCAATACTCTTGGATGGATCCCAACAGGTCCCATAGACTTGTGAGTGTAATTGATGTCTTTTGCATTCAGAAGACATTTTGAAGGGTGATACTTCATCATAAAGCATTTCAAACCTCTGAAATCTGCCATAAGAAAGAGTTTCTTTCCTCTTCTAACCTTCAATTTTGAGATTTCCCAGTTGGCTTATTAATATGTGCTATGTCTACTTCAATCAAAACAGAAAACATGACATTACTACTCAGAGCAATTTTATTACGTTTCAAGAAAATACCTACACATACCACTGTAACATTTTTTTATACCACAATTGTTTCATTGTTTTTTTTTTTTCTTTCATGACACAGAGTTTTTAAATAATCTTCTTGATTAAATTTGAAAAATACTTTTGGACAGATCTTTCGACATTATCAGTCTCCATCATCTTGTGATTAGACAGATGTTATTCACATTAAAGAACATCTATTTCTTACTCAAATGCACAGGAACTTCACTGGGCAAAGGATATTTGCACATGAGTAGAAAATATCAGGCCTCTTTATTTTCTCTATGACAGACTCAGTCTACTTGCTTGTGTCATGCTAATATGATACAAATAATATTTATTAAACCTTCTGAATCAGGGGAAACACCATCTGTCTTGTTAGATACAGCTTTCTATAAAGAATATGCAATGAATAATTTGTGGAGATTTTATTCTTCATGACTTAGTTAAATAAAAAACACTGTGTTTTCTTCTCACTATTTCTAATGAGAACAAAAGGCCCAAACTGTTGAAAAAAGACATTTATGTTTTCAAATGTACTACTTCAGTGATTTCTAGGGAGCATAAGTGTGAATAAATGAAATAATTTAGGTTCACAGTGTTTACTGTGGCATAATAATACTGACATTGAATGAACCGGGTAGGAGTGACAAAGGAAATAAATTGCTGAAAATGCAATTAGAAATGTGACATAGTGTTTAGAACAAGAAGCAAGAAAATTCAGTGTGATGGTGAACATAGTGATTTTGTTTGTGACACCTTTTAACTTCAGAATAGATTATAGCATACTTGCAATTATGCAATATTTATGAGATTAATTTTTTTTTCCAAGATCAAGTGCCTTTGACTTGTGCAACAAGCTACATGACGTCCATGCACAGTTGCTGTAGGGCTTCTTTTTCACAATAGGCATGTGTCCTTAATACACATTTCATTGATCTGATCCTAAAAGGGAATTAGTCAGTTTAAAGACAAGTTGTCAACCCTTCACTTTTCAATTTAAGTCTTCCCTTCTTGGCAAAAATATCAATTCAGTGTAAAATTTAACTTATCTAAGTTATTTTTGAATCGCTTTTCTCAAGTCATGAGCTTTCACTTTTCTTTCTTCACTTACTAAAACTGACAAGTACAATTTGTCTTCAGAAGAAATGAAATCATGTATTGAAACTGGTATTGATCCATTATCAGTATGGCAAGAAGACTGCAAAAATTGTTTCCATTAAAATTCTGCTTTTGTTTCAAAAGCTCTGTAGGTTTTAGACTCCTCAATTTGTAAATATACAAAATTGTATGTGTGTGTCTGTGTGTGTTTTTCAGCTGGGGGAATCCATATGAAAGGGCAAAAATAGTGATTCCGAAGAGATAGTATGTCTCTGAGATGTAGAAATACCTTTTGATTACATTAATAAATGTTTCATGGGATGTGCCAAGATAAAGACCATCATTTTAGAACAATAGTTTAACTGGGAAAAACAAAGCAGCAGATTGAGAGAGGTACATTTCTACATTAAATGGACTATTCTGAGTAAGGCTACTCAGAATTTTCCTGACAAAATTTGTTTTCCTCAAGGGCAGGCATTTTTGGTGAAATTTATTAATTTCCTTCAACTTTTCCTCAGGATGTTCTTTTTGGTACATAACTTTGACCAGTAGTAACAGGCATAGAAGTTCCTACAGCACAAGAGGTTTGCCCTGGAATTTGTTTTTTTCATTCCAGTGAAAAATGAAATGAATGTTGAAATCTCAAAAGCTGCCGTAGAGTCATGCCTGTAGAATTTTAATTTCTAATAATTACCCCTGCATATTTCTAAATAGTAGATTTCATTATCAAATCAAACATCATCACACAAGGGACATAATAAAAGAGCTGTTAAGAACACTTACAGAAGGAGGGATACCAGCCTTCTTTCACAGTTTTCAGAACCACCTTTATACTTAAAAATGAGAGAAAAGATGGTCCAGGAGGTCTCAGAAGTGAATAATTCCAGGACACAGTGGCAATAGTGTACTGAAGTGAGTGAACTCAGTTCAGGCTGAAGGATGACCTGTGCCCATAGATAAGCCCACACCATGAACTAGGAATGAATTTATCAGTTTCTGGTTCTATATAAAGACTTCTAACTGAGAAAAAGCAGGCTGAGGTTTAGCAATATGAATCAGAAATATCTTGGTCCAAGCACCCCAAACACACAGGAATTAAACACAGGGGTACAAAAGTTAAGCAGGTATTTTTTCAGTGCTTTGAATGGTAAAATAAATTATTTGCACTAGCTTTGGAATTGAATAAAAAATTACCAGGACTTTGGGATCTACTCATGTCAAGCAATGAAAGGCAAACCAGAAGTTTTACTGCATAACAGAAGAACTGTTTAATACAACTTTTTTTATGGTGAGTTAGACAAATCTTCCACTCTGGAGCCCTGCAATAATGACAATAAATACTGAAAAATAATATTGACTGTCTGTAGTTCTGCCCAGCCTTGGGCAAGACATTTAGTCTTTCCTTATTTGTAAATGCAGATCTGTGAGAAGAACAAGTGGTATCACACATAGGTAATGTTCCTTAAGTAGTGTGCAACATGGTGTTATACATAATGAGTGGGTTTTTTCAGTGCATACTTAACAATAGAAATAAATGCTATTATCTCTCATTGCCTACATAGATAATATTTAATGAGAAAGAACAATAATAACACAGTGAAATATATAAATGCATGCAAAATGGAATATGTCTTCCAATCCTTGCATTGAAAAAGCTCTCACTGAAAAGAGCCTATACAAAATAAAGATCGAGCAATAACTCTTGAGGTTGGCTCCAATATCCAGCATTTATTTGAAAAGGGATGAAGTGCATAGGAGAAAACTACTGAAAAAGAGAATAAGATAGACTGTCCTTTTTCACAGGACCCAGGTGAGAATTTTTCAACTCATGGGTAGTGACTTTAAACTACATCTACAGTTTTTATGTGTTATAGTCTTTTAAAGTATTTCAGTTCACAAAGGGCTGCAGCATTTTATAGGTATTGGTATATTACTATACAACATCACATGGCTTTGTCAGCTCTTCACATGGATGTCTCATTAAAATTGTGTGACCATTTTAGTTAAATGGAGGTGAAAAATGTGTTCATTTCTGTTCTGCTCCTTAAATTTATCATTTGATTAACTCAGATGGTTAGTAAGTTCACATTTCCTAGTGCCTTTGGGAGACTTGAGAGTGTTTATATTTACACTTGACGTTCTGTCATCCTTTCCACATTATTTCTCTGTGTTTGTTTCCAATCCTGTGAGCTTAACAGGCTGCAAAGTTGCAAAATGACATGTCCCAAGAGCTAAGCGGGGACTCAGTTCAAATTTGTCCACGTCAAAGTCTTTAAGTGGAAAGCAGTTTGATATACCTACAGTTTTCTATTTTAGATTACACTCCAGTGACATGTTTTCGTTGTGACTGACTTGCACTAAGCATTTCAAAGATGTAAAATGTGTTGATTAAATAATCTAATGACAAAGTCAAAACAACTTTCATAAATGAGGATGAATAAGTACCTCACTGGCTGCCTTTGAGTATAGTTTTACCCATGATGGCTTTTTGAAAATTGTTTCTTTGACTACATTTTATGTAAATAATGTTCTTGGACATTTCAGGGTGGAACATCTCCAAAACTGACTATTTATAATGATCAAAAATAATAACTGTTTTGCTGCAAATTTCCATCATTAAGCAAATAATATTTACCACAAAATTTAATTTACAGCAACATTGGAAATTGTTGCTGGATTGAGACAAATACATTGAATTTGCTTATGAAATTTATTTCATGGTTGCAGTCAAGCTATATGATAAACAACAAGTATATCTAGCCAACAGCTCAAATTCTGTGAGCTAACAACAGACTTTAGTGATAGGGATGGGCTTTTTCTTGATTGCACTGACAGGTTAAGTAGTTTCCTCTGGGTACAGAGAGTCGGAGATTGCTAAAGGCTCCTCCAGCTACTGAAAACTGAACATTTGGTGCTACAAAAGTTGTGGGGTTTTTTCTTGAATTGTAAGAGGATTTATAACAAGTTAATAAATTACTGGGTTTGACATTTAGAAATGTCTATTGAGCAATCAGTGACTGGAAGTAAGATTATACAGAAGATGGCTAATATGTCTTAACTGTATTATAATAACCAAAACACAATAACAATATTCCCTCCCCTGCTGATTTTTCTCCTGTCATCTGGTAAAAAACAGAGCAGTGTGGCAACATATAGCTCTCCCTTCTGACCTTACTTTTCAGTGAGAACCATTCAACTAGGATGATAATGATAGCATAGGTACAAAAGAGGAAAACAGGAAAAAAAGTAAAGGTATCAAATGTCAAACTGACAAGAATTTTATGTCTCTCAAAGCCCACAGAGCAAAAATGTCTTGTCTTACTAAATCTGCCTCTTTCACTACAGTATATATCTCTACAGAGCATTGACTGCTGCTGCACACTGGACTCACAAAGGAACTCAGCTGTAACTGTACCATGTAACTGAAATTGCTCATTGCAAGTGAAAATTACTTTTGGTCAGAAAAAGTGATAGGTGTGCTATCAAACAATCTAATAAAATCTATTCTTCTCCTTCACCAGCCAAGGTTTTCTGGGAAGTAGCTTCATAGAAGGCAAGCACAGTTCTGTCTCTCATATTCAACTAAGAAATCAATTATAGCTGCTCATTATGCAAAACGTGGTATTTTAAGATGCCTGTCAGAAACAAGGAAGTAATATTATCTGATTTCCAAAAATAAAATGCAAGACGGAAAAAGTGCAGTTGAAGTAGCAGTATAGTACACTGTTCTATAAAGGTCATATAATGCATTTTGACCCTGACGTGTCCCACACCACCAACTTAGTTTCAGATTTTCAAAATTCAGAGTTACACAAGTAACTATGTAGATGATGTTAAATAATATCAGATATATCATTTCTTGTTGTGTGTTTCTGTTGGAAAAGTAACCTTACAGCAGGTATTCTCCACATTCATCTAAAGGCTATCTGTGTCCTCAGGGAAATACTTTGTTATATTATTTCATCACTAAAGTTCTCTACCTGATTAGATCAATATCACAGTACCACAATCTTCCAAATGTGAGCATGAGATTTATGGAAACAAGCTCAACAACAGTATAAACAATATCTGAAAATTAAAAAGAATATTTATTTTTCAACCCAAGACCCACCAAACGCTGATGTGTACTCAAATATACAAACTTCCTGGAAACCTTTCATTCAAATTGAAAAAAAATTACCAGAGAGAACAATTTCAGCATTTCAGATCATCTAGATGTTTTTCCAAATCAGAATTAAATATATATGTAGATTTTCCCATAAAGCTGTGGTTCCCAAGTTCTGAATACACTGTACTCATATATACATGTGAAAATTGGTATAAATTATATATACTTCCAGCATGATCTTCTTTTCTTTTTTAATCAGAATATGCACTTCAATGGAAAAGAAGAAAGAAAGATCTATAGATATCATATTACAGAGGAATTAGAAACTCATGTTCTTGGGGCATTGATTTATGAGAAGGGATAAAGGCACCTCTTAGATGGCCCTGCAAATGTAATGCTTTGGAATATGAAATATTCTATAAGTAGCTGGGAGAAGTTTCACAACTGCTAGCGCTTGTTCTTGTGGGGGACTTCAGCTTACCAGATGTCTGCTGGAAATACAACACAATATTCCTTGGAGAAATAAGGAGGGCCCTGCAAATGCAATGCTTGGGAGTATTCGATTGGTAGTTGAATAGTTGACATGGCTTAAAACACTCTCCATTTCTTCAGGAATCCAGTCACACAATGTAGCACTGTAACTATTGGGTCAGCATTTCCATCACGATTAGAGAAGTGGTGAAGAATGCCTAAAATAAGACCTTAAGTAAAGGCTCACAAACCTGGCCTTAACCATTGTGAGGCCTCTTTGTGGTCAGGTTCCTTCTTCTGCTTTTACCATGGACCTGTTTTGCACTCAGCCTTACAGGGTTCAGGAGCAGTCTTTCATTTAGAAAACACAACACAAAATCCTCAAAGGGTTTTGCCTCTCTTCCAGTCTGTCATCACATGGTTTCTGTTCAGCTTTCCTCCCCAAAGGAATCTTCACTGCTGCCTGACTGTGGCAATTTAAGTAGTCTTGAAAGGTAACCATTATTTAAGCAAAATCAAGTTTTAACAGGAGAGATAGAAAATTCTTACAGTTTGCAAACTGAAAGAACTGGACAAGAATCAGAATTTCATTTCCCAGGTATGCTAATATTTGAGGCATTTTTACAATGGCTATAGTCAGCTATAGTTTTTTTGCAGGTATCCTTTACAGTCCTTGGAAGCATTGTAAGGTTTGTGGTTTCTTTCAGAGGGACAGTGATTGTCGCAACCTTAATTCAGGTGCTCTGAGAGGAACCTCTTTTTTTCTCTCTATTGACCACAGAAGAGCCTAGGGATAATAGCATTTATAGGTCAGAAGTGTGTCACAAAAAGTGCCTATCATTTCACAGTACGAAATCTGACACTAGTTTTCTTCATGTTTGTTTATTTAGATTGATGAAAATGGGAAAAAAACCCCCCACACTATAAGCATCTTCTGGCTTTAAAAAAGTTCTTAAAAACCTGCATGTTGTCACTGTGACTTAAGCAGAAAACAAAGAACCACAGAATCACAGAATTGTTAAGGTTGGAAAAGATCTTTAAGATTATCAAGTACAACCAACAACTCAACACCACCATGCCCAATAAAACATGTCCCGAAGTGCTACGTCCACATATTTTTTTAACACTTCCAGTGGTGCTGACTCTATCACCTCCCTGAGCAGCCTGTTCCAATGCTTGACCACTCTCACTGCAAAGAAGTTTTTCCTAATATCTAATCTAAACCTCCCCTGGTGCAACTTGAGGCCATTTCCTCTCGTCCTATCACTAGTTATTTGGGAGAAGAGACCAACATCCACCTCACCACAGCCCCCTTTCAGGTAGTTGTAGAGAGTGATAAGGTCTCCCCTCAGCCTCCTCTTCTCCAGACTGAACAACCCCAGTTCCCTCAGCCGCTCCTCATAAGACTTGTGCTCCAGACCCCTCACCAGCTTCGCTGCCCTTCTCTGGACATGCTCCAGCACCTCAATGTCCTTCTTGTAGTGAGGGGCCCAAAACTGAACACAGTATGCAAGGTGCAACCTCACCAGTGCCAAGTTCAGGGGCACAATCACTTCCCTACTCCTGCTGACCACACTATTGCTGATACAGACCAGGACGCTGTTTGCTTCCTTGGCCACCTGGGCACACTGCCGGCTCATGTTCAGCCGGCTGTCAACCAGCACTCCCAGGTCCTTTTCTGCTGGGCAGCTCTCCAGCCACTCCTCCCCAAGCCTGTAGTGTTGCATGGGGTTGTTGTGGCCAAAGTGCAGGACCTGGCACTTGGCCTTATTAAACCTCATACAGTTGACCTCAGCCCATCAATCCAGCCTGTCCAGATCCCTCTGCAGAGCCCTCCTACCCTCCAGCAGATCAACACTCCCACCCAGCTTGTTGTCACCTGCAAACTTACTGAGGGAGCACCCAATCCCCTCATCCAGGTCATCACAGAATCACAGAATCATTAAGGTTGGAAAAGACCTTCAAGATCATCAAGTCCAACTGTTAACCCAACACCACCATGCCCCTTAAACCATGTCCCAAAGCGCCACGTCCACACGTTTTTTGAACACTTCCAGTGATGGTGACTCCACCACCTACCTGGGCAGCCTGTTCCAATGCTTGACCACTCTTTCAGTAATGAAATTTTTCCTAATATCCAATCTAAACCTCCCCTGGTGCAACTTGAGGCCATTTCCTCTCATCCTATCGCTAGTTACTTGGGCGAAGAGACCAAGCTGGGAGGGGACACAGCCAGGACAGCTGACCCAGTGTCGTGGTTTAGCCCCAGCCGGCAGCTAAGCACCACGCAGCCGCTCGCTCACTCTCCCTCCCACAGCGGGACGGGGGAGAGAATTAGGAAAAACCTCGTGGGTTGAGATAAACACGGTTTAATAGGACAGAAAGAAAGAAGGGAACAATAATGATAATACCAACAAAGGAATGTATAAGAACAAGTGATGCCCAATACAGAAATTGCTCACCACCCCGTGATCGACAGCCTGTCCCCGAGCAGCGATTTTCCGCCCCCCCGGCCAACTCCAGTTTATGTACTGGGCATGACGTCGTATGGTAGGGAATATCTCTTTGGCCAGTCTGGGTCAGCTGTCCCGGCTGTGTCCCCTCCCAGCTCCCCGTGCACCCCCAGCCTGCTCGCTGGCAGGCCAGCACAAGAAGCTGGACTGTCCTTGACGGCTCAGCAACAACCCAAAACATCAGCACATTATCAACAGTTCCTCATCCCAAATCCAAAACACAGTCTCACACTAGCTTCTGTGAGGAAAACCAGCTCTATCCTGGCTGAAACCAGGACACCCAGGCTGGCCAAAGAGATATTCTCTACTGTACAACTTCATGCCCAGTACATAAATTGGAGTTAGATGGAGGGGTGGGAATTGCTGCTCAGGGGCAGACTATAAATCACCACGTGGTGAGCAATTGCTGTATTGGGCATCACTTGTTCTTGCGCATTCCTTTATCGTTATTATTATTCTTGTTTTCATTGTTGTTTCCTTCTCTCTTGCTGTCCTATTAAACCATTTTTATCTCAACCCATGAGTTTTTTTCCCAGTTCTCTCCCCTGTCCCACTGGGAAGAGGGGAGTGAGTGAGTGGCTGTGTGGTGCTTAGATTGTTCAGTCTGGAGAAGAGGAGGCTGAGGGGAGACCTAATCGCTCTCTACAACTACCTGAAAGAAGGTTGTAGTGAGGTGGGTGTCGGTCTCTCTTCCCGAGTAACAGGCAATAGGACAAGAGGAAATGGCCTGAAGTTGCACCAGGGGTGGTTTAGATTGGATATTATGAAAAAATTCTTCTTTGAAAGGGTTGTCAAGCATTGGAAGAGGCTGCCCAGGGATGTGGTGGAATCACCAATCCTGGAGGTATTTAAATGACATGTAGATGTGGCAGTTAGAGACATGGTTTAGTGGGGTAGTTGGCAGTATTAGGTTAAAGGTTAGACCTGATGATCTGAAAGGTCTTTTCCAACCTAAACAGTGCTATGACTCTGTAATTTACTTAATTCCCAACTCTGTTTCTGTGCTCAGACTTAAAAAAAGAAGGATGACACAACCACCTTTCTCCAGTTTTCTCTTTTACAGAGATTTATTTTTTACACCTTGGTTATTTAAGGGGGACTTCCTTACAGTATGCGGAGGGAGATAGCTTGCCGAGTGCCCTGCATTTGCTCTCATCATATCTGCTTCTCTGTTTTCCAGTCTCAGAATCCAGCAGAGATGACAGCAGTCAGAGAACAGGAAAGAAAAAGGTAGAGTTGATTGATTTATGTTAAGGTTTTGTGGTGGGTTGACTTTGGCTAGACACCAGGTATCCAGCAAAGCCATTTTATCACCCACCCTCCTCAGATGGACAGGGGAGAGAAAATATAATGAGAAGCTTTTGCGTCGAGGTAAGGACAGAGAGAGAACATTCACCAACTGCCATCACAGGCAAAACACACTCAACTTGTGAAAATTAAATTAATTTATTTCTAATCAAAGTCATAGTAGGATAATGAGAAATAAAACCAAATTTTAAAACACCTTCCCTACACCCCTCCCTTCTTCCCAGGCTCAACTTCACTCCTGATTCTCTATACCTCCTCCCCCGCAGTGGCACAGGGGGAGGGGGAATGGGGGTTGAGGTCAGTTCATCACATCTGTCTCTGTCGCTCCTTTCTCCTCAGGGGGAGGACTCCTCACACTCTGCCCCTGCTCCAGTGTGGGGTCTCTCCCATGGCAGATAGTTCTCCATGACCTTCTCCAATGTGAGTCCTTCTCACAGGCTGCAGCTCTTCATGAACTGCTCCAGCTTGGGTCCCTTCCAAGTGGTGCAGTTCTTCAGGAACAGACTGCTCCAGCATGGGTCCCCCACAGGGTCACAAGTCCTGCCAGCAAACCTGCTCCAGGGTGGGCTCCTCTCTCCATGGGTCCACAGGTCCTGCAAGGAGCCTGCTCCAGCATGGTCTTCCCACAGGGTCACAGACTCCTTCAGGCATCTACCTGCTCTGGTGTAGGGTCGTCCCCGGGCTGCAGGTGGAGATCTGCTCCAGCATGGACCTCCATGGGCTGCAGTGGCACAGCCGGCCTCATGATGGTCTTCACCACGGGCTGCAGGGGAATCTCTGCTCCGGCACCTGGAGCACATCCTCCCCCTCCTCCTGTACTTACCTTGGTGTCTGCAGAGCTGTTTCACATATTCTCACTCCTCTCTCTGGCTGCAAATGCTGCGTGACAGGTTTTTTTTCCCCTTCTTAAATCTGTTATCCCGAAGGGTGCTATGACTGTCACTGATGGGCTCAGCCTTGGCCAGTGGTGGATCCATCTTGGAGCCGGCTGGCACTGGCTCTGTCAGACACAGGGCAAGCTTCTAGCAGCTTCTCACAGAAGCCACCTCTTTAACCCCTACCCGCTACCAAAACCTTGCCACACAAACCCAATACAGGCTTATATTAAATTGCATATTTGATCAATTGCATACTGTACATGTATAAAGAAAACCCTAATATGAACACTGCTCAGAATTATATTAGATCTAAATAGTCAGGTATGTTTTGAAGACCAAGATTAATACCGCTTCCCCCCAAAGCAATCAACACCAATGCTGGTTTCCCTGCAAAAACACTTGCCAAATAAAAGCCTTATATATTAGAGTAAATTTTAATATTAAAATGTTTTGGAGTTGTTTTTGTTTGTTTGTTTGTTTGTCTTTTGTTGGTTGGTTGGTTTTGGGTTTGTTTTTTTCCTTAGCAAGTGGTATCCCTTTTTTTGCCTTTAACCAAACTAGGCTACAGGTTCATCTCTAACTGCTATTTCTCTTTTCTGAACATAAATGGATTTTTTTTTTTTCATGGCAGTTTATAAACCTTTTTGCAGATTATTATGTTGCTTTAAATTCCGAGTTAGAATTTTTGTCCCTTCACCTCTAATTCTTTTCTGAACCTATTCCCAGACAGGTTTTTTTGAAGTGTATAACTATTTTTTACTCACTCAGTCCTTGAAGAACATTAGTACTATATGAAACTTTGAATATTTCATAGAGATGTATTTGACGGTGTATGTCTGGTCAAATCCTTTGAGTTCTGTACTGAAACAGAATGAAGCTAAAATATCTGATATCTGAAGATTGGAAAGTCTGATATAATTCAACCGATTTCAGCTACGTTGTTTCTGATCCACATAAATCATGAAAGTAGGATCAAGTTCTGTGTGCGTGCCCTTTCATATTCTTTCAAGTATACTCACTTTTTTTTCTTTGCATTTCATTTTAAAAAGGTGAAATGCATTTGTAATCTTAAATAATATTTTTACATAGTCTCCTAATTTGAATATTTTTCTTAAATTTGTCATATATGATTGACCTCAAGTGAACAATATTGCCCTGGAAAGTCAGCGGCCAGTGTTATGACACTACCATACACTCAGAGACTTCTGAGAACTATAAATGTTAAACTTACAAAGCAATCCACTTTTGCTTTGAACTTTGAATCACCGGTTTGTAAAAAATGCAAGTAAGTTTCAAGTGTAAAGTAAATAAGAATTTTTAAAACTGCTGTGAATAAGACCTCAGTGACCAGACATTTCAACCTTAGCACAATTATGTGATAGAGGTGAAAGAGGAACTGTAGATATACACTTAAAATAGGTTTTCATACATGTAAGTGGACACCAACACTGCAGCTTCCTGCTGCAAATTCTCTATTTACAATGTTATTTGCAATCAGACACAGATCCAAGTCAATGCTGCTTCTGATCTGTTTTCACGTGTTTAAATTCCACGTGCAATTGACAGCATAGCTATTATGTTTCTCATGGCAGAAAAAAAGGCAGGATTCTGTTGTAATAGTATTAATCAGAAAGTGATACTGTGGTATACTGTTGAACGATTCTCATCTTTTGTTGATTTGAAGACATGTAACATTGCAGTCAAACCACAGGAAAAGTCTTCATTGTATACAGCTTTCTCTTTTTATAGTGATCAAACAGTACAGTCTTGGGAGGCAAGGAAAAAGAGGAAGAACAGGGGAAAATGACAGTGAGGAGATAGATAAACAGATATCTTTTTCAACTGGGTACGTTTGTGTGAAATTCTGAACTATACATGACTATTGGATTTCACACACAGAGATACTCTAGATTTCTTGATTTTAAGTCTATGAAACTCCCCAAACCGTATTATATTTATTCATATAGAGGTGCTTTGATGACATACAAAGGTATGTCATCACCCAAAATTAGGCACCTGCAGAAGTGCTTACTTCGATAATGGTACTGTTGATTTGTACTATTATTGCTCTTTGTACAACATTTTAACAATAAAAGTAGTTTTGCTACTTTTCCCCATAGAGTCTTTGGCTTAATATCAGTAAAGAATGTATGGTGTTCACTTCTTCGTGAACGATTCAGTTTCAGTTTTCTCTCCTTTTTTCAATTGCCCTGCACATTGAGCACCATCCTGATTTTCCTTGTAGACATAGAAGTAGAGTTTAATTTATGTTGTCCAGGAAAATCTAATTTCTGTACTTCGTAACTGTGAATGCTCTACATTTGAAGTTTTAAAATGTTCAAGAGATGCTTTGTGATGATTCTTGTATGATTAGTGTACCCAGAGAATTACCATGAATATTTCTATCAGCGAAAACATGACTAGAAAACAGAGCAGTAGATCCCATTTGATAGTTTCCTGATGATTTCTTTTAGCAAGAAGAAAGTTTATTAAAAGTAAGCCTAATCAGGAGAGCATGTAAAGAAACAAGTTGCAGACGGTTTCTAGATTCTTCAAAATATCTTTATTTTAATGATTACACATGAATGAGCTCAAGTCAGCAGGTATATTAAACTTAAATATGTTCTGGAGCATTCAGTTATATGGGTAAATATGAAGCTCAACTAGTAATAATTTATTTATATTATTACCTTATGAATAATCTTTGTCTGCAATTCTGTTACTACTGAAACATAATTTTTACAAAGGACAGCATATTGGAGACATCCATAAAAGATCATTAATGATGCACTGCAATGGGACATTGACATTTTGCCAGATAACACGTATCAAGTGCTGTTTGGTTGGAGTAATAAAGTTTATTACTTTGTTTGCACTCCTTAGTGGGTTCACAGTCATTCCTTCAGTGGGTTCACAGTCAGGTTTTATTCTTACATAGATTCTTCATATCAGTTTGTGCTTAGGAGTCTTTATTAATTTTTCTAGCAAGTGTTGAAACACTGTACCTAAGCCACATGGTATCTGCTCCCAGGAGGAATGAATGGCAGAAGTTATTAAGCAGAAAGACCTGGGAAATGGCATCACCAATATTGCTGTGATGAATTTAAGTGTTCAAATGTACAGGTAATCAGTACAACAAATTATTCATTCTGGCTACTCCTGAAGAATATTGTTGCATTTGCATTTTTGTTACGCTGCTCTACAATGATTCTGCACAATGCACCAAACCGTTTCAGAACAAAATTGTAGGCAAAAAGAACTCAGTTAAAAGGTAAAAATCTGTTTAATCTTGGTTGTAAAATGAACATGAACAAGTTCTTCTCTAAACAACATTACCAAATGGGCAGGTAACACACCGGGAGAATAACACAGAAAGACAAAAATTAAGATGGATTTGCTATTGGATTTAAGATGGTGGTTTCAGAAGGAACATAAATAAGAGATAAATCTATAATCATTCAGTGATATAGAATTTGATTTCTTCCCTTTAACACATGCTCCATAGGTGAATCTCTTCATATACAATAGTTCATAATGCAGTATATTCATAAATATGAATTTTTCTAAGCAAGTGGACTTTCAATCTATAAATAAATATTTTTACTTTCAAACTGTTCAAATAAAGGTGCTATCACAGGTACAAATCACAGATTTTCAATAAGCCACTTATTCTAACTGTAGAAAATTACTAGAACACTCTGAGATGAAAATGACATTGACCAGTAATAAAAGTTTTCCACGGTGATGGGTACTTTTGTAAGGGAAAGAGGAAATTGTTCTGCAATGATCCAGAGATATCATCTTGTATGAAGGAGTGCACCAGGCTGCTCCAAACTAAACTAAAATTCAAACAAGATTTTTGCCTGTTTTCTATGAGCTTTGAATCAAACTGTTGGATCCTAAACTAAAGGAACAACAGGAAATGTTCAGAAATCTGCTTTCATTAGTAGCTGTGATACTTCCCCCATTCTTTTTTTGCATCTCCACACTCTTTTGCAACGTAAAGAAGTATTGCTAGAAATCCCCATGGTTGTCTGACCCACACGATGACTGAATATACCACCTATGGAGAAGGGAAGAGACAACACATGACAAATACTTTGCAGGCAGGAGCAGAGGGGTCCAGGCTGCTCCTCTAACTGCAGACATTAACAGCCATAGTGTCTCCAAATGAGACATGATGGTCAAGATCCCCTATCCTACTTCCAGTTTCATAGCATAGAAGGTAAAGCTGCTTTACACTGATGCAAAAGCAATCTGTTCTCAGGGACCACAGGTTTTATTCTTTCAAAGAAGAGTGCCTTGTTTGGTAAACTGGAAAATAATTAATTTTTACCTTTGAGTTCACATTCTCTATCCCTTATCTCGGACCAAATTAACCCCAGCTGTTGATGTGTCATCTTTGGTGGCCCCATGAAGCAGGGAAGAGCACTTGCTATGGCTGTCCTCACTGGCTGGCCATCTCACTCTCACTCAGACTCTGTTATTAATTAATTATATTTCCTTTTCCTCAGTCCACTGATCTGAGTCATTCTCACTATCTGCTAGCCTTCACATAACTTGCAAGAACTTAATTACCTTCTCCACTTTTATCCATTATTTAAATTTGGTTGAATGTGTCTCAAGGACTGAGAAGTTGCCAGTGGGCTCTGAGAGCCTAAATTGTCTCTGTATACCACT
Organism: Phaethon aethereus; assembly: GCF_964289735.1. Taxonomy (NCBI): domain Eukaryota; kingdom Metazoa; phylum Chordata; class Aves; order Phaethontiformes; family Phaethontidae; genus Phaethon; species Phaethon aethereus. The sequence goes on along the minus strand of NC_138582.1, from coordinate 32,107,079 downwards.
TAAATTGATGGTGTGCCTAGCGTAGTGCAGCTCATGAAAGCATGACAAATCGTGGCCATTACATGTATTTTATAAATTCTATTTATCTGATTTTTCTGTTTTATATTATCATTACTGCAGTGTATATTAATTTTATTTAACTGAAAATAAAATTTGGTACAGTGCATTAACCCTGTTTAAATTTCTTTGTTCAGACATACATGATATGTAATGTAAAGGCTTCTTCCATCTGGCAAGGGAAGAATCTACTCTCCCTGAAGTCTTTTCCCCTTGGCATTAAGGCTCATTTCCAAGCAGACACACCTTTTGTTGAATGAAGAGATGGCTGATTCTGAACTATTCTTTTCTATGGCTGATAATTCTTTTCTGACCTATTTTATGACATAATGACATTAGGAAATTTAACTCTCCTATTATTTTCAGACTTTTGCCTATCATCCAGGATTTATTTTTAATTGAGCTCCATGGGCTAGAACATGAGTGTAAGATTTCACACTCTTTGTTCCATGATAGGACTTACAGTAATATAGCTAGTAGCTTCGAACAGTAATAGTAGAACACATGCAAATATCTTTCTGTCAGAAAATGTGTGTCTTTATTATTTTTTCAGTTGCTTATACAGGGACTCTCCATAAGGGAATCCTACTCCTTTTAGTGCCACATTTTCAGTTTTCTTTTGCTTTTTCTTACATTCAGCAGTACTTACTCATGTCAGTTACTGTGAGATTTTCTGTTATGTTTTTCATTCTACCACTCTCAAGCATCATTTCTCAAGGATTTTGTTCATTTCCTTTTTACTACTTTATCTGCTAAAATAATCAGCAATTGAATAGTTTATGGTTTCATAGACGTGTCTTCTGTGGCCTGTAAACTTGACCCTTCAATGAGATTAGTAGGGTGTAGAACGGGGATTAAATTCCTCTTAGTCAGACTTCCTACAGTGTTCCACAGTCATAATAGCATCTCTTTATACTCAGTTCATATCTGGAAAGCTTGCTTTTATGGCTAGTCTTTTAAAGAAATCAAATAAATAAAAAAAAAAGCCATTGCAGAACCTGAGAAGGCAAATAAGACATAATACATGATTTGAGCTGGATGTTTTTTACATTTGTAACCCTTTACTTAGAATATTTTCTGTACATTTTTTCATGAACGCAAAATATGACCCTTCATTCAGACACTACCTGATAAAATCCTCTCTGACTCGTTGCTTGTGGACCCCTTATTCATTCAAAAGTTGCATTTGGTCATCAGTATTCTTCACCAAACAGCAACAAAATCACAATTCTATTTTCAAAATAACTATGTGGGACTTACTTTACTTAAAAAAATCAAAAATAAACAGATTTGTCCTAAATAAGTACATTGCACATAGTCTAAATTCTAATTAAATGCAGGAGAGTTACATATGCCAATTAAACTGAATGCTGGTGCATATAAGCATGAATATTCCATAGTTTTCAGGAGCCATTCAGCTGTTAATTTTTCTAATAGATGGATTGCCATTTTTAAATTAAAGTAATAATCAGTTACCTACTAATGCTGCTCACAATAAGAATAGAACTTTCCAACAAAACTGCTCCATCTGCAGTATGGAAGAAGCATCATCTGAAATTCAGCTTCATGAATAATTTTTCATCTGTTTTTTCCCTTGATCAAAAAGTTTTTTACATAAAGTTGAAAGAAACTATGACTGCAGCCTTTTCCCCTTTGTGTCCCCAGAAAACTACTTAGCTAGCATGGAGGAAATCGTGGAATGATTTCTTTTTCTGGAAGGTAACTGCCAAGTAAAAGTATGACAGCTGCACTACTATAGCTTTTTACAGTTGTCAATTAAGAGGAAACAGATCATCAAAACTTGAATGCTTCATTTTATAATGATCTTCTATATTGTGTTATTTTAAAAAGGCAAGTGCCTCTTGACAAAGCTAAAAAAAGGAAGGGGAAGAGGGGGGAAGCTTCCAGTGCTGGCAGCTGACACTGTGGAAAAAGTTATTTCGAAGAGAAATTGAAAATGGTGAAGTTTGTTCTCAATTTTGCAGTTCTTGATGTTAATACCAACAATAATGGGCACAATAACAGCACAAAAGATTAAATTTGAAGGAACTCTGTGATGCTGCTTTCTGGAGAAATCATGGAATTTTTGTTTGTTTGTTTTTCCATAAGAGATGTCTGGCAGAAGTTTCACAGACATTACCAGAAGAAAATAAGGACACTGCTTACTTTTCCCATTCAGGGCAGTTAGTTTCTGGGTTGACCCTTTCAAACAAAAAGAGGTAAAGGAAAAACAATTGGTCAGGAATGATACTGAGATACAACTAATACTATGACCAATGTTGTGGTCTGGCAGAGCATTTCTTATTCTGGGTAGATGACTGCTCAGCTCCTTATCTGGGAGGATCACCACACAGACAAGATGTTCACACAACCATAGCAGAAGTACCTGTGCAACGGGACCTGCTGCAGTCCCTGACAGACGGTACCAATCAATCCAAGAGTTGCTTTTCTCTCTTTTAGGTGCATATCTGAAAATGTTGCGTTCACCACAAAATTGTAACTAACCAGGAGACGTACATAAGGCAATGTAAACACTTCTGGGTGGAGTCAGTTGCACATACACTCTGATCATATCCATGAAAGCTGTGATTCTGAGCAGCTCTCTATAGGGGATGCTACAGAGATGGATGTTCCAGAGCAGTGAGAGGGGAATGAAGGAAGAGGGATACCCTTTGAGGTCTCTGTGCTATCTTAGAAACACACCAACCTTAAGTGTATCATTCATTATGAGACTGTGCCCATCTCTCATAAAATATTGATATTCTGTACATAACTGTAAGACAATTGACAAAATTACTGTAACAGAAGTCCTTCAGAGAAATCCAAAGGGAAAACATACTAGAAGATATAAAATCCCAGTGGCAAATCCAAAAAGAGTATACACACATTAAATTAATCTCACTATTTCTTTTGTCCTGCTCATTTTTTGCATTTTATCCCCATGTCTTATCTATCTGCTATATTAAATCAGTTAGCAATCAAGATTTAAAAAGTGGTTGTACAATGTTTAGCATTGGGGCCTAATCCATCTGAGTTCTCTAAGCACTATGCAACAAAAAATATGATGATTAATAATATAACACATACTCCTAAATTATTTTAACACAATTTCAGAGACGATTCTTCCCTTATCTCAGTTTTACGTATTAGCAATTTTTTTTTTTTTTAACGTACAGTATTATGTACGTAAAGAAAACACCCTGTCCACATGCTTTGGAATTAAAACAAATCAGAGGGATGTTCTTCCCAAACATGACTATTCCCAAAAGCACAGAAAACAGTACTGTGTAAAATACAACAGCTAAATTATGTTTTAAACCTCTGTGTTCCACTAATACACAGCAGGTAATGTGTACCTGAGAACCTGGTACTGAAAATGTGCTACAGGGTGAGAAAGCAAAGGTAAGCCTCATCTGTATTTTGCCTGCACTCCTGTGCCCTTTTTTTTTCTTAGACTGTTTCAGGAGAATAGAATCCACTGAAAGTGCAACTCAGATGTTGCATTTGTAAGGGATCCTTTACATAGGGAAACATCAATATCACATTGAAGGGAAAGTAAGAGTAGGCGCTCTCTTTTGCTTAAAAAACACCCTTTTTTTTTTCCAGTTGAGTATAAAAGGAGTTAGCATAATGGCAAAATTTTAATTCTCTTCCATGGTATGTTTTTCTCTCAGATTTGCTCTTCTGAAAAAAAGAAAGTGCATGATTGTTTTGTCACACTTGGCTTTAGGGATTATTTTATGACGGAGTCACACTCGGGAGAGATGACACTATAAACAACGAAAAAGAAGGCAGAAAAATAAGTGAAAGAAAACACCACAAGAAAATAATACTGTCACACAATAACTTATTTGTATTAATTTTAATAGAAGCGTCAAACACTATTTTTTTAATATTTTTCTGTTAACTGAAAAAAATATTTAAAAATTATTTTGAGAAGAAACTACTGAACATGGATCTCTTCAAGTGGGTCCAGAGGAGGGCCATCAAAGTGATCAGAGGGATGGAACACCTCTCCTATGTGGACAGGCTGAGAGAGTTGGGGTTGGAGAAAGAGGGAGGTCCAGGGAAACCTTATTGCAGCCTTCTAGTACTTAAAGGGGTCTTCTAAGAAAGATGGGGACAGATTTTTTAGCAGGGCCTGTAGCAATAGGACAAAGGGGTAACAGTTTTAAACTGTTTTTTTGATTTTGACTAGAGATAAGGAAGAAATTTTTCACAATGAGGATGGTGAAACACTGGCACATGTTGCCCAGAGATGCGGTAGATCCTCCATCCCTGGAAACATTCAAGGTCAGGCTGGACAAGGCTTAGAGCAACTTGATCTAGTTGAAGATGTCCCTGCTTACTGCAGGGGGGTTAGACTACATGACCTTAAAAGGTCCCTTCCAACCAAAACTATTCCATGATTCTATGATTAAAATAGTTTTCACAATTTTTCCTTTGCAGTTAAGTTTTCTTTAGTTTTGTCACTAAAGAGGACTACATTTGATCAATTTAATTAAAACAATGGACAAAAAAAGACACCAAAGACTTCTTGCTTATATTTCATGCTTCATGCTCTTCTCATCTTTATTCAACTTGAATATGCTTCCCACAGTATATGCAACACAGTGGATGGGTTGTTTTTATTAGATCACTTCTACTGTAAACGTTTTTATTAATTGAATTAAAGAGCTCTTGTCTCTCTTGTAATGCATCTGTAAAGGCATGGAAGACTATATCTTTTGGTCGGGGACTGTGGGATCTTTCCATTTTAGAAAGAAAACTTGTGTGAGATGATTTACTAGATATACTCTTAATCCTTGAGCACTGCTGCTTGAATCCAGTTAGGAGGTCAGCAACTGTCATATTGGTTCAACATCAGGAGGTTTTCTTAACCTTGGTCTTATGGTATTGACTCTTTTACCCTAATATTTTGATGTGATTACATCTGAATGCAGTCCCATGTTTTCCTAATATCTCTGTTAGGAGTCACTTACTATTTTGCAAAAATATTTTGCCAGTGTCCTTTTGTATTTAAAAAATTCCTTGGACCATTTTTTCCAGGTTTTATGTTTTTCTGTTTTGCTCGAATAATCCATTGTTAGAAGTAGTATACTGTTTTTTTCAAACTCACATGCTTAGCTTTGTATATGCAACCCAATATTAACTGGAAAAAAGTCACATAAATGTCTGAGAATATCAAGTCTAAAATACTTATTCCAGGAATACTTTATTATATGAATGGAGCCTATTTATTTGGAGCACACATATTTAAAGGAGCACATTCATTGCAAGATACGTAAAGCAGCCTAAATCATAGATATTCTAGCAAAGAGTAATTGATTTTTTTAATATGCATATACAAATTCAGATTTTGAATGCTAATTTAATGGAACTGGATGCTTGCCCTTACATTCCAATTACATTAAAAATGTAGTTTGAAAATGTATCTGAAAATATCTTTATGGATTTCAAGCATGATTTTTAGAGAAAGGTGAATAATGTGCATATCATAAATAAATTAACAATGAACATAATTTAAAAAAAACACTACAATTTATTTTGGTAACCCTGTGCAGTTGATGTCTCTCATATCTTCACAGGTTTTTCTTTCAGGGCCTGTGAACCTGTCTCAGGAACTTGTGCAGTAATGAATACGACATAACTTCTTCTTCCATCTGCTTCTGGCACCAAGTTAGGTCTTTCCCTCAGGATCAATCACTTTTTCTAACAATTCATAAAGTACCCAACAATACTTCTGTCACTTAAAAAAATAGTCATGCTTAATATCATAACTCTTTTTCACGTGGAATCATAGAATCATTAAGGTTGGAAAAGACTTTTAAGGTCATCAAGTCCAACCATCAACCCAACACCACCATGCCCACTAAACCATGTCCCAAAGTGCCACGACTACACATTTTTTGAACATTTCCAGTGATGGTGACTCCACCACCTCCCTGGGCAGCCTGTTCCAATGCTTGACCACTCTCTCCATAAAGAAATGTTTTGTAATATCCATATCGAAACCTCCCCTGGCGCAACCTGAGTCCATTTCCTCTCATTTTCTTTTTCAACAAACCATATTCGAAGAGGAACAAGGATAAATACTTATTTGAACGATGACTTTACAAGGAAAAGGCATTTTGACACCAGCAATTTTGAGTTCCATTCTGACCTGCAATATTGCTTTGCATTGCAGTGTTAAGACCTAAGTGTAACTCATTCTTGTCAACATGAATTAATATCTTGATCTGACAGTGAACTAGTTTGCATCTCTGAATTTTTAAACACATACGTGCAAGTCTTGCCATGGTGTGCCTTTTCATCTTTGGCAGTTTGCTTTGAAAATTTATGCTACTGATCAGATTTTTGGCATTTATCCTAGATATGAATTAATCATCTGCCATCAGTTTCTGATACACAGTTGTGAGTGGTTAACACAAAAGTTCCGATCTTGGAGACACATACAGAAATAACTCGAAGACTCCGAGGCGAAGGGCTCCGGAGCTGAGGATCGCGCCGGGGGACCCTTCCTGAAGCGGCAAAACCTCGAAGGCGGCAGCACAGGAGGGGGGGAGAGAGAGAGAAGGGCGGGGGGGGGGGGGGGGAGAGAGAGAAGGGAGGGGTGCCCCAGCTCTCCCCCCCACCCCACCCCGGCCGGCAGAGCCAGCTCCTGGCAAGCGGCAGCGCTGACTCGCGTGGGCGGGGACACAAGCGGCGGCGGCCGAAGTCCCTCGCGTGCAAGAGCAGCCCCAGGAAGCGCGAACGACCCGGAGCGCGGCGAACAGGGCGGGCAAACCGGATGTGGCAGGTCAGAAGGGCGCGGCTCGCGCGGGCAGGGCGTGCAGGGAAGGCGTGCGGGCGGGGCGCAGCCGCCCCCCGGCACTAGAGGCCCTCTTGACAAGCCTCCCAAAAGAGGCGCAGCCATGGTCACCACTCGGGTGAAAACCGTGGCCAGAAGGAATGTGGTGACCCAGACCGAGCTCCCGCCCAAGCACGCGGCTGTCCGGCTGCAGGGAGTGCCTGAGCCTGTTGTTTGTGCCAGAGATCAGCGGAGACACCACCTGCGTGCGGTGTGAGCAGGTGAGCGACCTGCTCAGCCTGGGGCAGAGCTGGCAGAGGGAGTGGAGAGGCTGAGGAGCATCAGGGAGTGTGAGAGAGAGATGGATCGGTGGAGCCACACCCGGCCGTCCCTGAGGCAGCCAGTGGAGGCTCCACAAGCAGCAGGGGATCCCCTGCCCTCTTGCTGCCGGGCAGAAGGAGGGGACCTAAGAGATGAGGGAGAATGGAAACAGGTCCCTGCTTGGGACAGCAAGCAAATCCTCTCCCGGCCTCCCTCGCCATCGCAGCTGCCCTTACACAACAGGTATGGGGCTCTGGAACTTGAGGGCCAAGAACATGAGGACCTTGATGAAAGTCCATCCAGGGGGTTGCCTAGGGTGAGTCAGCCAGGCCCACGCATCAAGACTTCCTCTGTTAAGAAAAAAAGGAAGGTAATTGTCGTAGGCAATTCTCTTCTGAGGGGTACAGAGGGCCCAATATGCTGACCGGAGCCAACCCACAGGGAATTCTGCTGCCTCCCTGGGGCCCAGGTGAGAGATTTCACCAGGAAACTCCCTGGTGTGGTACAGCCCATTGATTACTACCCACTGTTGGTAATACAGGTTGGCAATGATGAGGTTGTGCTAAGAAGCCCAAAAGCGATTAAAAGGGACTTCAGAGCGCTGGGGTGACTTGTTGATGGAGCGGGAGCACAGGTAGTGTTTTCATCAATCCCTTCAGTGGCACGGAGGAATGCTGAAAGTAATAAGAAAGCACACCTGGTCAATACATGGCTCAGGGGCTGGTGCCATCAGATATTTGGGTTTTTTGTCCATGGGGCGGTTTACACAGCACCAGGCCTCCTGGCAGCAGATGGAGTGCAGCTGTCAGCTAGGAGGAAAAGGATTCTAGCTTATGAGCTGGCAGGCGTCATTGAGAGGGCTTTAAATGGATTTCAAGGGGGAAGGGCATAAAACCAGGCTCACTAGGGATGACCCGAGGGGTGGCATGCCGGAGTTGGGGGTGACATTGATAGCCCAGCTCAAGTGCATCCACACCAATGCACACAGCGTGGGCACCAAACAGGAGGAGCTGGAAGGCATTGTGCAGCGGGACAGCTATGACTTAGTTGCCATCACAGAAACATGGTGGGATGACTCTCATGACTAGAGTGCTGCAATGGATGGCCATAAGCTCTTCAGAAGGGATAGGCATGGAGGGAGAGGTGGTGGGGTGGCTCTGTACGTTAGGGAGTGTTTTGACTGTATAGAAACCAACAAATGTGATGCCAAGGTTGAGTGCTTATGGGTAAGGATGAGGGGGAAGGCCAATAATTGAGATATCCTGATGGGAGTCTTATAGACCACCTAACCAGGATGAAGAGGCAGATGAAGCATTGTACAAGCAACTGGCAGAAGTCTCACAATTGCTAGCCCTTATTCTTGTGGAGAACTTCAACTTAGTGGACATCTGCTGGAAATACAACACAGCAGAGAGGAAACAGTCTAGGAGGTTCCTGGAGTGTGTGCAAGATAACTTCCTGACACAGCTGGTAAGGGAGCCCACCAGGGAAGATGCCTCACTTGACCTGCTGTTTACGAACAGAGAAGGCCTGGTGGGAGATGTGGTGGTTGGTGGCTGTCTTGGCTTAGTGACCATGACATGATAGAATTCTGGATTCTAAGTGAAGTAAGGAGAGGGGTCAGCAAAACTGCTACCGTGGATTTCTGGAGGGCAGACTTTGGCCTGTTCAGGTCACTGGTTTAGAGAGTCCCTTGGGAGACAGTCATGAAGGGCAGAAGGGTCCAGGAAGGCTGGACATTCTTCAGAAAGGAAATCTTAAAGGGGCAGGCAGTCCCCATGTGCTGTAAGAAAAGCTGGCGGGGAAGATGACCAGCCTGGCTGAACAAGGAGATTTTGCTGGGATTCAGGGAAAAGAGTAGATTTTATCACCTTTGGAAGAAGGGGCAGGCAACTCAAGAAGAGTACAAGGATCTTGTTAGGTCAAGCAGAGACAAAATTAGAAAGGCAAAAGCCCAACTAGAGCTCAATCTGGCCATGCTCATAAAAGACAACAAAAAATGCTTTTACAAATATATTAAAAACAAAAAGAGGGGCAAGGAGAATCTCCATCCCTTACTGGATTTGGGAGGGGAACATTGTCACCAAGGATGAGGACAAGGCTGAGGTACTTAACGCCTTCTTTGCCTCAGTCTTTAATAGCCACTCCAGGTATCCACAGGATATTCAGCCCCCTGAGCTGGAAGACAGGGATGGAGAGCAGAATAAACTCCTCATAATCCAGCAGGAAAGAGTTGAGGACCTGCTAAGCTACCTGGACACTCACAAGTCTATGGGGCCTGTTGGAATCCATCCAAGAGTACTGAGGGAGATGGCGGAGGAGCTTGCCAAGCCACTATGTCATTTATCACATATCCTGGTTAACAGGGGAAGTCCCAGAAGACTGGAGGCTTGCCAGTGTGAGGCCTATCTATAAGAAAGTCCAGAAGGAGGATGCCAGGCACTACAGGCCTGTCAGCCTGACCTCGGTACCGGGGGAGATGATGGAGAGGTTCATCTTGAGGGCGCTCACAGGGCACGTGCGGGATAACCAAGGGGTCAGGCGCAGCCAGCATGGGTTCATGAAAGGCAGGTCCTGCTTGACCAACCTGATTTCCTTCTATGACTAGGTGACAGACCCAGTGGATGAGGGAAAGGCTGTGGATATTGTCCACCTGGACATTAGTAAAGCCTTTGACAGCGTCTCCTGGAGAAACTGGCAGCTCATGGCTTAGACAGGTTTACTCTTCGCTGGGTGAAGAACTGGCTGGATGGCTGAGCTCAGAGAGTCATGGTGAATGGCATTAAATCCACCTAGTGGCCGTTCGAAAGCGGTGTTTTCCAGGGCTCAGTTTTGGGGCCAGTCTTGTTTAATATCTTTATTGATGACCTGGATGAAGGGATCGAGTGCTCCCTCAGTAAGTTGGCAGATGACACCAAGTTGGGTGGGAGTGTTGATCTGCTGGAGGGTAGGAGGGCTCTGCAGAGGGATCTGGACAGGCTGGATCGATGGGCCGAGGTCACCTGTATGAGGTTTAATAAGGCCAAGTGCTGGGTCCTGCACTTCGGCCACAACAACCCTATGCAACGCTACAGGCTTGGGGTGGAGTGGCTGGAGAGCTGCCCAGCAGAAAAGGACCTGGGGGTGCTGGTTGACTGCCGGCTGAACATGAGCCAGCAGTGTGCCCAGGTGGCCAAGAAGGCCACCAGCACCCTGGCCTGTATCAGTAGCCGTGTGGCCAGCAGGAGTAAGGAAGTGATCACGCCCCTGTACTTGGTCCTGGTGAGGCTGCACCTTGAATCCTGTGTTCAGTTTTGGGCCCCTCACTACAAGAAGGATGTTGAGGTGCTCGAGTATGTCCAAAGAAGGGCAATGAAGCTGGTGAGGGGTCTGGAGCACAAGTCTTACGAGGAGCAGCTGAGGGAACTGGGGTTGTTCAGTCTGGAGATGAGGATGCTGAGGGGAGACCTTTTCGCTCTCTACAGCTACCTGAAAGGGGTTTGTGGTGAGGTGGGTGTTGGTCTCTTCTCCCAACTAACTAGTGATAGGATGAGAGGAAATGGCCTCGAGTTATGCCAGGGGAGGTTTAGATTGGATATTAGGAAAAAACTTCTTTACCGAGAGGGTGAACAGGCTGCCCAGGGAGCTGGTGGAGTCACCATCACTGGAAGTGTTCAAAAAACGTGTGGATGTGGCACTTCAGGACATGGTTGAGGGAGCATGGTGGTGTTGGCTTGATGGTTGGATTTGATCTGAAAGGTCTTTTCCAACCTTAATGATTCTGTGATTCTGTAAACTAATTTTACACAAATGTACACAAGTGTATCCAACATTATTTGCATGACTGTTCTGAGTAGTTTACATTTCCTCAATTCACTGTAACATTTCTCTGTGGGAATTAATCCACGTCTTAAGCACTTAAATTTCAATTCCAACTATTTGCCTACTTTAAGTAATACAATGAACATTTTTGTATTTATTTTTCTGTGTAAAGCAAGAGAAAAATAGAGCTGGATGGACCTTTCAAGGTCATATAGTCCAGCCTCATATCCCAGCAGAGGATCGTGGTATTTCAGATGTGCTCTTAAAATTTACACACATTACTTTTTACAGTATCTATTATGGATAAAAAAAAGACTATCTCATTTCCTTATCCTTTCAGGCAGTTTTTTAATCTACTTGAAGAGTAATATAGAATAATCCCTCATCTTTCTCACCTTTGAATAATTTCTGTTCTTTTAACCTCTCCTCATCAGTGACATTGCCAGAGCTCTAGTCATTTTAATTGTTTTCATCTAAGGTTCATTGAAGATCAGAACCTCAAACTGAACACAGGCCTGCACGTAAGATCTTGCCTACACGAAGCAGTGTGTCTTAAGAGTATCCTGCTTTTTAGAAATCACTAATTTTCCTCTGTAAGAGTCATGTTACATAATCCTTGATCCTTTCCTTCAGAAGTACTGCTTAGCTCTTTGTTTCCTTAAATCTTGTTCATAAAGCTGAGTATTCTTGCCTAAGCATAGATGCTGGCACTTCTTGTTAAATAGCAATCCATTTTATGTAACAGATGTTACTTGTTTTCTGCTATGTCTTTACAACTACTTCATAGAATCATATAATAGAATCATTCTTGTAGCATGAAAGAAGTTAAAGTTAATTGAAGTTCGATAATGTTTGGCTTCTAATATCTTGCTTTTTTAAAAAAAAATAGATGCTTGTCCTGTTACCTGCCTCACTGGCTGCTCAAAGACAATGGTTAATGTTGCTAATATTATTTCAGCCAGTATCCAAAGGTGAATTTCATCAGCCCTGGGATATCCAACACCTACATTTTCTCAGTACTTTAAAACATCTTCCTTTAATGCAGTCTGAGATCTTACCTCTTTTTCTATTACAGAAATACCCATGCAGTTAGACAAGTTTACTTTTTTGCTAATATTACAAAATTTCATCTTACAGTATTTTTTAGCAGCTTGTAATTCTGCTGGTCAGAAGAATGTATGAGGGCAGTTCTAGAATTAAATGTTTCCCTTTTATCAGTCATTACTTATTAATTTTTCCTAGGAGCTCTCATCTAACACTTTTCTATGCTCATTAAGTCTGCCTTTTCTGAAATCCTTCATTTTAAGTCTGTCACTCTCCCTACTTCCATATCTGATGATTAGCCATCTTCAATGGATGTGGCCATTCATGGTGGCCTTCATTACCCAGCTCTCCTTCAGGGTCTGCATTTTCATCCAGTTACTCCCTAGTGTTTATAAGCAAACCTAGACAGGGCTCTCTTCAGGTTTATTGCTTTACCTATATTTTACAGTCTTGCTGGATTCTGCTTTCCGATTATTAGTTTTCTAGCAGGAGTAGGATTTAACACACCTGGAGTTTAGTGTTTATCATACACAGACCTAGCTGTGAAACTTCCATCCTACTCATTGGTTCTTCAGTCATATAGTTTTTAAGGTAAATATATAATCATAATGTCAGTATATATTTGAACATCAGGTGGAACACATACTTCCCCTGAACTTCACTGGCTCTCTTAACTAATGTCCACAGATCTTAAAGGGAATGTACTCTGACTTGTTAACATTTAGAAATCTTTCTTTTTAACATCAGTGGAGTAAAACGACCTGTCTCCTTTTCCCCCTTTGCCTGTCCTTTGTGAATAATGTAAAGCTTTAACGTTTATGATCAATCATATTGCAACTGAAAAAACATACCTAAATATTTTGTTTATATACATCAATTAGGGAACTCAAGATTGTTGTCATGGGAGAGTCTAAAAGACTGGTAAGTCAGGCCATTTTCAAACTTTAAGAAAGTACTTTGCATTAAAGTACATTAAATCATTGAAAATACACATTGCCAATGCTGAGTTCTTACTCATTATCAGTTGTTATCTCTAAATATTCAAACAATTACTCCTCAACAATCTAGATTAGCTACTGGTATACAATGCCACCAAGCTGATACTTTGTGATTAATGCTGACAGCTACAGTTCTTGATCTTTTCAGTCCAAGGTCAAGATCATGAGGTTTGAGAGCTCTTATACCAGGACGGCTGGAAAAGGCATGGGCATTTTCTAGCTTGCTTTTCTTTCCTCTCTCACTGTTGATATTTTTTACATTTCTTATACCCCTCTCCAAAAGCAAAATGGTGATCACATTTGCTCCCAACATAGTTCATCCTATTTTTGCAACAAGGATTTGTTTTGTTTTTGCCATGCATTGTTCTGCAGGATTATCTTTACCTTTTTTACAATTTATTCTTTCAGTATAAAAGAAATAAACTCTCTCCTGTCTGTCAAAATGCTCATTTTTATGTTGCAGATTTTACTGTTTGCACTTTTTCCTTTAGCCCACTTGTACAAGTGTCCCCAAAGTTTCCATTTTCTTTTTCTTCATTACATATTATTGGTATTTTTCTGTTTAAATGTGTTAGGAACAAGCTGTGCCTGTTCCTCGTTATAACTATTAGTAGTGCTACTATTTTACAAAGTGGATATACACTTGGTCCTCAGTTACAGTATTTGGGTATGCAAAAATCTGGGTTCAAGGCAAACAAATAGTAACTACATCATGCTTAATAAGCTTTGCCTGTACAGGTGTAACTCAACCTGTGAATAACCACACTCATTCTCTGACACAGCTGTCAGACTATAATTTCTATCATAACTATTTAAGTGCCTTTTGAGTTGTATCTACATCTAAACATGCATATTCTGAAATAAAATTTCCTTTGATAATAGTTTAATGTATATACCAATAAAAAGAAACCACTAAATAATCTTACAGAATTGCCTCTGACCTTGAGCAAAAATGTACCCAATACTGCATTTGTTTTTAAACATACCTTCAATGCAAGCATGAAGTTTAGGGGTGGAAGAGCTTTGAATTCACCCTTAGGATACTCTCTTGGCAGACAAACCAGGACACTTATACCATGCTTATTGCAAAGACATTGGATCATTTAAGTCCATTGCATAAGAGAGTAAGTCCTCAGGGTGTCTCTGTAGTGTATTTCCAGCTGACAGAAAACCTGGCCCACTATGATGTGTTGATCTGGAAACATAACGGCAAACAGAAGAACTCCCCAAGGAGCCAAGAATGCACTTTTGTTTGATAGAGGAGAAAAAGCTTAGACTGACATGTAGGCATTGCACTTTCTTATTAGAGAATATGGTAAGCCTCTCCATGACAAGATAAAGAAATCCCTAGAACTTTTTCCCGTACTTGCCTCTCACATTAGCTTTTAGAAAACTGGTGAGGGATAAAAATGTTAAGCCTGTGGAAAAACTTTGTGATAGAGACAGATTTGAAATGTAATACAAGACTGTCTTGTGGACATTGTTAATGTGCTCATTACTTCTCATAGATAGGATGCCTGTGCCTATTACAAATACGTGGCATGTGAATGTCCTTCAGCTGTCCATTATAAAGTATTTGGGCTTATTGCAAATTATCTCTTTCTCTACGGTGTAAAGGATGGTGATTACATGTTGAAATTCCCTGACAGTTTTCTGCATGTTGTTGGGGAGAATCAAATGGAGTAATACATTGCAACATGGTTTGCTATAGCATTCACCTTTATAACCCTTAGTAAGCCCCTGAAATGCTCCTCATTCCAGCTAGATGCACTCAGTCAATATATACCAAACTAACACTTATTTCCAGTGTACTATCTCTGGTGTCAACAGAGCTGACATGAAAATAACCTGCTGGTTGAAGGCATGTGTTCTGTGAAGCACCTATTACCTTTGTGATGTTGTTTAGAATAAAACTCAGAAGTTCATTTTTAAAAAAATGAAGATAATTTACTCCCAGTATAAGATTCAAGCCAATACAAACCCTTTAAAGGTTTCTTTAGTGATAAGGAAATTGTTGGCAATTTGGATATTTGAATAGAGTTAAAATTTAGATTTAAAATAATTAAGAATACTTGTTTTGATTGTCTCTACATGTTTCCAGAAATGTATGTTTCTACTTGTTTTTTCTTCCGTGTTGATAATTTGGTTTCAGATTATTCTAAATAAATAATAAATATGCTGTGAATTATGCAAGGTGGTAAGGTAATAGGAAAATGAATCATAATTACATTGCAAAATTCTTATCTACAGATATTTGCATGGGAAGTAGATGACTTACTCTTAACTATTGTATTTGTGACTTCTGTGAGGAAAATGAATACAAACCTCATCAATGCTGTGAAATCATGTTAAAATAAGTGAAAATCTCTATTGAGATGATAATACTACAGTGAATTTTTGCTGCTTCCTGCATAAGTATCCTGCATATGTAGTTAATATTATTACAGCAGTAGCATTTAGTTCTTTGATGGTCTGCTTTTTTAGCAGCATAACGACTCAAGTGGCCTGACACAAAGACCAGGGAACACTACCTGCAATCTATAGGGACAACAAAAGGATAAAAGGTTTTGAATCCTTGGTCTATTGTTATCTATTTTGAGTGTACATAGCTTGCAGCTGAGACTTTGAGGGGTTTATTATTTGGTAAATCAGAGTTTACCCACAGTTTAACTTCAACCTGGGTGAAAATGTATTGCATAATACTTGAACATGAATGCAGGGTGAAAGTTGCCCCTCATGTTAAGTGAATAAAATGGCAAGAACTACTTTGACCCATTCAACCTGGGTTGTTTGCTTTCCTCTTCATCCATGTTGACACCACGTTGTGCTTGGCACTGCTGTTTAGTAGCCATGCACTTGAAAGAAATGTCTGGAGAGCATTCTGCATTATTTCACGAATGCTGTTACTGAAAGAAAATAAAGTGAGTTCTTTAACTACTCTCATCCTGTCAGGTTGTTTTGAAAATTAAATTGAAACAATGCAATTAATATCATATGGAAAGTAGAATTCTTACCTGCTGAAGTCAGAACCCCTTATCAGACCTACTGTGTGTTTCTATTTGCAGTCATCTGTGCATACCCAGAAAATCTGATGTTTCCTACACACTGTAGGTTCCCTGTGGAGGTGCAGGCTGGCTGTACGTTACATTTTTGATAAATGCAATACAATTTGGATGCAACAGATTGAGTATGAATTCAATGTAAAAACATTTCATGTTTGTGCACTTTTTCCAAGATTTACCTCATGCAAGGTGCTCAGGAAAACAATAAGATAGACACAGCTAGGTGGTAAATTACTAAAAGAAACCACATAAATCAGAATTTGGTTACGTAGTAAAAGTATTCCAAGTAGCAATGCTAGAATTTGAAACCTGTATGTGGCATAACGGGGTACAGCAACCTGTTGCAACCAGTGGGTCTGAAATAGTAATATACCACAAAAATACACCTTAACTTTCAAAATACCTTGTATTTTACATAGGTTATTTCACCATACTGCAGAGAACTAGACAATGGCTTGAATGGCTTGCCAATACATGAGTAAGTAAACAAAGAGCAACACAGAAAAAATATTAAAAAGTAAGACTTTAAACATACAGTAGCCTTCCCCTGTTGTTCAAATCTCTGACATGGGGCTTTCACTGATTAATTAGTCAGGATGGGAGCCATATTCTTCCATTTTCTCATTAGTCAATCTCATTCCAGTTTTGAATCTCCTCAGGGTGCACTGCTGCTAATGATTCACTCCATTTAGCACAATGGCTTATTTTCTGTAAATCAGGCCTTTCTTCTCTGGTGAATTAATGTTGCAGCAGTATGGACAGCAGAGAAATAGTAATATAACAGGTCTATTTTCAGCACAGCTTGTTGAATAAACTTCAATAGAGACATATGTCAGTAAAAAGAACGGTTACTTTGAAAAAAAACCTATTAAGATCTAGTAGATTTCATCAGATTTTTTAATTTAAGATGATTACTTGTTTTGTCATAAAAGCAAGAGAACTACAACATGCTAGAAAACAATTATTTAGTATTCTCAGGACCAAATATTAATTCTATTTTAAAATCAATGCATGTCAAGATTTTTTGCTGTGTAAGTGACATAATTCATAATAAAATTATTTTGAAGAAGATATTTTTTTTAATTCCCTGACATTTACACCTGAGATATTCACAGAATGGGACCTGATGAGAGTTTTGAACCTTCTTTCTTCTCAAGTAAAGCTTCGTTTTCAATTTTTAAACTCTTCACAGATTTGAGCTTTTGCTTTCACAAAAGCTCTGATGATCAGTTTGTGGCAGTGGAGGAAATTTTAACATAGCAAGATAGCTGCAGAGTAGTTTAAAAGTCCAGTTTCTGTATTTCTGATTAATACATATACAATAGAATGATACAGAACTGCAGGATAATCCTTTCAAATGTAGCACACTACTTTTCCATATGGTTAGTTTACAACAGTGAGAGTGCAAGAAAATCAGACAGAAGTTAGCACTGACTACATGGGGAAACATAAAACAGCACTGTCTTCTCATTGACATCTTTGCTAGCATCAAAGTGATCATGCTTGAATAAAAGAGAAGCTGGAGCCAAGGAAACTCCAGTAGTGACAGCTATTCAGCTGCTCTGAATTATCAATTTCAAGTATATGGCTTAAGTCTGTGTACCTTAGGTTCCCTAAATATACCCCTGATCTCTTCCTGCACGAGTCAGGGGAAGGCCAAATCCATCAGCTAGATGTCAATAAAGGAGCACAACCCCTTGCAGGTTAAGGAGGGAGATTCATAGAGCAGTCTGAAAATTTTTACTTCTCTTAAGAGACAGCTTTTCTTCCACATCTCAAGAGAACATTGATATTCTTTGCACACCAATCAGGGTCACTTTTTGCTTCCTCGGATGTGTTGATATTGGACATTATTTTTTCCTGACAATTTAATTTTAAACTACTGCTGTCCTTTTAGGAGCATGTTTATTATTCTTTCAAAGCCTCCAATTTCTATAACACTGTAAGTAAGCTTCATGTTCCTATACAAGAAAACCACTTGAATTGCCAGAAAGGTAATTACCTTCTTTCCCCTATTCTACCACATTTTTTACCTTAGTCTTATAAGACATAATATTTCTCTTTTTAATTTATTTTTTCCAGATAGTAACCTAATATTTAATGGAGCCAGTTCTTAACGCAATAGTAACAATATATATTTTGTATTTTTTCATTTATCAATTCTGTAACTGCACAACAAGTTACAAAAAGCAATATGGTTTGTGTTTGATCTGTTTATTGTAGTTCTGGAGAACTGTAGAGATAGATAAATGCAATTAAAATATTTCTCTAAATTTACATTTGTCTAATTGGGGGAACACTGTGCACAACTGACATGTACTGTAAAACCCACATGCTCAGGGATGTTATAAATGATTTAGTCCCAAACAGGATTCCAATTCAAATTTACAATTTATTAAGCGAATAGAGGCAGGCAAACAGCGCTGGGTGCGCCGGGAGTCTCTGCTCCACCAAGACGCACGCGGTACAGTTCCTGTTCCTGCTTTATATCCTGTCCGTTAATACATATTCATGAATAGGCGTGTCTTCTTCCGCGCATGCCCTCTTCTCCTTCTAGAATCTTCTCGACTCTTCCTCAGCGTGATCCTGTTCGCTAATACATATTCATGAATAAGCGTGTCTTCTAATACATATTAATGAACAGCCGTGTCTTCTTCAGCGCATGCCCTCTTCTCCTGCTAGAGTCTTCTCGAATCTTCCTCGGCCTGCCCCCAGGATGACCCCAAACCTTATGCATGCACTTTCTTTACACAATACTATGCGGTCAGTGGTCAAACTGGTTTGAGCTGATATACCAGCAAAGTAGTTTAACTTTCTCCTGTAAAATACCCCTTTTTATGGTGCAGGAGAAATCCATGAAAGTACAGAAGATTACGCTTCATCACACGAATCAGATAAACATATTTCACAGGGACATGATGATTAATACAGGAAAATGGATACAAATCCACAAATTCAGCTCAAGACGGTCCTCGAATTGCTTTTGGCACCAATCTGCTTGAGGTAGAGTTATGGTAAACAGTTGTGTTGTCCCTAGAAGAGGGAGGAAATGAATAGACAAACACAGAAACACCAAGAGAACAAAGACACAGCTCTGTCCTGACTTAAAACAAAGACAGAATTAGTCAGAGAACACATGGGAGAAGAAGCCTTCACTATGTTTATGGACTTGATGCAAAGCTCTTTGAATTCACTGGGGGGAAAAAAACAATGTTGATATTTACTAAGTATTGGATCCAGCTCATGGTGAATATTCGTATAACTGCATCACAGCGGCACGTAACATTTGCAAGTTCAAATCCCAAATGAACAATTTGTACTACAGCAGGTAAAAACAGGGATGGATTGTTTAATCTCTCAGCATTTCCAGTCCTAAAATCAACCTACTTGAATTTCAGTTCAAAATAATACAATTTATTTTCTTGAGGTCTAGTTCCAGAGCAGTAGATTTAAGATTTCCAAATTCTTCAATATTTTACTTCATAATAGGACTAAGTCTCTAGTGTCGACATTAACTCCAAATCAAACTGTTATTGGAGAGTAAGGGAGTGGAAACCAGGACAAGGAGGCATTGGATTCACTGCATCTTTGAGCCTACATATAAAAGTAATGGTAATGTCACTCTGTCACTCTTATCTTGTCAAATTTTATATATTTTTTTAAATAGCAGATATAAATACATATATTTGACTAATGTGTATCTATCTCATGATGATCATATGAAAGATGTGCTGGCCATAAAAACAGTAAGAGTTCAAATATTGCACTCAGTTTCCTAGTATAGAAAGTTGCCTGTCAAAGTAAAACAAAAGATTCTATTCTCAATTTCCATCTCTATGGTAATCTGGAAAGTATCACTGTATCATTCAGGGAAATTTAAATACCATGGGCAGTTAACAGTTTTTTCAGATTTCATAACATTAATGGAATATCTTGAAGATGACAATTTTAATTTCAAGTTAAATACATCAGAAAAGTGTTAAGAAAAAAATTAGACCATGAAAACATTACTTTCTCCTGTCAGCAGTGTTAGTTATTGTGAAGAAGAACCTAAATTCCATTTGCGCTATATAAGTGAAACACTGACTGAAAATAAGTAAAATGAAGGAAAATATATTTATTAATTATTATTATTTAGTGCTTCTATGTTAGCTTTGGAGACTTATAGGAAGGTTCCCATGTCAAATATGTAGACTATTTACACAAGAAGTGAAATTACATGTATATTTTGGAAATATTACTATGTTTGAGGGGAAGTAAAGAAATCAGACTTGATTTCTGTTCACAGTATGACAGTAACTTTATTTTCAAACATTATGTAACATAGTATTTTTTGTTGCAAAACCTGAACAACATAATGAAGTTCAGCAGATGTCCTAAGTTCTTTATCTTCTTTTTTTTTTACCCCTACAAGAGATAAAAGCAAAACACTCTGGTTCACTGATGAATGAAACAATTCCATAGCTTATGTCAGGGCCACATTTTCTCATCTCTTAACTTTTTTATTGAAGAAATACAGAAAAAGATAAAGGACATGGTGGTAGCATTCCTAGACAATTCACTTTTAAGTTTTTCCGAGGCATTACAAAAACCAGACAGTACAAATGTTCCAGTTCAGTCTTCCAGGCCAGATACATCTTTTGTTTTACTAGACACAAAAGATGGTCCCTGCAGTCTGGGATAGTAGATGATGGAAATAAACATTTCTGACAAAAGAAAATGGGTAAACTATTCACATACATGATTGGACAAACAGAGTGAGATGCAAAATGCAGTGAAGACACTCCTCTTTAATTAGAATCAGTCATTAGAAAACATTATGACACGCTGTGCTAACGGAATTTTCTTATGGCAATGAGCAAACAACTGTGGTGTGTTTGACCTACAACAGGGTGTGAAAAAGCTTTTCTGTTCCAAGAAAATTTTCGATTTTTTTGAGAAAACCTGACATGATGAACCCAGTATCTTCCAAATACTTTGGTAATTGACAGCATTTCTCTTATTTTTGGTAAGATAGTCATAAAGGTTTTAGGATGAGTAGGTTCAGATCTCTGCTCTCCTTCATTTAATCTTGAGACTTATTTTAACACTGGTGAGTGCCCCAGGCCATAAAATCAGGTTCTTTCCTCATACGAGATGTTTAACCAGGTAATACACTCGCTTGGATTGTGGAGTACCTAACTTCAGCTCCCTTATTAATATCAGGTAAACCAGACATTTGGCCAAGGATCTCCTTCCACACACCTGCAAAGCAACACAGCCACAGAAATACTGGATAGACTTAAGAGGATCAACTGGTTTCTGTTCCAAAAAATCAGTAACAGAAGATCCTTTTTGACTGTAGGGTGTTTGCCCAGTAAATACAAGAGAACAGAAGGATATTAAGAATTCAGGTTTACTGCACACCTACTTTCTCTCTACTTGGTGGTGTTCAAAGCCCTCTTACCTCACCAAAACCACATGGAAAAGCACAATAGCAATACTGAGAAGTCAGATTTACCATTCAGACTGTCAGATGTACCATGAGAACATGTTGTCTTATAAAATCCTCTTATTCACTTGACTGAGAAATACAATACCATTGTACTCTGAATCACACCATCTCTCACTGGAACTACTACAATGATGTTATGAAATCATAGAAATTACTTCTTTTTAAATTGTTACAGTGTACTGTTTTTTTTTTTTGACTCTTTAACTAGGTTCAATTTACAAGATGAAAATTCAAGACTTCAAATTCTCAATTTTCAGTTTAATCACACTATGCCTCAGCTAACCATGAAGACACTGAACAGCAGCTATTCCATATTATTCAAAGCTTATGTATGTTCTGTGTGTTTATGACAACTTTTTTTCTTACTAAAACTCCCTCAAAAACTAAAGTTACTGCAAAAGCTTTAATTTTTATTTTTAAAGCAAATATACATTAGTACTTTTCTAAGTTCATTGAAAAACAACATAATTTTAATTTTGCTTAAGAAGAATCCTATGCAATTCTTCTCATTCTTTAGATCTATGGAACACCCATATTACAATTTTAAAAAAGTCTGCTTTCTTTCTACAGAAGAAAATGTAGACTCTTCAAAGCATGTCTCAAAGCTTGAGAGAATTGTGACATATACAATAATAAGGAACATAATAAAAATGATACAATAATAATATATAAAGTATATAACAATAAGGAACATAATATATATAGTAATATATAAATTATATAATATAATTCCTTCTATAATAATAAGGAACAAAATGATTGCTATCCAGTGTTAAAATCTGTTTGGATGTTTATTTTAGCCTTATCTAGATTTTTGTTCATCTTTTTTAGAGTTGATGATCTTTGCAACAGCTCCTTGGATGTACACAAGTTAGAATTTATTTACCATATGCCAACCTAGTAAGACAATGTAGTGCATAAACACATGACAAGCCATCTGCACTAAACTGCCAATAAAATACATATTTTAACATGCAAAGCAAATTGTTATTATTGTTATAATTTCATTATGTTTTTCAAAAACACTTTGCATAAGATGTCTTTCACTCAAACATATGTTTAGAAAAGCGGTTAATTGTATGTAATTATCCTGACAAGAATAACTTGGTTAAGAGAGATGTTATACTACTGCACTTTGTAAAATGATAATTCAAGGATTTCATTTGAGTTATGACAATTAATGTAGTTAGCTTAAAAATTGTCAGTATAGGAATATCTCTTCTCTTTCTTCGTGAAACTGCAGCACAGAGAGAGAAGTATCTCTAATGCTGATGTCTGCATTGTTCATTAAATGTTTTTTGGCATGATGAAAGACATTATCATGTGCTACTACATCCACAGCATGGTTTATTTTCTGAGTGAAACTCCTAAAATGGAAGGGCTTCTAGGGTCCAGTCTTTTGTTGGTGGGTTGCTGTTCTGATGTAGTCCTGCATCCTTACACAGTGCCTTGTTTACAATCCTGTACAGTGATTCATTGTCAAGCCCACTGACTAAAGTAGAAAGCTTAAGCTTGTTCTAGTCAACTAATAGCAGCAGACCAAAAAGTCAGTTCTGTGGCTAGGAAGGACAGTAAGCATATCAGCCAAATTATACAGGGTAGGAACCGTTGCAGTAAGTCACATTGACCAAGCTCAGTTTCATCATGGAAGTTAATTCTTTCAGCCATCATGGAAGTTAATTCTTCAGACAATGACTAGACGAAATAATTATTTAGGATAGGATTGTTAAGAACAGGTTGCATTGAATATGCATGTCAGTCAAGGAAAGTTTTATTTTAAAGTATAAAACTCTGATGATTTCTAAACAACTCCTTTGCAGATATTTTTGTGTCTCTAAATCAGTGGTCTCCAAACTTTTTTGGTTATACATACCACTAGTAAAAAATTTCAGAGCATGTACCCCAAATATATGCATACTTATTTATTGATAAATTATAGACTTGTGTGGTGGGTTGACCTTGGCTGGATGCCAGGTGCCCACCAAAGCCACTCTGTCACTCTTCTCCTCAGCTGGACAGGGGACAGAAAATGCAATGACAAGCTTGTGGGTCAAGGTAAGGACAGGGAGAGATCAGTTAGCAATTACTGTCATGGGGAGAACAGACTGAACTTAGGGAAATTAGTTTAATTTCTTGCCAATCAAAATCTGAGTAGGATAATCAAACCAAATAATAAAAATAAACCAAATTGTAAAACACCACCCCACCCCTCCCTTCTTCCCAGGTTCAAATTTGCTCCTCTACCACCTCCCCCCAGAGTGGCACAGGGTACAGGGAATGCGGGTTGCAGTCAATTTATCACACACTGGTTTCTGCTGCTCCTTCCTCTTTGGGGGAGGACTCGCACTCTTCCCCTGCTCCAGCGTGGGGTCCCTCCTATGTGAGACAGTTCTTCACGAACTCCAACGTGAGTCCCTCCCACAGGCTGCAGATCTTCAAGAACTGCTTCAGCCTGGGTCACTTCCGTGGAGTGCTGTCCTTCAGGAACAGACTGCTCCAGCGTGGGTCCCCCATGGGGTCACAAGTCCTGCCAGCAAACCTGTTCCAGCATGGCCTCCTCTCCACGGGTTCACAGGTCTGCCAGGAGCCTGCTCCAGTGAAAGCTTCCTAAAGGTTACAGCCTCCTTTGGGCAGCCACCTGCTCCAGCGTGTGGTCCTCCAAGGGCTGCAAGTGGATATCTCCACTGTTAACCTCCATGTGCTGCAGGGGGAGGGCCTGCCTCACCGTGGTCTTCACCACGGGCTGCAGGGGAATCTCTGCTCTGGCACCTGGAGCACCTCCTCCCCCTCCTTCTTCACTGACCTGGGTATCTGCAGAGTTGTTCCCCTCACTGAATATTCTCACTCCT
Organism: Phaethon aethereus; assembly: GCF_964289735.1. NCBI lineage: Eukaryota > Metazoa > Chordata > Aves > Phaethontiformes > Phaethontidae > Phaethon > Phaethon aethereus. Next base: position 32,082,663 of record NC_138582.1, on the reverse strand, counting down.
CTGGCTGCAAAATGCTACATGCCAGGTTTTTTCCCCTTCTTAAATATGTTATCACAGAGGCTCTACCACCATCACTGATTGGCTTGGCTTTGGCTAGTGGTGGGTGCGACTTGGAGATGGCTGGCACTGGCTTTATCAGACACAGGGGAAACTTGTAGAAACTTCTCACAGAAGCCACCCCTGCAACCCCTCCGCTACCAAAACCTTGCCACAGAAACCCAATAAAACTTGTACTACTGAAGTTTTAATATTTTCTTCTCACACTCACACAGATTGTCTTGTGCACCCCCTCAGGTACATGTACATACACACACACGCCTCCTTTTGGAGACCACTGCTCTAATTTATTGGGTGATAGATGTGTATATATACACATGTACACACGTGTATACATACATCTACACATGTATTCATATGTATATATAAATGTGGCTATAACACAAAGTATGTTTTTGTACAGAAAGATCATCACATACGCTAATAGCTCTCTTTTTGTCATTAGTATTGAATATATAGACCCGCAAAATGCTGATAAACCAACAACCCAACCATTGGGGCTGCAGATTACAGACAAACATGAGAGATCTCACTGGAATGGAAATCTCCTTACCCATTTCCTCCAGAAGGACAACTTCCTCACCTCCTTTGTTGGGGCCCTCCCAGAGGTGACTGACTTTATCCCATCCCTCAGCTCTCCCTGCAGGCAACTGCCCGGCAGCTGCTGACAGTCCCCCCATGACTCTCCCACCTGCTGCTGGCTGTGCTCTGTGTCAGGGTTCGGGGGAGAGGGAGAAAAAGGCAATAAAAAAAAGAAAGGGACCTGCACTACCAGATTTTATGAACTAGGTAAAGGAGTCAATCTGAAAACACAGATCAGCAAAAGAAAGGTAAAAGATATTCATCTCTGTTCTGTAGCAAAGTAGCTAGAATGTATTCAAGGGTGAAAAAGCAAAGGTAAACTTCATATGTATTTTGCCTGCAGCCCTGTGCCCTTATTTTCTTGTTAGACTGTGTCAGAAAAACTGAATCCACAGAAAGTGCAACTCAGATGTTGCATTTGTAAGGGATCCTTTAAAATATATAGGGAAACATCAATATCATCAGCATTCACAGAAGTGAAAGTAAGAGTGGTCTCTCTCTGTTGCTTGAAAAACACCCATTTTTTGTTCCAGTTGACTACAAAAGGACTTAGTAAAATGGCAAAATTTTAATTCTCTTTCATGGTATGTTTTACTCTCAGATTTGTTCTTCTGAAAAAAAGAAAAAGTGTATGATTTTTTTGTCACAGTTGGCTTTAGGGATTATTTTATGATGGAGTCATACTTGGGAGAGATGACACTATAAACAATGAAAATGAAGGCAGGAGAATAAGTGGAAGAAAACACCTACAGAAAACAATCCTGTCATTCAATAATTTCTTTATATTAACTTCAATAAAAGTATCAAACACTGTTTTTCTCTTTTTTTCTGTCAACTGAATAAAAATTAATTTGAGAAGAAACTAATGAACATATAGAAGTAACTTCAATAAATTATTTGACCTAATGAGCACACGGGAATGTGTTATTTTAGGTAACTAAACTTCAAGCTAGTTTGAGTTCTAGAAGATAACTTTTTTTTCCCCAAATACTATTAGTGTTGTGCACCAGTAGAAATGTGTTTTGTTCTTAGAATCACATTCCTGAAACAGATCCCAGTCTCTTTTTGAGAGAGATCAGGTCCACAGAAAAAAAAGTGTTTTCTATGCTTATTAATATTGTTCACTTATTTCTATTTTATTACTGATAATCTCAATACATCGTGGTGAACTGTAGGCCTGTAATGCCCTTTGTAACCTTTCTTAGCTCATTGTCATGCTGGCAGGTGTATGCAGGAATACTTGGATGTAATTAATGCAAATAACATAGTCTCTCAACAATGCATAAAGTTGTAGAGATTTTCTGGGTTTTTTTCTGTTGTGGTTTTTTTTTTTTATTTTTAATGTTATTGCAATTTTGGATTTTATTAAAATATCTTCAGGCTCTTTCCAAGCTGAAGCAGTTCAGAGGAGTCCTACATGCAAAATTATTCAGAAAAGAGATCTAAAAAAAGAGTGGTTGTCCAGAAATTAAATACTCCTGCAATACAGTGGAAATAGATGGTGGGGGAGTGGGGAGGAACAAGTCCTTTCAGTGGGTATTCCTTATGTGCACACAAATAAATAACAGGGTGTCTGTTGAAATTCTCTACTTCCCTGATTAAAACCCTTAAGTGTATTGGAACTGGCTTTCTTACAGGCTCCATATCACTGTAAATTGGATTTGTGCATATCACAGTATTTATTATTTACATTGTGACATAATTCACATAAATTATAACAATAAAGATGCCATTTTTCAGATACTGCAATATAGTACAAATATATTTATTTTCAATATTTTAGTGATTTGACTGTCATGTAATAGACAGTATTAAAGACAAAAGGAGGAGGAACAAGAGATCCCCTTTTAAATATCTGATATTCTATATCTGATTTTGCTCTCACAAACTATCTTCTTAATCTTCATATTATTCTATAGCAATTTCCAAAAAAGTCATGTCTTGGCTGGTTTCTGGTTTCAGAAATGTACTGCAATTAAAAAACCAAAAATTAAACCAGAATCGCACAAGCCTGCAGTATGCATTGTATTGCATTGTATTGAATTTATTAAAATAGACAACGCTAATGGAAGGGTTGGGTACGTGAATATATTATGCTGGTTTTTCACAGTTAAACAAAAAGTTAAATCTGCAGTTTTGCAAGCACAGTTACTCTGTAAATTCAAAGAAATACCCTCTGTACCTAAATGTCTTGTATATAGCTCATACTGTCTGTGTCTATTCTCACATTAAAGTAATATTACTGAGATTCTCTCAATAATATGAAATTTTCTTGCCCTCAGTGCAAATGCACTTGTATCATTGTGGCAGATTATAGGAAAAATTAATTTGCTTGTTCCCAAATTTATTATTTAAGAAGCTGGGTGCATGAGTGGGCAGCAGAGAAAGCAGTCTGATTGTTTTGCCCTGACTGCTGTGTGCCAGTCCTTGGGTTCTCCAGAGGTGAAGGACGAGAAGAGGAGAGGAGCGCTCATGAAGATCAGGCACATTTCTTCAGAGTGGGAAACTGTTCTAAAATTTAAGAACCAATGACTAGCAAGAGCCAAATATGTAGTTTGTGTAGCACAAATTTAGAGTGAGAGTTTTCTGCGAGGAACCCAAATGTTTTTGATGCAGATGAGCTGTGATAAAGCCCTCCTGCCCTCCCTCAAGATATGAAGTAAATAAACTGATGCTGCATACTGGACTAAGTAAGATGGTGGAGAAGGAACTCTATTTCACATGGGATATTTGAGTGGACTTAGAGTGTGGAGATATGGAAAGGACCTCCGTTAACATTGAGTCTAGAGTCAGGTTACAGTTTTCATTTCAAATCTTTAGTTTACTTCTGTCTGGATTATCAGTCTTTTTTAACAAATTTTCCTTTTGTGGTTTACTTTACTTCCTAATAAAATATTAGTTTAAGTGATGTGAAGTCTAATATCATTTGCTTCCTACAGGTGAGAACTGATAGAAAAGGGATTCCACTTTGAAGCTTTGGAAACCTTCAGGTCTTTGTACGACAATATTGTAGTATTACACTGTAATATATGGTTAGAATTATAGGCTAATGTTACTACAATTAATTCTGTCACACTGAGGTTTGTAAACAAGTTTCCTTTAAACACTGATTTATTATCCAAGCAGAGAGACACAACTGCTGTTTAAGATCTAACTTGTCTCACCAGTCACATTTGGAATTGGAAACTCTTCCTGCAGCCAGGCACAATTGTTATTTAAGATCTAACTTGCCTCACTGGTCACATTTGGAAGCTGTTTCTATCTGTGCTGACTCTATTGCCTTCCTGGTAAATAATGTTCCGACTCCCTTGAAATTGCTTCCGCGTTTCTGCATTCTCTATGGAGTTCTCTGGAATTAAACTAGACCCTTCCTTTTTTTTCTTTCTTTCTTTTCCCCTCCTGGTTTTAATTAAAACACTGAAATAAGAGGTAACTTTTTTTCTTTCCAATTCAGCTGTTGCCTTTAACTGCTTATGTAGCTTACCTGAAAAAGTTAATGAAAACTGTAATAGCAGAAGCAGGACAAGGCATATGGTGAAGATTAACTGAGAAAAGTGACATTCTAACCTTGAGCAGGAGGAAGGTGAAAATCATGACATCCACAGATACAGAGGATCACCCAGCTGCCTAAAAAGCAGGGAGTGCTAGAGTATGGAAGTGCAAATTGATAATATCTGTCATTGGACTTTATCTGCAGTAACAAAGGAAGATTTCTGTGTATCTTATTAACTGTAAACAAAAAACAATATTGCAGGGACATTGGGCATGCTGGTAGCACTAAAAATCCATCCGAATTTCCATAATATGCCTTCTGTTGTTACTGGCTTACAGCTTAGACATGAAAAGTTACTGTGGGCTATAAATTAATATAAATGCTGCATTGTTCACTTTCACAATTTTTTTCTCTTTTTCTTATTCAAAGACATAAAATATGGATGAAGTCTTAGTCACTTTATACAGACTTGCCTCTGAATACCTTAGATCCCAGAAGATGTCTGATTCATAAAATTATTACATATTATTCAAAGTATTTGTTATGATTATTATCATTGTTATTATGATACCATAATATATATTAAGTTGAAGTCAATGTGGCACACTTTCACTCCACTCAATAAACTAAGGCAAAGTTTAGCTAGTTGGAATCCTTTTTTAAGAAAATATTTCTAGGTGAGAATTTTTCCTTCTCTCTTAAAAAGTAAAATCTACTGGGCCAGAAGGTATCTTCAATATATTTCCCTAAAATACATTTCTCTAAAATATGGCAACACTTAGTTCTGCTTTCATTTGAATTTTTTTTTTTTTTTTTGCATAAGAATGTCATGACCAAAAATCCAGTGTTGCAAAGACATCAGTGGCAAGAAGGAGGTGTCCAGGGTGCTGTATGACAAGTGGGGTATATCTTATACAGAAAGAGCAGTGCTCCCCTTAGTGCACTATTTTGGCTATCCTTGATTAGTGCTTCTGATTAGGTGATATCAATGGACATATTTTATTCAGCTTTGACGTGTTCATATTTTGCCTTTCTAATGCTTTATAAAAATGAGTCTCATAACTGAATTACATTTTTTTCCACAAATTACTTTTTATTTGTTTTGTTGTATTTCTGTTCATAATGTACTGCCATCAGTTTTTATTAGAGCAGTTTATCACACCTCTGTCATATTTGACCCGTAGACATCAACATTGTCCCTGGGGAAATCCAGGTAGATGAAGGTTCTTTGTTGACTTCATTTCCTCTTGTAAAGAACTTGTCCCAAAATTCACAGAATCACAGAATCACTAACATTGGAAGGGACCTTCAAGATCATCAAGTCCAACCATTAGTCCAGCGCCACCATGCCCCCTAAACCATGTCCTGAAGCGCCACATCCACACGTTTTTTGAACACTTCCAGAGATGGTGACTCCACCACCTCCCTGGGCAGCCTGTTCCAATGCCTGACCGCCCTCTCGGTAAAGAAATTTTTCCTAATATTGGATCTAAACCTCCCCTGGTGCAACTTGAGGCATTTCCTCTCATCCTATCGCTAGTTACTTGGGAGAAGAGACCAACACCCACCTCACCACAACCCCCTTACAGATAGCTATAGAGAGCGATAAGGTCTCCCCTCAGCCTCCTCTTCTCCAGACTGAACAATCCCAGTTCACTCAGCCGTTCCTTGTAAGACTTGTGCTCCAGACCCCGCAGCAGCTTCGTTGCCCTTCTTTGGACATGCTCGAGCACTTCAGCATCCTTCTTGTAGTGAGGGGCCCAAAACTGAACACAGTATGCAAGGTGCAGCCTCACCAGTGCAGGGACACAATCACTTCCCTACTCCTGCTGGCCACACTAGTTCTGATACAGGCCAGGACGCTGTTGGCCTTCTTGGCCACCTGGGCACACTGCCGGCTCATGTTCAGCTGGCTGTCAACCAGCACCCCCAGGTCCCTTTCCGCCGGGCAGCTCTCCAGCCACTCCTCCCCAAGCCTGTAGCATTGCATGGGGTTGTTGTGACCGAAGTGCAGGACCCGGCACTTGGCCTTATTAAACCTCATACAGGTGACCTCTGCCCATCAATCCAGCCTGTCCAGATCCCTCTGCAGAGCCCTCCTACCCTCCAGCAGATCAACACTCCCACCCAGCTTTGTGTCATCTGCAAACTTACTGAGGGAGCACTCGATCCCCTCATCCAGATCATTGATAAAGATATTGAAAAGACCAGCCCCAGAACTGATCCCTGGGGAACACCACTTGTGACCGGCTGCCAGCTGGACTTAACGCCATTCACCACAACTCTCTGGGCTCGGCCATCCAGCCAGTTCTTTACCCAGCGAAGAGTGCTCCTGTCTAAGCCACAAGCCACCAGTTTCTCCAGGAGAATGCTGTGGGAGACGCTGTCAAAGGCTTTACTAATGTCCAGGTAGACAACATGCACAGCCTTTCCCTCATCCACTGGGTCTGTCACCTGGTCCTAGAAGGAGATCAGGTTGGTCAAGCAGGACCTGCCTTTCATGAACCCGTACTGGCTGGGCCTGATCCCTTGGTTGTCCTTCACATGCCATGTGAGCACTCTCAAGATGAACCTCTCCATCATCTTCCCCGGTACCGAGGTCAGGCTGACAGGCCTGTAGTTCCCAGGATCCTCCTTCCGGCCTTTCTTGTAGATGGGTGTCACAGTGGCAAGCCTCCAAGTCATCTGGGACCTCCCCTGTTAACCAGGACTGCTGATAACTGATGGAGAGTGGCTTGGCAAGCTCCTCTGCCAGCTCTCTCAGTACTCTTGGGTGGATAAATTCTGCCATTCTTGCCTTTTTTTGCACCTTTTCTTATAATATCAATTAAGAAATAATCATAAAGTTTATCATCCAAACCAAAATAAAAAAATGGAGGCATATTAATATTTTGTAAATATGTTTGGAACATTTATCTTAAAAATAAATATCAAGGGAATATTTTGTGAAAAACAGGGAAGGTCCATGGCAAGGAGTATGAACAGAACAGTTAAAAAATGCCCTGTAAATTGTATGGCTTTATTGAGGGAGGGGAATAGCTTTCAGTTAGCATATAATAGGGTCTAATACATGATTTGTATTATGATAAATATTAAAAAATTTGTATGGTAATAGAGAGTTAAAATTAAAATAAAAATCCATGACGTTTGAATAAGGCATTACAAAAAGTACTGCTAGCTAATACCTTTTTAATACATTTGCTAAACTTTAAAAGATCCTGCAAACAGGACTTTCTCTTGTTAATGTCAAAAATAGTTCTTTGGAATATACTCCAGTAACAGAGATTTGGTTTACAAGTAGGATGTGGAACATCTATGCATGTAAGTGTGTTAAGAATGTAGCTGGACAACTTTAATCTTTTTTTTTTTTTTTTTTTTTTAAGATGAGAACTCGCTAAACACATCTGGGCAACAAAATAGCTTTGAAATATCATGGTAGTGTCCTGGAATTTAGTTATTTGCCTCCAAACTAATTTCCATACCTCACGATGTGAGTTAAATTGGAGCAAGCTTGTTACTAAATTTGCTATTTGTTCTGATACTAGCCAATGAAATCTCAGTGGAGCATCTCATGTCCAGCACTTACAAATGAGATTAATTTTAGGACACTGAACAATTGTACCATTATCAATGCCAACAGATGGACATATGTATTTGAAATAGAAATAGCATTTATTTTATTGATGGTAACAGCAAAAAGTAAACTAAATTTCAAGTAAGTCAGTAGTTGTGAAAGTGGGACAAAAGTCTATGAATACTTAGTATCGGAAGAAAAATTTCTCACTGAGTGGCTTCAAATTTGTTCTGCACTGATACTCTGCATGGAGCAAAAGTCATGTTCTCATTTGCCATTTGATTTTATATGCTTATCTTAAAATAAATATTTTTTTTCTAATCAAGTTTAAAAATAAATTCAAAATAAACCACTCTCAGACTGCAAAGTCTGTAGATAATGTTAGCCATGATACCAGCATGGTGGCTGATTAGGAAATGCAGGAGATGACATTTTTTGTATCTAGTAACAAAGCTTATATTTTAATTATCAAGTTATAGTCAGTAATGGTAAATCTTAAGAGAAAACAAAGCAAGTACAGATACATTAATTGCATCAGTCATCACAATATCTAGCAATATGTGCAACACTTCCGAGTGTAGCTGATCAGCCTATCAGACTGACCTCTTTCCACACCCATAGATAGGACTCTGATGGGGTCTCCTGAGTGTTTCGATCCTTTGTCCAATGGAATACAGGAAGGTACACATAACTGAAAAGAAACCAGATGTGGGATTTGTCTTTGCTCCATGGAAACCTGGTAAGCAAAAAGGGAACGATTTAACTAAATGGCAACACTGTTGTTACTAGTGTGTGTCTTAGGTGATTGAACACAACGCTCATTGAATTTCCACTTCTAACTTTTTAGGAAGCAGGAAATTATCTGTGTAGTTATATGCACCATTTATCTTTGGAGAGAAAAGCGAAGTCAAAGGCAACTGCTTGGAAAAAAGCCAAAATCTGCAAATCAGATGACAACTGTAAATTACAAATACTTTAGTAACAGGCATTACTGATTTCTGTCCTGTATGTTGAATACTGAATCTGTTGAATGCTGAAGATTTGTGAGTTAATTCTGAAAGTTTTAAGCTACATGGAATAGCAAGGGCTTTTTCATTGCTTAATATAAATGAAGGAAGGTCACTTAGCTCTTCTTCACAAGGCAATAACTACTTCATCTTTAGTGCTATTATAATAGATGAACTTTTTTTTCTGTTCCATCAGTATTACCCAGTCTCTATACTCACATTGATTCATCACACTGTATTATTTTTTCCCCACACTTACTCAGTATTGGGAATTTTTTGGTACATCTGCCTCTTCTACAACCATTCTTCTTTGTCCAACCATGTTTACCTAGTTCATTAGGCCTTCTCAGTTCTTACAAGAAACAACTGACAAATAGTGCTACCTTCAGTGCAAGTCAGAACTGCACATTTTGATATGACTGAAAGCCCAGTTTTGCTAACTGAGGCTAATGATGAGCAATATCTACTATTGATGTCTAAAGATGAAATTGCTGAGGCTGCTAAGAACTGCAAGATGACAAAGGAGAAACAAGGAAACAATGCAGAACTGAGATTGCTGAGTTGATACTAGTTGGTAACAAATTAAAAACAAAATAGTAAATCACCAAGGGATTAGGACAAAAAGTCTGATATGAGAGGATATAAAAATTTTAAAGAAGAGGAATAAGATGATTCCAGCTTGGCAAGACTGATGAGCAACACAAATTTAAGGAACAAGAGATTGACACTTATCCACCTGACTGAGGGACTGCCTGACCAGTAAGACCCTTTGGCTTACTGCAGCAGGAAAAGTGAGCACGTTCATGCTTAGTGCTGATACCATGCTAGTCCTGGCCCATCTCTGTGTACTGGCAATGAATAAGGTAATTATTGTGTATAGTCATCAGCTGTTTGCATGGTCCTGCTTTCAAGACTGTATATCATAAAAGATGTTTAAACCAGTGTCCTAAGGATCTGAGGATTACAGGAATATTACAGGCTGCACCTGAAATAACTTCTTTGTCATCCTCCTTGTCTATCCTCCTTATTTAGGCTAGGCATTAAAGACAGATCTGGAAAGATCTACAGCTCAATGTGATTTTTTTTCCTGTTTTTTTTTTTCTTCTTTTTTTAAAATATTTTCTGGTTTAAATTCTTCATTACTTATAGTTTAATAGTTTCAACAGTTTTTGACAGTTTATTTTGAAGAACATGAGGGACTTCTGTACTAAAATTCAAATGTCTGGTGAACAGCTTGCTAAGTGTCTCTGCCTGAGATAATGAATCAATATCCTGTATAGACTGCACTGCTGTTTAAGTAAGTTGATAATTCCATGATTTCAGAATGCACAATAGTCTTGGCAAAATGTTATTGGTTCCCCAGTACTCTGAAAGTATGCCAAAACTCATGAAACCAAGCACCTGGCACAGATCCTTTTATAGTATATCAGAAATATTTAAGACCTGCTATTAAATATCCTATGTCTCACTTGTGCCACAGACTTAGATCTGACACATTCCTTAAATTATAAGTATGGTTAAAACATGGGTGAGAGAGTACTTTGAACACTCGATAACTATTTTATGGCTACTTCAGGATTCGTTAACAATAGAAATATGTGACGATAGATGAGAACATGACATAATATTTTGAATAGACTGCTAGATGTGGAAAGTAACCCCTGAGTCAAAAAATTTCTTCTGCTGGTCATTTATGTAGTTCTGAAAATGAGGAATGGGCTGCAGTCCTTTATCTGGGAGCTATGAACTCCTCTGAGATTTACTTGTGCTGTGATATCTTTGTTTTCTCTGACTTGAATTCACCAGGGGAAAAAAAAAAAGAAAGAAAAAGCCACCTTCCAAGGAACTTGATGTGAACCACAAACCACAGCACAGTGTCAGGTAGTGTAACATGAAAGAAAATGCCATAGTTCAGTCTTCCAGAAGGCATTTGTGCTCAGAACTGATACCTTTGAAGCCAGGATGAGGAACTGTGGCATTTGAGGAGATTAACTGGAAAGAACCCCACATCTTTTATTCAAGTTTAAAGTTAAACCCCAGGAAAGGACATATTCAGTGATACAAAGGAAGGGATTGGTCATAAAATGGACTATAAAATTACTTTCCTAACACTTAGTAAATTCACAGTGGTTTTATACCATGCACCCTTAAGCATTTAAGAACGATGAAGATAAAATCATGGTCCTTGCTTGCCAAATCTAAAATAAATCAGGACAAGCCCTACAGGAGAAAGGAAGCCGCAGGAGAAAAGGAAGATGTAATGGAATTTTCCAGTCTTTACACTAGAGCCAGCAGGGACTTAATCTCATTGGCCTGAGGTACTGAATGAGCTATTCCTCACGGACATTTGATGTATGGGAGAACTTCAGAACACATGTGAGGATGTAGGGAAGGTTCTTGACCTTTTGACCAAGAGATTGAATTTATACTGTTCTGGTCCCTCAATAGGAGCTGACATCAAGCCAATGCTTAGTAATTAAAATTGACTTAACATTAATAAGAAGAGCGGAACTATGGGAGCTTAGTCATTTGGAACATGAAGAATGTCCTCTTCGCCAGCTGTAGGCACACGTACTACATAATTATCATCTTCCTGCCAATACAGGATTGTTTCAAAGAGTACATTTTCTAGTGCTGTGCTTAATCTTTTCTAAAAGCACGAGCAGTGGTTCTTCTACAGCCTACAATAGTAGTTTTCTGTGTCAGGAATATAAATGTGCTTATATTGCCTTCTATAACCTTAAACAAATTTCTGCCCTTGAATCTTGTAAAGAAAATTTTCAAAGGTACAAAAGGTTGCCAGGAATGAAAGTCACTGGAGGATACCATTGCATCCTAAAAGAGTTATCCCCTTGGTTACCTCCTGGTCCTCTTCTTCTTTTTACTCTATCTTAATTCCTTAGACACTTTTTTTCTTCTTTTTTTTTTTCCCCTCTGAATTCTCCCTCAGCTTTTCTGTCTTTCTTTGGTGATGATAAGAATAAAATGCAGTCTGGCTAGTGACATGTGGAGGGATCACCACTTAGATGTCAAGATGCAATGTTTTCAAAACATCTTAATCAGTTCAACTTTAAATATGAAATTTTAATAAAAATTGCAAATTTCTGTTATCTTTTTGTTCCCTTCATATATGAAGAAAGGAATTAGTAATACTTCAGAAGATGAGTGGGTGTTGTGGTTTAACCAAGCAGGTAGCCAGAACAGCCACACAGCAGTGTGTGGCTCACCCTTTAACAGCCCCATATGGCCAGTGCGAAAGTCTAATGGAGAGTGGAGACTGACAGTAGACTATCGTGGCCTGAATGAAGTCACGCCGCCACTGAGCGCTGCCATGCCAGACATGCTAGAACTTCAATATGAACTGGAGTCAAAGGCAGCCAAGTGGTACGCCACCACTGATATTGCTAATGCGTTTTTCTCGATCCCTTTGGCGGCAGAGTGCAGGCCACAGTTTGCTTTCACTTGGAGGGGTGTCCAGTACACCTGGAATCGACTTCCCCAGGGGTGGAAACACAGCCCCAGTGGGATGCGGGAGAGAACTGGAAAGGAAAAAGGGCAGAACTCATGAGTTGAGATAAAGACAGTTTAATAGGACAGGGAAAAAAAAAATCGTAATAATAATTATAATAATAATGATAAAAGAATACACAAAACAAGTAATGCACAACACAATTGCTTACCATCCTCTGACCGATGCCCGGTTAGTTCCTGAGCCTGTGGCCAACTCCCCCACTTTATATACTGAGCATGACGTCATATGATATGGAGTATCTCTTTGGCCAGCCTGGGTCAGCTGTCCTGGCTGTGTCCCCTCCCAGCTTCCCATGCACTCCCAGCCTTCTCGCTGGCAGGCCAGAGCATGGGAAGATGAAAAGTCCTTGACTGCTTAACAACAACTAAAAACATCAGTATGTTATCAATATTATTTTTGTCCCAAAACCAAACCACAGCACTATAGCAGCTATCAGGAAGAAAATTAACTCTATCCCAGCCAAAACCAGGACAGTGAGTTTTATAATTTTTTTTAAATAATTGAAGATGTGTGCCATTTTGAAAAACTAGCAAAAGAAACAACAATAATAATAAATAATAAAGAAAAAACATTTTAAATTTAATTTTAGTTTTTCTACTTATTACTTGATATTACGGTTAATATTTAATGGTAACTAGCACATCACTTGTACAGAAGGTTCAATAAAATAAGAGGCAGACTTACTCTGGGCATGAGTTAAAAGCGCCCCTTTGAACGTAGATTCACTCTTCAAGAAAATGAAGGACATGAATTTTATTGATATTTTTACAGAGGAGATGATAGAAATGATTAAAATAAGTTAAATTTACCTTTATAACTTTTGATTAAACTACTGCTTTTGATCTAGAAAAAATGTGTAAGTATAAATTAGTTTATATTTCCTATGGAATTTAAAGTGCCTGGTATTTTTTGCTGACATAACAGTAGAAACACAGGTTTCATAAGAGCCTGAAATGTTCTCTTTTTTATTTACAATTTAACATTCAATTTGTTTTGTTTGGGTTTAGATTAACAGAGAAATGGAAGAAAATATTTTTTTTAATTTGAGAGGTCAAAAATTTATCATATGAGGAAACAAAATGTAATATTCCATTCTGGACAAGACAACCAAAATGAGGGTGATTATACAAGTCATTATAGAAGCTGAACTTCCCATTATGCTCTGGGATGATTTATTCCATAAATTTAGTGGAACCTAGACCTCACCACTGGGGAAGGACTTGATTCACTTGCCTGCACCTGGTATCCCATGCCATTTGAGATGCACTGTCCATCCTGCCTACTGCTGGATACAGCTGTAACCAGGGTAGTTTTAGAAGTGACTTGTTTTATTCTGCACTGGTATTCATATCATGGACCACAGAAACTTCTAAATAAAACTTATCAACTTAAAATGCAAACAGTTTAGTCAATGACTACAGTTTTATAGGAAATTTAGCAATATTTTCAGCATAAAAGAATACATATGACCTGGTCTACTCTTTCTGAAATTGGCAGGAAAACATAACATAAGACAAGAGGTAATTTATTTCTTAAGAACAGAAAGAAAAGAACCTAAATGATTTCTCCAATTTTGTGATGTAGATATTTTATTTTTGTCAATGTAAAATAGTTTACAATGGAATAAAGCACTTCACAGATTGAACTAACCCTTGAAAGTAGGATGGCTAAACAGACATCCGTACTTGGAGAAGTATTCAATGCTATTTACTGCTTCTTTATGATCTAACCTCTATGCAAAATTAAAAACCTTGAATGCAATCTGATATGACATTTCTTCCTAAGAGTTACAGGGGAAAAAAATGTGTGTATGTTTGGTTTTGTTTGTTTGTTGTTGCTTGTTTATGGTGTGGTCTTTTTGTTTGTTGTTTTTTTTTAAATGGTATCAAGCAGAAGTCAGTCTTTGAAATAAGCTGCCAGTTCCTATATCAAATTTTAGGGTTTTATCTTAGTGTGTGCTTGGAAATTTTTGTTGGGAAAGGAAAACTAAAAATGTATGTGCTAATGATAATCAGGTAAATATAGGAAAATATAGTACGAATAAACTCTCTAAGTTGAAGTGTTAACATTTCCTCTTTAGGGATGACATGTGGAAATGTGGATTTTCTGCTTTTAATTCTTAAATAAAGTATTATGTTAAGATTGTTTTGCATTGGAATGCTATTATCTTTAATTTATTTGAGCCAGAACAGATGGCTTGGAATGATGTTAATCTGAATCTGTTTTTTTCAATTGCAACAATGATTGGAATTTCAGCGCTAGATTGATTAGCACAAAAAGAGTATCAAAGACAAATAGGCAGAGAAGGCTTAAAAGAACACTGAGGAAACTAAAATTTAATTCCTCAAATATTATATAAGATGTGATACATAGGATATGATTTTCATTAAATCCATTATTATCTTTAATTAATAAAAGATGAAACAATATATCATAGAATAACTTTTTTCATAGTGTTTCAATCATATACTAAAATAGGTGGTTACTTGTACAGAAAAAGCTTTAAGGGACAGTTTGCTTTATATTCTAGAATGGCAATATCATCAGTATGGCAATAAAATAGAAATTACCATGATGATCATTAAGCAAGGCACAAAATTCGTTTTATGTACCTCTGACTATGGTCGCTTTCCAGCTACAAACTCCACATCTTTGACAGGATTATAGGATATATGGTGAATATACTTTGTATGTAACTCTTGTTTTATTTTTGAAACTTCTCAATGGCATAAAAACACAGAATTTATCCAATTCCTGAGAAATTTGCTTGTGTTTTAGCACTCTTATTTGCATTAGGCTATAACGCACGCCCATCAGAACGGGTAATAAAATTAGTATATGTAATGAAAGCTTAAATGTCAGCTTGTTTTCAGCTGTGGAAGGTGAAATGTTGTGTTAATTTTTCCCAGCCCTCAGTTGTACTCACTTCTGTTACAACCCATATATTTGGACTTCACCTGATTTGACAGCAAAGGCATGTATAACTTGCCTGAGCATAGGCATCAGATGCCATCAGATATTATACTGAGGCACTGAATAGGTAGGTCTGTAATGACAGAGATCCTGTGTCATGTATCTATCATCACATGAAAGCAGACCAAGTGATGGTAGATGTGTTTAGGCATCTGAAATGAGACATTGACTAACAGGGAGGCTGATTATCACCTCCGTAAAAAGAAAATTACTCTATATTAATGCAAAAAGAAGGTGAAACATTTACAAAGACAAAATTGCTATATTTCTCTTTTTCTACCAAGAAAGTATTATCTTTCCATAAAGTAAGAGAACCTCTTTCTTATTTCAACCTCAAGGATAAAGAAAGAGGAGAGAAGCTGGAATAAGGCATCAGCTATCTCTGGGCTTCTATACAAAAATGGAATGTCTGTGCTGTGTGATAAATTATATCCAAATTAAATCTAATTATCCTAGGGTTTTTTTCTGGTAGTTTTTATTAAAATAGGATATGTAGAAGGAAACACAAAATATGTTAGAAAAACACTGAAGTGCAGCAAGCTGTTTGACAAAGATTCAAACTAAGCAGACCCTCTAAAGCTTGCTTGAAAAAGCTTACAAAATCCCTGCCATTTGCCCATGAGGATCAGAATAAAAAGCAACCTTGAAAGCTGCCAACTTTTTATATTTATGACTGGAGAAAGAGCTTATTCATTGGAGTGTAAGTCTGAGTAAAGGAAAACAAGTTATACCATGTCAATTTATTCTAGCCTTCTTTTCCTGGATTATTTTATTTGTTTAATAATCATATCTGTATTTTAATTATCATCCTGTCCTGGTTTCAGTCAGGATAGAGTTAATTTTCTTCACAGAAGCTAGTGTGAGACTGTGTTTTGGATTTGGGATGAGAAACTGTTGATAACGTGCTGATGTTTTGGGTTGTTGCTGAGCAGTCAAGGACAGTCCAGCTTCTTGTGCTGGGCTACTAGCAAGGAGGCTGGGGGTGCCCGGGGAGCTGGGAGGGGACACAGCTGGGACAGCTGACCCAGGCTGGCCAAAGAGATATTCCCTACCATCCGACGTCATGCCCAGTACATAAACTGGAGTTGGCCGGGGGGTGGAAATCGCTGCTCGGAGACGGGCTGTCGATCACTGGGTGGTGTATTGGGCATCACTTGTTCTTGTACATTCCTTTGTTGGTATTATCATTGTTGTTTCCTTCTCTCTTTCTGTCCTATTAAACCGTGTTTATCTCAACCCAGGAGTTTTTTTTCCTAATTCTCCCCCCGTCCCACTGTGGGAGGGGGAGTGAGTGAGCGGCTGCATGGTGCTTAGTTGCCGCTAAACCACGACAGTCCTTTTTGGTGCGCAACGTGGGGCTCGAGGCTTAAGATAATAATGGTTGCAGGTCACAATATCAGTTTATTTGATTTGCATCATGCTCTCGTCTTTACTGTACATGTTAAGGATCAGTGTTGGTTTCTGCAGGCTGCTGTACTCTGCAATGATTACTAATGTCTTGCCTGCGAGACTTGTTTTTAGAGCACTGACCTTGAGCTTAATGTGGTATCATCTGAGCTCTGTACTAAAGCCGTTACTGTATTTTGGCTACTACCTTGTGGAGACAATTAGCAGTTCTACTTCTGCCTCTGAAAGGTTTTTTATTGCTACTTCTGGGGAACGTTGTTTTGGTTTTGTCTAAGGTTGGCAAGCAATTTAAGAATATCACCCGGAGATCTGCCCCAAGGCTGGATAGTTATGAATGGCAGGGCATGTGGAACAGCATGGGCAAATGCCTGGGGCGGTGGGCACCTCCGGTGTTTTGGAACTTCACTCCCGAACAAGTGCAGAATCCTGATAAACTAGCAGAATATTTGGAAGAAGTATGCTGTTGGCCTCGAAGTTCCAAGGAGGCACAAATCATTGCAATGTGCTGGGGCCTGACCCATGCCTACCGAGCTCTATTTAACACTGTGCAAAGGGGACAGAGGCTCTCTGGGTCTGATGGCAATGTGACAGGCACTGTTACTACTCCAACCCCCACGGCGGGCACTGTAGCTACTCAGACTGTTGCAGCTGAACCAGAGAACCAGCCCATCCCGGTATCAGTTGCCCCTGTACAAAAGAAGAAATCTTGGAAGCAGAAGTCAGCTCATTTAGTAAGGGATGAGGAAGATTCTGCTAAGAAGGAGCCAGAGGAAGAGAGTGAGGAGGCAGAGTGCTCTGAAGCAGGGCCATCACAAGCACGGAAGAGGGAAGAGAGCGAGTCATCACTTGAAGAGGAGGAAGAGGAAGAACTCATAAAAGAGACAGTAACTACCCGATCTCTATCCCTGAGTTAATTGCGAGATATGCGAAAGGATTTCAGCTGTCGTCCAGGTGAGCACATTGTCACCTGGCTGCTCCGATGCTGGGATAATGGGGCCAGTAGCCTGGAATTAGAGGGTAGGGAAGCCAAGCAGCTGGGATCCCTTTCTAGGGAAGGGGGCATTGACAAAGCAATTGGAAAAGGTGCACAAGTCCTCAGCCTCTGGAGACGACTCCTGTCAGGTGTGAAGGAAAGGTATCCCTTCAAGGAAGATGTTCTATGTCACCCAGGCAAGTGGACCACCATGGAGAAAAGTATCCTGAGGGAGCTAGCGGTGCTGGAAGTGATTTATGGTGACTTGGACAATGGACAATCATCCAAAGATCCAGATGAAGTCAATTGCACGCGACCTATGTGGCAGAAGTTTGTACAGAGTGCACCATCACCATATGCCAACTCATTAGCAGCAATGGCCTGGAAAGATGGAGAGAGACCAACGGTGGATGAATTGGCTGGCCAACTCCGGCAATCTCTCTTCCTCCCTACGGGCCTGCGTCTCTGCTGTAGAGAAACTGTCCTGGGAGTTCCGGCAATTCAAAGAGGATATGCCGTACCCACCACCTGTATGGACCAGTGTCTCAGCCATTAGGAGTAAGCGCTCTTCTGTTCAAGAGAGAAGATATAGAGGATACACACCATGAGCCACCCTGTGGTTTCAATTGCGTGACTACGGAGAGGACATGAGGAGGTGGGATGGAAAACTACCTCGACCCTAGAGGCATGAGTACGCGAGCTGCAAGGAAAAACAATTACAAAAGGGGGTTCAGGTTCCTCCAGAAAAATCGTCACTCCACTTTCCAGTGGGCAGTTTCCCAGAAAGAATAGAAGAGCTGATCTCACCTCTGATCCTCTTGAAGGGACTTCTGATTCCTATTTACAAGAAGTGGGTAACGAGTACTATGAGCAGGATTAGAGGGGCCCTGCCTCCAGCCAGGCGGAGGAGAGGGACAACCGAGTTTATTGGACTGTGTGGATTAGATGGCCTGGCACATCAGACCCACAGGAATATAAGGCTTTAGTGGACACTGGTGCACAATGTACTCTAATGCCATCAAGCCATATAGGGGCAGAGCCCATCTGTATTTCCGGAGTGACAGGGGGATCCCAACAGCTGACTGTGCTGGAGGCCGAAGTGAGCCTAACTGGGAATGAGTGGCAGAAGCACCCCATTGTGACTGGCCCAGAGGCTCCGTGCATCCTGGGCATAGACTACCTCAGCAGAGGGTATTTCAAGGACCCAAAAGGGTACCGGTGGGCTTTTGGTATAGCTGCCTTGGAGACGGAAGAAATTAAACAGCTGTCTACCTTGCCTGGTCTCTCAGAGGACCCTTCTGTTGTGGGGTTGCTGAGGGTTGAAGAACAACAGGTGCCGATCGCTACCACAACAGTGCACCGGCGGCAATATCGCACCAACAGAGACTCCCTGATCCCCATCCATGAGCTGATTCGTCGGCTGGAGAGCCAAGGAGTGATCAGCAAGACTCGCTCACCCTTTAACAGCCCCATATGGCCAGTGCAAAAGTCTAATGGAGAGTGGAGACTGACAGTAGACTATCGTGGCCTGAATGAAGTCACGCCGCCACTGAGCGCTGCCGTGCCGGACATGCTAGAACTTCAATATGAACTGGAGTCAAAGGCAGCCAAGTGGTACGCCACCACTGATATTGCTAATGCGTTTTTCTCGATCCCTTTGGCGGCAGAGTGCAGGCCACAGTTTGCTTTCACTTGGAGGGGTGTCCAATACACCTGGAATCGACTTCCCCAGGGGTGGAAACACAGCCCTACCATTTGCCATGGGCTGATACAGAGTGCACTGGAACAGGGTGAAGCTCCAGAGCATCTGCAATACATTGATGACGTCATCGTATGGGGCAACACAGCAGAAGAAGTTTTCGAGAAAGGGAAGAAAATAATTCAAGTCCTTCTGAAAGCTAGTTTTGCTATAAAACAAAGTAAGGTCAAAGGACCTGCACAAGAGATCCAGTTTTTAGGAATAAAATGGCAAGATGGACCTCGACAGATCCTAATGGATGTGATCAACAAAATAACAGCTATGTCTCCTAGCAAAAAAGAAACACAAGCATTTTTGGGCGTTGTGGGTTTCTGGAGAATGCATATTCCAAATTACAGTCTGATTGTAAGCCTTCTTTATCAAGTGACCTGGGAGAAGAATGATTTTAAATGGGGCCCTGAGCAACGACAAGCCTTCGAACAAATCAAACAGGAGATAAACTGGCAGAGAATGAAAGGCAATATGCCCTGTTTACTGATGGGTCCTGTCATATTGTAGGCAAACATCGAAGGTGGAAAGCTGCTGTATGGAGCCCTATACGACGAGTAGCAGAAGCGGCTGAAGGACAAGGT
Source organism: Phaethon aethereus (assembly GCF_964289735.1). Taxonomy (NCBI): domain Eukaryota; kingdom Metazoa; phylum Chordata; class Aves; order Phaethontiformes; family Phaethontidae; genus Phaethon; species Phaethon aethereus. Next base: position 32,062,734 of record NC_138582.1, on the reverse strand, counting down.
GAATGAAGTCAGTTTGCAGAGGTGAAAGCCATCCAGCTGGCTTTAGATATTGCTGAACGATAAAAATGGCCAATACTCTATCTTTATAGTGACTCATGGATGGTGGCAAATGCTCTGTGGGGGTGGCTACAGCAACGGAAGCAGAGCAACTGGCAACGCAGAGGCAAGCCCATCTGGGCTGCTGAATTGTGGCAAGATATTGCTGCCCGACTAGAGCATCTAGTCATAAAAGTACACCATGTAGATGCTCACGTACCCAAGAGTTGGGCCACCGAAGAACATCAAAACAACCATCAGGTGGATCAGGCTGCTAAGATTGAAGTGGCTCAGGTGGATCTGGACTGGCAACATAAGGATGAATTATTTATAGCTCGGTGAGCCCATGACACCTCAGGCCATCAGGGAAGAGATGCAACTTATAGATGGGCTCGGGATCGAGGGGTGGACCTGACCATGGATGCTATTGCACAGGTTATCCATCAATGTGAAACGTGCACTGCGATCAAACAAGCCAAGCGGTTAAAGCCCCTCTGGTATGAAGGACGATGGTTGAAATATAAATATGGGGAGGCCTGGCAGATTGACTATATCACACTTCCACAAACTCGCCAAGGCAAGCGCTACGTGCTTACCATGGTGGAAGCAACCATGGTAAGCTGGAAACATATCCTGTGCCCCATGCCACCGCCCGGAACACTATCCTGGGCCTTGAAAAGCAAGTTTTATGGCGACATGGCACCCCCGAAAGAATTGAGTCAGACAATGGGACTCATTTCCGAAACAACCTCATAGACAACTGGGCCAAAGAGCACGGCATTGAGTGGGTGTATCACATCCCCTATCATGCACCAGCTCCCGGAAAAATTGAATGATACAACGGACTGTTAAAGACTACACTGAGAGCAATGGGTGATGGGACATTCAAACATTGGGATAAACATTTAGCCAAAGCCACCTGGTTAGTCAACACTAGGGGATCTACTAATAGAGCCGGCCCTGCCCAATCAAAACTTCTACGTACTGTAGAAGGAGATAAAGTCCCTGTGGTGCGCATGAGAAATATGCTGGGGAAGACAGTCTGGGTTACTCCTGTCTCAGGCAAAGGTAAACTTGTTCGTGGGATTGCCTTTGCCCAGGGACCTGGGTGCACTTGGTGGGTAATGCGGAAGGATGGGGAAGTCCGATGTGTACCTCAAGGAGACTTGATTTTGGGTGAAAACAGTCAATGATTTGAATTGTATTATGTTAATTGTGACACAATACAGTATGACATTACTATTATGGTTGCTATCTACCATATCAATGGTATTACAGTAAGAATCACCCAGACTAATGAAGAATGAGCTTCACCGAAACCGAGCAACGTGCAGCGGTGATGGAACCAGAACTGGCTTGAGCAGCTCGCGCCCAACAACTTCTTCAAGATCGACATCTTCAACCTGCAGATCATGGACATGGACCATGCCAGATAACAATTCAACACCACATACCATCTCCCCTGCCCTGAGAGACTGCTATAATGAATGAAGCCTAGAGTCATGGACTGAATGAACTCCACAGACATTTGAAAGTGGTGGCCCATGGACTAGGGGAATGGTATCTGTGTGTATATATTAAAAGACAGGAAGAGTAATAATGAATAATTGGAATGTATTGAAAAGTGTAGGACCTGGGCATGCTGTAAATGGTATGGAATAAGGGGTGGATACTGTCCTGGTTTCAGCCAGGATAGAGCTGGTTTTCTTCACAGAAGCTAGTGTGAGGCTATGTTTTGGATTTGAGACGAGAAGATGTTGATAACGTGCTGAAGTTTTGAGTTGTTGCTAAGTAGTCAAGGATAGTCCAGCTTCTCGTGCTGACCTTCTAGCAAGAAGGCTGGGGGTGCACGGGAAGCAGGGAGGGGACACAATCAGGACAGCTGACCCAGGCTGACCAAAGAGATATTCCCTACCATACAACATCATGCCCAGTACATAAACTGGAGTTAGCTGGGGGGTGGAAATCTCTGCTCGGGGATAGGCTATCGATCAGCGGGTGGTGAGCAATTGCTGTATTGGGCATCACTTGTTCTTGTGCATTCCTTTGTTGGTATTATTATTGTTGTTATCATTGTTGTTTTCTTCCCTCTTGCTGTCCTATTAAACTGTTTTTATCTCAACCCAGGAGTTTTTTCCCAATTCTCTTCCACTGGGGGAGGGGAGAGTGAGCAAGTGGCTGCGTGGTGCTTAGTTGCCGGCTGGGGCTGAACCCTGACACTATACTATACATTTAAAAAAAAGGTCAAGAAAGTAAACTCCCTTCGACTGTGTATTGAGTCTGGCTGAGATGGAGTTAACTTTCCCCATAGCAGCTCTCAGGGGGTTGTGCTCTGTGTCTGTAGCTAGAAAGGTGTTCATTACACGCTAGTGTTTTGGCTACTGCTGAGCAGTGATCCCACAGAAGCTCGCAGACCCAGTGAACGTCGCCGGTGGTAACTCTTGGCAGCGGAGTTCCTGGTGACCCAGACCGAGCTCCTGCCCAAGCACGCGGCTGTCCGGGAGTCCGGCTGCAGGGAGTGCCTGAGCCTGTCGCTTGTGCCAGAGACCAGCGGACACAACACCTGCGTGCGATGCGGCCGGGTGAGCGACCTGCTCAGCCTGGGGCAGAGCTGACAGAGGGAGTGGAGAGGCTGAGGAGCATCAGGGAGTGTGAGAGAGAGATGGATCGGTGGAGCCACACCCAGCCGTCCCTGAGGCAGAGGCAGCCGGTGGAGGCTCCACAAGCAGCAGGGGATCCCCTGCCCTCTTGCTGCCGGGCAGAAGGAGGGGACCTAAGAGATGAGGGAGAATGGAAACAGGTCCCTGCTTGGGACAGCAAGCAAATCCTCTCCCGGCCTCCCTCGCCATCGCAGCTGCCCTTACACAACAGGTATGGGGCTCTGGAACTTGAGGGCCAAGAACATGAGGACCTTGATGAAAGTCCATCCAGGGGGTTGCCTAGGGTGAGTCAGCCAGGCCCACGCATCAAGACTTCCTCTGTTAAGAAAAAAAGGAAGGTAATTGTCGTAGGCAATTCTCTTCTGAGGGGTACAGAGGGCCCAATATGCTGACCGGAGCCAACCCACAGGGAATTCTGCTGCCTCCCTGGGGCCCAGGTGAGAGATTTCACCAGGAAACTCCCTGGTGTGGTACAGCCCATTGATTACTACCCACTGTTGGTAATACAGGTTGGCAATGATGAGGTTGTGCTAAGAAGCCCAAAAGCGATTAAAAGGGACTTCAGAGCGCTGGGGTGACTTGTTGATGGAGCGGGAGCACAGGTAGTGTTTTCATCAATCCCTTCAGTGGCACGGAGGAATGCTGAAAGTAATAAGAAAGCACACCTGGTCAATACATGGCTCAGGGGCTGGTGCCATCAGATATTTGGGTTTTTTGTCCATGGGGCGGTTTACACAGCACCAGGCCTCCTGGCAGCAGATGGAGTGCAGCTGTCAGCTAGGAGGAAAAGGATTCTAGCTTATGAGCTGGCAGGCGTCATTGAGAGGGCTTTAAATGGATTTCAAGGGGGAAGGGCATAAAACCAGGCTCACTAGGGATGAGCCGAGGGGTGGCATGCCGGAGTTGGGGGTGACATTGATAGCCCAGCTCAAGTGCATCCACACCAATGCACACAGCGTGGGCACCAAACAGGAGGAGCTGGAAGGCATTGTGCAGCGGGACAGCTATGACTTAGTTGCCATCACAGAAACATGGTGGGATGACTCTCATGACTAGAGTGCTGCAATGGATGGCTACAAGCTCTTCAGAAGGGATAGGCATGGAGGGAGAGGTGGTGGGGTGGATCGGTAAGTTAGGGAGTGTTTTGATTGTATAGAAATCAACAGTTGTGAAGACCAAGTCTAGTGCTTATGAGTAAGGATGAGGGGGAAGGCAAACAAGGCAGATATCCTGCTGGGAGTCTATTATAGACCACTCAGCCAGCATAAAGAGGCACGTGAAACATTCTACAAGCAACCGGCAGAAGTCTCACAATCACTATCCTTTGTTCTTGTGGAGGACTTCAATTTACCAGATGACTGCTGGAAATACAGCACAGCAGAGAGGAAACAGTCTAAGAGGTTCCTGGAGTGGGTGGAAGATAACTTCCTGACACAGCTGGTAAGTGAACCTAACAGTGGAGGTGCCCCACTTGACCTGCTGTTTACGAACAGAGAAAGACTGGTGGGAGGTGTGGTGGTCAGAGGCTGTCTTGGGCTTAGTGACCATGACATGACAGAATTCTCGATTCTTGGTGAGCAAAGGAGGGCGTTCACTGCTACCATGGACTTCCAGAGAGCAGTCTTTGGCCAGTTCAGGTCACTGATTGCGAGAGTCCCTTGGGAGACAGTCCTGAAAGGCAAAGACATGCAGGAAGGCTGAACAGTCTTCAAGCAGGAAATCTTACAGGTGTAGGAGCAGGTGGTCCCCATGTGCCATAAGAAGAGCTGGCAGGGAAGATGACCAGCTTGGCTGAACAAGGAGATTTTTCTGGGACTCAGGGAAAAGAGGAGATTTTATCACCTTTGGAAGAAGGGGCATGCAACTCAAGAAGAGTACAAGGATCTCGTTAGGTCAAGCAGGGACAAAATTAGAAGGGCAAAAACCCAGCCAGAACTCAATCTGGCCACGCTCATAAAAGACAACAAAAAATGCTTTTACAAATATATTAACAACAAAAAAAGAGGCAAGGAAAATCTCCAGCCCTTACTGGATATTGGGGGGGTACATTTTCATCAAGGATGAGGATAAGGCTGAGGTACTTAATGCCTTCTTTGCCTCAGTCATTAATAGCCAGACCACGTATCCGCAGGGTATTCAGCCCCCTGAGCTGAAAGACAGGGATGGAGAGCACAATAAACTCCTCATAAGCCAGCAGGAAAGAGTTAAGGACCTGCTAAGCAACCTGGATACCTACAAGCCTATGGAGCCTAATGGTATCCACCTAAGAGTACTGAGGGAGCTGGTGGAGGGGCTTGCCAAGCCACTCTCCATCATTTTTCAGCAGTGCTGAGGTCCCAGATGACTGGAGGTTTGCCAATGTGAGGCCCATCTACAAGAAAGTCCAGAAGGAGGATCCTGGGAACTACAGGCCTGTCAGCCTGACCTCAGTACTGGGGAAGATGATGGAGAGGTTCATCTTGAGGGTGCTCACAGGGCATGTGCAGGATAACCAAGGGATCAGCATAGGTTCATGAAAAGCAGGTCCTGCTTGACCAACCTCATCTCCTTCTATGACCATGTGACCTGCCTAGCGGATTTTTCTACCTGGACTTTAGTAAAGCCTTTGACAGTGTCTCTCACAGCATTCGCCTGGGGAAACTGGCAGCTTGTGGCTTAGACAGGTGTACTCTTTGCTGGGTAAAGAACTGGCTGGACGGCCGAGCCCAGAGAGTTGTGGTGAATGGCGTTAAATCCAGCTGGCAGCTGGTCACAAGCGGTGTTCCCCAGGGATCAGTTCTGGGGCCGGTCTTGTTCAATATCGTTATTGATGACTTGGATGAGGGGATCGAGTGCTCCCTGAGTAAGTTGGCAGACGACACCAAGTTGGGTGGGAGTGTTGATCTGCTGGAGGGTAGGAGGGCTCTTCATAGGATCTGGACAGGCTGGATTGTTGGGCTGAGGTCACTTGTATGAGGTTTAATAAGGCCAAGTTCCGGGTCCTGCACTTCAGTCACAACAACCCCATGCAACGCTATAGGCTTGGGAAGGAGTGACTGGAGAGCAGCCTGGTGGAAAGGGACCTGGGGGTGCTGGTTGACAGCCGGCTGAACATGAGCCGGCAGTGTGCCCAGGTGGCCAAGAAGGCCAACAGCATCCTGGCCTGTATCAGAACTAGTGTGGCCAGCAGGAGTAGGGAAGTGACTGTGCCCCTGCACTGGTGAGGCCACACCTCGCATACTGTGTTCAGTTTTGGGCCCCTCACTACAAGAAGGATGCTGAAGTGTTCCAGCCCAAAGAAGGGCAACGAAGCTGGTGAGGGGTCTGGAGCACAAGTCTTACAAGGAGTGTCTGAGGGAACTGGGGTTGTTCAGTCTGAAGAAGAGGATGCTGAGGGGAGACCTCATAACTCTCTCCAACCCCCTGAAAGGGGGTTGTGGTGAGGTGGGTGTTGGTCTCTTCTCCCAAGTAACTAGGGATAGGACGAGAGGAAATGGCCTCAAGTTGCGCCAGGCGAGGTTTAGATTAGATTTTAGGAAAAATTTCTTTACGTGAGAGTGGTCAAGCATTGGAACAGGCTGTCCAGGGAGGTGGTGGAGTCACCATCACTGGAAGGGTTCAAAAAACATGTGGACGTGGCACTTGAGAACTTGGTTTAGTGGGCATGGTGGTGTTGGGTTGATGGTTGGACCTGATAATCTTAAAGGTCTTTTCCAACCTTAATGATTCTGTGATTCTATGATTCTGTGAAGATGAAGAGGATTTACATATGTCTGTCGGGGGCTAAAACATGTAAATAAATGTAGCCTGTAAAAAACCTCCAGAATACCTACAGAAGTGAATTTGCATTTAAAAGTGGGGTTTTTTTATACTTTCATTTTTGCTAGAGTGGCGGGACTACTGGAGGGCTGCAGGAGCCTCCAATGAGCCCCCGCAAAGCCCAGGCGAGATCACTGGGGCACTCTGGAGGGTAATTATGGCCCTGTAAAGGTCCCTGAAGAGCCCAGCTATGTTTCTGGGGCACTCTGGTGAGTAATTATGGCTCTGCACAGGGCAGCTGAACGAAACTGACCAAAGGGATATTGCATACCATATGATGTCTGCTGAACAATAAAAGGCAAGACAATGTAGTGAGGTGGTGCATTCATTGGTACGGTATTTGTCTTCCATAGTACTCCGTGATGCCTTTGCTTTTTCTTCATTAAACTGTCTTTATGTTTACGTATGAGCTTTTTTTCCATCTTATATTCCTCCCCCAATCTTTGTCTGGGGAGTGGTAGAGCAACTGGCACTATTGCCCCTTTTTTTCTGTATGTTCATCATCCTCACTGAAGTATTTCTTATCGAACACTGTTTTTTTCCTGCCTACAGACATATTTTTCTCTCTCTTTAGGTCCTAAGGATCAGACAATTTGGTTTCAATTTATATATGTACAACTATGGTGGACTGACCTTGGCTAGATGCCAGGTGCCCATCAAAGCCGCTCCATCCCTCCCCCTCCTCAGCTGGACAGGGGAGAGAAAATATAGCGAGAAGCTTATGGGTTGAGAAGCTTATTAGGACAGGGAGAGATCATTCAGCACTTATCATCACAGGCAAAACAGACTCAGCTTGGGGAAATTAGTTGAATTTATTGCCAATCAAAATCAGAGTAGGATAATGAGAAATAAGACCAAATGCTAAAACACCTTCCATCCACCCCACTCTTATTTCCAGGCTCAAAATTGCTCCTGCTTTCTCTACCACCTCCCCTCAGAGTGGCACAGGGGGACAGGGAATGGGGGTTGCAGTCAGTTTATTACATGCTGTTTTCTGCTGCTCCTTCCTCCTCAAGGGAAGTACTCACACTCTTCCCTTCCTCCAGTGTACAGTCCCTCCCATGGGAGACAGTTCTCCATGAACTTCGCCAATGTAAGTCCTCACCACAGGCTGCAGATCTTCATGAACTGCTCCAGCCTGGGTCACTTCCATGGGGTGCCGTCCTTCAGGAACAGACTACTTCAGTGTGGATCCCCTATGGGGTCACAAGTCCTGCCAGGAAACCTGCTCCAGGGTGGGCTCCTCTCTCCATGGGCACACAGGTCCTGCCAGGTGCCTGCTCCAGCATGGGCCTCCCACAGAGTCACAGTGTCCTTTGGGCATCCACCTGCTCCAGCATGGACCTCCATGGTCTGCAGGGGACAGCCTGCCTCACCATGGTCTTCACATGGGCTGCAAGGGAATCTCTGCTGCGGTGCCTTGAGCACCTCCTCTCCCTCCTTCTGCACTGACCTGGGTGTCTGCAGAGCTGTTTCTCTCACATATTCTCACTCCTTTCTCTGGCTGCAAAATGCTGCGTGATAGTTTTTTTCCCCTTCTTAAATATGTGATCCCAGGGTGCTACCACTGTCACTGATGGGCTCGGCCTTGGCCAGCAGTGGGTCCATCTTGAAGATGGCTGGCGCTGGCTTTATCAGACACAGGGGAAGCTTCTAGCAACTTCTCTTAGAAGCTACCCCTGCAAACTGCCCCGCTACCAAAACCTTCCCATGCAAACCCAATACATTAACATCAATTTTCTTAAGATGAAAGGGATGTCAGAAGGCAACCTACAGAATCACCAGAGAAGAACAATGACACCCACAGCTTTTCTGACAGACTTGTTTCCTAGCCTGACTCAGTCTACCTGTATAAATTCTAGCTTACTGCAAATTAGTCATGCACCATTTCCATCTCAAGGAAAGGAGATAATTCCAAGTTTAGATGTCTTAGCAGGAACCAGAAATATATACAATACAAAGAATAAGATCTCAGTATTGATTAGCAAATAGCTCATCACTAATACAATCTTTCTGAATTTCCTTAAATTTCATTCCATGAAATTGTGCACAAGAATAATGTGTGCTCATGTATTTATTTACTCATGAATTTGTTCCGAGGAAGTTGTGGGAAGACAAAATAGATACAAAATGAGGAATAGAAATATCATACTGCACATAATTGCTTTTAGTCCTAATTCACTGGCTTAATGTTCGTTTCATAAAAGCAATGATGAACTCATTCAATAATATTGTGAATGTCATGAGTATTTCTGGAGGATCCTCATTCAGCACTAATTGACTCTGATCATTATTTTAAAGTGTTAGTTGTTATTTCTTGCTGTTACAGCTAACTATTTCTTGCTCTTGTGTCATTTCTGACGGTATACTTTAAAAATATTTCCTTGCATAATTTGAATTTTTTAATCCTAATTATGTATAGCCATTTCTAACTGTTATTGTACTAGAGGGAAAAATAAACTGATTTTTTATTAAATGAAAATATTTTAATTTTTCTATTACATCATGGTTATTGGAAATGATCTTTTTTTAATATATAAACCATCAATAAAATATAATGCACAAGGTGTCCTTTTTATGGCCAACATCAGAACAAGCTCAGTAACTTTCCATGCCACAGATGAAATCCCTGCCATGGGAAGAGTTGCTTTGGGAGCAGAGGATTAATGTTCAGAAGCGCTATCACTGATCCGGATCTTTAAATACAGAATAGTTTGTTTTCTCACAGTTGCAAAGGGACATGAAAAGGGTGAATGAGGATTTGAACTTCCTGGGAGAGAACTTAAAGTCATAGCATCATAGAATAGTTTGGGTTGGAAGGGCCTTCAAAGGTCATCTAGTCCAACCCTGCTGCAATGAGCAGGGACATCTTCAACTACCTCAGGTTGCTCAGAGCCCCGTCCAACCTGTCCTGGAATGTTTCCAGGGGTGGGGCATCTGCCAGCTCTCTGGGCAACCTGGGCCTGTGTCTCACCACCCTTATTGGGAAAAATGTTTTCCTTCTATCTAGTCTAAATCAAACTTTTTTTAGTTTTAAACCATTACCCCTTGTCCTGTTGCAGCAGGCCCTGCTTAAAATCTGTCCCCATCTTTCTTGGAAGCCCCCTTTAAGTACTGGAAGGCTGCAATAAGGTCTCCCCCAGAGCCTTCTCTTCTCCAAGCTGAACAACCCCAACTCTCAGCCTGTCCTCAGAGGAGACATGTTCTATCTGGCTGATCATTTTGGTGGCCCTCCTCTGGACCTGCTCCACCAAGTCCATGTGTTTCCCATGCTGAGGGCTCCAGAACTGGATGCAGTACTCCAGATGGCATCACACCAGAGCAGAGCAGAGCAGACGGGCAGAATCCCCCTCCTCGATCTGCTGGCCCTGTGTCCTTTGATGAAGCCCAGGTTACATTTGGCCTTCTAGGGTGCGAGCGCACACTGCCATCTCACGTCCAGCTTTTCATTGACCAGTACCCCCAAGTCCTTGTCAGCAGGGCTGCTCTCAATCCCTTCATTCCCCAGCCTGTATTGATATTGGGGATTGCCTGGACCCAGCTGCAGGATGACCCTGCACTTGGCCTTGTTGAACCTCATGAGGTTCACATGGGCCCATTCCTTAAGCTTCTCCAGGTGCCTCTGGGTGGCATCCTGTCCCTCAGGCATGTCAACCGCACCACTCAGCTTGGTGGTGTCTGTGAGCTTGCTGAGGGTGCACTCAATCCCACTGTCTGTGTCATTGATGAAGATATTAAAGAGAACTGGTCCCAATACAGACCTCTGGGGGACACCGTTCATCACTGATCTCCATCTGGACATTGAGCCCTTGACCACTACCCTCTGGATGCAACCATAGTACCATTTCCTCATCCACCAAAGAGTCCACCCACCAAATCCATATCTCTCCGATTTAGGGAGAAGGATGTTGTGGGGGATCGTGTCAAAGGCCTTACAGAATTCCAGACATTGGTAGCTCTTCCCTTGTCCACTGATGTAGTCACTCCACCATAGAAGGCCACGAGGCTGATTAGGCAGGACTTGCCCTTGGTGAAGCCATGCTGGCTGTCTTGAATCACCTCCCTGTCTGCTATATGCCTTATCAGAGCTTCTAGGAAGATCTGTTCCATGATCTTCCTAGGCACAGAGCTGAGGCTGACAGGTCAGTAGTTCCCAGAGTCCTCCTTGCTACCTTTTTTAAAAATGGGCTCAATGTTTCCCTTTTTCCCAGTTATTTTAATCCTATGCAGGTGATTAGTCTTTTTATACTTAAGCAACTCAAAACTCTATGGGCAGCTGCCAGAAGTTAAACCAAAGCTATTAAACAGAACAAAACAAATTTGTAGTTTAAATTGCTCCATAATAACTTTAGTACAACAATAAAATGTCTAAGTGAAGCAACAAAAAAAATCCAGCTAACATTTTAGAAATTTAAATATTAAAATTCATTTGAATTTATATTTATAGGCTCCTCTGAAAAACTACCATCATGGGGATCCTGTGATAGAGCCATCAAAGTGTCTTTTTGGCATAAACTGACAGCTTCTGATTAATGCTAGTACATAAAATAGTCATGTTTTTCCAAATAATTACTGAAGAATAGTACCTTTGGCATATGTATTAAACAATTTTTGGGTGAATAAAAGACAAACTGGTTGTTGTCCATTAATTTAATGCTAACATTAATCACAAAACTTACAAAACCTGTATTAATCTAAGTTACCAGGCGATGCCTGTGGTGGACCCATATGCGGCTTATGTCTTAAATGTTTCACGGTTCCGAGGAACCCACACCTCTCTTGGTACAATGGATTGAACATGTCTTGGTATGGAGTGGACCCCAGGGAAGAACGAGATCCTGCAGAGCAGAGATACGGTGCAGGCGCAATGACCGGTTCCTGCATAGGAGAGATACAGTGAGAGGAGACACCAAGGCCTGCAGATGTGCCGTTGCCTGTTGCATCAGCCTGTTGCATATGCATGAATTTTCTTGGAATAAGCCTGTTGCATATGCACGAAGTTTCTTGGAATACGGAGATTGTGGGACTCGGACTCTATAAAAATGGCACCATCAGAAGTGAAAAGGGGGACCCCCACCACCAAGGAACATCAAGGGGACCAACGGGATGCCGCTGGATCCATGGGTGTGATATCTTCTTTGATGCCTCTCTCTCTGTCCCCCCCACCTTGTCGAAGACGTGTTGCATGGGAATTGTTTGTTTAGTTCAATTGTTTAGTTAGGGTAGTTGCCGTTGAGTCATTTATGTAACCTCATGCCTTGCATTTTGTATTATTGTTAAATTGGTTGGCTGGTGTTGTTTCACCTTAATTCAGTCCAGAGGGATCACAAATTTGGTCATCGGTCCCACAGGGAGGGAGGTTGTCCTAAACAGCTCCTTTCGGGCCACGACATCTAAATTGGCATCACAGACAGGATCCCCTTGCGAAACTGAACCAACCAGAAGGGACCAGGGCCCTTAGCGCAGCCCCTTCCTTGGGAAGTGCCTGACAGGAGTGAAAGGACAGAGGATCTTGTTGTAAAGAGCCACACTCGGTATGTGAACACACAGTAGGCTGAATAAACTGAAGGGCTATAAAGACCTACCCTCTCTTCCTGGCATGGCTTGGGCTCAAAAGAATTGGCATGACCCAGAGGCAGTGGTTGATCGGATCACTCTTTTGGCAAAGGAAAGAAAACTGCAATTGGGGAAAGGAAAGGCAACGGTCTGTGCTGTGTTGGGGGCAGCACTAATTGCTGCTCAAGAGAAAAAGAGACAACTGAGTCCTTGCAAGAATAGATAAGAAACTTGCAAAGCCAGCTCACTGCTGAGCGTAGCACTACTCAGCAGCTTCACGCAATTTTGTCAGATTTACTAGACCGAGAGAGAATCTTATGGCCTGAATGGCAAGAAAATGGACAGGTGTTTGGCAATAGGAGAGAAATGGGCTAACATTCTCCCACCAAATCGGACTGTGGGGATGCCGCGGCTCCATGGTGGTAGCTTTCACAGCCAATTCTTTCTTTCTTTACTTTCTTTTCTCTTTCTCTTGCATTTGCAAACCTGTTGTTGGGCAAATAAAGTTACCTGATGCTTGACTCCATTTTGAGTCTTAATTTTGTTCCCGAGGATACGAACAAAACCTCACCCTGGTCTATGACCGGCATGAAACAATGCCCCAGCAGCTTCTTCAGAGATGGTACTCTGAGAGCTCTTATAGAATCATGGAATAGTTTGGGTTAGAAGGGACCTTTGAATGTCATCTAGTCCAATGACCCTGCAATGAGCAGGGACATCAACTAGATCAGGTTGCTCAGAGCCCTGTCCAACCTGACCTTGAATGTTGCCAGGGGTGGGGCATCTACCACCTCTCTAGGCAAGCTGTTCCACTTTTTCAGCACCCTCATTGTGAAAAATATCTCTTGACACCCCTAAAATTCTGCTCACTATGCATGCAGCAGAGCAAACTTCACCTTGCCTCTCTTTGATGTGTTCTTCTTACCAGTGGAGTTTAGAACTGACTTGCAGCAATGCAGTTTCCTTGCTGCTACGCAGGTGCTTTGAAGCAAGTGAAAGCAGCTAGACTGGTTGTGACTGGTTTGCAGTTCTTTTTCTTCTTTTGGACTAGTCTGATTTTTAACAGTTGTATCATAAATGCTTAATCCTTTGTCTGTACTATCACTGAAATTCAGGTAATCAAAGTCCAGCAGTATGAAACCTCTTACCTTTTCAAAGATACTTAACCATCAAGGAATAGTGCAGGGAGCAGGGACTCCTAGAAGATGCAGCACTGCATGAGACAGTGCAGCATTGGCCATGTGCTCCAAAGGGTCCTAAGGATCTTGCAGATAAAACAGTTTTCCTGCATCCTGGGAATATAACTATTTTCCTAAACTTAGAAGAATAAGTTTTACTACTAAGCCTTGTGTACTTTTCAGATTCCCTCCTTAAGGAAAACTATCACTAAATGTAAAACATCTCTTAAAAAAACCCACAAATGTACATTTACCTAAAAATGGTAACAAACAGATGTTTTCAAAGCAAACCTTCAGATTTTTTAAATGGTGAAATTTGGTTGTTAAATGTTACATAACACAAAGGACCACCTTGCTTTTTGTGTAAAAGGTTCTGTGCTGCAAAATGTTCACAGGGAAAATTTTCTTTTTTTTTTACTTTTTTTCTCCATAAAATATCATTTACATGTTTTTTCAAATAACTCACTCTAGTCATTTTGTCAATTTTGTAACTGCTTCTATTCATTTTATAATTTCACACATGACATTTTCCATTACCTTTAAGTAGCCAGTGGCAGTTATTTAAAGAGTTTTTCCCTTCAAAATATTTCCATGGAAACTAGAATTAAATAGTCATTAAAATGGAGGAGTCCTTTTGTTGCTGTAAAATAGTTCTTTAACAGACCTGAAGTTACTGGAATTTACAATTACGTGTAGGAATCTAGAATCTATGTGTGTGTGCATGCATGTGCATGTGTGTTTACATATATGAGTTGTGATGGTGAAAACCTTAAAACCATCAAGGTCAGGGTTTAGATAATGACTAATTCTATACACAGACTGACATAGCTGCTCCAGTCATTCTGAAGATTAAGGCAACAATGTACTCAAGAAATTTGTGTATTTAATACCATATAAAACTCTTTTCATTTGTCCAGTGCATTCACCTACAACAGCCCTGAAGAACAAACAATGAACATAAGTGCTCATGTGAAAAAAGACAAGAATTAAACTTCAAATATACTGTGGAACAAAAACCAGGTAGTAAACCAGCAAAGGATATTGGGGAAAAGAAACCCCAATATTGCTGAATATGAAAATAATTTGAAATTTAAATGTAATTTTAAAAAGTACAAGACCTGTAAAAGAAAATATTTGCCTAAATACAGAAACCATGAAATAAAACATTTTGTTTATCTTTCATGGAGCCGTGACAATAACAAAAATGGGACAGCTGCCAGCTCTCTCTTGTGAAGATAGAAGGATTGATAAATTTTCAAGCTGAAGGAATTCGTGAAATCTGTACTTTTAGAGTGAATGTGAGTTTCTAAAATATTAACTGCACTCTCCATGAAGGGAGCTGAATACATTTAACTACATTAATCCTGTCTGTAAGGTACATCTCATGGTCATTAAAAGCTTGATGGTATCTGCCATCATGTGCTATAAAATGAAAAATGCTCCTAGAAATTTCTTCTGAAGAACAATCATATTCGTAACATCTGATGGAGTGAAATCTGTAATCATCATGCATTCAGCTGACATCAAAACATTATATGTTCCATAAGCAAGGTTTTTCTATGTATTTTGTAGGTGTTCAAGTAAAATTCCAAGCAAATCTCAGTTTGGAAAAGATGATAAAGATTTCCCTGTTTCTGCTGCAAGACAGAAAAAAACACTCAGAATGAACACGTAAAACTAACTTTAAACAGGGTGCTTTTAATTTACTTTTATTCACATCTTAACTTTGCATATATTATAGCCAAGCACTCTGCAATACAAAAGACTGACTCAGTCTTTTGGTAGCTTTGCTAGACTCCCTTCCCTTACATAAAACTCTCAATTTCTTACATAAAACTCTCAGTATGTTGGAAAGAAAAATTCACAGCTGTGAAGACATAAATTCACATTACAGATTAAAATATTGAAAGATCATAAAAGAAGCAAACAGTGAAACAGTACAGTTATCTGAAGGTTTTAAAGGGAAAAGTAGGTTTCCTATAACTGCATGTTTTCACAGGAACATTTCACCACAACTATGAATTTAATTCAAAGCAAAAAAATTTTAGTTGAAGAACAAGAGATGCAAACCAGAATACAAAGTCAATTCAGCATTGTTCTGTGATCATCAGAGTTGCCTCATTGCCTAGTGAAAAATGTAATTTGGATTACTTATGCTGTTGTCCTCTGCTTATGATAAGACTATGCTCTTGTATCAGATACCACATGTGAGATCAGTAAGACTTCTGTGTTTAAAGAATATATTTTCTAAATGTACCACATGTTAAAAGCATTTGTTGAAGATACAATAAAATTCCACAGTGAATTTTCTAATAAACTAAAAATTTAAATAGTTTCAAATCACTAGCAATGATATAATTTCATGTTTAAATGAGAAACTTTTTATGGTGTTCAGACTCACATAATTTATTCTAATTAATGATAGTTAGATGTTTGCTTATGAAATTGCAACATCAGCTTTCCAGTTTCAATACACTGGGAGGACTGAGGGTTCCCTTAAATGCTTTGTGTACTTCAAACACAAAATTCTCTCATTAAAGGCAAAAAAAAAAAAAAATCCCACAAGGAATTTACCAAATATTCATGTAAATTACTTTATTATTTTATTTTGTGCTTTATTTTACCCAGATTACAAAAGTACTTTTTATTTATTTGCTTGTTTTCCTTAGAAAACATCAGACTCCCTCAAGTTTTAAATTTAAAACAAGCATGGAAAGAAATTATGTAAAGATATAACCCGAATGTTTTCACATTCTCAAGGAGAAGTATCTCCACCTATGAAATGAAAAGGAAATAAAACTAATGATATTGTATTCATAGGTCAAAAATGTCTTTGCTTGCACAATAATCTTACCTCGAACTGCAACATATCTGGTACTTTGATTTCAAAGAATATTATGCCTCCTTGTTGACTGATGTATCAGTAGAGATTTTATTTAGAACTCAAGAAGGTTTATTTCTGGTTTTGCAAAATGCAAAGTAAGTTTGGTACTGAAGGAAATGTATTTAAATTACAAAGAGATGAAGTTGATACAACTATAAAGATGAAGACTGATACATAGAATGATAGAATCTTTGGGTTGGAAGGGACCTTGAAATGTCATCTAGTCCAACACAATTGCAATGAGCTGCGACATCTTCAACTACATCAGGTTTCTCAGAGCCCCGTCCAACCTGACCTGGAATGTTTCCAGGGGTGGGGCATTTGCCACATCTCTGGACAACCTGGGCCAGTGCCTCACCACCCTTATTGGGAAACATGTCTTCCTTGTATCTAGTCTAAATCTGCCCTCTTTGGTTTAAAACCATTATCCCTTGTCCTATTGCAGCAGGCCCTACTTAAAATCTGTCCCCATCTTTCTTGGAAGCCCCCTTTAAGTACTAGAAAGCTGCAATAAGGTGTCCCCCAGAGCCTTCTATTCTCCAGGCTGAACAACCCCAACTCTCTCAGCCTGTCCTCACAAGCGAGGTGTTCCATCCCTCTGATCATTTTGGTGGCCCTCCTCTGGACATGCTCCACCAAGTCCATGTCTTTCCTGTGCTGAGGGCTCCAGAGCTGGACGCAGGACTCCAGGTGAAGTCTCATCAGAGCAGAGCAGAGGGACAGAATCATCTCCCTCAACCTGCTGGCCATGCGTCCTTTGATGCAACCCAGGATACATTTGGCCTTCTGGCCTGCAAGGGCACGTTGCGGGCTCATGTCCAGCTTTTTGTCTACCACTACCCTCAAGTCCTTCTCAGGAGACTGCTCTCAATCCCTTCATCCCCAGCCTGTACTGAAACAGGGGGTTGCCCCGACCCAGGTGCAGGACCCTGCACTTGGTCTTGTTGAACCTCAGTTCAAAGTAAACACTTGCAGTTTCTTCAAATAAGTGTGACTTCTGGCTTTTTCTCATACCTTTTATCTCACTCCTTTCTCTCCCAGCTGCTGCACAGCATTTTTTACCCTCTCTTAGATACGTTACCACAGAGGAGCCACTCACTTGGCTGAGGGGCTCGAGTGTGTCCTGCAGCGGGTCTGCTGGAGTCAGCTGGAACCGGCTGGAACTGGCTGTGTCCGGCACAGGGCAGCCCTGGCCTCCCCTCACAGAGGCTGCCCTGCAGCTCCCCCCTGAAAACACCTGAGCACCGACACTCCATCCAGTAACTGAAAAAATAATAGTTACTCAAAATGTGTTTTAGAATTTGCCTTCTTGGTTAATCTGAATCGTTTTTTCTCAGTATTTACAATATTTGTGCAATCTAAGTGATATTTCATTACAAAATCACATAATGTCATATCTTTCTCGCACAGATGGTGGGAAAATTAATGAGGATTATTGACCTTAGTTCACTTTAACATAACTCTCAGTAGTGAATAACAGCAACTAAAATTGTTCAAACGATGAATAGAACTGCACTCAATTGCAAACCGCCTTGAATACTTACCATACATTTAAACCACATTTCTGCAAAGAAAACCTACCCTATGAGTAAGGTAATACTATGTTTACCTAAGGGTCACTTATATTAATATTACATACTTAAAATATAAAAATATACTTAAAATACTAAAAAAAATAGAAGTAAAAAATTAATTCAGAATTAAATCATAAACCATAAAATAGCATTCCAAAGCACTGGGGGGAAGATACTCTAGTGGTATAAATGTATACATGCATAATTTTGTTCACACCAGTTGAGAATCTGGTTACAACTATCCAAAAGTTTTGGGTAGACAGAACAGGTATTTGTAACAGGAACTCATTGGATGGGCTAACAAAGATGTTACTGAAATATGTGTGATGCATTTTTTCTAAAAAAAAGGTCCTTCTTCTAACTAAAGGAAACTGAAAAACACTTTTATGGTTAAACCAAAACATTTTTCCTGTAAACATATTGAAACAAAAAAAGCAAATGTTTTGTTTGTTTTGGTCTTTGTCTGACTCGTTTTTTCTCTTCTCGAGAATTTTGGTTTGAAAGCTTCAGACAAATCAATGTGCGCTGAAAAGCCATTGATACTAGTCAATCAGATCATTGATTTGGTCAGTGGCATTTAAAGTTTTTCAGCTTTTCCTTTTGAAGTTCATCAGACCTAGGACTTCCCTAATGCAAAAGCTCCTGATGACAATTGTGAGGCCATAGATTACAGCCTCTGTTTAAGAGCTGCTGCCAGGAAAAATCATTTAGGATCAGCTAACTTAACCCAGGAAGCCCCAAAAAGAAAGCACACAGAACCACTTAAAATTACATTGAATCTTAATGGCTGCCCATGACAAGGAAACAAAAGTGTGACCTGAAGTTTGATGGCTATTTTGGCATCAGTTTCTTGATCTTTCATGTTTGATTGATGATATTTTTGTTTTACTGTGCAACTTTTAAAGTTGTTTAAATTTTGTGTCTGCCAGGGACCATTAGGCTCTTGTCTATAGAAAAAAAATATTTTTTCTCTTTCTCTCCTTCACACGCACACCATCTTTAGTAATATGTTTTCCACCTTCTGCTATTTTTTAGTGATCTTGTTAAAATAGAGAAAATTAAATTACTTTTTCTAAATTGGAAAACTGCCTTAGTAAGTAGGAACATGGAGAAAGAGTAATAAATGTTTCAAATGGATCAATTCCAGTGTTGTTTATAATAAGGATAGGGATAAGAAAATGAACAAACAAAAAAATTATCCACTGTGCTTGTATAATTACCAAAAATCTTATCCAAGGAACAGTAAAAGATATGTGATCTGTTTTGTTGCATTTGGGGTTTTTTTTCCCAATTAAAAATAACCAGCAGAGCAGCGATTTTTTACAAGATATACTAGATGCAAAGAATTCTTAGAGAATCTGGAGAGAATTTTCAATGACCACTTTATAAAAATATTTGCAGATATTTTTCCATTTTGAACAGAAAACCAAACTTATCACAGCTCTGAGTTGTCCAGTTGTGGTTATTTTATTGTAGACTCCATTGCAAATGAGAAATTAGATTTATCCAGGACTAAGTAGGAGGAACTTGCATTACTATTGCGTGGTTGACTTCAGGCTTCAGTGCAGCAGTCAGTGATTTTGTATTTAATAAAAGGAGGGAGTTCTACTTTTGTCTATGAAGGAAGACATTGGATACGGCTATTAAAGCAGCATGTGCAGCTAGTGTTATAAATGAAAAGAACTAAATTCTATTTCATGCCAATAACATTGCTATAATTCAATATTAATAATAAATAGCTAAGAAAGTATTTTATACACATACGTTTGTGTGTGTGTGCATGTATATGTTTCTAAACACCATTAGTATGTAAAGGGAGTTATCAATGGCATTACAGTAAGAATATGTGTAAAAGTGAATAGTCACAAAGCTGTAGCACAGAACTTTGACATTAAAAGATAGCAGAGGCATAGAAAATACAGGAACAGAATAACAGCATCCTCAGTGTTATTCACACAAATGACCAATTACTGATACAGAGTTGTGTGACAGCCTAATGAAGCTCCTCACATCTGATAGTATAGGAGAGCTTGCTTTAATGTATATATACACCAGAACCACCTAGACATGCTGGCACCATGATTAAAAATCAGATAAACCGAACTAATCAGAACAGTTAGAACTAATAGAGACATCATAATTAATATCAGAACTGATCAGAGCTATAAAGAACTGTCTTGTATTGTACTACTACATATATACTTATTGTTTTATTATCACAAAAGGGAACTGGTTTAAGGTTTTGATAATTGTGTTTGACTGGTCTAGTTACCAGCCTTCAAGAAGATGTTGTTAAATCTGAGTGCAGAACTACATCGCTGAACGTTGATTCCAGTGCTGCTTGGGGAAAGCGGGATGAAGAACACCAGAGAAGAAAAAAAAGAAAAAAAGTATAATACAGCAGGTGTCACTTTTCTGTTGATCTACTTCCAGGCAACTCTCTAGATCTAGCTCTGCTTTTAGCAATGCTCCCCTTTTCCACCCTGACCCTGGCAGCAGAAACAGTGACCGCATCGTCTCCTCGTGTCTTCCAGGCAATCAGGCACTGTCCTCCTCACCTCTGTGGCAGGAGCAAGTCCAGCTCTACCTCTCCTCACTGAGGAGGGTAAAGGCAGGGACTTTTTGTGGAAGAGTGATACATGGGTTTGGTTTTCCTATAAGAACAGGAAGTACCTTTGGAAATGGGTTTGCACACAAGACATGTTGAACAATAGGGAAAGTTCTGTTCAATATAGAGGCAGCATTTCACAGCCTCTCCTTAACCTATACTTGGGTCCACACTGAATTCAGCCCTGGAAAATCTAACAGTCTCAACACACATCCACTTTTGCGCAGGCTCAGTGGTATGCCTGTGACCCCGAAACAAATTTCTTTTCCTACCACCTCTAAGTTGATATCTGCCTTTAGAAACACAGTGAACTGGCTCTGACTAGATCTACAGTACTACCACATATTTATACAATGTCCTGCAATTACCCTAGAATGCATATATTTACATCTGAGAAGGCAAGCCCCCCAAAATATTACCTAGATATATAGGTCGATGCTTACGTGCTGAGAGCCTTTCAGGGCTGAGATTTCTACTGCCAAACAGACAATCTTTTGTCTATTGTCAAATGAACCAGCTGTGTTTTCATTTGCATATCCCAAAAGGCAATGACAGAAATTACAGCTTTCAACTTAGGACAAACTCGCATAGATGTGTAATAATGGTGACTGTATTACTACTATTACTACTATTATTGCATAGCAGGACAGCTATGACTTAGTCGCCATCACAGAAACATGGTGGGATGACTCACAGGACTGGAGTGCTGCAACAGATGACCATAAGCTCTTCAGAAGGGATAGGCAAGGAAGGTGAGGCGGTGGGGTGGCTCTGTATGTTAGGGAGTGTTTTGATTGTATAGAAATCAATGATTGTGATGACAAGGTCAAGTTCATATGGGTAAGGATGAGGGGGAAGGCAAACAAAGCAGATATCTTGCTGGGTGTCTGTTATAGACCATCTAACCAGGATGAAGAGGCAGGTGAAGCATTCTACAATCAACTGGCAGAAATCTCACAATTGCTAACCCTTGTTCTTGTAGGGGACTTCAATTTGCCAAACATCTGCTGGAAGTACAACACAGCAGAGACGAAACAGTCCAGGAGGTTCCTGGAGTGTGTGGAAGATAACTTCCTGACACAGCTGGTAAGTGAGCCTACCAGGGGAGGTGCCTTGCTTGACCTGCTGTTTATGAACAGAGAAGGCCTGGTGGGAGATGTGATGGAGGCTGTCTTGGGCTTAGCGACCATGACATGATAGAATTCTCAGTTTTTGGTGAAGTAAGGAGAGGGGTCAGTAAAACGGCTACCATGAATTTCTGAAGGGCAGTCTTTGGCCAGTTCAGGTCACTGGTTGAGAGAGTCCTTTGGGAGATGGTCCTGAAGGGCAAAGGCATGCAGGAAGGCTGGATGTTCTTCAAGAAAGAGATCTTAAAGATGCAGGAGCAGGCAGTCCCCATGTGCCCTAAGGCAAGCTGGCGGGGAAGAACACTGGCCTGGCTGAACAGGGAGATTTTGCTAGGACTCAGGGAAAAAAGAAGATTTTGTCACCTTTCAAAGAAGGGGCAGGCAACTCAAGAGTACAAGGATCTCGTTAGGCCATGCAGAGAGAAACTTAGAAAGGCAAAAGCCCAGCTAGAACGCAATCTATCCATGGTCATAGGGGATAAGAGAAAATGTTTTTCCAAATATGTTAACGACAAAAAGAGAACAGGAGAGCAAAGGAGAATCTCCATCCTTTATTGGATGCAGGAGAGAACATTTTCACTAAGGATGAGGAAAAGGCTGAGGTACTTAATGCCTTCTTTGCCTCAGTCCTTAATAGTCAGACCAAGTATCCCCAGGGTATTAAGTCCCCTGAGCTTGAAGACAGGGATGGAGAGCAGAATAAACTCCCCTTTATCCAGGAGGAAACAGTTAAGCCACCTGGACACTCACAAGTCTATGGGGCCTGATGGGATCCACTCGAGAGTACTGAGAGAGCTGGTGGAGGAGCTTGCCAAGCCACTCCACAATATCTACCAGCAGTCCTGGTTCACAGGGGAGGTCCCAGATGACTTGGAGGCTTGCCACTGTGATGCCCATCTGCAAGAAGGACCAGAAGGAGGATCTGGGGAACCACAGGCCTATCAACCTTACCTCGGTACCGGGGAAGATTATGGAGAGTTTCATCTTGAGGGTGCTCACAGGGCACGTGCGGGACAATGCCCAGGTTGAAGGTAATACCACTTCTCTTATCCTTTCTTTCCAAATGAGCATCATTATGGGAAAACCAAGAAGTTTAAGTTCTTCTGAAAGCATTACTGAGTTTTTTCACTTTTCTCATTGCTTATGTCAGGATAGGCAGGTCACATCTACATTGTTATAAATTTGATTCACAATTACAAATGAATAATACTTCAAAGAAGGGCAGTGAAAGGCCAGATGCTACAGTTTAGTATGTATGCTACAGGAACTTTATGGAGAGCCAGCTGTAGCAAATGAATGCAGAGTGTTTTTATAATGCTATTCTTCTTCCATATGCTTGATCCTATATGCACATAGGTGAACAATATACAAGTTGAGCATGTGTGACAGCTTATTTATGTGTGTACCAGTTCTGTCCACTTTCAACAAAAGAGCAGTAGTTTAGTCAGGAAACTTTGCAGCTGGAATCCTTCATTCCATTCTGCTCATGTTCCAACAAATCTCTGGTTCTAAACCGAGAACACTAGCAAATATTGACAATATTGATAATGTTCTATTTATCTCTAAAAAGAGCAATGGGACAGATACTGGTAAGTTCTGAGTGTTTGCCATAATGGCAGAAAAAACATGTTCTTTAAAATCTAGAACTTTAAAAACTAAGAACTAGGATTTTTCAGTGAGTTACAATAACAATAGTAATAATATCAACATGTATTTTTCAGTGAGAAAAGATGTCTTCCTCTTAAATGTTTGTTAAAAGAAAACTACAGGCAAAGAGAGTACCAACAAACTCTTACAGCCACAGTCTGAGCAGAATACTGACTTTGGTGCATTAAGTTATGATACCTATGAAAATGTGTTCCTTTTTCCTTTTATTTTCCCAGTCAAGCCATGCTTGACAAAATTCCCAGGGGAGAAATCTGAGGCAAAATGTCACAAAGAATGGGTGAAAATACTATTAATGAAATTAAAGTCATAATCAGTGTGTAAGTGGATTTCTGAGTTTGTGGAACAATAAGAACTTTTGTGTTAACATTTACCACAATATGCAATGAAATATTTACAATAAACCTAGCCAATTGAAAATGTATTATTATGATTTTAAAATTAATTGCCATTAATTTTAATTAATTTGCTGACAATTATTTTATACTGCGACAGTCAAATCAGCACAGAAAATAGTAACAGAAATTTCCAAATCATTTGATATAATATTGTTTGATTGGTGTGAAACTTGTTACTGTAAAATATTGGGTAGTTGGATGTGCCCAGCATATGAAAAGGAAAATGTTATAAAATTCCAAAGCTTTAAATTCCTGCCATGCCAGCGAATCATCTGCAATTGAAATTCAGGGTACCTTTCACAAATTTGAATCTGATTTGAATTGCTAATTATATTTCAGTTGGACCCCATTCTAATTTAATTGTTAATGCAAACAAAAAATGATTACTTAAGAAATGCATATTCCAGAGATTAGATGGTCAAATAAATCCAGTAATATACTTGTA
This sequence comes from Phaethon aethereus, assembly GCF_964289735.1. Classification (NCBI taxonomy): domain Eukaryota; kingdom Metazoa; phylum Chordata; class Aves; order Phaethontiformes; family Phaethontidae; genus Phaethon; species Phaethon aethereus. The sequence continues at coordinate 32,038,805 of NC_138582.1, read as the reverse complement.
TTCGTAATCAGTGACACAATAAACTGGTATTTAATTTGGCATAGACTTCCTTCAACCTCTTTCTCCTTTGTCTAAATCAATATTATCTTTATGACAGTTGCAGTTAGATGAGAAAGTGTTAGTGTTGTGCATTTGATGTGATCTGCCCTATACTTAATGAAAAAGGGTATTGGAAATTATCCATTCGTGTATCCTTGAAAAGAAAGAGCTCTCTTTTCAGCTTCATTTTTGTAGTCATTGTCTAAAAGCTGTGGTTTATGGATTCCTTTAAACTGAGAAGTAGCTAAGTGGATGATTATTAAACTGAAGTATAAAAGATTTTAAAGAAGGACTTTGCATTTTAGGTAATTGAAACCTTTTGGAATAACAATATTTCACGTAAAAATATAGCCATTTTAGAGCATGACAATGAAGCATTGGGGCAAGTGGCTTCACAAAAAAAAAATAAAATCTGTTATTTGCAATAAGTGTTGCCTTAAGTTTTCTGTTCAGTCTTGGTGAAAGTAATCAAAGAAAGATGTCCGTTTTTTTACAAATACTAATCATTACTACCAGAAAAGAGGCCCAGTTCTGTACTCCTTACTCTGTTCCCATTTTACAAGAGTGTGTGAAATTTTCCTGACCAGGAAGTCAGCATTTGGCTCGTGTTCTTTAATGACTGCACAGGAGCATAGTTTATCACAAAAAGGTCTGTAATGACAAAAGTTATTACATTAACATTTTGCTAATAACTTTAGATATATCACTTCTATTTAATAATTCAAATAAAATGTGCCAAATAGTGATATTGTAGAGTCTGCAATTTCAACTTTATCTGCAAGACTCCGGTTTAGGCAACCAGTAGCTTCCAGGAAGCAGAATGAATATTAATTAAGTTTTCAGCTTGTGCTGAGATTTTTAATATGTTCTATGTTTTGGGGAGGTATCAGACTAGTGAATTTATCCTCAATTAGCAGAAATGTCAGTCGGTGGATAAAATGAGTATAATCTGATGCTAATCAAAATTTAATAATCCATTCTTATTGTAAAGGATTTTCAGTAGGGAACAGAAATTCGCCAATATGGTTTCTCAGCAAGAAAGTACTTTCGATTAGAGAGAGTGATTTACTTATTGTGCAAAATAAATTTGAAGGTCAGCATATTAATGAAATGCCTAGCTATTCACTTTCAATTCTACAGAAGCTGCAAAATCTCGATGGAAATTTAAAGGTACAAAAATTATATGAATTACGCATAGAAAGCAAAACACTTCTTATTTTAAGAACCTTTTTGTGTGTTTGTTTGTTCGTTTTAACAAATATTAGTGTAATCCTTGGGAAGATCTTAAGTGTAGAACTTGACTTCACTTGAGGTCTATAACACGCGATCATATTTTTGTTGAGAATTTATCCACACTGAGGTCAGCTGCAAAATTTGTATGGACTTAACTGAGGAATGCTGCAAATGAAAATGTGCTCTTCCAGTAATGTGGTTGAAAAATGGTATTGGAATGTGGAATATTTAACTTTGTAACTAAATTTTGAAAATTTATGATATTTCATAACAGAAAAAATACAAAAATCATCACAAATATAAGACAAAAGTTTTATCAGATTTGTATTTTGGCTCAGAGGTATACATGTAAGAGAATAACAATGCTGCGGATAGTGAAGTTTGATCCAATAAACACTTCCTGACCACTAACAATAAATAGCAAAATCTTTGAAACTTCAAGAGCTTTCAATAAACTGTCATGTTATTTTTACTATACAAAGAATAGTATGAGATGAAAATATATTGCTTTTATTAAATCCAGTATTATTATTAAATACATTGCCAGAGTAACCTGAAGGAGAGAGATTTAAGAAGGTATATTCTAGTTCATATCTTGATCTTTAATTATTCCATTTGGAATTGAACCTACATCTACAGCAGACAAGGACATTTTTCCAGTGGAGGCATTAACAGGTAAAGAGTTAGAGTGTCCTTAATCAAGGACAATAAGTGATTTAAATTTAAGAGAAAATAGAACATAAAATTTGGTATTAGCATTTCCTTATGTGAATAGTATATACTTCTGTGTATTCTTGTCAGTATTTATTACAGGAACCTGTTTTGGTTGTTTATAATTTTGCCAACATGAAGTCATCTGATATTCATTCCTCTGAGAAACAATAGAGAAGTGATTTGATTCTTGGGACAAATCTAAGGCTTAGCAACTTTTCAAGTGTAGAATATGAATTTGTTTTCTGCATATCATCTGTGGTTGTCTGTCAGATCTACCGGATATAGAATTCATAGCCTAATACTACTTATATTTAGACACAGTGAATTCTTGAAATACCACTCATCTTTAAAGAATCCATTTCTTTGGTTGGTCTGCTCTAGTTGCTAGTGCTCTTATAATATGATAGGATCACAGCATGACACAGGTGGGAAAGAGTTCATTTTCTTCATAGAAACTAGTGTGAGGCTGTGTTTTGGGTTTGGGGTGAGAAAAATGTTGATGATGTGCTGATGTTTTGGGTTGTTGCTAAGCAGACAAGGACTGTCGGGCTTCTCATGCTGGCCTGCCAGCGGGAAGGCTGAGGGTGCACGAGAAGCTGGGAGGGGACACAGCCGGGACAGCTGACCCAGGCTGGCCAAAGGGATATTCCATACCATATGACATCAGAATCAGTATATAAAGCTACAAAGAAGAAGAAGGAAGGGGAGGAGGGACATTCGGAGTGATGGCATATGTCTTCCCAAGAAACCATTACGCATGATGGAGCCCTACTTCCCTGGAGATGGCTGACCACCCACCTGCCCGCCCATGGGAAGCAGTGAATGAATTCCTTGTTTTGCTTTGCTTGCGTGTGTGGGTTTTGCTTTACCTGTTAAACTGTCTTTATCTCAGCCCATGAGTTTCCTCACTTTTATTCTTCTGATTCTCTCCCCTGTCGCACTGTGGGGGAGTGAGTGAGCAGCTGCGTGGTGCTGGCTGGGGTTAAACCATGACAGGAGGTTAGGAGGTCTCCAGTTCAGCTTCCCTCTTAAGCAGGGCTCTCTGTGAGCTCAGACAAGGCTGCCTAGAGCTGTGCCCTGTCAGGGCTTTGAAATCTCCAGGGATGGATCTGGCATAGCCTCGCTGGGAACCTGTGCAACCCTGTCAGGGGAAAGGGTCTCCTTATCTCTGTTCTGAACATCTCTTCTTTTAGTTTTATCTTCCTGCTATGCACTGCTGTGAAGAGCCTGGCTCCAACTCCTCAATCACTTCCCCATAGGTTTTGGAGAGTGCTGTGAGCCCCCCCTCTCCTCTCCCCCACCAAAGCATCTCTTTTCCAGGCTGAATAAGCCCAGTCCCTGAAGCTTCTCCTCACAGGGCAAGTGCTCCAGCCCTGTGAACATCCTGGGGCACTCTGCTGAACTCGCTCCTGTTTATCAGTGCCTTTCCTGTCTTGGGGGGCCCAAAACTGGATGCAGTATCTTAGATATGCCCTAATGAGTGCATAGTAAATTGAGATAATCACTTCCCTCAACTGTGTCCATGCAACCCAGGACATTGTTGGCCTTCGTTGCTGCAGGGGCATTCTGCTGCCTACCAGGACACTCATGGCCTTCTCTACAGAGCTCCTTCCCAGACAGCATAAAATCCAAGAACTAGGAAGTGCTGTGCCTGTGACAGCAGTTAGTTTAGGTCCAGTCAGGCAATCACTTGTATTTTTAGTCAAGTTTATGCACCAGGTAGCCCTTTTTCATACATGGCTAAATGACATCTAATGGTTCAGTCTAAAGAATAGTATAGGAGTTTAATAAAATTGTATGCTGAGATGCTCTCCTTTCCTGTGTTCAGTACATTTTTTCCATAATATGCAAATTAGAAGTTTACCTAAAGTGGGAATTCTTGCACAATAAAATTTCTGTTAATACACTTCAACCCTACTCATTAATTCTGATGACATTTTAAAAAATCCAAATCTAACATAAAGAAAAGATAAAAATAAGTAATATCAAAAGTTAATTTAATTTTAGGAAAATTTAAATATGAACTATACAGTGTAATTTGTGAACTCAGAATATTTTAATAGAAATTTGCATGGAAGAATAAAGTCTAATACAACTTTTTTCCTTTAAAACATAAGGTAAAAAGTTAGTGTTTTGTCTTTTGGGCTTTTTTGTTTGGTGGTTTGTTTTTTTTTTTAATCTGAGAGTACCTTCTTTATTAGATGGATAATAACAGTGATGAAATATTTACTAAACCTACACAAATATTTAGGATCCATTCTGAAATCACTGTAGTACTGTTCCATTTAAAAGAGTTTGAAAAAACCTCTTAACAGTTACTGCTCCAAAGCAACTGAATGCTGCTGTACCTACTCTCAGTCAAGAGCCAGTTATACACAACAGAAGACTAAACTGTTCAGATGTTTGTACTGTATTTTAAATGTAAAATCCATTGGAATCAAAATGTAAAATATGAATGAACAATATGCTCCTTACTGGTTAATGCTATCCATTCATCAAAGAGAGGGGCATTTAATTCTTCTAGTAGACAAAAGATTGCTTACTAATTAATTACATGAAGGAGATGACTGCCAGCATATTTAGGGGAACAGCCTCTCTTAAGACAGTTCTTAATGAATTAAAGGAGGTTGTTTTCTTTTCTTCCTCCTGAAGGATGAAATAGAAGGAATTTGGGAAAAAAACATTAAACTAGAGCTTATCTTTCAGAAGGCTTCGAAACAGTGACTGGCTATAGGAGCTGAAGAGTACCTAGAGGGGAAGCAAAAAAAGCTGAACACTTCACTACCAACCTATCAGAAGGGAATAGCGAGTGAACTGAGTAGTGTAACATTATGGAAAAATCTTTAACATACATTTAAAAATGTGCTTTTGAAAGCTTTTATAGCTGTTGTCAGTTTTGAATAGCATAAATTAATAACTATATTTGAATTTTTATTAGTTTATTCCTCTGTGTACTATTTGCCTCCTTTTCTATAGGCCTCTATAAGTACTCAGACTGGCCACATAGAAAGGCAGATGACATCTCTCTTCCTAACAGTATTCTTCTTTACATGACTCATTTCTTGCTAAAATTATTCTGTCCAACATATCACAATGGCTGATCATGATGATTAACTCAAATATGTTCCAAAAATATCCTTTGATGCAAAAAGTATTAAAGCATCAATCAGTCAGCCTCTAATTGTGATTAATTGTGATTTTAGCCATTCAGTAACTTCAGTGATTTTGAAGTCTTATTTTCTTTTTCTGTCATGAATCAACTGCTACAGATCTGTTCCCTGAAAGAAAATATGTCTAATTTTCTTCTTTATTCAGCAAGTGCAAATGTTTAACGGCTTCTACTATGGTATCATAGAATCATAGAATCATAGAATCTTTGGGTTGGAAGGGACCTTTTAAGGTCACCTAGACCAAACCCCCTGCAATGAGCAGGGACATCTTCAACTAGATCAGGTTGCTCAGAGCCCCGTCCAGCCTGACCTGGAATGTTACTAGGGGTGGGGCATCTGCCACGTCTCTGGGCAACCTGGGCCAGTGTCTCACTACCCTTATTGGGAAAAATGTTTTCCTTCTATCTAGTCTAAATCAACTTTTTTTTAGTTTAAAACCATTACCCCATGTCCTGTTGCTGCAGGCCCTGCTAAAAATTTCTGTCCCCATCTTCCTTAGAAGCCCCCTTTAAGTACTGGATGGCTGCAAAAAGGTCTTCCTGGAGCCTTCTCTTCTTCTGGTTGAACAACCCCAAGTGTCTCAGCCTGTCCTCATAGGAGAGGTGTTCCATTCCTCTGACAATTTTTGTGGCCTCCTCTGGACCTGCTCCAACAGGTCCGTGTGTTTCCTGTGCTGAGGGCTCCAGAGCTGCACACAGTACTCCAGGTGGGCTCTCTGTATAGCTGGGACATCTAAAAATATGATTTTTTAATTTCCTTGGAAGGAACATAAATATAAATTTCCAGTGGTCTGTGTAACACTGGATTTTTGTATTTTATAAAGTATGTTTTTATATGTGGTTCTACATAGAAAGAATGTGGGAAGACCTCATCATTTTACTTCAGTAGGAATGTTGTGTAAGTTCATAGCAGATTCCATTTTGATTTTTCTGTTTGAAATTAATTTTAAAGTGGCGGTTACAGTGAAGAAAAACCTATCTGCTGGTTTAGGCTCCTCTCCTGATACAGGAAAACAAGTCCTGATAGGAAATTTAAATATTTCTGTTGTATACATATTTTTGAAAAAAGAATAATATAATAAAGATCAAGAAGCAATTAGTATAAAATGACCCGTGCTTCTCTTCAAGCACAACATTCAGACTATCAGTCGTGATTTCACTATCATTTGATTGACTATGCTAAGTCTATGAAATCAGATTATGTAAGTGTGGGGAAGGAACACAATTTTCATTTTTGCATGTGTAGGTGTTGAAGCTTCCTTAGAACCAGATTTGTATAATTATGCATATAATTGTTATAGGGCTGTCTCTTACTAGATGGAACGATACAGTCTTGGGGTAGGTAGGGGAAAAAACAACCTTTCAGGCGTACAAAATCTTATTCAGATTAGGCAGGGTTTTGGGTTCTGGTGCTTACATAAAAAACACTTATAAGGCCAAGTGAGGTTTCTCGCCAGTGTTCAATGGTGTTTTTCACGTTTTTGCCAGTCATGCTGCAAGGGCAAAGAGCTTGACCAGTCTGTGACTCTAGGCCATGAAGTTGCTTTCAGTAAATATGGAAGGAGGGACTGTGAAGTTGGTAAAATAAATGAAGCATATAAAATGAATCATAAGGTTACTAATAACACACATTCAAAATAAAGTCAGTTTCTCACCAATGAGGGAGAAATACCTTTTTTTTGTCTTAATATTTAATAAAACTGTGTAGTAGAAGTAACAAAACACGCATAAACACCACCTCACTTATAAAAACTGTTTAGAAACATGTATTTTTATTTTCAGTGTTCTATTCTTTCAGAATTAGGATTGGTAAGCCAATAAGATCTCATGGTTACAACCCACAAGACTCTCTCTCTCTCTTTTTTTTTTTTGAAAGAATATAGTAGAGACATCTTGCTAAATATAGCTTTTGCATGTAATAATAAGAGTTGCAAGCTAAACCACCACAAATAGCCAAAATACCACCCCAAATCCTTGTAATCTTTAAATTTAATTTAAAGTTAATTAAATCTAATTAATTAAGCCTGTGCCAGTCTGATCAGCTCCAGAAAATGGAAGTGCTACTCTCATTTATTAATATCATTTTGATCATTATTTTGCAACATTTCATTTAAAAAATGTTAAGGAGGAGAAAAAATGCTGTTGTTTTTATGATTTCAACATATAAAACAATAAATACATTTCTTTAAGGTTTAACAGTGTTGAAGGGAAAATATAAATCTGTAACAAAATAATATATGGTCAGTATTTACAATTATATGTTCAAACTACACATATATAATCTCATCTGCTTTTAGAACTAGCAAGTCCTGAAGTGTTCATGTTAATTTGCAGTTATGCACAAAACCAGAAGTATTTTTCAGGTTGCTTTACTGTTCTGGTAAACACAGCTATGTAGAGATGAATTCAGAAAAGGTAGTGTAAACTAGTCACAGACAAAAGTTGAATAAATAAACAATCATTGCAGTTATGCATAACTATTTGCAGAGTTTATTAAATGCATATTTTTTGTAATTTTTTTCAAGTTTTTTCAAATAATTGAGTAAAAACATTTTTGCCTATATACTGGCTGATACTGAGTTTTAATAACAATGGCTAAGGCTAGAATATGAAATTTTTATTTACTTTTCTGCTAATAGTTTACAACAGGTAGTTTACTGTACTTATCACTGAGACTTTATATTCTGCTCTGCTCTGCCCAGCCCTGGTTTGGATACCCAGTTTGACAGATTTTAAAAATAGACATGATTTTCAGAAAGGGCTATTGAGTACTACCTGAGTGTCAGCAGAATAAGTCAGAGCAGAGTGAATCTGACAACACTTAAAAGTAAAACATGTTCTTAAGAGGTCATTCTATGAAATCTTCAGGTTAGCTTTCTGTCTGTACATTGGTATTCTTCCAACTGAAACTGCCACGCACTTAAGTAGGCAGTTAAACTTTTAATTGCTCAAGTCTTTTACATTATATAGAAAATATATTTAGAATTGAAGAAACAGCTTTACATTGTTACCTTGTTTTCAAAAACTCATTTAGCTTACAGTTTTGAGTTCCTGAATAAAAGTCCTCTTTCTTACCAAATAATTCCTTTTGTTGTCACATCTGACAAAAATATGGAAATATACAAAAACTAGTCAACAGAACTGTGTGTTTCATCCTGCTTTTCCCCACAACATTTCTTCAAAGTTTAGAATTTTATTTTGTCCTCTTGATGAACTTGGTTCATATAAAAGCATTAAGAAAACAAAGGAACCTGAAAATAATTTTACATATATGATTTTTTTTGTCTGCAAAGACTCCAGTACATGTTTACAATTTCTTTTTTTCCCAAAACAGTACCGGATCCTCTGCTCTCTGTGGACACACTAGGATAGATTTCGTAGAGAAAAATGGTTACTGACTGCAAAAATGCAGGACAAAGAGTGTGTGTAAATCAATACCAGGCACCTTTTAAAAGATACTGACTTTTAGAGAGTGCTGGTTGATAGAGACTGAAATATACTTTAGTTTTGATTTCAATATTATGTCAGATTTTTAGGAAATCTGAACCTTTTAACTTAAAAAGGGGCAGGGAGTGGAAAAGGCTTTATAACTGACTATGATTCTTATAACAATCTTCTTCTTCCTGTTTAAAAACTGACATACAGAAGTAGATTAACTCCTGCCTTTTCAGACTGTTTTTTTGTCAAGTTTTTATAGTCTTCTACTATCTTAGGTTACTTACTGTTGTTGTTCTCTGCACTGTGAATGGTAGTGCATCTAGTGTATCTATTCGTCTAATCTCTTTCTTTCCTATTTTTTAAGCTAACAATGCAACCTACATGCTCGGTTGAGTATTCAGTTTAGTTTAGCCATACCAACTTTTGTTTCTGCTGAGTTAAAGCAGGTCAACACTATTGCATTCATATATATGTTGTTCCTCAACAAACTGGTAAACTGTCCAAGATCACAGAGCAAGAATAATAGCAGCCTTGAAGGTACATGGAATTTCTTGTAGAATAGGGTGCAAATATGCAATTTCTGACAGTAGGTGTTCATAAAATTTTTATGAATCACTGAATTCAACATTATAATTAAAGAATTAAAAATGGATACACTTCTGAAAAAAAAAGAATAAGCTAAAATATTTTTCCAAATATATTTATTTCTAATAAACAAGGAAAAACATGTAAAAACTACATTCATTTCATACTTCTAATTTTATCTTTACAGATGTAAACGGTTTTAAAATTAATCAATCAAAGTATTAAAAAAATGCAGAAGATGTTTTACGTAAAATTGCAAAATATGGGTCCAATCCTATTTTTCTGCCCTTTTTCCATCTATTCCATCTATTGAATGCAGTATCTAGAGATATAAAGTGGTCTATGCTGTTAGGTCTTCATCTGCTTTTTATCTTCATCTTTTATTATGCCTGTGCATCCTATTCAATAACTGGAACTTGAGGAGATAGTTCCACCTCAAAAGAGACAATTCCATGTACATTTTATAATGTGTGTAATTTATAATGAAGTAGAGCAGATATTGTAAATTTTTGTTTGATGGGTGTTACAGGGAGGTTAATTAAATTAATCATTTATAATTCAAAGATAAGTCTACTTAAAAACAAATGGCTTTTTGAAAGAGATTCCACTTTCATGTATACTTAAACCTTTCAGCCATTCATTACTACAGGTTTGCATCAATGGGAGTTTGTGTCCTTTCAGCTTGCTGGTAACACAAATATTTTCATCTAAGGCCAAAAATATCCATGCAGTCTCAATTATAAGTAAGGATATGCAAATAAATGATAAGGTGAGAGATGACAAATATTTTCTGTGTTCTAAAAAATAATCTCTTTGATGATAAGGAAGATTCAGGAACATTCATCTGAATCTTTCCTGAAAAAGAAATCAGGCTCTAGCTATCAAGTTATGCTATGTTCTGTTTTTGTGCACTTTTTGCTCTATTCCACCAAAAGAGTGAATAAGATGCCTGATCAGTCATCAACCTGCATCTACTGAAATTGTATAGGATTTAGAGGTGAACACCACAGATCAGAGTATACCAGGTGACAACTAGGTGAATCTGTAATCTGCATACTGAATGAAAAGGAAACATACACCCAAGGAATTTAATATAATGTGATGTTGTTTTTGTTTCTTTCATATTAATCTATCAGAACATATAGATACTGGAATTCAGCAGAAAAAAACTGTGATGTTCAGCCATCACGTCTAAAAAATCACAACAATATTTGTCAAAATTTTATCTGGAGCAAGAAAAGAAAGTGTTAAGTATGTTGAAATATTTTATTTTAACAAGAAAAGCAAAGTAAAAAAGCAGAAGGTAGATTAAAATGCAATGTTTAGAATAATCTGAATCTTTGCATTTTAGTTTAGCAGGTAAGATCATTTTAACAGAAGATATATAAATTTTTTGTTCATTGTAAGTGTGAGAATAGTTGTAAAATGGAATTTCTGTCAGCTGAAATAATGGTACTGAAACAAGTAGTACCATAATCAAGCCTTGAAAGAAGAAATCGAGGGATATGCATTAATAACTAAGCACAGAAATAAAAATAAGATTATTTACTGAAAAATTGTTCCTGTTGGTTAACCATATGTTTTAACAGGAGTGCTAGTAACACCTATGATCAATAAGCTAAAACAGGAAGGCTAAATCTAACAACCAACGTAGCAGATGGTCCACTATCAGTAAAAAGTGATTCATTACAGAAATATGTCCAGGATTATTTTATTGCCATTATCTTGTCAAAATCCTGGTAGAAATTCAACAAAATTTTCAGCATATGTGAATCAATGGCTGAGATGCTACAAACTTGGCCAGAAATTGTAAATTTGAAAATGTACTGGTAAAAATTGGCAAACTTTATGAAACTAATTTATTATCCCAGGTAATAAAGTGGAATATTGATACAATTAATGAGCTGTAAAAGAGGTCTAGTTCAATGTATGGATAGTCATGGTGAACTAAAGAGCAAAAAGAAATTGCTGTGCAACTAGTGGTCACCAATCATTTTTGGATGCATTTATTGTCATTGCCGATAACAAATCTAATATGAAATGTAGAGAAAATGTCATTTGTAGCACAATGTTGTTTGATGACTTCTGGTGATGTTAGTCAGCATGGAGTCAATGATTAACTCTCATCTGAAAATACCAGCAGTCTGTCATTCCTCAGAGCAACTTTGCAGAATGTTATCAGATATTCCATGCTCTGAAGTTGGACTTCATGTTCTTTCAGTGTGTGAAAAATCTTACTTATTTGAGCACAGAAATTACCAGATTGTTCTTTTTTTTTTTTTTTTTGCAAGTGACAGGGATAATTTGATTTATAGTCTGTCACCATAAACAATTAAATGTATAAGTAATTAAACAATATGTAATGAAAACAAACAAGGACAACATAGTTCATAAACTTCCCTCATCTCAATGTCTAACACATAATCACTCCTTTTAAGCATAGGACTGGTGTGTGGCAGGAGAGATGAAGCCATACTCACATTCAACTCTTTAAAAAAAAGGCATGATCTTCTGCAGCAGACATATGAAGTATTAGATATGCACATCAGATAAAATAACCTTTCCTATTTTGAACTGAATGCAATAATTGCTTTGGTCTGCATTCACACACAGATCTAAATATCCCATTTTTGGGGACCCAAATAGTCTCTAGGAAGCAGATCTGAGAAATCTTGTCATATATATTAAATCACTTGGTGGAATTCCAATTGCCTGAACACCACTTTATTCACATATTGGTTGTGAATTCCTGCCCCCCACCTTTTTTTAACATAAACATGGAATGCATCAGTACTCATATAATTTGTTAAAAACTATTAAATAATGGTCATTATTATCTAATAAAAATTAACAAAAATATCTGCAGAGAATTATTAATGTTCAGGACTGGTGGGACACTTTTCATCTATGCCTGATATAATCTCAAAATATTCAAAAGGTGGACAAGAAAAGGGGGCTTTGCCTGCTTATGTAAATATCTAAGACATATTAAGTGAGAGATGAAGGCAGAATTGAGAAATAAATCAACTTATAGAAGCTCATTTTGGAAGAAAACATCACTCTGTTCTTCATTAGTCCTATGTAAAAACACAGAAGCAGGAAAGCACTCCACAAAACAGGAGAAAAGAACCTAAAGCTTCATAAAGCTATTAACCCTTTTACCCTACTTCATTCATCTTGAATTCAACCTCCAGTTGTCAACACATTTACCTTTAGGGTTTATCTACAGACAGTTGCTAAGGGAAATTAATTAAAATGAATTATCAAGTTTGATTTATGGAGGACTAGTTAAACAGTATTAGCTCCCTCTGTAGCCATTCAAAATCAGAACTGAAGTAAATTAAAGGGGTTCCAATTCACCTGGAAATGAAGTGAGTTAAGTTGAATAAAGAATACTTTTCTTGGGAAGAAAAGAGTCACAATAAATATTTAATGTAATCTAATTAATCCCTTTAAAATGTGTAATTTTCTTTAATTTGTATGAGCTTTCTTGATTGTCTTTATAGACTCAGCGAGGGCTAATCGACATGGATCATTTATTAAAATATTTTATGAACTTCAGTGTATTTACTTCTATCTAAAACCAGAATTATATCAGGAGCTTCCTAACTAAAAGTAACACTTTAAAACATTCATTACAATGATTAGGAGTGGTAATAAGCAGTGCCAGAATCTCTCCACATATAGAAATTATTAAATTATATGATCTGAAGGAAAAAAAAATCTCTTAAATCTGTAAAATAGAAATACCAGATTCAATTAAATAAAAAAAAAAATCTGAGAAATGGTAGCATCTTCTTTTACTTATTTTTTGTTTTCCTGATTCTGTAGTCCTTTTAGCAGATAAATTACACTTTGCACATTTTATGTGGAGGAAAAAAACCACCAAACCTCAAAAAAATTAAGTGTATTTCAACCCCGCAAAATAATGCAGAGCGTTTTTGGGACACATCTTTCTTCTGAGAGCTTAAATTTATGTTAGGCATGCATAATATTTAAACTGACCTTTGTGTTTGCATGTTCAGTTGCTGTTCATTATTTTCATCAGTAAGAAATTGTTTACCTGTTGACAAAGATGAAGCCATATTATTTATTTCAAGTACTGCTTCTAATAGTATGATGGAACAATCTTATTGAAATCTTAAATTTTTATTTTTACACATCAAGACAAACTCTGCAGCTCGTATTGTGCTTTGCTGAAACAGAACAGCAATTTAATCATGAGGTATTATTGCTAATTATTTTAGGTGGTGTATTTTTATTATTCTTTTAGTTTTATTCTAAAGAAGTCAACATATTGTTCAGACACATTCCCATGCTGGATTTTGCCTCTTTTTGTAAAAAAGCTGTAATAAACTTCAGTTTTCTCTTTAGTTTGGTTTTCCACTAGTATCTACTTCTGTACAAATTGTGACAGACAATTCTAATAAAAATTGAGAGGTTCTGTCCCTCAAAAACATTGGTTACTGTCATAGATTGAAAATTACAACTCTTAATTTCTCCATGAGGAAAGATGTTTGAAGGTTTTGTACTGTAAGTATTAAAACAACACATAAGAAAATAACATCCTATATATTGTCCAAATGACCCGTGCGTGATGGGAAAATACGATTTCCCTCTTCTGCCATAAAACCAATTTTATTTCAGTTGCTACAGTTTGGAAGTTACTTTTCTTTAATAAAATCATATTATTGCCTGGTGTTTTCCCTGAGTGTTAGAAAATTCAGTAACATCCTAGAATAGCCGTTAACAAAATAGTCTAGAATGCAACAAATAATACTGCTTTTGTTCATAATCATAGCAGATTCTGGAGAACTTGTTAAGTCTCCTTGTTTTAGAGAACTTTTGTACAAGCCCGAATGACTGAACTTTACTACAGGCAATTTAAAAAAAAATAAAAAAAAGGAAGATCCTCCTATAACACTGACATACTGACATGGTTTAACCCCAGCCAGCACCACGCAGCCGCTCGCTCACTCCCCCACAGTGGGACGGGGGAGAGAATTGGAAGAGTGAAAGTGAGAAAACCCATGAGTTCAGATAAAGACAGTTTAACAGGTAAAGCAAAAGCTGCACACGCAAGCAAAGCAAAATAAGTAATTCATTCACCACTCCCCATGGGCAGGCAGATGTTCAGCCATCCCCAGGGAAGCAGGGCTCCATCACGTGTAACAGTTACTTGGGAAGACAGATGTCGTAACTCTGAACATCCCTCCTCCTCTTCCTTCTTCTTTGTCCCAGCTTTATATACTGAGTCTGATGTCATATGGTATGGAATATCCCTTTGGCCAGCCTGGGTCAGCTGTCCTGGCTGTGTCCTCTCACAGCTTCCCGTTCACCCCCACCCTTCTCGCTGGCAGCCCAGCATGAAAAGCCCGACAGTCCTTGACTGCTTAGCAACAACCCAAAACATCAGCACGCTATCAACATTTTCTCATTCCAAATCCAAAACATGCCTCACGCTAGCTTCTGTGAAGAAAATTAACTCTATCCCAGTTGAAAATAGGACACGTACTTAGAAAAAGAATTATAGAAGTGGTCTAGTCCTACATTTCTTAAAGAACATCAATAAAAGTTGGGGTTTTGAAACTGAGTGGAAGAAATACCATGGCCAGACTGGGTTCTTAAAATGTCTAATTCTCATCAAAACCTAAAGGTAACTATTTTGTGAAAGTAATTGTAGACTGTAAATGGAGAGTATAGCACACAAGCAAATTCTGAAAATTGTTATGATTTCTTTTAAGAGAAAAAATGTTGTTTGAGGAACTAAACGTCAGAACAAACAATACAGGTAGAGTATGTATCTAGCTGTTATAATAGTAATTATTTTTTTATTTCTATCCTTCTTATAGTAGTAAACTAGTGAAAAAAGATTTGTTATGATGTATGTGTGTGTGTGTATTTTTAGAGGAGTTATTTTAAAGTGGTCATATAAAAATTTTAAAGATAGTCAATATTTAAATCACTCAAACTGCATAACCCATATAGTTACATAAGCTATACCTAGACTGTTTTCTCTATTGTCATCTGAAGACACAATGAATTGAAACATATCCTGTTGGTCTGACACTTCCTGTTATGAAAACATGGATATCATGAAGTAATAGTAAAAGTTTGAATGAATGCTTGAAATTCCAGACATAACTTTTGTTTAGAGGATTCAATAGCTTGGCTTTACTAGCCCATCAGACCTCACACCAGCCTCTTGTCTTGGATTATATCAGATCTTTGAAAGATCCTTCCTGATTATTTGAAATATTGTACCCATCTTCAAGGAGGACAAGAAGGAGGATCTGGGCTGGTGAACCTCATGTGCCTTAGCCTCTGGGAAGGTTATGGAAGTCATTTCAACATGAAGGACAAGGAAATGTGTGTGAACAGTGAGTATGAATTTATAAAGGGCAGATTATGCCTGCCCAGCATAGAATCATAGAATAGTTTGGGTTGTAAGGGACCTTTAAAGGTCATCTAGTCCAAGCCCCCTGCAATGAGCAGGGACATCTTCAACTGGATCAAAAATGATTGCTTCTTTCATGAGATGACTTGGTAGATGAGGGAAGAACACTGATTGTTGCTTCCCTTACTCTTCACAAGGCCTTTGACACAACCTCCCCCTTTAAATCCAAATTGAGGAAATATGATCTAGATAAGTAGATTTATCCTTTTAATTAACACTCCCTTATAGAGATGTAGAAAATTAATGTCTGGGGTCTTCTATTTGGGTTTTGGGGTTTTGGCAACATATTGTCCTCTCAAACATTTGAATTGTGTTAAAATGGAAAGCCAGTATTTTTGGCCAATATCTAGACATTCTGACCCTGATATCCGTAAATTCAGGCTGGGCTGGAAGGAATGTGGCCATTTAAATTCTAACTCTTTGGGCTAGAAGTCCTGGGCAAGTGTCCATTCTGTTCAGCATCTGGATTTCTGAAACAATTCAGGAGGACATAAGAGGAAGTTGTCTGTGTATAGTACAATGTCCAGTATGCAGAGATGTCATGACTCTGGACTCCCATCTCATAAAAGGAATATGGGTTATTGTCCTCAAGTGATCGAGATGAAGGGTGGAAATGGGGAGGAGTAACTGAAGAAAAACGAAAGCAGCTGAGGAACAAATGGTGGCCTGTACAAGGTGGTTTATTACAGCTTCCTGAAGGTTGATATAAATGCTGGAGGAAACAAAATATTCAGGTCTGTGTCAACACTTCTTCCTCCAGATTGAGCTGATTGGGATATAATAGAGCAGAAAACAGCAGGTAGACCAGGGTTTAAGTAGTGAAACACAAGAGGGGAGTTTATGATTTGAACATGTTTTTGGAGATCCATAAGATGGTTATGAGACTATGTCTGTTTTATGGTAATAGATCATACTGAAGATCAAGGTTTGTGATCCTAGACACTTGAGTCACACTTCTGATGTGCTAGAATATCTTTCTGTTTTCTGTGAACAATAAAGAAGTTTCTGTGGGAAGGGTGGTGGTGGATGAATATTGATTTTCCACACTCATTTTGAACAGCAGTTCCCATTGAGCTCTGTGATTCACATAAATAAATTTATCCCTAGAGAAGGTTTACCAACAGTCATTTCTCCCTAATTCCCCAGACTCTTTTAATTAATAAATTAGAATTTAGAGTGCTTATGTTTTGTTGAGATAATGCTCTTTCTTGGAGATGTTTTGCAATACTTCTTGGGTTTTTCTTTTGGTTTGTCAATATTCTTTTTAAAGTAGAGCTGAATTATTTGTAGACAGAAATAAGAAACATTCTCCAGAATAATAGCCATTTTATTCTCACGGTTTTGTCTAGTCCTAAAAAGGCTTGATATGAAAGGCCTGTTATTTCATCTAGTTCATTTCCCACTTCATGATTGTTCCCTGAGTTACATCTACGAGCTGTTTGTCTCTGTATTTATTTTTTTTCCCCCAATAACAAAGCACCCTTCCACATATACATATATATACATTATTTTTTTTCCTAAGTCATTAAACATGGAACTATTTGACTATCCCACAACTTCAAATAAATATATCTTAACAACAATATTAATCACTTTGACAAATAAGGGAAAAGGCAAGAAGAAATTGTCCACCTATGTGGTGTTTCTACAAGCAATGGGTGGAACATAGGACAATATTACTGCATGTTACTGGTATGTTCAGGATTCGTGGCTTCACTTTTAGTATCTCCTACCATATGAAGAAGATAAATACCTTGCATATAGTTAATAATTTACTGAGACCAAAAGCAAGACCAAGTAGTTGTCTCCCTCAAATAACCTCTCACTTTGAAAAATGCTTTTTTTCTGTCTACTGTAGGCATATAGGAAGGTTCAGCCTTTTGCAACCAGTAAATTGATATGAGAGGGGCTAGGCATGTGTTTAAAGGGAGTTACTTTCTACCTGTTTGTGGAATAAATTGTGAGTTGTGTCTGGCTGCTACCTAACTAGCCATTTATAGATATACACCTTATTATTTTCCGCTGTTCCTCATGAAGATGCTTATCTACTTAGTTCACTGCTTCAAATAATTATGGACTAAACAACAATTATAAAACACTGCAAAATTAATGAAAATGTACTACCTCCTTTCACTGCTCAACTAGTATATTCAATTATAGTGAAATATTTTACCAGTTGCATATTCAGAATGCGAATATTCATAAATCTCCCAAATGCTATCAGATACTATACATAACACTCTATTTAATAAAATATAGCTAAATAAAGAAAATATGTCATTTAACATACTATGACATAATTAACAAATCTGGGCTATCAAATACATAATTACTGAATGTGAGACAGAAGGAAAAGTTGGAAGTGCTGGATTTTGGTTTCACAAAACACAATAGAGAATTTTTGCAAGCAAAAGCACAACTCGCTGCTGCAGACTCTTCTGCACTTACAATGTGACAGACTAGTAAAGGGGGGGAAAAAATCCAAACCTAACACAGAAACAATTCAAGTTTCATATCAATAGACTTTCACAATGACGAATGGCTATAGGCTATCATGAAACAAAACAATTTATTACTCTCAGATATTGGTAAGTTTTTACATATTTCTATTTTTTCTGAGCTAATCTGCTTTCTTTCTGCCTTTAAAACAGAGGTTTTGGTTTTATTTAGAAGTTTGATTTCTGAAAACATCATTAACACTCAGATAAATAATAATTTAATCAGAATGTCCTGACTAGGCATGGTTCATGCAAGTTTTACTATCTTCTCTCATACTATTTTTCTCATACATATGAAATCCCTAGAGCTAAATAATTTCACAAAATCAAACACATCCATAGTCTCAGCAAATCTGAAGGGTCCCATTGCTTATGGTGTCTTTAGGGTCAAACAATTTTTAAAATGTTTGCAGAGATTTCTAGTAGGAAGTGCACCTTGTGTGGCATTAGCAAGAGGACAACCTGCAGGCAAAGGGAATTATGATGCTGAGGCTGAAGTATGGTGTGCAATTCTGGGCTCCTCAACAGGAAAAAGACAATGGTAGCCTGGAGAGAGTCAAGTTGTAGAGACTAGAGACCCAGCTTTGCTTAGCTAGTAGACTAGAAGGCTGAAGGAGAATATTATTGCTGTCTTCAACTCTCCAATTTTGGTTGCAGAAAAGATGGAGCTAGACTGTTCTCAGAGATGCAGTGTGAAGTGGTAATAGTCACAAGCTACAACAAAGAAAATTCCCATCAGACTGAAGGAGAAGAGTTTTCCTCAGAATAGTTATTATGCATAGAGTCAGAGGCCCCAAGAACTTGGGGGAACCCCCATCCCTGGAGATGTACACAACTGGACTGGAAAGGTCCAACATGCTCAAACATTACCTGACTTTGAGCAGGACGATGGATTAGATGACCTCCAGAACTGCCTTCCAGCCTAAAACATTCAATAGCTCTATGAATTCAAGAAGGTCATGTAGGTTTTACAGAAGCTAGTGTATATATTAATTTCTGAAAACAACAACACTAAAAACATATACTGCCTATTCATTCCACGTTTGTAGAACTTTTTGTAGAATTTTTCCACTTCCATGTTTATAGAACTCAGGGCATTTGATTCACAGACCTCATTCTTTTAGTTTAAATTTGGAATCTTTGTCACCTGATTGTTAGGGTGGAGAAATTCTGTTCTGCTTATACCACCAAAAATGATGTATATTATAGTAAACTAGATTTATTTTCTTTCAATTAAGTTTTAATAATTCAGTGAAAACCTGTGTTATTTCAACAACACAAATCCTGTATCATGATTAACATTTTTTTCCATGACAGATGAGATAATTAATAATTTCTTTATTTTTCTTAAAGCAATTTTTATTCCTCTGTTCTGATCACTACTTTTAAAAACCAAACATGAAATTTGAGATGATTAAAAAAAAAAAAAGAATCCTGCTTTAAAAGAAAGATGAAGGGAAAATAAATCTGAAAAAAAATCATTGGAAAATCACATTTTTATCACTTTACAATAACAATGCAGTCTTTAATTTTGCAGAAATATATATGCACTCATTAAATTTCCAAATTAAATTTATACAAAAAGTTTGATTTTGACTAATCAGAACACCCTGATAGTCTTGAATAATTTAATTTTCTTTATTTTTCCCTGGGCCTCACTGATAACATCTAGATAGTGGGTTTTTATTTGCTTAAATTTTGGTCAAGTGCATTGATATTTGATTCTATCTCTGCCAGAATAAAAGGATTGAAATGTAAGTACATCAATAAGTATCATAGAAAACTTTGGAATAGATTATCTTTTGTCTTTATCTGACTACACTACAGGGACTTCTGGTTCATTCTTTTTGTTTGGTTTGGTTTTAATACACAAATCTAATTTTTAAATTATTTTTTTCACATGTGTTAAATATAAAGAAAGTACCTTATCTTGTAGATTCTGTTAGCTTCTCTCACAATTTCAAGTAAGGACTAAGACTACATGTAGTATTTTTGACAAATATGATTTGCTCTCTTGATACTTTATTTATAAAGTATCATTACCTATGGTGCTACAAAAGTAGTTAGCGGTGTATAATGATTCATAGTGGAAAGCTGACAAGTGGATGTTATTGAATTCCAGATGGTCTTGATTTACAAGCCTGGTTCATAACTTCCCTTCTAATGACTAATAATACCTTATAATTTTACATGTATTTGTCATAAAAAGGGATCTCAAAGGACGTTACGTCAGACACAGATAACTATTGCACTGCTTTGCCAGGATCTTGAGGTTTAGTATATACACGCAGTGTAGAAAAAATGGTGAAAATTAAAAAGTGAAAGAACAGATATGGAATATAACTGTCTTACAAGTTGAAATGGCATTTTGGCTTATTTCAAATAATGACAAGGTGAACAGTAGTGGTTAATGGCAACTGCTGGGGGGAGGTGAGCGAGCAACTGAGTAGGGGCTTAGGTGCGGACTGGGGTGAACTTACAACTTTTTACAATTATAATAATATAATACTAAATAATTTGAACAGAAGGAGACAAATAAAGTTTTTTGCACTCTTTGGAAGTGGAAAGTTCTGCTGGCCAAAGCCCATCAGGTCACATGGTATCCAAAACCAAGTATCACTGATGTATGCTGACAATACATTGTGGAAAAGACCATTTTGCAGAGATTCTATAATCTGGATATGAATCTTTACTGCTTGAAAACATAGGTTTTGTCACGTACTCTATCTTCAGAACCAATCTGCTTTAATAGAATCAGACAGCTGGGATTTATTTAGATGATGATTTGACCCCCTTCTTAATTTTATAACTTTCTTGAGCATATTTAATATTCAGAAATTATACTCTTTTGGCTGTTAGGATTTGGGCCTTGATCCTAGACAACCTACTTTTGTCCTTATTATCACCACTGAAAGTAATCTAATATGTAATTTTGTTTAAGTATTCAACATTGTACAAATAAAATACTGTATACAAAACTTATGACCTGATACTAAGAATGTGGAAATAGAGAAGAATTCCTAAAAGAGGACAACGTAAATAACCAAGAGTTTGGGAAATAACCCTTATCTTCAGAGGCTTCTATTGCTGAGTCCTGGGAGGGAACACTGGATGATGAACTCTTAGTCCTCTATTGTAACAGAAAAAAAAAACTATAGAGAAGAAATAAAAAATACAGAAATAAACTATTTTAAAAATGGACAGTTATGTTTCATCTTAATCTCCCCTTCAGAGGGTTGTTCTGTGAATTTACAAATCTTCTAATGGCTAGAAAGCTTGTTCTGGTTTCCATCTTCAAAGTACACAAGGATGATTAGATCAATTTTTTTTCTTACCCTAATTCTCCCATTAGTTTAAAGAGTTCACCTCAGTCTCGTGAGTATGAACTTTAACAGGAAAACTTTTTTGGTGTATCTTGCTTTTTGACCTTGGCAGCTTTATAGTACTTATGGTTGGAAATTTAAGTTTGAAAAATTCATTGTCAAAATCAGATCCAGTGTCTTAGGTGATCCAGCTTCAAAATAACTCCCTAAATGTGGTGGTGGAATCCCTGGTCTTTGGCAAAATGGAGTTTCTTCCAAAAAGATACAATTTGAAACAGTTTTTTAGAGAAAATATTTGTCTTCGATGTGTAGGAGAAATCAGGCTGTCACTGGTCTATTCTGGTCTCAGAAGGTGTGAATATATGTACATGGTCTGCTGGGATACTGAGGTGGAGTTTATATCTTCACAGCAACCCACATGGTGCTGTGTTTTTGGTTTGTGACTAAAACAGTGTTGGAAACACACCAGTGTTTCGGGTACTGCTAAGCATCAAGGTGCTTAGTTTGCACATTATCAAGGTCTTTCTTTTTTCTTTTTTTTTAACCTTTTTCCTACTCTACACTTTTCTCCCCCCAGCAGGTAGACCACAGGAGTGCAATAAGTTGGGAGGGGATACAAGCATCTGACACTAACTGACCAAAGGAATATTCTATACTAAATGACATCATGCTCAGTAATAAAAGCTCAGGAAAAGGAGGAGGAAGGGGGGATGTTTGGGTTTATGGCCTTTGTCTTTCCAAGTAACTGTTATGTGTTCTGAGGATCTTCTTTCCAGGAAGCATCTAAATATCTGCTGGCTGATAGGAAGTAATGAATAAATTCCTTAGTTTTGTTTGCTCGCATGCACAGCTTTGTTTCACCTGTTAAGCTGTCTACCTTAACTCCCAAATTTTCTTGCTTTTGCTCTTTCAATTCTCTCCCCCATCCTGCTGGGAGGAGTGAGTGAGCGACTGGGTGCTGACCAGGGTCAACTCACCATGGTATCTTCTTACAATCTGCATTTTGAGGTCTGAGCAGTTTATAAGACTGCAATACTAATATTCCTAGCACAACTATAAAACCTATTTAATACTAAAAACTCTCCTTGCCTCTGCAAATACTTTGAATAAGCTACAATAATTTAAACTTTCTTAAAATCTTAAGCAAGCTTAATCAAGCTCTTATAAGAAGAGGATGAAGATGTACTTTATATATCACTGAGAGGGTAATATCCAAGGGAAAGGAAAAAGAAATAACAATTTGGATGGAAAGGGTTTGGACCAAAAGAAGAGATCAGGAGCAATACCAGGAGGCTTTCTGAAGAGGCTCATAGAACTTCATCAGAATTTGATCTGGAAAGACTTTGGATTTTTTGATTACTTTTCTCCTTATTAGAGTTATTTTCTGGAACTATGTAGAATAAAGGAAAAACTGTATACAGTTTCTGTATTGTTTTGTTATTGTTTATAGAAATCAAGTTAAAAATTAAAAGTTCTTAATCCCATTTTTAGAGGTCATTTAAAGATCATTCTTTGAAGGATACTTCAAACTGTGTCTGAACCACTGTGGCCTTTTAGGTAATAGTCCAAGATGGAGAGGTAAGGTACTCATGCTCCACTCCAAGATGGAATGTTAAAGAATGTTTAGCTTGGGGAAGCAAAATGCAACCTTTTTGTAGGAAAAGGAAGTTTTGCTTCAGATAAGCAAAATTTTTAGACATTCACATTGGTCTTGAAAAATAAGTAGAACTTTTATTCTGTAGTAAAAATATCTAGAGAAAATTATCTGCTATATGTCAATAATAAAACATGGATGTCATGCATTCTTACTACATTACTTAAATTATGCACCTTTTACTATAAAAATAAATATCGTTATGAATAATGTTCCACATGCAAGTTATTCACCAACTTCTGCCATATTCATGATACTGACAATGAGTTATTTTATTATGTGCCCTTTCCAAAACATCCACAAATTATATCCACAGTTGTCTATGACTGAGGAAGAAAACATGAAAGTCTTACAGGGAATAAAGCATAGTCTTGAAGCAATGATAGGAACATATAGAAATTAAAGGACATGCTGTACAATGACAGGCATACTCTTTTCTTCATGCCTTTAGGTCCAGTCCTCATCTAACTCTACTGAAGAGATTTTGTTGCTGTTACAAATTGCTGAAACATACTTAATTTGCAGCATGTTATCTTGCTAACATGAGAAATCAGCCATGAACATATGCAAACAGTACAACATGTGGGCAAGGGGACAAGGAAAGGAGAAAAAAGGAAAGAAAGAATGTTCAGAAAAGTTAAGCAACTAGACAACATTAAATGTATAGAAAAATGCAGAGAATGACTGAAAGAAAACAATGAAAGCAGCCAGTATGTAAAGAGGATTGCGCTGCTATCCAGAGGGACCTCGATAGGCTGGAGAAATGAGTCTACAGGAACCTTATGAAGTTCAACAGAGAGAAGTGCAAAATCCTGCACCTGGGGAGGAACAACCCCATGCACCAGTGCATGGCTGGAAAGCAGTTTTGCAGAAAAGGCCCTGGGGGTCCTGGTGAACACCAAGTTGACCATGAGCCAGCAATGTGCCCTTGCAGCAAAGGCGGCAAGTGATGTCCTGGGCTGCATTACACAAAGTATTGCTGGTAGGTCGAGGGAGGTGATACTTCCCCTCTACTCAGCACTGGTGAGGCCAGACCTGGAGTGCAGGGTCCAATTCTGGGCTTTTCAATACGAGAGACAAAGACATACTGTAGAGAGTCCCGTGAAGGGCCAAAACCATGGTGAAGGGCTTGGAGCAGCTCTCCTATGAGGAAAGGCTGAGAGAGCTGGGACTCTTTAGCCTGGAGAAGTGAAGTCTTAAGGGGGATCTTATCAGTGTTTATAAATACCTGAAGGAGTGTGACCTCCAGAGGTCCCTTCCAACCTCGACCATTCTGTGGTTCTGTGGAAAGTCACTAGGCACATGAAAATGAAAGTAAAGGAAAGAAATAGCAAAACCCAGAAAATACAGTAATAGAACAATGTAGAAGTAATGATGTAAAGGCTAAGGACAAAGTGACAGCAGTTTTTGCAGAATGTGCCGGCATGCCCAATATATGTTTCAATGGGACTCTGATGTAGGTTCACTGGCTTGATATATACCACAGTTTGGAAATATCAAATTTAAAAACTTGAACTCAAACAAAAATAAATGTGATTTGTGCTTCAAGTTACATGTGGGTGATTTTGAGAATCCCATATTTTCCCTAATGATCACAGTGCCTATAGAGCTGATCAAACCAAGCCTTCCTTAAATTTCTCTCAGACTCTCCCTTCCCATTATATGTGATATGTTTTCCCCTTCAGCATTCCGTACAACTTCACAAGAACTTGCATCTTGTAACATATGTTTTCCTCTTGTATCCTTTTGTCTTCATTTTTTTCATACAATCTCAGTACAGGCGGCCCTCCTTTACTTTTACCACTTTTCTTCTTTGCTTTTTGTGCCCAAACACACAATATCTGTTTCTTAGGCAACACTTTCACTGTTAAGTCCCATCTGAAAAACCACTTCAGATGCAATATACAGCATACTAATACTAGCTTTAAACCTATCTACTGCATTTCTTCCCTAGACTTCTCAGTGTGTCCTCCTGACATCCTTGTTTGTTTCCAAGGTTTTAGATTATTTGGGGTACAGATTGCCATTGTTCATTCTCTGCAGCTGGTAATGCTTTACAATTAAGGAGTAATATTACAATCTGAGGTCTGGTTTCTATTATCATGCAAGACACACCATGTAGACAAGAGAATAAATGTGTTCGTATGAGGACAGGAATTAGTGTCCTAATTTGCGATTGGCTAACAGCACTGTAGAATGATCTGTAAACCTGATTATACCTGGTGATTGATAATGGTTAATTTATTTTGAAGAGTGCAGTGCCAAGACTAAATGAAGAATCAGCCAACAAAAACATCACTTCATCATGTAGATAACTTGCATCCACTTTTTTTTTCACTTTCAGCTATATTAAAATATTTAAAAAATAAAGTCCTTGAACAAAGAACATCGTGGTGCTGATTCAAGGCTTTATTTAGCTGAAAATTATTCATACCCAATAGAAATTACATTTTAGTTTTAGACTGCCAAAGTGAACTTTATTAGTATGTCATTAATCATTTTCTTGGAGGTGACACCTGGTGAAAATGATTTAGTGGAGATTAGAGCATTCAAATGTAACACTGAAAATATCACATTTATTTCCAACATCAATCAGTCAATGAAACACATATTAACAAAAAATGACATTTATGTACATTTAAATCTGTTCATAACAAAATGCACTGCCTTCTCTTCAGGAATATTTTCTTTTTTTTTCCACATTTTATATTGAGTTTATAGTTTGAATAAAAATCTACTGTTATCAATGTATTCAATTTAAAATCTGTGTAATAAAACACATTTGAAAGAAGACAGAAATTGGAAAATAGTGCTGAAGAGAATAATTTGTTGAAAAAACAAGCATTTCAGAAAGAAATCTCTACCTTTCCATATAGTCTATAGGTATTGCAGCATAGACAATATTTAACTCCAAAAGTTTGAAATTCTGTTCACTTAGACTTTGCTGATGTTGTAATAATAATAATAATGATAATAATAATAACAACAACAACAACAATAATAACAATAATAGTATTAATAATAAAAATCAGCCATCAGTTTTTATTTTGAGATTAAAAAAACATTATTTACAAAATCTCCTGTGAAACAGCTGGCATCAAAGTGAGAGTGTATTAATTCTTCTCTTTCAAAGAGCAATAAATTTTGTATGGATTATTTAAGTCATGTGACTCGGACTAAAGAATAAAATTGCTCTCTTTCTCTCCTTTACTCTCTGTTAACACTTGTCTGTATCTCACCTTTACCAGACTTTGGGTGTCATAATCTCATGGTTTCTAACTTAACTTCTTTCCCCTAATTTTCCCTGGGAATTCACTGTTGAAAGTGAAAAAACCATTCTTTTCTGAAGGAGGTGTTATACTTGTTTTTATTGGAGGATGAGAAAATCAGCTGTTTCCTACTCTTCAAGTTTTTAAGCATGAAATACTGTCTTGATACAAAAAAGATATCTGTTACTAACAAATAAAATATTAAATCACTGAAAATTAAAATCAAGTGTAATTTGCATACACATTTACAGTTCTACAAATAAAACTGGAAGTATTCAATATTAAATTTGCTTTATTTTAATTTTTTTTAATATTAATGAAAGTTGTTATCATCTGTTTCTTAGTGGGAAACTTTAAAAAAAATCTCAGTATGCTGTACTCTATTTTCAAAATTGATTACCTCCTTCATTCTCCCCTCTTACACTAAGGTAGTGGGTAGAAACAAAATTTCTTGGCAATGTCAGAGAAGCATAGCTATAAATAACTATAAGTTACAGAGGTGCATGCTATTCCATAGTTATTATGATACAAACCTGATTTAAAGGCTGTGTGTATTATGTATGTATGTAATACAATTAAGCATATTAAAAGGACACAGTAATAAATGGACAACTTTAAATATAATGCTGTTTCAGAGAGAAACTGAATTGTTCATTTTCAAAATGAGAGGCTACTATAGAATCTGTGAAATAAATATGATTCAGACCTCTTACCATGCAGAGGCAGTTCAAGAAAGTGAGAATGAATTGGTATCTATGACATCAATGTAGAAGGTACAGCCAAAAAGTAATACTACCCATCTAGTTTCTCTAGTCAATAAAACATGAGCTCCCTGGAGCTCCCTGGAGTCAAGGTATATTTGCTTTGCTAAACTTAACAGTAAGAATTGTCACCATACATCAGCAATCCACAACAGGGAGGAGTTTGAATAGCTATAGCTACAAATCAAAAATTTATTTGAGAAACAAACATGTTTCCTTTCTAAAGATAGATCCTTACCATCCACAACCCTGCTTTTCCTCACGCTGGCAGCAGTGGCACTGTAATAAACATTTGTGCCTCAATGAGGGCTCTGGGAGTATGAGATGTCTAGCTGAAAGACAATGAGAGAAAGCACTGGAAACTATAAAGGAAAATAAATTATCTCAGAACTATTGGGAGTAGAAGTTAAAACATAAATTCTGATCTAATCTAAAGCAAATACTTCCTAAACGTAACTTTCATTCCTGGCTTTAAAAGCACGTGTTTCCTGTGCAGAGGCACCTCATGACCGAGAACTCAGTGATGTTTCAGGGTCAGATGAGGGCAGGGTGCTCTTTGGGGAGCAGCAGCAGAGCTTGGTTTATCTGTTTGTCTTTTCAACCAGACATAGGCTTCCCTTATTGCTGAACTATTTAATGCTTCACTAGTCTAGAAAAGGCACAACTGCTGACAGAAGTAATGCCCTTTCCTCTAGATGGCGTTTGAGTCTTTCCATCAGATCCAAAGATGGCTCTGAATAACCCATCTTGAATAACTGATCTTCACTGTTCTGTGCCTCACTTTCCTCTTTGACTATATGAGAACTATAAAGTTTTTAAAGCAGAATGCTCTTCATTAAAGGTGTTTTATGAACATATAGTAGAGCTCAGAATGGTAAAACATGAGAATGGTAAACTGAGAAGAAAGCACAGCAAATATAATATTTCTCCAAAGGTGTGTAAAGAGCAGTAACAGCAAGCCTCTTTGGCCCTACTGCTTGAATCTTTATAGTGGTGCAGAATGATTATAAAAAAAACCCACCACACACAAAACAAAGCAAACAAAAACACAAACCACTGTATTTTAGCCAACATGAGAATAAACTCACACAGAAAAGAGCACATGCTACCAGAATCGACCCCTTAACCAAATGAAACGAATCAAGGATATCTCAAGGTACTACAAGTATTAACAGAACCTATTTTGCTTGAGATAAAGGTCAGGAATTCACTTACAGTACCATTATCTGAAATGTGAAATCTAGCATGGATGGAGACTCAAACTATCTGGCTGCTACAGGTTGCTACAGCAACCTGTAAAGTTTGAAAATGAGGTTCAATGAAGTAAAAAGTCGGGCAGCTGAAGTTAGAACAGACTTCTTTGTTCATTTTATGTTATTCTACCAGATTGATATATTCCTGATATTTTAAACACAGTCAAACTAAATGAGTTTAATTTGTCTATGTGGGATTTTGTTACAGGAATAGTAAGTGTTTAATACATCAAAATGTATTTTGTTATACTGCAAACTGAGGTAACTTGTTTTCTAAGCATTTATTAATATATTAGTAAGTAGTAGAAGCAGTAATGAACAAGTTGCAAGGACTGTAACTATAAAATTAACTTTTGAGTGTATACTGAAGTTTAATTCTGGTATGCAAAACAGAGAATATTTTGCCTTTAGGCTCCGTGAAGTTTTTATATTAAAAAAATTAAATAGTTCCCCTGCTCATCTGTGAATGAAGATGTGCTTCAGTATGGAGAGAAGTGACTTTTATGGATGTTCTTGGCTGGCAGGAGGTTTCTTCTAGGCTTAAGAAGAAACATGTATTTTGAAAATATTCCTTGCAATTTCACACATTTTCTAACATTCTTTGGGAGGTAAACTTTATTAAATATGACTCAATAGTCTGCCACACTGTCACTGTTTCTTCTTCCAGCCTTCTCTGTTTCCACTCCATGAAGAATAATAATTTTCGCATATGTCCTTTTATTTGTTAATCTCTTAGGATGTGATACTAATGATTCCTCTCTCTCTGCAGTTTATCCATTGGTCTCAATGATTAGTGATGTTTCATATAATAACCTGCGGGTAAAACTTTTGCCATTTTCTGAAATTCAGTCTGACATTGGCCCCTCTATCTCAGGCAAGTTATAGAAGAAACACAAAAGTTTTATGAGGCTGTAGAATAAATGATTAAGAGTATGGAATTCATATAAGAATTAATAGTAATATTAGATTATGTCATTAGGAAAAGAGATGTGTGAGAGGACACAAACCTATAAAAATGTTAGAAAAGTTATATGGTAAACTTCCCAGGCCCTGATCTTTTTGTTTTTTGTAGGCCTGACTCCAATTTCTACTTCTAAAGTTACTTGTTTTTACTTTCAATGTTTTCTGTAGCATTCTTAGCTCAAGTATTCACTCCCTTCAGCAGCAACCTCAGTTTCAAAACCTATTTCATAAATCCTGGCAGGAGAGGTCAACAGACCTATCATCACCACCTGATGTGTTTATAAACACAAATTTCCCCCAAATTTACTTAATTCCCTGGATGAGTTTTTTACAGGGTGATAGCAATGTCAGTTGGGTCATTAAACAAAGTTATCTTTCCACTTTCCTAGAAAACTTGAGAAAGGATATAGTAGTCTCTTACTGACTTTTATTTTTTTCTCCCTACCCCTCTTTAAATCATATCAATACTTTTTGCAACACTCTTTTCTCACAAAAGAAGCCTTGAATCTTGTTTACTGAGAACTTCCCCTCTCAGTGACTTTCATCTTTTTGAGTTTCAGAGTTGCAAACACTTTTTTTGAAAAGCAAAAATTCAGTGAAACATTGATTTATTATTGGCTTCCTACTTAGTCCTTAGTTTGTGTAATGTAATAGCCATAGACACCTTTGACTACTCTATGGTTAGTGACACACCATATGCATTAGAAGTGAGTTCTGCTGGTCTAAAAGCTCTGCATTTATGTGACTGGAAACATACATATCAGAAAATGACAGAAAGCCAGTTCCTGTACAACCATGGTGGGATGATCTTTATGACATGTCGCTATCTGTGCAATATCCAAAGACCTTTCAAACTGAGATTCTATGTTTGTGTAAAATATACCAAGATATGCAATGCAATCATCAAATATATTGCAAGTAATAAGAAAGAAGAAAACATCAAAAGAGAGGGAAAAAGGGGCATACCAAGCTCAAGAGAGATTTAGGGGTGGCTGAACCAGCTTCTTGGGTTTTATTAAATTCCTATGACAGTAATTGCTTAATCATGTATTTGTTCACCAATATTGGAAGGTAATCACAGGTTCAACACACTTTTTGTAGTGTATTGCAGTTTTTTCTCTATTTTTTAAAAAGTGAGTCTCTCCTCTTCATGTGATATTTTTGTAATCAAAATTATATGTATTGCAGTTACTGCTATACCTTTAAATTCTTCATGTGGTCCTTGCACAAGTGGACTTCAGTTAAGATCTCTGAACTGTATAGTCAAACACCTTGGGATAAAAACTATTAAGACTGGGTCTTTGCAGCAGAAGTTGTGGGCAATTTTCACAATGCAAACTGTCTCTTTCCTGTTTCAGTTCTCAATAACTGTAAACTGAAGCTTAAGTCTGTAGGTTTAGATCAGTAGAATCACTCAAGCTTTAAAAGGGTGGAAGCAGATTCAGAATTTGGCCCCCAGATCACCCTCTTCATTTTACACACTAAAGAATACAGGTCAGAGTTTGGAAACAAAACAAGAGTGTCTAAAAGTAGCTTTTTATCCAGTGTAGGTCATTTGACTTCAGTGGCTATAACTTTCCCTTACTCACCATTTGATTAGTCCTCCTGTTGGCTTCTTAGAGGGGACAAGAAAAATAAAAGGATCATATCATTGCAAGCCAGGGACAAATTGACTGAGGGTTTTACAGAAACTGATTTCTTTACTAGATCTTGCACTGTTCATTTAATTTTTTAAACATGTCAACCTCCACCAATTTTTTAAACTAGCATTTTTTCTCTCGAGTAAGAAAACTAGTAAGAGTATATTGAGCAATAGCATAAAAGAACACCTGTGCAGTAATGAGATAACAGAAGATTTCCCAAATGAATACAGAAAAGGAACATATTGCCTAACTAACCTATTTACGTTTTTGAAAGAGATAAGAAATGATAACAATGGTAGCTGAGACAAGAGCATTTACTGGAATTTTCTTAATCCTTTGGTAAATTATAGGAACCTATTCTGTTTTGCTTTGACAGTCAGAGTGAAAGAGGTCAAGGGATAAAAATCTGATTTTAAAAATATCTTATAAAGAAGTTTTTGGTATCAATGGGAAGTTGCACTGCTCACTAACTACAAAGCAGGGAGTGGTACATAGATGGAAGGAATATACCAAGCACATGATAGAAAATCACTGCTCAAACCCTGCAGTTATGAAAAGTGCCTTTTACTTTTGAAAAGTGCCTGTAAACTAAAATAGATGGCAAAGACTAAGCCTAAACACTGTACAGAACACTGGGCTGTAGCTGATATAGAACATGCTTGTATACAATAGTAGTGAAAACTATACCGTTTTTCTAATATAATGAAAATGCTTATTAGAGAAGATAGGCAAATACCAGTTCCAGTACTGCGGCATAAAATTTATACAATTTGTCAGTACATAGATTCAGTTCAGAACAAATATGCAGTATTGCTCTGAATTTCAGGAGTTTAGGATGAAATCTTGACCTTGAAGATGGTAAGGGCTTTTGAAGACCTCAATACTGATGGTTTGTTTAAAAACGATATGACACTGAAAACAGGCAGCCTGCTAAGTAACTGTGCTTTTTTCATCTCACTTGGATGCCATGCAAAACAGGAAGATTCCAAGCGATGGTGTCACATTATCGTACTTTGCTACTTACGTTCCCAGTTGTCAGAAAAAAACCCTATGAGGCTGTCCTTGCCAAAGACTCTTGGCTGTCACAGAAATTTTGGAATTAATCAAGGCTGAACTTGTTAATTTTGTGAATATTTCTAGAGTGAGATCTGCTCTTAAATTCTGAGTTTGAGAGTATAAATGAACTCACTGTAGTAACTCATACATCAAATGTGATAGATTCATCATGGCTGTACCTATTCACTGTTTTTCCTGTTTTCTTTGTCATGGTTTAAATCCAGCTGGCAACTAAGCACCACACAGCCGCTTGCTCAGTCCCCCCAGGTGGGATGGGGGAGAGAATTGGAACAGTAAAGTAAGAACACTCATGGATTGAGGTAAAGACAGTTTAATGGGGAAAGCCACTCTACATGGCGTTTGAAAGATCATGGAACAGATCCCTAGAAGCTATGCTAAGGCACATGGAGGACAGGAAGGTGATTTGAGACACCCAGCATGGTTTCACCAAGGGGAAGTCCACCCTGACGAACCTAGCGGCCTTCTATGATGGAGTGACCACATCAGTGGACAAGGGAAGAGCTACCAGTGACACCTTTCTGGACTTCTGTAAGGACTTTGACTCAATCCCCCACAACATCCTTCTCTCTACATTGGAGAGATAGGGGTTTGATGGATGGACTGTTGGGTGGATGAGGAATTGGTTGGATGGTCGCATCCAGAGGGATGTCAACGGCTCAATGTCCAGATGGAGACCAGTGATGAGTGGTGTCCCTCAGGGGTCCATATTGGGACCAGTACTCTTTAACAGACAGTGGGATCGAGGACACCCTCAGCAAGTGTGCAGATGACACCAAGCTGAGTTGTGTGGTTGACAAACCTGAGGGATGGGATACCATCCAGAGGGACCTGGACAAGCTTGAGGAATAAACCCGTGCAAATATATTGAGGTTCACCAAGGCCAAGTGCAGGGTCCTGCACCTAGGCTGGGGCAATCCTCAGTTTCAATACAGGCTGGGAGGTGAAAGGATTGAGAGCAGCTCCACTTTGAAGGCCTTGGGGGTCCTGGTGGGTGAAAACCTGGACATGAGCCAGCAATGTGTGCTCACAGCCCAAAAGGCCAACCGTACCCTGGGCCGCATCCAAAGAAGCATGGCCAGCAGGTCGAAGGAGGTGATTCTGCCCTTCTGCTCTGCTCTGGCAAGATCCCACGTGGAGTACTGCATACAGCTCTGGAGCCCTCAGCACAGGAGTGGGTCCAAAGGAGGACCTCCAAAATTATCAGAGGGATGGAACACCTCTCCCATGAGGACAGGCTGAGAGAGATGGGTTTGTTCAGCATGGAGAAGAGAAGGCTCTGAGGAGACCTCATTACAGCCTTCTAGTACTTAAAGGGGGCTTCTAAGAAGATGGGGACAGACTTTTTAGCAGGGCCTGTAGCAACAGGACAAGGGGTAATGGTTTTAAACTAAAAGAGGGCAGATTTAGACTAGATATAAGGAAGAACTTTTTCACAGTAAAGGGTGATGAAACACTGGCACAGGTTGCCCAGAGAGGTGGTAGGTGCCTCATCCCTGGAAACATTCAGGGTCAGGTTGCACGTGGCTCTGAGCAACCTGATGTAATTGAAGATGTCACTGCTGATAGTAGGGGGGTTGGTCTAGATGACCTTTAAGGTCCCTTCCAACCCAAACTATTCTATGAACTATTCTATGAACTATATGGGATTACAAACACCGTAACTTCTAACATCCCTTCCTTCCATATTCTTCCCCCAGCTTTATATGTTGAGCATGACGTCGTATGGTATGGAATATCCCTTTGGTCTGTCGGGGTCAGCTGTCCCAGCTGTGTTCCCTCATAGGTTCTTGTGCGCCCCCAGCCTACTTGCTCATGGGGTGGGGTAAGAAACAGGAAAGGCCTGTACTCAGTGTAAGCACTGCTCAGCAGCAATAATGAAAACATCCCTGTTTTATCAGCACTGTTTCCAGCACAAATACAAAATGTAGCCCCTTACTAGCTACTATGAAGAGAATTAACTCTACCCCAGCCAAAACCAGCACACACTGGTTGTCTTCTGGAGAACTAAATTGCAGACATTGAGTCACGGGGAATTGTTTATCTTCTGTTTTTGCTGAATATATAAAATATGTTACCACACCATACTGACTGATGAATTAAAGGCTTTATATTTAAATTAATAAAGTAATTAAACCTTTATATGTTCCGTGCATCTACATCGTTACCATATTTATTACATTGATTTTTCCATATGTCTGTGAGAGCCTTGTTATGTGTTTTTACAAAATACATTTAAAAATTACTTTAGAAATAACATTAAAAATTATGATTTGCACACTCCCAAAGATTTTGAAGTGAATATTTCCTAAAATAAATTACATATAATAAATTTAAATTTTGAACAAAGGAGGTTAACATTCCCATAAGAAGACTTTACTGAGATTAAATTGTAGTGTGTTCAGTTCTACATTCAGGGAATGTAAAGCATTGGTATCAACACCAGTGGAACTTTCACATTTAACATCTCTGTAATGTCATTACATTGGAAATAGTAACAACACTCTTTAAGACCTTAATTCAAAGGAAAACAAAGATGGTGCATGACTATATTACTGGAGTTGCACCATATCAACAGTAAATGAAATAATCTCAAAACAGGAAAAGAACCCCAAACTTTCTTGTCAATCTCCCTCTTCTACATGTAAAAAGATTATTTGTAACTGAGATCTGGAATTGTTTTGAGCTCACATACAGACCAGAAAGCCGTAAGCTCTTTGTAAAGGAAAACATGAAGCTCTGGACCTTGCACTATAAGCAGCTCCTGTAGTTTAAGACTATAAAGGCATTATTTTCCTACAAAGAAATCTTAAGAGGGTACAGTTTATCCAGTGGTATTTTAATTAAAGCAGAAAGGATGAAGCTGTAGAAGCATTGGTTTCATATTTCTGTTTGAAAAAATCAAAAATTATATTATATTAACCAGGCTATTTAAATATATTTTCAGTCTCAGTAGGTTCAAATTAAACCTATAAAATCAGTTAAATCTAAAAATGGTGGCAATGATAGATGATCCTTCTGGCTCCTACAACACTCTCACCAAAAATACTGCATCACCAGCAGGCTATCTTCAACTCTAATCAAAGATTTCACATGAGAAAACAATTAATATTACTCTAGGAAAATTGAAGATATCCTATTTCTGGAAACTTGCTGGCTGGGCTGAGCCAATACATTACAATTGTTAATGAAGTGATTTGGAAACACCATAGACTTTTTCTAAACTACGATGATTACTTT
This sequence comes from Phaethon aethereus, assembly GCF_964289735.1. Taxonomy (NCBI): domain Eukaryota; kingdom Metazoa; phylum Chordata; class Aves; order Phaethontiformes; family Phaethontidae; genus Phaethon; species Phaethon aethereus. Next base: position 32,003,492 of record NC_138582.1, on the reverse strand, counting down.
CAAAATTACTTTCAGTGAGGGACACCATCTTTCATACGCCTGTGATTTTTTGGTCAGTGTAAGAAGTAAAATCATTATGTTAAATAGCCTTTGTGTGTGTTTATGCACACATACATGCATATGTATTCATATAAATGTGAATGTGTATATCTGTGAACTCATTTGTGTATGCATATGTATATATCTATATATTTATTATATTTATATAAAGTTCCAACCTGTAACTACTCCTTGTCCTGTCTGATACTCTTTGAAGATTTGGGAAGAAAGTCTCTGACAGGCAGCTGGATAGATTGCTACATCCTCCTAAGTGAACAATGTAAAACTGCAATATTGGTCAGCAGTAATCAGAAAAGGAATAGCTCTGAAAGGCCTTGACCTTTCTAATAATCAGACAAACACTAGCTTTAAAGTGGTCATAAAAGAACTCTACATGCTGTAATACATGCTAAAGCTGAATACCAAAAGGATATCCTATACTGGCTTTTTTTCTTCTGAATAAATGGATTCAGCAATGTGAGAAGGGCAGAATATGAACCTCAGGGAGATCTATGGTATCACTGGAATGAATATAGAAATAGGGACGTAATAGGGTTGGTGAATCTTTTGTAAAAGCTGCCTATCTTACTACAGATAATAATAAAAATTTTGGTTTTACTTATTCTTCCCTGTCATGTTAAAATCCTCAGGATAAATTAAAATATTGCATCGAAAACAACAAAGACCTAACAAAAATTTTCTGGATTGATCATTTCAAATTTGGAGTTTTTCCTTAAAAAGATAACACTGGCAAAACCTATAGAAGAGTTATTTGAAAAATAATCCCTCCCTGAATCAGAATGGATTAAGTCTTTTACTGGAACTGAAATGTCTTCTTGCTGAAAAGGGGAGATCTCTGTCTGAGCTCATCAGCAAAAATGCCTTACCAAAAATTTAATCTTAGTGTTATCAAACATTCAGGAGGCCTTAGTAAAAAATGCATTCTTAATATCATCAAACGTTCTTTAGTTATCTGTTGATTTCCTGTCTTGCAAGCAGAGCTGATTGAATAACGGATTTTTCACTAGAAAATTGAAAACATAAAAAGTAGTAAGTTTGTACAAAACAAAATATCTCATTTGAATGGTAATTAATATATTGTAATACATTAAAAACTATATATGTGTGTGTGTATATATATATAAAGACAATGTGTTAGATAAGTTAAACTGATTTTGCAGATATAACATAAAAATGGTCAGTCTTGGGGCCAGCTGGCATTGGGTCTATCAGACATAGGGAAGCTTCTAGCAGCTTCTCACAGAAGCTACCCTTGTAGCCCCCCCACTACCAAAACCTTGCCATGCAAACCCAATACAGATGGCTAGTTTTTATTCCCAGCAAATAGTTAGCTGTGATCAGCAATATCCTGTACTGAATGTATAGTGCAGTTTCAATTTTAGTATAGCCAAAAGGAATTACACATTATTTCTGTAAACTACAATGATTCTAAAGGGTTATTATATCAGCTGAACTTGATGTCATATTCTCCATCTGTTATGGCAGATGCTCTATTCCAATGTGAATATTAAAGTCATTCTGAAAACAATTTTTGTAATTGTAAGAAATATCCAGAGAATGAAAGGAAGTTTTTTGATGATGTGTATGTTATCAAAGGATCACAGAATCATTAATGTTGGAAAAGACCTTTAAGATCAAGTTCAACCATCAACCCAACAACACCACGCCCACTAAACCATGTCCCAAAGTGCTACATCTACATGTTTTTTGAACACCTCCAGTGATGGTGATTCCACCACCTCTCTGGGCAGCCTGTTCCAATGTTTGATGGCTCTCTCAGACAAGAAATTTTTGCCAATATCTAATCTAAACCTCCCCTGGCACAACTTGAGGCCATTTCCTCTCATTCTATCGCTACTTACTTGGGAGAAGAGACCAACACCCACCTCACCATAGCCCCCTTTCAGGTAGTTGTCAGCCTCCTCTTCTCCAGGCTGAACAACCCCAGTTCCCTCAGCAGCTCCTCATGAGATTTGTTCTCCAGACCCCTCACCAGCTTCATTGTCTTTCTCTGGACACTCTCCAGCACCTCAGCTTCCTTCTTGTAGTGAGGGGCCCAAAACTGAACACAGTATTCAAGGTGTGGCCTCACTAGTGGCCTCACCAGTACTCACCAGTATGGGGGTGGGATCACTTCCCTACTCCTGCTGGCCACACTATTGTTGATACAAGCCAGGATGCTGTTTACCTTCTTGGCCACCTGGGTACACTGTTCACCATAGCTCTCTGGGCTTGGCCATCCAGCCAGCTGTTTATGCAGCAAAGAGTATATCTGTCCAAGCCATGAGTAACCAGTTTCTCCAGGAGAATGCTGTGGGAGATAGCGTCAAATCTTTTACTAAAGTCTGGATAAACAACATCCACAGCCTTTCCCTTATACGTTGGGTGTGTCACTTGGTCATAGAAGGAGATTAGGTTGCTCCTTTCATGAACCCGTGCTGGCTGGGCCTGACCCTTTGGTTGTCCTGCACATGCCCTGTGAGCGCCCTCAAGATGAACCTCTCCATAATCTTCCCTGGTACCAAGTTCAGGCTGACACGCCTGTAGTTCCCCGGATTCTCCTTCCGACCCTTTGTAGATGGTTGTCACCTTGGCAAGCCTCCTATCATTACGTATGTTACAATGGATGTAGGACTAAAACATTATAGATTATATTTAAGAATGCAGTGCAACTTAACTGCTGATAACTATATTCTTGGCATTTATTTTAGTGCACATTCTTCCATTTAGTCTGCATTGTAGTATCTTAGACTAAAATATGATGTAATTACTGTTTTTATTTGTAACCCTGACATAAATCTGTTATGTCACCTCAAATGCATTTGTGTTAAAATAACCAGTCACAAACCAATCCTTAAATTACTTCAGAAAATAGGGGTAGAGTGGACAGGAAACCTTCCCCTTACTGAACTGAGTATAGAAGTCTAACAGCATAGAATATAAGAAATATTCAACTAAATATCCCTACCAGAATGAATAATGAGTCTAGGCTTAGTTTGGTTGTACTTTTAAAACATCCCATGAAGACCTACTCATAATTCATGCAGATGCACATGTGCTATAACACTATAGGTAACATTAGGTAAAAATTACCTAAAATTATCACAGAATCATAGAAGGTTGGAAGAAACCTCAAAAGATCATCTGTTCCAACTTTTTCTGGGAAAGGGAGCCTAGATGAAACTATCTAGCACTCTGTCCAGTTGTGTCTTGAAAACCTCCAGTGATGGGGACTCTACCACATCCCTGGGGATATTGTTTTAGTGAATGATTGTTCTTACTGTAAAAAATGTATTTCTTATGTAGATACGAAACCTCTCCCAGTGCAAGTTGTACCTGTTGCCCATTGTCTTCTCCATATGGCTCCTTGTGAAGAAAGAGCCTACATCCTCTTTGTAACCACCTTTTAAGGACTGGAATACTCTGAACCTTTCCTCACAGGGCAGGTTCTCTGACCCTTTGATTATCTTCATGGCCCTCCTTTTGACCCTCTCCAGTCTGTCCACATTTTTCTTGATTTGTGGTGACTGGAAGTGGACAAAGTACTCCAGGTGCTTCCTGACAGATGCTGAGTAGGGTGGGATGATTACATCTCTGCCTCTGATAGTAATCCCCCTGCAGATGCAGCCCAGGATCCAGTTTGCCTTTGTTGTTGCAGTGGTGCACTGCTGTGCACTGTTCAGCTTGTTGTTGTCCACCAGGACCCCCAGGTCCCTTTCAGCAAAGCTGCTCCCCAGCCACACAGATCCTAGCCTGCATTGGTCCCTGGTTATTCTGTGCCAGATGCAGGATTTAGCACTTGTCTTTGTTAAACTTCATACAGTTCCTGCTTGCCCACTCTTCTAGCCTGCCCAGGTCTCTCTGTAAGATGTCTCTCCCTTATGATGCATTCACCTCACTGGGTGGTGAGTTTGGTGTCATCAGCAAACCTGGTGAGGGTGCTTTCAATCCCATCATCCAGGTCACTTATGAAGATATTAAACAGTGTGGGACCCAATATCATTCCCTGGGGGACCCAACTTGTGGTGGGCTGCCAGCCTGAGTAAAAACCCTTGATCACCACACTTTGAGAATGGTCTGTTAGCCAATTCCCTACCCATCTTGCAGTCCACTCACCCAATCTGTTGGAAGTTTGTCCAGGAGAAGGCTATGAGAAAGAGTCTTGAATGCTTTGCGGAAGTCCAGGTGAACATCATCCACTGCTCCCCCAACATTGACAGAAGACGCTATTTTGTTGTAGAATGTGATCAGGTTAGTCTGGCATGATTTATCCTTGGTAAATTTGATTTCTATAGGGTGCTGAACTATATTTATTTATGGCATCAATGCACTCTGAGCAACAAAGTTTACAAACAAAATAAAAAAAGGATTGAATATGTCTTGTTACATTTTATTATTATTACTAAATTACATAAAGAGAAAAATTTTTTAAAAATAGACCTTAGGGTTTTTACATTTTGTGATACCTGTTTTCACTGATGGTTTCAGTGAAACTACACTTTTTGAAGAACTTTCTAGAGTAAAGGTCACTTCTGGAGTATGTGCTTTGCAAGTGACCAGTGTCAATACCCATTTCTTTGCAGTTATACTCTTAGTCTGTGGGAAGAACACATGCATTAATCTACTGATCATCAGATGAAGTGTAAAATGTGTCTCCCAGGAGTGCTGGGCTGACTCTGCAGGTCTACAGCACCTGTCATGTGCTCCTAGTAATTCCAGTACTGCCAGATTGACCTGAAAATTTGCTATGGACATACCTTGGGCTTCAGCAGATTAGGTGGGCTAGTAGCCAACCTTAGAAATTTCTAAACAAATATTAATATTTTCCACAAGCTTCTGGAAAAAATTTCTGGGGAAAAAAGAAAAATGTGAGGTAGTCGCTACTATCTCAGAATTTTTGTTATTTTTTTGACTTGCACAAATGTAAATCAGACTGTGTAACTTCGTTACTGAAAATATAGAAGCAAAAGAGATAGACATTCATAATTCTAGTAGTGCAAAAAACTATTTTTATGTCAAAAACACATTTATGAACATATTTATCCACCTCTTTTGATCTTACAATGAGGTACAGATTCTTGTCACTATCATGAGGAAGAGTTTCTTTCACCACTTTGGATTTCTCAAAGGAGTTGTCATACTTCTGTCTGCTGCCCTGCTCAGGCCATAATCAGTCTTATTTAATATTTTGTTAGCTACTACCAAAAGTATCAGGGGCAGATGCAAGGTGTTCAGAGCACTGAGGTGAATATAAGCAGCATAATCTATTCACTAGGTTTTACCCTAATGTTCATCTCTAAACAGTAAATTTTAAAACTTCAGCTATGATGTTTACAATTCCTTATAAACTCATTACAATACTTACGATGACTGTAGGTTTTCTTGAAATCCACATACATATCAATCCAGCATGCTGCTGATTCTGAAGGATTGTTTTCTAGCTTCAGGGCAATGACTTCTTGCTTTAATAATCCCCTGGAATAAGAACAAGATTTTCTCAGGGTCTTCATGTGTGACCCTCTTAAACATTTATACACTGTAATCCAGTTGTCTTTCATCCTTGAAAAAAGAGGAGTGAGCATATTCAGCATTTGAAGCCTTTTCTAATAGGACTCCTAATCCCCTGATAAGCCTTGTAGCCCTCTCACCCCACCAATGGTTTCTTTCCAAGTTTGCAAACAACATGCCAGACCTGGGCATGAATGATTATACATCTTAAAACATAACTATCCCCTCTGCTTATGCACCTTAAGTCCTTGCTAGGCTATTTTGAACAAACTTTATGTATGTGCTTTCTACCATCAGAAAACTATGTCATTATTTTGTTACCACTGTTATCTATTTCATTACAGCATTGCTTTTTTCATATTTATTAATCTAAAATGGACATAATATACTAACATTAAATTTTCTTCCCCTCTGTGGTGGGTTAGCTGTGGTTAACATCCAAAATCGCACCAAATTGCTTGCTTACTTTCCCCATCAGCAGGATAGGATATATAAAGTAGAAGGACAGGAACAAAAGAGGTTGTGGGTGGACATAAAGACAGGCAGATCACTTACCAGTTGCAACACTGGCATGGTCAAAACAGGCTTGACATGGAGAAAATTTACTTAATTTATTGCCTGTTAAAATAAATTAAAAACCAAAAGACTAATTTGGGTAGTAGGAAACAAAAGGCATTAAAACAATGCTTCTCCCTCCTCCTTTCCCAGCTCAGCTGCACTCTTCTACCCATCCATTAGCAGTGCAGGCGGGCTAGAGGGTGGAGGTGACTGTCAGTATGTGGTGGTGTCTCTCTGCTGCTCCTTCCTCCTCATACTTTTCCTCTGCTCTGGTGTGGGGTCTCCACGGGCAACAGTTCCTTCAGAAATATCATCTGCTCCAATGTCATCCTCCATGGGCTGCAGGAAAATCTCTGCTGCAGCACACAGAACACCTCCTCTCCCTCCTTCTTCTCTCACCTTGGTGGCTGCAGGGCTGTTTCTCTCACTTGTTTTTTCTCACTCCACTCTGCCTGCCCAGCATTCTAGCCTTTCTAAAACATGTTATCACAGAGGCACCACCAGCTTGGCTGAGGGGCTCAGCAGTGTCCTGCAGCGGGTCTGTTGGAGCCAGATGAAACCAGCCGGAACAGGCTGTGTCTGTCACGGGGCCTCCTCACAGAGGCCGCCCTGCAGGCCCTGCTGCCAGCACCTGGGCACCGACAGCCCCCACAACCTCTGTGCCTGCAATCCCAATGCGCCTATAAGGCTCTTTCATCCCTTTTCCTGCCTTTGCACTGTGTATATAGATTGATACCACATCAGAAAAAGACTCATATAACTTAACGTTGAATTTTGCAGCGTGCAGTCCTTGCAGAGACAGTGATTTGTAGCTATACCTGCAGACATTGTGAAAGCTTCAAATTAAGATAGGTGTTCACAGCTTCTCAACAGGTACCTGAAACTGGAACTTCTGAAGGTTCTCCATGGACAATATTCTGTTACAAATGACAGTGTTGATTTTGAGATTTATGGTATGGCAAAAACAATAATTGCAGATTTATGGAATGGTCTGTCAATGAGATTTACTTAGATTAGTAAGGGAGGTTTACATATTGTTCTTTTTCACATTTTTCAGTTGAAGGACCTCAATAGCTAAAGGTCTAGTTACAATTCTTTACTGAAAATTGAATTTTAGCATACTTCATGGTTGCCTCTTTACAGGAGTCACTGGTGCACACATTGTGTGTACGCAATATAAAGGTGAAGCTCTCCTGCCCAGGAACATGTGCAGAGTGTGCTATTCAACATAGTAAAAGGACTGATCTTTGCTAGAAAATGTTATTTGCTCAAGAAAAGAAAATAAAGGAATGAAAATGCAGGAAGGAAATACTTCGTAGAATAATTATAAATGCCTATGAAGCCATCTGTTCCTGCTGACACTGAGGACTTCTGAACTAGGCTATACATGTATTGAATGTGAAGATATATACAGCATCCAACTATCATGTTCTTTTTAGAAAACATACTATTGGTGGATATCATATACTAAATGTTTGAAAAAAAGGAGAAAAATAAAAATCTAAATACCAGCACTGAGGGAAAGACTTTGATTGACCTCCCGGAGAAAATCCTCTTCTTTTCACAGAAGAACTAGTAATTCATGATTAGTGATTGTGAGAAAATTGTATGTTACTCCAAGAAATTTTAGAGGAAATACTTGTTACAGATAAGGTTAGTTTGTTTGGGTCTTTTAACTATTCCTCTTAAATTCTTGTTCTAAGTATATGGATGAAAACAGTGAAAAAAATTGTCTATGCAGGATGGGCATCAGTTCAATGTGGATTAGACTGAATATGGCAGGTTTCTGATGAATTCCTGTCATAAAAGAGAGGACTTCCATTTGCATTAAAAAATATAAGTGATAAAATAGTATTTTGTTGCTATATCTCTGAAATTAACCACCTGTATGCCATGTTGCCATTGCTTATAAAGGCACGAAGATTTACAAAGCATAGTAGAGTTTTTTGAGGGAAATTTCTCCTTGATGATTTAGTTTAAAATATATAATAGTTAGCAATAACAAGCATCTATACTGTGTAGGGTGCAGTATTGATGATCCTAGAATAAAAATGCAGTGTAGAAGAGTACAGTGTATTATAGCAAAGGCTTTGAAAGCATGGGCACAAAATATTACCAGGCTTTTTAAAGCTATAAACACTTGTTTTGGTTTAGCCCCAGCTGGCAACTAAGCACCGCGCAGCCGCTCACTCACTCCCCCTCCCGCAGTGGGTCGGGGGAGAGAATTAGAAAAAAAAACCTCATGGGTTGAGATAAACACAGTTTAATAGGACAGAAAGAGAGAAAGAAACAACAATGATAATACCAACAAAGGAATGTACAAGAACAAGTGATGCCCAATACAGCGACTGCTCACCACCTGGTGATCGACAGCCCGTCCCCAAGCAGAGATTTCCGGCCCTCGGCCAACTCCAGTTTATGTACTGGGCATGATGTCGTATGGTAGGGAATGTCTCTTTGGCCAGTCTGGGTCAGCTGTCCTGGTTGTGTCCCCTCCCAGCTTCCCGTGCACCCCCAGCCTCCTTGCTGGCAGGCCAGCACAAGAAGCTGGACTGTCCTTGACTGCTCAGCAACAACCCAAAACATCAGCACATTATCAACAGTTCCTCATCCCAAATCCAAAACACAGTCTCACACTGGCTTCTGTGAAGAAAACCAGCTCTATCCTGGCTGAAACCAGGAAAACACTTTACCAGTCATTAAACATACTTTATTACATAAATGCATTTTTTGGACTTGGGTAAAAGAATTTAAGGTATAACGATGAACAGGTAGGTATTTTTTGCAAAATTGTGTACCAACTTTGAAGTTCGATCATAGAATTAGAGAGCAATGAAAAAAGAGTAAAATGCAGGGTATGGTAAAAAATGTATAAAAATAATCACAGGTGTATCCCAGAGTGAAGAGGAAGAAATCTTCACCATCATCACCATGATCCTTTCAGAAAGACTTAGCATGCTGATGACTCAGTACAACCTTCCCCCAGACTCAGGCCATCAATCCTGGGACCCAGTGGAGCAGTGGAACGCCCCAGAAAGCATATCTAATAATTTTAACTCTGATATTATTGGGACTTTTTATTTATAAGTAGTATTTTCTTCTTTTTTCTGTAATACATAAATCTGGTCTGAAAAGAATTCTTTGATTGGCTGTTTCAGTTAGACTAGCAATAAACTCTTGTATTTTTATATAAGGTGTATTCCTTTAGCCTACATAAACTGCTCAAGTTTACAGCAACAAATGATGGGAATCAGATACGTTGAGGTATAGCCTGGATACAATAAGAACAAAGACAAAGTTAGAGCCAGAGAGATTAAGACTAGAAATCTGTGATGATCCTATAAACATGGAAACCTTTCAAAGAGGAATAGAACACTTCCTAATACCCTAAATTATCTAAAAGCTTCTCTTTCCATGCTTCCTCCACTGTATACATGGCATGAATTCTGTCTGGCATTAGCTGTTAGACCATTAACATTATGTACAAACAATGCTCAAAAACAGAACACAAACAACAAACCTTGCTGTACAGTCACGAAGGTCAGAATCATCTCAGACATCTCAGACTTGCTTTTTTGTTTTATATTTATCATTATTAAATCTAACATTGTGACAAATTCAAAAATTGCTGAAGTGTTCAGAAAGTTTCATGAACGTATTTATTCTTATTGCCTCCTACACATTTCTTTTTACACTTTTTCACACACTGCAGTTTCAATCAGAAAGCTGAAAAATCAGGAAACAGATTAACAGCATATAAAGAGTTTTCTCTTTAATTGCTCCGTGGTGTTATAATTTAAAAGCAATGTGTACTGTCTCTCTGAACAACATCGCCTATAGCCTGTTGGACTTACATGTGGAGGACAAAGAACTACTTACACCCTAAAAAAAAAGCTGAACTGGTGAGGAATGCTGTAGCCAAAGTGTTCATCTTGATAATAACAATACAGACAACTGGTTCTCTCTTCCCAAAACTGAGTTGCACTCAGCTGCTTAAAATGAATTAATTTTATTGTTCCTAAATCAAGCCAACATCCCAAAAGTCAATTACATGTTTATTGAAAGCTCTTCAGTGAAACCCATCTAAAGCCACAGACTACCATAAAAATGTTAGATAATGGATCTAATGGATCTGAGCACACTGAGCAACAGAAACAAATGTTGCATACCCTGGTCATACCTAGCAGCTGATTTTACCATATTACAGTTCAGCCAGCTGGAGGGGATAACCCCATTTGGATTTAGTGAGGCACTATTCAGCCAATCCATTGTTCTAGCCCCAAGACTAGTATCCTCTTAGCAAGGACAGATGCACTGAAAACTAGTGCAGTTCACCTAAATTGTTAATCACCATGTTTCGATTTAGTCTAATAAGGGCTTTGAAGTTCTGTAACTCTGTGTGAACACATTTTCTCACCCCATTCCCACAGGGTAAATACAGTATAAACTAGGGAATTTTAATACAGTATAAAATAGTTTTGCCAAAGTAAACCCAAGTAAAATAGCATAATGATTATTAAAGATGATTTTTCTATTTGCATCTAAAAGAAATTAAATTATTTTCAACATCAGAGAAAAGGAGCTTACAAAGTAAGCCCTTCCAGAAAACAATGATAGAATCACAGAATAATAGAGTCATAGAATCATAGATTCATAGAATGGTTTGGGTTGGAAGGGACCTTTAAAAATCATCTAGTCAAACCCTCCTGCAATCAGCAGAGCCATCTTTAACTTAGATCAGGTTGCTCAGAGCCCCGTCCAACCTGACCTTGAATCTTTCCAGCGATGGAGCAGTAACCACCTCTCTGGGCAACCTGGGCCAGTGTTTCACCACCATCAATGTAAAAAATGTCTTCCTTGTCTCTAGTCTAAATCGACTCTCTTTTAGTTTAAAACCATTATGCCTTCTCCTGTCGCTAAAGGCCCTGCTAAAAAGTCTGTCCCCATCTTTCTTACAAGCCCCCTTTAAGTACTACAAGGCTGCAATAAAGCCTTCCCGGACCCTTCTCTTCTCCAGGCTGAACAACTCCAACTCTCTCAGCCTTTCCTTGTAGGAGAGGTGTTCCATCCTTCTCATAATTTCTGTGACCCTCCTCTGGACCCTCTCCAACAGATCCATGTGTTTCCTGTGCTGAGGGCTCCAGAGCTGGATGCAATACTACAGGTGGGGTCTCACTAAAGCAGAGTAGAGGGGCAGAAACACCTCCCTCGACCTGCTGGCCGCGTTTCTTTGGATGGAGCCAAGGATACGGTTGGTCTTCTGGGCTGTGAGTGCACACTGCTGGCTCATGTCCAGCTTTTCATCCACCAGGACCCCCAAGGTCTTCTTGGAAGGGCTGTTCTTAATCCTTTCATGGCCCAGCCTATCTGCTGGAAGTATAACACAGCAGAGAGGAAACAGTCTAGGAGGTTCCTGGAGTGTGTGGAGGATAACTTCCTGACACAGCTGGTGAGTGAGCCCACCAGGGGAGGTGCCTTGCTTAACCTTCTGTTTACAAACAGAGAAGGACTGGTGAGAGATGTGATGGTTGGAGGCCATCTTGGGCTTAGTGACCATGACATGATAGAATTCGTAATTGTGAGCTAAGTAAGGAGAGGGGTCAGCAAAACTGCTACCATGGACTTCTGGAGGGCAGACTTTGGCATGTTCAGGACACTGGTTGAGACAGTCCTGAAGGACAAAGGGGTCCAGGAAGGCTGGACAGTCTTCAAAAAGGAAATCTTAAAGGCGCAGGAGCAGGCGGTCCCCATGTGCCGTAAGACGAGCTGGTGGGGAAGGCAACCGGCCTGGCTGAACCGGGAGATTTTGCTGGGATCGAGGGAAAGAAGGAGAGTTTATCACCTTTGGAAGAAGGGGAAGGCAACTCATGAAGAGTACAAGGATCTCGTTAGGTCAAACAGGGACAAAATTAGAAAGGCAAAAGCCTAGTTAGAGCTCAGTCTGGCCACAGTCATAAAGGATAATAAAAAATGCTTCTACAAATTTATTAACAACAAAAAGTGAGGGAAAGAGAATCTCCATCCCTTACTGGGTATGGTGGGGAACATTGTGTCCAAGGATGAGGACAAGGTTGAGGTACTTAATGCCTTCTTTGCCTCAGTCTTTAATAGCCAGACCAGATATCTGCAGGGTATTCAGCCCCCTGAGCTGGAAGAGGGGGAAGGAGAGCACCATAACCCACCTATAATCCAGGAGGAAGCAGTTAAGGACCTGTTAAACCACCTGGACACCCACAAGTCTATGGGGCCTGATGGGATCCACCTGAGAGTACCGAGACAGCTGGCGAAGGAGCTTGCCAAGCCACTCTCCATCGTTTATCAGCAGTCCTGGTTAACAGGGGAGGTCCCAGAAGACTGGAGGCTTGCCAATGTGACACCCTTCTACAAGAAAGGCCGGAAAGGAGGATCCTGGGAACTACAGGCCTGTCAGCCTAACCTCTGTGCTGGGGAAGATCATGGAGTGGTTCGTCTTGAGAGTGCTCACAGGGCATATGATGGACAACCAAGGGATCAGGCCCAGCCAGCATGGGTTCATGAAAGGCAGGTCCTGCTTGACCAACCTGATCTCCTTCTATGACCAGGTGACACACCCAGTGGATGAGATAAAGGCTGTGGATGTTGTCTACCTGGACTTCAGTAAAGCCTTGGACAGGATCTCCCACAGCATTCTCCTGGAGAAACTGGAGGCTCATGGCTTAGACAGGAGTACTCTTCGCTGGATAAAGAACTGGCTGGATGGCCAAGCTCAGAGAGTTGTAGTGAATGGTGTTAAATCCAGATGGCAGCCAGTCACAAGCGGTGTTCTGGGGCCGGTCTTGTTCAATGTCTTTATTGATGGCCTGGGTGAGGGGATCAAGTTCTCCCTTAGTAAGTTGGCAGACGACACCAAGTTGGGTGGGAGTGTTGATCTGCTGGAGGGTAGGAGGGCTCTGCAGAAGGATCTGGACAGGCTGGATCAATGGGCTGAGGTCAACTGTATGAGGTTTAATAAGGCCAAGTGCAGGGTCCTGCACTTTGGCCACAACAACCCCGTGCAACGCTACAGGCTTGGGGAGGAGTGGCTGGAGAGCAGCCCGGCGGAAAGGGACCTGGGGGTGCTGTTTGACAGCCGGCTGAACATGAGCCGGCAGTGTGCCCAGGTGGCCAAGAAGGCCAACAGCATCCTGGTCTGTATCAGCAACAGTGTGGCCAGCAGGAGTAGGGAAGTGATTGTGCCCCTGTACTTGGCACTGGTGAGGCTGCACCTCGAATCCTGCGTTCAGTTTTGGGCCCCTCACTACAAGAAGGATGTTGAGGTGCTGGAGCGTGTCCAAAGAAGGGCAATGAAGTTGGTGACTTGTGACTTGCAGCACAAGTCTTATGAGGAGTGGCTGAGGGAACTGGGGTTGTTCAACCTGGAGAAGAGGAGACTGAGGGGAGACCTTATCGCTCTCTACAACTACCTGAAAGGGGGTTGTGGTGAGGTGGGTGTTGGTCTCTTCTCCCAACTAACTAGTGATAAAACGAGAGGAAATGGTCTCAAGTTGCGCCAGGGGAGGTTTAGACTGGATATTAGGAAAAATTTCTTCACCGAGATGGTGGTCAGGCATTGGAACAGGCTGCCCAGGGAGGTGGTGGAGTCGCCATCTCTGGAAGTGTTCAAAAAACTTGTGGATGTGGCCCTTCAGAACATGGTTTAGGGGACATGGCAGTGCTGGATTAATGGTTGGACTTGATGATCTCGAAGATCCCTTCCAACCTTAGTGATTCTGTGATTCTGTGATTCCGCCTGTATTGAAACAGGGGGTTGCCCCAACCCAGCTGCAGGACCATGCACTTGGCCTTGTTGAACCTCAATATATTCGCACGGACCCATTCCTCAAGCTTGCTCAGGTCCCTCTGGATGGCATCCCATCCCTCAGGCATGTCAGCAACACCACTCAGCTCGGTGTCATCTGCAAACTTGCTGAGAGTGCATTCAATCCAACTGTGCACGTCACTGATGAAGATATTAAAGAGTACTCATCCCAATAAGGACCCCTGAGGGACACCACTTGTCACCGATATCCATATGGACATTGAGTCGTTGACCAATATCCTCTGGATGAGACCATCCAACCAGTTCCTCAACCACTCAACAGTCCACCCATCAAATCCATACCTCTCCAATGCAGAGAGGAGGATGTTGTGGGGGACCGTGTCAAGGGCCTTCGTAATGGTTTTAATAAACACCTAAATAATGGCTTTTACAGTTTAAGGAAAAAGACACAAGATGATAAATCAGTCGTGATGATGAACTTTAGTGATTTACAACAATGATTTTTTTTTTTCCATTTTTCATTTGGTAAGCTTCAATGGTCACGAAAATGAAGAACTGATGTTCTCTGAGCAAGCAAATTATTAATACACACAGATTGGTCCTTAGCAGTAAATCCTTCTTTCATCTTCTAGTCAAGGCTCTGGTAGGAGTACCTTGCCACTTGTTTCCCCCTCCATTGTCTTTCAGAAATGTTGTGCCAATACTGCAAAGAATCTGTGGTAGCTTAGGAAATGTCAGTTTAAAGTTTAAGTTTTATTTTTGATTTCATTAAGTTGTTGGGTCACGAATCATATATTAGCTACTTGCCAGCAGACTTCAAGATGTGTCATTACTACTAGAATCATAGAGTCATAGAATCATAGCATGGTTTGGGTTGGAAGGAACCTTAAATATCATCTATTTCCAACCCCCCTGCCATGGGCAGGGACACCTTCTAGTAGACCAAGTTGCTCAAAACCCCATACAGCCTGGCCTTGAACACTTTCAGGGCATCCGCAGCTTCTCTGTAGAGCACTGCTGCCAAGCTTTTCCCATTATACTGCACTCAAGGACTAGGTCTAAGAATAATAGGCATTTATAACTGATGTTTTTTGAAATGGAGTGAATTGGAACTGCAATGTACAGTTCTGCTACCTACATGTCCTGTTCAGGCTCTAGCTTTCCTGTAAAGACTAACGAGTAATAGGAATGTCCTGCAAATTGGGTCATCTAGTCACTTCCGTGTAGGTTTTGGAAATAGAATGTATGTTTCTTAATATGAAGGAGAGGTCTAGATATTTCTAACGTTCCTCATCTGATGTGTTACAAATTGCATATGGGGAGGCTACCCTAAAAGGGAGTTACGTCAGTGTATAATAATTCTTAAAACTGAATAAGTAACAATTTAAAAGGTTAATATTTTATGACAGTTTTTGAATACCCTCTGACTCCCAGCCTGTAGTTCTACTTCACAATGTCCCTACAAATAAGATTTATAGTGAACTTCCCTCCCCATGGGCCAGACAGTCTTCTCTAGGTGAAAATTAAAAAGCAGTATCTGAAAGCCATGTCTTTTTTGGAAGGCTTAACCAGATGCCAGCATGACTGGTTTAATAAAGACTTAGCAATTGGCAGTTTTGATTTTCTGAATATATTTCCAAATATGGTGCAGATTCAGGTTATTTTCTTTTACAAAAACCTGATACCAGGTTTTCTAAATGCAATACCCACTTATTAGGCTGGGTGAACCTTAATCTTAGTCTCTTAAAGAGTAGGGACTTCTGATTATTTTTCTGTTTTTCTGGCTTTTTTTGCTCACCATACTCTTAGTCTCCAAATACAACAGTCTCTTTTGATGGTTTTGATGTTGTTCCCAAAAAATAAAAAGAAGGCAATTCAGGGTATCAAACTATGCAGCACAATACTGTGAAGCTTAATAAAGAAACCAAAATCTAGTAAGAGGTCATCCAGGCTATAATAGTTTTTCTCTGAGTTAGAAACACTTCTCTCCCCTTTCTTTTAACTTTAATCTTTTTATTTTAGACTATGTTGCTTGACTTGAAATATAGCTCAAACACAGAATTTCTGGGTACTCAAATGCTTTCCAAAAGTAAAATTTTATGCCTATTTGATGGAGAGAGAGAATCTCAAAACCAAAATAACCATATCAAATCCATTCTTGCTTATAGAGAGCAATAGTAATATTGTATGTTGATACATAAATTGACATTTTTTATTCTGAACATGTCCAAAAAGTAAGTTTATGTTGTGGTTTAGACCCAGCCAGCAACTAGGCACCACGCAGCTGCTCACTCACTCCCCCGTGGTGGGACAGGGGAGAGAATCGGAAGAGTAAAAGTGAGAAAACTCATGGTTTGAGGTAAAGACAGTATAATAGGGAAAGCAAAAGCCGCACATGCAAACAAAGTAAAACAAGGAATTCATTCACCACTCCACATGGGCAGGTAGGTGTTCAGCCATCTCCAGGGAAGCAGGGCTCCATCACACGTAATGGTTTCTTGGGAAACAGACGTCATTACTCCAAATGTCCCTCCATCCCTTCTTTCTTCTTTCTCCTTTGTTCCAGCTTTATATACTGAGCATGATGTCATATGCATGGAATATCTCTTTGGCCACTTTGGGTCAGCTGTCCCAGCTGTGTCCCCTCCCAGCTTCCCGTGCACTCCTAGTTTTCTTCCTAGCAGGCCAGCACGAGAAGCTGGACTGGCCTTGACTACTTAGCAACAACTGAAAACATCAGCACATTATCAACATTTTCTCATCCCAGATCCAAAACACAGCCTCACACTAGCTTCTGTGAAGAAAATTAACTCTGTCCTAGTTGAAATCAGAACAGTGTAAAAGAAGTTTTAAACAGAACCAAGGCTTTTAAAATTAAATCCTGGGATCTATTCTGTAGTGGTTAAAATCAGCAAAGACATCTCTTGTACCTCCACCCTTTAGCTGGAATGTTGATAGGATAAAATGAGGGATAATTAGGAAAGAAAATGGTATTGCCATATTCTAGGCTTTTGATGTCTCTTGTCTTCTGCACCCAGGTGCTACTTTGGGCTTCCACTAACCTCACAGTCCACAAAACCAGCAATGCAATAGTTATTCTTTCCTGCATTTTGGAGACTCACTTCTGATTACATGCTTGCCAAGTTAACCATTACAAACCTAATTCCATTGCTCTCAGTCGATATTTAGGGTGCAAAAGGAAATTAGTATAATTCCCTAAAAGCATGGATATAGACCTGTGTGCACAGTACATGCAAAGTCCTCTAGGATTTAGCTTTCCATGCATGCACATTGAACAACTAGGACTAGCAATTGGTATGAACTTTCTTGCCGGGCAAGTTGCTCTGTGGATTGTCCTGAAATCATGAGAGGTTACAGCAGATAAAACCTTAGTCATTCCTTTGCTGCACTGAACGCTTTAGTAATGCAGTTGTACCTAGTGTGTTGGCTGAACTATATATGCATAGATTCACAACATGGTTTTGGACTGCTTCAGTCCAAAAGTTTGAGATCATAAAACTCTGCTTAGCAGTTTTATGACCCTTGGACAAATAAACTGACTTTCGCTTTTGAGATGAACATTCTCTCTGTACTTGTAGTTTTGTCTCCAATTCACCATGAAATATAAAATATATGACCAATTAAATAAAATTAACATGGTTAAAAAAAAAGCCTTTCAGGGAAAAGCTATGCAATAATATTATAACTCAATATTTCTTGTTGTTAATTTCATTTTTTACTTGCAAGATTCAGTGTTTCATCTCTCATTTTCCAGGACTATGTCTTCAATAGTTCAATATGGACTTTATGAGGTAGAAGGGTTGTTGCAACTTTCTGCTGAATTGGATGATAGTGCAGTACTGTAGAAATGTGCAATTGTATTGAAACAGGAATATAGAAAAAGCAAGAAGCAGCTTGGTGGCTTTGTAACCTCTCAACTTGGACAGTCAGACCTTAACAGGCAGACAGATTTTAGTTCCTAAGTTCATATATATATACATGTTATTATGATTTTTTTTTTTTAATAACATACTTCTTTAATGGGAATGCCACACAATCCTGGGAGAAGGAACTGCAGCTTTGCAGTCCTTCCTGATTCCTCCACATTCATTTACACCTTTCTCAGTTGATCAAGTGTCTGCCCTCCATTCTGCACAAGGAACCAGAGCACCAAAAACAGAGCTTTGGATATCCTCTGGGGAATGACCCTCTGGACCCATTTCTTCCTTTCTCCATTTCCATTTTTATTTTCTTCTTTTTTTTTTCCTTATCAATCAGATGTGGAATACTGCAGTGAAAAAAACATGCATGGGAGATGTGTGTGTTTGGAGGTTCATGTTCAGGCCTTTGAAATTATTAAACCATATTCAATTTCTAACATCGGTACCTCTTTTCAACAAATTTGGCACTTAAATAACATGGTCACATTGGTTCTCTGCTGCAAGTGTTGTTATAATCAGCTCTGGATTTATGAGGGACGAGGGCACTTTTTGAGTCCTATTTCTAAACATAAAGCTGTCACAGTAGCATAGTTTTCTTCTGACTTTTGCACACTGAGATCAGATGCAGGGAGGCAAAGTGAATCGGTGGTGCTGAAGCAAGCTGAGTAGCACGTGCTTTTCCCTTCTGCAGTTCTCATTGACATGATACAAGAAGACAAGGCATCAGGGCTGTAATCACCTCTGTTTTTGACAGCTTGACAAATGCTTGAAATTACTGTAAGCAGGACACATCTTCAACTGGCATGTGACATGAAGTGTCTCCATTAAAGTTTACATAATAGTGCTCATTTATACAAGCTGATAATAAGACCAAAACATGCATTTCAGTTTTTCTTTCCTGTCATGTCCAGGGCTTTACAAAGAAGTTGAAAAAAATTTGGCCTCTTTGTGTGAGGCAGGAAAGCAAAGGCAGAAGTTTTGTCTTGTTTTATATTCTGGTTTTCACTTGAGTGGATATGAGTGTTTAAATTTAGAGCTGCATATGTATATTTCTTACCCATGCACTTACACACACATAGGTGACAGACTTTCACAACACAAAACCCATTGAGTACAAAGAGAAAGTAATTACCAGTAGATGTTGTGGGTTTTTTTGGGAACAAAATGCAGAGGGGAGCTGCTCCGGAGCTGGCCTGACCCTCAGCGGAGCAGCAGATCTTGGCACACAGGGGTTTTCCTGAGGCTGGGAAGCACCAGGGCAGCGGAGAGTCCCACCAGGAGCAGGCAGCTTTCACAGGAAATACTGACAAGGCCTACGCGTTGCCAGAGCAGTGGTGGCCACCCCTATGCCTATAGAAAGCAGCCTAAGGAGCGCAAGTGAGCAGGATCACTGTGAACAGAGCAGGCAAACAGTGTGACACATCAGCCAAGGTGTGGTGTGTCAGTCTGCGCATCAGTTTGCACAGAAGGGCACGCAGGGAGGGCATAGTGGCCCCACCAGCTCAAAAGGTGAGTTCGGTTGGTGGTCATTAGCCTCTCAGGAGGAGCTTAGCTATGGTAGCCAATTGGCAGAAAGCCATGTCCTCTGCGCTCACCAGAATGGGTGTGACAACCCAGACAGAGCTCCCACGGAAACACGCAGCCACCCAGGTCTCCGGCTGCAGGGAGTGCCAGAGCCTCCCACTGGGAACCGATGTCGTAGCGAGAGCAGCTGTGTGAGGTCAGACCAGGTGGACAGGCTGCTCAGCCTGGTGGTAGAGGTATTAGAGAAAGTGGAAAGGTTAAGGAGCATCAGGGAGTCGGAGAAAGAGACGGACTCATGGAACCATGCTCTGCCCTCCATGAGACAGAAGCAGGAACAGCCCCCAGAAAAAAAAAACAAGATCAAGGTGGTCCTGTGTCCTCCCTCTGCCTGGCTGAAGGGAGTAGCTTAAAGGAAAGAAATGAATGGAGGCAGGTCCATGCTCAGGGTGGCAGGTGAACCCCTCCTTGACCACTTCACCTCCCCAGGTGCCTCTATACAACAGGTATGAGACTCTGGACATGGAAGGACAGTCCATGGATGATGTGATCGACAGTCCAGCTACACCAGAGGTACTGCCAGGGCCAGAAAGCCCTACCCCCTGCATCACAACCACCCCCACAAGGGAGAAAAGATGGGTTATAGTTGTAGGCGACTGATTCTGAGGGGAACTGAAGGACCAATATGCTGGACAGACCCTTCTCTTAGGGAAGTCTGCTGTCTCCCCAGGGCCCAGGTTAAGGACATCACTAGGAATCTTCCTAGCCTCATGTGGCCCTCAGACTATTACCCACTACTGCTCTTCCACAAGGGTGGAGATGGAGCTGCAACTCATAGTCCAAGGGCAATCAAAAGAGACTTCAGGGCCTTGGGATGGTTGGGAAGGGAATCTGGAGCACAGGTTATTTTTTCATCGCTCCTTCCAGTTGTGGGCAGTGACATAGAGAGGAATAGACGGGTCCAGTCTATTAATGCATGGCTCCATGACTGGTGCCACCACCACAATTTTGGTTTTTTTGGATAATGGGTGGCCTACACAGAACTTAGCTTGCTGGCATCAGATGGGATTAACTTTTCCCAAAGGGGGAAGAGGGTCCTGCTCGCAAGCTAGTGGGGTTTATCGTCAGGGCTTTAAACTAGACCTGAACTGGGACAGCGATAATATCAGGCTTACCCAAAACAAGCCGTGGGATGACACACAAAAGTTAGAGGGACAGGGTGCTAGTGAAGCTCCTCAGCCTGTTGCACCAGAGAAAGACGTCAAAAGAACTATAGGGTATTCCTCTAAGAAGGTGACATGGTTGCCCACCCAGCTGAAGTGCTTCTACACCAATGCACACAGAATGGGCAACGAACAGGAGGAGTTGGAAGCCACTCTGCTGCTAAAAAGCTACGACCTGGCTGCCATTACTGAAACTCGGTGGGACAAATCCCATGACTGGAGTGCAGCTATCGATGGTTACAGACTGTTCAGAAGGGACAGCTGAGGAAGGAAGGGTAGAGGAGTTGCCCTCTACATCAAGGAAAGGATAGAGTGTGAAGACCTGTCTCTGAAGAATAGCCATGTGCAGGCTGAAAGATTATGGGTAAGAATCAGAGATGGCGGCAACAAAGGGAACCTTGTGGTCAGTGTCAACTAAAGGCTGCCTGATCAAGGGGAATCTATTGACAAAACCTTCTCACTCCAGCTACAGGAGGCATCGAGCTCACAGGCTTTCTTCCTGCTGGGGGACTTCAACCACACTGACATCTGCAGGACATGTAGCACAGTGAGCTGTAGGCAGTCCAGGAGACTCCTGGAGTGCAAGGAGGATAACTTCCTATGCCAGGTAATAGACAGCCCTACCGGAGGGGATGCCATACCGGACCTGCTGGTCACCAAAGAATGTGAGCTAATTGGTGATGTCAAGACTGGAGGCAGCCTGTGCTGTAGTGACCGTGCACTGGTGGTGTTTGCAGTCCTGAGGGATATGGGGCAGGCAAAGAGTAAAGTCAGCACCCTGAATTTTAGGAAAGCAAAATTCCAGCTCTTAAGGGAATTAGTCAACAGGATGCCCTGGGAAACTGCCCTCAGGGACAAGGGAGCAGAACAGAGCTGGCAGATCTTTAAGGACGCTTTCCACAAAGTGCAAGAGCTCTTGATCCCCAGGTGTAAGAAATCCAGAAACAGGCAAGAGACCATTACGTCTCAGTCAAGACCTGCTGGTCAAACTAAAGGTCAAGAAGGAACTTTAGGGGCAGTGGAAGCAGGGACAGGTATCCTGGGAAGAGTACAGGAACACTGCCCAGTTGTGTAGGGATGGGGTCAGGAAAGCGAAGGCATGGCTAGAGCTGAACTTGGCAAGGGATACAAAGGATAACAATAAAGACTTCTACAGGTATGTCAGCTAGAAAAGGAAAGTCAAAGAAAGAGTACCCCCCTTGATGAGCATCACCCCCCTGTGATGAGCAAGACTGACAGACTGATAACAACGCATGAGGAGAAGGCTAAGATACTCAACAACTTCTTTCCTTCAGTCTTCACTGGCAATGTCTCTTCCCGTGCCTCTTGAGGGGATGGACGACTAGACGGGGACTGAAGGAGTAAAGTCTCTCCCACCATAAGAGAGGATCAGGTTAGAACCACCTGAGAAACCTGAAAAAAACATAAGTCTATGGTATCTGATGAGGTGCATCCCAGAGTCCTGAGGGAATTGGCTGATGTAGCTGCCAAGCCACTCTCCATGACATTTGAAAAGCCATGGCAGTTAGGTGAGGTCCCTGGAGACTGGAAAGAGGGAAACACTGCACCCATTTTTAAAAAGGGTTGAAAGGAGAGTCTTGGGAACATCTGAGCTGTCACCCTCATTTCTATGCCTGGGAAGATCATGGAACAGAACCTCCTAGAAGCTCTGATAAGGCATATAGCAGACAGGGAGGTGATTCAAGACAGCCAGCATGGCTTCTCCAAGGGCAAGTCCTGCCTGAGCAACCTTGTGGCCTTCTATGACGGAGTGATAACATGAGTGGATGAGGGAAGAGCTGTGGCCTTCTATGACGGAGTGATAACATGAGTGGATGAGGGAAGAGCTACCGAAGTCATTCTGGACTTCTGTAAGACCTTTGACATAATCCCCCACAACATCCTTCTCTCTACATTGGAGAGGTATGGATTTGATGGGTGGATTCTTGGATGGATGAGGAATTGGATGGTTGCATCCAGAGGGTAGTGGTCAACAGCTCAATGTCCAGATGGATATCAGTGACAAGTGGTGTCCCTCAGGGGTCCTTATTGGGATGAGTACTCTTTAATATCTTCATCAGTGATGTACACAGTGGGATTGAGGGCATCCTCAGCATGTTTGCAGATGACACCAAGCTGAGTGGTGCAGTTGACATGCCTGAGGGATGGGATGCCATCCAGAGGGACCTGGACAAGCTCAAAGAATGGGCCTGTGTGAACCTCATGAGGTTCAACAAGGCCAAGTGCAGGGTCCTGCAGCTAGGTTGGGGCAACCCCCTGTTTCAGTACAGGTTGGAGCATGAAGGGATTGAAAGCAGTCCTGCCAAGAAGGCTTTGGGGGTACTGGTGAGTGAAAAACTGGACGTGAGCCGACAATGTGTACTTGCAGCCCAGAAGGCCAACCGTATCCTGGGCTCCATCCAAAGTGTGGTCGGCAGGTCAAGGGAGGCGATTCTGCCCCTCTACTCCTCTCTAGCGAGACCTCACCTATAGTATTGCATCCAGCTCTGGAGCCCTCAGCACAGGAAACACATGGACCTGTTGGAGGGGATCCAGAGGAGGACCACAGAAATGATGAGAAGGATGGAACAGCTCTCCTATGAAGAAAGACTGAGAGAGTTGGGGTTGTTCAGCATGGAGAAGAGAAGGCTCTGGGGAGACCTTATTGCAACTTTACATTACTTAAAGGGGACCTATAGGAAAGATGGGGACAGACTTTTTAGCAGGGCCTTTAGTGACAGGAGAAGGCATAATGGTTTTAAACTAAAAGAGAGTTATTTAGACTAGAGATAAGGAAGACCTTTTTTACATTGATGGTGGTGAAACACTGGTCCAGGTTGCACAGAGAGGTGGTTACTGCCCTATCGCTGGAAAGATTCAAGGTCGGGTTGGACGGGGCTCTGAGCAACCTGGTCTGGTTGAAGATGGATCTGCTGATTTGCAGGAGGGTTGGACTAGATGACCTTAAATGATCCTCTCCATCCCGAAGTTTCTATGATTCTATGAAATGAAGCCAGGTCTCTTTCACATCATGTCCTGCTTCTCTTGGGAAGTAAGTCTTATTCAAACTTGTTTAAAAATGTCTAAATCCAGTGCTCAAAGAGAAAATGAAAGCCATGCTTAAGTTATAGGAAGTACTTTTGAAAGAAGTCTTTTAAAAAGTGTTTGATACAAATTAATCAGCAGAGCACTGTTTGCATTAGGATGGCTAGAATAATGAAGGTTGTGTCTAATTTTTATGCAATAAAATATTGAGTAAAATGGAGACTTATTATCACAGTAACGCAGGGTTGATGTATATAGGGTAATCCATCAGCCTTGGTATTGACAAATTTTGGATGAGTGATTCATATATTACCTCCCCTCTGTTTTGCTCTCTTTTCTGGTACAAAGTAATCTCCTGTCTAATTCATTACCTTTACACTGTTGTGCTTTGAAGACTGCCTCTATTTTTCATGACAATCCCCAAAAATTCAATTCACATCTAAGGAATGACACTTCTGGCTCTTCTCTGCTTTCAGTTCTTCATTCCTTCTGTTCAAATGTAGGCTTCTTCACATCTAACAGCCTTTCCACAATTCTGCAGTTGCAATCATAAATGAAAAAGCATGTCCAATGGTAACTACAGTTTTTCTTCTTCATTATTTCACACAGGATTGGCAGTCTGGATCTTAATTTCACTCATGTTTTAGACTAGTTCTTCATCTATACCAGCTGTAATTCAGGTCTCTCTTAGTTTACTTCCTGTTGTTGCTTATCTTGCTTTTTATTCTCAGTGTTGTGCTGTATGTACTGATTTTCAAGGGATAAGCTTGCTCTCTGTAGTTTGTATATGGTTTTTTTCTGCTTTTTTGCTTTTTTCCTCTTCTCCTAATTTTAAACATTAACTGGTTTGATTCAAAGACTCCAGCTGCTGCTTAATGGGACTGTAGTTGTTTACCTACACAGTCTCCCAGTCCTGATGTTGAATTGATTCTTTCCTTTGTAACCGCATTCATTATATGCTTTTTGGTTCTTTTCATGGCTGACTGGATAGAACTGACCAATTAGTTGTGACTTATTCAACCACTGAAAGTCTAAACCTATTCCTACTTAGATTTGCAAATGGTGCAGTGTGATAGGATTGTATCTATAGAAGCAAGTAGTTGATGTGAATATTTTGGGGGAATTTTTATTGTACCTTTTGAGGAGAACTGAACACACATTTCTGCTTTTATATATATATATAAAAATTAATAAACAATGCATTGGAAAGAGTCCTACATCCATAAGTGGTTCTACCAAGACTCTGCAAAGATGCATCATGAGCCAATTCTTTGTATACACTTGCACCAGCACCAATCCTGTCAGCACGGGCAGGGGCAGCCTCAGCCTGGCCTTGGGTCTTTACCAGCATTGTTGCTGTCCTTTGGCAGCATTGGAGTTGGGTGTGCTGCCCTCGTTCATTCCCTGGTTGCTCACGTGTTCCAAAGCCCCTTCTCTGGCTAGCAGTGAGGGGATCCGCCACCACCCTGATTCCAGTAGTGCCAGTCACATCTGACCCAGAGGGGTGGATACAAAGGCCCACTGTATTTACATTTCTGTGACCTTGAAATGTATGAGGGAGCATTCAGATTAGTGATCTGATCTATCTGTACTCCACAGTCGTTGCTAAGGAATACCTAGTTATTCTATTAATTAAAATAACACAAATCACAGATGCTTAAAGTAAAATAAAAATTCAAACCAATAAGAATGCTCAAAAGGGTAATCACTGTTTATAAATCACAGATAAATTGAAAGCAAAGCTACACAGACTACTGCCACTGAGTCAGAAAGACAGCTACCTCTCATTTTTTCTCTTTTTCTTTCTTTCCCCAATTACCGGAGCCTTCTTCCTCTTCCCAAAGACTTTTTATTCTTCCAGAGAAGGTGTTGATCAGGGTATATGTTTGTGAGTGCACCTGGAATCTCAGGATGCATCTATTAGGAAAAATTCCTACATCTGTCTGAAAATTTACCTGTCAGATAAAAGTTGCCAAGATCTATGTATAAAAAAGATTCAATTTTCAGCTCTAAACATTCAGATTTATATTCAGTTTCTCAGTTGAAGGTTTTAGCATTTCAAGGAAAGAAATAATGGTGCATTGTACCTTTTTTCCTAACATCCACTACTAGATTATAATCATTACCCTATCTCTTGGACCCTCCCTGTGCTTGTGAACTGTGTTTATCTTTTCTTAATTTTCCATCTATGCAGAGCTATACAATGAAAGAAAATCCACTCAGTCTTCTAAGTTCCAACACAAAGACTTAAGATTTGACAAAGTGTATTATAATTATGATTGCTAGTACTTATACTAATTGTACTAAAAAAAATCAGCTTCCAAGACTTTAAAATAATTATATAGCTAATCATATGAATTTAAGCCTAAGGTTTTTTGTCTAATTAATGGTTGCCTAGATAATGACACATTATAAAATATTATATACGCCTCTGAGAAGGTTTGTCAGGTTAGAGGGGTGGAGAAAGATAGATACATTAAGAGCTTTATTCTTTCATTTAAAAAAAATACATTGTAAGGTGTGATATTTCAAGGCTGTTTAAGGTGATTTTTACAATGCTTAGAAGAGGACAGGGGCAATCATAATGTGTATAGTTCTGTGACTGAAGCAATACAGCCATACCATGCTTGCTTTCTGCTTACGCTAATTAGCTTTGTGGAGATGCAAAGCTCATTCTTTTTTAATGCCATACTGCTCTAATGCAGCTATGCATTTTGGAATTCCTGGTTCAACATACTGCTCAACACACTGCCATGTATTGTATTATGTGTCCATGCCAGCCCTCTTTGCAAGATATCCTTTAATAAGGTAAAAAAAAGCTAAGAACACTTTCTTTTCAAATAAAGTATCCTGAAGGCTGTAGGCACTTCTAAAAACATCCTAATTTCTCATTCCAATGATATCTGTTCTCATTAATTAATCCAAATATATTTCCAGTGTGACTAAGATGGTTGCATCCAATATTTAGTCATTGATGAGCTTTGTCAAACACTGCTCAGCTGTCACCTAACCCTTAATTTGTATTATTGGCCATAAGTTCTAAGTCATATTTAACTTGCTCATCTTTCTGTATCTGTGGGGTTTTTGGAAGAGTAATTCTCTGCGAGTTGCATGAAGAGTCTAAACTCTGATGAGTTTCACAAGGCATCAGGACACTAAGGTCCCTTTGTAGTTTTAGCTGTGGGAATTTCTGAGACGGATAAAAACTTTTTGCTTCCCCCCGCCCCCTTTCCAACAGCTAAGGGGACTGTCAACTTACATTGCCTATACTTTTGTTTGTGACATATTGTCACAGAACTGATATGATAATACTATTACTTATGTAAACATATAATTCCATTTATAAATACAAACAAATATACTGATGACAGTGATCAGGGTTGAATTTTATCACATCAACATGGCAATGACTTGTTCATTTGTGTGGTATTAACTATATTATTCAATATTTGTTTTTTTGGGTCAGTAATGTGTATGTTCCACCTGTGTTGGTCTCTTTTCAGTGTTTGCACTTAAATTTGTATTAATTTGTCATGACATACAATTGCAAATTAATCTTAATTATAGGGAAAGGATCATCTAATTCAAATGGATAGATCACATGATAGTTTTAAAGTAACCTTTTCTATGACACACAGATGTTCCTTCCATTGCAGAGGTTGCAAAATAAACCTTTCTGAAAAATTATCTGTTTCTTCTACAGCCAAAGTTTGAACACAATCCACCACTTTCTGGCAGCCTGTGGATTAGACATGTTCTCAGACAGATGGGTTTGTAAAAAAACTAAAATCAAAAGTCCTCTCCAGAATTTCATGCTGTCCATCTGCTCCCACGTTCTGTTTTTTGTTTACTCCTTTCCTTGTTTATAATAACCAGTTTCTAAGGTCCTCTACATCCCTTGCATTTTCTAGAACATGTCTTCGTATGAATTTGTCCTCGCATTATTTCATCTTCTATTTTAAAATTCAATAAATAACAAAAATGAAAGAACATGTGCAAGCATCTTGCAAATACTTTATAAAAAATTACTCTTGCTTTGATTATTTGTTTGTATTGCTTGGCAGAAAGAGGCCAGGTTTTTTTGCAGCAATCTAGTATGTTATATTTGACTGAGGAAAGCAGTAATATTAAATAAATTTCTATCACTTAAAATTAACAGTTGTTGGAAGAACAAAGCTGTCATTCCTCGGTTTCTTCATGCTACAATATTTTAAAAAATCTTTAATCTCAGTGGATGTAACCCTCTAATTTGGTTATACTATTAGCTCTTAATACAGGAAATCTTTTAAACCAACATCGTGAATCTGTGATAGTGGTTCACTAAAAGTTATCAACTTCTGAAGTTTATTGTAGTCTATTGATTTTTCCTTGTCTGAAATTTTTATAAAAAAGTGAAAACTTAAGGACTAAAGGTATAATTTGGTATTACGGAAGCATTACTTCCTGAAGAATATCAGAAATAGGTCATGATCCCTAAAGCTCTTTGTTCAAATCCGAAACACTGATGTGATGAAATATAAATACAAAAAAAATCTGTTCTTAACACAATTTACTGTCATTTAATCTTAAAGATGCCACAGAACTGGTCAGATGTGTTTCTGCTAAGTGAAGTTTTTGCTAGTGCAGTCTTAATTATTTAATTAGAAACTTATTTTGATACTCAAGAGACTAGGCAAGTGAGCTACAATGTGTTATATTTAATGTTTCCTAGCTTAATTTGAAAATGTAATACCCATAATGATAAGCATAAGTCAGTTTTTCTGAACCTGAGATTTTCCTGTATATATTAAAAACTGTCTAACTCAGAGATGGTAAGATGTTATACTCAGAAAATAAATCTCTGGCTGGGATAGCATTTTCATTTTCATATAGAAGAAACTCCTTTCTGTGTCCCTGTTTGCCTGCCTGCTGTTACTGTTACTGGTTGTTTTCCTCTGTAAAGCGGAAAATGCATGTACCCTGATAAAAAACACCGTTTCTGATTTTTCTGGTTGCACTTCTATACCTAATACTCTACTTGTGATGGAGAACAGTTGTTGCTAAAAAGCCTAAGAGGAGACACAATGCATTTTTTCACATTCTTCGAGTGTCATGTAATTACACTTAATAACTTTGAAAGATTAAATGTTAGTGTGACTCTTTTGGTTAGTTAGATTTTCAATCCAGGTTTCTGAGGACTGTTTACTAAATCATTGACTGGGGAGTCTTGTCTCTTAGGCACTGAAACAATTCTGAAAAATGTTTCCAGTATGTTAAAATATCTTGTTTTCAGATGACTCTATCCATACAACTAGTACATGTAATGGTGTGGCTTACCTCTAGATATGTAAATATTTTATTGGAAGCAATTAGGGAATTTTTGTAGTCCACTCATAAGTAATGCCACCAGTCTATTGATTAAAATCCTGCATGCTATTTATTAATCTGCTTTCTCAATCACAAAGCAATTTGCTTAAAATATTTTTAACTTTCTTGAAAAGTTTTAGTATGAAGTCTATACTAAAGGAAATGTGAAGACAAAAAAGGCCTAAAAGCTTGTATTGTTCTAGCAGCCTCTTGTAATAATGCTTATAGTAATGAAGATGAAAATCAAATTCTCCAGAGGGATCATTTCAATTTTAATATCTATAATGTAAAGCTTGAGTCAATTCTCCATTTGCTTATTTATCTGTTGAGTCAAATACTAATCTTGGATCTGAAGAAACATTAAAAAACAAGTTCTGAACATCATTTAATGAAATCAAAGAATCATGTTGCTTTCTTTTAAAAGAAAAAAAAAGATGTGTCATGTGCTAATCATCAGAAAATTAAAATCACAAAAAATATATGTTTTTCTACAGTATACACTACACAGTCCTAATGCTCTTTTGAGTCTTTTCTAATATGAATGAAATACTGAATATTTCTATAGAGTGTGATGAAAGGCCAACAAAACTGAATAGGTTCCACCAGATTATAGAAGTTATTAGTCATGACCTCTTTAACAAAAAACAGAACAAAAACAGACAAACAAAAACAACCCAAAAAAAGCAATTTTCAGATTTCTTCCATATAACAAGGCAGATTAAAGGTAAGTCTTCAATTTAGCACTTACTTCAGTCTGTGAATTGAGATGAAAACTATCAGGGTTTTTTATTTCTATATAGTAGGATTTCACTGTGAGTTGGTGAACTTGAGTAAAAAAACCCAACACCAACCTTTTTTCTTGTAGTGAGAGTGAATATCCTGTATCCATATGACTTTCAGTAATACTTATTTTTCAGGTGATCATAGCATTTATAACAATTAATGCAACTTAGGACTCTATTTTCTTACGTGAGCTACCAATAGCTAAAAAAAAAAAGCCTGCTTTAAACTCAGAAGTAAAGATGGATCTAGATGGACTGGTGGAGGAGAAACTATAAGACAATAATGTGATGAAGAAATAACCTTAACATTCTCATCATTATATTGTTTTACTTCTTACTGGGTTGTGTAAATAAACAGTTTCAAAAGCAATCTGCAAGATAACACTGAATTAACTCCTCCAGAATGGAAGAAGCAATCTGGGTAAAATAATAAACAACTTAAAAAATAAACGAATAGATAAAGGGATGATAGGGAAAACAGAGATAAGAATAGTTGATGGGAGATAAGAGTTTAAACTCTGTTAAGAGCCTTTAAATATGAAGAAAATAGAGTAGTTATGCTGCAAGATCAGCAAATACTCTTTTGAAACATTTTCTCAACTTCTGTCAAGGGAAATGAGGTACTTTACTCCCAGGTGAAATTGCAGTTGGCAGCAGGTTGTATTTTCCAACTCAAGTGCTGGACCTCCATCATGAAATTTTCTGTCTCTTTGGAAGTCAGTGGCTAGATAAGAAGAGACAGGGCATGAGAAAGTGTTTTACTCATTTTCTTTAATCTTTTAACACATATCATGGACAATACAAATACAAAAGAAAATCCCAAATTAACAACAAAAAAAAAAATTAAAAGGTAAACAATAATATGTTCAAAATAGTATGAAAAAAGTTAAATAAATCAGAATTTTCATGCTTTTGATAAAATCTTCTCTTTACTAGCAATGCAATGTACAAAACTGATAAAGCTGGAGTACTGAAAACACGTAAAAATTGGCTTGAGTAGACAGCTGATTATCTGAAAGTCACATAGATTTTCCTGAGAAACTGAATGATCGGTTTTTCTAAGAATTTATTCCACATGGCTAAGAATGTAAATATTGACCTGATTTCAAGTTGAGTTTCAAAATGTTTGTCTAAGTACTTTTTTGTTTTGTTTTCTGCATTAAGCAGACTTCAAATGAATAGGCAGATACTTTAAGTGACATTTTGAAGAGGCAATCGTTGAATCACATTAACTCAAAATAGCTATCCAGGTCTAGTTTCCTCGTAGGTATTTCAAGAATAGTGTCCTGTCTACCTTGAAAACTGAATCTAAATTGATGAATAAACTTCTGAGCTTGGAGCTATCTTCTTTTAAATGTGACTTGTCAGGCTCTGTCCCAGAAGTCAGGAGAAATTTTAAATGTAGATGCAGAGTTCAGTTACATTTCTGACACATATTTGTGTGTGTGTGTGTGTGTGTGTCAACTTGACCTCAAGTTGGCATTGAATTTACACAGGTGAAGAGAATATTATGTATCTGAGGCAACTATCACTGATAACAAATACATTGAAAAAGATAACGAAGTATGCTACACGACCATGAAGGAAGCAAGTATAAGCGGAGAGGAACTGAATCTACTGCATAGCTGGGGGGAAGTGATGGAACAGAATTTATTTCTCAAAGCAGAATGGGCATAGGGGTACTCTAGGGTATCCCTGGTGACCTCGACATTTAGAGGGCAAATACAGCTTTTAGGGCTATTTTAGCTTTTAAAATAACTTTTCTTGAATTCAGATATTTCAGAAGGTATCCATTCCTATTTTCAGTGGAAACAAGTTTTAGGGTTTTTTCTTCATAAGTAAGCTTCTGTATGGAGTGTCACTGCAAACATGCACCTCAAATAGGTATTTTGGTACTGAGTGGAGGTTTACATGTAAAACTAGACGAACCAGTTATCAACATCGATGAAAAACATAGTTCTGTTGCTACTCTTAAACAAAGTTGATTAGGTATTAAGTAGACATCTTTGTTGTGGATAGTTAGCACCTCCTGTAACTATGGAGGGATTGAATTCTGGGAAATCTGAGCATTAGTTCCAGATTTCAGAGAAAAGCCAATTCTCCTCAGTGTAACCAGACAAATAAAGGAATTTTGGATGTGTTGTTATATTTCTACAACAAAGTTGGCTGGCAAAAATTTTTTCTCTGGTGAATATGCTGGAGGCACACCATCCTTTTGAGACAGTTTTCTGTATAACAAAGTATTTTTTGTTGCTATCACTAAACTAGATGAAAAGAAATTGCAATTCTCTTTGAAAATCTTTAAAAAGTAACAGTTTTTAAGAGGGAGAGAATCCCTATGAAACCTACAGAATCTGTTGTAGGAAATCTACTAAAGGCTTCATTTCAAAAGTAATGGTGCTTTATCTTCACCAGTAGAAAATGACACAATTTTTAAACTCCTAATTCTAGGAAATTATTTTTCTGTTCTCCTTATGCTCCTGCTATCTCACCTGTGTCTTTTTATGTGATAGGCAAAGTTACACAAGCTTGGAGAAGTAAGAAAAGGCTCTTAACTGGGGGAGAGGGAAGTAGGAATTAGCATGGTAGTGGTTATTACTTGAAAGAAAGATTAAATGTTGAAGGATAGAAAGAAGTGAGAGAGAGATTTATAGTGAGATAAAAAGTGCAAACCCTGGAGATACTGAAGATCAGTATATAACTTTCCTTCATTTTTGTTCTAGAAATGATGCCTTTTACACAGTAACAAAATCTGGTAAGAGAAAAGGGCAACAGGATTTTCAGGAAAGCTTTGAGACTAACTTAAATGGAGATATATTTCAGGCCATTTATTTTCTTTCGTATTTTTTGAAAACATTTAACAAATCATTCTAATTGTATTTAAAATATGTATGAATAACTTCTTTTTCTTCAGCTATTTGATCATTGCAAAAGAAATAGATATTTACATACTGCTCTTTTCTAGTTTATTTTAATTCAGCATACCTGAGTTTGTACATTATGTTAGATGAAACAACAGTAACAAAATCACACTTATATGAGTTGATGCCTTCCACAATTATTAAAAAAAAATTATGGTTAATTTTCCTCACTTTTAACATTGATTTCCTTCTCATGTTTTGTTAATAGTTTGAATTAAAACACTGCATTTCTCTACTCTGAGTTTTATTTACCATCTCTCATCCAGAAAATATGTAAGTCCGCTCATAACATCCTTTGGGCAATATACTGAAGATCTTACTTGCTCCATTATAATCCAGAAGAGATGTCCTTCTATGTCAGACTGCTGGTCCATCTAACCCAATATTCTGTCTCTCAGAGTGACAAAGGAAATTATATTTAGGGCAGGACAATGGATGTTTTTATGCAGCTGTGTTTTCATACAAAAAAACTTTTAAATGGGAACAATTTTAATTAGCACTCTTTTCTATATTGTCTACCTGTCATGAAATGGTCCTAGTGTTAATGAAAATCATGTTATATTGCCCAGTAACATAAGTGTAATTTTACATTTCTTTAAAGTACCTTCTGGGCCCAAGTCTCTTCTAAGTAGCAGCTGTTATCATCTCTGCTGAATTACGTCTTTTTTTTTTTTTTGATATACCTCACAATAGTCCAAAGAATAGAGTCTGCTCCTCAGCTACTACATGAGTGAAAGGAGAAATATCACTCTGTTTTTCTTTCAATGGGTCCCTTAAAATCATTTTAATTGAATTAAATCGGAATTTTGTAAGTACCTTAAATTACAGTGAGGTCACGTCTATGCTATCACTTTTTTTTTAAATTGAAGGCCATTTAGATGGTTTATAGTGGATAAACATTTGAAGCCAAATTTTTTTCTTAAACACAGTTGTTTTGTCCTCAAGAAACATCAGGAAAATTTTTATTAACTGTAAAACTTTGAAGTAAAACCCAATAACTGACAGGAGTTAATTCAGACTAATACTTAGCCCAAGATAGGCATAGATGTAATTTTGACTCAGAGAGAAGGGACAAAGAAGCAGATAAAGCCCTCACTATATTTGTTGAAAGAAGGTAGGACATCATGATTTTCCAATGTCTTTCTGTCATCTTTTACACA
This sequence comes from Phaethon aethereus, assembly GCF_964289735.1. Taxonomy (NCBI): domain Eukaryota; kingdom Metazoa; phylum Chordata; class Aves; order Phaethontiformes; family Phaethontidae; genus Phaethon; species Phaethon aethereus. Next base: position 31,969,629 of record NC_138582.1, on the reverse strand, counting down.
GAAATGGGAAACTATAGTATTTAAATAGCATAAGAAGACTTCCCTTCCTTCTTCTTTACCTCTTGTGACATTTTTATTTTCCTAACAATATGAAATCTATTCAGAGATTTTTTTTTCTCTCAGCTGAATTAATTATTTAGCCATCAGCAGCTATTGTTCATAAACTGTAGAAAGCAGCAGGGAGGAACTAAAGCAGAAGCTGTGATTATTTTCTAAAATTGCAGATGTCCACTCAGTTCAGCAGTCATTACCATGTAAGGTCACTTAGTGATTGGGTGTAAAAAATTGTGGGCTGGAAAAATACATGTTGAAGAGCACAATTTACCTCTAAAGTATCTCTCAAAAGCCTAATCCTCCAAGGTGCTGAGCACCTCCCAAGAGACCAGCAACTTCTATTGAAATGAACCTGACTTAAGGAGACTCAGTGCTTCTGGAGATACACTCAGAGGTTTCCAGGAACAGTGCCTTGTTTCAGAGTTAATTCCTTCATTTTGCACAATCCACAGGATGGTTTCATTTTTCACTCCTCTAATTCACAATTTTTGTCAAACAGTTTTAGTGTACAGGAGAATGTGATTATATTGAGGAAACATTTTTCATTCCAGTGGAAATGGTCATTCTACATTAATAATTAGCATCGTTGCAGAGCACCTAAATTTTCAAGAATGTTTGGCAATGTTCGTATCTATAACACTGGGACCTTAATCTGAACAATGTCCTATTCTCTAAAAGATTAAGCCTAGTGCCAGGACCCTGCCTGTCAGCAATAACTAGTGGCACACATCATTAGATGGATCAAAACAGAATTAATTTCAATATCTGACCTCTTTAAGATTCTCAAGATATATTTTGAAAAGCAAAGCCTGAACATATTATTAATTCCTTTGTGAATCTTAGCCTTTTTTCTATTCATAAAAGAAATAAAAAAAATAATATCCAATAAAGGACTTTCCAGGTTCATCATTCATGTTCCCCCACTATAAATATGGATTTTTTTGGTAATATTTCTTCTACAGCCATTTCATTCACTGTATGTCATAAGACTACAGACTGAAATGCAGTAGAAGCAATTTGCCCATCAGAAATTTCACTTCTGAAAGACAAGACATGCATGCACGCCTGGGACTTGATTTTTTCCACTGGTGTGATAGAAGTAACTACTGCCTAGTACTACTGCAGGATCTGTTTGAATCCTGAATGTAAGAATAGTGTTTCTGGGGAAGTGTCTTAGATGTGCTTTTATTTGCTTAGTCTTGTACTGCCAAATAAGTACTATTGCCAAAACCAGATTACCAGCCTTTCAGCAAGTATAGTTGAGTACGTTAGAGGAGTAGTTTTCAATTTTTTTTCTCAGAAGTTATGGAGATCTGTCGACTATGCTTAGTAACTGTGTGAGCATTAAATAAACAAAGTAAATCAACTCTCAGTTCATAGCTTTCTTTTGCGCTATGGTAAAGTATACCAATATTGGGAATGAGCAGTCTCACATCAAGTGTTGAAAACATCTTCTAAGTTAATTTCTGTTAACTTATATAGTTAATAAATAGAACACTGTCGTGGTTTAGCCCCAGCCGGCAACTAAGCCCCATGCAGCTGCTCGCTCACTCCCCCACAGTGGGACGGGGGAGAGAATCAGAAGAGTAAAAGTGAGAAAACTCATGGTTTGAGATAAAGACAGTTTAATAGGGAAAGCAAAAGCCGCGCGCACAAGCAAAGCAAAACAAGGAACCCATCCACCACTCCCCATGGGCAGGCAGGTGTTCAGCCATCTCCAGGGAAGCAGGGCTCCATCATTCCCAATGGTTTCTTGGGAAGACAGACGCCAAGACTCTCCTTTCAACCCTTTTTAAAAATGGATACAATGTTTCCCTCTTTCCAGTCTCCAGGGACTTCAGCTAACTGCCATGGCTTTGCAAATGTCATGGAGAGTGGCTTGGCAGCTACATCAGCCAATTCCCTCATGGGAATGCACCTCGTCAGATACCATAGACTTATGTATGTTCAGATTCCTCAGGTGGTCTCTAACCTGATGCTCTCTTACGGTGGGAGGGATTTTGCTCCTTCAGTCCCCTTCTAGTCATCCATCCCCTCAAGAGGTGCGGGAAGAGACATTGCCAGTGAAGACTGAAGGAAAGAAGTCATTGAGTACCTCAGCCTTCTCCTCATCTGTTGCCCCGATCCAATGTCAGGGGAGGTTTTGATATGATCCCAAGAGCGAGATTAAGACACAAACGAGGTCAAATGCCGTATACCCAAAACAACTTTTATTATCAAAAATAAAATAAAAATTAAAAAAATAGTAGCGATAATTAAAAGTAAGAAACTAATAGCAACAGGACAGAGTGGAATAAAAAGACAGAAATCAAACAAGCATTCGGGATAGAGTTGCAAGGAAAGTCACCACCATGGATCCATGGTGTCCCGGGGTCCAAGCTTCTCGATGTTTCGGTGGTGGGTGATCGTGGGAGCGGCGGCACGTGCACACGCACACCTGTCTTGGCAGCCCCTTTTATTCTCATTCGTGGGCTGCAAATTCCATGACGACACGTACTTGCCAGTCTGCACATGCGCATATACTTCACACGGCTCCAGCCCCGCTTCTCTCTCTTCCTGTGAAGGCTATCTCCATACCATGAGGCTTTCCTTTTAGAGAGACCATAGGGATGCCTGAGCCAGGACCAAGGCTTTCAACATGACTGTTGGAGTCTCATCACTCTCATCAATGTAAAAGAATAAAAGAACTGAAAAGAACTTGACTGTAGATTCCTAAGAAAGATTTTCTAAGAAAAGAGGCAATCAAGCAAAAATGAGGTTCTCATGATACATTTCATGATTTATATTTCCCTTGCTAATTCATTTACATAAAAAAGCTGTATCCTTAATCTGATTATATAATGATTGTGGAAGCCAAATTACATGAATAACATTTTCTAGCACAAATGATGCATGGAGAAAAAAAGTACAGTTTTGATGATGCTGAATATTCAGAAAAAAAAAAATCATGCTGTCAGCTCAAAGAAGCAGGAAAATTATGTGATTTAGGCAAAAACAACACACAGAATATAGTGATGTTGTAAAGGTTATAGAAATATTATATTATTGACACTGATGAAGTAAAACCAACAACAGTTTAGTCACAGTCATCTTAATGTAAAACTTTTCTGTATTTTTTTCAGTCTGAATAGAATTTTATTAGTAATTTCTTTTTAAAACACTAAAATTCATAATCAAGGAATATTTATGTCATACCAAAGGTCATATACCAATTGACTTTTAAGAGATTTATAAAGTAGAGATATACTAAAATTACTAGTGCATGATCAGTTAATTTATCAGCTCTATTATTTATTATTGTACATATAGGTCAAGAAGACATACATTACTTCAAAAATTAGAAGCAATGAACAATGAAAAAATATATAAGGCCTTTACCAAACATATTTTAACAAAAAAATTCTGAATTCCAAAATTTAATCATTCCATGTGTACTAGGACAGACTATGCTATAATGTTTAAAGATTACAACATACCAAATTAGATATCATTGCTTTCAATACTGGGCTTTTAGCTTTTAATGTATTAGTTTTCCAGCACAGATTTGCTCACTAAGCAAATGAAAAATCTTTTTTACATCAGGCATTGGTCTCTACTGGAATCAAGGAATTACTATTGCATGGTGTAAACACAAATAAACATCTGTTTCTTTTGTCCTTGTACAAGTAATTAACACAAAATCAGGAAGTTGATTTCTCACAGGAGGAATTCTTGCAACCTTCTTACAAATGAGATTTGCATTCTGACATTGCAGAGGCTTTTTTTTAAACTTCTAGACACAAAAACCTGTACTAAAAAGGCATTAAAATATCCTCAGAATAAAATGCACAACCAATAAGCTTCCCTAGATTATATATTGCTATGTCTTATTATTAAATATCCAAATATCATTCCACATTGAAAGAGACTTTTCTAAATGCTACCACTCATCTTTTTACAAATTCTCCAAAATGTTTTTTCAATTGCAGAGTTTACCCTTCGTATCGGAGCTACTGAGGTCAATCTTCCCCTCTTGTTCCAACTTTTAGTGTTTTTCCCTGGATAAGTGATTACTTCAGAGATGCTGAGCACCTCTTGTGAAATGCCTGGCTTTGTCACCCATAGTAGAACCCTTACATAACGTGGTGCCATGCCTATTATAGAATGAGAGAGACTGACAGCTATGTTAGACTACAGCTGAGGGTGTCCATGGTTCCTATTTATTCACTCTTTTAATGACATCTCACATACTTCGTTTATCATAGCTAGATGGATTTTGGAAATATGCAACCTACCCAGCGCCCAGTGAAGTGAATGAAATAAAAATCAATTGGCTGCAGGAAATTTTAGGGTGAATAGAGAATAACATTATGTATTTAGGCAGGTGTTCCCAATACCAATTCTAAAGCACAGATGAAGACATGACACAGGCAGTGAATTTAGGTGGCACAATGTGTGTATGGAAGGCAGGCAGGAAGCAGGGAGGCAAAAAGTTATTTATCAATTATAAAACTAATAAATAAGCCAGGTGATAAGCCTGTCTTCCTGAGGAAAGGCAACTTCTTTGGTAACCTTAGCAAACACTGGAGTTGAGACATACCATAGTATGTGTTGTGCAAAGGGTGACATCACTGCTTTACCAGCCTCAGTCCCAAACACAACAGCAAAACTGGAGGAGTTGGCTAAACAGCCTGCTGCTGGCACTGGTGAAGAATCAGGGCCCTCCTTTGAGCCCACCCTCTCCTCCCGTTCATCTGTTCTCTCCCCTCTTCCCAATGCATAGTCATGTACCCAGAGGAAGCTGCCCCCCATCTTCTGTGAAGTCACAGACTAAGCTCTTATTCACACAATGCCTCAAAGTATTGAAGCAGATTAATGGGATTTCAATGTAGATGCTAACTATAACTGAACTGAAAGTTCGTATTTTGAAAAACTTGTTTCTTACTAAGCAGTCCATTATGTCACCTCTTTCTGGCAACATGAAAAACCTTTTGAATTTGTTTAGCAACACACAACATGAGACAAGTCAGAAAGGAGGAGACTGAAGTGCATGAGCTAATCAGGATTTCGGCATTATGAATGGAGAAATATCCAGAGCAGCAAAGTTTTTATACCTGCATGATTTGAAAAGGCTTAGTGGAAAAAATGGCATTTATCAGCATACAGACAGTCTTTACCAATGTACAGACAAACCAAAGCTGCCCTGGGCTGCGCTAATATTGCAGACAGCAATGCAGGGCCAGCTGTGCCCAGCCACATTCAGACCCAGGCTGGTAGGTGTTGACAGCAGGGTGCTGAGCTGTGACTATTTCTGGGTACAAGTCAATGCTGTCAAGATCTTTGCGCTACTCTCTGCAGTAAAGGTTTAATCATAAATTGAATGTCCTGCTAACCTGTTCACAGGCTGATCAAACTCTGCCTTGAGAGTGGGGTGGAAGAAAGGTGGATGAGTCTGTCTCAAGCTTGTAAGTCTACAGCGAGAATGGGATGTGGTGGTTTGACCCTGGCTGGATACCAGGTGCCCACCAAAGCCACTCTATCACTCCCCTCCTCAGCTGGGCAGGGGGAGAAAAACACAAATGGACAAGGAGATCATTCAGCAATTACCACCACGGGCAAAATAGACTTGACTCAGGGAAATTAATTTAATCTATTACCAATCAAAAGTCAAGGTGGGTTAATGAGAAATAATTAAAATACCTTCCCCACACTCCTCCCTTCGTGCCAGGCTCAACTTTACTCGGTTTCTCTACCTCCTCACCCCTAGTGGCGCAAGGGTGTGGGGAATGGAGGTTGTGGTCAGTTCATCAGATGTTGTCTCTGCTGATCCTTCTTTGTCGCACTCTTCCCCTGCTCCATTATGGAGTCCCTCCATGGGGGACAGTCCTCCATAAACTTCTCCAGCATGAGTCCTTTCCATGGGCTACAGTTCTTCATGAACTGCTCCAGCATGAGTCCCATCCTTGGGGTTAAGTCCTTCAGGAACAGACTGCTCCAGTGTGGGTCCCCCACAGGGTCACAAGTTCTACCAGAAAACCTGCTCCAGCATGGGCTCCTCTCTCAACACGAATCCACAGGTCCTGCCAAGAGCTTACTCCAGCATGGGCTTCCCATGGGGTCACAGCTGTGTCCTTCTTGTAGTGAGGGCCCAAAACTGAACACAGGATTCAAGGTGTGGCCTCTCCAGTGCCGAGTACAGGGGCACAATCACTTCCCTACTCCTGCTGGCCACACTATTCCTGATACAGGCCAGGACGCTGTTGGCCTTCTTGGCCACCTGGGCACACTGCCGGCTCATGTTCAGCCGGCTGTTAACCAGCACCCCCAGGTCCCTTTCCGCCGGGCTGCTCTCCAGCCACTCCTCCCCAAGCCTGTAGCGTTGCATGGGGTTGTTGTGGCCAAAGTGCAGGACCCTGCACTTGGCCTTATTAAACCTCATACAGTTGGCCTCTGCCCATCGATCCAGCCTGTCCAGATCCCTCTGCAGAGCCCTCCTACCCTCCAGCAGATCAACACTCCCACCCAACTTGGTGTCATCTGCAAACTTACTCAGGGAGCACTCAATTCCCTCATCCAGATCATCTATAAAGATATTGAACAAGACCGGCCCCAGAACTGAGACCTGGAGAACACCGCTTGTGACCGGCTGCCAGCCGGATTTAACACCATTCACTACAACTCTCTGGGCTCGGCCATCCAGCCAGTTCCTCGCCCAGCGAAGAGTAAACCCGTCTAAGCCACGAGCCGCCAGTTTCTCCAGGAGAATGCTGTGGGAGATGCTGTCAAAGGCTTTACCAAAGTCCAGGTAGACAACGTCCACAGTCTTTCCCTCATCCACTAGGTGGATCACCTGGTCCTAGAAGGAGATCAGGTTGGTCAAGCAGGACCTGCCTTTCATGAACCCATGCTGGCTGGGCCTGAGCTCTTGGTTGCCCTGCAGATGCCCTGTGAGCACTCTCAAGATCAACCGCTCCATAATCTTCCCTGGGACAGAGGTCAGGCTGACAGGCCTGTAGTTCCCAGGATCCTCCTTCCAGCCTTTCTTGTAGATGGGCATCATGTCCTTCATGTGCATCCATCTGCTCCAGCATAGGGTTCTCCATGGCCTGCAGGTGGACATCTACTCCGCCGTGGAGCTCCATGGGCTGCAGGACAGCCTGCCTCACCATGGTCTTCACCACGGGCTGCAGGGGAATCTCTGCGCTGGCACCTGGAACACCTCCTCCACGTCCTTCTCCACTGACCTGGGTGACTGCAGGGTTGTTCCTCTCACATATTCTCACTCATCCTTCTGTCTGCAATTGCTGCATGCCTTTTTCCCCCTTTCTTAAATATGTTATCCCAGAGGCACTGCCACTGTCGCTGGTTGGCTCATCTGTGGCCATGATCAGCAGCGGGTCCAACTTGGAGCTGGCTGACACTAGCTCTGTTGGACACAGGGCATCTTCTCACAAAAGCCACCCCTGCAGCCCCTCATGCAAACCCAATACATGGGGTCAAACACATACTCAGAGTATGAATGCTGAACAGGATGACAGTGTCTCTCAGAGTGATACAAAAGTGGGAAAAGTTTTTTGAAAGAAACTTTATGCATGAAGTCTTAACCATCCTGGTCTTCAGGAATGATCAGTTATCTAATCCAATAGCTAACTAATATTAAACTAATTTATGTAAATGAGGTTTATTTTATTCTTTAAATAAATACATGTAATGGAAAATAGAAAAAAGCAGCTAAACTATGATTAAATACTAGATTATTGTGATCAAGATATTATGTGATACGATCAAAAATGTTTTGTACTATAATAAGAAAATAATAGGAATAAATAATTGCAATATAAACAGTCGATCAAATCCACATCATCATCTTTCCTAAAGGTAATCAAATTTATGCAAGATTAATGAGAAACTTATGACTGTGTACATTTACAATAAATGTGAAGTCTTTTGATATTTATCATCATAAATATTATCCTTTAATGTGAGTTTTCATAATTGGCGTTGCCAGTGCAGGTGGGAAAAAAAGTTTAGACTGATATAGTAATTCCTTTCCAGCTCAAAAATTCTCAGGTCAGCAGTGATAATTTGGAATATCTACCTGAGTACAGCCTATGAATTCTGACTATTTCTGTCAAGGCATGAAAAAATTGACTAGTGGAATTCTTGTGGTTTCAAATAGAAAATCCAGTCATTGTGGATGGAGATTGTAGCATGTGTCTACATAAACAGGAACAGGAGGCAGTTGTTAACCAGATGTTCCGACCAAATATTATTCACAAATAATTATAATTAATATTATTCATATTATTTGTGCTTCAAACTGCAGTGCAAGAAAGTCAGGCATGGAGAAGCCCAAATGCAAACAAAGAAACAAATTTTTCTTTTGCTTTACCAGATCACAGAAATTTGTGAGGGAAAGAAGGGCATACTTCATAGCAGGAGCTACAGAATCAAATATTTTCAGTCGGAAGAGCTGTAGCACTAGCACAGATTAGGAAAAAATGAGCTGACCTAGAAGTGTTCTGTTATTCTGAGCAGAAGTCAAGAACTGCTGAAACTGCCCGCAACAACAATGGTCCCAGCCCAAAAAATATTGAGTAATTTTTCTAATTCTGTTTATTCCATGCAAGACTTGATATTATTATTTTTCTCTCAACAGCTAACTTCTAAACTCAGAATGGAAATTTGAAAATCCTGTATATTTTGAGTTTTTATAAAAAATGAAGCAATAGTAATAGCATTGTGAATTGCATCCATTATTCTTAATGGAATGTCAGCTATAGTGCCTATTCTTTACCATCATTATTTAAGTGAAGTTAAGAAGAAGCTTCAGCTTTAGATTAAAGGTCAATGAACAATGATAAAAAAGTGAAGTCTTATTTATGACATAAAATTGCAACACAAAAAATAACTCTAACTAGCCTTGCAAACATTAGAGATTAATCACAGGTAACCTTTTTCCTTCTTAGGGAACGTGAATGAAGACCATCTATGAGGAAATTTTGTAAAATACACTGTAGAAAGTCTACCAACATGCAAGCAGTAAGTACATAAAAGTAGAAAATAGGCATTTAATATAGAAGCACATGGAAGAAGGACCACTTTTTCCAGAATCTAGTAGGCTCATAAACTGCATTCTCCAGCAGGCTGGTTATCACACATAAAGGTGTATTATTTAATAAAATCCATATTTCAGAGCAAAAATCTCATAATATTTAGCTATGTATTCAAATACTAATAAACTCCTCCCATCCTTGAGCTGTCATGTGAAAAGAATTTCAGAACAGGACAGTCTGCTGCTTTCTTCTCCAGTAGGTCATCATGTCATTGGCATTCTCTCTGTGGCAACCCAAAGTGTAGGTATTTAAAGGCCCTTCAGGCAGGTATCAAGGGCACAATGGAGTAAGAGTTAACCTCCATCAACTGATCCATGGTTTAGCTACAGATATGTCAGGATAGCCACATGCTCTGGCAACAAGACAGTTTATCAATCTACATGGAAATGCTAACTAATACAAAAATCAGAAGTAACGGAATTAATCTTCATGTTAGTTCTTCAGTATGAATAAAACAAATTGTTAATTTACCAGCTTAGTTTCTGAGGTCATACATGCAAGTTTGAAATAACTTTTGCAGTAGCGTTTTTTTTCTGTCTGACTGTTTATAAGGCACTAATCAATCTATTCCAATATCTATGGATTTTTCTATAACAGAAAAAATGTGAATGTTTATGTTTAAAGACTAAATAAGAAATCATAACAAAATAAAGCATAAAAGCATAAGCACAGGAAAAAAAAATGGGATAAATGTATGTAAGGTGAGAAAAAGGATTTTATTTTTTAAACTACCAAATATTATAAATATAAAAAATAACAGGGCCATGAGCACAGTGACAGGACCTAATGGCCCTGAACAGCCTCACCTGGACCTGCACACAGAGCTGGGGTTTGTTTCATCTTAGTCTTGTTCCCCCAGTATTTTCTTGAGCCATACTGGAAGTAGACCTCTGCCCAGCTTGTCCCCTAGTATTCCCACCTTGTTGACTGGGCTTCCTGAGTTGACCTAAGGTCTTTTTTACCACCTTTTGTACAATGATTGTTGGGTTGTTGACAGGACTTGTTCCTGTCACCAGCCCTGCTCTGACATTACTTGGGCCCATTGTGCCTTGCAGGAGGGGACACTGCCCTTCCCTTTCCTGGGGTGACTCAGCTCCCTGCTGAAGCAGACAAGATGCCATTCCCCGACAGTAAAATGCTGCAGCCATCCTGGGAGAGTGCAAGAGTTAGTGAGGTTTGATTTCAACCATTATTAACGTTCTTTGACAAGCTTCTCTGCTCAAAGTAGTAATTCCTATCTATAGTTAGTCTGTGCAGTGTGATTGTAATATCTCTGTTGTTCTTTGCTCCTGTATTTCCTTTTAAAAGACTAGCAAATTTGTCATTAGGACACTAAGATAATGGAAGAGGATGTGAGAAAAAGTTGAAGGATGGATGGATTAGTTAGTAGGATATAAGTGCCTATAAAAAATTAATAGGTGGCTACAAAGAAGATGGGGAGGAATTATTTAAGATTGTTAAAGGTGATAAAAGCAAGAGTAATAACCTGAAACTCAAATAGGAAATAATAATTTACATATTAATACAAAAAGTTGCAATAGTGAGGTCAATTAGAAAAAGGAATAATTTGCTGGAGATTATAGTTCTACTAATATTGCCTAAGGTGTCAATGGTACTAACATAACCCACCTCTTCATTAACAAAGGCAATAATTTTACAGAAGAGTGAAATGAAGATAGAGTTGATTTGCAAACTACTCTTGTGTGATAATATATCCATGGATATTTTTGTCTGGAAAAAGAAAATACAGTTTCTTGTTTGGGGGGGGTTTATTATAAAGTCAGTTTCCTGATTAATCTTTATTCTGTGACACTGTTTACAGCAAATAACTCCTACATGTTGTGCTTGATGGATATCTTGGATGTTTTTTCTATATATTGCATGCTGTTAATTCCAGATCATCTTATAAAAATGTTGCTGATTCTCCTTCCTACTGTTTTTCACTTAAGAAAAATTGAACAATATTCACTCCAAGTAAGTACACAGAAACCTGTTTATATTTTCTTTCTTTCTTTTTTTTAATTTGGAAATTAAATATGAATCTCCAACACTTTTGTAAATATATAATTATTTGCTTATTAGATCACAAATAAATACTATTGGAAACATGGATCTTTACCTCCTTATCCATGCCATGATGTTTGTTTAGTTGGGCTTTGTCGTGGCTTAACCCCAGCCAACAGCTAAACATCATGAAGCCGCTCGCTCACTCCCCCACGGTGGGACGGGGGAGAGAATCAGAAGAGTAAAAGTGAGGAAACTCGTGGTTTGTGATAAAGACAGTTTAATAGGGAAAGCAAAAGCCACACACGCAAGCAGAGCAAAAGAAGGAACCCATCCACCACTCCCCATGGGCAGGCAGGAGTTTAGCCATCTCCAGGTAAGCAGGGCTTGGTTTCTTGGGAAGACAGACGCCATCACTCCAAATGTCCCTCCACCCCTTCCTTCTTCTTTCGTCTTTATCCCAGCTTTATATGCTGAGCATGATGTCATATGGTATGGAATATCATTTTGGTCAGCCTGGGTCAGCTGTCCCAGCTGTGTCGCCTCACAGCTTCCCATGCACCCCCAGCCTTCTTGCTAGCAGGCCAGCACAAGAAGCTGGACTGGCCTTGACTGCTTAGCAACAACCCAAAACATCAGCACGTTATCAACATTTGCTCATCCCAAATCCAAAACATAGCCTCACGCTAGCTTCTATGAAAAAAATTAACTCTATCTGGGCTGAAACCAGGACAGGCTTGCAAGTCAGATTCTGTCATTAATTTTAAAGATGGATATTAATGCTTATTTATTTTGGTACAATCATTTATCAAGTAACTTGCTCCAAATAAACTAAAATGACCCACAGTGCTGTGGAACTCATTACCATGAGATGCTGTAAATCCCAAAGTTTACATGGAACAAATCAAGATGGAAAAAAATCACCGAGTGCTACTGGATGCAAAAGGTATATACACCTTAGCAACTGGTACAGCACAAAGAAGGACTTGAGTTTTACCTAGCATAATCCATTACAGTTGTTGAATTGTATGTCCGTATTAAATGTTTACCAACAATGAAGTTCACTGCAGTTGCTTGTCCTAGGTAGGTGCATATGCAATGTTTGCAGACAGTGTGCAAAGTATTTCTGTATATCTTCCTTATTGCTAACGGAATCCTAGATATGTTGTAGACGCTGAACTACAAAGGAGGCACCTTGTGATATGGCAAGTAGGACCCAGAGTTTGGCATGCTGATGAATGACTTCAACCTTGATTACAACAAGTGGAAAATTGCTTAAATAACACTAATGTTCACTAATGGCCGCTGGAAGCTGGGAGAATATATTAGGAAGGTCCTTCTGTGTATTTACCCTGTTAAATTCTTTAGGACTCTGCTGACGACTACCATAGGAGTCAAAATATTGGGATAGATGGACTTGACTTTGATCTTTGTTCTAGTATGGTTATCTAATTTTTTCTGTTAGGTTTATTTTGTTGCTTTTTTTTTCAAACAAGAGATCCTGCTGAATTAATGAAGAACATATATAGGCTTTTTTATGAGCAACTGATGATAAACATGACCTTAGTACATGCTCTTGCAATTGCAAATTACTTTATAGCTCCCGCATCCAAATAAACATTAACACAAAAGACCCGTCTGGTACCATTGAGGTACTTATTTATGATTATCGTTCTGAATATTTTAAGAACTGGATTTCTCTCTGCCCTATACCTAAGTGTTTTACCATTTCTTCTCGTAAAAAGTTGTGTGGTTAGAACTTTGTTCAAGGTGATGTTTCTTTGTATTGAAACTGTGTGATAGATGGAAGATGCAGAAGCTTAAAAATGTATTTGACATTCAAAGCATTATTATAATATCTGTGGTGAGGGAGGGATTGTGATGTTCAGCTGTCGGTCCTCAAAGAGGCAAACAGGCAAAATTTTATAGTTTGTTCTTCAAAGCGTGTCCAGAGAAGGGCAACGAAGCTGGTGAGGGGTCTGGAGCACAAGTCTTATGAGGAGCGGCTGAGGGAACTGGGGTTGTTTAGTCTGGAGAAGAGGAGGCTGAGGGGAGACCTTATCGCTCTCTACAACTACCTGAAAGGGGGTTGTGGCGACGAGGGTGTTGGTCTCTTCTCCCAAGTAACTAGTGATAGGACAAGAGGAAATGGCCTCAAGTTGCGCCAGGGGCGGTTTAGATTGGATATTAGGAAAAATTTCTTCACTGAGAGGGTGGTCAGGCATTGGAACAGGCTGCCCAGGGAGGTGGTGGAGTCGCCATCCCTGGAAGTGTTCAAAAAACATGTGGATGTGGCGCTTCAGGACATGGTTTAGGGGACATGGTGGTTCTGGATTAATGGTTGGACTTGATGATCTTAAAGGTCCTTTCCAACCTAGTGATTCTGTGATTCTGTGATTCTGTGATTCAAGGAGTCATACAGCACAGTTCAAGACTTCATTACACAATGTACTTTTTTACTGTGTAACAGTATATTTCATACTTGTTTAATATTACTTCTAAATACACAGAGAATTTGGAGTATATTAGCATCCTTCATTTCCAACATAGTTTGCATAGCATTATTATTCACAACTTCTCAGGGGACATCACAGACTTGTTCTTGGGTAAAGTAAATGTAAATAACTTCATAATACTTTCAGATGTATACAGATATAGAATCATAGAATCATAGAATAGTTTGGGTTGGAAAGGATCTTTAAAGGTCATCTAGTTCAACCCCCCCACAATGAGCAGGGACAAATATTCTGAAGACCTCTTTAAGAATCCAGTATGAGATGGTCCAAAGGGTAAAACTTTCTTCTGCTACTAGTATAAAATGTTGCTATATCCATACTATCATGCATAGAATAGTAAAGAATTTTTATGTTATTCTTGTTGGAAAGAGCAGTAGGTGTTTGTGTAAGGAAGGCACTCCACTTGGTGTTCCTTTTCTTTACTCCTTCTTTCTCTGTCACTTCACACCAAAATGAAGAAAACTCTGAAAACAAGAATAAGGGAAATTCCAACTTAAAAGTTGTTTTGCTTTTTCTCTCAATAATAATACTTTTTTTTTTTCTGAGGTGTTCATTCAGTCTTCTAAGTGGACCTTCTCTACCAATCTTCCTTCTCCTCTTTTAAAATGGAAGTCTTTGCTTATCAATGCCACCAAAGTTGATCAGGGAAATTAGACTAAAGGCAAAATAAAACAAATGCTTTGACTGTTTACTGTCAGCTATTCCCAGCCATTTTTTTAATTTGAAAACTTAACTTTTAAATGATGATTGAGTGTATGTAATTATTTTTAGTGTTCATTACTGAACATTGTTTGCCTCTTGTCCATGGGGTTTCTGACTGATAAAAGTCATCAAAAAAAAATGAAAAGAATCATTGTTTTCTTCTAATCCTGCTAAGTCAATAGGAGAGTGTACTGATTTCAGTAAGGGCAGAGTCACAGTCTTTTCCACATTTTAAAATTTATGTGTCTTTGTCTGCCAAATTAGATAACGTAGATGATATCCAGCATACTTCTGTCCAAAGGTTAGTTAATTTGATCTTAAGTGGACTGTGACTTGCTTGTTTTTATTTCTGTTCTCTTGCTACCAGTGTTACAGATGAAAAAGTAATCAAGTAGGGGGTCTTTTTCTCTGCATTTCCTTCTGACTAACCTGATTTCCTTCTGACCAACCTGATTTCCTTCTATGACCAGGTGACCTGCCTAGTGGATGAGGGAAAGGCTGTGGATATTGTCTACCTGGACATTAGTAAAGCCTTTGACAGGGTCTCCCACAGCATTCTCCTGGAGAAACTGGCAGCTCGTGGCTTAGACAGGTATACTCTTCGCTGGGTAAAGAACTGGCTGGATGGCCAAGCCCAGAGAGTTGCGGTGAATGGCATTAAATCCAGCTGGTGGCCGGTCACAAGCGGTGTTCCCCAGGTCTCGGTTCTGGGGCCGGTCTTATTCAATATCTTTATTGATGATCTGGATGAGGGGATCGAGTGCTCCCTGAGTAAGTTGGCAGACGACACCAAGTTGGGTGGGAGTGTTGATCTGCTGGAGGGTAGGAGGGCTCTGCAGAGGGATCTGGACAGGTTGGATCAATGGGCTGAGGTCAACTGTATGAGGTTTAATAAGGCCAAGTGCAGGGTCCTGCACTTCGGTCACAACAACCCCATGCAATGCTACAGGCTTGGGGAGGAGTGGTTGGAGTGATGCCCAGCAGAAAGGGACCTGTGGGTGCTGTTTGACAGCCGGCTGAACATGAGCCGGCAGTGTGCCCAGGTGGCCAAGAAGGCCAACAGCATCCTGGTCTGTATCAGAAAGAGTGTGGCCAGCAGGAGTAGGGAAGTGATTGTGCCCCTGTACTCGGCACTGGTGAGGCTGCACCTTGAATACTGTGTTCAGTTTTGGGCCTCTCACTACAAGAAGGATGCTGAGGTGTTCGAGTGTGTCCAAAGAAGGGCAATGAAGCCAGTGAGGGGTCTGGAGCACAAGTCTTATGAGGAGCAGCTGAGGGAATTGGGGTTGTTCAGTCTGGAGAAGAGGATGCTGAGGGGAGACCTCATCGCTCTCTCCAACTACCTGAAAGGGGGTTGTGGCGACAAGGATGTTCGTCTCTTCTCCCAACTAACTAGTGATAGAATGAGAGGAAATGGCCTCAGGTTGCACCAGGGGCGGTTTAGATTGGATATTAGGAAAAATTTTTTCACCGAGATGGTGGTCAAGCATTGGAACTGGCTGCCCAGGGAGGTGGTGGAGTCAGCATCTCTGGAAGTGTTCAAAAAACTTGTGGATGTGGCCCTTCAGGACATGGTTTAGGGAACATAGTGGTGCTGGATTAATGGTTGGACTTGATGATCTTGAAGGTCCTTTCCAACCTTAGTGATTCTGTGATTCTATGAATCTATGATTTATAGATCTAATGTGTTTAAATTTATTTGCCTTAGTATAATTTATTAATATTAGAACTAATAATAAGCTTTAAGAAGTTTAATAATTCATATTTTCTTTTTTCCTAACCTACTGTGAATCTGTTTAACAATTCAAGTAGTAACATTTTGAATAATCTTTCATGAATATGCTTCTTCATCTTAAATTGTTCTGGTTTTAATGTGCAAGTGAAATCTATGGCACCTTTTATGAAGGTTAACTTGGAAATATAATTAAAATCTGATGAGAGTTAAATTGAATGGTTTATTAACCATCCATTCACTTCTGAAGTATGTTGCTCTATTTAGTCACTAAATGTATGTTTTCCTGAAAAATTACTTAAAGTGCTTAATTCTTCCGAGAAATCATTACAGTAGTCTTTCTCTGAAAGAGAAGCAGCAAATAATAATAATGCATGTTAAGCAATGCTTTCCATTAGAAAAGTAGAATGCCTTGAGAATTATTTTCAAACATAAGAAGGTATGAATTAACCTCTCATATTATCCCAAATGAGTAGGCTACATGAAGCAACACAATGAGATACAGTTGTTTCTATGTTAGTAGTTGGGCTGAAAAGAGAGGCTCTATCAGAAAGGAATAAACAGTCAAAGATTCAATACAGTACTAGTATGCCATCACAAGAAATACTGCTGCTGTAGTGTAAAGCTTCAAGAAATTACATAAATCCTGATTATCTGGTATTCATACGTTACAGTGTGTGGAAAAGTGCTGATAAATGCCCCAGGAAAGGTTTCAGTCCATAGGAAGGTCTTAGTTTAAAAAAATCAGAGGAATTTAGCAGTTGCATGTGATTAAATGTACCTAACACCATGGAAAATTCAGATAGAATCATAGAATCTTTGGGTTGGAAAGGACCTTGAAAGCTCATCTAGTTCAACTCCCCTGCAGTGAGCAGGGACATCTTCAACTCAATCAGGTTGCTCAGAGCTCTGTCCAACCTGACCTGGAATGTTTCCAGGGTTAGGGCATCTGCCACCTCTCTGGGCAACCTGGGCCAGTGTTTCATCACCCTCACTGTGAAAAATTCCTTTCTTATACCCAGTCAAAATCTGCCCTCTTCTAGTTTAAAACCATTACCCCTTGTCCTGTCACAACAGGCCCTACTAAAAAGTCTGTCCCCATCTTTCCTATAGGCCCCCTTTAAGAACTGGAAGGCTGCAATAAGGTCTCCCCAGAGCCTTCCCTTCTCCAGACTGAACAACCCCAACTCTTTCAGCCTGACATTACTTATCTGCATCTTCTTAGCAAAGAATTAAAGTTACCTTGTACACAGGTGTCCAGTTTTAATAGCTTAGCTGATTCATGTTAATATGTTCATGACATTTGACATGGAATCTGAGCCTTAATAGGAAAAAAGGGAAAACAATAAAAGCACAATGATTTTAGGCAAAAAATATATTCAACAATCAAGACATACTACAAATACTAAGAAATTATATTTAAAAAATATATAAAAGACAATGAGATATGCTACCTGGTCTTATTCAGAGTATATATGTCACACCACAGTATTACTTTCTTCTTCTAAAATAATTTAATCTCTTGACAATAAATGTATGAGACAGCATCTGCCAGAATATTAATAAAATTATTAGGCCACATGTTTGGGGTTTTTTTGTGTACGTGTGTATGAAGGTATTGAAAATGTAATCTGATACAAGAACTGTAGGATATTTAAAATACCTACTGCACATTGGAAGTCATTACTGGTCCTGAAAAGGAGAAGCTATGGGCTGGATGTTTACAGAAGTGTCCTAAATAATCAATTTTGGAAAGGTTTTGAAAAATACTTTCAATAATGATCAAAATATGAAAGTACAATGAAAGATATTGATGACACAAATTTGAATCATCTATACATAGCAATATGAGAAAAGCTATCTTGGAAACCAGAGTAATAGGCATGAGGTGGATTGTAAAGGCATAAAGTTTAAGGTTATATATTTGAGATTAATAATGAGAATTCTCAATGGAGCTGTGATCTAATCCCTTAGAAGAAAAAGAGGGAGAAATGCAATCAATTAATGAAATATAATAAAAAATATAATGAATCACAAAAGGGATAAAGGCATGAATGAGGAGAATATGACCATGAAGTGCAAGAGACAAATAAGTGGCAGTAGAAATGGTAAAACATGTTGCTTTGGAAGGGAGATGCTTTGGTTCTGTTTCTACAGAAACCAGAATAATGAAAGTTTTTTCTTGACTGAAACTTCTGTCATTGCTGTAATGCAAGTCAGAAAAGGACTTAATCAAAATGACACAATAAGGCTAGAAAGGTAGTAGAAAATACGTAGTGTAGAGATGTCTTGACTGGGAATACAAGAACACACTACTCATAAATTCAACTTCACATCCTAAGAAGAAGGAAAACATTATTTGCTGTAAATTTAGTTTAGCAAGGTGCTGAACATTTCCAAAACAGGTCTACATAGGCCTGTTAGTGCAGCTCTGAGTTTACATAGTCACTTTTGAGTTCTTTGACATAATTTTTTAGCTTTTACTTTCACAACCATATGAAACTCATAAGATTAACTCAAAAACATTATTATAAGGTAAGAAGTTCTCTACCTTTAAAGATTTTTTCTTACTAAGTTCATTATTCTTGAGTGCTGTGAAATCAGCTTTTGTGTCATAAATATAGAATTCATGAAGACAAAAGAGCAATTAAAGAGCAAATAATCCAGATTCTGAAATACTATAAATTATCATCTGAGACAGATGTGTTTGAATATCTCATTTCAATTTATTTAAACTGTACTGCCAGTAAATGAATGATTAAACCCATGAGCAAATAAAATAATGAGTGATTTTTTCTCAGTAAGATCAAAATCAGTAGGTATGAAATGAAGACTATTACTCCTTTTAGTATAAATTTTATACCCTGATAGTATGTATGTATAAAATTTCAATTATAATGAAACCTATATTTTAATGTAGTGTAGTAGATGTCAAAAATCTGTACAAAATTAGATCATAAAATCTTTGAAAGTCATGTTATTTTTGAGAGTTCAGATGTTCTGTTAGTCAGAAAGAAGAGAGAATCAGTAGTTTGTCATCACTACTAAATAAGTCACTTTCTGAATACAAAGAAGAAAAAGTTTTGTTCTGTTTGATATAACAGCAAACAACTTTTGGAAGTCTGCCAATTTCCAAATTGATTATAATTGCTGTAATTGGATATTTTAAACTCTAGAAAGCAGGGCCTCATTTAAGCTTGTGTTTGTGTGCATAAAGCCAGAGCCAGATTTCAGTTTTGCCAGGTTACTTAGGAAATAGAAATATTGTGTATCACCAGCAGTTTTTCACTTCACATAGATGGGTATGGACCAAATCCTGACATCGTCACTCTGGAAAAGTATTCAGTAAAGTCATAAAGTGGGAGGATTCTGTGGTGGATTGTGGCAGAAACAGAGCACCCATGGGAAGATACTGCAAGCACTGGAAGGCAGTGGGAACAATGAACTCCTTGGACTCCCAGGGTAGAGATGGGATTAAATTTTGATATGCAAAGGAAGACTTAAATAGACTTCAGTCAACTGAGAATGTGAAGAAATAATGAGAGCTTATTATTCAAACCAAAAATATGTTGGAAAAAATACCAGAATCTTCTGATAATTCATGATAGAGGCCATCTGTTCTACTTAGTCATGCAAGATTAGAACTGGTCTTCTGTTGAAGTTCAGAAAAAAAAGTGGAAAAAGATTAATGAATCTCCATTAAACTGAAAGGCTGTTTATATGTTCCTATGTTCCCTGATTCTTTTAACTAAAAAGAGGTGAAGAAAGGGTAGAAGGCCTCAGCACATTATGTTATATTTTATTACCCACAATGTATCAGAAGAAAGAGTTGCATTTTTGGATTCTGTTCATGTCTACCTCTGACTAGTCCTGAGACTCTACACTCACTTCAAAAATACTAAAACCCCAGGGAATAGTTTTGATACAGTGCTTGGTTGTGAAGTTATGTCATTAACAGTTGATCCTCAGATATGAGAATATTGGCCTTAACACAAATATGTGTGAGTTCACTGTTATATGAATGAGCATAGCAGTACTGATCTCCTTGGCTGCTTGACACATATAATAATTATACTAGCGCAAAATGTGATGTAAAAAAATGTATTAAAATTCAGTATTGTCTTTTCCCTTTTAATGATGGGCCTATTTTAATGTCTGTAGTCAATTGTAAGAATAAATATTTCATTGAACATGTTGAAAGTCCATTTCTCGTAGCATTATTGTGTTAAAGAAATGGAAAATTATGACGTTAATGAGGCAAAGATCAGATGCTATACATCACAAGAAGCTTTGAAGAAAGCTTCTGTCGTGGTTTAGCCCCAGCCGGCAACTAAGCACCACGCAGCCGCTCGCTCACTCTCCCTCCCACAGTGGGACAGGGGAGAGAATTAGGAAAAACCTCGTGGGTTGAGATAAACACAGTTTAATAGGACAGAAAGAAAGAAGGGAACAATAATGATAATACCAACAAAGGAATGTACAAGAACAAGTGATGCCCAATACAGAAATTGCTCACCACCCAGTGATCGACAGCCCGTCCCCGAGCAGCGATTTTCGCCCCCCGGCCAACTCCGGTTTATGTACTGGGCATGACGTCAGATGGTAGGGAATATCTCTTTGGCCAGTCTGGGTCAGCTGTCCCGGCTGTGTCCCCTCCCAGCTCCCCGTGCACCCCCAGCCTGCTTGCTGGCAGGCCAGCACAAGAAGCTGGACTATCCTTGACTGCTCAGCAACAACCCAAAACATCAGCACATTATCAACAGTTCCTCATCCCAAATCCAAAACACAGTCTCACACTAGCTTCTGTGAAGAAAACCAGCTCTATCCTGGCTGAAACCAGGACAGTATCCACCCCTTATTCCATACCATTTACAGCATGCCCAGGTCCTATACTTTTCAATACATTCCAATTATTCATTATTACTCTTCCTGTCTTTTAATATATACACACAGATATCACTTTCATAGTCCATGGGCCATCACTTTAAAATGTCTGTGGAGTTCAGTCAGTCCATGACTCTGGGCTTCATCCATCATAGCAGTCTCTCAGGGCAGGGGAGATGGTATGTGGTGTTGGATTGTCATCTGGCACGGTCCATGTCCATGATCTGCAGGTCGAAGATGTCGGTCTCGAGGGATTTGTTGAGTGCAAGCTGCTGAAGCCAGTTCTGGTTTCATCACTGCTGCATGTTGCTTGGTTTCAGTGAAGCTCATTCTTCATCAGTCTGGGTGATTCTTACTATAATACCATTGATATGGTAGATAGAATGTCATACTGAACAATTAACATAATACAATTCAAATCATTGACTGTTTTCACCCAAAATCAAGTCTCCTTGAGGTACACATCGGACTTCCCCATCCTTCCGCATTACCCACCAAGTGCACCCAGGTCCCTGGGCAAAGGCAATCCCACGAACAGGTTTGCCTTTGCCTGAGGCAGGAGTAACCCAGACTGTCTTCCCCAGCATGTTTCTCACATGCACCACAGGGACTTTATCCCCTTCTACAGTACGTAGAAGTTTTGATTGGGCAGGGCCGGCTCTATTAGTAGATCCCCTAGTGTTGACTAACCAGGTGGCTTTGGCTAAATATTTATCCCAATGTTTGAATGTCCCATCACCCATTGCTCTCAGTGTAGTCTTTAACAGTCCGTTGTATCGTTCAATTTTTCCGGGAGCTGGTGCATGATAGGGGATGTGATACACCCACTCAATGCCGTGCTCTTTGGCCCAGGTGTCTATGAGGTTGTTTCGGAAATGAGTCCCATTGTCTGACTCAATTCTTTCGGGGGTGCCATGTCGCCATAAGACTTGCTTTTCAAGGCCCAGGATAGTGTTCCGGGCGGTGGCATGGGGTACAGAGTATGTTTCCAGCCATCCGGTGGTTGCTTCCACCATGGTAAGCACATAGCGCTTGCCTTGGCGAGTTTGTGGAAGTGTGATATAGTCAATCTGCCAGGCCTCCCCATATTTATATTTCAACCATCGTCCTTCATACCAGAGGGGCTTTAACCGCTTGGCTTGTTTGATCGCAGTGCACGTTTCACATTCATGGATAACCTGTGCAATAGCATCCATGGTCAGGTCCACCCCTCGATCCCGAGCCCATCTATATGTTGCATCTCTTCCCTGATGGCCTGAGGTGTCATGGGCCCACCGAGCTATAAATAATTCACCCTTATGTTGCCAGTCCAGATCCACCTGAGCCACTTCAATCTTAGCAGCCTGATCCACCTGATGGTTGTTTTGATGTTCTTCGGTGGCCCAACTCTTGGGTACGTGAGCATCTACATGACGTACTTTTATGACGAGATTCTCTAGTCGGGCAGCAATATCTTGCCACAATTCAGCAGCCCAGATGGGCTTGCCTCTGCGTTGCCAGTTGCTCTGCTTCCATTGCTGTAGCCACCCCCATAGAGCATTTGCCACCATCCATGAGTCACTATAAAGATAGAGTATTGGCCATTTTTCTCGTTCAGCAATATCTAAAGCCAGCTGGATGGCTTTCACCTCCGCAAACTGACTTGATTCACCTTGTCCTTCAGCCACTTCTGCAACTCGTCGTATAGGGCTCCATACAGCAGCTTTCCACCTTCGATGTTTGCCTACAATACGACAGGACCCATCAGTAAACAGGGCATATTGCCTTTCGTTCTCTGTCAGTTCGTTATATGGTGGAGCCTCTTCAGCACGCGCCACCTCCTCTTCCGGTGATATTCCAAAATCTTTGCCTTCTGGCCAGTCCATGATCACTTCCAAGATTCCCGGGCGATTAAGGTTTCCTATTCGAGCCCGCTGTGCAATAAGCGCGACCCACTTACTCCACGTAGCATCAGTCGCATGATGTGTAGAGGGGACCCTCCCTTTGAACATCCAGCCCAGCACCGGCAGTCGGGGTGCCAGGAGGAGCTGTGCTTCAGTACCAACCACTTCTGAGGCAGCTCAAACTCCTTCATATGCCGCCAATATCTCCCTTTCAGTTGGAGTATAGCGGGACTCAGATCCCCTATATCCTCGACTCCAAAACCCTAGAGGTCGACCTCGAGTCTCTCCTGATGCTTTCTGCCAGAGACTCCAGGTAGGGCCATTCTCTCTGGCTGCCGTGTAGAGCACATTTTTAACATCTTGTCCTGCCTGGACTGGCCCGAGGGCTACGGCATGAACTATCTCCTGTTTGATTTGTTCGAAGGCTTGTCGTTGCTCGGGGCCCCATTTAAAATCGTTCTTCTTCCGGGTCACTTGATAAAGAGGGCTTACAATCAGACTGTAATTTGGAATATGCATTCTCCAGAAACCCACAACGCCCAAAAATGCTTTTGTTTCTTTTTTGCTAGTTGGTGGTGACATAGCTGTTATTTTGTTGATCACATCTGTTGGGATCTGTCGACGTCCATCTTGCCATTTTATTCCTAAAAACTGGATCTCTTGTGCAGGTCCCTTGACTTTACTTTGTTTTATAGCAAAACCAGCTTTCAGAAGGACTTGAATTATTTTCTTCCCTTTCTCGAAAACTTCTTCTGCTGTGTTGCCCCATACGATGATGTCATCAATGTATTGCAGATGCTCTGGAGCTTCACCCTGTTCCAGTGCAGTCTGTATCAGCCCATGGCAAATGGTAGGGCTGTGTTTCCACCCCTGGGGAAGTCGATTCCAGGTGTATTGGACACCCCTCCAAGTGAAAGCAAACTGTGGCCTGCACTCTGCCGCCAAAGGGATCGAGAAAAACGCATTAGCAATATCAGTGGTGGCGTACCACTTGGCTGCCTTTGACTCCAGTTCATATTGAAGTTCTAGCATGTCCGGCACGGCAGCGCTCAGTGGCGGCGTGACTTCATTCAGGCCACGATAGTCTACTGTCAGTCTCCACTCTCCATTAGACTTTCGCACTGGCCATATGGGGCTGTTAAAGGGTGAGCAAGTCTTGCTGATCACTCCTTGGCTCTCCAGCCGATGAATCAGCTCATGGATGGGGATCAGGGAGTCTCTGTTGGTGCGATATTGCCGCCGGTGCACTGTTGTGGTAGCGATTGGCACCTGTTGTTCTTTGACCCTGAGCAACCCCACCACAGAAGGGTCCTCTGAGAGACCAGGCAAGGTGGACAGCTGTTTAATTTCTTCCGTCTCCAAGGCAGCTATACCAAAAGCCCACCGGTACCCTTTTGGGTCCTTGAAATACCCTCTGCTGAGGTAGTCTATGCCCAGGATGCACGGAGCCTCTGGGCCAGTCACAATGCGGTGCTTCTGCCACTCATTCCCAGTTAGGCTCACTTCGGCCTCCAGCACAGTCAGCTGTTGGGATCCCCCTGTCACTCCGGAAATACAGATGGGCTCTGCCCCTATATGGCTTGATGGCATTAGAGTACATTGTGCACCAGTGTCCACTAAAGCCTTATATTCCTGTGGGTCTGATGTGCCAGGCCATCTAATCCACACAGTCCAATAAACTCGGTTGTCCCTCTCCTCCACCTGGCTGGAGGCCGGGCCTTTCTAGTCCTGGTCATAGTACTCGTTACCCACTTCTTGTAATTAGGAATCAGAAGTCCCTTCAAGAGGATCAGAGGTGAGATCAGCTCTTCTATTCTTTCTGGGAAGCTGCCCACTGGAAAGTGGAGCAATGATTTTTCTCGAGGAACCTGAACCCCCTTTTGTAATTGTTTTTCCTTGCAGCTCGCGTACTCGTGCCTCTAGGGTCGAGGTAGTTTTCCATCCCACCTCCTCATGTCCTCTCCGTAGTCACGCAATTGAAACCACAGGGTGGCTCGTGGTGTGTATCCTCTATATCTTCTCTCTTGAACAGAAGAGCGCTTACTCCTAATGGCTGAGACACTGGTCCATACGGGTGGAGGGTAGGGCATATCCTCTTTGAATTGCCAGAACTCCCGGGACAGTTTCTCTACAGCAGAGACGCAGGCCTGTAGGGAGGAAGAGAGACTTTCTTCGTATTGCCGGAGTTGGCCAGCCAATTCATCCACTGTTGGTCTCTCTCCATCCTTCCAGGCCATTACTGCTAATGAGTTGGCATATGATGATGGTGCACTCTGTACAAACTTCTGCCACATAGGTCACGTGCAATTGACTTCATCTGGATCTTTGGATGATTGTCCATTGTCCAAGTCACCATAAATCACTTCCAGCACAGCTAGCTCCCTCAGGTACTGGATACCTTTCTCCATGGTGGTCCACTTGCCTGGGTGACATAGAACATCTTCCTTGAAGGGATACCTTTCCTTCACACCCGACAGGAGTCGTCTCCAGAGGCTGAGGACTTGTGCACCTTTTCCAATTGCTTTGTCAATGCCCCCTTCCCTAGAAAGGGATCCCAGCTGCCTGGCTTCCCTACCCTCTAATTCCAGGCTACTGGCCCCATTATCCCAGCATCGGAGCAGCCAGGTGACAATGTGCTCACCTGGACGACAGCTGAAATCCTTTCGCATATCTCGCAATTAACTCAGGGATAGAGATCGGGTAGTTACTGTCTCTTTTATGAGTTCTTCCTCTTCCTCCTCTTCAAGTGATGACTCGCTCTCTTCCCTTTTCCGTGCTTGTGATGGCCCTGCTTCAGAGCACTCTGCCATTGGCAAGCACAGGGCCAGGCATCAGGCTTCACACTCACGAGTGCTTTGATGGGCAGCACTCACAGGAAGCCAGCAGGTGCATCTCTGAGCCAAAAGGCCTGCAGGGCCTGTTCGTGCTGGGGAAGGGGCGCGGGGACGCTTGGGAAAGCCCAGCCCATTCATTCAGCTTACTTCCAGGGTGCGAACGCGGGGGCAGCGGTGGGTTTGAGAGGCCCTGCCAATGTCCTTTCCTGGCACTTGGCTGGTGCCTCTGCAGGTGGTCCCTCGGGCAGTGCTGCTGGCTGTTTCACTTTTCTCCACTCTCTGCTCCCCACGGCGAGAGCATGCAGAGCCACCAGCCCTGACGGGAGGGTCCCCGTCGCTGCCAATAGCAGTGGTGCTCTGACATGGCAGAGCTGCCCTCCAGAAAGCACCCCGGGCCTTTGCTGTACTCTCCGGGGGCCTTTGCAGGGCCATAATTGCCCTCCAGAGTGCCCCGAGGCCTCACCCGGGCTTTGCTGGGGCCTGTTGGAGGTTCCTGCGGCCCTCCAGTGGTCCCCCGACTCTAGCAAAGATGAAAGTCTAAGAAAACCCCGCTTTTAAACACAAATTCACTTCTGTAGCTATTCTGGAGGTTTCTACAGGCTACCTTTATTTACGCTTTCTAGTGCCCGACACACACATCTAGATCCTCTTCATCTTCCTCCAAAATAGGAGAGAGGCCAAAGATAGAGTAACGAGGATCATTCCAGTTCTCGTTTTCCGGGTCATCGTCTGAATCTTCTTCGGCAAAATTACAGGGGATGAATCCTCTTGTGCTGTCCACCAGCTCTCCCACAGACCAACTCACTTCATCCACCTGTCCAAAGGCATAAACATATTGCGCAACAGTTAGAGGAAGCTCTACGTTCAGGCTGCTCCCTGGCACCATCGCAAGGATCGCAGCTCTCTCGAGCTACGAATGTTCAGCGCTTTCCCCGTTGTTGTTTCAGAGCCTGCCTGCAGGATGATGGACGGCTCTTCTGCCTCACTTGTGGGGGCCTCCTCCGAAAGGAGGCAGCACCCGGGACTGTCCTCTGCCCAAGCTGGCTCGGAGGGGCTCTGAAACTGCTTCTCCCGTTCACTCACCTGGGCTCGAGAGAGTTGCACGGCTTCTCCGTGGCCCCTCTTGGCTTCTCTCTGAGCACTCTCTGCCATTTCTCTCATGGCTTTCAGTTTGCACTCTGCCTCTTTCAGTCGTGTTTGAAGAGAGCTGATGGCTTGGACAGCAGAATTTTGCTTCTCTGCCACGCGCATCAGTTGCCCCCTCAGGTCACCATTTTCAGCCTGAACCTTTTCTGCCCAGCGCAGCTGGCCACGGAGGCGAGAATTTTCTTCAGCCAGCCTGTTGTTTTCATCTGTCACCTCCATAAGCTGCACCTCCAACTCCTCACACCTTTGGCTGAGGGTGCTCACACAACATGAGCCCTCGTCATCCACGGCCACTAGGGCCTGAAGCTCCTCGGCCACCTTCTGCAAGGTGTCATTCTGCTGGGCCTGCGCCAGCAAAGCTCCGGCAGGCGCTCCCCTTCCTCCAGCTCTCTGCTGAGGAAATGCTTTCACGCCCAGTTCCTCAGCAGAGCTTGGCATGGGCAGTGGCACTGGAGCATTCATCAGGTGCTCGATGGTGTCCCGCAGATGCCTGCATCTTTCTTTCAGCTGCTGAGTGAGGGCAGCTAGCCGAGCACTTTTCTGCTGGAGAATCTCGGCCTCCTTGAACGCTTCTGGAGAGCTTGTTCTCAGGAGGCAGTTCTGCCTCTCAAGAGCACCACGTTGCTTCTCCAGGTTTTGCAGGGCACACTGCAGGCGGGCGTTCTGCTCCAGCAGCAGGCTGCAGGCGCTAGCAGGAAGCACCAAGTCTTCCCTTGCAGGCTGTGGCACCAGGAGCAGAACATCTGCCGCAGCCTGGCATGTGGTCTGCTTCCCAGCGCTGTGGCATTTGGGGGGTCTCTCCTGTAGCAGTAACCGGAAAGACCGAGGCTCGTTCAGGCAGCTGGCCGCTGCCGGGGCCAGGGACCCATGTCCATCGAGGGAGCAAGAGCTCTGCATGTCTTGCTGGGCTGGATGCCCAGGAGGGCCTTGGGGCCGGGCCCGGCGGTGCAGCTCCTCCTTGTGCACAGGGCGGCTGGGGACCTGTGCCGGGCCCCAGTGGGGCAAGGAGCAGCTGCTTGCCACAGGCCCCCAGCCCGCACCATCCCACCTCATGGCCGAAGGCCTGTGGAGTGGGCCGTCGGCCAACGAACGCTGCTGCAACAGTCACCACCGGCGACGTTCCCTGGGTCTGCGAGGTGCGGCAAAGCCCTGACGCCGTGCCAGTCGCTGCCTCCCTTCGCAGTGCAGGAGCAGATGCAGCATCTGCTGTGGGCCAGGGGTGGGTGAGTGGGGCCTTATGTGTGTGGCCTGGCCGTGAGCGCACAATGCGGGGCTGGGCCATCATGGCCTTACATGGTATGTCCTGGCCCCCTGCACACAATGGAGGGGTGGGTCTGCATGGCCTTGGTGGTGGGTTGAGCTTGCCTGGCCACCAGGTGCCCACCCAGCAGCTCTGTTATTCCCCTCCTCAGCAGGATAGAGGAGAAGACGATCAAATGAAAAAGAGCTCACGGGTCAAGATCAAGGCAGTTTCAGGAAGCACAAGATGCCTGCGGAAGCAAAGCAAAACAAGCAAAAAGATTGTTCTCTACTTCCCATCAGCAGGCAAAGTCCAGCCCCTGCCTGGGAAGTAGGTCCTGGGTACGCCTAGCGGTTGCTTGGGAAGACAAACGCCGTAATGACGAATGCCCCCCTTGCCTCTTCTCCTTTCTCTTAGCTTTGATTGCTGAGCACGACATCATATGGTATTCCACATCTCTTTGGTCATCTTGGGTCAGTTGTCCTCATAATGTCCCTTCCCAAAGTTTTGCCCACCCCCCAACTTCTTGGCCTTTTGGGGTGAGGGGAATCTTGGCGAGGAATGGCCTTGATGCTGTGGGATCACTGCTCAGCAGTAGCCAAAACTCCGGCGTGTCATCAACACCTTTCTAGCTACAAACACAGAGCACAGCACCATGAGGGCTGCTATGGGGAAAGCTGACGCCATCCCAGCCAGGCCCAGTGCAATCTGCACCTCTACTTCTTCAAGGACGTAACACTCCTGAGGCAGGGAAATGCTAGGGCAGTGCAGAGGCGCGCCAGGAGCTGGCAGCTCTCACGGGAGACGCTGATGAGGCCTGGACGTTGACAGAGCAACGGCGGCCCATCCCCACGCCTATCCAAAGCAGCCTGAGGAGCACGAGCAAGCAGGAGCACTGCCAACAGGCTGGACAGATAGACCACGGTGCATCGGCTATGGCGGAAAGATGGGGAGAGGCTTTTTAGTAGGGCCTGTTGTGACAGGACAAGGGGTAATGGTTTTAAACTAAAAGAGGGCAGATTTTGACTGGGTATAAGGCAGGAATTTTTCTCAACGAGGGTGGTGAAACACTGGCACAGGTTGCCCAGAGAGGTGGTAGGTGCCCCATCCCTGGAAACATTCCAGGTGAGGTTGGATGGGGCTCTGAGCAACCTGATTGAGTTGAAGATGTCCCTGCTCATTGCAGGGGGGTCGCACTAGGTGACCTGTAAAGGTCCCTTCCAACCCAACTATTCTGCGATTCTCTGGTTCCATGATGTCATGGCCAAAGCCAACAGGATACCTGAATTGTAAAAATGAGTACGTCAATTGTCTTCAGATCGCGTTTAAGGAATCAAGAGCTCTACCATGGCATCCTACTCCCAGCCAAGAAACACCTTTACTGCTGGCAATAAAAAAGGCGGTTTAGCTAGCACATACCTCTGCTGCCTTCTGTCCGCTACCGGCACGCAAGCTAGAGATGTGAAAAATGCAAGCAAATGCACTTTGCTAACAATGGGGTGGCCCCGGTGGGTCTCTGAGGGTTGCCGACCTGTTAGGCCTGGTTACGGCATATGACACAGCCGGTACTGGGTGAGTTGACCCAAGTGTCCTTGTGGGGTCTCCATTCCCTGGGAAGGCAGGAAGGCCGGAGTCAGTGTCAGGCATGGCGGGGGGGGGTGGGGGGGGGCAGGGCGGGGCGTGCATTTGTAAGGTAAAAGCGAGTTTGCTGCTGGCAGAAATCCAGGGAAACCGGAAGGAAATTGACGGTACTTCAGGACTCGCTGCAGCTCGAGCTGTAGCTCTCTGTTGGGATGAGTGGCCAGCTGGAACTCAGGGTGGGACACCCACTGGCCCCTGGAAGGTTCATTTGCTATTTGTCAGCTGTCCTTCCCGCCTCGTACGTGATGTGGTGTAAGGCAGAATTACCTTCGACAGTAAATCCATGCTGACTGCTCCCCCACCACCTTCTTGTCCTTCCCACGAGAAGTTGGACGTTGTTTCCGGGACCCGTTGCTCCATCACATCCCCAGGGCTGGAGGTGGAGCTGGCAGGCCTAGCGAGGGTGGTGGAAGGGGACCGCACGGGGATATGGTGTGCAGTGGTCCAGGCAGGAGGAAAGCCTGGGTGCACTTTATTGTCTAGGAAGAGCAACAGGGGCAGACCAGGGCACATTTTCTTCCAGAAGAAAAGCAGGCTGCGGAAGGAGAAGTCATTCACATGCTCCCAGGGAGCACAAGCAACAAGCACAGGGGTTGTCCTTTGAGCACATGCTCCCATGGGTGCTTTGTGTGTGAGCAGCAATCGCACAGGCACACACGTGCACGCGCACTGGGCTCCATTGGCAAGCACAGGGCCAGGCATCAGGCTTCACACTCACGAGTGCTTTGATGGGCAGCACTCACAGGAAGCCAGCAGGTGCATCTCTGAGCCAAAAGGCCTGCAGGGCCTGTTCGTGCTGGGGAAGGGGCGCGGGGACGCTTGGGAAAGCCCAGCCCATTCATTCAGCTTACTTCCAGGGTGCGAACGCGGGGGCAGCGGTGGGTTTGAGAGGCCCTGCCAATGTCCTTTCCTGGCACTTGGCTGGTGCCTCTGCAGGTGGTCCCTCGGGCAGTGCTGCTGGCTGTTTCACTTTTCTCCACTCTCTGCTCCCCACGGCGAGAGCATGCAGAGCCACCAGCCCTGACGGGAGGGTCCCCGTCGCTGCCAATAGCAGTGGTGCTCTGACATGGCAGAGCTGCCCTCCAGAAAGCACCCCGGGCCTTTGCTGTACTCTCCGGGGGCCTTTGCAGGGCCATAATTGCCCTCCAGAGTGCCCCGAGGCCTCACCCGGGCTTTGCTGGGGCCTGTTGGAGGTTCCTGCGGCCCTCCAGTGGTCCCCCGACTCTAGCAAAGATGAAAGTCTAAGAAAACCCCGCTTTTAAACACAAATTCACTTCTGTAGCTATTCTGGAGGTTTCTACAGGCTACCTTTATTTACGCTTTCTAGTGCCCGACACACACATCTAGATCCTCTTCATCTTCCTCCAAAATAGGAGAGAGGCCAAAGATAGAGTAACGAGGATCATTCCAGTTCTCGTTTTCCAGGTCATCGTCTGAATCTTCTTCGGCAAAATTACAGGGGATGAATCCTCTTGTGCTGTCCACCAGCTCTCCCACAGACCAACTCACTTCATCCACCTGTCCAAAGGCATAAACATATTGCGCAACAGTTAGAGGAAGCTCTACGTTCAGGCTGCTCCCTGGCACCATCGCAAGGATCGCAGCTCTCTCGAGCTACGAATGTTCAGCGCTTTCCCCGTTGTTGTTTCAGAGCCTGCCTGCAGGATGATGGACGGCTCTTCTGCCTCACTTGTGGGGGCCTCCTCCGAAAGGAGGCAGCACCCGGGACTGTCCTCTGCCCAAGCTGGCTCGGAGGGGCTCTGAAACTGCTTCTCCCGTTCACTCACCTGGGCTCGAGAGAGTTGCACGGCTTCTCCGTGGCCCCTCTTGGCTTCTCTCTGAGCACTCTCTGCCATTTCTCTCATGGCTTTCAGTTTGCACTCTGCCTCTTTCAGTCGTGTTTGAAGAGAGCTGATGGCTTGGACAGCAGAATTTTGCTTCTCTGCCACGCGCATCAGTTGCCCCCTCAGGTCACCATTTTCAGCCTGAACCTTTTCTGCCCAGCGCAGCTGGCCACGGAGGCGAGAATTTTCTTCAGCCAGCCTGTTGTTTTCATCTGTCACCTCCATAAGCTGCACCTCCAACTCCTCACACCTTTGGCTGAGGGTGCTCACACAACATGAGCCCTCGTCATCCACGGCCACTAGGGCCTGAAGCTCCTCAGCCACCTTCTGCAAGGTGTCATTCTGCTGGGCCTGCGCCAGCAAAGCTCCGGCAGGCGCTCCCCTTCCTCCAGCTCTCTGCTGAGGAAATGCTTTCACGCCCAGTTCCTCAGCAGAGCTTGGCATGGGCAGTGGCACTGGAGCATTCATCAGGTGCTCGATGGTGTCCCGCAGATGCCTGCATCTTTCTTTCAGCTGCTGAGTGAGGGCAGCTAGCCGAGCACTTTTCTGCTGGAGAATCTCGGCCTCCTTGAACGCTTCTGGAGAGCTTGTTCTCAGGAGGCAGTTCTGCCTCTCAAGAGCACCACGTTGCTTCTCCAGGTTTTGCAGGGCACACTGCAGGCGGGCGTTCTGCTCCAGCAGCAGGCTGCAGGCGCTAGCAGGAAGCACCAAGTCTTCCCTTGCAGGCTGTGGCACCAGGAGCAGAACATCTGCCGCAGCCTGGCATGTGGTCTGCTTCCCAGCGCTGTGGCATTTGGGGGGTCTCTCCTGTAGCAGTAACCGGAAAGACCGAGGCTCGTTCAGGCAGCTGGCCGCTGCCGGGGCCAGGGACCCATGTCCATCGAGGGAGCAAGAGCTCTGCATGTCTTGCTGGGCTGGATGCCCAGGAGGGCCTTGGGGCCGGGCCCGGCGGTGCAGCTCCTCCTTGTGCACAGGGCGGCTGGGGACCTGTGCCGGGCCCCAGTGGGGCAAGGAGCAGCTGCTTGCCACAGGCCCCCAGCCCGCACCATCCCACCTCATGGCCGAAGGCCTGTGGAGTGGGCCGTCGGCCAACGAACGCTGCTGCAACAGTCACCACCGGCGACGTTCCCTGGGTCTGCGAGGTGCGGCAAAGCCCTGACGCCGTGCCAGTCGCTGCCTCCCTTCGCAGTGCAGGAGCAGATGCAGCATCTGCTGTGGGCCAGGGGTGGGTGAGCGGGGCCTTATGTGTGTGGCCTGGCCGTGAGCGCACAATGGGGGGCTGGGCCAGCATGGCCTTACATGGTATGTCCTGGCCCCCTGCACACAATGGAGGGGTGGGTCTGCATGGCCTTGGTGGTGGGTTGAGCTTGCCTGGCCACCAGGTGCCCACCCAGCAGCTCTGTTATTCCCCTCCTCAGCAGGATAGAGGAGAAGACGATCAAATGAAAAAGAGCTCACGGGTCAAGATCAAGGCAGTTTCAGGAAGCACAAGATGCCTGCGGAAGCAAAGCAAAACAAGCAAAAAGATTGTTCTCTACTTCCCATCAGCAGGCAAAGTCCAGCCCCTGCCTGGGAAGTAGGTCCTGGGTACGCCTAGCGGTTGCTTGGGAAGACAAACGCCGTAATGACGAATGCCCCCCTTGCCTCTTCTCCTTTCTCTTAGCTTTGATTGCTGAGCACGACATCATATGGTATTCCACATCTCTTTGGTCATCTTGGGTCAGTTGTCCTCATAATGTCCCTTCCCAAAGTTTTGCCCACCCCCCAACTTCTTGGCCTTTTGGGGTGAGGGGAATCTTGGCGAGGAATGGCCTTGATGCTGTGGGATCACTGCTCAGCAGTAGCCAAAACGCCGGCGTGTCATCAACACCTTTCTAGCTACAAACACAGAGCACAGCACCATGAGGGCTGCTATGGGGAAAGCTGACGCCATCCCAGCCAGGCCCAGTGCAATCTGCACCTCTACTTCTTCAAGGACGTAACACTCCTGAGGCAGGGAAATGCTAGGGCAGTGCAGAGGCGCGCCAGGAGCTGGCAGCTCTCACGGGAGACGCTGATGAGGCTTGGACGTTGACAGAGCAACGGCGGCCCATCCCCACGCCTATCCAAAGCAGCCTGAGGAGCACGAGCAAGCAGGAGCACTGCCAACAGGCTGGACAGATAGACCACGGTGCATCGGCTATGGCGGAAAGATGGGGAGAGGCTTTTTAGCAGGGCCTGTTGTGACAGGACAAGGGGTAATGGTTTTAAACTAAAAGAGGGCAGATTTTGACTGGGTATAAGGAAGGAATTTTTCGCAACGAGGGTGGTGAAACACTGGCACAGGTTGCCCAGAGAGGTGGTAGGTGCCCCATCCCTGGAAACATTCCAGGTGAGGTTGGATGGGGCTCTGAGCAACCTGATTGAGTTGAAGATGTCCCTGCTCATTGCAGGGGGGTCGCACTAGGTGACCTGTAAAGGTCCCTTCCAACCCAACTATTCTGCGATTCTCTGGTTCCATGATGTCATGGCCAAAGCCAACAGGATACCTGAATTGTAAAAATGAGTACGTCAATTGTCTTCAGATCGCGTTTAAGGAATCAAGAGCTCTACCATGGCATCCTACTCCCAGCCAAGAAACACCTTTACTGCTGGCAATAAAAAAGGCGGTTTAGCTAGCACATACCTCTGCTGCCTTCTGTCCGCTACCGGCACGCAAGCTAGAGATGTGAAAAATGCAAGCAAATGCACTTTGCTAACAATGGGGTGGCCCCGGTGGGTCTCTGAGGGTTGCCGACCTGTTAGGCCTGGTTACGGCATATGACACAGCCGGTACTGGGTGAGTTGACCCAAGTGTCCTTGTGGGGTCTCCATTCCCTGGGAAGGCAGGAAAGCCAGAGTCAGTGTCACTCATGGGGGGGTGGGGGGCGGGCGGGCATCAATATGTAAGGTAAAAGCGAGTTTGCTGCTGGCAGAAATCCAGGGAAACCGGAAGGAAATTGACGGTACTTCAGGACTCGCTGCAGCTCGAGCTGTAGCTCTCTGTTGGGATGAGTGGCCAGCTGGAACTCAGGGTGGGACACCCACTGGCCCCTGGAAGGTTCATTTGCTATTTGTCAGCTGTCCTTCCCGCCTCGTACGTGATGTGGTGTAAGGCAGAATTACCTTCGACAGTAAATCCATGCTGACTGCTCCCCCACCACCTTCTTGTCCTTCCCACGAGAAGTTGGACGTTGTTTCCAGGACCCGTTGCTCCATCACATCCCCAGGGCTGGAGGTGGAGCTGGCAGGCCTAGCGAGGGTGGTGGAAGGGGACCGCACGGGGATATGGTGTGCAGTGGTCCAGGCAGGAGGAAAGCCTGGGTGCACTTTATTGTCTAGGAAGAGCAACAGGGGCAGACCAGGGCACATTTTCTTCCAGAAGAAAAGCAGGCTGCGGAAGGAGAAGTCATTCACATGCTCCCAGGGAGCACAAGCAACAAGCACAGGGGTTGTCCTTTGAGCACATGCTCCCATGGGTGCTTTGTGTGTGAGCAGCAATCGCACAGGCACACACGTGCACGCGCACTGGGCTCCATTGGCAAGCACAGGGCCAGGCATCAGGCTTCACACTCACGAGTGCTTTGATGGGCAGCACTCACAGGAAGCCAGCAGGTGCATCTCTGAGCCAAAAGGCCTGCAGGGCCTGTTCGTGCTGGGGAAGGGGCGCGGGGACGCTTGGGAAAGCCCAGCCCATTCATTCAGCTTACTTCCAGGGTGCGAACGCGGGGGCAGCGGTGGGTTTGAGAGGCCCTGCCAATGTCCTTTCCTGGCACTTGGCTGGTGCCTCTGCAGGTGGTCCCTCGGGCAGTGCTGCTGGCTGTTTCACTTTTCTCCACTCTCTGCTCCCCACGGCGAGAGCATGCAGAGCCACCAGCCCTGACGGGAGGGTCCCCGTCGCTGCCAATAGCAGTGGTGCTCTGACATGGCAGAGCTGCCCTCCAGAAAGCACCCCGGGCCTTTGCTGTACTCTCCGGGGGCCTTTGCAGGGCCATAATTGCCCTCCAGAGTGCCCCGAGGCCTCACCCGGGCTTTGCTGGGGCCTGTTGGAGGTTCCTGCGGCCCTCCAGTGGTCCCCCGACTCTAGCAAAGATGAAAGTCTAAGAAAACCCCGCTTTTAAACACAAATTCACTTCTGTAGCTATTCTGGAGGTTTCTACAGGCTACCTTTATTTACGCTTTCTAGTGCCCGACACACACATCTAGATCCTCTTCATCTTCCTCCAAAATAGGAGAGAGGCCAAAGATAGAGTAACGAGGATCATTCCAGTTCTCGTTTTCCAGGTCATCGTCTGAATCTTCTTCGGCAAAATTACAGGGGATGAATCCTCTTGTGCTGTCCACCAGCTCTCCCACAGACCAACTCACTTCATCCACCTGTCCAAAGGCATAAACATATTGCGCAACAGTTAGAGGAAGCTCTACGTTCAGGCTGCTCCCTGGCACCATCGCAAGGATCGCAGCTCTCTCGAGCTACGAATGTTCAGCGCTTTCCCCGTTGTTGTTTCAGAGCCTGCCTGCAGGATGATGGACGGCTCTTCTGCCTCACTTGTGGGGGCCTCCTCCGAAAGGAGGCAGCACCCGGGACTGTCCTCTGCCCAAGCTGGCTCGGAGGGGCTCTGAAACTGCTTCTCCCGTTCACTCACCTGGGCTCGAGAGAGTTGCACGGCTTCTCCGTGGCCCCTCTTGGCTTCTCTCTGAGCACTCTCTGCCATTTCTCTCATGGCTTTCAGTTTGCACTCTGCCTCTTTCAGTCGTGTTTGAAGAGAGCTGATGGCTTGGACAGCAGAATTTTGCTTCTCTGCCACGCGCATCAGTTGCCCCCTCAGGTCACCATTTTCAGCCTGAACCTTTTCTGCCCAGCGCAGCTGGCCACGGAGGCGAGAATTTTCTTCAGCCAGCCTGTTGTTTTCATCTGTCACCTCCATAAGCTGCACCTCCAACTCCTCACACCTTTGGCTGAGGGTGCTCACACAACATGAGCCCTCGTCATCCACGGCCACTAGGGCCTGAAGCTCCTCGGCCACCTTCTGCAAGGTGTCATTCTGCTGGGCCTGCGCCAGCAAAGCTCCGGCAGGCGCTCCCCTTCCTCCAGCTCTCTGCTGAGGAAATGCTTTCACGCCCAGTTCCTCAGCAGAGCTTGGCATGGGCAGTGGCACTGGAGCATTCATCAGGTGCTCGATGGTGTCCCGCAGATGCCTGCATCTTTCTTTCAGCTGCTGAGTGAGGGCAGCTAGCCGAGCACTTTTCTGCTGGAGAATCTCGGCCTCCTTGAACGCTTCTGGAGAGCTTGTTCTCAGGAGGCAGTTCTGCCTCTCAAGAGCACCACGTTGCTTCTCCAGGTTTTGCAGGGCACACTGCAGGCGGGCGTTCTGCTCCAGCAGCAGGCTGCAGGCGCTAGCAGGAAGCACCAAGTCTTCCCTTGCAGGCTGTGGCACCAGGAGCAGAACATCTGCCGCAGCCTGGCATGTGGTCTGCTTCCCAGCGCTGTGGCATTTGGGGGGTCTCTCCTGTAGCAGTAACCGGAAAGACCGAGGCTCGTTCAGGCAGCTGGCCGCTGCCGGGGCCAGGGACCCATGTCCATCGAGGGAGCAAGAGCTCTGCATGTCTTGCTGGGCTGGATGCCCAGGAGGGCCTTGGGGCCGGGCCCGGCGGTGCAGCTCCTCCTTGTGCACAGGGCGGCTGGGGACCTGTGCCGGGCCCCAGTGGGGCAAGGAGCAGCTGCTTGCCACAGGCCCCCAGCCCGCACCATCCCACCTCATGGCCGAAGGCCTGTGGAGTGGGCCGTCGGCCAACGAACGCTGCTGCAACAGT
The DNA here is from genome assembly GCF_964289735.1 of Phaethon aethereus. NCBI lineage: Eukaryota > Metazoa > Chordata > Aves > Phaethontiformes > Phaethontidae > Phaethon > Phaethon aethereus. The sequence continues at coordinate 31,932,222 of NC_138582.1, read as the reverse complement.
CACCACCGGCGACGTTCCCTGGGTCTGCGAGGTGCGGCAAAGCCCTGACGCCGTGCCAGTCGCTGCCTCCCTTCGCAGTGCAGGAGCAGATGCAGCATCTGCTGTGGGCCAGGGGTGGGTGAGCGGGGCCTTATGTGTGTGGCCTGGCCGTGAGCGCACAATGGGGGGCTGGGCCAGCATGGCCTTACATGGTATGTCCTGGCCCCCTGCACACAATGGAGGGGTGGGTCTGCATGGCCTTGGTGGTGGGTTGAGCTTGCCTGGCCACCAGGTGCCCACCCAGCAGCTCTGTTATTCCCCTCCTCAGCAGGATAGAGGAGAAGACGATCAAATGAAAAAGAGCTCACGGGTCAAGATCAAGGCAGTTTCAGGAAGCACAAGATGCCTGCGGAAGCAAAGCAAAACAAGCAAAAAGATTGTTCTCTACTTCCCATCAGCAGGCAAAGTCCAGCCCCTGCCTGGGAAGTAGGTCCTGGGTACGCCTAGCGGTTGCTTGGGAAGACAAACGCCGTAATGACGAATGCCCCCCTTGCCTCTTCTCCTTTCTCTTAGCTTTGATTGCTGAGCACGACATCATATGGTATTCCACATCTCTTTGGTCATCTTGGGTCAGTTGTCCTCATAATGTCCCTTCCCAAAGTTTTGCCCACCCCCCAACTTCTTGGCCTTTTGGGGTGAGGGGAATCTTGGCGAGGAATGGCCTTGATGCTGTGGGATCACTGCTCAGCAGTAGCCAAAACGCCGGCGTGTCATCAACACCTTTCTAGCTACAAACACAGAGCACAGCACCATGAGGGCTGCTATGGGGAAAGCTGACGCCATCCCAGCCAGGCCCAGTGCAATCTGCACCTCTACTTCTTCAAGGACGTAACACTCCTGAGGCAGGGAAATGCTAGGGCAGTGCAGAGGCGCGCCAGGAGCTGGCAGCTCTCACGGGAGACGCTGATGAGGCTTGGACGTTGACAGAGCAACGGCGGCCCATCCCCACGCCTATCCAAAGCAGCCTGAGGAGCACGAGCAAGCAGGAGCACTGCCAACAGGCTGGACAGATAGACCACGGTGCATCGGCTATGGCGGAAAGATGGGGAGAGGCTTTTTAGCAGGGCCTGTTGTGACAGGACAAGGGGTAATGGTTTTAAACTAAAAGAGGGCAGATTTTGACTGGGTATAAGGAAGGAATTTTTCGCAACGAGGGTGGTGAAACACTGGCACAGGTTGCCCAGAGAGGTGGTAGGTGCCCCATCCCTGGAAACATTCCAGGTGAGGTTGGATGGGGCTCTGAGCAACCTGATTGAGTTGAAGATGTCCCTGCTCATTGCAGGGGGGTCGCACTAGGTGACCTGTAAAGGTCCCTTCCAACCCAACTATTCTGCGATTCTCTGGTTCCATGATGTCATGGCCAAAGCCAACAGGATACCTGAATTGTAAAAATGAGTACGTCAATTGTCTTCAGATCGCGTTTAAGGAATCAAGAGCTCTACCATGGCATCCTACTCCCAGCCAAGAAACACCTTTACTGCTGGCAATAAAAAAGGCGGTTTAGCTAGCACATACCTCTGCTGCCTTCTGTCCGCTACCGGCACGCAAGCTAGAGATGTGAAAAATGCAAGCAAATGCACTTTGCTAACAATGGGGTGGCCCCGGTGGGTCTCTGAGGGTTGCCGACCTGTTAGGCCTGGTTACGGCATATGACACAGCCGGTACTGGGTGAGTTGACCCAAGTGTCCTTGTGGGGTCTCCATTCCCTGGGAAGGCAGGAAAGCCAGAGTCAGTGTCACTCATGGGGGGGTGGGGGGCGGGCGGGCATCAATATGTAAGGTAAAAGCGAGTTTGCTGCTGGCAGAAATCCAGGGAAACCGGAAGGAAATTGACGGTACTTCAGGACTCGCTGCAGCTCGAGCTGTAGCTCTCTGTTGGGATGAGTGGCCAGCTGGAACTCAGGGTGGGACACCCACTGGCCCCTGGAAGGTTCATTTGCTATTTGTCAGCTGTCCTTCCCGCCTCGTACGTGATGTGGTGTAAGGCAGAATTACCTTCGACAGTAAATCCATGCTGACTGCTCCCCCACCACCTTCTTGTCCTTCCCACGAGAAGTTGGACGTTGTTTCCAGGACCCGTTGCTCCATCACATCCCCAGGGCTGGAGGTGGAGCTGGCAGGCCTAGCGAGGGTGGTGGAAGGGGACCGCACGGGGATATGGTGTGCAGTGGTCCAGGCAGGAGGAAAGCCTGGGTGCACTTTATTGTCTAGGAAGAGCAACAGGGGCAGACCAGGGCACATTTTCTTCCAGAAGAAAAGCAGGCTGCGGAAGGAGAAGTCATTCACATGCTCCCAGGGAGCACAAGCAACAAGCACAGGGGTTGTCCTTTGAGCACATGCTCCCATGGGTGCTTTGTGTGTGAGCAGCAATCGCACAGGCACACACGTGCACGCGCACTGGGCTCCATTGGCAAGCACAGGGCCAGGCATCAGGCTTCACACTCACGAGTGCTTTGATGGGCAGCACTCACAGGAAGCCAGCAGGTGCATCTCTGAGCCAAAAGGCCTGCAGGGCCTGTTCGTGCTGGGGAAGGGGCGCGGGGACGCTTGGGAAAGCCCAGCCCATTCATTCAGCTTACTTCCAGGGTGCGAACGCGGGGGCAGCGGTGGGTTTGAGAGGCCCTGCCAATGTCCTTTCCTGGCACTTGGCTGGTGCCTCTGCAGGTGGTCCCTCGGGCAGTGCTGCTGGCTGTTTCACTTTTCTCCACTCTCTGCTCCCCACGGCGAGAGCATGCAGAGCCACCAGCCCTGACGGGAGGGTCCCCGTCGCTGCCAATAGCAGTGGTGCTCTGACATGGCAGAGCTGCCCTCCAGAAAGCACCCCGGGCCTTTGCTGTACTCTCCGGGGGCCTTTGCAGGGCCATAATTGCCCTCCAGAGTGCCCCGAGGCCTCACCCGGGCTTTGCTGGGGCCTGTTGGAGGTTCCTGCGGCCCTCCAGTGGTCCCCCGACTCTAGCAAAGATGAAAGTCTAAGAAAACCCCGCTTTTAAACACAAATTCACTTCTGTAGCTATTCTGGAGGTTTCTACAGGCTACCTTTATTTACGCTTTCTAGTGCCCGACACACACATCTAGATCCTCTTCATCTTCCTCCAAAATAGGAGAGAGGTCAAAGATAGAGTAACGAGGATCATTCCAGTTCTCGTTTTCCAGGTCATCGTCTGAATCTTCTTCGGCAAAATTACAGGGGATGAATCCTCTTGTGCTGTCCACCAGCTCTCCCACAGACCAACTCACTTCATCCACCTGTCCAAAGGCATAAACATATTGCGCAACAGTTAGAGGAAGCTCTACGTTCAGGCTGCTCCCTGGCACCATCGCAAGGATCGCAGCTCTCTCGAGCTACGAATGTTCAGCGCTTTCCCCGTTGTTGTTTCAGAGCCTGCCTGCAGGATGATGGACGGCTCTTCTGCCTCACTTGTGGGGGCCTCCTCCGAAAGGAGGCAGCACCCGGGACTGTCCTCTGCCCAAGCTGGCTCGGAGGGGCTCTGAAACTGCTTCTCCCGTTCACTCACCTGGGCTCGAGAGAGTTGCACGGCTTCTCCGTGGCCCCTCTTGGCTTCTCTCTGAGCACTCTCTGCCATTTCTCTCATGGCTTTCAGTTTGCACTCTGCCTCTTTCAGTCGTGTTTGAAGAGAGCTGATGGCTTGGACAGCAGAATTTTGCTTCTCTGCCACGCGCATCAGTTGCCCCCTCAGGTCACCATTTTCAGCCTGAACCTTTTCTGCCCAGCGCAGCTGGCCACGGAGGCGAGAATTTTCTTCAGCCAGCCTGTTGTTTTCATCTGTCACCTCCATAAGCTGCACCTCCAACTCCTCACACCTTTGGCTGAGGGTGCTCACACAACATGAGCCCTCGTCATCCACGGCCACTAGGGCCTGAAGCTCCTCGGCCACCTTCTGCAAGGTGTCATTCTGCTGGGCCTGCGCCAGCAAAGCTCCGGCAGGCGCTCCCCTTCCTCCAGCTCTCTGCTGAGGAAATGCTTTCACGCCCAGTTCCTCAGCAGAGCTTGGCATGGGCAGTGGCACTGGAGCATTCATCAGGTGCTCGATGGTGTCCCGCAGATGCCTGCATCTTTCTTTCAGCTGCTGAGTGAGGGCAGCTAGCCGAGCACTTTTCTGCTGGAGAATCTCGGCCTCCTTGAACGCTTCTGGAGAGCTTGTTCTCAGGAGGCAGTTCTGCCTCTCAAGAGCACCACGTTGCTTCTCCAGGTTTTGCAGGGCACACTGCAGGCGGGCGTTCTGCTCCAGCAGCAGGCTGCAGGCGCTAGCAGGAAGCACCAAGTCTTCCCTTGCAGGCTGTGGCACCAGGAGCAGAACATCTGCCGCAGCCTGGCATGTGGTCTGCTTCCCAGCGCTGTGGCATTTGGGGGGTCTCTCCTGTAGCAGTAACCGGAAAGACCGAGGCTCGTTCAGGCAGCTGGCCGCTGCCGGGGCCAGGGACCCATGTCCATCGAGGGAGCAAGAGCTCTGCATGTCTTGCTGGGCTGGATGCCCAGGAGGGCCTTGGGGCCGGGCCCGGCGGTGCAGCTCCTCCTTGTGCACAGGGCGGCTGGGGACCTGTGCCGGGCCCCAGTGGGGCAAGGAGCAGCTGCTTGCCACAGGCCCCCAGCCCGCACCATCCCACCTCATGGCCGAAGGCCTGTGGAGTGGGCCGTCGGCCAACGAACGCTGCTGCAACAGTCACCACCGGCGACGTTCCCTGGGTCTGCGAGGTGCGGCAAAGCCCTGACGCCGTGCCAGTCGCTGCCTCCCTTCGCAGTGCAGGAGCAGATGCAGCATCTGCTGTGGGCCAGGGGTGGGTGAGCGGGGCCTTATGTGTGTGGCCTGGCCGTGAGCGCACAATGGGGGGCTGGGCCAGCATGGCCTTACATGGTATGTCCTGGCCCCCTGCACACAATGGAGGGGTGGGTCTGCATGGCCTTGGTGGTGGGTTGAGCTTGCCTGGCCACCAGGTGCCCACCCAGCAGCTCTGTTATTCCCCTCCTCAGCAGGATAGAGGAGAAGACGATCAAATGAAAAAGAGCTCACGGGTCAAGATCAAGGCAGTTTCAGGAAGCACAAGATGCCTGCGGAAGCAAAGCAAAACAAGCAAAAAGATTGTTCTCTACTTCCCATCAGCAGGCAAAGTCCAGCCCCTGCCTGGGAAGTAGGTCCTGGGTACGCCTAGCGGTTGCTTGGGAAGACAAACGCCGTAATGACGAATGCCCCCCTTGCCTCTTCTCCTTTCTCTTAGCTTTGATTGCTGAGCACGACATCATATGGTATTCCACATCTCTTTGGTCATCTTGGGTCAGTTGTCCTCATAATGTCCCTTCCCAAAGTTTTGCCCACCCCCCAACTTCTTGGCCTTTTGGGGTGAGGGGAATCTTGGCGAGGAATGGCCTTGATGCTGTGGGATCACTGCTCAGCAGTAGCCAAAACGCCGGCGTGTCATCAACACCTTTCTAGCTACAAACACAGAGCACAGCACCATGAGGGCTGCTATGGGGAAAGCTGACGCCATCCCAGCCAGGCCCAGTGCAATCTGCACCTCTACTTCTTCAAGGACGTAACACTCCTGAGGCAGGGAAATGCTAGGGCAGTGCAGAGGCGCGCCAGGAGCTGGCAGCTCTCACGGGAGACGCTGATGAGGCTTGGACGTTGACAGAGCAACGGCGGCCCATCCCCACGCCTATCCAAAGCAGCCTGAGGAGCACGAGCAAGCAGGAGCACTGCCAACAGGCTGGACAGATAGACCACGGTGCATCGGCTATGGCGGAAAGATGGGGAGAGGCTTTTTAGCAGGGCCTGTTGTGACAGGACAAGGGGTAATGGTTTTAAACTAAAAGAGGGCAGATTTTGACTGGGTATAAGGAAGGAATTTTTCGCAACGAGGGTGGTGAAACACTGGCACAGGTTGCCCAGAGAGGTGGTAGGTGCCCCATCCCTGGAAACATTCCAGGTGAGGTTGGATGGGGCTCTGAGCAACCTGATTGAGTTGAAGATGTCCCTGCTCATTGCAGGGGGGTCGCACTAGGTGACCTGTAAAGGTCCCTTCCAACCCAACTATTCTGCGATTCTCTGGTTCCATGATGTCATGGCCAAAGCCAACAGGATACCTGAATTGTAAAAATGAGTACGTCAATTGTCTTCAGATCGCGTTTAAGGAATCAAGAGCTCTACCATGGCATCCTACTCCCAGCCAAGAAACACCTTTACTGCTGGCAATAAAAAAGGCGGTTTAGCTAGCACATACCTCTGCTGCCTTCTGTCCGCTACCGGCACGCAAGCTAGAGATGTGAAAAATGCAAGCAAATGCACTTTGCTAACAATGGGGTGGCCCCGGTGGGTCTCTGAGGGTTGCCGACCTGTTAGGCCTGGTTACGGCATATGACACAGCCGGTACTGGGTGAGTTGACCCAAGTGTCCTTGTGGGGTCTCCATTCCCTGGGAAGGCAGGAAGGCCGGAGTCAGTGTCAGGCATGGCGGGGGGGGGTGGGGGGGGGGCAGGGCGGGGCGTGCATTTGTAAGGTAAAAGCGAGTTTGCTGCTGGCAGAAATCCAGGGAAACCGGAAGGAAATTGACGGTACTTCAGGACTCGCTGCAGCTCGAGCTGTAGCTCTCTGTTGGGATGAGTGGCCAGCTGGAACTCAGGGTGGGACACCCACTGGCCCCTGGAAGGTTCATTTGCTATTTGTCAGCTGTCCTTCCCGCCTCGTACGTGATGTGGTGTAAGGCAGAATTACCTTCGACAGTAAATCCATGCTGACTGCTCCCCCACCACCTTCTTGTCCTTCCCACGAGAAGTTGGACGTTGTTTCCAGGACCCGTTGCTCCATCACATCCCCAGGGCTGGAGGTGGAGCTGGCAGGCCTAGCGAGGGTGGTGGAAGGGGACCGCACGGGGATATGGTGTGCAGTGGTCCAGGCAGGAGGAAAGCCTGGGTGCACTTTATTGTCTAGGAAGAGCAACAGGGGCAGACCAGGGCACATTTTCTTCCAGAAGAAAAGCAGGCTGCGGAAGGAGAAGTCATTCACATGCTCCCAGGGAGCACAAGCAACAAGCACAGGGGTTGTCCTTTGAGCACATGCTCCCATGGGTGCTTTGTGTGTGAGCAGCAATCGCACAGGCACACACGTGCACGCGCACTGGGCTCCATTGGCAAGCACAGGGCCAGGCATCAGGCTTCACACTCACGAGTGCTTTGATGGGCAGCACTCACAGGAAGCCAGCAGGTGCATCTCTGAGCCAAAAGGCCTGCAGGGCCTGTTCGTGCTGGGGAAGGGGCGCGGGGACGCTTGGGAAAGCCCAGCCCATTCATTCAGCTTACTTCCAGGGTGCGAACGCGGGGGCAGCGGTGGGTTTGAGAGGCCCTGCCAATGTCCTTTCCTGGCACTTGGCTGGTGCCTCTGCAGGTGGTCCCTCGGGCAGTGCTGCTGGCTGTTTCACTTTTCTCCACTCTCTGCTCCCCACGGCGAGAGCATGCAGAGCCACCAGCCCTGACGGGAGGGTCCCCGTCGCTGCCAATAGCAGTGGTGCTCTGACATGGCAGAGCTGCCCTCCAGAAAGCACCCCGGGCCTTTGCTGTACTCTCCGGGGGCCTTTGCAGGGCCATAATTGCCCTCCAGAGTGCCCCGAGGCCTCACCCGGGCTTTGCTAGGGCCTGTTGGAGGTTCCTGCGGCCCTCCAGTGGTCCCCCGACTCTAGCAAAGATGAAAGTCTAAGAAAACCCCGCTTTTAAACACAAATTCACTTCTGTAGCTATTCTGGAGGTTTCTACAGGCTACCTTTATTTACGCTTTCTAGTGCCCGACACACACATCTAGATCCTCTTCATCTTCCTCCAAAATAGGAGAGAGGCCAAAGATAGAGTAACGAGGATCATTCCAGTTCTCGTTTTCCAGGTCATCGTCTGAATCTTCTTCGGCAAAATTACAGGGGATGAATCCTCTTGTGCTGTCCACCAGCTCTCCCACAGACCAACTCACTTCATCCACCTGTCCAAAGGCATAAACATATTGCGCAACAGTTAGAGGAAGCTCTACGTTCAGGCTGCTCCCTGGCACCATCGCAAGGATCGCAGCTCTCTCGAGCTACGAATGTTCAGCGCTTTCCCCGTTGTTGTTTCAGAGCCTGCCTGCAGGATGATGGACGGCTCTTCTGCCTCACTTGTGGGGGCCTCCTCCGAAAGGAGGCAGCACCCGGGACTGTCCTCTGCCCAAGCTGGCTCGGAGGGGCTCTGAAACTGCTTCTCCCGTTCACTCACCTGGGCTCGAGAGAGTTGCACGGCTTCTCCGTGGCCCCTCTTGGCTTCTCTCTGAGCACTCTCTGCCATTTCTCTCATGGCTTTCAGTTTGCACTCTGCCTCTTTCAGTCGTGTTTGAAGAGAGCTGATGGCTTGGACAGCAGAATTTTGCTTCTCTGCCACGCGCATCAGTTGCCCCCTCAGGTCACCATTTTCAGCCTGAACCTTTTCTGCCCAGCGCAGCTGGCCACGGAGGCGAGAATTTTCTTCAGCCAGCCTGTTGTTTTCATCTGTCACCTCCATAAGCTGCACCTCCAACTCCTCACACCTTTGGCTGAGGGTGCTCACACAACATGAGCCCTCGTCATCCACGGCCACTAGGGCCTGAAGCTCCTCGGCCACCTTCTGCAAGGTGTCATTCTGCTGGGCCTGCGCCAGCAAAGCTCTGGCAGGCGCTCCCCTTCCTCCAGCTCTCTGCTGAGGAAATGCTTTCACGCCCAGTTCCTCAGCAGAGCTTGGCATGGGCAGTGGCACTGGAGCATTCATCAGGTGCTCGATGGTGTCCCGCAGATGCCTGCATCTTTCTTTCAGCTGCTGAGTGAGGGCAGCTAGCCGAGCACTTTTCTGCTGGAGAATCTCGGCCTCCTTGAACGCTTCTGGAGAGCTTGTTCTCAGGAGGCAGTTCTGCCTCTCAAGAGCACCACGTTGCTTCTCCAGGTTTTGCAGGGCACACTGCAGGCGGGCGTTCTGCTCCAGCAGCAGGCTGCAGGCGCTAGCAGGAAGCACCAAGTCTTCCCTTGCAGGCTGTGGCACCAGGAGCAGAACATCTGCCGCAGCCTGGCATGTGGTCTGCTTCCCAGCGCTGTGGCATTTGGGGGGTCTCTCCTGTAGCAGTAACCGGAAAGACCGAGGCTCGTTCAGGCAGCTGGCCGCTGCCGGGGCCAGGGACCCATGTCCATCGAGGGAGCAAGAGCTCTGCATGTCTTGCTGGGCTGGATGCCCAGGAGGGCCTTGGGGCCGGGCCCGGCGGTGCAGCTCCTCCTTGTGCACAGGGCGGCTGGGGACCTGTGCCGGGCCCCAGTGGGGCAAGGAGCAGCTGCTTGCCACAGGCCCCCAGCCCGCACCATCCCACCTCATGGCCGAAGGCCTGTGGAGTGGGCCGTCGGCCAACGAACGCTGCTGCAACAGTCACCACCGGCGACGTTCCCTGGGTCTGCGAGGTGCGGCAAAGCCCTGACGCCGTGCCAGTCGCTGCCTCCCTTCGCAGTGCAGGAGCAGATGCAGCATCTGCTGTGGGCCAGGGGTGGGTGAGCGGGGCCTTATGTGTGTGGCCTGGCCGTGAGCGCACAATGGGGGGCTGGGCCAGCATGGCCTTACATGGTATGTCCTGGCCCCCTGCACACAATGGAGGGGTGGGTCTGCATGGCCTTGGTGGTGGGTTGAGCTTGCCTGGCCACCAGGTGCCCACCCAGCAGCTCTGTTATTCCCCTCCTCAGCAGGATAGAGGAGAAGACGATCAAATGAAAAAGAGCTCACGGGTCAAGATCAAGGCAGTTTCAGGAAGCACAAGATGCCTGCGGAAGCAAAGCAAAACAAGCAAAAAGATTGTTCTCTACTTCCCATCAGCAGGCAAAGTCCAGCCCCTGCCTGGGAAGTAGGTCCTGGGTACGCCTAGCGGTTGCTTGGGAAGACAAACGCCGTAATGACGAATGCCCCCCTTGCCTCTTCTCCTTTCTCTTAGCTTTGATTGCTGAGCACGACATCATATGGTATTCCACATCTCTTTGGTCATCTTGGGTCAGTTGTCCTCATAATGTCCCTTCCCAAAGTTTTGCCCACCCCCCAACTTCTTGGCCTTTTGGGGTGAGGGGAATCTTGGCGAGGAATGGCCTTGATGCTGTGGGATCACTGCTCAGCAGTAGCCAAAACGCCGGCGTGTCATCAACACCTTTCTAGCTACAAACACAGAGCACAGCACCATGAGGGCTGCTATGGGGAAAGCTGACGCCATCCCAGCCAGGCCCAGTGCAATCTGCACCTCTACTTCTTCAAGGACGTAACACTCCTGAGGCAGGGAAATGCTAGGGCAGTGCAGAGGCGCGCCAGGAGCTGGCAGCTCTCACGGGAGACGCTGATGAGGCTTGGACGTTGACAGAGCAACGGCGGCCCATCCCCACGCCTATCCAAAGCAGCCTGAGGAGCACGAGCAAGCAGGAGCACTGCCAACAGGCTGGACAGATAGACCACGGTGCATCGGCTATGGCGGAAAGATGGGGAGAGGCTTTTTAGCAGGGCCTGTTGTGACAGGACAAGGGGTAATGGTTTTAAACTAAAAGAGGGCAGATTTTGACTGGGTATAAGGAAGGAATTTTTCGCAACGAGGGTGGTGAAACACTGGCACAGGTTGCCCAGAGAGGTGGTAGGTGCCCCATCCCTGGAAACATTCCAGGTGAGGTTGGATGGGGCTCTGAGCAACCTGATTGAGTTGAAGATGTCCCTGCTCATTGCAGGGGGGTCGCACTAGGTGACCTGTAAAGGTCCCTTCCAACCCAACTATTCTGCGATTCTCTGGTTCCATGATGTCATGGCCAAAGCCAACAGGATACCTGAATTGTAAAAATGAGTACGTCAATTGTCTTCAGATCGCGTTTAAGGAATCAAGAGCTCTACCATGGCATCCTACTCCCAGCCAAGAAACACCTTTACTGCTGGCAATAAAAAAGGCGGTTTAGCTAGCACATACCTCTGCTGCCTTCTGTCCGCTACCGGCACGCAAGCTAGAGATGTGAAAAATGCAAGCAAATGCACTTTGCTAACAATGGGGTGGCCCCGGTGGGTCTCTGAGGGTTGCCGACCTGTTAGGCCTGGTTACGGCATATGACACAGCCGGTACTGGGTGAGTTGACCCAAGTGTCCTTGTGGGGTCTCCATTCCCTGGGAAGGCAGGAAAGCCAGAGTCAGTGTCACTCATGGGGGGGTGGGGGGCGGGCGGGCATCAATATGTAAGGTAAAAGCGAGTTTGCTGCTGGCAGAAATCCAGGGAAACCGGAAGGAAATTGACGGTACTTCAGGACTCGCTGCAGCTCGAGCTGTAGCTCTCTGTTGGGATGAGTGGCCAGCTGGAACTCAGGGTGGGACACCCACTGGCCCCTGGAAGGTTCATTTGCTATTTGTCAGCTGTCCTTCCCGCCTCGTACGTGATGTGGTGTAAGGCAGAATTACCTTCGACAGTAAATCCATGCTGACTGCTCCCCCACCACCTTCTTGTCCTTCCCACGAGAAGTTGGACGTTGTTTCCAGGACCCGTTGCTCCATCACATCCCCAGGGCTGGAGGTGGAGCTGGCAGGCCTAGCGAGGGTGGTGGAAGGGGACCGCACGGGGATATGGTGTGCAGTGGTCCAGGCAGGAGGAAAGCCTGGGTGCACTTTATTGTCTAGGAAGAGCAACAGGGGCAGACCAGGGCACATTTTCTTCCAGAAGAAAAGCAGGCTGCGGAAGGAGAAGTCATTCACATGCTCCCAGGGAGCACAAGCAACAAGCACAGGGGTTGTCCTTTGAGCACATGCTCCCATGGGTGCTTTGTGTGTGAGCAGCAATCGCACAGGCACACACGTGCACGCACACTGGGCTCCATTGGCAAGCACAGGGCCAGGCATCAGGCTTCACACTCACGAGTGCTTTGATGGGCAGCACTCACAGGAAGCCAGCAGGTGCATCTCTGAGCCAAAAGGCCTGCAGGGCCTGTTCGTGCTGGGGAAGGGGCGCGGGGACGCTTGGGAAAGCCCAGCCCATTCATTCAGCTTACTTCCAGGGTGCGAACGCGGGGGCAGCGGTGGGTTTGAGAGGCCCTGCCAATGTCCTTTCCTGGCACTTGGCTGGTGCCTCTGCAGGTGGTCCCTCGGGCAGTGCTGCTGGCTGTTTCACTTTTCTCCACTCTCTGCTCCCCACGGCGAGAGCATGCAGAGCCACCAGCCCTGACGGGAGGGTCCCCGTCGCTGCCAATAGCAGTGGTGCTCTGACATGGCAGAGCTGCCCTCCAGAAAGCACCCCGGGCCTTTGCTGTACTCTCCGGGGGCCTTTGCAGGGCCATAATTGCCCTCCAGAGTGCCCCGAGGCCTCACCCGGGCTTTGCTGGGGCCTGTTGGAGGTTCCTGCGGCCCTCCAGTGGTCCCCCGACTCTAGCAAAGATGAAAGTCTAAGAAAACCCCGCTTTTAAACACAAATTCACTTCTGTAGCTATTCTGGAGGTTTCTACAGGCTACCTTTATTTACGCTTTCTAGTGCCCGACACACACATCTAGATCCTCTTCATCTTCCTCCAAAATAGGAGAGAGGCCAAAGATAGAGTAACGAGGATCATTCCAGTTCTCGTTTTCCAGGTCATCGTCTGAATCTTCTTCGGCAAAATTACAGGGGATGAATCCTCTTGTGCTGTCCACCAGCTCTCCCACAGACCAACTCACTTCATCCACCTGTCCAAAGGCATAAACATATTGCGCAACAGTTAGAGGAAGCTCTACGTTCAGGCTGCTCCCTGGCACCATCGCAAGGATCGCAGCTCTCTCGAGCTACGAATGTTCAGCGCTTTCCCCGTTGTTGTTTCAGAGCCTGCCTGCAGGATGATGGACGGCTCTTCTGCCTCACTTGTGGGGGCCTCCTCCGAAAGGAGGCAGCACCCGGGACTGTCCTCTGCCCAAGCTGGCTCGGAGGGGCTCTGAAACTGCTTCTCCCGTTCACTCACCTGGGCTCGAGAGAGTTGCACGGCTTCTCCGTGGCCCCTCTTGGCTTCTCTCTGAGCACTCTCTGCCATTTCTCTCATGGCTTTCAGTTTGCACTCTGCCTCTTTCAGTCGTGTTTGAAGAGAGCTGATGGCTTGGACAGCAGAATTTTGCTTCTCTGCCACGCGCATCAGTTGCCCCCTCAGGTCACCATTTTCAGCCTGAACCTTTTCTGCCCAGCGCAGCTGGCCACGGAGGCGAGAATTTTCTTCAGCCAGCCTGTTGTTTTCATCTGTCACCTCCATAAGCTGCACCTCCAACTCCTCACACCTTTGGCTGAGGGTGCTCACACAACATGAGCCCTCGTCATCCACGGCCACTAGGGCCTGAAGCTCCTCGGCCACCTTCTGCAAGGTGTCATTCTGCTGGGCCTGCGCCAGCAAAGCTCCGGCAGGCGCTCCCCTTCCTCCAGCTCTCTGCTGAGGAAATGCTTTCACGCCCAGTTCCTCAGCAGAGCTTGGCATGGGCAGTGGCACTGGAGCATTCATCAGGTGCTCGATGGTGTCCCGCAGATGCCTGCATCTTTCTTTCAGCTGCTGAGTGAGGGCAGCTAGCCGAGCACTTTTCTGCTGGAGAATCTCGGCCTCCTTGAACGCTTCTGGAGAGCTTGTTCTCAGGAGGCAGTTCTGCCTCTCAAGAGCACCACGTTGCTTCTCCAGGTTTTGCAGGGCACACTGCAGGCGGGCGTTCTGCTCCAGCAGCAGGCTGCAGGCGCTAGCAGGAAGCACCAAGTCTTCCCTTGCAGGCTGTGGCACCAGGAGCAGAACATCTGCCGCAGCCTGGCATGTGGTCTGCTTCCCAGCGCTGTGGCATTTGGGGGGTCTCTCCTGTAGCAGTAACCGGAAAGACCGAGGCTCGTTCAGGCAGCTGGCCGCTGCCGGGGCCAGGGACCCATGTCCATCGAGGGAGCAAGAGCTCTGCATGTCTTGCTGGGCTGGATGCCCAGGAGGGCCTTGGGGCCGGGCCCGGCGGTGCAGCTCCTCCTTGTGCACAGGGCGGCTGGGGACCTGTGCCGGGCCCCAGTGGGGCAAGGAGCAGCTGCTTGCCACAGGCCCCCAGCCCGCACCATCCCACCTCATGGCCGAAGGCCTGTGGAGTGGGCCGTCGGCCAACGAACGCTGCTGCAACAGTCACCACCGGCGACGTTCCCTGGGTCTGCGAGGTGCGGCAAAGCCCTGACGCCGTGCCAGTCGCTGCCTCCCTTCGCAGTGCAGGAGCAGATGCAGCATCTGCTGTGGGCCAGGGGTGGGTGAGTGGGGCCTTATGTGTGTGGCCTGGCCGTGAGCGCACAATGGGGGGCTGGGCCAGCATGGCCTTACATGGTATGTCCTGGCCCCCTGCACACAATGGAGGGGTGGGTCTGCATGGCCTTGGTGGTGGGTTGAGCTTGCCTGGCCACCAGGTGCCCACCCAGCAGCTCTGTTATTCCCCTCCTCAGCAGGATAGAGGAGAAGACGATCAAATGAAAAAGAGCTCACGGGTCAAGATCAAGGCAGTTTCAGGAAGCACAAGATGCCTGCGGAAGCAAAGCAAAACAAGCAAAAAGATTGTTCTCTACTTCCCATCAGCAGGCAAAGTCCAGCCCCTGCCTGGGAAGTAGGTCCTGGGTACGCCTAGCGGTTGCTTGGGAAGACAAACGCCGTAATGACGAATGCCCCCCTTGCCTCTTCTCCTTTCTCTTAGCTTTGATTGCTGAGCACGACATCATATGGTATTCCACATCTCTTTGGTCATCTTGGGTCAGTTGTCCTCATAATGTCCCTTCCCAAAGTTTTGCCCACCCCCCAACTTCTTGGCCTTTTGGGGTGAGGGGAATCTTGGCGAGGAATGGCCTTGATGCTGTGGGATCACTGCTCAGCAGTAGCCAAAACTCCGGCGTGTCATCAACACCTTTCTAGCTACAAACACAGAGCACAGCACCATGAGGGCTGCTATGGGGAAAGCTGACGCCATCCCAGCCAGGCCCAGTGCAATCTGCACCTCTACTTCTTCAAGGACGTAACACTCCTGAGGCAGGGAAATGCTAGGGCAGTGCAGAGACGCGCCAGGAGCTGGCAGCTCTCACGGGAGACGCTGATGAGGCCTGGACGTTGACAGAGCAACAGCGGCCCATCCCCACGCCTGAGGAGCGCGAGCAAGCAGGAGCACTGCCAACAGGCTGGACAGATAGACCACGGTGCATCGGCTATGGCGGAAAGATGGGGAGAGGCTTTTTAGTAGGGCCTGTTGTGACAGGACAAGGGGTAATGGTTTTAAACTAAAAGAGGGCAGATTTTGACTGGGTATAAGGAAGGAATTTTTCGCAACGAGGGTGGTGAAACACTGGCACAGGTTGCCCAGAGAGGTGGTAGGTGCCCCATCCCTGGAAACATTCCAGGTGAGGTTGGATGGGGCTCTGAGCAACCTGACTGAGTTGAAGATGTCCCTGCTTATTGCTGTTGGGTTGGACTAGATGGCCTTTAAATGTCCCTTCTAACACAGAGATTCTATGAGTCTATGATTCTTCTGGGCTGTTTTAACTGTGATTTTAGAAAGACCTAACTACAAGATTCTTATCAAGCTGCTTTGTATGTGGTAAAATAAATAAAATATATCAAGTCCGAATTCTTGTATATGTATAACCCATCTTTATAGAAAGCTTTGCCAAAGCAGCCTTTTTTTTCTCTATTATTTATTGTATTCTATATGGATGTACTTTTCAGAGTTATTTCAAATATCATAATATTATTATTGACTTACTGTCATACTAGTTCTGTTGCTATTTCTATGAGGAATCTATGTTTTGACAGGTTTCTGGCTGACAGAAGAATTAAAATGTCCTTCTTGAAATAATTCTTTATCAATTCACTGACACTTCTTTTTTGAATGGCAATGAGTTTATAAGCAATAAAATTTATTTTTATTCTAAAAGAAATACCAGATTTCAGGGAACAGACATTTAAATTATTTACACTTGGTTCCAGATTATATTTTCTGAGGTAAAAACATATTATGTGTACTTTACATTGTAAGGGTGATTGAATCCGGTAAAAATTTCACATTCTTATTACAAGACACTTTAGTCCACTTGAACATCAGTATTTAATATAGTAATATACTTTTCCTTTTAATTAACTGGTCTTATGGTGGGAAAAACTTTTGTTCCAATCTCCTAATTGCCGAAATCATGCTATGGTATTTGTGTGAATATTACTAACTACTGAAAAGAAAATCCAAGTTTCCATGGCAATACTTTAGTGCCACAAAAGATTAAACCAGTTCAGAATTATTTTTAGGCAATTGAATTTATTCAGCCATTAAGAATTTTTCTCATATATTATAGGTAACTCTAAGAGAAACAATTAATTTTCATAATGTAGTTCTTCTTCCAAGAAATACTGAATTATTTCAGTCCAATATTTCCATCCACAGCAATTCAGAATTCACTTCACCTGCATCTAATAAGATGCAGTTATTAGTTTGAAGATGGTGATTGTCTTATTTTACTTGACATTTAGTATCTGCCCTCTATGGATATAAATATGTTTAAAAGCCAGAATGCACATGTATAAAAATGCTGTAAAAATGTATAAATATGATTTGAAAATAAACATGAACATAAACATTTAATCATAATCATATTTCACTAGATTGTTAATTCTGTAACACTGGCTTTGAATGTGGTTTTTTTTGTATCTACATTCTATAATAAGTTTTTATATATACATTTACAGGTACTTTAACACCTGCTTGAATGAGATGATTTTTGTTTCCAGTTATACAACAGTTCAAATAGCTGACATATTTGAATGGAGTTTTCAACTGCAGAACGGTTATCAAGAGAATTTTTTGGGAATACTTTGAACTTTGGTTTCTAATCCTTGATCTCCAACATGGTATGTAACAAACAATGTTTTCATTGATAGTCTTTTAAGGTTTTTCAGGAGGATGTGTTTACAGACAGATGTATTATAAAAATTTCCCTTTGTTTGCAGAGTTATTTTCAATTAAAATTATAAGTATCGAGAGAAGTGGATTGATGCTGGTACTCTTTAATTTTGAAGTGAAATAACAGTAACAAAATAGTATACTTTTTATTATTATTTTTAAACTTGTTTAAACATGAGCTCTGCATTACTAATATTACATTAATGCTATAAGCAATAACATTCCTCTAACTTCTAAACAGAAAAATTATAAATATTTATCTACAAAATGTCTTGGAAGTAATCTAACTATTTTTGTAAATAAATTACTAATTTTGTGTGCATGCTGGTGAGCTGAGCTGGCTACTGCCATCCCTAATCCTCCTTTGCCAGGTCTGCTTGATCAGCAGAAGCAATATAGTCTTAACTAAAATGTTAAAACTTTAACTAATGTCCATGCTATCTACTTATCAGATATTGGGCATAGAGGTCTATTTAATTTATCATTCTTTCACAGTTAATTAAAATCACAACTTAGTATATTCAACAGGATATTTCCTGTCAGATGAGTTAATTTTAATACAAGAAGGAGAATAGTACATTACATAATCTGAGATGGGATCTAGCTGGAAATTTTGAACACATTCCAAAGGAGCCTGTCATGAATGTGCATTTACAATAATCTGTCTTTGTCACTGAATTGTCCATGCTTGAAATAATTGTTTCTTGTGACCAAAATAAGTATGTGCCAAATATATGCATGCAAGTACAATCTGATATCATCTGAAAGTGATTATACTTTGTTGTGAATAGTCAATCTCAGTTACTAAGTCAGTAATTTAAAGTATTTTTTTAAATAAATGGATACGTATTATAGTGAGTTTTCAAGAAAATTTTCTGAAGAAATTATGCTCTCTGTTCCCCAATTCTGTCTCAGTGATATTTTTCAGATTTTCTAGGAAAATTCTGGTCAAGTGCATCACATTAATAATAATAATTTGGAATTTAATTGCACACCAAAACCCTCAAACTACTTTACCTACTAAAATTTTAAACAAATGAACAAGATACTTTATGGAGATGACATCATTATTTCTGGACCAGAAAATGGGGATACCAGTTATGTGGACATAACTGGACATAACGTATACCAGTTATGTGTCTTTACCATGCCTCATAAATATATTGCTATATCAGGATCCTGTAAATACACTATAACTAGCAGGAATAAATGAGGAATGTATAATCACAATTTGAGCCTTATGAATTTGGAACTATGCAGTATGCAAAAGCCATCTGGGACTGAGATTCTGTATACTTGCTCTTGCTGTCTTGAAAATGCTCACAGTCAAGATATGAAAAAATTGTCAGTTCAACACCAGGGACACATCTTGTGTGACATAGGCCTAGTGAGAACTGGTGTCATTGGACAGCTGGGAGATTTTTCACAAAGAACATCTTGTCAGCAGGCAATAGAGATAAATGAAAAGGAAAGAAAAGACCACTCTGTTCTGCTCTTTGTTGAATACTGACTGAGTTCAAGGCATGCATGAAATCAAAATCTGGCATATAGACAGTAAAAGAGAGGGTTGTCAAGAAAGATGGGCTGTCCTGAAGCCTAACAGCAAAACTATGAGAAAAGGGAGAACAATACCTCAGCTTCTCTTTGGCCCCCCTGAAGTCCATCCTTGGATCTGCATGTGGGAAAGAACTGCTGGAATTTCTGCTGAAGCATTAGGAGAAAGTAAGGTGACATCACATGACAGGCTTCGAGGAACACTTTGAATTTTATTGGTTCATATCTTCGGTTGTTCTAGGACTTGAAAACTTTACAAGGTCCATAGAAAAATAATGGTAGTATGTCTTCAAGGAAGGTTGTGAATATCTGAAGTTCTGAACAGTTCTCAGAAGCATGCTGATATTGGCTAAAGGGCAGCATTTTTTTTTAATATTATTCCAAGATTTCTAACCCCTAGTCTAGCAATACTGTGAACTGCTACCTGGGAAAGAATACAAAAGAGAAATAGTCAGTCTCTGAAAACAGAGACAAAATATGAATGCATACAAGAAATAGAAAATAGTTTACAAATAGTGGTTAGAAAACCAATACAAGGAGGAATAAAAATCCTTAGAGATTTTTTACTTTTTTTCTAAGGAACAGCTGTTTCTTAGAAAATGTGATGTATAATTTCCAAACAAAGGATGAGCTTTCAAAGCTTACAGAAGTCCCACTAGGATATGGATCATTCCATGAACTCAGTAAGACTACTGGTAAGAGAAAGGTCAGCCCCTAAAGGACTGTCTGTACAAGACCGTGTTAACCCAGTAAAGCTTCTACAGGTCAATGGCTACTCAAAGAACCAAGTATTTCTATAAGGTCTTAGTCTGTGAAATGCCTGAATGTTTAAAACCTGGCAACATCTATGTTTGTAGGTAATTTGATTAATGAGCTTTTTTGTATCTCTAGTGATTATTCATTTGTGGTGTTCAGTTTGTGGCATGTTTGAAAATTAATAGAAGTCTAATATCTTTTCCTCAATAAAAATAGCTCCAGAGATATATGTGAGCTATTCCTGAACACATATTTACTTTCATAGTCAGAGCCTTGGCTGATTAGATTGTAAAGTACTCCAAGATATCTTCAATAAGAAAGGTGCTGTATAAATCCAAATTCCAGTCTGTATTTCTGCTCAAATGAACATAAAACTTAATTCTGTGTATGGTAATTCAACTACTATAAAATGATAATAACCTTATTTACATTCATTTTAACTTAGTTCTGGCATCAGCATGAAAAAAAGTACCTGAAGTTGTTTCATAAAACTGCCATACAGTATCAAAAATAAAGTAATAGTTATCAGGCTCACCTTGACTGGATGGTTCATCTTCTTTTCAACATAAGTGAATACATCTTTGTCAAAATGGGAAGAAAATTCTGTTTGAGGAAGTAGGACAGTAATACCTATTCTCTGAAACTGGATTCATGGTAGTTTTACAAACTAACAAGCACAGGTTTTGAGTTATCAGTATAAGGTGATTATAGCCTTCACATACATTCTTAAATTAATTTGACACTGAAAGCAAGACTCAAATGGACAGAAGTTTTTAGAACCTATTGATTTTAACATAGATTATTGACATTTACTAGAAATTTGGTAAACATTGATGATAATTCTAGGGAGTAATGTGTTTGGGAAAGACGTATTACAGCAGGG
Source organism: Phaethon aethereus (assembly GCF_964289735.1). NCBI lineage: Eukaryota > Metazoa > Chordata > Aves > Phaethontiformes > Phaethontidae > Phaethon > Phaethon aethereus. The sequence continues at coordinate 31,912,059 of NC_138582.1, read as the reverse complement.
TTCAAACCTACATTAGTTCTGTATTTAATTTTGACAATTTAGGGAGTGGTAGTAGAAACTGCTTTGTTGTACTCAGCATGTTACCAAGTAACCTGATTTGACTGTAGAATTGTTTTTTCTAAATGGCTTTTCATTTGGGGGTGGCGAGGTGTCACAGACTAGCTGTTGATAATTTTCATAAAAACAGACTTGTTGGCTGTGGGCTTTTTGCCCTTTGCTAGTGTGTTTTAACACTAGTGGAGGTTGAAGCTAAGATTTTTGCAACATTACATTAATGTACCGATTACAAATATAACAACTCTTTTAGTCTCACAGATCATCACTGTTAGAGAGCTTAAACAAAACCTAATGAAGTAAGTGTGGGACTCTCGTGCTTATTAGACGTGTATATGCATTTCAGAAGTTCCTGAAATTTTTCAGAACACCACCACTAAATTTAAATGTTGAAGAGAAAATGAAACGCAACGCCTACAAACTCAAGAGAAAAGTAGAAAGGATGATGCAGAAATATCTTAGCACAGTTATGTCTGAAATTTTTGCCACGAAAATCCTGGAGACACATAAATATTATATTCTGGTTGCACACTAGCCTTGATGATTGTCCACACTGTTAATATGTACGTCTAGTGAACTCTGAAGAAAGCCAGTTGACTTTTAAGTTAGGGGAGCTATAGCGGCTAAGGAAACAGTAAAGGCTGAAAATGTTTTCCACCTCTGTTCTGCTCTTCTAAATAGTAGAGTTCAAACACTGATGAATTGTCTTAACCTGCCTTACACATCCATAGCACCCACACTTTTTAGCCTGCAGTCTGTACTGGGTTTATGTGGCAAGGTTTTGGTAGTGGGGTGGCTAAAAGGGTAGCTTCTGTCAGAAGCTGCTACAAGTTTTCCCTACATCTGATAGAACCAATGCCAGCTGGCTCCAAGTCAGACCCACCACTGGCCAACACCAAGCCAATCAGCAACAGTGGTAACACCTCAGGATAGCATATTTTAAAAAGGAAAAAAAAAAAACAAACTGCAACAGAAATTGCAGCCGAAGAGGGGAATGAGAATATGTGAGAAAGAAAACTCTGCAGATACCAAGGTCAGTGAAGAAGGAGGGGGAGGACATGCTCCAGGTGCCAGAGCGGAGATTCCCCTGCAGTCTGTGGTGAAGACAATGGTGAGGCAGGCTGTCTCCCTGCAGCCAATGGAGCTCCACAGTGGAGCAGAGCTCCACCTGCAGCCTATGGAGGACACCACGCAGGTGGATGCCTAGAGGAGGCTGTGACCTCGTGGGAAGCCCATGCTGGAGCAGGCTTGTGGCAGGACCTGTGGACCCACGGAGAGAAGACCACACGCTGGAGCAGGTTTTCTGGCAGAACTTGTGACCCCATGGGGGACCCACGTTGGAGCAGTCTGTTCCTGAAGAGCTGCAGCCTGTAGGAAGGACTCACATTGGAGAAGTTCATGGAGAACTGTCTGCCATGAGAGGGACCCCATACTGGAGCAGGGGAAAAGTGTGAGGAGTCCTCTCCCTGAGAAGGAAAAAGCAGCAGAAACACGTGATGAACTGACAACCCCCATTCCCCATCCCCCTGTGCCGCTGTGGGAAGAGGAGGCAGAGAAAATCAGGAGTGAAGTTGAGCCTGGGAAGAAGGGAGGGGTGGGGAGAAAATGTTTTAAGATTTGGTTTTAGTTCTCATTAATCTGCTCTGATTTGGTTGATAACAGATTAAATTAATTTCCCCCAAAGTTGAGTCTGTTTTGCCCATGATTGTAATTGGTAAATGATCTCTCCTTGTCCTTACCTTGACCCACAAGTTTTTTTCATTTTCATTCCCACTAGGGGTATGGGTGCTGTTAGGCACTGTCAGTCAGAAGTGAAGGACCTGTGGTCATTTCAGCTCTCCTGTCTGGTAAACGTATTTTCTCCTTCTTTTCTTTGTCTGGAAGAGGCAGGAAAGGTAGACAACAGGACAGTATGTGGAACAGAAGACAACTGTCTTTTCTGTTTCATCTGAACATTCTTCACATGCCACCAAAGGAGAATGGACATTTGGCAATGTAGGGGCTGCTTGAGGAACACGTAGAGTGGGAATAGGAACAAAACAGAAGCCAGCATATGGAGTGAAATATACTTTGCTCTACTACAGAGCCAAGGATTAGGAAACTAGCTATCAATGAAGGAAGTAGTTGACTGAGATTTTCCAACTTTCACATCATGAGAGCATGTGAAGTGACAGTCAAGTATGAAAGAGGGAGGAACTCTAGAAACTATTGGTTTTGCTTTAGGTTTTGCATTTTTGTTTGTTTTTCCTGGTTTTTGTTTTGCATTTTTGTTTGGTTTTGCTGGTTTTGGTTTTGTTTATAACAGAGAGGTGAATATACATGAATATTTGAATGGTTAGGAGGACACATTTAGATTTCCTAGATCATAATTTATCAGACTTAAGACAAGTTTGGGAATTGAAACTAGTTTCAGAGGAAGCCAGTCTTCCCAAAAGTATTAACAAGAATGATGAATGTATAAAGACTAAATGTTACATCACCCTTACAATAGTTTTGTAGGTGAATGTATAAAGACCAGTCACAAGACTGGCTGCTACAATATGTTATGATGTTCTATTATTATTAATTGCTGTTTGAAAAAGTAGCCGTTTCACCTAAAGCAGCACATTAGTGCTTTATTCATGGAGTACTGTAACTGAAAAACCCCAATGACAGATAAAAAATCTAGATTTTATTTCATTTTATTAATTTAAAAGGCACTGAAGCTATAAAGAGAAGAGGTCTACTGCCATATTATTAACTGTGGCTGGAATAGGTTAAACTGTTAATTTTATCTTTCTCTAATCAGAGATTTGCTCAAGATGATTGCTTTCATTTGTTATGCACTAGAACAAAGACAGTGTTAATTCAATTCTGAGAATGAATGCCTAGGAACGATTTAGTCTTTGGGGGGATATTTTAATAGGCCCCCCCAAAGATATTATTTGTTTTATGATGTATAATAGACATCCAGTAATTACAGGTCCAAAACTTGCTGCAGATGGAAGCTGGCATACATTCATGCACTTCAATGGAGACGACCCTTTTTAGACAAAAAGATCTTATTCCCAGTTAGCAGTGTGCTGCTGTAAATGTATTCGCATACATTTAGGCACGTTAAGAATTAGAACTAGTTTGGCTGGAAAACTTACATCAATCTTACCATGTTCAAATCTTTCCCTGATTTACACCCATCAGTCTTAAAAACAGAGGCTTCACTACGTGCAATAAAGGCATGATTTCATCCGCTGCTAACAAGTGAATAAAATTGGGAAGGCTACTGCGTGGCTTCCGAACTTTGGCAGGAAGTCAATGAGAGGGAAGAAGACTGTGTTAGAAGAACATATTAAAGTAGCCTCAACCTGACCTCAAGAATGAGAAAGGAGAAATCCCCACCAGGAACATAATTTTCTGCCAGTGAAGTCCTTGGTGTGCTGGTGACACCTGGGAACTGGTCCCCTCCCTCCCATTGTGCTAAAGAAAAACTGAAACTACCAGCTGTAGGACCCCAGGGAACACATGTAGGGTGGGACAAACGCTACACCCAAGGCATAGAAACTCAGAAGCCTTTATATAACAATTTTAACTGTTTTGTTAATGAGTCTTCTGGGTCTTAACTAAATAGTTTACACTATTATGCTGCTAAGATACTAACTGGAGTAAGAAATTTTTGACTCTGTGTGGTATGTTCCCTTTTGCCCACTACAGAATTTTGTGTGCAACAGCTCCTACCAGTCTCAAATGCTTATTTTCCCAAAGGCTGAAAATCCTAAAAAGATGTTCAGTTCATAGGTTGAATAGGGAACATGTTTGAGAAACATGAAACATTTCCTTGCAAACCAGTAGCTTTGAGTTCTCCAAGGACTACAGTGTGCAGCAAGAGATGTGGGTTAGGTAGTGTGATGGGAATTAAGAAAGAATGCTTTTTTGGGAATTAGGTTTCCATGCCACTGAAAACACGGTTCTATATTCTCCCAGGGGTTAATGGACAATAAAAGCGTGGAAGAAATCTCTTCATTCTCTGAATCCTATCCCCACAGACAGTCATGTAGTGTAAGTGTGGAAGGATGCTCAAGAATAATCACACAAAACACTTCCATAAACAAGACTGAAGACCTTCAATATAAAAACCTAAAAAGATTCAGTGCAAGCAGAAGACAGTAGTAGAATCCAAAGCAGTCTGAGCACATTTCCTTTAGCCTGTTTGTTACCAGGGTAAAATGGGTGTCCAACAAAATTGCATTTGTAGTGTTGACTGGGTCTTCAGATCTTATTTCCATCATAAGGAGTGGGATCCATCCAAAAGGAGGTTCTTCTGTTATTCTTTAAAACCTCAGTCTTGTTTATAGTGAAATCAGAATAAAAAGACATATTTAAAAGAACCAGATATGTTTTCCTTTTTAGTATATATATGACAACATAATCCCTTGAGTAACTTTAAGCCACTGTTTTTCTAGTTTTTGCATGTGAACAGCACAGGAAGAACAATCACCTTCTGTCAAAATGCTGCAGGAGGCAAGGTCTTGTCAGTGTTTGTCTCATCTATATCTACTAAACTACCAATTGAGTGGGAAAAAGAAAATTATTTTTCAAACGGCTGCTTGTGTGTCTCCCCCCTTTGATAAAGCTTCTCAAAAATATTTTCAATAAGTATTTCTATTCTGCTAAAAATGTTAATGTGCCATGGATACCGCCTGTCATGTAGATCAATGCATCTCTGTTCTTTTTCCTCTCATCTTTTCTCTCCTTTGCTGACTTACAGTAAAGACTTTTCACAGGAAAACAATCCCCCTTCTAGGTCATAAGGATGGAGTCAATAAAAATGCAAGGAAACGTTATGGCATTGTCCTGGTTTCAGCTGGAATAGAGTTAGTTTTCTTCATAGAAGCTAGTATAAGGCTATGTTTTAGATTTGGGTGAAAAAACCGTTGATAATGTGCTGATGTTTTCAGTTGCTGCTAAGCAGTCAAGGACAGTCCAGCTTCTCGTGCTGGCCTGCCAGTGAGGAAGGCTGGGGGTGCCCGGGAAGCTGGGAGGGGACACAGCTGGGACAGCTGACCCAGGCTGGCCAAAGGGATATTCCATACCATATGATGTCATGCTCAGTATATAAAGCTGTGAGGAAGAGGAAGGAAGGGGTGGAGGGATGTCTGGAATTATGGTGTGTGCCTTCTCAAGTAAGCGTTATGCGTGATGGAGCCCTGCTTCCCTGGAGATGGCTGAACACCTGCCTGCCCATGGGAAGTGGTGAATTAATTCCTTGCTTTGCTGTTCTTGCATGTGCGGCTTTTACTTTACCTGTTAAACTGTCTTTTTCTCAGCTCAGGAGTTTTTGCACTTTTACCCTTCCGATTCTCTCTCCCATCCCACCAGGGGGGAATGAGTGACCAGCTGTGTGGCATTTAGTTGCTGACTGGGGTTAAATCATGACAGGCATAAAACAATTTTGCTGCCAAATACTTGTATGTAGCACAAGGAGATATTGATCCATGACTAACATTTCTAGCCTACTACTGAAATAAATATTGTATTCATTATTTTAATAATTTCAGTCAGGTGTGTTAGCACTTTAGGAAAAAATATCTAGTTCTTTCTATGCCACTATAATTCTAATAAAATGGAATATGCATAACAGTATTATAGTGAATAGGTTGTTTGGTATGTTATTTAGCCAAATAACTGCTTCCAGTTAAGTCTTTGCTAGAAATTATAAATATTCTTTGATATACTGCAGCGGCTTATGACATATCTCCCGACAAGATTTTACTGTTTCTGCATTGAAATAACAAGTGATTAAAAAAAAAAAAAGGAAAAAAACCTCCAAGCCACAAACCAAACCAACCAACCAAACAAAAAAGCACATCACCTGGGACATCTGGAACATTTCCAAAGCTATTCAGTGTGTGTACAGGTTTCATTGTAAATATTTTCAAAGCATTCTTTCAAAAATTGAGATGTATGAATATTCACTCTTATATTCACATTTTCATTTTATAGACCCAAATCTAAAGAAACATTTTAGTTTTAAAAATAACATACAGATATCACTTAGTGACAAGAGTGATAGATTCTAAGTACTTGTTTTCCTTAATTTTTTTATTGGTTGGCTACTTGTCTATTTATTTCTTCTTTGATTCCTTTGGTTTTATTGATGCAATATAGTACTGACAGTCACTATGTCACAAACTAGAGAAGAACTGACACTTCCTTTTTATAAAATAACAGGATAGTGCCTGTATCCTAATACTTTATATATTAATGAAGAGTGAATCATTACTACAAACTGAATCTGGATTTTTTCCTCCATTGCAAATAGATGTTTAAGTTGAGGCTAGGAAAAGAATTCTTCCAATGCATAATACTAAAATAATACACCTTCATCTAGCTCATTTATTTATTAATAAACACTACATGGTCATTTGCCCTTGTTATGCTCAAAATCTTGTTTATAAGCAAAGGGGAAAAACTTCTTATATATAAAACCAAGAATTTATCGTGAATGTAATTGAAATCTTGACATTCTGAGTCAAGAATAATTATTTTTCTAGATCTAATTATTACAAAAAATTCTTTCATACAGAAAAAACATAATAATAATACCAACAACAACAACAATAATAATACAATTACAATTATAATACACACTCTTCTTGGTCTCTACCCTTTTGCCTTGATGTTATTCTCACTCTTCCATAGCTCCTTTTAAGGTGGGTAGCTTTAGGCTGCTGAGGTGGGTGTTACAGCAAGTCACCAACCTCTGGAATCCTTTGCTGGGAAAATATGATGTTCATGTTGATGGTTTCTTCTTCCTCACTGAAGGATCTGCAGGTTTTAACACCTTTCCTTTCTTCATTGGTCTGCAGCTCCATGTTATATACAAACTTATTATATATGGTGCCTTTTTCTTGTGTTAGATACTACTTCATTGCTCCCCTTGTTGCCCCTAAAATTAGTTCAGTCTTTCGCTTGGTTTGCATTTCTTTTAACTAACCATTGGTGAGATATTTATTGTCATGTGGTCTCCAGTACCAAGATTCTGCCCCAACTCGTATCATCCTGTGCCTGCACTCCTCTACATTGTGTCCTATTACTAGCAATGGCACTACTGGGCTACACGGTTACAGCCTTCTCTGAGGGTTTGGCTCTTTCTTGAATTGCTTCTATCTGATGTTTTCTCTGACCTTCCTGGCCATGCTATAGAGCCTCACGTTTAAACAAGGAGAGTGAAATTGAGCTCTGAAGTGAAGAAACCTAAAGTATCTAAATGATGGGTACGAGCTGCCTAGTCCCATCTGACTCCTACGTCTAGTACCTCTGGCTCCTAAGTTGCCTTTCCAGATGTGAGAGGACTCTTCTGAGATTTTTGTCATATCTTGCAACTCCATCCAGATGTCCTGGACAATCAGTGTATCTGAAATAGTATTATGCACCTCTGTTTAAGCAAATAAATGAAACTATAGGTGTTACATGTTACATATATCCGGTGTTGGTGAATCTGTGGAACCTTCCTTAATGCCAAAGGACACTGAGGGTCAGGTGCAGACACCTATAGGTTCATTGACTGCTCTGAGGGAGCCTAAATAGCTACCTTATGTGCATCTACTTACATGTAAGTGTCTGCACTCTGGTGTTTAAGGTGAGCTGCTTTATAACAGAAAACAGAAAACACATTTGACCTCCTTTGCTTACCACAATGGGCTGTTACAAGCAAACTCATTCTTGAGTTTCAAACTTGCTGCATTCATCCACCCTAATTTGCTACTTCTGATTCAGATATTCTGAGCACTGCTTTTCACTTTATTAGGAAAACACATGCTTGTGAGAGATGCAGGTATTGCATGAAAGCTTTTTTTTTTTTTTTTTGCAGTTCTATGTGTCAGTTCTGTCATTCCCACGTAAGCACATCTATGACCTTGTGGTTTGCAGTTAGTTTATACTCTAATAAAGATGCTTATATTTATAGTTGCTTCTAGTGCTATGCCAGCTATTGTTTACTACTTTGTTTGCCTCTGATCTGTGAGATACTGCGTAACTTGTGCTAGAGGGACCGAAAGAAGCAACACACAAGGACTGACATACACCTTGATTAAAATTTCAGTAAGTTTGTTAGGCATGAGATATCATCAAGTAACTTACTGTTAATGATGAGTACTAATGTGGCTACTCAGTGCTAACACTCAAATAACTTAGTTTGAGTTTGATCTGTTCTTTATATGTTATTACATGTATATTTGATTATATTTTTAACTCTTACTTCTTTATATGTGATTCTTTTTCAACATGATTCCTTTGGAATAGCAATTTCTCTTAAACATATTAGCAGAAAAAAATCAATCTATACAGTTCCTGTTGCTTTGATCTGTTAGTGGTATGCAATCAAAGTCTCATATCACATGAAGATCAATGATAGACCTATGATAGATTTACGACAGGTCCTTTGAAGCTTTATAGTGATATAAATGGATTTCAAAGGATTTTGGATATATTTCTATCTGTATATATTAGTTGACAGACATATTTCAGAGAAAATTGGTGTCCTCATACTGGTCTTTGAAATTTTCAGTACCTCAGCTGTTCAACCTCAGGAATTCTTATTTACCTGTCAAACCTGGACCTTGTTTCTGCCATCTTTCCTGCTAACAAGGAACTTCTGCTGACCAGAATCCTTGTTTAGTCTGTGCCATGGAAGGTATTTTGCAGTAACCAAGTGTGCCAGAATTAATTCTGCAAAGAAATTTCACCTTATTGCTGCTTCTCGTTTTGTCCACAAAGTGATCTGTCCACACAGTAAAGTTAAAAACTCAGCCAAGTCAGGAAATGCAGTATCTAATCAAATGTGTTGGAGCAGACTGAGGCGCTTCTAGCTTCAAAATGCAGTAGCTATCTACACTTCTCTGGATATTATGTTCATTGTCAATTTTGTCCTAGACATGGACTTTCTTGCTTTCCCGATTTGCCTTTTTTTTCAGTCTTCCACACTCAAACCTGGAAGGAGAGCTTGGTTAAAAATGTCAACAACAAACATGTAACACCCAAATGAGAAATTTACCACCATGGTACAGAAAGAGCGGTCTTAACCAACCCTGTAAAGTTACACTGAATCTAAACATAGAAACCTCCTCAAAATCATTCTACACTGTAATAAAAGAGAGATCAGCATCTACATTTTAATTTGTTCCTTATGGGTTAAGAACTCTGTTTTTAGAATTAGTTATTCAACATTTGTCAAAACTATGAAGAAAATAATTCACTCAGATAATTCTGCAGACCACCTTTATTTAATTATTCTGAAGGAGAGCTGTTTTATTGTACAACTCAATTAAAAGGTGATGGATCATACATAATTTGCTTCCTTAAATGGATTGCAGATTACATGTGAATTTATCTCAAAACATCATTTGCAATTTTGAATTTGTAATTTCACGCACAGTACAGTGTGATTATGTGACTTACCTTTGGTCACTTAAGCTCAAGTTCTCTCCCTCTCTTCAGTAGGACTAATGTTTATTTGCCTAGCAGACAACATTAACATGTTATGTTCTTCTGCTCTTCAAAAAGGATTTTTGTGAAGATCTTACAGATAAAATTAGGCCTGTGATATTACAAAACTACAAAAATTACCTCTAATTCTCTTCCTTTTATTTATGCCTGGAGGTCTGTAATTGACTGTAGCTAGTAAATATTTGTTCATTAAAGATGAACTGATAAGGGACTTGTACTATGTCTAATAAAAGATGACAAAACTGCAGCTGTGTTTTGCTGAGCTGTTTTGAAAAACAGTAACAGCAATGAAGAAAACTATTGTAATTTTATTTTAATGCAGTTTTGCCAGGATGCATCCTGAACACTACCTTCATGTGCTATTGGCCTCTCCTAAAGCAATGCCAGCCCTCAGTTGGAGACAATGAAGAGCTTTAACCATGGAAAGGATCTTGCAAGTGATATCACATTCACAAGAGAGGACAATGCAGTTTTGAAAGCTGCACTTCCATGCATGTTATTCTTTATCCTTTGCAACTTTTTTCATTACTCTCTGTAACTTTTCTGGAGGTCCTAAGGTCTGCATCTTCAAAGTAGATGTAGTGTGAGTCTCTTGCAAATAATTGCACTTGTGTTCCTTTCTGCTGCATCCTTTTGCTTCATCTTCATCTGTTTCCTCTCCTTTCTTTAATTATGCCTGTATATTTTCTTCTTGCCCACATTGTTTCCTTCCTTCCTTCTAAGTCCAAAACAACTTCTACCTCTCCACCTATTTTAGCCAAATGATGAGAAACTACAAAGAGTGGTTGACCAGTTGAGGCTGGATAATCTCCGTGTATGGAGTTTTGACCTTTACACTCAGAGTGTGTTTTTTCATAACAAATTCACTGTGCAGAAATAAAACAATAGGCTACTTTGGACAGCAGCAATCATTCAGTAGCGCAGAGGGGTTACAACCCTCTTTTTCATCCGTTCAACTTCTGTAAATCACCATGTGATTTTCAGTGACATAGACAGTTTGCTAGAACTCATATATGGAGAGGTTTTTTATTTGGCACAATGTTGTGAGATTTCAAAGTCCCACTCCGTATGCAGTGGAGATGACGCCTGTCAAATTTTTGTTGCATTTTATCACAAAAAGAATCACTAAAACTATGGAACTGAATGAAAGCAAGCTATGTCCTGTTAATGTGCTTAATGTTTTTTGGGTGAGCATTTTCTTTTTAAAATTATTTTCTTTTCTTTCTTTTTTTCCCAGACCAACATAGTCACATATGATATATATTTTAGATTGATTAACTTCTTTTTTATTTGGGATTCCTTTGTTTTTAAGAAAAGTACATTTCATTGCAAAATTCCTGGGCAATTAAAATTTTCAGATTTTTTTAAAATTGCATTTTCTCTGTACTCAACTAAAAAACATAATTGGCATAAAAATTGAATTAAATTGTTGTATAACTTAGCTGGAAGGAATGTTATTATGAAAAGGATAAAATAAGTCAGATGTTTTAAACAGATGTTGAACACCTCTTCAGAACATTGGTGGTAGTGCTTTCATGGTGATACTGCAGTACTCCTACTACCTCTCTTAGAAAATGAGAATATTCTTAAAAGTAAACTCCTGGACCATATGTTAAGAGAAATTATAGTTTTCTGGATGGCTTCAAGCTACTGAGATTGATGACTTTCTGAAAAATGTTATTAACCTCCAAAACTGTGGCATTTACATGTTGTCCTGTTGGACACATCGTACTGAAATACCTATGGACCTGACAGCTAATACATAGACAGGTTTTTCCTAGGTTCCTCACTAATCAAAAATATATCTTTCAACAGTTTGTCCTAAGGAAAATCTTTTTATGCAATCTCATCTTATTTTCTTTAATGGAAATAATTTGGAAATTGATGTCTCTATCTATCTGTCTCATTTTTTTTTCTGAATGTGTGAGATAAGTAATTTCATTAACTGAACCTTCTTAGCTTAAGGATACAAATGGCCTCAGGATAATATTTCTTCAACTAATTTAAACTTCTGAAATACTGGAAATTTAGTAGCACAGAAAAATCTGACCTGGCATGTTAGGTACAAATTTTTAAGAAGTTAATAATAAACAGTCTTAGATCTTCCAATTGAATGATAATTGAAGCTTAAAACAAATCAGAATATTGCTTACAATATTTCTAACCAGAGATAATTCCTTGACCATTATTAATAGAAAATAAAATGTCTATAGTTTTACTTCTATAAGGAGGAACACAGATAAAAAAACAACTGTGAATTGTTTCAATATATCACAGAATGACAGAATCGTTAATGTTGGAAAAGACCTTTAAGATCATCAAGTCCAACCATCAACCCAACACCACCATGCCCACTAAACCATGTCCTGAAGTACCACATCCACATGTTTTTTGAACACTTCCAGAGATGGTGACTCCACCACCTCCCTGGGCAGCCTGTTCCTTGACCACTCTGTCCATAAAGAAATTTTTCCTAATATCCAGTCTAAACCTCCCCTAGAACAACTTGAGACCGTTTCCTCTCATCCTATCACTAGTTACTTGAGAGAAGAGACCAACACCCACCTCGCCACAACCCCCTTTCAGGTAGTTGGAGAGAGCAATAAGGTCTCCCCTCAGCCTCCTCTTCTCCAGACTGTACAAGCCCGGTTCCCTCAGCTGCTCCTCATAAGACTTGTGCTCCAAACTCCTCACCAGCTTCCTTGCCCATCTCTGGACATGCTAGATCAACTCAACGTCCTTCTTGTAGTGAGGGGCTAAAAAATGAACACAGTATTCAAGGTGCAGCCTCACCAGTGCCGAGTACAGGGGCACAATCACTTCCTACTCCTGCTGGCCACACTGTTGCTGATACAGGCCAGGATGCTGTTGTCCTTCTTGGCCACCTGGGCACACTGCTGGCTCATGTTCAGCCAGCTGTCAACCAGCACCCCCAGGTCCCTTTCCGCTGGGCAGCTCTCCAGCCACTCCTCCCCAAGCCTATAGCGTTGCATGGGGTTGTTGTGGCCGAAGTGCAGGACCTGGCACTTGGCCTTGCTGAACCTCATACAGTTCGTCTTGGCCCATCAATCCAGCCTGTCCAGATCCCTCTGCAGAGCCTTTCTGCCCTCGAGCAGATCAACTCTCCTGCCCAACTTGGTGTCATCTGCAAACTTACTGAGGGAGCACTTGATCCCCTCATCCAGATCATCAATAAAGATATTGAACAAGACCGGCCCCAGAACCGAGCCCCGCGGAATATATCAATAAAAACATCACACCATGGAGACAGAATATGGTTGCAAAATCCTACTGGAGATTGCAGATAAACTGTTCTATTTCTTCTTTTCATAGGAAACAAAGAAGTGTCTTTCCACATATTCAGGGTGTTTCACATATACACAGCAATATCTACTGAGTTAAAGCAGAATATGTGAGCAGAACTTTTTGTAATCATACCCCCACATATAATAAAATCATAAAGCATTTGATTAAAAAAATCAAGTAATGGAGTTCAAACAGCGTTCTAACAGCATGTAGACCAGACCTAATTTACTGGTTTTTGTTTTCTTTAGCAAATATTAATTCCAATCTTTTTCATAAGTTTCTGTAATCAAGTATGTTTCAGAGTGTGATATTAAAAGGCAAAAGATTTGAAGATTACTGGGTTGATACAATGAAGTGGAGGGCAATATATCAAATTTCCTATAAAGCTTAGTTAGCAGTGTAATGTCCTCTCTGCACGTTAAGTGTACATATATATTTGGAAAAGAAGGACTGCAGGCTCTATTGAGAATCTACCACTGCTTAAGACCACAGAATTCTCTTGCAGGATTTTGTAGGAATAGATAGGAAATTTCCATAGACTAAAAGAGTTTACCAGTGTGTTCACTAAATATTTCCACTGTGGCTTGATTAAACCAACATCTATTAAAAAGTCCTTAAGTCTTACACAATGTGGGCAGAAACAGCAGGGAATGAGAAATACATCATGAACAGGTAGATCAACAGCCAGTCAACACTCAGTGGCAATATCTTGCACATATACCTATAATGAATAACACTGAGACATCACATGAGCAGGTCTGCCCTTGGGTAGGAGGATCACATTTAATGCTCTTTGTGTAATCAGTTTTGTCACTAATGACCTTTGTTTGAGGTCTATAATATTTACAAGTTCCCAAGTGAATTACCTCACAGAATTAAAAGTATGTTGTAGTTTGATTTCTGCACTAGCACAACTTTGGTATTCTTACATTTGTGTTTATCCACAGTAATATTTCCACGTGAAAAGATGTATATAGGTTATATTTATTATCAACTATACCATGCTGTTCCACAGAATGCAACTAAAATCTGCTTCAGGTAATGAAGTAATTTGTTGCAATAACCATTTAATTATGGAACTATGGCTATTTGCTCTGGCTGAACATTTGTCCTGACTTTTTCAAAGGAGCACATGTGATCATTCTTAAAAAGTCAAGGAGATACTTGAGGTTTGAAGACTAAATTCATAACTAGTTCTACAATACATAATAATATAAAATGATGAAAGATACATTATTTTTGTGAGTTATGTGTGATATTAACACTATGAGGAGATTGGTATACACAATCAGATGAGGTGCATATTAATGTTGTAAAAGGGTATGACATTTATATACCTGAAGATACATCCCATCTGCAGTGCACAATATTTTATTACATATACCTTTTCTTCTTCATTTAAAGGTTTTGTTTGGGTTTTTTTTAATGGAAATTATATGTATACATAGATTCTTTTTCTTTGGCAGCCTTTGAATTTCCCTTTTGCATATCAGGGCATGCTTAATCAAGACTGCTATTTAAATAGCTCTAAATGAACAAATAAACAACAAAAAAAAAACATTGGCATACCACTGATGTACTTTGAAATCCATGAATTTTTTTGATTACTTTAATACTTTCATTTGCATTTTTATTTATTTTACACTGTTCTATAATAGATGGTCAACATAATAATGGATTAAATTTTTTCCATAGTAAGCAAGTTAAGCTGGCACAACCGAATTTCAAGAATTTGAATTGAATATTGAATATTGAAATACTTTGAAGATAAAGTTCACGACATTCTGCAAACCTGTCCACTGTCTACTTTTATAATTATTAATTTTTTTTATATTATTATTTTGTAGTGGAGCCTGAAACAACACAGTGAAAATGCCTACGATAACCTATTCTGTCCAAAAAATGCATTAAAAAATATGTATATATTAATATGTATGTATATGTGTACATATATATGAGTTTGATTTATATCTTCATATGTGCACATGCACGTACATATATACACACTGAAGTGTGTGTGTACGCTTGCATATACCAGCCTTCTTTCAGGTGTGTGTCAGACGCTCGTGCCCCTATTGTGTCCTCTCACTGCTGTCTGTCCAGGCAAAGGAAAGCTGTGGTGAAAGTGCAAGCACCAACTTGGACCATGACACTGTACTTTTTGCATGCAAACAAACCAGAAGTTTGGTGCGTCCTCTCCCTGATTTTTGTTAATATTCTGCTAGCAAGCATTTCTGCTAGATTTAAACAATGAAAACTCCTCCCCCACTTCCCTACTCTCCCTGAAATTGAGCCAGACTTGTATGAATTATATGTCCTGTACTGCCTCAACGCCTTCTTACATCTTTTTGCTGCCTGGAATATAAAAGAGATTTTAGAAGTGTTGATATGCACAGACCGTACTTTTAATGCACTGTTTTACATTCTTCCTTTGAAACACCCATGGATTTTAAATAATACACTATTACCTTGCTGTCATTCCCTTCATGTTCAAATTAATAAGGTTTTTTGTACATGAATCAAAATTGTTTGATGTTCTCTGATAGAGATGCTTTTAAAGATTTTCATGTCAAGACAGATGTAGAAGTCATATAATAATCATATTTCAGTTGTGACAATTTCAATATTATATAGAACTGGTACTGTGACAAAAGTGAGTGTTTGTTAGTTTTCTAGCTTTTGTAGATCTTAAATCAGTTTAGAGAACTATTCCAATGAAGAATTAATTTCTCCAGATCTAATAGACTAATTCAATACTCCAAAGCATTGTATTTGGTATATGACTCATTTAACACGCACTAGTCTCTCCATAACAGTGATTAATGACATCGCATAAAAAATTGGATCAAACAGTTTTCACATTCTTTAATTTCATCTTTATTCATAGCAAATGCTGCTTAACTGCTTAAAAGTTTACACCTAGTCTCCATTTTTGTACTTATAAATCTATAAAAAGAAAGCTTAATTGTTGTATGTTGTTAACCTCCTTGCATTAAAAAAAGGAATGGAAATTCTAATATTTGCAATTGAACCTTAGCACCTGCATATTCTCTCATTAAATACTAATTATAATAGTTCACTCATTAAAACTGAATATATTTGTTACAATAATAATAATTTCATTTTAGGACCACTCAAACTCTTCCTAAAGGTAGCCTGAGTTCAGGGGAGTAATGTACAGAAGAGGCAGAAGTATTTTAAGGTAGCTTTTTGTGTCTTTTTTGTACTTGGCACTAAATGAGATCAGGAAGACAGGTAGCAAAGTTTGATCATTAGGCAACAAAATTTGGCTGTGATCCTAAGTCATACCAAATTAGTATTCATTGTCCTTAAGACAAACAGTAGCTAGAAATTGAGGAAAAACAGGAGGGGAGAGGAAAAGGATGAGGTATAGCCTTGAGATGCAGTGGATATGACAAAAGCCCTGACATTTATCATACTGATACACATTTTAAAAGGTACCTCAGATTATCCGTATTTTTAGAGAAGAAGATAATATATAATACAATCATGTTAGCTGTAGAGAATGCTAAATATTATTTCTGAAATGGAATTCTCTTATGGAAAAAATTTGGAGGCCTAGTTGTTTTATTGTGTGGTTTTGAGTATGTTATTTTTCCCAGTTTAAGATGAAACAAGACTAATTTAAAGCTCATATTCTCACCACTGTTCTGAAGGCACATGATTAGGATTATTTTATTTCCCTGTCTCTTTATTCACAAGTATTTTAGTTATACATCAAATTATAAGAGTTAATGACATGCATAAACCAATCACACAAATACTGAAGGTATGTACACAAAGCTGTTGTCTGTATATGCACAAGGTACCTATGTTATTTCTGGCCCCTCTTATGTGCAAATGCATCATCTATATCTGCATATTTCTGAGTTTAACTTAGGTTGCTTTAGCAATAATGAACAAGCCTTCTGAACTTTTTATACCCTTCTTGGCATCAGAAATGCCATAATTCTTCAGTGCACCTGTTATGTAAAGAAATTTCATCATGTCTTTATGTATATATCCAACGATCACATTAGTTCTTTCAGCAAGACCTCTTCACTAGGATGCAGTCAATCTGCTGTAATATAGAATTGAGACTTATCCTATACACATTTTCCTAACTTAGGGGTTGGAATTCTGTGCATGCTCCTTTTTTTTTCCAGTCCGCTAAGACATATTCATGATTATGTCACTATGACATAATAAATAATTATAAAGTCTTATTTAATGTGTTACTAGGAGACAGAGTCTTTATTGGGCAATCATCCCGTTCCATTTTACAATATAGTGTGGTTGTGAGCATGTCTTGGAGTCATTCTGTCTAACAATTATTCCAAATGTAGTATTTTAAGGAATTAATTATGATCCTGAATGCAGTAATTAACTTCTGCTGATACGGTTTCATAAGTTTTTCTGATATGCATTAACTCTCAGATGGATATCTATGTACTTCCAAGCAACCCAGAGAATGTGTAGTCAAGAGCTGATACCTGATAGGATATTTGATATTACAGCTGTTCTGATGATGAAAGGTTCTTTTCAGGATTTAATTAATTTCAAAGTTTTAAGGGACAAGAAAGATTTAAATTAAAAAAAAATAAAATTAAAAATTAAATAATCCTGGACAAGCGAGGGATAAAAGGTTGTTATGAAAAATGTTACTATATTGAGATTTTAATAATTAAATCAAATATGTTTTTAAAATATTTGGGATTTTGTTGGTGTTTTTTAACCTGTTTGAACCATAAAAAGTGGGAACATATTCTAAGGGTTTTTCTTTGTGAAATTTTCATTTTGGTCATCATACAAAGAAAGGTTTTGTCTTTATTTAAGGTCCTTGTCTCACAGCGAATTTATGGCTCAACCAAGTAACTGAATATCTCAGCTTCCAAATCAACTGGATAAACCAGAGGGCCTTTAACCCCAACTACCTGAATGCCAGAAGCAGCCAGTGGGGCCAGCAAGGTACTTCTTTGGTACTATGGCCTGTCTATCGTTGTGCTGTTTGCAGTTGTGAACTTCTTTCAATCATTGTTATGTGTTTTCAATACGTATATAAAGAACTTTTATAAAGTATAAAAACTCACATTATATCTGAGGTTCTATACAATGTAAATACACTAAAAATATTAAAATAATAATCTTATTTGCTGTATTTTAATGTTTTTTTCTTTGATCTTTCAGTATGGCTTGTGCAAGTGCAGAAATGTCTGAATAAGTATCATTTTGGAAAGGAATTTGGAGACTAAAAAAGTCTTTTATTCAAAAGTCTGAAGTGTTCTCTAAAGTAGCTGTTTATCAGATCATCTGAATCAAATTCCGTATTTTTAGAGTGATGTTTTTTAAGTAGTAAAATAACTTACTAATGAAAATAATTTAATATAACAAGATGGGAAGTATTATATAAATGAAAAAAGAAAGGATGTCAAAAATTGATGAATCAGACTTATTTTTGGATTTGTAAAAGCAATTCAAAATCAAACAGTGCTCCCACAACTGGAACTTATTTTCAATTCACAGACAATTGCAAATTAAAAAAAAACCCTCTGATTTTTCTGTATGAATTAGAGCTCTCAGCACCTCCTTCCCCAAAAGAATTTATGTTTTCAAATAATATTAAAGTACCAGAAAATTATAAACGCTTTAAGTTTCTAAATAAATGCAAGTAATTCTTTGCATAAATAAGTATCCTTGCAAATATATTGTCAGTTGCTTGTGGACATGTTTCATGTATATTGTGTGGCAAGTTAAGCAGTATTTCTGTAATATCACATCTGTATTATTCTGAGAAACAAGAAGCAAGCGTATTTCTGTACAGAGAATAATAATGTGGATATAAAAAGGATTCTAGTTGTGTTGAGAACAAGAACTATGTCATTACCCGAAGAAGATATACAAACATTTGCCTCATAAATTTTATGGTGTGTTGTGTAGTGTTTTAAATTCTAGTAGAAGTAAGATCTAACACTTCCCATTACATTTCTCAGTGGACAACTGAGACTTATTGCTGGCTTCTAAACTTCAAATCAAGTCCACTGGCAAGAGATTCATTAATTTTTTGATCAATCTACCAATGGGAGCAATGCTCTAGTATCATCAATGTGACTACATTTAACTCCTCCTAAGCAGAGAAATTTATAAATAAAGGTCCATTCAGCTATGGGTCATTCCTCACTCCTGAAAGGCTGGTTCTTTCACAGTAAAATCAAGATTCGGTCTAGGGTTTTTTTTTTTTAAATCTCTTGATTTTTTACCACTTTACATTATATAATTATGTTAAAATATTATACATTTATAGTAAGGAAAAGACATGTTAAAATACCTCAGGAGTTGCCCTAAGTAATTTTCTTGGAAGAAATAAAGGAGCTTTTTCACATTTAGAGTTTGTGAAATTACTTCATTTCTTATATTATCTCAACCTAAAATTCATAGAATCATAGAATCTTTGGCTTGGAAAGGTCCTTTAAAGATCATCTAGTCCAACAACCCTGCAGTGAGCAGAGACATCTTTGACTCAATCAGGTTGCTCAGAACCCTGTACAACATGACCTCGAACCTTTCCAGAGATGGGGTATCTACTGCATCTCTGGGAAACCTGTTCCAGTGTTTCACCACCCTCACTGTAAAAAATGTCTTCCTTCTAACTAGTCTAAATCTGCCCTCTTTTAGTTTAAAACCATTACCCCTTGTCCTATTGCTACAGGCCCTGCTAAGAACTAGGTCCCATCTTTCTTATAAGCCCCCTTTAAGTACTGCGAGGCTGCAATAAGGTCTCTCCCCGGAGCCTTCTCTTCTCCAGGCTGAACAACCCCAACTCTCTCAGCCTTTCCTCGTAGGAGAGGTGCTCCATCCCTCTCATCATTTTTGTGTCCCTCCTCTGGTCTTGGAGAGCCTTGTGGCTCTCTTCTGCTCCAACAGGTCCATGTCTTTCCTGGGCTGAGGGCTCCAGAGCTGGACGTAGTACTCCAGGGGGAGTCCCACCACAGCAGAATAGAGGGGAAGAGTCATGTCCCGCATCCTGCCGGCCACGCTTCTGTTGATGCAACTCAGGATACAGTGGGCCTTCTGGGCTGCGAACGCACATTGCCAGCTCATGTCCAGCCTTCTCAGCAGGGCTGCTCTCAATCCCTTCATCCCCCAGCTTGTATTGATACTGAGGGTTGCCCTGACCCAGGTCCAGGACCCTGCACTTGGTCTTGTTGAACCTCATGAGGTTCACATGGGCATATTACTCAAGCTTGTCTAGGTCCCCCTGGATGGCATCCCATCCCTCAGGTGTGTCAACCGCACCACTCAGTGTAGTGTTGCCTGCAAACTTGCTGAGGGTGAACACTATCCCACTGTCTATGTCACTGATGAAGATATTAAAAGAGTACTGGTCCCAACATGGATCCCTGAGGGACACCACTCGTCACTGGTCTCCATCTAGACATTGAGCCATTGACCACTACCCTCTGGATGCGACCATCCAACCAGTTCCTCATCCACCCAACAGTCCACCCATCAAATCCATCTCTCTCCAATATAGAGAGAAGGATGTTGTGGGGGACTGTGTCAAAGGTCTTAGAGAAGTCCAGAAAGATGACATTGGTAGCTCTTCCCTTGTCCACTGCTGTGGTCACTCCATCATATAAGGCAATGAGGTTGGTCAGGCAGGCCTTGCCCTTGGTGAAGTCATGCTGTCTTTCTCAAATCACCTCCCTGTCCTCTATGTGTGTTGGTGTAGCTTCTAGGAGGATTTGTTCACAGAATCACAGAATCACAGAATCATTAAGGTTGGAAAAGACTTTTACAATCATCAAGTCCAGCCATCAATGCAACACCACCATGCCCACTAAACCATGTCCCGAAGTGCCATGTCCACAAGTTTGTTGAATGCTTCCAGTGATGGTGACTCCACCACCTCCCGGGGCAACCTGTTCAAATGCTTGAACACTGTCAGTGAAGACATTTTTCCTAATATGTAGTCGAAGACATCTAAGTTCCATGATCTTCTGAGGCACAGAGGTGAAGCTGACAGGTTGGTAGTTCCAAGGGTCCTCCTTTTGATCCTTTTTTAAAAATAGGTACAATATTTCCCTTTTTCCAGTCTCCAGGGACTTCACTTGACTGCTATGACTGTTTAAATATCATGGATAGTGGCTTGGCAACTACATCAGCCAATTCCCTCGGGACTCTGGGATGCATCTTGTCAGGTTCCATAGACTTATATATGTTCATGTGTCTTAGGTGGTCTCTAACCTGATCTTCTCTTATGGTGGGAGGGACTTTGTTCCTCCGGTGCCCATCTTGCAGCCCATCCACTTGAGAGGTGTGGAAAGAGACATTGCCAGTGAAGACTGAAGGAAAGAAGTCATTGAGTAAAATATTCTAACCTATAATTTTATTTCTATTTTTTCCATATATTTTTCCTTTTCCTGCATGAATGTTGCCTTCTACCATGAACTGAGGTTTCTGACCGGTAATCACTCATCACCTCGTAATTAGTTGCATTTTGACACCTTGGTGTACAAAGGAATGGTGTTCAAATCTGATGACATAAAAGCCAATATATTTCACGGGATCTTCAATGGGCGTATAATGCACATTAACTTATGTGTTATCTACCCAGTACTAATTCTGTAAGAAAGCAGATGCGCTTCACATAAACGAGTGCCCAGCAGCAGTCCATTCTCTTGTGCACAGCACAGTACAAGTGAGCACTCACTCACACATAGGACACTCGTGAGGGTGTCTGAGCCATCACTGCCATTACTTTCTCTGCCTGGATGAAAATCCACTTTCAGGTATCAGTCTGTCAACCTGCACGTTTCACAAGTATATTTTTAGAAAACGCAATAAAGCAGTTACTTAACCACTTTTTCTGTGTGAACAGCTTTGGGAGGGATCCATTTTACCTAAGGTGAGATGCTGACAACATAGATCTCTCTACATCTAGCCACCATCACCTCTCTTCTGCAGGGGGAAAAGAAAAATAAAACATCTTCAGAACACATCTTAGATGATCAGTTGATGTATTTGAGGTACTTTTAGTATATGTTGAATCAGACTCTAGAAAAGGCTACTTATCTCTCATGATCATAACGGGTGTTTTGATAACTAGTTCAGATGTCTGCACTTATTCAGAAAAAAATCTATATTTTGTCTTCTGTATTCCACCATGAATCCAGGTTAGGTATTGTTGATTTTTACTCACAAAGATAAAAATTACTGTTCTCTGTGAAGTATATATTCAGGGCTGGATCTTGGTTGCTATAGTAATACTAATTCTTTCAGATTTACATTGAGGTCTAAAAATATATAAACTAGGAAGAGAAAAAAAAAACACACCAAAAATGTATATATATTTAGAATGCTTTGCTTGTACAAGAATAAATAATTCAGTTGCTGTCTTTGCCCTGTGAATTTTTCCATATAGCTTTCCCCATTTTTCCATTTCTGAAATTCCTGAAATAATACTATTATGAATTTTAAAGCCATGAATAAATGTTTGAAGGAATATCTCTTAGCAGTCTTTCTGGACTGATCTAAACAGATGTTGTTAAGGTCATTTTAAAATATTTTTAGTATAATTTTAAATACTATTTTTGATTTTTCCTGTGTCAACTTGACTTCTCAGGTAAAAATAAAATGCTCTATCTGTTCATTGCTGTTTATATACAGCTTACAATGAAATACATACTATCTCTGATCATACAAATCAGTATATACAAATTTTAAAGTGCGTAGTTAGTATTTTTTTCCTGAATTAAAACCAAAAACAAAACCAAAAAAACCCTAAACAATCTGAAAACCTATTACTGTTTTTCTCCTTTCAGGACACATCCTTCTTCATATACATGATGTTGCTGCCAGTGGGTTCCAACAGCAACTCCCCACAGTGCAGATTCTGTCCTTCTTCCTATTCCAGATAAGAAATTAATAGTGCCTGTATTTTGCTGCCAGCTATGCAACGCTGTCACTTTTTTTTGTGTGTGGTATAAATACTTTGTTTTTATGGTGCAACTTCCACAATCATTGCACATGTTATCATTGTGTGTATGTGTGCGGAAAGCCAAAAGCAATCATTTTTTTGAGTTCTTAAAGTAGTAACACAGCTGACACATAAAATACTCTTTAGGTCAAGAAGGTATAAAGATCCCCAGTCACCTGTCAATGACATCTGTCATGTAACCCCCAGGGCTGTGAAGAAAAAAAAAAAAAAGGTCTTACTGGGATGAATGAACAGGAAGGTTGTATATGAGAAATGTGAAGTACTCATAATAAGGTTTCAGCTGAAATTTTGTGCCCAGTTCCTACTACCCTGTTTCAAAAGAAGGCACGGACCTACTGGAGAGAATCAGAAAGAGAAAGAGAAGAACAACCAGAGTTTAGAAAACATGATTTGTGAGGAAAGATTGGAAGAATGGAAGTTTTTTTAGCCCAGAAATTACAAGATGGGGGAGAAAGGAAATAAAAATATTAATTATTTAAAATGCAATTAACTTTTTCATGGAAATGAGATAAATACATTTAAACTACAGAGAGATACAAAGTCTTTAGCATTTAACGTTACAAGATTTTTCTGGTAAAAAGTGTTTAAAGATCAGAACCTTTTGCAAAAGGAAAGCTAAGAAAGGATTAAAAATTTCTTCAGGGTGTAGCAGTTATGGATCATGCAACCTGCTTGGGTTAAATTGCTGTGTTGGCTATTCAATACAGAGAGGACCATGACTTTCTGTGATTTCATATTTCTAAATTCCTCTCATGTCCTAGAATGTTAAAATTAGTATAGAACTACCTATAAAATCCTGTCTGATTGTTCATTATAACTCAAGCTACAGAAGATAGAATAGGCAAAATTTAAAATGTTGTATTTGTTCATTTGAGATTGTATGTCCCCATTTTGCAATGGGAAATAATAATGTCTGATGATAATTTTTTGTTGTTGTTGTTTTGTTTTGTGAGAGTTACTCTTTGTGGTATCATATCATCAGTTATATTTTTCTTTACTGTAGCTATTTGTTAAAATGATTCAGTAAATAATTTCCTCTATCAGTTCTTTTTCTGTGTTGTCTGAGAAAAAAATGTGAACTCATACAACTGTTTCCCAGTCCTGCCTAATACTGCCCATGTGCTTATTTCTGCTTCATTTAACTGCATGGTGGATATGAATCTGCAGTCTAAAGGCTGTAGCTTTTTAAGTCATATTAGGAAAACTCACATTCTTCTGCATGGATCAAACCTTAATCCAAACCTTAGTGTTAAGCAGAATGATCATCATATATTACGGTACAAATCAAGGTCACCTTTGAATAATCCATGTTGAAACTGAGTTACAATTTTTCAGGAATGTTTTCATGTCTGAAAAAATGATAAAGCATTTTGTCTGCAGAGGGGAAGAAAAAGATGGAGAGATATGAAAGAAATGCAAATATCAGTCATAACCAAACCAAACTTTTCCAGTACAATTTTATGAATTCTTGCAGGAGCATTAAGGCTAATCTCTCTTTGGCTCAGCTAGAAACACTATGGATGAATCTCAGATTTCCTGCTATGATATATACATTGTAAACTATCAGTGCCAGCAGACTGGTGATTTAGAAAGAATAAAAGCATATTATTATATTATTATTCTAGTTTTCCTGATCTGAAGCCGGTGGTGAACAATAAGCTCCGCATAAATAAGCTAGTGAGAGTCAATATGCATTCCTGGTCTGCCACTGTGTTTTATCCTCCCACAATTGGGCACGGTCATTTTACACCATTTCTACTAACCCGTCAGAATAATTCTGTTAAGGAAGAGCAGAAGTTAGAGACATTTTGGGTCTTAACTTAAATGTGTCCATCCTGCTTATTGACCTCAGTGCAGACTCCATCTACAGAGAAGCTCTATAAGGTAGTCACCACAATCAAAATCTGTCATACCAAAGTAACATGGTATCTTGCTTTGCTAATGTACTTGTGTGCCAAGGTTGTGGTAGCTGGGGGGGCTACAGGGCTGGCTTCTGTGAGAAGCTGATAGAAGCTTCCTCTGTGTCTGATAGAGCTAATGTCAGCTGGCTCCAAGATAGACCCGCTGCTGGCCAAGGCCAAGCCCATCAGCAATGGTGGTAGCACCCCTGGAATAACATAGTTAAAAAGTGAACCCCCCCCACAACAATTAAACAGCAGTTGCAGCCAAAGTGGGGAGTGAGAATATGTGAGACACCAAGGTCAGTGAAGAAGGAGGGGGACAAGGTGCTTCAGGTACCAGAATGGAGATTCCCCTGCAACCTGTGGTGAAGACCATGATGAGGCAGGCTGTCCCTCTGCAACCCATGGAGCTCCACAATGGAGCAGATCTCTACCTGCAGCCCATGGAGGACACCACACTGGAGCAGGTGGATGCCTAGAGGAGTCTGTGACCCCATGGGAAGCCCACACCAGAGCAGACTCCTGGCAGGACCTGTGGGTCCATGGAGAGAAGAGCCCAGGCTGGAGCCGGTTTGTTGGCAGGACTTGTGACCCTGTGGGGGAGCCACGCTGGAGCAGTCTGTTCCTGAAGTACTGCACCCCATGGAAGTGACCCAGGCTGGAGCAGTTCATGAAGAGCTGCAGTCTGTGGGAGGGACTCATGTTGGAGAAGTTCATTGAGAACTGTCTGCGTGGGAGGGACCCCACACTGAAGCAGGGGAAGAGTGTGAGGAGTCCTCTCCCTGAGGAGGAAGGAGCAGCAAAGACAGATGTGATGAACTGACTGCAACCCCCATTCCCCATCCCCCTGTGATGCTGCAGGGATAGGAGATACAGAAAATCGAGAGTGAATTTGAGCCCGGGAAGGAGGGAGAGGTGGGGGGAAGGTGTTTTAAGGTTTAGTTTTTATTTCTCATTATCCTACTCTGATTTGATTAGTAATAAATTAAACTAATTTCCCCCCAAGTCGAGTCTGTTTTGCCCATGATGGTAATTGTTGAATGATTTCTTCTTGTCCTTATCTTGACCCAAGAGCTTTTAGTTAGATTTTCCCTCTCCTGTCCAGCTCAGAAAGGGAGTGATAGAGTGGCTTTGGTGGGCACCTGGAGTCCAGCTAGGGTAAAACCACCACAGCTACTTCATTTGATCATACAAAAACTTTAAAAACATATTATAAAAGGGCAAAGACATATTATTAATCAAAACTCTTGTATTAGCGTATTTCTGCTTATGATCCAGTTAAATTCTTTTTTCCAAATACAATATAATGAACCCTTTTAGCAAAGAACAAGTTCCTTCTGGTTAAAACATTAAAAACACGCTTGGAAAAGCTTCCTTCCTCCTTTCTAATCTATTGCATACATTGAATGATAGCAAGGTGTGCTGTGAGTTTCCATAGAGGAAGCCTTTTTTAGTTAGAGAGCAATTTATTAATCTTAACTTCAGAAAATGTGTGAACTGAGGTCTTCATACTATCTACTGGCCTACAGATTCTTGTTTACAAAATGATCGGTTGGACTACAACTTCTTCATACTTTTTGAGAACCACAGATAGATATTAACAAGACTGATGATCTGGCTTTCAAACTTGAAGTTAGACAGCCCTACCAAAGGGGATGTGATACTGGACCTGTTGGTCACCAAAGCATGTGAGCTAATCGGTGACATCAAGATTGGAGGCAGCCTTGGCTGCAGTGATCGTGGCCCGGTGGAGTTCACAGTCCTGAGGGATACGGGGCAGGTGAAGACTAAAGTCAGCACCCTGAATGTTAGGAAAGCAAACTTCCAGCTCCTCAGCGAGTTAGTCAAGAGGATCCCCTGGGAAACTGCCCTCAGGGACAAGGGAGCAGAACAGAGCTGGCAGATCTTTAAGGACGCTTTCCACAAAGTGCAAGAGCTCTCGATCCCCAGGTGTACAAAATCCAGAAACAGAGGCAACAGACCGTCACGTCTCAGTTGAGACCTGCTGGGCAAACTAAGGGTCAAGAAGGAAATGCACAGGCAGTGGAAGCAGGGACAGGTATCCTGGGAAGAGTACAGGGATGCTGCCCGGTTGTGTAGGGTTGGGGTCAGGAAGGCAAAGGCGTGGCTGAACCTCACAAGGGATGCAAAGAATGGTACAAAGGGCTTCTACAGGTATGTCAGCCAGAAAAGTAAGGTCAAAGAAAGTGTACCCCCTGGATGAGCACAACTGGCAAACTGGTAACAACGGACAAGGAGAAGGCTGAGGTACTGAATGACTTTTCCTCAGACTTCACTGGCAGTCTCTCTTCCCACACTTCTCAAAGGGAGGAACTGCAAGACGGTGACTGGAAGAGCAAAGTCCCTCCCACTAGAAGAGAAGATCAGGTTCGAGACCACCACTGAAAGAAATCAGTGCTGAAAGGACATCTTTGAATTGAGATAAATTCTGAGATCTTAAACTCCCTTGATAGAAGGATTGGACAGAGCCAGTCTTCAGCATGGCCTTGAATTACATCAGAAATAGTTGGACTGTGATTTATATTTCCCCTCTCTCATATTTTTCGTGTCATTGATGTTTTATTAATGAGAAATATTACCTCACATTATTTCCTTTCCTCTGCTACATGAAGTTTAAAGTCAACAAACCATCACAGAATTCATTCACATTTTTAAAGACACATCTGAACTTAAAATGGGACATTTTAAAGTTTATCCATCATTTGGAAAATAAGCATCTTTTTGATGGAAACCTTGAGTGAACAGTTCTACACTCCAACTGCAAAAACTATGTCAAATGTATGAGTCAAGGATTTTAACAGGAAGATGAAAATATCATTAACATAATGTTTTAAAGCTGTACAATCAGAAATGCATAATAAAGAAAAAAAGAAAAGCAGATTTTTAAAGCATATTTACCCTCATGAATATTTATGTTTACTCAGGTATATTTCATTCATCAAAGAAATAGGTGCTACATTAAGAGAAAAAACACAGCTACTCACCAGACTTTGGTTTTCTTGCAATATACAAAACAACAGCCTCTCTTAGTATGCTTCCTATTACCAAAGCACACTCTGTTAGGTGCATCAAAGTATTGATGACTACACTGCAATAAGCAAATGCGACCCTGATATCACATTGCATGATTACTTGGCAACTTAGTGGCAGTGGTGTTTTATAGTCCCAATACATTTTACCTGATAGAAGACGAATAGTCAGCTGATTATATGTTTAATACTTTTTTCTTTACAAACAACTTAATCTTTCTCATCTATTATTTAATCCCAGTAAACACTACATATGTACAATCTGTAAAATACAACTGAATTCTATCATATTTCTAAAGCTACTTGAGAGGAATTTTTTTAAAAGAAAAAGCAAAAAGTTCTGTGAATGACCTTGTACCTTGAAAGGGGAGCAAGGAGGAGACTTTCTGTTCCTAATGGAAAACATTTCCACTTCGAATTGTGGAATAAGAAAGCCTGGCTGTTTTGGGTTTTTTTTTATGTATTGCACCAGCAAGACATTACTTGCCCAGCAGACCAACTGAATTGACACTTAGGAGATGGCTGGACATTAATTAAGACTCCTTAGTGTTTTCTAGGTTTTTAGTGTTTTCTGGAAACCTGTGTTCAATTTCCTTTTGTAGTACAGTTTGACAGGCTTTTGTCAGTTTTCAAAATTATTTGTTTCTGATGACAACAAAAACAAAAAAAATAAGAGTACATCGCTTATATCATAGTATGTAAGTGGCCTTAAATTTATATTTAAAAAAAACTTCAAGCAGATGATATTGTACAGTCACCAGGAATTTGACTTTAAGTTACATTGACATCTTTTGAATAGCTGTTCTTCAAACTTTCTATATAAAATGTTCTTCAAACAAACTATGGGTTTGAGTTACTGATAGATAATTTTATGACAGTGATTAGTATTAGACAGAAAGTAAAATATTTATAATGATAGATAGTAGGAACAATTGTCAGCGTGCTGGTCCTTAGAAGAAATCTCAGCATGAAGCAGAATACAAAACAGGATTCCTGATAGATAAATCCCATTGTTTTTCTGTAAACATCATACTATCCCTGCCAAAATTCCTAAATACTATCAAGTTTATTAAAAAACCTTATGCTACTGGATTATTGAAAACAAAATAACCTGCTGCTTAATTTTCCAGTGAGATTAGTAACATCCTGGAATTGTGAAACAGGAAAAATTGGCTCAGTAAAATATATGTATGATTCCTAGTTGCTTTATTATTCCTTCAAAAGTGATACAGTATGACTCCTACATCTAAAAAAGCATTTATTTCCATCTCACTAG
This sequence comes from Phaethon aethereus, assembly GCF_964289735.1. Lineage (NCBI taxonomy): Eukaryota > Metazoa > Chordata > Aves > Phaethontiformes > Phaethontidae > Phaethon > Phaethon aethereus. Next base: position 31,882,995 of record NC_138582.1, on the reverse strand, counting down.
CTCTGATGAGCAGATTGGGTGTAATACTGGACTATCTCAATTCATTGGTAGACTTGGTTGTTTTTCCGGCCTACACTGGCTACATGAGGGCTTGAGGAATAATAGTAGTCTTGTCCTAAGACCCGTGATGAAGTCTGATTCTGATACTCAGCAATTTGAATTGTTCCTGTGTGACAACTTCATTGTCATGATTGTGAACTGTGCCTGAGGCATTTCATCCAGACCACATAAAAAAATTGAACAGTAGGCACTAATAAGACTAACACACTGAGGATGATATAAATTTCCTGGATTTTTTTTCCTGTATTTTGTCTGGATCATAATGAAGTCTATAATTATAACAAGTTTCCCTCCATCAATGTTTCTGCTCATTGTCTTTTTCACAATGAAGTGATTGCTGAATTTTACAAGTTTCAGGTGGGAGTCAAGAACTGCAGTCATACAAGCATTACCACTCAAAATTAGCTCTGTATTTCACCTTCCCTCTAAGTTTGTGCTGTTTCTTTTGCAACATTTTATTTCTGCTTACTAAACTACAATACGATGAATTTCCTGTGTAGCTCACATCTGTAAAAGGTGAACAAGCTCACAGTTATTTCCAGGCTTTCAGTTGTTTCTATTGTCTCTGGACATTCTCTCTCACATCCTTTCTTTCGTGAGGCAAGACGACATGTGTTTAAAACTACTACAACATACTTCATAAAAACATAATTTTATTGCTAAGTTTCAGTATTATTTCACCCTACATTTTGCCTCAAAAAATACAGGGTTTTTACTGTTTTATAATACATAATGCATAGGTCCTGCCAGTTCCTCTGAATATATGTTGAAATCTATCCACCAAGTCATATGAAATCATGGTATTTTGTGCTGTAAAGGACACCTTATTTCGTAATTTGGTTGACATAGAAGAAAAATTATATTCTTGCTCTAGACAGCAGGTGATAACTTGTGGAGATAAATCTAGATGATTTGCCCATATAAAGGTTACTATCATACTTGCACAATTTAGGGAGAAGAATTTTTAATTAGTGTCCAAGGAAATTTAAAAATCAGTTCATAATATAAATATGATCCAATGGTGCTGTCTTAAACCCAGCACTAGGGATTCTTTCCTCCTGTTACTGATGCTTCTTACTTAATATCAGAAAGTCATTTCTAATGCATGCTATTTATAGTTTTGAAATGTGCACACTATATTCATTTATGGCATCATATCTCTCCATACTGCCAAGAAGCCAATATGTTAAGTATCGTCAAGTGCAGGCTAATAGCTAAGTGCAGATTATGAGAAAAAAAAGGACACATAAATGGTTCAAGCTCAGCATGTTCGGTTTCATATCAAGGTAACTGAATGACCTGCACTGTTGTGAAAGTTGAGGACATAAGGATGTGTTCTCATGTCCTCATGTCCTCTACACTGCATGAAATACACAGCAAATTTTCAATTTTTTTCTCTTGTCAAAATGAATAAACAATTAAAATATTGACAGTGAGTATTTATTAGATTTTAGACAAAAATTTTAGATAAAGTCCTAGGCACATAATGAGAGAAAATTGAGAAAAAAATCAGATTGTAGGATTGACTCTTCCTCCCTCTTCTTCATGCCCATGTACCAGCAGAACCTGAACTTCTAGTATTTACCAGGCTAGTGTGACACCATACCCACAAAAGGGAGTAACATGACTAAGCCTCAGCTGCTGAATACGGCTGTGGAGGGGTACAGCAGAACCTTCAGGCCCATGTTCTTCATTTTCTGATTTTCTTTTCCTTTGAGCGTCAAAGAACTGGAAAAAAAAGGAACTGCAGCAGAAAGCTATTCTGTAAATAGACATTTAAGTCTACTATATACTTTCCCGTACTTTGGCAACTTTCAAAGAGAAGGTATATTACCTCATCTGGTTAAAAAAACATTATTTCTGTGCAGTAGATAAGATGCAGCACTAATATCTGGGGTTTTTTTGATTCATGCTCTGTCACATTTGCCTTGCAAAAATCATCTGGCCAGGCACATAGCCATACATCTTAGAAAAACAAAGGTGTCATCCACAGAAACCAATACTCTAAACCTTGACTATATTCAAAAATCATCTCGTCTTGTCAAAGAGGATGAAGCATCAATCTGAGTTCATAATGAAATAGGATTATTCACTGCAGTTATCACTTCACTGCTGGCTTGCTTTCTCTAATACCAAAAGGAGGAAAAAAGAAGACATTGATCCCACATCATCATTAATTCTCTACTCAACTAAACATTTAAATGCATGTTTAAAATATGTCCATTCTAAAAGAAGGGAATGGAAATCAAAGTCATCTCTTGCACTTATTTTTTATTCTGATGTGCCTATAACATCATGACTCATTTGCAGATAGCAAAGCAAATGTCCAAATATGAGGTTTCAATTCCATTTCTTTAATGAAAGAAAATATTTACCTAAAACCAGGTTGAAGTTTAACATGCACTTATAAATGTTTAACTTATTTGTCATAGTAATTTTCTTTATTGTTCTAATTCAACCTTTAAAAAGTTAAGCTTTTTTCTTGGTCCATGTTTATGGATTTTCTGGTTTTCTGCCAGGGTAAATATACCAAAATATACATATGTATATATGCACATACGCATATAGGCAGAAATATATATGTTTTTATATACATATATGTATCATATATATGCATATGTGTGTGTCTATATATAGTGTATATGTGTCGTGGGTTAATCCCAGTAGGCAGCTAAACACTAGCCAGCTGCTCATTCACTGTCCTGGAGAGGCATAGGGCAGAGAATAGGAAGGACAAAAGTTGAGATAAAGCAGTTCAATAAGTAAAGCAAAAGCTGAGCATGCAAGCAGAGCAAAACAAGGAACTCAGTCACCACTTCCCATGGGCAGGTGGGTGTTCAGCCATCTCCAGGAAAGCAGGGCTGCATCACACGTAATGGTTACTTGGGAAGACAGACACCATAATTCTGAACATCCCCCCCTTTTTTCTCCTTCCCCCAGCTCTATATACTGAGTATGACGTCATATGGTATGGGCTGTCCCTTTGGTCAGTTTGGGTCAGATGTCCTGGCTGTGTCTCCTCGAGATTCCCGTGCTCCCCCCACTTTCTCACTGGCAGGCTAGAGCATGAGAAGCTGGACAGTCCTTGACTGCTTAACAACGACTTAAAACACCAGTATGTTACCAACATTATTTTCATTCCAAATCCCAAGCACAGCATTATACCAGGTATCAGGAAGAAAATTAACTCTATACCAGCAGAAACCAGGATGCACCATACAAGCTGCTATAAAGAAAGTTAACTTTTTTCCAGGTAAATCCAGTACAATATAGATACAGATTTTTTACATAAAAAAATCTGTATGCACGTGTATATCTACATATAAACACATTCTCAAGGGCCAAAATGGAAATATACAAGTTCCAATATGAAACCTATTCATTCAGTTTCTTTACACGAAAAATATTCATATGTCCATTTGGAACAGGATTCATCTAGAACGTGGGCAGCCACATCTGCCTTCGTTCTGATATCTGAGCAGAGATACACTGTGCTGCTATTATATTTGGTGGAGAACTAATCAATAGAGTTACCAGAGTTTCAGGAGTGAATAATTTCAGCCCCACAAAGGTGTTTACTTTGGTTCAGATAAATAGCACCTTTTGTCCCATTTAGTCTATTGATTATATCTCCACCATCTACAGTGGTCACTTAGACAACTCACATCTACATTGTAGACAACTACAGTTAGGTGAAATTAATCCACTCAATCTGTTGTGTGTGGTTTTTCAATCTCTGAGTAGGACAGAGAATGTAAGGACTCTAGGCACACACACACATTGATATAATAAATAATGTTAAACCCCATGGATAATCAGAAAAATCACTTGATGTTCTCTGTCACTATTTCTTTTATTTATTTTAATTTCATGGCAGTCTTTTAAATAACAAAAATAAATATAATGCAAGAGCCCACACTAAAACCAGTGAAATATGTAATTGAGAATAAAATATTTAGGAATGTTTCCGTGTTTTGCAAAAAAATCATACACTGAACTTGCTCTCCACAAATGGTAATAAATCACAAGTTAAAATTGTTTTTATCATGTGAGAAAAAGTTAGGGTCATAAATAGAGAATAAAATGCCTTATGAAAGAATTAAGGTTTATAATTTGTAATTTGGTGACAATTAGAGATATGCTAAATATTCAAATAACTAAAAAATATTAATTAATTCAAATAATACTTGCAAAAACAGAATTAATTTAACAGACTTACCTATACAAAGATTTCAATATTCAGAATGGAATCTGATCAAATGTTAAAAAAGAGAAACATGGCATAACGCAGTCCTTAGGATATTGCTTCAGAGCTGACACCAAATTCCCTTTTACATTCTTTGACTATTAGTTTATTGTGCGTTTGTTTTATTCTTCTCCTTTTTCTTTTTTTTTTTTTTTCTTTTTTCAACCCTGCATACAAAACCAGAACAGAAGTATTGATCTTCCCTCTCAGGAATAAAAGCCACAGAGTTTTGTAGTCTCAATGTCTCATTGATATTAAATGTGTAGACAGAGGTAAAATATGGTTCCCTTATATTTCAACTGTATTAATACTTTAGACATGCATGGACTAGTGAGTTGAACAGATGCATGATTAAAGCAGATAACATTTCAGAGGCTTTCTTTTAAACTACTTTGGACATGGGAATAATTCTGCCACTGCTTTATAGTAGTGGATTTTTTAAAAATTTCAATTTCTTATAAAGGCTGTGGCCTTGCAAACACTTAAACTGGTCAACAGGTAACTTGGTAACAGGTAACACACAGGTATCAGTGTGTGGTCACTGATAGTTCCCAGTAAAATCTGTACTGCATTGACAATAATAAAGATTGTCAAAAACCTCCATGAGAAGTTACTTACAACTTTAAGTATTTTGAGATGAAATTTTTATGTCAGTTATAGCTGGGCTTTTGCCTTTCTAATTTTTTCTCTAAATGACCTAATGAGATCGTTGTACTCTTCTTGAGTTGCCTGACCCTTCTTCCAAAGGTGGTAAACTGTCCTTTTTTCCGAGTCCCAGAAAAATACTCCTTGTTCAGCCAGGCCTGTCATCTTCCCTGCCATCTCTTCTTACGGCACATGAGGACTGTATGCTCCTGTGCCTTTAAGATTTCCTTCCTGAAGAATGTCCAGCATTCCTGGACCCTTTTGCCCTTCCAGACTGTCTCCCAAGGGACTCTATCAGCCAGTGTCCCAAACAGGCCAAAGTCTGCCCTCCGGAGGTCCATGGTAACAGTTTTGCTGACCCCTCTCTTCACTCACAACTGAGAATTCTATCATGTCATGGTCACTAAGCCCAAGACGACCTCCGACCACCACATCTCCCACCAGTCCTTCCCTCTTTCTAAACAGCAGGTCAAGCGAGGCACCTCCCCTGGTAGGCTCACTTACCAGCTGTGTCAGGAAGTTATCCTCCATACACTCCAGGAACCTCCTAGACTGTTGCCTCTCTGCTGTGTTGTATTTCCAGCAGATGTCCGGTAAGTTGAAGTCCCCCACAAGAACAAGGGCCAGCAAATGTGAGACTTCTTCCGGTTGCTTGTCTGCCTCTTCGTCCTGGTTAGGTCGTCTAGAACGGACTCCCAGCAGGATATCTGCCTCGCTGGCCTTCCCCCTCATCCCTACCCATAAGCACTCGACTTGTCATCACAATGCCTAACATACAGAGCCACCCCACCACCTCTCCTTCCATGCTTATCCCTTCTGAAGAGGGTAGGTATAGCCATCCATTGTAGCACTCCAGTCCTTTGAGCCATCTGTGATGGTGACTAAGTCATAGCTAACCTGTTGCACAATGGCTTCCAGCTCCTCCTGTTTGCTGCCCATGCTGCGTGCATTGGTGTAGATGCACTTGAGCTGGGTTATCGATTTCACCCCCAACTCCGGCATGCCACCCCTAGGCTCATCTCTAGTGAGTCTGGTTTTATCCCCTTCCCCCTTCAAATCCAGTTTAAAGCCCTCTCGATGAGCCCTATCAACTCATAAGCAAGAATCCTTTTCCCCCTTGGACACAGTTGTACTCCACCTTCTGCCAGCAGGCCCAGTGCCGTGTAAACCTCTCCATGGCCAATGGCACCAGTCTCTGAGCCACATGTTAATCAGGTGTGTTTTCCTGCTCCTTTCAGTGTTCCTCCCTGCCACTAAAGGGATTAAGGAAAACACTAGCTGTGCTCCTGATCCTTCAACCAGTTGCCCCAGAGCTCTGAAGTCCCTTTTAATTGTTTTTGCAGTTCTTTGTGCAACTTTGTCACTGCCAAAATGCATAACCAACAGCAGGTTGTAATCAGTGGGCTGTACCAGACCAGGTAGACCAGATATCTCTCACCCAGGCTCGAAGGAGGCAGCAGACTTCCCTGCTGTAGGTTGTGTCTGGCTGATATACTGGGCAGGCACCAGACGGTCATGTTGCCATCCAGCGGGACCTCAACAGGCAGGAGAAATGGGACAACAGGAATGTCATGAAGTTTACCAAGGAGAAATGTCAAATCCTGAACCTGTGGAGGAATAACCCCAAACAACATGTGTTGGAGGCCAGCCACCTGGAAAACAGCTGGAGAAAAGGACCTGGGAATCCTGGTGGGCATGAAGTCAAATGTGAGCCAGCAGTGTACCCTTGTGGCAAAGAAGTCTGGCAACGTTCTGGGCAGCATCAGGAGGACCATTGTCAATAGGTTCCCCTCTGCTCAGGACAGGTGGGACACAGCAAAGGGCCACAAAGATGATCAAGAGACTGGAGCATCATCCATATAAGGAGAGGCTGAGAGTGGTCAGCCTGGAGAAAAGAAACCTTGGGGTGGTCTCATCAGTGTGTATAAACACCTGATGGAAGGGAATGAAGAAGATGGAGACAGAATCTTTTCAGTGGTGCCCACTAACAGCACAAGATGCAATGGACACATATTAACACATAAGAAATTTTATTTGAATACAGGAAACAATTTTTAATTCCAAGGATGGTCAAAAACTGGACAAGTTGTCTAGAGAGTTTGTAAGATCTTCATCTGTGGAGATATTAAAAATCTGACTGGACATGGTCTGAAGTAACCTGCAGTAGCTGACCCTCCTTTGAGCAGGGGAGTTGGCCTAGATGGCTGTTAGACTAATTGAACTGAGGTCCCTTCATAGCTGAAACATTCTGTGTTCCTGTGTTTCCGTGCTTGCCATATTCACGTTATTGAGGGATGGAATAAATGAGGCATGGAACTTGAATATCTGGATTCATGGAACTAAACATCTCTGAATAATAAAGATGTAAAAATAAGTGAAATGATTTGAATATTTCAGAAATTCAATAGAAAAAATATTATGAAATCAAAATCCTAATATTTATTTATAAAATGGTTAAATTTGGGGCATTTCCTACCTTTTGAATGTTTGGCTTTTCAAAGTAAATGTCCTTTTAGCATAGTGAAACAATGATACATCTGTTTTGATTGATGATGTCTTCTTTCAAGCCAATAAATAAAAAGTTTTGTGGAGTATTATTCCTTGTCAAGAAAATCAAACTTTTGCAAATAAATATTAATGACTTTTTGTTCTAGGTGCTGTTTGTTTCATTTCATTGTCATAATGAAGAATAATAGTGTAGGATTTTTTTTTAAGGTGACCTTACACTGCCACTTACAAAACTATCACAGCAAAATAATTGTCTCTGTCAAATAGAATATTAATTTCTTAAAAGAAATAAGGTGAGAAATTATTAGAATCAGGTTGAATGCTTTAAGTATGCCACCCATAGAAAAATAGCTAGATGTGAAATAAAACATATCTTTTCTCCTAAAACTGTGAAATTACAGAAAATTATGAATGCAGGCTTTTTTTCTGGTCTTTATATCTTCTCCTTGCAAGACTGTTTCTCCCTTCTGTACTCTCACATTACACTAAGCCGTCACCTTTTCCAAGTTGCTCTTTCAAAACAGGGCCACACCTTCAGCAACACAGTGGAATCATACAGCGACTCCTGCTATTTTTTACTTCTGAGTTTCATAGGAAAAAGAAAAACATGGTTATACATGGTTTTTGTGATGACAGTGATGGTGGCCTCAAATATCCTATGGGAAGGGAATCCAAACACTTCAGTTTTCTTTTCAAGATGTTCTCATGTAGTTACTCTTCTTCAGCTGAATTACTTTTATTTGGACAGTTATCTTCTACTGGATACCCTAAGTATCAATTCATATGCTGACACATCATCATTCAATCAAATTAACCAACATATGTTTGTCTAGTCTCCCTTTGTACGCACACAGATACACATAGCAAACACGCAACCCAACATCAGCATACTTCAGCCTTGCTGCAACAGTGTATCTGTGAGGTGGAGTTGTGTTTCACATTTGGCACAAAAGTTCAGTTTTAACTCTTGGCAAGTATCCTTAGTTCTGAGTTTGCCCTTAGCTCATAGGTGATGAAAATAAAAATAAAATTGAAAGAAAGCCAGATTCTGACTCCTGATGTGACATAATGGAGTTCATTTGTTGTTAGCTTCACAAAAGTTAGTAGGGAACACAGTGTCCAAAAAGCCTGAGGCTGACATGCATGTAACACTTTGTTATGTCAGCAGCTACCACACTTCAGTAGAGTACAATGAAATGAATTAAAAATCCAGTGAAATCAAAGGGAATCTTTCATGGACATTACTTTCAGTGGCTTGAAAACCAAAGCCCATGTTCATACAGTCAATGGCTCAATGTTTTCTGTAAAATTATTCATACAAAACCATGCCAGTGAAACTAATACACACAAGCAACTTTAGATCCAATGTTTGGCAGTCTCATCGATGTAATCAAGAATTTCAAAGAGTAAGTGGAAAGAATTTAATATGTAGACATCACATTAATTTGACATTTTTTTACCTTTCAAGGGCAAGAAAAAAAACTTTCTATACTTCCAGTGAAAGCTACATATTGCACAGTGCTCTGCCACAACTCATAAGGCTCAAAGTCTCTCAAGCAATAATGAAGTCTAGCTTGAGAAAATTCTATGTATTGTAAGTGTTTACCGATCAATTTAGTTTTTATCTTAGTTCCCAATTGGCATCTACTCCCTAATACTTCTTGTGCTATTTAAGGCTAATTTCACTTCAGCAAGAATAGTTTTAAGTACCAGGGGGTGCTCATAAAAGCGACCATACTGTTCAAGATAGATGGCTTAGTGTTTCTGCAAGACAGAATGGACTAGAAATAAAAACAAATCCGTGCAGGACAAATGTCATGCAACTGAAAGGAAGATGCTTTGAATACCAAGTATTTTGAGCTATGAGACTGTCTTGTGAAACCACCTCTATGAACCACCTCTTTTTTACTTCTTCAGAAGTATTTATTAATATATTACATATTATCAAATTTGTATAACATTTCATGTTGTAAAAATCTCTGACAGATCTTGCAGTTGTGATAAGTAATAATCAGGAGATGTGGCTAAAATATCCACCTACAATTTGTCGTGTTTATTGGACAGTATACTACTTACATGATAATACTAATATGATTACTACCAAGGTATATAAATCAATGTTTTGTACAGCTTTTTCTGGTTTTGAATTTTTTTTTTTCCCCCCCATTTTTTCTTGTCTGATGGGAGGTTTCTAATTCAGTCTAACTAGAGTGAAGCATGGGTATTAACACTTTTCTGGACTGACATCAAAGGATTTCTTACCTAAGGTGGGAAAGTCTATAAATATATACATATGAAAGCTACCCTTAAAAAACATTTTTAAAACTTCTCTTCTGTAAACTAAAAAAAAAAGTACTATTATAAATGTATTTGTTTATAATATGAAAGCACAATATATATAAATTATTGAGATTATATATGGTATTACTTTTAAAAAATGTTTGTAATAATAATATATTAATTAATTGATTATAACAAAAAGTTATCTTATTTATAAAAAGACATCCAGTGAAGAGTCAATATTATTTTGATAGTCGGTAACATGTATTTGTGTGTGTATATATGTATATAAAGGAAATATTTTTTCATGTCTATACCTGTGAAAACATATAGAAGTTTAAGCAAGACAAAAAAAATGTAAATTCAGAATTTATTCTTTCTTCTATTTATATGTTTTGAGACTCAATTATTATAAGAATAACTGTATAAATGCTGAAGAAGGGTAATTGACTGCTGAGATAGCTTGTTCCCTTTTCATTACTCCTAATAAACATTAGGCGCCTAAATTGTATTTGCCTGATTATGTTCCCCAAGAGAGAGGCTCTGTAAAATACAGTTTATATAACATAAAATTTATCTGCATACTTCATTAAATGACCATAGTACAGTTAGTAAGATATAGTAACAAAAGCAATGGTTTTATTGCACTCCTTGAAAACAAGTAACTGTATATAATTTTCAGAAGTAGCCATAAAGGATGAGACCCACACTAGCACATTTTGTTTAAATAATATGAGTCAATCTTTCTGAGAAGAATGCTACAGTGAATTGATAAAGATTTCTCCCAGTATTCTCTCTTACTCTTTATATCTGAGCATATCTGTCTACGAGCATAAAAGGTATTTCATCCCAGTACCTGAAGAAGCTAGGAGCAAAATTTACAGAAGACCTTACTACACTGGTTGCTAAGCCATTTTCTGCCCCATTTGGACACTGAAGCAAGCAGGAGTCTGACACACAAAAACCTCTGACAGTTTGGGCCACGGTGACTTGGGCGTTCAATAAACCCAAGACATACTGCAGAACTTTACTGAAGACATAAACCTAAGTCTTTTTTGTAGTAGGAGAACCTGAAAATATCTAATAATATTTAAAAAAAAAAACAAACAACAAACAAAACACTCTCAACTTTAATTTATACAAACTTTTCTGGTAACTTAAAGGTCCTACTCTTTTCCTTCAAGAATAGGCCAAATTCAGACATAGGGAAGTTCAAAACAGGACAAGGTTCAAGTCCTGAGCATAAAGAAGGAAAATCAACTATCTTGATTATTGATGAACCCATTGCAAGGATCTTCATTCAACTCATCTGTCATATTTACAGTAAGCAAAATAACATGTGTATCTTGCATATTACACAATCTGTATTACACAAATATGTCAAAATCTTGCAAGTTACAGTCCAGAGTTAAAACTATTTCTTTCTGCAGTGAAAATGAAAGACGACAATTGATATGAATGAGAATAATGTCAAGGACTACAAGAATGAATGAAGTCAGTGCTGATCATCTTCTCTGAAGTGCTTTCAATGCCAATCAAAAGTGATGAACAGAAAAGACTATCACTAGTACCAACGGTAACAATATAAAATAATGGTCAACAACCTGCTTACTTCTAAAGCAGGAGACCTTGTTAGAATATGCATTAAGCTTGTCAGAGAGGGGTTACATATTCCTAATCTTAAACAGTTGATAAATACTTTAATGAAAAAAACTTAAAGGAGGAGATAGGATTTCTCTAATGCAAAGATAAATTTGAGTCACTGGCTTCCAGGGATGTAGCTCCATTGACTATGGTATCAATTTCCAGTAGTTAGTCAATCCTCTACTGTACCAGAGTACCAGCAGTACAACAAAAATGGAGGTGATGGTGCACAATTATTATCTTGCTTCTTTTGTCTGTTACTCAGCTCCTGAGACACTTGTTAGAAGTGAGAGTGGTACAACTGTGTAATTTTGGGAGACTCATTTGCCATATTGTTTTAAAATATCTGATTACTAGAAGAAAAAGGGGAATTACAAGCAGTAACTTTCAGGAAGGTTTCAACTGCAGCTCAGGACGTGTGTGTTTGTCTCAGGCATAAGAATGGTTATATGTATTGTAGCTACCGGGATGGAAATAGAGATATGCTGCATGGCATATGATTGGGGTGGGTAACTGATAGCTTTCTGTGTCAGAACAGAGGTCAGAGATAACCAGTGAAATAAATCCTTTGCACCTTGACAGCATTTTGCCATGCTAAGTTATCTTTTAAGGCACTTTAAGACATATGTTCAAGCATCTTAACAATGGAGGCCATAAAAACAAACTATTAAAGGCAAAAGAAAACAGCAGTTATTGGTTTTGACTGAAGAGAGTAGCGTTTAGTGGCACCACAGTTTAAAGTGCAAGTTGAAAAGGGTGAAGCCAGTTGCCACATTTTGTCAATTACGTATCATGGATGCACGCACACATAAGTTTTGTATGACAAGAACTAGAAGTAACTGCTGTTGTAGATTACTTGATTTTGTGTAGAAAGGTGTCTATGACTAAAGAATGGCAAGACAGGATTTACTATGAAGAAATGTATCACAAATAATAAGTACCAGTTGAAATTCAGTGCCTGCACCTAAACAGTGCCAGAAACTGTTTTCTGGAAACTCAAAACCTCATGCCATGGGCAGGGACATCTTCCACTAGAACATGTTGCTCAAAGCTCCATCCAACCTGGCCTTGAACTCTTCCAGGGATGGGACATTCACAGCTTCTCTGGGCAACCTGTACCAGTGCCTCACCACGCTCATAGTGAAGCATTCCTTCCTTATATCCAATCCAAATCTACCCTTTTTCAGTTTAAAGTCATTACCCCTTGTCCTATCACTATATGCCTTTGCAAAAAGTCTCTCTCCAGCTTTCTTGTAGGCTCCTTTCAGGTACTAGAAGGCTGCAATAAAGTCTCTCCAGAGTCTTTTCTCTAGGCTGAACAACCCCAACTCTCTCAGCCTGTCTTCATGGAGAGGGGGCTCCAGCCCTTTGTTGATCTTAGTGGCTCTCCTCTGGACTCTTTCCAACAGGTCCATTTCCTTCTTATGCTGGGAGTCCCTGAGCTGAACACAGTAATTCAGATAGGGTCACACAAGAGTGGTGTAGAGGAGCAGAATCACCTCCCTCGGCCTGCTGGCCACGCTTCTGTTGATGCAGCCCAGGATACAGTTGGCTTTCTGCACTGCAAATGCACATTGCAAGCTCATGTTGAGTTTCTCATCAACCAACACCTGCAAGTCCTTCTCAGCAAGGCTGCTCTCAATCCATACTCTGCCCAGACTGTATGTGTGCTTGGGATTGCCCCAAACCATGTGCAGAACCTTGCATTTGGTCCTGATCAATTTCATGAGGTTCACATGGGCCCACTTCTCAATCTTGTCAGGGTCTGCCATCAGATGCCTCTGGATGGCATCTCTTCCCTCTAATCTGTCAACCAGAGTACACAGTTTAGTGTCATTGGCAGATTTGCTGAGGGTTCACTCAATCCCACTATCCATGTCTCCAACAAAGACGTTAAACAGCGTCAGTCCCAATACCAACCTTTGAGGAATGCTGCTCATCACTGGTCTCCACTTGGGTATCAAGCTGTTGACTTCAATTCTTTGAGTGAATTCTTTCATCTAGCCAATTCTGTATCTACCAAGTGGTCCATTCATCAAATCCACATCTCTGCAATTTAGAGATGATGTTGAGTGGGACAGTGTCAAATGCTTTACACAAGTCCAAGTAGATGATGTCAGTCACTCTTCCCTTAGCCACCAACGCTGTTACCCCATTGTAGAAGGCCACCAGATTTGTCAGGCATGATTTGCCCATAGTGAAGCCATGTTGGTTGTCACCAATCACCTCCTTATTTTCCATGTGCCTTAGCGTATTTTCCAGGAGCATCTGCAACATGATCTTGCCAGGCACAGAGGTGAGACAGACTGGCCTGTAGTTCCCTGGGTCTTCCTTTTTTGCCTTTTTAAATGTCTATGTATCTCTTGTTCTGAGGAGCCCAGAACTGGACACAACACTCCAGGTGTGGCCTCACCAGTGCTGAGTAGAGGGGCAGGATCACCTCCCTTGACCTGCAGGCAATACTTTATTTAATGCAGTGCAGGATACCATTTGACATTTTTGCTGCAAGGGCACATTGCTGGGTAATGTTCAACTTGGTGTCCACCAGGACCCCATGTTCTTTTCTGCCAAGCTGCTTTCCAGCTGAGTGGCCTCCATTATATGTTGGTGCATAGGGTTGTTCTTCCCCAGGTGCAGCAGTTGACATTTCTCCTTGGTGAACTTCATGACGTTCCTGTTAGCCCATTCCTCCAGCCTGTTGAAATCCTTCTGGATGGCAGCACAACCCTCTGGCTTATCAGTTACTCTTCAAGTGTGGTGTTGTCTGCAAACTTGCTGAGGGAATTTAAAAATTCTTAGATGTTTAGGACATTTTAGCAAATTTTGTGCACTAATGTGTTTTAAAATATTTTTTTTTTCTCCAGGAGATAATCTTTGCTTTTCTTTTTTATCTGTGAGACAGTTTTCTCTGGTGTGATTCTGTATGAAATTCCCTGCACAATCTTAAACCACAAGGCTTCAAAACAGAAAATAACATAACAGATAAATATACACAGCAGCTTCCAAGAAATCTTTGTTGCATCAGCTGTTTCTCCTCTTAGCAATAACTGTGCTAACTAACCACTTTCGGCAACCACAGTAATTTTATTACTGATTTAGAGTCACAAAACAATTTAGATAGTCAAGAACCTTTGAAATAGAGGAGCTCATTCTCCAAAGTCAAATCATGTTGCTCAAGTTTAACTCAAAACCAGCTGAAATTTGAAGATTGTGCAATCTCTCTGAGCAACTTGTTCCAATATTTAACCACTCATACAGAATTTTATGCAAATGGCACATATGGCTATACTGATATAGAGAACTTATATGCAGGACTCTCTGAGGATCAGATCACTCAGCAGTTGCAAAGACATATCACAAATAATAAAGAGTTAAATTTTTTACCAATCATCATATGGCATCCCTCTTAGTTTGTAAATGATCTGTTTTATTCAAACCAGCAAACCTTTTTTGGACAGCTCTCTAATTCTTCAGAAAACTGTTGTTATGTTGCTCAGATCCATTTGATTTACATTTTTAGGATAATTTTTTCAATAATAATAGCTCTGGAAAAAAGCATGAATTCCCCGTTTATCTCCATGTGTGGTAAGTTTTATGCCCACAGATGATAACCTTTAGTATTAACTCTCCACTTCTCATCAGAACAAGTAAGAAAAAAAAAGCATGGTCAACACATGAAACTCGGATGGACAGCCTCTATTGCTATCACAAACAAACTGGGTTAGCAGATTACAGAGGGTTTTTTCATGCCACCCACTCAATACAAAGTGTACGAAAGCCTAGTGGGGCAAAAGATGTCTAACTGAAAGAAACAACAATGAGAAATGTACACTTACTTACTGAAAGGAATTCAAAAGGCCAGACAGCAGGTATGATCATAGTATGAAAAACAAAGTATAAATCACAAAGGCCAAATGTATTTTAACAGATTTTTTTTTTTAAGTTTAGGATTTTTTCTGCTATTGGTCTTTGAATATTCTTAAATTATTACTGAAAATGTGTTGAGTTGGGTCCTTACAGTTTTTAAATCTCAGTGATTTAGTTCTGTGAACAGCCCTGTTTCATACTGCTGTCAGCCAGAGAAGGGAAAACATCTTTTACAGTCTTCAAGAAATATTTTACAGCCTGCAATAGTAATGGAAAATTTATTGCATTGTTTTCCATTATCTAAGGGTCATATCTGGCAAATTAAAAGAGAGCGCCAGTGTCACTTTAAAGAAAAAGAAATTCCAGTCTGGTACAATACCTCTTCTCTCATAAGTGATATTTGATACTATTTTCATACGCAATGGTGTATGGTTTTGTTCTTTAATGATTAATATGTATAAACACAGGGTATTAAAATCCCCAAAGTTCTTCCAACGTTGATCAGAGAATGACATAGACATTTCGCACAGTTTTCTGTCACATAAGTCTCTAACAGCTTATTTCCAATATTGAACTTCCAGAGGAAAATGCATGGTTTTAATGGTTTTGAGTAAGAACTGGCTCAGGCACACTGATTCTTTTCCAGACTATACCTTTTCAGTATACATTACAGGCCACTGGTGCTGGGAAAATATAGTATATTTATAGACTCAGCTATCATTTTTCTAGCTGCTGGTATAAAATGAAAAGAAAATACCTTAAAGGAATTCTTAGTTGAAACAAAACCAGAAAAGACTGGGTTGAAATCGAAGTGATGTTGGGTAATGGGAACTGTGCAGACCATTGCCTCTTCTGCATGACATTTTTCCACTTTTAGTTGGTGAATGTTTTAAGATCCTTTTGTCTTATGACTGAAGTGCCAGGTGAGGAGAGAATGGGAAAATTATATGGTCAAATTGGGCTGCAGCTTAAGGGTGAAGCCAAGCGTGAAATCTTACAAGTAAGGTTTTTTCCGTTACACACTTTCCTCATCCTAAGCAAACAGAAGTTATTGGTCAGTTGCATATCAGGTTAACCACTTATATGCCTGACATACGGAGTGATTGTGACAGAAAGTAAAGCCAAAGCACAATGCTGAAAATGTATGAGTCAGAGGCCTGGCTGCAGTGGTGTCTGAGGCAGAGCTGGTTGTCTGAATCTGACTCTCACTGTCTGAGATTTGACAGATACGCACACTGCACTGGGGTATGCTAATGGTGGGGGAGTGAAGGGATCCGGTGTCTGACTTCCTGCAGAGGAGCCATTTCTCCACAGAGAACTCAGAATGCATGCTTCAGACTCTGCTGTATCTTGCATCAGTAGCAGTCTTGCTGTCAGACACATTTCATGCTGCTCACAAGGCTGTTTGCTTTTTGGGAAAAAGGATATAATAAAATAGCTTTATTCCTTGTAACCATGAAGGGGGATAGCAAATGTATATCTGTCAACACTTCTTGTATGTATGTTTACATCTCTGATTAACACCTCCATCTTTAAGCTTCCTTCCTTCCTTCCTTCCTTCCTTCCTTCCTTCCTTCCTTCCTTCCTTCCTTCCTTCCTTCCTTCCTTCCTTCCTTCCTTCCTTCCTTCCTTCCTTCCTTCCTTCCTTCCTTCCTTCCTTCCTTCCTTCCTTCCTTCCTTCCTTCCTTCCTTCCCTCCCTCCTCCCTCTCTCCCTCCCTCCCTCCCTCCCTCCCTTCCTCCCTCCCTCCCTCCCTTCCTCCCTCCCCCCCTTCCCCTTCCCCTTCCCCTTCCCCTTCCCCTTCCCCTTCCCCTTCCCCTTCCCCTTCCCCTTCCCCTTCCCCTTCCCCTTCCCCTTTCCTCCATCACACTAGTTTGGATAGTCTGATTCACTGGTTTCTTGGTATGTATGGTGTTGTGCATGGAGATCACACAGAGGGTTGTTAAAACTTTGTCCACCAGAATGGAAACTCAACCCAGAGAGAAGTGTTTGAGGGTTAACTGTATACAAGTACTATTAACTGCTGATTGCAACTTCTTCCACAGGCACCACGCTGATGATATTATAGTTATAGCAAGTTCCTGAGACTCATGAAGATGGTAGTTTTCTTGAAAAGTAGCAAAAAATGAAACTGGAAATATGTCCAGTACTACCCATAAGGATAGATATTCAGAAAGGGGTATTACGTACTCATAAACAGTTTAATAATGTTGATAGACTTTCCCATTTCTGCTTAGATTTTTCAAACTGCTGCTAGTAGGAAAACAGGGAGGAAAACACTTTATAGAAACAATTCAGTTTTGTTTCTTTTAAAGAGCTCATATGAAATTATATTGATATATCAAGAACATGAATTTTCTATGTAAAAATAAGTAAAAATAAGAGCTCATATGAAATTATATTGATATATCAAGAACATGAATTTTCTATGTAAAAATAAGTAAAAATAAGTGAATGCAAAAACTATTGATTCTGTCTTGTTCCTTTAAGTTTGTGAAGATAAATATGAATATTTCTGTAACAAGCTTATTTCACAATTTCTTAGGGCTTCTTTTTTACCTAGAGAGCTCATCTACATTAAATTGAGCTTTGTTCCATTATTCTAAAGTGCATTTTTTCCTGGTATCGTAAATACGAAGCTGTGGAGGTAATTGTGGATCAACTATAACAAAATGTTTTGGTTTGGTTTCTTTTGAGAGTGTGGAAAGTGTCTTCTTGTTTGTAGCTATACAGAACTAATCACAAATTTCCTTCTCCTTAACTCAAACCTAACAATGATTTTTGATTTAATAAATAATATTTCAGTATTTCAAGACTTGCTGAGACAAGGAGTCTTTACAGTATATGTAGATAACTCATTTCTAGATAACTTAGTCTTTTGTAAAATGTCATCTTCATCTCAAAAGTCATTTAACTTTTGTCTCACTTTTCCTCTATCCTTCATGCATGTCTGTATTAATATGTTCTCCAGTGTTTTACTACTTATGACAGCAACTAAACAGTTAATTCAATGTTAAATCATTATAAGCTACAGATGTATCCAAGATGCATCCTGGAACCTGTTTTTAGTAGGTATAAACTGATGTTTCACTGAACTGTAAGGCCAGTTTACATGAACTGAGAGTCTGGCCCATAATCTGTTAATGAATTAGAACAAAAGCCAAAAGGACAAAACCCAAAATTTGAAGCTAAGTGTTTTGCTTAGTTTTAATGATTGCATACACTCCTGCACTGCTTTTACTGCGGTGAACAAGAAGGGTCAGCTACAAAGCACTTGTGTGCACTTTGAGAAGTACATTCCTGTGAGAGATTCTGATGACTCCTCAGATGTCAAGAGGCAATGTGTGCTGACGGGTTGCCTACTCACCAGCCGCCCTGTACATTTACCAAAGCGTAGAAAGGTCATGTTTCCCAGGGGGAGGTGCAAGAGATCACAGTCTCATCTGTTACAGTTTAGAGCCAGGTAACTGAAATTCATCTCACTCACCTGTGTAGGTTCAGAGATGAACCAAATAGATGGCTCAGGATTTGCCCTGCATTCATTTACAATTTATGTGTATCGCTATTAGCAAATTACCAGGTCCTTTTAGAAAGAGTACAAGTGAGTGATGCCCCATTATCCCCTTCCAGCAGAGACTCTGTTATTTGTTACATCAGGAAGTGAGGGAGAAGAGGAATAGACAGTTGAAGACAAAACCATCTTCCAGGTTCCCTTCCTTCAGACTTATTAAAAACAGGACCAGTGTCTTTCCTTACTTTCTGCTGTCATGTACAGTTCCTCTACTGGGCAAAGAAAGAATACAATGGCAGCCTTGGCATTAGAGTATTTCAAAGGAAACAAACATCCTCACTTTATTCGCTACAGTGAAGTGTAAACCAATAGCTTACTAAAGAGTTTAAATGTTAAAAGTTACCATGACAGTAATATGTGCTGCACACAGCTACATACGTGATGAAAAACCCTGCTGATACATCTCATAACTCTGAAAAAAAAAAAATCTGATCCACTGATATCTGTCACACTCTGCCTTGTTATTCTGAATCAAATAATGTATTGAGCTTTGATGACTTTCAGCAAAATCAAGACTTTTCTGATGTCAACAGCGTGTGATCTCAAGCTGAAACAATGTACTTTGGGTAGAGGTTCTTTATATTCAAAAATACATAGGACATTTTTAGCAAAAGAAAAGACCTGTATAGATACTTACTATTTGGACTTAAAGCTAGTATACAACTTAGAGAAAAATATGCTCATTTTTACATCATTCTACGATAAGTACTATCAAAAGAGGTTACTGAACGCTTCTGGGACCAGGGAAGAGAAAACAAAGAATTGTTTGTGAAAAAGCCTTTTTTCCCAAATATTTTTTGTTTTAAATGCCTTTAACTTTTTCATCAGTACAGAAAGCTGAAAAACTTTCACATACCCCAATAAAAAAACTAATGTTTTGATCATGACTTTAAAGGAAAGAGGTTTGTCCTTGTGCCTTTTGTACTGCCCAGAACTGGACTCACCACTCCAGGTGTGGCCTCATCAGTGCTGAGAAGAGGCGAAGGATTACCTCCTTTGACCTGCTGGCAACAGTCCTCCTAATGCAGTCCAGGAAGACATTGGCTGCCTTTGTTGCAAGGGCACATTGCTGGCTCACATTCAGTTCGGTGACCACCAGAACTCCCAGTCCTTTTCTGTAAACCTTCTTTCTAGATGGTTGACTTCTCAGCCTTTACTAGAGCATGGGATTATTCCTGCCTAGGTTCAAGACTTGACATTTCACTTTGTTTAACTTAATGATATCCCTATCAGACCATTTCTCCAGCCGATTGAGGCCTGAATGGCAGCACAATCATGTTGGGTGTTAATAACTCCTGCCAGTTTTGTAAAATCTGCAAACTTGCTAAGGGTGCATTCTGACCCATCACCTTTATCTGTTCAGTCATTAATGAAGACGTTAAATAGTACAGACCCCAGCAGCAACTCCTGGGGTACACCACCAGTGACTGGCCTCCAGCTGGCCTTTGTGTCACTGATCACAACACTCTGAGCCCTGCTATTCATCTAATTTTCAGTTCATCCCACTTAGTTCATATAACATCAGTTTATCTATGAAGATATTACTAGAGACAGTGAAAAACCTCACTAAAAAAATTCACTCATTCTCTCTTTCATCTATTGAGCTAGTCATTTCACTGTAGAAGGCTACCAGGGTGGACAGGCATGGTTTGCCTTTCATAAATCAATGCTGACTACTCTCAATCACCTTCTTGTTCTTAGTATGTTTAGAAATGGTTTCCAGGATTGCTTACCTTCCCAGGGAGAGAGGTGGGACTAACCAGCAGTATAGTCCCCGTCTCTTCCTTCTTGACTTTCTTTAAGATAAGGATGACATTTTCATTCCTTCATTCCACATGAATCTCCTCCAGTTGCCATGAGCTTTCAAAGATAATCGCAATTGTCCTTGTAATGAGATCACACAGCTCCCTCAGCACTTGAGGGTGCATCGCATCAGGTCCCATCCCCACACTTCCCGTAGAGGTTGTAGCAAGGTGGGTGTTGGTCTCTTTTCCTGAGTGACAAGTGATAGAACAAGAGGAAATGGCCTCAAGTTGTGCCAGGGGAAGTTTATGTTTGATATTAGGAAAAAATTCTTCACCAGAAGGGTTGTCAAGCATTGGAAAAAGCTGCCCAGGGAAGTGGTTGAGTCACCATCCCTGGAGGTATTTAAAAGATGAGTAGATGTGATGCACAGGGACATGGTTTAGTGGTGCACTTGGCAGTGCTAGGTAAATAGTTGTGCTTAATGTTCTTAAAGGTCTTTTCCAACCTAAATGATTCTATGGCCAATCTGTTTATGTGCTCCCTACCTTGGTTCTCCTGTAAGTCTTCCTTTTCCTGAATTAAATATGTGGACTAGTTATATCTCATGCTGAGACAGTTCTCTTTAAGACAATGTGTTATTATTTATTCTTACAGTGGAAACAAAACATTTGAAATGATAGATAGTCTATAAATGCTCATGTCTCTTATTTATGCCTATCACCAGATAGGATGCTAGTCAGGTCTTGCTTCTTCATATTCCATAAGTCAGTGTATCCATCCAGTTTATCAAGTCTTCTCCTTATCAGAAGATTCTCCTTTTCAGAATCTCTGATGATCAAGAACTGCTTTATTTCAAGAATGTTTTTCATCTCATTAGTCCCTTGCTTTCTTTTCCCTATTTCTTATATCTAATTAAGTTAAAATATGATAACCAGGACAAAAGGCAAGATCACATTCCAGAATTTCTTTTAAAGAAGTTCACATACATATTTTTTGCAGTGTCAAAGCCCAAAACACACAGAATCACACAGAATCATTAAGGTTGGAAAAGACCTTTAAGATCATCAAGTCCAACCATCAACTAAACACCATGCCCACTAAATCATGTCCTGAAGTGCCACGTCCACGCATTTTATGAACACTTCCAGTGATGGTGACTCCACCACGTCCCTGGGCAGCCTGTTCCAATGCTTGACCACTCTCTCTGTAAAGAAATTTTTCTTAATATCCAATCTAAACCTCCCCTGGTGCAACTTGAGGCTGTTTCCTCCCATTCAATTGCTAATTATTTGGGACAAGAGATCAACACCCGCTTCACCACAATCCCCTTTCGGATAGTTGTGGAGAGCGATAAGGTCTCCCCTCAGCCTCCTCTTCTCCAGACTGAACAGACAACAACCCCAGTTCCCTCAGCTGCTCCTCATAAGACTTGTTCTGAAAAACCCCTCACCAGCTTTGCTGACCTTCTCTGGACATGCTGCAGCACCTCAACATCCTTCTTGTAGTGAGAGGCCCAAAACTGAACACAGTATTCGAGGTGCGGCCTCATCAGTGCTGAGTACAGGGGCACAATCACTTCCTACTCCTGCTGGCCACACTGTTGCTGATACAGGCCAGGAGGCTGTTGGCCTTCTTGGCCACCTGGGCACACTGCCAGCTCATGTTCAGCCGGCTGTCAACCAGCACCCCCAGGTCCTTTCCTGCAGGGCAGCTCTCCAGCCACTCCTCCCCAAGCCTGTAGCATTGCATGGGGTTGTTGTGACCAAAAGGCAGGACCTGACACTTGGCCTCATTAAACCTCATACTGTTGACCTCTGTCCATCTATCCAGCCTGTCCAGATCCCTCTGCAGAGCCCTCCTACCCTCCAGCAGATCAACACTCCCACCCAACTTGGTGGCATCTGCAAACTTACTGAGGGAGCACTCGATCCCCTTATTCAGATCATTGACAAAGATATTCAACAAGTCTGGCCCCAAAACTGAGCCCTGGGGAACACTGCTTGTAACCGGCCACCAACTAGATTTAGCTCCATTCACCACAACACTCCAAGCTTGACCATCCATCCAGTTCTTTACCCAGCAAAAAGGGCATCTGTCTAAGCCACAAGCCACCAGTTTCTCTAGGAGAATGCTGTGGGAGACGCTGTCAATTAAATAAACAAGTCAATGTTACCCAGAACAGACTTGACTTATAACCACTTGGGATATTTAGAATGTATCTGGTTTTGTTCTTATACTTGATGTTGCAGCATTTATCATGACTGCTATAATCAAGTTCTATTTAAAGCTATACATACATTGCATAACTTTCAGCCATGAAAATGAAATAGTAACTTATCTATTAAATAATAGTGGAAGGCAAGTTAAGCCTTTATAAAATCTATCTGTAAGGTAAGGTCCACGTATTTGTCCCCTGTTGACTGCAGGACTGAATCACCTGGCTGTGAAACAGTCATGCAGACAGCTGGTCAAGATAAATTTGGTGGTTAGACAGCCACCACCACCCAACTCCAACAAACATTGGAGTGGAGGGTGAACATGGTTTATAAACTTCCTGTAAGAACTCCTTTCATTTTTCTACGTATAGAATGTGGCCATTGTGTCACCCCATCCAGTATCTTGAGGGAAAAGCAAATCTGTAGTATATTATCAAATTCTTTTTCTTTTTTTTTTCTTTTTTTTCCACAAAGATGCAAAACCCATGTATACAGCGTTTGTAAGCAGAACAAACTCATAAGCAATGGTTTAAAAACAAAATACAGATATTTTGTTTTTCTTGGGAAAAATGTTTATCTCAACATTAAGGGATAACATTCTTAAGAAACTTTGTTTAAAAGGCTTTCCTCATTATTTTCCTTCCTGTATACCTTTCCACAAATGCATAAATCTTGTGATTTTCATGTGGGTTGCAGATAGCAACTTTAATACTCCCACATCCCTGAAGTTAATATTGGCTCTTTCAGAGGTTTGTTTACCAAGGAAGTAAAAGTAACAGCCTAGTAGAAAACACTGCTATAAATTTTTAAAATGCTTGCTCTGCTGGAATAATGTTAAGTAGTGGACCTTTTATTTTTCCAAAGGTGGTTTGCAGAGGAAGTGCTGAAGCCAAGAAAAGTTGCATGAGTGTTTAAAGCAGACTTAACCTCTCTTGCCACTGGGAAAAACAATCCAAACTATAGATATTTAAGGAAGGTCAGTGGGGTGGCATATATGACAAAATACAACATGAAAAATGTCATGTTCTTTAAAATCTGTGACACTGTTCAAAATAAAACTATATTGCTTGTTTGAAAGAAAATGAAAGATTATTAACTCTCAAGCTCTTATCATGACTCCAACCCTGAAATGCTATGTGGCCTTTGATAAATAACTTAATTTCTGCACTCGAAAATGAAGACTCTTTTGGGTTTCCAGAAAAATACTTTGAAGACATTACTACAATGTTTTGTTGTTTGCTTTTTTATTCCCGTTTTCTGTCTATCCTATAACAGTCCGTTTTCTCTAGAATTTTTTTCCAGTTCCCAGTGAGAAGTTTTCATTACATTGTATGTAATGGCACCCAGATTTTCCTCCATATTTTTCTCCTTGTGTAGGCCTACTGTTTGATTGCAAAGGATGGTACACCAGCAGGGTCTATCTGTAATGTCCACAAGTTAACTTTGTAACTGCTTCTGTTTCCCCTTCTGAAAGTAAGTTTTCCCTTTTGAATAAAGCAACCAATACACTGAAGAAAGAGAATTGATCCTTTTTTATGATGGAAAACTGAAACGATTCATAAAAATAAAGTATCCCAGCATTATGATTAGAAGATCGCTATTTTTATAAAGATCTCTCTGTGTTTCCAGCGTACAGATTGTACATCAAGTTAGCAGATGGCTTTATATATATGATGGCACAGATGGAGATGTAGACTGTAGGATTTCAGTATATCTGACCTTAGGCATCACTCATTTAATAAAAAGAAAAAGTTCCAGAGAATAAAGGACTTGACTGCCCATGAAAAATATCATAGACTCTCTTCCAGTGTCTCTCTACATTGGCTTTGAGATGCAAATGATGGTTGCAGGCAGGGATCCAGGTCTGGAAAAATGTAAAGCATTTTCTGTTTCAAATGAGTTGTTGAGGATGTGCAGGCACAACTGCACACGTTTTACTTCTGTTCTTTTTTTTAAAAAAAACTGTGTTCCCTGAGGATCTCAAAAACATGTCTTGTGTGCCCTCTAAAATCTCATCAACCTGGCAATTGGTTTATGGAAGGAGGACACACCAGTATTTTAGTAGACTATGAATTCAATGTCTACACGTGATATAGAACTGCCTTAAGTAGTCCACATAGGAATCAGAACTCTGCATCACTGAGCACTTTGTTAGCTAAAGATACTGGACAGGGACCCCACTTTCCTCCAAAGTGACCAACAGAGTAGAAAGAGCCACTGTTGACAAAATTGTGCAAATTGGATTAATTGGAAAACAAGCAGATTTCTTCTTCCTTCATTCTAATGCATCATTTTATGGTAAGCATTCATCATTTCTAAATATTCACTTTTATATATATTCATAATATATATATTCACAAAGTTCTTGAGTCGCAAGGGCATTAACACGGTCTTTTTTTCAGTGTCCTAAAAGCACAGCTTTCTTCATCTATTGAAATAGTGGTTTATTAATGAGTTGGGAAAATGGTTAAGGAGTCTCAGACTCAATTCTCTTCCATGTTTGTTGAAATATTTTGCATTCATACTTGTTATCACAGTAAATAGTCATCCTCTACACAACTGCAGATTGGAAGTTCACAGACATGACTAGGCAGGGTAGGCAAATTTACTTTAGGTGATGCTTTGGGAATGCTTCACTATCATTGCTGATGTTTTTATCTTTGAAAGCTTCCCTGCCATGTCTGTGCTTATCTTCCATTTCAGTGAGCCTGAAACAAACCCTCTGTGGTTGAAGAGTACCTGTGCAGAATCCTCTGTGTACAGAGTTTTCCAAACCACTCACAAATTCTGTGAGATGAGGAAGGAATGATTTACAGCAAAGCCATTGATAGGAAGCATTGCATAGAAGAGAAGCACTTTAGCTTGTTAAAAGATTGGCATGACAGTTAAACTAGTGATTTTTTTCACTAGGTGTGACTTTATTAGGAAAGGAAGTTACAGAGATTAATTTTTTTTTTAAAACTTCTTTGCCTTTTTCTTTTCCCTCCTTTTAGGAGGAAAAATACAGTATAAGCAGGAAATTTACAGTATTTCAGTCAAATCTTCTGAGACAGGTGATTGAGACCAAGGATTTAAGTTAAAAAATGTGGTTAATTGTTAAATATTTTTACCTGTAAGGCATGAGTGCTAAAGAATACATTATATTAATTTTATTATGAAAAAAGTGGGATGATTACAGTATTGGCTTTTCCTCCATAAATAACAACAATTTACAAGAAATTGATTTTTTTTTATTTCTTTTTAAAATGGAATTTGACTGCACTTTTTCAGCTGACTTGGCTCCTTTTTCTGAAACAGAATTGCTTCCAAGCAGACTTTTAAAAGTAAATTAATGCTTTTAGCTCTGCATGTTTAGCTGAATCAGCACAAATATTGCTGACCTGATGACACCTTCTATACCTAGAGGAGCTGAAATCCAGCACTTAATGAAGTCTTCCCTAATCTTTTGGCAAGCGAATGAATAGTTAAAAGTTCTCCTAAGTTGCTGTCATAGGAAATGGAAAGAGGATATAACTATCATCCTAGCAACAGGTTTGTGCCAATACAGTTTAAAAAGATCAGTAATACTTTCCATTTCCCAGTGTTTATAAGTCAGCTCAAGACAATTATGCAGAGATAAAAAGTCACCATGGAAGTTTCCAACTGAGCACCAATCTCTCTGTGTCATTTAAAAAGGAAAGAAATGCTGTGCTCTTTTTGAGTAATAAAGGTGAAGAAGAAAAAATGCTTAGTTTTTTTCCAGTTTCCTGCATTTATCTTGACCGGATTTATTCCTATGAAGCATGGTCATCTAGCAGTAATTGGGAATCAGAAATCTATTACTGCTGGCACAGAGGATTCAATAAACTGGGCCGAATTGTAGAAATGTCTTCCTTCCTTTTCTTGCATATCACTGCAAATGAAACTCAATGTCAGTAATCTGTGGGTTTCTGGTGAAATCCTAAACTTGCATATATCCTGAGTGTGTGTCAGGCAATGATATGAGAGCTTGATTCTGAGGATGGTCTCAGTACTTAAATCTGGAGACAGTCATTTAAGCACAGTGAGCATCAAAACCATTGAAAAGAGTAGGATACCCCAGAAGGGGTGTACTTCAAAATTTTGGCTGATTCATTTCATGTTCAAGTGGGGGTGTGATAGTGGAAAATATGATCTAATGTGCGTTGCAAATCAATGCTAAGATTTGTCCTTTCCCCACTTGATCCACAGTACAAAGTATAACTTTAAATACCGCAGCTGACAATTTTTTGCATCTCACTAGAATGAAGAGTTGTCTTTAGAAAGACAAAGAGAAAAATACACATACATAGAAGATTTAAGAGATTAATTTCTGCTCTTAGGCACAACTCCGCAAGAACTTACTCCCTAATAGTTTCATTCTACCCTCTTTTTTCTTATTCGTCTCTGAATTCATCTTTACTCCACTGTAGCCCAGTAAATATGGTATCACTATTGCTAGTCACAGAGCATATGTTTTTCATTAACTCAATGATGCAAGGCTTATGGGCTTGTCAGACCTTTCCTGGATTTGCCTTTACTATTCTTTGGCTTATTACAGTTTGGTTTTAGCTAATAGAGCAAACTGTCCAATAGTTAGGGGACTTATACCTAACTTTAGTTTTGTGAAATAATCTGATTTTACTCTATAAAAATTGTACCATATATGACAAAGTTTTAAAAATACTAGATGATCATTGCCTAACTAAACTCAAGGGTCACCAAGAAAAAAGAGTGGTCAGAGTCTTTGAATACACAAAAATAACTGCAAGTGGAACTACACCCAAAGAGAAAGGAACCCCAGCAAAAGACCCTGAAGAGCTCAGGGCACTGAGGGCTCAGCCTGACACCTTTCTCCTTCAGAGAGGCTCAAGTAGCATACCACAAGGACCCAATGACATACTGGAAGAGTGATAACCAGCAGAAAAAGGGATAGATACTAGAAAGACTGCATATATTAGTTGTAAATACATTATTATTAGGAATAAGCTGTAATTGGATCATTCAGACTGAAAGTGTTAACAAAATTGTAACCATAATAATAATATTTCTTTCCCTTATTTTGAATTTATTGTTAAAATTTTGATAAGATCTTCAGTAGTTTCTTTGTTCCACGTATACGGTATTTCTTCCCACAAATAGCAGAAGGCACTGCTGCAACTGAAATCAGGAAAGTTTATCAAGGAATTAAGAGCAGCTATCTAAATAATATCTAGATTCATATTTATGTCTTGCACAAATCTGAGAAGATCATTACTTGAAAAGAAACTCAAATGACTCTGTGAAAAAGGAAAAGAGGGCAGAATTAGTCCCAAAACCCATTACCGAAACACTTTGTGAATGCTTCTATTTGGCAGATGATGTTTCCTATTACTTAGACCAGCTACAATACAGGCAGGAGGCTATCAGTCATGGATTGGACAGTAGAAAACAAGTCTCTGATTATAAGAATATTATTAACAAAGTCGTTTCAGTTTGTCAATAATGATGTATCACTATATGAAGAAAAATGCAACCATAGGGGAAGTTTGTGTAATGAAGCCTCAGGGAGAAGAAAAAAAAATGACCAGCATTTTCATGGCCCAGGTTATCACTGCTGATTCTTTCCAGCTGACAGAATGAAACCTCTAGAGCCTAGATACATCTGCATCTCCAAATACAATGTCCATTTATGACAATTGACATTGGGAACAGAAATATTCGTGTGGACTTGTCCTCTACTGTTTGAACTTGCTCACAAAGCAGAGCTCAGAGTGGTGAAATGTAAAAGAATTCCTTCTGGTTTTGTGGGGGATCCTGTCAAAAAGCGTTTACTGAATTAGGGCACATTTTTAATAATCTAGTCAAAATGCCAAGTGAGACATTAAAGAAATTAGAAGCAAATAGGAAGAAAAATCTGGAGCGAATAGAGAGAAATACGATCTTCAGTCTCAACTCAGAGATATTTAGATGTCATTAGGACCCAAATTTTAAATTTTTCTTAGAGAAGAAAAATATTTTCCTTGGTGATTTACATTTCATAATCTGCAGTTTGATAGCACAACTCTTATACTTCACGTAGACCCCATAAGTGAAGGTGTTTGAGCTGTTGAACAGTGTGGGTGGGGAAATAGGGATTTTTCCAGAATATGGGTATTCTCCCGTGTACTTCTCATCAGAAGCTCTGAATAAAGCTGTCTGGGAAGATTTTTTATTTAACTCGCCATTCAATATTACTTGCTCCTGCGTGTTAATCTAAAAGACCACATCCTAGGCTTGCCATGCACTGTGGATACTCCAAAAGTTTCATCTGCAGATACCATTAAATTTATTGTTTCCCATGATTGCCATTTTTATTTGATATTTAACAATACAGAAGCCCTATATGAAAGTAGCATACTTTGTTCTAAAAACCAAAAAAAATATTAATTTCTGATTATGAAACTGGAAATATAACTGTAATACAGAAGTGTAAAACCAGAAAAAGCAGGCATAAAAATACTTGATCTTAATCTATTTCAGCAATAATTTAGAATTTGAGGCAGGGGCTGCTTAACTCTCATTCACATGAAACTAAGATTCACTGCATCCCTTTCAATCCTGACACTCATGGATTGGGATCTTGCTCCTCTGGAGAATCTTTCAGAACGTGAAAAATGTTCTGGTTGCTACCTACTACAGAAAGGTCTCAAACATCTGAGCTTTCAAGAAACTTAAGGGATCTTTCTTTTGGCTATACGTGATATATGTGGAATGTTAACTTATTTGATTATGAACACCTTTGATGAAGAAAGGGGGACTTCGGAGGGCTGATTCTGCTACTCCTGTTCATACTTTGCCCTTAAACACACTCCACTAGAAACTACAGGTTCACATCCTTAATTAGAGCAATTGTTGAGCAGTGGCAGAGTAAATCAAATGGACAACAAGTTGGGAAGAAAGTCAATAGAGCTGCAGTTAAAAATTTACACTGTAAATGTTTATAAGATATAGCTCCGAAGTTTTTTGCAGCAGTCTCCCTTTTGCTTTATTAGCATGCTGTAGAGACTACAAATATCACTTTAATGCATGTTGTTAGTCTTTCATAGAGACGATGTGTGACGTTTTAATATTGCAGATGACAATCTTGGCATTTAGAGTGTTTTGGGTTTTTTTCTCTAAATTACCTTTCCACTGTATTTTGACATTTTAGGGATTGTAGCCATCACAAAGGTTACAAAAAAGCCCTGAGAGTGTCTTGCTGAAGTTTTATTGCAGTTCTACAAATTGTTATTGGAATGAGAACTATAAGCCAAGTTCTCCACAGCAGTAAATTTACATCTATATTAGTGATCCTCCTTCAAGTAAGTTTCACTTATTCAACACTGGAAAATAGAACTCTGTTTGAAATTAGTTGGTAGTCATAACTGGTGGAAATTTGTTTCTACATTTAATTTTTGTATCACTGAACAGTTTTCTATGAATAAATATTTATTAGAAAGTTGAATTTTCCCCTGTGTTTTCAATATTACTCATTAAATACCTGATGTTAAGCTTAAAAGTTGTCATTGATATATATATATAATTTTTCTTTTCTGTGTTTCAATATGCAATACTCTGAATATGTCCGATTTTACATTGCATATAGAAGAAAATTAAAGAACGCTTCCTACTGTTAACAGTTATATTTCACATGCATGGCTCATCTCATTAGCTTGAATGATCCCCTGAAGTCCTAGACAAGTAGGTGTATCTTAAAAGATCTCTGAAGTTTCCTTAGGCTGAACTGTGAACTAAACAACAAAAGAGGGGTGAGAGTTCAAAGGTACCAAAGTGAAGACAAGACTTTTTGGTGTCAGTTTCTCTCTTAAGTTTCTCTCATTGTATCTAAATGAAAGCATCCAATTTATTTTTTCTTCCCAATATTTATTTACTCAGAATAATCCTTTTTTTAAAATATGTATTGTTTTTATTTATCATCTTTCTTAAGCCATATCTAAACTGTCTAAACTGTTTTGTCAGAATCGCCAGTGGAGATCCAATGCATTGAGGTAACATAGTTACACCACTTCTCCCAAAGATGGAACCAAAGCCAAGGTAGCTTCCTACAAAGTAGAATTTTTCTGGCATAGCATTGCCATTATTTAGGTGGCATACACTGAGATAGTACAAAAGCTGGCAGTATAAACCTCATCCTAAAAAGGAATTCTTATGTGATGGATGATGTATCTTTGTCGTAGCAGGGTACACAAATTAAATAGTAAGTGGGATTCATTTTTTACTCTTATTATGGGTTAATTTAATAAAAGATAATCAAATCCTATAATTATGAAAATATTTGTCTGGAACATTCTTTCTTAGGGAATGTTCTTTCTTTCTGTATTTCCATAGTATTTAACTCTATTCCCATGTTTTCTGTAAATCTGAAAGCCTGCTTCATATTGTATTTCCGTAGTATATGATTCCCTGTTTTGCCTTTCCCCTTTCCTTTTCCCTTCTCTTTCCCTTTCCCCTTTGCTTTCTCTCTTCCATGCCTGGAAAATGGTGCTCCAGCTGAACTGTCTTGCAGATCTGTTTTGCCATCCAGGATGTGGTTTCCTTTCCCTTTCTTTTACTGCAATCTTTCTCTTTTTTAAATTCAGGCTTCTGAACATCAAAGTTCTGCCAAGTCATGGGCATGAAAGTATCATATGGTGAGCTTTTTTATTGTATTTTCATTTGTTTCCTCTTAAAAGGGAACTGACAGTAGGTGTTCAGAACAACTAATATTTTTTCTTTTTTCTCTGGATCCTTCTGGGTATCACACCTAGTTAAAATCAATCCTCTATGATCTCTTCCTAAATGTCTCTCTTTCATGAGGGAGAATGCTTATTTCTTTTTTATTAACTGTTTTAAGTTATGAATATGATCTGTATCTTTCTGTTTATATTCATTTTCTATGCTGCCATATCTAAGCCTATTCATGACAATGCTAACAAAAACAGTAATTGACATGCTTCTCACTATCTCTTTGTGCTAGACAGCTTGTTTCTCTCTAGGATATCTAATTACACATTCAGTTTGATTCTTTTTCTAATGTGATTAATAGAAGTTGCAATCTAATTTCATAGTAGTTGTGTATCAAGATGAACTTCAGAAAATCATGTCCCTTTTTATGTGTTTTAATGTATCTGTTGCTATAAACTTAAGCATGTGAAATATACTTATCCCTTTTGAAAACCACCAGATTTTCAAAAGGCTAACAAAGATGTAGACTAACACTGAATTCCCAAAGCTATTATGTTTCCCAAACTTAGTATGTTTCATCACATCTGGGACTGAGTGGACCTCAAATAATTATTTTTCCTTATACTTTTCCCAAAATCACAATTTGATGGGTTTGCCTGAACATCAATTTGAGTTCAAAAAAAGCTACAGATGGAAAAGAAAACTCATAAATTTCAAAATTGTATCAATTGGTTTAGAGGAATCCTTGTGATTCAAAATACTGAAGTCTTAGACATTAATTCCTTTCTGTCTCTGTGAAGGTACACAGCAGGAACAAACATACTTTACAAAACGGACATTGTTCAGTGGGGCCACTCAACATTTTTAAAAAAGACACACATACACAAAAAAACCCACAAAAAAACCCCTAAAAATGCCCCCCAAGACAAGGCAATTCAATGTTGCTTTACTAATATTATAAAGTTGTCTTCTGGCAGCAATTTTTAACTAGTTTCTAGTAGAATATGCATTTTTTCCAGTGAATGTCTATATTGGTCATTCCAAACAGCAAACATAAATACATGATAAAACAATTGTTTTTTTACTTGGACTTCTATATTAAGATGCTTATTAAAAATGTTTAAATATGTTGTCAGTTATGTCATTAAATATACTAACTAGGCAGCAGTGAAAATTAGACCAGATTCAGAAAAAAATTACCTACACAGACATCACTGCTGAACAGAGGAATATGGAAAGAGAATATGGGTATCTGGGGAGTTGAAACCAGTGCAATCAGACTTCTTAAATGTAGATCAGAAATCCCAACTTTGTTACAATAATACAAATTTGTCAATTTTAAGCTATTTGGTAAATAGGTCTCTCTGCACGACAAAGCTAATATTATCCCCAAGGGAGACCAACATTACTTATTCTCAGCATGTGTTACAAGTGAAATGTATCTAAAATTTAAGAAAAAAATACATGTATTCCATGTCAGTAACTGAATAAGTAGCTTTGCGCTTTTTCTTTCTTCCATTCTGTAGGATTATTAAAATCTCATGTATGAAGCTGGATTTGCCAAATTATGGAAAAGTCAATGGAAACCTAGGCTGATAAAAAAATGGAAGCTATTTGACTGTAAATAAAAAAGGCAGTAGACAATTGCTGTACCAGCAGCTGTGTGTTATGAATTAAACAAGAAAGAGAAGAGGATTTAGAAAAAAGAATGAATAGAATTACTGGATGTATCCTTGTTGCTTGTCCTCGTAAGAAAGCTGGAGTGGACTGGACACTGGTATTCTGCAGAAAATATGAATAGAGTGGGGGGAAAAGTTTACAGTTTACGGCAGTGAGAGACATATAATGTAGGTCCGATACTAATTCTGCCAGAAATTTCTTGTAGGAGCAGAGTAGAGCAATTAAAATTTCTGTCCTTCAGTTTCCTGTGCATAAATTGGGGAGTAAAGCACTGACTGCCTTCTAATTTTTTGGTGTTTTTAGTTAGATTGTAGATTCATAAGAGAAGAAACTATTCTGTAGTAAAGGTTTTGATTAGGGTAAGGGTAATAGGCTTTATACCACTAATTATACTACTAATAAAAATGAACAAATGGATACTGCTTAAACAACAGATTACCAATGTCGTGTCCTTCTATGGGCAAAGATTTTCAAAATTCTGGGGGGAAAAAAAAAAAGAAAAAAAGGCTGATGAAACTTTTATTATCTGATAGCAAGCATTTGCTATTTCATGACATTTATCCAGTGATGAAGGAACAGCAAAGCTAATGAAAACAGGGTGATTTTCAGCCTGCAGTGCCAGGGCTTCCAAAGCTCCTGAACCAAGGTCTCTGGGAGCTCGGAACCCTGGGAGACCTACATGTCCATTTCCAGGGCTCCAAGGTTTGTATCAACAAGGTTTGTTTGGCAAACTAAGAAGGAAACACGATAGCGCAACAAAAATAGTTTGAGATCTGGAAAGATGTTTATCGCACGTCCTGTGAAAACAGCTCAGTTTTCAGCTGATTCCAGTGATAATGGAAAAAAGAAAGTAATAAAGAAAAAAAAGCAGAAAACGTTTTAACACTGGATTTCTGCCCATCTTGAAAAACAAACCATTTGGGGAATCTTTTGTCTGCTGGGCCTAACCTGTCAGTTTTCTAAGAAAAAGGATATGAAAAACCAAAAGACTGGAAAAGACACAGAATTTATTTGATACGATTCAAAAAACAATTTATAAAGTCAGATAAAATTAGACATTTATACAGTACTACTAATCAAGGAAATTTATTATTTTAAGCTTTCTCAACTTCCTATTGTTTTCTAGCTTCAGCAAATCAATCAGCCTGGCCCAAGCCATGCAAAGGTGTGGAAGGAATAAATACATGAACTGGGCTTTGTGAAGGGGCTGTAAAGATGCCAGTTAGAACACAGTTTTCCATGTTAAGTAAAAAGCGATGTGTATATTTTATTGAAGGATGTCTTTTGTAATTAGTTGTTCTGAAATTGCACCAAAGGGCAACCATCTCACTGCTACTTTCACAGTAGCAATCAAACAGATCAGGGAGGGAGAACGAGAAATGAAAACCTATTTTTCTGTCAAATAGTCAGAAAAGAACCTTGGTTTTAACTCTCCAAAGTTAGACCACTCAATGTCTGACAGTTATAATCTCCTAGGGAAGATTATGATCTTTTGCAGCCTATATCCAAAGTACCTGAATGTACTCCATTTCAAATTGAGAACTCCAAGCACTTGTCAAGGCTTTTATACTTAAAGCTAAGTTAAATATATTAAAATTTTCAGACCTCTGTTAGCAGGTTTATTTAAGCAAGAATCACCTGTAAGTGACTGGATATGTAAAAAATAAGAGTGATCTTAAGCTAACTAGATGAACATAAATAGAACAAACAGAGATGAAGACTCCAGTCCTGTAGTGTGTAGTCCAAAGCCTGTAAAATGGAAATTAAGAGCCACCATTCTGAGGGGCAGATGGTGCTTTTGGCTGTTTTTCACACCAGATGTGTCTTTTCAGATAAACAAAGGCTGAGGTCTTAATTTATACCTGTGTTCAAAAGTAAAGGACCTCCTTTGCTCTTAGATTCCAGCCAGTGTTTTTTATCTTTAAAAATAGTTTGGAATGAAATACACAATAAATTATACCACCTAAGTAAGAAATAAAATGCATGTTGTATGTGTGCAGTTAGTTGTCACAATGCATTGTCACATTTCACATGGCACAGCCTTGTGAAAGATAAACATTGATGACATTTGTAAAGATTTTTGCTTTGTCTGTTCTCTGGCTTGAACTCCCCTTAAAAGAATGAACATTCATTATATTTGATCTAAATGAAAGGATTTGTTGGGGTTTTTTTTACTCCTAACTGATGAACACGAGATGGTAAACCAAATTTCTCTTGGTTTTCTTGTTGGCATTATTAGAAATAACACTTTGTGTTTAAGTTTAAAGATTGTTGAAGTTACTCTGGAGGGGAAAGATCCTTAGAGACTGAAGATTAAAGGTACTTATATATACAGCTAGTTACAAAATTAGAATATCATTAACTCTGCTCTCGTCCAGGAACCACCAATGTCATCTGCGCAATAGGGTCTTTAAGGATACACTTCTACACATAAATAAACCGGTCCATGACCCATGCTATGGTCTTAAGTGTGAGCAATATTGCTTGAGATCATAAGGTTAAACTCTCTGCCTTTGTCCAACAAAGTAGACTCACTTATATTGTTCATTGAGAATAGTCTGCTTCACACTGTCCTCTTGCTTTTAAACTTTTAGAACTGTAAAACCAGAGCAAGAAAATACCTTTTCAGAGATTCATTGCATGAAAAGTACAGGAGATCAAGGGCCAGCAAAAAGTAAGACAAATGTAATCTGGTTTAGTATAAACCAAAACCATGGAACAATATCAGTTTCTTCAAAGAAACAAAAAAATCTGAATTCCATTTACCATGATTTTACAAAGAATTCGTCAGATGTTATTTATTCAAATATATGTGTGAGCAGCTATCTATTTAGGTTTCAGAAATGTTCTCATGTGTAAATACTAGTGATTTACATATTCAATGCCTTTAAAAATTTGAAATAAGACATATAATCTGGAAATGTGTTTGGAGGTGGAAACTGAAGGACCAACAGCTGTGAAACTTTTCATTCAAAATGAAATGCTGCTGTTTGAGTTTTACATACATTTAGAAAAATCTAATGGACAGTATGCACTGTTCTGATACATCAGAGCATGACACTGGCAGACTGTAAAGGCTGAAATATTTAATTTCTGATTTGTTGTGGTTTGGTTTTAATATATTTTATATCTTTATTGTATTGTATTGTATTGTATTTTTGGTAAAGTTTGCTACTACAATATACTGATTTTGTACAGGATTTATCAATGCTTCATAAGGCTGATAAGCCTTGATCCTTTGCTCGTTGTGATCAGTGTCCTCACAGTGACCATAGTAGACCACTACCGAGATCTGAAAACCCACAGTTATATGACTGGCAGTAGAAACTACAGCCATAATACATTTTGTTCACCAGAAAGCACTGTGCAAATACCCTTCTTGTACAAGAGGTAATTTGCCTTTTTAGTTATTTAAATTGAATTTTTCTTTTTGCTGAAGAGGAAAATCATGTATTAAAGAATGAATTACAAAAAAATTTGTACAACTGTTATAGCTTAACAATTGTTTTTTCAGAGTGAAATTACTTTGCCTGTAGGAGTCCTGTTTTAGTCTGATGCCAACGCATTGGCAGAGAATCAGTTATAATAGTTAATATCTCTGTTTAACTACTTCCATACCAGAGCCCCTTTAAACTTACTCCCTCTATTCTGCTTTTAGTAACAGATGAATTTACTTCATGTTAAAATTTAGCGCTCGTATAAAAATAGAATCATAGAATATGGGGGTTGGAAGGGACCATAAGAGTCCAGCTCCTGATTCCACACAGGGTGACCTAAAAGTTAAATTATATATCTAATAGTGTTGTCCAGATACTTGAACACTGACAGGCTTGAGGCCATGATCATTTCCCCGGGGCGTGTGTTCCAGTGCTTGACCACTCTCTCAGTGAAGAACTTTTAAATCCTCAGTGTTGTTCATCCTAGATTTCTAAACAAAGACTGAATTTCAAATGTACTGCTGCTTCACATTCAAGTATATTGTGATAAAGTTAAGTGCTTTTTTTGATTCCCCAGATCAGAGTAAAAAAAACCTAAAACTAAAACAAATTAAAAAATCCCCTTCATACAATGTAAGACTTTTAAAATGAGAAACACTAGCATACAGGAAATTCTATAAATTAACACAGAATGTCCTTCCTTCTTGTTTTCTTTAAGTCTACAATGTTCTATGTCAATAATAGTTTTATTTTTCAAGCCAAGTGTTATTTTTTCTTAATTACAAGAAAGATATTTTCAAAACACTAAAAATTATTTAGATGCTAAATTTTATGTTAGCACCACTGAGTTTCTGTAGATCTGATCCAAGTCATGTTACAAATGAGCAGCCTGTAAAATACAAATACAAATGTACCTTAATCACGCCATACAACATTATGCTGAAATATCAAAAAACTGTGTGACAGAAATCTCTACCTTAGCTATTACTGTTATAACTGAATGACCAATATTTCAGTGCTCAAGTTTTGCTCCCTGCTTCATCACCCAGGTTATATACCCTTTTTCATAATATGATGTTTCCTGAAGAATAAGGTTATCATGATTTATGTCTTAGTAAGTTAGTATTATTGCTACATATGCTCATTAATATGAGTTGAATATATTAAGTTAAAGTTTGGTAAATGTTCTTATATGGAGATCTCCTATAATTTGGGTCTGCATACTCTGCAAATCATTCTTCAAACTTGAAACCGTTATCCCTAAAAACAACACACTGTGGGAGTGTAATAACATCAAAAGATCATCAATTATTATTATAGTCTCATTCAGCAATATGTTACTGGACTGGGCTCAAAGCACTTTGAGAAAATACTCAGAAATTTCAACAATCTGGGATGTACAAGAAGAAAAGGGTAGAATCTGAGAAATCCATAGAGACATCAAAGAATGACACGAATAATTATGAGCAAAAATAATGTCTTTAGTTCTCGTTTTACATATACTTAAAAATTCCAGTGCTGGTTTAAACACCTTCTTAGACAAATATCTATCATAACATCTAAATAATAACCCACACACAGTATACTTGGGATGGAGTTTTGTAAGTTGTCAGCTTGCAGCTATCCTGACAATACAAACCATGGCTGAACTGGGCAACTTTTTCTTTTGTAAATATAAGTGTCAAAAATCTTTGTTACTAGCCTACACTTGTTATCACATATCCTAGGTTTATACAGCTACTGACAGTTTCCCCAGGAGATACCTCTCATTAGTTCCAGGGTTTTGGTGATTACTGACCTGTTGTTGGACTGTTGTCCATTGGAGTTCAAATGAAGATGAGCAGAAAGAAAGATGATACAACTGTGGTCTTATTAGAAATTCAAATTCAGCTTAAAATCCAGCATAATTAGGGGTTTTTTTAAATTTTCTTTCCTATATATGAGTTCCTTCGTGGATTTGGGCCTAAGAGCCTTCATCTACCTAGCAAAGTTGATTAGCTACAAATGAGAGACTACTTTACAAATCAAATATTAAATCCTTTTTATAACTGTTGTGAGATTTTGGACCAGTTATACAATTAATTATCAGGGAATGCACAGAAGATAATTTCCAGTTCATCCCTGTGAAAATTGAATTTCTGAAGTAGTACTGTTAAGATTAAAAATACTGTATTTAAATGACTACTCTTACCTATGTTCCTCATAGCTATTTAGTTTGTTAAATGTTTTATGTTAACTGAGAAACAATTTGCCATGCAATGCTGTCTATTTTATTTTTAATATGATGAGCCTTACTGCCAAAATTATCATTAGCTCCAACCTATCATCCACTTCTGAGATTAATTTTACTCCATGTGGCACCATGTAGGGTTAGGATGATTACTGTAGGACTGAAACATAATACTGTCCCTTCATGAAAGTGCTTACTCAAGAAAGTAAAAAAGAACATGCATTTAAAATTCATTGATGAACTAGGGTGCTTTTCAAAACAGGTTTTCTATAACCAACGGAAATACCAAAATTGTAAGTCTGAATTTCAGAGAAATTTCAGTCACAGCAGACTCGTCCATGTATCAACTGGTGACACTGAAATGGGTAAGAAATCTGGCCTACATTTCATTGGCCCTGGAAATAGAAAAAAGGAAGGTACCAGTGCCCTCTCCTGGGGTAGAAGTGATCTTTTTTTTTTTCATTACTGTCAGAACTTCTGTAATCTTAACTCTGCTGCCCTAAAGAAAGGCTAACAACTTCAGGATCTCACTTCAGACACTACTTGTCAACATCACAAGATGGCACTGTAAATAATATTTGGAAATATAACTCTTTCAATTTGATGTTGCCAAGCTAGGCTCTCTGTTCCTGTGCTGCTCAGATCTTCATCATCCCTCATCAATCACCTTTGCAGTCAAGCATGATTTTCAAGGAGACATTGACCGAGTGAATAATGCCTTCCAACACAAATATCAAAACAAACTAACCCTTCACAAAGTTCAACAGATATAGGACATCAAAAGTCAGAAATTGGGGTGAAAACTTTGGAGTCAAGCTCAACAGCACAGTGTACAAAATCTGTCACATCTCAGAAATCATAAAGAATTATGATGAAATATGCCTCAAAACCCCCCAATTGTCTGAAGTCTATTATTGAAGAAAAATACCACCTCACATGCAAAATCCCAGAACATAGCTGCTTATTTCAAGCCTTTAATGATTGATTATTCTCCTTTTGGGTACTATTTTTTATACACATGGGACATGTCTGCTGGGCATAGCTGATCTGCTCTTGCATGTGAAGTAGAGCCAATGGAATGTCTGGAAGCAGTGCAGGCTGGGCATCTTTCCTCTTAAAGCTATGGCTGCCCTGAAAGACAGAAAGTATTCATTACCTCTCAGTTATGGGAGGAGTAGTTGGAAAAAGCTCATGATGGAGAAAGATCTCAGAAAACAGGAGAGATAGCCCCCAGAAATTTGCATATGCAGCACCTGTGGTAAACAAAGACACAGTAACTGCATAGGCACCATTTTGCAAAGGTAATCTTGTGTCCCTACTAATATAGTCATTCTTTCAGCTTCCAAAGAGCCTTCTGAGCCACAACTTCCATGCTGCTGCTTTGCGGCATTTGCTGTTCTTTCCACAGCTGATACAGCATATGTGTAAGAGGTGCCTCATTATTGTCATGTGCACATTCACACGCAAATGCATCTGCATGAAAAGTAGCACATTTTTCATTAAACTATGTATTAAAGGTTTTGTATTTTTTGTTTTATTTGAAGAAAAGCATGAAGTTATTTGTTTTAAAGAAACTTGCAAGAATACTTCTCACTGATCTGGTAACTATTTCTTAGATTTATTTTTTTTTATTGTTCAGCTGAACTCAACTATATTTCATGGATACATACAAAAAGGAACTGAAAAAAAAAGTCAACGGTAATACCAGATCACATGGTTTGGTCAATGTGTTTCTTTCAAATTATGGTTTAGATGCTGTTTCAGCATGTTTCTCCTGACTTCGTCAAGACAGTTTCAGCAAGTGAATGAAAGAGTTCAGGATAGCTTGTGGCACCATCTGTCACCTTTACTGGCCAAGTATCACTGGCAAAAGTATGTCACAGAAGTTGATTTAATATCTGGACAAACAAAATGAGGTAAACAACCATCCTACACAGCAGAGAATCCACACTTTATGAAATATCCTGTTTTCCACTGCAGCTCTACAGACTTGCAACTACCATTGCTTG
Organism: Phaethon aethereus; assembly: GCF_964289735.1. Lineage (NCBI taxonomy): Eukaryota > Metazoa > Chordata > Aves > Phaethontiformes > Phaethontidae > Phaethon > Phaethon aethereus. The sequence goes on along the minus strand of NC_138582.1, from coordinate 31,842,175 downwards.
AAGCTGTACTCCTTATGTCTTTCCTAAAAGTGAGTGATTATTATGCTGATATGTTTTGAAGAAGTGGACAAATATTAAAAAGATAAAAAGCAGATTACCTCATTAATAGCGAAAAAGTGAAGCTATCCATTATACCCCCCACATATATTGATTAATGGCTGGAGATTTAAGTTGACTGCTCCATACTGTAAATCTCTGGGGACCAGGATGAGAACACTCCTGATAGCTCTAAATGCGTTTCTGGGTAGGCTGCAGAGCCAGGGTGCTGTTCCTGTGTAGGATTAAAGTTTGGCACATATATGCATAATTCATTACCAGATCCTGCCAGATACACAGAGGTAGGATGCATATTCTATATACAGAAGTGTAAAGCTTTCAGCGGTTTATTGAGCTGATGTCTGGGTCTCTGCTGTGATTGCAGTTAGGGTTGTGATAAGACTTAGGCAGTGTTACGATGCTTAGGATTAGGTTTTGTAACCAAGAAGTAAAGTACATGCTTTTCTAGTTTGGCAGGATCCATTAATAACAGCAGCTGAGTATTGTTTTAATGGTTCCTAATTAGCTGGGGGCAGAAAGGGATGTCATCATTATGGTTAAGAGCAGGGTTATGAAGTGCATAATTTACTGTTAGATTCTCCTTGAATCATGCCGTGACAACAGGAATAGTGCAGTAGACTTGTCACTCAGTAACCAGAATCTGCCAATGATCTCCCTTAATGAGCGCATTAAGTAAAACTCTGGTTTTGAGTGTATCCCCACAAGCAAGATTGTTTTGTTTAATTGGGAAAAAATACCTGAAGAAAGTCTTATGAATTCAGCAAATGTAAACAGATAAACAGCAGGGGAAAACACATAATCAAACCAAAATAAAAAACAAAGGATCAAATTTTTTTTAGTGTCCCTTGGTAACACTTTGCAATGTCAGCATCAGAATACACTTTGTGAAAGAGCTTTTGTGTCTATTTTCACAATCATATATTTATTAGTAAACAAAATTGTGTACCAGATTTTGGCATTTATTTTTCATTGAGCATATTGATTCAAAACTGTCTAAGCAAAGTGTCCATGCACATGCAACATTTATCAATGCTCAAATGAAATATCCTCAAAAAGTTGGACCAAGAAACATAGTTATACTCCAATTTCTTAATTCTGTTGAGTTATAGAAATTAGCAAGTAATTTCTATTATCATAACATTAGCAATTCTATAAAGTTGAATTTGATAACAGGTTATAATTTTATTTTAGTAAGACACACATCATTGTACCTACTAGGATTTTAAAAATATTTTAAAATAATTAAATAGAAATTAGTTTAATTTGTATTTTTAAAATAGAACTATTTTATTCTTTGTTTCTGTATTATTCTATATTATTATGAAATTTTATTCATATATTTTTATTACCTTTACAGAAAGAGTTGTAGAAAGAGCTGTCAAGAACCTGAAGCTGAAGCTGAAGCAGTCTTATGCCCCAAAATGAAAATTTGTCCCATAGATTAGAGCAAAAGACGATTATATTGTCCCACAGCACTGGTCAAGATTTCAAATGTTTTCCTATTCCATCTTGCAATGTCATCAAAATCTTTAATAAATCATAGAAAAAATAGTGGCTATAAAGTCACTACCAACTGAGGTACTACTGAAGATTAAGAAAAACAGTCCTCAAGACCTATTTTATTTTACCCCACAGGAATAAACACTGAAGTTTTGCCTGGTGTCATGGTTTAACCCCAGCCAGAATCTCGCTCCCCCATGGTGGGACAGGTGAGAGAACTGGAAAAGTAAAATTGCAAAAACACATGGGTTGAGATAAAGAAGATTTAACAGGTAAAGCAAAAGCCTCACACACAAGCAAAGCAAAACAAGGAATTAATTCACTACTCCCCATGGGCAGGCAGGTGTTCAGCCATCTCCAGGGAAGCAGGGCTCCATCATGCATAACAGTTATTTGGGAAGATGGATGCCATAACCCCAAACATCCCCTCACCCCTTCCTTCTTCCTTGTCCCAGCTTTATATATGGAGCATGACGTTGTATGGTATGGAATATCCCTTTGTCCAGCCTGGGTCAGCTGTCCTGGCTGTGTCCCCTCCCAGCTCCCCGTGCACCCCCAGCCTGCTCGCTGCAGGCCAGCATGAGAAGCTGGACTGTCCTTGACTGCTTAGCAACAACGCAAAACATCTGTATGTTAGCAACAATTTCTCATCCCAAATCCAAAACACAGCCTCACACTAGTTTCTGTGAAGAAAATTAACTCTATCCCAGCGGAAATCAGGACACCTGGTTTTCACCAAGGATACCTGGGAGGAGTCATTCACCCTATCCATACTAGTGTCTACTGTAATATTGCACATGGGAATAGGCTGCAGCAATAAAAGCAGTTTTAATCCATAGATCAGTAACTCTCACTTGCCTCAGAACTGCTTTTAGCGAGTTACATCGGCCCCCAACAGCTCTCCTACTCCTGGCTGCCTTCTAAGATCTAGGAGAAAACTCTCCATTGTCTTGAACCTCCAAATTATCTTCATGCGAACACTCCATCTCCGCTAACATTAATAACACTCACCTCTGTGGGATCCAGGCACTTCAGTTTCACAGCAGTGATTCACAAGGCTACTTTGTCTCAGAAAGGTGGATTGAAAAGGTGGACAGAAAGGATGTGCTGAAAAAAGCTGTTTGGAGTCTCTGGAAAGGACTGTGATTCTTCTTCTGAGGAATTTGAGTTAATCATGTGGAGAAAACCACTATGTGGCCATTCTGTGACAAAACGAATTGAAAGGAGTCATGAACCTGCAGTTGACTTTTGTGGGGGAAGTAGACATGGACTCAATGAAAAATCTTAGGCATGGACAGAAGTGTGAGGATGAGATTGGAAGGCCAAGAGGAGATACTGGAGAGAGACCCAACCAAAAGCCAAGGTATGTTACCTGAGTGAGCCCTCCTGGGAAAAGGCTAAGTTGAATATATTTCAGGAGGACTTTGCTAGAGATTTTCATGCAAAAAAGTACAGGTTAGTTTACTATGTTTGGTGGAAAGGACTGACAGTATGGGACCTGGGGTTCACAGGTTTTAAAGAAAGTACTCACTGGGGAGTCAAGGCAAGGAACCAGGCTGGAAAAGGAAAAAAAGTTCTCAGTTTAACAACTAACAATTCACTATTGAATCTATTGATACTATTACATATCAATTCTGCAGTGCTGCAGAAGGCAGAAAATAGTGGTCAATGAAGCTTTCATGTCAGAACAAATAGAAGAAAGCTGTTGCCCTTTTGTACAAGACTAAGTTAATAGTTGTTAACTCCAGTCACATCACCTGTTTTTATTGTTACACTTATTTTTTATTGTTACTGTACGGTATCAAGAGTGAACAGTAAATAATAATAAGATTATGCGGCAGCACAGCGAGAGAGTGCCCCAGCTTCCTCCCCCACCCCCGGCCGGCGGAGCGGGCTCCTGACGAGCGGCAGCTCTGACTCAGCGTGGGCGGGGCCCAGGGCGGCGGCGGCCAAAACCCCTCGCCTGCAAGAGCAGCCCCCGGGAGCGCGAGCGGCCCGGAGCGCGGCGAACAGGGCGTGGCACGTCAGGAGAGCGTAGCCCGTCAGTTTGCGCGGCAGTTCGCGCGGGCAGGACGTGCCGGGAGGGCGTGCGGGCGGGGTACAGTACAAGTGGCCATCGTCCTCCCAGAGGAGACTCAGCCATGGTCGCCACTCGGCTGAAAACCAGGGCCGGAAAGAATGTGGCGACACAGACGGAGCTCCCGCTCAGGCACGCGGCTGTCCAAGTATCCGGCTGCAGAGAGTGCCTGAACCTGTCAGTTGTTCCAGCAGGGGAGGTCCCAGATGACTGGAGGCTTGCCAATGTGATGCCTATCTACAAGAAAGGCCAGAAGGAGGATCCCGGGAACTACAGACCTGTCAGCCTGACCTCGGTACCGGGGAAGATCATGGAGCGGTTCATCTACAGAGTGCTCATGGGGAATATGAAGGACAACCAAGGGATCAGGCCCAGCATGGGTTCATGAAAGGCAGGTCCTGCTTGACCATCCTGATCTCCTTCTATGACCAGGTGACCCACCTAGTGGATGAGGGAAAGGCTGTGGATGTTGTCTACCTGGACTTTAGTAAAGCCTTTGACAGCGTCTCCCACAGCATTCTCCTGGAGAAACTGGCGGCCCGTGGCTTAGACGGGTGTACTCTTCGCTGGATAAAGAAATGGCTGGGCGGCTGAGCCCAGAGAGTTGTGGTGAATGGCGTTAAATCCAGCTGTTGGCCAGTCACAAGCGGTGTTCCCCAGGACTCGGTTCTGGAGCCGGTCTTGTTCAAAAAATTTATCGATGATCTGGATGAGGGGATCGAGTGCTCCCTCAGGAAATTTGCAGATGATGCCAAATTGGGTGGGAATGTTGATCTGCTGGAGCATAGGAGGGCTCTGCAGAGGGATCTGGACAGGCTGGATCGATGGTCAGAGGTCAACTGTATGAGGTTTAATAAGGCCAAGTGCAGGGTCCTGTACTTGGGTCACAACAACCCCATGCAACACTACAGGCTTGGGGAGGAGTGGCTGGAGAGTTGCCTGGCAGAAAAGGACCTGGGGGTACTGGTTGACAGCCGGCTGAACATGAGCCGGCAGTGTGCCCAGGTGGCCAAGAAGGCCAACAGCGTCCTGGCCTGTATCAGAACTAGTGTGGCCAGCAGGAGTAGGGAAGTGATTGTGCCCCTGTACTCGGCACTGGTGAGGCCGCACCTTGAATCCTGTGTTCAGTTTTGGGCCCCTCACTACAAAAAGGATGTTGAGGTGCTGGAGTGTGTCCAAAGAAGGGCAATGAAACTGTTGAGGGGTCTGCGGCACAAGTCTTATGAGGGGCGGCTGAGGGAACTGGGGTTTTTTGGTCTGGAGAAGAGGAGGCTGAGAGGAGACATTATTGCTCTCTACAACTACCTGAAAGGGGGTTGTGGTGAGGTGGATGTTGGTCTCTTCTCCCAAGTAACTAGTGATAGGACAAGTGGAAATGGCCTCAAGTTGCACCAGGGGAGGTTTAGACTGGATATTAGGAAAAATTTCTTTACAGAGAGAGTGGTCAAGCATTGGAACAGGCTGCCCAAGGAGGTGGTGGAGTCACCATCTCTGGAAATATTCAAAAAACGTGTGGACGTGGCCCTTCAGAACATGGTTTAGGGGACATAGTGGTTTTGGCTTGATGGTTGGACTTGATGATCATGAAGGTTCTTTCCAACCTTAGTGATTCTGTGATTCTGTGACAAATCCTTTTAATCCAGGAAGCCTAAGCACAGAGAGAAAGGGAGCAGGGAACTGCAGGTACCTTGCCTTGAAGGCTGTACAGTGTCTTATTCAGGCTGCTAATGTGGATGGTTGATGTCATTATTTTCTGCCCAAAAGTCCTCATGAAATCCGGCTGTATTATATTTGAATTGGTTAAACACAGTCCTAAAAGTGAAGTAATTCAGAATGGAAAGTCTGAAAAACTTAAAATTAACTTGCTGTTAGGGAGGTTTTGTGGCTAAAGTAGTTCTGAGTCTAAACCAAAAAGTTTGGACTTCAATTTGGATTTCTTTTTTGCAATTTTATTTATCTGATAATAATTAATATCACTATTATAGTATAATGAACAGCATATAGTATAATATATACCCCGTGTGTGTATATACAAAACAGTACAATACATACCATATATATGTTGTATACATCTGCACACACATGTAATATAATGTATATATGTATATAATAAAAAGAAACAGTATGATTAACTCACTATTCAGAACAAATGATGGTCTTTACTGTATTTATGATTAAGAAATCTTGTAACTACATCCATCTCTGTTTTGTCAAACCTCAGCTTTGCAACTCTAAATCTTTCTCTGGGCCCACAAGGCAGAAATTTTGCCATTGAAAGATTTTTCCATGCCTAATAGAGGCATGGAATAGACAGGATATTACTGTTTGAAATCATTAAGAAATGGCTTATTAAGGTCCTGAACTTCTGTGATCTTGATTTATGTGATCGAGTGAAAAAGAGAAACCTGTGAGTTAAGGGCAGGCTCGGTGCTAATCAGGGTGTTCAGATGAGAGTGAATACTGCAGAGATGTGAAACTCCATTATATTCTGTTGCTTTTACCCTGTGAGAGTGTCATTATCTATCATGCACTTTCCTTTATAATCACTTCCAGTCACATCTACTAATGTTTTTTGGTTTTTTTTCTTTTTTAAAATATCCCTTTCTTGCATAATGCTGATGCTACTTCACTAACCACAGGAAGACACAGCAGTAACAAGTACAAGCTGGTATTTTAACTGTTATTGTAGACCTCTTTCTAGTGAGAATAAAGAGTTGTTACTGGTAGAGGGCACAGGTAACAACAAATCTACACTCTGTCATCACTGTTGGGACAACTGCAGTACTACTGGTCACAAAATAGACTAGTGAAAAAAAAGATGTTTTATACATATACATATGTACACATATGTATATAAATATAGTGACCACGTTTGGGAATGGAGGAAACTGAATAGCTCTTCTGTAACTCCATATTCCACTTTGATTCTGCACAGTATAGCCTTGGCTATATCAAGGATAATCAACCTCTGTCAGTCTGTCATTAATCTCTACAAATGTTCTGCAATTGAGTAATTACTAAGCAATTAAATGCAAACTTCTACTTTTAAATAACAGTAATGTTGTGACACAAACCTATAAAAATAGGAAATTAGAAGATAAGAGCTGCAATAGGTCCTTTACTTACATTAATATGAAGAACCAACAACCATATGAATTAAAGAAGTAGTGATGACTTTAAAGGCATTTTCCTCTAGCTCAAATGATTATTTTTCCTCCATTATTAATATCTAGAGGCTTTTTCTAAGTAAAATATTATTTCCTTTAAAAATAAAAAGCACATATCACTTGCTTACCAAAAATGGCAAACATGGCCTGTTTGCAATTTTTAATTACTGACGGCCTCCCTCCCCCAGTGGAGGGAATAACTTCCAATGTGTTGGAATAATTTATGCCCGTATTCTGTTCCTGTCTTTGAAATTATGACAAGTCTTACAGGACAGCTGATACCTCAGCAATTTCCAGTGAATTTGAGGAGATGGTAAAGTTTTTAATTTCTAAATAACTTTGAAGCATGCTGCCCATTAGCAGTAATAGAAATTACAGTAATTCACAAGTTCTTTACACATCTTACAGTTGGCTAAGAGCCTAAAATTGGATATAGGAGCAGTTTGTGCTAGGCATTTTACAAACATTTAAGAGTCCCTTTTTCAAAATATTTACTGTCCAAGCAAATCAATCAAACAATACATGTCAGAGGATAAGGATAAGGAAAAGTAAACTATACATTCTTGTACAGGTTTATAACTTCACTGACATAAAAAAACGTGAAACCCCCCTTCCAAAGCACTGCTAAGACTCCATATGAAAAATTATGTTTTCATTTGGCAATTAAACTTCAAATGAGATGTAGACCAACTGAATGCGTCAAGAGGACCATAGTGAAAAATTATCTAGGAAAGCTTAAAATGTTTTTTAGCCTCAAGAATGAAGGAAAAATGAAATTATTTCAGACCTCAAGTACATGAAAGACTGCCACAAAAACAAAGAAGGAAACAATCTGTTTTCTATGGCTACTTGAAGCCCTTTTCAGTTCTCCAGCTCTGTGATCATTGTAAACTTCATCATGGTACTCAGGTCTTCCTGGTGCGAGACCTACTGAGTGCCAGCCTGGCAAATCACACCATCTTTCTTTTAAAGGCCTCTGTGAAATGACAGAATAGCTTCTATTTGTCCCATAGCAATTGGATACTTCAAATCAGATTATTGGTGATTACAGAAGCAGAGAAGACATCTAGTGTCAGTTCAGTCCCTTCCTACCTCAAGCACCATAACATAAAAATTCCACTTGGAAGGTTATCTCCAACCTAAAGGAAATATTCAGGACTTTTTTCCTTGTAATATCCTTGGGATGTTGCCCTCAAGATTTTATTGGTAGTAAAATCTGTCAGGAAGAGAGTAAGATTTAGAAGTGATACAGCAACAATTTCTTTTTTTTCAACATATGAACTCATTCATGGCACGTTCATACCTGGTATCGGCTTTTAGTTGCAGTAGCTCTTCGCTGTCTGTCGTGCCTGCTCTGTGTGTGACGACAATAATCATATATATTCTTAACCTTTTTATTTCCTTTGTCTAGGCAAGACTATCTTTTTAACATCCTCTTGTGCCATAAGCTTTCTGTTCCCTCCATCCCCCTGTGCTCTCATGCCACATTTGTCAAGTCAGGCCATTGTCCTGAAGGAAGTGCTGGTTGAGCATGGACAGCCCTGTGCAAGAACAAAGGTTGCCAGCATAACCTGACTGGTCTCACTGCCATTGCCACTGCCTTTAAATTTGTGCTAGGGCCTAGGTGAGAAGAAATCTCTCTGGTCATAGCTACAAGAAACTCAAAAAAATAGGAGATTGTCTTGAGCAGTTAAATGCCTTGCTACAGCCCTGAACAAGGGAACTTCAGAAAACCTTAGCAGTTGTGTGCCACTGAAATCTCTGATGGTCATAAGTGTTTGGTGATTTCAGTGAGTAGCTTATCTGAATACAAAAATAAATTAATGAATAAAATTACAAGAAAAGGAAAACAAAATCCCAAACCCTATTACACTCACTACTGAATGATGCCTTATTAGAAATATTTTCTTTATCTGGTTTTCACATGGGAAAAAACTTAGACTGATTTTTTGCTCTCAAAGCTAAGAAAAAAATTGGACAATAAATTTTTTGGATAATAAATCATGTTTGGATATTAATTAAGGTATCGTAAAAGATGCAACAAATTTATAACAGTCTCTGAGGCCTCAGTAGAAGTCCATGTATCTTTACAATGAAATATGAAAACATAGAAAAATGTTTTATAGTTGTAAGACTATAGCAAAACTAACATAATATTGAAGAATATGTGACAGAAGCTGTATGACTTAAACTTAATTATAGTTTAACAGTAAAAATATAGAAAATATAAAAAATATAGAAAATTCAACAGTAAAAATATAGAAAAAGCTAAAATGATGGAAAGACCCAAAGGGGTCTTTAAAAATAGAATATATTGAAATAGATTGATCTGTGATTATCATGTATATTGGGATAAACACTTTATTATAATTGGTGTTAACACAGAAAAAAAGCAAAGTAGTTTACAGTTTTAAATGGGAGTAATTAAAATGAAGATATATCTGCTTGCTCTTTTAAAACCTTTAAAATTGTTTTCCTATTCCACTGGGAAATTGTTTAGAATGTTGAAAATAAGCTCCTAGTTAAACAGATTTATTTTAATCTTTAGGTAAATTCATAAATAAAAATAAAAGGACAAGCTTCACAATTACTGTGAAAGTTAGTTTCTATGAGTTTCATTAGTGATATGCTCTGTATTCATTTGTGGGGTTTTAGGCTCATTTCCTCTTAGACCAAAATAATATCTATGCAGCTAGCTTAGTCAATAGCTACTCTGATATGTAAATCTGTTTGAATATACTAAGGAATTGTAAGAAAGTTTAGTTTACACATGTGAATATTTACTTGATTTCTTTCTCAAAAAAAACAGTGTTAGGTAAGACAGAATGAAAGTTGTATCTCAAAAAATATATGTGAATAAACCCAACTGAAGATGACCTTAAAAACTAAAAATTAGTTCTGATAGTGTGGCTGAACAGTGTTTTGAACTGTGACAATATTGAGATTTTAGCTGCACTGATTTAAAAAACATAGAACAGAGCAGAGCATGGAATACGGTCTCTGCTACATCATATTCCCATGGCTCATATTTTATAGCCCTATTTGATGATACACACAATTTCCTTCCATTCATAGAATCATAGAATCCTAGAATCATGGAATAATTTAGATTGGAAAAGACCTTTAAGATCATCAAGTCCAAACTTTAACCTAACACTGGCAAGTCCACCACTTAACCATGTCCCTAAGCACCACAGCTACAGGTCTTTTAAGTACCTCGAATGATGGTGACTCCACCACGTCCCTGGGCAGCCAACTTGCTTGACAACCATTTGGGTGAAAAAATTCTTCCTAATATCCAGTCTGAACCTCCCCTGACACAGGGGCTTGAGGCTGTTTCTTCTTGTCCTATCACTTCTTCCTTGGGAGAAGAGACCAACACCCACCTCACCACAACCCCCTTTCAGGTAGTTGTAGAGAGCCATAAGGTCTCCCCTCAGCCTCCTCTTCTCCAGACTGTACAAGCCCAGTTCCCTCAGTAGCTCCTTATAAGACTTGTGCTCCAGACCCCTCACCAGCTTCGTTGCCCTTCTTTAGATATACCCCAGTGCCTCAATGTCTTTCTTGTAGTGAGGGGCCCAAAACTGAACTATTCGAGGTGCAGCCTCACCAGTGCTGAGTATAGGGGCACGATCACTTCCCTACTCCTGCTGGCCACACTAGTTCTGATACAGGCCAGGATGCTGTTGGCCTTCTTGGCCACCTGGGCACACTGCTGGCTCATATTCAGCCGGCTGTCAACCAGCACCCCCAGGTCCTTTTCTGCCAGGCAGCTCTCCAGCCACTCCTCCCCAAGCCTGTAGCATTGCATGGGGTTGTTGTGACCCAACTACAGGAACTGGCATCTTAGCCTTGCTGAACCTCATACAACTGGCCTTGGCCCATCGATCCAGCCTGTCCAGATCCCTCTGCAGAGCCCTCCTACCCTCCAGCAGATCAATACTCCCACCCAGTTTGGTGTCATCTGCAAACTTACTGAGGGAACACTCAACCCCCTCATCCAGATTGTTGATAAAGATATTAAACAGAACTAGCCCCAGTACTGAGCCCTGGGGAACACCATTTGTGTCTGGCCACCAACTGGATTTAACTCCATTCACCACGACTCTCTGAGCTTGGCCATCCAGCCAGTTCTTTACCCAGCTAAGAGTATGCCCATCCAAGCCATGAGTATCCAGTTTCTCCAGGAGAATGCTGTGGGAAACAGTGTCAAAGGCTTTACTAAAGTCTAGGCAGACTACATCCACAGCCTTTCCTTTATCCACTAAGCGGGTCACCTGGTCCTAGAAGGAGATCAGGTTGGTCAAGCAGGACCTGCCTTTCAAAAACCCATGCTGACTTGGCCTGATCACCTGGTTGTCTTGTATATGCCACATGATAACACTCAGGATGATCTGCTCCAGAACCTTCCATGGCACTGACATTAGACTGGCAGTCCTGCAGTTCACTGGATCCTTCTTCTGGCTCTTTTTGTAGATGGGCATCACATTTTCTAACCTCCAGCCAACTGGGACTGCCCCGGTTAGCCAGGACTGCTGCTGATAAATGATGGCTTCTTGAGGACTTCTGTCAGCTCCCTCAGCACCTTTGGGTGGATCCCATCTGGCCCCATAGACTTGTGTATGACTAAGTTGTGTAGCAGTTTGCGAACCATTTCCCCTTGCATTATGGGGGCTTCATTCTGCTTCCCATCCCTGTCTTCCAGCTGTGAGGGCTGGCTACCCAGAGAAGAACTGGTATTATTATTAAAGATTGAGGCAAAGAAGGAATTAAGTACCTCAGCCTTTTCCTCATCCTTTGTCACTGTTTCCCCTGGCATCCAACAAAGGATGGAGATTCTTCTTATCTCTCCTTTTGTTGCTAATATGTTTATAGAAACTGACTGTGTTTTATGGCAGTAGCCAGATTAAGTTGTAGTTGGGTTTTGGCACTTCTAATTTTCTCTCTGCATAACCTCACAACATCCTTGTGGTCCTCCTGACTTGCCTGCCTCTTCTTCCAAAGGTCATAAACTCTACTTTTTTTCCCGAGTTCCAACCAAAGCTCTCTGTTCAGGCAGGCCGGTAGTCTTCCCTGCCAGCTCATCTTAGGGCACATGGGAACTGTCTGCTCCTATGCCTTTAAGATTTCCTTCTTGAAGAACATCCGTCCTTCCTGGACCCCTTTGCCCTTTCGGACTGTTTTCCAAGGAACTTTCTCAACCAGTGACCTGAATAGACCGAAGTCTGCCCTCTGGAAGTCCATGGTAGTGGTTTTGCTGACCCTCCTCCTTACTTCTCCAAGAATCAAAAACTTTATTATTTTGTCATTGCTATGCCCAAGATGGCCTCCAACTGTCACACCACCCACAAGTCCTTCTCTGTTCACAAAGAACAGTTCCAGTGGGGCGTCTTCCTTAGTTTGCTTGCTCACCAGCTGTGTCAGGAAGTTATCTTCCACACACTCCAGAACATCCTAGACTGTTTCTTCTCCACTGTATTGTATTTTCAGCAGACATTTGGCAAGTTGAAGTCCCCCACAAGAGCAAAGGCTAGCGACTGGGAGACTTCTGCCAGCTGCTTATAGAGTATTTTTTCTGCCTTTCATCCTGGCTGGGTGGTCTATAACAGACTCCCATCATGATATCTGCCTTGTTGGCCTTCCCCCTGATTCCTACCTATAAACACTCAACCCTATCATCACCATCATTAAACTCTAGACAATCAAAACACTCCCTAACATACAGGGCTACCCCACCACCTCTCCTTCCTTACCTACCCCTTCTGAAGAATTTATAGCCATCTGTTGCAGCACTCCAATTGTACAAGTCACCCCACCATGTTTCCATTATGGCAACTATTGCATAGTTTTCCTGCTGCATAGTGGCTTCCAGCTCCTCCTGTTTGTTGCCCATGTTGTGTGCATTGGTGTAGATGCACTTCATTTAGGCTATTGATCTGTTAACCTTTTTGGGTGCAGAAGCCCTAATTCTTACATGACCATTCTCAGGCAGTTACATCACTTCTAACACATTAATATCCCTTGTGTCTTTGCTGCCACATGGATCTCCATCCCCTACCTCCACTGGTCCACTAGACCTCGCTAGCACATCATCCTTCAAACTTTGACATGCTGCCCCCAGGCTTATCTCTAGTGAGCCTGGTTTTCTCCTTTTGCCCCTTCAAGTCTAGTTTAAAGCTCTTTCAATGAACTCTGCTAACTCCTGTGCAAAGATCTTTTTCCCCCTTTGAGACAGGTGGACCCCATATGTTGCCAGCAGTCCTGGTGTCATGTAAACTGACACAAGAACAAAAAACTCAGAATTCTACCAGTGACACCAGGCTTGGGGCCAGGTATCGATCTGCTGGCTCTTTCTGTTTCTTTCTCATTCCCCTGCAACTGGAAGGATAGAGGAGAAACTGCTCCTGATCCCTTATCCAGCCAAATCAGTAGGTGGTCTGAGATGAATTTTTAGTGACCTGGCTATATTATGTATTCATTAGGGAGATCTGAGAAGACTGCAAACAAGGAAGTATGGGTAGAGATAAAACTGATAACAAAACCTAAAAATCTATCCTTTTTCTTCTTAACTCATATATAAATTTGCTTTTAAGTGTATGTCAGGCCTATGATACATATTTAATGCTTCTGTGAATTTATATCCAAAAGAGACAGTAAGAAGGTAGGGTAGTCAGATTATAACATTAGTCTCTACATCAAATCTAAGAAATATTCCCAGTGAATGCAGATCTGATGTCCCTGCTGCAATAAATGTTAGTCCCCCAATTATATTTTTTAAATGAAAAAAAATGTGAAACATTAAGAACAGATAGGTAAATCTTTGATTTTAGACCATAACCATTGAAAAAATATGTAACTAACACTGTAAGATAACTTCATGTGAATTACATGAATAACATCACTTTCCTTTTTAATGTTCTCTTTCTAGCAGTTATCAGTTGATACCATTTAGAATTTATTGTTACTCAAATTGGTAAAAAAGTGTTTTTTTCCTCATAAGCTTATTTAGTATTCATATATAGTTCAACATGTATTTATACTCTGCCCAGTCAAGGGAACATTTCTTCTTAAAGAAGACTTTGTTTATCTTGTACATAAAATTCTAGGACCAGGTTATACATAAAAAGTCGGAGACTTAACAGAACTCAGCCATGTGAAGAATTTGTTTTCCCTCAACAGGGTCTTTAAAATCAGAGTTAGTTGATTAATTTTCATGTTTTATGAATTATTCATAATTTAATCATTAAAAACCAAATACAGACAATTCTGAATCTAAAACAATATTACAGAATCCATTAACTGGTCCATCAATGCAATACAAATTCCAAGTTGCAAGAAATACAGTAACATATGTAGAGATTTCCTTGGTTTTTATCCAATTTTCTGTTTCTGCTGGTGGGTTTGCATCATGAAAATAAATAGAAAACTTGTTATATTGCTTTGTTTTGTTACAATTACATAGATACATTTTTGAATTTCATGTTTCAAACTCCAGCAGGCACATATTGCCTGAACTGATTCAATGATAAATTTAAATATTTTTCACTTCTATTTTTGTGTATCTTTTACCACATTTCTTTCATTTTCTCTCTTTTAAGGGTTTGGGTGTTGGTTATCTTTTTTTTTTGACAGAGCAAATGTTATTTAGACAGAAAATATGGCTGTCTATGAAGAAGATATACTTAACACCGTCAGCTTTATGAAAAATATTCAGTGCTTTTATAATAGGTTTAAAGGGCTTCGGGAAAGTGTAGAGATATGCCAGATAGCTTGAAGACATATAGCTCTATAAGCAGAGCAATATGGAGCTAACTTACCCTGCTCCTTGTCACGTATATTAACTCACAGCCAAATCCTTACCTCTGTGGGGAGGGTGCTTACCAGCCCAGGAGCCAGCTACTTCCTGAGGAATTTGCATTGGTATCTGCAAAGTTCAAGCTTTTTTTCGTTAAATTTAAGCATGTGCACTTTAATCTAACTGTCCATAGTGAAGGTTAAGCTGGATATTAGAAGAGGTTTGACTATCAGAGGAGAAAGGTTCTGAAGTGTATTAGCAAGGGGCTTGTATTAGCAAGGCAAGGCAAGAAATCTAAATGATTATAAAATGGAGTTTCATATATTTAGATGTAGCTCCATTGTATGGCTGCCTAAAACAGAAAAAGGCTAAGCTTGATAGCCCAGTAAGTAGCACCTGTATTATGTTCCCAATCACTTATTCAGCCTCACAGGCTAGCATGGATTATCAAATCAACCTTATAGCTACACCTAAACTGTACCTTCACCAAAGCTCCTCTGTGTATTATGAAAAGCATATATGTGTGTCTGTGTGCATGTATGTCTATAAACAAAAATGCAAAAATTATAGATTTTCTATAAGTAACTGAGAAATCACTTTTAAAGGTAAATTCCCTTGCTAGATTCTCTAGAGTTAACTAGGGAAGGCTATTTTGAGTAAATGTGTATTTCACATATGCATTTTAAAGTATAACTGTAGTACAATTGCCAGTTAACATTAGTTCCTTCAGTTGAATTAACTGGGCAAGCAACTGAGTCTAGGGTGAATGGTACATTCTCATTTTCTAGGCCCATAACTTCTTTTCCTTTAATACTTAGCAATATTACTGGTCTTCCTTCCTGCAAAATTAGCATTTGAATATTTGGACAAAACAGTCTGTGTTATATTAATGTACTTGTTTATTAAGCACACTTATCATCAGGGTATGATTTTGATGTGCAGCAGTCTATGAGTTTGACTTCAAAGCATCAGGGTTTGACTGTACTATGTCGTGGTAGTACAGCCAGTTTATGAATGCAGACTAACACAGATGCTGTTCACTTTCCTTAAAAGTGGAATCAGATTTTAGCTGAAATCCTCAGAAAGAATATTTTTCACAGCTTAAACACGTTTGCCAATGGTGTGCTCTTGTTAGCTTTATGAAATTTCATAACGCAAAGGCTGACTGGAAACAGGAAGTCTGTTTAGTAAAGAATATCAAAGTTTTGGAATTCAGCGTTAGTCTTTATTGGAATGTGAGCCCTCTCAAAATAGCCAGAAGACATTGCTACCAATAATTGAGAGTTTAGTATTTCCAGATCTGCCTGGAAGTTAAAGCTCTTGCTCCATGTCATCTAAATCTGACACTTCAGTGTGGTCATCTGATATCCTAGAATCATGTTGTAATAACTAAAATGTGGAATTTTCAGTGTCAGAATGCTCCCTTCCACCTCCCTTCTTCCCTGACGTTATTGGTTGAATTAATAAGCTTATGTTTATGTGTTCAAGAAAGATTCCAGTCCTTATTAGCTAATCGTATACTGATTTGAGAACACATAGGTCAACATCTCTTCACAACTTTTTACCTCCAAACTGATTTTTTTTCTTGAAATCTGCTTCGGTTTTTCTTTTATGTTCATTTATTTAAGGGGAGTTTGTTGGGTTTTTTTCTCAATGTGAGGAAAAAAAAATATGCTAAATTCCTTTCCCAAAGTTAAGATGATGAAAATGATGACAAAACAATAGTGGAAAAGTTTGATTAACATTATTTCTTCAAAAAGAACTTAAAGAATAGAACTGAAGAGATAATTGTTTATCTCTTGTTCTGGGCGAAAAGACTACAAATTACTAAAAAGGGAAGCCTTTGGTTATCTAAGTTATGGAGTTTTTTGCAGTCAGATGCACCCCTGCTCCCTCTCTCTTCACAGAATCACAGAATCACTAGGTTGGAAGGGACCTTCAAGATCATCAAGTCCAACCATTAATCCAGCGCCACCATGTCCCCTAAATCATGTCCTGAAGCGCCACATCCACACGTTTTTTAAACACTTCCAGAGATGGCGAGTCCACCACCTCCCTGAGCAGCCTGTTCCAATGCCTGACCACTCTCTCGGTGAAGAAATTTTTCCTAATATCCAATCTAAACCTCCCCTGGCGCAACTTGAGGCCATTTCCTCTCGTCCTATCGCTTACTTGGTTACTTGGGAGAAGAGGCCAACACCCTCGTCGCCACAACCCCCTTTCAGGTAGTTGTAGAGAGCGATAAGGTCTCCCCTCAGCCTCCTCTTCTTCAGACTAAACAACCCCAGTTCCCTCAGCCACTCCTCATAAGACTTGTGCTCCAGACCCCTCACCAGCTTCGTTGCCCTTCTCTGGAGCCCTTGCTCCAGCACCTCAACATCCTTTTTGTAGTGAGGGGCCCAAAACTGAACACAGGATTCAAGGTGCGGCCTCACCAGTGCTGAGTACAGGGGCACAATCACTTCCCTACTCCTGCTGGCCACACTATTCCTGATACAGGCCAGGACGTTGTTGGCCTTCTTGGTCACCTGGGCACACTGCTGGCTCATATTCAGCCGGCTGTCAACCAGCACCCCCAGGTCCCTTTCCGCCGGGCTGCTCTCCAGCCACTCCTCCCCAAGCCTGTAGCATTGCATGGGGTTGTTGTGGCCAAAGTGCAGGACCCTGCACTTGGCCTTATTAAACCTCATACAGTTGGCCTCTGCCCATCGATCCAGCCTGTCCAGATCCCTCTGCAGAGCCCTCCTACCCTCCAGCAGATCAACACTCCCACCCAACTTGGTGTCGTCTGCAAACTTACTGAGGGAGCACTCGATTCCCTCATCCAGATCATCAATAAAGATATTGAACAAGACCGGCCCCAGAACCGAGCCCTGGGGAACACCACTTGTGACCGGCCGCCAACCGGTTTTAACGCCATTCACCACAACTCTCTGGGCTCGGCCATCCAGCCAGTTCCTCACCCAGCGAAGAGTAAACCTGTCTAAGCCACGAGCCACCAGTTTCTCCAGGAGAATGCTGTGGGAGACGCTGTCAAAGGCTTTACTGAAGTCCAGGTAGACAACATCCACAGCCTTTCCCTCATCCACTAGGTGGGTCACCTGGTCATAGAAGGAGATCAGGTTGGTCAAGCAGGACCTGCCTTTCATGAACCCATGCTGGGCCTGATCCCTTGGTTGTCCTTCATATTCCCCATGAGCACTCTGTAGATGAACCGCTCCATGATCTTCCCTGGTACCGAGGTCAGGCTGACAGGTCTGTAGTTCCCGGGATCCTCCTTCTGGCCTTTCTTGTAGATAGACATCACATTGGCAAGCCTCCAGTCATCTGGGACCTGCCCTGCTAACCAGGACTGCTGATATATGATGGAGAGTGGCTTGGCAAGCTCTTCCGCCAGCGCTCTCAGTATTCTTGGGTGGATCCCATCAGGCCCCATATACTTGTGGGTGTCCAGGTGGCTTAACAGGTCCTTAACTGCTTCCTCCTAGATTAATGGGAGTTTATTGTGCTCTCCATCTCTGTCTTCCAGCTCAGGGGGGCTAATACCCTGTGGATACCTGGACTGGCTATTAAAGACTGAGGCAAAGAATGCATTAAGTACTTCAGCCTTGTCCTCATCCTTGGAGACAATGTTCCCCGCCATATCCAGTAAGGGATGGAGATTCTCCTTGCCTCTCTTTTTGTTGTTAATATCTTTGTAGAAGCATTTTTTGTTACCCTTTACGACTGTGGCCAGATTGAGCTCTAACTGGGCTTTTGCTTTCCTAATTTTTTGTCCTAAATTGTTTCATTTGCAAACAGGTTTTAAGGATCCTAGAGCAAAGTTTATTACTGAAATATCAGGGTCCAACCTTCTTCCACTGTTAGAACTTAAAACAGATATGCTAGCAGTGAACGTAATTACAATGAGGGTTTGAAGGAAAAAGATTTCTCAGTTCACACCTGGCACAGATTGACTCTCACAAAGTTGTATTTCTGTTAACTTCCAAAGAAATGTTCCAGATTAACAGATACAGAAGTGAGGCAGCAGGTAAGAAATATCTCCTATCAGATTCAAAGGCAACCTTTCTGTCTTTGGTTAAAATTATGTTAATGAAGGAATGTAACTGGGACTCTCCTTTGCCATTCTCCTTTCAAACCTGTGTTGGAGTAATATAAGAATAATAGTAGCTTATTATTCTTTCACATACCACAATTTATGCCCCCAGTACTCCTTTTACCTGAACATACCTAAACATTTTGACTAAGAGGTTTAAAGAGTGTTAAAAGAGTTTTGTTTATGGTCTGTTTGTATTAGCAAACAACAAATGAAAGGCCTTTGACGTGGTCCCCCACAACATCCTTCTCTCTAAATTGGTGAAATATGTATTTGATGGGTGGACTGTTGGTTGGATGAGGAACTGGTTGGATGGGCACACCCAGAGGATAATAGTCAATGGCTCAATGTCCAAATGGAGATCGATGATGACTGGTATCCCTCAGGAGTCTGTACTGGGACTAGTATTCTTTAATATCTTCATCAATGACATAGACAGTGGGATCGAGTGCACCCTCAGCAAGTTTGCAGATGACACCAAGCTGAGTGGTGCAGTTGACACACCTGAGGGACAGGATGCCATCCAAAGGGACCTGGACAACCTCAAGAAATAGGCCCGCATGAATATCTTGAGGTTCAACAAGACCAAGTGCAGGGTCCTGCACCTGGGTCGAGGAAACCACTGCTATCAATACAGGCTGGGGGATGAAGGGATTGAGAGCAGCCCTGCCAAGAAGGACTTGGGGGTCCTGGTGGATGAAAAGCTGGACATGAGCTGGCAATGTGAGCTCACAGCCCAGAAGACCAAGCGTATCCTGGGCTGCATCCAAAGAAATGTGGCCAGCAGGTTGAGGGAGATGATTCTTCCCCTCTCCTCCGCTCTGGTGGGACCTTGCCTGGAGTATTTTGTCCAGCTGTGGAGCCCTCAGCACAGGAAAGACATGGACCTGTTGGAAGGGGTCCAGAGAAGGGCCACAAAAATGATCAGAGGGATGAAACAGCTCTCCTATGAGGACAGGCTCAGAGAGTTGGGGTTGTTCGGCCTGGATAAGAGAAGGCTCCGGGGAGGCCTTCTTGCAGTATTTAAAGGGGGCTTGTAAGGAAGATGGGGACAGACTTTTTAGTAGGGCCTGGTGTGACAGGACAAGGGGTAATGGTTTTAAACTAAAGGAGGGTAGATTTAGTCTAGATAGAAGGAAGAAGTTTTTCACAATGAGGGTGGTGAAACACTGGCACAAAATTGCCCTAAGTCATGGTAGATGCCCCATCCTAGGAAAAGGTCAGTTTGGATGGGGGTCTGAGCAGCCTGATCTAGTTGAAGATGTCCCTGTCACTGCAGAGGGGTTGGGCTAGATGACATTTAAATGTCTCTTCCAACCCAAAGATTCTATAATTCTATGATTCTATGAAAGAGGACTTGATTGCTCTAGATGAAATCTTGTTTGTTTATAAAAAACTTACACTGTCCACCTGGCTGGTGACATCAGGTGGCTACTGCAATGGTGGACAACAGATATGGCCAACTACAGCTCTGTCTGGCATTTGGGGCCTCTGGCCTGAATGAGGCTTTGGGAAGAGCAGGGGTCCGGGGTCCGAGGGTGCCCCTCGTTGCTTCCGCCTGCACACCCAGAGCCTTCTCTTCAGAGCTGCTCCTCCAGGCTGGCCCCAGCCTCGTGGTTGCAAGGCCTCATGCTGCAGTGGTGCAGGGTTTTGCATGTCCTTCTGTCCACCTCAGGGAGGTTTCTCCAGCTTGTGGTCACCACCCTGAAGGGCTACCTTCCTCCTCCTCAGTATCAGCTCCCTTCCTGCCAACTCTGAGCTGGAGTGACCCCCAGCTTGGCAGAGGGGCATGTTTTATAAGGCATGAGTCTTGTCCACAAATCTATAGCAAAGTGACAGCGTTCAGGATTTAGCCCAACGCTTCTGCTCACAGTGCTCTTACTCATGATAAGGCTGCATTTGGTTGATTTTGTGATTGCCTACTCAAGGAAGGGCTGGGAAGAGAGGAGCAACATTTGTCGTGATTTTAAAAGGACTTCTACTGCCACCAGCTCCAACAGGAATGTAGCCATCTTCCAATGTTACATTTCATTCATACAGAAAAAGGACGCTAGCCTAGTTTTCTTCCCAGTGACTTAAGCTCTCAGTTTTCTCAGATAAAAACAAGCTCTAAACAAAAGCAGTGGTATGCACATGATATTCCCCCAGCCATGCAGATGACATGTTGAACATGAACAATGGACGCACATATATCAACCTCTCTGGAAGTGTGGGCCGCAGGACCATTGTAGCAGCACATGTAGAAGAAGTAGCAGCATGTTCTCCTGGGGAATGCGCAGGTGCAAAATGCTGTTCTCTGTCTTCAGCAGTTTTTAAATACAGCTCCAAAGTGCGGTCTCATACCTCAGTCCAGGAAAAACTGGATTGTCCCGCTTCTGGATTTGCACTACATTCAGCAAATGAATGCTTTATTCTGACAGAAACAGTAGGAAACTAATCTTTCAGTATAACTACAATTAAACATACCAGCTTGCAGAAAATGAGCTGTGTGAGTGACCAAATAGAATATATGGATGCTTTGCTGAATCAGGTGTTGGGATTTTAGTCTTAAATGTTCTGTTAATGTTTCAGATTAAAACAATACCCACCATCTCTTCCACTCCAGTACAGGAGACAGAAACTGGTAAAGGTATCTCAATATGCTTCCAGCATTTGACAAAATGGCTATGAACAGACATTAACACAACAGGCTAGACTGACAATTTTTTTAAAAGGAATACCTTCAGGAATCACTGACCTTCTGGAATTAACAGTCACCTTCTATATGGCTTCAATGTATTTAATGTTCATCTAAGCTTAGTTTATTATGTCCCCTTCCATTATATTCTGAAGAGCAGCTGCCATATTTTTTATTTTTACTTTTTTCAGTGAGTTGCCTAATCTTCAGAATTGTCATTGTTTCAGTATTGTTGATTTTTCTGTCTGCTGTTTTGCGTACAATTCATCTTACTGTAGCTACATCCATGATCTATGAGGCAAATGATTTCACTTGTCAGCTTGCAGCGCCTCACAGATCCACTGAAAATGAACACATGGGAAGCTGAGCTCAAGGAGTACTCAGTGATTTGCTTGTTTCTGGGCTGGATCTAAGCTATGCACCATTTTTCTCCATTTATATTGAACACTGTTGTTTCATCATCTGGTCCAATAAAACAAAATGCCTGTATGAAGGGTTAGTTTGCTACTGTGTGGCATGCAGTGCTGAAAAGAGAAAGAGCATGAGAAAGCAACAGAAAAAGAGATTTCTTTCCTATATATAAAGGTTACAGGAGTGATGCTGTGCTAAACATAGCTGAAACACAGTGACAGTCTTAGTATGATCACCCTGTTGTTAGGGGCCACATCTGAGAGGTGTCTGTGTTTAGTTAGAGAACATATGAGCTGCTACTTCAGGTGTTACCAGTGACATGACTGTGTGTTTACATATATTGAACTAGGTGAAAATGTTCCTTTCCATCCCATAAAATATTTTCAAATTATGTCCTGGGCAAGCCTGGAACTCTTCTCTGAGGAAAGAGACTTCTCTCTCAAACTAGCTAAAAGCATGGTTTATGGGACATTAATGTGGGATGTGAAAGATGTGTATCAAAATCTCTTCCTTGCCAATCCACCAAGCTTTTCTGTGGTAGGTAGATATTCACAGCAAAATTCCCTTAATCTTCACTCAGAGCTATTCTATTTCATAAAGCTAATTGAGTGTTCATTGAATCAAGGGTACAAACTTTGTTCTCCCAAATCCCCGCAGAGCGTCTTACATCTCCCCCCAGCTTCTGGACTGCAGAGCTTCCTTGTCTCTCTTGCATGATGAATGTTTTACTCATGGAACAAAAGCCAACACAGTATTCTTTTGGGCTGCTTACTACATACCAGGCATCCTGGTTCAAGTACTTACTGTGAAAAAAACTTTTCTCACTGGCTGTCCTGACCACAAGCCACTGATTTTTTGTTTACTTTTTTTTCCCATTCCTGTTTTGAAAAGTAAGTTTGTTGAGAAGCTAAGAAAAATGAATAGAAGTTTTTTTTAGAGCAAGAGTGGTTTTTATGACCAGGTAAAGCAATAAAACTGCATTACAGAAATGTTGATTAGCCACAGTTATAATTTAAATGCATTCAGGGAAACTGTTGTAGTTCTACATAATTTAAGCAATGTATTGTGCAGTATATGTCATTCCAGTGTGGCATAGATTAGACTGAGACATTAAGCCATAATTCCGATACCATCTAGTGCCTGCTGATTAAAAAGATGATCAACCACTGATAAGAAATGTTGATAAGAAATGCTTGCCAATGTGACGCTCATCTACAATAAAGGCCAGAAGGAGGATCCTGGGAACTACAGGCCTGTCAGCCTGACCTCTGTACCGGGGAAGATTATGGAGCGGTTGGTCTTGAGAGTGCTCACAGGGCACCTGCAGGACAACCAAAGGATCAGGCCCAGCCAGCATGGGTTCATGAAAGGCAGGTCCTGCTTGACCAACCTGATGTCCTTCTATGACCAGGTGACCCGCCTAGTGGATGAGGGAAAGGCTGTGGATGTTGTCTACCTGGACTTTAGTAAAGCCTTTGACAGCGTCTCCCACAGCATTCTCCTGGAGAAACTGGTGGCTCGTGGCTTAGACAGGTTTACTCTTCGCTGGGTGAGGAACTGGCTGGATGGCCGAGCCCAGAGAGTTGTGGTGAATGGCGTTAAAACTGGTTGGCGGCCGGTCACAAGTGGTGTTCCCCAGGGCTCGGTTCTGGGGCCGGTCTTGTTCAATATCTTTATTGATGATCTGGATGAGGGAATCGAGTGCTCCCTCAGTAAGTTTGCAGACGACACCAAGTTGGGTGGGAGTGTTGATCTGCTGGAGGGTAGGAGGGCTCTGCAGAGGGATCTGGACAGGCTGGATTGATGGGCAGAGGCCAACTGTATGAGGTTTAATAAGGCCAAGTGCAGGGTCCTGCACTTTGGCCACAACAACCCCATGCAATGCTACAGGCTTGGGGAGGAGTGGCTGGAGAGCAGCCCGGCGGAAAGGGACCTGGGGGTGCTGGTTGACAGTCAGCTGAATATGAGCCAGCAGTGTGCCCAGGTGACCAAGAAGGCCAACAACGTCCTGGCCTGTATCAGAACTAGTGTGGCCAGCAGGAGTAGGGAAGTGATCGTGCCCCTGTACTCAGCACTGGTGAGGCCGCACCTTGAATCCTGTGTTCAGTTTTGGGCCCCTCACTACAAAAAGGATGTTGAGGTGCTGGAGCATGTCCAGAGAAGGGCAACGAAGCTGGTGAGGGGTCTGGAGCACAAGTCTTATGAGGAGCGGCTGAGGGAACTGGGGTTGTTTAGTCTGAAGAAGAGGAGGCTGAGGGGAGACATTATCGCTCTCTACAACTACCTGAAAGGGGGTTGTGGCGATGAGGGTGTTGGTCTCTTTTCCCAAGTAACTAGTGATAGGACGAGAGGAAATGGCCTCAAGTTGCGCCAGGGGAGGTTTAGATTGGATATTAGGAAAAATTTCTTCACTGAGAGGGTGGTCAGGCATTGGAACAGGCTGCCCAGGGAGGTGGTGGAGTCACCATCTCTGGAAGTGTTCAAAAAACATGTGGATGTGGCACTTCAGGACATGATTTAGGGGACATGGTGGCGCTGGATTAATGGTTGGACTTGATGATCATGAAGGTTCTTTCCAACCTTAGTGATTCTGTGATTCTGTGATTCTGTGAAGAAAGTCCCCAACAGATAGCATCAACTATATGGATATGTCTGTGCTTATGGCACTTCACTGCTTTCTTCAGGGAGCCAAATCTTGTCCTCAAAATACAAAGAGGTACCAATGCTTTGAGCAGTACAAAAATACAAATATGTTTCCCATAACTGTACTGTGAGTGATGTTTATTACATGTGCCTACCGCCAAGCAAAATCCAGAAGTTATCACTTCTTTTTCAATATTGCTTTAGTATTTAAGTGTCAATGGTATAATAATCAAGTGAAATTATTTTCTTAGTACATGATGCTAAGGTGTAATAATAGATTTAGTTATAATGAAAGAAGAATATTCTTCACAAATCTTTTTTCCTCTAATTTGCCTTTTTGTGTGATTATGCTGTCTATCATTCAACAATAAGTTCTTACCAGTCTTAACCAACTACCAGCAAAAAAAAATCTCCAAGATAAGTCTTTCCTTGTCCCCTTGTTCCACTCTCCTCAATAGGTTATTGAAGAGAGAATCAGTTCCTTGTTCTTGGAAATAAAAATTGTGAGAACTCTGGGATTATCCACTTTTTCTTCTAGCAGCGAGTTAGCCAGTTACCTGGGCAGATCTATACAGGAGCGAAAATTAACATGAACCAAGGAAGTGTTCTGTCTCTTAGCAAGGATGTCACACAGTATAGTAGTGTGAATTATTGGGAGTTTAGAGGTAAGGAACCACAGATCTCTAGGACCCTAGGGTTCACTATTTTGGCTACTTATGGAAAAATCACATTTGAGCAAGATGTTTTCTTGAAGCCAAAACATTTTTCAGAAACATTCCAGAGGCATTTATTTTGACAAAACTTTCAGTGTAAAGGTTTTGATCAAGAATGAACACTCATGAGAGAAAGGCTTGCATCAAAATGTTGACCTTTTCAACATGAAGCAGATATTTTGGCACACTTCCATTTTGCAGTAGTATTTAAATGGCTTTGTTTTCATGCCAAAGCAGAATAAAACAAATTTGGAACTTGAAAACTGTCAGGAAACCAAATTGTTATTCTCTAGCAAGCTCTGCTTATTGCCGTTAACTAGAATAACTTACTTAACTCAGTGCTGGCTTCACCAGGCAATAATTTACCATCATCCAAAATGCATTGCCATCAATCCCTTATTATCATACCACCTTTTCATGACATGGTCTTAGCTTGCTGGTATGTTTTGTGTTTCTTTCCATGCAAAGATATTGTTTCGCTCTTAATTATACCAGTGAAACTGAAAGCAACATTTCCCTGGTTTTGAAATCTGCCCTTCCAAGGTCATTAACATCATGTGTTAGTTACTTTCTGAAGTTGCAAACAACAAACTCATTTGCCTGACTGCACATAATGACAATTACCACAATAGGAATTACCAGAGAAATAAAATAATTGGTCGTAGCTTGACTAAAATAATATTCAATTATATTTAAGTGTAATAACACACAATTTGAATATTAATATAAAACTTCTGTATACAATTTGTCATTTCAATACCAAGCATTGCTTAGAGTATATCAAGTCACTGATCTATTTCACTCCATCATTAATCTTTATTTCATATTTTTAAAAAGCAACATTTGTTGTTTAGATTGATGTAACACTGAGATAATATAAGCAGGCATATATTTTAGAGCATTGAGTGACAACTCAAGTATTGAAGTGGACAGATACATAACCTGAATAATCATTGTTCAAATCCAAAAATATTTGTTGGAAAAAGGGTTTTGATTATTCTTTTGTAGTTCTACAATAGTAGCTGAAATCCATTTACTGAAGTGGATAGTACTAAGCCTTTAAAAAATACATCAGGGTAGACTCAGCTGAATGTAGCACTTGATCATTGTTGATTTCTATGCAGGGATTGTCAGAATGTATGGGAGCGCTCCACTGAAAAGCTCAGTTTGGAAATCTTACCTGGAGCATGCAGGTGCACAATTAGTGTTAATACAATGAAAAAAAAAACCCCAATGTTTCAAATGGTTTTCATAGGATACGTAAAAGTGCATTTGAATAAAAAGGAAATCTCATACAGTCATGTCTCCACATATGTGCTTCTCATACAGATTTTTTTCCTTCTTTTTGTCATAATTTCATATATTATATTATCAAGTTTCTACGTAGTTCACGTTACAAAAAGTGTGAAGCATGAACCTTGATTTGGACTTTCAATATGAGGATGCATGGTTCAATTAAGTGAAACCTTAAATAGTGTTTTTAAAGCATTTTATTATTATCCTTAATGAATTAATTTATTATGTTTTCATCTTGTGAGAGTATTGAGAGTCTTCAATTCCTACTGTGGACCCAGTTTTGTAGATGCTGCTGAAAAAAAAAAGTGGCTATGAAATATGGAGTGATAGTTCTAGAAAATGAAGGCTGGAAAGCAGGCACAGGCAATGCAATAAATACTTCCTTTTGCTGATCTCTCCACATGCTTGGTATTTAATCCAACTAAAAGGAATCACTCATATAAACTTTACATAGACTTTGGTCTACATGAAATGCTTCCATATCTTTCTGTATATAAAATTTGGGTCACCAAACCATTGTTGTCAAGATGCATCAAAGAGATCATGGGTGCAGAGACACTTCAACAACATGTACGTGAGGAGGATATTCTCAGGTGCGAAGATCTGGCCGGTGCAAAGACCAAGAGCAGGTGCCATGAATCTGCTAAAACCCAGCAGCAGCAGCAGCCACCTTTGCAGGCCCTCAGCTCTGCGAGTGAAGTGCTATGGAACCAGTACACTCATACTGTTTCTACAGTCCATCTGGTAAATTTGGTTCTCTCTGGTGTAATGCAGAGCAGTTTAAAGCTTTTTGTTTTCATAGTTGAAGTTTTCTTTGCCTGCCTCAAGTGCCTGTTTGGAGGGAACTATGCCATCAGGCAGGACCTGCCTAAACTTTCTTTGGCTGTATGAGTTAAATATTTCTCAGCCTTTCTTGCTTGCAAGACTCTTCCCGCTGTAAACATGCCCAGACTTTAAGGCATCCAAAGCATGTAAAAATCAGTAGTAGTCTTCTATCAGTCACTTCTAAAATAAATACTACAAGACATTGAAGCAATATTTCACACAGGAAAGAAATTGAAGACAGTCTGACACTTTTCACTTAGCACTTTTCAAAAACATACAAGAAAAGAAACTGAAAAAGGCACTAATCTTTGGAAACTAAGAATCCACCTGGAAAAATCTGGTGACCCAAACTGTTGCACTGAATGCATTTTAAAGATAAAAAGGGTTTTACATAGTAGTTGTAAAATTGTTCCCTACTATGTTTTTTCTGAGACAACAGCTGGACATGTCAGAAAACACTGAATGCTTTTTGGAATTGTGGATGTCAAGCAAAGCAATCTGAACCACAGTTTTATTGTGCTTTTTAAGTTCTGTATTAGAAACCTGCATAAGATCAGGTATTTTTAACAGCAGTTTTTACATGCTAATGTGCCTGAGATTGAAGTCTCTGTGCGTCTCTGTTGCATTTTATTTATTTTTAGGCAAGCTACTTAAGGAAAAATTACAGTTGTCAGTCTCAGCCATTTAATCCGTTGCAGTACCTAGACACTCATAAAAGGGACCATACTATGGCAAACAAGCTTTTCTGATCTTTAACGTTTTATCACTTTTAGAGAGCTTGGCTAATGAATGTTTATGCTTGATGTAAAACTGAGGTCTTTAAACAATTAATAGAAAAGATTCAATATAGTATTTTTTTAATTTTTATTTTAAATAAGTAAGAAAATAGATTTTAGCAGGTTTTGCAGGTAGTTTGTTTATAACTGTATTTTCAGAATAAAATCTTTTTCAACTGTCTATAAAGGGTTTGGCAGAAAATAGGCTGGCTAAGAAGCAAAAGCTGATACACAATTTATAATGTTTGTGGAAAAGGTTTGTACAAATTCCTGTCTCGCAATATTTTTATGTGTTTATTTTTTTAAGCGAGGCAGTGACACAAACAATACAGTTAATATTATACAGAGCCAGTGGTCTCTTTCAGATCCTAAAATTTCTATGGCATTTGAGTGAACTTTGAGCCTTCATAGTAATTTTGTAAAAGGTAAGCACCAGAATTCAATATTTAAATCAACTGACTCACGAGCAGCAAATAATCAACACTGTTGTTTATTGTTAAAAAGAAGACGACAACTAATGTCTCTCCCATACATCTTTTTGAAGTGATCCTTGTTCTTGAAAGATTCAGAAAATTTAAAAATAAATTTGATGAATAACAAAGGGACATGGGTATGCAGGAAGATGTGTGTTGCAGAATACGTTCCTCCCTTTGTCTTCTGCTCATTTTCCAGTTTATCTGCTGCTGGACAATCATGTCTACTCGCATGTGTGAGTTGAGGAAATATGCTCAGCCTTATTACTGACTGAATCTTGAACAGGGAACCACAGCAGCTTCAGACCTTCTTGGGTCCTGAGGTTCACTGGGTTCAGTTTCTTTTAGCAGGCACCATTTATGTTGCCTTGGAATGGTTCAAATATTGTTTATCTTGAGTTTGTATTTTTTTTGAGAAGTATTACACCTCTATATGCTTAGACTGAGGATTATTTTTTTTCAACAGAGCGATGCATTTTTACAAATACTGCAGTGTTACACATCTTACGATGAAAAAGGTTTTTTTTTGGCTTGTTCTTTTTCTTTCTTCTGTGCTCCTTTTTCCAGATTTGTAAATATGGTCCGTGTTTCCCTCATGACAACTTGTTGTAATTTTCTTGTTATTTTGGGACTGTGGTGTTCCTTTTAAGTATAATCTAATTCTTTCCCTTTCCTATTAAATTATTACTGATCTAATAACTAAATAGAGCCTTAAGTGTAGGTGTTGGGAGAGCTGCTTTAATTTTTCTTGCATAAATGTGGTTTTGTACAAATGGAATAGCAGAACTCCTTTTCAGAACATAATGGATTGGGTATTTTTCAAAATGCATGTCATGTCAAAGGTTTCATATAAGCTTAGATATTTATATAGTCAACATTTTGCACATGTGAATAACACCAGAAAATTATGTTTGTGGTTACCTGTTTTCCTGTTCCCATTTTCCACAGGATGTTGGCCCCATTCTTCTCATTTTACCACTGATTATGAGAGTATAGAGGGATTATTTTGTGCTGGCAGTCACTCAGTGATGGAAAGGAAGTGATGGTGTGTGCAGTGTAGGAGATATCTGCCCAGGAGTCATCTCATCAGAAATTGTGTTTCTTATTTTTCTTTTATGTTCTGTGACTTACCTATTTTCATACTACTTAGCATTTCACAGAGACTAGTAATTTCCCCTTTAAGTCTGCCTTTTTTTGGGGGTCTTTGCAATTTGTTTTCACACTTGGACATGGATTGCTGTGTGTCTGTCAAAATTGATGATATGTATGGAAATCTTGTCTCTGAAGGTTGTATTGTTGGGTGAGCTGTTCACATGATCCCAAGTCATAAATCTGTGAGAGTTTATCTATGTATGCGAGTCTACTTGTTTCCATTTAACTCCGGCCTTGGAGAGAAAGAGACCCAAGGCAAAAAACTGTTGAAATGCAGAAATATTGAGCAGCTCAGCTAGAATATTCCTTTCTTAAAGTGTTTTTGACTGAATGTGGGTTATTTTAACCAGGAGCTAGTTTGAATTTATGGGTGGATATGCAGAAATAGAAAGCTGACAATTCACGATGTGCATTAGGATTTAGTTCCTCAGAGCCTGGTTATGTGTGTCTACAGAGATGGCTACAAATTGACCCAGCTTTCTCTACTCACATTCTGAGCTGACTAAACAGAGCCAGTTTCATGGCTTATGTGTCCATGCAAATATATTCTGATAAGTGACGTATGCTGAAATACAATGCATATTGGCACGGTCATAACTCTTACCCAGCTCTGGGTAAAGGCAGATGAGTCCAGATCTAACTGCACAGACACAGGTAGATGCCATCCTTTGGCAATACATCATTTAAAGTGTTGGAAAATACTATCACTTAAGTTTCAGGTGTTTCTCTATACATATGTCATGGCTTAACCCCAGCCAGCAACTAAACACCACGCAGCCGCCTGCTCACTCCCCCATGGTGGGATGGGGGAGAGAATTGGAAGAGTAAAAATGCAAAAACACATGAATTGAGATAAAGACAGCATAACAGGTAAAGCAAAAGCCTCACACACAAGCAAAGCAAAGCAAGGAATTAATTCACTACTCTCCATGGGCAGGCAGGTGTTCAGCCATCTCCAGGGAAGCAGGGCTCCATCATGCATAACAGTTATTTGGGAAGATGGACGCCATAACCCCAAACATCCCCCCACCCCTTCCTTCTTCCTTGTCCCAGCTTTATATATGGAGCATGAAATCATATGGTATGGAATATCCCTTTGTCCAGCCTGGGTCAGCTGTCCTGGCTGTGTCCCCTCCCAGCTTCCCGTGCACCCCCAGCCTTCCTCACTGGCAGGCCAGCATGAGAAACTGGACTGTCCTTGACTACTTAGCAACAACCCAAATCATCAGTACGTTACCAACATTTTCTCATCCCACATCCAAAACACAGCCTCACACTAGCTTCTGTGAAGAAAATTAACTCTATCCCAGCTGAAACCAGGACAAAAGGATATTTCTTTCATTTGTTTGTCCTTTAGCACTTTTCTCTTTGCCTCGTCTAGGGTTAGAGACTATTTCTTTGTAACAAGTAGTGTGAAGCCCAATGAAGTCGCAGCTTCATAGAAAACTTCTAAGAACTGCTGAAATATGAGCAAACTGATTGTTCTGAGAGCAAATTTTCCAGTTTTAATTGAAGCAGGTAGGGTCATGCTATTAATAAAAATTCATAATCTAATGCGTGCTTAAAAATTCGTAAAGCCAAACAACATTCAAAACGTTCACTGCAGAACATTTTAATATTTCAGTTCCTGCTTTCTTCTAGCAAGGGAGAAAAATGTGGACATCTTTCAACTGCTCAGAAGAGAATGAAATAAAGAATTCTTTATATATTTTCATAACTTAGTATATACACATTCCCAAATAAAAACAGCAATTTCTGAATTATTTATATGATCTGAAGTGTTTGCTTGAGTGAGTTCACCTTTTTGCTGCATATTTCCATTGCTGTTCAGCATTCCAGGGGAATGGTGATTTTGATTGCAGAAGTAATTATTGCATCACCATGATTTCTGTCCTAGACAGTGTCAGAGGTCCATAATGCAACTGAAGTCAACACACACAAAAACATTTTTGGTGAGTTAATGTGAAACATTTTCATGCGGCTCTAATGAATTTGAAGCAATTGCTGGATTTTTCATATTAAAAATATATTTCTTTTTGCCATGCTATACTTCCATTGAGTATTTCAACACTGCAGGAACAGCCTTTTCTGTTAGGAAATTCCTGGAATGATCTGTTAGTAGAAGTAAGTTACAGTAATACAGATATGAGATCTATTTTGGCTTATCAAAAATCTTACCTTATTTATTCATTTTAGAATTAAATGCTTTAAGGGCAAAGCATCAAAATTTGTACATAAGGGAAGTTATGTTTTAGCATGACATGGATGAACACTGCATATCGTTAACGTCCTGAAGTCAGTTACAATTTATAATCACTATCACTGTAATTCTGGATTGCAGTCCTTACCTAAAAAACGTATCTGAATACAATTGCTTTTTGATGTAGAGAATTGTAACCTAGACAAGCAGATCATCTCAGAGGATTCATATCTGAGCGGTCCTAGGCAACATTTGCAAAAGCATACAAGTGCTTTAGGAGCTTTAGGCTGTTTGTTTTCATCAGGATTAGACTCCTAAATCATATAGACATGTTTATGTAGAGCAGTTTTCCACTCAAGACAAACATCCTGGCATATAGTGATCACATAGTGATTCTGTGTGATTCTGTGTGATATATTTTTTGTTTATTTATTTTTACATTTTGGTTGAATTTATTTAAATAAGCAATCCATGGTGTGGGGAGGTGGAGGTTAAACCCTAGAAAA
Source organism: Phaethon aethereus (assembly GCF_964289735.1). Taxonomy (NCBI): domain Eukaryota; kingdom Metazoa; phylum Chordata; class Aves; order Phaethontiformes; family Phaethontidae; genus Phaethon; species Phaethon aethereus. Next base: position 31,809,811 of record NC_138582.1, on the reverse strand, counting down.
AATAGTCAGGTATTTCTTAGCAGTCTCAAAACAGTAGTATATATTAAGTCCATTGAGACTAGTCAAGCATATTTTGCTACAGCACAATAATCCAACCTCAGTTGGCTCTCAGGTTTTCCCTGGTAGCAGACGTTGGACTAGCTACTCTAATGTGTTGTTTTATATAGAAATCTGATTTATGTCTGGAATTGTACTAACCTACACCTTTTACTAATGGCTAGTGAGAGTTCCTCCAGTAAATTAACCTTTTGATCTCTCCTCTCTGCAGTAAAACTCTTTATAAGCAGGATTGGTAAAAGTTAATTTAATAATATCACAGGAGATTACATTTAATATTGTCAGTATGGACAAGCAAGCCAGTTTAAAAACACAGAATTCCTTGACTAAACCACAACATTCTGGAGTAACTAGTTATAACAGAAGTGTACTTTATATATATTTAAACTACCAGCACTACTGGATCAATTCAATTCCTTTTGGGTCATCTAAACTATGAACCTCTGTTGATGTACTTAAAGCTGTTTGCCTGAACTGAATGACAGAAGAATGCCAAACCCAGCCATCCTGTAACATTTAGCCCTGCTGGAGAGAACACAGCGTGTGCACTGTACTGCAGAAGGGTGCGCAACAGGCTTTTATGAGTGAGACAAGGGCATCCCTGAACTCTGCTGTGAAAGTGTTATGAGAAAACTGTTGACTTGTGTGTGAAAGACTGAAGGTAAGAGTACCTAGCAAATGAGTTCTCCAGGTAATGAATAACTTTGTAGCAAGAGAAATACAATCAAAATTAAAATAGGCATGCAGACCTGTGTTTATTTACATCTGTTTAATTTGCCAAAAAGTACCCCAAAGTGACTATTGAAAAAAACAACCAAACAACCGAGCCACAAAAAAAGTAGTATGTTCTAGTGAAGTAACAGTAATGCAGAACAGATCTTTCTTGCATTTAAGAGAGACATCAAGATTACTCAGTGTCTTTTTCTTCAATGGAATAGAACAGCCAATGCATCAAACTAGATGTCTAACGCAGGACTTATCCAAGCAGCTCTACTCTAACCCTTTTGTCTATAGGATCCAATTATTTTAACAGAATAAACCAGAGTGGGATAGGACAGAATTAAAAAAAAAACTCCATGTACTCATTTTACCTCCAGTACCCGGCTGGCCTTAGAAAATTATTTTGTAGGCATTATTCAGTTCATTCTGGTAGATCCTAAGATTCATGGCTACCACAGTCTCCTGTGCTCTTGCATAGCCCTTCCTGATATTTTTCTATAGCCACATTTGCCAAACATGCACAGTAGCGCCTGGGAATAAATGCAGGTCACTATCTATGGATAAAAACAGAAGACAATCCAGCAAAACTATGAATATCAGAAGATTTTCAACTTTTATCTTTCCTTCTATTGGATCTTGAATTCAGCTGTGAAAGTTTTGATTTCAAAGTTGATTTTCTTTTATTGGTTTTACATGGAGAAGAGACATTAAAAAACATTAAACTATTGAAAATAATTTAGAATACATTTCCAGTCCAACCCTGAAACACAGCTTTAAAATAAATTTGAAATGTTAGTCTTTAGTTCCAGATCTAACAAGTGGGCCCTGATCCCCTGTGTGTTTGAGCTTTGTTTTCTTAGGCTAATTCCTTAGGAGTTATGAGAGTTCCTCACCAGAAATGAAGGTAAGCATAAGAACTGTAAGACTTTAAGAGAATAAATGTGTTCTTTACTGTACACACACGACATAATCTTTCTAATGTTCCATTCCTTCATATTTGTTACAAAATTTCTTTCAGTTATTACAAGGAATGTCCTTCAGTATAAAATCAAATATTGATTGTTTTGAACTTATTTTGAACTTATATTTTAACCTGAAATAAGGATAAATAACCACCAAAATAGAACAGTTAAAAGTAATTATAGACTTACTTTATTGCATGCTGTCATTTCTGTGTTTATGCACAAGCAGAGACCAGAAAAAATAGACCTATCAAAATATTTGAATCTGTTATTTAAATATAGATGAATATTTTATTTTACCATACTCTGTGAAGATTGATTAGGTTTATCTTGAAGTACTAGCTGTAAATTCTTCCATCCATTAATCCTTTATACTAGCATATTGAAGCCCTGCAAATAAATTTAAATATTTAAACTTTAACACTTTTGTCATGTGAATGAATCATATCCTGATGTTTCCTTTACTTAAAAATATTTGCATGTCATTGCTAGCTTAATGCTAGCAAAAGCTTTCCTGCAGAAATTTACCAAACAGTACCTTAATTAAACAGAATTGTTCACATTAAAATAAATTGTATGCGAAAGGTTTCTTAAATCACAACTACTTAAAGTTATGTACCCCACTTCCCAAAGCTGCACTGAGTGTGTAAGATAATTAAAACTATAAAGTTAAGACTTTGCCCCAGCTGATCATTTCCATACAGCTTAACATTTAAGCATGTCTAATGTAAAATATGTGCATGATTTAATGGTGCATTTACTGTTATGATGAAGTTAGGTTAATGTTAACCTTTCTGAAAACAAAGAGTCCTGCCTATGATTAAATGCTTTTCTGGAATTTGGAGGGATTATGGGCATAATCTTCCACTTCAGAGTAATTCAAAAATTTTTCATGATATGAAAGGACTTTTTTCCTAAACTAATAAGAGAAGGAATAGCGCTGGCAGATCTTGTACTCTGATCTACTATGATAATATTTTGGCTAGTTATGTTTTTACTCCATAACATCAATTAACAAGAAAAATATTTTACCTTCATTAAAACCTCAAAGTCTAACTCCTGTAAAGGCTAACTAGATACACAATGAACTAAGAGTGCAGAGCATTCTTTTAAACCCTGTCATAAGTTTGCCAAAAAAGCTAAACAGGTTTACACTGCTAAACAAAATTGGCAGGATTTACTTGTTTGTTTTCTCAATGAATAAATGATTCCATGAAAGAAGGAATTCTAGAGCAGCCCAAAATTTTCATGAATTCATGTTAAATCTATGACAATAATTTTGCTGAAAAATAAATGAGAGATAAAAAGTAATGGAAATGAATAAACTCAATTGCTGACTGTTCCAGAGTTTGTTAGCACAAAAATATCCAAGGGGGAAAAAAATCCAACCAACCTATCAAACAAACAAAAAAACAACCCTAACAAAATAACATCAAAAAAAAAGACAAGTACTTGGAAAGGTAGTTTGGAAATTTCAGAAATTAGGTTCAAATTCCCAAAGACAGGGAATAAAGCTAATTGTCCTACATCCTGGCAAAGAAGAAAGGTCACTTGAGTCAAAGGAAGAGAGTTAAGCTTTGTAATAAAAGCTCGTCTGCACACACACACGCAAAGGAGCACAGAGCAAAAATGGAGGGCAGGGGGTAGCCCAAACAATACCATGCTAGGATACTCCCAGGCCCATCACTGGGCACAATGGCAGTCAGGAATCCAAATTAAGGATGCTGGAGAAGCAAACAGCTTGTCTGAGACCCTCCCAGGGCTGCCCCAGGGGAGCCTGAAGTCCCAGGGTCCAGGTGTGAAATCCATCACCATGAGTCCTCTAGAGCAGCTCTCCAGATCACCTTTGGCACCAAGTGGGATTTGGAGCCTGGGGATAGGACACGTGATGGGATGCAGGGGAGGAGTGTTTTGAGATTTCACAGTATTTATTATGGGACATTTAGGGGAGGAGCCAAAGGTCAGAAAAAAGGGAAGGATTTAGGTGACTTGTGGAGAAGCAGGTATGGGAAATAGAAGGGTAAAGGCACAGTGAGGGACAGCCATATGCAAATAGTTGTCTGGTCAGTATGCTTCTCCGGCTATGGCCTGTGCCTATCCTCTTTTTAAGTTCCTCTCTAACCTTTTCCTGGGTGAGGGCTCTCTGTTCGGCGTGCCTGTGTATATGTGGGCATCTGAGTGCAGCAACCAGAGCCAGACCATGGGTCAGAGGGCCCATGTGTCTGTGGTGCAGCAACTGAAGTGAGTATGGGTGTGCGAGTGCAGGTGTGATCACCAGCAAAGATGGAGACAGCGAGTAGGTCAAGTGGCCTTGGGTACCAGGGGGATGAGTGAGTCCGTAACGGTGTGAGAGAGCCTGTATATTGCTAAAGGTGAGAGTTCAGGGACATTAGCTATGGGGACCGGGGGAGTTTGGACCATCTGTGTGCGTGTGTGTGTGTGAATACAGTTGCACATATAAGGTGCCAGCAACAGGCCTGGGACATCCACATGACGGACTAAGTGTCTGAGTCCAGCTGCTGATCTGCCTTGTACATAGGTATATGCATTCCCACTAACGGATCTCCATCCTGCTCAGCCAGACAGAAGAACAGGATGAGGTCATTGTGCTGTCTGTGTTTGTGTGAGTGATCTGAGTGTCTGCCTGTGATCTGTGTGCCCAACCATGCATCTATATCTATGTATCTGCGTAGTCTGTATGTGTGAGCTGTGTGCATGTGCCTGCTGGGAATATATCTTCAGCTTCCCTACTGCTTATACATGGGCACATGGAGCTGCAGCAGCCTCGGCTCTCTTGGGCTGATGGATCCCACAGTATGAACTTGCATCCCAGAAGACCAACTGTATCCTGAGCTGCATCCAAAGCAGCGTGGCCAGCAAGTCAAGGGAAGTGATTCTGCCCCTCTACTCTGCTCTCGCCTGACCCCATCTGGAGTCCTACACCCAGCTCAGGGGTCCCCAACATAAGAAGGACAGGGACTTCTTGGAGCCTGTCCAGAGGAGGTTCACAAAAATGATCAGATGACTGGAGCACCTCTGTGTGAAGACAGGCTGAGAGAGTTGGAGCTGTTCAGCCTAGAGAAGAAAAGGTTCCAGGGACACCTTACAGCAACCTTCCAGTACCTAAATGGGCCCTACATGAAAGCTGGAGAGGGACTTTTTTACAAAGGCATGTAGTAACAGGACAAGAGGTAATGGCTTTAAACTGAAACAGGGCAGATTTTTATCAGATATAAGGAAGACATTCCTTCCACTGAGGATGGTGAGGCACTGGAATAGGTTGCCCAGAGAAGTTGTGGATTCCCTACCCCTGGAAGTGTTGAAGGCCAGGTTGGATGAGTTTATTTCTCCATCACCAAATTCAAATGTCTTCAACAAATCCTCCTCATCAAGAAATTGCATTTTGATGGGATTTTTTTTTTGGGTGTAGATATTGTCTTTCCAAAATGTTGGACCTATTTTACCTAGTAAATACCATGATACTCTCCTGTGAATTCTTATTTAGGTGTCCAGCACTGAAATTACAGCTGAATGTGCTTTTCCATTATAAGCTCATGTTTTGAATCACACGTAATTTTACAGAAAATTTATTTATAGAGAAAAAAATTAACAGAGAAAATTTGTTTTTCAAGAAAGAAAGGCAAAGGGCCTTTTCTTTTTCCTTTTTTCTGTGTGTCTAGAATATGATGAAATCCTGTTTTGTCATATTTGATCTGCATTAACATGAAATGCATCATGTTCCCTGCAGCTTTTGAATTCCCAGGGTAAAGTACTGCTTCTTTTATGAAGCAGAGCTTAACACTGCTTCTGCTTAGTCGAGCCATTGATGTGCATATTTAACTATCTAGGTGAGTATTCAAACTTTGAATGTCCTTTTATGGGAATTGTTTCAAGTTCTGAGGAGCTTTGAATGTCTCCAAACGTTGTGAAGTGTTTCCTTTTTAGCTGTGTATTTTACCTCTGGGCTGCCACGTAGGGAGGAGACGGCAGTGTGTGACTAAATGTGGATGTAATAGGACGTCTATGTTAACTGCTGATAGTGATATTTCCACATTCAGCCTGATGATCAAAGAAGGCTACAAGGAGATGGAAGCCAACATGAAGTTCTTTCAGGCTGCAAATGCATAACTGAGGTTAGTCTCTCAAGTTATCTCACTAAAGTCTTTACTAAAGATACAAAGAAAACACATATTTAGAGGCAGGAACTGTATCCTTCAAGAAATAATGAATTTAAAGCTTAAAATTAAAATGAAGCCTATGAACACAGAGATGGGAAGGTAAGCGATGTGCTGTGAAAATACCACCAAACTTGGAAAAGGGTTGAAATTTAGAAGGGTGAAGAAGCTTGAATTTCCAAACTGAAGTCTTATGAGATACATTCACTGTCAAAACAAAATAAGGAGGGTATAAAGACTTTGCATGCTCAGTGAGAGATCGCATTTTAAATAGTCCCAGTTATATCTCCCAATCTGAACACATTTTCTAGTAAAAAGAGTTCACTTTGCTTCTGACAAGATGGACAAGAGAAGGCTGAGGGGAGACCTCATCACTCTCTACAACTACCTGAAAGGGGGTTGTGGTGAGGTGAGTGTTGGTCTCTTCTGTCAAGTAACTAGCGATAGAACAAGAGGAAATGGCCTCAAGTTGTGCCAGGGGAGGTTTAGGCTAGATATTAGGAAAAATTTCTTTATGGACAGAGTGGTCAAACATTGCCCAAAAAACGTGTGGACGTGGCGCTCCGGGACATGGTTTAGGGGGCATGGTGATGTTAACAGTTGGACTTGATGATCTTAAAGGTCTTTTCCAACCTTAATGATTCTCTGATTCTGTGATTCTGTGAAGTGCTCCATGTCTGATGTTGCTGTATATACTACTTTTCCTTTGTACCTATGTAGTTTGCAGTGAAATGCATTTCTCCTTGGTGAAGGGACTGTGCCATCTGCAATCCTTCATGGCCACAATCCCTTATACAACTGCTTTGCAAAATAGTGGCAAAGTTGATTTTGCATAGCACTTGAAGTATAATAAGGTAAGCTACTAGAGGATAGAGAATTGTATATTCCTGCAGCTCTGAGATGATTATCATTATGAAGACAACTTCTTTCAAAACTCCTAAAAATGAGAGTTTGTAAAAAGACAAAATAACATGTCTTATCCTTCTCACCCTGTCTACAGTATGTACTGTATAAGCAAATAGCACATCTGGCAGCTGACAAATATATTTTTTCTCTCTTTAATTATATGTATTTTCATGAACAGGAAATGTCTGATTGCAGCATATGCTTCTAATGATGTGAATTTTAAACCAAGTGTTTAATACTTTGTCATCAAAAAAGCTTGCATGACTGATTTGGGATGGGTAACACCCCCAAAATACAAGGCCTATAGAAATTTGATCTTACATATCTATATCTGTTGGCTATGCAGAGCTGGGTTTCCAAATCCCAGAGAAGTTGCCTGTTTTATATGAATTTATTTTTAACTCTTTCATGTGCATTTAGATTCTGGTAAAAAGAGCAGATTGCTTGGTAAAAAGAGCAGATTGCTTTCCCCAAGTCTCTTGATCAACAAAAATCAAATATTAAAGTTTGATATCTAGTGCTTTTTACATTTTAGGCCAGATATTCAAACATCATTGTCTCATTTATTTAGCAGCACTTGTATTATTGATGCATGCTAGATAATGTTAATCATAAAACCTAATTGATCACATAACATAAAAAGTAATAAACCAGCGTGTATTTATTCACTTATTTTGAATTTGTGAAAAAAAAATCTTATTAAAACATTGGCTAACTAATATGTTCAGACAGTACTCAAGATAAATGATTTAGATAAATGAAAATCTTTTCTGGTACTCAAGATAAATGATTTAGAAATATCTCATCTCTCCACACTGTATTGTGCAGCATAGTTATATTACATGATGCAAAATTTGAAATACATGGACATGAGGGAAGTTGAATGAGGACTAAACTATGCCAGACGATATGCAGAAATGCTTCATGTGCATGTTGTCACTTTGCATTCAACAAAGACAGCAAGGGGCAGGGAGGTAGTTCCTATTTTCTGTTGAAGGCTAAGTCACTCCCAATTAAGTCACCGTCTCTTTTAAGACCTTCTTCATGTGGTTTGTTCTACCAAAGTCTATATAAATGCATTTTATTAATAACAATGAGACTACCACTTTAAAAAAAGAGGCAATCTTTTCTGAAATGTAAAAATCTAAAGTGAAAGGTCCTTAATCTGTGTTACTCACTTCAAGAAGTTATTCAACTCTGACTAAGAGATGAACCCTTGGACCCCTGGGTAAATTCCTCCTGATGTCAATGTTACTGATGTCAACTATTACAAGCTTTCCAGTAGCAGGGAATATTTTACCACAAGAGAATTGACCTTTGCTTGAAAAATCAAGACCATCATATTTCTCTTTAGATTTTTAACATATCAAGGACTGAGCAATATAATTATTATTTATAATGTTGATGCAATGGCAGTAATAACTTTCAAGGTCTGGTTATGTGCCATAAAGTGATACTTATTTCTAAAAATGTAATTTGCTTTTCAATTACTAGTAGACATGCCAGTTCTGACTGATGTTCTAGTATTACAACAAATGCCAATGTCTGTGGAAGATCTTATTTCTCAGCCCACTTCAGAAGCAGGGACATTATAGACATTAGATCTACCAGCTGAGTTGTTAATATGGTCATGGGATACAATCAAATTAAGGCATCAAATTCCAGGGCTGGTGATGCCCTTGCTCTCACTCTTTTTTTTTTTTTTTTGTATGGATCAAAGTAACCTCACTGTTGAAGTTGCCCTAGAAAGCAAGTCCTTATCATATGAAATAAACAGGTACATCTTCCTTTGACCTGTTACTGTAATATAACTGTATCTTTGTATACCATGCCCATTAGGACATGGCCAGGCATCAGGCACTTCTACTTCTCGTAGTTTTCAAGATAATTCACCATGATTTTCTCCCTTCTCCATTTTGGCCATCTGCTTTTTATTGTTCTTGGCAGTCTTTCTCAAGAGATTATTCATTGTCTGCAGGAGATCTACTTTTGAGAAATATCTCATGGATCCTGCCTGCTCTAATGGTTCATTAAAATCCATGTCTCCTTGCAGCACTTGGTTCAGCAGCATTTTTATGAAAATCTTGTTACACTGAAGAGGAGGCTTGAAATAATTTGTCTTCCTTTCTCTTCAACTAATATTAAAGGTATTCAAGGAAGGGAGGGAAAAGGTAAATGGGAGAGGGAAGAGGAAAAGAAAAGGAAAAGGTAGGAACTATCCCTTATATAGTCCCATATACTAAGGCCATATATAGAGTAATTCTATATCAGTTATTCTTATAATTAATAATTTCATGAGTTCTTCAGTAATCTACATTACAGACTCAAAAGCAAAAAATAGACTGGCAACATAAAAACCTGTCTTTTAGTAAGAATTATTTAACAGTTTGTGTTACAGAACTTCCACAATAAATCAAACCAAAGCTCCATCTAGCTCAGTATTATGTGTCTGACTTAACGTTGTATTGTATGTTTAAGACAAGCATAAAACAAGGCCAGGTGTAGCTTAAGACTTCCCTTGGTATACCCTCTGTCCACTAGCCAAGTTTTGTGACCTGAAAATTGCACTCAGCCAACCATGCTTCGTAGTGATCAATACAACCTCTTCATTGAATATGTCTAAAACTATTTTGAATCAATTTATACTGCTGATATCAAAAAGATTTTTTGGCAAAGAACTTCACAGTTTCATTAAGAATTGTATCAAAATGGGTTCTATTTTCCTTTGGTTTAAATCTGCTACTTAATTACTTCATTGAGTGTCCCTTAGAATAGACTAGACTAGACTAGAGCAGAACATAATACAACAGACTATTTCAGTTGGAAGGGGCCTACAATGATCATCTAGTCCAACTGCCTGACCAATTCAGGGCTGACCAAGTTAAAGCATGTCGTGAAGGGCACTGCCCAAATGTCTTTTAAACACTGACAGGCTTGGGGCATCAACACCCTCTCCAGGAAGCCTGTTCTAGTGTTTTACGACCCTCTTGGTAGAAATGCTTCCTAGTGTCCCATCTGAACTTCCCCTGGTGCAGCTTTGAACCATTCCCACATGTCCTATCACTGGATACCAGGGAGAAGAGATCAGCACCTCCCTCTCCACTTCCCTTCCTCAGGAAGCTGAAGAGAGCAATGAGGTCACGCCTGAGCCGCCTTTTCTCCAGACTAGACAAGCCCAAAGTTCTTGGCTGCTTCTCATAGGACATTCCTTCCAGCCCTTTCACCAGCTTTGTTGCCCTCTTCTGGAGGCATTCAAGCACCTTCACATCCTTCTTAAATTTTGGGGTCCAGAACTGCACACAGTACTCAAGGTGAAGCTGCACCAATGCTGAATACAGCAGTATAGTTACCTCTGGCTGTAGTTACCAGCTGGTTGTACTGTGTTTGATGCACCAGGACGCTGTTTGCCCTCTTTGCTGTCAGGGCACACTGCTGACTACTAATGACCCTGCTGTCAACCAGAAGCCCCAGATCACTTTCTGCAGGGCAGCGTTCCAGCCACTCCTTTCCCAATTTATACTAGTGCCTGGCATTACTCTGTCTTAGGTGCAGAATCTGGCATTTGGACTTGTTAAATTTCAGAATCACAGAATTGCAGAATCATTAAGGTTGGAAAAGACCTTTAACATCATCAAGTCCAACCTTCAACCCAACACAACCATACCCACTAAACCATGTCCTGAAGTGCCATGTCCATATGTTTTCTGAACACCTCCAATGATGGTGACTCCACCATCTCCCTGGGCATCCTGTTCCAATGTTTGATGACTCTCTCAGAAAAAAAATTTTTGCCAATATCTAGTCTAAATCTCCTCTGGTGCAACTTGAGGGCATTTCCTCTTGTTCTGTCACTAATTACCTGGGAGAAGAGACCAACATCCACCTCACCACAAACCCCTTTCACGTAGTTGTAGAGAGTGATAAGGTCTCCCCTCAGCCTCCTCTTCTCCAGACTGAACAACCCCAATTCCCTCAACTGGTCTGTCTCTTCTCCCAGGTAACAAGTAATAGGAGAAGAGGAAATGCCTCAAGTTGTGCCAGGGGAGGTTTAGATTGGATACTAGGAACAATTTCTTCACCAGAAGGGTTGTCAAGCATTGGAAAATGCTGCCCAGGGAAGTGCTTGAGTCACCATCCTTGGAGATATTTAAAAGATGTGGTGGTGCTTAGGGACATGGTTTAGTGGTGGACTTGGCAGTGCTAGGTTAACAGTTGGGCTTGATGGTCTTAAAGGTCTTTTCCAACCTAAATAATTCTATGATTCCATGATTATTATTTAAATACCTTTCAATAGTACTCAGCATAATCTTCTCTATAATTTTTCCAGGAACTGAGGTTAGCCTAGTAGGTCTGTAGTTCCCTGGGTCTTCTCTCATGCCCTTTTTGTACATTGGAATACTATCAGCTAGCTTCCAATCAGCAGGGACCTCCCCAGACACCCAAGACCTCTGATAGATGATCAAAAAGGGTTCTGCCATAACGTCCACTAGCTCCTGGGATGAATCCCTTCAGGCCCCATGGACTTATCAAAATTCAGATGATACAGCTGGTCTTTTACAATTTCAGTGTTCATAAATGGAAAGTAACTATTCCCACACTGAGAGTCCTCTGACTCAGGGGACTGGGCAGCCCAAGGACTATTAATATTACTAAAGACTGAGGCAAAAAATGCATTGAATGTCTCAGCTTTTTCTTCATCCTTATTAGTCAGATGACCATCTTCAACAAGTATTGGCCCAATGTTTTCTTTAGACCTCCTCTTGATATTAACATACTTAAAAAAGCCCTTCTTGCTGTCTGACACACACTGGCCAGTTTCAACGCTAACTGAGCTTTGGCCTTTTGTGTCTTCTCCCTGCATACATGAACCACAGCTCTGTAATCTTCCTCAGAAGCCTGACCTTGCTTCCAGAGGTCATACAGTTTCTTTTTCCTCTTAAGCTCCATGAGGAGTTCCCTGTTCAGGCAAGCTGGTCTTCTGCCCAGCTTGCTTGAGTTCTGACACAATGGAATTGCCTGCTCCTGTGCTTCTAAAAAGGTGTTCTTGAAGTCTGACCAGCACTCGTGGACTCCTAAGCCCTCAAAAGCAGATTCCCAGCATACTCTGCTAAATAGCTCCCTGAATAGCTTAAAGTTTGCTCTCCTGAAGTCCAGGGTAGCAACTCTGTTGTCCTTTTTTCTTATTACACTAGTGTATATAAAAACATATAAAAGATTTTTGCTAAAACTTGCTCCCGAGCAAACACTAACAACTTCGATGAATGGCTAAGAAAAAACATTTTCTCCCATTTAATTTCATTCCACTACTTTTTTATTGGAATTATAATTTTATTTTTAGGCTGCTTAATTTGCACCTCTCAAACAACTCAAGAATGTAAAAGAGCAGAAAAATAATTTAAAGTCAACCTGTACTCATGCTAGCTCTCTAGCTCGTGCCCAGAGGATATGGCTAGGAGTTTGATCTCTGTACACTAATCCAAAATCTGGTAGGAGTTAATGAAATCTGATAACTATATATTATTTTAATGTTTCAGTGGGTGTGACAAGCAATTCATGTAATTGATATTTGTATTGAATAAATCTTGTCACGGATAGTCCGAATGCTTTACTTTTGACAAATGTCCCACTTACTTGTTCTCAAATTGTCCTCTGTACTGAAGAAAATCTTGTTCTTTGAACAGTATGTTTTGACTAGACATGCAGGACTGATTATTCTGACTGTACTCATCACCTACAGAATAGCAATATTGCTATTCCACTATCTGAAGTGTTTATTAATTTGGTTGCAAACTGGTGTTGGATTCTCTTTTTATGGAGAGATGAATCTAGTTGCCTAGCAGATGAATAAAAAGCTTTAAGTATTTGTGATGACTTTTTTGGAATACAGTGTTTGAAATTTTATGGAGATACTTTTCTTAGAATCACCTGTAACAACTTAATCACCTGGTGGAAACTGACAAATTTGATTCATATATAAATACATTAATAGATAAAGAACTCTTTGTCTTGGAACGGTATTATACTAGAAGTCTTAACCATGCTGTGAGTCTTATCTGTCTGGCAGAGCAGTATTACATTTAGTAGTATTAGTAATTCTGATTTATTAGGACCAATACCATACCAGAAGAGATCTGCATCTTCAATCCTGCCAATAAATTTCTCAATGATTCCAAAGTGGAATATTCCCTGAGGCTTTCCATTTGTTTGTTAAGACACCTGTATTTTGATGTCTGGATAACATGTCAACCTATATATGTTAAATGATACCTGAACTCCCACTGTAGCCCATAGAGACCAGTACTGAGACTCAGTATTGTCGCTAAATACAGAATCTGAAGGCAATGGAAGCTGGGGGCTGACTTAGCTCAGAATCACAGAATAACACAGAATCACAGAATCACTAAGGTCGGAAAGGACCATCAAGTCTAACCATTAACCCAACGCCACCATGTCCCCTAAACCATGTCTTGAAGCGCCACATCCACAGGTTTTTTGAACACTTCCAGAGATGCTGACTCCACCACCTCCCTGGGCAGCCTGTTCCACTGCTTGACCACTCTCTCGGTGAAGAAATTTTTCCTAATATCCAATCTAAACCTTCCCTTGCGCAACTTGAGGCCATTTCCTCTCATCCTATCACTAGTTTGTTGGGAGAAGAGACTGACACCCACATCACCACAACCCCCTTTCAGGTAGTTGTAGAGAGCAATAAGGTCTCCCCTCAGCCTCCTCTTCTCCAGACTGAACAACCCCAGTTCCCTCAGCTGCTCCTCATAAGACTTGTGCTCCAGACCCCTCACCAGCTTCATTGCCTTTCTCTGGAAATGCTCCAGCACCTCAACATCCTTCTTGTAGTGAGGGGCCCAAAACTGAACACAGTATTCAAGGTGCGGCCTCACCAGTGCCGAGTACAGGGGCACAATCACTTCCCTACTCCTGCTGGCCACACTGTTGCTGATACAGGCCAGGACTTTGTTGGCCTTCTTGGCCACCTGGGCACACTGCTGGCTTATGTTCAGCCGGCTGTCAACCAGCACCCCCAGGTCCTTTTCTGCCTGAAAGGGTAGAAATGCTGTGTAAACACAAGAGCTTTCAGATCTGCTTTAATTGAAGATGCCATGTAGGCTGCAGGGAAAGTGTTGTTGGTTTTATTTGGGTTTTTTTAATACACATAGATATTGTCTGGGAACTCTTGGAGAAAAGTGGGGTGCTGAAGAAGGACCAAGAACTTGCTCAGGCCTATCTCATTTTCTCCTAGTGATGGTGCATCCCCAAGCACCATATGGAAACAAACTCTGACATTTCATGGACAAATGAATGTTTGTTTCTCTAGGCTCTAGCAGAACTACACTAAGTATGTTTACACTGCTAAAGAAAAAAAAAAGGCAATGAATAACTCGTGCTTTTGACTGTTCATGTGTTTTAGACCACTTCAGCTTGCACTCTCAGTCATGAAACACGAACATTGCTTGGGAGATTTTCAGAATGAATCACTCCCAAAGAGCAGGCAACACGAGGCAGAGCCAGGTTTTGCTCCCTCCAGCTCACACAGCAGAGTTTACACACCCAAATGCTCCACCTGTTTTCCTGCCATTCCACAGAGCACACTAGAGGCACTCTAATTTCACACTATAAAAACTACAATATAGAGTTTGCATTGCTTCAAATAATTTAAGCAGAGGAAAACATGTCTAAGCCACTTAAATTATATGTGGAGGTTATAGAGAAGGCCCCAGAACAAATTCTATGTTGTGGATGCAACCAGTCCACTAAAAATGTAACCAGAAGTATTCAGTGGGTCTGTAAGCCAGTCCACACCATTTGGTCTAGAGCCAAGGTCACCCAATACCCCTTTCCTGTTTAGCACACAAGTTTTAGTACTGCATTTATGGTTATGTTTTATGTGCTTCCTTGTATAATTTTTAATCAAGCTTTTAGTCACCATAGTCTTTTTTCAGTATCCAATTTAATTAAAAGAAATGTTCAGAGAGGTTAGCAAACGGGCATCCTTTGTCATTGAGGGTTTTTTTGTGCATATGGGGAAAATTGTATTTCTAATTGCATAAACAAGACAACTTTTTTCTTGAGGTTTATCATACAGAGCAGGTGTGTCTTTACTGCAGTTAACAATTTGGACTCACTATATTTGCATAAGTTGATAACTTTTTCTTACCCTGATATAATTTTCAATGTTGATATGATATTTGTTATCATCCCACCTGCTGGAGTCAAACTTTCATGTTGGAAAGTCAAGGGACTGTTAAATAATTTACTTATGGGAGGAATAACATGTGGCAACCCTTATTCAAAACTGCAGGTGTTATATGTGCTATAAAATGAAGAAAAAACAATTTGTAGCAGTTTATTTATGTTTATTATCCATTCTATTAAAATTAAGTGTTTAAGCTAACACAAAGGAATATAAAATAATCCTGATAGCAAACAATTTAAAGCTACAGTTGCTATTAACGTATCAATGCATATCTGCTAATATTTTCACTCAGAGGACGGGATTTCTCTCACCATCTGGCTATTCAAAATTTGGTTTAATTTAAGTTAGTAGTTTAGTCTCTCTTTATAAACAAGAGAGAAAATAGGCAATTCCAGAGGATGAGTTATTCCGTCTCAGGATAGCAAATGCATATATCTTTCATAAATGCCTAGAGGTTCTCTCAATTAACTTGACATGCAAAATAGACCAATTAAGACTTTTTGCCTAATTTTTAGACAGCTGAAGTCGGCTGAGATTAACCATGGCCCTTAAAATATACATGTTTTCTTTCTTACTTTTAATTTTTCTTTTTCTCCTTAAACAAAGGAACCTCCCTCATACCCAGGCAAATCAGTAACATTCATTCTTGTCCCTAGCATTAGTCTATGGAAGTATTTGTCATATATAGGTCATATTTTAAAAAGAAGGAAAAAAAGTTATTACTATTTCATTGAAACACACTTATTTTCAGGGTAGAAGATAATTTCAGGTAACCCTGATTATTTATCCCATTTATACTCTTTTACATTGATCAGGGTGGTTTATTAGTAGCAGATAACTGCTCGCTCTGTGTGTTAAGAGCTGCGCAGCATGCTGCACCAGTATACTATAATGCCCTGTGCCACTGCCAAAACCCACAAATATAAATCTGATTAGGTCATCAGGTGGAATTAATGTCCACACCTTTATTTAAGATCCAGCATTTATGTCACGTTACGAGCCTGGCCCTTGGATTACATGCAAAAAGAATAATTGTTTTTTTCTATAATGGCTATACGATTTGCTTTTGACCACCACAATTCACTTTAGAAACTATCCCTGAATTGTAACTATTATAATACCATTGAATGCCTAGAAATAAAATGTGACTTTCCACTAACAAGATTTTTTATCCAACATTTCAATGCAGTTCATAACGTTAACTTAAAACTCTGAACACCACTTAAAATTGAGGAAATGTCAGCATTTGGAAGGTTTTGAGATAAGTGAACTTAAACAAATCTCTTGTTGATGTTCATTGTCTTACATAGACTGATTATTCTTGAACTTAGACTGTGAGATGCCAGAGGAGGTGGGAAGGGAAAGGATAGGAAAGGATACAGGTTTGATAAATGCAAACTCTGATTTACTAATATGAATTATTAGGGAATAGATGGAGATTTCTTTTATTTTGTTTTCTGTTCTTAAATGTTATAAAGCACTAAGTGAAATAGCATCATATTTTGTACATTTTAAGACCCATCTAGATATGAGGTTTCATTGTGTATGAAGCATTTAATAAATATATTTTTAAAGTGTTATAACAAAATTGCCTTTAACCCAGTGACTTTATATTAGAGTATTTTCACAATTTGACACTAGCTCTGACAATTTCCATAAAGTCAATCAAAATTTCACTAAATTCACAAGCATAGTATAAGCTATATAGTAATTTTTTAAAAGATAGAGGTTGTTTCATATTAAAGTGACATGAAAAAATAATATAGGCCTCTTCTCTAACTTTCCTAACCTATCTGAATATTATGAAAAGAATTATATTCAGGAACACTCTTTCAATGATTAAGTAAGTTGTAAATTTTACTAATTTTCAGAAAGTTAAATACTTAAAATGATTATTCCAAATTATTCTTGCCCAAGGTGATGAGAAAAAGTCAGTATTAATACATTTCTCATCATCAGTACATGTCCTCATTAATATGAAGTAAACCGCTATGGAAAACTTTCACATAAAACAACAGGAGAATAAGTGCTGGGGAGCATGTGGGTGAGGACAGAAAGAAGGAGAGAGAAGGTATGCAAAAGTTGAGAGAGAAGGTATGCAAAAGTTAAGAGAGAAAGTAAAGCTCAGCCCAGGTCTATGCAGCTGATAAAGGAAAGAATCAGGTGGGTAAACTATTTATATTTAAATATTTGCATACCCAGGTGACTGCCGGACCATTAGCCTTCAGGTTGTACTGGGAAATACATATATATGTTGATATCACTCTATTTTATTTTTTGTGGTCTTTTGCTGTGATTTCACAATTTGCACTTTCAAAAACAAGAATTTAACAAAAAAATTCCAACCAGTTCCAATGGAAATCACCTGACAACCTGTACAGAAAAAAAAGTTAAAAAATAGAGAAAAAAATAGAGCATTGTCTACTTTTGTTTAATTCCTTGATTAATCTGATTCCTTTATATGCAGGGTCAGGTAAAGATGACAAGGCCAGAACTGCTGCACAAGCAGGGTGCTATTACTGGAATAAAGAAAAGGAAAGCAGTTAGAAAGAAGAGGAGAAAAATGTCTATGTCTCCCATTTCCCTGAAACATGCTATGACTGCTACTCACTGGTAGCTGTGAGATTTTTTTCAGAAGTTGCAACACTTCATCATCAATTCATTACTGTTTGCACCTCTAGAATTCAACTTTTCAAGCAATGAAAACCAGCTTTTTCATAGTTTATTTCCTCACTAGTCTTGTTAACAATGTTTTTGTCACAGATTAACTCTTTTGAAATGTCATTCTCATCCAGGATGCTACAGGAGGTGAGAGGAACACAGCTCAGAGCAGAGCAGAAGAAAAAGCCATCATGTTTTAATACCTCCTTTAAAATTCATTGCTGTATTTACAGCACCCAATTAATGTAGTTTTGTCTGGAAAATGACCAAAACCTAAGTTTTTATTTAAAACATAAAGCTTCATTTTTATCATGGTCCAAGCTAAATTACATTAGTAGAGTATTGTAAATAATGCAGTGTGTTTTCATGGAGGCAGCAAAACATGACAGCTTTTGATTCTGTCCCTTTCTTTCCATTACATCATTGGCACTTCTGTAGAATCCACAAGCTGGAGTGAAACTGCATTCTTCAGGACGTCAGCTTCAGGATCTCTTCAACTTAAAGTTCAAAGGAACATTCTGGCAAGTGAACAAGTGTTAATATGTGATACAAATGTTAAAAACAACAATGATAAGAGAGTACAGAAGAGCAGCATGACAATGTGACGCTGCCAGTCTTCATTAGGCTGAATCCTCAGTGGGTTTCGAGGGTTGAACTACAGGAGATGCATGAATTTAGCCATCTGCTTTGAATTTCCCATTGCATGTTTTTAGAAAATCACTTAGCACAGTGTATATATTTCTGTAATTTTTTAACTTAAGGAGATACAAATGCACAAGTCTGTTAGACTGAATTGGATTTCTGCATCAATAATTCTTAACTGCCTTCAAAATACCAACCTCATTGAGGGGAAGTGCATCTGCTTGTGTGACACATAGGGCTATACAATGTAACTATGGGATATCTATATTTCTTATGTCTGAAGAAACAAATTACCAAAGTCATTTTAGATAAATACTGACAAACTCTCTACAATACATATTTCCACTTTGGTTTCTATATGCCATATTTTATAGAAAATAATATAACCATAAATTGCAAAGATTTGTTTTGTTTTAATTTTGGTGACATTGTATTTCTAGTCCTTCTAGCTAGAAATATCTGCAATGCAGCTGGGATATTTCCACAACTAAGATGATTCATGCAAGCTAGTCTTAAGCCAGATAGTTGAACATTGGGAAATGGGAAAAAAAAGCCCAATCTACACAGATCCAAGGGTGAAAGTGGTTTACTGATTTATTATCAATATATAATTGATCAACAATCAGTGAACTATAAATTTAGGATCAATATCAGCAATACAACAGATAGACCACATTACCAGATAGTTGTAAAACATTATACACATAAATACTTATCACCATAATCTGGTATTGAAAGGGTGGCTACAAAGACGGAGATTCCATTTTCACAAGGAGTCACATAGAAAAGATGAGGGGTAATGGATACAAGTTACTCCTGGGGACACTCCAATGACACAAGAGGAAAATTTGTCACAATGAGATCAACCATTGGAATAATATCCCCAGGAAAGTGGTGGATTCCCTAGCGTTGGACATTTTAAGATTCAGCTGGACAGGGTGCCGGGACATTTTGTCTAGACTATGCTTTTGCCTAGAAAGGTTGGACCAGATGATCCTTGAGGTCCCTTCCAACCTGTTATTCTATGATTCTATTATTTCAAAAAACCCAAACAGGTTCTCCCCCCAACCACAGGCCATAGGGTGTGCAGTCCCCTCCTTGTCTGGGCCTGTGGGACCCTTTGCCTGCACACACCAGCTCTAGGAGACCTGAGTGCTCTGGCTGCCCACCCAGGGGTGGGTGACAGCCCCCAGGAAGTGACCCGCATCCCCAGGTCCTGGGATGTTCCTGTGCTGGATGTGGGCAAGCTTGAGGCAGCGTCTGGGGACACCTGTGGGGAGGCCATGCTGCCAGGCCTAGACAGAGCCTACGGTGCTGCGGGGCCACATCTGGCAGGGCCACACCAGCCTCCTTGCTCCCCTGCTCCTGTCTTCTCCCACCCACTACATATCTGTGTGTGTTGCTTGTTTGTGCTGACTCCTCTGTTTTGAAAGTATCTGTAGCTCCTTGGATAGTTTTTAATACACTTGATGGTCATCTTCCTCTTCAGCGTTATGAGCCTGGGGTGAAATGCCCTCTTCAGGCAGTTTGATGTCCCACCCACCCGCACTGTTATACACATTCCTGTCCCGCTGGCTGCTTTTTCCCAGGTGGACCATGCAGACGCCAGTGGTGGTGAAAACACCCCAGCATGAAGCACAGCATGAAAGCTGTCCAAGAAGCAGAATAAGTGCTGCAGTGAGCACCTTACATAAGGCAGCGTGTCATAAACATTTATCATACCAGAGATTTTAATCTCACACAGACGGGCTTCAATTTACCTGAAATAATTCGGGTTGTAATTGCCTGTGAACCTTTAGGCACTACTGTAACACAGGCAACTAATATTAATATGGAAGCAAAGCTCATGCAGGGAATTTACTGTGGGTGTAACAGATAATGCACTTGCATGCAATGAATGGGGTCAGGTGCATTTTGCTTTTAAAAAAAAAATTTAAGTGGTTGTTACTTTTCGTATCTTTGATAGCTTAACCGTAGGCCTATAGCACACTGCTGGCTTCATAAGCAAGTTTACATTGATTTCATATGCAAATAAGGCGATACATACCTACCACTTTGTTAAAATTATAGAATCATGGATTTGTTTAGGTTGGAAAAAACCTTTAAGATCATCAAGTACAACCTTTAACACTGCCAAGTCCACCACTAAACCATGTCCCTAAGCACCACATCTATACCTCTTTTAAATGCCTCCAAGGATGGAGACTCAAGCACTTCCCTGGGCAGCCTTTTCCAATGCTTGACAACCCTTTCTGGTGGAGAAATTTTTCCTAATATTCAATCTAAACCTCCCCTGGTGCAACTTGACGCCATTTCCTCTCATCCTATCACTTGTTACTTGGGAAAAGAGACCAACACCCACCTCACCACAACCCCCTTTCAGGTAGTTGTAGAGAACCATAAGGGGTGCCCTGAGCCTCCTTTCCTCCAGGCTAAACAACCCCAGTTCCCTCAGCTGCTCCTCATAAGACTTGTGCTCCAGACCCCTCACCAGCTTTGTTGCCCTTCTTTAGACATATCCCAGGGCCTCAATATCTGTCTTGTCGTAAGGCACCCAAAACTGAACCCAGTATTCAAGGTGCAGCCTCACTAGTGCTAAGTACAGGGGTATGATCACTTCTGTACTCCTGCTGGCCACACTGTTTCTGATACAAGCCAGGATGCTGCTGGCTCACATTCAGCCGGCTGTCGACCGACACCCCCAGGTCCTCTTTAGCTGGGCAGCTCTCCAGCCACTCTCCCCCAAGCCTGTAGCGTTGCATGGGGTTGTTGTGACCTCAGTGCAGGAACCAGCACTTAGCCTTGTTGAACCTCATACCACTAGCCTCAACCCATTGATCCAGCCTGTCCAGATCCTTCTGTAGAGTCTCTTTACCCTCCAGCAGATCAACACTCTCACCCAGCTTGGTGTCATCTGCAAACTTACTGAGGGTTCACTATATCTGGACTATAAAACCTAAGATCTACTCATTTGTATTGTCTTCAGTACCAAGAAATGGATCATGTAAGATAACTATCTAAACCTAAACGTAGCTGAACATGCTAGAAAGCAGAGAACACAGACTGTTCCTATTTAAAACCCTGACTAGTGAGAAAATTTAATTGCTTTTCTATTCCTATTGAAAAAGAAAATTAAATACACCAACACAATGAACTATTATGGAAGTCTGGTGTGCTCAGGTTACACAGCAACTTTTATCGCCCTCTCCATCCATAAATAGAAGGTAGGACAAATTCAGCCTTGGTATAGGTCAGCGTGTCTTATTCCACATTTAACTTTCTTACAATAAAGTCTAATTTTGTACTTGGCCAGTATGTTACTGGTAGGCTATATGCTACAATGAGCATAGGAATGCTAGAAAAATAGTTGCATAAGTTAAAAAATATACATGAGTGATCATTTACTATTAGTAAAATACCCACGGTATATCAAATAAAGTGTCTTCTTAAGCTTCAATACACACAACACTAGTATTCTGCAACTCCAGGAGTAGGTAACGGTAACTGGAATAAATCTTTGGACAAAAACAACAAGCTTACACAGATGAGAATTCTTGCATATACCTACCTGACAACTTAGTTCTGTTTATTGCCTGGAATTCACCTTTGTTTCATGGCCCACTTTCAAAGAAGATGAAAGATATATTTTATTTATAGCTTATATTAAATGCTGGTAAAATTACAACCCTTAGCTATTGTGGAGTCATTAGAATTGATGAGGTCATCCCATCATTAAATGTAGCTGCAAAACCAGGCCGCGAGTAGCAAGTCTGTTGTAATGAATCTTAGCTACTACCATATTTTCACACATAAGGGTGTTTTACAAGTGTAATTGCTTAGATGCATGTCATATTAACTTACTTTCTCATCAAGTGACAAGGATATGGGGCTTCATTTGCACATTTAAGCAAGGTAAAGTGAAAAGTACACTGCTCCACTGTGTGACCATTTAAAAAACAGGTGTACATGTAGAGTTCTCTTTTTAAAAAAGTATTTTAATTTCCCTGTCACAGGGGAGCTCAGGTTCTGCATATATTTACTACACTTTACAGTTCTAGTGTAAATAAATACAGAAATAAGTTTTAGTCAAGTAAGATTTCATATTGGTTTTAATAAGTTTCACTTAAGTATTTTGTCAGAAAGAGGAAGATACTTGGCTCAGTGTATCTGGGTTTAATTTTTAGGTCTGATATAGGCAACCAGTAGGATTCTGAATATTAAACTCTTTGGGGGTGATTGGAAGCCCACTCAAGTCATTAAAATCTATATATTGACCTGAAATAATTCAAGTCATCAGTTCTTCAGCTGCTCTCTGTAGAAAAGGAGAAAATAATCTTTTTCTACTTCACAGTTGTGATGTGAGGAGACTTGTGAAATGCACAGATAATAAAGTAAATTTAAGTTAAAAGTGATTCAGAACATTACCTAGACATGTACACATACCATATAACCTAAACAGCCAACGGAGGGAAACAATCATGACACCTTAATTAGACCCACATAAAAGACATTGCTTGATTTAGATACTGCTAGTGCTTCTTGTATGTAGCAAACTAGGATTTGAAGTTTGGATAGTAGAAACACTATTGCTACCTTTACTGTTAATATTATGGCATTTGTAATACTTATTCTGGACACTTACTGGAAGCAGTCTGAATGCAATCTCTGCTGCAATCATTTACAATATTAGAGGCATGTAAAGCATCCTGGGTACAAATGAAGCACATCCATAAAATTTCAGCTCTTTCAAAGAGAAATAATTATCTTTTTTAGATAAAAGTTGCAGAAAAATGAAAAACTTTTCACTGGACAGAAATATATTTAAATAAAAATATGTTATTTATATCACTAAACTGTATATTTAAATATATATTCATCTATATATTTAATACATTTTTTTAATCCTACAGAAAGGTAAGATATTAAAAAAAAAGTAGTGATGTATTGAGGGTATATGAAGATTATCAAAAACTTGTTTCAAGAGAAGAGAAGTATAATCTTTCAACTTGCTCACTATCAGTGCAGTAACAGGTGTTCTGACTGCTGTCCATCTCCATAGCTTCATTACCAGACTGATGAGAAAAATCTCAAGATAGCAAGGTCCCAAACAGTGTGGGGAAATGGTCAGTCAGTTTACCATGTAGTAAGTAACTTTTATGAAATCCAGTCTTTTACTTGCTGAAAGACCATCTACCAAGTGTTTGTAAAATTAAGAGGTTTAAAACTGAGTGAAATTTTCTATGGAAATTAATGTAACCTCTTACTTCATCTTCAAAATTGTTTCAGCTTTCCAAACATGAATACAGAATTGAGTAGCTGTTTTTCTCTTCTTCTAGGGCTAGGAATGAGTATTGTGTCCCTTGCATGGTGCTGTGCTCTTTAGTCAGGGTAAGGTTTCCATGTCTGGATCCTGATTGAACCACTGCATTTATTAAATGAGATTTTTTCTGGCTCCTATGAAGTTTGATGACAAGACATTCTCAAAAGAGGCCTAAAACATTACTTGGGAACAATTCTTTCTCTCAACTGAAACTGTTCTAATGTTCTAAGATGCTGCTTTTGGCCTCATCCCAAATCCAGTTCTGTAATACATTCCCTAGCACTAAAATAATACCTAGAAAGGGATTATAAACTTTAAAAAAATAAGAGAACTCTAAGAGAAGGGAAAAAAAAAAAATCTTTGAATTAATTTTATAAGCAGGAAACCTTTTTTTCCAATGATCTTATAAAATTGTCCATAGACAGGAAGTAATCAGAACCAAGTATTATTTGTCTATATTTAGACCAAATCTTGGTCCTATCACAATCAGTAACAAATGTCAGCGAGTTTATAGTATAGATAGACTGACAATACAAGGTTGACCCAACCAAGCTAAGCAATCAGATTTCACAATTCCTAAGGAAGACATAAGGAAATATTCATTCTGTGTCTATTTTCTTCTAACCTAAGTTACTTTGCAGAAATGCTATGCATCATTATGTAAGCACCATGTTTTATTACACAGTATTTCAGGTTTTGGATTAATCAATTATTTATAGTACAACTTTATTAGTTTTTACTCCTTTTAAAGCATTTGGGGATTCTTTCAGAAACAGGCATTGGTGAACTGCTACACCTCATGATCTGAAGGCAGATCTCAGATCAAAACCTATTTTTTAATTAAAAAATACTATCTTGAAAGCAGGCTAAGAAAAATACTGACTTTACAGATTAAATAGGTCTGTTTTACAAATAATGAGAAGTTAAATTAATTAAATCAAGCCATGTAGCTAATCAGTAGCAGAGTTAAGAACAGTATGATTTGAATTTCCTCTTGTGTATGCTATGTTCCCTTCCTTGCTTGATTTACAAAAGGTATGAGATGCTGCTAGGTCCTAGCTCCCTGCAGCAATTCAATCTTTCAGCTCTGAAAGTTTTCCCATTCACTTCCTGCTGTTGGTCAAAATGTCAGTTGACATCTAGTCATCGAACTCTGGAAAATTTAAAGATAATACAGTTCTCTTTCTTTGTTATAGTAGTCACTTCATAGTTCAAAGGGAATCCATGTTAAAATGTTGTTAAAAAGCCTTAGGCCGCTAGCTGTGAACTTTCACCTAGATACTTTTGATCTTATACTGAACTCTTACTTAGTTACATGATGGAAGGTCCCAAAACTGGTGTAAATTAGAAAGATAAGATAGTCACATCCATCAGCAGAAGTTGCCTCCTTGAGAAAAGAAAAGGAACAGCCCGCCTAGAGACAGTGAAAGGATCCAATGAGGAAAAAGGAGACCCCAGACCCAAATATTACTATTGGACCAAACCATCTTGTGAGGGCAGAGGAACTTGGACTGTATGGGTATAATTGCCCAGAGATTCTTTTGGAGAGCCCCAGCTTGAGCTGTTCTACACCTCTGTACCACTCAATAAATTCATCATCTGGTGCATGTCATGTCAGGGATTCTGCTTCAGGAAACCCAGGGTCGAGCCTGAGGGAAGAGGAAGCACCCGAGAGTGAGCGTGAGTGTGTGAGGAGCCGAAAGGGGCACCCGTCACTCACTGGAGTCACCTGCTGAATAGGGACTCTGGTCCCAGCAGTTAAAGTCTCGGGTGGTGCGTGTGCGACTCCTTGACCGGTGTGTGAACGCTGAGGCAGCGGCTTCTCCCTTAATACTCTCACAAGTTTATTTCTGGTGAACAGCTCTCAGACGTTTTAAAAGACTTGCAACTGGATGTATATATAGGAATATGCAGGGAATTAGACACCACTGTGGTGAGTGTTTAAAAACCTTCAGAACAACACTTTTTTGTATTTCAAAACAGTACCAGCTCTAGAGAGCTCACATTGTCCCACAAGAGCAGGGGTCAGTAGGGAGACAAAAAAAAGATGAGTTTGTTGGAGAGAAGATATTTTACCTGTGGTAAAATTTCCTGAGACAAATGCGTAATCAGGAAGAGCAGACTGCAAGTAAAAGGTTTCCACTATATGACAAAGTATATGAATATGGCATGTATCAATATCTCAGGGAACATCCATTTGGCAGTCATGTCCAAGAAGGGTAAGCTGCAGTTTAAATGGAATAAGGTATTTAAAAAACAAAGCTGCCTGCTATTGTCTTGCGTTGCCCATGTGGCATTGGTAAAAACTGGGATTATTGGTAGGATTACACGGCAGGAAAGGCAGAGAACACTGGTGATTTTGTTTTCTCATAAATAATTGAAAAAGACACTATGATCTTCTGGGCACAGGAGGAAGAATATTTTTCTGGCAGGCTGCCGCTCTCCCTAACCCACGGCTGCTTGAGGTTTTGCCCAACTCCTCTCTACAGAAAAGACTGCTGGTTCCAGCAGTTGATGCAGAGTCTTGGCTGCCAGGTGGGGACAATCAGAACATCAATCATAGCCAGTTTATTTCTTTTGGACATTTCTGAGCTTGGAGACTATTTTAACAGAAGAGGAGGCTTGTTTACTGTCTTCAGGCTCTTTTAGTTCTGGGAAACAAGCTATGCGCCGTAGCCTTTAAAAATCACAAGCATGTATTTATGAAATAAAAAAGAGTGTCTAACTAAATGTTAATCAGAAAGTTTTGGGTTCCACCTTAGCTTGCAGATTTTATGATGGATGATGACTACTTTCTTTATTAAAAGCCATCCCTCCTTTCACTAAATCAATTAACTCTCCTTGCTGCTGGACAGTTGCAGCTGTATGGGCAACGCAACAATTTTGCATCTGATGTTGGACATTCATCTGTTGCATAGACATAGAATTTGTAGCAGAATATGTTTTCCAAGAGCATCATGTAATAAAACCTGGAGCCATAAAAGCATCTTTTTAAATTTCCAGCTGACGAGCAAAACAGAAAATGGCTGGGGAAGAAGAGTATTGGATTGAAATAGATATTTAAGAAAGCTATAGGTTGCAATCTTTTGAGTAATTAGGAGACTATGAATTTATGAACCTTTTTTTCTGAAAAAATTTGATGCTTTGCCCTGGGAACAGCATACAATTTTTTTTTTTCAATTAAGAAATATAAATCTATCCTTTTCAGAAGGAAAAAATCTTTTCTTCAATTGAATTTTGAATCACATTTCCAACCACTGGCTCTTACAAAAAATACTATAGCACCAGGGGACTATTAATTTCAGCTTGGATTTAGGGCTTTATTTCATCTCTGGCAGAGTCTGTCCAATCATCATTTTCCTTTTGACACCAGCTGCAACACTGTTAATTTAAAGGACCATAATCAAGACAGAGGTATATATTTCAGCAAGTCCTTATTTGCATTACTCGCAGCAAACCAGTAAAACAAAGATTTTTAATCACATAATTTAGTTTTCATTATTTAAACTATTGATTCACTTTTAGCATTTCATCCATCTTCAACAATGAAACTCTGCTGATCAATTTTGCATTGCTTCATAATAATCTTCCTCTTGCCCAACGTTTATGCTGTTTTGTCCTGCCATGTTGGACAAGAACTGAGAGAACCACACATTGCTTATTTCTTTTTAACTAATAGAATCATACAATAGTTTGGGTTGGAAGGGACCCTTAAAGGTCATATAGTCCAATCCCTCTGCAATAAGCAGGGACATCTTCAACTAGATCAGGTTGCTCAGAGCTCCATCCAACCTGATCTTGAATCTTTCCAGGCATGGGGTTTCTATCACCTCTCTGGGCAACCTGTGCCAGCGTTTCACCAGCCTCATTGTGAAAAATTTATTTCTTATGTCTAGTCTAAATCTGCTCTCTTTTAGTTTAAAACTATTACCCCTTGTCCTATTGCAATAGGCCGTGCTAAATAAAGCACTTCAGTGATTTTCAAGATTACGAACAAAAATATATTATAAAGCTTATGACATGTTTCTCTAAGGGCACAGTAAAACATGACAAAAAGCTCATGACACTTTTGAGAGTGTTTTTTCAAGACTACCATGGTTTAATCCCAACCAGCAACTAAGCACCATGCAGCCGCTCACTCACTACCCCATGGTGGGACAGGGGATAGAACTGGAAGAGTAAAAGTGAGAAAACTCATGGTTTGAGATAAAGACAGTTTAATAGGTAAAGTAAAAGCTGCGCACCCAAGCAAAGCAGAACAAGGAATCCATTCACCACTCCTCATGGGCAGGCAGGTGTTCAGCCATCTCCATGGAAGCAGGGCTCCATCATGCCTAATGGTTTCTTGGGAAGACAGACGCCATCACTCTGAATGTCCCTTCTCCCCCTTCCTTCTTCTTCCTCCAAACTTTATATACCAAGCATGACGTCATATGGGATGGAATATCTCTTTGGCCAGCCTGGGTCAGCTGTCCTGGCTGTGTCCCCTCCCAGCTTCCTGAGCAGCCCCAGCCTTCCTGCTGGCAGGCCAACATGAAAAGCTGGACAGTCCTTGACTGCTTAGCAACAACCCAAAACATCAGCACGTCATCAACATTTTTTCATCCCAAATCCAAAACATAGCCTCACACTAGCTTCTATAAATAAAATTAACTCTATCCCAGCTGAAACTAGGACAAAGACCTAAGAAATCAGAATATCATTCCTATACTAAAGGTTCCCCATGTTAATCACACTATTCTGTTATAAATTATCATGTTGTTGATTTAACTATCATAAATTTCAGAATCAGCTTAAAGTTCTTTTTAGCACACTCTAAAACCAGTATCACATTTTGCAATAAACATCTCCATGGTACTAACAATCTCCTAGCAAAAGGAACATTATCTATATTTTTATATATGCATATGTGTATGTTTGTATATATGTATGTATTTCGTTCCAGAATGAGAACATGTCCTTCCAAATTTAAAATCTTTTCCACAAGCAGAAGTCTGAATATGGTATGAAAGGAGGAGACAAAATAAGACAGTAGTAAGCTATTACAGTCCTTTCCTTTCTCACCACTGTCAGTTTCCATGAGAATGAAGATGTGGGGACTGTATTGATTCCAGTGTTAACTTTTTAAAAAAGTAAAATGTATTTCTTTAGGATTATGCAATGGAAATAAAGTTAAAGCTGTGGGATCTCAGAAGCTGACTGGGTAATCTGATGCAAAATACTAGTATAAATATATTCCCTGATAATTTATTCTGAAGCTAAAGAGAACACATATGTAAATCAAGATTACCAGATTCAGTTGTTATTTTGATCAATTCAGAAGACAGTATGAGGCCTGCTTGCAGTCATCCTTCTGTGTGCTTTCTGGTTTACCATATAATTTGATGTTATCTAACATGATAGTCTATCCCAAGCTGGCATTCTCACAGCAGGTTTAATGAAGGAGTCCGTAATAAAGTGAAACACAAGATGTTCAGTTACCTTAAATTGATCTTTGTATTTGCAAGTGATTTATCTTCAAAATGAATTATGGCATTTTATAAAGCTTCTGGAAGATATGCCAGTAGGATTTTTTTTCCTTGACTTACACTATTTCATCCAATAAAGAATGGGCTTCTCCCTCCCCCCATCTCCATTTCATAATTCTACCTACTGTCTAACTTTCAAAGTTAGGCAAATGAGAAAAATATACACAAGTCCTAGAACAATTTTGAATTATGTTTTTCTTTTCAATAAATTAAATCAAATGTATCTGGGGTTTCACAAATAAATTACATAATTGTGGTAATAATTGTAACATAATTGTAATCAATGTTTTGCATTGTCCCAAACTTAATGAGACGGGAATATTTTCAATAAATTATGGACAGGAGTATTTTAAATAAATTTAATTTATTGTTACTTATGAGTCACTAATTATTATCAAATCAGAGTCTTTCATTTTTGATAAAAATTTTGAATGCAACTCATCATAAACAAATGCATGTTTCACTACCTGTTTTCCTGAATGTGAACAGCTCGGGGGGAAAATAAGATACTTTATTTTACAGATAATAATTCATCCAATCTTCATTAAAAGATTAGTATATGAGATTAATATACCCAGTTATGGGAAACATTTTCAACTTCTCATATTGCACAGCTTTAACATATTTGAAAAAAAAGATCTCTTATTTGTGTCATGGCATATTGATATTTTCTTTGATAAATATTTCGTCCTATTATAGGTTACACATCTATATTAGGATAGAGATATGTTTCTCCTCCCCCTCTCTTTCCCTCTACATATATTTACATATATAAACAGGAGATTGTGCCAGTAGGAAATTTAATAGGTTCTTCAAATGAATTCAAGGCAGATAAGGATACTTTTAAGTAAAATGGGATACTTAGGATTTTTAGTTTGATTGTTAATGTAGGCCAAAGATCTCACTCCAGCAAATTCTATACCAAGTACATAACTTCTGTGTCTGTTTCAATATATTTTTTCAAGAAGAGAAAAAGAACTTCATTGCTAGGTAAATTATTCCCGTTAATTTATTTTTACTATCTCAGTTTACTAGCTTCAGCTCTAAATGAGACCTCCTTGTACCTCTTCTTTATGGATTGTCAGAAAAAAATTGCTATGAAGGAGTTGCTGTCAATGATCAAGTTACAGTTTCTCTCTCCTTAACAACTAATCTGCCAGAACCGTGCCTTGTACCTTTAGGATTAAACTACTGTTGTTGCTAGTAACTGAGCAAAAGAAGCACCAAGACTGAAGGCTTTGCTGGCATGCTTGTGTCTGCCGTGGGACTTCTGCTGTAGCAAGTCTGAGCTACCAGAGCTAAAAATCTCTCTTCTTTTCACACCTGCTGAGCACAAATGGAGCAGTAGGTAGTAATAACATCAATTCTATACCACAGCAGATAGCTGTGGATAACTATGGACAGTTTACACCCTTGGACTTTTGCATAGGTGGAGAACACTGTTACCTCTTAATTTTGTAGTGATTCTGCTTAAACTGGTACAAGCCAATCAATCCCTTTCACCCTTGCTTCCACACTGGTACGTATGCCACCGCGACAAATATGTCAGCATAACTTTTCCTACGATCATGTCATGAACCAGATCCAAGCACAGATCCACTAAAAAACAGTACTATGCCATGGGTCCTGCTAAAACAGCAGAAGGCTTCAGAAATGGGCATTACAAGGTTGATCATAAAGCCTCTTTGCTGTTCTCACTACAGGTTTGCATTCTGAAAGGCTCCACTACATCACTGCAGTGTCACTTCATGTAAACATTTCCACTCTGTCGATGTTGGCTAACTTCAGCAAATGGCGGCAAGCACCACATTTGAATACGAGGTGCTGTTGCAGCCTGTGAAGCATGCATGGTGGTGTGCTGTGTTTCCTGCTCTACATAGTCTAGCGGATACTGGCAGTAACTGCAGCGGTGCCTGGATTACCCACACAGCTTGGTTTGACAGCCTGCTGATCCATCACAGCCTGTCAGCGCTCTCACAGCATGCCTAACGAGGGGGTCTGTGGTAATGTGGAAGATAAACTATTTCCTTCCAATCAATTGATCCTTGCACTTCTGGGTGATTTGTCTTTGATGCTTCTTGCAGCATCTTACAAGGCTGCAGGCTAAAGCGCCAACAAATTTTTCTTCCTTAACTTAGAGGATGCCTGGAGTCAAATACAAAGACATATATAACAACAGATGATGTGTACAAGCTTAATGTATTTCTAGTGGGGTTTCCCTTTCTTTTATTTTCCAGTAATAAAGAATTTTAGGAGAAATAGTTATGAAATATAAATAAAATAATAATTCTGCAGAAGTCAAAATCATGACCAAAAGGAATGTCAATATTTGAAAGAGATTCAGCAGAAAGTTAGAAACTAGAACTCACCAGGAGATGTAATATGTACACTTTCAGGCTTTCTGTTAGACTTGCAAATTTTGCTCTTTACGTACCTGTGCTTTGAACTGTCACTATGGGTTCCAAGTGAAAATTAAAAAATAGTTTGCCTTGCTCTTGCTTCTCAAACCTCATCCATTCCCAGGTATTAGTAACCTTCAACTTAACTGCAATGTGATCATTCATATAATAGTTTCCTTCTTCCTTTAAAGCTCTTACAGCTGTGGGAATACAAAAGTTTTCATAGGAAGAACTTTGGTTTCAATAATGAATTAATTTAATAAATTAAACTGGGAAAACCTAAAGACTATTTTGCTCAGAACTTATTAAGAGCTCCCTCTAACCCTTAAACTGCCTCAGGAATATAGTCAAGGAGTAATAAAAATGGCTCCACAGGCTTTTACCATATATTCTGAAACTGATGCCTCTTACTCCCAGGAAGACATGTCACCACTAGTTTCACAAAGTCATCTCTACCATCTTGGCTGCTCCAGTCCTGAGAAAGAGAAATGGTCTCTCTGCCATGTTTTTTTCTGTCAGTGTAGATTCTGCAAAACCACTAAGACAAGATGCCAGCCTGTTCCGCTGATATCAGACCCTGCTTCTCAAAGTCGATTTCATCATCTTAAACACTGCGAGGTTCACTTCTGGAGTGGCATATCTAGGCAGAGGTCAGATTTCTCATTAGGAAACACAGAACAGAGCAAAGAATCTTGATACAGATTTTATCATTTGTTAACAAAAATCTTTGTTGCTTTAAGTACTGTGCAACTCTCATTGGGAGTTCAATAGCCATTAGTTCTGTATGATCTGTTTTAATAAGCTATAAAAGGGTAAGATTTTAATTGCTAAACAGCAATAAACATTGATTTTTTTTTTTGCCTTGCTGCTCTCCCCAGGATGAGCCACAACAGTTCTTTAGCCTGGACTGTCAGGTTTTAATTTCTAGTTGTTTCAGCTGTTATTTCCTTCCCTGCTCTCATATTTTTTTTCATCATCTAACTCTTGTTCCAGCCTCCAGTTATAAACCGGAAACCTTCCAACATCGAAATTCATATGTAGAGAAAAAGCTGAAGTGGGGACAGGAAGAATGGGAGACAGAAGCTGAAATAAAAGACTAATGAAGGATAAGTGTCAACATTCAAAATTCAACTTTTATTTTAATCATGACTTTTCAATAGAAAATATGTGTTGAATTTTAGTTATATATTCACGTCAACTTTCAGAAATACATATACACATCCTGTACCATTTCATCACATTCCTTTCTAGAACATACAAAATCTTCACAATGCAATACAATACTAAAGCATTGTAATGATATTTTCTGTTACAAAACTATAATTTAGCTATATTAGATATGTAATAGCTAGTCTTTAGCTGGTCTTTGGGGAAGCAAAGAGTTCCTATCCCTGGGACTCACATTTCTCAGCTTTTTTTGACAGGCAGCCATTATCACACTATTTGAGCAACATTGCATAAAATTGCAAATTCTCAAATGTATATTCCAGCAGTTAAGAGGCTTTGCTCTAGAACACTATGCATAACCTTAAATACTATTGTGGTGGGTTGAGCCTGGCTGGATGCCAGGTGCCCACCGAAGCCACTCTATCACTCCCCTTCTGAGCTGGACAGGGGAGAGAAAATATAACTAAAAGCTCTTGGGTCAGGATAAGGACAGGGAGAGATCATTCAGCAATTACCATCATGGGCAAAACAGACTCGACTTGGGGGGAAATTAGTTTAATTTATTACTAATCAAATCAGAGTAGGATAATGAGAAATAAAAACCAAACCTTAAAACACCTTCCCCCCACCCCTCCCCTCTTCCCGGGTTCAAATTCACTCCCAATTTTCTCTACCTCCCCGCCTCGAGCAGCACAGGGGGATGGGGAATGGGGGTTGAGGTCATTTCATCAAACGTTGTCTCTGCCTCTCCTTCCTCCTCAGGGGGAGGACTCCTCACACTCTTCTGCTCCACAGTGGGGTCCCTCCAACAGCAGACAGTCCTCCATGAACTTTTCTAATGTGAGTCCTTCCCACAGGCTGCAGCTCTTCATGAACTGCTCCAGTCTGGGTACCTTCCATGGGGTGCAGTCCTTCAGGAACAGACTGCTCCAGCCTGGGTCCCCCATGGGGTCACAAGTCCTGCCAGAAAACTTGCTCCAGTGTGGCCTCCTCTCTCCATGGGTCAACAGGTCCTGCCAGAAAACCTGCTCTAGCACAGGCTTCCCAAAGGGTCACAGCCTCCTTTGGGCATCCACCTGCTCTGGCGTGGGGTCCTCCCCAGGCTACAGGTGGATATCTGCTCCACTGTGAAGCTCCACGGGCTGCAGGAGGACAGCCTGCCTCCCCATGGTCTTCACCACAGTCTGCAGGGAAATCTCTGCTCTGGCACCTGGAGCACTTCTGTTATCCCAGAGGTGCTACCACTGCCACTGATGGGCTCAGCCTTGGCCAACGGCAGGTCCATCTTGGAGCCAGCTAGCATTGGCTTTATCAGATATAGGGAAAGCTTCTAGCAGCTTCTCACAGAAGCCACACCTGTAAGCCCCTCTGCTACCACAACCTTTCCACACAAACCCAATACAATTATAAATAGTTAATTACAGTCTAATGATTTATTATGTATAATAGGAGATGTGGCAGGAGAAATAACGATTAGCTAAGAAATGTACAGTGATACAAATGATACAAACAGTCCATTTGCTCAGCAACTACAGAGAAATTCTCAGGAGAGAAGTATCATGGCAGTTTTATTTAAATGTTTCCTGTCATCTCAGTTTTTGAAATTTAGGGTTCTGTAGTCTCTAAACTGTGTCCAGTATATATTTTAAAAAATCACATAAGGAAAAAACCCCAAACTGTCAAGAACAACTTTTTTTTTTTTTTTTTTTTTTGTAAGAATAACAGTATCTTGAACTTGCTTGTCCCTGAATTTTTGATGCAGCCCAGGATACAGTTGGCCTTCTGGGCTGCGAGCGCACATTGCCAGCTCATGTCCAGCTTTTCATCCAGCAGTACCCCCAAGTCCTTCTTGGCAGGGCTGCTCTCGATCCCTTCACCCCCCAGCCTGTATTGATACCAGGGGTTGCCCTGACCCAGGTGCAGGACCCTGTACTTGGCCTTGTTGAACCTCATGAGGTTCACATGGGCCCATTCCTCGAGCTTCTCCAGAGCCCTCTGGATGGCATCCTGTCCCTCAGACATGTCAACCACACCACTCGTTAAATTCTGCCTTTTCTTGCTGACATCAAGACAACGTGGACTCCTAATGGAATTTCATTGTTAAAGTGCCTTTTTAATTAAAAAAGAAAAAAAGTTACTTTTCTGTAACTTTTAAAAATCACATTATTTTCAACTAAGTGTTCCATGGAAATTAATCATTTCCTTCGGTAAGAGCTTCCTTTCTTACTTTTTAACAAAACTAAAATTATTTAATGGTTTTACTACTATCATATGTTCTATTGCAACTTGACAGAATATTTTAAAGCTACAGATATATGAGGAATAGCATTATAAGAGAACCAGTTTTACAATAAAGACATGTTAAAAAGATAAAATAAATTTAAATCTTTATATTTTAAATTAACCAATTTTTAAGATTTAAGTCAAATATATTTTTTTCTATCCAATTTTTGTTCCACTTTCAGAAACCAAACCATGATTTAGTTCAAATTTAGAAATAAAAAATGTTTCAAATTATCAACATGTCCAGCAAAATGCAAATATTGACTTTCAACCCACTTTACCAGCTTCTCCTGCATTCTGTTTGAGGAACCTTCTCTCATCTCGCTCCCTGATCTTGGGCAAATCACTTTGTGTCTCTCAGATTCCCCTTTTATAAAGTGAGTAAAATATTTACTTACTGTTCTTGCCTCCCAAAGGGCTTTCTGTGGGTTAATTAGTTAATGTTTGTATAGCACTTTGAAAATCTAAAGCATTATATTAGTGCCAAGCATTATTGTTATGAAACCTATTAAAAACACAATGCCTGATCAATTAGCTCAGATCAAAGGACATGTAGTTGCAAAGGATCTAATTAAAAGTTGATAAATAGAATTATTGAAAGCAGACGAACTTTTGTACTACCTCACACTTAAAGTGCACAGAGACCTATTAGTCACCACCATACACTGTATTCCTCATGTCACAGACCAAACAGCTAGAGATTTGAAAAAAACCAGTATTTTCCGTATTTGTTTAAGAGCTCATTATGCAGACTGAAAAGCCCTGCTCTACAATGTAAAGGTCTTTATTTAAAGTGTTGTGAATATGGCTAAAGAGGAGAACTGACTTTGAAATACACTAATATCAGTTATAATTGATATTTTAACTAATCAGAATGCCATGCCATTTTCTCTAAGTCTAAAACCTATGGTGGTGACTTGAAAATTAAGTGACATAGATTTTTAGTGATGATAGAAGCTCATGTGATAATGTACCATTTAGGATATTATTGTCAGAAAAATTTCATTGTTTAAATCAGGTTTTTCTTTGGCTTCAGAGATAATAGCATGGTATATTTGGCTATGGTTCTGAAGTTGAAAAAAGACATTAATATCTTTTAGCATTTTTTGCCACACTGATTTATTGATACAAAATGAAGGAAGCTATTCATAAATATGTAGCTATACCCTTCATTTTTTGAATTGCATCAATGTATCTATCAAGTTCTTGGCAGTTTCTTCATCTGCCAAGATACCAATTAGTCAGTGTGCATCCTAGTAAAACATACTTATTTTAAACAAGTTTAAAATTACAGCTATGGTAATAAAATCAAAATATGTTACTGAGGTTCACATTTTCCTTTTTGACTTGTCATGTTCATTCCTCTACATGTGCCTTTCTTTATTCTCTTTGATTAGCAAATTATCTACCTTATTTTCTTTTCTTTCTCACTTCTTTATGAATACACCTTGCAGCTCTGGACATCTGAGTACTGCATGTTATATAATATTATACTTAAAAATTAATTTATGTGAAGAAAACTTATTTCACACTTTTTAGCCTACTTCCTCACCTCTTTCTTGACATTATAATGTTTAAATATTGGCTGATGTAGTTGCTAAGCCACTCTCCATGATATTTGAAAAGTCATGGCAGTCAGGTGAAGTCCACAGTGACTAGAAAAAGGGTAACGTTGCACCCATTTTTAAAAAGGATGGAAAGGAGGACCCTGGCACCTACCAACCTGTCAGCCTCACCTCTATGCCTCAGAAGATCACGGAACAGATCCTCCTAGAAGCTATGCTAAGGCACAATGGAGGACAGGGAGGTGATTCGAGAAAGACAGTATGGCTTCACCATGGGCAAGTCCTGTCTGACCAACCTAGTGGCCTTCTAGGATGGAGTGACCACACCAGTGGGCAAGGGAAGAGCTACCCATGTCATCTGTCTGGGCTTCTGTAAGGCCTTTGACATGGTCCCCCACAACATCCTTCTCTCTAAATCGGAGAGAGATGCATTTTAAGGGTGGACTGTTGGGTGGATAAGGAACTGGTTGGACGATCACATCCAGAGGATACTGGCGAATGGCTCAATATCCAGATGGAGACTGGTGATGAGTGGTGTCCCTCAGGGGTCCGTACAGGGACCAGTACTCTTTAATATCTTCATCAATGACATAGTGGGATCGAGTGCACCCTCAGCAAGTCTGCATACGATACTAAGCTGAGTTGATATGCCTGAAGGACAGGATGCCATCCAGAGGGACCTGGACAAGCTCGAAGAATGGGCCTGTGTGAACCTCATGAGGTTAAACAAGGTCAAGTGCAGGGTCCTGCCCTGGAGTCCGGGCAACCCCCAGTATCAATACAGGCTGGGCATGAAGGGATTGAGAGCAGCCCTGCTGAGAAGGACTTGGGGGTACTGGTGGACGAAAAGCTGGACATGAGCTGGCAATGTGTGCTTGCAGCCCAGAAGGACAACCGTATCCTGGTCTGCATCCAAAGAAACGTGGCCAGCAGGTCAATGGGGGGGATTCTGCCCCTCTACTCAGCTCTGGTGAGACCCCATCTGGACTCCTGCATCCAGCTCTGGAGCCCTCAGCACAGGAAAGACATGGACCTGTTGGAGTGGGTCCAGAGGAGGGCCACAAAAATTATCAGAGGGATGGAACACCTCTCCTGTGATGACAGGCTGAGAGAGTTGGGGTTGTTCAGCCTGGAGAAGAGAAGGCTCCAGGGAGACCTTACTGCAGCCTTCCAGTACTTGAAGGGGGCCTATGAGAAAGATGGAGACAGACTTTTTAGCAGGCCCTGTTGCAATAGGACAAGGGGTAATAGTTTTAAACTAAAAGAAGTTAGATTTTGACTAGATATAACAAAGAAATTTATCACAATGAGGGTGGTAAAACACTGGCCCTGGTTGCCCAGGGAGGTGATAGATGCTCCATCCCTGGAAACATTCCATGTCAGGTTGGACGGGGCTCTGAGCAACCTGATCTAATTGAAGATGTCCCTGCTGATTGCAGAGGGGTTGGACTACATGACCATTAAAGGTCCCTTCCAAACCAAACTATTCTATGATAC
The DNA here is from genome assembly GCF_964289735.1 of Phaethon aethereus. Classification (NCBI taxonomy): domain Eukaryota; kingdom Metazoa; phylum Chordata; class Aves; order Phaethontiformes; family Phaethontidae; genus Phaethon; species Phaethon aethereus. The sequence continues at coordinate 31,771,717 of NC_138582.1, read as the reverse complement.
TATGATTCTAGAATTCCATGATAATATTTAAAATTATTCCAAGGCTTCAATTCAGCAAATGTGCTGCTATTTACAATATTCAATGTACATTTGTATGTCTACGCCCATTTGCATACCTACTGTTTTGTATAATTGAAGGGGTTTAGCTGCAGTCATCTTTAATCCTGGATTTTCACAAAAAAAAGCCAACACTCCTACAAATTTTTAGCTTCTCTTTAAATTCAAAGTAGTCATAGAAATTCTAGTTGGAAGGAAATTAGGAGATTACCGATTTCAATCTCCTGTTTGAAATGGGAGTACTGCCACTATCAGATTAGCAATAATTTTATCTAGGCAACATAAAATGCTACAAGCATCTGTAATTTTGTATTAAATACATTACAAGGACATATAAACTTTCCAAAATAAATCACCACAAACTGAAAAAATGAAAGATCTTAAAAGTGACATCCTACATGAAAATACTGATGAGACATTAAAGCAGCTTTTTTACAGCAATGATACCCCAGAGGGATTGAAAATGTTTAGTGGGGACATATCTCTTATCCTTCCCATTGATTAGTGCCCAAATTATATGCTCTGGGGCTTTTTACCTACAAAAATCATTCAAATACACTAGAGAGCAAAACTGGACTTTTCTTTTAAAACAAGATTATTGCATCACTTTCATTATATCACTGGCCTGGATTGCTCATCCCTTTAATTTTTTTAGAAGCATCCTTATTTTCAGGATGAAACCTTGAGTGGTCTGGAAGAACAGGATGAATCCTTGTACATACCAAGTCATTACAAACTCTGCACAACCATAGCATCAGTTTCCCCAGCACTTCTTTGTTTCTTACACCCTTATAAACTGGATATTCCTTAGCCTACCATGCACTGTACTTTTTTTATTTTTTGTTAAGTACTTTGAAATATGTTTTACATGGTATTTGACATAAAATATAAACAGTGGCTTACTATCCCCTTCCTTGATTTATACTATATTCTTCCAATAAAAGTTAATGTCCTGTTTGCTCTCTTCATTGCAGCAACATATTAGGTTGAAAGCTTTATGTTTTGGGGTTTGGTTTTTTTTTTTTTAATAATTACTCCTTAATCTCTTTCCTGCTAAGTATGATGAAGTACCCCACAATTTAGCAGATAATTTTTTCATTGCATTTTTAGTTTAAATTCTATTGCACTTATATCTTACTTGAAAAACATATATCCTTTATTAGTCAATGCATTAGAGGTCTCCAAAGCTTTCAGTGCACATATAATTTTTGCCTTTTGGTATCTATATTGAATGAGCATACTGTGTTTAGTACCAAAAAAAACCCCAAAGCAAAGGCTCAAAGTCCCCTTATTCTTATTATTATAACCCAAAACACTGACATAGTTTTGTAATAAAAGTTATATAACCCCCTTGGCTGAGATTTTTAATATTATTCTCATATGATATTTTGGCAACTTTTTTTTTTAATAGATTTGCCCTGAGCACCTTAAATCACAGAGCTTCTGGAAAGGTCTGGGATATTACAGAGGAACTTCTGTGGGTTTCACATTTTTCTTCTCTGTACATATCTGCTTTTGCTTTAAAAGCATCAAATTACAGCAGAATTTAAGATTACTTTATTAATTTATTAAGAAATTTTACCAGTTGGATTGTTTGAATGTTTTCAGTGCTAGGTCTTTAGAGTTCTAAAATAATGGCAGTTGGAGTACTGGTCTTCTTTGGGTTATTTGGACGACTACAGCATATCACTGTTAAACACTGGGGAAGATAGCAACAGTAACCCTGGTAGCCCATTCTCTCCTGATCATTTTACCTACAGGTTAATGTATTTTTCTCATTAAATGTTATTCTTTAGAATGAGAGAAGACAACTTTTTCTCTAAATAGATTAAAGTTTTGAGCATTAGGTATATTGCACAGAATGTCAAGATAATCTACTATGATCAGTAGAACTATGAAAACACACATAGTCATAGTGATCTACATGAATTGGTAAAATACTGACTTTTCACAGCTTCTCTGGAGGTCACCTATTGTTTTAAAATGTGGTAAATTTTTACCAAGAATATCCACAGTTATGTAATATATGGTATGTCATGTTCTACACTTCTCATGTAATTTATCAGAATGCAACTAAGTATATTTAGTCTAAATTATTAGGATCCTGAAATGAAGCAAGCACTATCCAAAATCCAGAGTATATTCATAGAAAAAGTCAAATCACAAAGGTTTCCAACTGAAATAACCCTGGTTAAACCACCTAATATGTCATGGTACCAATGTAGATTTTTCTTGTCTCTTTCAGTCAGTTTTAAGTAGCTCTGTTCTGCAATTAATCTGTTTGAAAGTCTGTTGAAACATAATTCTTGTAAAGATTTTTTCTGCTTCTCTATCCCAGTATTTACCAATAAGGCTCAGTGTGTACTTGTTTGCTTCTCATAAATCTGCAAAATAAAATGTCATTGTTTGCTTGGCATGTGTGATCATCTAAGAAACTTTTGTAAGAAGCCTTATCTTGCCCTTTGGTAGCAAGCTTGTTTTTTCTAAAAGAATAGTATTAACAACTGTAACACTGCAGAAACTAGTAGCTTGTTTACTTTGTCAGTAAAGACAAAGTTTTCTTCAGGCCAAATATGTGGGTTTCCATGTGTTGAGTTTCTCTGTGAACAGTGGATGCTAAAAAACTAAAAAACTCAGGAAAATATCAAGCAGAATTGGTAAATCTTTCCTGGCTTCCAGCAACAATAAAATACCAGCCCAAGATGACAATTTATCATCAGCCAACTGAAAATTCTGCAAACCTTAGTCAGACACTCAGAAAAAAACATTTCAGGGTTTCTAAGAGGGTTTTCTTTTTATTGTTTTTCCTCCTTGCAATAGCATTTAGAAATTTTGCAAGACCTCTAACTTTCGTCTCTTTTTCATGTGGAAGTTGTATGCAATCAACTACTGATTGAAGAAACTGTACAAAATTTTTCAGTAGATGACATTTTCTTGAAGCATCGGATTTAATGGTTCAATTAAATTTTCATAGAATCATAGAATCATAAAGGTTGGAAAAGACCTTTTTAAGATCATCAAGTCCAAGCATCAACCTGACACCACCATGCCCACTATAATCATGTCCCAAAGAGCCACATCTACGTGTTTTTTGAACACTTCCAGTGATGGTGATTCCACCACTTCCCTGGGCAGGCTGTTCCAATGCTTGACCGCTCTCTCAGCAAAGAAATTTTTCCTAATATCCAATCTAAACGTCCTCTGGTGCAACTTGAGGTCATTTCCTCTCGTCCTCATTACTTGGGAGAAGAGACTAACACCCACCTCACTACAACCTCCTTTCAGGTAGTTGTAGAGAGGAAGTTTTTTTGTGAGGTTTTCTGCAACAGAATTTTTGTCTGGGGTTGTTTTGGGTCCTCCCATGTCCCAGTCTTAATCACTATTTTTACACAACTGCAAAAAAGGAACGATGTTTGAGTTAGCAAATAGTGTAAAATCTGCACAGAGGCCTGAATAAGTCATCAGATACAGTCATACTGAATGACCAAGGGAATTAATTCAATGAATGTATTCAATGACATCCAATTTAAATTGTAACCCAAAGAAACCAGGATATTAAAAGGTATTCAGACAGCCAGACTGTGATGTGCTCAGTACCTGTAGCTGGGGTCAGTGTTCCACAAAAGCTTCATTCTTAATTAAATGCAATGTAAAGGAATACATTCTTAAATATTTGCTGTTCAGATTAGTGCTAAATCACATACAGCTACATTTTTTAAAATTAACAATGCTGAGCTATTGAGAACTTTCAAAATCTAGACCTTTTAAATATTATACAGGATAACTGAACTCTCTTGAGTATTCAGTTGTGTTAAGTGTGGATGAAGGTCTCAAAATCTGCTCTAAATGCTCACAATAATAGATTCAGAGATTGATTGTTTTCAGTAACACTATGGATCACTCCTGCAGATTGAAAGGATTTTGCTTTCTTTTTATTAAAAACAGTTTTAACAGCTGCCAAAACAACAAAGCAAAACCCATAAATTTAGTCATATGAACCCTGTAACTTAGACGTGAGAATGAAAAATTGGTAATAGCAGGTGGAGTATTCTTTGACTATAAATTAAAATAATAATTCTTTAATATTTGCTTTAACCATGACATCTCATTTCTTTACACCATTTTGCTATGATTGTGTTCGCTATTTATTCCTTAAAAGCAGATGGCAAAAATTACAGAAAAATATCTTAGGCCTTTGTATTCTCTACTTTTGTCCTTATCTAAATTTCAGCTTCCTTCTACATTTCAGCTTATGGGTGAAATTATTGAAAAAGAGAGCACCAAGCCAATTTGTCCAAAGTGCGATAGTTCATCTGCCCTATGTATAAAAATACAGAAGTACCAAAACACCACTTGCATAGCTGTACAGGGATCAGAACAGATGTTAAGACCTTCCATGCAAGTCAAGGACTCCGAAAATCCCTGCTCAGCTACCGCAGAACTCTGGTGGCACCTTAGTACAAGGCAGAAGGTCTTCAGTTTTGCTGGGATCCACCCTCATGTCTCAGTCTCCCTGGTGACAAGAATGTGGCCATTCAGTTTGAAAATCTCAACATGATATATGTTTCCAGCCTCACCTAATTCATACCAATAGGGATTTACAAAAGGCATTTACAGCTTCCTTTTTCTTTCAAACATGGAAGAAGAAAATAGAAGGTGACAGGTCAGGTTGTACTTAAAGGACTCATGCCAGGACAGGAAAATCCAGGTTATTGTTTGTACATAAGAGACATCAAGCTCCATGCAGCCAGAGCTGCCACAAGTGAACCACATAAGGTGCTGTAGTCTCATTGAGAAGGGGGGAGGAAGAAGAGAAACCACCTGCCTCTTTAACCTCTTTTGTTAAAGCCATGTTCCTTTGAAGAGAGCAGTCCATGGAGCATGACTGAAGCCTTGTGACTCAATGGGGCATAGACCACCAAGCTTTCATGCCAAAGTCAGTTGTATATTTTATTCAGTGACTAATCGATGCAAAATTAATACATCAGATTAGTGTTTTTCTGCTGAATAACTCTTTGACAATTTTTCTATCTGCTCTGCTTGTTTTTGAATGCTTATGGTTTTAACCCCTACAGTCAGTAAAACCAACCCCTACTTAACATCTACTACACTCAGTCTCATACATGACATAAACCCAAAGATGCTGGGCTTGCCACGTTCCCCTTTCCAATAGGTAAGTGTAGCAGACTACCTACGACTGCTGCTGCTGTTGCCCTAAAAGAACTCATGAAACACTAGATTCTCAGCCAGCCATATCACAAAGCATGAGCGTGCTCCTGCCTCTTTTGCAAGCCAAGAAATGAGAATGAAGCACTGAAAGAAAAAAGTGAAGTATACTGCAGTTAAATGCTTTGCCTTTTGTCATCATTTCATATGGATAACTGAATAAAAACTACTGCACATAAAAACACACAGGGTTTTTTTTTGGTCAACACCTTCAACATATAATGTCACACTGAATTTTTATCAGAATTGGGAAAAAACAAAAAGATGGAAAAATTGCCAATGAAGTTTTGAAGTGTCTGAATAAGAATTTCTATTTTATAGTCAGAAATCCCCACTTAATATTATTTTAAATGGCAGCAGTTCTAGAGAAGATACTCTTCTAAGCAGCGCTAAATTTCTGCATGCACACAGCTAGTAAGTAGTCTATTCAAACCATGCAGTAATAGCTATTCTACAGTGTATGTCTGGAGCCCCATTAAAATGCAGAATCAGGGCTTTAGGCAAGCTGCTGTCATCACTCTGCTGTCTCTGTTCCAGCTTAATGGAATCTTCTGACAGACTCTGAGCAACAGATGAAAATGGCTCAGATAATTTATTCTTCTATCACTTTAACATCTATTTAAAACTTTAAAGCTATCTGTTCCTCTTAATACATTTTGATATTCTAACTGAAAGCTAGTCTGTATTTTGTCCCACTCAAAGTACAAATTATAACTTCTGGGGCTATTAGCCAGAGATGCAAAGTTTAAAATCTAGGCCTTTTTCTTTTTCCTTTCTTGTAATTGTCATCATACATTATTATAACACTAGATTTTCAAGTTCAGGTTGAATTTAGATAACAGCAGGTCTACATTTAAAATTCTTTTGCATACTAGCATTTCCCTAGGTGTCAAATCAGAAAATGGTTTGTGTTGTGTTGGTCCTGCAGAAAAACTACAGTGAGTTTTATAAAGAAGTACAGTTGTCTAAAATGTTACATGCTATTTTAGTCTAGCTATAGAGAAAGATAGGAAGCTATATTTTAGTCACATTTAATGCATCCTTTACATCTAAAATAGGCATTTTTTCATATTCTAGAGTACTTTATGAATGCTAATTTTGTTCTTCCCTTCTATACTCTATTAAACTGGAAAAAGTTTCTCTCAAAACTGAAATTCTTAGCACTGAATGATGTGTAACATTTATTGTCAATGAAGAAGCACACCTTCACTTTACTGAATTTACTTTAACTTTCAGCAAGGTTTATTTATTTTAAAAGCCCAATTCAAATTGTTGTTTCCTGTGTTGTAGCCCTCTTCAAATGTGTATCACTGATGTCTTTCATAATACAGCTCTGTCAGGGTTTCTGTTCTGCAAAAATGTAGCTCACTACAAAGATATTTAATGTCTTTAAGCAGTCTCTGCACATTCATACTCCAGGTGTGTTAGCAACTTGGTCTACACCTGTGGAAACCTATAGCTATGGCCCTATTATTGTATTTTTGCAACATCCTTGGACGCCCTGTTGCTTTGAACATTCAGTGGGTGAAGTTATTAAAGAAAGCACAACATTCTAATAGAAAGACTATCTTCCAGCCTTAGACAGCTAAATTTAGGTGTTTGCTTGTGCTGTAGGTGTCTACATTTCTAATATCAATGGAGGGTGATTCAGTGTAATTCGTAAAATATACCTACTAGCTAGTCTGCTGGACAAGTAGAATTGACAGCCACACTAAGAGGTTTTTTTTTTTTTCCCATCTATGACACAGATGGCTCACACTGGAATTCACTTCATGAGACTGGATTGTTTTCAATATGTTTGTCTCCTTAGGACTTTTGAGGCATTGTTTTCCATTGGTTTTATGTTTGTTTGTTTCTTTATATGTTTGTAAATCTGTGCTTGCTTTTCCCAATCAATTCATTTGGTTTGCAATAGTTTCTAGGAGGACTCGTTCCACTACTTTTCCAGGGACTGAAGTAAAACTAACGAACCTGTGGTTTCTTGAGTCCTCTTTTGGGCCCTTCTTATAGTTGGGTATGACATTTTCCCTGGTCTCCACAAATCTTCACAGATTATAGACAGTGGCCTTGCCACAATGTTAGCCACTTCTCTTAACACCCTGGGGTGGATTCCATCCGGGCCCAGATTTATGTCGGTTGGGCTCTTTGTAAGAGGCCTCAGACCAGCCCTTTCTCTGTTGCAGTTGGCTTGACACGTGTTGTCATAGCTACTTGATCCTGTGATCTAGGGTCCAGCTACACTGGTGAAGGCAGAGGACAAGAAGTTACTGAGAACGTCTGCCTTATCAGCATTATTAGTAACTAGTTTCCCTGCCTTGTTTAGTAATGGGCCTGTGTTTTCCCTGTGCTTCTGCTTACTGCTCATGTATGTGAAGAATCCTCTCCTTTCTTTGTCATCTCATCACAGCTGGTCATGAGATAGTTTTATCATCCAGAGTGAGCAGTTCACACAAACCTCAAGGCCTTTGTGACATTTAAGAGATTTCCAAACTCCAGATTAGTAGTTTTGTCTAAAACTTGGATTCTTCTTGTAATTTGATGTTTTTCACTGTAAATGAAATCCAGATGTATTTGTAGTTTATTCTACGCAAATCAGCCCTTTGTATTAGCATTAATTAATTGAGTCTCACTATATCACTTTGCAGCAGACTAGTCTTTCTATCAACAAATGTTAATATGAAAACCTAGATAATTAACTGCAAGTCGAGAATTTTTTCATCCTTTATATGAATACAGTTTAAAAAACTGCGTGAGTATATATATGCACACAGTAATTTTTTTTTTAATTCAAGAGAAAACCAATTAAGCCTGCTATATAATGAGCAATCGTTGCAAAAAATCAATTTCCATATAATTTGTATGGTGAGGTACTATAAATTCTATAAGCAGGATCAATAATTGGCAATAAAATATCAAGCTATAATTCTCCAATGTCCATGGCCAGACTACACATACTTATGTAAAAACAGAACTTAATTTTTAGTTTACTATCTGTACAAGCTAATTTACTAAATAAGAAAAAAGTTCAGGGTTCTGAACATTACTACAATCTAAAACACTCCCAGGAAAACTAGAAAGCTTTTTGAGTGGGATATAGCTAAGCATTTAGTGCAGTTTCAGGAATCCAAGGATATCTCACCTGGTTTGCATCACCACTATAGAATTCCACAGACACAGTGAAAAATCTGTCAATCTGCCAGATCCATGAAAAAGGGCTGATTATAATAAGGCATTAAAAATGGTAATAGAGGCCTTTGTTGAGGCAGCCACATACCATATACCACTTCTGAATACCTGAAAAAGTCCTCCAGCGGAGCACAGTTTCACAAGTGAGGAACAGTTAGGAGAGTATAAATGCAGAATGAGATAATCTGATCTTGAACCTTATTTCCTGTAAAGTGGAAAATCTATTATGAATTGGTATCTCACTTCCTTTTTCTACATATTTCATGAACTACCTTTCTCTAGAATCTGGAGGGACATCCAAAGAGATAAGGGACAAACCAAATCCACTGATCTTACATTTTAATGATAGTGTTTTGGGGACAAAAATATACAGGAGAAAGCCCAGAGTCTAATGTTTGCAGTTGATAGAGGTGACAGAGTTTGAAGGGAATTCCTTAGGTTCTGCATGAGGTTTCTCGGTAGGCATGGTTTGTTCCCTGAAGTTCTTGAAAACAAAATATTCCTCTTAAATGTAATTAAATTTACATTTCATAATTTTTGCTTTCTTTGTAACATTTTTAGCTCTTTCAAATAGGGCAGCATATCAGAGTTGGTTGCTCTTCCTTAGTAGCTTAAAGATAACTAAATTTCATCTTTGAATAGAGGCTTTTAAAATTCTGGCTAAATCACTGTGAACAGATTTTGGCTGGAGTATTACTAATCTATTTAGTAACTATTGTAAGTATTTTAAAATCATGATTATTTTTAGTTGTACTGTATAAGATTCACCTCTTTATTAGACAAGGATCATGCTGACAATTTGATACAATAGACATAATGAGCATTATTGTCACAGAGATAAGCTTCATTCATCATAACAAGAAATGTTAATTTTTAAGTAACATTATCTCCAACTCTTTTGCTTGTTCAGGTATCTAAATCCACAAAGCAAGTGGAAAAGATTCCATAACATGGGGCTACTGAAAAAGAAAGTGAGTTAAAAACCAGACAGAATACCTATTGATGTCAATAAGGTATAAGCAGAATAATACGTATTTCTAACCACAGTCTAATAGTCCAAGCATATGGTAATAAAAATGGGAATAGTCTTTTCACAAATCATCTGTTAGCTTATCAAGTTTTTGCTAATATCACTTTTTACATATGATCTATTCCTTTGATCAATGAATTCAAATAAGAAAAACCCTTTTGTTCCTGAAAATTGCTGTTGATCACCATACTGTTGATATGAAATAGCTTTTTTCTCTGGCTTCCCAGAATAGACAGTAACAAATTAAGCACATAATCTATCATGACTATTAGAAAAATAAATGTAAAGAACAGATTGCAGATTCTCAAAGGAGGGCAAGTCTGCCTAAAACAGTACTGCCTATGCAATCTCCAAGTATAGGGCTAATATAGATCAGATTTCCACAGATGTATCTCCTCTTCCACCTGTAAATTTTGTCAAAGTAAAATTTCAAGGGTTTTTTAAGCTGTTAGAGGGTACCAGATGCTTGTGTCAAAGCTATGAATCTAATCCTGAGTAGGCTGTCATACTTCTGGAAATTGTTAGAGTACACAGTGCTGAAGAGCAGAGTACAAGTACAGCAATTTTGACACTTCCTGAAAACATCTGATTTTTTTTCACAAGTGTTGATTTATGCATGCACAGTAAATATAACATTTTTAGGAAATATCAGACTTATGGCAAATTCAGCACAGTTGCTCATATTTCTTGCTGGGGGAAAATAATCTGGCATCCTAATCCAAGTAGGTGGATTATGGAAGACAGGGAGCAGGGGAATGAACTAGGACACAGATCATTAACTATCCTCACGCTTTCCTGCACAACAGGAAAAAGTTGTGTCATGAAATAGGACTACTCTCTGTAGTTGTCAGATAGATACAGGCAAGTTTGTCCTCTGGCTTTTCTGTTCTTAGGGCTGGGGTTTTTTGCAAAGCTTTTGAATTTCTGACCACTCTGTAATATACTTTGAGGCCGACAGACCCAGCAGAGACACAGCAGTCACACAGCAAGGGCACAGGGCACCTCTGCTGATGACTGTGTGGGGATGCTTGAAGATAGGGCAGTGGTGGTCTCAGTACAGTGCAAGGCATGTTCTCTGTCATGGGCTGGTGCAAACATCTGTAGCACAGAGGAGGCCTCTGGCAGGGAGAACACCTCTGTCCAGGTCTGAGGCTGGAGAAAGGGTTGTTGCCTCTCCTGAGGCCAGGGAAGCAGAGGCCGCCCCTGTGCCTTGGTCACAGCTCTGAGTCACCAGGTAAAGGAACTGCAGGAGGAGGTGAGCAACAGCATGGATTCCTGATGGCAGGAAAAAAGCCAATATAACACTCACCTTTATGAAGAGCAAGAAGTAGGATCCATGTAACAAGTCATCCAAATTTCAGTCTCTGGGAAGATTATAGATTGAATCCTCTTAGAAGCTATTTCTATGCACATAAAGGACAAGAAGATGGTTAAGAATGGCCAACAAGGGTTTAGCAAGAACAAATCATGTCTGACTAACCTGTTTGCCTTTTATGATGAGATAACTGGCTTTGTGGAGTTAGGGCAGCAGAGAAGGGCAGTAGATTTTGTGCACCTCAACTTTAGTAAGGTCTTTGATACAGTCTTCTGTAGGGTCCTTATCACCAAACTGGTGATATACTGACTGGATAACTGGATGACAAATGTGGGTTGGAACACTGGCTTGATTGCTGGGCTTATAGTGTTGTGATCAGTGGTGCAAAGTCCAGCTGGCAGTCTGTAACTAGTAGCATCCGTCAGGGATCCACATTAGGGTCAATACCTTTTGATGTCTTCATTAACTACCTGCAGTGGAGGGCACTTTCAGCAAGTTTGCAGATGACACCAAACCTGGGGTTGCAGGACAGTTAATAGGCAGGACAGGGCAGCTATTCAGAAGGATCAGAACGGGCTGGAGGAATAGCTTGACAAAAACTTCATGAGTTCAACAACCAGCTGGAAAGCAGCTTGGCAGAAAAGAACCTGGGAGTCTTGGTGGACACTAAGTTGAACATGAGTCAGCAATGTGCTCTTGCAGCAAAGATGGCCAATGGTGTCCTGGGCTGCACTAGACAAAGTATTGCCAGGAGGTGGAGGGCGGTGATCCTGCCCCTCTATTCAGCAGTGGTAAGGCCACACCTGGAGTACTGTGTCCAGTTCTGGACTCTTCCATACAAGAAAGACAGGGACATACTGGAGAGAGTCCAGTGAAGGATCATGAAGGGATTGGAGCATCTCTCCTATCAGGAAAGGCTGAGAGACCTGGAACTGTTCAGTGAAGTCTCAGGAGGGACTTCATCAACATATATAAATACCTGAAGGACAGTGCAAAGAGGATGGGAGCCAGGCTCTTTTCAGTGCTGCCCAGTGACAGGACAAGAGGCAATGGGCACACACTGAAACACGAGGGGTTCCCTTTGAACATCAGGAAACTTTTTTTGACTGTGAAGATGGTCAAACACTGGAACAGGTTGTCCAAGGAGGCAGTGGATTCTCTTTTCTTGGATATATTCAAAAGCTATCCAGACACAGTCCTGGGCAACCAGCTCTAGATGGCAAAGCTTGAGCAGGAAGGTTGAGCCAGAGTACCTCCTTTCCAATCTAAACCATTCTGTGATTCTGTGAAGAGCAAATGTGAAGTCTTGCACCTGGAATAACCCCATGCACCAGTACAGGCTAAGGGCTGGCAATCTGGGAAGCAGCTCTGCAGAAAATCACCTGAGGTCCTGTTGGACAACAAGCTGAAGATGAGCCAGCAATCTGCCCTTCCAGCAAAGAAGGCTAGCAGTACACGGCTGCTTTAGTAAGAGTGGGACCACCAGATTAAGGGAAGTGATCATTCCCTTCTGCTTGGCACCTGTGAGAGCACATATGGATTGTCATGTCCATTTTTGGGCTCATTTCAAGAAAGACACTGACATGCTGTAAGGGCAACTAAGCTGGTCATGGCTGGAGCATGACTTACAAAGAGAAGCTGGGGGAATGGGTTTGTTTAGCCATAAGAGAAGGCTCAGGGAAGACCTTATTGCCTTCGACAATTGATTGGAAAATAGAAGACAGAGCCAGACTCTTCTTGAACAAAGGGCAATGAACACATGTTGGAACAAGATGAAATCTCCATCCTTGGTGGTGTTTGAGACTCAACTGGACACAGCCCTGGGCAGTGTAATCTAGTTATTCCTCCTCTGAACATTGGGTTGGGACTAGATGACCTTCAGCAGTCCCTTCTAACTGGGGTTGTTTTATAAATCTCTGGTAAGATTTATTTTCCATTATATCAAGTGTTTTTCTGAAGTAATTCTAGAGAAAAAAATGGAGAAGAATGGGAAGGGTAAGCAGGACAGGAAATGTCATCTGTTTCTTGCTACCAATGGCAGCAGTGAGAGGTTTTTGCTTATGTCCTGAAGATGGTAAGTGAACAGGTTTACAAAGTCTGATATGGCGCATATGGAAAATGCTGTGGAAACTGTAAGACAACAACTGAAACAGTCTTTATACAAAATTCGAAAATATTTATACAAAATTCGAAGCCACCGAGGTGAAGGGCTACGGAGCGAAGGATCGCGCCGGGGGAGCCTTCCCGAGGCGGCCAAACCGCGAAGGCGGCAGCACAGGGAGCGAGAGAGTGCCCCAGCTTCCCCCCCCGACCCCCGGCCGGCGGAGCGGGCTCCTAACGAGCGGCAGCTCTGACTCAGCGTGGGCGGGGCCCAGGGCGGCGGCGGCCAAAACCCCTCGCCTACAAGAGCAGCGCCCGGGAGCGCGAGCGACCCGGAGCGCGGCGAACAGGGCGGGCAAACAGGGCGTGGCACGTCAGGAGGGCATAGCGTGTCAGTTTGCGCGGGCAGGGCGTGCAGGGGAGGCGTGCGGGCGGGGTACAGTACAAGTGGCCATCGTCCTCCCAGAGGAGGCGCAGCCATGGTCGCCACTCGGCTGAAAACCGGGGCCAGAAAGACTGTGGCGACACAGACGGAGCTCCCGCTCAGGCACGCGGCTGTCCAAGTATCCGGCTGCAGAGAGTGCCTGAGCCTGTCGGTTGTCCCAGAGACCGATGGGGACGCTACCTGTGTGCGGTGCGACCAGGTCAGCGACCTGCTCAGCCTGGTGGCAGAGCTGAAAGAGGAAGTGGAGAGGCTGAGGAGCATTAGGGAGTGTGAGAGGGAGATAGATTGGTGGAGCCACTCCCTGGCGGCCCTGAGGCAGGGGCAGCTGGTGGAGGCTCCACAAGCAGCAGGAGATCCCCTGTCCTCTTGCTGCCGGGCAGAAGGAGAGGACCTAAGAGATGAGGGGAAATGGAAGCAGGTCCCTCCTCGGAGAGGTCGGCGAATTCCCTCCCGGCCTCCCTCACCGTCCCAGCTGCCCTTACACAACAGGTATGGGGCTCTGGAACATGAGGGACAGGAACATGAGGACCCTGATGAAGGTCCATCCGAGGGGGTGCCTAGGGTGTGTCAACCAGCCCCACGCATCAAGACGTCCTTAGTTAAGAAAAAGAGGAGGGTGATTGTTGTAGGTGACTCCCTCCTAAGGGGTACAGAGGGCCCAATATGTCGACCAGACCCAACTCACAGGGAAGTCTGCTGCCTCCCTGGGGCCTGGGTGAAAGACATCACCAGAAAACTCCCTGGTCTGGTTCGGCCCACTGATTACTACCCGCTGTTGGTCATGCAGGTTGGCAACGATGAGGTTGCGCTAAGAAGCCCGAAGGCAGTCAAAAAGGACTTGAGAGCACTGGGGCGACTGGTCAATGGAGCGGGAGCACAGGTAGTGTTTTCGTCAATCCCTTCAGTGACGGGGAAGAACGCTGAAAGGAACAGGAAAGCACACCTGATCAACACATGGCTCAGGGGCTGGTGCCGTCGTCAGAATTTTGGGTTTTTTGACCACGGGGCGGTTTACACGGCACCAGGTCTCCTCGCAAATGATGGAGTGCAACTGACGCCGAGGGGAAAAAGGATTCTTGCTCATGAGCTGGCAGGCCTCATTGAGAGGGCTTTAAACTAGAATTGGAGGGGGGAGGGGCTAAAACCGGGCTCACTAGAGTTGAACCTAGGGGTAGGTTCAACGTGCCAGAGTTGAAATCTATAGCCCGGCTCAGGTGCATCTACACCAATGCACGCAGCATGGGCACCAAACAGGAGGAGCTGGAAGCCATTGTGCAGCGGGACAGCTATGACGTAGTTGCCATCACAGAAACATGGTGGGATGCTTCTCATGACTGGAGTGCTGCAATGGATGGCTATAAGCTCTTCCGAAGGGATAGAATGGGAAGGAGAGGCGGTGGGGTGGCTCTGTATGTTAGGGAGTGTTTTGATTGCATAGAAATCGAAGATTGTGAAGACCAAGTCGAGTGCTTGTGGGTAAGGATGAGGGGGAAGGCCAATGAGGCAGACATCCTGCTGGGAGTCTGTTACAGGCCACCCAACCAGGATGAAGAGACGGATGAGACATTCTATAAGCGACTGGCGGAGGTCTCGCATTCGCTGGCCCTTGTTCTTGTGGGGGACTTCAACCTACCGGACATCTGCTGGAAGTATAACACGGCAGAGAGGAAACAGTCTAGGAGGTTCCTGGAGTGTGTGGAGGATAACTTCCTGATGCAGCTGGTGAGTGAGCCCACCAGGGGAGGTGCCTTGCTGGACCTGCTGTTTACAAACAGAGAAGGACTGGTGAGAGATGTGGTGGTCGGAGGCCATCTTGGGCTTAGCGACCATGACATGATAGAATTCTCAGTTGTGAGTGAAGTAAGGAGACGACTCAGCAAAACTGCTATCATGGACTTCCGGAGGGCAGACTTTGGCCTGTTCAGGTCACTGGTTGAGAGAGTCCCTTGGGAGACAGTCCTGAAGGACAAAGGGGTCCAGGAAGGCTGGACAGTCTTCAAGAAGGAAATCTTAAAGGCGCAGGAGCAGGCGGTCCCCATGTGCTGTAAGAAGAGCTGGTGGGGAAGGCGACCGGCCTGGCTGAACAGGGAGATTTTGCTGGGACTCAGGGAAAAGAGGAGAGTTTATCACCTCTGGAAGAAGGGGAAGGCAACTCATGAAGAGTACAAAGATCTCGTTAGGTCAAGCAGGGACAAAATTAGAAAGGCAAAAGCCCAGCTAGAGCTCAGTCTGGCCACAGTCGTAAAGGATAATAAAAAATGTTTTTACAAATATATTAACAACAAAAAGAGAGGCAAGGAGAATCTCCATCCCCTACTGGATATGGCGGGGAACATTGTCTCCAAGGACGAGGACAAGGCTGAGGTACTTAATGCCTTCTTTGCCTCAGTCTTTAATAGCCACTCCAGGTATCCACAGGATATTCGGCCCCCTGAGCTGGAAGACGGGGATGGAGAGCACAATGTACTCCTCATAATCCAGGAGGAAGCAGTCAAGGACATGCTAAGCCACCTGGACACCCACAAGTCTATGGGGCCTGATGGGATCCACCCAAGAGTACTGAGAGAGCTGGCGGAGGAGCTTGCCAAGCCACTCTCCATCGTTTATCAGCAGTCCTGGTTAACAGGGGAGGTCCCAGAAGACTGGAGGCTTGCCAATGTGACGCCCGTCTACAAGAAAGGCCGGAAGGAGGATCCTGGGAACTACAGGCCTGTCAGCCTGACCTCTGTACCGGGGAAGATTATGGAGCGGTTGGTTTTGAGAGTGCTCACAGGGCATCTGCAGAACAGCCAAAGGATCAGGCCCAGCCAGCACGGGTTCATGAAAGGCAGGTCCTGCTTGACCAACCTGATCTCCTTCTATGACCAGGTGACCCGCCTAGTGGATGAGGGAAAGGCTGTGGACGTTGTCTACCTGGACTTTAGTAAAGCCTTTGACAGCGTCTCCCACAGCATTCTCCTGGAGAAACTGGCGGCTCGAGGCTTAGACGGGTTTACTCTTCGCTGGGTGAGGAACTGGCTGGATGGCCGAGCCCAGAGAGTTGTGGTGAATGGCGTTAAATCCGGCTGGTGGCCGGTCACGAGTGGTGTTCCCCAGGGCTCGGTTCTGGGACCAGTCTTGTTCAATATCTTTATAGATGATCTGGATGAGGGAATTGAGTGCTCCCTCAGTAAGTTTGCAGATGACACCAAGCTGAGTGGGAGTGTTGATCTGCTGGAGGGTAGGAGGGCTCTGCAGAGGGATCTGGACAGGCTGGATCAATGGGCAGAGGCCAACTGTATAAGGTTTAATAAGGCCAAGTGCAGGGTCCTGCACTTTGGCCACAACAACCCCATGCAATGCTACAGGCTTGGGGAGGAGTGGCTGGAGAGCAGCCCGGCGGAAAGGGACCTGGGGGTGCTGGTTGACAGCCGGCTGAATATGAGCCGGCAGTGTGCCCAGGTGGCCAAGAAGGCCAACAGCGTCCTGGCCTGTATCAGGAATAGTGTGGCCAGCAGGAGCAGGGAAGTGATTGTGCCCCTGTACTCGGCACTGGTGAGGCCGCACCTTGAATACTGTGTTCAGTTTTGGGCCCCTCACTACAAGAAGGATGTTGAGGTGCTGGAGCGTGTCCAGAGAAGGGCAACGAAGCTGGTGAGGGGTCTGGAGCACGTCTTATGAGGAGCGGCTGAGGGAACTGGGGTTGTTTAGTCTGGAGAAGAGGAGGCTGAGGGGAGACCTTATCGCTCTCTACAACTACCTGAAAGGGGGTTGTGGCGATGAGGGTGTTGGTCTCTTCTCCCAAGTAACTAGTGATAGGACAAGAGGAAATGGCCTCAAGTTGCGCCAGGGGAGGTTTAGATTGGATATTAGGAAAAATTTCTTCACTGAGAGGGTGGTCAGGCATTGGAACAGGCTGCCCAGGGAGGTGGTGGAGTCACCATCTCTGGAGGTGTTCAAAAAACGTGTGGATGTGGCGCTTCAGGACATGGTTTAGGGGACATGGTGGTTCTGGATTAATGGTTGGACTTGATGATCTTAAAGGTCCTTTCCAACCTAGTGATTCTGTGATTCTGTGATTCTGTGATTCTGTGAAAATTATCCTACAGCATGTTAAATGATAGACATTACCTTTATGAATGAAATGCATACTTATTTTTTTCCAGTTTTAGGCTATATAGTCTTAGTTGTAAAAGTAGTAAGAAATACTGCTTTTGCTAAGAGAAATAAAGATGGCAGCTCTGGGAAGTTCAAGTCTCTCTTATCTTGACTCTTTCACCTGAAATGTTATCAATGGCTAGAAAACTCCTAATAACACCACTCAGAGAACGTTTAACAAAAAAATCATGATAGATTAAAAGGCAAAGCAATAATAACCTCTTTTTAGTAT
Source organism: Phaethon aethereus (assembly GCF_964289735.1). Lineage (NCBI taxonomy): Eukaryota > Metazoa > Chordata > Aves > Phaethontiformes > Phaethontidae > Phaethon > Phaethon aethereus. The sequence continues at coordinate 31,753,989 of NC_138582.1, read as the reverse complement.
CGTTTTACATTCATGTTGCACATGTTTAACATTAATGCCTAGTAGCATTCCAGTTACAACTAGAAGAAGAATTCTTATAAATATTTAATTATTCCAGCTCCTTAACTCAAAGATTGAAGAGACTCCTAGGCTTTTTCAGAATAGCCACCTTATTTGACAAATACAGGAAAATCAAGACTGGAAATTCCTTTTGGGGTTTTTTTTTCCCTTAAGATGAGGTTCGAGAGTAACTGTTTCTTCTTTACAGTATACAATTTTTTTTCAGATTCCTTCCTCAAGAGAAGAAAAGAACAAGCCACTGTGGTTGCAGCAAGATATCACATCTACACCTCCGAAAGATATGTTCTTAGGTCAGGACTGAGAAATGTTCCAGAGGCCTATGCTAATAAAATGTTGCATTTGCAGTGCTGGGTTCATATCAGCCTACACCAGTATATTCCATAAGATACAAATTTGTCCAAAAAAATCATTATTTGTTTTCTTAATGTTATGAAGATGTCACTATTCAAAAAGCCTGAAGCATCTGAGAAATTGCAAAGGATACTAATACTACTCCCAGCGTATCTCCATAGATAAAGAGATGCTTTAAGTCAATGCCTTATCCAGAGACCTAGTGGATGTTCCATGAAGCTGAAGGAAATCATAGCTGATACAACATATATGACAGAGACATAGTGGATATCATAGAATATCTAGTGATGACGGAGATACATCACTGGATGTCATGGTTTAACCCCAGCTGGCAACTAAGCACCACACAGCTGCTCACTCACTCCCCCACGGTGGGATGGGGGAGAGAACTGGAAGAGTAAAAGTGAGAAAACTTATGGGTTGAGATGAAGACAGTTTAATAGGGAAAGCAAAAGCCATGCACGTAAGCAAAGCAAAACAAGGAATTCATTCACCATTTCCCATCAGCAGGCAGGTGTTCAGTCATCTCCAGGAATGCAGGGCTCCATCATGCGTAACAGTTACTTGGGGAGACAAACGCTATCACTCCGAATGTCCCCTCCCTTCCTTCTTCTTCCCCCAGCTTTATATACTGAGCATGATGTCGTATGGTATAGAATATCCCTTTGGCCAGTTGGGGTCAGCTGTCCCGGCTGTGCCCCTCCCAGCTTCCCATACACCTCGAGCCTTCTTGCTGGCAGGCCAGCATGAAAAGCTGGACAGTCCTTGACTGCTTAGGAGCAATTGAAAACCTCAGTATATTACCAACATTTTTTAATCCTAAATCCAAAACATAAGCTCATACTAGCTTCTGTGAAGAAAATTAACTCTATCCCAGCTGAAACCAGGACACTGGAGAAAGACAAAATAACACCACTAGCATAGGTTAAAAAAACTTTACACTAAGGTCAGAGAAATAGCCTCAGAAAAAAGGGTAGGTTTCATTTCTGATTGACAATTCACATCTACAAGAATAGCTGTGCAAAACTTCTACATTAAAGTAATTCAATATCCATTTTGAAAAGCATTACAAGTTGGTTTATATGACAGAAATTGTTTAACTGCAGATTATTATTATTGGCAGTTAATAATAAACAAGTAAAAAGATAATAACTGTAAATATGCTTTCGGTTGGCATCAAATGTGCAATGAATGGATAATAAGTATCATTTGTTAGTCTGAGGGTCAGACATGCAACAGAGAGTACCTATGATGAATGGAAATCTGATGTACGCATGAGCAATATTTGATTGAAAGATCAATGTTTTAACCATTAAATATAAGGAAATAAAAATGAAAACAAGGACAGTTCCTAGTTTCACTATTATTAACCAAATAGAAAAGCTAAGCTTGAAAAACCATTAGCATAAAGTTTACAATGTGAAAACAATAATAAATTACTTCAAAACATATACTCCCCTGGTGAACCTCAAACTCTGATGAAGCCAGTGACAAAACTCCTGCTACCTGTCAGGAAGCTGAGATTTCATCTCTTACATTTATTTGAAGTCCTATCTTCCTGGCAGTTGTGAAGATACACCCATATGGTACCAGTTCCTGTTCCTACTCCAGACAGCACAGGAAAGGGAGAAAGAAGCTTGTGTTGTTGCAACATGATTTTTGCAAGCCATCGCATATAATGCACAGTGACTTTCAGATAGCAGACTGAGACTGACCACTGATGAATTGGGAAAAAAATTCTTTGTTTCCATGTGATCTGAATAGATCTGATGTAATAACCACTAAGAAACAACATGAACTGAGCACAACAGAAGTATAGGTAAGCAATGCTGTACTGGATATAGTCCATTGAAAACCTTTCTTATAAGAAACAATTTTGAAGAATTCTACTGGAAAAGTTGAAACAAAACTGTGAACAGCCCTGAGTATATTCTAACACACACACCCCTTATTAAATATATATTAACAGAATAATATTTTATTACAAATTGTTTAGACTATGACCTTGATAGTGTAAATGCTTCCCTTGCAGTTTGCTATCAGACTTGCATTTTAGTAATGATGTTTATAGAACATTTTATTAAAGATATTAAAACTTCTAACAGCCTAGTATGGAGAATGCATCTGCAAAAATAATACAACGCTAAACAGAGCATTACAAATATATACTGGAAATCCATTAATAAAGGGAATTGGGTATCTGTTTAAATTAAACATTTATCTTTCACTGTTGGTGGCAAAGGTTTATATCCCCCAGTAATAAGAAGAGCTAAACTATTGGTTTCATCAGTTGCTTGAGTAAGCTGTCGTAAAATGAATTTCATGACATCACTGGCTAGCTGTTTGCAAAACACATTTTACAACAACATAATCCATAGACCTCATGCTACTGATGAAATTATTGATACCAATGGAAACTTCAGTCTAAGCAATACAGGACTCAGTGGGAACAGCCTGTGAGAATTAACGCATAAATCCATGGAGATGGTTTTATCATTATACCTGCAAAACTGGCTTCTTAGTAGAAACTGAAAATGTGATGTGTAAGTGGAGTTTAAACATGAAACTCTGATCCTGCAAGATGAAGCAGAATACAAAATCTTACACTACTTTAGAATTTCTTTGTGGGATTGGGATTGTACAATGAAAAGATACTGTTTCGTAGTATATATTCTGAAATATACTAGAAGATCTGAATTTCCAATGCAACAGAAAATACCAAAAAATAAGGCACTTCCACACCAAGTATTGCAACACCTAAGGCTTTTTGTCGCTCTAGTTCATAAACTGTTAATAAAAGTTTACAAAAAGTTCTGACTGGTTAACAATCTGTGGCCTATTATTTCCTGCATAATCACTTAATGCTATGAAAGCTCTCTGCATCACTCTGTAAGGAACCTGAAGCTCTTCAACACTTTTCACGTATCCCAAGTGCCTCAGTCATGACTTTCTGTCACAGTTTCCTAGGAACAGAAATAAAACACCAAGTGCCCTATTTTCTGAAATGCTAGCCACATACTTACGTAACTGCATTGCAAGGCAGCTGCAGATGCTTAACAGTTCAGAGAAATCAGACTCTACTTCATTTCAGCCTTCTTAGCTATGAAGAAAGTACTGCATAGGTGCTATTTTCACTCAGTGAATGAACATTAACCCAAAGGTTAGTCATTATTATTGTTTTTTGGCTATCATGAATATTTAGTCATGTCTACTACAATATCTTGGTAAACAGCTTATATAGATTCTCCACTATAACAAACAGACATTATTTTCTCTCTTGTCCCACTCAATAAATCTGTCCACTCCCATGTCTTGGCAGCAGTCCAATCATGGGACTCGCTAACAAGATGGTACACCTGAGGTCAACCAAATCACTCTTTAATACAATAATCACATCTCAGCTTGGCAGTCAATCACCTATCATTCTCCCCAAATGAACAAACAAAACTGCAGGAGAAAATACTCCTGGGCACCAGCTTGCACTGAAATGGTGGCAACAGCTGATCCCGCAGATGCTTCTCATGTGATTCAACACCTGTGCTTTTGAATTTCTGCAGTAGGCCATGTTAATAGGTATTTCTCTCTTTCTTTCAAAATCCTGGAATATTCATACTTAAAATAAATGCTCCTAGGGATTTAGCAGAACACCACTTCTGTTGCTTGAAGAAAACTATCCAATTGTAGAAAAGAGCCTGAAAGACCCTTAAAAGTCTCTATTGGTATAATCTCTGTACTTCGTAATGTACTATTCTGTATTACATCGTAATGAGCTAATGTAGATGATAGGTACATATATGTATTTTTAAAATTAAAACTCCTAAGCAATTTTGATTTGGGTATCCTTCATTATTCATATAAGTAATTTTTTACTTCCTGAATAGAACAGTGGCATTTTTGTTAACTTATATACATGTTAAAAATGTAGGACAGTGACACAGTTTTCTATTAGAGGTTTATTAGACCTGCCTATCTAGATAGGCACAAAAAGTATATGCATATAAAAATACTTTGTCCTTAAATAGCCTTGTAAATTTTAGTACCGCATGGAAACATTTACTCATGACCAACAAATCCACTCATTTGGAAATCGAATGATTTCAAAATGTACATTTCAGGAGTTGGACTCCATGATCCTCATGGGTCACTTCCAACTTGGGTTATTCTATGATTCTATGACTCTACATTCCATGTACTCAGATCTGTCAGAAAAAAGGAAATACAGATAAATCATGTTCTCCCCTTCATCTGCCTCCCACAAGGGGATGCCAGGAGACAAGAAGAGCGTTGTGTAACCTCACTCGTCCATATTGGAACTGCCTCTTTGCCTACTACCTTCTCTGTTCCAGATAAGTACTGCTGCTCATCTCTCTAATGGACCCTTGAAAGCTTATGTGTTTCACCACTGTTAATGGAAAGCACTTGCTAGGGGATTTTTTAAGATGGAGATCAGACTGGGAAAAAGTGAAGATCATGAAGAGACGGTCTCTAGAATTCTTGATTTCCTAGAACTGAGCTTTTGTTTTTTTCCATTTTTTCCTGTTTTTTTTCTATAAATTTCTCACATCTCATGAAAATACAGGCAGCACAGAGCTTGTTGGGGCATTTATAACTTAACCTGTCTGTTAGTAAAGCATGGAGGCTTTTTCTGTGCATATAAATAATGTCTGAACTCTGTTGCACTCTAAAGTGATAAATCAGCATCATAGTAAGCAGTGACCTGGTAGCCAAAAGGATATAGGGCTTATTTGGTATTTTCAGTGTTTATAGGAAAACAGGAATATTTCTGAGTGAAAAAAGAAATTTTAAACTATGGTTTGAAATGTCATTTTATTGCTTTCTATTTAATTCCTGTGATAAAATTCAAACTGTTTAAATTAATGAATAGAGTTCAGGGAACTATGTAAGATAAGACTTTTTTAATAAGTTTTGTGTGTTTTTAAGAGAATAATATTAACAGTTATTGCTAACAGTGACATTACTTCCTTTTCAGAAATAGTATAATTTATAAAGAACCCATTTTGCAGGTAGAATACTGTTAACTATTTCCAGTACTAGTCAGGCAATACTCTTATAAAAAAAACTATCTCAGAAGGCTGATACTTTTGAGAAAAATTAAAAGGTATATTGAAAATGTAAAGGAAACAAGATGGAATCTTTCAGGACAGAAATATCTTGACATAGAGTGAAATTAAATGCCTTTCTGATATTAACTCCCACCTTACTATGAGAATATAGTACATCGCAGTTGAAAAATATAACTAAGGTGTCTGGAAAACTGCAGAACACTTTTAAAAAGGATAAAGCCCTACACCCCATTAAGATCATCCATTATTCATTTAAAGACTTCTGCTTTAAAAATATCTGAACTCAATCTGTGACAGAAGCTCTGCCTCAAACATTTCCTTCCTCTCTGTTCATAGACAAAGACACAAGTATTGTTAGCCACTATCTAGACATTTGATGACCTCTCTGTTCTAGAAAGAAGTGACTCATCAGTTCTCATATTTCTTGCTGATACTGATAAAACAGGTAACAAAACAATTGAAACAGCCATGAAAAGATGTGTGTCAAAGGAGTCATGGGCAGCTCAGTGGTGTGATTAAAGCATATTCTGGCATTTAGAAAAAACAAGAATAGCAGGGTTAAGGAAAGAAAAAAAATACAACGCACTCAGTGTCACAAAGTGCTTCTCGTACATTTCTATAGGAAACTATAGCTTCAAAAGTCAGCTTTTGCCAATGTTTTCAACATTTTTTTGTAAAATGCAGTTTCGAATATTTATAAGTAGTACTGGTAGGTAAAGGCCCACTTTGAATGACACCAGAAACAATGTTGTTTCACATTGACCAAGTCAACTACATAGTTAATTAACTAGAGAAGTTGCAATATCAATAATTTCCACTGATACTAATCATAGAATGGTAGAATAGTTTGGGTTGGAAGGGACCTTTAAAGGTCATCTAGTCCAATGCCCCTGCAATAGCAGAGACATCTTCAACTAGATTCGATTGCTGAGAGTCCTGTCCAACCTGACCTTTGAGTGGATTTAAGTGACCTAGCTCATGTAAGAATTTCCTTTCACAAGCATAGGTTTGTCTTTTCAGCTTCTGTGCATTTCTTACAGATGCCATGTTTTCTTTAACCACTTCTATTCATAATACTAAATACCTTGTTCCACCATCCAATTTCTTCTACCATTGGGATCCGGCAGATTCAAAACTGAAGACAGAATGGTGAATACCTGTTTCCTGGAGAACCTGCTAACTATTATACAGCTTCACAGGAAAAGGCAGTAACCAAAATTCACAACGGTACTTCAAAACTGAAATGCTGTGTACCATAATACTCAAATCTTGGTAACGTGGTTAGTTCAGAGGCCTGTGCTAAGCATCTAAATTCTTTCTAGATGGGTGGGTGAGGCTGAGCAGCCTCAGAATGGGATCCACAACCAGCAGCTGGCTGAACAAAGTGTACCTGTTCATCAACTGTAAATACTGTTCTGCCCTATCAGTTCATTCACAAAACAGTCAGGTATTTTGTGCATAAAACTGCATTATATAGTGTAACAATGCCCTCATTTTACAACAGAGCAATATTCTAGATAGTTTTTCTTTAGCTTAGAGAAAATCTCATACAACTGTTCTGTCTCACCCATCTGTAGGCTTTTACCATTTCTATCACCTGTTTGGAACATAGGAAAACATCAGTTTAGTGAAAAGATTATTGCACTTGATATTAATTAAATTATGGGTGGACACTGATTTAATTTCTACTGCAGTTGCAGGAAGAAAAAAATAAATAAAGAAAAGCTTTTATTAGCTTCCTGCTCATTGCTCCCTGTCATTAACCTTTCCGTCTCCTGTACCTCTGAGTCACAGACACAGTCTGCCCGAGTTTTTACGTAGGCAGATTCATTCTATCAAGAATGTTCTGTGTGTTCAAAAAGGGTAGCATTCAGGGTATGGATCTGAGCCAAAAGATGAACAACAAAAAACCTCCCAGACCTGAGCTCTCCAGTGTCAGTCTGCTAGGACTCTGGAAATTTACTTGTCTGTAAACTCCCACAGTAATACCCCAATTCCTTTCTGCTATTGAGAAAGGAAGATGTGTTTCCCCACTACCTTCACTTGTTCATGAAGCTACCCACTTCCCATGAATCTTTTGGCATAATTTTCACTGAATGATTTTAAAGGAAAAGCATTCTTTTTTTAATTGAGACAATACTTTCTTGCATTGACCTGCATGTTCCAGAAACTTAAGATTCAGTAAATAAATCCATCTGTTTAAAACATGGCAGTTTTTGCTCAGAAGAAATCTGAACAACTTTGGTCTCTATGTTTCCAAACATTCTGAGCATTCTTCAGTTCAGAATTTCAAACCTGAACATTTTCCCCTTCAACAGCTGCTAAAAGCTACTACGCCATTAGAAACTGAAACAGCAACCTGACTCATGTAGCTATATTCTATTGTATTTCTACTAAGACAGCAAGCAAGAAAAGTGTATATGCTTGGAAAACAACGGGGAGCAAAGATGTGGAGATAGAAGATAGAGCACAGAATCTGAAACAAAGATAATAAGGAAAGATGGTAAGATAGTAAAATTGTGGAAAGTGGGTTTGAAGAGAAAGAAATATAAAGAAAAGGGAAAACTGTGAGTCAAAAGCCAGTGGTGAATACTACAATTGACTCCATAACTTTACAAGAAAAGAATGAAATGAGGTGCCAGTGTGAGTGTGAAGTTTTTCTCAAGGACATAAAATGAAAATGGGCAATACTAGTATGGAAGTAATTAGTCACTAATATGTACATATATACATGAATATCAGTGGAATGTGTACTGGATTTATAGATGAAAACAAGATCAAAGCTTGTAAAAGGCATGACAGAGGAATCATTTGATGACATTTTATGACCTACATTATTCAAGAAGTCAAATTAATTTATTACAATGGTCTTCTCTCATCCAAGAATAGAAAACAGTTAGTAAATCACCTCTTCCTTTCTTGGATATGAGGCTGCTGGTATGTGTGTGTTATACCTCTGATTCTGGAAGCTACGAGTGGACATGAGATGATCTTGATTATTCTGTATTTTCCCCTCTTTCTTCAATCTTTTTCACCAGGAAACTACTGGAATACTAATCTGGATAGATATTCTGCTAGATCTCGTTTTACTGTATGTTATTTTTTACTCTTTTTCATTTGTCATGAGACCAGGTTACAAAACTTTAACATACAAGTTGGAGTGCACAGGTCATCTAATACTTCCAGTGTCTACCATTCCTCTGATCACTTACCTTCCATTTTCTAATTGCCCAAAAGTAGTACAGGGCAAGAGTTGACCCTGATGACAAACCCAACTTTATGGGGATTTACTTAAAAAAAAAAAAACAAACAAATACTCAAATAAGAAATCTGGAAAGATACAACTGAGATACAACTGAGTGGGATTTCTATGTTGGGCACACTATTGATCGGGACATAACATATTTTGAACAACTTTGATCATGCAGTACGTTGGTTTTCAGGTTGGTTTTCAGAATAAAATAGTAGAGGTCACCTTATGCCAGATAAGCAGGAATAGGTTGTGCCATGCTGGCCATGAAAAATACATAAGCAATATTATAAAAAAAATTAATGCAACAAATTTTTAAATGAGATGCAGTTTTTGAAAAACATAGGGAAAAAATTGTCTCTAAATTCTGAGATGGACATTGAAGAACAGAAGGGCCTTTGGTAACACATTAGAAAGCAAGAGAATATCTGGTTTATTTTTCTTATAAAATTAACCTGATTGTGATTAATTAATCTGTGAATTTTGTACCCCTAAATGTCATCCAAGCCTTGCATACCTGAAAAGAATATTAGAAACAATGCAACAAAGAAGATACGATTAAGGCCTTCCCAAACATTGCAAGGTTTTTCTTTGTTTTGGTGTGAAGTTTTATAAAGAACGAGGTTTTTTTCTGCATCCAAAGAAGTATAGCCAGCAGGTCAAGGGAGGTGGTTCTGCCCCTCTACTGCACTCTGGTGAGACACCACCTGAAGTACTGCGTCCAGCTCTGGAGCCTTCAGCACAGGAAAGACATGGACCTGTTGGAGCAGGTCCAGAGGAGGGTCACCAAAATGGTCAGAGGGATAGAACACTCTCCTATGAGGACACGCTGAGAGAGTTGGGGTTGTTCAGCCTGGAGAAGAGAAGGCTCCAGGAAGACCTTATTGCAGCCTCCCGGTACTTCAAGGGGGCTTGTAAGAAAGATGGGGACAGACTTTTTAGCAGGGCCTGTTGTGATAGGACAAGGGGTAATGGTTTTAAACTAAAAGAGGGCAGATTTAAACTAGATAGAAGGAAGGCATTTTTCACAATGAGGGTGGTGAAATACTAGAAGACATTGCCCAGAGAGGTTGTAGCTGTCCCATCTGTGGAAACATTCCAGGTCAGGTTGGATGGGGCTCTGAGCAACCTGATCTACTTGAAGATGTCCCTGCTGATTGCAGGGCAGTTGGACTAGATGACCTTTAGAGGTCCCTTCCAAGCCAAACTATTTTATGATTCTGTGATTTTATGACAAATTGATTCTTTACTTTCCATATGGCCTTATAGTCAGCATCTCATAATCAAGTCTCATTAAAGAAAAACAAACTTTTAAATTACTTTCTCTGGTGTTCCACATTTTTATACAGTTACAAGTTTCTAATAGTAGACTTTCTAAATTAACAATTTAAGACTTCTTCAGTCTTACTGCTTTTTAAAACAAAGTAAACATTTAATCAAGTATAACTGTAAGATCTAGTTGAAGATGTCCCTGCTCATTGCAGGGGGGCTGGGCTAGATGACCTTTGAAACTCCCTTTCAACCCAAACTATCCCATGATTCTATGACTCTATGTTTCTATGCGTCTATGAATTTTCTGTATATGAAATTCCTGTGTTTTAGGATCTTAATCTCTGGAGGGCAATCTAGCTTCCATGCCAATCAGGTGCTCACCAGAGATGCAAAAGCCATAGGTTCTACTTCTAGGCCTCGACTTTTAGACCAAGCAGAACACAGGAGTCTCACTTTCTGGACGAAGCATTTCAATAGTGAGGCAAACAGAAAACTTTTTATCCTTCAGGAGCAGCTTTTTGGAAGGAAACTAGGTCTGTCAGTGTGTGTTTGGTATATTGCTAAAGTGCCACCTGAACCATCAAAGGAAACATCAAATCTGAGATATCTGCAAACCTTCTCACAGGACCATGACCAATTTAGAGTACTGACAACTTTGAACTTACTGTGCTTCTGGGCATTCTGATCCAGCCACACACGCCTCATATACTAACAACTTGAGATTACCTTGACTCCTCATTACTCTTGATATAGTTATTGCTTTTTTATTTACAGTACAAAGATAACAAATGCATATTTATTACAAAATGACAATGTCTTGCCTAAGCAGCAGTGTGATTTATTTTTGTTGTTCATGAATTGCCAGACTGATACATAATTAAAATGTGCAGCTTGCTGTAAAGCAGGGTACTGTCATTCTAGATGAAAAACTATCAGTTGTTACCATTACCAGACAAGGAAATTTGTACCAAATACTTAAGTTAATGAAGAATTAAAATAAAAAAAAAACAAAGTAAAACAAATGAAAAAACCCAAAGTAACTGCTTTTAGAATTATAAAATGGCATAGGGACTGGCTTTTTTTAAATCAATGAATCTACTGCTTAAACAAACAAACAAACAAAAAATTAAAAAAAAATAGCCAACCAGAATATAGGGAAAAGTACAAGTTATCTTACTTCAAGGATACCAATAAAATTACGTTAAAATATGGTACATTGATGGCAAGTAAATCAACTTGCTGAATGCCACTATACAGTAATACTGTGATTTTAAATTGCAACTGTAAAGTTTCATGCTGACATACACATTTATGTCTACATGCAAAATTATAATTTGACTGAGCCATGTGCAAAACTGCATTGTTTATTTTGTGGAAATTTGGCAACAACATATCAGTCAGTTGAAATTTGTTGGGCAGCCCACAGATTGTTACTTTATTCTAGGGTTTCCCTTTCTGTTTTAGAGCTTATCCTCTTTGTTATTCCTTCATTGCTCGTGAAGTTAGTTTTTCCTGAACCTTAGAAAGCCAATCATATAACTGTAATCTACATAAGTGTGTCTATCTAGTGAAGCAGCACATTTTCCAAAAGCTAATTAAACTATTTTTAAAATGCAATATTAAGATAGTATCAGGAAAAAGCCTCTGACAATGCCTGAACACTGCACAAACAAGCACTACTTCATGATACTGCTTTTAAGTCTAGAGAACTGGAATTATCAAGGAATGACACACTTTACTTCCAGAAGCAAATTGGAATATGAGATACCTTGGCATTCACCTTGCTAATCACTGTTCATTTGTTCATTTTCTCAGGGGAAAAAAAAAAGGTAGATATTTACGTAAAGGATCCTGAAGTAAAGGTCATTGACTCTAAAGCTGGAACCACTAGAGTATGATGACAGTGAAAGACTGAGATAAAATGCAAACAGCAGTAAAATACCAAAATTAATAAGTAGCAAAAATCAAGTGTTTCTAGAGTGTGGAACAATTTATGTAAGTGAAAAGAGCAAGTGAGACAAACGTATGTGAGCGATACATGTGTCTGTGGACCACAGAGACCAGTAAGCATTTGATCTGGAGTTGGAAACTTCCAAAGAAAAGCAGGGACTTGCAGTGACATTGTGTCCTGTGATTACTAATCATCGCAGACTACAGCAGCCTGCAGAAATCAACACCGATCCTTAACATGTACGGCAAAGACGAGAGCATCATGCAAATCAAATAAACTGATATTGTGACCTGCAACCATTATTATCTCAAGCCTCGAGCCCCATGTTGGGTGCCAAAAAAGACTGTCGTGGTTTAGCCCCAGCTGGCAACTAAGCACCACGCAGCTGTTCACTCACTTCCCCTCCCGCAGTGGGACAGGGGAGAGAATTAGAAAAAAAACCTCGTGGGTTGAGATAAACACAGTTTAATAGGACAGAAAGAGAGAAAGAAACAACAATAATAATACCAACAAAGGAATGTACAAGAAAAGTGATGCCCAATACAGTGACTGCTCACTACCCGGCGATCGACAGCCCATCCCCGAGCAGTGATTTCCAGCCCTCCGGCTAACTCCAGTTTATGTACTGGGCATGACATCGTATGGTAGGGAATATCTCTTTGGCCAGTCTGGGTCAGCTGTCCTGGTTGTGTCCCCTCCCAGCTCTCCATGCACCCGCAGCCTTCTTGCTAGCAGGCCAGCATGAGAAGTTGGACTGTCCTTGACTGCTTAGCAACAACCCAAAACATCAGCACATTATCAACAGTTTCTCATCCCAAATCCAAACCATGGCCTCACACTAGCTTCTGTGAAGAAAACCAGCTCTATCCTGGCTGAAACCAGGACAGTACCCATACAATTTTAATGGTAAGGATGTTTATGTTAATCATGAAATTCATTTTACCTATAGCCACACTGTGCCTAATTTTTTATGTCTACAAAATCTAAGACCAGCATGAATGATATCTAAATAAATCATTCTTTCTCATATTAGCTAATGCAACATACAGTTTGTGATATAGGTCAGCGGTTTTTTTAATAAGCCCCATAATACTTCAAGTAATTAACCTTTAAAAACCTATGACTGACATGAGTCTTTGTAGACTGCATTTTAACTCAAGTAAATACTTGTGGCTAAACAGTAGTTTTCAAATGAGCTAACACTGGAAAAACTGGTAGATTCCTAAATATGCCATTGTGCTTTGAGTCCTAGGGAAATCTGTGTTCATCTTACTTCATTAGTTCTTTTTCCTCAGGATTATTACAGAAAGAGAAAGATGGCAGGTGAATTTAGAGATTAATCCATTAGACTGTACATGCTTCCATTTCAAAGTTTGTTAATTTTCTTTCTCCTTTGTCAGTTTTAATTTGTCACTAAAACCAAAATGAAATAATTGTGCCAGTGTCTAAGTTCTGTTGCATAGTCAAGGTTTTAGTGCAGGTATAAAATTGGCTTTTGGATTCAACTGACACTTGTTAAATGATTACACAGTAATACAAGTTGAGACAAGACTCCCAACATGTCAAATTAAATCAAAATCAGATCAATCACAGTTTAGTATCTATGCACACTAGTAACATATCTTGTAAAATATCTATAAAACTATGATTTGCAAAATATTACAATGAAATGTAATCATTGCCTTTGGAAACCAATGGCAAGGAATTATAAATAGTGAAATTATTTAGACTCAGACTTTGAAGTACCTTTTCCTTCTAATAAGTCACTACCTCCTTTAAAAAAGGACTTCACAAAGCACCTGTCTGTCACATTAATATTCTATGCAATCATTAGGCACCAACACTATCAAAGTTATTTTAACCTTTCAGAACTCTCTTTGGATAGTTTCCCACATTAGTCATAAAACCAGTACAAAGTCTACTTCCATGCAGCCTTTTACAGCTATTAAAACAAATCAGAATATTTAATTCACGCTCTGACATCCTTACAGAAGAGGGTGCAGGCACAGGCATTCTCAAGGCTTTTCTAGAGGGTCATCAGATTGAATTCCAAGGCTAATACATATGCATAATGAAAATAACATCTTCCTTTCTGAAAACAGCTATGAAAACAAAAAGAACACATATTCATATGGGTATCTGAAAATAAATGGCAGGACTGTGATACCAAGTTGTTGGGATCACTCTGCACGGCTCAACCTTACGGAGACGGAGCTGTGGCGTTGAGCTGCATGGCTCGACCTTAAGGAGAAGGAGCTGTGGCATTGAGAAGCTGGTAAACAGCTGGGTATCTGCACGGCTTGGCCTTGAGGAGAAGGAGCTGTGGTAAACAGCTAAGAAGAAGCAAGAAAAACGGGGACACCTGCAAGCACACAGTCAGGATGTGTGAGGGACGTGTGGACAGCGCATAATATTTTGTATATAGCCAATTGCAATAATGTGTGTAACATGCTGTAACCAATCATGAGTGTGTGCGCAGTGACTAAGCGAAAATTATGATATATATTGGAGTCAGACAAGACAATAAACGGCATTGACCTGATCATATTGGTCGTACACGTCGTGTCCGAGACTTCCGCGTCAGGTGGCGCCCGAACAGGGACCCTCTTGTTGATGCTTCCCGAAGCAGAAGAGACAGCAAAGGGGGTGCGGAAGCCAGCCGTAGCAGGCACTGCCCCGGTGCCTGGAAGTCGCTAGCACAACTGAGGAAACTGTTGGAATCTCACCCTGATCAGGTGAGCGGCTAGGGAAGAGATGAGGTCCACGCTAACAAAAGAGGAAGAAGCAGTGGTTAAGCTCCTCCAACTAATCCTCTCTAAGAGAGGTGTACAGTATGAGGAAGCTGGCCTAAAAAGATTATTGGTATGGGCGCGGCTAAAAGGACTAATCCCCTCAATAAATGAGGCTTTTGAAATCCCGATTTGGGAAGGAATTGGTGCAGCACTGAGGAATGAAGTCAGCACAGGCAACAAAGACAGTGTAAGTTTCCGACGCTCTGGAGGTTGATCCTAGAGACATTAAAAGAACTAAAGGCAGAACGCATCGCATGAAGAAGGGGCGATGGTCAGACTCCTGCCGCATATGCTCTCTAAGAAAGAACTGAAATATGATGAATATACACTTAGAAGGCTTCTAATTTGGTGCCGAAAAGGGTACCCCCCCGATCCGTCTGTGGCGTTTAAGGCAGAGACGTGGGAGGAGATAGGAAAAATGTTATAGGAACATATTGGGAACGGAGATAAAACCGCTGCAGTTAGTGACAGCGTGGAAGTTGATATTAACCACATTAAAAGCCTTAAAGGCAGAGAGAAAAGCTGCAGCTGATATGGAGGAGGCTGTTAAACTGTCTTCAACCAATCCCTTTTTTAACCGAGTCAGAGGGTCCAGGACCTTCAGCGACTCCGACTGCACCTCCTGAGGTGCCAGATGCACCGGGTGAACCAGCTGCATTAGATAAGTCAGAGAAACAGATCTACGATGATGTATGTCAGGGCAAGACGGGACAACGTTGCCCAGAACAATATACTCAATGTTCCCCTGTGTGAAAGATCAATGGGGCGAGTCTCGAAAGGAGATGGGCAAGCAGTGGAGCTAGCAACAACGTGGCAATTGCTATTTGAGACTGTTTTGAAGAGCCAGGGGCTAGCAGCAGACTCTGCAACAGCTTTTGAGTTACCTACCTGGGAGAAAGCAGGGAAATTGGTGTTTGAGGCAGCCTCTAAAGAGGATCATACGGCTGCGAAAGTGTTAACCTGGCGATTAGTCAGAGACTCTATAAAGGCAATAAAATCAGAGCAGACAGCGGCGGTAGCAGCTGCCGCTGCCACAGCCCTGGGAGAGAAGGGAGGCCGAGCTGGGGACAATGAGAACGAGCGAGCCCTGCCCGCCCCCCCCACCCCCCCACCCCTGTCCCACCGCTAATGCAACCAACGGAGGTGGCGAGTCCTCCTTGGCCCCCGCCTCCTGACCCGGAACCTGAGCGCTGGTCACCCATGCTGCAACAGGAGGGGGCTGCCTGGGATGATCCTTCCCCCAAGTCAAGATACGACCCTGCCCAACATTGGTGAGGCATGAGACAAGAGGCCTTGGCAGAGGGGGAGGGAACGGAGCAAAGTGGGTACCGGCCAGGTACGGCCGGCAGTAAGACCAGAAGATCCTGTCACACGTCCCACGGACGCAGTCAACTCTGACGTACCGCCAGCTGATGCTTTCGCTCTTTTGTATGTGGAATGACGGCTCGTTGACTGTCTCAGCGGCACTCCCCGGACGGTCAAGAGCAGGAACTTCAATATGCCATATTTCTAAAACGGTGTTGTGGGTTTGTCCTATGTCGTTGTAATTATTGTCACAAATGTATCATTTCTTTTGCAGGGAATCAAAGAGTATATTTCAATTGTTTTTTTACCATTCCCTTAGCAGCTGAAGATGCAGAGAAGTTTGCCTTTACGGTACCATCGGTAAATAAAGGAGAGCCAGCAAAGAGGTATCATTGGGTAGTGTTACCGCAAGGAATGAAAAATTCACCTACGATGTGTCAGACATTGTGGCATCGGCTCTAGAGCCGGTGCGGAAAAAGTATCCAGATTTAATAATGTATCATTATACAGATGATATATTAATAGCAGGGACACAATTGAATACAGACCACATTCTACAGGACTTAGAGCATGATTTAGGAAAACGGGGTTTAAAAATAGCGCCGAAAAAAATTCAAAAGAAGGGACCATGGCAATATTTGGGCTGGATTATTACCAGTGGAGCGGTCCGCCCACAAAAAATAAAGATTAATTCGAAAATAGAAAATTTTTCTGATGTCCAAAAATTAATGGGGGATATACAGTGGGTTCAAAATATTTGCAGAATTACTAATGATGATCTGAAGCCTTTGATGCCGCTCCCGGGGTCTTTGGTGGAGGCTCCAGAGCGCCGTCAACTGGACAAGGATCAACAGCAAGCATTGCAGAAAATTACTGAGAAGATAGCAACAGCCTATGCTCACAGATGTTCACCTACTGACAGTATCTCACTTATGATAGTTAATTCAGGAGGGGAACGGAAACATCCACTAGGACTGATTGTGCAGTTAGGAAATACGGTGGACAGTTTGAAAGTGTTGGAATGGGTTTTCCTCGTTTTATTACTTGTTATCTTAATAATAATGCTTATTGTACCGTGTTTATTACACCGTCTACAAGGAATGGTTCAAAAGGTAGTAAGGAATGCCTGGCTAGCTAATAATTCAAACGAGTGTCTTACACACCCAATGAATGAGCTTTGTTAGATAAACACGCTCAAAACAAAAAGGGGGAGAGGCTACCACATTACCCTAAGAACGTTTGAATAAAGCCTTATATGTGTTAAATTATTTGCAGAAGGAGAAAGGACCTTTTCAATTGCTAACCTGGGGACGAGGTTATGCTTGTGTCATTACAGATTCTGGAACTCATTGGGTACCCGCAAAATGGGTAAAACCATGGGTGGAACAGTCACCATCGTCATCGTCGGACACATCTTGACACTATCAGGTGTCATCGCGATCTGGGTGCCACCTCAGCCAAAAGAAAATGTATGGGTAACATTAGCAAACCAAACAGGACAGGACACCTTCTGTCTCTTTCCTCCCTGGGCAATCCCTTTTCAATCTGCCAGAAGGGTTATGGTGGCTGTGTGGAGATCAATGGGATGGGAAACAGCTGCCCAGGAACTGGTCAGGGGACTGTACCATGGGCGTCCTAGTTCTTAATTTGCAAATAATTATCACACTGAAATTAGCAGTATCATTAGACAAACATGGAAAGCTTTTAAGGCAAAGTGCTCTATAACTACAAATCCTGTGGTAAGATATAATATTGGTTTTCATAGCTTTATACAAGCACTTTTTCCATCACTAGAAGTAGCTTCTATCGCTAGGAGTAGTACAGCTAGAATTGTTTGCCTTGTAACATTCTGCTATTAATTTAAGCATAGTTGATATGTGACTGCTGGATTATGGTAAGATGCCGTGTGAACAAAGCCTACGAACCAATAGACAGGATGGCTGTGGCGCGTGCAGCACGTCTGGCCAGCAGGTGCATGCGCCATAGGCTCCCTGTGTTAAAAGGTGACAACTGAGGTGAGTTCCGACACTCGCTGGCCACGTGTGTCGAAACTCGTTCCTCTACAAATGTGTAATACCGGCACTTCCTGAAGGGCAGTGGGCCGGTGTACGGCAAGGCCACCATTGCCTCCGTGGGGATGCCCACGTAAAGCTGGCACCTACCGACTGCTGGGCTGAGTTTACGGCACAGGACGACACAAGAAGGTACAGATGGTCCATCTTTCTCACAGTCCTTGGGTTGTGAATGATCCATCAGGTTTTGTTTATACAAAAACAAAAAGGGGGAGATGTTGGGATCACTCTGCACGGCTCGACCTTAAGGAGAAGGAGCTGTGGCATTGAGAAGCTGGTAAACAGCTGGGTATCTGCACGGCTTGGCCTTGAGGAGAAGGAGCTGTGGTAAACAGCTAAGAAGAAGCAAGAAAAACAGGGACACCTGCAAGCAGCAATCCTGACTGTGTGAGGGACGTGTGGACAGCGCATGATATTTTGTATATAGCCAATTGCAATAATGTGTGTAACATGCTGTAACCAATCATGAGTGTGTGCGCAGTGACTAAGCGAAAATTATGATATATATTGGAGTCAGACAAGACAATAAACGGCATTGACCTGATCATATTGGTCATACACGTCGTGTCCGAGACTTCCGCGTCACCAAGTTCTATTGCTGTAAGTCACAGAATTATAGAATCATTAAGGTTGGAAAAGACCTTTAAGATCATCAAGTCCAACCATCAACTCAACACCACTATGCCAACTAAACCATGACCTGAAGTACCATGTCCACACATCTTTTGAACACCTCCAGTGATGGTGACTCCACCACTTCCCTGGGCAGCCTTTTCCAATGCTTGACAATCCTTTCAGTAAATAAATTTTTCCTAATATCCAAACTAAACCTCCCCTGGCGTAACTTGAGGCCATTTCCTCTTGTCCTATTGCTAGTTACTTGGAAGAAGAGACCAACACCCACCTTACTACAACCTCCTTTGGGGTAGTTGTAGAGAGTGATAAGGTCTCCACTCAGCCTCCACTTCTCCAGACTCAACAACCCCAGTTCCCTCAGCCGCCCCTCGTAAGACTTGTTCTCCAGACCCCTCACCAGCTTCGTTGCCCTTCTCTGGACACGCTCTGGCATCTCAATGTCCTTCTTGTAGACGAGGCCCAAAACTGAACATGGTATTCAAGGTGCGTCCTCACCAGTGCCAAGTACAGGGGCACAATCACTTCCCTACTCCTGCTGGACACACTATTGCTGATAGAAGCTAGGATGCTGTTGCCACCTGGGTGCACCGCTGGCTCATGTTCAGTGGGCTGTCAGCCAGCACCCCCAGACAACATCCACAGCCTCTCCCTCATCCACTAGGCGGGTCACCTGGTCACAGAAGGAGATCAGGTTAGTCATGCAGGACCTGCCTTGCATGAACCCATGCTGGCTGGGCCTGATCCCTTGGTTGTCCTGCGCATGCCCTGTGAGTGCCCTCAAGATGAGCGACTCCATAATCTTCCCCGGTACTCACGTCAGGTTGACAGGCCTGTAGTTCCCCAGATCCTCTTTCTGGCCCTTCCTGTAGATGGGCGTCACATTGGCAAGCCTCCAGTCATCTGGGACATACCAGGGAAGTCTTATTGCTGAAAACAGAGACACATTTTGAAATGCATTTAAACATGAAAAGAAGGACATTAAAACCTAGTAAGACCTTATATTGAGATATTTAACCTTGACAGAAAACAGTGGTAAATAATTTTTTACTTTTTTTAGACACTTTAACAATGTTATCCCAAGCTCTTAAATATGGAATAATCACATTGGCATTAATATGTTTACCTTTATGACTATGAGTTACTCATAAAATTAAGAGCTGTTGAATTGTGACTTTGATTTCTAACATGTAACTTATTTTAAGATTAATTAAAGATCAATTAAGATTGTGATAAAATTCCCAGTGTCTTCAATTGAATTCAAAGCTGAGTCTACAATTGCAATGTTTGCTCTACAAGAGGCAACAGGAATGTTCATGAATAAAATATTTGCCTTACTTCTGAGCTGTCCAAATTGTGTTAAATGTATTGCTCCTGCTAGTTTAGGCTCTCTGGGCCCCCTTCAATTCATGTATCTGTGTGTGCTGTGTGAGAATGCTGTTTAGTGAGAAAATTCTGCCACACAGCATCACATTTCAGCATCTGATATACTACATGGTGGGTAAGCTGTTTTTTTCTACTTGCAAGTTGGTGCTTTACCACTGAACTCACCAGGAGCCAACACAAGTAAGGAAAAATAGGTGTCTAACTTCATCCTCAGATTTTCTTGCTGCTTTGGTGATAAAGGACCATTCTGTTGCTGAATACAGCAAAGGGAATTAATAATTCCTATCTATGAGATAGCACTTTATATAAAATACGTCAGTATCAAACCCGTTCAAAAAAGTAGGGAGACCAAGGCACAAAGACTTGAAGTGACTGGTTCCAAATTATTCAGGCAGTTCATAGGAAAAAAGCAAATAGCGGAACTCATACTATTGTAAAGCGTCAGGTCAGCAGCTTAAAAAGCCAAGCCTTTGGTATTCTGAAGGCAATAAAAAATGTTGCCAGTTGTTTGAGAAGTTAAAATATGTGGTGATTGCAGCATTTTGATACAGAGATTAAGAGATGCTCCTTTCAAGTAATGTGAACTCTGGTCCCTTCCCATCACGTACACAACCAAAACCTCTAGATGTATCCATGGTACATGAGAAATTAAGCTGAAGTTCAGATGAAATTCACAATTTGGTACTAGTCAATCATTTTTGCCATTAGAAACTCCAGATACAACAGAAGTAAAACTTTAAAGGTAAAATGTATTTTCAAGGGAAAAGATATTGATCTCTCTGATTTTCCTTTCAGGAAGATTTCCACATGCACAAAATACATAATATAATGCCATTCAATGATAACAGTCTGGTCTGAGTATTTTTTCCTCTGTAGTGTGTATTTTCTGCCAGTGCCTAGTAGGAGCAGATTTTTTTTTCACTTGCTTTACTATATTCTTTGTCAGTGAATCTATGTTACATTTGCCTGCTACGGGTAGTAATAATAAATAGGTTAAACGATTACAATGAACTATAAAGACGATCAGAGTGACAACAGAACCCACAATGGTAATCATGGGTTCCTAGTTGTGTATTTTATTGTTAAGACCCATCAAATTAATTTTTGTAATCAACATACATTAGGTTAATCACATTGTATGGTTTTGTGGTTTGACAAAAGGTTTTTTCCTCCTTCATGTACATATTGTCTCACCACTGCATTCCAGAGGCTATTACAGTGTCCTAAACTCAGCTCACTACACCTTTGAGTCACAAGGCAAAATGAGATATTTAGGTGTATAGCAAATAAAAATTCTCAGTTAAGGGCTATTGTTCTGAAATAATATCTATATACATATATACTATGGATATTTTGCTAGCGACACACTAAAAACAAGAAGATTCCTCTCTATAAGGCTGTCCTACTTTAGAAGTGAATAGTAACAGTACCAAAGCACTTTCCATCCCAAAATAGACACAGCTCTCTCTCAAAAGGCATATATTAATTTCACAGGGATAAGGAAAAGAGACCATAGGTGTTTATATCACAGTTCCACATATCCTAATCTTTCATTTCCAGGAATTAAACTCCAAAGTTCCAGGACTTCCTTAATTAATTTTTGCAAGCAGTGAATATTTCCTACATCAAGGTTACCACAATGTCTTGACTTCATTTTTCTTCCTCTTGACTTCCATCTCCCTTTGAAACTTCCTCTAAGCAGCGGAGACCAGATGTGGCTTGTGTGTGGCAAGTCTTGCCTGCATGCACCAGCTGAGAAACCTCCTCTGTTGTAGTGAACTCAGCAGCTGAATTAAGTGATCTGCTTTGACCAACCCTAGAAGCACAAGGCAGCCTTAAAAGGATCTTTTGAGAGGAGCTTATGTTTTAATCATCCTGATGAGCATAATGCACTCATATAGGACTTACTGACATTCTTTGCATTATAGACCTTTACAAAAATCACACCACTTCTTTCTATTTAGGTAGCTTACAAATCATAATTTAAATTTGGTAAAGCAATCCAGTTTATTTCTAGTGTAAGAGAAATATGCCAAATTCAGAAGTCATAAGAAAGAAAATAAATTAAATCCACATGTATGCATCCAAGGATGAAAAATCTAACTTGACATTCACTCAGCTGAAATATCTGAAGTTGCAGAAGTTTCAGTGGAGCAGCTGAGTCAAAGTTCGAGGTAGGGTATCTGGTCTGTAAGAATCAATGTTCCTGGGACAAGATATCTTCAAAGATATAGTTTTCAGAGACAATTAAAAGCCCCTTCACAAATAGCTGTTGTGGAAAAAAATAGCTTCAGCTGAATTGCAAAAGAGTTCCTTGCAGCTGCTGATGATATATGAGCAGATGTAAAGATATTCCTTAGAATATCCACAGGCCTCCATTTAAGAAAAAATGAATAGCTTAATATGCTGAACACAGTATTGTAACACTGAGGCTTTTTCTAGCCAGACTGCATTAATAATGAAGGGCTTAGCTTTCTTCCACTATGCTTTTTAAAGAGGTTCTGTGGTTCCTTCTTCTCTGGACAGAAGCCCAGATTTTCTGAGGTTAATCAGTGAGAGACAGTCACAATGTAGCCTATACACGTAATGTAGCCATATAGCCTTACACTATGTGGTTCAGAACTAGAACTCTTCCTCTGCCTCCTAGAAGGCCTGTCTATTCTCTTTCATAACTACTGAGGTTCATGATGGAGTTCTACGAAGTTTGGTGAAATGACTTTTACTTTTTATTTACAGCAGTAGTAGATTCCTTCTTTACTTAAAATTATGCCTGAGAATAACATCAGCAAAAAAAAGTCAGCAGTAACAAACAAAAACTATGTTGTATGCTAACTGAGCATGAAGAATCCTCCCTAATACTATGAATATAAACTCAATTATACTGCACAAGCATAGTAACACTGGGGATCCCAATTAGGTGCCTCTTAAGAGGGAACACAACCTTAAGAGGCTGCAAAGTCAGCACTCTGCTCCAAAGCAGCACACTGAGTGCCTGACTTCTGTGTAGGGTCAGAGCACGGATGACAGTCCTCTCCCTCTTTGCAGAACCTTCATTTATATTCTCTAGGAGGCACTGGGTTCACATGTGAGAACCCACCATTAGTATGACAGACATGATGACATTCTTCTAATTCAACATCCTTCCACAATAATCAACTGCAACTTTTTAAATTAAGATCCTGATCCACATATTTTATCCCAATTTGCTTTTATTGTATATTGGGCATACTAAAGTTTATTATTCATTAAGTAATTTTCTTTTGATCTTCTGTGGCAATTTGGTGAATATTCAACCCAAGGAATTAATCCTATGCTGATCACACTTAAACTTTCTTCTGTGTTACCAGTCCTTGTAGTAATCTTCCTTTAGTTATAGGTATAACTGTTGTGTATATATAATAGATAATGAAATATTTATAAGCATACGTAATTATATATAGTAGGCTATTACAGATAGAGCTGAGATATATAAAACTCAGTCTGGAAAAAAAACCAACAAACTCAAGGGAAAAAAACCCAATAAACTCAAGAATATTTTAGTGTTACCAGTCTCCAGTTTCTGATTTTCTGATCAAATAGACGCTCTCTAGAAGGGTCTTTTAAAATATATCTGTAAGAATGGTGAGGAATGGAACAGAGTAAGGAGAGGTGTTTCATTTTTATTTTATTTTTGTTCGATTATTATTCAAATAGCTCTTGAAGTTCAGCCCAGTTTGGGCTCTGCAGCAGGGTTTATGATACTCTGACAATGCTGGCTTCAATCAGGGTTTCTGTCTCTCCTTTCTTCCTTACAGAGCTGGGGAGCTGATTTTCAGCTAGAACTGTGGTTCCTGGGACTTCAGTCCTTGGTTCAATATGTCAGCGTGACAGGGGCTGGTGTGTTCAGCTGAGCCTCCTGTCAGCCTGAGAGGATCCATATGAAATATTTTGCAATTGATGATGAACTGTCATTTTGTTACAAATAGCTATTTAATCCTAAAAATATCCTATTACTTCTATTTAGAAAAGATGAAACAAAACTAAAGCATATGAAAACATTCTGTGACTTCCTTTATTCAGAATTAAAGTGGCCTTTCTTCACTAGCTCACAGAGGATTAAGATAAAGTGACCCAAGACCACTCTGCATCTGAATGAAAGTATCCATACAAAGCTTTAATGCTCTGTAGCAAGTGTGCAATGGTTAATTTCTTTTAAGTTCTCCTGAATGTCCTGTGCCTTTTTGATGTTAATGGGCTTGTTCCCACATTATGAACTTCTTAATAAACTGTCATGATTTACCAAGGTACTTAAATATGTGCTTAATTTAAAGCATGTAAGTGACTCCATTCATTACAATGACACTTCACTTGCCCTTTAAGTTAAACATATGCTTTCTGAATTGTAGCCTGAAAGTGAGTCTGTTCACAAAGGATGTCTTTGGGACATTGTAGTTCCCAGTCCTGCAAGGTGTTGATTGCTCTGCGCTCCTAACCATCACATGCACAATAGCAGATTCTCAAAATTCTCAAAAAAAGTTCTCAGCACCTTGCAGGAACAAATCTACCCTCTATCAGCCAGCAAAATCAAGGCCTGATTTACATGTGTCTGCCTGCCTTTGCAGTTTGAGGCAATTTTGTGCTCACAAATCATTGACCTGAATTCATGTGCCTAAAGTGAATGTGAGCACAAATATTAGCTGTTATCTAATCACCCAAAGAATATTTGCACCTGTTATGAATTATGCATGCAGAAATTCAAGCTCAATTATTTGTATATGCAAAGTTGAATACACAAAAAGACCATTTCTTAAAATCTAGGACAAGATGTCAAACTCACTATATTTTATACAACAAGTACTGACTTATCAGAATATTGAATATTTTATGTCTGGGTAAGACCATATGCTTAAAAGTGGTAAAATATGTATTAATACAAGATTCCTCACATAAGAACAGGATAATGTTTCTTGCCTGGATTCTGAACATTTTGAATGGATTTGGTAAACTTACTCAAAGAAGACAATAGACTGTTATTAGAAAGGATTAATATTTGTATTTGTGTATGCAAATTACTGTGTTTAAAAATAAGATCTTTAAAATATCAGTTAAATCTAGGCATAAGGAAAAGAGTCAGAAATAATTAAGAAAGTAAAATCGTGAAAAGAAGCAGAAAAAGTCCCTGAACTAAGGTAGCAAAAATTTCCAAAACTAAGAACATTTACTAAGATGAGCTGTTGTCTCCTTTCTTGTTTTTGTTGGTCTACCTGCTACTGTAAATGGACAGTTTTAACAGTATGAGACTAGGAAACATTTTTTTCCATCATTTCTTTGCTAAGGATGACTGCTAAGGAGGTAAGTCAGAATAATGCCTATTACCAGATAAGACAAGAGAAAAGAATTAGCTAGGACCTCACGTTTTGACAGTTGACAAGGAGAGATGAAGAGGGAAAAAGAACTGAACAAGTAGGAGAGGTGGAGAGGCTTACCAGATATCCTACACAGCCCCTCCAAAAGAAAGTTATGCTAAGGACAAAAAAAAATTTGCAAACAGGGATTCCACATTTCTTGAGCTGTGTAGTTGAATCTCTGATGTCCTGTCTTTGCATCTTGTTCAGCTCTCTATTACAAGTTTTCAATAAGAGCCTTGTAATCTAAATGACGTGATATAATTTTAGTAGTGAGAACGAGTCTGGCCATTCAGTTTCTGTTAATGACTAAGAACAGTCTCAAGATAACAACTCACTTTATATTCAGTCTGAAAATAGGGCTTTGACTTCAGACATGTGAGAGGCATAACTGAGCAAGCATGACCCAGATTCACATCTTTCTGTGCTATGAATTTTGTTTTCCTTGATGCACAGTGAACAACCTAAACTGTTCTAAATGAGGTATTTACAGTGACTCAAAAAACACAGTAGAAAACATTCCAATAACAATACTTTTCATTCTTTGCAAACAAATGACCATCAGAAAAAAATAGTCATTATTTTATATTTTGAAGCAACATATCCTTTAAAACTAAAATATGAAAATTAATTTATTTTCTGCATATCCTCCCAAATTGTTGTCCATTTACTGTAGGGATACTTAAAGTACTTCAAGTCTAAACAGGAGAGGAAGAATTTAGTCTGTGCTATTTTAAGTTCAGAGAAATCTTTAGGCAAAGCAAAACACCCTAGTAATCACCACAGATGAAACAGAAGTGCTTCAAAGAAGTAAATTTGCAATTTTCAGTCTCTTTTTCATTTAAGAAAATGTCCTGAAAGTCCTTGAATTTTGCCAGTCTTGCATCAACTAGCTGCCTGCAGCATTCCCCTGGGCCTGCTTTTCAGACGTTCTCAGGTTGGGATCTATAGTAACCCTGCTTCATATCACAAGCACAAACAGCTTTTCTTGCATATTTATCTCATTGCTATCTTGGAAACTGTATGCGTAGCACAATAGCTTTTCAAATATTGATGGAATATTCAGTTGTTATGTTATCTCACTTGCAGCACTCCCTCAAAAAGCAGTATAAACATTTTCAACCTTTGCTTAATGTCATATATACCTGTTTCTTACTTTCCATTTGTATTGGGTTTGCATGGCAAGGTTTTTGTAGCAGGGGGGGCTGCAGGGGTGGCTTCTGTGAGAAGCTGCTAGAAGCTTCCCCTGTGTCCAATAGAGCCAATACCAGCCGGCTCCAAGATGGACCCACTGCTGGCCAAGGCCAAGCCCATCAGCGATGGTGGTAGCACCTGTGGGATAACATAGTTAAGAAGGGGTGGGGGGGAGAAATGACAGAGCAACTGCAGCTGGAGAGAGGAGTGAGAATATGTGAGAGGAACAACTCTGCAGACACCAAGGTGAAGGAGGGGGAGGATGTGTTCCAGGCACCAGAGCAGAGATTCCCCTGCAGCCTGTGGTGAAGACCATGGGGAGGCAGGCTGTACCCCTGCAGCCCATAGACCTCCACGCTGGAGCAGATCTCCACCTGCAGCCTGGGGAGGACCTCACGCCAGACCAGGTGGATGCCCAAAGGAGGCTGTGACCCTGTGGGAGGCCTGTGCTGGAGCAAGCTCCTGGCAGACCTGTGGACCCATGAAGAGAGGAGCCCACGCTGGAGCAGATTTTCTAGCAGGACTTGTGACCCTGCGGTGGACACACGCTGGAGCACTCTGTTCCTGCAGGACAGCACCCCATGGAAAGGACCCAGGCTGGAGTAGTTCATGAAGAACCTGTGGGAAGGACTCATGTTGGAGAAGTTCATGGAGGACTGTCTCCTGTGGGAGGGACCCCATGCTGGAGCAGGGCAAGAGCGTGAGGAGTCCTCCCCCAAAGACAAAGGAGCAGCAGAAACAACATGTGATGAACTGACCACAATCCTCATTCACTGTCCCCCCTGCGCTGCTCCGGGGGGAAGTGGTAGAGAAATCAGGAGCAATGTTGAGCCCAGGAAGAAGGGAGGCATGGGGGGGAGGTGTTTTAAGATTTGGGGTTTAGTTCTCATTACTCTGCTCTAGTGTGATTGGCATTAAAGTAAATTAATTTTCCCAAGTAAAATCCATTTCGCCTGTGATGGCAATTGGAGAATGATCTCTCCCTGTCCTTATCTTAACCTATGAGCCTTTTGTTTTATTTTCTCTCCCCTGTCCAGCTGAGACAGGGAGTGATAGAGTGGCTTTGGTGGGCACTTGGCACATAGCCAAGGTCAACCTGCCACAGCATTGCACATACTCAAAGTTAAAATAACAGCTGAATTAAAAATAACTGACCGGGAAATAAGTTCTTAAATCCTCTAAAAGATGTAGGCCAAATTTTCAAAAGCAATTGACTCTCTATTTCTGAATATATTATTATGACCAGATGCAGACTTGCCAGGATGGACTCAATCAGAAATTTATCTCCCAAATCACGTGGCTGGTACATAGAATCATAGAATGGATTGGGTTGGAAAGGACCTTAAAGTTCATCTAGTTCCAAACCCCCTGCCACGTGCAGGGACACATCACATGTTTCTACACAGTACAACATGATTTCATGATTATGCAGCCTTCTCCTCCACATCCATTTGTTTTAGAGATACGTCCATTATTGAACATCGTTATAGGTGCATAGCATAGGATCCAGTACCTGGTGAAGACACTTTTGTTAGGTTTCCATGTCAACCAAGAGTTCAGTTAAGATGCCAAAACACAGGTATCTACTGCCATTTGAGACAGTAGGGTAGCCTGCTGTCCCTGCTGGTGAATAGTTGATGCTCTTGAAGACCATATGCATGGGTGTGAGTCCCCAGAATACTGTGTCTATCTCCTCTATGAAGAAATGAATATCCCAGGACCACTGAAATAGCATATGCTGCCTATGTCTGGACACTGAATCAAGCTCTTCGTGCCTAATCTCCCTTATAATCAATGCATATCTGGTCAATACAGTAAAAAGAGCATGTAAAACTATTCACTTCGCCCTACAGTAGATAGGCATTTGTTGTTCAGCTGATTATCTCTGTAGACTCTGTTGATGTATCAAATGTAATTTGAATTTAGACACATGGCTCACATGAAGATACTGACAATGACGTACAGAATTTAAGTGTTTTATTTCATAAGATAACCCCCAACCTCTCAATTTCCGTAAACAAGGACACGCTCTTGCCGTGAGCTGGAGTTCTATGTCCTCATGTATAAAGTATGCAGGTATTTAAAATGGGATTCCTGCCTATTGAAGAGGATAATCTACAAATGCACGCATACTTTGATGCCAAGATTTTACCAATGCATTTAATTTTAGCATGCATTTCTAGGTCTGTCTTTCTGCTTACTCCAAACTGCCACAGTTTTGGACACAGTTCAGGGCTAAGCTTGATATATTAAATGTTAAAATATACAAAGTCTTGAGAGACTAGTCTCCTTGCTACAAGAGGATAGCTCTCATTATTGGGCAGCAGATTATGAAACCTGTGCTTTCACAAAACACACTGTGACAAGCCAGCTAGATCACTGCCTTGGAAAGGAAAGAGCTATAAATTAGAACCTTCTTTAAATGTTGAGGCCGTTTCCCTGATTATTATCATAAATGGGATGAATCTCTCTCTGCGAGTAGCTATTCTTATGGAAGCAGTCTAGGTGACTGGATTACTAAAGTTTTAGTTATCCGAGTCTGGGAGAGTGTGGTGGGCTGCCCCAGCTGGCAGCCAAGCACCCACACAGCTGCTCACTCACTCCTCCCTGACCGTGCAAGGAGGATGGGGAAGAACAAGAGTGAGAAAACCCGTAAGTCGAAATGAAAGCAGGGAAATCATGCAGCAATTACGGTCACAAAGAAAGCAGACTCAACTGTGCTTGAATCTGGGGAATTTAACTTAATTTAAAACATTTAATTGCTGATTTGGGTATTGTGAAACAAATAAGACAAACATTTAAATACTTAGAGAAAACACCTTTCCTCCCCCTTTTCCCAGCTCACCTTCACTGCAGGCCTCTCCGCCTACCTTCTTATTGCTGCAGGTTACAGACCCTTTGGTGAGGCAACATGTAGGCCAGTGCGTGGTGGTCAGGGCATAGCGGTGTCTCCTGCCACTCCTTGTTCCTTATTCTGCCGCTGCTCCTTCTTTTATGCTCATTCCTTCCTCTCTGGTGTGAGTCCTCCATGGTCTGCAGCCCCTCTGTGAGCATTGCCAGCTCCACCACAGAGCGTCTCGTATGCTCTCACATCACTGATCCTTTTTCTTTCAGCGTTTTACTGTCCTTTCTTAAATATGTTTTCCCAGGGGCACCTCCCGCTCAGTTGAGGGGCTCAGCTCTACCCTGCGGTGAGTCTGTTGGTGCCGGCTGGAACCGACTGGAACCAGCTGCGTCCAGCCCCAGCTTCCTCACAGAGGCCACTCTGCAGCCCTCTGCTGCCAGCGCCCTGTGCTTTATATCCAAAACAGCAAGATGTATCCCCTCTAAAACAACTTATCCGTTTGCAGAGGTGAATCTGCAATAAGTTGTCCTTCGGAGGGTGAAAGGATCAGTGGCACTTAGTTCCCTGGAGCCTTTGTCCCTCTGAGGTGGCGTGTGGTGCAAGGCTGCTCGTGTGCCTCCTGAGGAGCGGCCAGTCCAGACCGTGGACTTCAATGGTGGCAGCAAAAGCTGTTTGGCAAATCTTGAGACTAAACACACTGTCAGCCTCTAACCCAATATCCACAAATGTTTCTTGCATTTTTTCCCTGGTGTTCAACTTCTCCACTGGCCTTCTTTACATGACTGGCTTAAATTTTAAAATAAAGACACTGTTTAACAAGACTCCCCTGAAGTGGCTGCAGAGCTTTTACTGAGAAGATGGGAGTGAGAGTTCCCGCTGTGTCGCCTTGTCTGTCTTGGTGGTAATTGTTTCAAAGGATTTCAACAAACTAGTCAGGTGTGATCTTGATCCTTTCCTGAACCACATTGACAACCCATAATCAGACTGTTTTTCTCATGCATCTCTTCCACTTTGATCTCAGGGTTTTAAAAACTCTCCAAGTTGATGTTAAACTACCTACTTCATAGCTTCTTTATGTCTGTCTCTGTATATCTGCGAGCCAGTTTAGGACCAGTAACATATTCATCTGGAACCGTTGTGCTGAAACATTATCTTCTAAGTATGGTCCATGCTCAAATATTTCCCTTTGTGTTGCTTTACCTTGAATTCTGGGGTTTTGGTCGTCTTCTGCAGGTAGGCATATACTCTGGAGCTACACAGCTGCATTGATTGACCAGAAGCAGGTATGGGAAAATTATAAGCAAGCCCAACAGATGTTAACAGATGTGAATTTCAGGTAAATACAGAAAGGAAAGTTACAGCATACAACCTTTCCCAATGCTTGCTGCATTCCTTAGAGGAGTGACAAGAGGATCCCCACACACTGCTGCTACTGCCTCACAGTTAAAATAGCAGAACAGCACTGTGGATGCTTTCTTCTGTTTCTCTGACAGCTTGGCAAAAACACGAGAGGCAATTGGCTGTCATCAGTCATCTATGAAATTTCTGCTATTAGAAATTACATAGAGTGGATAGATGGATCCATCTACCAACTTTCCCTGCAATTTGCCCTGACACCTACCTGATGAACAAAAGAAATTTTGTGTGCTAAATATATACGAGAATGGTTTGAATACCTTGAGTTGGTTTAAAATTCATAAATATACCAATAACATTTTAAATTTTGTGAGGCAAAAAATTAGAGTGAACTCCAGTAGGGGGAAGGCTGGCAGACATAAGGGTACTGGAACCATGATTGCAAATACAATGTCAAAAGTCAACATTTAAAATTCAAGGTTTTAAAAAATATTTTTAAAAATAATGCATCAGCAATTATAAGTTGGGGTTACTGCTTGCATTTTTGTTTGTTTGTTTTATGGGAACATACATTAGTTTAATGAAATGTATATGAAATTGTGGAAAAAATTCTTACCACTAGAGGAAAATAGAGCACAATGTTTCAAGCTATAAAATGGTGTAAGTAAGTGCAGAATTATCCAGCAGTAACTGTTTATTTGATTCTTTGCATTGTAAGATTTATTAGGTTGCTCACCATGCACATGTAACTACAGTTTAAATTTATAAGGCTACTTTGCTTAACCATGCATATACTAAAAGGTATAGGTATATTCTGTTCTCATGCACATATGTAATTGTGATTACTCGGTTTAACAAGCAAGAAGTGAATCAACAGTGTCACTAGGTTTGTTTTAGGCTGTCACATTCTTCCATTGTTGCTTTCAGAGTCCAATGGTTTCTGATCTAAGAGGGCAAGAACTTAGACATTCTGAGCAGTGAAGCAAAAATTGCTTTTTGTCATTAAAACAAACGATCCTTAAAAATAATGATTTGCTTTTAATGGATTTTTTTTCTTTACACAGGTGTTCACATGCATCAAGCTACCTTTAATTTGGGTGTTTTAGGATTTTGCAGGAGCACAACAAATATATACAGCTGTTAACAAAGCGCAGAGCATCCATGTGTTTACTGATTCTCCACTGGACCTTGTACAAAGGGAAGGAATTGTCAATTTCTCTTTGATAATAGCTAAACTTGTTACACTTTTAATTTCACTGTAGTGGAATAATAACTACTCCATTTCTTCTGCAATCTCAAAGTTGTGAGTTGGATTACGTAGTCTTCTCTTTACCTTTAGGAATTCAGTACAGTTGTAAATATTTTCTGAATTTGTGCAGCCATACTGTTTTCTGTTCAAAAAGTGATATTTCAGTTCTCCCTTAGAACTGTTAAAATATTTATAAAATGACAGAAAAACATCCCTTTAAAAAAAAATTGATCTAGCTTCTCACTTGCTTTCAGAATGTAAAAGTCAGCCATAACTACTGGTATTTATTGTTTAAGAACCCTAAGTCATAGCAAAATAGAAAAAAGTAGATGTAGTATTTTGGTAACAATATTTACTACTTCTTTTCTGTAGCTGCAGACATGTAATTTATTTGTGCAAATATGACAATAGCACAGAAATTATAGATGGATAATGGCTCTGTCCTGTTGGAAATTCTGATCTTCATGATATGTTTTGATGGTTAATAGATTGGTGTGTTACCAGCACTTGGTGGGCCCAACTGAAAAACAGTTCAGAATAACAGAAGTCAGCAAGAGAGGAATGTGCGTATAAGAGTGTGCATGAGTGGGTTGCCCAAATTGTCTGAGTGGGCAAATCCCCAAAACTGATCTTGTTAAAGAGGAAGACAACCATCAGTCTTACCAAACAGTAACTGGAGAATTACAGAATCACAGAATCATTAAGGTTGGAAAAGACCTTTAAGATTATCAAGTCCAACTGTTAACCCAACACCACCATGTCCACTAAACCAAGCCTGTAGCGTTGCATGGGGTTGTTGTGGCCAAAGTGCAGGACCCTGCACTTGGCCTTATTAAACCTCATACAGTTGGCCTCTGCCCATCGATCCAGCCTGTCCAGATCCCTCTGCAGAGCCCTTCTACCCTCCAGCAGATCAACACTCCCACCCAACTTGGTGTCATCTGCAAACTTCCTGAGGGAGCACTCGATCCCCTCATCCAGGTCATCAATAAAGATGTTGAATAAGACCGGCCCCAGAACTGAGCCCTGGGGAACACCGCTTGTGACCAGCCGCCAACTGGATTTAACACCATTCACCACAACTCTCTGGGCTCGGCCATCCAGCCAGTTCCTCACCCAGCAAAGAGTAAACCTGTCTAAGCCACGAGCCATCAGTTTCTGCAGGAGAATGCTGTGGGAGATGCTGCCAAAGGCTTTACTAAAGTCCAGGTAGACAACAGCCTTTCCCTCATCCACTAGGTGGGCCACCCGGTCCTAGAAGGAGATCAGGTTGGTCAAGCAGGACCTGCCTTTCATGAACCCATGCTGGCTGGGCCTGATCCCTTGGTTGTCCTTCACATGCCCTGTGAGCACCCTCAAGATGAACCGCTCCATGACCTTTCCTGGCACAGAGGTCAGGCTGACAGGCCTGTAGTTCCCGGGACTGCTGATAAATGATGGAGAGTGGCTTGGTAAGCTCCTCCACCAGCTCTCTCAGTACTCTTGGTTGGATAATTAAAAGACCTCTGGGGAAAAAAGGTCATCTGAAGAGATATACAAGCGAAACAAAGATTTGTAGTGGACAGGAAAAGAAGGGAGCAGGGCAGCAATGGTGCTGGTGTGACCCTGACAGATATGACCCCATGGTACCAGTGGC
This sequence comes from Phaethon aethereus, assembly GCF_964289735.1. Lineage (NCBI taxonomy): Eukaryota > Metazoa > Chordata > Aves > Phaethontiformes > Phaethontidae > Phaethon > Phaethon aethereus. The sequence goes on along the minus strand of NC_138582.1, from coordinate 31,720,169 downwards.
TCTGCTTGGGCCTGGCAGCACAGGTCCCCCATGGGCCACTGCCTCTGCCCTCAGCCACTGCCTCCAGCTTGCCCACAGTCATCACAAGGGCATTTGGAGACTTGTACCCTGGGGGTGTGGGGTCACCCACCTCTGGAAAGATGGGGGCCACCTAATGCACTCACATCTCCCAGACCAGGGGATATGGGCAGGATGTCCCACATACACAGATGAGGGGGGTGTCCACCACCCATGGCCTCTGAAGAGGTGCATGTGCATGTATCACTGTGTAATGGATAAAGAGGGATTAAGATTTATTGGGATTATAGAAGGTATTTAGAAAATGCTTTGTTGCTTACTAAAATTTGTAATAGTATTGTGGTTTATCTGTTGTGTTGCTATTATTCATCCTGAATATATAGTTCACTGATTCTCAATTAATTACACCTCATAATAAATGAGTAAAACCACTTCAATCATGATTTGGTTTAAACTACATGAACTGAGCAAGTTTTCCATAGGACAGGGGCTTGATTTACTAATGAATGTCCTCTAAACTGTGACTGAAGAATTTGGAAACATGCATGCTTATCCAGCTGCATCCACCACTTTTCTTGCCACTATGGCAGCTAATATCAGAGCAGTTTTCACTTGCACTGCATTTTAACTGTAGTTACATGAAGTGAAACATATTTTGCTGGCAGTTCTGCTCTTCTCAGTTGAGCAGTCTGGGGTAGGACAGAAGGATGAAAAGACCACATGTTTTTGTTTGGGGTGTTTTTGGAGTGTTATTTTTTTGTTTGTTTGCATTTCTGTATACTTTTATTTGCATTTAATTGTGTAGGGCTTTTGGGTTTGTTTTGTTCAGGGTTTTTTTTGTTTGGTTGAGGTTGTGGGTTTTTTACAGCCACAGGGTGACCCTTGGGAGAAGCTCTCAACTCATGCTTTCTTCCTTGCCTCTGCATTGTATTTTTCTCTCATTGATTTGCTGATTGCAGACAAGCTGATAAATTATGTTTGGCACAGAGACATGGTCTTCTACAAGTTAAAGATGCTTTGCCTTTCAGTCTGTGAGCTATAGCTGAATAAAAATACCTCTGATTGGTTTTGACATTATTTCCATTGATCACTTTAACAGGCTTGAAAGTCCAAGAATGTTAATCACATTTGGCTGTTTGCACTTAAGAGTCATAATTAACTGCAAATCACTCCACTGTATGTTGAGGTTTACAAAAACTTGTGCATGTCTTAGCTTGACAAGTTCTTTTTAAGCTAGAGGAAGGTCATGGTCACCAGTCATAATTTATGGTCTGATTCTAAGCCAGAATCAAAAGTTGTTCAATGAATTCTAAAAGAGATATAAGAAAATATTTCTATTTCCTGAGAGCTTTAGTTGAGTCTTTTGATAAATTCCATTGAAAAACTCTGAGGTTGAGGTTTCTACTGGATGAAAATATGTTTAACAGGCTTAAAACCTTGCCAATCCTCTGTAAATAATTTACCTAATTTACACTAAATGTGTAGTTGGAATATGTATTTTGCCCTCTACCTACAATACTACCAAACTGATCTTTTATATCAAAAAATACCATCTGGAAGGTCAGGCCTGAAATCTGGTATTTAAAATTATCTTATTCCTTCTACACAGTTTGCATCCCTATTATGTTTAGCTTTTGCAAATGTGTGCTTACTGGTAGAATGTCCTATGAAAGTTTTACAGCAGACTATTATCTGTTATCATGCTTCTTTAGCTTCTACATCTGTCTTTCCTCCCTCTGTTATTAATTCTTTGAAAAATACTCAACCCTTTCATGTTAAAGAAACAAATGGCATCATTTTTTATGTCTACTATTTTATATCATCTTAAATATAATTCTAATCTTGATTTTCATATATCACAAGTTCTATCCACATATACTGGTTCCACTACACTCTATGTGATAATTTTTCAGATTTCATTATTTTATAATTTTCAGCGCATTGACTACTTGGGATGAAAAATTGCCCTTGTTATAGTATTAAATTGAAATTACAGAAGTTACTGCCTCAGAGATGGTTAATATGCCATCCTTATTTTGAATGGCAAACTGCCCAATAGTGGTGTATTGATATATAATTTAACTATTATACGTATTTGAGTAACTGAATTTTTCAATGATGACATTAAAATATATCAAAGAGTCCCAAAATTATAGTCAGTTTTTCAGACCAGGAGATCAGATCTTTAGTCTGGGGTGCACAAATCCAGATAACTATCTGATACAAGTGCATAATGGAAACAACAGTTTCCTTCCTTAGGATAGACTACATCTAGGGGTTTTTTGAGCCTTGTGATTGTTCTGACAAAAATCTCAGGCAAGTGACAGAAAGGTCAGTATCAGGTGCTTAAAAACCAGAAAAGAATTCTATTACTACTTGACTCTTCTGGCATAGTAATTGGAATGTATTTTACTGGAACCTGATGGATTTTCTTAATTCTGACTCTTAACACAAGGGACACTTATTACCATTGTACTCTATCCTATCTACTCTAGCTGTGCATATTCATGCTTTTCTTTTTTATTAATCCTATTAATCTCAGGATTAGACAATATTTCATAGCAATTACCTACATATGCTAATTATGTATTCTGTACATTAGCTCTCCAGGTTTAACATTGCTTCCTAATTAAATTGATTGGCTTATCTTTTTCTAAAAAAAATAATAACTCTCTTCTAATATACTTCCTGTAAAGTGTTCTTTATTTGTAGATATATACTTTTCCACTTGTTATTGATCTTATCTTTAAATCCTAATTCTAATCCTTAGAATACCTCCCTCCACTGAAGTTCTTCCATATGTCTAATCCTTCAGGACCTGATTCAGATCCCACAGAAGGAAATAATATTCATGGAAAGTCAGATATTCTATTGGTTTTTTTAACAGAAGAGTGACCATACAGAAGAGCTTCAAGGTATACTTTCTAACCAGAGGATTTTTAACATATTCTTATCAACTTTTCTTCCACAGGTATTCTAATACTACAGAATCACAGAAGGGTTGAAGTTGGATGGCAACGCTGGAGATCATCTATTCCAGCCCACTGCTCAAAGCTGGGTCAGCTAGAGCAGGCTGCTTATGGCTGTGTCCAGCCGGGTTTCAAATATCCCTATGAATGGAGACTGCACAGCCTCTCTCAGTTACTACAGCAACCATAGTAGTGATGACATACAGTTTTTAAGAAAGGGAAGAAAATAATTCAAATCTTTCTGAAAGACGGTTTTGCCATAAAACAAAGTGAGGTCAAAGAACCTGTACAGGAGATACAGTTTTTAGGAATAAAATGGCAAGATGGACATCATCAGATCCCGTGGATGTGATCAACAAAATAACAGCTATGTCTCCACCAACCAGCAAAAAGGAAATACAAGTTTTCTTAGGCATTGTGGGTTTTTGGAGAATGCATATTCCAAATTACAGTCTGATAGTAAGCCCTCTCTACCAAGTGAGCTGGAAGAATAATGATTTCAAATGGAGCCCTGACAAGCCTTTGAACAAATTAAACAAGAAATAGTTCATGCAGTAACCCTTGGGCCAGTCCAGGCAGGACAAGATGTTGCTCTATACTACAGCCAGAGAGAATGGGCCTACCTGGAGTCTTTGGCAGAAAGCACCAGGGGAGACTCGAGATCAACCCGTAGGGTTTTGGAGTCAGGGCTATAGAGGATCCATGGCCCGCTATACATCAATTAAAAAGAGATATTGGCAGCATATGAAGGGATTCAGACTGCTTCAGAATTGATTGGTACTAAAGCACAGCTCCTCCTGGCACCCCTACTGCCAGAGCTGGGCTGGATGTTCAAAGGGAGGGTCCCCTCTACACATCATGCAACTCATGCTATGCGGAGTAAGTGGGTCACACTGATCGCACAGCAGACTCGAATAGGAAACCCAAATCACCCAGGAATCTTGGAAGTGATCATGGACTGTCCAGAAGGCAAAGATTTGGGAATATTACCAGAAGAGGAGGTGACGCGTGCTGAAGGGACCTCACTGTGTAATAAACTACCAGAATGAAAAGCAATATGCCCTGTTCACTGATGGGTCCTGTTGTATTGTAGGAAAATATTGAAGGTGGAAAGCCGCTGGATGAAGCATGGACAAGTCACAGAAGATGCTGAAGGACAAGGTGAATTGAGTCAGTTTGCAGAGGTGAAAGCCATCCAGATGGCGTCAGATATTGCTGAATGAGAAAAACGGCCAGTACTTTACTGACTCATGTCAGTAAAGATGGCAAATGCTCTGTGGGGGTGGCTACAGCAATGGAAGCAGAGCAACTGGCAGCACAGGGATAAAACCATCTGGGCTGCTGAATTATGACAAGATATTGCTGCCTGACTAGAGAAACTGGTTGTAAAAGTATGCCGTGTAGATGCCCACGTACCCAAGAGTCAAGCCACTGAAGAACATCAAAACAACCAGCAGGTGGATCTGGACTGGCAACATAAGGGTGAATTATATATAGCTCAGTGGGCCGATGACACCTCAGGTCATCAAGGAAGAGATGCAACGTATCGATGGGTTTGTGATCGAGGGCTGGACTTGACCATGGACGCTATTGCATGGGTTATCCATGAATGTGAAACGTGCTGCAGTAAAGCAAGCCAAGTAGTTAAAACCTCTTTGGTATGGAGGAGAATGGTTGAAATATAAATATGGGGATGCCTGGCAGATTGACTATTCAGATTGCACTCCCACAAACCCACCAAGGAAAGCGCCGTGTGCTGGCAATGGTCAAAGTAACCACCAGACGGCTGGAAACATGTCCCATGCCCCATGTCACCACGCAGAACACTATCCTGAGCCTTGAAAAGCAAGTCTTATGGAGACATGGCACACCAGAAAGAACTGAGTCAGACAACGGGACTTATTTCCAAAACAACCTGATAGACACCTGGGCCAAAGAGCACGGCACTGAGTGAGTATATCACATCCCCTATCATGCACCAGCTTCCAGAAAAATTGAATGATACAACGGACTGCTAAAGACTCCACTGATAGCAATAGGTGCTGGGACATTCAAACATTGGTTTAAACATTTAGCAAAAGCCACCTGGTTAGTCAACTCTAGAGGATCTGTCAATCGAGCTGGCCCTGCCCTATCTAGACTCTTACATGCCGTACAAGGGGGTAAAGTCCCTGTGGTGCACGTGTAAAACATTCTGGGGAAGACAGTCTAGGTTACTCCTGCCTTGGGCAAGGGCAAACCCTTTGGGATTGCTTTTGCTCAAGGACCTCTGGGAGCACTTTGTGGGTAGTGGTGGAAGGATGGGGAATTCTGATGTGTACCTCAAGGAGATTTGAACTGTATGAAGTTAATTGCAACACAATACTGTATGTCATCACTACTATGGTTGCTATATACCATATCAATGGTATTACAGTAAGAATCACCCAGTTTAATAAGTAATGAACATTAATGAAACAAAGCAAAGTGCAGCTGTGATAGAACCAGAACTGGCTTCATCAACTTGCGCTCAGCAACATCCTCGAGACCAGCACCTTCAACCTGCAGATCGCGGGCATGGACCGCACCAGGTATACTGGCTACAAGCTCCAGATGTAGCATGCAAATATCCATCATCGCACACCATCTCCCCTACCCTGAGAGACTGTTATGACAGATGGATCCCAAAGTCATGGACCCAATGAACTCAATGGACATTTTAGAGGGACGGCCCATAGGCTTAAGGAGTGATATCTGTGTGTATATACCAAAAGACAGGAAAAGTGGTATATGATTAATTGGAATGTATTGGAAAATGTAGGACTTGGGCATGACGTAGATGGTATGGAATAAGGGGTGGATACTGTCCTGGTTTCAGCTGGGAAAAAGTTAATTTTCATCCTAATAACTAGTGTAGTGCAGTGTTTCGGATTTAGTATGAGAAATATGTTGCTAACACAGTGATGTTTTCAGTTGTTGCTAAGTAGTTGTAGTGCTTATACACAGTCAAGGACTTTTCAGCTTCCCATGCTCTCCCAGCTGGGAGGGGCACAAGAAGCTGGGAGGGGGAACAGCCAGGGCAGCTGACCAGACTCACCAAAAGGATATTCCCTATCATGTAACGTCATGCTCAGTATATAAAATGGGAGATGGCCGGGGTGTGGGAATCACTGCCTGGGGACAGGCTATTGATCAGTTGTGCATTGCATTGTACATCACTCATCTTTGTATATTCCTGTATCAGTATTATTACTATTATCATCATCATCATAGTCATTATCGTCATTATTATTATTATTTCCTCTTTTTTTGCTGTCCTATTAAACTGTTTTTATCTCAACCTGTGAGGTTTTTTTTCTGATTCTCTCCCCCATCCCACCTGGGGAGGGAGGCTGTGAGTGAGCAGCTGCATGGTGCTTAGTTGCTGGCTGGGACTAAACCATGACAGCGTTGAACCACCCTCATAGGAGAAAGAAAAATATTTAAATGGAGTTTCCTGTGTTTCAGTTTGTCCCCATTGCCTCTTGGCCTGAGGTTATGTAAATGTAGTAGATAAGCAAGGAGGCAGTGATTTCTTGGAAAATGTGTGAATATGCATGTCTTTAAGGTATATAAAGGATGAACTTTTGTTTCAGCGCAGGCATGTTAGGAGGAGATATCTCCCATGCATCCAGCGCTGCAATAAAGATGTCTGCTTAATAACACTTTGATGTTACTGAGTTTAAATTTCTTAAGTTTTAATTTCTTTGAATCATTTGGCACTAACGAAGCACTAATTACTAGCACTAACTAGCACAGAGCACTAATGAAAAGAGCCTGGCTCCATCCTTTTTGTACCCTCCTTTCAAGTATTTAAATATATTGATGAGGTCCTCCCAGACCCTTCTCTTCTCCAGCTTAAGCATTCCTCGATCCCTCAGCCTCGCCTCATAAGAGAGATGCTCCAAGCCATTAATCATCTTCACGGCACTTTACTGGACTCTCTCCAGCGTGTTCATGTCTTTTGTATGGGGGATTCCAGAACTGGACACAGTGCTCCAGGTGTGCCTCACCAGGGCTGAGCAGAGGGGAAGGATCTTCTGTAAGTGTTCTGCTTAATGGTGCTTGGGGTGTTCCTCCACAGGTGGAGAACTTTGCACTTCCCTTTGTTGAACTTCATGAGCTTCCTGTCAGCCTGTTTTCACCGTCTGTCAAGGTCCCAAGCTGGTGACCCAACATGTAGGTCCTTCCAACCCATAGTTTTGCTTTCTTGCCTGCCAATACGCATCAACCAACACTTGGCAGATCTGTCCTTGGATCTGTCCAAGGTAACCATTTAACACAAAAGACAATGTCATCTCTGACATTACCCCCATGATTTCATGTCTTCTTCTCATTATTTTGTGGAAAAATACTGTGAGGACAAGTCATTTTAAAATAGAATCTTTTCTTACTTAATTTATAATTAATGATTTATATAAACCAGAACAGCTCCAGTAAGGAGGCTGAGAGACACAGAGTTGTGACCATGTTGTGGAAGTATCAGTTGTGCTGAAAGATGAGCCAGTGGAGAAGACGACTGGCCTGGCTGAACAGACAGCTTTGGCTGGAACTCAGGAAAAAAAGGAGAGTTTATGAAGTTCGGAAGAAGGTGCAGACAACTGAGGAAGACTAGAAAGATGTTGTGAGGTTATGCAGGGAGAAAATTAGAAGGACCAAAGCCCAGCTAGAATTTAATCTGTCTACTGCCATAAAAGACAACAAAAAATGTTTCTATAAATACAATAACAACAAAAGGAGGGTTAAGAAGAATGTCTATCTTTTATTTGATGCAGGAGGAAACATAGTGACAAAGGATGAGGAAAAGGCTGAAGTACTTAATGCCTTCTTTGACTCAGTCTTTAAAAGTAAGACCAGTTGTTCTCCAGGTACACAGGCCCCTCAGCTGGAAGACAGGGAAGGGGAGGAGAATGAAGCCTCTAAGGGAAAATGGTTTGCGAACTGGTACATCTTCTAGACACATTTCTTCACCAAAAGGGTTATCAAGCTTTGGAAGAGGCTACCGAAGGAAGTGGTGGAGTCACCATCCCTGGAGGCATTTTAAAAGATGTGTGGATATGGTGCTCAAGGACATGGTTTAGTGGTGGACTTGGCAGTGCTAGGTTAACAGTTGGACTTGATGATCTTAAAGGTCTTTTCCAACCTAAATGATCCTATGATTCTATGGTCTGAAATAAATATGTTCATGTCCTTGCTTCCCAGATCCCAGGTGGGCAACATGATCTTCTTTACTGTTTTAGGACACTAGGTTTCTGTCTTGCTACAGATTAGTTGAAACATGGACAGGTCAAAATTGTTTCTTTGAAAGGAGTGGTGTTCTAGACAGCTGTCTTCCAAATAGTTGACCAATGTTATGAATTCTCAAGGAGAGGCTGGAATCTAACTCTTAGGTAGCCTGTGGTCTTCATAGCATCCTGTCATGACAATTTATGACAAAATCCTTACCACCTTGTCTATCGTGACAGCTGCTGGTAATGTTAATTGTAGCCATATTGCCTGACTTCAGCCTCAAAAATTATTTCACACTTCCCCTGCAGGCCACTGTTTTTAACACTATACAGGAAATCTGCTGTTGAGCATATTGAATATTCGTGCTTTAGGTATTAAATATACTTGAAGTAATCTCTGACCTTACTAGGTTCTCAGAGAATAATATAGTAAGATTGTTATTTGCTGTCTGAAGGAATATCAAAGCTTTCTTTCATCATTTGATGGCTTAGTGTATGTTTAGTGGTGGGATTTTGAAAGTGCTCAGTGTTGGCTTAGATCTGTTTTGTGCTAATTCAGTGAGAGTCTTATTACTGGCTTCAATATAAGCACAAAAAAGCCTGCATGCAGCCTGCTTTTGAAAATCCCACCTAGTAGAAAATGCTATTTATACTTGTTCTTATTTTTTGTTTCATAAGCCTCTTTATTTTTTGATTCATTAATGTCCTCTCATATTGTCTTGTACTTTGGGTTTAAGAGTTTTTCCACTTTTATTGATCCACTTGTTCCTTTGATTTGAACTTAAGCTGAACATTTCATTTATCCACTATTTACTTTACTACTGTTTCATCCAATTTGGCATATTTTGAAAGACATTCACGAGCAAGAGAAATTGCAATGCAGACTTTTGCTGAATTGTTTTAAGAAAACTTGGACATTTAAAATTTTTGATTACAAGCCTGTGTAATTTTCCAAAAAGACTCTTCTTAGAAGTATTTTATGAATAAAATAAATTCTTTATAAACAAGTCTGTAGTGTGTTTAAATCAGAATTCTTTCAGAGGAATAAAGAAACTGAGCTCTTCTGAATATACCTACAGGAGCCTTAGACTGAATTTACTGCTTCCAACACCACTAATGTTCTGAACAATTCCTATATGCAAAGCACCTTTAAATTAAAAGACTCTTAACTACTGCATTCTTATTATTTTCAGGAGCTACAGACATAATTTTGGTTTAAACAAATAGGTAGCTATGTGAGTGAATTTGTCATTTTGACCATTGTCTAAAAATCAGAGTGAATGTCTTCGCTGAGTTTTCCTAACTTTCTCCAGTATCCTTTTCAGTCCTCTCTTGGCTTCTGTGTTTAACATTAATAAAGGATTTCCACCTAGTTTTCTTTCCTCTATCCATTTGAATTTTTGAGGTTATTTTACATTAAAAATAATCATTGACATTGCTCTACCGCCCATAAAAATTTTTTGTATTATTTTTAAGTAAAAGCTTACTTGTAATAATAAGTAAATTAAATGAAAAGTATTCATAGCTAGAGAATGAAAATGGAGAAATCTTTTTCTTATGTTCAACGTGCCTCTGGAGAATCAGAAAAGAGATTTTTAGTGCTTCCCAGCACGGCCTACTAAAAAAGCAAGGCTCAAACTGAATTTGTACTGGTGTGTTTCAAGGTGAAAGGAAGTCCTTGTCAAATCTCAGTAGTAGGTGGGAGATGGGATGATTGCATGGTTAATAGTCATGGGGAAAATTCAGATAGCCTTGGTACTGAATAAGGAAAGAATAATGCATTTGATCAAACAGTTACATATAACTTTTGTGGTGTTATTATATGTGTTTTTATTAAAGTTGTTTTTATTTTTTGTTCATATTTTCCACTCAGAAATAATCCTTATTTTTATTTATTGTTCTACTTGTTTTATTGCTGCAAATACACAGAAGTGATCTACAAAAATGTTTTGTTATATATCTGAGTATAAGAGTGAAGTATGCTGATTATGCCTCTAAGTCATTCTACCGAGGCTCCCATAAAGGTCACAGAAACTGGTGCGTGGGAAGCCAGACTCCTCAGCAGAAAGGTCACGCTGGCACTAAGAAAAGAGGAATGGCAGGACCAACAGAGAGGCCACTCCTGATAAAGGAAGTTAGAACCATCAGACAATAGCACAGACTGTCTAGTTTTCAGATTGTAACAACTCATCCAAAATACAGCACCTTTTTCTTTCTCCCCAGCTATTGTAGGGAACATTCTTACATTACAGAAAGACTAGTTCTGGTCAGTGGGCAGAAAAAAATGAGACTTTTATAGCAAAAGAACAGCATTCATAAATGTCAAAAAGGACAGTTAGACATTTAAAGTGAACTTGTTTCTCAACTGACTAGCATACTACTGTGATTTCCTTACCTGAGGGAACGGCTGTTCCCTTTCACTATATCCTGTCCCAGGTCAGGGGAAAGCTGAGCAGGCAGCCTATGGCAATCCGAGTTAAGAGTCACTTCTCTCTCCCCATCCACAGCTATGGGCATTTTGTATTTACGAGTTTCTACTTTATTTGCAGAATGGGTGCATGAAAAACAAAATCCTTGAACAAGACATGTCACAGTTTAAATTGTTGGAGTGGGCAAAAAATCATATTTGCGTGAGCTAGTGGCTCCAAAGAGATTCTCTTAAAAAATCTTAAGAGAACATCTTGTGAGATTTTAGATCAAGTTTCCAGTCCAGCTCCCTCAACAGCTTACCTCGTACTTGTATTGCCAGCAGTCCTGGAGAAGACAGAAACACACAGCAATGGAGGGGAAAGTTGGGGGAGAGGAAGGGGAGTTCACGGCGTGTGAATTTAGGTCACTCTAACTGTCATGAAATACATTGCCCATGCTTTGGTTATTTGGGAGAACAGACTGATGGGGAAACAAAACAGACTTTGCTGTGTTGCAGATTTTGGTTTTACCAAGAACCCTTCGAAACTTATTACTCAGTAGAGAGGGGCTGAGATACTGATCTGTGTTTAATTCCAACTCAGTCCATTCATCTCTCAGCCAACCTTCCAACTGTCTTAGCAGTGGCAAGAAAGGCTCTCAAGCACTCTTTCCTCTGCATTTCCACTCACTTGCTCACTTTTGTATACAGTGTAAAGTAGTTAAATATGAATTACAAAATGCTTCCACTTCTGGGTACAACATCAAAAATACAGAGGTTGGTTTGGGGGCTTCTTGGATTTAGGTGTTAAATCATTTTTCTGGCACTGTGATCTTCATGCTCGCTCAAGTCAGAGAGAGTTAATGAAGGGCTGTGTGTGATTCTGTTATGTAATTCTGTATGAAACTGGTTGCATTCAGAAAATCCCAGCTTCGCTTTGTATTCAATGTGGTGAGCTCATATTTGGTTTTTTGGGGTCTGTTGATATAGACACATGAATTAAATCGAGTAAGGAAATTGTGAGAAGTTAGCACCAGGAGAATTGAGCGCTATTTCTTTGTTGTCTGTTTATTTCTTTTCTCAGATTAACTGTACATTTAAGGAATTAATGATTTCGGCTTCTCAATGAAGGTGATTTTTACCTTTTGTTTCTTTGTTATATATAACTGGAAAGTTTTAGGTCAGTATCGATCATCCAGATTCCTTAGATAGGTAGCCACAAAACCAGAAAAAACAAGAATTTGCTTTGCTTAAGTGCTTGAATTAGCATGTTTCTATCTACCTGTTCCCTGTAAAACATAAAGCTATCAAAACATCAGTTTACCCATATGTATTTTTTATTTTTACTTCAATTTGAAGTCAATTTCATTTGACTTCAATCCAATGTGTTCAGCTAATGGTTTCTTCAGCAAAACCTTCTTCTACCTGCAGTGCTAATCTCCCAGTTAAAATTCAAAATGAAATATACTTTGTTTCAGGGGGTGCTCTGGTTTCATGGTAATAAAAATAATCCTTGTATGACAGCATTCTTTAATATCTATTCTATTTTCATCAACCCCTCAAATAATTTTTCATAGCAGTCTAATTTAATTTAAGGATGGAGTGTACTGCAGAAGGACGGCTAGCTAGTGACAACAGACGATAGGGGAATGTGATGGGACTGGTAACGAAGCCTGCCTGTTGATTATTATGTTACTCTTGGTGTATTTTATACTGATCACTTTATGAACATACCGGTTGCTTGACTGGCAGATTCTGAACTAAGATTTTTGTTTTCAGATTCCAGGGTTACAGCTTTCAGACACATTGATGAGCTGAAAAACTTATTATTCTTATATTCCTTTTGGCAGTCTTAAGAAACAAAACATTGCTAGGCCTTGCTGATATAAATGTTGGGCAAACATCAGTCAGCTCAGAAGCAGCAGCTATTTACAGATTCAGGATGATGCCATATGGCCTATACTGGTACAGATGTAGGATATTTGCGCTCTCTGCTCATTGCATATCTTCTCCAATATTAACCCTTCCTTGGTTATGATGAGAATGCATAAGCAGCTGAATTCTGATTGTTTCTGATAATAAAACAGGTCTGAGCATTGTCTGCTTTTCAACTGCTTCCTCATACAATTGTACTCGTGACAGGCAGATATAACTTCACTCCAGCATCTTTTTCAGCTCTATTTTTAGTGAGAGTAACTGTTTGAACTCCTGCTTCTGTCTACTGAGAAAGCTGAAAAAAACTTATTTTCTAAAATATAAAAATAGTTGTCCTGATTCCATGAGAGGTTTCATCCAGCTCAGTGTTATAGAAGAGAATAGCCAACATTCAAGCAGAGGATCCATAATGTAAAGCCAGTAGTGGTTGTTTCTCTGAAAGTAAGTAAAATTTTCTTCCATTTGTGCTCTACATTTTATGTCAAAGCTACCTTTTTTAATCTTGAAATAAATGTTAGAAATTATTAAATAATTAATCAACAATTATATTTTTCCTATTTCTACTTTTTAGGTTCAATGAATTAAATTATTTTCCTTTTGTTTTATTATGACATATTTGTAGGAAGCTTTTATTTCAAATAATATTTCAGACACTGAACCAAGAAACAAAAGCTATATATCCTAGTCCATAAAAGTATAATGTATGGGCTATGTATTCAGTAGAGTCTGGTTTACATATTGTGTGATTGCAGCAGTACATCTCCTCCATTTAAGTCATCAAAACATTGAGAAGGTCAGAACTTGGGTACACCAACTTTGTCTGTGATGTTTCAAGTTACTTTAAATGCTGAATGCAGAACAAATATAAAGATTAAACTGAATTTAAGGTAAATGTGTTGTCATTTACAAAAAACAACAAAATTAAAACCCAGAAACAGCACCCCCTAAGAAAAAAGGTTTTTTTCAAATCTCAAATTCTCAAAAGCAACTTAATTTTTTCCTGTCTATAAAAGCATTTTATGAAACATTGCTTCCAGGCTGTCAACTACTTTTTTTTCTTAAAAAAAAAAACTTTATCACTTATTTTCTTGTCTTGGTGTGTTTTGATGTTGGCCTCAGTAAAGAGGAAAATCATGTCATGTAACTCTCCTGTGAAAATATACATGAACACATTTATCAAACACAAGACTTTCACCACACTAAGGAACGTTTTACCAATGAAATTTAAAACTTCTCGAAGCCAGGTTTGACTACTGTGTGTATAGCAGGCAAAGAGGCCACTCAGATAATGATGTTGGCAGCATTGTAAGTTTTTTTCATACAATATTTTTTTCTGAGATTCTTTTCTCTGTTTCTTAACATGCTGTGTCTCTATTTCTAATATTGTCTAAACTTTATGCTGAGTAAAAGATGGATTCCTCACCTGATCTCGGTATGACTGTAGGTCAAAATTCCCCATTGCCTGGGATATGGCATGATTTGGCATGAAAAGCATAAAGTCTAGTCCAAATTTATCTTCAGTCTTGACTGCTCCCATACTGCCTACTTCAGGACTCTTTTAGTTTACCTACGGGTCTTTTTTTGACCCCTAGGTCAAAAAACATATCTAGGTACCTTCTCTAGGACAATTTAAGGAAAGGAAGCTTGACTGAAGACGAGAGCAGAATACAACAGGTAGATGAAGATGTGAAAATGAGTGTAGTAAAAAAAAATGTAAATAACTTCCATAAGCACAGGGATTAAGTACAGTAAAGAGATGCCAGAATCTGTTGTTACCAAGGGTATATATTCAGGTGTCTCAATAGCGCAACAGTACTTTCCCGATTGCAAGAAAAGTGCTTTCCTTACTTTTGAAGATGGCAGGATTTTTGAAATAGACAATCCAGAAAAATGTAGATAAACCTAAAGAAAGCAGGTATCCCCATTGTTTCATGTTTGCATGGCAAGGTTTTGGTAACAGGGGGGCTGCAGGGGAAGGTGTTTTAAGATTTGGTTTTAGTTCTCATTACCCTGCACTGATTTTATTGGCAATAAATTAAACTGATTTCCCCAAGTCAAGTCTGTTTTGCCCATGACAGCAATTGGTGAGTGATCTCTCCCTGTCCTTATCTTGACCCACGAGCCTTTCATTATATTTTCTCTCCCCTGTCCAGCTGAGGAGGGGGAGTGATAGAGTGGCTTTGGTGGGCACCTTGGTGTCCAGTCAGGGTCAACCCACCACAGCCATGTAGTCTGCTACTTTATTTCTGTCTCCACCAAAATGCTTTCTCTCTGGATATGCACATCACTCAGGTTAAATACCCAATGAAATTAGGATGATTACATGTAGGTAATACAAAACAGTAAACGAGTGAACAAACAAATTTAATCACTGAGAACATGAAATGGTCATGTGAAATACATTTGCATGAATGTCATCCTGGTTATATTGAGCTAATCTTTATATAGTGTAATAAAAAATATATGTATTGATGTATAAACTCAGAATATGATTCTGCTATGGTACATCCCTCAATACCTTCTTCTTTACTTGTGTCAACACCAGAACACATCTCACCCTTGAGATGAAGCAATAAGAGCAGGAAGATGACTACAGTAGTCTCAACTTAAACCAATGTGAAATCCAGACTGCGTAGGCCTGGGAAATCAGAGTGGATAGAGGCGGTTACACTGGGAACTCAGAATGTTACTTGCATCCCAGTCAGTTGCATTTATGTTAATACATCGAAGGCAATTTCATGAATGAGTGAATATTCACTCTCTTCTGAACACAGGATCTGACCTGTAATTGATGCAAAGTAGCATACCTGTTCTGCCTTCAATAAATGTGTATTACTTTAGGTCAGCTGCACACCTCCTCTGTGTGATTAGCACAAGAAGACTGACTTGGGAGATTGAAATATAGAGTCAAGTAAACAGTGAAAAAGGGTAGGCTAGGACTAAGCCAAACAAAGATCAGAATTAATTAAATGATTAAAAGAAAAAGTTTACTAAAAAACAGTAGGTCTGCTTTCTGGCTAAAGCATTGGTGATTCTGGATTATAACATGAAAAGCAGCTGTTAATAACTTCAGCATCCTAAATTTATTACATTTATAATTAGTAGAATCCTTTGGTCTCTTAGGACTAAATCAAGACTTTAAAACTTTGCAGACCTGGGACACTGATGAAACTTGTTTTTGGTTTTTTTGGACATCTGGGTTGTCAACCTAAACCTGGGCCTGACAATTTATAATATAGACATGGATGTTTTATAGTATAGACGTTGTTTCTAACAATGGTAATGGGGAAAAATTAACTGAATTCTGACTTAGTTTTTCACTTGCTTCCAGAATGCACCAGAGTTTGACGTGTTCAGCTGCCTCTTCTCTTCTGCAGGCAGTTTATCAAGCAGTCCTTCACTGCTTCTCTAATTAACAGCCAATATAGGTAAAGGCTTAAAAATGAGCAGGACCCTCTCATTTTCGCTGGTCATGGCTGAAACTGTTGGAATCTGAGTGACTGTGTCTCTGCTCTGGAATTCTCAAATTATTAAATAACATGTTCAATTCTTTGTATTTCAGGCCATAAGCAATTAGATGACAAAAAGTCTCGATGAGTCTGTTTTCAAAGAAAAGCAGTATTAGTGAGGACACGAGCAAACTTGTGACACCTTGTCTTCTGAAGCAGCTCTCTCCTGGGTCTGTAACACCTGGAGCTTCTTCAAGATGTATAGCTTTTTTCCCAGACAAAATATGTTCAGAGCTACATGTAGCAAGGGCTAAATGATGGGGGGAAAAGAGCGCCAAAGAGAGAGGAAATATGCTTGAACCAGCTGTGGCCGCTATGTGGCAAGAGGTCCAGGAAGATGGGCAGGACCACAAGGAATCTGGGAAAGCCAGCTGACTACTCACAGGTGGCAGGAAAACTCTTGCAAGGCTTGATTCTAAAAACTGACACCATGATTTTAGAATTCCTGTTCTCATGTGTATTTTTTTTAATCAGGAACATGTATTTCACATAACAGATTGCATTTCAAAATAACTCTCAAAGGAATACAGAATTGATGAGAAATCATTAGTTAGCGGAGTGACAAGCAGCAAGTTATTTTTAAAATGACTAGCATAAGGGCAGGTGAATGAATCTCATAGAAACTAATCTATATGAATGATTTAAAATGAGATTAGATTAAATGTTAATCATCCACTGTGCTGTTGAAACATTGCATAGTCGCTGTTTTTATTCACCAATAAATAAGTTCATTGTATTGTAAATTAACATTTCACATTTTTCCTGGAGAGCGGTATATCTAGTATCATGCTTCAATAAAGATGCCTATACCTTTCTTCTCCTTATTGTTTAGATTTTGAAACAAAGGATCACCTATAAAAAGGCTACCATACATAAAAGAATAAACCAAAAAGAAAAGCTTCTCTAGTAAGAGATGCAGGTACTAGTGCAATCAATAGACTCAGCCTTGTGGGGGGTTTTAATGTCACCTTGCTGAATGGCAGAGTGGGATTCTTTTGTTTAAAGATTTTTGTGATTCTTGAACCATGGCTCTGTGCTCTAATATAAATTAGACTCTTCTATGCTTTAATGGTGTTAGTCAAAGCAGAGGGACAGCAATTGTACAGGGATGTGCTAGTATGAAAGCAAAAGCAGCATTATATATAAATATGAATGTATACATACATATATATGTCTATGTGTATAAGAAAAGCTACATGAAGACTTTCTGAATGATGTCAATCAAATATTCTTATACCATTCTTCAACAAAACTATGCCATACAAATTTGTCACATAGATTTAGCTTCAGTTCCAGATTCTTTCTTTGTATCTGCTACACAGAACTTTTGTCATAGATCGATTATAATGGGAGAGTTGAAGTTTTAGTTGCTGATGACCTCTCAGCAGTTGATGCTCTATGGACAAATGTTTCAGGACTGTGTAGTCACATTAATTGGATGTCACAGCTAAAGGAAGCTTCAAAAACTTCAGCATCTGAGTAGTTAAGAGCTGCTATTTAACACACCTGGCTTGGTTTTCAGAGTTCTCACTCTGAAAGGAATGAGGAACAGAGCAATTTACACCTCTCAGTCCTACTGGTACTGTAATTTCACTACTCACTGTATTTCTTTTACACTGTTTCTGACATTTCTTCTGTCCAAGAGAACAATAAACTTAACTTTAAAAATTAGCTACTGGGGCAATATCCTACTGCAAGAGGTGGATCTTAAAATAATTTTCACAGCAGTGGGATCCTGATTGTTCTCTGTGAATTATTCACGGATCAAACAGCATGTGGTCAGATGATACTCTGTTTACTCTTTGGTCTCTGTCTCTCCAGCTATTATCATTAATCACTGCTTCTGCTTCTTGCATAATATTCTCTCATTTCTTCATCATTTTTAAAGAGAAAACCAAGCAAAAATAGCTGTTTAAAAAATTCAGTCTTTTGAGTTTTTTGTTTACTTCTTACCTACTGCATTTTCCTAGAATTTTTCTTCTGAATATGTATAGACAATCTTTTCTTACTTCCTTTGGTTCCATTATCTGGCATATTCTAATTCTTCTGCATTGCATGTATACTTTATATGTATGAACACCTTGGTAGCTGCCTTGTATCTGTTCCTTTCAATCTCCTTTCTCTTCTATGTTCTGTACCATTTCATTCTGCAGTCCATCTCTTTTGCTAAAATTTCTTTCAGTGATGTGTTGGAGCTTTAAATAGTTTTTCTTATATCATGTTTTAGTGATGATAAAAAGCTTGGTTTTATCATTGACTTATCAATCTTTTCAAGTGGTCTGGTTGTCTAGTTAGTGCTTTGTTCACTTTACATAGCAAGGTTTACTTTATATATCCTAATATGACTAATATACCGTATAACCATTCTTTTACAGATTCAACTGTCACAAAAACAGTCTAAATATTTCATTGATTTTTCTGACTAATCATTTTTTAATAATTCTCAACAAACAGCCAGTATCATACCTGCTCTGTTCTTAATAAGGACTTAACCTTGTCCCTGTATCTCTGGCTACAGAGATGCTCCTGACTGTGAAGAAAAGTATGACAGAATCAGAGCAAGATTGAGGTTGGAAGGTACCTCCAGAGCTTACCTGGTCCAACCCTCCTGCTCAAGTGGGGCCACATAGAGCCAGTTGCACATAACCATGTCCAGACAGCTTTTGAATATGTGCAAGGATGGAGACTCCACAAGCTCTCTGGGAAATCTGTGCCAGTGCTCAGTCACCCTCACAGTCAAAAAGTGTTTCCTGATGTTCAGATGGAACCTCTTGTATTTCAGTTTGTGCCCATTGCCTCTGGTCCTATCACTGGGCACCACCAAAAAGAACCTGGCTCCATCTTCATTGCACCTTCCCATGTCTCCAGCCTATTGAGGTCCCTCTGGATGACAGCACAATCCTCTGGTGTATCAGCCACTCCTCCCAGTTTTGTATCATCAACAAACTTGCTGATGCTACACTCTGCCCCAGCTTCCAGATAATTACTGAAGGTGTTGAACAGGCTTGAACCCAGTATCGACCTCTGGGTTACACTACAAGTTAATGGCCTCCAGCAAGACTTCATACCACTGATCACCACCCTCTGGGTCTGGCCTTTCAGCCAGTTTTCAACATACTTCACTGTCTGCTCATCCAGCCCATACTTCAACAGTTTTTCTATGAGGATCTTATGGGAGACAGTTGTAAAAGCCTTACTGAAGTCAAGGTAGACAATATCCACTGCTCTCCTCTCATCTACCAGGCCAGTTATTTCATCATATAAGGTCATCAGACTGGTCAAGCATGACTTCCTGTTTGTGAATCTATTCTGACTGCTTCTGATCACCCTGGCAATGGTTTCCAGGATTAGTTGTTCTGTCACCTTTTCAGGGATTGAGGTGAGGTTGACCACCCTGTAGCTCCCTGTGTCCTCACTCTTTCCCTTTTTGAGGATAGGAGTGACAGTTTTCAGACACCTCTTCCAATCACCTCGTTCATTCAAAGGTTATCAAGAGTAACTTCAAAATTACACCATCCAGTTCCCTCAACACTTGTGGGTGCATCCCATGAGGGCCCATGGACTTAAGTATGACAAGTTTGCTTAAATACTATGATCTGACCCCATTATCTTGCAATTCTTCCTTGCTCCAGATTTTCTCCCCTGGCCTCTGCATCCTTGGATTTCTGAAGGCTGATCTCACTACTAAATATAGAGGAGAAGAAAGCCTTCAATATCTCAGCCTTTTCAATGTCTCCTGCACCATTCAGCAGCAGGACCACATTTTCCCTAATCTTATTTTTGCCACAGAAGCTGTTCTTGTTGCCTTTGACATCCCTCACAAAATTCAATTACAGTTGGGTTTGGCTTTCCTCACCACACCTGTGCATGATCCAGCAGAGTTCCTCTTCTCACTGGCTCCTCTGTCGCTTGGATCAGGGTGTTATCATTTATCCTCTCCAGGAATGTCCTGAATTGCTTATGTCCTTCTATGTTGTGCCTGTTGGCAGCTATTGGGGGTTGCTGAAGTCCCCTATGGGCCTGCGAACATGAGGCAATTTCTAGTTTTCTGCAGAAAGCCTCATGGACTTCCTTGTCAGGTGGCCTATAGCAGATACTCACTACACTGTCACCCACGCTGGTCTGCTTTTAATCCTTACCCATAAGCTCTCAGCTGGCTCATTATCCATCGCCAGGCAGAGCTCCATGCACTCCAGCTGTAAGTAAACTTGTCACGTAAAGGGCAACTCCACTTCCTCATCTTCCCAGCCTATCCTTCCTGAAGAGCCTGTATTGCATGCTGTCATTGCAGCGCTCCAAGCTGGGGTGCAAGCCATGTCTCCATGATCCCAACAAGATCGTAGCCCTGGAACTGCACACAGATCTCTAATTTCTCATGTTTATTCCCCACACTGTGTGCATTAGTGTACAGGCACCCCAGCGAGGCACCCCAGCATGCTGGTTTCGTAGAATTTATCCGGGTGTTTTTTCATAATGGTGCCTAGTAGGCACTTTCTTGCTTACTTGCAAATGCTTGAGGTGACCCTCCTTAAGCCCTACTTCGCTGATTTTGTGTTTCTTTTTGTTCACATCACTCCAGACGCTTTCCTCATCAACCCTGTTCACCAGTGCCTCACAGGGCTGCTGGTAACTCTCTCCCTCTCCTGACATTCCTATCTCTGTGAAAGGTTTGTGGGACTAGCAGATGCTAAAGAAAGCTTTGGTAATACTCTGGGAAGGTGTTTAGAGGGAAGATGAGTCAGACTACAAGTACTGGAACCTGTAAGATATACACCCTCATAACTGGGCTTCTTAGAAACTTTCATATTCCCCTTCATCTTCATAACCTTTGGCTGGCTGGTCATGCTGGATGCTTTACTGGTATTTTTCCAGAGTCTGATCTAGCATTCATTGGAAATTAACGTAAGTTTTTGTATGAAATGCAGTAAAAGTAAGATCGATCCCCAAATACCCTACTTACTCTTGCTTCTATGCAAGCATTTGCATAGAAATTGATAACAACAGACAACACATCCAGACACTTAACTAATAAATTCCTCATTTTGTTATACATACTACTTCTATGTCTACAAGAAAAACACTTTAGCCTACTTTATTATGTGCATATATTCACACTTCAACTTCAGTTGTCATGCTTACCCACCTTTTTTTTTTACCATGTGTTTATTTTCAATTTACTACCAAAATAAGGTTATATTAGAAAGTAATTGCCAGCCAGACAGTTCTCTCTGAATCATAAGGTAGGAGGTCATTGTCAGAGTTTTCCAAATTCAATAGAGTCTTAGTCCACTACATTTCACTTTGCATTTTAAATATATGAAACATAAAACAGAGAAATCAATTTATTGAGGAGAAAAAAAATATTTTTGTAATGATGTTGCATTTACAATTACTTTCTTTGTTTACTTTTAAGTGCAAATTTATTGGAAAAATAATTTTACAGAGGATCCCGACTCAGTCTTCTCTTTAAGTTTGAGAATGAACCTCTACAGTACAGGCCAAAAATGATAGCAGCTTTTACATTACTCTTCAGTGGACTGTGAGGAACCCACATAAGCCACACATTTCTATTCCAGCCATAAACCAGCTGTGATGGATAGAATTTTAATCTCTTCTTTGCCAGTGGAGGCTACTTTTGCAAATAGAAAATTTTAAATGTGACAAAATAGACCTGTTTTGGTTTTCTTAAGGAATTTAGGATTTGACTGTGCATGGAAATTAAATGGCATAGGATGTTCTTGGAAATTAAGTTAAACCTCTCTGTACACCCCACACACATAAACAGAGGACAGTAATTAAAGATACAGTACTCTTATATGACTACTTCTAACTAAAAGCACTCGTGTTGATAGCACTAACCTAACTAACTTACAGACTGTGTCATCATGCCTTCCACTGCTTCACATTAATGTTTCATATCCTCTCCATGCAGACTATCCCCAAGCTGGCCAGTTTTCTATTTATAGGAAAAAACAAACAGCAAATAGGCACTAAAGCTTGTTATGTTTAATTCAGTGCTGTGGCAAATTTGTCTAAAGAACAAGAAATCAGTAGTAGAATGATTTTTAGATGTATTTTAGGACACCAGTTGCAGAACTTTCAGCAAACTGAAGTTAATTTGACATACTGTCAGCACACCAGAGGGACAAAATGCCATTTAGTAAGTCAAGAAATAAGTAGCCTTTTCCAAACACCAATGGAGCTTTTTGCAGTTTAATAATTGTTATGGGCTGTTGCAAGTCAGTTCTGTGAATGCACTGGGTTTCAAATATTTCTTGTAGGTGGCTTCAGTCAGAAAAATATTTTCATACAATTTTTCACAATATTTATTTTATGTAAATTTAATATAAATGGAAGATATTTTTAATGTCTGTTCCAGAATCAAACTGAAACTTACATGAGTTTTTCTCTTGTCCTTAGAAACTACTGAAATAGTTTTTGAAGATATAAAAGCAAGAAATTGAATATTTTATTACAAATGTAAATCTACCAAGGATAATTTATTGATGCTTTAAAATACATGTTATTTATTCTGAAAAAATACTTATTAGTGTTAAAGAGTATATATAACTTAATTTAAAAAAAAATGTATTCTTAAATAATTTTATAAATTTATAGAGAGCCTGTAATACCTATAATTTACAAAGTTCAAAAATAAATTGGAATATAGAAACAGAAATTAAATAACTAGTACAATGAATGATAACAATACAATTTTCCATCATTCCATGTCAAGTTTTTTAGATATTTTTTCACATCTCAGGACTGTAAGAAGAAGAACAGAAGATAATTAGGCATGGGAAATTATAATTATTACATTTATGTTTTCACACTGCTACAAAACATATCAATATCTGAACACAAGTTGAATCTTGCTGCCTATATTATATGCTCTTTAAAAGGGCAAAAGTCAGCATTTTAAGGTATCTTTTACTCCCTTTGGTTACCCTGGATTTCAAAGCAAGTAAATGAATCAATACCATGGATCTGAAACTTTTCAGTTCTTTTCCACACAAAAAATCCCAACCCAAACAAGTTATTTCTGTTGTGAAATGACAAGAATGTTCTGAAATATCTCCCTCAGCGAATGAAGAATATCCCAACTTTTCATTCAAGTGTAGATTTAATTTAATCATACCTAGCTAGCTCAGCTCTCTGAAGCTTGCAATGATGGTGAGGCTTTCTGTAATGGTTAATTTATCTGTGGGATAAATTTACCCTCACAGGGACCTGTGTTACTGCAACAAAACTGCTCCCAACAAGTTTGGGATATTCAAATATTACTACCCTGCAATGTGTTCTGCAGGATGGCTACAGTTTTATGGTACTACATATTCTCGTATGCCTTTAAAGCTTAAGCTCTGCTCTGGAAAGGCAGCTAAAACTTTGCTTGCAGAAGACAAAACTTCCACAGGTTTTGTCACTGGAAATGAGGAAACCTTTTAGTCATCTTTGTTTTTCTCTGAAATTCTACCAGTGTCTTCACATCATTCTTGTATTGAAATGCCAAGAACAGAATGCAGCATTTTCCAAGCCAAGCGAAAGAACTGCCTTTCGCATCCTTATGACATGAGATACCTGCCTTTCTCTATACAGTAATAGATGAATGGTCCTGAACCTGCTGTACAGATGTACATTTGGGACATAGCACATAGCTCTAATAAGCAGTGCCTTCAAAATAAATGGAATTTCATCAGAACTACCTGTTATGAAATACTCTTCATAGTGCCAAAAACACTGAGCACTTGAGACTTTATTAATGACTGAACACACAAGATAAGATGGAAATTCTTAATCCCCTGTGTTAGTTCCCTGCATAAATCTGTCCTATTATTATGTTTGTTTCAATTTCATAGAAGAGGTGTCTTAATGTACATAACCTTCAATAATGACTCTGTCTAAGCATTTTCCAGTAAAGTGTTATTTACCTGACTAATATTTTGGCTTTGGTTATCTACTCTTTCTCCTCTTTTTCTGCCCTGTGTACATGGTATGATCATTGTTTACACAGTCTGTATGCATACTTTGAACAAGGTTAAATAAATGCTTGCTTCAGACCTTATTGAAAATATTTGCTTAATTTTTTTTTAACCAAAAAACAAAGTTATCTTTGGTGAGTTTTCAGGGTTTTTTCCTGACCAGCATGCTCTGAATATCTTGCTTTTGAAATAGCAGTTGGCAAGATTCAGGCAAAGAAACTAGGAGTGATCTGCATTCATATTTTGAAGACATGTTTAATCATAAGTATGCATCTGGAAGATCTTCTCTTTCTAGCTAAAAGAAATTAGATAACTCTTGTAGCTTCATCTCAATCTATTATGTATTTCTGCAGTAGTTCATCTATGCACTGCTTTTACACAGAGTTTGTAGCAAAGTTATGGTTCAAATGTAAATCACACAGGGAATTCTGCAGACTGAATCATCCAGAAGTTCACAGTCTGGGAGTACATAGAACACTAAGTATACATAGTACTACGTACATAGTACATATGTACTAAGAGCAGGCATGAATCAAAAGCAGCACACATCCATGTGTGTGCTTGCTGGCAGGAGTAATGAAAACGTTAATAAGAGAAGTAGTGCTTCACCAAAAAATCATAAAGAACTATAAATTGTCAGGTACCTTGACTGTTGATGCCTTTTCCTTCTTTGGTCTTGGCAAACTGCACGTTATATCACTTGTGTTTTCAAAATGTTTCTGGAAGCTCTGTTGTCCCAATTTACTCCACTGAGCCTGTTTGTGGCATCTCCATTAGCTTTCTTTTTTTCTGCTTTATTATCATAACATTCCGCAAATACAGAACATAGAGAGTCCCCATCAAAGAGTGATAGCCTAGGATCACTCAGGTAGAGGATTACCAGGAAAGCAAGGCACTGTGAACTCCATCTCAGATGGAAACACAGCTACCAAAGGCCAAAGAGACAATAGAACATAAATAATCACGGTATTAGCCAAAACAGATAGGGGAGGGGACCATTTAGGTGCTGATGGAGGCTCAGGCCTTGAAAGCTTATTAGTGAATAAAGATGGCTGTCACTATCAGACAACTTTATGGAGGTGATGACTTTTTGATATAGATTAGGATGTACCAACTAGTCAGTGAAAGATTTTTAAAGTTAAGTAACCTATGTTTGGTCCCATAATGACAAAAGTGTCATGTCAAGCAAAAGAATTGGAACAATACAGCAATGTGATAACACAACCCCAAGTTTTATGTGGAATTACTAAAGTCTGGAAATTAATTAGTTGTGTGTAAGGAAAACCTGTATCATTTTTCACACTGCATATAACTGGTTTTTTTTATCTTTTTCTAAACATATTTCCCACTATTGCCCATACCTTCTTCTGAGATTAGTCAGAATCATACAAATAGGTTCTTTAGTCATCACTTTTTACAGTGTTTAGTAAACTGGAGTTTTAGTTTCTAGTTACTAACTGTCATGGTTTAGCCCCAGCCGGCAACTAAGCACCACACAGCCACTTGCTCACTCCCCCATGGTGTGATGGGGAGAGAATTGGAAGAGTAAGACTGAGGAAACTCGTTGTTTGACATAAAGACATTTTAATAGGTAAAGCAAAAGCCGTGCACGCAAGCAAAGAAAAACAAGGAATTCATTCACTACTCCCCATCAGCAGACAGGCGTTCAGCCATCTCCAGGGAAGCAGGGCTCCATCACAGAACCACAGAATCCATCACAGAACCATTAAAGTTGGAAAAGACCTTTAAGATCATCAAGTCCAACCATCAACCCAACACCACCATGCCCACTAAACCATGTCCTGAAGTGCCACGTCTACATGTTTTTTGAACAATTCCAGTGATGGTGACTCCACTACCTCCCTCAGCAGCCTGTTCCAGTGCTTGACCACTCTCTCTGTAAAGAAATTTTTCCTAATATCTAGTCTAATATCTATCACACATAATAGTTTCTTGGGAAAACAGACACCATCACTCCGAATGTCCCTCCACACCTTCCTTCTTCTTCATCCCAGCTTTATATACTAAGCATGACGTCATATGGTATGGAATATCGCTTTGGCCAGCCTGGGTCAGCTGTCCCAGCTGTGTCATCTCCCAGCTTCCCGTGCACTCCCAGCATTCTTGCTGGCAGGCCAGCAGGAGACACTGGACTGTCCTTGACTACTTAGCAACAACTCAAAACATCAGCATGTTATCAACATTTTCTCATCCCAAATCCAAAACATAGCCTCACACTAGCTTCTGTGAAGAAAATTAACTCTGTCCTGGCTCAAATCAGGACACTACCATAAGTAATACAACAAAAAACTACAAATAAATTGCATGTTGTATGATTTTGATGTATATAGCAGCAATTATGTGCCATGATGCACTACTCCTGGAATAGTTCATCTATGCATTGTTTTTATACAAATTTTGTAGCAAAGCTGCGGTTCAAGCCTGAGCCACACAGGCTGTTATATCCTGATAATATAGTTCCATAATCTAGCTAGAATTCCCCATAACATCTCTGCAGCTTTATTTCCTGATCAAAAGGTCCTCCAATTCTGCAGAGTAATCATTTATCTAGATGAACTCTATTAACTTCCTTCAGAAAAATCTGGATGAAGAGGATAAAAGTAGTCATCAGATTTATAAGAGCCGAAAGCTCTTTTGTTTGCAAAGAACTGTAAATATGAGAAATGGCCTTTCATGAAAAAAACTATCACAGAAATAAAAGTGAAGTTACATTTACTAAGGAAGAGATACAGACTTCAGTCTGGAAGAAGTAATTTAATTGGAAGTTACCCTTGACAGAAATGTATATTCCTTTTCCTTCAAAGTTCAGAATTTACATTTGGTTGCTAGTGACCAAATAACACATTCATATGGATATATTTATTGTCTTTTCTCTCTTGTAACACAAAATAAAACAAAATAAAATTATAAAAAAACCCAACAAAATAAAAATATCGTAAGATTTTATTTTACATTAACTGTCTCATTTCATTTTCAGAGCACTAACCACTTCACCCACTCTAATCTCGATAAAAGGAAGTTATTTCTTTACTTAAGGTTTATTATGTTTGTGCTTCGTTACCTTTTTCGGTGTTCCAGCTGGTACTTGTCAGTCATTATGAACAGCCTGTTAAGTCTCATGCCTGCAGCAACTTTTAGCCAGCATTTCTGAATAAAAAGGAGAGAATGAGATATCACAGCATTATAAAGGGAACTTAATTCCTGAAATATGAAAGCACAGTATGTATCAGTCTGTTCTTTATAAGCTAATTCTCTCTCCCTTGGAGAAGCCTGGGCAAAATGCTTCACCATAAAGTGTATTTGGTGTGTATATGAGCACATGTGCCTTCAGTATACATTTTTGTTCATTGTTTCACCATGGATGCATATTACCTCAGATATTGCAATGTGTGATTCTTTGTTTCAGCATCTGTGCTTGATGTCAGCTGATTATCACTGTATATCTCCTAGAAGCAAGTCTGATAACCCTCAAATTTTATCCAGCCTAATGTAAGTGTAGATGCTATTCTATCCTCCTTTTAATCTGAATACTTGCTTCAGTAAAACACAGCAAGCTATTATCTGTTATAAAGCAAAATTATGTTATAAACCAATGATATAAAAGCAAATTACTCTTGGCCACTCACAGTATGATCAGTTTCTGTGCCAATTTTGTTTGCTCATTTTTCATGGGATTTCAAGAAAATATATCCTTAAGCTCAGATGAGAAAATACAATGGTAGCATATGAAAATAATAGGCATGGTGTTTTCATGTTGCATTGTAATAGAACATGCAACTTTCATCAGGGCTGGCCTGAGACTTCTTAGCCAGATGGACTGATTTTACCTTCTCTTGGATAAGGATCAAAAGTCTGACTGCCACTACCATGGAAAGGCAAAAGGAGGTCTTTGCCAACCTTAATGATTCTATGAGTAAAATTAGACAGAAAGACCAGAGAAAGGATTGCGGAGATCCACAAAGGATGGGATTTCTGTTGGACGTGCATGGAAGAGAAAAGGATGTCAACAACCATTTCCTAGAGGACCTACCCATCCTTTTCTCCATCAGCATTAGTCATTGCACTACGTAGTGTATATTTTATTTCCATGGCAAAGAAAAGATCAAAACCCAGGATTATTTTTTACCCTTGGCTTGCCACCATAGGCAGCTAGTTCCTTTTCCATAAACCTAGAAGGTGCATTGTTTTTTTCTAATTGAATTGAAGAAATCCTTCTTTATATGAAGGAATAGGTGATTTTAAATCATCATCTGTCTATGGGGTCTAGGATCATAAACTTCTGTCATACTCACAAGTACACACCTGAGTAAGTCTCTTCAGGAGAAAGATCACCTTCCCATTAAATTTCCAGTACACTTCTTTCCAAGAAAACAAAAAGTACTGGGATGAGAATGAGTTATTGTAGCTTAGGGCACACTAAATTTTGTACTATGGAGTTGGGCTCATTCTTATCTCTAATTTACTGCTCCTTCCCTCATTTGTCTCTTAATTGCCTCCGACATGCCATGGTGACAATTGACCTAGTATCTCCAACATCTAAGAGCTCTCCAAACTGCTACTTCCCCTCCAAAACTGATACCTTTCTTCCTTAATGAGAGGAATCATTAAATCAGCTTTCCGCAGTGCTATGGAGTTGAATCTCATGCATCATCTGTAAAGATACCTTTAAAAAAGGCAATTAACTCAATCAGCCTATGTGAGCACATAGAAATTAGATAAAAATATAGACATTATGACTACTTAGAGTTGCCTGAAAGATAAATAAAACATAGATCCATATAAAATTAAATGGATGAAACCAAGAGACATATAGAAATTATATTCAGACTTCTAGTCGGGCTTCTAGTCTTGTTGTATAGTCCAGTTCAGTAATCAGCCAGAGGTCTGATGTCATTTGATGTTCATCAGGATATACTTAGTAATGCCCACATGAACACCCAGATGTGTGTGTGTTTAGAAGTGACACTTCTTTTTTGACTAATATCACGTGAATTTTACAAACACAATATAAAACTGATGGGTTTGATTATCAAAATCAGTAGGCCCTTTACCTGTGTTTCAACTGTTAACAGCTGCACTGTAGGAAAAAATTTCATGCGCAGGAACCACACTGGCGGTTTCTCCAGGTCCATGTTATGTTAGTGTAAGGACTGAACAAGAATCAGGAGGCTGGACTTGGCAAGGGGAGGTGGTGAGACTTGATGGCAAGACATCTTGCCCATGGAAAAATGCTATGATCTTTAGAGAACCCTGGCAACCAAGAAAGTAGCATGTTAGTCTTCACCTGCTTGTCCACCCTCTCTCAGGCTGAATCCTTTCTGTGAGGCTCTCAAAGCAGCAGTGAAGAATTTCTAGGATTTTTTTTTAGATTCTCTCAGAAAGGGAAGACAGGAAGGTTAAGGGATATATTATTAATCTTGCTTGTGGGTGTCTATGTGGGCTGTTTAGTTAGTTTACTGTACAATGTTCAGATAATTTTGTACAATGAAAGCCAATGTGTGAATTCATCCAAAGGATGGAATGGTATATAATGAATCTTGTTTTAATGATAAGTGAGTAATTGTAATTCTCTGTGCGGCTCTCATTCTCCGTATTATCTCTAGTATCTATCCAGATAGAAATGACCAGCCAAATCAAACTTATCATTGCTATGAAGTACATTTTAGTCCCATTTAGAGACACCCTAGACACAAATAAATAATAGAGTTTTTAACAATGTTTATGGAAGTGTCATTCAGATTGTACTGAAAAATGAAATAAAAACTAGTCTACAAAAGTTATTTTCATTTTTATTTTTTTTGTTTTAAACAAGCTGTAAAATCTAAGCAGCTTTTTTTTCTTTTTTCCTGTGAATCTTCTACTTGCCTAAGCATTATCTGTTATTTTGGTGAATTTTAGGAGAAATGCATGGGGAAACCAAAGGTGGGAAAGTCATACTATAGAAATCTGGGATCTTCTATCTGCTGGTTACAGATTGCTTGCAATACGATGAAACATTATTAATAACAGCATGCATCAATCTTTTCAAAAGCAAATTAGACACACTTGCTTATATTATCCAATCAAGTGTGCAGTGGACCCTGGGAGAAAAAGGAGGAGTGCCCAAATTTGCTTCAGAGAACAGGAGAAAACAGGGAGTTTTGTGCCATACTGGTGCCAAAATAAGCACAAAAACATGTCAGTTGTAAGCACTTATCTTTTTGGGTTTTATTCCCCAAGAATTCATGTCTTCCCTAAGAAACTGTTTATCCAAGCCTCTTTCCTTTTACTGTGTTAAATTGATCACAACTGTTGAAAGAAGGTGGAAAGAACAATGACTGCCTGGAAAAATACCAGGTTTTGCTGGTTTTTTTCTTAAGTGTGTACAGTGCTGACATCATTCAAAGATCTAGTAAAGATGAGCTGACCTTTGCCTGGATGAAGACAACTGTCACATTTCTTGTCACGTTTGTGTTACTCCAAAGCTACCCATGACTCACTCTACCTTTGATATATGCAACAACTGCAAATACATGTCATAGGGGTTGGCATACTGGGAGAGCTTTTATAAGTTACATAGGCCAATATATAAATTTATTTTTCTGCTTCATCAGAGAAGGGGCTGAGGATGCAGATCAACTGATGAGGTGGTTCCAAAACATCGTTTCATTTCATGTCTTTCTTTTTCCGGTTTGAAAGTCATAGCAAATAAGCAATTGATTATCAGCTTGCAGTGTAGAATGGTGACAAGGGGGGTTAGAATGAGGCAAAACAGGGATGCAGAGTATTTGTCTGGTTTTGGAACTCATAATGTTAATGAGACAATAACATCCAGTCTTGATATCTATATTTAATAACAGATATTGAAATCCCAGGGTCTGTGAAAGAAGCACACAGAACTTTTCAGGGGCTGGAGACGATACCTTACCATATTAAGCTTAAAAGAACCCAACCTACTTACTTTATCCAAAACAATGACACATAAGTTGACTATCCTGAGTAAAGGACAGTTGTGGGAAAAAAAACAGTGAATTCTAATGTTTTGGGGTTTTTTATCTAGAAAAGAAAATACAGTTTAAAAAACAAACGAGTGTCTAGGACCAAAGCTAAAAAATTCCATCTAGAAATAAGCCAGAATTTTATAACCTTATTTTCTATTTTACTATTGAGAGAGAACAGTGAGAATAATTAACACTTGACAAAAACAATGTTAGGAAGCAGAGGATCCTCAGTACCATGACAAGTTCTGTTCAGATCAGGAATCAGACTGACGGAGGAGTTTTTATTGAACAAAAGTTATTAGGATCTGTAGGTACAGCTGGGTGAAACTGGATGGCTTGTTATCTATAAGAGGTGAAACCAAATCATAGAATCATAGAATATTTGGGTTGGAATGGAGCCTTAAAGGTCATCTAGTCCAATGCCCCTGCAATCAGCAGGGACATCTTCAACTAGATCAGGTTGCTCAGAATCCCATCCAACCTGACCTTGAATATTTCTAAAGATGGGGCATCTACCACGTCTCTGGGCAACCTGTGCCAGTGGTTCACCACCCTCATTGTGAAAAATGTCTTTCTTATATCTAGTCAAAATCTAACTTCTTTCAGTTTAAAACCATAACCCTTGTCCTATCACAACAGGCCCTACTAAAAAGACTGTCCCCATCTTTCTTAGAAGCCTCCTCTAAGTACTGAAAGGCTGCAATAAGGTCCCCCTAGAGCCTTCTCTTCTCCAGGCTGAACAACCCCAACTCTCTCAGCCTATCCTCATAGGAGACGTGCTCCATCCCTCTGATCATTTCTCTGGCCCTCCTCCAACAGGTCCATGTCTTTCCTGTGCTGAAGGCTCCAGAGCTGGACGCAGGACTCCAGGTGGGGTCTCTCCAGGGCAGAGTAGAGGGACAGAATCACTTCCCTGGACCTCCTGGCCATGCTTCTTTGGATACAGCCCAGGATATGGTTGGCTTTTTGGGCTGCACGTACGCATTGCCAGCTCATGTCCAGCTTTTCGTCCACCAGTACACCCAAGGCCTTCTTGGCAGGTCTGCTCTCGATCCCTTCATCCCCCAACCTGTACTGATACTGGGGATTGCCCTCACCCAGATGCAGGACCTTGCATTTGGCCTTCTTGAACTTCATGAGGTTCACACAGGCCCATTCCTTGAGCTTGTCCAGGTCCCTCTAGATGGCATCCTGTCCCTCAGGTGTGTCAACCGCACCACTCAGCTTGGTGTCATCTGCAAACTTGCTGAGAATGCACTCCATCCCACTATGTCATTGATGAAGATATTAAAGAGTACTGGTCCCAATATGGACCCCTGAGGGACACCGCTTGTCATTGATCTCCATCTGGATATTGAGCCATTGCCAACTACCCTCTGAATGAGACCATCCAACCAATTCCTCATGCACCAAAGAGTCTACCCATCAAATCCATCTCTCTCCAATGTAGAGAGAAGGTTGTTGTGGGGGATTGTGCCAAAGGCATTATAGAAGTCCAGATAGACAACATTGGTAGCTCTCCCTTTGTCCACTGATGTGGTCACTCCATTCTAGAAGGCCACTAGGTTAGTCAGCCATGCTGGCTGTCTCAAATAACTTCCCTGCCCTTCATGTGCCTTAGCATAGCTTCTAGGAATATCTGTTCCATGATCTTCCCAGGCACAGAGGTGAGGCTGACAGGTCAGTAGTTCCCAGGGTCCTTGTTGCTACCTTTTTTAAAAATAAGTGCCATATTTCCCTTTTTCCAGTCTCCAGGGACTTCACTTGACTGCCATGACTTTTCAAATATCATGGAGAGTGGCTTGGCAACTACATCAGCCAGTTCCCTCAGGACTCTTTGGTACATCTGATCAGGTTCCATACACTTGTGTATGTTCAGGTTCCTCAAAATCTACTGGTTCCTCTTGACATCTCATTTTTTTGGGGACATCTATTCTTTGGGCATTCATTTTAAAGTAGATAGCATTGAAGATTTTCCTATGGAGTTATATTTACTACGTAAATATATTTTCCCTCAGCTCACCAAACTATCTTTTTTCTGGATTGGTGACACATAGTGTAAGTTTTTCACATCCTAGAGAAAAGTTGCTCTGATTTGTGCTGCTCCCGGGACATAATAATATGCCACATGAGGCAATGGATAAGTATCAGTGATTTGTATTACATTCTGAAGTGACATTAGTTCACGGGGTAGTGGTTGTTGATTTTATACTTGAGATAAGAATGAAGAAAAGAAACTAAACAGCTCCATACTTTGGTCATTTAATACAAACTGTTTTTCATATAGAGCTTGTTCTTCTATTTATAATAAGGAAGAAAAAAAATTAGCAATATGACTTCAAAACTGGTGAAATGCAGTTCCAGATCTGGAAGTTAATTTTGCAACTTGAGACAATCTGTACTGTTTGTCAAAATGATGTATAGGATGAGTTGAAAAATTCAATGTTCTTTGCTAGGCGGGCTTTCTCCCAAGAAAGATATTGCCACATAGTAACCCACATGGAGCAGCTTCCCAAACTCAGTTGCATATTGACCTACATATTGAAGTTTTAGCAAATTGCTATTTAAAATACTACCAGGGCATTTAATGATATACCCATCAAGAGTTAACTTACATTTTTATTAAGATACTGAAAGTTTCATAGAATGTTCTGTAGCCCCAAAGTTGTTATTTAATTACCTGTTCAATGTTGTGGTTTAACCCTGGTAGGCAGCTAAGCACTATGCAGCCAACCACTCACTCCCCCACAGCAGGAAGGGAAAGAGAATCAGAAGAGTAAAAGTGCAAAAACTTTTTGAGATAAAGACAGTTTAACAGGGAAAGCAAAAGCCGTGCACACAAGCAAACCAAAATAAGGAATTGATTCACTACTTCCCATGGGCAGACAGGTGTTCAGCCGTCTCCACAAAAGCAGGGCTCCATCACGCGTAATGGTTTCTTGGGAAGACAAACATCATCACTCCTAATGTCCCACCCTTCCTTCTTCTTCCCCCAGCTTTATATGCTGAGTATGGTCATTTGGGGTCAGCTGTCCCAGCTGTGTCCCCTCCCAACTTCTTGTGCACCCCCAGCCTACTCACTGGCAGGGTGGTGTGAGAAACAGAAAAGGCCTTGACTTTATGTAAGCACTACTCAGCAATAACTAAAACATCCATCTATTACCAACACTGTTTCCAGCAGAAATCCAAAACATAGCCCATACTAGCTACTGTGAAGAAAATTAACTCTATCCCAGCCAAAACCAGCACACCTATTCAGTCATTTGAAATGCATGACAAAACTAAAATATCTGGTTACAGCAGATATGTGAATTAATATATTTTTTCCTGAGATCATAGATTATTGTCAGAAGAAAAAAAAAATACAGTGATTCCATTTCAAGATTATTTGCTTCAAGCAGAATTGTTTTAGTCATTGGATCAATACTTTATAATGTGTAGCTGCTCAGAAATGGATCTTACTTTTAAAAGTTAATCAATCAATTAATTGAAGAATTAATGAGTATTTCCAATGCACTTGTTAAATCATGGATATATTATAAGGAATAGAAACCCTGCTATGAGATGTTGTTAAAATTTGCCTCCAGTAATTTTCTATTTAAAATGTTGTCTTTCAAGCCATTTTATATATGCAGTAAAAATGTACATTACCAGGGCTTTTAATACATATAGAAGCTGTGTCATGATGCTGTCTATTAGCAACTGAACAATGTTATTAAGTCATTAAGAAAATAACATTTTTAGAAGGATTATATTTCTTTATAACTGAATAATCCTATTGAAGTCATTAAGAAAAGGAAGACCAAATAAAGGAATGTATTTATGTAAAAAATTTATCTTCATTCTTACTTTAACTGTTTCAACATATTTTTTTTTCTGTTGGAAATAATGTCATATACAAGATTTTTACTAACATTCCCAAAGGTGCACCTTTATACGATGCTGACTTGCATTTACTCATGCTGTTAGTCATAGAGCCCTGGAAACAAAATATGCATTACTCTGGACCAAACTCCAGGTCCAGCTTTTACGACATCCTATCTCCAACAGAACACAGTGCCAAATGCTTACTAGGATTGTGGAAGCAACACTGGAGGAAAAAAATACAAGAAGTCCTCTTTTTTTTTTTTTTTATAATTTGGGAATACAGAGGAGAGGTGAAGCTATAATCAGGTAACACTAACAAATCATAAAAGAGAAGCATTATTCTTGATTTCATATGACTTAATATGAAACTTTACATTTTATAGAAAGAGTGCACATGTTTAAAAAGACAGTGTTGGATAAAAATGGAGCATCAGGCAAATCAGGAATATTCTCTTCTTCAGCATTCAGTATACTGGGAAATAGATTGCACTTACTTTGCTTTCTAAAGTTGCTTTCTACAGCCTAAAAACATAACTGCATCTTGAAAATAACCAGTCATTGATATACATGTTCTTAATCCAGGGAACTCAAGTGGCAGAGTTCCAGCTGAGGATGATGGTCTCACTCAAATCAACTACATGAACACTTAACCTTATGCTATGCAAATATTAATCCATAATACATTTACAACTGCAGTGGTTTCTTCCTATACCTAGAGCTGAGCTAGTAACTGGCAGTGGAATTAGAATTTCACCATAGTTGACAATTTTCCAATCAAAGAATCTAAATCTACATTATGATGGTTATTCATTTATCAGCTATTTAAACTAGTGTCTTGGATACTCCAAGTAAAGAAATTCAAGACTTCAGTCATGAGTGCACTTCTACATTTTCACTATATTATTATCTGTCAAGAATTGTATGATGTTTCTTTTCCTCCACCATGCAACTTCAGCTTTTAGGAACAGCTTCTCTTCCTCTTTTACCTCCATTTGGGGTAATTCTGTGTTTACACAGCAAATACAGAAATGCAGTCTCTCAGTATCCAATCTAGCTGTACTCATATAGAGGTCCTTCAGTCTAAGCTCCAAATTTTTAGTTGGCTAGATTTCTAACCAGCTGAGTAATGTTAGACTCTATGGCAGCAGTCACAAAACAGTCATGGACTATGATGAATATTTGATTTTCATTAATAGAATTTGTTTAATTTCATAATTTTCTAAAAGTGTTGTGAATGTAGTCGAAATATAAATACTCTTTACTTTTTTTTTCTTTGACCAGCTTGTTCACTTTTAAGTAGCCAGTAGAGTCAAATGCAAAAGGCATGCCACCATTGCTTGCATGCACTTCTTAATAAAATATGAATGTTATGTGCTGCTTCATTATTTTATCTAAACTATTAACTGATGCAGTAACGTATAATGAAGTATAAAGCTACTCAAAGACTTAATTAAACTACTTAAGAATGAAAAAGATATTAACTTTTAATAATCTCCTTCTGGTAAAGATTTTTCTAGAAGGCTGAAAAACTGTAACTGGAAAATAAGTAGTCCAGTGATTCTTTACTCTCATCCTATAGTATAAGGTTATTTTTTTTAAACAGTGGTTATTCAGTTCAAAGTACAAGTTCAGACACCCGCAGCATTATACTGTACATTGAGCTATTATTCATCTGTGGTGTCCCTTTTATTCCAAGTAACCACAAAAGTTTCAAAACTTAATCTGAAATTTATTTTTTCAGTAGAAGGTTAGACTTCATTTGTTGAAATGGTACAACAGACAACCTGGAAAACAAGCAAGCAACCAACCAAACTTGTGAAAAGTATGTTTAAATCCTTTTTATAATGTTCAGAATTCTAGAAACATGGGAAAATAGTTCTGCAACAGTAAAAGTTATTCACTAATCATTTTATTACATGAAAAAGGAAAGGTGATGGTCCTATGTCCAATAAGGCTCTATACTTCCCTGAGTGTGTTAGCTGTTAAGGTAAGGTCATGGGTTTTTCTCTCACTATGCTACAAGGCCAGTAGCATGCACTCTTCCTAGGCTTTTCTTTAAGTGGCTAAGGCACTTCCTTGTTCAGAAAATGGAATTAAAACACAGGCTTTCCTATTCTGGGTAAACAGACTGGTCAGCAGGTTTCTTATGTTGAAAGCAAATGAACCAACCAGACAACCCAGGAACCACTGCTGCTTTCTTTTGTCCGCAGAGTGTCTGTGACTGCCAGACAAGCTGAAGACAGTTCAAGCATCCCCACCAGACTGTCTCTTGTGAGAACTTGGACACCTCTGTTAAATGTCACTGTTTAGATGTGCTTCCACATATTTTTAATGTCTAGGATATGACCAGGTGTCAAATGAATTTCAGCTTAATTAATATCTCTCAGGTACCACCAATTTTTCATCTTTCTTAACGTGTAAAGAATTTAGCTTAATGTTGCTTTGTCATGGGCTGTCTTTTATCTTTAATCATAATAAGCTGAAGGTTCATATAAAAGCACTTATTTTACTTTCCACATATAGCCATAGCTTGCTGTGGCATTAACGGGAGCTATATATGAAAGTATTGAAAAAGAAAAAGCCCTGAATAATTTATAAAGGTGAGCTACAAATAAGTGACTAAAGTACCAGAATAATAAAATATGCACATAGGGACTAAATTGCTCAAGAGCTGGTAATGAAATATCCATCCCTTCACCTATGATGTCTACCCATCCTTCTTACCTAGTTAATATATTTCTGTAATCCCTCTGAAATGTACTATCCAAATTCATGATCAGTTATTTCTGTAAAAGGCTATTAAAAAAAATCACTTTTACTTGTTATAATAAAAATCAGTTGCCTATTCAGAAAGCATAAATTGTCAGAATAATTGTTAACAGCCTTGTTTCGTGTCTTCAGTTAACTTTAGAAATGAAAGCCTAAGATTCTCCTATAAACAGAAAATGTCTATAATCCACCAGGGCATAATGAAGCAAATGATTATTTCTGAAACACCTACCCTGCCTGTCAGCCCCTAAGCACTTCAACAAAGCACTCTGAGTCATTGTTATAAAGAGGTGGTGTGACAGAAGAAATGAGCCACAGGTTGGAGATCCTCAGGCAAACGCAGCCCAGTGCATATGGTACATCATTACCAGTCTGATTTTAATGAAGTTTTAGAGCCTTAAATTTCACATCACAGTTGGTGCTCATACACATTTTACTGTTATTGCCTTTCATTTTCCAAGTAAAGATAATTGATGATCTTTACTTAGAGAATTTGTAGATTTTGGAGCTGTCTATTTTTAACATGATTTCTACATTTTTTTCTTTATGTATACGTGCGTGTTTTCCTTTATGCCGATTTTTATTTGGTCTAATGATTTTTTTAGTGTTTTCAAAATAGAATCAGCAAAAGATAGACTTCTTTGTCTTTATGTAACTGAGCAAAATTTCATTAACATCTCCACTGACATGAATGAAATTATGTGTAAGGAAAGGTTACATTAACCTTGAGTAAGAGTTGAAGAATCATATGGTCCTTACTGAGTATGCATTCTACAAACCCACTCAGAATCTAATCTGTCATGCTATCGCTTAGCTAAAAGATTGGATTAAAATAAATCGAGGCATTCTTGGTTTCTATTTAATGCTTTTTTATAAAGAAAATCATTGAAATTATTAACAAATAGTGAAATGAGCAAGAGAGAAACAATGAAAGTTGAACAGAAATAAATAAAAAAAAAACCTAAAAAATTGAAAGAAATGGAAAAGCAGTTAAGGAAAAGGAACAAATAGAGGAGTAAAGCTTCAACCATTCACAATCAATCCCTCCTAGAGAAAGACATATTAAAATGACGACTCAGGTGCTGCATCGCATCACATGCATCTTTCACTTGCTTTGTTTTTCTGAGTCATCTTCCACACCTCATTCAGAAGCCTCCTGTGTCCTTGGTACTTCCCAGGTTCAAGATCACAGCCATTGCTGGTCTACAGTTCTTTGCCAAAATAAGTTTTTAGATTGTTACCATCACACTTACAATAACAGTATTTGTGGAAATATAGCTAACAGCTAAAAATTCCAAATTAATATGATCATTCTGCCTACTTTGAACTTACTATGTCCTAGATCAAACAATTTCAGATTCTATGCTCCATGAGACAAATATATAGGTTATGAGAAATACATATTTTTAAATCCTCTTTAAATAATAAAAGCCTGAGCACAGAAAGTAGTCTCACTGCAGTTTTTTGATATATGCTGGATATTTGGAAATGCATTTCAAATCTATCCTTTCATATGTTAGTAATAGATTAAAGAAAACTAAAATATTTTGGTTTTACAGGCACTATCAACATTCATAAGGTGGTATTTTAAGATTATATATACAGGGCTTGATTCCAAATGGCAAAGTTTTGGAGGGATATGAAGATGTCAGCAAAGATAGCTCAGGTTTAGTCACCCGTTTAGCCCTTGAGAGAGTGTCAGTAGTAACAGACGTTTTCTTGGTTTGTTCCTGGTTCCCCAGCTCACCCTGACCTGGTTCCTCAGACTTGAAACCGTAGCATGTTATAATGTGATTATCTGTGGTGGGCTCATCTTGGCTGGATGCCAGGTGCCACCAAGCCGCTCCATCACTCTCCTCCTCAGCAGGACAGCGGGGGGAGAAATTAGGATGGAAAAAATAAAATAACTAAACACATGGATCAAGATAAAAGCAGTTTAATAAGCAAAAAGGAAAGGCCAAGTGCAGAAGCAAAAGAAAACAAAATATTTATTCTCTACTTCCCATCAGCAGGAGATGTTCACCCACTTCCTGGGAAGCAGGGCTTCAGTACGCGTAGTGGTTCCTGCAGAAGAAAAACATCGAAAAAACTAATGGTCCCCTACTCCTCTTCCTTTATTTCCTCCTAAATATTTCCAGAAGGTCTTGTTAAGCCTCTACCTTGAAAAACAGCAGCCTGGCAGTTTTCCTTCTACCATTTCAAAGCTGAACCACACACACAATATTCACTGAAATTATGTAATAAATTATACAGTTCCTGTACAGGAGAAGCATTTCTTATATTGTCATTAAAAATCACATGAATTTTAGTATTTATACATAATTTCTTTCTTTGAACTGAAAGTGCAGAAGGCCTTTGGAAATAGAGTACTTTAACATGAAGTCCAAAACACAAAGTCATATCCATTAATTTTATCTATCTCAACTGTGCAACTCAGTGCAGGCTTAGGATAACATAAAAGAAAAAGCTTTTTTTTTTCTTTCTTTTTTTCTCATCTCTTTGTTAAACTATACTAAAAGATTGTTTATTTAGGCTGAATTCTACACTGAAAACAAGGTTTAATCAAGCATTGCATTGTTTAAAGTTGCTGTAGGAAGGGTAACTATATTGATTGAAATTTGTAGCAATCAAGACTGTTGGTCATTGGAAGCATAAAAAAAAAGTGTGGCTCTTTCAAAAGGGGAAAAACAAGGGATTTATCGTAGTTACAGGAGATTTTGTTTTTTCTCTTGATGGTCACACAGGAAAGAGGATATCTAAACTGATGAAGCGGAATGCTCAGACCATCCTGATGTTCATATTTTTACCATTAAGTCTGAGATTATTTATGCTGTGGCACAGAAACATGGTGGAAGGATTGGACCAAAATATCACAAAAGGATTGGGATAGATCTGTATTTGCCTCAAACCATACTGAATAAAAATTAAGCATTTTACATTGGGATGGTGAACGACCCTTGCCAGAGAAAGACGTAATAAAGTGCTTCTCAGAAAGATTCTTGTGAAGCCTATGTCTGCAAGAGATGCATAAGACACTGCAAGCTGCTGTTAAATGATGTACGGAGGAAAAAGTCTGCACCTTGATGAGGTTAAGGACTATGGCTGCTGATATAGACATCTTCAGGAGACCATAAATTAGAGGGACTAGAGGGGAGGAGACATTGAGAGTAATATATTACAATGGCCAGAGACAGAGACACTGCCTAGTTTCCTAACAGACATCAGTAATGTTAATACAACTGTGTGCTGAAAACAAAGCGGTAGTATTTTCTTAGACTAGAGGGAAAAGACAGTTAGCTACCTTTCAGGCAGGGAAGCAACTGTTAGTGCTTTAGCTTGTAAAAATGTATCTTGTTCATTAATAACAAATTAATGTGTATTTAACAAAAGAAGGCTGGAAAGGAATGAAAATGGGTAGTGCAGCATGAAAAGAAAAAGGAAAAAAGGATAGAGTCTAATTGCTCTCTTCAGCTACCTCATGGGTAGAGAAGGTAGGGCTCAATTTCTCCGGAGGCGCACAGTAAAAGCACAGGAGTCAGTGGACACAAGTTGCAGCAAGAGTTACTCCAATTAGGTAAAAATGAACAAATTCTTTATGATGAGGATGGCCAAAGAGTGGAACAGGTCACTCGGAAAGGCTGTGGGTGCTCCACATTGGCATGTTCAGAGAGCATCTAGACAGGCCCCTGAGCCACCTAACATAACTCTTACCTTAAGTCACTTCAGCAACTCTCCTGATTTCAGCAGGATGTTGGGTCAACTGATCTCCTTGAGGCTTCCACATTAAAAATGAAAACAATTTGACTAAGAATATAAGTCCGTCAGTTAGTTGAATGCACTGTGCAGGCAGGCACTCATCAAACTCTGAATTCAGCTCTGAGAGACTGATTTTCATTACAGAAGGCTCTGGGCTGACAGTGGTGGCAGCTCAGGAGTGTAAACATGTGGTAACAGTATGAGACCACCAGACTTCTATTCTGGGTGAAATTTATAACCTGATCCCCAGAGAGAAGAGACTAGTGCACTGACCCACTTCCCAATTATCCTCGGGTCTCGTGCTGTGACTTACTATGAGGATGACTCATGGACCTGCAGAGAAAATATTTACTGAACAGCCTGCCAGCAGAGGATGAGGTGGGCAGAAAGGAGAAAACCACGTTAAATAGAGATCAGCATAATTGAATTCCATTTGCTTAGTGATCCTGCACCTCTCTGCTCTCTGCAGATATTTTTTTTCTTTAAAAATAATATTAGCTGCAGAAAACCCAAACGAAAAATTGTCAGTGTTTAAAAGTATCATTAAATAGAATAAACACAGAAGGACAATACTTCAAATTAGTTAAAACAGAGGGCAAAGTAAATCCCAGGCAGACAGTCATACAAGGTTTTAGCCTGTGGCTAACAGGTAATAGACTGCTAGCCAGGGGCTATCTGCAAGCTTGAAGGGGAAAATAAGCTGACAATTCCCACCCAATCTGTTTGTGGTTGAATATTTGTTTTGCATACTGACTCTTCCGCTATAGCCTTCTGTTGTGGTGTAAGCAGATGAGACTTAGGCTTCACAACTGCAGCAAGCAGTTTATATCCTACTTTTCAAGGTAAATTCCTCCATGTCCTGGAATGAAGATGGCAGAAAACCATGGAGGAGCCAGGACTTCTGTTGCTGTGGTTACATTTTTCTTTTATTCTTCAAATAACAAAATTATACTCATCAATCTAATTACAAGAGAAAACCTGGGGCAATTGTTTCAAGTTCCACCTTTGGCAGTGGTTTCTGTAAAATGAAGACATTTTTCAGTACAGAATCTCACAGATAAAGTAGTGTCATTGACAGAATTATGAAGCATGTGGGAATATCACTTTTTAACTCCTACTCTCTGGTAGTAGGATCATAGAATCGTAGAATAGTTTGGGTTGGAAAGGACCTTCAACGGTCATCTAGTCCGACCCCCCTGCAATCAGCAGGGACATCTTCAACTAAGATCAGGTTTCTCAGAGCCCCATCCAGCCTGACCTTGAATGTTTCCAGGGATGGGGCATCTACCACCTCTCTGGGCAACCTGTGCCAGTGTTTTACCATCCTCATTCTTAAAAATTGTTTCCTTCTATCTAGTCTAAATCTACCCTCTTTTAGTCTGAAACCGTTACTCCTATTGATCTAACTAGATCCAACCTGATCTAGTGGAAGATGTCCCTGCTGATTACAATGGAGTTGGACTAGTTGACCTTTAAAGGTCCCTTCCAACCCAAAGTTTCTATGATTCTATGATTCCAACAGACCCTACTGAAGAGTCTGGCCCCATCTTCCTTTTAAGTCCCCTTTAAGTACTGAAAGGCTGCCATAAGGTGTCCCCAGAGCCTTCTCTTCTGCAGGCTGAACAACCCCAACTCTCTCAGCCTTTCTTCAGAGAAGTGTTCCATCCTTCTGATCATTTCTCTGCCCCTCCGCTGGACCTGCTCCAACAGGTCCCGTCTTTCCTGTGCCGAGGGCTCCAGAGCTGGATGCAGGACTCCAGGCGGGATCTCACCACAGTGGAGCAGAGGGACAGAATCACCTTCCTCCACCTGCTGGCCACGCTTCTTTGGATGCAGCCCAGGATACGGTTGGCCTTCTGGGCTCCAAGTGCACTTTGCCGGCTCATGTCCAGCTTTTCATCCTCCAAGGCCTTCTCGGCAGGGCTGCTCTCAATCCCTCATCCCGCAGCCTGTATTGAAATCAGGAGTTGCCCTGACCCAGTTGCAGGACCCTGCACTTGGCCTTGTTGAACCTCATGATGTTCACACGGGCCCATTCCTCCAGCTTGTCCAGGTCCCTCTGGATGGCATCCCATCCCTCAGGCATGTCAACTGCACCAGTCAGCTTGGTGTCATCCGCAAACTTGCTGAGGGTGCCCTTGATCCCACTGTCTATGTCATTGATGAAGATATTAAAGAGTACTGGTCCTGGTATGTTAGCCGGGGTGCATAGTTTCACAGCATTTACACAGTGGGAATGGTGTCGCACATAAAATTTACCTTAGATAGTCCTGAAAGAGTTTGTGTATTCATGAGGCAAAGTGCAGCATTGAAAGAAAATATTTGCTTGCATCCTGGAAGCGGTATTAACTGCATTAATTTGATTCTGTTTCCAGGTTAATTTACCCTTGTCTCTCAGCAGAGATAATTATCTTGGACATGACACTAACATTGCTGTAGTGCTTCCAATTTCTGAAATAAATGTTGCTGAGTTGTTTCAGGAATCTTTTTACAGTTTGTATCTAGGACCTTATGTATGAGAAAGCCAACACAGCCTACTGTTTATTTGACATGTTCAGTCCTATGTATGGCTTCATTTCTTAACTTGTGTTAGCCTGTCCGCACTGTGGAAAATTCCACTCTGCCTTATTTTGGGGGTTCAGTTTTTCTTGTACCTTTCTGCATGGATAATGAAACTTGGAGGTAATCCAAATGGAAAGTCAGCATCTGCCCCTAGACCCATACTGTAAATAGGGCGTTAGTGGGAGGTAACAGCTCTACAAAACTCTGTATTTTGTATTTTTTACAGTATTAACCTCCTCATACCAGTGATTCCGAAACCTGAGACTAATACATTAGGAACTGGCACTAAACTGTACCTTACTCAGTACAATCACAGAAGTTACCAAAACATGCATTAAAGGATTTTCTACAAAATACTTGTTCAGTTGGAGAGTTCAGGATTTATTTCAGGTCCAAGATCTGTTTGATGCCAGAGTTAAGATTAAAAATCAAGGAATCCCTGATAAGCACTCTCATTTGTTGTCAAGCCAGTGAATCATACTTCTCTTTCCATGATTAGGTGTGCAAAATATCTTTCCCAGCTTCCTAGGGGAATTTGAAATACTAGTAAATTAGGATTGGTGTGGTGAAGGGGAAAATATTCAACACTAATATACATGAGCATTTATCTACTGGTATAAATGCTGAAACTGTACAATAATCAGTCCCTAGTCCCATATAATTCCCAGACA
The DNA here is from genome assembly GCF_964289735.1 of Phaethon aethereus. NCBI lineage: Eukaryota > Metazoa > Chordata > Aves > Phaethontiformes > Phaethontidae > Phaethon > Phaethon aethereus. The sequence goes on along the minus strand of NC_138582.1, from coordinate 31,675,480 downwards.
AACATCACAAGCACAGTTCCAAACTTATGGTTGCAGTCACCAAAAATATTTCTGCCTTTACAGCAAAGTTTTCCTATGCACATAAACATGATACCTTAGACAATGGTCCTTGGCATTGAGTGATGACAGAGAGCTCCCTAACGATGGTGTTTCACTATCTCCCACTTGCAGTACAGGGCATTGATCAATTGAAAATTTGGTCCCTGGTTTGTGTCAGGCTTTTCTCATGACCCCTATACACACTTCCAATATATACAGTTTTTTAATATCCCTTTGAAAAGTATCTTAGACACAAAATGCAGATCTTAGGAAGGTTACCCGGAGCTGGGGTGAGCAAAACACCAGTGGAAAAATCCACCTGTATGGATGCACAGTTCAATATTAAGAGTCTGCAGTATTGGACTTTGGAATTAATTTTTAGAAAGCTCCCTCAAACTGAGGAAAAGAACATTTTGTTACAGTTACCAATCCTGCTGCATTTAATCCATTTTCTTGCTGCAAAGTATACAACAGCAAGAGAACCACACATACAAGCAACTATCCTATGAGATTCTGCATCACATTCTTACTGAGAACAATATAGAAAATGAGTCAGGAAAATGTCTTTGAAAGCATAATTTCTTACAAAAATCACAAAGATACTGTCAAACATATTTCAGTAAGCAGTAAATGAACCCTGCTTGCACCATAAATCATTAATGTTTAATCACCAGCCAATGCCTTAATAAGCTCACTGGCATGGAAACTCTAAGATACTCAAAGGATAGTTCTGGCAAATCTGGCATGCATGGTTGGCTTGTGTGCTTAATTACTGTTTATGCATTGGCAGTATCCAAGCAGTTGTATGTAATAAATAGAACACTGTCACACTGTCCAGATGGTTTTAGATTCAAGGCCTAGGGAGTATGTTTGAAGATTACAGGCCTGATTTACTAACAATTCACAACAGCTCAATTGCTGAAAATCATGCTAATAGCATACGTTTCAGCAATTTCATCAATGCAGAAATAAATATACTATTAATGACTATTTCAAAACACATTTTATCTTCTATTTACCCACTCTTCAGAAGACATATAATAATTTTATTTTGGTTTGACAGATGTAGCAGTTTTATTTCTGCAGTGTCCAGTAGGTTTGACAGAAATTTGTTCTTTTACACAGAACAAGGGAGTGCCAAGCAGAGATAATCCAAGCTATCTTGGAAAATGATAGTGTAGGTATTAGAATCAGTATAGCCGCTTTAGTGTGGTGATCTGCCTTAATTAATTTACACTGTCAAGAATTAGGGGCAGAATTACGTGACATCACGTTAAGAATGGAATCATTAATTGTTTCAGTCTTTTACTTACGTATAAATATGAAGCCACGTTATTCTATCAGTTATATCAGTTATGCTGGTTCTGTTTAATAATTTCATCAATGATCTGGATGAGGGGATCAAGTGCACCCTTAGTAAGTTTGCAGACCACACCAGTTGGGTGGGAGTGTTGATCTGCTTGAGGGAAGGAAGGCTCTACAGAGGGATCTGGACAGGCTGGATTGATGGGCAGAGGCCAAGTGCCGGGTCCTGCAATTAGGTCACAACAACCCCATGCAATGCTACAGGCTTGGAGAGGAGTGGCTGGAGAGTTGCCGGGTGGAAAAGGCCCTAGCGGTGCTAGTCAACAGCCACCTGAGGCGGCAGTGAGCCCAGGTGGCCAAGAAGGCCAACGGCATCCTGGCTTGTATTAGCAATAGTGTGGCCAGCAGGAGTAGGGAAGTGATTGTACCCCTCTACTCAGCATTGAGTATACTCAAATACTGCGTTCAGTTTTGGGCCCCTCACTACAAGAAGGATGTTGAGGTGCTGGAGAGTGTCCAAAGAAGTGCAAGGAAGCTGGTGAAGCGTCTAGAGCACAAGTCTTATGAGGAGCAGCTGAGGGAACTGGGGTTGTTTAGTCTGGAGAAGAGGAGGCTGAGGGGAGATCTTATCGCTCTCTACAACTACCTGAAAAGGGGTTGTGGTGAGGTGGGTGTTGGTCTCTTCTTCCACGTAACAAGTGATAGGACAAGAGGAAATGGGAGGAAAAGAGGAAACCAGGGGAGGTTTTGACTGGGTATTAGGAAAAATTTCTTCACCGAAAGGGTTGTCAAGTATTGAACAGGCTGCACAGGAAAGTGGTTGAGTCACCATCCTTGGAGTTATTTAAAAGATGTGTAGATGTGGTGCTTAGGGGCGTGGTTTAGTGGTGTTAGGTTAACGGTTGGACTTGACAATCTTAAAGGTCTTTTCCAACCTAAACAATTCTATGATTCTATGATAACTTTCAAGCAGTCAAAAAAAATTTTGGTAAACAAGTTTATGAAGAAAAGTCTTTTTCATCCCCAAACTGGATTTGACACAACTTTGTGAAATTGCTTTAAGTTTATTTCCTTTGGGGAAGAAGAGAGAGGAGAGAGAAGGAGAGAATCTGGGACGAATGAAAATGGATTTAGAGTGAAGATGTACTTTTATTTAATAAATTAATTCTTAGAACTCCTTCCATGGGCCAAGAATATGGGCAACTTGAAACAAATTTTTTCTCTCTTTGAGAGTATATGAAGTTATCTCCAATTTTTCACAAAAAATGCCTTATCAGAAAGATTATAGGACAGTCAGCGTGTAAGTGAGAATGGAGATAGACTTTATCCCCTCCACATGAACAGGAAATGAAGTGTAATTTTCTTTGCAGGGCATGAGGAAAAAAAAAGAATATGCCAGCAGCAGGTAATTGAACACAGTAAGAGATGAAGTAAAAAAAAACTGATAAAAAGGGTAGCAGTTATCATTTTCCCCTCATGTGGATAAAAAACATTGCTACCAATTTAAGAAAGCATCTCAGTAACTGGATTATAATTTGAAATTTGTTTTTTATTAGGAAGGATGCACTCTAAAAATTATCATTGACCATATTTGGTAACCATCAATCATAATTCATTGTGTTTTGATCTCTCCATGATGAAGATGCTGTTCTATGGCTTCTTTTTCACCATAAAACTACCTGAAATGTTTCAGGATTATATCCAAAATAGGATATATGGTCATAAACATATGGACTTAACTGAGTAATTCATCTGTTCATTCCTTACTATTCACTAATCCTCAGTTATTCACCTGCTTATCCATTCCTTTATAGCCAACTACTCCTAGAGTGCAGTTCATTTTATGTTAAAAGAGATATCTGAAATAGATATGTAACTCCATCTCCACTGGCTGCAAAAGGACTCTAGCAAACCAGTTCAGCTGTGGATATCCACAAGTTAAACAAATATCTTTAAGTGAGAGTTATAGGCCTATCCTCTACACCCAAAATATATCCCAAAGAAATAATTGTCCCACTAATCTAGAAGCCATCTTTTAGTTTTATTTAAATCAATACTGTACCACTCCTGCACTGTTCCTGCCTATGGGGAACTGGAGTACAAAATGAGTAGTGCCTACTTTTTTTAGGATCTTGACACAGTAACTATTCAAAAGTCTTCTACCATATGCCATTAGACCTTTCAAAAATACATTTATAATTTTTTTCTTTAATTAGTCATGGAAAATAAAAAAAATTAAGACAGTACCTGTATTCTGTGCTTCATCTTGGTTAGCTGTAGTTAACTAGTTCAATGCAGGAGTTTCCCAGATGGCCATAGAAGTTCATATCTCTTTTTCTAGACTGTAAAGGACATATTTACCTATCTAAATGCCTAAGGGGGGTTGAACTCTACAGTACAGTCAGACCATACAAATTAAGAATGGTAGTGATCAACTTCTAGGTGTTTTAGTCATTTAGTCACTCTGCATTCTTCTAATTTGTTTACATTGTTTTAGGTTAGAGCAAGAGCTAGAAATAAGTCGAACTGGAAGCCTTCAAACAGTATTATTTATTAAAACCCTCTTTAAAAGAGTTTTTGAGGTACTGTCTGCAATGCAGGGATTTGTCATTGGTATTATCGAGACTATATTTTAGACGGATGTGGAAATGAACTCTAAAGATTCAAAATGCAGAAGACATCTTTCACATTTTCGGTGCATTAAAATGGAAAACAAGACTCAAATTTAAGAGCAGCTTCTCTGTAATGGCAGTATTTGAGATGTTTCCAAAATCTGAAGAGCACTAGACATGCCTGGCTGCTAATACATTAAACATTCACATTTTTGGTTTAAATTACTAATTCTTCTACCTTTTAATTCACATATAAAATCCATCAGCCTCTCCTCATATTTGAGCAAGTATTTTATAGCAGCATGGCTGTAGTGAAGTCTCAGGTTACTGAGACTGTTTAAAAAATTTGGGGTCAGGACAATAGAGACTGTTGGTGCTCTTACTATATTTGCCATATTCTTTACTTATACCCTGAGATGTGCTGCTGCTAAGAACTAAGTCATATTTGTTTCAAATAAACAGAAATATGTTATCCTTCCTCTTGTTTCTATATCCTAATTGTCAGAATTTTAGCAACTATGACTGCTCTTATCTGCTTCAGAAAGAGTAGAGATCCTCTGTTTTGATCACGCAGACCATTATTTATTCTAAGCAAAATTAGTTAGATAATCTAAAACTGTAACTGTCACTACAGGTTTTCCATTTACGTTTTTTTGAGATACAGATACAATTCAACTGACCACACTTAGGACATTAATCTCTTGCATTCACTGTTCAGACAGTGAACGCCTTAGTCTGGTAATGTGCTTTGTGTTCCTAGCTCTTGAATACATTATGTTTAAAGACCTCCTTTTCCTTCATGCTGTTTAGAGTTTAAGTTCAAGAAATGTTTACCTATTCTTACTGAGATTTTCACTGTTTAGTGATTCAATTAAGAGACAGAATTCTACTGAGTCTTTCTCTTTTATGGAGAGTATCATTATATAGATTAACTATTTGATCTTTTTTTATTCAAAATTTAATGACCTGACTAGAAGAGTTGTTTGTTGCAATCTGCTAAGAAAAATCTGAAGGGGGCAAGTTTCACGTCAAATAAGAGTGATCATCTTCTGGGATTTGAAGCCAAATATAACACAGGTTGGCATAACATATGTTGGCATAACATGATTGTTCTTCTAGAAAATGTAGTATTTGCTTTCTCCCGGACATGTTCATCTTTTTTTTTGGTCATTTCATTTTCATCATTTTGTTCATCATTTTATAAGAAAGAAGAAGGCTCTGCTTTAATTGACAAAATAGTTGAGCAGCAACTCCAAAACCATGGTGATTCATCCAGATTTACAGTGTAAAAAAGAGAACATTGCCTGTTGACATATTTTAATAACAATGGACTCTATTCTCTAACATGTTTATCAAGTCAGTAATTTTCCATGAACATTGAAGCACTTCCAAAAATATATTTCTGTGATTATTTTCTTTTTCTAGCTTTGTATTATGCTTCATTTGGGGTGTGTGGGGGACTAAAGACATTTGCTACAAAAATACTACTTTTTGAGAAATTCCAAATTTATTGAAAAATGCTTATTAAATATATCACATGAAATGGCAAAACCAGTGAGAAAGGTAGCAGAGAGAAAGGATCCAAGTCTTAAAAGTTAATTGTCTGCAGCAGTTCAAATAGCTTTCACTTTAGCTGAAAAGGGATTTCCTTTGTCGGCTGGATTTTCAAAGTGCAGCCATGTATACAGATACTTAAACTATGGTACCATTCATTTTATCAGGCACAAGCCACCAAATAACAGTACTTAAAGATGCTACTGAAATGTATTTACTTAAAGGATCTGTCTAGAGGTTGTCATTCCTTTACATCGTTATCTTACATTTTGATAAGGTGTATCACAAGTCCAATGTATTCTTGTTTCCTTGTGACACTGTGCTTTTATAGCCAAGAGAGGCTGATGAGATAGCTGTATAAAGGTTGTCAAGAGGACGTAATGGAAAAATATCTTTCTGGCTCTTCTTCTGAATTTATAGAACAGCTTTATTTAGTTGAGAAGTAAAGATTTAAAATTGTATTACTATAAAAAAGTATCTTTTTTTATGGTTAATGGTGGTATGTATATGGCATAGTAATATGTTCAAGAACACAAGTAGATCATACAGCATTCTCCAACTAGCAGCATTATTAAGTAATGACCTACAAATATTGACATTTTTAAGATATATAAGGACATTCCTGTACCACAAACTACAGCTGAGCATTTATCTCCTTTCACTCTTTTCTTCAAATGAAGTTATACAGTGATAGCATCCAAACGGCTATCTATTGCAAAGGCTATAAATGCTGCAATAACAAAGTTAATAGGATAATTCTAAGTTGTCATTCTGAAATACTGATTAAAGCAATTGTTAAATTGAAATGGTTGTGCCTGTTTATAGGGCATAAATTTGAAGACAATTCTATATAAACACATTAAGAACTGTATTTCAGTGGCATTATAGCCTTCCAAGGAACTGAAAACTGAAAACTAGTAACTGATAGATAAATTTAGCATTACTCAGACTCATAGTATCAAATTAAAATGAAACAAAAATACAAAATCTCATCTCCTATAATACTCTGAAATTTTAGCATATGTACTGCTTTTGAAGAACTGGAACCTATTCATAAACTTTGTGCAGAAACATATTTTTACAATACTATGATAAGAGAATTAGGCATGATAAGCAAATTAGAAGTGAGACAGGGGAAAATGAACAGACTTATCAAACAATTAAAACTAGTATGAACAAAAAAGAGGTATTAGGGCTTGAATTCCTGAGTCTCAGAAAAAGGTAAGATATACCACACATTCTGACTTTCAATACTTAAAAATTATGCAGGTAAAATAAATAAGAGACAGACCTAGATTGAATATAGGAACTGCATCAGTTGCTATGTAAGTTAAAATTTCTTTTATTTCTTAGCTAAAAAGAGATTCAGGGACAGAAAGCTGCATGTCCTGGAGTTCACTGTAACAACAATGTCATTTTATTTCATTCTAGCACATGATGTTATCTCCTCCTCAAATCATTCTGTCAGACAAATGGGAATTCACTGATGGACAGATCACAATTCACGGTCTGCTTCATTAGGTGTTGAATACTGATGCTACTAGGATGCTTCTCCTCTCCTACTACAGTAGCCTGCAAATGCAGAGAATAATTCTCATCTGTCCTGTTTTCGGCTACGATTGAGTTAATTTTCTTCCCAGTAGCTGGTATAGTGCTGTGTTCTGGATTTAGTATGAGAATAATGTTGCTAACACACTGATGTTTTAGTTGTTGCTAAGTAGTGCTCATACTAAATTAGGGACTTTTCAGCTTCTCATGCTCCGCCACTGAGGAGGTGCACAAGAAGCTGGGAGGGGGCACAGCCAGGACAGCTGACCCAAACTGGCCAAAGGGATATTCCTTAACATATAATGTCATGCCCAGTATATAACTGGGGGGAGTTGGCCGAGGGGGGCTGACTGCAGCTCAGGAACTGGCTGGGCATTGGTCAGTGGGTGGTGAGTATTGTGCATCACTTGTTTTGTATATTCTTTGATAACTACTACTACTACTACTACTATTAGTGTTGTTATTCCCTTCCTTTTCTGTCCTGTTAAACTGTCTTTATCTCAACCCGTGAATTTTACTTTTTTTTTTTTAATGGTTCCTCTCCCCCATCCCACTCTGGGGGTGGAGAGAGCAAGCGTCTGCATGGTGCTTAGTTGCCAACTGGGGTTAAACCACAAAAATCTCACAGGTTGTGGCTGTCACAAACTAGCATGGAGGCAAAAGCTTTAGGACTTCCTTTCTTTCTGAAAAAATAAACATCAAGCTGTGATTTCCTGAGTCACAATTTGGTTACCGTTATGTTATTTGGACTGTTTGGTGAACTATGTACCGCCTTTACTTAGACCTCACAGCATATATTATTTACCCATAAGTTAAAAATAAATAAGAGACAGACTTATCTGCTATTCACAGGGCCTGCATCACTCAGCGCTTTAAAATCTGATTATAGCAATATATTTTAATTTTAAACTCTATAGGAATATAATCAAAAAATGGTGCAGAAGGAGCATAAGCATGGCTGCTTACATTGGCAGCAGACAAACATACTGTGCATTGTGCATAAGCTTCAAGAACAAAGGCGTCTTCCAGGATTACAGTAAGTCTTGTGCCCATGAAGCTGTTGTTTGCTGATGTGGGAAGATTACAAATAGAAAAAAAGGTCAAACCTGATTAGTCAGGTAAATGACAGGTTCCTAAAACTATTTATGCCCACAAACACCACATTTAAATATGATCTGAAAATATTGTAAACAGTGATTTTATATTTTTCCACAAATCATCAACAAATTATAAGAATAATTCAGGCCAATATTAGGTCCATGTGTCATGCCTCCTCTCTATAAAATAATTTTCACATTTTCAAACATTTTTAATCTATGTGGTATTTTTTTATTAATTTAATTTAAGTAACAGGTATTTTATTTTTAATTGTTCTTCTATTTTCAATGAAAGTACTATACAAAGTTCCATCAAATGCACTTATCAGCCAAACCCATAATTTAATTTAAAAAATGTATTGGGTTTGTTACTCACTTACTGGCCATAAACCTACACTGTTTAGAGTCAATTTGGTTATGTTCTTTTAATTCTGCACTTTTTGTTTCCTGTTTCACTTTTTGCATTGTTTAGTTGTTGGTAACTGTCCTAAAGTTAATTACATCATCCAGATCTGTATTTTGTTTAAATTGTGGTACGGGTTTTTTCGGTTGTTCCATCTGGCCTTAGACAACTTACTAGCTTGCTACTTGATGATAATAAATAGTACTCATGGTTTCAGATAATTCATCAGACTCACTGACAGATATTTCAGTAGTTTTCACTTCTGGTAATCCTTGACTTTTCTGACATAAATATTTAGCAGTTGCTCCTCAATGAAGCCCTTAGTAACTACTATATCTGCTCTGCTTTCCAAATACTAAGTGGGAATTTATTTTGACTGCTTAAGACTGTTCTGAATTATTGTAAACTATCAGCTTTATCTATGCTAATAGTGATAAAATTGTTAGAACTTCACATGTCTGTACTGTATCCATATCCTTAGCAAAGGAAATAGATCCTGACCTTAGACTGGTTTTCATGAACAATTTTAACTTATTTATACTCCCAGATATTTTCCAATTTGTTACTGTTGTCAGGTTTTTAATGACCACTTTCTCTCTTAACAGTGATAGCTTTTAAAATAAAAGAGCCATCTTCTGTGAAAGCAGAATTGTGTGTTTTATGAGGGATGTGTGGCATCTAATAAAATGTGTTCATTTCTCCATTATCATTAACATTCTTCCCACCCAATTTTGTAGCTGATGGGTTTCAGCATCAGGAAACTGACCCTTTTAGAGTAGCAGGACATTTATTATAGGCTGGGACTATGCTGCATTTTTCACTTAACATAATAAACTAGCATCCAAGCAAACCATCATTTTTAGTGCAACAATCAATGAGACCTTCTAGAATTTGAATTGGTATTACTATACTTTGTTGTCTTACTTTTTAGAAAATTTAAATATATTTTCAATAGAAAATAGAAGCTTAGCATTTGAGCTATCTGGGATAAAATATAAAATATATAACTCTGTATATAATATGGATAGAAATTTAAAAAGCTGCTCATCTCGTTCTGTCTTCCAAACACATCTTGCATTAGCATCTTCTCTAATGCATCAACTAGAACACTGATCCACAACGATATCACAGGTCCTGTTCATCTGAAGGATCAATCGCTCTAAAATGCTTTATGACTAGAACTGTCTGATATATTACTTTTTTTCTCTGAACATGAATTTTGGGACAAAAGTAGTCTTCTGCTACATTGTTAATACATCATTTTGATGAAGTTTCATAGGAATATTCTGTGTATGAAAGAGACTTTTGAAACCTAGACAAATGAATTTATGGATCTGGATGTGTCAGAGCCTTGAACATATCATTTATAAAAGCAGGCTTACATATATTTTTCACATATAAAAACTCAGACTTTTTAAAAAGTTTGAAAAAATACCTTTTCTATATTCCTGCATGTAACAAAAACAAGTTTTGAAACTGCAAATGGTGCCACAAGATGGAATTGTCATCCTGACAGAGGTATTTTAAAGATGTCATCAGAATTACCTTTTGGACAGTCCTTTTTCAGTCAGTTATATTGTTTAATTTGTTGTTTGTTCTTTAAAATGTGTTGTGCTGTTCTACAGAATTTTTAAGAGTAAGTAGTCTTGTTACAGTTCTGATTCTGCTACCCCAACACTATCCAACTGCAAGTTATATATGTAGAGAAAGTTGGCTACCTTGGCTGCCAATCTGGTTGAGAAAGAGATCTGAGGACTTTCATCTGAGGGTAGTTCATTTCTTCCCAAAGTGGATACCCAGCTCAGAGTAGCTGCCAAGATTATGAGTGGAACACCAGTCAATGCAATTACATAGCAATCAACATTGTGTATTCTTTTGTTCAATGTAAAATTATAAATCAAAATTAACAAAGACTAATATACCATGTGGTTTAATCCATAGAAATTTCATTGTTAATATGTTATACAGATTGCATAATGTGGGTACATCTCCAGACTTCTCATATTTTCAGACAAACAGCTTCATGTTTCCCTAGGAAATATAATGCAAGATAAGATAGATCTTGCAATTCAGATAGAGTTAATATCACTGAGATTTCACCCTCTTTCACTGAAATGTTTTTGATGAATATGCTTTTATTTCCAAGAAGTAAAAAGGATTGGACAGAGAACTGGCTAATTATAAAAAACTGGGATAATATAAACATCATTTAAGAGTTGGATTTAAAACTGTGGTTCAGACCATTTAGTCTTATACAAAACAAGTAAAGAAAACATGACTAAGAACTAATCCCAGATGAATTGAACTGAGAGCGGCACGGGAAATAGATCCTCACAGATCAATAAGTAAAGTGAAAAATAAAAAATTATTAACTAATTCACAGACTACATTAAACTCCAGATAATACAACCAGCTTTTTTGTATTATTGTTTTCTATTTAGGCAAATAGAAGCAGCGTGCAATTCTTTTTCATGTTATTAGTTGTGCTTGTTAAAGTAATCTCATGTTTGCCTGGGCAGCTGCAGGTGACTTTGGACTGCTGTAACGAACTTTATAAACTGATATAGTGCACTTATGAGAAGAATGATATTGTACTCTAATAAGCTTCAGATGGTAGAATAGTCTTTGAGATTTCATTGCTGTTTGCTGCTGTAACAGCTACCACCCCAGTCAGAGACCAAAACACCACGGTAGACAATATTAGACAAGCACAAAAGAAAACAGCACTTAGTCCAAAAAGGCGACAGACAAATGAGGAAATAAAAGGTAACTGCAAGCCAGTTTGAAGCAGAAAAACATTCAGAGATTTCAGCATTTGCCGCTGCATCATGCATTGCATGCCAAAAATGAAAAGGCTTTGCACTGACTCCTAACTGAAGGGCTGTAAAAGAACTGTTCATCAACAGACTCTTAATTCTGAACCAGTTACCCAGTTAGAAATAGATTTTTGTAACTGGGAGTCATGAATTCCAATAGAACAGCCAACAAAGACTCTCTACAGTCTTAAAAAGTGCCAGATTAGGAAGTGTACTAATGCTGTATACTATTACTGTGTCCATATAGAATGTAATATCAGAATTCCCTCGCATATAAACAAGGTAGTGTTCATATCCTTGCATGTACCCATGGCAGTTTGGTCATAGCTAAGCTACGGTGTGCATAACCTCTGAAGTTGAAATGCAACATAGTAAAAATATATTTTTAAACGGACATATCATTATAGATATAAAAACAAAACTATACAAATAAGCAAGGATGCAAAACTCACATTTAGAGAAAAATAAAATGAAAATGTATCAGATTCTTTATCATCTGCTTTTTCTAGATATTTAGGATTTGATATTACCAACTTTCAGAGCCCTCCAGTGTTTGATACAGAATTTTCTCCATTTTTAAAAGACAAAAAATGTATGCAGTGATTTTGTGATGATCCACTAAAGAAATGCAGAATGTTCAAGTATCAAATTGTGTACAGTTAATAAGACATTTCTGTCCATCCTTGCACTGCAGTCTACTTTATCAACCTTGTTTTAAGTTTGTCACTAAAACTGTTAAATCTGAAAGCAGAATCATAAAGTTTAAGAGTATTCATCAATATCTCTAAGAACAAAAAGGAACTTGGAATAGGTGTGACAAAAATTCATCTGAGACAAATGAAAGAAAGCAAAATTAATAGTATGCTGACTCATCCAGGTACATGAAATATGTTATGGGACTTTTCTGAAAAATCAGGAATGAGTCACTGCTTAATATAACATTTACATATCTCCATTAAGATAAAAAATGTTAATATATTAATGATAGCTGAGTCTTGGAAGTCATTAGAAAGTACGAGCTGAAGAAACAACAATATGCATTTTGACATGAACAGGGAGTGTGAAAGTCTTAGGGAAAAGAACACTTACTGGAATATGATAAAGTGTTAGTAAATGGGCTCATTTAAATAACTAGAGATTATACTAAAACATCTAACTAAAGAAGTATCACGTTGTGTCATAAATTCAAAATAAAAATTCACATCTTATATTTGTGTAAATATTTTTCCTGCATGTGGGAATCTGCAATGTCATCCAGGCACATATAAGTTGCAAAATCAAGGCCTAAAATATGTTGATTCATTCACTCTGAGTAGCTACAGGTGAATCAGAATACAAATATAACAATAAAAATTTTAGCTTCAAGATTTCACCCTTCTTGTCAGTGTGATTGGCTGAAATTATCTCTGGGTCTGCCCTTCCTTACGTAGCACAGCATACTACAGGTGCTTCAGCAAAGACAGACTTATAAATACACAATGCAGAAGTACTCAACGGTCTCAGGAATGGCTTTGAGAAGTATGATGGTGAACAGCAGCAGCACAGAGCAGTAGGCAAAGCATATTTCTTCAGACAGGCTACCTTGAATAGCAACAAGAAGCCAAAAGAAGTTCAGTCCTACTAGAGCAGAGGTGGAAAACATAAGAGGAAGTTGATTTGCCTATGCATTTTGAGTAAAATGCTAAAGTGTTTTAAGACTGTATCACATGGTAGATCGTATATAACAGTCTAACTGGACACATTAGTACCTGGGGGGGATAGCCACAAGATTCCCATATCAGTCCAACTTTTTACATGTCTAGAATTCACATTTAGGGCTCTCTCTAGTTATAAGTAATGTAAGAAATGCAACATTCAGTCCTTATCCCAAATTGAAACAACATCACAAAAAAAGAAAAAAAAAAGGGGTGGAAAAAAAAGCATGTCGTTTTATTCTTCTGTTTTGTTTTGCCTTATTTATTTCTGACCATATGGCAGCTGTGTAGACCATTATGACAGCCTGGAAGTTTAAATAAGAATATGAAAGAAAAGAAAAAGTTCCAGAACTCCAAAGATTCTTGAGATATTAGATAAGCGTGAAATTTTCGTGCTTCTCTTCTGAAAGCTGAACACATCGCTTTTTACTATGATAAAAAAGTTCTCAATCCGTTTGTGTGTTCAGGAAGCCTTTTCCCAGAAAGTTATTTATCTCCCCCTATAGCATTTGACAGAGTGATTTCTCAGAATATGAACTGATAATATTGTTCCCCAGAATTACAGTTTTTAAGAAATATCTCTTGACTGACATTCAATTTTAATAACTTTCCAATTTTTAGGCAGTAGGAGTTATGGGCTTCATTCCCTTTATCAAATACTTTGCTTGTTTTCAGTAGAGCCTCATGCAAGCACTGCAGAGATACTTCCTGATTTTTCAAGGTCTGAAAAAATTAAAATAAAAAAAAACCCTCTTGTAAATGAGGTGCAAAGTCTCAGTAAAAAACAAAACAAAAATATGAAGCATTTGCCATATGGCCTAAGGTGATATTTTTTTCAGCATGGCTATTTCTAATTTATTATAGCATTACAGAAGTTCCTTTTTTTTTTTAACCTTTTTTTTTACCTTTTTGTTTTTACCTTTTTTTTACCTTTCCAATTTTCCAATGTTTTCTAAATTTCCCCAAAATTTTCCAAATTTCTCCATTGTTAAGAGTAAAACTAATTTCTAGTTTAAAAATGCTGGAACCCAGTTTTTGGGTTCCTTTATAATGCATCTTTCTAAATTGTTGCAAGATAAAACTTCTCATAAATTGCTTCACTTTTTGGTAAACTGATGCCCTCTGTCCAAAATAAAAAACATTATCTTCCAACTAGCTGAAATACTTAAGTCTTTAGTTACAGTTCTGTGTATTTAGTTTTAAGATCAAAGGTTGAAAAATGTGTTCCAAAGTTTATCTTTCTCTTTTCTTGTGTTTTATTTTTTTGTTGGATTGTTGGGGGTTTTCTTCCCCATAAGATAGAATGGCAGATTTTCAAAGGTTGTGCTATTAAACTCAGATATGGGAGGAAAGAAATTTTGGTGTTAATTAAATATATAGGGCTGACCAATAAAGAAAAAAACACCAAAAAATCAGCTTAATGCATCATGGAAATAAACATGCCAACAATGAATTTTACATGAGAAATCATATAAAATTACCTTTAATTTCAAAGAGGACTTTGAACATAGCAGTGAACATATTTTTTGGTATGCGTATCTGCTCTCCTTACAGTCTGTAACAGGGGAAACTGAGATTTTCACGGTAATCTATCTCTTTGTATGGACAACTAGACAAGAGTAAAGTGTCAATGTGTATAAATACAACAGCATTGCAATAGAAATACTTCAATTTAGAAGTAACAATAAAAAGAAAGATCTAGGTTTTAATTCAGCATTTTTTTTTCAAGTCTCAGACAACATTTGAATCTTCCCTTTCAATTAAATAGCAATGATGCAATTTATGTTACTTCAGTTGTTGAATATTAATACTAAACAAATGGAAACTAGTCATGAGGTGTGCATATATAACATGAAGGGCAATTCATATTTGCCACAAATATGGAGGTATTTGCACTTAATGTTTACAGCAGTCTGAGTATGACACTAATCAAACAAATCTTAGAATAGATTTTTACTATATTGGTTGATCACTGAAAGTTAATATATTTTAACAAAGGTTTAAAAACAGTTGTTCTTTACTGTATTTTCCCAATTATTTCCTTAATAATCACACTTGTTCCCCAGTTCTCAGGCACTAAAATTTTCATCAGCCCTACCCAGACTCAGTGCCTCCTAGAAAGAGACAGCTGCTAAACTGTGATAGATAAAACAAAAGATTACATAGCTTAACTGTTGGATTTAAGGTTGGTTTATGATTAGAGGCTTATTGAGACATATTAAAGTCTCAAAAGTCAGTGAAAATGCTTTTGTTGATATCTGTGGCTTAGTTCTGTGCTCCCTAAGAAACAGTTGGTAGAGGAAAGCCCAGGCAATAAGGTAGGTGGGTTCATGTAACTTTTGAGGTGGGCATGCTAAGCTCATTCTTACCACCCAAAGTAGAAATAGGCACAATTTGGTAGACTTATTTTGAAGGTCATCCAAAAATTTTATGAACTGTGCCTAATGCTTCCCTGACTCTTATCAGTCAGCTTTTTATTAGTTACAGAAGGAGTCTATGGTGGCTGGCTCAGTATGGGATGTCCATATATTATCAAGTGAATTCCTGATAGTCTGAGAAATGGGCACAGGATTCTGCTGAGAGGTCAGAAGGACTTAGATATTATTCCTCAGCTTATCCATTACTGCTCCTCTCAAGAGGTGACCACAGTTAACTGGACTGGCTACAGTGTGTTGTTCTAAAATTTTTTTCTCTGGCACCCTAGAAAAATTATTTTGAAGTTTTTTTCAGTGTTTTTCTGTGTGGTACTGTCTTTCTTGCCCACCTGATGATCCATGCTGCAGTTGTTGCACCACAGACAATGTAACCCGTTTCTATGTTTCAGTCTGAAACTGTCAGTTATTACAAAATGCACTGAGTTTAGTCACACTAAACATGTTTTGCACTTGTGATGTTGTCTTTATAGATGTCAGACATTATGTTCTTTGTAATCTGACACTGAAATTATGTGTCTATAAATTTTCATTATATTAATTTGTCATTATTATTAGAAATTAATATTCTAGCTATTTGCAGTGAGATCATTCTAAAAATTTCACAAAACAACTATAGACTTTTATTGATTTATCACCCTTCTTTGATAGAGTTCACTTCTATGCTCCAAAAACCTACTGTGCAATGTTATCAATCGATTTGTAATGATTACTCAGAGATGCTACTGCCTTGTAAATATTAAGCAATGCAATAAATGAACTTAAATCCTGAAGAAAAGTAGAAAACATTTTCTGCTGCCACATAGAAAAAGATCCTAACCGCTCCAGCTACACCGATCATTTTTAATAGTAAGGAAAGAAGCATACACTAAATCATACAAGACGAAAATCAAAGGAACAGAAGTCTGTGAGCAACCATGATTCTCCAAGGAAGTTAACAGATATTTATAAGAACATTTTACTTTTTGTGTAAGAATTGCTTCCCTTGCCGGATAAAAGTAAATAACTGAACATGTTCAAGGAAATTTTACATTAAGCTATGAGATAAAAAGCAGTTTAACAGTTCAAAGATTCCTAATGAGTAATACATACTTCTAGAACAATGACAACTCCAAAGTTACTAAAAGCTATTATCAACAGATATGGCGAATCTATTGCTGACAAAGTGCAGATACTATATAAAAATCATGCTAGTGTAGGAGTTTCATGTATGTAAAATTGAACAGGATTTTAGGATTTAGTTCATGAGATGATATTTCTTCAATAACTCATTTAAATCTCTGCAAACGCTACTGCAGTGAAACTAATAAAGGAGTAGGTAGGAAGAAAAAAAAAACAAGACAACATGACAATACATTTCAAGTTGTTAATTAGGGAATAGCACTTCTTACTTGGGCTGCCGTTTTACCCCTTTACTTACTTTCCTGTGTGGGTGTCCTCAAAGCCCTGCATGCTTAAAAGGCCAATTCACATACTAATATTCCTAAACTTCCTGCAACCAAAGCCTTCTGCTAAATTTTAGTGAAAAGTCTAGTTAGGTGTTGAGAATCTCCTAACCTGAAATGTCATATACTGGGGACATAAAGAACCCCGCTGAGACAGGGACATTTCATTCCATGCTCTCCCACACTCATGCCGTAGAGCATGTTCCCAGTTCCAGTTCACTCAGAGGCAGTAACAGTAATACATTTGTCTCCTATGCAAATTACCATTAAAAAAAACCCCTCAATATTTACCTTCTTTACAAAATAATTTAGTTAGTACTCAGGGAATAACAGATGTTTTTGTTTAATTACTGAACCAAAAATCAAGGGAAGAGGAGGTGAGTGACCCTGAACAGCAAAACAAAGCACAGTCAATTAAATTTTGTGTCAAAATGAAATCTACAGTTTCACTGTAAATGTAGGCATCCTATGCCGCCTTTATTTTAGATTGCTATCAACTGCTGAGTTATATTGTTGGAGTTTTTATAATATATTGGGGGGGGGTTTGTGGTTTTTTTTTTTTGCTGAGACTTAGCTGAATTCTACACAGGCTTGTGAGTAGTTTGAGTCCTCTACATCGGAATCCACATCTTTCTGGTGTATTTAGTATTTTTTAAACATATCTGACACCTCTAATATTATTAGTCCTATCTCATAGCTAGGGAAACCTGAGATACCCAGAGAAGTAGCTTGCCCTGAATGAGTGAACATTTCCCAGCAGATGTGGGAAAACAAGAAAATCTCCTGGGGTTTCGTTAAGAGCCCTACCAGTGCCCTGCCTGCACATTGCCCTTCTGCTACGGCAGATCAGAGCAACATGGCTTACCAATACTAAGCAGCTAAATAAATTAATCCCATTTGGATATTCCAAAGTAATCTCCCTGTGGTCCCTGACAGAAATCTTGAAAATATCCCCAAGTTAAAATATGAGGTTATTTTTTTGTTCCTGGCTTTTGATTTGCATATTAGTAACTCCCAGGTTTCATTTTTAAAAGAAATAAAAAATGACTTCCACATAATCTAGAAGTTAGTTTTGGAGGAAATAAAGCTTGTTTCACTTCATGTCCTCTGCAAAGACCTTATTTCCTCAGTTTTGTTTATTTTGATTAGTTTGTTTGCTTTTGATTTGTACATAATCTTCAAAAGCTCTTATCTCAAGCTCTAGGCATCCTTGCCATATAGTTAACAAGCAATCATGTATTAATTATAAAGCCAACAATTTAATTTTAACTCCCACAACAAAAGATAAATAAGTAAGAAAATTAATCTAACTTTTCCCATAGTATGAAGATAATTTATTCTCACATACTTCTCAAAGATCCAAAGAAAAAGTTAACATCCAACAGATTTTTCTTCAAGTTAAGAAGTAGGATCAGAACAAATCAGGAGACTTCACACAGACTGCCAAACTTTTTTAAATTAAGAGAGATCTGCTCAAAGATTTCTCATGTTACTCATTTTGAAAGACAGTCAGGGTCCTATATTAAAAGTGACTCTACAATGGTCCAGAAATGAGCAGAGTCAGAAGTGCTACGGACTAAACTAAAGAAGCATGTTCTCACTCACATCTTCCAGGCCTTATAACACGATGAAACAGATAAGAGGAATAAAACATTAGCAGGAAGAGGAATAAAACATTAGCAGGATAGATGTATGTCTGGCACACGAGGCAAGAAAAGACCTAGAGACTTCACCAGTGAAGCACTCCAGAGTGTACACACAGCTTTTCACGAAGGGAGGAGGAAGTAAGAATACATTTACAGCTAATAATGCCACCGTAAATTCAGCTGCTCCTGGATTTCTTGGAATGTTATCAGTTAGTTCCTGTAATAAAAATAACAACTACCAGACCTCTCCATGTAAGCAGTTTTATAAGATCCAGGTTGAAATACTCTGTAAACTTTCATGGTACTTACTGGTATGCCAGCCAACCCCAGGTGCAATTGAAGTGTAAGTTTTTGAGACAATTCTTGCCAAAAATCCCTGGCACCATCTGGTATCCTAAGACTGTACTATGAGGGGGACTGGATGACACTATAAGGTTGCTAAGTAATTGAAAACAAACACCAGTATGTGGTTCTTCATGCAAAAGGTAGCTGAGCTATGAAACATGTTGTGAAAAGATGTTAAAAATTTACGTAAGCTCGAGGCAAGGCCCGACTTGTTCGTGGAGATCTGTAGAGGGCTACTAAAAAGACACAAAGCATATTCAACTCTGGATGTTCTTGAGATGAAAGTGCTTGGAGGTTAGAAGACTGCTGTCAAGAGAAAGTATCACAAATTCTTGTCCAGATCTTATGCTTTTATACTCTTACGTTTACACTTGCTTTTGACCACTTTCAGAAATAATATGACGCTAGATATGCCTTTGTTCTATTGCAGCAAGGCTATCCTGGTTTTTTTGTACATGAAGTCCAGTTTGTGAATTAAAGGAAAGAGGAAACTTTCAGAACAACAAACTGTAACTGAAGAGAAAAAAAAAAAAGATCTGTCAAATGGGTGAAATGTGAAATAATCACACCAAAGACTTTGTGTGTGTGAAGTTGTATTCTCCACCTGAAAATATCGGAATAAACACTTAGTGCTTTGATGTTCTAGATTTACTTTTTATCAAAGTTAATTCAGAATTCTGTACTCGATTTGTTATTGTCTTCTTAATTTCTGCCCTACAGATTGGTATACAAAAGTTGTGGCTTGGGGAATTTTCTTCACCATGGGAAGATTATTTTAAAATTTGTCAATATCACCATGCAACTCATCTACAAAAAGGTAGCGAAGGCTCTTATGGAAGTCATAGAAAGAAATGTATTTTGGCCTACACTTTGTCTGAAGTGTTTTTATCATGCTAATGAAACTAGTAATTCATCACCTAAGGCTTGAAGAAATACAAAATGTGAATATACAGAGAAGATACCTCCTAAATGTGCAGATTTGAGCTAAAATGAGCCTACTTTGTCCTCTAGCGTTCTAGCAGAAATTGAATTTAACATTTCACAAGTTTGTTTGCAAACAGTGAACTGAACTGAAATTTCCCCGTCCTTTACTCCAGAAAGAGATTTTTAATATGATGATGTTTATTTCTGCTGTCTTCTGGAGACCCTGAGGAAGTATTTTGAAATGCCCAGAAGCATCGATTCAGGAATTTCTTACTTTTTTATTTGTTATGAAATGTTCCCTTTATACAAGGAAATAAGTTTCCAGTGGGGAAGCCTGGATGTGCCTGTCACAGGATATTCAGCAAGATGAAACGAGTTATAGCAGAAAAGAATTCTGCCATTGGAGTCCTACTGATTTTACGTAAGAGACCACTGGGAACAACTTTCCCCAAACTAAGAATACTGAGTTTAATTTTAATTTAATGCCCCAAGTGTGGTTTTGCAAAACAGGAGCTCTTTGTAAGATTCTGGAATCTCCCTATGCTCTCCTCACCACCTGAAATAAATAAATCACAAATACTATGGTAAGAACTACAGTACAGAAGGATGCTTTTCCAGTCATGTTGTCATACCCTTAATCTCCTTGCGAGAGTTCAAATTTGAAATAAAAAAAACCAAATAAATATATAAGGAAAGTGAGGAAGGAATGTATTTGGAAAGATTATTCCGGCTTTATAGATAGAGGAGGATTTTACTAAATCTACAGTTTTTGTAGATTTTTTGTGAATTTTGCCCATCTACAAGAAAGGTCGGAAGGAGGATCCTGGGAACTAGAGGCCTGTCAGCCTGACCTCAGTGCCAGGGAAGATTATGGAGAGGTTTATCTTGAGGGTGCTCACAGGGCATGTGAAGGACAACCAAGGGATCAGGCCCAGCCAGCATGGGTTCATGGAAGGCAGGTCCTGCTTGACCAACCTGATCTCCTCCTATGACCAGGTGACATGCCTAGTGAATGAGGGAAAGGCTGTGGACGTTGTCTACCTGGACTTTAGTAAAGCCTTTGACAGGGTCTCCCACAGCATTCTCCTGGAGAAACTGGTGGCTTGTGTACTCTTTGCTGGGTAAAGAACTGCCTGGATGGCCGATCTCAGAGAGTTGTGCTGAACGGAGCTGGTGGCCTGTCACAAGTGGTGTTCCCCAGGGCTGGATACTGGGGCCGATCTTGTTCAATATCTTTACTGAGTATCTGGATGAGGGGATCGAGTGCTCCCTCAGTAAGTTTGCAGATAACACCAAGTTAGGTGGGAGTGTTGATCTGCTGGAGGGTAGGAGGGCTCTGCAGAGGGATCTGGACAGGCTGGATTGATGGGCAGAGGTCAACTGTATGAGGTTAATAAGGCCAAGTGTCGGGTCCTGCACTTTGGCCACAACAACCCCATGCAACGCTACAGGCTTGGGGAGGAGTGGCTGGAGAGCTGCCTGGTGGAAAGGGACCTGGGGGTGCTGGTTGACAGCCGGTTGACCATGAGCCGGCAGTGTGCCCAGATGGCCAAGAAGGCCAACAGCGTCCTGGCCTGTATCAGCAACAGTGTGGCCAGCAGGAGTAGGGAAGTGATTGTGCCTCTGTACTCGGCACTGGTGAGGCCACACCTCGAATACCATGTTCAGTTTTGGGCCCCTCACTACAAGAAGGATGTTGAGGTGCTTGAGCATGTTCAAAGAAGGGCAATGAAGCTGGTGAGGGGTCTGGAGCACAAGTCTCCTACCTGAAAGGGGGTTGTGGTGAGGTGGGTGTTGGCCTCTTCTCCCAACTAACTAGTGAGAGGACGAGAGGAAATGGCCTCAAGTTGTGCCAGGGGAGGTTTAGATTGGATATTAGGAAAAATTTCTTCACTGAGAGAGTGGTCAGGCATTGGAACAGGCTGCCCAGGGAGGTGGTGGAGTCACCATCTCTGGAAGTGTTCAAAAAATGTGTGGTTGTGGCGCTTCAGGACATGGTTTAGGGGACATGGTGGAGTTGGGTTAATGACTGAACTTGATGATCATGAAGGTCCTTTCCAATCTTAATGATTCTGTGATTCTGTGAAATACAATGAAATCCATCATAACTTTAGAAAAATAAAATTGTTAATGTTTGCATTTGTAAAACAAGATAATTAACAAGTGTACCAAACACAACTCGACATACCTGGAAAGTGCAATTATTTTCTTTGTTCTTTTTCTGTCAGTTGGGGGGGATTTCTTCTAAGCTTCTTTCCTTCATTGGGCATGTTGAAATAAATTTTCAGCTTTTTTCTCTCACATTTCCTGACTATATTACAACATCTATTTAACATGGACTTTTTATGTCAAATTAATTTCAATATCTATTTTGCATTTTCCATTTCTTAAAAATGCATCCTTGCACTTAAGGTTCAACTTTGCTTTCCAATTTTTGTGCAGTTACTCCCATTGACTTGATTTTAAATGAAATTAAGTGAACAGCTATTGTAAAGTTTCCTTGAAAAACACGTGGTGTCAAGGAGGTCAAGATATATTCCATTTCTTAATCTCACTTAAATTCATAATATATTCCTCCTTTTCCTATATTCTGTATTTTATACATGGATCTGAATAAATGAAAAATAAATATATTATGCTGACTTGTAGCTGCACTGAACAAGTTGCTGTTCGGATGTCACTGAGTACCCACTTCCACAATGAGGAAGTTGAAATACTGTAGCCAGTATCTGAGATGACCTTGTTTTGGGAATCAATGCCATAAATGTTCCCACACAGTTTGTTTTCAAGGCCAAATGAAGAACTAGAGGGATTCGTAAGCATTTTTATTCTTAGCAGTTCTGGATGTTACTGTTTGAATCTTTCATGATGCTGATACCCAAAAGTACAATATCACCAAATATCATGATATTATATCAATATTTCTCTGAACGGTGAAGCTTTGGGAGCTGTGAGTGAGCATGCAGATCTTTTTATCTCTCTGCAGTGCTAGTCCCTGTGTTGGTAGGACTTTCATCCCCTGACTAAAATTGCAGCAAAAGACAAGAGTTGGGTCTCTTCTATTCCCCCCACTGGACCGCCTCCTCCTCTTTCATTCATTCCATAGAGAGGAATTAGGCTATCAGTGTTTTGACTGTGTCTCACTCTATATGGTGGGCAGACATGTGGTTGATGAGATTGTGTTGACTGGGGGCACTGAAAAATTAATTGTTAAAGGGGAGGACTGTGAGAAGACTTGTGCCACAGAGCTGAAGAAAATGGAGATGGGGAAGCAGAAGGCACAGGAGACCTCCCACAACCTAGCAGAACAGGACAGTATCTATAGCAAGACTAAAGCCACCTGATGTCTTTAATGCTCTATGGCTTCAAACACCCCCAGGACACACAAGTGAAATTCAGAAATAGAGAAATTTCATAAATAATTCAGTGCTAAAATAATGTTATTCCTTGAGGGACATTCTCTTGAGTTTGGGCGTATGAATCATGTTACTTAAACTCTTTGATTTGCCTGGGCCTTTCACAATTTTAATCCAATTGCTATTTTCATGGCTTCACATACCACAGTGGTAGGCACTTTATAAATGCAAAGTATTCATGATGAAATAAAATGAGACTCTGAAAGTAGAACAGAAGTGATAGGAGTTCCTTAGAAAAAGTGTGTTTGATCACTCTGCCCTTCTCAATAATTCAGAAGAGTTTCACCTTCTCCCTTCAAAATGAATGTTTATCACAAATCTTTTTGCCTTGTTGCATTACTGCTGTGTGCTCTGTTATGGTCAGGATTCTGCATGGAACAAAATAAAAAAGCAAAGGATTGAATCTTTATGTGATACTCATCATGTAACAATAAGGAAACTTAATTTCTGCTGTATCTGTTTAACACCTATCTTTTTTAATCTTATTTTCTGTCCCACTTTTAACTGTTGGAATCCATTTAGATTTCAAAGACAAAGGGGCAATATGTGAAGGTCTGGTAGGAATTAGACAGTCAAGGCTCTTTTAGAAAAGCCTGAATACAGCCATTGCTCTCAACAGGGATCTGGCAAGGATTGGCCAAATGAACAGGGAATGTTCACCTGGAAAGTAATAACTACAGAGTTTTTCCCAACAGAATGCAGGGGTTTAAAAGAAAAAGCTGTTCAAGTGCTACTCAATAAATTATTCCTACCCAAAAGGATTAACATGTTAACTTCATGTTAATATGTTAACTTCATCCATGTTAACTTCAATCTTTTTTTATGATAGGCTCCTCCTTTCTAGGTGTACCATTGTATTACGGAAACACTGCCAAATTCATGACATGTCAAGAGCACTGTGTTACTTTCATTCTCTTCTTTAAAGGACCTACTATAATAATCAGCATCCGCATCAGCATTTCATCTATGGATTTCTTTTGAAAATCAAAAACTCATTCCTCTCAAACATGTTCTTTGCAGTCTTTTCTAAGACACAGCATCTGAAGAATATTGTTTTTCTAAATCACTTGATGTTAAGAAAAGTTCTATGCAGAAATTATATATAATAAACAATGATTTTTAATAACAACTATTCAAGGACACTGTTCAAGGAAAATACTTCTTAAGAGGGCCATATTAAATCCTGTCTTGCCTTCATCAGTGCAAGCACTTGTGTTTTAACTTAGAGCTGGAAAAAAACCCACTTCTAAAGACTCCTCTCCAACTTTTTTTTTTATGTTCCAGCAGCTTGTCCTGTTTTAATCTATTCTCTTTTGCTTCTCTACTGTTTGAGTATTGATGAACTAGACAATCCATAACAGCAGTTACAAAGAACCTAAATCTAACTCCAAGAGCTTAAGTAAAAACCCATAACTGTTTTTTGTCACCATCTGTGTGATTTTATAGACACTAACATACCATTAATGTTACCATTAACTTATATTAGCAAATAAGAGGTACTATGATAAGAAAATAATGGAGTGATCCAATGAATCTTGCTCATCCAAGTTAGATTTACTCTATTGTGATTCAGACCTTGAGTAGAAGAGAGAAAAGAATTATAGCAAGAACCTTTAAAATGAGAATACTTCAAATAACACTTTCTCTCTACATAAAATAATGTAGTTTTAACATTATGGTATTTGCGTGGTTGCATCTTTCCATAAACAAAAAAAAAAGCTTTGTACAGGAAAATAGAACTTAGGTTGAACTAAACTTTAGTTCATCTTAGGTTGAATTAAACTATAGTGTAGTCAACTATAGGTTGACTAAATGCTGTTTCCACTAGAATAAGGTGAATTGAATGAACTCTAAAGTAGTCAGCAGTTACTAAACCATTTCACTTATGCATGTATGCATTTAAATATGCATGTAGAAAGACTAAAAGTTCCTATTTTAAAAGATCTTGGTGTAGCTATAATGAGACACATCACCCACACATTCAAAAAAAAGTTCCACACAAGAGAAACCTCATGGTTCACCTCCTTCCAATATTTTCCCCTCTTGAATCCAGAAATGTCACCACGAATGCCAAGACCTAAGAATTAGTGGTGTGTAAGATACCAATAATCTGTGAAAGGGAACTCAGTATAGAAGACAGTAACTTTACATAGGTTTAATAGATCAGTATAACATTATAAAGCAAGAGATTTGTTTGAATGAAACAACCCAGATTCTGCTTTCATTTACACCAGAACAAGTACAGTTCCAGTTATGGTGGAAAGCTGCTTCTATGCTATTTATCAAAACACAATATAGCCAAATATTAAACATCATGTTTTGCAGAAACAGTAATAAAACCAAAGTTGATGTTTACATACATGGCATTATATGAATCAGAATCTATCTCAAACAGACAACTAAAATAAAGGGAAAAAGCAAGCGATTGCATAGAACAGAAGAACTCTTTTTTCCTTGGATTTAAGACATGATCAGTGGTTGCAAAATTTCATAAAATAAACATACTGAAAAACAGTTCAAGTTAATAGTCTAGTGGTTTTATGAAATTATATTTTTCAAGACATTAAATTTCTGCTGTTTGAGTACATATGCCCATCATCACTGTCTCAGGACATCACAACAAAATTCAGTCAATTCCTGCAATCTGAAATCATGTCACAAGAAGCAGAGGTTTACTGACACTTTCAAACATCCAGCTTTATTTTCACA
The DNA here is from genome assembly GCF_964289735.1 of Phaethon aethereus. Lineage (NCBI taxonomy): Eukaryota > Metazoa > Chordata > Aves > Phaethontiformes > Phaethontidae > Phaethon > Phaethon aethereus. The sequence continues at coordinate 31,649,495 of NC_138582.1, read as the reverse complement.
CTACAAGCTGTCTAAAAAAAAATCTGTAAAGACTTGATAAACACATTTAGAGAAATTACTATCCAATTTTGACATTCCATCTTAAAAAGTATGCCAATCAAGGAGCAAAAGCTGTTGCTTCTTTTCCAAAAAAGAATGAGTTCATGCTTATTTATGACATTTGGGTTTTTAAAAGGTTTAATGAAAGATGGGTATGTTTGGATTCCTTCTTTAAATTTTATTAGGATTTTTTATAGGCACACATTTGTTTTGCTGCACAGTGCTCAGTCTCTCAGAGACTGTTCACTACAGTTGGGAACTTCAAGCATTGATCTATATATATCTGAGCTGCCTTTGATCATTCCTTCTTGTCACAAGCATATTCTGCACACAGAGGCTATGCAGTTGCCTCATGAATAACATCATTCAAAAGTTTTATATACCATGCTAATGTATTTAACTGATTTATCAGTTCTTATCATCAGGAAAAATATACCCATTCAGTCAGTAACTATACTATACTATACTATACTACACTACACTACGCTACACTGTACTATGCTATACTACACTATACATTGTGCATTTATAGAAATTACAAACTCGCATTATTAAAAGCTGCACTCAGCTTCTAATGGCTTGATCACTGAGCTTTCAAATAATTACATAGCTTGACTTTTATGCAGCCTAAATCCTGATTCTAGAACTCTGAGTTTTTAAACAGTAATCTCAAAGATTAAATTCCAAGTTTTGGCAGGACCTTTGGGCAAGGGAGGAGTTGGATGTGACACCTTCCTCTCTGACCTTCTGTAGAAGCTGTCATTATGCTGGCTCAGATGAATGAGTTCACATAGATGAGAGCTGTAACGTGAGCATGTACAGAGAGGGTTCCCAAAAGCAGGCAGCATCCCTGCCACTGATCAAAAGTAAAGAAAAACATTGGTGTAGTGCTATATACAATTGATGAACTACACAAGTCAACAAAAAAGCCCTAGGAAGATTTCAGGAAGAATTGCAGGTCTAGTTGAAAAGTCTATTCCCTTTATACACCCTTGCAGAGGTACAATGTTTACCAGGGTGTGTTCTCCCATTAATAAGACTCGAACTCCAAAGACATCTGTCTTTAAAGACATTGACTATACCTCACATGCAGTCTTATCTTTGCTTGCTCAAGTCAAGCATCAAAGTCGGGTTTCTCAGGCAGCTAATAGTTCATAATTTTTTATTTCCTCTGCTCTTCAAGGAAGGGAAATATATAGTAGAATGTTGCTTGTTTGTCACATCCCCTTTCTGGAGGGAAGACGCAGGTTTTGTTCTGGCTTCTGTCAAACTCCCCTTGTCTCCAGCTTACTCAAACACAATTTCCCAAAAAGCGAAACTAGTGTACTACCAGTACAGAAAGTGCTTTAAGGCATAATATTGATATGCTCTGTATGTATTTAATGTCTTCAAGTCCTGGGCTTTTATCTATTTATCATATTTATCTATGCACAACCTTAACAAAAGCCTATAGTTTCTATAATCTTTGAGAGTTCCTAGCCAATGTTCATGACAAAGCAAGGAACAATGTAGCATTACCTATTCTAGAGGATCCATTTCCAAATAAAGAGTGTACAGCAGCAGTACTTTCAATATGTCAAATTTTAAAAACACAGTTGTTTGTGTCTCTGCGAAGAATCACCATATTATCTGTAGATCTCACATGTAGATATTGAAGAGTCCTATTTACAAACACAAAAGCTACAAGTCCCAAGGTCCCTTGATTATCCCTGAGGAATTAAACAGTTTCCTGGGCTGCACATCCACTGCTTTCTGTTAGTGCTTATTACCACATGTGATTCCAGTCCACTTAGTAGGAAAAAACAGAATAGGAAAGTATTTCCATTGTGACAAATCCGTCCTAGTTGAAGCAGAAAACACTGAAAATGCTATTTCTCTTCACCACATTTGTTGCAACCAATGTGTATATCTCTTACAGGCGAGATTATGGTTCATTTGAGTAAGGAAAATTGATGGTGGAAAGAGAGAGAAGCACCTGAACATGAGTTCCATGCTGTGTTCTTCATCCTATTCTAATGATCTAATAATCTTCCAGTCCCTCTAACATTTAGTACAATGCATTGGCAGGTTATAGAAATGTATTGCATGCTTTTCTGTGCAATGAAGATTTGCACAGGACTAATTACATTAAAGAGTCTTAAAGAATTACACACTAACAAAAAGGAGCTATTGAATTTGTTCACACATACAGGACATGTGCTGCAAAGACATGGACTGCAAATTTCTCTTTCTCTGTAAAGTTGTATTCATGTATGCATAAATAGCTAAAATTACTTGCGAAGCCAACAGATGTGTGAGCCAGAACCCAGTCCTCACTGAAAAGACAGTGAAAGAGTGGTCCTTTCTCCATGCACACTTATTTTGCATTCAGCCAACGATTCAGAGGGGATTCTATCAGACTGAAGAAAGCTTTTTACTCTCATTTATGCAGGCTCAAACTCTGGGAATTACAGATACTCCTGAGACATACTTTATGATTGTTCCTTGTCTTTGGAAAAGGGGAGACAATAGAGAGCTTTAGTCTTTGAACAGATTACAAAAGCAAATCTAAATATTTTAAGGGATTCGGCTGCCATGGTAGGGAGTTACTGATTCATAAATCAAATAAAATGAAATTCCTTTTACTCTTCCATTTGCCAATTCAATGACTTACAGCTACACAGCACAGACATTACTGAGGCAACTTGTGTTCCTTACTCCTATCCTGCTGGCAACTGTCCTGTCTCCTGACCAAGTCTATTAAGCACTATGCACGTTCTGAGATCATATAAAATCTCAGCAGACACAGATGAATACCTCAAAACCCTATGACTTTCTACTTTACCTTTCCAAAAATGCCAATGGGCAATCTCTGGGAAATTATCAAGAGGAATATTACCACTGTGAGGCACACTCTGTTTCTATTATCAGGTCAATATTCTCCACAGCACTGCTTATCTTCTTAAAACTTTCACATAGTTTCTGTGATTACCAACTTTTTTTACATTACTGCAATTTTGAATTCAAAATTCCCTTCCATACTTACTTTGCTAGAACTGCCTATGGCCTGACCTAAGATCTTTCATTTCTCCTACTTCAGGCAATTTCTAACCCAAGCACTAATTTTTTTACTCCTTTTACTTTCTCGAGTGCTTCTTCCATATTTGCATTCATGACTTCCTCTTGGCTTTAATTATCTATCCTTTTTCCTCCAATTCTTACAGATTTCACCTATATCTCCTGCAGCTTCTCCCTAACCTCTATTACTTGGCTTATTTTCTCTCTCTCTCAAAAATCTTCAAAAAGAGGTTGACAAAAATGCACCTTACTTATCTTCTAAACCATTTTGCAGGTTATTTGCTGGCTTATTGTCCACATTCAAACCTCTTCCTCTAGTCCTCAACCTTCTCCATATTTTCTTTGGATATCTTGCATCTGTATCTTCCATTATGGTTTGGGATCTTTTTTTAAAAGTTGATTGCTTGTCACCACTAATCCTTTCCAGGTGGTACCATCACTTCAGACTTCCCAGCATAACACCATGTATTTAGCGTTCCCTATCCACTTAGACACTTTAACAGTGGATCTTTTTTAAAAAATCTGTATCATTTTGACAAGACCAGATCAGTTGCATATGCAGTTATGTCATTGTATCTGAAGAGCCTCTACCAGGAGAGAGGTGAGGAAGCAGAGGTAAATAGCCATCAGGGTAGGCTGCTTACCCTGTTTAGGTTGAAGTCAGAGTGGTATGCCTACCAGTAGCCTAATTGTTTAACTCCCAGTCTCACTCTCAAAGAGACAGAACTAAGTAAAAAAAAGGAGGAATAAACAAAACGTATCATGATAAAGCCTCTTCTCATTTCTACTCCATCACTATTTCGTCTTGAAACTTCACATTCTTTTTAAATAAGGGATCTTATCTTACATATTTGAAGCTACAAGAGTATTTTCAGCTTTGAAAAGCTAATGGCAATCCACATTGTAAAAATTCCTCCCACAGCCTGAAGTGGTGGTGGGACCAAAAGGGTTCTCCACTGAGTTGGAAACATTTCCTGCAAATTTTTAATAATATAAGTAGTGTTTACTCACAAAAGCATTCACTTCAAATCAATAGTGCTACTTATATGAAGATCACTTAAATGAATGCTTGCAATACAGAGACTCCTGTTATTTTTAGGAACCTTGGTTTCCTACAGATTTAAATTATTTAAATGGTATGTTTTGCTTCTCTGTTTATATTATGTGTATGTATATTATTTTAAATCATAAAAAAGAAAATGGCCATGTAAAAATGTATGTGCTGCTCCTATTCAAAGTTAAATTGTTTTCCATATTGATGTACAGTTTTTTTATAACTGGAAGATTTTAATATCAGGTAACAATCACAGAATATGCTTCTTACATGCAGGAAATTACAACATGTAGACAAGGGGTGGAAATGTTATTTTGTTGTGATGAATGAACATTATATTTACAGAGCACAGATTTATTTCCTGCTACAAATTATATGAATGCTTATGTTCTAATTATGATTCTAGAAACCATCAATAATTAGTATTTCTAACAGATTGCTTACATTATCAAGACTGTTACATTTGGCAATCTTCAGACTGGTTCATTTTTTCCACAATTTCCTCCTTTTCTCCTCCTTCTATTTTCATCCTTCTCATTTATAGAAATGGTCACCAGAACCCACTGGTTTCTCCTGGGGTTTTATTATTCTTTCTGAGCTGCAGTGCATTTCCCTGTCAGCATCACTATAAACCAAGAATATATATGTCCTTTTTGAATAGATAAGTAAGATAGGCTGTAGATGAGAGAGGAATATATGAATAGAATTGCATTTTATTCCAACTTGCAGTCATGTTTTGGAAGACAGAGGGAAAAAATATTAGGCAAATGTGAGAAAGTAAAAAAAAAAAAATATTACTAGGGTACTTTCTTCTACCCTCCCTTTGTAGAGCTAATATCACCTATTACCATTTTCTTGATACTAATTTAATGCTTCAGTGTGGGATTGCTCTGTTATTGGTATTACTAATTGCACTGCAGGTGACTTTCTTGATACAGTAGATAGTGGCTAAGAACTAGCATTCCTGTAAAAATCTAGAATTCTACCTTGAGAGGTCTATAATTATTCCTCTTAAAAACCTCTAAAAACACAGCTATCAACAATTGTTTCCTCTAAAGTCGCCTTGATATTTGTAGCTGTTCTTCCCATGTGTATCTTCAGAAATGAAGAAAAAGTTCTCCTAGTGACACCTTCCAGAGTTTTCTGATAAGACAATCCTTGAGCAGATCTGCTGCTAAGAAAAATGTTGCATGTTAAGTTTCGAAAGCCACAGGAGGAAGGATTTTCCTTTAAATGAGGTTCTAGGGAAAAACAATACCTTTTCTGGAAATAACCTGTGATGTTTGTCTCTTTGTACTCATGTTCTGTTTTGTATTCTAATAGAATTGAAAGCTATATAAAATTTTCTATTAAAGTTGCAAGGCATTTCCCAATTTAATTACGAAAATACAGGCTTCAAAAATTTACTAGTGACTATCATATGTCACTAGCAATTAGGTTTGTGATATCCTAATGAGTTAAGTGCTGTCATGAAGGCTTTCCTGACCTGGTTTATATTTTGTTGTTGTTGTTGTTGTTGGACTTCCATCTGACGAAAGTGCTGTAAGAACTGAGGAACCTGGAAGACAAATCGCATAGAATCATATTCCCTCAGCATGTGACAATTCACTTGGGATTTTGGAGACTGAGCTTCTGGTAACCGTGCAGCGACCAGGCTAAAACTGGCCACTGCTGTTTGGTCTGTGTAAGCAGTAGGGGAGAGACAGCCCATTTCACCTTAAGTCCTCCTTTTTCTCTGCAGGTACTAACTAGTACTAGACTAACATTGTCCTCCCTGACTGCAGACATTCTGTTCCACTAACGGTGCCCCAGAACCAAGCCTCCAAACTGTCTCTGGGAGTTGTTTGGAAGTGTTTGCCTAGTGTAAGCCAAAAAATTATGCTAGTAATTTAACAATATGGGTGTTTGAGCTACAAATATTCCCTAGCATTGTTTCATCTCCCGGCAGAATCTTAGCTCTTGAGTCTTTATTGAAAGCATTACTGTTCTTATAGTGGTGTAGTGGGTGTCATGCACCAGCAGTTATGGGCTGCAGACAGCATTCACTTGAATACTTGATTCTCTTACTATTACTTCTTTGGTGTGATTATGCATTTTATTTAACACATTTCTGGAATTTGCTTTAAACCTATCATGTTCAAAATGTTCTGATTCAGTGTGTGAAACTGGGGAAATGGTTTAGTATGTGGAAAAAAAGAAACAGATAAGAAATCTGCTGGGTTGCTGGGCAAGAGTGAAGTTTTAACAAAAGTGCAAGATACTCCAGTCCACTTTTTTAACAGGTACGATATAACTTCTACAAGAAATTTTGTTCTCTGGCATGGAAACACTGTATGTGTCAAAGTAAGCATACTCAAACACGATTAGACAGCAAATAAGTGCTTGTTTGTTTGGCTGTTACTACAATAGCAAAGTCACCCATCATTACAGAGTGAGTACAAACTTGTCGCTCTTTCACAGGAAGTTTTTTCCAATATCTAAATTTGCAATGCTCGTGAGCAGCATGGGCTTGATTGTCAGAAGGGTTCGGTACCCATAACAACAATTTTGTGATCACCTGGAGTTTTTGAAGACCAGACAACACCAGGTTCTTAGATAAAAGGTGATTTCATGGACAATTTATGATTTTTTTTTTCTTTTTTTTTTAAACTGGAACACACATTGCAAATTTGCAGATTTCTTTCTGTTGAGGGAGATGATGTTTGGGCAACAGATGGTAAGCAGAATATAGATTGAATTGAGTATCGGTGGTCTTTGCAGAATTACCTATCTAAAGGTGCTGGCAGATTTGAAGAATCTTGATCTTTTCCAAGATTCATTTGTACTGAAACTGCTGCTTTAATCTCATAGAAAATAATGGGTTTTGTTTGGATGCTTTAGTATATCTTGTCTCCATTTGTTTGTAACATAGTCCCTTCACATCAAACACAATAACTGACAGTTATTGGCATCAACCAAAAAAGAAAACAAATTTTAAAAGTTTTGAAAGAGATTCAGGTTTAGAATTGTACATTATTCTAGGTGTATAACTTCTGTTAAGAGCAATTGTACTTATATGTTTCATGATAACTATGTATTTCAGGCTGGATTGTGCCTTTGGGCATTATCCTGTAATGGGAAGTAATTTTTGATGTAAGCCAGAAGGAGGATCATTCCCAAGCACAGTTTTCCAGGCTTTCTCTTTGTTGGCTAGAGGGAAGGGAGTGTGCTGCATGAGTCATTTACAAGCTGCAAGGCGCTCAAAGAGCTGCAGCAGTGCAGAGATTTAGCTATATGAGAGCGCCAAACACAAAACCCAAAAAATCTTAGTGCAGCTGCACTGAGAAAGGGGGAAAAAGGAAAATGTGTCTTGTACAGATTTGCTAGATGGTCTAACAGGCTAGTGATTTGCCTCAAAGGAACAATGGGGTGCTGTCCTAGAACATAATACTTGATAAGTAGGAGATGGAGAAAAGAAATTGTGATTCTGAAAAAGAGCTTGTGTTATTCAGGGTAAAAATAAGAGAAGAAAAATTAATAAATGCTATTCAGCATGCCAATATATGTTTTCAAAATTACTGACCTCAGCTTACCTGATGTAATTATAGAGTAAGTCTTCTCCTGTCTAGAAATTCTCAGCACTTATGCAGGGCAGGTGAGGGTAGAGTCCAACATGTCTCTATTACAAATCCTCTTTCCATTAAAAAAAAAAAAAGTTAAATTGTATATAATTTTATTTTGAAGGAGTCCTTTACCTGTATTTTTCCTAAAGGCTGACATTGAGTGCTTAGCACTCTTATGTGATGTTTCCAGTCCTCTGGAAAATACACTGAAGACAACAACATAAACAAGAATCCTCTAGCCTCCAGCCACCGATTGAGATCATGTCAGATCTCATTAGCTAGCTAAGATTACTTCTTGTTCATAACTAGAATGCAGAGTCAAAAAAAGAAAATGGTAGAACAGGTTATGTGATACAGGTCTACCTATGTATGGATATATGTGCCTTTCCTGCATCCAAAAAGTTGTTTATGAACAGTGGAATACTAATAACAATTTCTTTTTTCAGGACATTCCTGGATTAGAATTGCCTGTGCAACCTTATTCCACCTCTTAATGCACAATCATGATGATGAAGACCACCTGTATAGTCACATATTTACTTCACCTAATGGTACTCAGAATGCAAAATGATTCCCTATAGTAAAGGAGGACACTGTGTGTAGCTCACGTCTCATTCACATCTCTGAAAACTGAAGCAGATGAAGGCAAGAAAAACAAGGATTTTTGTAAGTGTAGGGACACGAATGCTTGGCTGGTAAACTGAGTTCTGACTGACACAGAGGCACGTTATGGTTGCTGAATGACTTAAACTAGACTTAGAAAGATTAATATAATATATGTTTGTTCGTATTATGGGTGTCCAACTTGAGCACATGGGATCTGATTCACAGAAGATAAAGCTCTTCTTTCCCATTGTTTCTACCAAAGCCAGTTTAGATGATTAGTTTAGATGTAATTTTTAAAAATCCATCCGACTCGATTTCTTAAATTGCCAGACATTTTTAATGTTCTTCTTTTTCTCTCTCTTTTTAATTCTCTGCACCACATATTCTTTTATTCTTGAGTTACTGCTTGTTCTTGCAAAGGCACACTTTCTGGTGTTGTGTCTGATTAACCCTATAAACATGCTTTCTCAGCCTCCAGTGTCATTACGTTCAACCATAAGTGCCAGTCATCAGCCATCACTTAATTCTGGCTGATACATCACAATTTAAAAACAAAACAAGAAAACTCCCAAAAAACCCAAAATTACAAAGAAACCCTGAAAGTATGTTTTGAATTCTCTTTTTATGGAAATATTGTCATATAGAAAATTAATGCATAAGAACAGATGGTGCAGACCAGTGAATCTGATCATAAGCTGCCTTATCTCACACTGTTCCCAGACTTATTTATTGCAAAACTCACAAACCGAGACATGCTCATTAGAAGTTGTACTTGTTAATTAACTCTTTCAAGAAAAGAACAAATTAAAAGAGCAAAAGACAACCATTTTGAAAGTAGGAAGATGTTTGGGGTACAAGAGATTCTCATTGATTTTTAATGTAGATGTCACTTTTGGTTTATTTATGTAAAATAGCATGTGAAAGTAGTAATCTTGAGGACATAAAGCTTGTTGTATGCTGTGTGCTCTGATTGTTTCAAAAGGCATAGTACACAAGGGCTGAAAGATCAAACTTTCCAGAGTACAAAGCATTCGATAGTTTAAAAACTCCTCCCTCTCAAAAACCCATCTAACCTAACAAAAGGAGTTAAAAAGGGTGCCAAGAAAGTGTTGAAGATTTCCTACTTTTATTCCATTCATCTGTATAGTGGATGTAACGTTCAGGTACTTTATTTGCCCGCCTTTAAACAGAGATGCCTTGCTTTTATTTCTTCTGTCATTTATTAGTGGACTTTTTTACCTGCATTGTGCTCTGCCACTTGGAAATTTCAGATGAAAAGGTAGTAATATAAGAAGGGTGTTAGCTTCACTACATAAATAAATACAGTGTTTTAAAAGCACTGTAAGACAAGTAGAAGGAGAAAAAGTGCAGAATTTTGTGAAAATTAACAACGAATCTGTAGAAAAAAGCAAGAACAACAATGATAACATGCACAGAAAAACAGATGAAGGAAAAGTCTTTTAAAAATATGTTTCATCCTAAAGTAATATCCCATATTTATCAACATGGACTGGAGTTGATTTTAAAAATATGAAGTAGTTCAGTCTGATATTCTCTAAGGTATAGCAATTTAATCAAAACAAAACCAATATATAAATGGATTTAAATTATGATCGCTAACCCTATATTAATTTGAAAGTTTAGGAAATGTAGATTTTTCCCTTCCTTTAATAATTTAACAATGTAATACCTTGTCTGACTTCAAGTGATTCTTTCATGTAGCATTTATTGCCAGTCAACTAGTTTTCCCCTTCCTGCTGTCATGGTAGATACAAACAACATTTACAACCAAAAAAATCCCACAACGTAATAACCCTGTAGTTATACTGGGTGGTCTCAAAGGGATTACATACAAATTAGCCATTAAAGCAGGGTCAGGCAGCTGTATCTGTGAAGAGGACCCCTAATTATTTTACCATTTTTGTTATTACTACCTTTGCTATTTTTGCACCTCGTATTGTCTTAGCTGACTTCTGCCAGTGCAATAGGAGATAATAGTCACTATTTGCAACTGGAGCTCAAGCCTGCAGGCTGCTGAGTCATGCTGATGGATCTGTGCAAAGCCAGTATGCTAGTGTTGGACTCCAACTAATTGCTTACTACCTGCAAAGAAATGATTCTTTATTTTGGGAAAGTGTAAGTGCAGTGAAAGTGATATTAAAAAAAAAAAAAAAAAAAGGTGAGTTTCTCCAATACTAGCATCAGCAGAGAGGGAAGAAAATTGCCAGAGTGAGGTGTATATCCAGCAGCAGCCCTGTACTGAGAGCATAGATGTTTAAATGCAATCAAGAGGAACAGATTACAGGCAATGAGGTAATCTCGGCGTGTACTTATTTCTGCTCGTATGGGGAGGTGGGGGAGGGAGGAAGGGAGTGGTACTGCAGCGGTGCAGGAAAGGGATGTGAAATACCGGGATTGTATGGCATGACTAACCAGAAGAGTGAGCCCAGCATAAGCCACAGAGCACTGGCTGTGAAGTACAACGTTTTGGGAACTTTAGGAAGCATCTCCGTGCTGGCAGTCAAGGCAGAGGCACAGAAGTGCTGGTTCATATACTTTCTGCCCAGAATTCTTGATTACTTTTAAGGATAACTCTTAGTCATGTTGTAATGAAGCTCTGTTGCTGTCCTGCAGAAATAAAAATGGAAAGACTAAAAAATGCCAGCAGGCACTTTATTTGCATGCATTGGATTGTACATGAACACATGACCTGGAAATGATCTGACGCCTCTTTTCCTTCTTTTTCAACTGCATTATTTTACTGTATAGTTTGTTGAGCACTGTGCATAGCCAAGCTATAATGTATGCAATGTGCTGAACTTCCCTCAATTTGGTCCAGCATCAAGTGTACAACTGCTCTTGGAGGAAACTTCCAGCAGGAGTAGCCAGAAAGTTGACACTGATGAATAAAGGCTTCCTGGGTTCCTGTGAAAATAGCATTCTCCCAAGCTCTTGCTTGCTTGTAACCTATTCCAAACACGTACTCTTGCCAAACTTCTTGCAGCTTTTACTCCCTAATGCTTACTTCACCTTAATGGATTGTAAGCAGAAAAGTAACAGAAGAATACTTTGGTGATTCCTTAGGTAAACCTAAGGTTAAGTCTGTAGGAACCAGTTCATTTTCACAATATTGACAATGCTAACTAAATCAGGAAGTGATTTTGTCACAATTTCTGAGCCTGGATCCCCCCGTCAGCTCTGTCTCTAGACCTGGTCTGGAGCAGCTCACTGCACTGCCCTTGAGCCTTAAAGCCGCCCCTGAACCCTGCACCTCTAAGTGTTTGCATCCAAATTTACCCAATGTATCGTAATGACTTTTTAACTCACTTATAGTATAATAAATCAATATATACACATTGAAAAGGAAAACATACATATTTGAATGTTTACCTTATTCCTAGTTTTTGACATCTACTGCCTAAATAATACATAAAATATTTTGCCCAAAATGCATGTATCCAGTTTCCATATATGTGTCAATATGATCCAAATTTACAAGTCAGATCTATTATACAGCCTTGGATTATTAAAACACCATCCTTTAACTTTTGTTGCTGTTGTTATTCAGGAAGACAGATATGCTCAAAATTATGTAAACCGTAATGGAAACTGAAAAGCAACAACAAAATAGGATTGTTATTTAGGCCTCGATTCTGCAAACATGTTTTGATGTTAAAGAACATTTAAAAAACACCTCAGCCATTGAACTGTATTTCTGCATAGAGCACCTAATGCTATTCAAAATCAGAGTGTACCATCCAAGGAAATACACCTCACACACCTGAAATCTCAAGACATGATAGTTTGTGATACTGTCATGACAATATGATTGAGCTCACTGTCATATGTATCTCAAACACTGTCCAGTTAAGTTGTTCAGTTTTCACAGCAAACATTTTAATTTCTTGTAGGTTTATGTATTTTTAAGGACTTGCTTTTTGTTTGTTTGTTTTAAATCTTCTCAGATGTACAGCTCTACTCCTGAAAGCGAAACCTAGCAGGGGGAGAACAACTAGGACTGGTACGAAACGCCAGAACAACCCAGTGCCAAAATGAAAAGCACATGAGAAAACATAACTGCTTATTTATTTTTTTTAACTTTGGCCAGTGTTCTTGTTATACTTCATAAAAGAAGTTGAGGGCAAAGAAGAAAGGGAGCATTTCTTTTCATTTTCTGGAAACACTGGGGAAGATATACAGGAAAGGAAAGAAAGAAATGGTCAGGGCAAGGAGAAAAGCTTTGTGTGAGGATGCTTAGAAGGCAAGCTGGTGCCCTCACCAGTATTTTATATAGCAGGGCATCCTCTTACTGGCTTACTTACTGAGTAATTTTTAGAGAGTAATAACCTGACTGTATCTCCTGCCTCTTGACCCAGATAAAAAGAGAGGGGGTCTAAAACAAAAGTGAGTGAGGAGGAAGGGGGAAGGAGGGAGCTGGAAGTATGGCCTAGATTGCTCCCTCCATCACAGCGCCTGGTTTATGGATGCACACTTCTATTCCTCCGTTAATTTATCTCATACAGATGTCTCTTGCTGCTCTTCCTTCTACTGCTGAAGCAGTAACTAAGTAAGTTTTGGGGGAGATTGTTAGCTGTGAACATTTTGGGGGCCAGTGAAGCCTCCAACCTTTGCTGGCCGAGCCGAGCCGAGGTGGAGGGCTGGGGCCTGGCAGCACTGAGCGTAGGTCTTGTTTCGGCTGGAGCTGGAGCAAAGCTGCTCTCAGCCCCAGCCGCCGCTCTCTGCGACTGCTGTGTTTGCTAATAAGGAGGCAGGCAAGGAGAGCTAAAAAGGGAAAAGCAAGCGTCTTGAGGAAACTCTCAGCAACAGTAGCACACAGCCTGCTCCAATATCTTTCTCGTCTCTGAAAGGAAAAGGGAGCGAGCTGCCATCCGGCCAACCACAGAGCTGCTTCAGGGCCGCTCCGGTGTGCTTTGGGGCCCAACCCCAAACACTTCCACCGCGATGAGAGGAGGCTGCAGGCAGCTGCCTGTGCTGCCCTGGCAGGGAGCCCGCCCCGGGCCACCCGGCCGCCAAGCCCACTGCCCTGCGCCACGCGGCTGGCGACCGTGGGCTGCTCTCGGGACTGCACCCCCAGGGAGTGTCCCCTCCGAAAACACTTGTTTCCTTCCCACCTCGGCCACTAACTTTGTCATGGGAAGGAACAGCCCTGCCACTGGAAGGACGGCAGGCGGGTGAGGCCGTGAAGCGGGGCAGAGGCCAAGAAACAAAAGCAATTAATAGATAGGACTGCTGGTACCCGTCCTTCCCTCCCCAGCTGCACACGTGGAACGCGCTCCGGAGCAGCACGCTCAGGCATGACTGCCTGGCACGCTAACTGCAGCCCCCGTGCACGGCGTGGAAACGCTCCGAGCGGCGCACACCCTCGGAACATGAGTGGCAGCAGGGGAACCCCCGTGCACAGCCCCCCAGCTGCAGCGGCAGGAGCGGTGCCCCTGTGCGCAAACCCCGAGCTGCAGGGGCAGGGGGGGTACCCCTCCGTGCCTTCTCCGCGTGCCGGGGTGACCCCCGTGCACGCACGCTCAGCCGGAGCGGCGGAAGGGGCAACTCCCGTGCACACCCGGGGAACCGGGATGAGCACCCCCGTGCAGGCGGCGAGCTGGGCGGTGGGGCGACCCCCTTGCGTGTGCACACACACGGTACCACCGTGCACCACCCCCCACCCCCCGCGGCCAGAGTGGCAGGAGGGGTAACCCGAGCGCACACACCGCGGAGCCCGGCGTTGGACCGGGGCCGCCGCCGCGGCACGGCACTGCCCACCCGGGCAAGCCCCGGCCCCGCTCCGCTCCGCGCTCCGCCCGCCGCCGGCCCCAGTCCCGGGGGCGAGCGGCGCCGCGGCGCCGGGACCGGCGGGACACAGCGCGGCGGCGCCGCGGCGGCCGGAGGGCAACAGGCGGGCGCCGGGCGCAACTTCGCGCAGCACCGGCGAGCAAGTTCCGCTGCCGCGCAAGACGCGCCCTCCTCCGCACCTCGCCCGCGGCAGCTCGGCTGCGTGCCCGCGCCTCGGTGTGCGTGTGTGTGTGTGTGCGTGCGTGTGCGAGCGCGCGTGCGAGCCGCACCTGCCGAGGCCGGGCGGGCGCGGCGCGGGCGCGGAGCGCAGGGCTGCCGCGGCGGACTCGGGGCGGGCTGGCTCCCCGCCGGCTCCGCGCCCGCCGCCGCCGCCGCCGCCGCTGCGCCCTCCCGGCTGCGAGTCCGCCCGGCTCCGGATCACGTGGCGGTTGCCGGAGGCAGAGACTAGAGAGGAGAGAAAAAAAAAAGCGCCTCATTCCTTCTTCCACCGCCATACTGTATTTTATAGTAACTCTCATTTTTATTCCTCCCTTTTACTCCCGCTCGGTGAGTACCTTTCCGCTGACATTCTTGTCCTCCTTTTTTTGTCCTGTTTTTTTTTCTTCCTTTTGTTTTTTGTTTTTGTTTTTGTTTTTTTTTCTTCTTTTTTTTTTCTTCCTCTTTGATTATTGTTTAAATGGATTTGATCTTTTGCTGATGACAAGTTTTTTTCCTAGCATGCGATGGTTACTAAACTGTGAGCAAAAGGTGCTGCTGGGGCCGGGAGTCGCTGGGAATGAAAAATGATAATATTAATAATACAGACTTGCCAGTCCAGCAACAACTGGTATACATTTCATAGCTATATATCTATATATGCAACTGGTTTTGTTGTGGCACGGAAAAGCGATGTGAAATATGATGCTTATTTTTTAAAGATAAGAGAAAAGGCATGTTTCTAACTCTTTTTGCAGAGGATTTTCTCTGGTGGTGTTTTATTTTTATTTTTGGGTGTTTTTTAAGGGTTTTTTTTTTGGTAAAGAGATGGGAATTGCGAGTGCATTTTACAGCAGTGTTTACACAGAGTTTGTAATCTTGCAATACTGGTGGAAGCCACAGAGCAAGATGTTAATTTTATTATTTTTGTTATTGTTTCTTTTTTTTTTGACACTCGGTGCAATCAGCAGGGTTTTTTTTTTCTTTTTCAGTTTTTGATGCCTGTTTATAATGTGAAACTTTTCTTGCAGCGTGTTACAGATTTCATTTTTAAATACTTTTTTCCTCCTAAAGATAACAAAGCAAAACAGAAAGCCAAAGAGATGATCCTTACTTTTGTACATTTTGTACGTTGACTTTTTTATTCTTTTGCCAGCAGTATTTTATGATGGTTATTATTATCATGATGATGATGATGATAGATATATACATATATACAAATAAATACATTTTCAAATGATGGCAGTGGAAGGTTTTCCTGGAGAATGAAGTGCGGTTTGGTTTCCTTGTCAACGGAAGATGAAGTGAACAACTGAACATCTCCCCAGTGCAGGTACTTCATCTCCTTGTAGGCGTTTCCACGCTGTGTAAATTACATTGTGAGATAATTCTTTTTTTTAAAGAAATCTCTTTCCACCCTTAACTAAAGGTTTCTGTGCAATACACATGAGGACTGAACTAAAATCTCTGTCTCGTGATTGCTTGGATGTATGCAAAACGTTGCACTAATTGAGCCTAGGTCGGTTGCTCAAGCTGAAGAGGGGTTTTTTATGTGCTATGCTCTATAGAGGGGAAGGCAGCAGGGGAAAAAAATATTCAGACACCACTGCCCCCCGCCTTCCCATTAAAAAAACCCAAAAACCCCAAAAAACCCCAAATCCCAGACGGAAGCTGTATGAAACCTTGAGATCCTTGTTATGAGTACAAATAGTTACAGGACTTTAGACAAAATCAAAACCCCCAGTGCTGTATTGTGACTGGTGTGTTTGTGTGTGTCTGTTTAAAAATTATCCATTAGAAAATAGCTGTGAGAGAAACAGCGAAGGAGGCTCCCTCGGAGAGCTGGCTCACTGCCACATGAAGCATATTTCGTAGCCCTAAGGGCAGCAAAACCCTTATATCCAACTTGTGCTCCTCATATTAAAAAGGCGTAAACAATGCAGCAGGTTGCCTCTTGTGAATTTAATTCATTGGGATGGAGATTAATCAGACGCAGATACTTGCTTGAAGGTGTTTCGTTTTGTTTTGATGATCATTAATGCCACTGGCTGACGGGGAATGGGAAACTGTTACTTTCCGTGACGGTCACTGAGAGTTCAGGGTTGAGGAAGAAACAGTTTTCATTGGGAGCACTTAAATGCTTAACAGAGGCTGCCCCTGATGTAGAGGCAGAATATTGGTTCTCTAAAATACAATTTGGAAAGATTTTTCCAGATGACAGATTTTGGTTGGGGTTGGTTGGTTTGTTTGGTTGGTTTTTTAGGGGGGGTGTGTGGGTTTTTTTTCCAGAAAGAAATATAGTGCAATATTATGCTAAAGTTGAAGTGCTGAATGCTTGGATCTGCAGTGTTCTCTGTTGTTTATTTTATTTTGATGGGATTGCTTAATGCATTTTATATTAACAGCTTTTAGGGATCTATAACTGACTATAAAGATATGCTGTGTATTTAGACATGGAAAATAAAGTCAGTTACAGGGGATATATTTCTTTTCTCACTGTGGTATAAGCAAAAATAATTCACAGGACTGAAAATGCATTCAGAAGTTTGAGGCTTCTAACACTAATATTTATGTTCTTATAACTTAATGGCTTCCTTTAAAGTAGAAAGTATGTATAAGAAGTCTTCAGCATTCTCTCCTGCAATTAGCCATGTTGAAAAATAAATAAATTCATTTGTATTTGTAGAAACATATCTATTATGTATTTACGGTGGCTTTTTCCAGTTAAAATGTAATAAAAATATTTAGCACATATTTATACACGGCTCCTTCTCTGACATGATGAAATACTTTTGGCAGTATATCGGGGTCAATAATCCATGTGTCTAAAAAACACTGTCTAGATATTTGCATGATAGAGTATGATGACTTCTCTGAAATAGTTACAATCTGTTGGGTCAATACTCCACATTTTAAGAAGACAGCCTGCTTATTTTTTCATGATTTAATTTGAAAGCAAGCCATTACAATACAAGAATGATCGAAACTTTATCCTCCACCCCTCTTTTTATTTCCATCCCTCCTTATTTTTAAATTAAAGTTTTCCTGTAAATTATGTCAAACTGCCAGCAAGCAAAATATTTTTGATATTGCTAAAGCACTGAAATAAAGTATCGAGGCGAGCAGTTTCCAGAATGATGTTCCTTTTGTCCTTTCTTTTAATCTTGCAGGTGTGTTGTTGTGTGAGTAATTTTGTAGAGGTAGTTGCTGACTGAAGATCTAATCCTGCTCACCTAGTCTTATTTTGAAGTCTGAGAAAGAAAGTTTTAGGAATGTACTTTCTTCAGCACCCAGATTTCATCTACAAAGCACCTGTTGTCTGTGTATCACAGTGATTAATATACACACGTTTCATTTGCAGCAATCTGAGGTTGTATGATTTCATATGTATCAAACAGCCTACAGACTTTAAAATAGGAATAAGATAGCTTATACCTCTACCTCCCTGCAGTATGTAGGCACAGTAGGATTTGGGTTGGTGGAATCAGTTCCAGCTTGATGTTTCCATAGTTATGCTATGACTAGTGCGGTTGAAAGCATGTTTGGAAAACCATAGTTAGTGTAAAAGGCAATTGTCCTTTTGTACTTTTGAGATGAATAAAAATTTTGTCTAAGAATTCCAGCGTTGTCTCTACAAGTGATGGTATGTTACATTTCTCATATTTAGTATGAGATGTACTGACCTAACTCGTGAAAGTGATGAGTGTCCAGACTTAAATGCCATCTACTATTTTTCTTTACATCTGTTTTGATATTCAGGAGAGCTTAGGAACTTAAGATACCTTTATAAAGCTTTGGAAAGCAATTTTTCTTTTCTGCTTCCATAACTAACTGTTATTAGCAGTACTTACTAGCAAATAAAAATAGAATAGGTGAACAGAAGTTGCTAACAGTATAGTGCCCAGAGTGCTGACTCATAAATACATGTTTTTAGCCACTGTAGTGGCCTCAGTTGGCAACAGAAGAGTATCTTCTCACGTAGGAGATAGGACTAGAGAGGCCTGTGGAGTCATCAACACTGCTTTGCTGTGATGCTAGGCTAGTCGTCTTATTTTGTTCAGATTCATCAAGCTCCAGTTTAAATTTAGCTGGGGCATCACTCCCACTGCACCTCTTCGAAAGCTGGGCAGAGCCTCGCTCTTCAGGCTGTTAGAAACCTAAATTTATTCTCAGACAGTTTATGCTCCTTTATTTTTGTGCCAGCGCTGTCCCTAAACAGTAAGGTTCCTTCTCCACCTCTTTGCTCCTCTTCAGAGTATATTTCTAGAGAGCAATCACAGCCCCTTTTCACTCGCGTTTGCTGGGCTTACTGGGGACAGGTTCCCGATGGTGCTGGCCCGTGTGGCCGGTGCAGCACCGGAAAGGGTGTTGAGGCTGGCTCTGACCAAAGTCATGCTGCAGCAGAAGCAGAGCAGCTGTATTCATACCCTCTTCTGCCCAAGCTGCAGACGTGGCGGCTGGTTTCTGGCTCTCACGTCAGCCCGCGTGTTTCCTCCTGGAGCGTGGACATGCCTTCTTCTGGTGAAACAGGCTTTGCGCCGTGCAGACCTTCCCTTCACTCTGCCCAGGCAACCTGAATGTCTCTGGCTAGAACGTTACAGCAAAGGAGTCTCAGGAATTTCTCCTGCGAGAATCTCTCTGATTTTTAAACTCCCAAGAATCTTCTACTTACTGTTTTAGTATTTTGTGTTCATACCAGCCAGGGGAACCTGAATGGGCTTGAGCCAGTGCTGTATCAGGAACGCTCTTCTTTCAGGAATAAATCTGAAAATTGGCTACAATGCTTTTTAAAATATCTTTTCCTTATTAGTTTCTTCCCAGGTTTCTTATATCTTAGCTCTCTAGTCTTCTAAAGTATTGTTCTAAAAGCAGTTTATTTCTCTTTTACAGTGTAATTTTTCCTATTTTCTTCATTCTCGGCATTATGAGTTTCAAAACATGTAAAGATAAAAAAGCTTAATAGTGTTTAAAGTGTAGGATTGTGAAGACTGATAGGTCTGCCCTCAGATTAGTGTTTTTAACTTCCCTTGGTCTTCTTAGAGGGTGCAGTGCTCTGTCAAATTCTGGACCTAAGTCCTTTATGGTTTAAGTACTTACGGAATTTCTGAGCGGAAAGCTAGATATGATTATTTCCTGATGAAGAATTATGTAATCTGAGACACTGTCTACATAGTCATCCGGTGTGTAGCTTCCTTAAATCCAGACTGACAGAAGAAAACAAAATGCTACTGTTAAATGGTATGAGGATTACAGTGTAACATTTTCACCTTTGTTAAGGTACCAGTATTATTATATGATCTCTGAACAATTACTGGAGTAAAACGGCTTGAAGATTATTGTTTTGCATATACACACATTAGAATACTTTGTACCATTTTTTTCTTGTCTTTACTCCTTCCTATTTCACAATCTCTATAAAGTGCTTAATCCTTCAAAAGCATTTATACTGTGGTTTTGGAAGTATTTTCTGAGAAAGTTTTTTTTTTGCACAAGGAAGTGTGATTTTCCATCTCAATGAATCATCTAGCAACAGTTAAAACAAATAATCAAGTAGACCTTCAAATTATTAAGTAAATCAGAGGTTGCTTAGTGTGAATACAATTAATTTGTTTTTATCATTGTGATATTTTGGGATAAAAAGATAGATAGGTAGACGAATAGATAGGATCATATAGATAGATATTTTCTGATATATTTTTAATATGTGTGATATTAATATCACACATATTCTATGTGTGATAGAGAATTACCAGAAATCTTACATTAATTGGTTATCCTTTAGGGCTTAACCAACAATTTTGTTTAAGAACTAACAGTTTAACTTTCTCTGTGTAGTAAGTTTATACATACTGATATCATCTACTGCCACTTGACAAAAGCTACAGAGTTAAATTGCCTCCATGGTACTCCTCCATGTGCCTCCCCAGCATCCAGCCCAGGCTCCCTGCATGCTGGCTGGCCTGCCAGGATGTTGTTGCATTTCAGTTTCAGGAACAGAGCTTTTTGCTCTGGTGTAGTTCCTTTGTGGTTATGGTAGTAAATATAATAATTTCTACTCTGACTTGGCTGGTAGAGGTTTGAAGAAGCAGAGGTAGATTTCTTATGAGCAATGACCAACAGTGGGTATGAACGTGGTAGAATATGAATGCCACTCCCCAGGCTCTTTATTTTTCCTTTGCACACTCGTGAGCCCTTCTCCCAAAATACCCAAAGCTCTGATTAAACTTGGTTTACATCATTAACTTGGTTTATATCAGTGGCCCTTCCCGGGTTGCTTCTCCTGATGTCAGTGATTATTGTCTCTACTGACGAGCAGTCTGAGCAACCAAGTCAATGCGGAGCTCTGAAAACAGCCAAGACTGCATGGACGGTTCTGTCATCCTCTGAGAACTGCTCACAGTCCCTTGGATAGCCATAGCTTATAAAAGGTAGTACAGGCCATTGTTATTATTTAAAGAACAAGAAACCATAAAGGATTTAATTATAATTATTGACAGATCTCATGATAACTATTGGACCTTGATAAGTATTAAATTACTTGGTAAAAGTCAGGTCCCAGTCTTCCAGCTGTGCCCCATACCAGCTGCCTTTATTTCAGCCTGCCCAGTCACATCGGTTGCTTTTCATCAAGATCCTTCCTTGAGTCAAGCATGTGCTTTGTGTTGTGCAGGGTCAACAAAAAGGGGCTATCTGGCGCAAATCAAATATTAATGGGATTCTTCACCTGACTGAAGCAAGGCTAAATTTTTTCTGTAGAAAAACACCTCATTAGCACAGTTCATACAGCAAAAAGGTGTCACCATTTTTGCTGAGAGTTTTGCACAGAAGCTGAACAGCGTCTATGTCAAATAGGTACAAGACACACCTTGTTAAATAGTGGTAATTTCAGGATTTGGAGGAGGCGTTGCACATGTATACCTTGCATGCAGTATTTTTAGGCTGACTTAAGAGTTGGAGTTTCAGTCTCAAAGAATTATATTTGCAGTGTTGACAGTCATAGAATCATGGAATCATGTAATAGTTTGGGTTGGAAGGGAAAGAAAGTTAGAAGGACCTTTAAAGGTCTTCTAGTCCAACCCCTCTGCAACTAGATCAGGTTGCTCAGAGCCTGTTCAACATGACCTTGAATGTTTCCAGGGATGGGGCAGCTACCACCTCTCTGGGCAACCTGTGCTAGTGTTTCACCACTCGTATCATAAAAAATGTCTTCCTTCTACCTAGTCTAAATCTAGCCTCTTTTAGTTTAAAACCGTTACCCCTTGTCCTATCACAACAGGCCCTGCTAAAAAGTTTGTTGCCGCAGCGGGTGTTGGCGGGTGTTGACAATGCTGGTCCTTCTTGCTGTTTGGTTGTG
This sequence comes from Phaethon aethereus, assembly GCF_964289735.1. NCBI lineage: Eukaryota > Metazoa > Chordata > Aves > Phaethontiformes > Phaethontidae > Phaethon > Phaethon aethereus. The sequence continues at coordinate 31,627,780 of NC_138582.1, read as the reverse complement.
TTATAGTGGAATTTGATGCTCAGAGGTACTAAAATATTTGCACCATTCTAGGCATCCTCTTTATTAGAACAATATGAATAAGATGCAAAACTAAAATGCGTGAATGTTACAAAGATAGTTTTGTGCTTTTTGCAGATAGGGCCTGCTCTCAAGGATTACCGAATGCTAACAGCTCTTCTTGCAGGTAGAGGGAGTTATAGTAACTCACTGACTTTTACAATGAAACACTGTGATTTTAGTAATTGCAGCATTGTGCTTCTGAGCTTGATCTGTAATGAAGAGTTACTTTTTACAAAAGAAAAGAAAATTCTACCTAGTTACAATATTTATCAAACGATCCTTCACCCAATAAATATCAGGATAAAAGTTATGTAACATTTTAAAATGTTCAGTGCAAACTGTCATGCAGTATCTATGAAATAGTCAACCTGAAGGTATAATTAGAACAAAACTTCCTGTTTGGATACCCACAGAAGGGTTTAATTATACTGTATTATAAGTAGCAAAAATATTAGTTTTGTTATCTCATTTCTCATCCTGTATTTGCCACTTATTTCACAGGGTAAAACCCAACACTTGAGATGTTGCACGCTGGGTCAGTTTTCTAATGTAATCTGTACTGTACAAATTCGCATCAATGTTTTTTTCAAACTGCAGAAGAAGGATATAATTATGTATTTTTCCCTACACATACAGCTTCCAGTTAAATGGTAGTTCTGTAAATGGAACAACTGCAAGATTGGCTCTCTGAAGAGGTTAGCATTTTCTAGTTGTAAGTTGTAGAAATGAAAAGAGAAACTACATTTATACTTTGATGTTATCTCATTTTTGCTTTAGGGGGATAGTTCATCAGGACATTGATGCTATTTTTATTGTTTATTATTTTATGAGAAAAGCATACTGTGTTACACTGTGGGTAATATAGAAACAGAAAGGTACAGAATTAAACCCTGGTTCTATTAAAATCAGTGATACAAATGCTGGTCAAAATTTCCTGTCAAGACATTTCTTTCTGTAGATTTTTGATTAAGTGATTCACACAAAAGACTCGATTCATCTCACTTACCCTTGCTGTTTTAAAATATAGGTTTTCAGAGCTAAGCTAGTCATCATTTTAGCCATCTAAAAGTTAGTCATTGAAGTCTAACACAGTCGCTCAAGGCTTTGTAGTCAATGGAGATATATAGACACCTCCAGAGAATTACAGATTACATCCCAAGAAAGGCATCTATGGATAGCTGAGATGAACAACCTTCCTAAAATGCCTCTCTCTTCACTGATGAGGGAGAGAACCTAGATGAGGCATTTAAACTAGATTGCTAGCTTTTTGATGGATGAAATTAGAGAAGATGAATCTCATGCTTTTTTTGCCCCTACATTTATTGAAATACTAATTTCTTAAATATTTGCTTAAAAACGTTTTTTTTAGCCACTAAGATCTTCATGGTTTTAAGTTTTTACTTGAATTTTTTTTCAATTTCTGCAGTAATTTTTTTTACAGAAATTGAAATGTCTTTCTAAACACTTTGAATCAGTTCTGGACTGTGACAAAATTCCCAAAGATTTCTGTTGGGGCCAAGACTTCGCACCTTTTTCCATTGCTTCACCCGGTTTTCTGACTGTTTATAATGTAATCCTATATGACCTGATCCTTTAGTGAGTTCTCCTCACAGAGTCCTATTCTAAAATCCAGGGACTTGAGCTATTAGGTACAGTCATGGACCTCACTTGAGAAACCTTTGAAAAAAATTGAAAGATAGGATCTATGCGAGTGGCAGTGGAATCAGCTACTTGCACTTTGCATATGTAAATGAATGTAGGTATATAGTCACAGTGTTAAAATATCATTAGTAGATCAACTAAGAGCAGAAGACCAGAATTTGGAAGTTCTAGATAGCTCTGAAGAAGGCTTTTCAAAACATAAAAAAGCGAAAATAATAGTCTGTGAACTGAGGTGATCGAGGCAATATAGGTTAAATATTTAGCTATTGATAGCATGCTGCTTATATCCTCACATACATGCTTGTTATAAAAGATTCCAGTAAAATCTGTATTTTTGAATATCCAGATAGATTTTATTTTTTCCCCATCTCAGGCAATTTTCTAGAGAAGTTTGGAATTTTATAAGATTGAGTGTTAACCTTTGTATAAATCAGCTCTTAGACAAAGTTTATTTCAGTGACTTCAGATCCATCCCAAGTCATTATGAATCGCAGGAATTCAAAAGCACTGGCCAATTTGTGCCACTGCCCAGTATGCTATGCAACCATCCTGAAAAGATGAGTCCCAATTAGAAATGAACTATTTGGTATAATAGGAATAAGCACAAAACTCAACAAAGTAAGAGTTAATTGCCCAAATACCATAGTGTTGCTACCACAATAAAGATGCAGCTATGAGCTCAAACAGCCACTTTATCATGGTTTGTACATATTCAGAAATCTAACAGACTTGTCAGAGTTGATAGAGGAGTTAAAAAGTTGGAGCTCTCGGCACTTTGAAATAACAGTTTCAATAAGTGCAGTAATACGCTCTGGGGACGGTAAACTGTTAACTGCAGCTACTGTGTCATGTTACACACTTCACCACCTCTTGGTCTTCATCTTTGTTCCTTGCAACGTATTTGTATTTCTACCTTAGGTTTTTGTACTGTCCCTCAGAAGTGCATTGTCTTAGCAGTATTCACATAAAACATTTACAAGGATAAAACCGTTCGCTGACTTCATGAAGTTTTCGCTGCTTTTCCCTGTTTGATTTATGCACCGTAACGTTTCCTTTTTCACTCATGCGTCTCGGCTCAGAGTTAGGAGCACGGTGTTGTCACAGGAGTATAAAGGTCTCATGACCACGGATTGTCAGGACGTAGACAAGCACAGCTGAATTTCTCAATGAGAGTAGGGCATAGAAGCCAAAGTCTGCTATTTGATGTCGCTGGTTCTAACTGTGCCCGCTGCTGTGGGTGAGTAGGTGGTCCAGGGACCCTGAATGAGCAATACTTGTTCAAGGACATGCTTGTGAAAGGAGAGATTACAAGAAAAATAATTGCAGTTTAGTTTAAGGAAATAAACTATTTCAGGAATGTCATGATATTTATTTTATTTAATGCACAAATTAACATCCTATATAGTGTGACATTTCATCTCAGAAATTTTAAAATGGGTTCAGAAATTCTTGATACTTGGTCACAAATATTAACGTTGCAAATGTTCGTCACAATCAGAATAAGACCAGCTGCTTTTCACTTTCAGATCTTTTAAGATCAAAATCAGCTCTGCCACAGGGACCCGTATCACACTGATCTGCAGTGACAAACAGAGGAAAGTATATTTAAAATGTTGGGTGTGTTCATTTGAATTTCTGGATCCTTTTTATCTTTTATTTGTAATTTTTTTTTATTTCAGACTTGCTGGACCTTCCCTCCTGCTCTGGACCTCTCCCCTGGCGTCGGCACAGCTCAGAAGGATGAAACAAAAGGAAGCAATAGGAGAGGGATGGAAGAGGGGAGAGGAGTAGAAAGAGGAGGAGGAGGGGCAGCAGTAGAAATGGAGAAAAAAATCCCCAGCGGTTCAGTTAAGGCTCCAGACATGGGGATGTTTGCAGTCCGCGCTCCTTCTCACCTTCCCCTCGGGCTCAGGCCCTTCTCCCTCTCCACCACCTTAGCTTTCATCAGCACTACAGATATTTCACCATTAATTTCCATTTTTTTATTAAAGAGCAAAACTAGAACAATTAAAACCTTGCAAACAACAAAATAGAGCCCTCCTCTCATAAATTATAACATGATACTATTCATGTAACTGGTTCCTGAAGTAGGGTTATTTTCCTCTTAGTAAAGTAGACTTACATCTTTAACTATGGAAGTATGGAATGTTTTCATACTTCATGAGTGAGACAAAAAAAAAAGGTTAGTTTTCTCATTCCTTTTATACCCAAGGTGAGCCCTTTAAATCAGCGTGCCCATGGCTCTGAGTTTCAGTTTTACATACCTAGATTCAAAAGCAGACTTTCCACTGGTCTTCATTTACGTATTTATTTTTTACCTTCCCTTTTTTCAAAGTTTTACTTTCAAGGGTCCTTCTTACTCCTCATCGTCTTAGTAAGAGTATAAATTAAAAACTATTCGTAATTCTTTCAGTTAGTTTGAAATTTGCAGTATGTTATTCAGCTTTGTAGGCCAAATACTCCCACCAGAGTAAGAAATGCAGTCTGATTTTTTGCTGTGCAGTGACTGTCAGACAGACAAGAGACAGGGACCTTGGTGCTGGTTTGGCACTTGGCTTGGTCCCAGCAATCTGGCCTTTCTTCCCAGCTGGAAGGCCAGCCATTGTGAATGTGGAGGAGTGCTTGCATTAAAAGGACTCTTCGGCCAAACCTCTTTTCATTCCTTGCACATACTCGCAGTCGTTCCCACCAGGAATCCCTTCTACCTCACAAGGTTGATTTGTGAGTGTTAATAGAAAAGGTAGATCCAGTAGTTAATCTTTCTGAGAAGGAATTTCTTAAATCTAGAGCTTAAATTGTTCCTATGGCTCCCCTATACCACTCTGCCTGATACAAAAAAGCGAAAGGGTAGCCACTGGGCCAATACAAAACACAGCCCAGTTGCAAATTTGCAGACTTAATTCTTTAAATGGCAAATACTAAGAATTCCCAATTGCTTATTATATACTATAATCAATTATGGTAATTGAGTGAAGAAAGGTGTTAGGTTTCAAGAGATTGCAGGTGGAACAGGTATTCTTTACAGATGCTGGTGGAACAGGTCCAGAGCAGAATGATCAGGTCCAAAGGGCTGAAATAAAAGTGTTATATCCTAACAAGGCTTTTAAAAAAAGTACTGTTGACAAAATTGTTAGGTATTATGCATATCTAAATACAACAGGTCAAATGCAAACATGCTATTAAATAAAAATACAGTACATAAAACTGCAAGAAAACAATGACTCTTTCAGGGGTTTTATGTTTAAGGATATGTTAAATTTTATTAACATTTAGGAGAACTTAGTTTTGCATTTTCTTAAAAGATGCACTGTAAACTGATGCAACTGACTGTTGCCTTATTACCTGACTAGAAACTTTAAATTTCAGTTGGTATTGAAGTCTGCCCCGTGTATTGTTCTTACAGTTTGGTTAGATTTTGATTATTTGTGCCCAACTTACTCGAGTCACACACTGGAATAGCAGGTTTCCAGTTTCAGCAGGGTACTCGGCGCCCTTGAACTTAGTACTTCAGGTCTCTGGGCAGTCTCTACGAAAAGCAGGCACCTTGAAGGAGCGCTTTGGGACAACTCGGTGAGGTACCCAGGTGCCCCGGAGAACCATGCTGAGAGCTGTGGCTGTCCCACAGGATGAGCAGGAGCTCCTGCATGCACCAGGACATGCTTGGCAGAGAGCTTGTCCATCCCCCTGCTTGACCCAGGGAACTGTTTTTGGCACATCCTTCCCCTGGGATTTGTTAAAGGGGGAGGGTTCACAGAAGACTTCCCTGGTCCTTCAGGAACTTATGGTCTGAGGTGGAGCTTATTTTTTTTTTAAGGCAGGTAGCACTGGTGCAGGCAATTTGTGTACCTCTCTCTGAGATTTAGACTATGTTTTCTAGCCTTAAGTGTCATTTGAGGTCAATTAAAAGAAGCCTACCTTAACTTTAGGTAACTTTAGGTAATTTTAGGTGACAATACAACAGAAGTTAGGCAGTTTGGAACTTGCCGTCGACTGCTTTTGGAATGTGGTACAATGCATCCCATGCTTCAGAATTTAGAGTCATTTGCAAAGGGGAGAAATCTGATTTTCTTGCTCCTGTAAGTAGATATTTTTGAGCCACTGGCGTTGGTGAGCTCAGTAAGACTGCCCACACAAGTATGATGAAGGAGCTGTGGAAATGGATCTGAAGCAAATACTTTTCAAATCATGCGTGGCGTGGTGATGACTTCCTTGGACTGACTCAGATCCTTTGTGTTTTATCAGTCCTACCATCCTATAATCTCTGCCACCCTTATTATGTATTTTAACTTTGTAGTTTGCTTTGCAACTTTTATCTTCTCCTTCAGAGTGTGACAAAATAATTTCGTATAGCAATTGCCATTTCGCTTCAAAATGTAACTACACTATAATCCATAATCATCAATTTCTTTTATGACCAGCTGTTTGCTATTATGTTTTACAGCCTTGCAGTGCATCAGTAAACTATCTTTATAGAAGTGGAGTAATAAGACTTGGCACCTTTGAAGCTAGGAACTTCCTACTGAAACCTGTGAAAGCTTTGATCCTTTCCTGAAAGGGTAGTGCTCTTTACATATCTTTATAATCTGCCTCTTTCAATTAAATACTTTGTGACCTCTGGAATGTGATACAAAATGTATCTCATGGTACTGGATGCTATGTGTAACATGTAAATTTTCAAATAAATTATACTAGTCTTCTGGTATTAGTCTTCATCCATGAAATTCAAAGCAAGATTTCCAAATTATGATACTCACCTGTTAACTGCTGCTCACACAAAGCAACAAGCATAAATATTTTTGGAAGTCAAGAGAATTTTGTCTGTCTCTACTAAATACAGAGTTAAAGGCCTGACCTCAGCATCTTTATGGAGGATCTACTGTGTGTGGAACGTAGGTTACTCTATATGATGCCAATCTCTATTTGGCCTAGAAAACAGAATTGTGGTGGAAACAAGGCTGAATGAAGGCTGCCGTCATCATCATTAAGATACTTCATATATGGAAGATACTTGAAGTAAATATGACAAGGACAAGGCATACCAGGTATACTTTGAGCATAAAATATGTAGCTTTCTATGTGTAGCTTGTAGCGAGGTGGAGCCCACATACAAACTGGGAGTTAGGTACTGCTCACACGTGCAGTTTTGCAGCACTTTGGATGTGAGTCCATTTGGATTGTGCCGCAGCAGAGTTTTATCTGAGGACATAATTTCTTGTTTTGGTTTTTTTAATTAAAGACGAAAATTTCATGTTTTCTCATAAAAGTCTATCTTTCTCAGTCTCCTCTATTTTGAATAATGCAGTGTACCATGATTTCTAGAAGTTGTACCTATATAACTATATCCAAGGATACTCCCTGTCTTATAATTAAGTCTGTAACAACTTTGCTATTGATTTCATTGGGAGCAAGATCAGGCTTCTGTTTTCAATACAATAGGCTGTGTATCTGATATAAATGTGGCACAGTGTACTAACTCAATAGAACAGACAGTCTGGTACCTGTTGAATCAGGGGTTCTGAAGATGCCATAATAAAAATCTGATTTAATATAAAAAATGCAATTTTGCTTTTCCCAGTAAATGAGTTGGTATATATTTGTTCTGGTATACTAAAATGAAAAACAGCTGAGGTAGTGGGTCAAAGTCAATGTCCAGCTAGCTCATTATTCTGTTTGTACTGGTAATAAAGAATAAGAAAAAAATGGTATTCTCACAACAGGCTACTTTCCAGTAGAATACATGGAATACCATAATAATAATGCAATAACAAACTATACTGCCCTATAGTTTTTCATAATTTATCAATATTAATAAATTGATACATAAATTGATAGCTTGTACAATTAGATACATATCAGGACAGATCACACTATTTTTCCAAAGTAAATATAGTATCTATTAATGATCATATCAATTAACAGCAATTTCATATTCTGTAGAAAAACAAAACCTTAAAATATACTGTAGAAAGTATGCTTAAAGCAGAAACATATTTTTAAAACTTAAGTAACTGCATTTGCAACATATTTGCAAGATTATGAAGGAGTATATTATTAGATTAGTATTGCAGCTCAAAGTCCTGAAGTAATTCCAAATGAGAGGAGTTTGTAATTTCCTAATTTCTGGCACTTCTTAACTTTGTATTCCTTGACTTTGCTGACCTACTTAAATTTTTTCAATATAGTGTTTTTTGAATGTATATGTGTACAATCTATATTTACAATATTGAGAGAGATTACATGTCTAGACACATATATTTGAGTTTCATTATGAAATAGTAATGATAACATAAAAAAACAGTTATTTATGAAAATTGTTTTCGAGCATTGCCTTGTAGCTTCTTATTGAAGCTAAAAATTTGAAAGTTTCCCATATTTTCTATTTGCACCATTGTATGAGGAAGTAAAACAGTAAGATGGTAAAATAGAAGCATGCTTTAATGAACAAGAGCAGACCACTTGAGCGTGGTCATACCTGTATCCCAGCAGAAAGTCTGTGAGGAAGTCCTCTGTTTTTTGTGAACTTCAGCTTCCCATATGTGTTCCCTGTTTACATTTAGAACAGTAACATTTCTTTAAGGACTTACTTTATTACTCGGATTTCATCTAAGAATTTTAAAGCCTTTATGCTTTACAAATGCTTATCATTTAAGTAATGATAACATAAGGAAACTATTATTGATTTGTGTTGCCAGAGTGCATAGGAACCTAGCCATGAAACAAGACTAGTAGCTTATTAAAAAAACGAGCCATGAAACAAGACTAGTAGCTTATTAAAAAAGCGAGCTCCAACCTCAAAACCACATGATTTATATGCAGCTTGCAACCCACCATGAGTGCTCAGGATTCTGCAGTAGAGTATGTATTTCAATAATAACAATCATTTTTTTTTTCAAAATAATGCACACAGTGTAAATATTTCAATTTTTTTCAATGCGAAATCATCTAAAGTATTTGCATGCATTACCTCTGTGAGCTTATTCAGTCACAACCTCTCACCAGCAGTACATTGAAAAGATAATTAGTGACAATATTCTTAGCCATTTAAAAATATTCTTTCTTACTACAGCAATTTTTCTCTCATGCTACATATTTTGTATATAAGCCTTCTGTTATACTTGAGATATGGTATCATTGTCCTTGTATCCTTTTTATAAAACCCCCAGATAGTTCTTTCACTTGGAGATTTTTTTTGTGTTACTATCTTTCTCAACACCTTTTAACACAGCTCAACCTAAAAAGAAACAAAAAAAAGGAAAAAAAAGGGCCTTTATTAATAGAATAATAACAGCATATTTCAAAGCAGATGCAGCAGAAAGAGACATCAAAGACAGTTAAAAAATAGTGAAATTATCACAGTGAAACCTTCAGAAAAATCCTACAGCCATTTTGTAGGCAAAATTTTAAAAAGACATGCAGCTAATTTTGATTTTTAAATGAATTGACTTTCATGGAAGTAGGTATGTCCCAACAGTTAAAGAGAATGTATGAGAAGCTGCTGAAGTTGTTCTGTCATTTACCATATAATATATATATATATAAAAGATCATAGAATCATAGAGTCTTTGGGTTGGAAGGGACCTGTAAAGGTCATCTAGTCCAACCCCCTTGCAATCATCAAGAACATCTTCAACTAGATCAGGTTGCTCAGAGCCCCGTCCAACCTGACCGTGAATGTTTCCACGGATGGAGCATCTGCCACCTCTCTGGGCAACCTGTGCCAGGGTTTCACCACACTCATTGTGAAAAACTTTCTTCTATCTAGTCTAAATCTACCCTCTTTTAGTTTAAAACCATTACCCCTTGTCCTATTGCAATAGGCCCTGCTAAAAAGTCTGTCCCCATCTTCCTTCTAAGCTTCCTTTAAGTACTGGAAGGCCACCATAAGGTCTCCCCAGAGTCCTCTGTTCTCCAGCCTGTCCTCATAGGAGAGGTGTTCTATCCAGCTGATCATTTTGGTGGCTCTCTTCTGGACCCTCTGCAATAGGTCCATGTCTTTCGTGTGCTGAGGGCTCCAGAGCTGGATGCAGGACTCCAGGTGGGGTCTCACCAGAGCGCAGTAGAGGGGCAGAATCACCTCCCTCAACCTGCTGGCCACACTGCTTTGAGTAGAGCCCAGGATGCAGTTGGCCTTCTGGGGTACGGGCACACATTGCGGGCTCATGTTCAGCTTTTCATCCACCAGGACCCCCAAGCCCTTCTCACTAGGCTGCTCTCGATCCCTTCACCCCCAGCCTGTGTTGATACCAGCGGCTGCCCCGACCCAGCTGCAGGACCGTGCACTTGGCCTTGTTGAACCTCATGATGTTCACACAGGCCCATTCCTCAAGCTTGTCCAGGTCCCTCTGGATGACATCCTGTCCCTCAGCCATGTCAACCGCACCACTCAGCTTGGTGTCATCTGCAAACTTGCTGAGGGTGACTTGATCCTACTGTCTATGTCATTGTCAAAGATTAAAGAGTACCGGTCCCGATAGAGACCCCTGAGCAACACCACTTGTCCTGTATCTTACATGATCTTACCTTGTATGATATATGGTGTAAGATATGATGTAAATTTCTGTTTGTTTACAGCAGAGTAAATTTTTTTTTTTCCAGCACTGTGCACTAGGCCACACTGAATCATTAAAACGGAAGAGAGTTGTTTTCAAAAGTAAGACTAAAGGAAATAATATTCTTTCAGTGAAAAGTCGATACGAATTAAAGAAAAGATATTGCATAAGCTAATAGTCTGGTTTAAACACATAGTTTCATTTGCATGTTTAGTCTCCATCTAGCTGATGCAAAGTATGCGAGGACTGTCGTGGGGCAGGGAGTGATGTGTTTTTTGGCTTTGGTTGTGCAGGAACCTCCTCCTGAGGTAAGGACTTCTCTCCTACCAGCCACCAAACACACATATCTTTCAAGGTTTCATATTGTAAGGTTATACTTCACAACATCACATAATTAAATATGGTTAAGTCCTACAACTCACCAGTTTTTCTAGGAATAATATATAGATACTTTGTGGACAAAAAATACTGCACAGATGAAATGCAAGTGTTGCATCATGGGGAAAAAGTCACTTCGTAATACCTTATTCTGCAATACTATATTGAAAATTGCTGTAGTACCAAATAAGATAAAGCGTGATTTCTTGTAGATGAGTATCGATGTTTTCTGTAGTCAGATTCTCATCCAATTACTAAAGTCAGACTTAACTAGCTAGTAAGATTTTTTGAGATTCAACTGGCTGCTATAAAGGACATCGACAATTGCCACTTTTTGGCATCCAAAATTGTGTCAGGCATAGCCAAAATTTTATAACATGGAGGGTGCAGTTTAAAATGAAAACTTGTTGCAAAAGAAAATAAGCCAGAATTCTGTAATTTTTTTTTCTGTAAAGAATTGGAGGAATGTTGTCATCATCTGACTTTTTATTAATGTAAAACACTTGTCCTTTGCCAAATATCAACACAAGGAATTTTCCCTATCTCACTACGAAAACTGTTTATATATCACAGTATTTTGGACTGTGCTGATATTGTGTGTATAGTGTGTAGAAAAAGGGTATAATCTAAACCATAATTTTAAAAAACAGGTTGCAAAAAATTATTTTAATATTTGGTGTTACATAGGTTCTTTCTGGTTTTAGATAATATTCTTAATGGAATTGATTATTTTTATGAAGCCATGTTTATTTAGAGAAATGGACTCTGAGAAATTTTGTTTTATACTGGCAATGGGAGAGGGCTTTGTCACTCAGTTTCTAGTCTCTTTTTAGGCAACATTTTTCCTCAAAATCTTTTCCGTAGTGTTTGTTCCTGAGAACATATCTACAGCATAGGCATGATGTGCAGTCCCTCTGCCCATCACAGATTCAGTGTATCTAAGAGGTTGTAGTGTTTATGTGACTTTCAGAAAACCCTGGATATGGTTTATTAGGTCAAACCGAGTGCTGTGTTAGTGCGTCTTCAAACCCACAGCTCAAACTTCTCTTTTCAGTTGAGTCCACTGTAAAATCTCCTGTCTAAACAAGTGCTCCCTAAACCCCATGCAGAGATTCAGTGTTTGGGGCTGTGGGCACAGTTTTTCCATAGCAAGTTACACCATAAAGAAAATTTTCTTGTCCATCGAACTGGAATAAAGGGCATTTGCTGGAAAACAGGAAACTGGTCCAGCAACACCTGCTTCTCTTACTGAACATATACTAATTATCAAGTGGAGACTTCTCTATTAGTCTTTTTCCGATGAATATTAGGGCTGAAGGTGATATTGATTGCACTTTGAAAATAAACACTGGTATTAGTTACTTCTTTTTCATATTTGTTTAAAAGCACAGAAATAAAAATCAATGGAGTGCAGATATGGGATATCTCAGAAAGGTGAGAATATGAAGATAATTTTCCTGTTGATGCAAATTGTCCATTTATTATGGCTAATTTCTTCTAGATACATGCACTACAGTTAACCTTCTCTGAGCTAAACAAAATAATCCAGTTAATTTCACTGATGGGCTTCAACCTTTGTCCACCCATGAGAGTACAGTCACATCTTATGGGACACATTGAGGAGTCTTCCCTCCTGCAGATATATAGGAGCATGGCGTAAGAAAGAAGAAAATAGCATAGAAACTACAAAGGTACTGGACAGTGACAGGAGCATAGTATCTAACGGAAATATGTGTATGCGCAACATAAACAATTAGTGCCTGCACCTTCACTATGATTCCCCTTTCCTCTCCTCCTTTCCTCTCTTCAGTATATAAGGTTAAATTTCACATGGAAGCCTCCTTCTGTCAGCAGTATGTGTCCCTCTACTGAGCTGCTAACATATCTGAAATCTTTTCACTGATCCTGCAAATTCAAATACAAATAGTCCCGTAAGAAAATAGGAAAAGGCAAGAAGGCTACCAAAGCTAATGTTTTTTGAAGTTAAGCTAAGATTTTAAAAGTATTATGGCCTAGATGTTTTTAAACATAGTGACCAATATTTGCAGCTTGTATAAATTGGTAGGATGTCTCCATTAAATCAATGTAGAATTGATTACCTGGTTCTATGCTCGTAAGTTGTTCATAGCATATGTGATGGTGTTTGCTTCCTTTTAATGATAAGTTTTGGGAAATATGCTGATTAGTTCTATACTGGGGAGACCCCTTCAGTCTTATTGCAGAATGACTAATGGGACTGAAAATGTTGAGGTAGTGCACGTGTGCTGTGTGTGGAGGATGGGGGAAAATGTGATGCTCATGAAACCTGAGCACAGAAATGACAAACTTGGAAACCATCTTTTCAGTGAAAGCTATTTAGCTCTAGAGCCTCTCCTTTGCATTTTGAGAGGATTTAGAAGAATGCATTATTCATAGCAAAAGAACAGTTAGAAAGTCAGTTGTTTCTGATGGAGGGTGGTGGGCACAAGCTTGCATATTTTTAGCCATTTTACGTTACACACTACTGCAGAAAAATCTATCTTGTGCCTAGAATTATTGATTATAATCAGACATTTTACATAGACTAAGGTATAGCCTACTTAGCAAAAACTACATTGACAAAGAGAGTGTACTAATGGATCCTAGCAATTTTGGCATTAATTAGACCTGCTAGATCTTAAATGTAAAGGGTGCTCTATAAATGTGCCACCATTCAATAACCCAGTTTTTAGATTCATTACTGGACATACAATAGAGCATGCTATTATGTTAAATCTTAAGAAGGGTTAAATAACAGAAGGGTTGAAGTGATACAGTCATCAGTTGTTCATCTGTCAAAACACAGTTTTTCCGATTGTTCTGCTTTGGATCAAGAACAGCAATTTGGTTTGGGAAGTTTGCTTTGGAGCCAGTATGGCCAAGAGAGGTTAAAGGATCATGCCATGTAAGATGCAATTTTAACTGTAGGATTAGACCTTTGGAGAAAAAAATATGGGCTCTTTCTCTTTCGATAAAGACAAAAATATCCGTAACTTGAAAAAGTCATTATTGTAACACTTTTTTCTCTCTTCTGTGTTTTAGAACCAATATTTTTTTTTAATATTGGTATGTGTAATGAGCCATAGTTAATATATGCTACTTAGCTTAATCTCTCTGAAATTCAGCTTTTCAATATGAAAGAAAGGGGGCAGGCGGAGAATGAATACACACAAGGGATAAAACCTGAAAGTATATGCATAGCATCTGAGCATAAGCTGTCACCTCATGGACAAAGTATAAGATGGGAGAGTAGGTACGATTCGGTTTTATTGTTGACCTTGTGGTGTGACCATATCACATAATCTTTCTGAGCCTCTTTGTTCTTGTTATTCAAATTAGTTTGCTAGTTGGAACCACATACCCTCTTGTTGATGTAAAGTATCATAACGAAAATTATAAAAGAGGAGCTGTGCAGCAAGAAATGGTGTTAAGATAAATTCCTTACACTTTATTGGGGAATGCCCACACTGCTGGAAGCTCTTTCAAAAATGATAAATTCAGATCTTTGAGATGATATTGTAACATCCCTAAAAAAGGTCAAACAAAGGACAAAATTTGAAATTTTTATGAAGGTACTTTCCAGAAGCTTTGTGAATGTGTGAATAGGAAAATGTAATGGCTAAACATTTGCACACCAAGTTTTATTCAGCTCCTTTCGAATGCACTTCTGGGGCTTGAGGAAACTTCACTTCGTGAAGGATCTAAGAGTTTGGACAGTCGAAATAGAGGTATCTGCGAGCCTGCTTCCCACTCTTGTAAGTTCTCAGATTAGCAGCTGCTTTGGTTTGTGCCAATGGCTCCCAAAAAGGACTTTTTAGGCAGGAATTGTCAAAGAATGAGACATTCTGGTCATAATTTTTCAGGATCCTGTCATGTTCTATTAGGTAGAGGAGTAAGATATGGTTACAAGGTATAGGTGCTGCTAATTCTCCCATACTGGCGGGATCCTTAAATGCCTTAAAAGGCAGCTTTTCCTGACCTCTCTTCAGTGCTAAAAAAGGCAAGGTTGTTGCCAGCATGTGGCTGTAGTCAGTCTTCTCTGAACATTTCTGAGATCATAATATCAGCATGTTAAACTGAAAGAATCTCTGTGTATGAATTAGTTCAGGAAAAAAGTGGCGTGCCAAATACCATTGTTTGTTGAACAGAAAAACTTTCAGACTATGGAATAATAACGTAAGTATGGGGTTAATAAAAACTATGGGGTGTGGTGTAAGCATTCACTATTGTTCTTTCAATTTTTTATGAAATAGCGCACAAGAGGTCCATGTCATGTGGTTCCAATGGTTACTGCTTAGTTGCCTCACCAATGAAGGCACCTGGCAAAGGAATCTGAGATTTGTGTTCAGTGATTTTATCCATGAGAGCTTCTGTAAACAGTGTCTTTAAAGCTGATTTGCTGGTGTTTTCAATCATTCTAAAACTTGAATGCGAACCCCATTCATGTTTCCTAAATACCATTAGTTTTCACTGTGGACAGAACTAGGCTTGCAACTCAGTCTATTTCTCTTCTTGACTCTTTTGGTCTTTCTAATGCTTTTGAATTGTGCCTTCTCTACTTTGTTTTTTTCCATCATTAAAATGGGAATAAAACCCTCCGTCATCAAAATTATTGTTGATGGTTCGTATACTGAGTTATCTGTCTCTCTGTAAGACTTGAAAGCAGATATAGTAGCTGTGTTTTCTACTGTCACAAAGTTGTCTATAGATGTGTTGAAAAGGCAACCCCCGATACTGGTAAACCTACAATCTGTTCTGGATGTTGTGCTCAGCCTAAGGTCATTCAGACTGGTAAAAAGAGAAAATATGTAGCTGGAAGCTGTGAAATAACTGTCTTTACCACTCATTCTTTCCTTTTTGGCAAAGCCCTTGTAGTGAGCAGTATTCTCTACTTCAGCATTGGTGGACACATGTTTTGAAAGAGAGTGGAAAATTTTTTCTTCTGGAATAACACATTAACCAGTTGAGACTTGGGGGAGCTGAATGGTTTAAATGAATTGGGGCTGGTTTCTGTGAGGGTGATATTCTCTTATATATAGGTAATAGTTTTTTATTTTTGTGTTAGAATGTGACACAAGAGAGGCTTTGAAATGAATCAGAGGTAGGTTCTGCTCATGCTGGACCTGTGTCTGAAATTGTCTCTGGTCAGCCAAAAAGGAAACACTTGTTCTCCCTGTGAAATGATGGGTGGATTTGTCTGGTTAGGAAAAAATACAGGCAACTAAAATTTTCCTACATACATATTTTACCAAAAATACTAAACAATACAATTCATTTTGTCACTGGAAATACTTTGTTATGAGATGATGATTCATCATTGATCTTTGCTCTCTGCCGATGGAACAGCTCTCTTGGGAGGAAAATATAATCTATATCTGTCTTATTTGTTTGACAAGCCAAAAAAAAAAAATCCAGAAACGGAGTTCTGCTTTTGTTTCCGTGATTTAAAGTACATTTTCTAACTTTTTATTTGGAGGAGCTGTTTGTAAATCTAGTCTAGAAAAATGCTGGTTTTATAAGCTTCAGGAGCATGTTTCATTTGGAGTGAATGAATTATTCCTTGCCAACAGACAGCTGTAAATACATAAAACACTCAAGCTTTTTGAGGCTTGGCTCAAATGCCAACACAAAATCAATGATAAAAATCAATGCCTTATATGTGCAGTACTTTACTTAATCATTTAAAAAAAATTATTTCAGTGAGACATAGAGGGCCAGATTCAGAGCAAATTGTCAGAAATAGTTTCGCTTCTGTAAAGTTCCATTGATTTACTCCTGTGCTAGATCTGGCCCACTGTGGAAACTAAATTTAATAAACCTGTATTTTTTAATGTATTTATTTATTAGTACTGAACATTATTGCATTTTCCGTGACCACAAAAGTGGATTATATTCCTGGCAAATTCTTTACATACATAGAATGTGTAGCTGTGTCTGACATGCAATGAAGTTACACTTGGCATTTATGAGCTCAGGGCAGAATTTTGCATTTCATTTTGTGTAATTTATAAAACAAATTCACTTCTCAAGTTACACAACTGATTACAACTGCTTATTTGCATGAATGATTAGGACACCTTTTGTGAATTAGGGATCATAAATAAAAATTGCAGCAAGCATGATCTTTCAGAAATACACTTTTTACATTGATCTGGTATAGATTGTTCAGATTTAATAATGTAGGATAAACCACTTAGTATCATGCTTTAAATATTTTGTAAGTATATTTTAGGAAAGTACAAAACTACCAGTGGACATCGCTGCAACTCTCTGCTATTGCTAATAAATAGGGGACGCTAGCTAGAAATTGTTTCTTAAACTTAGTTCAGTACGTCCTGTGCTTATTTATGCACTTTGCTGCAGTACTGGGATTATTAGGTGGTGCAAATGCTGCGGATTGCAATGCTGGGTGTGGAATTAACTGTGGAGTATATTTTCTGGTATAGGTGAAGAGTCAGACTTTCAGAAATTATAACTATGATGCTATTGACTTTACTTGCAGCTGATAGTGCTCATTATCTCTAAAAAATCAGGAAATAACTCAAGTGGAAATTAAAATATATTACATTCTAAAAATGACCATGTTAATATTATTGTGAATGCGCTTTCTCAATTCCTGACATCATGCATTTGAACTTCTTTACTTAATACTTCGTCAAGGTAATTGCCCTCATTTAATATCAGTCAGCCCAATCCTCATGAAGAATATCCATTGAGTTCAGTAATAATTTTCAGCCAAGTAAAAAAACGCAGGCTGCGTCTTATATGCCTTTTTTCCTTTTTAGTGGAACATCCCTTTCTAAGGTAAGTAACCTGGCTATTATCGTCTCTTTAATTGTTATACTGTTTTCTCTCGTTAATAACTAATACTTCCTTTAATTTGCTTTCTATCTGTGACACCTCATTTGCTATAAATTGCTGTAGCCTGTATTTAATACCTAGACCTATTATTGTACAGAATATATTAATTAGGTCATACAGCAGTTTATACCATTGGGTGAGAAAGATGAAGCAAGGTAATTTATCCTGCATAAAAAGGAGTTATGAATCATGGCCAGTTGCTGTTTGTGCACAAGTAGCTAATGTGGGTTTCCATACTTAAAATATGAAGTTGTGCTATGGTGGTTTTTGTCACACTTTTGAGACAGATTTTTGTTAGGAATACAAGGAAAATTCTTCAATTTGCAAAGCTGATTGGTTACATATTGAGACTAATCCCCAGATCAGACATCATATGACAAAGCATAGACTGGATGACTTTTTGAGGCCTCTTCTGATTCGCTTTCATGATTCTGTAATTAAATTGAAGTAATAAATAACACCATGCATTTTCAGGTTTGTGAGAGATTATAGGCAGCCCCTGTTAAAATTCAACAGTATATGACCATATTTTTATTTTATCTGTTATATATTTGTCTAATCTGTTTATTTTTCTCTTCTGTGCTTTTAGAATTTCACTCTTTTGTAAAAGATTGGAAATACAGAGTGTTATCAATTTTAGTTGTTTTGCTTCATAACAGCAACAATACCAACCAATATTACACTCAGGAACCTAAGACAACATTAATTAAATTTTGCCATCAACAAGATGAGTATTTCTCAGCAAGGAAAAATTAGTTTGTGATTAAAAGAGCTGAAACTCTATTGTCCTGAAGTTCAGTGTTCATGGCAATGTGTAATTCAGTTATGCCTTTGAACACCATTGCAGTGTTATGAAATAAATGAATATATATCTCACGTGCAGGCGTTTTGTTGTTGATTATATTTAAAGTCTGGAGTCTACAGTTTTCTGTTCCATTTGAAGTAACGGAACTTGGTTCTCTAATGCTACACTTGGATACATTAAAGGGGAAACAAGTTTCTTTATGGTTATGTCATGAAGATTGTACAATGACTGGAAAAAACTCTGTTAAAAATGGAGACTATACAGGGACCGCTTTGAAAACTGAGGAAGACATGTAATACACAGGCGTGGTAAAACATTTTGCTTCATACCTGGCTTTCATTCACAACAGCTGTGTGTGACATTATTTGTGTAAAAGGGCATATGGTTATCTTTGCCCTCCTTAAAAGTGGTTCTCTGTGCTGGAGGGATGTTTAAAAATTCCTTTTGCTGCCGGTAGCCAAGAGTTATTGCCACAATCAGAGCCTGCCGTGAAGGCTGAGTCCTGCCCTATTTTCCCTGGCAATTCTCTGCACTACTTGCGAGGAAGGGGAGTTACGTGGCCCCTGCGTCGGCGCCTTGGCGTCACTGCGGGATCTCTCCGCGCTGTGCTCATCGCCCCTGCCTGCATCCTGCTTTCTGCTGTTCGCACGCTGTGAAGCAACTGCTGTGCTCCACAGACTGTCTGTTGGATGTGGGTGAACATTTATGCACAGTTGTAAAATTAGCCGTGTAGAGACAAGCGTTAAACCTGAGAGAGCGAGTGAAATCCCGATTCTGGGGTAGTTAAAGGCAAGGCTTCCATTAACATCTGAGAGCCCATGATTTTGTCTTGGCTACATACCACTGATCTTCCTGCCTGAAGCTGCTTCTCTTCTAGACAGACTTATGCTGGGATCAGTCGCAACAGATCCATTGGCCAAATTCATTTTGCTTATGCAAAACCAAAGTAAAGAGGATCTGCAAAGACTCCTAAAAGCAGGTGTTTTGTGAATGGCATCGTGTCTCAAGATGAATTGCTACAGCTGTCTTAAAACATGTGGCTTTGTAAAGAGGGAACATTTTTTACATTAGCTGTACTGAGCTAATTGTCATTCTCTTTAATACTACAAAAACTTATACTGTCTTGCTCTCAGATCTGTGTTTTCTGAAGCACAGCATTCTTAACGTGGTCTTTTAATAACTGGTGCAATGATACAGGATTGCATTTCAGTAGATGAGGAAGTCGAGTCTCAAGTCTTACATGAGTAAAACTCCCCTTAGCTTTAAATAAGAATTTGACTGACAAATGGAATAACCTACATTTGATTAAGCTGCTCTTTGAGAGGGGACAGGGCAGACTGCACAGTGGTTTT
This sequence comes from Phaethon aethereus, assembly GCF_964289735.1. NCBI lineage: Eukaryota > Metazoa > Chordata > Aves > Phaethontiformes > Phaethontidae > Phaethon > Phaethon aethereus. The sequence goes on along the minus strand of NC_138582.1, from coordinate 31,608,095 downwards.
TTGGCCATTGAGTCAACTGTATGAAGGCAAGGTAAGGTGACAGATTGAATGACACCACCAAACCCATTATTACTATTGCTTTTGTGGGTCAGAATACAGGTATAGTAAATGCAACAACTACTTTTACAACATATGAGATTACGGTAGCCCTGCTATAATCCCTCCTTTTATAGAAACAAGGGGAGGAGTTTTTCCTTCTCACCAGCCGGTGGGAAGGCCATGTTTACTAGAGCCGGGTGCATAAGAGCGATCGTCATCTCCAAGGAAGCATGCAGGAGTCAAGCAAATTTGCCAAATATGCTCAAATTAGAGCTGTGTGTGTCTGTGAGTGAACAGATGGAAATTGTGAATGAAGACCGTGGCCTTCAAATGTCATCAGGAAAAAAAATTCGGGTAGAAACAGAAAGCCCATCTAGGAGAAGAAGCAGCATGATAGCCCTAGGCATCATATTTGTTTAAAATTGGTGGACTGCTCAGACAATTATTTCAGGTGGATCTTGGGCATATATATGTGACTGATGAAAACTAATTTTCTCAGTAGAAGTGTTTTATGACTAAGAATTGCCAATGTTTTTTCATAAGCAACTAAGCTGTGATCTGGGAAAGGAATCCATGCTAATAGAATATGTATACCATATTTCATTCTGATATGAATTAAAGTTATTAATTAAAGTTACTGACACTATAATTCCTTTAATTCTTTTGAATTTTCTGACACAGTTTCTTCGTGTGGGACTGTGCGCAAGTTTTCAATTGAGTTCACAAGGTATTAGGTACATCAAGTTTTGTACATATTCACTTTGAAACATTTAAAACATTCAGCTAAATGTTTTCATTGCAATCAAATCAAGATCGATATCCAGAAATGCAGATTACCCAAATTAATGAATATTTTTAGATATTAAAATTGGTATGGAAGCTAATATATATGTCGAGTACAGTGCTGCCCTGGAAATAATCAGAAAGGAAAAAATGGGGCTTAGTAAAACGAATCATAAAGAGGGTAAGGAATTTGCAAATGAGCAGATGACAACAGTGTTAAATTGGGATGTATTGTGCTGCAGGGAGTTTGCAACTGGAACTTTTATGGAAATGGTCCTGAGATTTTTTTTTGTTTAATAATTTCACCATTGATATTGGTGAATATTTGGAGTGTGCTGGTAAAATTTGTTTATATCAGACAGGCAGAATGACATACAGAGAAGGACCAGGATATCATATAGAAGAAGGTGACTAACCTTTAGGATTGGGGTAATAAAAATGCAGTTAAATATTAAGTGAGGGTCACTTCTTAGCATCAATTTTCAGCTATAAGATCCCTTCCAGTCCTGTATATTTTTGCTTTTATTAATTTGGCTAGCCTTTATTTTGTGCTGCCTCTGGTTGATTTTTAACTGTTTTGCAAATCACACCACTTAGGCACATTATTTTTTTTAAATAAAACTGGAAAACACTGAAATTATTTTTACAATAAAAATAACTTCTAAACAGAATTACTTTAAAAATGAACAAAGTAATACTCACTGAATTGTAAACCCCCAAAAGCAAAAATATGTAATGGAAACTGAAAATATTTCAGCTTTTATAACAGCAGCAGCCAACCTAAAAAGAGTTGAATCTTCTAAAACAGATGCTGTTTTGTGATGGAAGATAGATTGGCCTGTGAGCCTGAATAAACTATGTCTCTAATTAGTATGCAAATGTCACCTGCTCCAGGGTTCTTCCTCTTTCAAAAACTATGATCTATTTAATGTTTCTGTGTTTTCTGGCGAATAATCTCACCCAGGAAGTTTCTTTTTCATTCCAATTTTCTTCATACCTGTAATTTTCAAAGCATGCTGTAGTCTTTTAGGTCAATATTTTCTTCAAAGCACCAAGCTGATAAATGTTATCATTTCTAAAGTTAAAAAAATCCTGAAAACAAATGTAGACATTCAATAATAAAAATATTTTTCCTTAATCCTATAGGGCAAAATTATATATTGCAAACATATGTTTATTATATATATGAAAAACATTAAACTACAAAGAGGACAATAGCTGTTGAACATAAATTTAATTAATCTTGTAAGTTTTTGACTTGATTAGTAGAATATTTAATACTAGAATGTTCAATCAAATATATAAATGCCTTTAAAGTACAATCATATACCATCAAAACTGTTGGTGCTTTCAGCAGAAACAGGACCACATCTTAGTCAGTGTTATTGACAGACACTATATCGGCATATTATGAGGTATAGTTAAGAAGTATATATATAAAAATATATAAATTTCTGTAAAATTTTGAAAAAAAGTTTACTTACACAAACCTGATTCCTCCTTCCCCTCCCGTTTTTTGCTGACACAGTTCCCTATATGTGGAACATAAATGAAGCATCTAAACAGATGGACCTGATTGAGGATGTGGGTCTCTTGAGTGATATATTCACTTCATCCAACTTCAGACAACTCTTTTTGGGACTCTGGTTACATTTTGGAAGAACCAGCCCCTTTTCTGCTCTCTAGATAGGAAAGTTAGTTTTCTAAGCTTAAATGGTTAAAATCATCACCTCACTCCCCTGCATTATACAAGTAACCCTCTGGGACTGAATGCATGTACACATACACACTCACATGCACACACACGCGTGATCACGACCTGTGATAACAATTCCTGCATGTTTAGAGGTCTTTCCAAACGCAATGGATGACAAGGCTGTACATTACACCTTAGACTGTATGTATTTTATCTACAGTGATTCTCTATACTTGCTACCATGAGGCAACAAGCCTATTTGGAGTGTCATATAAGTACTGTGGGACTATATTTGATGAGGTAATATATCTTCTATGAATTGCATGACGTCATTTAGCTATGCTTATTCTATAGGCATATTTCCTCTTTGGTGGCCTTGAAATAATGAAAAAGGCATTCATGACACCTGTATTTTATTCTCCACTTGTGTGCAGGGTGCATCCTTGGACAAGTCACTTAGATGCAGATCTTGAAAGGTTTTCAAGGCTCCAATTAATTCCAAAGGCATCTTTAAATGTTTGGGCTTTAATCTTTCTAGCCTTTGATTTCCGTAGCTGTAATATGAAAATGTTACTATGAACATATTTCTGCAACCCCTTGGAGACTCTCGGATGAAAGGTCCTTTGAATGTGTAAACCATTTTTTTATAATTTTCTTATTGGCCACTAAAGGGAATTTTGCATGGAATATGAGCATTTGGAACTACAGGGGTTTGCAATGTTTATCAGAATCAAGAAATTTGCCCTACATATTTATGTAACTATTATGAAATAGAAGCACCAAACATAAATAATGCATGGAAATATTTAAAGTTAATTTTCCCTACTATTTTTTTATTATTTTATCTGATTAGATGGGCAGCACTGTTGAAGCTCTATTGAGAAACTGTCTCAGTCTCCCAGGGATGGTGCTTCTTGGTAGAAGGTAACTATAGAAAATTGTTTTAGCATTAGTGATTCACCTGATTCTAGTTCAGCACTCAGAGGTAGAACCAGCAATCTTGTTTGCTAAGAAGTATATTACAGGTGCCAAACTATAAATTTGCCTGAGATGGAGAAGACTAATCAGTCAAAGAGAAGCTGGAAGTCCAAATAGTCAAGGAAGAGAAGGCTCTGCATCACCGTTTCCAGAATGACCACTGCGATTTTGATTTGGGGTATGAGGATGCACAGAAATCAGTGGAAGCTTTGTGTTTAGCAACATAAATGTGAAGGAATCAGTCTGTGCTCTTCAGTGGCAGCCAGGTAGATGGCAGGTCCTTTGCAGCTGTAATACCCTGGCCCGGAGGAATGGGAGTGGGGGAGCATGTCTGCAGCAGGGTGGCTACTGCTGCTGACTGGTCGCACAAGTCCCTGCTGTGGAAGAGATTTACTTTTCCCATCTCGCTATTGTGCTTGCAGCAGGTTAGCCCTGTGCAGCCTGTTTACATGGCCATTTTCTTGCTGTGCTCACCAGAAGACCAAGTCAAATTTAAACTGGAAGGAGCCTGTAGGTAGCTAGCTTAGTCTTACTCCGGTCTCTGTCTTCATTTCAAAGCCTTTCTTAGGCACGTTCAGTAGCTCTTCAGAGGTAACCAGGCTTTCTCAAGTTTGAATTTCTATTAAGCTTAGATAAAGATTCTTGTCCAACAAATGCCAAAACTGGGATGAATCCCACTTGGCTCAGAAACAGTGTACAACATAGAGTTTAGTACTGGGACTGCAAAAAGTCGTGCTGCAAGTGAGCTACGTTATAGTCACATAATGAATACAAAACTTCTCAGCTGTGCTCTGGCAAATAGGTGTTGTGTTTACATCAGCAGAAGAAAATTCCTAGAGTTTGGACTCAAAATTATGATGATTAAATATAGAGGATAACAAGTATTATACATGTTTTTAGAAGAAGTGTAGTAGTATATAATACGTGATATACCTCAGATGAGTTGTCTAAAAATGCTTTACAAATTGTTAAGTTATGACTGGGGATGAAACTCAGACCTTTCATATGAAGCAGTGTCAATCTTATGCTGGTTAGTAGATACCCTGAAATTTATGTGAGAACTAAATATGGACTAAATGTGGTCTTTGAAAGGAGAAAGACTTCATTCAGTAAAGTAGGAAAAAGGCCTCAGCTCTGCTGAAAGAGGTGGAAACTCTTGGTGCCTCACCAGATTCGACTCTGAGCGTTCAAAATAACTCAAGCCTCTGGATTGACAAGATAGTCTTTTAAAATACTCATTTTAATGTATGACTAAAAAATTGACTTCTGGAAAAACTAAAATCTTTTAAATAAAATAAGAGAGCTGAGATTTGTTAAAAAAGACAGTTGAGATTTTTTTCACGGTTCAGATTAATTTAGGATCCAGCTAATAAAGAAACCACTCCAAACCTCAACATTTTTGTCATGTTTTGAACAGTTTGGTGTTTTTCATCTTCATGTTTTGTGGTTTAGTTCTGTATTGCTGTTTGTCAGATTATTTGCATTATGATAGAGTTTTGTACAAAAAAGCCTTATAAAATCAGGTTAGAGTAGTGTGTGTTTAAGGAAATCTAAACGAAGACCAATAAGAATGTTTCTACTGAACGTCTAGGAATAATTTGCAGTAATGCAGTAAAATTCCATGTGTGTAATTAAGGGCTAAAGAAAAAGAAGCTGGAGTAAATTTACTCCTGAATTCAATGCTGAGAAAGCAATCTTCAAGAGAATGCAATGAATGACCTTTTCAGCTCATTATTACAAATACATCTTTGGACCTAACATTATTGGTTATAATTCTAACTCAGTTGATTAGTGTAACTATTACTTTCAAAACATTACTGGCTAACAGAAGTGAGATTCTTTGTATTCCGCTTCTTCCATTCCAGACTTGGTGTTTCCTATTGCTCCTGAAAGGGTTAAACACAGACGGAATGATAAAGTGGCCACACATCCTGGGAGATTTCTGTTTCTTTCCCTTTCCCTCTTGCACAGATGGATTGAGAGAGCGAGCTGCTCTTGAGGCAGGTTTTTCAGGCAGACGTGAAACCAGAGCAGATGCTAGCAGGCCAGGCAGTGATGCATATACTTCACTTTTTTTTTTCCTTTCTGTTAAATACATTTGTTATCTTGAAACAAGTCTTTGTCCTCAGATGACAGTTAATATATTTTATTTAGAAAGCTGAACCATCATCAGCTTTAAAGATGCACAGTGGGTAGGGTGGGTTTAACCCACACTCTATACCTCATTAACTTTAAACTTAATTAATTTTCTGTAGCCAGAAAAATAAAGTGAAAACTCCTTTTAAAGTGGAAATTTCAGAATTTGCCAGTGATTTTTGTGGAAGAATAAAATGAAAAGAAGAATTAAATAAAATGTTTGTAGGGAGTGCTTATTAGACTTACTTATATTCAGGAAGAAATCAAAGCTAAGGATAATATTTGATGCAAAGGGAATGAGACAAAGTAGTGTGTTTTGGTACTTAAAAACAGCCTTCAATTCACTTAATAAAACCCAGAATTAACTGGTTGCTGTCAAAGAAGTTTTATACAATTCCTTTGAAAATGACATTAAAAAATTGTCATTTTCAAAGCACAACATCCTATCTGCTGTAGCGCACACTTGTACCCCATTTGCTCCTACCAAAGCCAAAAGGAGGCCTGAATATCAAACAAAGCTAAAGAGGTTTGGTGAAGACGTAGAAACAATTTCATCCAAAGGATACCACAGTCTCCGCTCTAAAGAAAACATTTGGCAAATGCCTTGCAAGCCTTATCGCTTCCCAGTTTGTGTTTGGGAAATGTTGTCTTGGATATAAAAATTTAAGCTTTCACAAACAAACTCTCCTTAAAAAATCTACTTATATTTTCATCAATAATATCCTGTTCTAATTTGTTTTAAGTGATTTCCCTGCGTACTCCTTGTTTTAGATGAAAAATCAAAAGAGCCAGCACACATTTTTAGCTGCATCCCTGTTTCTTTTTCACTCCAGCCAAGTTCATCTGTATGCCACAGAACTGTCAAACAAAGAAGCATCACTTTTGAATATTCACAAAGGAAGGAAATGATGTTTTCCTTGTGTGGGCTTCTTTTTGGTTTCGGTTTTGTTTTTTTCTGATGTTCCAAGTTGCTGTACAGCTGTAATCTCTCCTGCTTTGTAGGGTGTGTAATAAATGGAGTTTGAAATTCCTTAAACACTTTAGCTTCGCTTCAGCTATTAATCTCAGCAGCCATTTATTGGTTTGTATGCTACAAAGCAATGGAGATTATCCTTTAATTAATTCCATTGAGGGGTTCATCTGCCACCATCAAGCACAATATGGTTTCATAAATTAATCTTGTAGGAGTAATATAATGTAATTTATTATAACATTTATATTAAAATGCAAGTAATAATACTAGAAACCCTGTGTAACAAAAGGATATATACATATATATGTGTATCTCCCAAATGCGGTGATTAAAAGAACAACTGCATATTCCATTTTCATATATTCATTTTATTTACCTGTTTTAAGTATATTTCAGAATCCATCAGAAAATAAAGATAAGGTTTTCTTGACCTCTATGTAGGTAGCTGTCTTAAAAATTATGAATTTACATCTTACATATAGAGATATGAAAAATATATGATTGATCTTTAGAGCTCTGCTTGAGATCTAACTTTCTCACTAATTTGTTTGTACTATTGTAGCTTAATCAGTTATGGTAATGCATATACTTACACGTGAACATTCTTATGAGTACTTGAGGGAGGACATCAAACACTGCCTAACGTATTGCCAAAATGTTTTGATCTCTGGACGCTCAAAGTGCTTGGCACGGGCACCTTTTCTGTAACAGAAGACTGGTTATGTTAAAGAATATGTTAACTAGGGTGTTTTCTCTAGCATGACACTAAGCTGAGCTTAGCTGTTACTTTGAAAAAGACAACTATGGCCTGGTTCAAAACTAATTTGTGTGCTAGTAGTGTTGGTGTAAGCAGAACAAGTTTGACTGCCAGGACAATGCCATGCAATTTTACTTTCTTTGATGTCCTTAATGTTAAGACTTCAGTCGTACCTAACTTCTAATGAAGGTAGCAAAAAAGTAGGGAGGTAAAATGATTCTTCTGTGCTCACCCAGACTGAAGCCGAAAGCTGGACAGACCTCAGGAATTCCAGATCAGTTCAAGCTGGCAAAATAAGGTATTGTTATGTGTTATGTTATGTGGTGCTCCTTTCCCGAGTACTGCTTACAGTAGGATTCCTTGCAGATTTGCAACCCTATCTGTGCTAAGAAATTAAGCAGAGCGCATGTTCTCCCTAAAAGTCTTCTTATAGCATTATTAATAAAATTAATTAATTAAGTAGAATCTTCAAGACAATCTGCAGAAATAGCTTTATTAAACCCCTGAGCATTGTAAGATATTTCAAAGCCTCTTTGTGGATTCGTTGTAAATCCTAATATTTCACTGATCTGGGCAAAGAAATGCAGAACTTAAAATGGAAAAAATTTCTATACTACTTACAACTTTTTTGGTTATACAAATCAGAAATGCTGAGTTATTTTTCATCTTAAGAGAGAGGCATTTCTGTGATTAACTAATTAATAGTTTGAGGGATGATTCCAATATATAAATTGTTTTCTGGCAATGTAGGTCCAGTGTATGGATCAAGTTTTGCAAGGACAGAAGCAGAGCTCTGTGTTTGCTGAAATATTATTGAACGTGCTGCTTTGAGAATTTGCAGTGTATAACAATAGAAGTTGCAACTACTCAGTGTCACATAGAAGCTGATGGAAAACACTGAATGGCTTAGAAGCTTAAATCATCACGCAGGGTTGGTGTAAAAGCAGACTCACACCAGCTATCCAGGCTCTAATGTGTCAGTGATGTGCAGACATATCTGTGTTGTGAAGAATGTTGCACAATGGCAGCAAAATCTTATTCTTAGTGAAAGTAGACCTGGAAAGGCATGTGTGTACCTAAGTAGCCAACAACAGAGACAAGATGCTGCCAGGACATACTGTTTAAATGCAATCCACCTCACAAGAGCTACTTCTCAGGTCTATTCAGGAACTGATACTACAGTCCATCGACTGCAGTCACCACCCAGGCTGAACATGCCCACTTAGCAGGAGACCCAGAGCATGAGGTTGTTCCCAGGAGCAGATCCGTGGTTCCACTCCTTCCCCTGGTAGTTGGCATAATTCACTCCAGAAGACCAGCGTGTACAGTAGAAACATACCCACTAGGACCTGTTTAGTATTTGTAGATGAAATTACCATCTTAATATCTTAATAGACAAAATACAGTTTCTAATCTGTGTGTTTACAAATACGGCTTATTTGTTGGTTGCTTTTTTTGGTTTCTTCGTGTTTTCTTGTGTCATTGGTTCCTCTTAGATCTCCCAGTTCATGCAAAGCAGCACAGCTCTGCAATATATTATAAAAAAATGGTAACTACTTTAGATTTTGAAAACTACTCTCGAAGCATTGACTTTGTGATCGTATTTCCATAATTTCTGTTTATACTATTTGGGATAACAGTTATCAGTTGACTCAGATTGCTTACATATTTTCAGTTAGCATAATATGGTGATATGTTGAACTGAAAAACACTGGTTCTACTGATAAATCTGACTTTCGTCAGGTTTGTATTAAGCCTTTAATGCTAATATGTGGAGCAAGTCAAAAGTGTTGCAAGATTATTTTCATGACTGACAATAGCTGTGAAGTCATAATACCATATATATATGTGTGTAGTTTACCATCTGCACTGACTAATAGTATTAATTCATCTGATGACTGGATGAGAAGCAAAACCAGAATAAGAGAAATTGAAAGCATGGTTCAAATCCTCCTCAGTCAAATTGTCCAGGAAGAGACATGATACACCAAATTTATTAATGATGGGTTTGATACTCTATTTAATTATTCTATAGAAAAACTTTAACAGTTTAGTTATAGCATATACTTAGACTTTAGTGAACCTGGGTTTTCTAGATTCTAGCCAATAAAAATGATTTAATATTTGCTTGTCTTATTTTTTTCTGTAGAAATTAGTACATCTGAACAAAAGGATATCCCTTTAAAAACAAAAGCTAATGCCTTACAAATTCATATCTTTACCCATGATGGACTCTTTAGTAGCTTGTTATCATTCTGATGGTATAATATTGAATGACTAATCAAATGAAAAAGCTGGTTGCTACATGCAAATCCCCATACATCAGTAATGATCTATTTAAAACTTTAAAACAAGGTATAAGTCATGGATAGGGCCATGAAATAGCTCTCCAATAAAGTTTTAATTTAGGAACTTCAAAGGACAAGAAACTTTTTTTGAGAACTGCTCCGCAACAAATTATGATAACTAGTAACATCATTACTGTTTGTATATCCTTTTAGGTAGGCTCTTCTCATGCAGGGGTGGTAGGGTGCATGTTCCATTTTGGCTGTGGATCTCTTTGACTGCCTTGTTCTTTTTACATCCGTCTTGGACCAGCTTTCTAATAGCTGGCGGCACATGGCTATCAGAAATTGTCACTTGCATGACCATTCTCCTGTGCTTAAGCACAGGAGCACTGTAAAGGACCCAGGGGTATCATTTACCACGATACCTGGCTTTTTCACATTGTGTTGGCTGCATTGACTCATTGAAGCACTTGGGACTGCATGCAGTGGTTTATCCCTCTTCATTTAATGCATATGAGCAGCAGCGTTGGGAAGCTGGGCTGAGATGCTGGGACAATTAATCTAACCCACCACACAATTGCAAAAAGGGAATTTGTGTCCTCCCACAGAAGACAATAGTGTTACATTGTGTCTTTCTGAATATGAAGTTTATAAAAACAGAAACCTTGAAAATCAGGGATGTGGAGTTAGGATGCACACCAAGGCCCTAACCTTCATCCCAGAGTTGGGTACTAGGCAACCAGAGGGGCAGATCTTACCCATGTTGGTATGAAGTGAGGATACCTGTGCCACAGGTGTGCGTGTTGTGAGGCACTATGAGTAGAGTTAAGGTTCATCATCAACTCCATTGTGTTTTTTGAAAGTTTTGGTTTGTCTGATGTTTTAAATGTGTACAATTTTCCACTAATCAGTGTAACATTACATTCATGAGCAATTATTTATGAAATTATATTTATCAGTTAAGATTGCAGTTGAGGCATGTCTGTGATTAGCTAAAGGGAGAGATATTAATGTGATTCTTAAATGCTTTTTCCCTTTCTTAAATCATCTTCCAACAAAGTGTTTGAATGAGCACTCTAGGACAGCCCAGAAAGAAAAATCACAGAAATATCTTACGTGTTAAGATGTGGTGTTTACTACCAGGCTAAGATGTGTGGATCTCCTTATGCTTCTTTGTGACATCCTTTGACTCTCCTGTCACTATTTCCCCTTCATCTTCTCTCATTCTCATCCAGTTAAACCATTATGCCTTAAGAACCTAGCAGCAAGTAAAAGGTCAGCTCCTTGTTCTCTCATTCCTTTTGCCTCATCTTGCACCACAGGCAACAGATCCAGTAACTCATTTCCCTTTTTAAATTTTGCTCTGCTCCCCCAAAAAGTGCAAATTTCTCAGTAAAAGTACATGCTGTGGAGTAACTACAGAAGTTAAAAAGAATTAGGAGATGTTTTTGTATTAGCAGTTATAGCTTGACCTTTATGCCTGTGGAAAATGTAGGTGAATGTGGCAATAATAAGATAATTTGGAAAAGCTAGATATAAGACCAAGATGACTACAAGATGAAAACCTCAACTGTATGGATTACTTTTTGAATCACACCAAATTACAGGACAACCCGAGTAAACATGGACTTCAGCGTATAGAAGTGCCTAACTTTAAGCCCAGAAGAGAGCTCTGAAGTCTTATTTTATAATGTACTATTCAGTAATTGCTTTTTAGATAAGCCTGAATTGGGGTGAAGTAAATTCTTCCTGTAAATGGTTCCCTTTCTTCAGAAGGCAGTAAGTGGTAAGTTTTGCTCTCAGTCCTGTTACTATATCCACCTGTAGAGTTTACGGTACAGGATGCAGAGCTTTCTCTGAGTAGGGCATATGCAGCCCTGCAGTCAAAAGGTGGGGATGGGAGAGCAGCCTGACCAGCCCTGGAAGCATTATAACCTTAACATCTAGGATATCTTACCTTTCTAATGGCATGGGAATGGTCTTTGTGTTGGTCTCTGTCTGGTGCAGGGCAATGTTCAGGAGAGATGCTTATTCACTGCATTTTTTCTGGTCTAAAAGCCAATATACAAAATGCAATGAATAAAAGGGCTAATTAATTATGTGTGACAGGAGCACCATAAGGAAGGCCTTGGTACAACACAGTTGGACACAGAACTGATTGCCAGCATTACATCTGGGGACAAGTGAGGAAATGGGGACTAATGAGACCTCCACTAATGCCTCCTCCTGCCACCTCCATTGCACTGTCCAGCTTCAGGGGCAAGAGGATGTTAATTAAACAACCAAGGAGGTGATAGTGCTTAAGGATTTTGAAACGTTTTATCACACATTTATTACATCATATCCTGAATTCCTCAGTGTCATGGAGGATCAAGAGATATCGGAGCATGATGGACAGATGAAGTAATTGAAAAGCAAGGTGTTATAGCAGTATGGACAAGTTGGAAAATAAAGATAAAATTAAAGCATCCAGATTTCATAGAGAATAGGGCTAACTACAAGAAGTTCTTTGTTTTCACAAAGGCTTATGTTTTCAAACAGGCTAATTATTGAAGTTCTGTTGAAATCAGTGTAATTATGTTGATTTACACAAGAAGAAAATCTGACCTAAATAGGAAAACAGGAAAAACATTTCCTCCCCTCTCCTCCAATATCTAATGCTCATTGAAATGTGAAAGGATCCTCATGCAAAATGAAAGCAGATTTAGAAATAGTGAGAACACCTGAAAAAAAATAAACTGTTCCAGGGATTTGTAATAATAATTCCTCCTGACTATTGCACTCTCTTAGATAAAACAGAAGAATCTGCAAACTTCAGTATTTCAGAATCTCTGTAGAGATTTAATCTTTCACAGATAGCAAGAAATCTGAGACGAGTAAAAACCCAGAACTCTGAAAAGTGTAAGTTTCTGATGGAATGATGATGTTCTGTTTTGTGAACTACGCTATTTATCTTCATTTCTTTGTAGGTGATGCTTTCTGTGAATACTTCTGAACCGGGCCATGCTAAGAGTAAAAGCAGATGCAGGAAATCTGTATGATATAAATAATAATTCTGCTTGACAAAGTACTTTTGACATTTTAAGAGGGATACTGTTGAGCAATTTGCTCTGGTTTGTTGCTCTCCCATGAAAGAGCTAATTTAGTCCAGTTAAGAGGCAGCTTTCTCATTGGCTCTGAAAAAAATTAGTACTTTGTATGCAGCCCATATCCACAGCTTCCTTGGGAGCTGGCTTTATTAACGAAGTGCTAGCCCACTCCTTTTCTGGCATGGCAAAGTCCTGGTGGATTTTATATCTAGCACCTATGTCTCCTTCTGTAGCAACACACTCTAAATCCACTTGTACAGACTTAATAAGCCAGAGCTATAAAAATCTGCATGTCAAAAACTGGCAATAATAGTGATGACTACATTTTTTCTTGCTGTTACCTACCATGTTTTAGGAGGTCGCTACTGGAAAAAGCAAACAAACAAATAAAAAACATGCCAACTGATCTGAAGGAAACTAAGTAAATTTAGGCATCAACTTTTTCAGCTAAGCTGCTTAAAGGGAAACTTGGCAACAGGGACATTAGAGAGTGAGCTGACAATGTGATCTGCACTCCAGCATCCCTGGGAGGATTCCCAAGGCCACCACTGGGATTAGCTTTGCAAACCTCATGCCTGTGAATTCACTTCTGGTCTTCCAAAGGATCCCATGTGCCGTCCTCAGGGGTGAACAACCTGCGGCGCTGTGGGTACAATATTGGAGGGCCGATCACATTGCCAGCCACTGGTGTTTCAAGCAAGTTCAATGCATTCTCACCCATACTTGAGATCACACTTTAAGAATTACTTAGGACATGGAAAACTAATTAACCCTCTCTCCATCAACTACCTGCATTCTCAAAGGGCATGAATCAAGAGAAGAGCCTGGCATCTCTGCTATATGCAGTAATAGGGAAAATACAGTATATAGAATTTAGAACAGCACAGTGCAGGTATGCAAGTAGAGCTTTTAGCTCATAGAAATTGTAACTATCAATAACAGTCAATCCCCCAAATATTGTGTTTTATCTTTTGTCCTCCTCTCTTCTTTAAATAAACCTTTTCTTTTAACAATTATTCTGTATTTTTTGTTTTGGTTTGAGTGGTATACTTCCCTTGATTTTCTTCAGAAAACAGTAATTCTGTCCTCTGCCAATATATCTATAAAACGTAGTCTACTTGCCGTCCTTCATTCGTATACTCTGATTATCAGGTTTCATTGATGCTTTGTTAATAAACAGCATTCATGCTCTCTGAGCATCCAGTCTTGCTACCTAATAAGGTCACAGACCTTGTATAATAAAAAGACCATTACCTGAGGTGATTATTTTGAGGGATTTTGCCTCACTGACTTTGCAGTTAAGATAGCCTAAAGCCTATCCATTAAAATGGATATTTTGCCTCCATTATTAATGCAGCTTAGTGCCATATCTTTAATTTTTTGTGGGTGAGAAAATAAAGTAGAGTGTAATATTTGCATGTATCCTAGCCATTTCAGGTATATTCCTGAAAAAAAAAGTATATCTTTGTGGGTGTTGCCAAAAAGGCTGTACAAACTGACGAAAAGGAATTTATTTGGTTTTTGTTTCCTTGCTTTTTTGTAAATCTCATTTCCCTAGACTGGGTGGCATCTTTGCCTGATATTGGATATATTCTGATATATTCTGTTGTCATTTATGAGGCTAATTTACAAAACTGAAAACTGTTTCAGGCCTGAAGCCATCTTTCTGTAATAAATACATGTATTTGAATAGATCTTTGTTTAATTTTTTCCAAGCAGGAAATTTGCCTGACAATTAAATTTGGCAACAAGATTATTGGGCTTTTATTTTCCTTTGAGGATTTCCAATTAATGTGTTATTTAAACTCTGACATACACTAAAACCAGTGAAGTTTCCAATTTATTTGCAAAAAAGTGCATAGGTTACAAATGTCTCTCAACACATCTGCTGTTTGGAAGACAGCACACAGAGGATAGATTTTGCCTAATCTGTGGTCAACTCTTCACTGTTGGATGAGTTTCCCAGAAGAGTTCCCTATCATTTAATATGCCTGTGATGCAGATACATGCCGTTTAGTATCTGACAGTGCTAACAACTTATATAGGTTTCAGTTATTAAGATTTCAGTTAAAGGTTGCTTGATCTTAATGAAGTGGCTGATCATATGTAACGGAATTTAGATTTTGTTTTGAGGAAATACCTTATTTTTTCTCAATTTATTTGATAAACATGATAGAAAAAATCCAAGGTGTTAATAAGAATGTATTTGGCAAAGTGTGTGGACATGTGGAAATACACTATAAATCACAAGTTTCAGTGGATATGAGGGAGACTATGACATTCCAACTAAATATGCATAAGGGAAAGTGTAGGTAAGGCAAAACATCTGTAAATGAGCTGATTTGCCTTTGCTCTTCAGAATTTTCAGTACAGTCTTTGTTTCAGCTAAATGGGGCTTTATTATTTTAATTAGCTTAATGTCTTTGGCAGGGAACTGCTTTTTGGAACAATACAGGAATAGGATGGGGATAAAATATAAGGAAATAGCACCTCAGCATCACTGAATTAGCCCATCAGTAGAAATAAGTGCTGATGTTAGGCAACCTTGACAGAAAGCTTGCAGCAGCACTGCTATATTATTTATCAGCCTAGATCTATATTCATTACATCTCTAACATGACAAATAATTCCTTTAGAAAAAGAAAAGGCTGGATTATTTTTTTTAATCACTTATAAGCAAAGGAAGTATCAAGCAGGATAATTGCAAGAAAGATTTAAAATGAGCATAAAAAGACTGTGGCAAGATACTATCCTGAGAAGCTCATGGAGAGCTGTTTTGCACCTCAAATAAATCTAGTCTTGCCTGTAGTGCAGTGGTCAAGGGTTTATCACGTGAAGCAGACTGCCTAAAAGGGTCCTCCCTTTGTGTCAAATGGACCAACGCCTCTCTGTTGGCCTTATACACAGGCTAACAAAGAAAACACTGTAATTCCTCCAGGAAAGGTGAGCAGAGCTCATGGCAAGGCAGAGCGGCAGATGCTTCCTTTCATTCAGGACTAGCGGCTGGTACTGGCTGCAGTTGCTCACAATCCAGAGCTTTCTGCTTGCACGCAGACGGGAGCAAATGACTGATGTGGTCTTCTGTAAGGTTTGCATTGGTCTTCTTGATGGAAAGGAGTCAGAAAAATAGTAGATATATTGCAGTGTTAGGAAATGATTTTTAAACACACACTACTCTGAAGTCTTCTGGTATATTTTCACCCTCAATTTACTGTATAATTCAATTCCAGGCATCATGACTTTTTGGTCAGTGGAATGAAATATACTAAAAACATGTTTTGGAAAACAATTGCTCTCACTTGTCCTCCTTTCCACACTTCAGCATTTAATTTGATTTGTAATCTTTATGTAAAGAACAATAAAGATGAGAATCTTTATATATTGAAAAACTCATAAATTTGGGGTAAAAATCATTTCAGGAAGAAAGAAGCTATATAGCAGAGCTTTTAAACTTATTGTCAGTAGGATTCAACCTGTAATACCTTTGCGTTCACATGAACAACATTGGTAAGAGAGTGAAGAAAAAGCATTTTATACAGAACCATGTTACGCACCTAATAAAAATGTACAACTGCTGGGAAGTTTATTGCAAGATTGTATAATTAACCTTTTTGCTTCTGGTCTTCCTTCATACTGCTTATGTTTCGGTGAAACACTAACAGTTCGTGGCAACAGTGGTGGGGCTAGGTACACTGTATTTGAAATCAGAAAAAAGTTTTTATAAAATGTGGGTGGTGTTTGCAATACAAGTTGATCTTGTATCACATATGCCATCCCAGACATATGTAACTTCTTTCAGTAATAATCTTGTTATTAAAGTATTACTGTACATAAAAAAGTGCCATTTTTCAAGCAGCAGTTACAGGTAGAAAATAATCTCGACTATTACTTTTGGTATTTTACCCTTCTAATGTTTTTTTAAATCCTTAAATATCATTAATTGTTCATTATAGGAGCTTTCCTACATAAGTACTTCAACACTGTCCAAAAGATCATCTTTCTTTTTCTATGCCATTTATTTACAATTGTCAAGTCTGATTTTAGTTTTACTTGTGTTTATCTCCATTGATTTCATTGATTTCAATACTCCTTCTACATGGAGATTAAAGAAGATTTACCAGGATAAATGACAGCAGAACCAGACACATAAAGCTTATATTTTAATATTTGTACAAAAGAAGGTACTGTTCTTTTCCATGTCATTTTCATCTTCCAAACACTTTGGACTTTCTTGGTACTTTCTAACATTTAACATATTAAACGTAACTTAGTTTCTGATTATACCAACTCCTCATTCCCTTTTTCTCTTCCTTGATATATTCAACTTGGGCCAAACCATAAGAGGTTTCTTATACTCATGAAAATGCAGCAACATTACCTCATTACACTAGAATTTATGTGCAAGAATTAAAAGAAACATTTGGAGGGCTATTTAAAGTAGATATATCTGCAATGATTAAAGATAAGTAATTTAATTTAACAGAAACTGTTAAATAAACAGCATGTTGTCGTAGGTGGCAGAGTTCTGATGCCATTAAGTGAGGCTGCCAGAGGCTTTCATCATAAACCTCTGTTTTCAGCTGCTGATAGCTCTGCCAAATGTAAACCATTGTGGCTCTAATACTCTATGCTGGACATAACCCTTAGATATTTTGTGAAAATTTTGATTATATTAAACTCTTTCTTAAGAAAGCCTAAGAATACAAACTCTGTCCCCCCTGGCATTGCCTCGTCCTGCCATATAGGAAGGATGATGGGGGAAGGGAAACAGATGGACAGGACGGGAGCAAGAGGGACTGTGGTAAAGAAAGATGTTAAGGGGAAGTATATCGACAGAGACGAAATAGACATTCCTGGGGAAGATGTGAGAAATTGAATAGCAGCAGTGGGGAACAGCAGCAATTATGCTAAGGGGAAGAATGCAGGCTTGCATGGGATAAGAGAGGAAAGTAAAGGTGTGGGGCAGGAAGAGGCAGACAGGAGTCAGCTGAGGAAACGGGAGTTTGGGAGCTATAGTAGCAAAGGAACTAAAGAGGAGGCCAGGGTAAAGGAAAGACTCACAGAAAAATTGTTGCAGGAGAGTCTAAAACCCCCAGAATATACTTTTTAAGATCTAGAAATTAATTCCATCATTCATGAGTGTCTGCTTTCCCTTATTTAGAAAATAGCAGAGAAATTTAAATATGCCTTCATTCCCTGAAGGATAGGACCTACTGGAGGCTGTTACCAGCATCATCGCTGGTTCAGGTACTTGAAGAAACTTCATCATGACCATCCTTGATGAGTACCCAAAGGGATCAACTTCTTTTTTTATGAAGTCTTATTATTACACTGCCTGTGAACTGTGCCAAAGGAACACTAAGGCTGCAACTGAAGATCCCAGAAATTATGAAACACCTGAACTGAGGTTACTCAGGCAACCTGAATTATCACCCCAGGCATGTATTCATTTTGATCCAGTCTTTCACTCCACCACCACCACCTGCTTTTTTTTCCATTCTACATCTCCATTCACCTCTGGATCTTTACAGGGCAAAAGGCCTTGTCCTCTGCCCTTGTCACATGCTTCCTCAGGACTGGAACCGCATGTCCACTTCATGGGAGGGATTAAAGACTTCCAACTGGTTTTCAGAAAATAGTTTTTCATAGAGAGCCTTTTTCTTGCTCATATCATAAGATGTGTGTGTGAAAATATAATTATATGCCTACCTTGTTGCTTAATGAGTTTTGATAGATGTCATTGATCAAGTACAGCATTATGCCTTGTTTTCTGCCGTGGAATTTAAAAAAAAAATTACTCTGTAAAGCAGTAGCAGGTAAATTTCATGATAAATTATTTTGTATCTCTCTTGCTATGTTACTAAGATATTACAAAGAAGAAGAATTATATGCAACTGTATATGTAAATGTAATGCTACACAGGTTATAAACATTTCACTGACTTCATAAAAACATTAAAGTTACCAAAGCACCAAACATATACTAACATGTTTTGAACTCTGTTCTATTCTGGATGGTCTCTTTTTTTTTTTTTTTTTTTTTTGGTCCTGTTGTTAGAAAGCCAGGTCATCCACGACAACGTGAGATTATTGTTTTTGGTTGTTTAGCTGCACCTGCTGGTCTGTGTCTGTTGGTAAGAGCAGGATGAAGAACTGTGTAGTGGAAAGCACGAGGTGTATGACGATACAGGAGATGTTCCCCCAGACAGCTGTTTTTCTGCACAGGAAATCTTTGTGAAGAGCCAACATAGGCTTTGCTTGTTAGAGTACTTTTAGCTGTAGCAGTCCCAAACCTTTTTTCTAGAAGGCATGAACTCACAGGCACTGGAATATCTCACTGAGTGCTCCATTGCACTTTGGTGGAAAAGATGTCTTGCAAAAAATTCTTCTCCTAGTAGCTTAAACCACTACAGGCTTAGCATGGATTGTAATGCTGCCTGTTCCCAGCTATGGCAAGTATTTGATTGAAAACTATTTGCTATATGATGCTAAAACCATCCCAGAATGCAACCCATTGCAGAAATTGGTGTCTTTGCCAAAAATCAAAGAAATCAACATTTTTAGCAAAATCAGCATACATGTTATAGTCATCCACATTAACAAAATGAAGGTTATATTAATTCATAGGTAAGTAGCCCTTCTAATAGCTTGTTAAATAATAGAATTGATGTGACTGTGAGACTAAAAGGATACAAAAGTGACAACACTTCTTCCTAGAAGTATCTTTAGACTGTTGCATTCTGTCTTCTTCACATCAGCTCGTATCATTCCTAGTTTTAATATGCATACAAAAATATATTTTTCCTACCTCATTAGCACAACTGTATAAAACCTTGAAAATGTAAGTGATACTTTTTTAAAGAGTTAAAGTCAGATGAAGGAAAAATATGTATGAATCCAATACATCTCTGCCTAGGCTCTCTCTGTTGTCTATACTAAAATAACATGAGCTCATATTAAATGCCTTCAAACCAGAGCCAGATCAGAACTAATTCCCATTTATCACATAACTGAATTATTTTAACCTTTTATGGAAGGGCAGAAGTTTTGAACAGTAGTGGCTTCCAAATTCTTCCTGTCACAATGTTTAACTCATTTGATTTTACTGTTTCAATAAAATTATAAAGCAAGGTGAATATCGTGCAAAGAATAAGGTTATGGAGTGCCTGCAGAAATGCCTGGAAAGAGACAGGAGAGTTCATAGAGTTATTGAATAGCTCAGGAAGACTATAAATTCATTAATACCTTCATATGTATATTTTTTTTAAGCTTTGGTGTCAGTGTCA
Organism: Phaethon aethereus; assembly: GCF_964289735.1. Lineage (NCBI taxonomy): Eukaryota > Metazoa > Chordata > Aves > Phaethontiformes > Phaethontidae > Phaethon > Phaethon aethereus. The sequence continues at coordinate 31,588,071 of NC_138582.1, read as the reverse complement.
TTGCAAGTACAGGTGAGTTGCAGATAGGCTAAAGAAAAAAGCTTTCCCCCTTAGTCGACAAGTGCTAAGTGTCAACTCAGCTCAAACATAGCACTACAGATCTCTCCACAACTAAGTCTTGTAGTCACAACCTTCCAGACAGAAGCTGTTTTTGCATTCTTCTTGCACGCACAGATCAGTAAGACAGTTTCATTTCTCCATGAGAAGATGAAGTTCAGGTTGTGCCTGCCTGAAGGCAGCAGGCCCCTAGTCATAGCGATGAATTTAATCTAGTCTGGCCCATCATAAAGGCACATCACAAGGCAATAATAGCAGAATGAGACAGACCCCTGAAGGTGTACTAGGGAAAACCCTGAAACTCATCCTGAGGTTGTTAATGGACAAGATTGATCTAAATGGTATTTATACTGAAAGAGTTCACAGGTCTCTGGCCCCAAAACCTTCCTTTTGCTTGTGTGCCTTAACGACTACGTTCATGCTCAGAAAAGGGAAACCATCTCACACACTGCAAGAGAAAGGAAAACCTGGTTTGCTGAGGTGAGGTCCATTTAACAAAATGCTAGATAAAGAAATTGCAAGGCTGTTGTGGAGATAAAGAGTGACTTTTGGAAGTGACAAAGGAATGACAAAATAAACAGGAAAAACTGGTCAAATGTTAAATAAGATTCCCCACCTTATTTCTCTGGAAGAAGAGAATTATCAATTCCAAAAGCTTTATGAATCATAGTACTTAATAAATATTCTATAAAATATTTTTGAATGGAAGGAGTATGCCAGCTATCGTGAAGTGATCTGGAATTCATGAAGATGTTTCATGACGATGTCAGATGCTGTTTTCATGTGATTTAGGTAGAGCTTCTGAAAACAACCCTCCCTCTCTAGGTCAACAGCAAATTGTGCTATCTTAGGACTCCTTTTCTGCTGTCTGCTGAGGGCTAAGAAGGAAAATCACAGTGGATCAGGTAGTAGGGGAGAAAGAGTGAGCTTGGAAATGGACAGGAATAATCGGGAGGAACAGAAGGATAATTAACTAGCATAATATTTTGTCATTACTTGGACAATTATATTTCTCAAAACTGTATTTCTTGAAGTAATTGGATAATTTATATCCAATAATTTATATCCAATTAGTAAGAATTGTGCATAAAATGAGAAAATTATTTTGAATGAGTGAAACCTGATTGTTTTGAAATAAATATGCAAGAGATACAGTTATTGCTCTAAGAAAAATCAGCTATAGTGGGATTTTCTAAAGATTTAGCAAGGAAGTGGTCATAAAGATATATTCTCTCTGATTTCCCTAAATGTTTCTTGAAAATTAGCATGAAAATTACTGCATATAAAGAATGCTTTGTGTTTCTTGGAAGTCACCATTCATTTTCCGAAGGATCCAGTACAGGAAACACCAACTGGAATTAGATGTGAAATAAAAAGACAGTCAAGGCAGTAATAATATTAATCTCTCTTTTACAGTGCTGAGAATGAAAGAAATGTCCATTTTAGCAAGCCAGGAAGAAGCACATGATTTTTTGTTCATTGAACTCTCCAAAGTCATATATAACCACTAGCAGGTGGTTAGGGGGCATAGGACAGTCATAAAAGGATAGCTCATTTTGTTCTTAGCAAATCTCAATACTTTTTTGTTTTCTGCAGTTGACATTTCTGCTTAAGATTTGGATAATAAATTTTAATAATCTTTTACTGATTTATTATTTTAATTGGCAGGAAATATGGTAAAGGGGTGACAAAGAAGAATTATTTCTATATAATAACTCTGACATTACAAAATAGTTTAATTTGATTATACAGGGCATCTCTGACTTTGAAATCCAATGAATTCCTCTCCATCTTATACAACCTATACAATCTTAAACTGAAAACTGCAGAGTGCAAACTTCGTTCTGTTGGTTGTACTAGAAATAAACATATATAATCATCCAGACACTCAGTGCTTATATACCCAAACTGAATTTTATGAAGCCTGCTATGGATTCCTGTAATGGAGCAGTGGTATCTCTCAGCCTTGCCACCTTTCAGGAAGATAGAGCAGAGGTTGGCAAAGTGAACTGTGAATGAAAGTAAGTGCCCCAAAATTAGGTTTTTTACCTGTTGCATGACCACAGTTTGAGATTGTATAAAAGGGCTCCACAAAGATGCCATTGGACTGTTTCTTGTGTGCAATGAGCTCTGACATCTGCTGTTAATGCAAAATTTCATCTCAGGTTTGAACTATGGAATTACCTTGGAAATGTCAAAGCTACTTGAAATGTGTCTCTTTGTAGCAGAGATTTCTCCCAGTGGGATTTTCATAAGCAGTCAAAGTCAATTAAATGCTTGGGATAAAAATAACAAAAAATCTTGAAAAACAGTCTAAAGGTGTTTGGAACCCACCTTCCATAGCTAGCAGATAATGCCAATCAGTGGCAATTGCTTCCTCTGAGCCTGTGGGAAGGAGAAAATTAGCATCACTAAGCTGAACACCTTACCTAGTTTTTTGCACATTTTGAGCTTCCTGTCAGCAGCCTGGATTTTCAATTTAAAAGACTTAATAAATGCTGAACATCTTTTGAAAAGACCCCAGGATGACCCCTGCTCTGTGCTAGAGGAGGTTGCAGCTTCCTGCTACAGGAGTGGTTTCAAATGTACAGACCTTCAGAGAGATTAGGTAGCCTCTCTTCTGTTCTAGTATCTCATTTTTTCAGCCCATAAATATGCATGGAGATAGAAGCAAAATTAACTGTGTCATTAAAGCGATTAATTTAAACTACATGCCAAAGAAAGAGAGTAACTCCATTGTGGTTACAGGGAAAAATAGGTCACTTTGGCCAGCAGATTCAGTTTTCATTTCTGACCCAATTAAAAAATAAGTTGTTGAGAATAACTGTTGCTTGCAGATTAGCAATCCAACATCATATGTCTTTCAATTAATTAATTATGAAGGATATTTCTATTCTAGGTCCTACAACATAAGGATAAATCTCAGCTTCAGTGATGTATTAATGAGCAATGCCAGAACATGTATTGATTCATTACTTTCATTTAATGACTTGGAAATATTTGATATTCTTAAAGTATTAGGAATGTTCCACCATCCTTTCATACTCAAATTTCAAATATGTTTTAAGGAAAGGAGCTTGAAACTTGGGATAAATATTTTTCTTGAAACTTGGGTAAATGTTTTATAAGCATTAATAAGAAGCTGAGTAATCTTTTCAAGATTAAATATGAGTGACTGGATTATACAATGGAAAATGTTCTTTTAAATTTTATATTTATTTAACAAGAGGTTACTTACACTGTATGGGTTATTGCAAACACAGCATATGATTAAAATGGTCAATGTATGATACAATGGTGCTATTGTAAAGATACTTTTGCATTTCTTGCATGTGTTGAGGGAATGCCTTCTAAGTGAATAAGTGAAAACTCCTGAGCTTAGAAATAAAATTATTTTGTATTTACAGTGGCTTTATTTTTCAATTCCAATGTGTGTATTTTTAGTGAGGGTGCTTGGTTATTAACACATTAATAATATTTTGCCTATATACCCTTATATACACATTACATCCTCTTAAAATTATTCTATCATAATTTATATTTTATTGGCATAAAGCACCAATACTTAATAGAATTCACTGTAGATGAATAGCAGTACTTAGAGCAATGAAAAATGACAGAATTTAATTAATGTTTCTAATAAAGTGGAAGGAAAAATTTTAAGGGGGGGGTGTTATCCTTTTCTTAATTTCACTATTGAAGCTAATAGAAAAAAGATTGACTTATAAAAGTGGATTGTTGGAACAAAGTATCAAGTCATTATTTTTTAGAAGACCAGTAAATAAATAGTAAAGAAAACACCATAAATTAAAATACCTATATAACGGGATTTCTTTAACAAAAGTAATTGGAGGAAAAAAATTTGTTACATTTTTACAACTTTTTCTGTTGACTGCTTAAAAAGCTTATCTTCTAATGTGTCTCTTTTGATCATGTTCTAGTTATTGTTAGCTGTTTTTTCTTTTCATTGTGTCTTGTGTAGAAATTTGCAACTTCATTTTTTCCCTTGCTGGAGCTTCTTACAAACTTTCTTGGTTTTATGCATTCTGTAGGACCTGAGGTGTTGTATAGATTTTTTTCTTACTTTAACAAAATAAATAATGGATCAGGCTCATCTTTTAATCTTCCGTTTGTGAAACTTAGAAGAGTAGAAGGTGAGGAAATAAGTCAAGAGCCAGCTACAATTGCCTACCCATCAGCCAGTTTTCCTCAAGAGTGGGGCTGTCAACAGGAATCTAGCCCTAAAATAGTGCTTGACATTGCCACATTACTTTTCCCAGAAATATTTCAAAAGCCACATACCACAGGCAAGAGTGATTTCACCAGCTGTAGAAGGGCACCTAAATCTGAAGTAGCATCTCTAAATGAAGAGTATAACTCTGAACAAAAAGGCTGTAATAGGAAGAAAATGTAACATGTCCAGTTAAAAACTGCAGCAAGAGTCACTGTAAGGCAAGTATTAACACTTGGATTGCAATTTGCACAGGAAAACATGGTTTAAAAATTGTGAAATCTTTGGATGCAGTTAAGAAGTACTTATTTCAGTAGTGCTGACAATCTTGATAAAAGTTACTCCAGATCTTGCTCCTAGCTCTAGTAAAACTCTTTCCCTGAAGTCAAGGTTTTAAAAGATGATTGTTTTTTTTCTTTTTGTTTCTTTTAATCAGCCTTATATGTATATATTCATGCATATACACCATTTAAAATTAATCTGTTTAAAACAATATCTTATCTTGATAGTTACATTTATAGCTAAAAACAATTTCATTTACGTGCATGTTTTATTTAAATGAAAACCGGGTATTACTAATTTAATTACATACAAAAATAGGATAAAATCAACATATTCACTATCTCTATTTTCATACCTTACAACAGCAAAAAAACTCAGAATTCACAATTTTTTATGCATAACTACAACCTCTGTCTTCAGTGAAACTCTTCTATTTCTTCACTGGTTTGGATTTATCTAATAAATAAGATGAAATAAAATGTTTTTCATTTAGACTCATTCATTTGAAGCTGAAGGACAAATAAAGGGAGAAAAAGACATTTGTTTATATGTATATATACTTTTGAAACCAAACAACAAAAAAATAGTGGGAGAGGATGGAACATATTAGCACCCAAACAGGCCAAGAAGGGAGCTCATAAAATCGCTTAGTCCAATCTGTTTTTCATAGCTGTAAGCTCAAACCAGGCTGCTCAGGGCTGCGACATTTTGGGCCTTGGAAAGCTCCAAGGGTGGAGTGAGCACAACCTTGCTGTGAGCCTGCGCCCCTGCCCAGCCCTGTCCTCCTGGGGAAAAGCTTTGCAATCAGTTCTCCTCTCTTCGCTGTGAGGAGGTAGCTTCTGGAAGAAGGGAGCAATAACAAGTTATAGAACTAAGACGTATTGAAGGTCACAGGTAGGAGTTCTAAGCTCCTTCTCAGTTTGGCTTCTCACACATCAAAGGAGCACACCCTGAAAGTGCTATGTAGTGAAAATGCAGGACCCGATGCAAATAATTTTGTCTCATTCTTCAAATTCACTGTGGAACCAGAAAATATCTTGACTTAAACATTATGCTGTCAGCTAGAGTGATAGCTAACAGCTGTTTTCAAGGGCAGTATCTCCTGTTTTTCTCTAATAGAAATTATATAATTAATATGTAAAGGAATTATGTTATTGTACATTAAGACTAGACCTGTAAGACTTAGTATGTGAGATTAAAAAGCTAATGGAATTGAAATTTGTGACCTGGTGGCCATTTAAGCAATGACTTATAAAACACTTTCCGTTATATCTACAACATATAGACAGAAATTCCATGGAGTATTTGTGCTGGATTGATTTACAAAACTACATAAAGTGATCAACATTATCAAGCAAAGAGAAAGCTTACCGAGTTTGTTGTTAATTAGAAGGACAAGCTTAGTTCTGAAATCTTACTTCATTCTGTGAGTAAGAAAACTGTTGCAGTTTTGCCCTTTTAGCATTACTTTAGCCATGTTACTTAAATTCCTGTGTAATTATAAACCACATTTTGTCAATAACAGAAGGATTCAGGTCATTAAGTTTTAATTAATAGGACAGACTGATTAGCAATGGATGAATACCATCAAAGTGACTTCTTTAATCTACTTAATGTGTATCAAGCACTCTAATTATTATTTGTATGTAAAGAAATCTAGTGCAGTTAAGCCATACAACTTCTCTGTTATGACATCTTTACAATATTATTTGAAAAATATGGGTGGTCGTCAATTTACTAGTATTTATTTATTGATAATTTGCATATGATGACCCATAATGATAGAACTTAAATGTAAAACAGCAATTGTAAAATGCAAAAGACAACTTACTTCAACAGAATCTAATTAATAATAATGTAAATCTATGTAGTAAATGATCAAAATAAGCACAGCTTAAGTGAAAGACAACAAATAGGTCCTGTGATTTTTGTGTAGAGTTGCATTAAATTATATCATATTCACAGAGCTATGAATCTGTGAGAAAGTTTTGTCCCAAACCTACAAAAACATTTTAATATTCTGGAAGAGTTTTATGCACAAAACTGTGTTCATGTACTGAACTTTGAACACATAATTTTTACTGATCAGTAGGACTCTCTGTGTGCTTAATTTTCAAGAGCACTCTAGTAACTTCATAGAAGTTTGACACATGAATAAATGTGTTGAAAATTCAGCTTAAAAATTACACAGACACAACCTATACTCTTATATTATCGCAGTTTTTCAATGTCTGTGGATGTAAAATTTCTGGGGGGGAGATCAAACTATTATTATAGGAGGAAATCTGTGTTACTTCTATCATGTGTATCTGAAATCGTTGTATATTACAGATCTCGAAAAAATTTTGGTTGTGAAGAGTCTTTCTTTATATTACCAATCTGCTACGTAATTACGTTATAATTTATATTATTGTAAATTTTGGTGGTAATGTCTGTTGTATGAAGTCTTTGCTCTTAGTTAGAATGTTTGTAGAAGCTGTTTACTGCCTAGTATATTAATAAAGAGGTAGTATTATAATTTTACAGCTAGCTAAAAACAACAATAAAAGTCACCGTTATTTTGTGACTCTCTTCTCTGGTGTGCTCTTGTGATGACAATAAAGAAGTCTGTTAAATTTATGGGAAATCTGTGTATAGGGAAACAAGACTTTATAGAACAGTTAGTTTGGTGAGCTATTAACATTTTTGGCTTAATGTAGGATAAATTCAGTATTTCAATAAACTGGAGTATTTCAATAAACTCCAGTTCAGTTCTGGAGTTTAATGTGGAGAAGGGAAAACAACTATCATGGTAATGAATATGTTTTTGTTTAAACTATTTATTAAAATTCAGACCAAGAGTAACAGTGTACCTCTCCTTTTATGACTATGTTCCCTACATCACAGCATACTATAACCACCGAAATAATCTGAGTTCTCATTTAGGTTTATGATCGAAAAGTATTGGATTCAATGATCAGGAATTCACAACTTGAAGCTATTTGAGATTTCTTGGAAATTGAAATGCACTCTGCAGGAAAAAAAATGCATCTTTTCTTGAAATAAGTTCTTTGCCATTTAACTGATACGGTAAAGTGCATAAGGAATAAAACCTGAAAGAACTTTATATGGTTTAGGATACTTAGGGTTCTGTTCTTATATTTTATTACCTGCAGTCATGTGTCCCTTTTTATTATTGGTTGTTTATGGTTCTAATTCCTCAGCCTCCAGGCCCTGCCACCATAATTTTCAGAAATATTCTGCTAAAAGACTTAGCATAAGGTATGACACATTGTTATTCCAAGATGTAGCTCTGGCTTACACTTAGAGGAAATGTCATGGCAGTAAAAGAAAGGGAAGAACATGAAATAGAACCTGTTGGTCAATGTTTTCTAAGGCTGGGTCTAAGTATGAATTGTGTGAACAGATCTTGGCTCAGTACCCCTGTGGGGTGGAGCTGTGTGCTGTCACCCTCCAGAACACTGGTGTGTCAAGAAGAAACCTGCACATATGGGCTACACCATGCTGAGCCATTGCACAGTCAGGCAAGTCTGTGAGCAGGTCACTTGCAATTCAGCCAAGTGCTGGAGGTCCATGGCCTACCATGTAGACATGGACTAAGGGACTGAGGCAAGATCCATTGTGCAAAACCAGAATGCACTGAGTAAGTGTTCCCTAGGCAGCGTTTGGGAAGAGTTAAATGCAGGGCTGGATGCAGCTAAAGAGATAATAAAGAGCAGTGCAGCCTCTTTCCCAGTATAGGACGCTGGATGTTGATGATGGAGAGCTGCAGGTCTCATGGCTCCCCCTGGTTAAATGCCTTAAAGAGAGACACATAAAATTCAGCGCAGAGAAATGTTCCCTGATCTGCAGGGCTTCCCACTGGGGCAGTCACAAAGATAGAGGAATTCGTCTTAAGTTTCATTTCTTTCCTAGGCCTCATTCAGAATTGTAGGTAGGCACTCTCAGAACTCAGGAATTGCAGCTTAGAAAAAATACTAGTAATGCATTTTATTCAATAACTTTTGACAAAAAATACTAAACTAGAAGAACAGTACAGAACAGAACAGAATAGAATAGGCATAGAAAAGAATAGAATGGGCATAGAAAAGAATGGAATAGGAACAGCTTAGGTTGGAAAGGACCTTGAAAGAACATCTGTTCCAACTTTTTGTGGGAAAGATAGCTTAGATATTGGCCTAATATTGGCTGGGAATTTGTACTTACTTCATGCTGTGTAAGGGCACTGGCCGTATGTAGATGGGAATGATAATCATAGAAACATAGAATCATAAAATAGTTGGGTTGAAAGGGACCTTTAAAAGTCATCTAGTCCAACCCCTCTGCAATCAGCAGGGACGTCTTCAACTATCAGGTTGCTCAGAGCCCCGTCCAACCTGACCTGGAATGTTTCCAGGGATGGGGCATCTACCACTTCTCTGGGCAACCTGGGCCAGTGTTTCACCACCCTCATTATGAAAAATGTCTTCATTATATCTAGTCTAAATCTACCGTTTAAAACCATTACCCCTTGTCCTATCACTACAGGCCCTGCTAAAAAGTCTGTCCTCATCTTTCTTATAAGCCCCCTTTAAGTACTGAAAGGCTGCCATAAGGTGTCCCCAGAGCCTTCTCTTCTCCAGGCTGAAAAAACCCAGCTCTCTCAGCCTTTCTTCACAGGAGAGGTGCTCCATCCCCCTGATCATTTTGGTGGCCCTCCTCTGGACCTGCTTCAACAGCTCCGTGGCTTTCCTGTGCTGAGGGCTCCAGAGCTGGATGCAGGACTCCAGGTGGGGTCTCACCAGAGCACAGTAGAAGGAAAGAATCACCTCCCTCAACCTGCTGTCCACAATTCTTTTGATGCAGCCCAGAATATGGCTGGCATTCTGGGGTGCGAGCGCACATTGCGGGCTCATGTTCAGCTTTTCATTCACCAGTACCCCCAAGTCCTTCTTGGCAGGGCTGCTCTCAATCCCTTCATCCCCCAGCCTGTACTGAAACAGTGGGTTGCCACGACCCAAGTGCAACCTGGCCTTGTTGAACCTCATGAGGTTCACACGGGCCCATTCCTTGAGGGACCTGGTCAAGCTTGCCCTTCCAAGAAGGACTTGGTGGTACTGGTGCATGAAAAGCTGGACATGAGCTGGCAATTTTATGGTGGTTTTCATGTTAAAACCAGATCTAATCTGAGGAGTTCTTGTGTAACCGAGAAGCAGCAATCAGTGCTTGATAACTGCTTTGAGTATAGGTACCTATACTCTGTCATACATTGTGGTCCCTTTTCTATGGATCTGGCTGCCACGTCCTCTTTCAGATGCAATTTCAATTCTGAAAGTACTTAGACAAAGCAAGACCAACAGCAGAATGCTCAAAATACCTGACTATATTACATTTCGAATTCCCATTTGTGTTCAATCATGTCAGCTGATTCTTACATGCTATTTTGTATCTGACTTCATCTGTAGGTGCTTGGATAACTGTAGTCTGACTGTGTACCTCCCTTGTTTTTCTTTAATATTTTACCTCAGTTTAATATGGAGGTCAAGAAACTTTGAACAGCAGGACTACATATAAGGAGAGTTGCTTTCAAAGCATACCACAGCTGGCAGTTCACTTTCATTTTGAATTGTGAATGTCTAGTTTTCTTTTTAATGATACTAGGTGTTTGATGTCAACATTATCTTGTGGTCGTGTTCCACAGGTGAATTATATGTTTGGCTAGTATGCTGTTTTGACATGTGTGTGTGCGCTGCTGTAACTTTCTACCTAAGTATGGGAAACTCAACTTTGCAGACACTACTCTGCATATGCAAAAAAAAAAAAGAAAAAGGTCTGCTGGTCTTTCAAGCAATATGATAATATGTTCCAGATATGGAAGGCAAGGTTAACAGTTAAAAAGAGATTCAACATTATCTTAAATTAATAGAAATACAATCTCCAGACTTTAATGCATAACGACATTCACCGCTGGTAATACAGCAGTGATAATGAACTGCAATAACAAATATATGATTTTTTTCCCTTTACAAGACAGATTGCAGTCTGTCTCCCTCTTATTCGCTTTTGGTTTTGTACCATGACCTGTAGTATGTATAAACTCTATTTAGAGAGATAATTTGCCACAAATTTTTTTTCAATGTGAAAGGTTACTTATTCACAGAAAGTCAAGCAGTAAAGCAGAAAATGTCTGTTTGAATGAGATTTTGTGTGTGTATGTCTGTATAATATCATATTCTCTGCAGTACAGGAGGAAGTAAATAGTGTTAGAAGCAGTAAAACTCATTTCTTCCTATTATTGTAATACCGACCTTGGCATTTTGTAAAATAATCCCCCATTTAAAAATAAAAAATGAACAAAATAAATGAACTGTTCAGATTAGGAAACAAATGCTTAAGATATACTTAGGGACCAGTAAAGATGACTCTAGTTTCCTGTTTTTCTGTCCTCTAAATAGAGTTTTGAAGTAGGACATCATACCCAGCCCCTGGGAATATCAGATCCACAGCACTCTCTACCTTGTTTCAAGCAGTAGAAATAGATCCTGGAGACTTTACAGCAAACATGTTAAAAAAACAAGCCCTCCTATTAAACACCCAAAACATTACAAGCCATATCAATATGTGAGAAAGCAAGAACAATAGAAAATCATTAAAAAATAGAAACATTTAAAAATATCCTAAACACATCACATAGCAAAAAATCCCCAAACTTGAAACATGTTCTTCTCAGAAGAAAGCACATTGTGTTTTCCTGCTACTTATAACCCATTGAATGTATAGATGACGATGTAGTCTCACGTGATGGGTCGTGCTTATGTCATGGGCTTATCTCGAATGACTCAGAAGACTTATGTCAATCAGAAAAAAATACGACAACTAGTATGATGGTGGAGAAGGGTATAATATCTCCTCCTGTCCTCAAGGATATTTGCAGACGTGAAAAAAAACATAAGTGAAACTAATGTGTAAGTCTGACGGACATCAGAAGGCTGGTGGGTTGTTTGGTTTTTTTTAAGAGAAACTCCCACAATTTCCAGACTGACAACAAGAACCTTATTTCACCATAGGTCTATCTGAGAAAATTGGTAGCAACTATATATATTTCACATGTTTTCTGTTAGCCTTCAGCACTTCGTTACAGAGGAGAGAAATTTTTCAGGGAAGAAAGTCTGTAGTAAAACTGCATATGCAAAGTAAATCAAATTTAGTCAAACTAAAGGTGAGTTTCACCTTGAAGACTAAGGCACTCGAGTCGAGATGTCTGCATATAGGATTGACTTTCCTTGCCTAAACATAGACATCTTGAGACATCTGAGATTAATAAGGCATATAGATGCCGGCAAGTTAGGAGCTATGAGGGAGATGTACCTTTCTGGAGCAGGACTAGGATGCAGGAGAGATGCTCCAGATTGTCTCATATGGAGCTATATACCTATGTTTAAGCAACTGAATCTTTCACTAGGCATGTACATAAAAGCTTTGTCTAAACCATCATTATACCTAATGGTGATGCAATTGTTGGCAAAATGTAGATCTGTTGTAAGGTGATGTGAGTATATCTCTAAGCTCCGTTTCTGTGTATAATGTGTACTTAGTTATCTAGTACATAAACAAACACCTACACGAAACCACCTAATTTAAGTGTCTTAATTCATGAACTGACTCCTACCCTTTATCTATGGAGATTTATATAAAGCATTGTTTATATTAGAATGTGAAATTCAAGATTTCAATGATGCAGACAGAAAAGAACTTAACATATTCCTTGAATAAACAAATCTCCATATCTAAGAGAGATATCAATCAACTTAATAGAGGCCCAGTGACTTGATTTGATTTGATTTGATTAATTGAATGTGAAATTCAGATAATGTTTGTGGGCTTCATTTGGATTAAAAAATCAAAGAGAAAATAATTACATCAAGTTCAACATAACATTTTCTTATATAAATGTGAGCTCAAATCTGATGCTAAATGACCTCTGATTTTTACATGAGGACAATAAGGGTGCAAGGGTTCGTATTTACAGTGACAGACTTTCCTGAATGATCTTTTTTATCAACAGCTTCTTGCAAGTGAAAAAAATTGGGAGAATGTAATGATGCTTGTAAAAAATTATGTTGGGAAATTTCTGAGGTTTAAGAAATGCAGGACAAGAGATCCCAGTCAACTGGTTGGAAAGTTTCATTTCACATGAAATACAGGAGAATTAAGTGAATGTTTCAGACTGCTCAGTTCAGAGTCTCATTTTCCATTCCAGATACCCTGCAACGTGGCACAGTTCTGGGGTATCTCATGTCACAGATCAGTGCTTCAAGCCTCAGGTTGCAGAGTAAATGAACAATTCTTACTTACATCTCAACTATACCCCAGATTTCTGCTCTAGTCAGTATGGAGGATCAAGCATGATCCAGCATGAATACACCAGTGCAAGGGAAAAAAAAGCACTACCTAAATTGCACTGAAACTTTTTTTTTTTTTTTTGGTAGAAAGGCAAAGTGCAATTGATACAAAATGAAGTCAGTAAGAACATTTTGCCACTGTAGCACAATTTTGCATTAATAAAACATCTTTGCTGTGGGTCTATATTTCCTCTCTCCTCTTGGAAGCTGTTACAGTTCATAAAAGTATTCTAATATTCACTGGATGAAAGGGAGAGGAGCTGACATTTGTCCTAAGGCTGAGGGTAGTAGCCCTGAATATTGCAAATCAAACTTTATATTTGTGCCTACCTTAGAATGTTGGGGTGAAAACACACAAGTTTGGGTTTCCCACTGAGCAACAAGACAGTGCCTGTTATGAGGTGCTTCATCTCACTAGAGCATCCTGTTTCTCCTTTAGCTTTAGTGCTAGAAAGTCATATTCCATTAAAACTGGAGTGGACGTTCAAAGTGACAAAGTGACAAAAATGGTCAAAACTCTTTCTGTTTCCACCTGGTCTGGCAAACACCTCTAAATCATACCCAAAGGCCCTAGCGTGGCCAGCAGGAGTAGGGAAGTGATTGTCCCCTGTACTCGGCACTGGTGAGGCTGCACCTTGAATCCTGTGTTCAGTTTTGGGCCCCTCACTACAAAAAGGACATTGAGGTGCTGGAGCGTGTCCAGAGAAGGGAAACAAAGCTGGTGAGAGGTCGAGAGCACAGATTTTATGGGGAGCAGCTGAGGGTTGTTTAGCCTGGAGAAAAGGAGGCTCAGGGGAGACTTTATCACTCCCTACAACTACCTGAAAGGAGGTTGTAGTGAGGTGGGTGTTGGTCTCTTCTCCCAACTAACTAGTGGTAGAATGAGAGGAAATGGCCTCAAGTTGCACCAGGGAAGGTTTAGATTGGATATTAGGAAAAATACCTTGATTGAAAATGTTTATCAAGCAGTGGAACAGGCTTCCCAGGGAAGCAGTTGAGTCACCATCCCTGAAGGTATTTAAAAGATGTGTAGATGTTTTGCTTAGGGACATGATTTAATGGTGGAATTGGCAGTGCTAGGTTAACAGTTGGACGTGATGATCTTAAAGGTCTTTTCCAACCTAAATGATTCTATGATTCTATGATTTGCAGCAGAGGAGCTTCTTTATTCTCCTGACTGAATCATTGCTCATTAGCCTTATCTTTAGTAACAATTTCCTTTTCTCATGCTGTGCAGGTCCAGTGAATCTTAGGTAATATGGCTTCAGGCTCGGTACAGTACTTACGCACACATCCTGTGGTAGATTTATTAAGATACAAGAAGATGAATTTCAAGGGCAGCACATACAAGCCTGAGCAAGTCTTTTTTACAGGTTCCCTTTTAATGTTATCATTTCAAAGGATCATTTTTCATATCCAGTCATAAATTTCCAACAGACTATTGCATTAAAAAAAGATGAATTAGGTCAAATATGGGATTTTGGTGCCCAGTTATGCAATATACAACAGTCACATTGTCTCATGTTGGTTACAAGGATCATAAATTTGCAGGACAACACAGTCATGGAAAGGCAGGGTCAGGGAGTTTCACATGTGGATGTAGTAGTGCTACCAGCTGTTATATAGCTGCTTTTGCTTTGAATATTACTGTACTTCCTGATACTGTTATAAAAGGTTTTCCTCTTGATAGTTCATTCTGGATAGTCTTTTTGGGTTGGAATAGCTTTTCTTACTGAATATAACTGGCTGGTTTTATTGCTACCATATAACCACCAAATCCATTCTTTCTTTTTTCTTAAATACAATTAAAAAAAAAAGCCCACACCACAGCAAAAGTTTAAAAAACATATAATTTTTAAAAATTTAAATTTATAAATATAAAATTGAGAGAAAAGTCAAGAAAATATTTGTAAAAAAGTTCAGCTATCACTTTCTGATAACTTCTCTGACTGGAATAGTGACACCACGCTAGCCAATGCTTATAAATTTATGCAGTAGCTTTTCCTTCTAAAATGTTACAGGGTCTGCTCAGGTGGAGCCAGTTCCTGTCTAACGTTATGAGGTTTTTATAAGCCACAGATAACCAAATAAAAAATGTTCAAAAGCTTTAAAAATAGAATAATTTAGGTGGAGAATAAAGGCTGATACTGAATCTGCAACAGTTTGTATTTATTCTATTCTAGTGTTGGATTCTTACTTTGTCTGGAAAAGAATAAAAATAATAGAAACCTGTGTTGCAAAACATGACTGGCAGTCACATGTTGAGGATGTATGTGTTCTTTCAATTGTGGGAAATATATGAACTTGTGATAGACAATATATTCAACCTCCTTCATAATAAAGAATGGACTGATACAAAGATTAATGAGAAGGGTAGAATTTTAATTACTATCTTTTTATTCAACACAGAGTCAGTCCTGAATATAATTACATGGATAAAGAAAGTCTGCATTTTTGAAGAAGAAACGGATTTTTTTTTTTTTTTTTTTACTGTCCCTGTTTGGCACTTGTTGGAAGTTTCATTCCTGAAATACAGGTTCTCTTCTACAGCAGTATTTTACCACAGAGACTTGGGGCTATTTTAAGCACTGGGAATTGTTTGTATTTCTGTCATGAAATGAAAATGGTTCTGAAACTAGAATATCACCTTGAAAAGATGAACAGACTAACTTGTTAATAACCATCTTCAAGAGCTGGTCAAAGTGGGCAAGAAGGGTGCAAAAGAAATCCCCAAGGAAAATTTTAGCCAACTTGGACTGTTTACACCTAAAATCTCTTCAGGGTAGTAATAGCACTGTGTCAATTGCAAGGAGTCCACTGGCCCACAGGTAGAGTGGAGCAGAGAAACTGGCAGAATTGTTGATTCTGCTCCTCATCTTCCCATTACTTTTTGTAGGATAGCAAGACACTTTATTAACTATATTAGAATAGCATTATAGGGTACTTCCTTCATTGCTTACATATGCATCTGAAAAATCAATCCTAACTGAGCTACTCATGTAACATGAGACTTGTGTCTATAGAAGTCAGAGGTCATAGCATTTCACTGCCTCAGTTTCCCTATTTTTATGGTAAGGACATGATCTTTATTTATTCTTCCCAAAAACTGTTGCAATGGTGACTTGACTGGTAATCACAGATCACTATGAACAACTTGGTTGGTCCTGCTTGACCAACCTGATCTCCTTCTATGACCAGGTGACCTGCCTAGTGGATGAGGGAAAGGCAGTGGACGTTGTCTACCTGGACTTTAGTAAAGCCTTTGACAGCGTCTCCCACAGCATTCTCCTGGAGAAACTGGCGGCTCGTGGCTTAGACGGGTTTACTCTTCGCTGGGTGAGGAACTGGCTGGATGGCCGAGCCCAGAGAGTTGTGGTGAATGGCGTTAAATCCGGCTGGCGGCCGGTCACGAGTGGTGTTCCCCAGGGCTCGGTTCTGGGGCCGGTCTTGTTCAATATCTTTATAGATGATCTGGATGAGGGAATTGAGTGCTCCCTCAGTAAGTTTGCAGATGACACCAAGTTGGGTGGGAGTGTTGATCTGCTGGAGGGTAGGAGGGCTCTGCAGAGGGATCTGGACAGGCTGGATCGATGGGCAGAGGCCAACTGTATGAGGTTTAATAAGGCCGAGTGCCGGGTCCTGCACTTTGGCCACAACAACCCCATGCAATGCTACAGGCTTGGGGAGGAGTGGCTGGAGAGCAGCCCGGCGGAAAGGGACCTGGGGGTGCTGGTTGACAGCCGGCTGAACATGAGCCAGCAGTGTGCCCAGGTGGCCAAGAAGGCCAACAGCGTCCTGGCCTGTATCAGGAATAGTGTGGCCAGCAGGAGTAGGGAAGTGATTGTGCCCCTGTACTCGGCACTGGTGAGGCCGCACCTTGAATGCTGTGTTCAGTTTTGGGCCCCTCACTACAAGAAGGATGTTGAGGTGCTGGAGCGTGTCCACAGAAGGGCAACGAAGCTGGTGAGGGGTCTGGAGCACAAGTCTTATGAGGAGCGGCTGAGGGAACTGGGGTTGTTTAGTCTGGAGAAGAGGAGGCTGAGGGGAGACCTTATCGCTCTCTACAACTACCTGAAAGGGGGTTGTGGCGATGAGGGGGTTGGTCTCTTCTCCCAAGTAACTGGTGATAGGACAAGAGGAAATGGCCTCAAGTTGCGCCAGGGGAGGTTTAGATTGGATATTAGGAAAAATTTCTTCACTGAGAGGGTGGTCAGGCATTGGAACAGGCTGCCCAGGGAGGTGGTGGAGTCGCCATCCCTGGAAGTGTTCAAAAAACGTGTGGATGTGGCGCTTCAGGACATGGTTTAGGGGACATGGTGGTTCTGGATTAATGGTTGGACTTGATGATCTTAAAGGTCCTTTCCAACCTAGTGATTCTGTGATTCTGTGATTCTGTGAACTGAAGGACTATGAAAATACAAAGTTTTTGTTCCTGTTATTGTGTTGTTTAATACATTGTTGTCTCATCCTCACTGCTATTAAGTATCAAATGCAATTTGTATTATAAATGTATTATGGCCTTAATCCATGCTATTATAACTTTAGAAGCCATAACAATATGCTTTACTTGCTTCATAAATATACATGGATAGCTAGATTTAAACTCTTTTTTTAATTAAAGTGAGGGGGGCAATAGTTTCCCTTCAGCTTTCTGGTTGTGTGCCAGCACAGAGCTTTCCTGGGGCTTAGTCCTGGAGTAGCACTTGATTTGGGAACAGCGTTAGCTCCCAAATAAGTGCGTCTTCTCTATTAAACCCCTAGACCTCCCTTTATTCTCAAGATTAAGCAGAATCTCCTTTCTACTGGGGCTAACAATTCTTTTTAATTTAAAGGTAAATGAAACTCAAACGCCATAGATATCACAGGCAAAACAACGCAATGCAGTTTTATTTGTATGTTTATAGCCTCGTATAAATTCATAGTTCTGCACAATTTTTTAATTACTTCTGTTATTAAACCTCCTTATAGAAGCAATAAGACTTTGTGAACTAAAGAAACAATGTTTAACATTTCATAGCAAAAATAACCTTCAGCAACTATCGGACATTTCTCAGCTTTCCTTGAGTTTACTTCAAGGGAAAAATTCAGTGGTCAAAACTTGGAAATCTCAGATTTCTCCCAACCTTATCCTCAACTCAAGACTTCAAATAGCTAGAAAGTTATCTGGATTTATCTGACCATTTCTGTGCAAGCAAAGAGAAAACAGAGGTAAAGAAAAGTGAAAAGCATCATAATAAAGCTGAATGACTTTTTCTCTTTTTATTTTTAGCTTTTGTCTGCTTTGTGGGAGCTGAAGGGTGCAGATGGCTATAAGCTTGCCTCCTGCCTGTGAAAGGCAAAAATTGCTTTTGATAG
Organism: Phaethon aethereus; assembly: GCF_964289735.1. Taxonomy (NCBI): domain Eukaryota; kingdom Metazoa; phylum Chordata; class Aves; order Phaethontiformes; family Phaethontidae; genus Phaethon; species Phaethon aethereus. The sequence continues at coordinate 31,569,765 of NC_138582.1, read as the reverse complement.
CATCCTGGCAAGCACAAAAAGGGCTTGCCAAACCATGCTCTTTTGCTATGGTAGCTGAAATTCCTCCTGTGATTCAGAAAAGGTCCTTATTTCACACTTGCCAGGTCACTGTATTGTAAGGAAGGGAGAACGTGTGGTAACCAGAGACAATAATCTTACTAACAAGGTATGTGGAGAATGTAGAGAGAACCACATAATCACACTAATATGAAGGCTTTTATTAGATATGTATTACTGCATTAAGGAATATCACCAATTTGACCCATAGACTATATTCCAGGCAAACTTTCATACAATTGATTGTTTACATACCAGTCAGCAGAAGTCACAAGTCTCAGATTACTCACATCATCAGATTAGTCTAGGACTTTCTATATATAAAGTAGAAAAACAGTGATATAAATTCTTTACACATACATTAGAATTTCGTTCTTAATCACTGATTTCAAAACTGCCTATCAAGACTAAAAATGATAGACATTTGTGCGCATATTTGTAAGACGCAAGTTGTGTCTGTTGAAATGCAGGTAATAACTAACCGGCAGCTAATAACTGATCAGCCTCTTCAGGATATTTGTTAAGAGGTGATAGTCCTCCTTTCTTTGACCTTGTGCTGGTTTTGGTAGGATTAAACCATGACATAGCTAAAGGAATTCTCTCAGTGAGTGCTCTTACTTAAGAAGCTTTTAACTGAGAAAAAGCCATTAGAGCAGACTGTAGTTAAGCATATATTTGGCTTAACGTTCTTGCACGTGACAGTTAGGAGATTCTGCAACACAGATCCCTACAGATTTATCCACAAAACTGCTGAAACAATGGGAAGTCTGTCATTATCATCTAGCAACTTGGGCTCTGCTCCAAATGAGAAAATTCCTTTCGATGTGTGCATACTGCAACCGTATTAAGTTGATTATGTGTTATGGAATGTAGGTGCTTGCTTAAAGTCGCTTGCTCGAAGTTACCACTATCACATGAAAAATATTAATGAGAGAAGAAGGGGACTAGGATCTCCAAGGTAAAATGGGCAGGACAGTGGTAAGACAGTGCAGGAAAGGAAAATGCTGTGCCAGGGAATGGCCCACGGGGAGTTCTACAGAATCAGCTTTAATTACTATACCAGTACACAACCCTTGTACAAAAGCTGAGATCTGATAGACATTGCTGATAGCATAAGGCTATCCTTTATCATTTTAACTCAAAGGAATACATCATAAATGAAATGAATGATGTTGAAAACTGCAGTTATAGAAATAGCCTGAAGTATAAAAAAACAAGGCCAGGAATGTGGGGTTAGTTAATGAAACCTCTAATTATAAATTAGGTATTTATCAGTAATGGATCGCTGAGAAAGAGGGGACCTCAGGGTCATCCCAGAAATACTACCAGGCACAAATATTTTGCAACCATAGGAAAGACAAGTATGTAACTAGAATTTATGAGATGTTTTCAACAGACTATGACTATACCTACTGACCAGCCACAGGCAAGGCCTTATCTTAAACACAATACCTTTGCTTAGGAAATGCGGAATGGGAATAAGTGCAGAGAAGGGCTGCAAAACTGATCACAGGGACAAAGAATCTATGATACCAGGTGAGTATGAAAGGGATTGTTTCATTTAGCCTAATAAACTGGAGGCTCAGAAGGGAGAGAATTTCTGTGTGTAGGTAGCAGGATACATGTAAACTCTAAGGAAAGAAAAAAAAAAAAGAAAACAAAAACATCTGAAATATAATTTAGTTTGGGCAGTAGAACAAAAGAATCTAGAATGGCCCAGAATAAATTTTGATGGGAAGTTAGATACTGGATCATTAAAGCAGTCGTGTTCTGGAAACGCTCCACAGAGTGGAATGGAAGAAAAAAACCTGAATTACTCTCACAGACCTAGAGCTGGCATCTGTGAGGGATGGCACTTGTTTTCTCTTGGGACCAGCAGGAAGCTGGGTGTGCTTCTGGGAAGCTGGGGCTCAGCCATTTTCATCTTAATGTGGGAACAAGTAGGTGGAGAATTCACCTGCAGATTACAAAGTCAGTATATTATATACCTCTTGGGATAGTTTCTTGTCTGTTTTAATTGGGGTTGAGAAGAAATTTCTGTGAAGATCAAGCAGGTTAAGGTTGAAATTTTGTATTTGCTTTTTATTTTCATAGTATCAAACACAGATTGTTTTCACAATATTTTGCAAGCTGGTGATACTGCACTGCTCCAGTGTGTTCAGAAGTTCTCCAAAGTTAAACATCTGCTACCATAGCAGTAGCATACTGATTTCCCAAATCCCAGAGATTCAAGACAGCAGATGGAGACTACATCTCAGCAGATGAGATCACTTTACCTATCATGGCTCTTTTTACCTAATAAGTTTCATAACTGCACTGAAAAAGTGCTGATTTTTAAAATCAGGGTTTTCAAAATGCCCTAAACTGTCCAATACTGAACTTGGCTTACAGCTGAACAGATACTTCTATAAATAAAAATTGTGAAGTGATATTTAATTCCATTACTTCAGTGGTTTTTTCATCCTTTCATCTATGACACAACTAAAAGCATAAATTTACAAAAATAAATATTTGCCCATATTAGAAAAAAAAAGAAATGACTGTTTCTAAATAAAATAGAAAAAAATATGAAAGACCACTCTAATTTTTATTTAAAATTGAGGTTATCAGTATCAAAGTGACTTCTTCCAGCAGCATGTGTAATGAAAGAGAATACACAATTCTGAAAGGTTGTCACAAGCCTATTAACCAAATATGGCAAGCTGATCTTGGCATGCCAGTCATATATCTGGAAATGTAAGTAGTCTCAACAAAGGGAAAATAATCTATTAAGGCTTCAATAACTATTATTATAGTAAAAGAAGTCTCTAGTGTGGTTCCTTTTTACACCTTTTCTAGCTAGTAAATTTACTTCTCAATGACAATTTATTTCCTGAGACTTAAAAGTCAATGTCAAAAAATGCCATTTGAAATTTTTGACAGTCCACTATAACTGCCTGTTAAGTTTTCTTGACTAGCACAGAAAATATGGAACTGCTATTAAACCTCTGTTCCCCTAATAAACATTAATTATAAGACAGCAGGTGATTAATCACTGATAACGAGCTATAGATGATTTTTAATGGTCAGCTAATAGTGTCATGGGCCTTTAATACTGAAAATAATTAAAATTAATAACAGATTGTATGGTGAATATGCATGATAAAAATGTGCTTATAGTACAAAAAGCAGACACCCATATATAGGAGGAATATCTTTCCCTGTGACCATGACACTTTAGCTCAGTGCTTAGGGCACTTGCAAGGGGGGGAAGGCCTGAATTACTGTCCCAGTTTTCAGGACCATTTGAAACAGGGTTTGGATTTGGGTTATGACTTATGACTTGTTTTTTTCTCTGAAGGTGAAAGTCCTGACCAGCATACTGCAGTTATTCTCCCCTGTTTTTCTTCCTGGCACAAAAAATCTTTAATTCTAGCATGGACAGTGAATCTTTAACTGGAAAGAAACTTTTTTCCATTACTTTTCCATTTCTGGAACAACCTATAGATGATTACTAAGGCACTCTTTTGAAAACAGAGATGTCATTTGAAATCTCTCCTTGGCTGCAAAGAAAATGTAATCCTGGCCTTTCCTTCCTAGAAGGCACCAAGTGTGATACTCATCTGCAAGGTTCTCTTTTGGAGAGAAAAAGGGCAGCAGCTCTTCAACAAAAACAGAGTTACAGCCATTAAAGGGATTTCAAAGTCACTAACATTGAGGAATATTTTGCACCTTAATATTGTTCAGAATGAAAGGGCTTGTCCGCACGTCCTTTCCTGATGGGTCTCTTCAACACCCTACCTGTCTGGCTGACTCTTCAACACAGCTGGCTGGCTGCTGTGAACCAAATTCTGACCATGGGCACCATGGTAGCCTGAAGATTTGCCAATTCTGATAAATTCTCTCTGGCCTGTTAGGCACAAAGCACAGCACGGTTTGCATCTATAGGGCTAGATTTTCTCCTGAAGCACGTCTAAGCTTTGTCCTCAAACAGGTCCATCCATACTTGACTGGTTCCTTGAATACATCACCTCCCAAAACATGTTTGGTATTGTTGGGAAAGTGCTAGTTTGCCCAGGCCAAAACTATGTCAAGGAGTGTGCTAATAATTCAATAGTACAGGCAATTGTAGGATCGTGCTTGAGCCCATGTCCTGCTGAGCTTACAGATTCTGGGACCAGGACCTACACATTAGGTGTTACCATGCTGGTATTAAAACAGGTTTTTCAAGGATCCTCCTCACCATTAGTAACCAAATTAATAATTAAGATTTCTAACATTAAGGCCATATAGAAAAGCAATTTGCTGAAGGTAAGAAAATTCATGACAAATTGGGGAATAAAGTTTTGCAAATTTTGTTTTTAACATAGTATGTACATATGTATACCGATAAGTATAAATTTTTATACGTCAAAAAAAAAAAAAAAAAAGAACCAGTTCATCAAGGTAGGAACACATGTAAATTCAATCTCTAAGTGGTCTTGATTTTGCAATTATTTTCCTACTTTACGCTGTCCCCTTCTATTTTTTCAGCCCCTGTCGGCATGCCATGTTGTCATGCCATGTATTAAATCACGGTCAGTCAAACATTTACACAGGTGAGCTGCTTTGCAAATGCCAGCAGCTACAATTAGGCAAATCTGACTGCCCATGTGAGTAGTCTCTTGGATTTCCAAGCTTTTCTGAGAGTTCACATGGGAGTAGAATTTTTTTGCATGTGATACATTACCAGTGAAGTTTTGGGGTTTATTCTAATTTTACAGCAGGGCTATTCAATTCACATTAGTGGAGCTAGTTCTGTTTTGCTGTTATGCAAACAAAAAGGGTATGGCGTTCAGCGTTTTTCTGGGTGCCATACAAATAATATAATAGATTTTTAACAAAAACCTCAGTCATCTAATCTAATTGAGAAATCACATAGAACACCACAGAATTAATATTGTTGATTTTTATCACTTCTTCATTTGCTTTTTGGATTAGTGAAAGATTCCTAGTAATCATAAATGAACAACATGAAAAGATCATAGAAAGTAGGTGAGGAAGGGAAGGAGAAAAGAAAGTCTGGGAGCAGAGATGCAGGGAAGAAGGAGGAGGAGTGAAAAAGAAGAAAAATATGAAGAAAATTAAGAAATAGAAGAGGAGACTGGGATAAGAAAGGGAAGAACATAAAAACAGGAAGTAGAAGTGGAAAGATGAGATCTATAGTAATCATCTTTCAAGTTAGCTTGCATTGGATTTTTGTGCTTTTTGTTTTGTTTTGTTTTAAATCAATGGATTGTTCATTTATCAATAGAATAAAAAAAAAAAGGTAAATGTGAAATATAAGAAAAAGTTTTAATATCACCTTTCAACTGACAGTGTTGACAGTTATAGCTGATGTACTTAAAGTCAAATAATGAAATAATAATGTTGCATTTAAATATGCCTTGACAATAAGCTTAGCGTAACAACTTATCAATAACAAAAGGGCAAATTTTTTTTAATCACAACTGAACATAAATAATCAATGAACAAAAATAAATCATGATGTTGCCTTGGCAAAAGTGCTATTTTCAAGGCTGAAGATTTGGTAGTAGTAGTAGTGGTGGTAGTAGTTGTAGTAGTAGTAGTGGTAGTATCAATAATAGTAATAAAAATGATCTTTGATATTAAAAAAAGTCCTTACAAGGACATCGGGGTCATCTGAAACTTTCAGAAAATTGCAGTGCTTTGCATGAAAGCTCTTACGAGCTTGCTGCCAGACTTCAGATGAGACAGAAAACCAACCTTCTGACTGCTTGTAGTCATTAAAGAGCAGAAGATATTTTTCTGGAAGTGTTGCACTGTAGAGTACGCACTGTGCTGGCCAAATTCCAGCATGGAAAATTACATTCTGCCTACTGATAATTGCGTCTTCTATTTCAAAAGGCAAGTCCTGTTTTTTACCTGCTGTCCTAGATATTAGACATGTGGCTAACCTGGAGTGTGATGCTAAATCCATCACATGCTTATCTACCTTGCTGTATTGTCACCTTGATCCATTTATTAACTCTATTAAAGAAGTGTTCCATTTTAAATCAGTGGGACGGCAATTTAACTTCTGTATAAAACACAAGAAAGTATTACATGTAACATTGAGATCAGACTTTTAGAAGCTAATAATTCAGGAAAGTGACATGCTAGGTTTCTTGTACTAATGATACCTCTGTCTCAATATACTTTTCTTGTATCCTGTGAACCAAATTTAAACACATAGATAAGATGCTCTTCCTTAAAACAGCTGAGTTTTTGCACAGTTTTAGGCACCTGCAAAACCCCATCAACTCTGAACTGCATATATAAAAACTGCATTTTTTATCTATAAAGAGGAAGGATGCAAATTTTAGAAGCTCAAATCACTTAATTGGTCTTCTGCCACAACTGAAGCTGGAGCAGATTTAGAATAATGTTGAACCCTTCCACAAATACCTCAATTGCAAAGGCAAGCAGTTAGAAGTTCCTTAACTCTTTTTAAAGACAGTCAGAAAAGAAAGAAAGAACCTGTCTTTTCAAGCAATAAGGTGAACGTTAGTGGAAAGTGTAATGTGTATGTGTGAGCCAATATAGTAATGTACAGCTCCAGCAATCCCAGAGCTCAAAAGGCAGCAGCTACAACGGTTCATCAAAGTACTGTGGGATTCTGCAGGAGGAACAACAAAGTACAGCAAGATCATCGTCATTATTTTAGTAATAGGGCTCCAATTAGGACAGGATTGTTTTTTCCTTATTTTGCCGTGTAATTACATATAACATGCTTGATAAAATTAAGTTCTGTGATAAATTCTGCATTTTTGCTTAGCTGAAAATAACAACTGTACGTGTTTTCAGATGAGCAGATAATTTAAAATCTCATCATCAAATTCATGTGTCAGGACTTCTTCAAAGATTGAAATTAGTCAGATTCCGTTTCATGTTCAGGCATATAATTTTTGCAATGGAAAGAGACATAATGCTTCCATAGCAACACATTTAATACATCAGGTCTTTGAGAACTACTGACATAAGTTTAACAGGAATGTTCAACTATTCCTACAAAAAAGGCTTTTGTTTATGATTTATATGTATGCAAGCACATCTGATATTTCTTATTGATGATTAAGTGAAATTTACTGTATACACCAGCGAAGCTAAAGACAAGCCCCCAGCCCCACTTTATGTATTGTACAAAATCTATTAGTAGATGGACATTTAATAGCTGCACAAGTGTATCTTAATGAACCTTAAGATGGTATAGCTTTCCTTGTAATTGCTGACAACTATGTTGCTTTAGGTTTAAGATCATGCACGCTTATCAGCGATGCCATTGACTTGTACTTGTTCTGTTTATTGATTGCTTAATTAGTTTCCAAGATAGCTAATCAGGGACAGATGCAAGTGTTTAAGCATCTCTTGCTGTGTCTTACTCTGAGCACAAAATTGTGGAGCAGCTGCGTGATTGGAAGAAATAAATTAATCCCACTGTACTGAACTAGTTTGAATTACGGTATAGGGTACAATGTTGCTGTAGCAATACCACCTGTAATGCGAAATTAATTTGGGGGAAGCTGCTATGCTGACTCATCCTCTAAAAAGTAACTGGAAAGAAGGCTTTCTTGGCTTTCCAAATGATAGTGCAAACAAGATCTTTTTTCCTCTTCCTTCTACACTATTGTTTGCTAAATGTAGCCTCTAACAGTCAGAATGAAAAGATTTTTGCTCACAATAACAACCTCTAGGGATTTCTCTGTCACAGAAATAAAATCAAGTAAATGTCAAAATTCTTTGTAGGGAACGTTATACATCACTGGTGAAGCTGGGTAAATAATGGACTGTGGAGGGTGGTAACCATCTCAGAAATTTAAAAACTCAGTTTAAGCAGCTCAATGTTTTGTTTTGACAAAAGGAAAATTCTTTGTTTGAAATTGTTTCTTTTAAAGTGGTTTTGAGTGTTTATCTTGAATAAAATTACAGAAAGTATTGAGAAGAAACACAGTTTAAAACTAAAAAATCCAAATTTTTTGGATTAAAAGCTTGATATTACATTTACAGGTTTTCTGAGAGACTGTGTTATTTAATGAATAGTTCAGCATAACTGATGCAAATTCTCATTATTTAGGCTTATTGAATCTGCTTTATAAAATGAAGTGCTTGGTGTAAAAGGCAGCACACAGCTCTACTCACAATAATATTAATAGCATGTATAAGAATAATCTGGCTATCTAAGCACTGACCTAAGGGTAGGCATTCCATATTTATAATAAGGTATTACTAACTGTATACCATGCTGTCAAAATCTAAAAAATCCTCTTTTCCAGTTTTGTCCTCATAATAGAAATGAACCATAGAACCTTTCAGAAAACAATTATCCTCAGGTTTTAATGAAGCATTTGATGTTAATATAGGAAAGAATATTCATTGCTGCACAACTGTTTACATGGAATTCATGCCTTCCAGTGACGTCTGATAGTTTTATCAGAGGTTCAATGTACTTTTTACAATTACTTTTTAAAAGATGATCAGGAAAGACTGCACATCAGCACAGAGCTGTCAAAGTTTAGTGCATGTTTTCTAGCCCTTTTCCCAAGATAGGCTGAAAAGTCCAATACTCAAAACCATACCTTTATTATATGAGAAATTGCTCTGCCATGCCACCCAGAGCTGTTTAATATGAGACCAGAGCAATGGTGTTCAAGGCTCCTGTTGTATTTGTAGGCAGGAGAGATGCAAAGATTCTCTTAGCAATCAATCTCACATTTAAACTCAAAGGACACTGAACAAAGACAGCACTTTAACAGAAGTCAGTGGAGAAGAAAAGTGAAACAAAAAAGGAGAAAAATATATTTGTAAAACCTTTACTAAAAATAATTCGTCACAAGTGAGACTTTGAAACATGGAACATCTTAACTGTCGTCAGAAAATCCATACATCATTTTTATTCTCAACAAATATATCAGCCTATAATTAACTTACACAGACATATGAACATTTAATTTTTTTCTAATGCAACATGTATGCAAAGTCATCTATGCACTATTTTGTAATAGTGCATTACTACTAAAATATTGATTCATGTATCAATCACCATTTAAAAAAATGACAAACTCAGAAGACAGCATGCCTGAACCTAGTGCTTGAAAGAGGCTCTGCATGCTCATTATCACTCACCAGTATTTTGCCTAAAATTCTGAAATCAATTATAAGATAATATAAAGATAATTCATAATTTTGAATCTCCTTAGGTTGGTTAGTGACATGTTTTTGTCCTGAGTCCTACATTTTCCTGAAGTGTTTCTGCTACTGAAAACACTAAGGCTTCAGATTTCATTCTGATTTTTTGTTTGCTGATAAAAATTAACCATTTTCCTATATTTTATTAAAAGACATAGCCAGGATGCGTGACTCCTATACATTGACAATTTTATAATTTTACAGATTTAGGGGTTATTTTATTACTTGAAATCAGATTTCAGATGAAAATTTTATTAGACTGAATTCAGCAGCTCTTAGAATAAAAATGCTTGACTTTTCCATTTTCCTACAGAAACACAAGTGAAGGTAGGATGTTTCCAGTGAATACCGCTACTGGTTTTATTTCCTCATCTATTTCTACTTTAATATGAACAGGAATAATAATTCCATAAATATTGTGAATTTACAGTGAAATAAACATAACTGAATGTGGGACATGGAGCAAAAAATCTCAGGAAATATTACCACTACACTGTTTTTTTAGGTGTTTCTTTTTTATGTAGAACTGGAGAAAGAACAACTTATGATCGTATCTTTGGAGAAACTGAAAGTCAAGCATCTCCAGAAGGAAACTAAAATATGTGTTGATTTTTCAAAAAGTGCACAGTAATCTGCTAAGAAATTTTGTTGGTAGAACATGGAGAACACAAAAATGTGATGACAATGTCTGTCTTGTCAGTCTGGCAACGAAAAACTGTGGAAACTTGAGAATAATTAGTAAAAGGATCAGAAAATTGGAGCACTGCAAGATTTACTTGGTAATATTTTTGTGACTTGCATAGAATCATAGAGTCATGGAATAGTTTGAGCCAGGTCTTCTAGTAGTTTAGGGACATGAAACAATACTCAGTGCAGTACTATTATAACCCTCTTGCAAACCCCAACTACAATCCAAAGGAGTAAAAATGACTTGTGACAGTCATTCGTTCTCCTGAGTATGCAGTGCATCCAAATCATCATTTATTATCTACACCAAGAGATTTCACAACACAGTAAGAGGCTATATTATTAGCATTAGGGTCTCCAGAACCCACTGGACCTAAAGAATTCTCAGTCTGGAGAAGAGGAGGCTGAGGGGAGACCTTATCGCTCTCTACAACTACCTGAAAGGGGGTTGTAGCGAGGTGGGTGTTGGTCTCTTCTCCCAAGTAAGTAGTGATAGGACAAGAGGAAATGGCCTCAAGTTGTGCCAGGGGAGGTTTAGACTGGATATTAGGGAAAATTTCTTCACTGAGAGGGTGGTCAAGCGTTGGAAGAGGCTTCCCAGGGAGGTGGTGGAGTCACCATGTCTGGAAGTGTGCAAAAAAAGTGTGGACATGATGCTTCGGGACATGATTTACGGGGCATGTTGGTGTTGGGTTAATGGTTGAACTTGATGATCTTGAAGGTCTTTTCCAACCTTAATGATTCTGTGATTCTCTGTGATTCTGTGAATTAATTTAACAAGTCAAGCCGTAGCCAACACTAGGTCCCAGCTCTCAATAAAACAAACCTAGAGACAAGGGGAGTTTAGAAAAATTCAAAAGTAACAACTGGGATGTGGATGAACATTTGATCATATTATTGGTGTGGCTCAATAGCTATCTTCTAGAAAGACATCTAGCCAACACATTGATTTTCAAAAATAAACTGCTATCTGAAAAGCTGAAAACAGGATATTTGTCTAAATGCTAGTCTAAGATGCTTGGTGTTATCTAAAGAAACATGTCATTAGTTCCCTTAACTGCATTGAAGCTCTTCAAAACTGCCAACTTAAAATGTACAAATAAATGGGTTACTTAATAAAGCTCCAACATTTCACAGAATCATAGAATCATAGAATCATGGAATCATAAAATCATAGAATAGTTTGGGTTGGAAGGGACCATTAAATTCCATCTAGTCCTCCAGTCAGCAGGGACGTCTTCAACTAGATGAGGTTGCTCAGAGCCCCATCCAACCTGACCTTGAATGTTTCCAGGAATGGGATATCCACCAGCTCTCTGGGCAACCTGTGCCAGGGTTTCACCACCCTTATTGTGAAAAATTTCTTCCTTACATCTAGTCTAAATCTACCCTCTTTTCATTTAAAACCATTACCCCTTGTCCCATTGCAACAGGCCCTACTGAAAAGTCTGTCCCCATCTTCCTTCTAAGCCCCCTTTAAGTACTGGAAGGCTGCAATAAGGTCTCCCCAGAGCCTTCTCTTCTCCAGGCTGAACAACTCCAACTCTCTCAGCCTTTCTTCATAGGAGAGGTGCTCCATCCCTCTGATCATTTTTGTGGCCCATTTTTATAGCCAGCCTCAAATCATCTTAAACTGATAGTCAAACTTTTTTCTCAACCTTAAAACAGCTACATTCCTAGAGCATGGATAGACATTTGAGAAGCCAATGACTTTTTGCTCGCTCTAGTGCCATTCAGGAAGCACACGGAGGCAATAGTAGCATGAGTGCTCCAGCAAACGGTAGGAACAGCCAAGAGCAAACAGTTCCTGGAGTCTCCAGTGGCACAGGCAGTAGCAGGGTAACATTGCCGCCCTCCATTTGCCAAGGGTTTTTCAAAGATGATGTTCTGTATCCTTGGAAATATCAGAATTAGTTGATTTCCAGCACTGCAAGCCCATGCCTTACAAAAAGTCTTTCAGTGTTGCATAATTTAATTTCAGACCTACCCCAGGATTCCTGTCCAGGACAGTAGACGCATGCATAGATTAGATAACTCTGCAAGAGTGAATTCATGTACATCTGGTTTTAATTGCAAAAGTGGATTTATTGGTGAATGGCTTTTCTCAGTATGATTGTTACTGTTGACTCCATAGCTTCTGGAAAATTGTGCTGTGTTTTCTTTAACGTAAAAATAACCCACTAAAAGCAGATGACTTCAAAATTTATTAGACTTGATAAGTTAAAATTCCTCAATCTATGCCTGAACAACTGAGTAGTACCCTTCTAACTCCTCAAACTACTGAATTTTAAGTATTCAAATAAATTTCTTTACTCAATGGGTTTTTTAGAAAGCTACAAGACAAACACCTATTTGCAATTTGGGCCTGTTTTGCAAAGATTTAATATGGAGGAGGAACAGAATGAAAAAGAAAAAAAAAAATCAAACCATTACAACAGCAATGTCATGTGGTTTCTTTAAAATCCCAAACAGTTTTTTTAATTTTCTACCATACTGCAGGTAACTAGAATTCTACTTTGGTTCTGATGAAGCAGGAATTGTTCTCATGCCAAATCCACCTGTTCTCACAGAATGTAAAATCCTGATTATTTACTGGAGTATAATCACTTTTTTCTTTCATGCACTTGCATCACAGGTGCATTTATCTAGTTAAGAAAGAAACCTCATGAAAAAAATAAATACTTTATTGACAGCTGTACCATTTTGTCCATGTAGTTACTGCAGTGGATATGTCTGGAAGACCTTGTTTTCAAAACTAAATTCCATTAAGTATTAAACTGTCCAGCTTGTCCTGTCTGGAATCATAAATATTTCCAGAGTCATGGATATAACTGTTTGTGTTTCAGTAATGACGTAGTCTGTATATTCAGAAAGAGAAAAATAAAAACATGTTCGTATAGTCAGACGGCTCTTAATACTTAAAGCAATTGCTTCCCAGGTGAGAGAAGAACTCTGAAGTGTAAAAATAAAAAGAAGAATCTCATTCTCCTCTCCAATCTGCTGAACAAGAGATGCAGGGACGGCGGAAGCAGCATTTGGCATACAGGTGGTCCCGAGCCTGTTCCAGTCCAACTTCAGGACTGCTCAGCAGCTGCTGCTCAGAGGACTCCACAACACTTAGTTAATGCTGCTTAAACAGCATTAACTGTGGCCCAGTTACCATGCACTGAGCTGCGCTAAATATGATGCTGCAGAAAAAACCTGATTTTTGGCTGTTAAAACCCTGTCCCTCATTACGCTGAGAAAGCTCAGCTGAATACCCATGGAGATGCTTCTAAGATCTATTAAGAGGGAACAGCATGGAGCTTTCAGTTGCATCAAAGACACTGTATCAGATCAGTGCTACATAACAAATTACCACAGTCTTAAATGGTGAAGAAAGAACAGCGTGAATATGGGAGGCTGATATAATTAATGTTTCCACTTTATCAGTTATCATTTGGAGAGTTTTAGTTTCACAGTATGTAAGTAGCTTAAAGAAATATTTCTGTTGGGTTTTGTATTCTTAGTGTTATAGACAATAATTTGCTGAACTGAGTTCCAACATTGATAATGATACTCAAAACTATAAACACACCAAACTAATTCATACCTTTGACCTTTTTTACTTGTCAGAGAACTATTTTTCTCTGTATTATAGTCACTGATTGATTTTTGAAAAGCTTCTTGGTTTCTGTGGAGTCCAACTAGCATCCAAGTTTCTTGACAATATGTCTTAATTAAAAAAAAAAAAAAGATCAATTTAAAGTTCAAAAAAGTTCATTTCTTAGTCTCTACTTATGGAAACAAACACACATCATGCTCCAGGAAGTTCTGCCTGAGCTGCATTCAAAGAAATTCTTCCATTCAAGATACCTGCATGCCAGGCTGCATGGTGCATGCTCCATTCATGCCAGACTTCTTAGCGGTGCCCACAGACAAGAAAAGAGAAATGGGCACAAATTAAGAAACATGAAATTCCATCTGAACACAAGAAAAAAACTTCTAATATGAAGGTGGTGAAACACTGGCACAGGTTGCCCAAAGGGGTTGTGAAGGCTCTGTCCTTAGATACATTCAAAAGCCATCTGGACATCAACCTGGGCAAACGGTCTAGCTGACCCTGCTTGAGCCGGGGGGGAGTGGACTAGATGATCTCAAGAGGTTCCTTCCAACCTTAACAGGTTAATTTTAGATTATCATGAAGAGCTCTAACTCCATGCTATGATAAACCAGCTGTGAGCTGTGTGGCTTCTATTTGCTGAAAAAGTTCAATGAGTACTTGCTTGGGACTGCTGCACCACAACAACCATGCAGCAGCTATTCCATCATATTTCCATTCTAGTTACATCTGAAAACTTTCTTGCTTATGAAGCCATGTCTCTCTGTGGACTTTACAAGCAGCTGAGCTACATAACAGTGTTTGTGTTGAAACTTGATTGATATGAGTTCAAGGTGATGGCAAACAATACTAATCTGAGGTCTTCAGTTTTTAAAAGGAACCCACAGTGCACGTCTGTTCTAGGGAGGAGCAAGAGGCCTGTTGATCCATGAGGGAGGATGAGCCGGGAGTTGAAAGCAGGTATGGCACAGGTAGGGCAGTGCCCTCCTTGGTGATGCATCAGAGCAGGGTGGTGAGAAAGACAGCGTCCATTGACAGTCCAGACAAGGTGAGGTAACACGTTGAGTCCAAGAGGAGCCCAAGGATCACTTCAGGAGAGGCAGGAGGCATGGCTGGAGACAAGGCTACCTACAGTGCAGGTGCAAGTTTTACCCACGAAATCCACAAACCTGGACAGCAGGAGACAGGTTTGGTCTCAGGGACACCAACAACTTAATTCAAGGCAGGCATGGGTGTCCAAGCATGAGCTTGAACAAGAGCCCTGTGCCCACAGGCAGAGGGAGTGGGTGTTAGTAGTATATGCTACTTTTATATACTGTTCCTATACATCAATGATCTGAAACAATTTCCATTAAACCAGTTATTTTGGTAATCATGTTTGCTGCTTATGGTTAGAAGTATTTATCAATCATTAATGCAATGTATTTATCCCTTTCTTTAGTTTTCTTTCCTCCTTTAAATATATACACTATAGTGATTCACTTTTCCTCTAGCTAGCTGGCAGTTCTATTACATATATGTAATTTTAAAGAAAATTCCATATATGTATTCCATATATATTTCAGAATATTTCTGTTAGGTTTTTCCTATTTTTATTATTATTATTATTATTATTAAGCATAGAAGAGGGGAGGTATGAATGAACTGCTAAATGTTTGCTTGTGTATTTAAAGCATCTTTTTTGAGCTTCTCAGAATCCCAACCAAAAGAAGAGTCCTGGCAAAAAGAGGTAGGATATGCATGAAACCAAACAAAAATCAGATAATTAAGCACACCATCATTTTCTGTGCAGCCAGCAAGAGCCTACTAGAAGTGTGAGTCTAAATCCTGTTCAGTAAAAGCAAGTCCTTGCACTGACTTTTATAGACATAGGTCATGTCCTGGTGCAGCACAATCTAAACAAATAGAAAAAAGTCCATTGGCAAAGAGACATTTTGATATACAAGGTTCAATTAATCCTTAGATGAGAACTAAAAATTAACTAGTGGGTTTCACCCTCTTCAGTCTGACTTTTTATTATATATAAATAATCTTAATTTTTTCCTCTGAACCAGCTTTTCAAGGGTTCTTCTTTTAGTTGTCATGCAGTTTTAATACACAATGAACATTCATTACAGCAACATTAATCTGGCAGACATTACACTTCAAATAATTGCTGCTGGCCTTAATTCCTGGTTTGTCCTTTTGTAAGTATTAATTACATATGTCAACAACAATCAGTTTAGCGTAAGATAATTGCAGGTATAGAAAAAGGTTACTCTTAGCAAATATGTACTTGAAAGATAATGTCTTCATAGTATTAGGATTTTATTTACTTCAAGATCTTCACGATTTTATTTGAGGCCTCTTAGATTAGCTCTATAAACAAAATGGACAGTCCATTATAATTTTTTGTGTATGTGTTTATCACACTAGCTAACAGATTAAGGATTATTTTTTCATAGAAAACAAGACATGCAGATGTTTGTTGGTGATTTCGAACAAACGGAAATTTACAGGTATTTATTTCACTCCAATTTGTTAAAAGAACTACTCAAAAATATGCCTTTTTGAAGATACACCAAATACTTTTTGCCAGATTACTTCAATTACAGTAATTTTTATAAAAATTTCCAGTGCCAATGCCATCGCTCATGTATTTCATCATATAGATGCTCAGCATTCTATTAGCTGTGGATCCTGTGAATTTTTCAGGGTCTACAAGCATGCCTTGCATCACAAATTTGTCATGACTTGTTTTTTTAGATCCTTCTTGTTTTCATTTGCGTTACTTACAAAGTCACATCAAGTGTGTCTTCATCATCCGTGACAGACTTAAATAATTATTGCTAAAAACATGAAGTGAAAGTGGACCAAAAACCTCTCTAGCTGTTCTCATACAGCGTTTCATTATTTTTACAGGCATAAAGCCTCTCCTAATACCTTATACCTTTGCAAATTAGAAATCTTCTTGTGCTATTCCTAGTGGTTATAGAAGAGAACTGATCACTATTCTGATTTAATACTAACATTTTACCTGCTGGAAGTCTGCTTTCATGTCACCACTTCATCTCCTTCACAGTGGACATTTTCAGTTTCTTCAGTTTTTCTTCACAAGTCACATTCTATAAACTTCTAATAATTTGACATACCTGAGGCTACTATTAACCTTCCAGATCCCTCCAATATTTATCTTTGGGCATACTGGGACCCATCTCCTGGCTGAAGCTTCACCAACACCTGGCAGAATGACATAGTATCTCTCTGTTCCTCAAAAAGCTTTTCTCTTTAAACCTAACAGAGTGAATTGATTTCTCTTGAAACAATAGCACATTGCTATTGTTTGACCAATATGCTGTTTGTGGGCCAGTATTACTTCTAGGTCATTTTATGCTGCACTGCAGCATACCTACTTTTCTCTAAATATTTCATCAACTGCTCCAGCTGCCTAGAGCTGATCTTTTGTTCTTGTTCAGTTCAGCCACTTGCACCATAGAGTAGGTGTCTGGAAGGTAGAGCATTAATATAGACCTAACATGCTGTCCTTGAAATATGGGAAAACAGGTAACTGTTACCCGTCAATTAAAAAAATAATAATCTGCAAGATAAACTTTGCTTCAGACTACCAGAACCGTCTCAAACTGTAGTTATAACGTTCTAACAAAGTAAATTGTTATGTTTTTAAACATGTGTAATTACACTTATGAGAATGCATAAAATATTTTTTTCTTGCATACACTGATTTCAGGCTAAAACTCCAGGAAGGACCACAGGGAAAACTTGTTTTTGAACCATAGCATATTCAAAGTCACAAAAAGTGAGATTATGAGATACCTCTTTCAGCAGCTGGGTAATACATTATAAATCACTGATACAAATTTTATTTTTTTTATTTAGAATTTTCAGGGAAGTTTTTTTTTCCTCAACTGTTTTACTCAAATGTTAACTACATAGAAAGGAACATAAATTACTTGTTTTTCTGTGTCTGTCCCATCCTATCAGTAGTGTCTATTTGGGGCAGCTGGAAAAGGCTGTTTGAACAATTTCTTCTATGATAACTCACATTGAAATGTCTCAAGCTGACAACAAACTGAAGAACAGAATATTGATTAAGCTAAAATGGATAGCAACCTTCTTGTACAAGCTGCTTAAAGCATATAAATATATAGAAGCTGATTATTAAGACCTTATCAGATTTAAAGTTATAAAGGGATTTTTTAAAAAGAGAATTACTTTTTATCTACTCATGTATTCTACCAATGCAGTGCATTAATAAAACATCTAGCACTTTCAGAAAAGGTTGATAATTAGTTGTCAGCACTTAACTACTAATGACAGCAGTAGAGGATATATTCTTAAGTTATATTTTATTCAGGTACTAATGGTTAAAGTTAGAAGCATAATTAGCATACCAGGACATGATGATTCATGCTGTTATTGATTTTGTTGCGGCTAACTTTATGCTTCCATGCCAGAATTGTCATATTGATTATTTGTGGCTACTGGTATGCAACCCTTACATCAGATGTCTGTCTAGACAGTAACAACTTTTATAAAATATTTAATAAGGGTCTCCATGACCCAGGAATTTTCTTGAAGCTTAGTTTTACTTGCTTATTTTCATTTTAAAGACTGTCATCAACTGAAAATGCAGTGTGATTTTCTGATTTGGAGACCCTGAGTAATCTTTTTCTGGAGGCTATATTTTTCTGAATGTTATTTTAAATATGCGGAGTATATTAAGGAACTGAAGAATTTTAGTATATTGTTTTTATTAATCTTTAAGAGGGCGCAGGATGCTGGGGGCATTTCACATCAGCAGAAATTTAGCTGGAAGAAAAACACTCAAGCCAGACATCTTGAATAAAAAGAATACATTTTTTCTAGTATAATATATTTAATCCATCAGTTAGCTCTGAGGAATTAAGAGCTAGATGGTCTTTTGTGTGGAAAATACCTATGCAGAGGACACCAAAACTTGTCAAATTCTAAATAGGTTTTGCTTTCAGAAAAAAAATCACCTATCCGTCCAGTTGAATATAGTTGAGACTGACAACAGTCCTCTTTCTGGAAATGGGAGCTCAGGAGAGTAGTCACACACTGAACTTCAGGCTTCTGAGACCACCTAATTCAAATGTCATGCAGAGGGGTTCAGGCTAGAAGCATATGGAGAAAAGGAGATCTGAAGCACGTGACTTGGCATCCAAAATTGGAGAATGTCAAGACCATGGACATTTTTTCCACGAGTCTTCATTCTTTGGTATCATAGCTACAACTGTCTATGTGCTGATATTTGGAATAGTTGTAACACAAAAAGTTTATTGTGTGGGGTCTAGTTTGCATAGGCTATTGGACCCATATTTGTACTGAGTTGAACTGAATAGCAGAAGAAGAAAACCCAGCTACAATGCAGGGAAGGAAACCCAAGATGTTAACAGGAGCATACAATGTGCTCACATCCCACCCAGAAAAAACAAGCAATCAGGACTTAATATGGCTTATCAACCAACCACATCTTCCCTGGCTGTTAGACATAGGTGTTGGTCAAGGGGCTGGTAAATGGAGCAAGGTATCACCATGGTTAGGAAATAAATTATGGTATGTCTGAAATATGGGACATTTACTTCAATTACCTTAGGAAAAAAAGACAAGAATGGCCATTATCAGGGGAACAGAAAGGAGTGTTTAACAGTCTTTTTATTCGTCCAAGGTAAACTGTGTCCAGGTAAGGCTTGTTACAAGAATGAGACTAATAACAAGGTAAACCTACATTTAGATGTAAAGGAAAAGCATCTTCCAATCTCCTATCATCTGGGTATATATGAGATATTGCTAACGCAATGTTTGTAAGCAATTGTTACAATTCAAAATACCAGCTGAATCAATACCCACCAGTGTGCTCAGTATTTATGAGCATCCATCCATGTGAATGTGACTTACCTTGCATATGCTTTTTGGGAAGGTCTATTTGAATTAGTAACCTTATGTGCATGCAAACATGTGCATTAGTGGGAACATGCATATTTGCTATCCGTTGTTCATCATTTGCCATTTTCCTTTTAAAAAGTCTTAATCATCCAATGAAGGCACAAACAGTGCCATGCGCCTAAGGAGAACAATCACACAAGTTAATGACTAACAAAAAGCTGAACTGAACAACATTGAAAGACCTCATAGAGTGAAATATTTGCTCTTATTTACTGAATACTTCCTAAGATCACACAACACGTACAGTAACTGGGCCAGGTTTTGTAATGCTTTATTGTTAAAAAGAAAGAGTATCATCAATTTAAACTGTAATATTACTAGGTCAAAACGTTTTGCTCACATTGCAAATATATAGCCATGGTTAATACTAAATAAAAATAATGGTAATCAGAGTACAAAGAGGGACAAATTCAATTTCAGAGATGTAGGAAACATCTTTTTACAACATTGTCTCTAACTACAGAAAGAAAAGTCCTTATGGTGAAACATGAATGCTGAATCACAGGAGAAGGTCTGAAGTCACAGGTCATATCACTGGGATATTTGTAGATATACCACCAACTTTACACTGCAGTCAGACCTAAAATAAAGGGAAAATGCTAAACGTTTGAAATCTAGTTTGTAGATAAGTGGAGATATTTTTAAAAGAAGTGATTTCATTGTTATTTATTTCATGCAGAACTCTATCAAATTAGCTTGCAACAATCGGGAGACTTACTGAGATGATATTTGGTTTAGTTGCTACAGCCTTCATTCAAGTATTTAAAAAATACTCTGAGCAAGGGACTGAACTTCCCAATATCACCATAACTGGTTTAAAATAACATGATGGTGGGGAGTTTCCATTTATGTGTGTTTTCTTTTATGAAATTAAAAAACCCTATAACTTTTCTGCTAGGAGTCAGTAACAAAAAGTGCTATGCTGACAATAGCTAGAGGATCCCTATAAATTTATTCAATGAATGTGCTTCAAACTTCACTTGGAATCCTGGAAAAACTAAATATCTCTACTGGGCACTCATGAAAGCTAATGGTTTCTCCTCTCATGAGCTCTCACTTTGAACAAAAACCTTATTGATGGAAAAGGAAAAGAAAATGGATTTGGGAAATAATAGCTAAGGATACCTACAAATAAAGGAGATTTATTAACAGCCTTGTAGTTTCTTGAGCAGCAGGTTTTTCCTTAGTATTGCCATCTATCAGAGAGGACAAAATAATAAAAGACCTTTCACATGAACTGGTTGAAAAAATGAGGGTTTTATTTAGAATTTTTTTTATCCAGTTGCAGTTCAAACCAAACTGAACCCCCTTTCTTTTTAACTTCCCATACACTTTAATTTCTGAAACACATTACTTAAAAATGTTGCAGCATACATTTCCAAAATTAAATTAGCTTACTTCATCCTTTAGGGCCACAGTGCCAGTGACATCTCGTCTATATCACTGTGTTATAGTTGAGCTTAGGTGCGTAGCTGCAGTGAATCCAAAGACCTGTGGCAGATGGGTAGACGGGCTGCTCCAGAGCCACAAGATTACAGACACCTCTTCAGGCTGAAAAAATCCAGGTCCCTCAGCCTCTTATATGGCCCCAAACCACCCTTGTGGCTCTCCATTGGGCTCATTCCAGTTTGATTGTTCCTGTTTGTACTGGGGATCACCAAGATGAACATGGTACTCCAGATGCAGCTTCACAAGCATGGAATAAAGGGGAATAATCACCTCCATTTAGCTCCTTCAAACGTCAGTGTAAAGCAGGACCTGATCTGAGACGGTACAACTTTGTAGCTGCCTTCCATAACTTGACTCTGGTGTGCAATTTCCAGACCCCTAGAGGTCTTCAAAACACAATAAAAGCACTCTTCACCCACATATTGAATAATTATGTTTTCAAAACTACTAGTTTTTGCCTTCAGAGTGCTCCAGGCTCTCTTCCTCTGTGATCTATTGAAGACTAAGTCTACTTCTCTCCACAACATCACTGAAGATCTAAATAAGCACTCCTCATGCTGCCCCACATACTCAAATGAAGGTGTGTTTTACGTCTTCTGTCTACAAGAAATCTGTCTTTTTAATTTTTTTTCCCAGGAAAGCTAGGAAGTAGTATATACTGAGATACTATTAATTCTTTATTTATTTTTTCCCCATGCTGGCAGTATCCAAAATGAACAAACTAAAAATAACAACATTTTGACCCTCCTTCTGGAAAAGACAAACACTTAAAGATAAAGTAGTTCATTCAGCTTTTAAAGTGAAGAAACTTTCTGAAGATTATCTATGTAGCTATAGATAATAGCTGATACCTGTCTAGAATAAAAGTGAGGGGTTTTTGATAACTTTTCAGTACATTGGATGAGAAAGAAGTATGACAGCAGAAAATGTCTGATAAATTACATTTGACATGTTTTTAATCTATATAAAATGGATGCTGAACACCTGGTAATTGCGAATATTTTAACAGTCATTTTTGATGTGGAATATTGCTTCTGTGCTCAACACTAATGACATGCAAGTTGTACTTCATCAAATTGACAGTTCTTAGGTTTTTTTGATGAGCACGTGATACATTTCTCAGAACAGTGGATAATGGATATGTTTACCTGTGCAGAGAAGAAAAAACTCTTATTTTTATTGCCTGCTAGTGATCTAATTTGGACATGCATTATGAAGCTGTGCAAACAAATATAAATAGAATAGATAGAATAAGTATGGGTAAAAATAAATAGAAACATCTGTTTAAAATAATGCAAAACATGAGCACTTTCTTTAAAGGATCAGGAAATAAAATACAAATTTTAAAAAGAAAGAGTAGACCTAGAACCTATTCAAGAATTTAGGAACATTTACCTTTACTGAATGACTAGGATTTCTTCTTCTGTAAAACTTTTTGCTGCCGTATTTATTTTATCGAGTCTGTACTGTTATTATTGAAAACCAAGCCATGACGTTACATGAAAGTAGCTGTTGGCTCATTAGAAGTTTCAGAGAGGAGTCAGAGGGATTATTCAAATATATCCGCATAAGCAGGATTACTGCCTTTGACTACACTGTGAAAGGAATACAAAGAAACTACGACTGTTCATACTCATGTCTAGGGAGATGATTATAAAGCCATCCACAGTTGCCTCAGTCAGACGCATATATGATTTTGACTAGATCTGCATAAGGTCAGTGGGTGAGCTGTCATGCCTCAGCATTACCGTTCTTGAGGTTTTTAATGGCTTTTTTTTAATTGTGGTTGCATGCACACACACTAGCATGTGAAATTAATCTGGACATCCTTACCTGTACCAGGGACCTAAAACTTTGAGTTTCTGCTTCTGGTGGTGAGCCTGTAAAACAATCTAGAAAATCCCAATAGAAGCGATGGGAGAAAAAACTAGACATCTATAAATTGATTTATCAACACTGCTGGTGGAGACTGAAAAGGTAAAAATCTGATGATAATGTCATGCTCCTGACTTCCAAATATACAAACATAATAATATGTATGTATTCACATTCTACCAAATGAATTTGGGAATACTGTATGGTACACGGTGGTCACAGCAGGAAACTGGTAAATAGCCAACTGCTAGGTTTGATTTTCTGTGGTGTCAAACTCCAATGGAACGAACTTGAGGTATTCTGAAGAATTTAATTTGGTTTTCTAAACAACGGAATTGTACTTCTCGTCTCTCTGAACTTCATAAAATGTTACATAGAAAACTATTTGTTACAGTATAATTACTAGGAGAACTGTAAATAAGAAGAAAAAAGTTTTAAAGGGATTCACCTACTGAAAACAAAAATTAGGAGGTACTATAAAAATGCAGGGGACTCATATATGTAGGAAAAACTGGTTGTCCTTGAATATTAGAATAAAAGAATTTGGAAAAAAATCAGTAATGGAAAACCCAGACTTCTTTTATATTTCCTTTTTTTTCTTTTTTTCTTTTTTTTTCTTCTTTTCTTTTTTTTCTTCTTTTTTTTCTATGTCACTGGTGGCACATCTGTTTTAAAAGATCTCTGTACATTACTTGATCACAGATCATAAGCTGAACACAAATATTTTCTGCCTCCTCCTTTGTTCAAGATGCAACCATACATGAGGGTAGCCTGTCCCCAAGGCATGCCACAGCACAGTCCACAAGTTAACTTTAGAAGCATCAACTTTACTCCAAGTATCCAAATATGAAAAAAGAAAACACTAAGTTAAGATATATCAGGAAAATATTTATGATGTAGGTAAGGGATTGGTAGTGCTGTAGTGCTGATGATTCCAGATACCCAAGTTTAAAGTGTAGGAATTCAAAGCAGTACAAGTATACAGAAAAAAAAATCTCAGGGATTTTAGCCTGAATAAAATCTGATCCTATTGTCTGTATATGCATCAAGGAATTAAAAAGATCATTAACAGCAGTGCTGAATCAATTAATTCCAGAGAGATATTGGAAGAAGTTTCCTCAAAGTTATTGCAGTTAGATTTTGGATTAGCTTCCCCAGAGGAGTTATGAAGAGATGGGACATGCTACAAAAGAGACCGCTGGCTACTGGTGACAGCGGAGCATACTGTATTCTCTCCTGCAGAATATTCCTTCCATTTTAGTGTTCTTCATTATAAGGATGTTTGCACAGAAACAAAGGAAATCATGTTACAGAATATGGAGAAATAAAATATATTCGGTATTGATGGACTTATACTATTGGCTGATACACGTTCTTGATATAGTCATTCCAAATCTATCTGCTAAATTTTGTGTATTATGTACTAGAGCTGAGCAAGCACAGTCCTGCCATTCTGTAGTATCTATTCTTTTTTATCAATAACATTTGAAAAAGAAGAAAAATTGATCCTGTAACAAAAAAAAATTCTGTATGAAAAATAATAATTTCATAAACTACATGTCTAGGTTGTCAAAAATCTGAAATCTTTATACGTTATAAGACATTCTGTCTCATCTGGGGTTTTTTGTTTGGTGTTTTTTGGGGTTTTGTTGTTGTTGTTGTTGTTGTTGTTGTTAAGGATTACTTTAATTGTCTTCATTTCAGTTTACTTTAGGTGAAGTTTTTCTCCACCTTCCACATCTTCACAAAGATGTTAAGGACAAGTAAAAGCACTGGAAACCTTTCCTCATCTTTAATGAGGAATGAAAATGATTTATTAACACCACAACACTGAATTTAGTTCCTAAGTCTGAGAGCTTCCTTGTAAGAACAGAGACACCTTCTAAAAGTTTATCGCATTTTTAAAAATGTTCTGATTAATGGGCACAGTTCCACCCCACAAAGACCTGACTTAAATCTACCTATGGAGACAGATTTTAGCAAACCTCTGCAGGAGCTGATGAGTGCAGCTAATTATTTTCCAAGTCTAATATCTCTTCAAGCATTATGCTTGTTGAACCCAGGTACATTTTTTAAAAAAATGGTAAAGCTGTGAAGATTTTATAGGTTTCTGATATAAATATAGAAGATACAGTAAAAATTACAAATGCAATTTTAATTAGTATATAAATATCTCTATTTTAACAAGGTTTAAGGAGCATAAATATTTGATTCTGCTCCTCAAATGAATACAGCTAAATAAGTAGAAACAATAATTATTCTATTTCTGAATACTGATTTGAAGGACCTCAGCAGATTACAGAACACAACTGCAGGTCAAAAGGTGAAATATATGAGTTTTAATGAATCCCAAGAATCTGCTGCAGCATTGTCTCAATTATAATAAAAATTCTAAAACTATATTTTTAAAAACAAGATCACAAATCAGGCTCACAATGAAATTTTTAAAAATGGGTAAATATTTAATTTTTTTCTTTATTTTGCTTGCAGCTCAGCCACAAATTGTAATCATAAACTTCAGATAATCTATTCAACTGAAAACAAAATAACTATTTGCAGATCTTTGTGGTGCAGGTTTTAGGAAGAACACCATAAATTCTAAGACACATCATAAAACTAAGTCATATGGTAGTGCTGCACTGTTTGGGAACATTTTCGCTTTAGGATGCTGACAGACTCCAGATGAGGCACAGTTTGATGTACCTCTTTGGCTTCATCACATTAATTTTGGAACTGTGCTGTAGGAAAATACTCTGTGGTTGTAGAAGCAAATAAATAGCTAATGATTTTATTAGTACTTACATTTAGTGTTTTATGAAGCAAAGATCAAAACCAGGAAAGTGGAAATATTTTCAGAGAGTGAATTATATTGTGAATTATAATGATGAGAACAACAGCTAGCCTATTGATTAGAAGTGACTGAAATGTCTCTTCAGAATTTTAACAGCCTTACAAGATCAAAAGAAGCTTAAATAAATATTAGGTATGTAGAAATGATTTATTTTGGTTACTTACACTCAAAAACTTACATAATTATTTAATTTACTTATCAGTACATGCATTTCTCTTTCAGGACTTTTCTCATTTTAAAGATAATTTCATTTGGAAGATAGAAAAGTGTGCAGTTTCAAATAATGTATTTTGCAATTGTAATCAGTAGAATTTCTTCATCCAGTCACAAAGTCCATGCTATTTAAAACCCATTGCGTGAATTTTGAAACTTCACCTCTGAAAATTTCAAACTTTCTGCTGTTACGTTGGATAAATCTTAGAAATTTGAAACATTTAGCTGAAAATGTTACACTGTGTTGAGGATGACTGTGTGATCCCAACCCCACATAGTGCGGTGCTCCTCATATTTTGGCCAAAGTTAGTAAGAACTATAATACTCAATATTTTGCCCTACAGAAAAATGATATACTTAACATATGTTACATAATGTCTCCCTGAAAAATGGTAAAGAATCACTGTATCCTCTCTCTTGCTATACTTCTTATGTTTTTTAACAGAAGTGTCTCAAGAGTTACAGCAGTACACACAGCAAAAGAATGTCTCAGTCCCATAACGTACAATTTTGTGAATCCTGTTAGGAAGGCACATATATGGTATCAAATTTTGCTAGAGTAGAGATGAAAGATGATTTCCAGGATTTTTTAAACTAATTCGGTATGCTTACATATCAAATGTACACCCACCTACTTTTTCTTTTGAATATGTTAGTCAGTGAAACTGATGGTGGCATTCTACATGACACCAAAACCTAGTAAACCAGCCCCTAGCTAGTCACTAATCATGTATGACTGAACAGATGAAAAAACCTTATGTACATGATTCTGAATACATTAGCACTCATCTTTCAACAGGGTCACATTAGAACCAAGCAGGTACTGGTGTTTGCTTTACTTCTTATGTCAAATTGTCATTTCACAGATATACTCTCTTAAAGTATTATGGCAATAGTTTTTTTTGTATTCTAATTTATTCGTAGGTTGAAATAGGCATTCTCAAATAGAATTTAATTCAGTCCTTTATTTTTCCCTCTGTGTGTTCTACTTTCCACATCTTTATGTCATAACCAATTATTTAAAAATGAAAGTTCACTATGTCATTTTGCCTGAGCCTGTTAACTTGACCGCAATCCTGCCTCTTTTGTCTGCAGAAACATAGAACCTCCTCAGGGTTTCCATCCAGATGGACTACTCCTAGTACATTGAACTGCCAGCCAACAGAGCTGATTTCTGACAGGTATAAATAGAGGTTAGGAAAGGATTCTTCAGATACCAAAAGTAAACAAAGTCTTTTTAACAGTGCTGCTTTTCTCACTCATTACCTTAAAAACTAGGAGTCCATTCTTCTTTGTTTTGCCTGGTAGATGCAGGCAAAATTCTATGTTATGACAAATAAACCTTTACTTAGACTTTCAAAGGATGGAAATTGCGTCCTTACAGCTTTTAGAATTTTCCCTTTTAAGTGAAAAAGCAGTGCTGATGTAATGCAGTGCTGATATTTTTTCTCTTTTCTGTAGCAGAAGTTTAAGAAAGCATCAAACTATTCTTAAGTAGCTTAAATGATGGAAGTCAAATTATACAGGAGATATGGAGAAAATCAAACTTTTTTCTTAGCATGTAACATTTTTCCTCTTTTGAACACAATCACAGTAGATATACATATTTCAAGGCTTAGTAGCTTGACACTCAAATCAAGAGTATTGCTGTTTCTCTAAGAAGCACCCCATTCTTTTTGTGCCGAGACAACTGAACAGGAACAAGAATCAATATCTGGAAGGGGCATATGATAGCACATTCTCTTCAAGGCAGGGTTTCAGGAGTAAAATGTATTTACTGATATACTGTTATTGGTTGGCCATATGTTCTGATTCTGCTTATGTAGAAATAAACATCCTGGATGTGCCTGGACATTTGAAAGTTGCGTTTCCACTTACATGTAGCATATGCATTTCAGTCAAGGTATATATTTAGAGCATTTAGAATATTCTCATTCTGAAGATGTAAAAAGAAGATCCAAACTGTAATTTGATTCCCAATATTGGTTTTGCCTACTTCTCTATGCATAGTTTTTTTATATGGATGAGAAAGACTGATGCTGAATGAAAAAATAATGAAAGTCAGTGTAAAATTGCTATCAGATTTTATATGCTTTGCATTAAGTTGCAGAAGACCAGCTGTAGCAGATTATATGGGAACGGGCTAAACTTTACTGAGAATTAGGTGTATTACAAGATCACTTGCCATGAACCTCTGTCATCATGAATCACAACAGATTCATATAGTGGGCCAGGACAATACTAACATAACTTAACAGGTAGGCAGGAATGATGGCGCAGAATGCCAAATAAATGACAACATACAGAAAATAGACATGAAATCACTTTTTGTAGAGTGCAGACAAATCCCTGTAGTAGGAGAGGCCCTCACAAGCATTGTAAGTAGTATACTAAAGATTTGAGAGAGAAGTTTATGGTCAGGATAGTGCAAAAGGTCTATAAGACAAATATAAATAAGGAGTCTGAGTTAAAACAGCAAATTAAAAAAACAAACAGTGCTTGCTCTGAAGAGGTAAAACACAGCCCTTACTCTACCTGATCAGATCAATCCCACTCAGGAATTTATGTAAGGTGTTCACTAAACTTTTAAAATGGATGTATCTCTGTATTTTACTTTTGTGAAAAAGATCACAAGTAGCTAACGTTAACATCAGAGCTAAAAAAACCAAAAAAATATATTAAGTCGAGTCTTGGCTCAACGGGTCAATTTCTGTTACAGGTGAAGTTAAAATTTTTTACTGATATCTGTAACAGCAGAGAAAGATAATAAGCAAATAGTTCACTTACAGGTACTCTTCTATAGGACACTTTCATGCAAGTTTATAGTTTGCCACAGGTAAAAGTAATAATGAAAAAAAAAAAAAAGAAGAAACTGAGAGAAAGAGCTTAAAGTGCATGGAGTCATTGTCATTGTCAAACTTTTCTGAGACAGAAGTAGATGGTGCCTATAAATACTTCGTGTCTAGTGTTCCACTCACAGCGTTTTTAAGAGGACACTTAGGGTAGTGGGTACTTTAGAAGAACCTGTATTTCTCTTTCTTGTGTAAGAAGAAAAGGGAAGTGTTATGACTGAGATGAAGCAGAAATATTTGTAAAAAAGTATGGAACCTGAGGAGATCCGTGGAGAGGTGAGCTAGGATGTGAAAACAGATGAGCTGAAGAAGATGCTGACCGTGGGAAGAGACTAAACACATAGAAAGTGAATAGATGAAAACTCAACAAGTCAATAGAGGAATTACCATTGACATGAACAGGAGACTTTGGGGTGTTTATGTTAAGGTTGTCAGAGAACTAGTTGCTTTTTGGCACTGTTTTAAACTTTTGTATATGTGCTTTTCCATATTAAATAGTAAATATTTAAGTAATAGAATGATTGCAGCTGTTGCAGATCCAAAATATAAAAATAACATGACTGACAGAGGCAGATGGAGTCAAAATTAAAAATTGGGAGAGTTTACCATTTCAAATAGTAGAAAAAACCTCCAAACATAAAATGGTAAAAAACATAAAATCACAAAGTCTGTAGAACTTATCTACAGTAGGCTAGAAAGCAGTGAAGAAAATATATCAGAGTACTGCTAAAGCTGTTCTGGATGTTTCATTTTCAGGTGTCCAAGTGGATACACTTTAGCAATCTCTTCATAATAGTAAGCACTGTGTATCTCTCAGATCCTTTTAACACCTCTCTAGTTAGTTATTTGAAATTGGAGTCCCTATATTTTCCGAACACATTCTGACAGTCTTAGCTTATATGTCTCAGCAAGCAAATTACCAGTGGAATTTAATGAAATGAGATAGATAAAAAAATGTTGCAATCTGAACATTTTTTCAGACAGTTTAAGACAAGAGGAAGATTTCCAACCTAAAAGTTTCAAAGATTAATAAATATCTACTAGGAGGAAATAGAGGGAGAATCCTTACAAAAAGCACTTCTTAATCCTACACCACTTTGCTGGCAATACATATTTCGTATCATACATTTTAGCTATTGAACTACTGTGGTCATTTCAGAGTAGAACTTCTTAGGTTACAGATCAATCAGGAGAGACTCTTTTCTTTACTTCACAAAGTTCTTAAAGAGAACTTCAGCTGTATCAGCTCCCAAAGCAATATGCTGCTTCTCCTCTCTTATTATTTGCTATAATAGAAGCAAAATGAGAAGAGAAGAACAACCAAAAAATTCACTGCTCTGTCTGGTTTAGAGTGCCAGTTCTGCACAGGTTGAAATCTGAGCCTGGCTAAATCTGCCCATGTGTGCAAAATCTGTCCAGCAAGGTGCAGAACGACTCTTCTTTTGTCTCCAAAGCAGAGATTCTTTTCAAATTAATCAGATAAATGTGCTACACCCTGAATTAGGTAGATATACCACCAAACCAATTCCATGTCCTACATTTTCTGAGTGAGAAAGCTCCCAGTGATGCCCCAAGGAACACTAATGTGCTTAGAGAGCAGCTGAGGCACACAGGTTGTATACAACAGATGGTGGTAACAAGCATGTGTTTTAGGCAGAGCTGCATGACATTTACTCTAAAAGCATTACTTTTTCTTAATATCTTTTCTTGTTTTCATTACGCTGTCAATCCTCATTCAAAAGCTGGGGAACATTTGCCTCAGACGGGAAGCCTGGGAAGGAGCCTTCTTCAGCAGTAACCACTTGTTCCTCTCCCAGTTGGACAGAGGCCTTTTCCCGAACCATAGTTGGGAAATTATGACTTCTTATTTCTCACTAATGGGACATGAGTTGAAAATAGGAGCAGTATATAAAAAATTGCACAAAAAATAGTTTACCAAATTCTCTGCATGGAATTGTTTTGTTACATACCCATTAGAAATGCTTCTAAGTGAGCTGTGTTAGCTCATGCCCTTGTGTAAGACTTCCCACTGCACAGAATAAGAAAGCCATTACTTTTTGAAGTCATCACTACATTTATGAGACCTATCAGGTGATGAGGGCAAAGGACGTTCAACATCCCAGCTAGGTCTTTGCTGCTTGTGAGCACCAGGTAGCTCTGCAGTGTCAGGTACAAATGAGCTATTTAGCAATCTTGTCATACCTGCACTTGTAGCTCTCTGAGTTTACAGCAGGTATGCGAGTGTGAACATAGCCTCTCCTGCTTTATGTTGATGCACAGTCTGCTTTCTACGCATATTCAGGGGATTTTAGATTTGATTTTTTTGGGGGGAAGATTTCCATTTAAAGATGGAGATGGTGATGAATGTCAGGAAAACTTGAGAACAACTGTAGTGAGCAGAGCATAGTCACATCTATGCTTGACCTTCCAAAAAGTCATCTTGCAGTGCACTTTCATTGTTGGATGCGTGTTTCTTGCCAGCATTTCACAACAACATTTCTGTCTGAAACAGCTCCCCAGTGTGGAGATATATCAAGCTCCATTAAAAAGGAAGCCAGCTGTACCGTTTATAGGTGTATTAGATTTTTTTGATTATGAATTAAGTTCTATATGGTAGATGGAAGAACTTGGTCTTTCATAACATAAATATTCCTGAGAGTTGTCATCGTCAGGGACTTCAAAGCAAGGTTTTTGCAATTTGTAGAACTTTTTTCCTCAAGCTTCAGATTTTTCATTCATGTTATTTCATACTCCTTAGGTTTCACCACTAAAAAAAAACAACCCTCCTCCTCTGGGAAACAGGAAACAGCGGAGAAGAAACTTAAAATCCAGTGTCAAAACAAAACAACACAACAATAAACAATAAAAAACAAAACCCCTTCTGAAATTTAAATACCTTGCAAGCAAGGGCATAGTCACTGAACACTGATCAACATGCTGTGAGCACAGACATAAGCTTATTCCTCTAACTTTGTGCCATTCAAGAATTCAGAGAACAATCCAGTCTCTTCTCTCCCACTCTCTCCCCAGCCTTTGATCTGTGCCACAGCCAGGAGTGGCCCAAGTGGGACAGCGATGCCTCGGGGGCAGGAGCTGACACGCATCCAACCCCATCTCTACAGGCTTCGCAGGCTACTGCTCTCTTGCTTTTCCAAGCAAGGAAGAAAAGGCACCTCACTAAGGACTTTGCAATTTTTTCCTCAGAAGAAAGTTTCAGTTTTCAGACAAAACCTTCGATCAAAACAGTCTGTAGGAACACAGAAGTTTTATATATCTTCAAGGACACTTCTTTCTCTCATGAAAACTTTCCTTTCTTGCTAAGCTCGTTCAGGATTAAACAAAGCACTGTCCCAAATGAATCCGATAAGCAATCAGAACTGGCTAAATCCACAAATGCTGCCTTACAATCTAGTACTGTCTTTTACTTCTTTTTATTTTTCTTCCTTTGAGAAGTAGCTAATTGTCATCGGGGTTTGGTCTGAAAAAAGGTTTCTTTTATCCTTCCTGTTAATGTGGAAAGATGGTAGAGAAATTAAAAAGTATTAAAAAGTATTAAATAGCTGATATTGTGGATTAACTTTTTGCAGAACCAGTGTGAGGAATTGGTGCTACAGTTTACATGCTGAGGACCTGAGGACCATGTCTTGGAGAATTTTTTTCTGTACAATCCCTCTGAGCTGAGGCCAGTCCCTTATTCCTGTTAGTTGGCTTATTTGTTTTCCTGTCTCACCCAGCGGCTTGTTGGGCTTTTAAAAAATGATTAATGGAATTGTAGCAAGAATGTTCTGTGCTTAGATAGTTCTTATGGTAACTTAATTTATGCAGTATTGCCCATTTCTCCTTGTTCTAAACAAAAATGAGAGCCTCTGAAGTCCCAATGACTATATTAGTATGTCAAATACGAAAATAACCTTTGTCATTTCCCACACACACAAATTCTTTTTTTTTTTTTTTTAATCTCAGGTTGTTTAACCTTGCTTAAATCATGACAGCAATTGAGGTTAATTTAAATGAACTGCATACTCCTATAAATTAGTAAATAAGACAGTCAATTAACCAAATTAAATCTTATTGGAAATTGGCTGCTGCCATCTGGAAATTTTTTATTAGACTTTATAGTTGGCATGACCTTTAGAGTGGAGCTAGGAGGATTTTTTATTTCTCTAAGAAATGCTTGGCTTAGAAGAATGAAGTATTTATAAAGCATTTTTAATATTCCTGCACTTGCAGGACAACTATAGTGGGATATAATATATTCCTGTCAGTGAAGAAGCAGTTGAATAGGTATGGAATTTCTTCCTGCAAAATCTGAATTACATGTCTCTATACTGGAATTTGTTACTCTGTGGTTTTTTTTTTCTCTATTATATTATATGTTCTTCTAATACACTCTGGAACATATCATAGTAAGGTTGGCCTTTATCTGTCAGCCTCTAAGCTGCTTAACTTCTTTTTAAACTCCCAGACTTGTTTTATCTTTAAAACTTCCAGGGAAATCAGAGGCATGCTTATACTGAATAGTGATGTTTTAAGGTATTATTTCAGTGGTACCCAAGCCATCCTCTCCATGGGCAGCTCCGAAGTGTGCTGTCTGGCCACAGTATTGCATATACGTGCACGCTTTCCCTTGTCCTGGGAAAACTTCCCTTGTCCTGGGAAAACAGCAGGGTGATGCAGTTCTGGGGAGTAGCTTATTCCGTGCTAGCTTGGGGGTCACTGCACCCTGCTTTGTTGCACGGTATAATTTCAGGGAAGATAAACTGTCCATGTTACTGCATGCAGGTGCCCTTACCTTTAGTTGGTGGTAGCTTTTGCATCTTGCTGATGCCGTTCAGGATGCTTAACCTGCAACCTGCATAGGTTTGTAGACACGAACTTATAGTGAGGTTAACTGTCCTCCTACTGGTAGCCTTGTTTCTTCAAGTACTTCAGCAGCAAGTGATAGACTGCCGAGGTAGGTTGCCCAGAAAGGTTGTGGAATCTTCATCCTTGGAGATATTCAAAAGCCATCTGGACATCCTGCTGGATAACTGGCTCTAGTTGTCCCAGAGTAAGCAGAGTGGGACGTGGACAAGATGATCTTAAGAGTTCCCGTCCAACTTCAGCTGTTCTATGATTCTGTGATTGAATAACCCATGCTCATGGCCAGTGCAGCTCCTTATTAGTTGTCTCAAAGTGCCTTCTCTATAATAACATAGGGCCACATTCTACAACATGGTCAGGTAACAGACCCTTGCAAAGAAAGCAATGATACGAAATAGTTTCCAAACTCCCAAGATGTTGACCTAAGCCCTGGCCTTTTGCCTGGCTCTGAGAAGCCCTTGGGATAAAATGATTTGCTTCAAGTCATAAACTGCTTTTGCCTCCATCAAGAAATGTGCTACATGATGCATGACTAATACGCAGTAAAGCTGTCACTGTACTACACCCATATGCATGAACAGACGGGCTGTGGTGCCCAGATGCCACAGAACTGGTCATACGTCTGGGAAGTTCCCTTAACTGAGGGAAGAGTTCTGTTTTTTGCAAGCCAAAGAGAGCACCAGAGTTATACAAACACAAGTAGGATCTAGCCCTACATGTACAATAAATGTGTTTTCATTTTACAGTATTTCCAGTGATACACTATGCATGGGTATTTCACTAAAATGGACTTTAGACTTTGTGCTGTGCTTACTGCCCTAAAATAATTACCACAGATAAGCATTGCTTAGTGTAAGATCTCCAGCTTTTCATATTTATAGAACTTGCTTGAACAAATCATGGACAGTTCAATAATTATTTTTAATACTTCAGATTACTAGGGAACTAAAAGACTGGCTTGAGCAAAATCTTGACAGTGATTGAGGTCAAAAGCATAAGAGCTTCTAAGCGGTCTTCCCTAACTGGGTCTTGACAATTTGGCAGCTGCTGACAACAGGTAGAATTCATACCACAGTTCCTGGAAATGTACCTGAATTATGTCCTGGGGGGTTTTATGTGATGCTGACAGAACTGAAGAGCTCCAATGTAGAAAAATTTTATGCCCTCCTCCTCCATTCTATGCAGCAAGTGGTAGAATGACCAGGGAGAGAATATCTTCTTCAAGGCTCTTATATGATCTCTAATACAAGGAAACAAGGGGATGCTACATCAGCTCTGATCCTTAGGTGTATCTATTTTTCCTCAATTCCAGAGGGCTGTCAATATATTGCCGGAGAAACCAAGGTCTGGAGGCACTCACAGTGCTGAGGTGTCCTAACTGTATTCCTCTTAGAGAGGAAAAGACTCAGACTTTTGCTAAGACTTCAGAAGTCAGATTTATTTTAGTCCCTTTTAATTGAGAGGCTGACCATCTAGGGAGTCTTGAAGAACGAAATAATGTGGAAATAAGGCTGGACATGGTGGTGGAAAGATTTGTTTACATTGAGGTAGGGATCCATTTCATTGCATGTATTAGGTGATATGAAAGCATAAATATCAAGTGCCTGCTGCATTCATTCAGGTAGACCCCTGGGACTCCTGTTTTTGGGGGTTGACTAAAAGCTAGCTTGCCCTGTCTTCATCAGAAGGCAGAGTGAGGTGCTATGGTTAATATGTACTGTTATTCTTCTGATATTACGTTGTAAACCAGGCTTACAATGCACTGTTCCACAACATAATTTTGTATTTATTTTAAAGGTAAGGTGGTGCTTTATTTCTAGCTGTTTTCACAACAGAAACTTTATTTCATTAACTTTCTTCAGAGTGACTTCTATGTAATAATTTTTATTTGTGATAAGGTTTTTGAAATCTGTTAAACCACTGAAAATAATGATTGGAAATGTCAGTAATTTATACCGCTTTCTTGCAAGCGTCTCCTGTATCAACACGAAAACTAGGTATTAATCTTGTGCTCTTGCACACTCTATACTGGACAAAAATGTTAGCTGATCCTTCTTGCAAAGACAAGCTTAAATACATAAATCACACTATATTAAGGGTAGTGTGAAAGTACACTTATCATGATTATAATAAAGTGCAATTTATATCTAAAATGTGCATCAAAAGCTTATGAATTCTTAATGTCATTATCTCTGCCCAGATTCCTCTTGGTCTTAAACTGTAACATTTGTTTGTTTATAATCATAACAGTAGTTCTACTTGCTTCAGAGTTTTGCCTAATTACCTGATTTGATAGATCTGTGGAACTGAATATATTTATACATCTACCTCTATGCCTGGGAGTAAGAGAAAGCAATAAATAGATAAGCTGTCTCTTCAGCTCCACTGGTGCTTTGCAGTCCCTATGATGTTGTATCAGAGCTCCAGAATATTAAATTACCTGACAGTCATTAAGTCCTAAGAACTGGATATACTAATAGGGTGTATTAAATATTAGACTTAAATTGCAGCCATCTGAGCTGTATTTGTCCTTGTCTTTGTTACTAAATTTAATTAATCATAAATTTTAATGTATTTGTCTAAAATATATGCATAATAAAAGATTTCATAGCGAGAGCTGAGTTTTGGGAATCAATGAAACCTTGTTATGTACTGAACACAGGGCGTTTGTTCATTCCTGAACTGTCCTTTGCAATTGTAATTGGGATTCTCAGGTATCTGTGGTGTTCAGTAACCTTAAAGTAACATCAGGCTATTCTTCAAGGAAAAATTGTAAGAAGACACTCAGATATTTAACACCTTCTACTATAAAGAATACCTCTTCCCTGGTCTTGTTTAATATCTTTATCTATGATGTAGATGAGGGGATCGAGTGCTCCCTCAGTAAGTTTGCAGATGACACCAAGTTGGGTGGGAGTGTTGATCTGCTGGAGGGTAGGAGGGCTCTGCAGAGGGATCTGGACAGGCTGGATCGATGGGCTGAGGTCAACTGTGTGAGGTTTAATACGGCCAAGTGCCGGGTCCTGCACATCGGCCACAACAACCCCATGCAACGCTACAGGCTTGGGGAGGAGTGACTGGAGAGCTGCCCTGCAGAAAAGGCCGTGTGGGTGCTGGTTGACAAGCGGCTGAACATGAGCCAGCAGTGTGCCCAGGTGGCCAAGGAGGCCAACAGCGTCCTGGCCTGTATCAGCAACAGCGTGGCCAGCAGGAGTAGGGGAAGTGATTGTGCCCCCGTACTTGGCACTGGCGAGGCCGCACCTTGAATGCTGTGTTCAGTTTTGGGCCCCTCACTACAAGAAGGACATTGAATGCTCGAGCATGTCCAGAGAAGGGCAACAAAGCTGGTGAGGGATCTGGAGCACAAGTCTTATGAGGAGGAGCTGAGGGAACTGGTGTTGTTCAGTCTGGAGAAGAGGAGGCTGAGGGGAGACCTTATGGCTCTCTACAACTACCTGAAAGGGGATTGTGGAGACGTGGGTGTTGGTCTCTTCTCCCAGGTAATTAGTGATAGGACGAGACGAAATGGCCTCAGGTTGCGCCAGGGGAGGTTTAGACTAGGTGTTAGGAAAAATTTCTTGACTGAGAGAGTGATCAACCATTGTAACAGGCTGCCCCAGTCACCATCACTGGAAGTATTCAAAAACTGTGTGGAAGTGGCACTTCAGGACATGGTTTAGTGGGCATGGTTGTGTTGGGTTGATGGTTGGACTTGATGATCTTAAAGGGCTTTTCCAACCTTAATGATTCTGTGATTCTGTGATAAAATGCCAAGCTTATGAATATTTCTTTTCCTGAAAGTATTCAGTGGTACATTAGTGTAACGGGCAAAGTTTTCTTGGCTTCCTCTTTTCTATAGATATCAATCATAATGTTGCAGTTCCTCTGTTGTAAATAGTTCAATGTGAAAACAAAATTATAATAATTGACTGGTGTTTTTTTTTCTTGTCAGCACTGTGGAAACCAAAGCCAATATATTGGAATAGCGATAGGAGGAGTTTTAACATGAGATATGGGCTCTTTGGCTTTTCAAAGGAAACCCTGCTGCTGTCTTTGATAGGAGGCAGTTCTTGTTCCTTCTTTTTCCATAAAGCTGTGACTCCTTCCCTTTGGCCAAGGAAGAGGTTATAAACCATTCAGTTACCACCAAAAGATGATACCGTGTAGCTTATGAGGGTTTTATATGTTTTTTTTAGTATTGTGTAATAGCAAGGAGGGAGAAAGCCTTCCGAAAGAGGGACAGAATTTGCCATCTTCTGTGGTGTGATGGGGAAAATTCATAAAAGACTCTAATTCTATCCCCATTAGGCAGTTAAGTAATTAGTGGCTCTTTTTACTCCCTAAAATGAAACTTTGTTTGCTTTGACTTTTGAAAAATCGGGGGAGGAGAAAAACAAAATATAGATGTTGAGTGTATCTTTCTGGGAAAAGAGCTGAAAATGAGAAGTTGAGGTCTTCTATAAAAGTGATTGGGAAGCCAAGCCAATTTTACTAGTAATTATATTTACAGAACTATAGAAGACCAAGTGACACTAGGGAAAAATAAGGCAATTATTAGTTAATTTTCTCCTGTGTTCATGTGGAATTTTATTTCAGCAAATGTGGTTAAGTTACTTAGCTTCTCTGTATTTCATGGTATTTCAGAACAGCTTGTTCACTATACAGAATTCTTATGAAGAAAGAATTATTTCTTTCTTACCTAGCTATTAGCTAAATTAAATAGAAGGCAAGTTATTGAAGGTAGGTAGAAAAATTCTTAAAACCATGTTAGATATTAAAGAGGACAAATATAATTTTTAAAGCTACACTACTATCACGTAATAGTCTTCAAGAGACTATTTTAACCTTTCTTGCAGGAATATGAATTGCAAATGTCTAGTTTGGAATTATTGAGGGTTAAAATGTTATGAATGGCACTTTAAGTATAGGGTGAAGTAATCAGTTGTTTAGAGTGTTCTTTATCTTTTAACTTTCTCAGAAACTTTGTATTTTATGCCTGTATTATCTCAGTATAGCTTTTTCTGTGAGGTCTTGTCTGACTGAAGCTGTATGGAGTGGAACATGCATGTTTTGATAAGTAAGCCTTGTGACATATTTGTATCTCAGTGTGGTACATAGCAAGTTTTGCTTTCTCCACGTAATTTGTTTGTCATAAACTTCATGAAACATCAAGGGAGACTATTGCAGCTGACAGAAATGGGTGCTGCATCACTGATTTAAATGGATTTGTGCCTGCCTACATCCATCATAGATTTGGTTGTCTTCCAAAATATCTTTTCTGTCAGAAATGACAATTTCAGCCTGTTCCACGGGTAATATTGCTAGAATTAATGGTGGTATTATGCAGTAAAATGTAACTGGCCAGATTCTGCCAGTTGGTTTTCTTATTAGGCAACCTTATTTTTCCTTATATTGCAATGCTTCTGTTTTATGACAAATACAGGTTTTTAAAAAATTAATTCCAGTGCAGAAAAAAAATAAAACCTTTCTGTTTTGATGGTCTTACCCAACCTTAGTTAGTGTGTTGATATGCATAGACACTGCTGCTGCAAACAATATTTTGCTCACCAGTAATTCTGACAATATTGCTTTCCCTTTGCTGCATCAGATGTTAAATTGTTTCTGCTTTCAAGGCCCTTCACGGTATCACTCCTCCCTGCTTATTTCTGACTCGATGTCCAATGCCTCACTCCTGCTCCCAGACGGCTCCTGATGTCAGTATCT
Organism: Phaethon aethereus; assembly: GCF_964289735.1. Lineage (NCBI taxonomy): Eukaryota > Metazoa > Chordata > Aves > Phaethontiformes > Phaethontidae > Phaethon > Phaethon aethereus. The sequence continues at coordinate 31,530,422 of NC_138582.1, read as the reverse complement.
TCCCCGCTTCCCACTATGTGTTCCAGCAAACCCTCCTTTCTCTTACACCATCCCCCATGCTTGAGAAGACATTTTTGTAAATGCCTGTTGGGCTACTTCATTATCCCCTTCAAATCCCTCCTTAACTCCCCTTTGCTCCGATGCCTGCAGGGATCGTGCCGGCGGTTAGCCTGGTGATGTCTTATGGCTACTGCCAATATGGTCCCACAGCTTCCACGCACTCCCCTGTCTGCATCCATCTGTTCCCTCTCCTCTCGCGCTCAGGGTATGCTTGTGCGCCTGTCACTGTTGCTGGGGGAATGACAGGAGAACCGAAGTAACTTCACGTCAGCTACGGAGGACGCAAGCAGCTGGGAGCTCAGCGTGTGTGGACCGCGCCGGGTGCCAGGGTGCAGCGCAGCTGGGGAGCAGGCACCCCTCCTCAGCCGTCCTTCCCAAACCTGTGCGCAGGGATCCTGCCCTACGGTCAGGGTTCCGTACTGAACTTTGTCCCTCTCCAAGTAACTCTCATCCAGTTTTAAAAATCTAACTTGAATGAAACATCTGAAATTTAGTAAGTGGTAGAAAAACAGAAGGGAATATACTTTTTTTTTAATCACTAAATTACTACTGAATTTCGGATAAATGGGATAGAGGCACACAAAGTGAAAAGGATGTGTAACTCCAATACATATCAGACAGAAACCAAAGTTTTCAAGTCCCAGCTAGCAATATTGACAAAAGATTAAAAAAAAAAATTCCATGTGTTGTTGCTGACAAGTAACATCTCAGTAAATGAGAAAAGATAATTTCATAAAATCAGCAACACTTTGACATAACCAAATTGTCGATGTTTTAAAAAGTTCAGCACAAATACCAATAGAACAAAGAATAAATAGATGATACAAAGACCAAGTTCTACATCACCAAAGATATTTTGATACCTACAGTACTGGGTTGCATGTCTTCTCTGTGATCTGGGCGTGATCAAGTGTGCTTTGGGAGCCTCTACTAGAGTCGTGCTTATTGCCTAGTACTTTCAGACCGTAAAGTAATCCTGGGCTTCTTGGAAGTTAGGTGTTCAGGTATCTTCACCTGTGCCTAGGAGCTGTAAGCAGCTATTTAATATCAGTACAATGTGGATTTATTTTGAAGATTTCAGGAATACATATCCTAAAGCCACAGAGCTTATATGACTCTCCCTAACTGCATAAGCAGTTAACTTCTGGATAGACACGGTTTAGAGAATTTCAGTTTAGGAGGACTGGGTTCAAGGATTTTTGTGGATTTAGCTGGATTACATTTTGTTCAAAAGGTTTTGGACACGTTGTTAAATGTGTATTTTACTGATTTTCTAGAAAAGAAAGATTTTCTTTTAAAATATATTTGAACTTTAGAGTAATTTCAGCCAATATTGTTCAATTTGGTTTTATAGAATCTTTTGTTATATAGAGGACCAAAAATAATTTCTAGTTTTATAGACAGATAGCTTTGGAGTTTTCAGGAGAAAATAAATTACTATCCATGCCTACCTTTAACAAAACTAACAAACCAAGCCAACCAACCAAACAAACAACCAAACAATACTTCCCAAAACACTCCCCTCCCCAACTTTAACACTTGAGTATAATTAAATATCCTTGACCTTTTCTGGGGAGGATAAGCATATTTTTTTCCTCTTGAGTAATTCTGGAGTTCTGTGATGCTTGCATGACTATCTTAATTAGGAATGGAAAGAAGTTGCAATAAAGTACTGCTTCAAATGGGAGCTAGACAAGACAAGAGATAAATTATTCTCTAGAAATATTATGAAATATCTGAAGTCTAATATAAATTCAATATGTAACCTTTATTCTTAGCAAGTATTATAAGAGGAATCTATTTTAAAATTATTAGTCTGAAATCTGGATTTAACTGATACTGGTGTTACTACCAGTTAGTAACTTGTGACATATGGTGGTAGCATATTAAAGATAATAATAGGTAAGGCTCTTAAATGATACTTGCAGTTCTGCAGTGCTAACTTCTGACTCAAGTGGACCAAGAAATTGTTCCTAACAGAGTCAAGCATTCTGCCTAGGAGAATGAAAAACAATGAAGTGTAGGGATATGATCCTTTGTCTTAATCTGACAGCAATATTGTCATTACTGAGGTATTGGCTTCCCCACTTGCTTATTTAAATAGTTTTAGAAAAGTGACTATAGTTGGTACTGCAAAACTTCAAACTGTTCAAATAAAAGCAAGTTTTGAATACATTCTACTGTATTTTTCAGTGGGAAGTGGATGTTTATCTTACTAGTTGCAGGACTTTTTGGGGAAAAGTAATATATTAGGTGGAAGATTAGGACACTAATAACAAGAGGGAGAGCTGAATATGTCTGATTACAGACATAAATACTTTCCAGGAATGCTTATTAAATATGAACTATTGCTGGAGCTAAATTAAACACATAACTCCCTAAAGTTGGAAGTCTAAAATGGAGAAGTCTTTCTAAACTTGAGGTGGTGAAAGGGGCAGTATCAGCACAACAGTTGTAGTGACATGTAAGAAGACTCTTTTCTCAGATGGTCCTTGCTTGCCCATCCTTCAGTCCTTGTCTATACAAGTATAACCAAGAAGTTATTTTTCAAGGGATAACACAACTTGGTGCTTATCCAACTTCACTGTCACATCGGGAATAATTACTTACACATGTCAACTTATCTCCTCTGCAGTTTAATTAGTAAACATAGGCTTCTGCAGTTCATAATAGTACCCTTTAACACCTATTTTACTACTTAGTCTCATTCTTTTTTTAATTAAGTGTTTTCCCCCAGTAAGTACATAAATAACCTGCATATAATATTCCATCTAGACTTTGTTTCTGGGTAGTACCTAGAAATAACACTAACATCTCCAGCTATTATGTCTTATTACATGATTATTTCAAAATGAATTTTTGGGATATTGGACATATGTAAATGTGGAAACAAAAAACTAAGAACAAGGATTTTTAAATTTCTTATTGCTTTTGGTTTGCTTTTAAACAAAAGGTGGCTTTTTGAAAAAGCTACCTACACATAGCCTTCAGAAAAAGGAACAATTCTTCTTTGAAGTTAGGTAGCCCTACAAATTTTTCTACTTTTTCCTGTTACTTACCAATAACCTCCAGAAGTGGTTCATAACTAGTCATCATAAAATCCAAACATTAAATACACTTACATTCCCATTGAGATTTTTTTGGTTTTCCTTACAAGCAAATGGTACAATTACCTCTTACGAAGAAGCACGTGATTTTAAAGGCCTGATCCAAGACCCGTTAATGCTAATGTGAGTCTTTCCATTTACTTCTGTCAATTTTAGATAGTCTTGTACATTCAATTAATATCAGAGGTTAATTATAATTTTTGATAACTTAGTCATGCTGAGGACCTAAATAGATACTGCTGATATGCTTTTCAGTCGATATTTATTGGCATAATATAGACTGAATTACTCTAATACTGAAAAATATAATCTACACTGTCTGAATGGAAAAGTAGGCTGCACAATGTTTCTGAACCTCTAGATTGCTACGCTATCTTGTAATGCTGTTCGTTTGTTTTTCTCCAAAAGACATCATAATAAACCAGTGACTGGCTGAGGGGAGGAAAGTTTTGTTCTCCTTTCTCCTTCCTTACTCCAAGTTCCACATCACAAACATGGGTCTATATTTTTATCTCAAAATACTAACTGTCCAGACAAGCAGCAAAGACCATCCAAATCCCACAATGATTTGGATGGTCTGATCTTTCTATACCACGGTAGTTTGAAGGAAGAATATGTGCCTTAGGGCACTATACACATGCTCAAATCATCATCTTTGCATTCCCATTCTATAGAAATTACAAAAATTTAACTCTTTGGGGACAAAGCAGTTACTGTAACTCTGTCTAATTTACAAGGCTTGAACCCAATCTGGAACAACAAATTCGAGTTTCTGATATAAAGGAATGACATTTCAATGAAAGATAGGATTCCCAGTTATTGTGGTTTGGGTTTTTTTGGTGGGGTTTTTTTTTTTTTTTGGAGGTGCAGGGTGTGGTGAGCTTGATTTGGACAATGTGTGATTAGCAACAACCAATTGAATGCACACGGAGCTGGCTCATAGGAGAAGTCTATGTGGAGTCGACAAAACATTTTTCACTAGTAAAATTTACACATATGGAGAATGTCTCAAAAATGTGGGGAAAATGTATTTTGAAATTATTAATAAAAACAAATGCTTATTTTTAAGGATTTTTTTTCTTACAAAAAAAAGGAACATTTTAAAGGTTTGTGCCTAACTAGACAATGTAGCAAAAACTGTTCATGAGATGTCAGTGGAAAAAAAATGTTTCTTACATCTTGTCTTTCTTAATGGACTGTTACTGCAGCAGTTTTCTGCAAAGGTCTGATAATTGCCGATTCAAAAATCTTAATTGTAACAAAGTCTTAATCTTTTTATTGCAATTTTTGAAAGACTTGATGTAGATTGACGGTTTACAAACTTGAATTGACAGTTTCTGTAACACTTGCAGCACCACCATGAATAAGATGCAAGTTCTGTTCCCACTAGTTATTTCCACAGAGTGCCTGTGTCATTCATTAGGGAGAAATTAAGTTCTGCACAATGTCATTGATGAAAATGAAATTTGTTTTAATAAAGCTCTGTCTTAAATATTAACAGGTAAGCGCTTTTATATTTCTATCATGTTACATTGTTTTCCAAAGGAAATCCCTGTTCCTCCCTCCTGTTCTTCTGAATTCTTTTTTCCTTACTAAATGATACATTATTGAATAAATTACTATAAATTTCTAATAGCAGAACTTCAAACAGAAGGATAGAGAGATTCACTTCTGTCCTATCAATTTATCCATAATTTATTGAAGGATTTGTACCTAGCCTCTACTGACTCCGATTCATAAATTGTTTAAGAACACAAAATCTAGCATTAACACAATAATCTAAAGGTTGTGATAAATTGAGAAGTATGATAACTGGAGTGTTATGTCATGTCCTATTTTATCTCAAAATACTTTTATTTCTCCAAATTCAAGGAAATGTAGATACCCCAACCTTCAACATCACAATTATTTGGCTTATCATAATTTTAGATATCTTCAGATAGCTTTTATGTGATTACAACAGAACTTACAAGATTTTCACATTAAGCTTTGAGACAAATATATAAGAGAAGCACTACTCAGTTCCAAGTGGTGTGACCTTACTGCAATGTGCTTGAAATAGGCTTTTCTGATGGACCACTCCCCTTGTTGCTTCTGCTTCAGGGATGACACGGTAGTGCTGAGTTTCTCTGATTCCTGCTATATTTCTGGAAGCTCTGCGTGAACAGTGTTGGACGCGTGTTGCCCTGCTTTCTGCATTGGCTAAATAGGACGCACTGCCAAACCTGAAGCAGGTCGGTAAGGTCAGGCAGGGAGCTGTACCCTCCCACGTCTGCAGGGCGTTCAGAGCGGAGCTGCCTTTGGAATTCAGCTTCTTTGCTTCTGGCCAGCTCCAAAAGTGGGACACAGGACCTCTATATGTCCGAGGAGTAACTTTTTATGTGTTTTCATCACCTTCAGGGCTGTGCTTTATAGGATGAATTTAAATTCCCAATGTTAAGCACTAATTTAAACAGAATGTAATAAACCGTACCTTAAATGATTTTTAATTTTTTTATAGTCTTGGTTATTTTTCTTAAGCAGCTATAAGAAATCCTCTGTTTTAAAACAGTGTATTGTAGCATAATACAGCACTGGAACTGAGTACACTACTGCTTTCAAATGACCAGGAAAAGATAATGTATTGTAGCTGGAATAAACATTTGTACCTGAAGAAGCTATTCTTTCACCACATGCCAGCTAAACTGAAACTAAAAGTATATAAGCTGAAGCTTTAATGTGCCACCACAGGCATACACATGTGTGCACACACATGCATGTACATACACTTATATACATTTATTTTTCAGATGTAAAATATCGTCATTCACTCCACTGGAAATACAAAGTTATAAGTGGTGCAATCAGCTCAGAGATCAGGGCCAGTACTTAAATCCTTTTAAAGAACGCCGATATTTTCCCAGAACACTGTCCTTACACCCATATCAGTAGTGTAGATGCATATAAAATATACTATGTTGGCATTTCCAGTGTTTCAATTAGTTAAAAAAATAATATTTTTGTCTGTGTAACTAATGCAGAAGCACTTGATCTGTACTATTTTAGGTGGAATTTTTGAAGACCTTTTTAATATTATGTAGTTACTTCAACAATCTAAAATCTATTTTTAAAAGATTTATTTAAAGCAGGGTTGGATGTTAAGATATGTTTTGATCAGTTCCACCTAGCCATGTTCTCGTGGAATTTTAACATGTTTCATTCTGCTGCTGCATCAAAGTTATTCTCAGAGAAAACTGTCTCATTTTTTTGGAACACTTGAATAACACAAATCATTGTGCAAAGCACATACAGATTCAACCTGTTGCTGAATATACTGCTATGGACAGGAGTAATCACTTTACCTCTCTCAAAAGTTGGCCAGGTATTTCACTTTTTGATAATTACCGGTTATCAGTTTTCCTTTTCATTTATTGATGTGTTTTGCTGTAGTGTGCATTCCAGAGAGAAAATCGAGATTAATGAAAACAGGTCAGATATTCAGAAAATGTGAAATAGCAAGGAAAGAGGTGCTGGGTTTCACTTTGGTGAATAGTAATGCGTATGATGCACTTAAAGCAAATAATTTAGCTCGGAATGAATTTGAATCAGAAATGTGTTGGACAAGTGCACTGGAATTATACTGTTTAGTAAAGAACTTCAAAAGTACAGATATTTTTCAAAAGCTTCATGGAATAAATAGTAGTTTCTTCAGTGTCTGTTTTCCTTTCTGAAGAAAAAGACAACAGAACCAGCATAACACAAACAATATTTTGAAGAACTTTGAGCCAGTTGAAACAAAGTCTTAGTTTCTAAATTTTCCCATATATATGTGTGTGTGTGAAAGGACAAAATATTGTGCATTTCTTCCTCAAAACATAAACAGCAGTAATTCCTGCCAATTAAATGGATAGAAATTACAAGATTTTTTATTTTACTGTGTCTTTCAGTCTCTTCAAACCATAAAGATTTTAAAGAAAAGTCTCCTAATTTTGATTAATCCAAATGGCTTTCGGTTCTCCTTTAGTGATTCATAGAATCGTTTTAAAAAAAAAACTTGAGTGGATGCAATTTTAATTAGGTGAATTAATTAATTTTTTAAATTACTTTTATTTTTTCCTAATCTTAACAAAATTAGGCTCAGGATTTATGATTATTTTTTAATTTATATAATAAACCTGTGGGTTTTTTTAAACTCTGGGATGCTAGGTTATGATTTCTTAATATTTTTCCTACTTGTAGTTGTTAGTTAGATTTTATCCTGGGTACATATCTGTTTAACCAACATGTAATATAACAAAAGCTAAGTATCAATGTCATTGGCCGCCTGTCCCAATTCCATTCATATTTGGTGACTGGATTCCAGTACCGGGTTTATGCATGAATTTCCTTGTTGAATGCCACTTAGATGTTATGTTATTCAGATCTAGTTAGGTGGTTCATGTCAAAAATGATGCTAGTACTGTGCAAGCAGCATAAATTTTCACTTACTTGAAAATAGCCATCTTTTTTTATCAGTTGGTATATACCTTCCTGAATTTATATCTATCTTATATTATCCAGCACACAATATTGGTCTACTCTGGTAACAATAATGACTTTCATGGGAGAAAATTTTAAAAAAATCCACAGAAACATATTGTATTAGAGTTATCTCCACTTGCTGAAGTCTCTTTAGTTCTTTAAAGAAGGAGAAGGCTTTGGTGGAAAGTAACAGAGTAACTCCAGTAGGATACCACCAGTCTGAAGAATCCATATCAAGAAAGTTTTTCTGGTTTTTGCTCTAAGAAGATACGTAATAAAGTGAAAAAGTTATATATTTTTTTTTTAATGTTCAACCTGAATAAAATGTCTGAGAAGCAACGGGGAGCTGTATGACCAAAAAGGAGTGAGGTCAGCATCCTGTGGCTTGTATACCAATATATCCTATGGTTTGTACAATAAGGAATTGTGAGAAAGAATGCGTAGCTTATCACTTTGTGCTTCAGGTAGCAACCCACAAATGCTGCAGAGGGTTTTGCTGTAATGCTTTTAGCCTTTCGTGCCGTGATTATCTCTCACTACATTGCAGAACTCTCCATGCTAGTCTGTCTCCCCGGCACTTCATCCTGTCACTCCCTTCATTCTCACATTCCCATCCAGAAGGTGGAAAGCTTTGTTTGGGCAAATCTGCATTAGGAAGAAAGTGTTCTGGCAGCAGCCTGGAATTGAAAGATACACATATGTGTAAATGGGTATATAAATATATATGTGTGTATGCACATATACGTTGTTGTGCTGTAACCTCAGCTGGCCACTAAGCACTACACAAGCTGCTCGCTCACTCTCCCCCTCCAGCAGGATGGGGGAAAGAAATTGGAAAAAAAAATAGTAAAATTCATGGGTTAAGATAAAGACAGTTTAATAGGACAGAAAAAGAAGGGAATAATAAAATAATAACAATAATAGCAATTTAATAATTATTAATAAATTGTTGTTGTTGTTGTTGTTATTAAAAATGTAGAAAACGAGTGATGCACAATACAATTGCTCGCCACCCACTAACCAGTGCCTAGCCAGTTCCCAAGCCGTGGTCACCCCCTTCTTGGCCAGCTCCCCACAGTTCATATACTGAGCATGATGTTATATGGTATGGAATATCTGGGTCAGCTGTCCTGGCTGTGCCCCCTCTCAGCTTCTGTGCACCTCCTCACTGGCAGAGCATGGGAAGCTGAAAAGTCCTTCACTTAGTATAAACACTACTTAGCAACAACTAAGTTATCAATAATGTTGATAACATCAGTGTGTCAGCAACATTATTCTCATACTAAATCCAAAACACAGCACTATACCAGCTACTAGGAAGAAAATTAACTCTATCCCAGCCGAAACGGGACATATGTGTATATATTTTAATACTTGTCATTCCTGCAGCGGTTGACTCATGGATAGGCAGAAGGCAGAAGTACAGGTGTGGAAGGCAGAAGGCAGAACTTAGAATAGCTGTGAATTAGTGGTTTAAAGAATTGGCCAGGAACTAGAGTAACTAAGGATGCAACTGAGCCATAACCTCCTTAATTTCTTTGGTTTTAGGGATAAACTGACTAACTGTTGTCTGGAACTAAACCCTTTCTTGGAAGCTGCTATTAAAAGCCATTTAAGAACATGATTGTAAAAGTTTCCATATTATGTGTAAATGGATAGCTTTTAAAAAATACAGTACTTTCAGTAAATAATGTAGTGAATAATGTCATGACTTTGGGAAAGCTGTTCCAACTGAAGTTCAGAGGACCTAAAAGTTATATACACTTTCTGCTTACCTCAGGATGAAAACAACAGTGTAAGCACATAGAATGGGCAACATAGAGAACTTTATATCAACAGATTTTGTTGCTGTACCTCAGTTTGTAAGACCTGGCAGGCACAAAGGGATACAGAGGGGTTTTTAAGTTGTATAAGAGAGAAATTCACATAGATCCATACTTTGCACTTTAAATCAAGGTTCTTCTACAGCTACTGAGTTTTCCTTGAAGGAATAGCTTCTTACAAACCTCCTAAGGCTTCTAAAACAATTTTTGTATGCACTTTTTCCTGCTACGCCAGATGTGATCCATGTTTCAGTGCTGTGCCTCTCTCCATGTATGAAAAAATACATTGTATAAAATTCTGATCCTATTGAAGTTGATGGGGAAAATCCCACTGGTTTCAGCAGGTAAAGGTTTTCATTTCTTTAGTCTGTGTTGAAGAAAATAAGCCAGTGAACCAAATTGTTTGACATTTTCATCTTTGGAACTCCAAGCAGTGCATTAACATGCCTTGTTTGACAAGTTTCTTACTCTCTTTTAAAATAAGTCTCCAGAGCTTGAGCTGTGCCCTTTTAGGAGTACAGGATCAGCCTTAAAGAACACAAACTTCACAGCTGCAGCACTGGTAAAAGAAAAAGTAGCTGAGATTTTGGTCCTAAGAAGAACACCTTTCAACTGCAGCGTCCGTATCAGTCAGCCTCTGTGCTCAGGTGAACAAGTGCTCAGTTATTTCCCATGTTACGCTGCAAATAGCCCAGATCCCAACTTTAATCGACAGCCGTTGGCTGACTTATCTTCTCCTCCATCTAATGTTGGTTTTACATCTTTCAACAACTGTTCTCTCATGATCCTTCTCCTTAGAGTGAAATCTTACACTGCAAATGTTATTTACATCCCCAGCTGTCGTCTGTAGAAAAGCAGATAGGATCTGACTGCAAAAAATGGCTCGTCACTTATTGTCCCTCAGCTTCCTTATAAATATACTGAAGGGTCCCGCAGAAACTGGGGAGTGTGCTGTCCTCTTAACTTGCCAGTGTTCTTGCTGGAGGCATAGTAAGGTCTGCAATAATATATTTAGGCCACCAGTCTGAGAACAGCTACTTTCAAAAAAAAAGCAATCAAAAAGAAGGCCTCTGTTAGGAGGAGTAGGAGGTAAAAATAAAAATACACTCACAAGCACTCTTCAAATAATTCTGAGGCTCGGAAAACTGACAGGTTATAATAGCTGTGAAAATGTTCCCTCTTCCCAATGAAATGTCACGGATTAGGTTTTAATAAATGCTGATATTTACTAGGCAAAAAATTCTGGCTAGCATTATAAAATTCTTACTACATGGATGGCCTTATTTGATAAGGTGTGGTTGCAAATTCACTGTGTTCGAAAACAGAAAGCCTGCTCTGAGTATGTTTGGCATGCACAGACAGCCTCACAAAATATGTATATTTTTTGCAGATGAGAGGGAAAGACATTTCAGCTAGCATTTTTTTAATTTAAACTATTAAACTTCAGGGTTTTTTTTAATATGTATTACAATAATTATTATTATTTATTTAATATTTATTATTTAAAGTTTAACATGAAGAGAGAAGTTCCTGTTTTCAACTTAACACCTTTTGTAGAGGTTACTGAATTGACTGTATTGGCAGTTCTATATGCAACCTGTTTAACTTGTAATTTGAAATATGATCTAAAAGCATGGAAAGAGCAAGAAGTGAGCAGACACAAGAAGGCAAAAATAAAAATGGATGTTTAAGTCTTCTTCACATAACCATAACACTATAGTTATGATTGTAATCTTTACATTTTGATTGGGAAACCTAATTTATTCTGCAACAAAGTGAGCGGGAAGCTTTGTATGTCTGGTCTGTCCAGTATTTCATCCTAACTTCTCCCCTCCCACCAAACACTATTTTCTCCAAAACTGACAAGTACTGATCTGACTATCAAAGGCCAAGAAGCACTCTTTAAAAATTAAGGTATACTTGAAACTTAAAGAGCAAAAAAATCATTACAAGGGATGAAAAATATCTTTACAGATTTTATAGTCATTAGACTGACAAACAGATTGGCTTTTTGGTGTTCTGGTCCAACATATAACTAAGCAGCAGGACCAATGAAATCCAAAACTTTATAAATACTTGGGCTCTTTATTCTTTTAATGCTTGAGAGGTTAGATTCTATTTTTTGGCAATATCAAGTAATGCGTAAAATAACAAAGATCTAATTTTTCCATACCCAAATTAGCTATAGAATTGTTACAGAAAACATGTACTAGGTAAACATAAGAACGTTAGAGATGTTCACAGCCAAAATGTATTTTCAGAAAGGACTATTACCATGATTATTTAGGTTTTCTATTTCACAATTTATCATATCAAAATTTTTCAATTTGCCAAACCCCATGCATCATGCATACAGGTGAACAGAGAGAATGCATTAATGAGGCAGATCACTCTGAAATTGATAGAATTGGCAACATCTTTAAGCTCAAATTTCCAGTGATACTGAATTTAAGAGTTATCACATAAATCATACATAATTTATTTTGTTCCTTAATAAATAATAAAATCTAAGAAGGTAAAATATACATGCAGCTCTACATTAGAAGAATTACCAGTTCATTTCAATGCATCTCAAAGTCAGTGGTGTCCCAGTGAATCATAGATTTTCCAATACACATGACTGAAAAAATAGTTGTTATGGATCTTCTGAAACTACAGTCGATGAGAAAAATCTTTTTTTTATATATATGGGTTTAAACCTTCTAAACCATGAAATATGCAGGGACTGTAATATGTAAACAGTGTATTTTTCTGTGGATTGGTAAAAGATAGAAATATTTTTAGAAAACCTAGAAATAAAGTTTAGTAAAATCATTATTAAACTTGAACGCACAGGTAGAATATCATTGTCACTGTTGGAATTTGTTTCACAATGGCAGCCCTGAGATCAAGAGAGTGGGAGTTCAGACCTCGCTCATTTTTAAATCCTCACAGATTTGCAGGGTATCAGAGCAAATAAATTAACATCTCTTGCTTTGAATTATTCACCTATATGTATGGATAGAAGATTTCTGCCCTGAAGGGTTTTACGGCACATGAGTCATTCATGTGAAGTGTTGGGGGGGAGAAGGAGGAAGGGGAAAGTGCTTCGTGTTGAAACACTCACATAAACGGATTATACTGTTATCCACTTGAAAGTGGTCTTTGTTTCTAAGGTAATTTCATTTGGTATTCTAATCCTTTCAGGTGTTGATGTTTGCTTTGCCTTATTGAATCTGGAATAGGATTTTTGCGTGCTTTCTTGATTTTTCTAACCATTAAAGCAGTCTGTGGCAGTGAACTGGCATAAAAGTAGTGTTATCCTCCCATGCCATTCCTTGCACATTCCTGTGAAGCTCAGCAGATGCCTTCTGTAGTTTGTTTGAAGTGTGGCTGCAGTTGCAAAAATGTCTCCAAGTGGAAGAGCAGTTTCGGAATCAGGTTCCATAAACAAGGAGTTTATGGAAAAAACTGATAAAACTGTCTCCCTGGCTTATTCACACTGATTCCAGGCAAAACAGGCTGATAAACTGGGTGCCCACGAAACAGTAATTGTTATTTATGCCACTCGTGAAATGTATGCAATAACTGGAGAGGAGCATAGATTTTGTACCTATTGCATAGACTATTAGAGAACTGTTCTTTCATGTTGGTGACTTAACTGAAATTTGCTAAAGAAGTTATTTCTAATCCATTTTTTTCATTTGCTTAATAACATGGACTGAAGATGCAGAAGCCAAATCTTGAAATACATTTCAACAACCACTTAGAGCATTAACAAAGGAAGTGACTTATGACCACCAAGCAATCTTTAATGCTGTATTTACAGCAAAAGTAATATGATAAAAAACCAGTAAACATTGAAAGCTAACAGTCAGCAAAATTATTCATCTTTCATGGGTAAAGGCTCGTACTTTACTAAGAGATGGCTAAGAAAAATTTTGAAACTTTAGCATTAATTATTTTGAAAGCATAATTACAATATAAACATAAGTGGTGGCAGGAAAGCCTTTTTTTTTTTTTTAATTTATGCTGCATTTTTCCAGAAGAAAAACAGCTATGCATGGAGGGTGGATGGCACTGTTTTTCTGCTTTTGTTCACCTAGGCTTGTCTTTGTTGTTCTCTGAAGACATTTTATGTTGTTTGGAGTTTTGGGCACAATAGTCTTTTTAGGTAGCTGCTCTTGGCCCTTAAACCATAGCTACTTGGTGAGTTATGCTTGCGTCTCTGCTGAGAGCAAGATGTGGCAGAAGCCTCTCTTTGCAAGAGTTCAGTTCAGCATGTGAGAGACTTCTGATATCACAAACTGGACAGGAAGGAGTGAAAAGTAGTAGCATGCAGAGCATTTTCTGAATTGCTTATAAAGAGTACGCTAGTGAGCATGTCCTACTCGAATGCAAGGTAGATTCACAAGTGCATCCCTTTGTCACCCTACCATAGGAGATACAACTTGCTACCACCGGCTGGATAATTTGAGTGGCTGCATTTTTATTTTAAAAGACAAAAGTGGTGTGTGTTGGGGGACCAGAGGTGAGGGTGTCAAATTGGAATACATAATTATCAGAAGTTAGTCAGAATTTTTTCTTCCTCCCCTTTCTCCCAAAGAAAGTCCAAGGATGACATCATTCATTCCCTCCCTACCAGCACTGTACTCTTAGTGGTGTTCTGACCGTCTTCTGTGCTGGGTTTTGTTGCTGCTAGGAATAGCAATCCCTTTATATCCTGAATTAATCATGGAGGGTGGGAAAGGAAAAGGTAATAATATGACTTTTTCAGGACAGTAGAATAAGTAAAACAGAGATGCAGTCCTTCTTCAGCTGTCTGATATTATTTCCACCTCATAGAATTATATTTAGTTCTCCATTTGATACACCTCAAAGCTGGGGACAGATTCATTTTTGGTCCAGCCCCATCTCATAGTTATTCCTCAGACAAGATAAATTCAGCTACCTTCCCTACACTGGAGTCTTAGAGAAAGAATACTCCTTTCTCACTTTGGTCCTAGCACTGCCAGCTAACTTCTAGCATCTCAGTAGAGGGAGAAGAGACCTGTTTCAATTTTGTGTATGTAATGTTAATTCTACCCAAATGTCTCAAAAGTAGGGGCTAAAAGTTCCTAAACTTCACTTAAAATAAATATGTTAATCCCTAGGTAGCTCCAATAGGATACATTAAAAAATAACTCCTTGATGCTAGAAAGGAACGTTTTGCCAAATTATTGTTATTTCTATCCAGTACTGAGCAATTTCTTAGTCTTTCTGTGTTTAAAATGCTTGTTTCTGAACAGAATTATTTACTATGGAAGCTATGTGAATTTTTCTCAAAGGTATCTGTAGTCCCTATTAACAGATGTATAGGAAGACTCCTTATCCTTTCAGCATTCTGAGAAATACAAATAAGAGTGGGGAAATAAGATCTGAAAAAATTAAGTGACTTGCCTTATGAAAATATCTGATCTGAAAACTGAATTTAGATGTCCCAAGCCTGAGATGTCTTACACAGAAACCTGTCCTTTTTCTCCAGAATAAAGAAGACTTATGCATGTACTTCAGCTTCAAATGGCAACACTAAGAAGTGAACAGCTTTTGTACATTAATACTTTAAATATATACAAAAGTGTTAACTACTTTGCTTTTAGTCCAGTTGAGTCAGATGCAAATAATATGTACTTCAAAATGGAAAAATTCTTCTCCAGTATGCCTTTGTAGTAAATAGTACTATATATCTACACCTTCATTAGTGTCGTCTAGAATACCTGTTTCTGAGAGACTTTTATCACAGGTATACTACTATGCAAAAGTAATATTTATGGTCTTATTATTGAGATAGAAATGTATTTTTACTCTGCAGTCCAATTTATGAGGAATGCTTTTTTTTTTGGTATGTAAAACAAGAGGGGAAAAAAGAAGAAAATAAAAATAAAAATTGCTGCATAGACCATCTCAGGTATGTGGTCCTACACTACAAAACTTGAATGACTTATTCCCATTTAAATTAATCAGATTGCCCATGCACTGATATTGTTAATCAGTAAGACAGAAGTATGAATTTATTGTTTACCAGCAATGCAGAAAAACTTTGATTGAAGAGGCAAATTTCCCTAAATTTCTAAAATGAAGTGCTATTGCTGAATTTTTAATTCAGAACCTCTCTCTCTCCTCTTCACATTTTGGTGGATAAATGGTTAAAGTGAACTAAATTCAGAATAAGTCAGCAGCTGGCTTGGAAAGCAGATGCTATCTGATGACAGTGCTGGCTTGTCACTGATATCCCAGACGAATCAACCAAGCATTTTAGTAGTATCTATTTTATAGAGAGGATTTACTGAAACAGGAAAATACAAAACCTTGATTCCCACAGTGAAATGACCAGCTATGATACATAATAAGGGATTTTTTTGCCTGGTCCTTAAAAGCCGAAAAATTCTTGTTAGGTAAGTGCCATCATAACACCAGCCCTGCGTTCAGTGCATTTTCTTGACTTTCATACTTTATTCTAATTGCTTTGCAGCTTATTATAGCTATTTTAAGGATCAATACTCCTTCACAGGGGCAGGATGAATAAGAATCAATCTGACCACTTCAGATCCTTCGGCAGGAATTGCTTCAAATAGCAGCCCTTTCTCTGCAGTAATCTGTGCGATTCTGGTAGCAGCATCAGTCACTGACAACAAGACACCTGAACTGTGTTTCTTTTCCTGTTCATTGGGATCTTTCATTGTTACAGAGACTGATATTCTCTCTTATAAGGTTAGGAAAGATCCATAATAGCTTTTATACCATTATATTTGAAACTCTAGACTTCATTAAAACACTCTTCAGCTCCTTCACTTCCAGCCTTCTTGCTGCTTATGAATTATTCAGGGTAGATTTCACTTGAGGTAAATAGTTTGATTTGAGGGTTTTTGTATCCAGATTTAGATGCATCAAGAAGTGTTAAACGCTCAGAATTTTAAGTGAGGAGAATTGCAGAGACTCAGCTATTAAGATGGAAGACATTTGCCGTTAGTGCTCTGGGGCTGCCATTGAGATCTCAGCGCGGTGCTATTTGTCATTCTGAAGTAGGTAGGCATTATGATGCCTGGAGTATAAATCAGCCTTTACATGGTGTCGAGTCCTGAAGCACTTTGAACACTCTAATCCACTTCTGAGTTAACAGAAGATTTTTGGGTTTACAAGCTTTAAAGTTTCTCTTTTTATTTAACCCTGCCATCATGTTATTAATCATCATTATTTTCTAGAATTTTATATACCTCCCCAAATATAGTTCTTAATGTTTGCGTCAAAGTTGTGGTGACATCACTGAGATGAGCTTTAGCTTCAATCTCCTAGAAGAGATGCAGTTTCAGCAGAATTAATTTTATTAATTCTCCTCACATAAAGAGGAATACTGGCTTTTCCTACGAGCAGGCTGGGAAGGCCAGCGTTATTCAGCTGCCGTACCAAAGGCTGCTTTGTCTCCTTTGCCCACTTCTGTGTAGCATCATGTTAGTGTTACCTCCTAGACAAAGCTGAAACGGAAGAGTAGCAGTTTCCATGTGGCTGTTTGTACCACATAAATAGTCAATATTAGCTCAGTACAGCAAAGCAAACTCTTTTAAATGCTGATTACCTTCTTTCGTCTGGGCAGCTAACCCACATACAGAGGATCAGTTCAGAAACTATACGTACTGTATGTAGGATGCCGGTTCATTGAATCTCAGTTTCTGTTCTTGTACTGGCTAACTAAATGTTTTAACCATCAGAGAGTATTTTGTTTACTGCATATTGCCATAATATATAGACTTTAGTCAGACAGTGCAACTGTGTAGTCAGTTGAACATATAATATTTTTACAGGTGGAGTTGTTAGCATTAATGAAGTCCATTAAAATCACTTTATCTTCCTGCCAGGCAGCACAGTCTGGATGCACTGGCTGCATGCCTTCAATTGCTATATGCAACGATGCAGTCAGGGTTATGAAACAGGCAGTTTCTCCCCATGAGCTGACGGTAACCCCAGTTCAGCTGGATATGTTAGTACCAGCCTGCTTCTGGGCTACGCGCTAAAACCCCACTGTGGTGCAGTGGTGTTAGGAGCTCTGCCATGCCAGTCGGCTTGTGTGGAGCGAGAAGAGCTAGACTCACCTCAGTTCAAGGTATTACCATTCACTTTGGAGCAATGGATGTTACACTTTTAATTCTTTAGTCTATGGAATGGAGTATCCTGAAAATGCAGGAGATCATTGAGGATAATGTTGTCAGATTTATTTGTGTATTTATTCAATGATGCTTCTTAACTTTCATATGGTGCAACATAAATGTTCCAGATCTAATTAATCTAAATGATTGTAGCCCAAAGTAAAGGCATTGCTAGCTTTGCTAAAAAGCTTCTTTTCCTATACAGCCACTTAAAATTGTTGTTTTCGTTAAAGTGCTCATGCTCAGAAAGGAAGTATAATAGTTCGGTGGCAGAGTGATTGCTTGTGTTAGCAGTAGCACATTGAAGTTATATGACCTCTCATTAATCTGCACTTTGATAAGGTCCTGGAGTGGTAGGATTAATGGCATTCCACTGTAAATTATTCAAATCCCTGCCTGTGCACTGACTAGCTCTTTGGAAAAACATGTAAGTGATACTGAATCTTTTACTGCCTTAGAGAATAACTGCAATGGTCCAGAGACAGAAATTTGCTCATCTGTACTGTGGGTCATGTGAATCTACCTAACAGTAGGCAGACTTCTGTTTTTTATTTCTCTGCACGTGATTTTACTTCTAAAAGTGTTCTACTCATACAAAGCCTACTTTTCCTATTCCCCAGTCCTTTTCATTTCAGCTTTTGGGCCCCACACAGCATGCTGAGAGCCAAGTACCTATATTAGCTTGATGACATTAACTTCATTTGGTCCACAAGTCTTTCCTGGCTGCTTATGCTTCCCTTGTGCTGCATCAGCCTCATCAAATCCTATTTTTCCTCTTGGCTCCTTTCTGTCAGCCTGCAAACTTCTAAACATTGTCTCTTCGGCCGTATCTCCTCCCATGCAGTGCTTTCAATTCTTGTAACCAACATTACCTCCCCTGTGAGGATTATAAACCCTGCTCCTGGTGCAGCAAAACTATGTGGATTTCATGGCCAGGACAACCTTTCTCTATGGAAAAGAAAAATGAGCATGTCCCTCTCACATTTTAAGATCTCTTCCAGAAATTCATGGACCTGAATGTCAGAGGGACTATTAGTATTTCTAGGACAGTCCTATATAACAGCTCACAGAATTACTTCCTCAGTCATCCCTCTATCCAGCTGAGTAAGCTGTGATTAAAAGGTATCCTAGATCAATTTACAGGAAACAATACATCTAGCAATGGAGAATTTTCCACATCCTTTACCCTTCATTGATTAAATGTTTATCAAGTGTTTAGCTGGCAGTCTAACTCCTACTCATGACTTTCATACCTGTTTCTTAGACGTAAGGAAAATAACCTATTCTAGTTTCAAGTAGCACTCTTCTGTGTACTACTGTGTACTATATTCACGTCATCTGGAAAATCTTGTCAGGTCAAAAGCAAATCCTTATGCCTCACACGTTAACTCCAATCTCTTTCAGATTATTCATCTTTTAAGTGTAGAAACTGAATACAGTACAGTTGTCTCAGTGTTGTACAGAGTCATCCTGCCTGAAAATTTCTATTCTCTGTATTGAGGAATCATGTTAGCTGTTGTTGCAATAGCTTTCCATTAAGACTTAATGTTCAACAGAGGAAAGCTCAAGTAAAGCCAATTGGAAATATTGTCGGAAGGTAAACTTCCAGCAGTGAGTGCAGGGTTGAGCAACATCAGATGATAGACCTCCCTGGTTAAGAAGTGTTTTCTTCTCAGCACAGTACGATGCCCAAGTTCTACTGATAATTTCTACTGATAGGAGTCGTCCTTTAATTTGGTTGTGTATGGCCCTAAGGCTGCTGTGCTGCTCTGGATGTGAGTGTCGCTGCAGGAGAAGGGATGGTTCCCCAGGGACTCTACCTCACCTATCATCACTAACTACCTGGGTGTCTTTGCACCATACTTTATTAAACATTATGGAGTAATCCTGTGCTGAGTTGCATTTTGGTATACAGCATGTGTGCTGCTTTGGCTGCTTCTCAGCTATCCCTTTTTCCAGTCTGTAGCAGAGTGACACTAATGAAAAGGTTCACAAACCTTACCTCTAGTCCTCTCCTTCCCACAACTTTTAACCTGTTACCAATGAAAAGAGAAGCTCACTTTTTATTCTTGATGGTCCACAGTTATTGGAAAAAGTGATTAAAAATTTTCATTTTGCTGTAACAAAACAATCTTTAGAATTAACCATTTACGTATCTAGAAGCTGCTGGTATACTTGCTACACAGTGCCTTTGGAGTGCTCAGTGTTCTGCAGCCCACAAGAATGCTGCTGTTTGCTGAGCTCATGCTTCTCAAATTACATTAGCCTGTTCTCACAATACAAAAACAAATTTCAGGGACTTTGCTTAAAACCTTTTACGGCAGTTTGCCTTTGAAACTGCTACAAAATTGTAATGGCTTTTCATTTTGATTTGCTGGCAAGAAACAAGTTGACTGCCCTTTCTTTGGAAAACTTAAAGGCTGAACAGAAAATTATTTTGCTGACACACCAAATGCTTTTTGCAACTGAACTGATTTTGTTCAGTAATAAAAGTCGATTGGTATAATCAAAGAATGTTTTATGTAAGCATGACACCACTGCAGGCCCCCAGCCTTCACTGAGACACTCAGGACACATTCTGAACCCATTTGAATCAACAGGCTTATCCATATGGTACGTACTGCAGCATAGAAAGCTCAGAGCAGAAAATGTCAGCCTCCAATTATTTCTCTTTTAATTTTTTTATATGTCCTAATCTGGTAACATGCTGTTCCATTCCATCCTCTTGGAAATGTATGCATGTGTATGTATTTATGTAGAGAGAGAGATATATTCACATACAAACACACATATATGTACGTACATGTGTATTATTTGTACACTTTCAATTTATTTTCAGCAATCTAGTTTCTTTCTGGCTGGGGACCTTTGGCTGCCATCTCACTGTTAACTTAACATTGTCCAGAAGACATCATTGTCCAAACTGAAATCTCCTTTCTTCTTTCTGCTCCCCAAATGGATGATGGAGTACTCTAGAGAAGGAGGCCTGAGAACTGCTAGCATGTTAGTGACTGGTAGTTTCTAAGCACAAAAAAACTGCCACTGTTACACTTCCCAGAGTATGGCAGGAGAGAAGGGAAGCCATTACACAAACTGTTCTTGTTTTCTTACTGAAACTCAAGAAATCACTGATGTTTTATGTTGCCAGCTCTGTACCAACTCATATAAGCTTAACCTAAAGATAGATGCCTTGATAACTGCCCGTTCACTTAGTGCTTTCTACTCTTGCAGTTTAAGTTTGCTATTCTTTTGTTCATTTAGACACTCCTCTTTTTTCTACAGCCTTTTTTGTCTTCTGTTACTGAAGCATTTAAATCTAAGAACTTGTACTCCCATATGCCATAATTGAGTTTAAATGTTAATTTTCCCAATTTCCTGAAATGTATGGTTAACAGGAGTTTTATATCTTAAGCAATAACAAATTTTTTTTTGCACTGGAACAATAGAAAATGCTCATCTGTCGTGGTTTAGCCCCAGCCAGCAACTACGCACCACGCAGCCGCTCGCTCACTCCCCCACGGTGGCACGGGGGAGAGAATTGGAAGAGTAAAAGTGAGGAAACTCATGGTTTGAGATAAAGACAGTTTAATAAGTAAAGCAAAAGCCGCGCACGCAAGCAAAGCAAAACAAGGAATTTGTTCACCACTCCCCATGGGCAGGCAAGTGTTCAGCCATCTCCAGGGAAGCAGGGCTCTGTCACGCGTAATGGTTTCTTGGGAAGACAGATGCCATAACTCCGAACGTCCCTCCACCCCTTCCTTCTTCTTTGTCCCAGCTTTATATACTGAGCATGACGTTATATGGTATGGAATATCTCTTTGGCCAGCCTGGGTCAGCTGTCCCAGCTATGTCCCCTCCCAGCTTCCCGTGCACCCCCAGCCTGCTCGCTGCAGGCCAGCACGAGAAGCTGGACTGTCCTTGAGTACTTAGCAACAACTCAAAACATCAGCACCTTATCAACATTTTCTCATCCCAAATCCAAAACATAGCCTCACGCTAGCTTCTGTGAAGAAAATTAACTCTACCCTGGCTGAAACCAGGACATCATCCATTTTCTGTTTCAAGTAATGAAAGCTACCCTCTTTGCTTAACTACTAGCACCCTCCCCCCCGCCCCCCATGCCATTTTCTCTATCAACCTGGTGAAATTCCTCTGAAAGTCCCACATAGCTTGATAGAAGGTTCCCACTGCCTGGTGCTGTTGACCACAGAAGTGTGTGACACTTCTCTTACTTATTACTATCTCAGATCCTTTTTTGCTTGAAATTTATCTTAGATTATTAGATCCTTCTTTTTTTTTTTTCCCTTAAGTTATGATTAGAAATACTGTCTACTCAGTTTGTCAGCTTAGAAACACAGAAATGGAAGGTTCTCTGGGCTAACCAAGTCTAGTCCCTTGCTGCTGTTGCAAGAACCAGCTCATATAACGCTCTGAGCTAGCCAACAAAGCTGCTAAAATCAGTATCTCTTTTGCTCAACGAGTTTTGATTTATTCAGGATTCCAGTCATGCAAGTGACTGCACTTCCTTTGTCCCTGTATACGCTCTTTTGGAGTCATTCGTGATTGAAGCAGGTTTCTGGCTTCACAGAAGAAGGGAAAAATGTCTACATGAGCTTAAGAAGGCTTCTTGACGCAGGACTCTCAGTCCTGTGACTTTTTCACAAAAACCATAGATTTTAGTCAGAGAAGCCTGCCTTTCATAAACTTATTTACTCCCTGCTGTGACAGACCAGATGTGCCACTGTTGCTACTTCACTCGTTCTAGGGGACAGAACAGTTCCTACAGTCTTTGTAAGGGCACAGCCGATTTGTTTGGTTTTCATGCTGGTCACACACAGTAGAAGGCTCCTTTAAATAGGGCTGGCAGAAGTCCATGCTGTCCCTCACTGTGGGAGCAATTAACTCTATTATATAGATAACCAAGCTCATAGAAATGAGGTATGGGTACCATTACATGCCCCTGCAACATTTGTTTAATTGCTAAAGCACTTGTTTATGCACTGCTTTGCTGGAAGAAAATGTATTAAACTATAAAACAATGATCTGTCAGGTATAAAGCCTGCAACCTTGGGGGGATCATTACAGGGCTCAGATCAGAAGAATATAAGAAACTTTGTCATATATCAAAAGTCTGAGACCTAAGCTTCATCTTCCAGTTAGCTATAAGGCAGTTTTATGGACTGTCAGTATGAAGAGAATATTTACATATTTTTATCAGCCAGTAATTGGTTTTTTTATCATTTGTGTTTTCTGTCGTCTTGAATTACACTATATCATGTTGTTCATAAGAAATTGCAGCATTGTCATGTTAACAGGCATTGCTATGTTACCTCAAAGCATCTGATTTACTTCCTTGTAGTTGTTTGGTAGAACAATGAAATTAATGAAATGTGTTCAAGCCAGTGGCAGCTTTCACACCTTTTAGCTGTCAGAGATATCAGAAAATTTTGTGGTAGATATGAGTATGCAAATATGTATAATGCAATGGAGGTTTAACAGATTAATATCGTTCAAAAAAGGAATAGCATATGTTATTCATTATTAAGCTCAAACTAACTACAGAAGAATAAGTGCTATACAGAGGTAAAGATGAAAAATTATCAATACTTTGTATTTTTCCCCCATACGTTTCTTTCTGAGCTAGCCTCGTTTGCCACATGCCTGTTTCTGCAGGCTTGGATATAGCCAGCGAAATCACTACTGAAGGCTACTGCTCAGGTTTATATGGAAATTAAAATATGAAACTTGTTGCATGTTGTGGCACTTGCATTTCACAATTATTTCTGGAGAGAAGTAGGAGAAAGTTCCAAGGTCCTTTCAAGGTGATGGTCATTTTTCATCATTTTGCAGAACAAATTTTAGCAGGGTTTATGAAGTTTTAGGGGGAGTTGAAACCATTGTACCCTAGGTAACAGCCATCTCTGGTTGAAGCCTTATTAAATGAAGATATTAATTCTTGCAAATATGTGCCAAAATTGCACCTTAAATTTTGTGTATGCAAAATGTAATAGTCTATGTATGTATTCGTGGTGAGATACACTGGTCTGCCTTACATTTATTGGGTTAGCCACATAATTTTTATTGGTGCAAGACGAACTGAATAAATTTACTGCTTTATGATTTTTGACCAACCTTTGTGGAGCATAAGCTGCTGTACTCAAGAGATCTGTTCCCCATTATGTGGCAGTTGCATCTGTTTTAGCACAAGCTCTTGTTTAAGGCTGAAAATTCTTTACTAGTAGTCTGTTGTGTTTACCATGTATTACCTTTGTTATCATGTATTTAGATGCCAAAATTAAAAAAAAGTGGAAAAAATAGCATCGTTTCTGTCCTTACGGGTTTGTTAGAGTAATAATGACTCTGTAAGTAAGTTCAAGCTTCTGGAAAATAAAACATGATCTTAAGTCTAAACAAATTGTCTAAATTATGTTTTTTTATTCAAGACTACTTTATTATATATATGATTTTTTTAATACTGATTGTTCTTGGGAAAGTTGATGCAGAAGTTACTTCTACTGGGAATCTACACCTTCCCATACCAATGGTATTCATTTCTTCCAGTCTTCTTAAGGTATTATATCTGAAATCTGTCAGTCCTTAAGGGTTAATTATAAAATACCATTTTCAAGCTGTCTAAAGACAGTTGTTGATGCTAACAGACTTTGGAATGGAAGAAGGTGGTATGATCACTTATAGAGGACAGCAAATGATGAGAATATCTGTTTTAAATTATGGTGTGTTCTGTTTTAGAATCTGACCGTTGTTTTAAATCTCATCTGGAGACTCTAAGCTTGTTGTTGAAACTCTAGCACACTTCTGAAACATACAAATCATTTTCCGTGTTGGTCTGTCACTCAAGTATTGATCCTGGCTGCCTCTGACACTTTGAAATCTAATGAACTCACAGCCCAAGGTCTTGTAGTTGCAGGCTATTTCTTCCAATATCTCATAATTTTCCTGTTTGTTTTTAAAACTATCTATATCTATTTCTCATTTTACATCAGATGTCCTTGGCCTATCAAACTGTAAGCTGTTGTTAAAATGAATAGTCCTTTGACTTGCACGGTGACTTTCTCAGAACTTTCAGCATTGACGATATGCCACTTTGCTCAGTGTGACTTACTTTGGCTGTATGTTTCAACTGCACAGGTATGAGCTTTAAAAGTTCATTACACACTTTCTTCAATCCAAAAAATAAAAAATACATACACAACCCTGGTTATGAAATTTTTACCATCTTTTTCCTCCACCAACCACAGTACTTTTTTTATTAGAGATGGTAAATATCTCTAGAAGTAGCAATAGTCAGTATTGGTATAAACTGTAAATTTTGGGCTGATAAATGATCCTGGATATTCCTTACAGTTGGGGATCTCAGAACAACTCATTCAAACACCTTTGGGAGGTAAAATGATAACTGGGGAATGCTGTCACATGTACCTGAGGCTTTTCTGGTTCTATAAGCTTCTTGCTATGCTTTTATAACAACCACACATGCATTGAGCTGTTTCTGTTAGCAGAAATCTACCTCTGCTACCTGGGAGACACTTGGGCTTCATGGCTTTTGGGAGCTCTCTGACACAGAAATTGGAGATGCTCCATCTGCTATAAAAGCTTCTGCGCGAAGAGCTGCAGCTACAGGTCAAACCTCTAGGCCTGCGAGCATGGTTTTGGAGCAAAAGAGCAAGTGCTTCTCAGTGAGGTCATACCTGATCTGTATAACAGGGACTTCCTCACACAGAAACAGACCTTTTTGGATCTGTGTGAACAAGTGTTTCCTGTGTCACAGTACAGCCTTCCAGAAACAGGTTGCTCTGTTACACAGAACTACTTCCCTCAGCCTGCTCATCATTGCAGTGGAGAAAGGAAATTTTTAGGCTGACCTAGAGATGTTGGGATGTAGTTTTTAAGTGGCATAGGCTGAGAAGATGAGCAAATATACCTGAATAATAGATGTTGTTTATAATACTGGGATATTGAGTTATTCTAGGAAAACTCGTGCACTATCCCTCCATAGCTTGTTCTGAGCTAATTGATTATGATATGAGTGCTTCTCCCTAAATTCTTCATGCTTTGGTGGCCACAAAGGATAGGTGAAATTAGATGTCATATTTAGACGTTTGTACAAGATATTGTTGGTTAATGACATTTTAAACAACAAGATATTAGTGGCCATTGTTTTAGGTGACCCCTCCCAGGCTGTCCTAATCATGATCAATCAAGCCATAACCTGAACACATAACCATTAGGAAAACAGAACTTAGTTACTCACCTATTTGTCAGAAATTTTTAGGTGGACTGAGCTGTTAGGAGGCCAAAGGCAATAAAGACTTGCTCATACTGTTGTTTGGATGTAAATGTGTGCAAGACAGTGCAGGCCAGTGTGTGACCAGAGCATTTTTCTCAGGGAGGTCTTCTTCAGCGCTGCTGCCTTCCAGAAGCGGTTTGTGCAGTGACGAAGCAGTCCTTCAGAACAGGTGTGGGGAAGCTATCCCAGGGCATGGCCCTTTTTCTATACTGACAAAAATGCAATACTTGCTTAAATATCCTTGAGAAGGACATCATCTATGCCTTGATATGTTTACCTTGCAAAATGAGTCAGGAAGTAAATCGTTGACTGATATTTTGTTATGTATTGATTGGTAGCCTCTATTGATTTCTATATCTGTCCTTGTGGCAATTCATGTTTGCACATTTTTAGATCATGGGATTCTGTTCAACTAGAAATGATTGTTTTTTCTCATGTTTGTTTTTTTTCCTCTAGACTTTAGTACCTTAACAACCAAGATATCTTCTATTATGTGAATGGGTATTTCAAGAACAACAGACATTTAAGGAAGCTCATATCTCTGTAAACAGTTTTCAAAGTATTTGCTTAGAAGTATAATGCACTGCTAAACCAATAACCATCATCTTGATCATAAAACACAATATACTGAGGAAGAAAGTCCATCCATATAAGCGATGAACTAGCATCTATGGTTGCTGTTCTGCTTGTTGCCTTAATAGTCTTGCACATGTGGTATAGTTTACAAAGAGGTTAATGTCATTTCTTCCTCCGTGTGAATAGAAACTGGTAGACATTTGACTTCGGGATTTATTTTCCCAGTGTGCTAAAAAAGAAATTCTAAATATCTGTGGTCACTGCTGCATTTTTACATCTTTAAACTAATTTAAAATATCACCACCTCTTCCATGAAAAATGCTGTGGAACACAGAAATGTCTTTATTGACCTCACGTAGCTCTTTCACCTGACCTTTCTGAATTCACATTCATTAATGACAAAAAATAAAAAACTTGAAAACGTTAAGGTTTATTAAATTAGACCAGCCTAATAAGGCTGTGTGTAGATTTACAGAAGACTGAAACCTGCAACTAGTGAGAAGTTAAAATTACTGGCAGAGCAAGATTGGCCTGTGGCAAATTTTCAAATAAAAACTCTACTTTTTTTTATTGTTATAACCTGTACTAACAGAAAGTGGAAAGATATCTCTTCTCATAGCTTAAAGGAAAGCTTCTGTATTGTCAGAGACCCTGAAAGAAAATTAGTAGATTATTCATATAGCATAAGAAAAATCAATTATCCCATGCCAAGTAAATGATTAATTGCCTGATAATTTACTGCTTTTTATTTAAAAACAAACATCTTCTTGTTCATCAAGCATAACTGAGAAAATCTATTACTGCAACATGGTTCTAAGGAATTATTTGATTCTTCAGGGGTCCAGGTTCTCTTGAATGAAGAAATAACCAAACAGTCAGATGCCTGACTGTGATGAGAGAGGAGAGGATAAATTTCATCACAAATCTGTCCTGCATGCCTTCTGTGTATGTCTGGACCATAGATGTAAGGGATATATTATTTTTCCTATACATTTTGCGCTTTTATCTACTGCTCTCAAACTAAATAATAAAGTATGGTGGAATAAAATTCTGATCCTAAAATACTTTCATAACGTTGTGTAGTCTTATCCATACTATAAGGCTAATTGCATGAATATATATGTTGTATATTTATTCAGACTCCAGGAATACTTAAATGTCTTTATGCAAATGCATGTGGTATGGGAAATAAACAATAGCAGGTGGAGACATGTACACGCCCGCAGGGCTATGATCTCATTGGCATCACAGAGACATGGTAGGATGGCTCCTATGACTGGAATGTTGGAATGGAAGGATACAGGTGCTCTAGGAAGAACAGACAAGGGAGATGAGGACGGGATGTTGCCCTATATGTCAATGGGCAGCTGGAGCGCATGGAGCTCTGCCTGAAGATGGATGAGGAGTCAACCGAGAACTTATGGGTCAGGATTAAGGGGACGACAGGGACAGGTAATGTTATAGCAGGGGTCTGCAACAGGACACCTGACCAGGAAGACCGAGCATATGAGGCCATCTATAGACAGGAGCAGCCTCACGTTCATGAGCCCTGGTCCTCATGGGGGACTTCAACCATTCCAATATCTGTTGGAGGGACAACGCAACAGGCCAGAAACAATCCAGGAGGTTCTTGAAATGCCTTGATGATGATTTCCTTCTCCAAGTGATAGAGGAGCCAATGAGGAGTGGTGCTATGCTGGATCTGGTTCTCACCAACAAGGAGGGGCTGGTGTGCAATGAGAAGCTCAAGGGCAGCCTGGTTGCAAGGACCAGGAAATGGTGGAGTTGAAGATCCTTAGGGCAGGGAGGAGGGCACACGGTAAGCTCACTACCCTGAACTTCAGGAGAGCAGATTTTGGCCTCTTCAGGGATCTGCTTGGTAGAGTAGCATGGGATAAAGCCCTGGAGGGAAGAGGGGCCCAACAAAACTGGCTAATATTCAGGGATCGCCTCCTCCAAGCTCAGGAGTGATGCATCCCAACAAAGAGGAAGTCAAGCAAAACCATCAGGAGGCCTGCGTGGATGAACAAGGAGCTCCTGGAAAAAACTCAGACACTAAAAGGAAGCCTACAGAGGGTGGAAGCCAGGACAGGTAGCCTGGGAGGAATACAGAGAAACTGTCTGAGCAGAGAGAGATCAGGTTAGGAAAGATAAAGCCCTGATGGAATTAAACCTGGCCAGGGACATCAAGAGAAGAGCAAGAAGAAAACTTTCTATAGGTACATCGGTGATAAAAGAAAGACTAGGAAAAATTTTGTCCTTCTCTGGAAAGAAATGGGAGACCTTGTTACTCAGGATATGGAGAAGGCTCAATGCCTTTTTTGCCTCAGTCTTCAGCGGCAGGTGCTCAAGCCACATCACCCAAGTCGCAGAAGGCAAAGGCAGGGACTGGGAGAATGAAGAACCCCTCACTGTAGGAGATGATCAGGTTCAAGATAATCTAAGAAACGTGAAGGTGCACAGGTCCATGGCACCTGATGAGATGCATCTGCGGGTCCTGAGGGAACTGGCGGAGAAGTTGCTAAGCCACTACCCATTGTATTTGAGAAGTCATGACAGCCTGGTGAAGTTCCCACTGACTGGAAAAGGGAAAACATAAGCTGCATTTTAAAAAAGGGAAAAAAGGAAGACCCGGGGAACTACAGGCCAGTCAGTCTCACCTCTGTGCCCAGCCAGACCATGGAGCAGATCCTCCTGGAAATTATAGTAAGGCACATGGAAAATAAGGATGTGATGAGTGACAGCTGACACAGCTTCACTAAGGGCAAATTATGCCTGACAAATTTGGTGGCCTCCTACAATGGGGTTACAGTGTTGGTGGCTAAGGGAAGAGAAACTGATGTCATCTAGCTGGGCTTGTGCAATGCATTTGACACTGCCCCACACGACATCCTCGTCTCTAAATTGGAGAGACATGGATTTGACAGGTGAACCACTTGGTGGATGAGGAATTGATTGGATGGTCGCACTCAAAGAGTTGTGGTCAATGGCTCAATGTCCAAGTGGAGACCAGTGGTGTTCCCCAGGGGTCGGTGTTGGGACCGGCGCTATTTAACTTCTTTGTCAGTGACATGGACAGTGGGATTGAGTGCACCTCAACAAGTTTGCAGATGGCACCAAGTTGAGTGGTGTGGTGGACATATTGGAGTGAAGGGATGCCATCCAGTGGGACCTTGACAGGCTTGAGAGGTGGGCCCATGTGAACCTCATGAAGTTCAAGAAGGCCAAGTGCAAGGTCCATACACATGGGTCAGGGCAATCCCAAGCACAGATCTGGTCTGTGCAGAGAATGGATTGAGAGCAGCCCTGCTGAGAAGGCCTTGGGGGGGTACTGGTGGATGAAAAGCTGGACTTGAGCCGGCAATGTGCGCTCACAGCCCAGAAAGCCAGCTGTATCCTGGGTTGCATCCAAAGAGGCGTGGTCAGCAGGTCAAGGGAGGTGATTCTGCCCCTCTGCTGCACTCTGGTGAGACCCCACCTGGAGTCCTGTGTCCCGCTCTGGAGCCCTCAGCACAAGAAAGATATGGACCTGTTGGAGCGGCTCCGGAGGAGAGCCACAAAAATGATCAGGGAGATGGTGCACCTCTCCTATGAAGACAGGCTGAGAGAATGGGGGTTGGAGATGAGAAGGCTCTGGGGAGACCTCATAGCAGCCTTCCCATACCTGAAGGGGGCCTACAAGCAAGATGGAGAGGTACTTTTTACAAGGACTTGTAGTGATAGGACAAGTGGTAATGTCTTTAAACTGAAAGAGGGTAAATTCAGATTAGATGTAAAGAAGAAATGCTTCACGATGAGGGCGGTGAGGCACTGGAACAGGTTGCCCAGAGCAGTTGATGATCCTCTATCTGTAGAAGAATTCAAGGTCAGGTTGGATGGGGCTTTGAGCAGCGTGGTCTAGTGGAAGGTGTCCCTGCCTGTGGCAGGGGTGTTGAAACTAAGTGTTCTTTAAGGTCCCTTTCAACCCAAGCCATTCTATGAATGTATGAATACAAAAAAAAGACTGCTCTCAGCCTTCCTATGCAATACAGAGTAGAAAGAACCAGTGTAATAAAATGGTATTAACAAATGACTTTATTTCTACAGACTGAATGTGACTAAGGCCTTAGGCATTTTTGTTTATTTTCTGTTTCTAGGATTAGCTAGTTCTAGAGTAGGAGGAGAGAAATTAATATCAAAACCAGCTCTTATTTCTTTATTTTCATTTTATTGATCCTAAATAAGCTTAGTATATATGGACGATGAATGTTATTAAGCAGAAAAAGTCAAGGGTTTTAGAAAGGCACTCTGAAAAATCTCACCTTTTGACTAATAATTCATAGTCAGCATAGAGTTTACTGAAACAGTCATTAAGGATGTGAGTATTCCTTGCAAAGAAGGAGGAACAAGAGAGGACCTTGAGCTTAAATTGACATGAAGTCATGGTATTTATTAGAGGAAGTATTTCACATTATCTAAGACAGAGGAAGAAAAGGTATTACTGTATTTTGACGGTTTTCTCACTCCACAGGAGAGAAGACAGGTGAGGGAGAAAAGACATAGGAAAAAGAAGTAAAGGAGAAAGAAAACTCATACAGGAAGAAACAAATCCTCCTTTTCCATTGTTTAATAATCTGACACTGGGGGCTCCTCCTCCAGAGGTCCCTTCCACCCTCAATCATTCTGTGACGTTCTGTTTAAAAGTGAGGGACAGAAAATTAGATTAATAATTTTCATTTTATGTAACAATTTCTTTTAAACTGAGAAAACATTTAAACTTTTTTCTTTTACAATATATTGGTCTGATCATTAAGTATTCCAGGTTAAAGACTTGGTACACATTTGGGGATACTGAAAATATTTTCACCTAGAGTGTTTTCTGGAATGACTCGATTCAATGGAAATATGAGTAGCCTATTATAATGCTGTATTTTAATCTGTTTCAGAAACATCTGCTATTAGCTAATCTTGGCTACTAGAATAGGCAAGCCATAAATTATATCACAGAGAGACTTATTTAAAGGTTTTAAAGATGACAATGAAACAAACCAAGTATTTTTTAGTGCAACATGAGAGGGATAGAGCTCATAATGGTACATTCTGCCTAAATTCCCACCTTTGTTATGTATAAAAAAGGAGCAAGAACATATGGGATGGACTGAGTTATTCTTGTAGGGAAGGAGTCTCATTTCTAAGTTCATATACATAGACTTTCTTTTTCCTCTGAGACAGAAAACAATGCAAGCTGGCTATTGAGAGGAGTTTATGCAGATGTGTTCATATTGTTTAATAAACAATATTATATGGAGAGAAAGCTAGCAGCTGTCCTTTTTTCCCTTCTATCCCTGAATCTGCCACATCACTGAATTTGACAAAGTGAAACTCTCTAGCTTTCAGTTTGTGCATAACACTGTTGCCAAACTTCATAAAGATATTTTATGGCCTGTTGAAGTGCTAAGATGCTAGACTTCATGAAAAATGAAGTCTCTAAATGGATTGGAGCTATATCACTTGAGGAGTCTAAAAAATATCACTGAGAGTCACAGCTATTAGTGACAGCACTGTGGAGAAATCTCACCCTGCTTATGAAATAGCTCTGTTATAAAATATCCAGCACAAAGTGCCACTAATGATGAGCAATTTTCACCCAGACACCAAATTATGGTATCTAGGTCCAGGCTGCTTGGGTCATTTAAGCTTTCTTTGTACGGCAAAAAGAGTAGTGGCAAGGAATTTCTCACTGCCTTGGTCTGTGTGAAAGGTAGGGTACGAACTATGGTTATCCATCAGCAGAAATTCACTGAAGCAGGAGCTGGTGCAATCCCATGCTTTCTACTGTTCTTGCTCAGGCATTTGTGTTTTTTGCTTGTACAGATAATGGTTCTGCATCATCAAGCAATGAGCTGCTTCAGAAAGATATGATCAAAAGGTCAAACCACCTTTTTCTTGAGTTATCTTCTGGAATTTCCTTGCATGCAATCACATGAGTATCAGGACTTTCACAAGGGAAGGGGTGAAAATGCACATTTGGGGAGGGAGTACAGTGACAGTCCCAGTGTATTGTACCTTAAGCACTGTAAAACCTCACTAGTAATATCTCTGTTGCTATTTCGTGGTCTCATACCTTATGTCCCACCAGCCCAAGTCATCCAACACTGATTTCTGCCCCTCCATCCCCCAGGTACATTGCCAACATATAACCACTGCCAGAACTCCAACTTTGTAGAAAGTTCATTTAAAGTTCATCTCTTCAAGAACACACACAAAGCCAAAAACCCCTCTGCACTCAGACCTAGCAAAAGAATACACTGATCCAACAAAACAAAATGTATGAGTGTGGTTTTTTCACTCAAAGCATTTTTTGGTTCAAGTCAGTCCTCCAGTGTGCACATAAGTCTAATTCTTCCCTTACATTCCTGTAGGGAGATTTCTACTCTAGGATGTGGTTTCAGCTAATCCCAAATTTACCACCCAGCTAACACATGTTTTTCCATCCTTGACTCCATTCTCTCTTGTAACTGGTTGCAGACAACTTTGTTCTAGATTATTCAGTAATCTGTCAAATAACAACATTGCTGGGGTGACGAAAGATCTGTTATGAGGTGATACGTTGCTGTTTTACCTGGAATTCAGGATGTGAATTACTAGCTACCCCTGAGTCTTTTCACACATCCCTGGGAGGAGATCATCTGCCAAGGTTAATGACTTAGTCCAAAAGTATGAAGTACCAAACTCCTTAGTAAACTGACTTTCGTCTGGCACAGATATTCTTATATTAAATAACTTTTTTCTACTAATTTGACCTTTAAGTCAAAATCTTTAAGTCTTTTTTTTAAGTGGTTGATTGTGGTGGGTTAACCTTGGCTGGTTGTAAGGTGCTGACCAACAGGCTCTATTGCTCTCCTTCCACCAAGAGGACAGGGGGAGAAAATATGATGAAAAGCTCATGGGTCGAGATAAGGACAAGGAAATCACTCAGTAATCACCATCACAAGCAAAACAGATTTGACTTGGGGAAGTGTCATAGTTTAACTCCAGCTGGCAACTAAGCACCACGCAGCCACTCGCTCACTCCCCCACAGTGGCATGGGGGGGTAGAATCAGAAGAGTAAAAGTAAGAATTCTCATGGCTTGAGATAAAGACAGTTTAATAGGGAAAGCAAAAGCCGTGCACGCAAGCAAAGCAAAACAAGGAATTAATTTACCACCCCCCATGGGCAGGCAGGTGTTCAGCCATTTCCAGGTAAGCACGGCTCCATCATGTGTAATGGTTACTTGGGAAGACAAACACCATCACTCCGAACATCTCCCCCTTCCTTCTTCCCTCCAGCTTTATATACTGGGCATGACATCATATGGTATGGAATATCCCTTTGGTCACTTGGGGTCAGCAGTCCTGGCTGTGTCCCCTCCCAGCTTCTTGTGCATCCCCAGCCTTCTGGCTGGCAGGCCAGCATGAAAATCTGGACAGTCCTTGACTGCTTAGCAACAACTGAAAATACCAGTACGTTATCAACATTATTTTAATCCCAAATCCAAAACATAGCCTCCTACTAGCTTCAGGAAGAAAACCCAATTCTATCCCAGCTGAAACCAGGACAGAAGATTATTTTAATTTATTGCCAATTAATAACATAGTAGGATAATGAGAAATACAAACAAATCTAAAAACACTATCCCCTCACCCTCTCCCTTCTTGTCCACCTTGGAGCCAGCTGGAACTAGATCTGTCCAGCATGGGGACAGCTTCTGGCACCTTCTCACAGAAGCCACCCCTACAGTCCCCTCCCGCTACCAAAATCTTGTCACTTAAACTCAACACACTGATCCAAGAAATTGTAACAAGAATAATAATTTTGAGTAAAATAAAAAAGAAAAAAGCTAAAATAGTAGTCCAGAAGCCCTACAGTTTGGTTTAGGATCAATAGGTTATTTAAATTTAACATTAACTGAGGCCATCATGCTTTTTATTTTTGCCAAGGTACTAGAACTGTGAAAAATCTTTGGAATACAGTTCCATTCCCTTCCCAATTAGATGTGTAGCTCAGTCCAACCTAAACAGTTGACTACTCCCTCAACATCCTTCATCTGAGGTCTGTGCAGCAACCTAAGAAATAATAAAAAGTATGTGTAGATGTTCTGGAGAGCCAAAAGGAAAGAGTTTGCACTACTCTGGAAAGACAAATCTAAAATTTCTTCTTCCTTTCCCACTGTCTCAAAACTGGTTGCTGCTAGATTCAGCTGAGGAAGAGTGGAAATTCTGCATAAGGCATTTTCTCTAGTAGAAGGTGACAGAAGTTAATCTAAACATGTGAGCTGTTCATACTCTGTCTGCTAGAAGCTGCTCTCCTAATAGCCATGATAGCCTAAATGGACATTGTCAGTGTACATCAGTCCTTGAAAAGATCAGCTGATAGGGTGGTACAGCCATCAGGAGGGGCAGACTTGAGGGGCAATAGTGTTCAAAGAAAACTTAAATCTGAAGGTCTGTCAGGGATGTTACTGGTAGCTTCCACAGAGTGGTGATGGCTAATGTAATGTAGGCTCTGCATGGTTTTATGTTTAAGCAAGAGAAATCCTCACATAAATTATGAGGTTTCAGGTGTTCAAGTCTCTAAGCATAGTCCTTTGTAAAGAATTCTGCAGTACTCTAAGCTCAAGGCAGTAGCTGCTATGACCATATGCCATGCAATTGGGAGTTCTTCGCAATAACGTTGCAACTTTTGCTCAAGCGTGGTAGTGAAAATGTTTCTCCATCACTGCAGTCTGTCTACCAGTCAGAGGACCAAAAGAAACAGTCACGTTGTGGACTGCAATTCTCAGATATTTCCGTTTACCTTCTAGGGTTGTGGGTTCTTTTATTTTCTCTCTTCTGTTATTGTCCTGTGTTTATTTTCACCAGACTGTCACATCAACATTTGAAAATTTTGATTCTTTGGAGCCGCTGTGTTAACTTGGCTCATCACCAATGGCTCAGTTATGAGGGACACTTTGTAGATGATAGGTCAAAAAGGAATAGAAAGAGAGGATACTTCGTATTTGTTTTTTCTGTCTGACTTTAGTTCCAAAGTCCTCTTATTTCCTCATTTGTCCCCTGCTGCCTAGATTTTGCTCTGCAAATATCAGTGTATCATGGAATCATACAATCTGTCCGTATTTGTTTTTTCCCTTACCTGAAGAGATATAAAATTGCTTTTGAACTTCAAACTTTTGAACAGGCTTGTATGAAGCTACATGCCTTTCTTTTGACTTGTGTTTTTCTTCAGTGAGACAGAAGTTCCTCAGGTTGCTTCTACTTATTCTCCTCCTAGGATTTCAAATCTACTTCCTTCCTGTGTATTCAGCTTTCCTTCTTAGCACAATTTTTGGGGATTTTTCTCCCATTTTTCCCTTTTAATTACTATTTTAACAGGATGTTTATGCTAAAATTGAAGGTAATTATTCTGCTGTTTTCTATTACCTCATTCCTTAAGCTGATTTCAGCTGTTCTAAATTGGATTAAAAAACTGAAAGAAATATCAGCTGTCATGCTTCCAGGCATTTGGTGACTTTGCAGGATTAGGAATACACTTATCTAATAAGTGTTTTTTTCCATAAAACTGTCTGATATAGCAGTTCAAAACTCGCCTGGAAGCAGCTAATATTAGCCAATGTTGAAAAGAGGATAACTACACTTCATATACCATTGATATAATCAACATTGCAAATCCCCTCTTCTATGACTGTTTCTTGTGCCTATGCCATTGCACTTCACAGCTGTACAGGTCTTCATCTACACTTGTGCTCTAAGGATATTTGAGAAAATCACCTCCTTTAAACTTGTGTTTTGGTTTCTTAAATTTGGCAACAGATAGTATGCACAAGCCAGGCTTCTCTTAACATAGTTCCGAAATAGAGAAGAAAATCAAGAAACATTAACACTGACATAAATAGGTATTTAATAATTTGTTATAATGATGAGGCATACTATAGTAGTCAGTATAATGCTCATTATCCAGTGCAGAGAGTGATTTGTATTCATTAATATATTCACAGGTTCATATTCCAACATCTCCATGGGCTAGGAAAGTTAATGTACAAATGAACCAATAAAAAATATATTTAGAAGAAATCCTGTTAGGGGAGAAATAAAAACTACTTGAGGGAAGGTAGCATGATTTTAAAAATTAATTTTAACTGTTTGAGTCTTAGCTGCTGCATTACACTTGCTAAATCAAAGGGATGTTTTACTGAGGAGAAATGGAGACAGTTATTGATGATGATGATCTTCCACAATAGTAATCACTATCAATTATTAAATTCTTATGACGAAATTAAGAAACTAGTTATCATAGAGGGAGAGGTGCTGTAGCCTTTAAAGTAAATAAATAAAAGACGAAGTAGTGGAATCAGCAGAATGTCTCCATTTGCATTAGCTACGAACACAGACTCAGCACCTCCGAAAGACTGGGCCACCATGGCAAGGATGATTTTTCTTTTTCTGCCTCCAGTCTTTCTCTTCTCTTCTCCTTCCCTTACTGCTTAAGCTGGAGAGCAAAAGAAAGGCTTTGATGACCTTGATATATTTCCATGTCTCTTCCTTGGAGATGAGAACAGACCTTATAAAGTTCACATGTGCATATTAAGCTTATAACCATCTGCTGCAATTATGAACAGTGTGGTGGTGAAGTTTAGCATTTGAAGAGGGGGTCTGAAGGTCAGCTGCGCTTCAACTGTAGTGAAGTATCTTAGGTTGACTTGAGTAAGTGAAAAATAACAGCAATAAATGAGCAGCTAATTTTTTAAGTGGGTTAGCTTGTGGGATATTTAAGATCAGGAACAGCACCAGAGGATGGTATGCTCTTATCTCAGATATAACAGGAATTAAAACATTCTTAATATCCTTAAGATGCTGAACTAGGCTCTTGACAGGTTTTTTTTCTTCTTCTTTTTAAATTATGGTGCTGTAACAAGAGCAGACTTACACCTTAGCATGCATTTGCTGTGTTTTGAGCAGAACTCTGTTATTTAGTTGTTTTTTGGAACCCGTTGCTTCCTTTCCTGTGTGAGGAGATGGAATACATTAAGTAGCAAGCATTCCTGCTGGGCTGTGGGAACAACCAGCTCTCCAGAATGAGTGCCTGTTGTGTAAACTCTGGGTGTTTATGACTCATATTCTAGTATTCTGTGAAAACATGCATGTAGGTAGCTCTGTGGGTTTCAAATGTTTGTTTTCTGTATTTAGATGCTCATTGCCTAGATGCTAACAAGTTTTTGTGAATTTTCATCTCTGAGAGGTGCCACCGCATGTCTTTTCTAGAAGCCATAATTATGATAACAAAGTACATTTTTTCTGAAAATGTCTCAGTTACTTAGATTAAAAGGATATCAAGAATTAGAAAGTAGTCTCCTTATGGAAATTCCCTGTTCGGCCATGGTTTGCTGTGTTCAGTGTGAATGTTTAGTGTATCCACTCAGTTTTGGTAAATTAGGGGAAAGTATGTCTAGCTCCATCACGACCTGATAAACACTTCTTTTAAAGTGCTCTGTGCTCCTGTGAACAGGTGATCAAAGTCTGGGCATAGAGCCCAGGGACTCTGGGGGATGGTGAAAAGTATTAGAAGTGCAAGTAAGTGAAAAAATGATTCAATACAGCGTTTAGACTCATTCTGTTGCATGCCCAGTACAAGAAAGAAACAGGTATGCATGAGCAAGGGGCAATGTATATAGCAAGTCATTATCCTGAACAGTTTTGGAGTATCTGAAGTACAATAGGGAAACTAATACTGCTGCAATAGCTTCTCAGACCTGCCAATAGTGTTCACTGGCATGTGTGAAGGAGTACGGAAAGGTGGAGGACTGGAAGGAACAGCCTCATCTATAATTTGTAGGCAGTGTTTATTTTATGAAATGGAATATTTAGAAATTAGCAATAACTTTACTGAAGTGTTATTAAAACCTGCTGAAGTTCACTGGAAAATATTTTGACTGTAAAAGCCCTTGTTTTTTCCTGTGAGATAGGGGAAGGGGTGAGGAAGAGAGGGTTGTTTGAATTGTTACCCCAGCCTTTCTGATGTCCACTGACCTTGGACTCAGCTGCTGATTTCTTCATAAATCAGGACAATCACAGATTGTTAATAACTGCAAGGTATTGATTTTATATGAGTTTGCCACTTGGTTGTTCAATGAGTCTGATTCTGCAGATGTTGTTTCTTGTTTTGCTTTTATTTACTTATGTATGGAACTGTGTAAATAGAACTCAATGTGTAGTGTTTTATCTGGGATTTAGAGAACATTGGATACTTGTAAATTAATGGGTTTCCAAGACTACCCTTCTAGAAACTTGGTTCAATTTGACTTATGCAATTTAGGTACCAAATTGTTTCGTGTGCCTTAAAATCCAAACATATAAAAATACCTTGAATTTCTGATTATATAAAAAAGTACTTAAAATAAACTTTTAATACAAAATGAGAAAATGCATAAAATGCAATACATCATATTCTACGCTGTTTGTTCAGTACTGAAATATACTCGCAGTCTCATTTTATATCTCCATGAATGATTCTGTATGTTTATAGGAAGTTTCCCTTTAAAAACAAAACAAAACAACATCCCCGAAACTTTTAAGTACTTGACATTTCTGCACATTTTCAGAAGTTCTTTTCAAACCATGATTTAAAGAGAGCACAGGCATTCGTCTGGGCTATGTTATGTTTACAAAATTATTTAATTCTCAGTGGGTCCTATTCTGGTCTTTTACAGGTTTTAGATGGTCTTAGTTCTGATGTGAAAAGTAAATAACATAATCAGACTTAAAGTTCTAAGGATATAACCTGGAAAATATTGCTTAGTTTTTTAATATTGGTTTTTTTAGTGCTTCTATAATAGGTTCCAACTCTGTCATAATCCCTAGCAAAAACTTCTTAATAATTAGTTTTAGCTGTTAAGATTTCAGTGCTAGCTTCTTTAATGAATTTTAATTTCTGTCTCAGCTGAGGTCTTTGTGTTGATCTCAAGGGGACAAAGCTTTCAGACCATTACTTCATAGTTTTTATTTCTTTCAGTATAAAGATTTAGGACCTAATGCCAAAATAATGCTCTGTGAATCCTCATTAGAATGCTTTACTCAGCTGGTCCCTCCCATAGTCGTGCTACTTTTGTGCATTAATTTTTTGTGTACATTTAAACTGATAAATACTGTGTTTGCTCTGGAGGAGACTGTGAACTGCTCCAGTCCCGGAACAGAATTGGAGCTGTGTTTGACAGGCAGCTCTGCCCCATTCTGTCTCAGCACCAAGACACTCGCCTGATTAATCCTTAAAAAAAAAATCCATCAGTGTAATGATCAAAAAAAAGTTAAACGAAGAAGTAAATATTAATGTATATGAGTGACAAATATTACTCTGATATTCCATGTTTAATACTGAGTAGTGACTTACATTATCTGGAGCTGGGAAGAGGAGGAAAAGGGAGGGTCAGTCTATCTACTAACAGGCATTGGGTTATATACTTGACATAATTCCCATAGAAATTGTAACAAATTTTCTGCAGTCCTCACAGATACACTGCTGGCATATGGGAGTAGCTGACAGTAGATGTCATGAATAGTTACACAACTGTTCTAGAGGAGCAAGTTACAGTATTGATTACAAATGAGCTATTGCACTCTATTCTCTAGCTGTTTAAACAATTCGGTGGTGTGGACTGAGGCTGGGAGACTGCTAATTTTTAGAGTTCTGAGGATTTGATATTTCTTCTGCTGGGTTGTCTTCATATAAAAGGAGGCAAAAGAGAGTCAGCTGAAATAATGCAATGAATTATTTGTACATTCTCGGTCTGTTATTTAATGGTAAATTTAACTCACTGAATTGTTTCTAAAAGATTGCAGCTATTTCAATTCCTTAAGTAACCTGGGAGTAATGATCATTGTTAAAATAGTTAAAAAGGTAACAGACTTAAAACTTTTATCCTGTAGTATTTATGCTTCCCTGCTTACTTTGTGATTCTGTAAGTATTAAATGACTGACATCTTACCCTTCTTAAAGTGCCCATTTTGCACTTCTCAGAGTGTTGCATTTTGAGCAGAGAAATCCATGTATGCCTCTTAGCTGTGACTTCAGTGATGTCTGAAATGTGTGATTTCAGGATTGTCCCCTTTGTAAACAGGCTGACTTCTTCTAAGCTGTTGGTAGTTTCTGCTCTATGATACTGACCTACATGCTTTGCTGTTGCATGATATAATAATAATAATAATAATAATAATAATGGAGAGTATTCTTCACAAGGCCTTCAAAACTGTGCTTTGTAATTGGCATATGGTGTTTCTTAACTAATCTATGTTCTAATTAGCCAATTCAGTGCTTGAAATCATAGGTATAATACTTATTCATCTATAAGCTACACCTTGGACTTCAGATTGCTGAATCTCTATGCAGCATCCATTGCCATTCTGCTAGTGTTGTCTTAGAGGAAAACCTGTAACTTAAATGCCACATGAAACATGCATCAGAAATATAACCTGGTGGGTTTTTCCTGTTCAAAGTAACAGATAAACCCTCACAGTAGGTAGAAATAGCAACAGATTGTAAATTGAATATTGTCTAATGCCATAAGGCGTTCTGCTTGTTTTAGCATATGGCTGGAAATGTTAGGTGGGGAGAGGTGAGTCTTCTGCATGTTTTGTGTGCAGTTACGAATAAAACAGAACAGGGACTAAAAAAGCTCTGTAGGTCACCCCAAAAAGGAGTCAGACCTTGAATGTTCACCACCCTCATGAATGATGTGTGTGGTCTGTTTAACATGAGACTAGAAAAATGAATTACTGTGAGGCAAAAATGCATTTTTGCCTGACTTCAACACTAAAAATATTTGGTATTCTCAAATTTTGAAACTTTAAACTGCTACTTTTTCAGAAGTTTCAACTTGCAGATGTTTTCTTTCAGCCATGAGACCTAAAAACATCAGTAAGATTTTCGGTTAAAAAGCCTGTGATGGTCAATGGTTCACAAAGGGAGGAAAATTTCAATAATTCAAATGTCATCACTTTCCAATAAACTGCTGTAATTTAATCTAATTACAATATTACAATACATCTAATATTCTGGGATTTGAGTGGTTTTGAGTAACAAACTTCTGACAAGTATGGTTAGTGTATTATTTTTTATAAATATTACTCCTCTTTCTATCTTTCCATCTATTTCAATTAAACTACAGTGATTTGGTCAGAGATGGAAAATGAAAGTATTAAATTTGTTTTGGAGAAGAATCCTTTAGTTGATATTCAGCTTTAGTCATGTTATCTATTCCTTTGAAACATCCCTGAGATATTATCATAGAGCTAGTTATTAAAAAAAAAACCAACAAAAAAACCCCCAAAACAAACCCAAACCCAAAAAACAAACCAAACTGAAATTTCAGTGTAGTTCTGTAGAACTTT
Source organism: Phaethon aethereus (assembly GCF_964289735.1). NCBI lineage: Eukaryota > Metazoa > Chordata > Aves > Phaethontiformes > Phaethontidae > Phaethon > Phaethon aethereus. Next base: position 31,488,492 of record NC_138582.1, on the reverse strand, counting down.
GCAGTGTTAAGTTTATACATGCACATATGTTTGTTTGTATGTGAGGATGGAATGCGAAGGAATTTTCTTCAGAAAGAAATCTTGCAAGTGTGTCTATCTTTCATACATATAAATTCCCAGCTCTACAACTAGAGTTCATAGAGATATGAAGTTTTTACTAATTCCTCAGTCCTTATAAACCAAAATTACACTGATATGTCAGTTGGTTTTTCACATATATTTTTTTATTCCAGAACTACCAAATGCAATGATCTAGGCCTTGTACTGAAGCATCTTTTTCAGCTTGTTGAATATGATACTTGAACTTTCTGCAAAATTAAACTCAAGTTCTAATAATAGCTATGCTTTTGCAATCTTCATTTAATCTACTGTAAGGGCTATTGTTATGAGCATTGAAGTGTCCACTGGAAACAGGATTCTGAGGTAATGGTCAAGGACAAGTAGACAATCTATCATTTTCGAAAATTCTGGTAGGTCAAGTTGTATACAAATGCTTTTTTCCTTTGGGGAAGTAATCTAACATTTTTCCCCTTATCAGAAATGAGCTTGCAATATATCTTTCCAAGAGAGAAGTGTCTGGTGTTTTTAGGATAACCTAACTCCATTAATAAAAGCATAATTACCCACTGTTCATCTTTGACTTTGATTACTTAGTTAGGAAAATATTTGGATTTTTCTTCCTTTCGTATTATTTTTTTTTTGTCAGCAGTCAGTGCTGCAGACAGCCATTATAACACTTGTCTCCAGAAGCTTTAACACTGTGATGTTTGCCCATGCTAGACATGTTATACTAGATATGAGACTGCTGTCTCTGTCAGTAAGCCTTACTGTCTTGGAGACTGCTTCGTTGATTTATGCCAAACTGGATTCTCTGAAAATAGCTTGCTTATGCAAGATTTGATCCTCTCTGGAATGCTCTTGACGTAAAAAGATGGCAGAGGTATGAGAAGAAACTGTACAGTTGTAATGTTAATGTTGCAAATTTCTGATAAGTTTGCCCTAAACCTAAATGGGAAAGCCACAGATCCCATAGAGGTTAGGTGGCCACCGAAATATATCGCTGCAGCAGTATGCTGAACTGCTGAGTGGATGTATACGTCAGTAGCTCAAAGCTATTCAAGACTCTTTCTGTGAATACTGTGCTGGTTTTATCTAATCCTTTGAAATAAGATTTTATCAAGATTCCCTAGCACAGGAAGCTTGGTAGTTCTGGTCCTGTTCATAAATGAAAATTTCATAAACTAGTAAAGTTAACTGAGAACAGCTGTCCCTTTAGGGGCATGTACTCTTGTACCTGCTAAGACTTCAACTGGAATTCCATCTTCTCTTTTACAGCATATACTAAAAAACAACAGGCATTACTTCTGTCTAGGTTTCACCGTATAGTTTTGCTTATAATGTTTTTACAATCACAATGGGAATCTGAGGTTCTAATGAGTAAGTATAGAATAATTATTTGTGTTTAGAAGCCTTACTAAGTTTGTTTCTGTGTCTTTGCTATGTACTTGGTACAAATATATGTTAAGTGAATATTTACTTTCTAAAACCTGAAAAAAGAATGTGAAATCAAACTCTAAGCAGACTTTAATCTCAGAGACTAAAGTAGTTGTGTCTATTTTTCATTATGATTATCCATTTCGAATTGGAACAGGTACACAAAGATGTTTTCTTTGAAGGATTTTGAAGTTGGAAATGGTGCTGAAAGAAAACATTTCAAAGAAGTATACTGAGCTTTCCTGCAATGCCTGATACTTCTGCATGTTGTCATTAGAAAATGGATACATTACAACTTTTGAAGGAGAGCTGTTCAACCAAATGAATGTGGAGTCAAATGTTGAAGTTGAGAAGGTAGTCAATCTTTGAAACAATGCTGCCATCATGTTTGGAATAATAACAATAACTGAGTTCAGAGTTGGATTTAGGTGTGTTCTAAAGCAAATGCAGTCTCTATCATAAACTACCAATAACTGAAGCCTTCATGCAAGATTTTCTGCCAATTAAAATATAAGTAGCAGATAAATTGATGTATTTTGTTTCAGCAGAACTTGAAATCAAATGAAATGAAGTTTTATACACAATATGTGTGAATCTTCATTTCTAAATACAATAGATTTTAATCTATTAAGGTTTTAAATCCAGCCTAGAAGAGGGCACAGTTACTGTGCTGGAAGGAATGCAAAGTTAGAGACTTCAGAGTTTTTTGCATAACAAATACTGTATTCTGATGCTGAGAATATGAAAGCTTGGTGGCATGTTGGTAATTTCTAGACCTTTTTCTAGAATCACAGAATCATTAAGATTGGAAAAGACCTTTAAGATCATCAAGTCCAACCATCAACCGACCCATGCCCACGAAACCATATCCTGAAGTGTCACGTCTACACGTCTTTTGAACACTTCCAGTGATGGTGACTCCACCACCTCCCTGGACAGCCTGTTCCAATGCTTGACCACTCTCTCCATAAAGAAATTTTTCCTAATATCTAGTCTAAAATAGCATGAAGAGCAATGCTTAACTATAGCGTCAAAAGCTAGTATGGTTCATAGCTGAAAATTTCATCCATAATCTGTCTTTACTAACTCAACAACTATAAGCAGTGCAGAGCGCTAAAAATAAGCACTATTTACCTCCAATATAACAAAGGAAATTTATCATCTTTATCTAGAGAACTGGAGAAAAGTTTTTGTTAAATTTTATGTTATACGCAATATATATTTATATTTAAAATATTTTACTTTAGGCAGCTGGATTCTAATGTACTAGATGCAGCTGCTGCTCTGTCAGCTTTGGTACTGTGCCCCCTTAGCATCACGTTTAGGTGTGCCCCCCTTGAAGGTTATGAGACTGTCGTTTATTTTACTTCTTAAGGGCAAATTTTGCCTTCAAAACATGTACTGGACTCCAGCTGCTGAAGTGTATCTGAGGGCGTAAGTTCTGCCTTAAGTGTTTGTCATTGGAATTACATATTTAAAACCTGGGAGGAATTTCAGTTGCAATCATGTAGCTAAGTTTAGTCCAAGAGGGGACTTTAGGAATACAGATGCTTTCTAAAAGTGTCTTTTGTTGTTCCTTTAATGTTTTTGCTGTGCTGAGAGATAAACAAGATGTGACATGTACCGGTTTTAGACAAAGAATAAATCCTGATGACATTTAGAAAAGATTTCTACAGAAACTTTGTGACTCTGTGTCTTAAAATCTGTTATCAAAGTAGTCAAGTTAACTTTTCCAAAGTAATATTGTTTTCTCTCAGTTATTTTAATCTCAATAAGTTAATTTGTGGTCCTTTTATCTGGATCCAAGAATGTTTTCATTGTAACCACGTATAATGTATGATTTCAAGACTCAGTATAGGATATCTCAAGGTCTCTATCTCCAAAACATTTCCAACCCCTTCAAAGAAGAATATGGCTTCCTCCCTTTTCCCTTCCAGCTCCCAGAAAGCAATGGGACAGAACAAACTGCCTCTAAGACGACATCAATTCTGACTTTTGTGTGTGGAAAGAGATGTGAAAATGCTTACCAACAGACCTATGAGGTCAGTGATTGTAATACCATTTAAAGACTGATTAGAGAATAACCTTGGGAATCAAGACAGCAGGTTTTATCACAGTGATAGTTTGCTGCAATTGTCATGTCGTAAGGATGTAGGTAAGAGAACCTGTGGTTCCAACATGAAATTTAGGCCAATTCCATGTCAGGTTAGAACCAACAACTGCTGTCAGTGTGGAAACAGAAAGAAGAAACATTTATCTTGTTCAGCCTTAGCGAATCTCAAAGTTCAATTTGATATTTGAATAAAGGTTACAGCTGTGCTTTAAATGATAGTGTATCAAATGAAGTTCACACTTAGGAACAATAATTGAGAAGAAACATTTACTTCCATTTATGCCCTCTCTGGTTGCTTTCTAGAAAGATGCATCTAGAGTGCAATAAACCATAGTAATTTTAATGCTTTCCAGGATTAAGAGAGGCCACAGGCAACAGAAGAGGGAGAGTAGCTTGCTGGCAGAAGCAGACTGGATGCAGAGGCATCAATCAAGCCTCACACAGTTCTTGTGAAACCCCAGGAGTAGAACCAGAACTCGAGCTCATACATTTCCCTATTCTAGAGTATTTCTACATTAACTTGCTTCTGCTAAGATGGTAAAAACATAAAAACCTTCTTAACTTTGGTGGATTTCTGTTTGTGTATACACATTGTGTAAATAAGTGTGCATATAAGACCTTTTTAGATTTTTTTTTTCAGGATACTATTTGTCCAAATTTAAATTGCAAGTCAGTGTTTCTTCTTAATGCAACCAAGACTGACCTTTTAAAATAAATAAGTTCAAGTGGGGAAAAATAGCTATTGATTAGAAATGTGTTGTGACATAGCTGTCAGGTATGAAATCTGCTATCATTTGATTGAAATGAAAATTATTTTAATAGAAAATGTGTAGAATAAATGAAGATACAGACTGATTAAATATTCATACTCACATAATGTGAAAATATGTGGATTTTACATAGTCAAAATAGATCAGTAGCCAGAGATAAGGAAGAGATGATAATGAGGAAGTATCAACCGCCAAGAAAGAGGAATTCTGGATGCAGCTAGTGATTGTTAGCACTCTACCTGCATTTGTTCAAGGCCAGCGTTGCACGATGTGCACTCTTGGGAATAGTCCTATTCTCACCAATTTCAGTGAAACAGCCAATGGCTGCAGGACTCAGATCTTAGGAAGGAGTTCTTTGATGAAGAGGTTTCAGAGGTTTTTAGGATATCAAAGTGGAAAAGCTTTAACCCATTGGTGTGATGTGCATTTTGAATCAAAATGCCCTAATTCTCCTTTTGATAACAAAAAGAAAAGGCAGGATGAAGCGAAGAGATGAAGAAGAGAGAAAACAGGGAGCTTCATATTTCTTGAAAGAATATTAGCTTTCATAGCAGTGACCACTTGACATCAAAGAATGCTATGAATCATTCCACGGAAGTATTACATAAAGATGAAATTGCAGTGAGAATGAAGGCTTGACTTTCATGGCTGCACAAATTAAAAACAATTGTCCAGTGAGGAGAATTGGTACAAATATAATCACAAATATAATCTGTGATCCATTTGAAATTTGTTTCTGGACATCTGCCTTAATGTAATCATTTATTAATTCTACCTTGTTAATATGTTTTTTAAACAGAGAGCAAAATTTGGATGCTTGGGAAATGCAATACGCAAAAATATAAAGGTGAGGTTGAATTTGTAATGCTCCCTGAAGACTTGCATGGCAATATGGAAGTCATAATTATTCCAAATAAAAATGATAAAGTAGTTTGCAATTCTAAACTTGATTTATTATTTGCAGCACCTCATTAAAGAGAAATTTTGGTAACCTGCTAAAAATCACATTAATTTTTTTAATGAGGTTGAAGAAATTTTATGTGAATTCAAAGTTCCTTCTTTCTATGACTAACAACAACAGAGTTAAAACTATGTGCTTTCTGAAGTATAATGTATTTGTTTCTTCAAGATAGCTAAAAATGCAGATTATTTTTAACTCTGTATATATATCTGCTTAGCTTCAATGAATGCATTCAGGATGAGGGTACTAGCATCTTAGATGTTATCTAAATGTAAAAACCAATGTAAACCTACAGTCCAAAGCCATGAAACTGGTAGTTACAGCGCAAGGAAGTCGCTCTGATAACTCCTGAAGACCTTAATTCAAATGCAATGCATGTGCAGGACTACTTGACAAAAAAGAAAATACAATAAACTCTTTTCAGCCTACCATACCAACATGCACATTTAGATGTTTGAGGGTGTACGGTTTCTTGAAGGTGTGATTTTTTTCAAATAAAAGTAACAGATTCTGGAAACTAGTGGAACACACTCAGATTTGGCTCAAGTCGATACTTTATCAATCCATTCAAAGAGGGCTACTACTGACCTGTGGATACTGACTAAGAAGTAGATGCAACTTATAAAATCTTTGTTCTGCTTTTTAAATGGAGCAACCCTCATGTTGCAGTCAGTGTTTGCTCAGCCACGAATGCTAATTTGGCACTAACTTATGTTAATTTGTTTTTGGGAATGTGGGCCAAACTATTATGTGCCAAATCCTGGCCTTTGTAGAAGCACAAAAGTAAGCAAGCAAATGATGTGATGAAGAGCCCGTCCACAGGCAGGTCAATAACCCTGCACTGCAATTCTCCCTTTCCTTCCACCACAACAGCAAACATCAGTGTCACTGCAGGTTTCAAAAGAAAAAATTGAGGGAGAAGGGACTCTATTCATGCTGATATGGAAGTTATTTTGTATTCAATGAGAAGATATCTTCTTGAAAATAGTTCCAAAGATTTCTGCATTGTTGCCATATTGTGTCAACTCATTGCAAGGAGTTTAGCGTTGGTAGCATGGTATAAGCCAAGATCCCTACAAGTAAGGACTTAGTCACTCCATAAAACTATGATAAAGAGCCAGAGCCCTTGACAGTTGGTGGAGGGCAGTGGAAAATTTTGTCTGAAGCTGCAAACGATGAAAGAAAATTTGAACATTGATAACTAATCACTTATTAGTGAGTATTATTTGTCATTATATCTAACATTAGCATAATATAATAAATTGATTATATTTAAAACTCTAGAGTTTTCATGTCAGAATATCACTTCCTTCACTGCAGCATTCTGCTTCCACCACTTTTCATAGCTGATCAGCTTCTCTACTGATGCATAATACTAGATGGTCCTTGAACTGTGCTGCAAAAATGCAAGAATGTTGGTAGAATATGGCTTTCATGAAGAGGTGTTCTACTGAACTCTGTGATATATTCTTGAGCATGTGCATGTACAGAAACTTTGAGCAAAATAAGAGGTCATCAGTAATGTGAAGCTTATGACAATAAGACATTGTCTGGCTGAAAGTAAACTTTATATTCAAAGATAAACTTAAACCAGACCCCAAACAGAATGTATTAATTGAGGAATCTGGATTCTCTGCACTGTCTTTTTTCCAAATAAAAGCAACACTTGTTTGTTTTTTTGTAGCTTTTATTCCTTATAGTGGAGTGTGGGTGTTAAACTCACTGCAAAAAAGGGGGTTTCTCCCTTTGATCAACAGCACATGTGGCTTTGCACCTTCTTATCTGAAAGGTCAACATTAACACTCTTGACTCCCCTCTACAGTCTCTGGATATACAGTTTTATGGAAGTACTCTATTTCACACTGTGTATAATGTCCAAGTGCTACAGAAAACATGAACTATCTGTAAGATGTAGCATATGTTCACGGACAGGAATACAATAAAAATAATAAAAGAACCATGTAATTTGATTATGTTGCAGTTTACATTTATGCGAAAGCCAAGGAGGAAACTGTGAAGATGATACCTGCTTAAAAGGACCCAGGAGATCAGACAAAACTTTGACAGGAGAAATCAGAATTGTGTAGTCCAGTGAAGAATTAAACTACTGGGAGTAATAATATGGGCTGATGCACTCAATATAGCAGTAATGCCCTCCAAGAATGGTAGGAAATAATTCAGTTCCTCTAGGCTGCACAGAAGCTAAATACAGTATGACAAGAAATAGTAGCAGTACTCATTATGTCTGATTGCTAATTACCCCTTTGAATGATTCAGTTATGCCTGCTACTAGATAATTAGTTTAGTAATTTATGGCTGCAGCACAAACTAGTATTTTAATTTTTACTGCACAGTTTTCACAACACCTACAGTTCGGATAATATCTCCCTTTTTATTCAGTTTTAAATTGCTTTTTTGATAGCCAATGGAGGGGAAAAAACAAGCAATTCTTTCAATTTCCTAACATAGCTTTAATGTTAAATTATGTATTTTTATGTAATTTTATTCAAATGTAAACTATATAAATGTAGAAAACAACTTTACCTGAGCTCTTAACATGGTTTCTTTATAGATTTGGGAACTGATCCTGGAAACACTTGCACAGAAATATTTGCTGTAGTAAAGTTATTCATTGTCTCCGCTCAGACTGGAATAAAACTACTGCTGTGTATGAATGTTGCTAGGATTAGACCCTTGGGGTAAAATAAGTTTATTTTTTGCATTGTTTTTGTAATTGCACAGATATTTCTGCAGACCCCGACTATTTTGCTTACAGGGGTTGATTCATCTACATAAGAAAGGTACAGACTGCAACTGGTGACATTTAGAGTGCTGCTTGTGGTGTATTGGTTGGTGGAATTTAAAAGGTTCAGCAGTTTTCAGGAAGAGCTTTATATTTCTTATAAAATCAACTACTTCTTAGTTCACTCAAGCATGAAAGCTAATTCTAAAAGGTATTCAGAGATATATGTTTGGTAATTTGTAAGCTGCATTATTTTTCTAAGAAAGCTATCACATGGTAGTTTGGACTGCCAATGGAAGATACATATCTAAGTACCACTGAGGATCAAGGTCATATTTTAATTATCTGTAAAATGTTTAAACCTCAAACTCACTTTGATGATTTAACCAAAATACTTTTCTTTTGTCATTATGTGACTTTGAACAAGGCAATGAGTGATAGTACTAGTCAACTCTCTTCTGAGAGGTATGGAGGCACCCATTTGCCGACCTGATGCACTCTCTAGGGAGGTGGGCTGCCTACCAGGGGCTTACATCAGGGAGGTCACCAAAAGACTACCAAGCCTTGTACAGTCCACTGACTATTATCTGCTGCTGCTGTTTTATGCTGGTGATAAAGCCAGGAGCAGTCTGTGGAGTATCAAGAAGGATTACAGAGCCCTGGGAGTGGTAGTAATGAACTCTGGAGCACAGGCAGTATTTTCATCAATCCTCCCAGTCTAAGAGAAGGGATTTGAAAGTGCCAGTCGACTCTGGTGAATCAACAAATGGTTACAGGACTGGTGCCATAGCCAGGGGTTCAGTTACTTAGACCACGGAAATGTCTTTGAGAAACCTGGCCTACTGGAGGCTGATGGTGTCCATCTTTTAGAGCAAGGCAAGAGAATCTTTGGTCATAGGCTTGTCAAGCTGGTGAAGAGGTCTTTAAACTAAAGTTACCAGGGGAGGAGAACCTCAATACATCTCACTCCTACCAGTTTGATGCCAATGCCAGCAATAGATGCCCAGAGCCTTGAGAAGGATCACAGGTCAGCAGGACAGCACCTGAAGAACATCACAAAGGAATTTCGGTCATTCCAGCCAGTAAGTCAGCTTCATTGGGGGCCTACATTAAATGCCTCTATGCAAACATACATAGCATGGAAAATAAACAAGAAGAGTTAGATACATGTGCACGCCTGCAGGGCTATGATCTCATTGGCATCACAGAGACATGGTAGGATGGCTCCTGTGACTGGAATGTTGGAATGGAAGGATACAGGCGCTCTAGGAAGGACAGACAAGGAGATGAGGACGGGATGTTGCCCTATATGTCAATGGCCAGCTGGAGTGCATGGAGCGCTGCCTGGGGATGAATGAGGAGCCAACTTATGTGTCAGAATTAAAGGGACGACAGGGACAGGGGACATTATAGCAGGGGTCTGCAACAGGCCACCTGACCAGGAAGACCGAGCGCATGAGGCCATCTATAGACAGGAGCAGCCTCACGTTCACGAGCCCTGGTCCTCATGGGGGACTTCAACCATTCCAATATCTGTTGGAGGGACAACGCAACAGGCCAGAAACAATCCAGGAGGTTCTTGAAATGCCTTGATGATGATTTCCTTCTCCAAGTGATAGAGGAGCCAATGAGGAGTGGTGCTATGCTGGATCTGGTTCTCACCAACAAGGAGGGGCTGGTGTGCAATGAGAAGCTCAAGGGCAGCCTGGTTGCAAGGACCAGGAAATGGTGGAGTTGAAGATCCTTAGGGCAGGGAGGAGGGCACACGGTAAGCTCACTACCCTGAACTTCAGGAGAGCAGATTTTGGCCTCTTCAGGGATCTGCTTGGTAGAGTAGCATGGGATAAAGCCCTGGAGGGAAGAGGGGCCCAACAAAACTGGCTAATATTCAGGGATCGCCTCCTCCAAGCTCAGGAGTGATGCATCCCAACAAAGAGGAAGTCAAGCAAAACCATCAGGAGGCCTGCGTGGACGAACAAGGAGCTCCTGGAAAAACTCAGACACTAAAAGGAAGCCTACAGAGGGTGGAAGCCAGGACAATTTCCTCCTGGAAATTATAGTAAGGCACATGGAAAATAAGGATGTGATGGGTGACAGCTGACACGGCTTCACTAAGGGCAAATTATGCCTGACAAATTTGGTGGCCTCCTACAATGGGGTTACAGTGTTGGTGGCTAAGGGAAGAGAAACTGATGTCATCTAGCTGGACTTGTGCAATGCATTTGACACTGTCCCGCACGACATCCTTGTCTCAAAATTGGAGAGACATGGATTTGACAGGTGGACCACTTGGTGGATGAGGAACTGATTGGATGGTCGCACTCAAAGAGTTGTGGTCAATGGCTCAATGTCCAAATGGAGACCAGTGGTGTTCCCCAGGGGTCGGTGTTGGGACCGGCGCTATTTAACATCTTTCAGTGACATGGACAGTGGGATTGAGTGCACCTCAGCAAGTTTGCAGATGGCACCAAGCTGAGTGGTGTGGTGGACATATTGGAGGGAAGGGATGCCATCCAGTGGGACCTTGACAGGCTTGAGAGGTGGGCCCATGTGAACCTCATGAAGTTCAAGAAGGCCAAGTGCAAGGTCCATACACATGGGTCAGGGCAATCCCAAGCACAGGCCTGTGCAGAGAATGGATTGAGAGCAGCCCTGCTGAGAAGGCCTTGGGGGGGTACTGGTGGATGAAAAGCTGGACTTGAGCTGGCAATGTGCGCTCACAGCCCAGAAAGCCAGCTGTATCCTGGGTTGCATCCAAAGAGGCGTGGTCAGCAGGTCAAGGGAGGTGATTCTGCCCCTCTACTGCACTCTGGTGAGACCCCACCTGGAGTCCTGTGTCCCGCTCTGGAGCCCTCAGCACAAGAAATATACGGACCTGTTGGAGCGGCTCCGGAGGAGGGCCACAAAAATGATCAGGGAGATGGTGCACCTCTCCTATGAAGACAGGCTGAGAGAATGGGGGTTGGAGATGAGAAGGCTCTGGGGAGACCTCATAGCAGCCTTCCCGTACCTGAAGGGGGCCTACAAGCAAGATGGAGAGGTACTTTTTACAAGGACTTGTAGTGATAGGACAAGTGGTAATGTCTTTAAACTAAAAGAGGGTAAATTCAGATTAGATGTAAAGAAGAAATGCTTCACGATGAGGGTGGTGAGGCACTGGAAAAGGTTGCCCAGAGCAGTTGATGATCCCCTATCCGTAGAATAATTCAAGGCCAGGTTGGATGGGGCTTTGAACAGCGTGGTCTAGTGGAAGGTGTCCCTGCCCACGGCAGGGGGGTTGGAACTAGATCATCTCTAAGGTACTGTCCAACCCAAACTAGTCTATGATTCTGTGATTCTATGACTTCTGTGTGATTCATGTAACTGTTTTCTCCCTCTGTTCGTAAGAACAGACCTACCTGTGTTTGATTCATACCATAACTTATTATCTGCAGGGGATGTTTTTGATCATATTTTGAAAAGTGTACTAAGATCTTTCATATAGAAAGAACACAAAAGAAAAAAAAGAAAAGCTTTCTATAGTCTTCTTCCCTGTGTCTTTGGAGAGCCATACTCTGGTAGTGCTGATGGACTAGTTAAAATGAGGCTATCCTTTGTCAAGCAATTCATAAAGTAACAGGCAATTTACCCAGCAGACTTTCAATCTAAATAGACTAAAGAAGTATAAGATTTGTTTTCAGGTGTGGAATGGGCAGTAACTGAGTCATGAAGAAGCTGATGACTTGTCCAACTGGGTGTAACACAGCAGCAGCAAAGGTTACGTGGGTAACATGGCATGTGGAAGGAGGGACCAAACTGTCAACCAAAAGAATAAAGAAAGTCTACTCAAAACTGAATATGGCTTTGCATGGCTGAGACCTCTGCTTTTTAGGAGATCTCGGTAATCTTTGGTTGCTATTGCTCCCTCTCCTGTTTCAGTCACCTTAGTTGTAAGTAAACCACTGCTGCTTCTCTTCAGCAGACAGAGTTTTGCCTATTTTTCCTCCTGTATCTCTCTTTTTCCCAATGACCATTTTGATATCTCTGCCAAGAGAACCAGATTGAACCAAGCAAGTCTGCTTTTAAATTTCCTATTAATCTCCATTATAGCTAAGGAATGACTGTATAGAGAAATGAAAGATGGTTCTGTGGGATGCACCTCTTCTCTTTTCAATGGATGCTTCTCCCAGCCTTGGAGGAAATTGGTAAAGATTTTCTTATGCCCAGTGGTGTTATATTTCAATGGCATTTTGTCATCCTTTGAAGGCAGATTTCAAGGCCAGCTCTCTTCTTTTGAGGAACATCTTTCTGCACAGAACAATGTTGTTTAACCTTCAGAGGCAATTTGGGAAAAATATCCTTCAACTTGACCTGTAAGGGCCTACTTCTCAAAGAGAGCACTGCTTTTTGAGTTTTCTTCCTGCAATGCCCAAGGAGCCAAACACAGGGCCATGGCAGAGTCGCAAGCACAGCCACAAAACAGTCAGGACTGCTTAGTCAATGGCACGTGCCCTGTTGTGTTGTGTCTTGCACCAACCAGCATCTCATCACTGGGTGCAGTCTGCAAGTAGCACAAGGACTCGATGGTTCAAACATAGCTGCCTCATTGGGAAGGGAAGGGAAGGGAATGTGTTTAGCCAGATGAAATAGAGCTGTGCAGTAGCTCTTGCCTTCAAAGTCAGAAGGCAAGCCTTGGCAACCTATAATTTTAATATAGCTCTAACCAACAATTCTTCAAGCATGAGGTAAAGCTGGCAAAAACGTGTGCCCACACAGGTTTTGTCAATGAATTCTTCATTTTTTGAGCACAGACTGTGTTGTATGTTATTTTGGGATATTTGTTCCCTTTAAGTTTTGCTTCTAACCCCTGCTTTACCATAGCCCATGTCTCCCATGAAGCTATGCTATGCTAAATCTTGTTTTTTCTTATTGCTAACTGTTGAATCATGAGAAAAAATCATGGTTATAAAGAAATGAATCTTATCTCATCTCAAACTCTTTTTTATTGTCTGGCCTTTTATTGGTTGTGTGAATTCCTTTCTTCATCTTTACTATATAATGTGAAAGTTCACTTGCTGTATCACATTTTGGTCTCATAAGGTTCAGTGCTTTGTGGGAGGTGAAGAGCTTGGAAGGAGAAAGTGCTGAAACAAGGGGAAATTGGTGCCTAAGAAATGGAGTGGTTCATGTGTGTTGATTTCATAGAAGAGAACAAATAATTTGAATGGAGACCTTGAGGTAACCTATGCAAATTAAAAACTTCATAAGAAAGTCGCATTGTTCAGCTTTCACATTCACATTTATCAATCTAAGAGGTGCATTAGCAGGCTATGATTTTGTCAGCACAAGACCATTTTTGTTGAAAAATGCGTGCATTCGTTGGCTGTCTCCTATTGAGTTTAGCATTTCAGAGTTCACATTCTAAAGAAAGAAGAGGTCTGTACTAAATATTGGATTATGACAAGCCTCTTTGCAGAAGTAATTATGTGATTTTCTTGTTCAGGGATAGCAACTGAGATGCTTGGAATATCAAAGGAAGCACAGAAGTGTGTTCAAAATCATTGCATTACCATTCCTAGCACATTAACACTGTTACTGACAAATCATTTGGGACTAGCAGGCAAATGTTTAGATTATCAAAATGAGTTTTTCCTTATGGGCAGCAGTGCAGTTGTTTGCAGGTACTGTATTACTGAGAAAAATATTTGGCATTATGAGTTTATCAAGCTTGCTTTATTCATGTTATTTTGTTTTCACTGCAATTCAATAACATAATGTCCGTGGCTTGTACTTGCAGCAAGCTTTCTGTCCTCTTCCTGATGTTTACCAGCAGCGGATCAATGTTCTAAAGGGCAATTCTGACAGCGCTATTTCTGTGAACATCAAGCTCATGTTTATTATAGAATGAAACTACACCCTTTAGAGCCAACCGTCTAACTTTTGAAATATGTATTCTCGGACCCATTTAATACATGGTTCCCTACAGACTGAATGTAGTGACTCGTCTCCATTACCAGTTATACAAAGAAGAAGCTGTTCCCTGTAAGGCTAGCTGTCTCAGCATCAGCTTGACCTTTCCAACTCTGTTTGGAGTGATGGTTTAAGTTCTTTCTGCCTGGCAGGGATTTCCACTTCCAGGGTCATAACAGCCTATCTGTCTGCTCTTTCTCTTAGCTGTCTGCTGCTAGCCATGAATACTGCATGAGAATAAATGTATACACAAGCAGTCCAACTAGAATTTTTCTTGTTGGTGCCACATTGCCAGATGAAAGCACCCAAATAGCTTGTTGCAAAACTACATCCACTGCATATTTTCTGTGAGGGAGAGGGAAAAAGTAAAGAAACTAGGGCCAGTTCTGTGTTCTGAGGATGCTGTGGGCAAACACAGCTTGGGAAACATGATACAGGTAGATTTAGATTGGACATAAGGAAGAAATTTTTTATGATGAGAGTGGTGAGGCACTGGAACAGATTGCCCAGAAAAGTTGTGGATACCCCATCCCTGGAAGAGTTCAAGGTCAGGTTGGATGGGGCTTTGAGCAACATGATCTGGTGGAAGATGTCCCTGTCCATGGAAGGGGGGATTGGAACTAGATGATCTTTAAGATCCCTTCCAACCCAAACCATTCTATGATTCCATGGTTCTGATTTGTGTGTGATTCATGTGACTGGTTCCTCCCTTCCTCTCTCTGTTCATAAGAACAGACCTACCCGTGTTTGATGCCACATCATTGGAAATGTTCAAGATCAGCTTGGACAGGCTTTGAGCAACTTGATATAGTGGAAGATGACCCTGCCCATGGCTGGGGGGTTGGATTACATGATCTTTAAAGGTCCCTTCCAACCCAAAGCATTCTGTGATTCTATGATTCTATGTGGATGCTCCTTCCCAGCATCTGTAGTAGCACTTCAGAAACATTTGACAGGCAATGAAATTTAGAGCAGCCATAAAAGTAAAGTCAAGCTGCTGCACAGCAAACCTAAGGTGGTAAAATGTCAAAATATTTAAAGATGCTTCCATACTCCTAACTCATACTTAAGGATACTGTTGATTCATTCCTGCGAAGACATAATAGAAATGTTTTATTCCACAAAAGAAAAAACACAGAAAACAGTGAACTGTGATTTCTAGGAAAACAGTCTTCATTTTGGGTTATGTCTATACACTTGTTAACCCTCTTTATTATGATGATGTATATGGTTCTGTAGCAAGGTTTTGGTAGCAGGGGGCTGCAGGGGTGGCTTCCGTGAGAAGCTGTTAGAAGTTTCTGAGGGGGAGTAAGTGCTCTAGGCACCAGAGAAGAGATTCCCCTGCAGCCCATGGTGAAGACCTTGGTGAGGCAGGCTGTCCCCCTGCAGCTCATGGAGCTCCACACTGGAGCAGATCTCCACCTGCAGCCCGGGGAGGACCCCATGCTGGAGCAGGGGGATGCCCAAAAAAGACTGTGACCCTGTGGGAGACCCATGCTGGAGCAGGCTCCTGGCAGGATCTGTGGACCCATGGAGAGAAGAGCTCAGACTGGAGCAGGTTTGCTGGCAGGACTTGTGACTCCATGGCAGATGCACGCTGGAGCGGTCTCTTCCTGAAGGACGGCACCCCATGGAGGGACCCAGACTGGAGCAGTTCATGAAAATCTGCATCCTGTGGGAAGGACTCACACTGGAAAAGTTCATGGATAACTGTCTTCTGTGGGAGGACCCATGCTGGAGCAGGGAAAGAGTGTGAGGGGTTCCTGAGAGTTCCTGAGGAGGAAGGAGGGGAAGAGACAACGTGTGATGAACTGGCCACAACCCCCATTCCCCGTCCCCCTGTGCCTCTGGGGGGAGGAGGTAGAGAAAAATGGGGAGCAAAGTTGAACCCAGGAAGAAGGGAGTGGTGGGGGGAAGGCGTTTCAAGATGTGGTTTAGGTCTCATTACCCCACTCTGATTTGATTGGTAATAGATTAAAGTAATTTTTCCCCAACTTGACTCTTTTGTCGGTGAAGGTAATCGCTTAATGATCTCTCCCTGTCCTTATCTTGACCCACAAGCTTTTCGTTACATTTTCTCTCCCCTGTCCAGTTGAGAAGGGGAGTGACAGAGTGGCTTTGGTGGGTGCCTGGTATCCAGCCAGGGTCAACCCACAACAGATGACAAAGTGTTTTGTTTGCTGGTATCTCAGCTAAAAAACAATGTTCTTGATGTTTCGTGTTTGGAGAATAATCATTACAATGACTCTAGAACTCCTTAATTCCAGGCTGGATACTACTTCCAATGGAACAGTGGTTATATAACCTGGTGGATAAGCTTGTCTTAAGAGGTGCTTTAATGCAATTAATTAAAAGTAGTGTTTTGCTCTAGACTGAACTGTAGGCTGCTGCTGTGGACTTACTGGGTCTACTGGTCCTTCAGCTGATTTGAGTGCACCACACCTTGATCTGCTGGAAATGACTGACTTACATACGCAGGATCTGGCAGTTCTGGATATGCTCCAAAGGCAAAACTTCATAGATAACCACCATACTTTGTGTTAGAAAGTGATATAGGGGCTGGTGACTCACCATATCAACACATAGGTAGTCAGAGAAAAACACCAGAGAAATGGATAGCTTTGTGCATATCAGCTTCAATTCTTTCGTTATGAGGAATAAACTGTAATAATTAGATTAGAAGTCACTGTAACTGGAATAATAACAAGTCTTTGATTTGTCTGTACTTGTATGGATGCAAGAACTAATTATTACTCTGCAAGATATTTCTGTAGCCTACAAGTTACACGATCATATGGTTTAGTATGCTGCCCTTGAGGCTCGGTTATAATTCGGATGCACGATTGACTACATCTATACTGTTTTACTTGCCTTGCATACACCTCTGAGCATGGCCTTGCCTCATGTTGCCAGCTTTGTGTGAACTCTGGGTCATAGTTAGGTTGGTGTAGAAATAAGCACCACCTACCCCTTCATTTAAGTAAGCGAGGCACTCTCCTTCCTGTGTACTCTCAGTGCCTTCTGATGGGGTACTATAGGAAAGCTGCAGCACAAAGAAATTGGTTCTTTTGTAATTTGTCTGCTTATGTTATTCTAAAATAGACACAAGTAAGAAAGCTTTCTCAAGACTGTGTTGCTGGGCTAATATAGGCATAGCCTTTCAAGCCAAAAAGAGAACATTTTTAGAATGTGGGATGGGATTTTTCTACTGCAGTTTTGTCCTGAAACTCATATACCATTTGTAAATCCTGTTTTCTGAGTCATGTGGCTCTGGGCCAGATCCAAAGAGTAGTCCTAAACTGGTGACTGCTTCTACAGAAAAAAGCAAATTAGAGTGGAAAAAAAAGGTAGTGTGATACAGACAGGCTTCACATTACTGGTTTTTTCCCTTTTGCCACGCCTATCGCAGGAGGTGACATCGTAATAGACAGCAAAGTGGGTGGTTCTGAGTAACCTGTGCTGAATTCCAAATTGGTTTACTTTCTGGCAGTGGCCCAATCAGATAAACATTGTCAGGAATTGTGTAAAGTATCCTAATAAACCAGCCGGCATACAGAATACCTAGACTGAAAATATTTTCAGTTATTGTCTTGGGAAAAACCTTTGTACTGATATCTTATTGTCTTCTAGATGTAGGAACAAAAACTCTGATTTTATGGCCATTAAAATGTTTACCGTGAACCTTTAGTGCAGAGAAATTTTTTTCACAATCAGAAATTCCACTAAATTTCAATTTCCTGCTGTTGAGTTTAGATGCATTGTAGTGGAAAGCAAACACATCCACTAAGGCATTAAAATGATCCTGGCTGGTCATACGGCTGCTGGAGCAAGAGGGTAAAACAAGACTGTAATCTGTGGGGAGAGCGAGACCCTCTGCGTGTGGCACTCAGAAAGCCTCTAGGGACCATTGCCATGTGTTTTGTGGTTGTCTTGCTGCTGCTTTGTAGATAATAAACAAGCCCCAGGGAGAGGGCTCTCAAAGGATTACAGCTTGCAGCCTTGTGCTGCTTCCCTTGCTGTTGTGAGGGCCCACCAGCATGCAGCAGTGGCACCAGAATTGCCTTTGTGGTCCTACTTGGCACATGGAGAGCTTCTAACTCCAGTGGCTAATGGGAGAGTAGGGAAAACGAATTAGGCTGAAGGATCAGGGCCTGAGGAAGAATTGGGTCAGAGGTAAAAATAAAAGAGAAGAAAAAATGGTACTGTTCTGTGTAACCCTGCAGAACAGGGATGCTTCAACCTCAGAGGCCTAAGATGCCCACTTACATCTCTTCAAAATTGAATTAATGTATGTGCCCCCTTTGTTCAGTTAAATTGTTCTCTTCATGATTGCAAAAGACTGTTTGCATTTGCAGAACCTTTGTTCCATAATAAGCTGAAAATAGTTGGAAAGAGCTGATAACAGGGAAAGCGTCTGAGATCAGGTCTCCTGAGGCATTTTTGGATTCACCAGTGGGTAATGGAGTCATCTAGCCTTTCATGCTGTCTCAGCTTTTCTTGGGAATCAGACAGGTCTGGTTTAGTGAGTGTTTCAGGATCATGTAAAAGGCAATTAAAAGAAACATGTGAAATTAATTGATGCTGCTGTTACATCCATAACAGAATACACTTTCCGCCTATCATGTAATCTCCGAGTGGTAACAGAGACGGTTTTAACATTGATTCAAAGATTTTATTTTCTAAGCACAACTCTTAAGGGCATTTGTTTTTCAATGTCAATTACTCTAAGAATGTAAAATGGAATGATAATTTCTTTACATGATGAATATTTCAAACTTGCTTTTATTCAGCCTGCATTATTCTTCATTATATTTTCTCTTGTAACACTATCTCTACAACATTCATTTAATTTAGATCAGTGAATACAAGTTATTTATGATTTAAAATAAAACCTCTTAGTAAGTCAGTCTGTCAGCAGACCAGTCTTTTGGAAAAATGAAAGGTACAGTGGAAAGAGAATCTACATTTATCTTTATTACATCTTTATTGCACACAGTTTATAGCCAGTGATATTGGTGTGTGTCTGTGTGTGTCTGTGTGAGAGAGGGAGAGAGATACTACTGTGCAGTGACATTTTGTTAAAAGCATTTAAAAAAATACAAAAAGGAAGAAATGGTTTGGAATTTAACTAAACTGGAATTATTTTAAATTACTAAGAATTAGAGTGAATTCAGCTGGAAGCATATTTTGATCTGACATTTGATTTTGGGAAGTAAAACGTTTGTTTCCCCTTCATCTACATTGTGGAAGGGAGTAAAAGGAAAGAGCTGGCAAAAAGTGGAAATAACTGTAAAAAATAAAGAAGGAAAAAGAGTAGTAAAGTCACTATCTATTTTATTTCTTGGTAAAGGTTCTGTACGCAAGCACTAGTATAAAGGAAATTCAATCAGAAGTTAAAGATCACGTAGTCTGTAGGACAGGTGCCAGTCACATGGAGCAAACCTGAACAAAAGCTAGGCAGTTTACACTAAATCTAAAATTCTTGTCCTCTGAAGCCCAAGTGGAAAGTGTACTTCCAGCTGCAGTAATGCATATTTCTTCTACCGAGGACTGGGAGCATTCAGGGTACAGGATTTATAGCATGTGTTGTGGATATGTCTGTGCTTGGTGTGATCCTATGCCCTGGATGCTCACCCTAACTGTGCCAATGGCTGGAACGGTAAATGGGGTGATTCTCGAAAGCAGAGGTCTGTACCACCTGAGTTTTAAGTTTCTCTTTATGCAAAAATCACAGTGCCCAGTCTGTCGTTTTGGGGGAATTTAATGACCCAGCGTGGAACCACTTAAACTGTATTTTATGCAGGAAATGGTTCTATTGCTGTGATTTTCTAATCCAGACGAAAGAAACCAGTCTGCTAAACTATGGATACCAGTGATGCCCTTCACCTGAGCTCATTGTACTAAGACAAGCAGGGCAAAGCTGGGCCTTTTCTATTGCCAACTTCAAGTCTAGTGGATTTCCATTCTGAATTATGTTAGAAGATTGTTGTTAGAGACTTTCTACTTAATCATCAGCAAATTAATTTTGTGCCTGAAGATGCCTGTGAATGGAGATTTTTTTAAATCTGATCTGATTGATGGTCAGTGTCTCTGCCATAAAATTTCCATTGGCATAAGGTTCTGATATAGGACTGAGGATTGCTCTGAGACCATGATTGGATTTTAAATGGTAATATACCTCTACAGCCATCAAGCAAGGAGTCTGAATGGCTACTTTTTTCCACTAATGTCCAATTAGTGATGCAAAGTACAATGGCGGAATCTGTGCCCGGGGAAGTTTTTACGTGTTTTGTTCTTTCATTCACACGTTAAAAGAAATGCTATCCCCTTCAAAGGTGACATACAGAAAATGGATTCACTTATCAAGTGTCTCTTTACAAGAACACAGCATTTTCCCTGTGTAGGTGCATTTGATCTTATTCATCTTTTATTTCTGAAGCTCCCAAAAGAGCAGAGTTTAATCTCTGCAAATATATTCCCAAAGCAAAAACATTAAGACAGATTTTTATTAGAAAAATCTGCACACTTGTATTTGTCTCAAGATATTTATATAAAAATATCTGAAAAAATGTAAGTAGAATATTATTTGTAGAAATGTAGGTACAATATTATTTGTAGCAAGGCTCTACTTTGGACTTTGATTACTGCACATTAACTGCCGGTTTCTAAGCCAAAAATGATGGTATGTTTACAATGTAAACTTAAACAAGCCAGTCTGGAATTTAACTGATGGCTTTAAGATTAACACTGTATAAAAATAGATACACGGAATAAAATGCTAATTGATTATTTCTAGTAGAGATATAGTTGGTATTTGAGAGGTGTTCTGCTACATGACCTCTCCCCATAAGAGAGATTTAAGTTATAGATCTCCTAACTCTGTGGTTTTTTCTTAATTTAATGCAGAATTTCAGGCAGAATTTGCCCTGCTTGTTGCTTTTGGATACAATTCTTTGGACACAAAATCAAAAATATTTCAGACTTTGTCAAAGACCTTTTCAGTCAATACGTCTAACATTCAAGCTTTTCTGATTTTCTAATATAGCTTTTGGTTGATTGTTGTATGCATCTATACATATATACACAAAAAAACACATGCACACACAGGCACACATGACTTACTGCATTAGGCATTCACGAGAATTTAACCTTCTATTTAAAACAAGCCAATGGGAAAATAAAACCACAACTACTTTTGTTCTATGTACAGGAAAACCAACCTTGAACACGTGACCTTGTGACATAATACAGAAAGTAAACAAAATAAATATGTTCTAAAATAGTCCTGGAGCTTGTAACACAATTTATCATTTCTGTGGTTTCACTTCTGATTTTTTGATTATTTCGTGGTGACTTTGCTATTCTAACTGTATCATGTTGAGACAGAAAATGGTTAAGTCTGGATTAGTCTCTTTGAAGATTACTGTTACTTCCAGCTTAAAACAAAGATTTCTTTGAAGTTAATTTTAAAATATACATTAAATTATTCGCAAGTGTGTTTATTTACGTTAGTAGTGAAGTAGAATATTTTCCTCCACTGTCGTATTTAAGTAAACTTGTTCTGGAGAGTTTGAAGGTTGCCTCCTGGTTAATACTACATACCAATTGCAGTGATAGCCCTATTACTCTAGTACTTTGTCCATCACTGAGGTTAGGCAACATGTCATGCTCCTACCTTTACAGGTCCATTGCACAAAATATCAGCCTGGGGCTTGGGCTGCACCTTGTTCCTCAAATATACAAGCAGCTTAGTCTTCCTGAGTGGAGTAATTTTCTTTATAGTACAATTCCTCTTAGTGGGACCTGTTTAGGGAAGACCATCTTAACCAAAATGGAAAGTAAAATGTGTCAAATATTAACTGTAACTCACAACTGCAATTTCCTTACTGTTTTCCCCAGAGAATCAGATATGATGGTAATGAGTAATCTTAAAAATAAAATGTACCAGTTTTATTCCTTTTTATAGGACTTTTCTTCTTTTATTCTAATTAATCA
Source organism: Phaethon aethereus (assembly GCF_964289735.1). NCBI lineage: Eukaryota > Metazoa > Chordata > Aves > Phaethontiformes > Phaethontidae > Phaethon > Phaethon aethereus. Next base: position 31,466,467 of record NC_138582.1, on the reverse strand, counting down.
TTCTCTAAGGCATCTAACTTGTCAAAAGCTATGAAGGTAGAAAATCAGTAACAGTCTGTCAAATAGGTCCTACCATAGGTTATGGGAAGTCCAGAGATACTGATATGCAACCACTTTTCTCCCTTTCCTACACTGGAAAAATACTTTATTCTGCTGGCTACATGTGTAGACACTGTTCTTAATGAATTAAAGAAAAATTATGTCCAGTGCACTCAACTCTGTACCCTTAATTGGAAAATGAACATGGGTTGTCTTTGCTCAAAATAGATTATGAAAAACTCCATTTGAAAGTAAAGCTTTTAATGCCAATTGTTATAATTTTTATTTTCAAATTAATTTCATGGTTTGTTCATACAGATTCTACTTTTCTATTTTGAACTGAAAAATATCTCTCTCTTTTCTGGTTTTGGACCAAAGAAACCCAAATATCTTAAAATACAAGTTCAAATAGTTCACATTTATGAATTACATGTATCAAAGGTATAGATCCATCCTACAAATTTATACTGCATAAGCTTAAAAATAATTGTGTTCTTATCTGCTGGGTGATCTTCTTTTATGGAATTTAACAATAATGAAATCAGTTGATCCTTGTAAACCTGATAGCTATACCAGAGAAGATGATAGCACTCTATAAAAATAAAATTTAAAGCTTGGAAGAGACCAGCTTTTATACAGAGGAGAAACTAACAAAATATCTAGCAAACAGAGATGGCAAAAACTTTGTTGGTTATAGTATTTTAGTGTGCATATATATATATATAACCCAAAACATATATTTAACATATATATATATATATATATTTATATAGCAAAACTTTGTTGGTTGTAGTTTTTTAGTTGCAGTAATTCAGGAAAGTTTCTTTACTTTGGAGAACACCTTAGGAAAAGACAAGTATTTTAGCATGGCAGCTCTAAAGATTTCATAATACTAAGACTCCACAATGAAATGCAAATCAAACCTCTCATATTTTTATGGAAATAGGACTGCATGCCTGTGTCTAGCCCCCCGGTCTAGTGACCCATTATGCAGCTGCAATCGAGGGGCAGCAAGGTGTTAAAAAGGCAAAATTCTTTCTTCTTAGCGCTTTTCTGTGATTTCTCTGAGCAATTCAAATAAATAAACTGGCAGTTTTCTGATTCACCCCATGGGACTGACGTTATTCTTAGGCTCAAAGGCAGGCATTTTCCTTCTGAGTTTGCCTGTCCTCAGCGACAATCTGAGTTATCTCTATTGGTTTTGATTCTTATCCAGGCATTTTTTGAGTGTGTGTGTGTACCAGCATGTGGCCACTTTGGAAGCCATTCCTATGTCCAGTCTAGCAACAAGGGTAACGCTGTTCGGACAGCAGGTCTCTGACGGGGCTCTCTAGGGCACTGAGCAATGGCTCATGGCGCGCCGGTGCTCCCTGGTTCTCCTGCCAAACGTGCAGAGCTCAATGGGAGCCTGCTCTCTGGTTCAGAAACAGAACTGCTGTGGCCACGCAATAGATGTGAGCATGACTAGAGAAAACATTCATAAAAACATGAGTTTTCACCCGCCTTTTTGAAAGCGTAGTTAAAATCCCTGTTTTCTTGACATGTTTGTACTGTTACATTTTGAAGTGTGATGGTGGTTCTGGAGTATTCCACATGATTCTTGCAGAGAATAATCCTTTATAGTAAGAAGAATGCATAGGAAAGCCTGCTGAAGATGAACAACGCATCTCAGAAATCTCAGGGCCTCTACAAGGATCAGAGTTGCTGAGATACCATCATGCCAGCTACCAGAGAGATTGTGAAAGAGGCAGTGAAAAAGCAAATATTTTTCATATGGTAACAAAAATCTCTTGGTCATACCAAAGGATGAAAAAATATAAATATAACCTTCCAGTTTCAATGCATTCATTTTATAAATGAATGAGACTTATCAACTTAACAAAGCTTTGGAGTTTTAGAAATTATGTAGCTGATAGATATATAAAGTCGGTTGATTTTGTTGGCTTTGCATTTCAAAATCAATTTTCATGACAGTTGCCACATGTAAATTCAAGTTAACACTATGTGCCCCCAAGACAAGGGTCCTGCAAAATCTCTGTCCTACCGTTGGAGATAAGTATCAGCAGAATTGGATAGGTAGTTCTTCCAAGATGATGGACACATGTGATGATGTGATGTTTTTATTTCAGATGACTGTGGAATGTTTTTCCTTTTGATGTGTGTGTATATGTGGTGGTGCTGTGAAACTCTACTGGTTTAGGATAGGTATTTTTGCAACTTAAAAAAAAAGAAAGAAGAAAACTGTTCAAAGGTTCAACTCCCTTTCCTGAAGTTAATAAATATTCTAAATAAGAATGTGTATTTTTGTGTGGGGAGTATGAAGAGAGGAGTGTTGAGCTAGCAAGAGAGACTAAAGGGGAAAAAAAAGAAATGAAAAAAGAAATTGAAAAGCCTTTCTCCACAGACTGTTAGAGAAGCAGGGAGTGATGGAGTGGGTGTTCAAGAAAAGCATCAAATTGGCAGAATAGAAGCTAATCAGGCAGGAAGGAGAAGATTATGGATGATTAGGGACCTAGGCAAAAGCTGCTTATGTTGATGGAGAAGGGGGCTAGAGAGCAGATGTGGCCTATAAATGGCCACTTCTTTAACCCTCCTATTTGACACAAAGCAGCAAGGCTGTAGGTGCGCTGGGTAGCAGAGCAAGTCACGACGGCGTGAGCGTGAAACAGCGACGAGAGGGAAGGGAGCTGAGTGCTGCTGCAAGGGGGATGCTCCGGGGACGGGGAGCTGCTTTCAGCCGCACTCTGCAAAAGGCAGCAGCTCTGGCCGAGCTGCCTGTCTTGCCTGCGGCAGCACCGTGCAAAGGCAGCCTGGTGACAGTGTCTCTCTCTCAGAGGCAGGAAATATGGAGGAGGTTGCAAATCTGGGAGGGAGATTCCTCCCTGCCCCAGCTGCCCTGCTAGCAGTGGGAGTAGCAAACCAGACTCCACGTCTCACGCCACACTTTTCTGCCTTGCTGCATCTTCATCTTCTTCTCTTTCTCAGGACAGCAGCAGCAAGGTCTGTCGCTGAGGCAGAAAATTCAAAGTTGCCTTGATCTGGGTCTCGCAGAATGAAAGGATGGGGGGAAAAACAGATTTAGTGCAAGATACAGAATAAGAAAGGGTTGGAAAGTGAGCTGTAAGACCGGAGACAGAACCATTGTCAAATGAGCGATAGCCCCATTTTGGGACTGAGAAGAAATGTATGCGTCAGGGTACGTGAAAACACCCCGTACATTTTCACTCTCCTAGGCTAAATATTCCACTCTTTTCCTTAAATTCTTCAAATGCAAGTTTGACTGCACTGTTCGCTTTGAAATCTCAGAAGGAAATTGATTAACATATTTTACTAGTCCTTTTATGATTCTATATCACCTGCAGGAGTTACATGTATGGTTTTTAGTTTGTGTGTGGTGTGCCTTCACATATATATATACACACACTTCATATAACAATATATATAATAATAGTATATAAATTATATATACTAATATAATATATAAAAATATTATTACTTCAGCTTGTCAAAAAGGGATAAGTATTATTAGCATTTGTGAGATACTCATGTCTGTTTCTTAAACATTCTTTAAACAGAAGAATCAAGTGTGTTAATTTCATTATTAATCTTTCTGTTGTCTCACACCTTTTAAAAAACCTCCGCTTGTGTCTTCATTGTAAGCAAGGCTAATCTTCTGCTAAAGAACCTGCTTTTTGGCCAGTAGTAGTATTCTTCTACCTTTCTGAACAAAATTAACCTGGGCTTAAAGATTTTGATGGAACTTTGCATAGTTTTTAAGCCTTGCTTATTACAGCTTTACTGTAATTACAGTAAAAAAATTTTCAAAAAAAAATTACAACACATCAAGTTGAAAGTGAAGCAAGAACACATCTGTTGTGAGGGGGCATAAGTGAAAGTAGTTATTCAACGCTTAGTTATCAGCAAAAGAAATAAAGCATGAGGTAAAGTCAAAATTTTTCTATAGTTCACAATTCTGTTGTAAAATCAAATGTCTATGTTTTTTTCCTGAAACTATACTTTGCTTGTCTGCCTATTTAATGCAAGTTTTGTTCCTGACATGTTCCTCATTTTTTCCCAGTAACTCTTCAAACTGTCATTTCCTTTGATCTTTTTATGGTATATCAGCAATATTACAATGAATCACAGTTCTCACCAATCATCTCACCTTTGGCTTGTGTTCAATAGCCTGCTTTTCCAAGTCTGAAAGTTATTTCATGTTCTTTTTCTTTGCTTCTAATTCAACACACATTGTGTATAATTGCAGGGTACAGTGATGATTACTCTCCAAAGAATTACAATCAAACTTGGCTTGTTAGTGTATAAAGCTCTGGTTGTTAATCACAATCATTTAAGCAGTAGCTAACCTCACTAAAACACAGATGGCATGTTGTTAGCATTTCAAGCTACCCGACTCAGACATTGTTGATATATGTCAGAGAGGACTTTGTTATGCTTTTCAATACTGCTTCTTTTCTGCAACGCTGATCAGTATCTGCTGGGTTTGATACCCTCTCAGACACTTAGGATGAACACATGAAAACTGTACAGCTGTAGCAGCACATGCAAATTAAAATGCATAATTTTTTTTCCGCTGAAAATGAAGAATTTAACCATACAATCCAGGATGAATACAGAAAGGAAGTCTATGAAAGAAAAAAAAATATAAACAGGAAGTTTTCTTGATTAAAACTATTAAGTAAGTTAAAATTTGTGCATATTTGACCTAAGAAAACTTTGGCCAACTTAATTTGAGAAGGTCCCATGTTCACTGGCTGAGAGTCCTAAGGTCTGGTGATTTTCAACAAGCCATAAAAGAAGTAGATTGCCATTTTTTCAAGTGCTACTGACCTGAACACGCTGGCCACAATGCAGCACAATTTAAAAAAAAGTAGGGCAACAAAGTGAGTGAGGGGTCTGGAGCACAAGTCTTATGAGGAGCAGCTGAGGGAACCAGGGCTGTTTTGTCTGGAGAAAAGGAGGCTGAGGGGAGATCTCATCGCTCTCTACAACTACCTGAATGGAGGTTGTGGTGAGGTGGTTGTTGGTCTCTTCTCCCAAGTAACAAGTGATAGGACGAGAGGAAATGGCCTCAAGTTGCGCCAGGGGAGGTTTAGATTGGATATTAGGAAAAATTTCTTCACTGAGAGAGTGGTCAAGTATTGGAACAGGCAGGTGATGGAGTCACCATCACTGGAGATGTTAAAAAAATGTGTAGACGTGGCACTTCGGGACATGGTTTAGTGGGCATGGTGGAGTTGGGTTGATGGTTGAACTCGATGATCTTATGATTCTAAACAAAAACTCAAATATGTATATCAAAGAGTAGAACAAATCATACTATCAATGCCAAGCCCCTAAGCAAGGATTTCTAATAAGAATGATGAAATGCTTGATACAATATAACAATACACTTTATAAAATCCTGTATTTCTTCAAAAACATGTGTTTTGCAAAGGTTTAAAACTACTACAAGCAGAAAAGTTGAATTCTTGCACTGTAGAAAAGGATTCCCTGAAAGGCCAGGATACAGTGATGTGAGCAGAAGACAGAAGACAGACTAAGATTCTTGCTACTGCACAGACTCAGTACATGTTTGTCTGTCACCCTGTCTCCTTTCAAAAGCCTTCCTATCAGTAAAATAAAGATTAAAAATGCCTTATTCAGAAGATACCTTTGGGAATTGAGTTACAGTTTTGGAAAAAATCTCTTGTTTTAGATAAACTCTGGGGAATAGGAAAAAAACACCGTTCTTGAATGATGAATTTAACTGCCAGTACATGACTTTTCATGAGTGTGCATCAAGTTACGAGCTCAGAGGTCTGGATATGTGTGTTCCAGTGCTGCAAGAATATGTGAGCATTTGCACCTTATATCTCCCAGGGTGCTGGGAAAGGTGTAGGCTTCACCGAGGAGCATGGTCATGGAGAAGTCCCTACTTGAGGACTCAGCCATGTATCAGGTGATGGCAGGAGAAGTTTTGTCTGTGAAATGAGTAAGTCTTTTCTCCTTACCTTGTACCAAGGTGGTTAGTTTTGTCTACATAGATGCCATGTGAAATATGGGCTTATCAGATCAGAGTTTCAGAAAAAAAATATGATCCCTATATTCTTTTTGACATGTAATTTGATAAGAGGCAACTAAGCTCTGCCCATGTTCAATTTTCTTCTACTACCTGCACCCTTTGTGTATCTTTCCCTAGAGACTACTGCTTAGTTTGAGCAGGCAGAGAAAAGATTTGAACTGGCATCTAGATCTAGATGTATCTTTTTGTTATTGACTGGACACATTTTCTAATAGCTGGCATCTCTGCTACAAACATGGGAGAAATTTAAAATTTCATGATTAACTTTAACACTTACAGTTTCAGAGACATCATTTACTTAGCACAAAATGTAGTAAAGCCTAAGGTAAATTGAATATCCAGAGCAATCATTCTGTGTTCTTATTAGCCATTGTCCAAAATATTGCTCATATCAATGAAATTCTTCTATCAATTCATATCATATCAATGAAATTCATATCAGTGAAATACCAAGTTTTATTTAAAATAGTTTATAAAGACCCATCTAAGTAATTTCTTTGCAAAGATTTCAAGATCAGATGTCATCTTCCACTTGTCTTTCATGTTTAAGTTTTGGATGAATGTGAATTGTCCATAGTGAACTTTGTATGGAGAAGCACTGAAAGAAATCCTTGCCAGCTCTGCAGTTGTGTAGTTATTCAGGTTTGCTACATAGACACAAAAACTTGTTCTATTTTTGTTTTAGAGTACTATGTCTGGAGCATAAAATCACTTGTTCCTTGTCCTATATCATATGATTCTTTGATGGCAGTGGAATAGGTTAAAAAGTTGTCAGAGAGGCCTTACTGACAAAATCCACATTCCAGCCATGTTACATATATGGTTCAGGGACATTTGTCTTAACCGAGTGGCACAGTACCATGCACATAAACATCCTTCTGTTGTTTTCCAGAGCTGATATGCTTTCAGATTATTCTTTATGTCGTTGAGCATCAGAAGTATACCTCCTTGTAATTTCAAACAAGATGTAGTACCCACATAGTTATCTATAAAGAATATATTCCACGTTATATATAGATGCTTGTCCACTTGCAATAGGCATGCTGTTTCTCTGTTGTGCTCCATGTTCACCTTGATTTCTTTGATCTGAAATGAGGGGTGATTTGAATATAATATGATTTTAATCCAGCATCCTGATACCACTCAGGACCAAGGTATGGCTTGTCTTACCTCAGCAATCAGGGAATTGAAATTTTGAGACAAATTCTGACCTCCTTGCAACATGGGTTTCTGCATCAAACACCTTGAAATTGAGTTTATTTGTACAGCAGCAAGTTTAATGTCAAGTGCTTGCATGAAAATTGAATTAATTTGTTACTTTCATTAATTGACCTCCTTTAATTTTCAAACTTCACATGTTTGTTTAATCTTAATACCTTTTGATTTATTCATGAAATGTTGCTCTTCTGCGCTTTGTAATAATCTCTGTCTATTCAAGCATTTTCAATATGATATTCTCATCCCAAGTTTTTAATGAAGTTTCCTATGTATGTATTTTTTAAATAAAAATTATGGAGGCTTTTTTTTTATATTCATTAACTAAATATTAGAAACCATGCCTGGTTAGGAAAATCTCATCAATTTAAAGTTCCAGAATAGGTCACCAAGTGTCATTCCAATAAAAATGAAATTTGCATGCAATGCTTCATTTGCAAAGAGTGCTTGTTTATCTTCCCTAGCATTTATTACAGTGATCAAGCAAATGAAATAATCTGCATATTATGCAAACCAGTTCTTTTCCCAGGAGAGTTTTCAGGCTTTTTATATTAAGAAAAAAATGAATGCAAAGGCTTGTTGTAAGATAATATGAGAAAAGAATTGTATCTTGTCACAAGAAACTCTTGTTACTGTCAATGCAGGTGACTAACCTATTTTGGGAAAATAAAAGTTCTTATCTTATGGGTTACATCATAGAAACTTTTTATTATGAGTGTTCTGAGCAGCATGAAGGATTGCTCTATTGATTTCCTGGCTAATTGGATTATTGCCCATTCTACCAATGTAACCACAAAGATGACTAAAATAATTGGAGCTTTAGAAAATGGAGATTTGACAATGAAGTGAGTTCTTAGCCAAAGAGAATTTCAGTGGGAAAGGTTTGATCAGCTGGGAAAAGAAAGCTAATAGTACCTGTATCTTTACAGTCAAGATGGTGAAGCTATTGAAGGAGGAGAAGGTTGTTTCTAGCAAATTGTTGAATATCACTGTCTATAAACATACAAAAGGCTCTTTTTAGTCTTGATTTGGGGAAATATTTTGAAAAAAAAAACCTTTCCTGCCAGGCAAAATTATTACCTTTCACTTTATAAACACAAAACTCACAAGCCTATCAGAAATAAGTAAACTGTTCCCAAATTACATGTTTTAATGTGGATGTTTAGTTGGTGGAAATTGTTTTGGGCAAGATTTCTGGAATCAGGCTCCTATTTGTACAGTACTTGCTGCAGTACATTTACTTTACATGAGAATTGTAAATCATGATGGCAAGTCATAGAATAGAAGGAAGCTTTGAAAAGGAACAGACTGTTACTAAGTAAAAATACATGTTTTAACAAAATTCACAGTTCACATGGCAAGGGAAAGAACAACCTTCTTGAAGTTGAACTTTAACAAATACTGAAAAACTCATTGTCATTCTCTTAGTTTATGCATTTAGTCTCCCTGACTTATCTATGGAGAGGCTGAGTCCCCTCCAGAAAGCAATTCAGAGCATTATAATTGAGCTTCTGATCCAAGCTGCCTGCAGTACTGGGAAGGACCTCAGGGGGACCAGCAAGATATGCAAGGTGCGGATGTGTGGGGAGGAAGAGCAGGCACATTTTTTCCTATTGTTATATTACAGCAGAGACTGAATGTAAATTATTCCCTCCTGGTCCTCACACTCCTCAAGCTAACAGGTCTATTTGTCAGAATCAGTGCTACTTGCATGGATTTTGCCAGAGTAACCCATCACTCAGAGGTACATGGTTGGCAGATCAATGGCTGTCTGTTTCATGAAGCCATCTTTTTTTAAGAGCTTTTACATGACTGAAAGCACAAATTGCAGTTTGAAAATAACAAACTGTAAAGTTATTTTCTGTCACTGTTGTGCCATCCGCCATTCCTTCAACCGTTATAACCTCTCCTGGTGTCTTATCTGAAATGAGATCATAAATTCTCCAAGGAAGGATTTGTCTCTTAAAATAGCACTTGTACAGTGATTAGCACTTTGGGGTGCTGAACTTTAATGGAGTTTTCTGATCTTGCCATAACATAGTAAATAATCACCAAAGTATGGAAAACAGATCCAGAAGGGGTTTTGAGACCATATAATCTATTCCCTGTTCTGAAACAAGGTTAAAATATATCTGTCGAGTGATGTTGATATATCTCCAACCTTGAAGACCTCCTGTGATGGAGATCCCACAACCTCATAGGACAGATATATTCAGAGGCTTTAGTGTAAATTTACATTTTCTTTACTATACACATCTTGACACTGTTTGTACCTGCAGTCCTTGCTGTAATTTAACTTAGCATTTTTTTGTCCTTTCCATCAGGGATATGGAGAGTATTTGAAGTCTGACCATCTTCCCACTTGGTGGTCTTTATTTGACTGTGAATTAAGTGTAAATAGCAAATGAAAAACCCATGATGTTTAAAAAAAAAAAAGAGAAAAGCTTGTTAAGGGAGGTAAAGAAGATTGGGCTAGGCTGTATAAAGGTAGCAGACAAGACACTGAAATTTTCCTTCTGACCCAGCAAACTCCAGAGCCACAAACTGTTTGGGCAATTGTTTCACTTGCACAGTTACAACAGAAGGTGCCTGACAGTGTATTGTGGACTACAGAGGATATCACAGGCATGGTCTCAAGGGCTTTAGAACTAATGTGAATGTTTCCACTTCATTACTTTCAATGGACCACAGTCTTATCTGCCTGCATTAATGAATGGTTACCCCTCTGGAAGACATGCTACTGGTTATATTCTAATGATGACATAGTTAGGAGGCAGATCTCGGTGAGAAGACTGCCTGTAGCCATGACCCACGGGCTCCTTGGTTTGATTGTGCACAAATCCAGGATTACTGAAGCATGGAAAGATAAAGTGTATGGTGTTAGAGAAAGTGTCAAAGCGATAAAATTTATTATCTGTATTTTTTCTGGAATACACTCTTGTGTTACAGTTTTGGAAGGAATACAAATTTTTGGATCTTGATTTTTGAAGAAAATTTTCATTTGAAGATGGTGTCTGGAATATATGTTGAAGATCAGTGCAGCAAGTTGCATCAGTAGCCCTAACGTTAGAAATATTTCCTTGGGTTATTACAAATTTTAATTAAAATATAAATTTATTAATATATTTAACTAATAGAAAAATAATGAATTACATTATAGTATAAAGAAGGGTGGTGGGTTTTTCTGACAATAGAAAACCAGCATTTCTGGATAGTAAAAATGGATCTGAAAGCAAAGTGTTGGTTTGAGTAGGGCTTACCAATAAGCATTAGAATAATGCTGTGATTGACAGAACAAATCAGGTAACAGGAATAGTAAATGAAATACCTTCTACACTGGCTGGTAAGAATTTTTCCAGCAAAAAAGCAAATGTAAGGCAATTGTACAGACCACACCATGTCGTCCGTCTTTTGTTTGTATTGCTATGCTAACCTGCTCACAGTCATTATTGTTTTCAAAAAAATAAACCCCCAAAGCAGAAAATGTACCCAGTGCAATGCTAAACCTTGAGACTCAAATGCCTTGCTGTGTGGTATCATCATTCATATGTAGCAGATCATAAATCATAAATTGTCTCAGATTATATGTATCCATTGTCCAGTTTTCTTTGATGCAGTAATCCAACAGCAGTTTAACTGACACTATGGGAGGTCTAAAATATGTTAATTCAGTAAACTAGCCAGGTCTTTGATTCTGAGATTTATTTTTTTTTTTAATTGTTTCTATTATGGTAACAAGCTCCATATATTTGCAGCTAGACGTGTCTGAAACAAGTCAGACAACTTTGACTTTTTGCTGTATATGGGAGCAAGAGGGCTATTTTTCTCCAATCTTTGTGAGTGCTGGGAACCAAAGAATTGAGCTGCTTACACGATAAGATGCGTTAAAATGCATCATCCAGAATAATTAACACCACTAGTTGTATAATTATCATTAAATGCAGTTTAAATATCTGTTTAAAAGTCTGTTTAAAAGTAAGCAACAGAAGGTTCCTACCAGAAGTAGCCTTCTAATAAAAGCCGCGCAGAACAGAATGTTATACCAAATTGCCAGTTCTTTTCAGATCCATGTGTAAACTAGATGTCCTGACTAGCTACCCCATTAGCTACAAATAACATATTTGCTTTGGATTTGAAGTTTATTTTTAAATTTATAGATCCAATACCATTAGCTGAATAATGTCAGTAATGTTTATCTTTAGAAGTTATCAGTCTCAAAAGTATCATTTTGCTTTTTGCTGTGATCTCCGTGTTCACATTTGATACAGAACTGCCCAAATTATTTCTTGAAGTTTGTGAATTACTGCAACTTAGTGTTTGTAACTTATTTGATTTTTGAATTGGCTACTGTAGTCACATCATGTTGTGTTTGAAGCTGACTATCCCCCAGATCCCCGAGCAATTTCTGAGCAGGATGCTGTACAATGTCAGCACAGATCCTCAGACCAGTGCACATTCATACATATATTTATGAAGCTTTTTTGGTGGACAGTGATCACAAAAAGCAAATTGTTTTCCATACAGTTTTGAAAAAGCAAAATAATGTTAATACATCATCATGAAAGAACAACTAGATTTTTGTAAATTCCTTGAAATTCTAGAATGTCATTATGTTGTGGCTATTCTGTATTTTCTGTTGCCATACCTCTGCATAGTGCCTAAGGAACTTGTATGTTTTAACCAAAAGAAAAATTCTTTCACCTTCTTTTTATTGTCCACTACCCAACCCCAGTTGTTGGACTTAAGTAATTTAGCTAGATCTTGCAGCTTGTACCCTTGTTTTAAAGTACCATCCATGGTCCCATTGAAATAACAGGGATTACTTGTGCAGCAAACTTTGATTTAGCTTGAGTGAAGGTAGCAGAACTGATCTCCTAGTTTTTATGGGAAAGGTTAATTCCTTTATGTATGCACTGGATTTAGTGATAGCCTATAGAAGTTTTTATTATCCTTTGCTACTTGCAGGTAGAATTTGGTAGTTGCAATATCCATTTGGGACACAATCTGAGACTGAGACAGTGCATGAAGTAGGGGAGGGTGGTATTGCCATCACCGAGGATAAGTGATTAGGGCACTGTGCAACTATTCTGGCACTGAGGCCCACGGGCTAAAGAGAGACTAGAAACTGGATCTCTTGGAGGAGGGCTTTAATCCACACCCTGTGCTCAAAGGACTGGTGGCACCAGCACCATCGTGTTAGCTACTTTCAGTCATCCCATTGCAGCTTCCCTGTGGTCATGGCATGAGATATGCACCCATCTCTCCAGAGCGGGCACTACCGGCAGGTCTAGGAGATCATTTGTTTGTGACTGCATAGCTGTGCTTTTGTAACTTTTCTCCCCTCCGTTTTTATAAAAGCATTGTAATAGCTCTTCTACAGATTTGCAGGTACCATTCTGTTTAATACATACATACGTGTGTGCCCATTACTTCACTTTTTAAAATTACTCCTATTTCCCTTATTTTTCTGATATAAACAATGGAGCCATGAGAAAGGAATTTCATTCTCTCCCTTTTGGAGTATAAAATGAGCACAGATGAAAAGCAGAGTAAGTACTTTCTGTGGTGACTTCTATGATTTTGGGGAATACCTAAGCAGTCTTGGTTTTATGTATATGTAAATTTGGCATAAATTCAGGTACAGAGGCAAAAGCACATTAAGAATAAGTGGACTTTCTTCCAATTACAGATTAATAACTCTAGCCAGTTGCTACAAATGCCTTAGAGAAGGTACGCCTTAGAGAGGTACTTTATGCTTTCCCAGTTCCCACTTTCCTTTACTTGCAGGGTAAATTTCCCAATAACCGGGATTATTCTGAAATAGGTTTCTTTAATTTTTTGTTACTTTCTTAAGTAACAAAGCCAAGAAATTCATTCATGTTTATGCCTGATATCTAAACTGTGTATTCATTTTTGAACACAATTCTGTTATTTCTAAAAATATAGTGATCACCATCGTTATAAAATCAGTAAGAATAATTATGCAAGTGAGTCTATGTGACTGAGAATATGAATGTGACTGACTGGGGTCTGAAGTCAAATTGTGATCTATTTTCAACTTCCCATAAAGTGCAGTTTGAAACTTCAAAGTAAAATAGAATTTAAACTGCCTTTGTAATTATTCTAACCTGCAGTACGAAAGTGCAGTTTTCAAAGAAGCAATTGCCTTACCTAAACTATGGGATCTGGACTAGGAGCCCAAGATGCCTGCCTTGCTCGCTGACCTCAGTTACGTCTGAACTCCTTGGACTGGCAGGGCACTCTCTGCCCAGCTCCAGGTAGCCAGGGGCAACTCCTTTCAAAGAGGTGCAGGTCAACAGGGATACTTCATTCTGGCATAAACATCACTGATTTTAGTTTTGATTGTCCTCCTCTGAATTTGGCTTTATTCAGTCCTTTGAATTTGTACATGTAATAAGCTGTCTGATGCTTTATGAAAGTAACAGATGTAAAAGGCATATTGCAGATTATTCTCTGATTGTGCTTTCCTTCTGTTGGCCGTTCTCAGAAGAATAAACTCTAGAGATAGGTATGCTTTTTGTATGGTTTTAAACAGTTACTTTTATAGTTTGCTGCTCTTTCAATGATGCATCTGATAGAAGCTGTAGTCTAGAATACAGATCAAGGATGCTTTTTTCAGGAGCAAGGAATTTTGAGTAATATCAAGATTTGGGAGAACTTATTTAGGATCTATATTTAAAAATGACACCCAGGTGTTTGTAAAACATCGACCTCTATGGTGAAAATTTTTCTCATGTTTTCATGAACACATCCTTCTCTCCAACTGTCATGAATGAGTCGTTTAGGCCACACCAATGCACTGATATACAATATCTTAAGAGTATCTTTCCAGCTCAGTCTCAATTTCCAGTGATATAAACAAAAATAAAAATATAAAAGTATTTTATGGAGACTGCTTTGTAAATGCTGGCCAGATTTCTAGTACATGTTTTGCTTTATTTCTCTGTGGAACAAGAGGTAGGAGAGGTAGTAACATGGCAGGAGTTATAAACTGAGCTTCTGAAAGGAATCTCAGGGAGGTTTAGGTAGATAAGTGAAGATTAAAAATAATTCTTTTACTATGTAATTTGATTCCCCAAATCTTCAACTGCTGCGGTGCAGCTCTTCCGTCCTCCATGAAAGTATTATAAAATTTTAAGATTTTCTGTTTGACATCTATCATGAACATCAAATTTACTTAGCTTTTATTAATTACCAGAAAAAGATCAAAGTCCACTACATAGCTTTTTCAAACTAACAAGGTTTATTTGACCATCATTAACATACATAAGCCATGACCTAGAAGATTTAATTACTGTAGATCTTTTTATGCTTGTCTCCTATTGCTGAGAAAAACAAACTTTATCAAAAGTTTAATAATATGTTCTTAAAGACTCTTTTTTTTCTTTGTACCTCTGCTTACACTAGGATATGATTATGTGAAAATATTGGGGGGCAGGTAATTTTTTGTCCCTTAATCTAAGTTTCCAGTCCTACATATTACTAACAAAAATTTAAATTGCAAGTTGTAAAGTTTCAAATTCTGGGAGACACATGCAAGGGATTCTAAAATGTTTAAATACACTTTCATATTTAAATGATTTCCTTTTAATGAACAACTCAGAAACTTGGATTCTTGTAGTTGTCATACCTTTTAAACCCTGTTGGAATAAACAGTTTCACCCAAAATGTCCTGGTTTCGTCTGGGATGAAGTTGAGTTTTTTTCTTCCTGATAGCTGGTATAGTGCTGTGCTTTGGAGTTGGTATGAGAACGATGTTGATAACACACTGAAGTTTTAGTTGTGGCTAAGTAGTTGTAGTGCTTATACTAAGTCAAGGACTTTTCAGATTCTCATGGTCTGCCAGTGAGGAGTGCACGGGGACCTGGGAGGGGACACAGCCAGGACAGCTGACCAAAGAGATATTCCCTACCATACGACGTCATGCCCAGTACATAAACTGGAGTTGGCCGAGGAGCCAAAATCACTGCTCAGGGACGGGTTGTCGATCACCAGGTGGTGAGCAATTGCTGTATTGGGCATCACTTGTTCTTGTACATTCCTTTGTCAGTATTATTATTGTTGTTATCACTGTTGTTTCCTTCTCTCTTGCTGTCCTATTAAACTGTTTTTATCTCAACCCATGAGTTTTTCCCAATTCTCTCCCCCATCCCACTGGGGGAGGGGGGAGTGAGCAAGCGGCTGCGTGGTGCTTAGTTGCTGGCTGGGACTAAACCATGACGCAAAACCATTAATATAAACCCCACCAAAAATTCATTTGATTTCAGAAATACAGAATGTTTCTTGTAGAGGTGTTGGACTATAAATATTGGTCAGGATCTGTGTATGCAAAACATGTTTATATTGCTCATCTTTGGGTACCAGAGATTGTGGTATCTAGACCAAAGTTTAAATAGGATTACTTTTAAGAAATCATGCCCAACTTCAGTCTTAAGAAAAAATTCCAAAAATGTTTGTATGTGTTTACATATCATATATGATTATAGAAAATACCTAGGATAAATTGTTAAGTGCAGCTGCCAGCTGAAGCTCTGCGAACATATCTATTTTGTAGAGAAGTGGTATCAGTGTTTCAGTGCTATTGCTTGTAGTAATTGTGTCTTCAGAGATCTATCAGAGAAAAGGACCATGCCACAAAATGTTCCTAGCATGTGTGATGGATTTATACTGGTTAAGTATTCATATGGGTGGCAGTGAATAGGTTCTTTTTTTGGGGGGACACACACACACGACATGACACACTGAGGGACAGGGCCATGGATTGATATGTGTAATTAGTGTGTGTTTGTCAAACAAAAGTTTGGTTTTGGTTTTTGGTTGTTGGGGTTTTTTTTTTGTTAGGATGCAAAGTCAACCTCAGAAGTTGGGAAATGACAGCTTTTTCACAGTACTCTTTTAATTCTACTTTGCCCTGCTGTCGGCTATGTGTCATCAGGCAGACTTTGAATTAAGTTATTGCATACAGTCTTTTTTTCCACAGGATCACTCTTTCCTTCAGTTCCCAGGAGAGATGACAGCATTCACTTAATTATCAGAAGTCAATAGCTTTTTCTAATTTGTTCAAAAAGTACCTCTTTTGTGTTCAAAACATTTTGCATATAGAATTTTTCATTTCCTCATGAGCTTTCCTATGGCACTGGTGACTATATTATCTGAGTTTTCATGTCATATTACTGGAGGAAGACATTATTCTATTTTCCTAGGGAAACAGAATTGCAGAAATATTAGAGATCAGAAACATCTGTTGATTTTGAGTGAAAAATTGATGCACTTAGTACTAGATTCTTCAAGGTACGTAATATTATCCGGAGTTTTGTATGTTCCAAGAGATGTTGATTTTGCCAATGTGCTTGACCTGGGCAAGGAGGAAAAACTCTTCAACATAGCAGACCATCAGCTCAGCAGCAAACTAGGATAAGCCTAAATTTTACTGTATTTGAAATGAGAAGCAGAGAAATGGAGATTGTGTTCCAAGAGAAATTTGGCTTAAGTACCACATTTTGCATCACAATGCAACAGCAAGAGGCGTGAAGCAATTGATTTTCTGGAGTGGCATTACTTTTATCCTGAGTGTCCACACTCTTATTGCAGCCTCTTATTTACATTGCTGGCTCCAGCAAATGAGAAAAGAATCTCAAAAGCGATGATTTTTATTATAAAACTTGATTCAGTCAACTACAGATGCATACAATACATTCCATGCAAATGAAGAAGTGGTTTTAGTAACTTTACTGCTTTTCTAACTTAGGATTTTGTGTGCACATAATGAATGTTTACAAATGGGTAGTATTTCTCACCATAGACGTAAAGTGAAGCTTTTGAATCTATTAAAATAACTTTTTCTTGGGCAGGGAGAGAGCACCTAAGAATCTTGTTGTGAGAGGCATATCTTGTTTTCACACTCCTGAGAGAAAAATTACTCCATCTCTAAAGGTTTTTTCCTGAATTCAACTTGTTTTTCCACTGTGCTTTTTAAGCATTTTAGTACTCCCTGTGTTCAGCAATCTGTTTGCTTTCAAAGTTAGACCCCTAGTGTTCCAAAGCTTGAATTCAGTGCACCATGGTTTTTTGCTGGTGACATTACACAATGGAAACAAGAGAAGTTTCTGATGAGGTCTGCCGTCTCAGGCTGCTTTCATAGTCTCGTGGATAACACAATGACATCTTTCTACTATTTAGGAAAATAGTTGCTGGGCTGCAGCAAATTCCCTTGCTTGTTAACTACCTTGTGTCCTTGGGTCTCAGGGTGGCAGTCAGCTGAGGGGGAAAACATCTTTAGATAAAGAGGTTCTGCCTTTTTCCAATGGGAGAGTAGAGATCATAAAGGAAAATTAGAGAAAGAAGCTATTACATCTGTTAAAAAGAGAGGAGGGAAGGTAGAAAATGACAATGAGAGATAAAACATTTAATCTTATTTCACTTCCAGAAATCCTGTTAAACCTTTTTTTTTTCCCAAATCTTGTTATGTTTCTCTGTTTATTTTAATTCTTTCATACTTAACAGGCAGCATCCTAAACCCTCAGAGAAATCCATAGGAGCTTTGGGTATAAGGAGACTGCCCCACCATGACTTTAAAGAACACCTTTTTTCCTCTGGGTGCCCATGGCTGACACTGTGCTCTTGGGGTTACAAAGAACTGCTCTGCTCTTCTCTGTCAGGACATGCAAGTGGAATGAAAAGAGGGAATGAGAGCCCAAAATATTGGTGGTGAGAGCCCTTAGAACAATTATGCTAGAACTTCCTTCTGCTCCTGTAGGTATATGCTCCAGTGGAATAATTTTCAGTGTTTGTTTTATCTTATATCCCCTAAATGATGTATCGACAATATCATCCTCATGCAGTCACAAACATTCTCTGAAAACATTAGTGGAAACATTGGTGGGAAAATAATTCACCTGGAACTTGGGAGAGGCTGGACAATTAGGAACATCGTGTAGATATGTTTTCTAATTTTCAGATTTTCCTTACTGGTGTGTTGTGAAAGATTGTGATGGGGAACAGGAAGGCTGTTTACTGTACTGAGTGCAGGTAGAAGGAAAAAAGACCCCTCCAAAATGGAATTATCAGTGGGTACAATTCATTGCACTATTCCAGTCAGAAATTGCTTCCACATGGACTCAGACTTTATAATGGTTTTTCACAATCAGCCATCTGTAAGCCTCCGATTGGTATGGTGACTGCAGTATTTATTTTGAAATGCTATATAACCTCACAGCATCTGGAAACACCCACAGTACATACTGTGAAAGCATAAACTACATAAATGTTGGGGAGGATTCAACAGACTCTTCTATTAAAAAACAAATGTTGAAACATACAGAAGAAACAAGGCCAGAATGGCATAAGGTTCATGCAAATGTAGCTGACATTGTCTGCATCTTTTTAAAATTGCCCTATTGCTGTGGACATTCTGATTCTTTGAGAAATAATAGTACAAAATCTTGGTGACAACTTTACTTAGCAGACATTGAAATGGACTAAACCAAAATATTCATGAGAGAGGTTTTGCAAGAAGATGTAATGGAATAATGTCATTATAGTGTTCTCCATTCTCTTTTAAGTCTTTCTGTTAACCACTTTGGCTACGTTTCAAATGGAATTACATTTGTGTATAAGAACTTGATCAGGATTTAGGGCTGAGCCCATGTGTTTATAAAGATATTTTGAGAAAATTATTTAAATTTTAGAACTTTGTTAATTTGTTGTTATGCTGGGATAGAGAACCTCCTTCCCAGCAGGAGACACCATGAAAGCGAATTTGTTAATGTTTCTAAGGTGATGCCACGTGGCAAATGTGGAACCATCACTGAAAAACTGCAAAATTTTCAAGCAGCTGCACTTAACATTATGTAAAATGTATCATATTAGTTCAGTGTGAAAAATGGAAAGAGAATAAAAATTAACTCATCTTAGATGCACATTTCCTAAAATAGCTTTGAATTTTCCATATACTGATGTTTTAAAATGTCTGTCTTCATGTTTTATTTTGTCTTTCAGCTTTTATCCAAGACATTATATTTCCCCCAGTTTTTCACTTTGGTTTGAGAGGAGGAAAATATTTTTGTTTTAAATTGACTTGAAACATTTCCTTTTTCACTTAAATCAGCAGTAAATTGTCTACTCTCTAGCAAAAGTCTACTCTCCACAGCTTTTTCCTGGAGCAGGTTCTGTTAAGAACAGGTGGAACAGGTATTCTCTGGCACCCTTTATGTCATTTAGCTGAATCTGTAATTACAGGCTAATTTAACAGGTACCTCAGTTTGCAAAATGTTAGTCTCTAAAGATTCTGTAGAATCTTTTAGAAAACCTTAGTAGCTGGAAAAAAGTTTGTTATTCATCTCTTCAACATTTGTATAATAAACTCTTTAAAGGGTATATATTTGACTTCATAAACTATATATTGGAAGAGAGAAGGGGGATATATATTTGAATTTAGAGGATCGTTAACCAAGCATATAACGGTTGCTTTATAATCCTTACAGCTGAGTTGTCTGAGAGAGTGTTAATATTTCCAGTTTCTCAGCAGAATTTTTCTGCTATTGACCTTAAAGATTTAGTGAATTTGTAGCACAGAGGAAGAAAAAAAAAAAACCAAAAAGTCTCAAGATCTTTCTGAAAAGGTAGCTAGATAGTTGTTCAGATATGTGGCATGGAAATATGATTTTCTCTTAATTTTTGTGCAAAGTTTGGATTACAGAAAATTATGACTGCATGTAGATCTATTTTTTCATTCTTTACTTACTGAAGTGTAGGATGAAGGCAAAAGCCATGAAAATATTTATGGTAACACTAACACCAAGAATCAGGAGATGACTTTTATACATATCTGGCATGCTTTTGTCGATGACACTTTGTGAAAAAGTTCACTATATAGTTCATAACAAATTCCATCATCAACCTTAACTTATGATAATTGTTAGAAAGTAGAACTTTTCATACAAACAAGGATACAGAGGCAGTTGTAACTGTTTTTCTAGCATCTGTGATACTTTAGACAGAAAAGTAGAAATGCCCTGGTTCCTGAGAAACCAAATACAATTTAATATAGACATAGGTAACTCTATAAAAGTATGTAAATGACCATTTGATTAGTCACCCTAACTGTAGGTCAAAAGTTACATTGTCAACAGGAGAAGATATACAGTATTGTTTAAAAAAACTGGAGTAAATCATTGAAAACATTTGAAATTAGTGCAAAATCTGTTCAATTAAAACCTACATTCTTTTTACTCATGTGAAAATCCAAGGCTAAAAGTAAATATAATATAATATAATATAATATAATATAATATAATATAATATAATATAATATAATATAATATAATATAATATAATATAATATAATATAATAAAATAATTTATAACATTTATAACATTTATAATATAATATAATAAATTTAATATGATATAATATAATTAATATACTAGCTCTGTGATTGCAATAAAAAAACACTTTAGAAAAGATCTCTTTGAATTCTATAAAATGTTTCATAAACTTTGGTTAAATGGAGCCTGAATTCCTCATAATAACTTCAGTCTTGCATTGCTTATGCTGCTAGCTGCATCAGCCTGTCTCACCAACAGTGTTGAGGAAAGTCCTTCTTCTGAGACTGATATCTATAAAAATAGACAATGTCTACAGCTTTCTTCTCAGTAGCATTAGGAATCCTCTGAGTTATAAAATCTTGGCAGATTCATTCAGCTCTCTCAAACACAGTTGTAATAAGGACATCTCACTTGTTTTAATCATATTCTTTCTTTTTCTAATCTGTCTAGACTATTTTAACAACCACAGAATTATGCTTTTCTTGTGGTGGGTGGCATGCTTATATTTTCAGATTGTTATGTCAGGTTAAATTCCTAATCTGGAATGTACCAAAACGTGGATACAAATATCTGCTTGACTTTGTGCTGCAACATATTTTTATATAGATAATATGCAGTTAGAAACTCTAACTACCCTTAAAGACCTACTTTTAAAGTAGGAATTGAAGACCTACTTTTCCCTTTCAGAGTTCCTTTAACCGAAAAAGCAGTATGCCTTTCACTTGCAGCAGGGAATTGTAACATCCTGGATGAGTCCCTGGAAAAATTTACAAATGTCTATTTGTGTGTATTAGCTATAGATGATGATAGGATATTTTAGGATGTCAACATTACTTCATGAAATATTGATGGAAACTTATTTAGAAATACATTTCAAAATGAGAATTCTAATAA
This sequence comes from Phaethon aethereus, assembly GCF_964289735.1. NCBI lineage: Eukaryota > Metazoa > Chordata > Aves > Phaethontiformes > Phaethontidae > Phaethon > Phaethon aethereus. Next base: position 31,444,890 of record NC_138582.1, on the reverse strand, counting down.
TTCCATCATATTTACCCTTTACTGTACAGAATTAAAATATTAAAAAAAAATCCGCAAATAAAATAAAGAAACTACTTCTGCATGTTTTACAAAGATAGAACAGTACATATACAGATAGGAAAGATGATTACACCTTACATTCCCACCTTCTGTTGTACCAATCACCCTTCAAGCTGTCAGGAGTTGTTTGTCTTCTGTTCTTAATTACTATTTTCAATTCCTCATTCCTACCATATTTCCCACAAATAAAATCTTCCTGGGAAAAGACATGTGGAAATTATTTGTCCTCTAAATCTTCAGTATATGAGGAAAAAGCATAAGTTTCTAAAATGCCATTGTCATTAATAACAGTACTTTCTACTTAATCCTACTACATTTTGCTCTTCCAGATCCTTCAATATTTCATGATTTTAAAGAAATTAGAATATGATTTTTTTCTGAATACTTCAAACTGTCCTTCTTCCTAAACCAAGGACACAACTAAAGACATAATTTCTACTGTTTTGAAGGTATTTATATTCAGTTCTCAGTCCATTTAAGTTTAGGTGGGGAACAAAGTTACAGAGAAATTTAAAAACAAAACAAAAAAAGAAAGTGTGATACACTTTCACAGAGTCCTGGTGGTCAGGGAATAAATTTAATTATAGGAGGTTCAGAACATTATGTTTTTAAAGCTATTTTGCATGGTATTTAAAAATAAAGCATAATTTAGCAGGCTAGTTTTAGAGTGAGAGGACAGTATTTTCTCCATTTGGAGAGAGCTGCCAACTTCTGCCTCCTGTAAAAAATAGGACTTATCTCAAGTTTTTATGTTGTATTTCTCTTTCCAAGACAAGATCCAGGGGTGGGAGATAATTTTATACATTCAACTTATGAACAGATTGACAATATTACATTACATACTTTCCCATTTTTCTATGGAACTTCTTGAAGGGATTGTCTTGATAGCCAGGGATTGAACTTTGCAGAAACACTTCTAAATGTTTATGCTTTGCAAAGCAATTGTTATTCTAGACCAGGTTATTCCAAATCTCTTCTTTAGTTATTGTAACTAGACTGCCTGTATTGCTCATGCTTTCACGTAGATTAATGTATCCCTTCACATTCAGGTCAAGCAGTCCAAATGTGTAAGTTACACCCTGAGGATTTCTAGGTCGGACAGCAACAAACAAGAGGACAACAAGGGTTTTGACTCTGTCAAACATCTTTACTGTCCTTGGATCCTACAGTCTACACTTTACCTTCGGTATTAGTCACAGCATTTCAGATGTCTCTGCTATACTGCTGTAGCAAGAAAAGCAAGAATTAGTGTAGATCTACATAATTTGTTGCTGTTCTGAAAATGTGTGCATACATTAAAACTTCTAATTCATTTTGGACTGCTAGCAAAGACCTCAATTTCCGAAAGAACTTCAGGATTTCAGAATGGGTGGCTTGTTCAGGGCATTTTCAAAATATTCAAAGACAGGAAAATGCATCAGAGAGTATGTTGTTATTTTTAGATTACCAATATATAAAAAACAGAGATGGCTGCAATTTTCCACTCTTTCTTAAATGTGTTTCTTTACGCTTATTTTTATTATACCCTTTAGAGGACTTGACAGACAGAAAAAGAAATAGCTCAATAAAAACTACTGAAAACATCTGAGAAAATAACTTTTGAGAAATACCTATGGGGTGAAATTTTGTCCAGAACCTTCTCCTAAACATGACAAACATTTTAGTTGTGAAGGTACTTTTCCTTTTCTGCAAGCTGATAGCACTTAAATTTCCTTTATGTAAATATTAAAGATAAGGATAAAAGTCACGTATTGATTAAAATGAAGGAAATAAGGGACTAGTAACCATTTCCTCAAACACTGTTTCTTCTTAAGGATCCTAGCTCTTTCTACAACAAAAACTATAAAAATAGAACAGTAAAAAACATTAAATCAATACCTTTTTCCTGTAAATATACAGATAATTTAAAAATCAAATTCTTATATAAATTGAAGGTGGGTTAATTTAAAAGATTTAATTTACAGAAGTGCATCCTACTTTCTCTTAAAAATGTTGCCTGTACCTATTGATCTGCCATTCTGGTTTCTTATTCCACAACAGCTGGTAAAATTTCCCAATAATCAGGAGTTGAATAACTTACCAGAACATCTGTAATCAACATATAATTAGTTTTAGAGAAAACATTGCAAGGATGCATACAAATAATAACAGGCTATTTTAAATCGTACAACTTAATGATGACGACAGCGATGTTACTCAGCTACAGCTTATTCTTAGAATTTAAAACAATTCCAGTGATGTTTTTCTTCAAGGGGATTGATGTAACATGTGCAAGAGTTGACAAGCAGCTCCTTCTTTACATGACAGTTCTCATCACTTACACAAATGAGATACGTAGGAATTGGTGGTGTACTGCTAATAAAGCAGCTATACACATTTGAAAATTAATAAGATACTCTTTAGCAGGTTTGTTTTTTTTTTTTTCCAAAAGGAATATAAGGATGCATAATCACATTAGGAGAATAACTAACAGTACTAATGGAAATCAAAAAGTGTATGTTGTATGCAATGTGGTTGGGGAATTGAGACTTGCACGTTAAAAGACCAGTGTGGTCCCTGCTGATTATGTTTTAGTTTCAAAATAGTTAGCTCTGTCAAATAATTAATATTTGTTGACAAGACCAAGTTAAGCCCATGCAGCATCACATGTGTTGTAATTAGTTGGGATGATAAGATAATATAGACTGAAAATAATCAATTTGAGCTGCCAAAGCTGATCACTTAAGCCAAGTGAAATAACACAAACAACTTTCTTTCATAGATTTCACACACACTTATAATTAGCTTTGCCTGCTTCTGTGGTCTTTTTATATTTCAGCTCTGAGTAGTCGAGTTTCATTGGTATGAATGTTTTTGAACATTTATTTGAGAGCTCCCTGAGCAAACTTGGTGGAAGAAACACACTAAAAGTCAACTGGAAGCAACTGGTCATGGTAGACATATTAGATCAAATTAAATCTAGGTAAACTGGATAAAATTAAATAATATTTATAATATTTAATATTGAAGTTCAAGTGCTATCAAAGAGCTGTTTGTAACTGATCTATATTTACAAGAAGAAAAGTCCTTAGTCATTGTAAGTTGCTGAATAAAAATTAAGTGCATCTGTTCAGATTCACTTGGGGGGATAGCATAAAAGCATCAAAACCCCTCTCCTTTCAATTTATACCCTTTCCTGTCCCAGTTAAGTCAATGAAAGCTATGCTGTGGTTTGAAGCAGAGTTACTTTAATAATGAATCCTTCTAATAATATCATCCATTAGACCAGAGGTTAGATATTATGACAGCAAGAGCTATAGAAAAATCTTTACAGGGTAGAAAATTTGAGGGATAAATTATTCATTGTAAATTATTTGCTCTAACCAGTTTTCACTGCACTCCTATCAGATACTTTACAGCTCTACAGCATGATGTTGGAGACTGAGTATAATGAATAGAATAAATTATTTAAATGTAAGATTCATAGCAAGGTTTCTTTACACTCAAACTTGTCCAGTCTCCTGCAATACAAGGGAGATAATATGAAGTATAATTATGTTAAACATTTTGGATTTTAATGATTTCTACTGAGGTTTCTAAAAATTTTCTTTGCAGGCTTGTATTTTTTTGGCTTAAAAATAAATCATAATCCACTGTGCATTTTGAAAATTTAGTGGAAATATTTTCCTTTTCCTTTTTTTTTCCCCTGTCCCATATGTACCTACAGTGTAGAAAGAAAGAGAAAAAACAATGTACTGCATACTCAGTGTTACTAGAGTCATTCTTTTAGTCTTTAAAAATGCTATGCAGCTGAAAGATCTAGTGCTGTTCCTTCTGAAGCACATTAAGAGGCAAAAAAACAGTTTAATTACAGTTGAAATCCTACTTTTTTGCCACAGACTTTGGCAGGGCCACAGTTTCACTGAGAGTAGTAATGCAGTTGGCTCCTGATAGACAATGACGGATTAAGTTTGCTTCAGGTGCATCTGGTCTCAGTGCTTATAAGACCACAGGTACAATATAGAGTAATAGCAAGCAAAAAAATAACAAGCTTCTAATACAAATAAATTAGCCAGTGACTGGATAGGCCCATAGGAAGAGAAAACAAAAGCACTGTAACAAACTTCATACCAGCGTCGCTCTTCTGAGGTTGAAGAGGAGGAAAATCTGTAGGAAAGTCTTAGCAGAATTGAAGAAACAAAGCACTCGAGTTAGAAATAATGTGAATGGACTTGAACAGAGTAAGGTAAACATGGGAAGAAGCAAAGAATACATGAGACAAGTGATATAGGAGTCAGGTGATGAAAATATGACATTTATGATACAAGAAGACAGTACAAGAGAAGAGAATGACAGTTTAGACTAAATGAAGACAGTACAAGAGAAGAGAATGACAGTTTAGACTAAATATAAATATTAAATATTATATAAATATAAATATAATTGTTTTTTTTCTGAAAAGTCTCTTTGCAAAGGGTTAACCAAAACCAGGAATATGCAGCCAACACCAAATTCTAGAGCATTCAGATGTACACAAATTTAGATCCTAGCGGCTGAATTACCTGCTGACGTTAAATTATTAGGTGCTGTCCTAGAAAATCACCATTTACTCAAATAACATACTGCTAGAAAAGATATGTTGACAACAGATTTTGTATGGTTTGCATCAAAAAGTCTGTATTAATGTGGTTGATTAACGTCCAGATAATGTTTTTAGGAAAATAACTTTGGCATGTTATTATTTCATTGTGTTTGCTTAAATGAGTCTCTGAAAGAGCATTAAATAAATAAACCAATTATCTGAGTAAGGGACAATTATCATTGTTTGAGCATCAGATGTCTTCTAAAGTAAAAACATAGCTTCCCTAAATCTTACTAGTATCCCAGACTATATTAAAATCTCACTGGTATCTACTTGCTGCAGCAAAAAGTTACTGCTGAGACTACAAAGACTGAGAAATATTGGAAAAAATTTCTCGCCCAATTTTTTTCTGGCTTTGCACAAAATGGGAAGAGAAAAAAATTTCTGTGTGTATATACAACCCATTTTAAAGAGAAAAATGAAAGTAGAGTATAATTTCAGGAGCTCTCAATGATACACACAGTACTTAAACACTGCTTTTAACACATTTCTTAAACTATCTAGCAGAGTTTTTATATGGTATGGGGCATAGTGTAGGAACTGCAGACTTTGTGATGTCTTTGTAACAATGTCAGTTTTAATATGCTGTTTCATTTAATTTCCATGTCTCAGCACAGAACTGAAAAACAAACTGCCAGATATTAAAATTATTTTTGCATTAAAATATAAGTGCCAAGTAAGGCTTTCACATGACAATTCCCATAGATTTAAGTACAGAGTAAATGTCAAATACTTTTGAAGATAGTCCAGGAAGGGACATGTAGGAGTAAGACCCTGAAGCAGCCCCACTATAGTGATTGCTAATAGAGCCAAGGCACACACTCAGGAGACCAAGAATGCACATTTTAATTTTCAACAGTAGAGAATGAAATGAAGCATTCCATTGTCCCAGAGAATGTTCTAAACATTGAACTATCAGTTAAAACACTGGGAAAGGCACCAAAGTGAGTTTTTTGTCCTTAATATTCATGACAGAGGAAAACTACTGAAATAGTCTCTGTAGGCAAGACAGGTCAATGAATATGAATTTCAGCAGTTTTAAACATATATCTATGAAGTCACTCAGTCTTTAAAAAATTGTGAAGAGATTTCTGTAGAACATTAGACTATTTGTAAGCTTTAATGTCAGAAGCTGAAGTGCAACTAAACTTCAGATGCCTCCAGGATGAGATGATAGAGGAAGAAAGAAGAGTTCCACCAATAGCTTTGGATTTGTGTTTATGAAATTGTAGAAACCCAAGAGACTCTATGGATCTGGTTTATAAGGACCTTGCTCATGGTTGCATGATTGTGGTGGAAAAAGGAGCTGAAGTTAGACTCAAATACAGGACTGATTTTAAGACCCTAACAATGTTGTCATTAGATCCATATTCAAATTATCTTTAAGTTTTCTTCATCAGATGCCTATATGCTATATACATAGATGATGGAAACTTTCATAATCCCATGCAGAAAATTCCATTGCCACATTGTGGACACAATGAACTGTCAGGTTTATCAAGAAAAGGAATTTCAGATGTCTTGTTGCACATCCTCAGCGGTGAGAGTATCTCTTGTTTCTTGACTGCCTCTGTAATCTTAAACTTTTATATATGCACATGATACTCAGTATGTGAAAAGATAGACTAGACTTTCTAAATAAACTAGAAAGGCATTCAGGTGTTTTGTGGTGAATGATAGCCTATTACCTCGGGTTCCTGACTGAGGATGTACTGTACAGGCCAAGGAATAAACCCAAGGCTCTGCAGGGATGTAGCAGTCTACCACATGTTGCCTGCAGATGTGTTTGGGTTTTAAAGATACAGTTCACTCAAGAGCAATACAAAAATCTAGCCAGGGTGAATAAATGGGGTAAAAGAATGGGATGGATTAAACAAAAGCACAATATGCCAGTTATTTACTGCATCATTTTGGGAAAGTTACTGGCAGAGCTAGAGTCAAATATCAGGATTACTTGGTTGTCAGTACTAGCTTTTCTTCCTATAAGTCAGATGCACAATATGATCATCTGGCATAAAACACCAAGACAGACATCTGAGAGGGACATTATGGACCAAATGCAATAGTAAATGTGATTCTAATTTGCCTCTGATTATGAAAGCCAAATACTCTTAAATGCCTCTCTCCATTATGAAAGATCAAATATTTATTCTAATCGACTTATATGGGAGATAAATGGTAAAAAATACCCATGTGTCCTGGTTTCAGCCAGGATAGAGCTGGTTTTCTTCACAGAAGCTAGTGTGAAGCTGTTTTGGATTTGGGATGAGAAAATGTTGGTAATGTGCTGAAGTTTTGAGTTGTTGCTGAGCAGTCAAGGTCAGTCCAGCTTCTCGTGCTGGTCTGTCAGCGAGAAGGGTGGGGGTGCACGGGGAGATGGGAGGGGACACAGCCGGGACAGCTGACCCAGGCTGGCCAAAGAGATATTCCCTACCATACGACGTCATGCCCAGTACATAAACTGGAGTTGGCCGGGGGCGGAAACCGCTGCTCGGGGACGGGCTGTCGATCACCAGGTGGTGAGCAATCGCTGTATTGGGCATCACTTGTTCTTGTACATTCCTTTGTTGGTATTATTATTGTTGTTGTCATTGTTGTTTCTTTCTCTCTTTCTGTCCTATTAAACTGTTTTTATCTCAACCCACGAAGTTTTTCCTAATTCTCTCCCCCGTCCCACTGGGGGAGGGGGGAAGTGAATGAGGGGATGCGTGGTGCTTAGTTGCTGGCTGGGGCTAAACCATGGCACCATGAACAGAAAACACAGAAAAATACAGAAACACACAGGTATAAGTGGTACGGACAGGAACAACAAAGATATCACTAATCCTCAAAACAAAGTCCTATGTTTTCTATTAAACTGTATATTTTCTATTAAACTTCTTAGTGCCACAGTATTTTTGCAATGTTTTACATTCTTTCATTTCATTCATGCAACAACCCACTGAGCTGGAATATCTTCAGTATTATTGCCAATTTCTGAAGAAAGAGGACAAGGTAGTGATATTAAGTGACTTGCATAAGGCCTCTTACCAAGTCTGTACAAGAGCTAGGATTACAATTTGGAAGCTCTTGACCTCTCGTGTGGTATTTGGAAGCCAGGACTATGACATACCTCAAATCCAATTTAAACTCCTAAAAAATAATAGAGGAAATATGAGGGAGGAAATTTCTAGTCAAAATAATATTACTGAAAGTTCTCAGAGGCTTCGGTAGAGTAAAATTGGCTGAAACAGTCCATCTATGAGTCACTTATGGTGATTCCATAAGAATAAAGATTGGATGCTACTTTAAGAAAGCATGACAAATTTGCCAGAAGAATCTTCTTCCCTTAAGAATTATTTAAAAAATTAATTTATATCAGCTTAGCTATGTTTAACGATATGTGTCCCAAAAAACATCTTAATACATAACAAAGAAGGTTTGGAATGAGAATGGTGTTGTAGGGGAAACATCCAACCATGTCACAGGTATCTTTATTAGACCTGCTTTTAAATTATGGCTTCAAATTCTAAAACATTAAAACAATTCACTGGTTAAAATTTCAGAAGATATTGTACTTTGAGACTGTAAGCTCCCTTGAGAGCAGAGAAAACTGGTGAAGTATATTAGGAAGGCTAGAAATATAAAAATGATGGTAGGACACTGTCTAACTTACCAAGGCTCATTTAATCCTCACAGTGATATGAAACTGAAGAGAAAGCAAAAACATAGAGGAAGCAACACTGCCAAATGAGACCAAGCAATCCTAGCGAACATGAGATTAGCTTGAAATGTCATGTGACAGCAAATATAACTAAGATTTTTTTTAGGCACTCCATAATATCACCAAGTCACCAAGTGAAAAAGACAGCAGTCCTGCACCTTTTACTGTCACAATATCTGAAACTGAAGACTGAAAACAAACTTAGACCACAGACACTGTAGAAAGTCAGAAATACATTAAAAATTATTAAGAAGCCAGCAGGGATGACTGATGAGAGAAGATTAAAATAGCTTGCTGTATAAATGATAAATGATAACTTGGAGGAGATGAGGTAGCTGGCTACAGATAGATCTGGTTAAAATATTGTAAGTGAAGGGAAAAGTCACCAACTTTTGTGTGCCTTTTCCTAAATAAATTAAATAAATGAATAAATGAATAAATAAATAAATAATAAAAAATCTTATTCAGTTCTATCTCCAATACCCTGACTGACAGCACATAAAAGCAGCACATCCCAGGATGAAAAGTTTCCATTATTAGTTTCCTGGATAGACATATCCAACACATAGATCATAACCAAGACATGTTAAAGAAAAGTTTGAAAGTTAACCCTTTATTTTACTGTCTAGCATTACTGTCAAAGTATCCTGATTGTACTCTCTCTCCTGGATACATTTGAATAGGTGAGGCATTACACAGAAGGTCTCATTCTGGAATTTGCTGTGATGTCCATTTCCAGGTCTCTCGGGTATTCCCTGGAAGGGCATATCTCTTTATGGGATTAGACAGTTACGTAATGTAACGCCTTTACCTTATTTCAAGGTCTTCTTCACTTAGAATCCCAAATAAGTCTAATTTTTTGTTTAGATTTGGTTTTAATATTTTTCTTCTGAAGTCACTGTATTATTTACACAGCTACACTGGTGTATATTACCATAATTATTGTCTTATCCTAGACAACGGGATTATGGTTTGATTTTACAATTGATAAATAGAGAAGGCCTTGTATTTAATGGGGGTTAAGTATAATGGGGGAAAGGCACCCATATCTGAGTGCTCATCAAAAATTATATTACAGATCTGTATTTCTTCACATGATTATGTAGGGTTATTTTCTATATCCTGAGAGCAAAGAGCATGTGAATGGCAGGGAAAATCCCCATAACTCTCTGCTGACAGGCTTCATTTTCTTCTGCCCGTTTGGGTGGGAGAAGGTCCAAGCACCATGAGCTAGTGCAGGGCAATAAGAAGCTGTAGCTTCTGTCCACCTGTACGGACTGCAGACCTCCTCCTCTTTCCTCTCCCGCCTTGGAGGTGGTGCTGTTCCTGAAGGACAGGGTGTACATCTTCCCCCTTACTCTTTCAAATGTTTAAACAACTAACCCAAAATAATGTATTCCTAAAAGTATTTGTCTGTATCGTATTATTAATACCTAGTTATTTAATTTTTTTAAAAGTATATACATTTCTTCACCATCCACAGAGAGAGAGTATTTGTCTCTTTGAGAAGAGTGACAACAGGAGATGAAGTTCTATCTGCTACATCATTTTATTTTTCAGTCCTTCGTTTTCTACAAGATGTGGCATAGCAAGTATTGATGCATTTTGTCATTTATGTGGCTCCAGAAAAGCCATCCTGAAGGGATCTTTGTCTGTGTTATAGACATGATGTGTCAACCCCTTCTTAAAAAAAAATTGAAAGGAAAACTTAAAGCTAAACCATAAAAAATAAAATAAAAATGAACATAAAAGGCAGGATATCTTGCAGGGAGAGAGGGGAAGCACATTCTTTGACTTTAATGAGGACTGGAAAAGCCCAGAATATTTTGATGTGGATTTAACCAACCATCTTATGAATAAATTTATTCTTTATTTGTGTGACCTAGATATAGTAATTAAAAATGAATTTAAATTATAAAAAAGAAAGGACTTTCCAAGTCAAAATATATTTTATTTGATAGCTTTCTGTTCTCTCTTTTTCTTCCTTCCCTCCCTCCCTCCCTCCCTCCCTCCACGATATATCCAATATCCTTACTTCCAACAGGTACGCAAAATTTTATACGTGTTTGTCAAGGACTGATTTTAACTGAGATAAAATAGTTTTTAATGACTGCTGATTAAAAGAATTAACATGAATATTGTATTTTCTCCATAAAATATTAGTAACAAAACAAAATAATTCTATGCTGTAGGACATTTCACCCACAGAATGACAATTCCAATGTTTAAACATCTTTGTATGCAACACTACAGAAGTATTAATGTCGTCGCTGTTGCTAAAAAGTAATTCAAAATGAGAGAATATATATTATGGCCTTACATTTTTTTTCTTGATAAACATTTTAATATTTACTCATTCTTAAACCTTAAACACTAAGTCACAGAAAAGCTCAACTATTAAAACAATGATTGAACCTTGATATTTACAAAAGTTCAGCTATTAACTGAGGCTGAATAATAGAAGGGCAGAGATAAATTGCTTCGAAATGCTGAACCGAGCACCATGTGTTTTAGATCAGAGACTGACCATGTGTTATAGTGCTGCATTTTGTCCATTTAAGGACCAATACCACGATGTTTGATATTTGCCAGAATGCCCATGTTCAGCTCGACCCCTAAACATCCTAGCAATTAATTTTTTATAGGATGTACTTTTTACTGTGGTTTTTATTTTGGAGACAGGCTTCACTGTCCAACCACATGTCTGTTCAGGTCTTTCTTGGAAGGATTTGTAATTATGAAATGTGTACTATGCACCTTACTGTGCAAACTTTACTATTGTAAATAGTAAAAATTAAGATTTGGCCCTAGGAGGAACACGTCCTATGAAATGGGAGATGTGGGTTCAAACATTCATCTTATGGGTTGAAGATGAGTTTCACAGCCACAAAGTAATGCTTTGTCATGCTGGTTCTTAACTGAACTTTGTCAGAAAATGCTGGAAAAGTGAAGGAAGCCAGGGTTAAAACCTGTCCCCCTCTTCAGCACTTCAGATTGACTGCTTTAGACTTGTCATGTGTGTGCTGGACAATGGGAATCTCATTTTAGTCATTTACGTTTTCATTCGCCTTAACATGTTAGAAATTTTAATCTTTAAAACAGGTTTGCAAACTTTTACTATTTGAAACAAAGATCTATGTAGTAATGGAAATGGCCTAATTTATAACTTTTATGTTCAAGTATACCAAGTCTTAAAACAGTTAGTTCTGGGTAGAATAATTAAATCAGTTACAGAATAAAACAATGCTGTATATAATTAAGTCTATTGAATAAATAAATATAATGAAGTGTATTGACAGCTAGATGCTATTCGTAAAGCATTTCTTAAAACTTATGTTTGGGACATAGAGGATATTTGTTACCAGAAAGAGTCACTGCAATAATAGGAAATTAGCAAGATACCTTAGTAAAGGCTGCAAGGAAATGAGATTATTTTAGATATGTTTCTCTCACTATTTCATTTATTTCTGTGGTTGTATAAGTTACAATGTTTGTGATTTTGCTGATAGCTTAGAGAAGGTAGGTATAATTCAGTATTCACAGATGCAAATTGTAAGCGAGGTGTAAAACTTACCATAAGTTCTTTATCATTGTAATGAAGATCCTATGTATCTTTGATTTTTATGAAATATTCACAATAGTATTGTTCGTCAACCAGCAAGGCAATCAAATCCCAATTATTCACATATTATTATTCTCACCCTTTGAATTTCTGCAGCACGTTTTCCTGACTGCTCATTTGAATATGAGAGAAACCACCAAACAACTACTTTTCTTTTTGTTATAAAAATACTGTAAATTTGCATTGCAAAGAACAACTATAATTCAATGTCCTATTCAAAGTCCATTTAAATTAGTGCATAGCAAAACTGGGCAAAAATGAAATGACAATTTTTATGAAAAATAAAAGGAACAGTTCTCTAAATCTCATGGTAAATGGCTAAAAAATAGAGGAAATACAAAGTGTAGTACTCTGGTGTTTTGAAAACCGTTGTGATGGTAATAATTAAAGTTTTGTTGTGTATAATCTTCATGCAAGTCTTGCCTGGCAGATTTTCTGTATATTTTGTCCCCTTGTCATTTTTATTAGTATGTCAGTTGTGTCCAAACGTACCCGCTGAGGTCATATCATTGTATTAGAAAGTATATAAAAATACATTGAGAGACAAGTCTGAAGTCTAAAAAGTGGAAACAGAGGCACAAAAAAGTGTCTTACTGAGAGTCATGCTGAGGCTAGTGGAAGACACAGGCCTACCAGCCAAGTCTACTGTTTTCTAGACCAGTGGTCTAACTTGTGGGACACTACCTCTTGTGAGTTTAGTAAAATCAGTTCAGCTACACAGCTGTTAAACATACGCAGACAATATTAACAAGACGTTGCTAATTTTATAAGGACAGATACAGCTTTTTTTGCTGGAGCTTCACAAAGATGAACACGATACCGTCCACGTTCAGTTTTCTCAACAGGAGTGGTATTTACACACTGAAGTGTTGTGCATCTTGGCACCACAGGGGATACCAGTGGTTCCCTGTTCACCAGCTACTTGACTGCATTAACTTTTATCTTTATGCCTGGCTGCTCTGCCATGTTACTCCTTCAGTTTGGGTCATTAGGGTTCTTTTAGCTAACATGTCACTTTGACTCCTGTGTAAATATAAGTATAGCTAAGATGGGTTTAAACTTGCTAGTTCTCAGATAATATCAGCAGTCTACTTTCTGCCAACATGGAGCTCAATATGAATTATATTTATGTTTTGTAGGTGGTTTGTCTTCAAACTCCTATGATACCAAGCATACTATTACGACTGTTCACAATATTCAGGTTAACTGTATATAGACATGACTTAAACATGCATGACCTGCACAGCAATCTAGAAATATAGTATTGAATCTGTCACATAATAAATGTCAGAGGCTTTTGGTCGAGGCAGTTTACCTGGTTTTCCATGATGAATTTTGTGCATGTATACAGTATCTTGTGTTTCCAAAAAGTATTTAAAATTGATAAACTTATGAGAAAACATATTTTTTCTTGTTTTTTACAGTGTTTTATCCAAATGTTGTAATATTAAGCTGTCATATTAAGTTGTTAAGCAAGTGAAATTTATTTGACTGATAGCTCCACTACGTGCATTGTTTTAATAAAACAGACCATTTTCTGGGGCTCGGGAGGACTGCCCACACATCTCCATTGTGTGTTCTTAACTGAAGGGTGGGGTTTGTATCCTGTGTGATGGAGACGGTCAAAGTGCTGATGGCTGCGGTTGTGGCCGTGTTGTTCACCAGGAATTGTGCTGAGTTCAGTAAAAATGGTTTCTTTTTTTGTCAGTCCAGCTTAATAAATGGTAGCTGTTGATTTAAAATATGAAACTTCTGCTAGTTAGAGTCAAGTTTTAGGTGTCCAGAATAGAGGTCATTACTCCTTTTCATCTTGAAAAATGAATTGAACTTTAACTGTGAGCAGTATTTAACTGGATTCTTTTCTTGCTTGAGTTGTTACTGTGATATGATCAAAAGTATGAACAGGTTAAAAAATAGTAACATAATTCTTAGCTGTGAGAGATGGCCTATATTTGACTACTGTCTAAATGACCTCCTTCTTACAAAATAAGTTTTCATTTTTAGACGTATGCATATTTTTGACATTTCTGTTGTCTAATACAGCTAAAGAAAACCCAGCAGCCTCATGGGACAATTTCTTTCATTTCACCTCCATCTAAGCAAATTCATGTAAATGGAGGGACTTGCTGGCAGGTGGAATTTGCATACATATTAACAAAATCAGGAACACTGCAGAAGTGGGAGGCTGAATGAACAAAAAAAATGTGGTTTTTTTCTTTTGACAAATCTTTCCCAGGAATAATGTGGATATTTCCATTTGAGATACACCAGGATGCATTTAGACTTGTGATCTCAGAGGAAAGAGCACAGCAGCAAGAAAATCTGTGTTCCTATAATTAAGGAAGACCATTTTAATACTTTTTAATTCTAGGGATATAAGATACTTGTGCTTCCCCTGTCTTTTATCTTTTCTTTTTTTGTACTGAATTAATAGGGAAAATTGTTCTGATAGAAATATATTGATTGCAGTAAAGAACTGTATGTTACCTGCCCTGTACTCCTCACAATGGTCAATGATATTTAACTGCTGAGAAATGTGCTCTGGCTGACACAAACGAAAGCAGAGTTGTCTTTCATTGTTAGAGTTTGTTCTCTACATGGCCTTGAATGTTCATTTCTTTGGCAGAAGACAATGATTCATTCTCTTGCTTTGCAGTTTCTAGATGGTTAGGTACTTAAAACGACAATACTGAATTTCTAAGCACATATGATTACAGTAAAGCTCTACTATCAAAGCATTGTATTAAGAGATGTATCGGTATATTTTATATCTATAAAAATAAGAAGTTTTAATTAGACCTATTAACAGTATTTTAAAATGTGTTACCTTGGTTTCATTGATAATAATTTGTAGAAACTATAACTCTTCTGAGTCTAGATTCACCCTAAGTGAAAAATGAAAAGTGATTTATTGCTGGAAAAATCATCCAAAGTCAGGGTTAACTGTATGCTTCAAACATAATTCTCTTTGTTCTTTATTTAAGGGTTAAAGCCAAGTGATCCAGCCATGACCGGCAAAACACAGACCAGCAACGTCACCAATAAGAACGACCCAAAGTCCATCAACTCCAGAGTCTTCATTGGCAATCTGAACACAGCCATTGTCAAAAAAGGTGACATCGAAGCGATCTTTGCAAAGTATGGGAAAATAGTTGGCTGCTCAGTGCACAAAGGTTATGCGTTTGTACAGTACATGAGCGAGAGGCATGCGAGGGCTGCAGTGGCGGGAGAGAATGCCAGGATCATCGCAGGGCAGCCACTAGGTAAGGGCTTGTTCATATCATTCAAATATTGTTTTCTTTATCCTTCCTATTTGAAATATCATCTGTGCTGGTGCCTTGGGAACTAGTAACTTTGTTTTATTATTGTTCCACTTGAGTGTATTTCTGGGATGGTGGATCCGGCAGAAATTTCAAAGTATTTGGTGTTACCTAGACATTACAAAATGTTTAGTGCTATAAACTACTGACATATTAAACATATTAAACACATCACTTCTGACTGCTTTATACTTCTCTATGTAATCCATGCAGTGAATGGTTACAGGATTACTCATGTGAGGAAAATATAAGTATTTTCTCTTAGACTCTAGTTTGTAAAGTTAATGTAATGTAACAAGACCTTTCTAATAGATGTTGTTATCTTGCATTTAATGAGTTAAAAATAATATCCAGCCCAATGGTGTGTCAGATTTTATAAAGAAGAAAAAGAGTTTTGTTAGTCCTTGGAATTGTACCAAATCAAATTGCAATGCTGTTATTCATTTAGAGAAGTTTATTATGAAAAACTTAGGTTAAAGTTATTCCCACATAATGTTGCGGACACTGTTCATCTGAACTCGAAATTTAAAAAAAAAAGTAACACTTTTGTTTTCTAGTGCTTTGTCAAGAATGCTTATGTAAGATCTGTTTTTTTCCTTATTGCAAATGTTATGTCTGAAAGCTTTTTACCTTTAGATATGGAGGCTGTCAATGGTAAAATCCTCTGGAGTACAGTACTAACACCATGTGTTATATATATATTAATGATGGACAGTACAGCAAGATGTTTGGTGGGAGCCAAAGATCTTTCACTAGACCTCAGAACAATGTTGCTCAGATCCAAACCCATGAGTGTAATGGCTATGCCAGAAAAAGGTGAAGTGTAGCTAGTGCTTCGGCTGTAACAAGTCATAAAGAATGGATATGACTTATTCATTTTCAATTTCTCAGTCTGTGGAAATCTATTTTTCAGATTATTTGTAGAAATTGAGGTATTTGTGTTGTATGGGTTGTTGTTTTGTCACAGTTGCTCAACAGTAATTTTAAGTTTTATAACCCCTGTCTTTTGGGTTCAAAAGAAAAACAGATTAAAGAAATACAATTATATTTTAGGGGAGATTACAAGTTTTTTTAGGAAAAGTTATATATATGAGTCAAATAAAAGAACTCAAGTGATAAAGCAAGGCAGCAAAGTCAGTCTCTGGGATGGCATTATTAGAAGATATTTCCTGGAGCGGTGGTCTCCGAGCAATATGCCATGTAATGCTTTCAGTGCATTATTTACAGCTCCTTGCACACTGGTCTGACCAGTTTTTTTAAACTCTGTTTTCCTAAGCCAATAGATCTGTTGCTAGTCTTTTTTAGCATTTCTTGCGGCATCTATAATATGCCAAGTGCTTTGTACAAGGTAAGTGTACTCTATTCAGAGTACTTTTGTGCTTTATATAGAAGGTAAGTGACGTTGTTGTAAAAGAAATTAAGGGACCAATAATTACTTGAATTGTGAAAATCTTTTCATAATAACATAAAGTTTATTCAATACCGTTTCCATTGCATAATCTTAAAATACTTTGATTATTCTGCAAAGTCTTGTGATGACATATTTCATGCCTCAATTCTTGATGTATCAAGGCATATAAAGAATAAGCAAGGTGAAATTTTCTTTTAGCTGTTCCAAATCTCATTTAGCTGTATGTGAAATAGAGTTGACATTGATATTGTCTGACAAAGAAAACAACTTTGTAAAAGTGGTACTTCTCATTAGACAAACTGTTTCTATGAATTCTTTTTATTAACAGTAGCCATTAACAGTTACTTCAAAATAGTGAGGAGCTGATGGATAAAATTTGCTTGTCATTATCACCCAGAAGAATAACTTATGTGAAAATTGTAGATTTGAGTGGAAGGAAGTAGCAGGTAGACTCATTACTGTGAAACTACTCGATGAAAAAAGACTTTGTTCTCTGTCCTGAGACCCATGCATTCTGAAATAAATACAACACATGATTTTATATCAACAGTCAAGGTATGGAAAAGGGACAAGAAAAGTCTTTTACAGATGCACAAATAAACTTGATTAGCATAGCTGAATTTTCTTTTAAATGGAATTAGGTTACATTATGTACACGAGGGCTGGATGGTTGTCAGTTTTGGAAAACTGTTTGAACAAAGGAATATTTGAAAAATATTATCCCAAAGTATATGCCTGATACTACTATATACGCTAGTACTCAGTACCTCACAAAAGGATGAATAATTTGATTTAGACTGCATTATTAATCTTCATTAGTTCTTTCATGGTTTTGAAAAACTGTCCATTTATGTTAGCTCCTGTCTTCCATGGAGCCCTGCCATTCAAAATTACGATCTCCTTTACAGCAGCTTTACCTATGAGTCAGAAACTGTTCTTATGTATGTAACTGGAATTAAAAATTGAACCTATAAATTCCTATAGTTGTATATGGTGCTGCACAATTCACTGAAGATACTGCTGCAATTCCCAACCAGTTGTAGGGAATGGAACTGCATTAATGGTGTGCATTAGAGTCCTGTCAAAATGTTTTTTCTGAGGTGGAGTCCCAAAGTGTTTGGCTCCACAGGTACGTAACAAGGTGTTTTGTACAACAAATTCCTCAGAAGTACAAGTCTAAAGCAGTGGTTCCCTCAGTCTTGCCAGCTTCCTGTGGATCATTATAATTGGCCTACTGGTCTCCTCGGAAAACTCTTAAGCCCCTACCAATGTTTTTGGTAGCCAGTGATGTGTAGTGGCTATGCCATGGATATTGTAACTTCAGGAAAATGAAATGATTTCATGAGCTGTGTTGTTATTTCCAAGTTTTCTGTTCCATGAGTTGCAACATGCTCTTAAAAGCTGTGGGGAAGAGGTGGTAAAGGAACACAAAAAAGCATGCTTAAGAAAATTGTTAGTATTATTGTGAAGTTCAGTGTAGTTTCTTGAAGTGATATTATATCTTCATGGGAATAGCATGTTTTTCTGGCCCACAGCAGGGCAGAGACAGGTCAGTAATGGGCACAGGAGTCTGCTTCACAATCATTTCTTGGCGAATTGCTTCAGGCTGGAGCCAAAAAAATGTTCAAGTTAGTCTAGGACAAAACTGCAAGTTATGTTGCTAGTTCTGGGAACATAGACACATAATCCCCTCTGCTGTGTCACCTCAAAAGTTTTTCATCCATTTAAACACATCTACAAGTTAGAGAACATTTGCCCACATTTGCCTCTCTGCCACATAAGGTGAAGAGACAGCGTGAAGAGGAATTATTCTGAGGAAACACCAAGTCTGTCCATGAGCTTTACGAGCGTGTTTCACCCTCTGTGGTGAGAGGAGGACTAGAGACCTGCTTGCTCCAAAGCAAATGATGAAAAACTCTCACTGCAGTTGTGGGCTGAGGAGCAAGCTGCAGCAAGAATGAAACTTTTGGGTACATGATGGAGAACACAGCTCTTCACTGGATGTTTCCTCCTGCCTTTGTAGTTCTTCACAAGGGTCACCTTTTTATCCATTGCAGTACGTATGAATTCTGCAAAGCCAAATACCACGTAAAAGGTATTTAATGTTCCATAACTTTATATTATATATTCCTGTTTACATTATGCATTTGGCAAATATATGTAACGGATTTTATTTAAAATTCTGGTATAGCTATCATAGCAACCTCTGCATCATAATGTCCCTTTTATTTTCTTGGTTTATAGTTCATACCCTTATATTTCATAATTATGTGACCTATTTTTTTCTCTTTTGCACACATTTTTAAACCAGCATACTACCTTTAACCACAGAATATGATTTGTTTTACACCAGAATAAGAGCTGAGCCACCTTACAGGCACCTTGAGAAAGAAAATTAAATGCTGTAAGGCTTTTGTACTTTTGGTCTCTTCTGTTGCTTTCTTTAAGACACCCTGGGTCTTCATTCTTGGATGTTGAGCAAAAGGAAGACGGTTACAGTACCAAGAGTATGAAAGACATGTAGTTCTTCAGCTGATGCCCTTTTTAAGTAATAAATTAGTTCCACTGCAGCTTCAATCCTGTTTTGTTGCTGTAAGTATTATTCACGTATGTCTGCCTTCAGGTCTAAATTAGATGCAGTCTCTGAGTACCAAGTGAGCGCATACTGACATGTAGCCTAAGGTAAGATGGTGGTTGCAGATAATTATTTTGGGTGACATATTCTATTGCACATCCTTTTGAGAGGCACAGAAGCCCTGCAGGGCCTTTCTAAATGATGACTACCCAGTAGAAAATATCCAAGGAGAAGAGCAGGTAAAAAAGAGAGCCTTTAGAGAGACTCAACATACACCTTTGTTGTAAATTGAATTGATGTGACAATAGGGCTGTTTTTCCTTTTGTTTCCCCTGCCTCTACTCAAAACAGATCTTCTCTATTTTATATTTGTAATGTCTAGCAACACTGAGAGACTTAACTACATATTTGCAGAACTAGGGCTTTCCAGATTGAATCAATTCTTCACCTTAGTCTGAAAACCAGACAGCATTAATCGTCATGAAACTTTGTATTTAAACAGAATAAATACTTATGCTGCTTTTGTGAACTCGTTTGTGAAAAATGCACTTTGGCTTGAAAAATGACACACTTGTACAAATTTCCTTGATGATTAAGCTTTCTTTAAACCCATGGTACACTAAGAAGGGAAATTCAGAACTGAATAATGGTTCAGTTTTAACTTTGCTATCAGCCTTCACTCAGTAACATGCAAGCACAACAATCCTAGAAGACATTAATTTGTACGAGAATAACTCACGACTTACTGAAGCAATCCTATTAGTCTCACCCACCTACCTCCAGCTACCATAATGGCAAGATATGCCTGTGCAGGATAACAGGAAAGCAAT
The DNA here is from genome assembly GCF_964289735.1 of Phaethon aethereus. Classification (NCBI taxonomy): domain Eukaryota; kingdom Metazoa; phylum Chordata; class Aves; order Phaethontiformes; family Phaethontidae; genus Phaethon; species Phaethon aethereus. The sequence goes on along the minus strand of NC_138582.1, from coordinate 31,424,749 downwards.
GCTGTCTTGTTTTAAAGTGTATACTGAATGACCAGCTGGAAAGATTTCTTATTTTGCTTCTCACAAACCTGTAAAGACTGGAGTTTTAATGTGGGTCAAAACATTCCAGCCAAGTACAAGGGCTGCTTTAGAGAAGCCCCAGGCATTGCATCAGTATAATGAAAACGTGGGAATGTATTGGTACTTTAACATACATTTTAATGAGATATTAAAAACATAAGATATTACATACATGCAATTATATATTCAAACTATATTTCAAATCTTATATTTTTAAGAGATTGGATTTTGTATGTTCACATTACTGAACCAGAAAGGAAAATACACTTCACAGAAAATTCTTTGGCCCATTGTAGCTTTTGCAGATGCATATTCTAGTGTTTTGTACTTATCAACATTGCATCATGAGTAAATAATCTCAGAACAGTAATTCAGTAATATGCATGTAATTATGCAAGTGAGCCTTAGACAGCAAGGTATTTAAGTCTTGATAAGTCACAATAACTATATTTTGTATGTTTTTCAACACTTAAATGTTGTACCTCAAAGAATTTTGTATTCTTCTGGTGTAATAATTCACTTTTTTCTGAATAGTGTTTAAGCAAAAGTAAAACCACGCACGTGAAAAGCTGTATAAGGAATTATCATTATCATGTAAGTTTAAACAAAAATATATGTTTAAATAAGCAAATACTTGAATCAGCAGAAATTATTTATCCATAAACCTATTCACAAGCCTATAAAACCTGTGAGATGCCATAGATAATCACTTATTGTGGGGATGACTTTTAAACTTACTGAACTTATAACTATTTGCTGAATACTTCCTCAAATGAGATCAACTACTACTGTAAAATAACTGTCAATGTCAGGGCCGGGTTTTGAAAAAGTTTATTTGGTCTAATATTTTTTATGTTGAACAAAACATAAAGTAATGATAATGAATAAATGTAAATACCAAATGGTCTTCTTACAAAAGCAAACAAGCAAACAAAACCCACAAGAACTGTGTATATGTAGTTATGTTGAAAGTGATGCCTTTGACATCTCAAGAACCTGGAGTGAAACTAAAGATATCAACTTAGACCTGTGCTATCTTTTATTAAAGTCTTTCCCACTAAATCACATCTTAGTCAACATCCTTATCATTCAGCCCTCAGGCATGAACAGAATATTACAGAACTTCTGAAAAATTATTAATTAACCTTCCATGGCTTAGTTCAGAGGTTGTTACATTTTACCCACTAGAAATGACTCTTTAATTCTATTTCAATCTGTTTCTATATTTGGGAACCAGTGTAATCCTGTTTCAGCCTACTCCTACACACAGGAGCAGGGGCTGTGTCTAAACCTATCGCATAGGTCTCCACCTTCTTGATGCCTACCCATGCCCTTTTGGTCTTGGTGCAGCCTGTCTAACAGCAAACACTAGTGTCAATTCGCACTGTAGGGGACCTTGGATACAACCACTGACCATTGCTCATGGAGGTGTCCTGATAATGGATAATTTCCATATGTCCATTTGCATTGCACACTTTGGTATCTCCCAATACTTTTATACCTTCTATCATTGCATCAGTAAGGTTCATTGTGGTGACAGTCTACAGCCGTAGCAGCAGAGTACGCTACAGCAGTATAACCCAGTTGCCTTTCCTTATGCTCGTGAACCCCAAAAAAGTATCAACACGTGTTGTCACTCCACAGTCGTCTTTACTGTGGTCGTTTTTAAACAGTATTTTCTCATCTTATAGTCACACTGATGAGGACAATTTCAGGCACTATCCATGCATATAAAGCAACTCATATAAAGGAAGGAAGGGTTATTTTTAATAATCATTCTATGCGGGGTTCAGGGCAGGACACCATTCCACAATTGATGTTTGCCTGTTCCAGAAGAACAAGCTGAATGTTTCATCATGTAACAAAATTCCATATTTTAATGGAATGAACCATTCCATTAGATCGAGAATACCTAAAATAAGAGTGAGTTTTGCTCCCTATATCTTACAAAATGTTCCATATCTCTCTTAGTGGAACTTGGTCACTCCAACTGATTATGAAAACTGAAACTACAATTTAGAACTGATTTTCTGGCAGAAATTTTTTTTTTGCATGTTCAGAAAAGTACTGAGTGCATATTAAGAAAATAGCTTAGCTATGAGGTGAACTCATGAGAGCAAAGCTTTCCTTTTTGATTGCTTGGGGTCTCCTGTGAAATTCTTCATACATTCCTAAACTATGATAAACTAAAATTTACAAAGTTGTGCCTGGCACAAAGTTTTGTACTTTGAAAAGCCTGATGTCAACTCATGCAAATGTTAAGTATTTCATCCTTCATAATGCCAAGAATAACCATCTGATTGCTTGCCATCAGCAAGTATTATTATAAGAAAAACTTTCCTTCAAGGCTGTATACAGATGCGTATTAGGGTTCACTTAGTCTTCTGCATGGTCAGCTCATCCTTAAAATAATTGACAAGGTGTTAGTGAGGGATCTTTCTGTGTCCTTGTCTGTAGATAGCACAGAGTCTCATCTGCATTAGATCTTATTTTTTTCATCATTTCATCCTTGGATTTCATAACATGCTACATCTTAAGTCCCTCAAATCCACTTGCAATAATTATTTACAAGTTCATGGGTCTGATCCAATGTAATTTTTTAAGTGTTTTTCAAAACCTTTAGACAATGTTACCTCAAAATTCCCAGTACTTCAGCCTTTACTCCATGCATAGACCTAGACATAACTAGGTCTTATTTCTGTTGCAGCTCTACAAGAAGTTACAAAAATTGTTTTCCTTTGTGGCAGACAAAATCCTCTACCTTTTCTTAAATATACTTGCTTTGATTAGTGGCTGCTGGGATCATTAAAATTTCTACCGCTATTCTATAATGTTTCATTCTAAACTCTCCTAACATCATGCACTGTTATGATAGCTTCCTTCATAACATTTGTCTCAGTGTCTCATGTGGGCTGTACTATATAAAAAGAATTATCTCTAGGATATTCTGCTATTTTTGATTTTGTTGTTCTAGGAGGTCTCATGTTATCTACAGCTTCACTTTGCTTGATCTAGATTGCTTCCATTTGATAGACTATCTACTATGCATTTGGTAGATTTACCATTTACCATGCATTGGCTTCTTTCACTTCAAACAGAATCTCATCTGGACTGAGTCTGATATTTTCTTCTTGATCATTTGGCAGTACATTCCTCACTATTTCATCATATACTGCTGGAGTTAGTGCTGCCAATATCATGTCACCTGGTTTCATATGTGTGCCTGTCATATCTCCATGTTTTCTCATTCTTTTGTTAAAACATTTCACTCGCTGACCTCATTCCAAAAGGCATATGGAGAAATTCATATCTGCTCTAGGGTGTATGGAAAGGGCACAGGTCAGATGATTTCTCATCTAAATCTGACTTGCTGATATTTATCTTTCTAATCTGCAATTGGAAGTATGTTTGGGGGTTTTTTTAACAGGTATTCAGCACTAAATGGGTGACACGACAGAGTAATACTATTTTAGTGTATTGTGGAATCCAGGTAAATCCCAGCCCTGCTATTTGTCTTTTGGACTATGACTGTTAAACCCATGAAATAGCTTTCCCTCCCAAGGTATCACTCAGCTGTTTGGAGGAGAAAATATAGCAAATATTCCTTCTACCAGAATATCAATGTAGCAGCAAAAATCCTTCACCCAATCATCGTCTCAGCTCATGGAGGCAGCTCTTTAGCATGTTTAGCATGATGAACTTTTAGGATCACTCTTCCTCTCTTTCTTTCCCTTCTTAACAGCAAGGTCAGCTAAAATGCAAATGTTCTTCTTCTGTTTAGCTTAACTGAGACAAGAAATGCTTGTGAAGGCATATTTGCTATCTCAGATTTGATTTAATATCTTAAGCCTACTTTAATTTCCCACCTAAGGAAAATACAGCAGAGGAAATTTGTTTTTTTCTCATCAAGGGTCTATCTCAGGTTTCACGCTTAATCCTGCAATTCCTTCAAAGATAGACAACTTCATCAACAAAACTGTGTAAATCAGGTATATTGGGGGGGAAAAAATACTAGTATCTTATTAATAACTCAGTTATTTTTCAGTACTTCATATTGGCAAAGTGAAATTCACAGGCAAAAAAGGGATTTGACAAATCAGCTGCTCAGATTCTATACTACCATTCCTCCCTCTCCCAGAACAAATTTTAGTATTACAGAGCTTCACCATAGGTTTATGAAGTTTTGAGTAAAAAACGTTTTCTAGGTATTTTAATGACGCAGAACTGAACACTGTTTATGTTCTTGATCATCACAACTGTTTATGTGACTTTAGTCTCTTCTGGAAAATTAATGGCACCTGAATCAGACTTTTTTTGTGGCAAGACTTGTAATTTTCAAAAGGCCAACTGAAAAAGAATTAGTCTAGTTTTTAGTTTAAAGCCAGATATTTTCATGCCTACTTTAAGTTGTGTAAAGTTCCTCTATACCTTACAGAGTACCTTTGTATTACTTACATAGAAAATGATAAAGTATCTGTAAGAATACACTGCTCATGTTCAAACCCAGCCTGGAATTTCTAATTTGACATACATGCAAGTTTAGATATATGAGTTCTGAGCTTTCTTCCACCAGATGATAACAGCCAGGTAGCAGAAAGCTGAGTACATACACTAGCTTGTTTCAGAAAGAAGTACAATCATTTCCAAAACTAATCCACACTACAGCTAGCTAAAACTCTCCCAGCTACCAATGAAGCTATCTCTTTTCATGTTTCTTAACTAGCTTGATGACAGTTTGCTTTCTTTATGCCCCACTTTGTTGCACAGACAGACATGTCTTTTATCACGCTGTAAGAAAACAAAAATAAAAAAGGACATACTAAATTTTATGTATCTGTGAAAGCTGGACAGAACTTGCTTGAATGTCTTTGCTACCATGAGTAAGATATCCTTTCTTTTTCTTTCTTTTTTTTTGAGGTGTGAGATGGTGTGCTTAAACACTTAAAATACTTTGTTTTCCTTTGTGCCAATTTCAGTATTTTAATATTTTTTTAGTTTAGTTCTGTTGCTTTTTTATCTAGTCTTCTGCCCGATGTAAGTGTTCACTGATTTGATGTCATCCAAACACTTTTGTTATGATCACAGTCATTCCTGTGTGTTGTTAAAATCTCATTGAAAAGAGCATTTCCAACTGACTCCTGCAGTAATTTGTTGCAGACATCTGTCTCACCTCTCCTACTCTTTGCAGTTAAATGCCAAATTTTAAGTCTCTTGTGCTTGCTTTCAGCCTGCTCCTGATGCTTCATACAAATATAATAGAGAGAGTAACAGAACTTAATGAGTTTGAAGTATGGCGTTAACTTTCAAGTCTTGAAACAAATTTGGAACATATATGATGTTTTCTAGTGCTTCTACTACCTTAAGTTTTCTGGACTCAGGGTCACTCCTCACTTCATGAAATCCATGTCTGTTTAATTAGTCTTTCATGTGAGGAACACAAAATTTTGCTGAAAGTAGGAAGTGTGAAACAAACAGTAGATAACAAACAGATACTAAATGCCAGGAAAACCTGTGCTTGGCAAAATCTGAAGCCACTTCAGGATGTGACTCACTCCTCAGCTGTACACTATGTCATAATGCAACATCTTTGATTTTAAAGAGACACTTAAAATACTTATTTTTTATTGTCTCTTCAGCTAAATTTTATCCCTTGATTTGATAGTCATAGAATTGTTGAATTATAGAATAATTTACATCTGAAGAGACCTCTAAAGGTCATCTAGTGCAACTTCCTGCTCAAAGCAAGGCTGACTCAAAGCAGTGACAATCTAGACAGGTTGTTTTTCAGCCACTTTATAATCCACCCATGCAGTCTGTACCTCCCAGTCTTGGCTGCAAGGATGCTATGGGAGATGGTGTCAAAGACCTTGAAAAAGTCAAGGTGAAATACACTTACACCACCTCTTCCCCCATCACTAAGCCATTCATCCCATCATAGAAAGCTTATTGGGCTGGTCAAGCATAATTTGCCTCAGTAAATGTACTGGTTGCTCCAAGTCATCTTGTCCTTCACAAGGCTGGACATGGCTACCAGGATGATTTACCTGTAATTGTCCAGTCTGCCTTATCTGGTTGGTCCATCTTCAACACTAAAGTCCATCCTGACCACAGAAGTAGGTCTGACATATATGTTGGAGCAGCAACAGATTTATCGTTTTGCTCCAAGCTGCATAGATCAGGCATATGGTTCCTGAATAGGGACCTCCCAAAAACCTTGAGGACATGATTTGCTTCTCCTTATATTCCCTTTTTCCCCCTCAACCTTTTCCAAGTTCTGCCCCTTTACCACCTTATTTCCTCCTTAAAAAGTCTGTCCCTGACTACCCTTAACAGATTTTTCCTGGTTTTGTTAGCTTTACAAATTTATTTGATATTTATAAGAGATTGCCCTGGAAAAGTCTCCTTTATTCTGTTAATGTCATACCATCTTGCCCTTGTTTTTTAAATCTGTAGTGTTTTGCCATATTCATGTTACTACATTTTAGGATGCCAGAGGCTGGGATTAGCCATCTGCATGCAAACCTTAATGTTTCCAATCAAGTAAGGTGATGATGATAATGCCTGTAATTCCCGAGTCTATTTCTTACCTTCTTTGAAGATGGGTGTGACATTTGGCTTTTTCCAGTCAGCAAGGAGCTCCCCTAATCTCCCAAGCCATTCAAAGGTGATAGAGAGCAGCCTCACCATAGTATCAGCCAGCTCTCTTACCACTCTAATTGCATTTTATCAAATCTCATAGAGGGGTGTGATACTTACTTTAATATTAGGAATTTGTAATTTAGTCCATAACTATGCAAGCTTAACATTCAAAGAAAAACAGACAGTGTGCTATTTTTTAACAAAATCAGTAAATTCCTTGGCATTTTCACTTTTCCAAGGTAGGAATGTTGTTTTCTGGTTTTTTGTTTTTTTGGTGTGGGTTTTTTGTTTTTTTTTTTAAGTCAAGACAAAAGTAACAGGATTGTGAACTTAAATCTGATTTCAAAAGGGGGTTTTTTTGGTAAATGTTCTGCAAAGAATGAAAAAGACCTTTGAGGTTATAGTGACTCCAGCAGCTGATCTGTATGGTATCCATAAATGGAGTAGTTCTCCTGCAAAACGTGGAAGAAAATACAGGAAAGGAGTAGTACGATGGTGCTCTGAAAATCTATGCAATGTTAATGATTGGTATTTTGGAGCCTTATAAAATTGGGCTATAGAGTTAGCAGGTAGGATGTTCCTTTTCTTCACTAGTGAAAAAGCTGGGCTACGAGAAATTAAAAAATATATTATAAAACAAGAATTATTGGATATATAATTAGATAGATTTGGAAGGAAATAAATATTTATGTAAGGTGAAATATTTAGTTTGAATTGGAACTCCATATCTAAAAATGCATCTTAAAAGGTATAATTAAAATATTGATTAGATCAATTACTTTAAACAGATGCAGTTTTAGAAATTCAGAAATCTATCAAAAATCTTTGGGGTTTTTTTCTGGGGTTTTTTTGTTGTTGTTGATGTTTGTTTCTTGGGATTTGGTTTTGGATTTTACCTAATGTACTTCAGTGCATGTGACAAATGGGACAAACAATCATTCTAGAGTGACAAGGAGTCACTTCTAACAGATATATCTGGTGTGAAAATTACTATTTGCCTTTGTCCAACTTTGAAAATCAAGCTTGGCACTAAATGATCTCAGTCCAGTTCTAACAGTTCCAACTGCCAAAGTTTGAAAGGACTTAGTTATGTCTTGACTTACAGTGACGAAAGTTGACAACTGTATAAATAAAACCAGATCTATGTCTTAAGCAAATCACTGAAGTTATAGAGTGCATTGTTATTTTGGTTTGGTTTGTGGTGTTTGCAATTGAAAAAAATACTTTTTTTTAATTTAAAAAGCCATTATTCTGAGAATAATTGTGTTAAAAATTATATTAGCAAAACCTTAAGAGTGCAACAGAATGTGGTTTTCCTATCTAAACCATGTGCATAATAAGACTATGCCCCAACCTTTACATTATAAGCAACTATGTATGAAGAACCCAAAGTGAACTGAGCTGAAGCTTAAGCCATCCTGATCTCAGTTAAAATTGAATTCCAGAAATGTTTTCAAAAGAGCATGAAAACTGAGTTTATGGAAACACTTCCATGCAACCATTTTTGTAGAAGATAGATAGGCTAGTTTTGTGGAGGGTGGTTACTCTTCTAGTTTTTTTGCTTTTTAAGTGTTCATTTTGTTTCTTGTTCAGGTTTTGTTTGAAACTATTAGAGAAAAGTTAAATGTAAACAATCAAATTACAGCAAGATAAAACCAACACTCACACTAGCGTTGCAGCAGCTGGAAAATCAGTTGTGGATTTTTACAGCCTGACTTTAGAGGTCTTTATTTTCTGGTAATTAGCACTTACTGCTGCTTTATTTGTTCCCTAGTCTTAAATTTTGGGGTTTATGTATTTAAATCCACAGGCAGACAAGGAAGAAAAGGCAGAAAAAAATGGGAATTTTTAGATGTAAATAATCAAACTGGTTATGATTTTTTTCTTTGATCTAGTGCTGTGCAAAATGAAGTAGCAATTTCAATCTAATCTGCTGTAATTTTAAAACTATTTTGATCCTAGATAACGTCTTGTTCATAAGAATGCCTTAAAAAAAAAAAGACACTATTTCCATAAGGAACATATTGACCATAATGTAGTGGACAATAACAATACCAACTTCACCAAAAAATCCTGTTATTTTTTTTCTACCAACGGTATAACAAAAATGCATTTACAGCAACAAAACTAACTTATAAAAAGAATGTTCCCACTATATCACTTTTTCTCCTTTTTCCTTTGCCATTCATCCTGACACCCTCGGTTTTGATTAACCCTTACCATACTTAGGAAGAATAATTTCTTTGTTCCTGACACTGATATCATCACTTTGCTCATCATCATACATTCACGCACTCCAAAAACATATTTTGACCCTTTCAATAAATTTCCTCTGTTTCCAGTTTTTATTTACCTATCTCAGAAAAATCTGCTTTGTTCTTTCTCTTATCCTAGCAAGAGTCAAATTAATTAGCAGCTCTTTCTCCCTTGCTCTTTGCCTTGCTCCTCAGAGCTGTTCCTTTTACCTTCTAACAGGCAGCTTTAGCAATGCTGCGCACTTTCAGCTTCCACTGAGGGATCAGCGTCCCAGTAAGGATGGAGGTGCAGGACTGCGTGGTCATACCAGGTATGGCAAAAGCTCTGATGCAGGTTCCCATGGCACTTGTTGATGAGAGACAAAAAAAAAGGATTGGCAGTTCCTCATTAGGTTACGTATCCAGTACATGACAAAAGACACATTAAATCCAATTTTCTTGCAGTAACAGTGTCATAAGTGCTCGCATTTTACAAAAGCAAAAATGTGATTCATTCAGTTGTATTTGGACAATATGACTAAAGGACATATGCTACTGGACAGGAATGTTTTGTAAAAAGCCAAACTACAGGAGTTATCTCCCCATGATTCATATTCAGTTAACTGGAACAGTGCACAGAGCAGAAAAGTGAAGCATCATAATTCATTGTAACTTCATGTCTTTTCATGAAAAGAAAAATGTCTTCTCATGTCTCCGAAATTGTCCACTGACTTGGAAGCAATGCTTGAAGAGGAGATGAGTTCAGGGCTTGGCCTGCTGTTGCAGGTACTAATGGATTTAACCACAGTCTTAGGAGCAAGACAGCAGCTTTAGCTCCTGCAAGGGTTAAATATTCTCCCGGTCCTGGTCCACATGCTCCATGAGTTCTGTGAAAGGGCAACACAGGTACAGTAATTCACAGAGGAAGTAATCTTTTTTTTTTTTTTTGTGACTGTGTAAAATTACCATTAGTCTTCCAAGCCATCTGTTTTAAATTTTGATCATATGCAGTATATCTATAGTGAGATACTTTGACAGTGAACTCTATCACCACTGTACACAATATATTTATTCCAGTAAAAGTTCATTAGTATTCACAGGGATCCTCTGGCTCTGTGATACTAGCAGAAAATGTCAAATTGTTCTTAGAATTTATAAGAAGTTATAAAATTAATGAGCTGAGACAACGATAATCCCAAAGAAATGATGGCTACCATATTTTGTACTCATTTTGGCATATGATTTCTTTATGTCTACAGAAATGAAGGCTAGTCACCTAACCTTTCATCAAGCCAACATTTTCTGAAATACAAAGACATGAAAAGTGCTTACTAATGGTTGCTTGGCACCCATCCTAATGTATTTAGAATGAGAACATCAAGGAAAATAAATGCAGCAAGTTCTATAGTATGGCATTCGGATCCCCATTTACTCACTTCAATAAGGCTTCTTTGAGACTACATGCCGCTATGTTCATGCCATCTTAGTAAGAAGAGAATGTCTTAGTATTCCTTCAAGAATCTAGCAATTCAACTTGGATTTTATTTTTTTTAAATAAAGGGATAAAGTAATGGGAAAGAGGTACCAAATCCTTGTAAAAAATCAGAAAATAGATACTTCACTGGGACTTCTTGTGCTTAATTTGAACTCAACACAAATACCTATCTATTACAAAATACAATTTCCTAATCCCAAAACCTGTTTCAGAAGAAGTCAGTATTGATAGAGAAGAACCAATAATAGAACAAAAATGCTCTGGTTGCTTAGGTACAAATGGTCACAAGCTGCTCTTATTTAGTATACTTGCTGCTCATAAAGGTCGATTTTATAAACCTTGAAAGTAGGCATGTGCAAGCTCAATTTGGAGAAAGAGCTGAAATGGGTAAATATGAACATGATCAGGAACGATTAAAGTATTTTAATTGTTGCTGAAAGATAAATAATCATCAAGAGAAGCTGTCCTGCTTAAAAACACACCATAAAAAATTCACAATCTGAGAAAGCTGTAGGTAACTGAAACAGTAGAATATGTAGAAAAATTAAATTAAATTAGATTTATGAGTACTTTAAGTGTAAAGAACAAAGACAATTTGAAAGAAGGGTATGAATGCATTGTTGGGAAAAACGTGGGGTGTTTGTTGTTTTAGTTTCAATATAGAGGTATCTGTAAGGGGTTTTCCTCCTGTATTTGGAAATTGATAGATGCATTCAGATAACAGAATGATGATGACGTGGTTTCCATTTGAGAATTCATTACAGAGCTATAGAATAAGATATCTTTAAATCCAGAAAATTAATTTTCATCCTGGAGTGTCTAAAAAACTAGCAGCAATATTCTCCAGGGAAGTTCTCAGTTGTTAACATTTGGGAAGTTAACTTCAGTAAGTCTTGAACTGGAGCAAGAGTTTCAGAAGGATGTAAATTTCACAGGGGTAAATTGTTCAGTTCACATAGTTTAAATCAAATCAGGATTGAATTGGTTTATAGATTTATTAACAACACAAAATTAAATGGAACCCATGACCCATATCAATACCAAGAGATCAACCTCAATGCTAGGCATGTATAAAATTTTAATACATGCTTCCAAAATTTCTAAATCCCCTTCTAGAATTAATCCCAACGGAGCACACCTCTGCTGTGAGAGATGTGTGCCCTGGTTAACCCCCACATCCCCCAGGGAAAGATAACAGCCCTCAGAAGGTGACTCTGTGCCCCCAGGGTGCAGGTCCCCCAGTGCCTCCATGCTGTCCACGTGCATGCTAGAGGCAGTGATTGTGAGTGCCCATAGCCACGGGGCCAGACTCCTGCTGCCTCGCTCCCCTCTTCTCCCACCCACTACAAAGCCTCATGTTTCACTTGCATTTCTGTTTAGCTGATTTCCCCCCCCCCCCCCCCCCAGAAGTCTCCTGATAAATCCCCAGTCACTGTTTTATCTGGCTAGTCATTGTCTTTACTAGTTTTGGGTAAACACCATCTCAGGCAGTTTGGCTATCCCACTCAACCATGTCCTTACACTCATTCCTGTCTTGTCAGCGGCTGTTATCCTGGCCTGTTTACCAAGGGTGGGCCCTATAAGCACACCCATTAGAAAAAAAAGAATTATATAAACAATTTAAAATGGTAAAAGGGTCAGGCTGTGTAACAATATTCCTGTCATAATGGTTTTAAATTGCAGGAAAAAATAATGAAATTGCTGGTACGGAGCTTGACTGATCAAGAATGAACATAGGGATAATTTTACGAATGTCAAAATGACTTTACTGAAAATAGGGCTTGAGAAAGTAAATAAGTATCCTGTTTTGTATTTTAACACCATATAGTAAGGTTGAACTGATGTAACATACTTCTGCAAGGCACTTGATCATTCCAAGCAGAAAGTTTGTTAAGAAATGGTCTTAGGGCATTGGTATGGTGCATACCAAATGAATTAAAAACTGATCTCAAAAGATTGGTTTGTCTTACTGGGAAGTAATCGTACAGTAGGTGTACGTCTTTTGTGCAGTTCATGGTAGAATCAGTTTTTTAATGGTTCTTTTACCCAGTTGGAATGTGCCGTGGTTTAGTCCCAGCCGGCAGCTAAGCACCATGCAGCCGCTCGCTCACTCCCCCATCCCGCAGTGGGACGGGGGAGACAATTGGGAAAAAAACTCATGGGTTGAGATAAAAACAGTTTAATAGGACAGCAAGAGAGAAGGAAACAATTATAACAACAATAATAATACCGAAAAAGGAATGTACAAGAACAAGTGATGCCCAATACAGCGATTGTTCACCACCCGGTGATCGACAGCCCGTCCCCGAACAGTGATTTCCGCCCCCCGGCCAACTCCAGTTTATGTACTGGGCATGACGTCGTATGGTAGGGAATATCCCTTTGGCCAGCCTGGGTCAGCTGTCCTGGCTGTGTCCCCTCCCAGATCATTGTGCACCCCCAGCCTTCTTGCTGGCAGCCCAGCACGAGAAGCTGGCCTGTCCTTGACTGCTCAGCAACAACCCAAAACATCAGCACGTTACCAACATTTTCTCATCTCAAATCCATGGCCTCACACTGGCTTCTGTGAAGAAAACCAGCTCTATCCTGGCTGAAACCAGGACAGAAAGACAACAAAAATCACTGATAAATTCTGTAGATGGCACAAAGATGTTTGGTCTCACGAATGATAAAGAATACAGGACACTGATATCAAAATAGAAAATAAACACCAAAATAAGGAGTCAGAGTAAAAGTGTGACTGCTCTAAGTGTAGCATCTAACATGTTGATGGTCAGCTCTTCAGCATGGGAGAGAAAGTTGTAACAAAATCCGAAGGCTGGAAGCTGAAGTGAGAAAAGGCAAACCTCAAAATGGTGCACATTTTTAAAAGTGAGGTCATTAGGAACAGTTTGCCAAAAGTTTCAGTCAAAATTTCTAAAGTAAGCATTGGATGTTATTATAAAGGATATGTCTTAGCTCAGTCCAGAAATAATCAAGGAAGTTCTATAGTCTGTTCTACCAAACCAGACTGGAATTTTTTGTCCTGACCAGCTGTGGAAACCTCCAAAGAAAAAAATTCTACAGGCTCTATGGATAAATGCAATAAATCAAGAAAAAAAGAAAGGCTTTTAATTTTATTAATGTCCCTAGTGATTTATGCTTGATATTAATAACAAATCTATAGAAATTACACGAATGATGTTGTTGTGTCAACACCTTTGGAAATTAGATTAACAATATCCACTTAACAACAAGCTTGGTTTAATTTAGCCAGTGGAAACAAGTAGCTTTTTCCCTGTGACATTTACAATTAAATAAATGAAGGAGAGAATGGGATGTAGAAAACTGAGCTTTCTACACAGCAGAATGACTAGGTATTAATAAGACTGGTAATAATCTGTAGTAAAATTTAAAAGTTGTGAATAAAATCAATCTTATTCAGCTTTCTGTGTTACAGAAGCAAAAGATTTCCCCATCAGGCCTATAACTTCTATTTTATTGCAACCTATTTTTTCATTGCAGACAAGCAGAGACATGTTTGTACCCAACATTTCTGAAGATCATAGCCATAAAGTTATTTGTCCTTAGGAAAAAAAAGAGACAGACAACATAATAATGCCATTAGCTTAATACCATCTTAATGTCTTAAGTGTTTTTCCTTAGGATGAAATTAACCCCAGTGCAAAGGGCTACAATCAAATTTGTTTGGAGAAAGTGCACTGTTCTTGCTACAATCACTGCTTCTTGAAATTTCCATTAGTGATCTCATTCTTCTTCTGTAGCTATGTTCTACTTTAAATTACCGCAATACGTCAAATGATGATCACACATCCACCACATTCCCGGATGTTTTCTCTTCAGAGAAATCTTGCAAAATTTAGCAGCGAATACGATAACTCTTATAGAATTCCTTCCTCAAATGATTAATCCCTCATGGTTCTTTATTGTGTGTCTGGGCCAACACCAGGTCAGAAAAGATTAGGGTTTTACTGCCCTCATATTTCAGATCCTCATTTTAGTAGTTGCAGCCAGGATTCTTTCTCTTTCTCCTATATCAGAGTGTAGCAATTACAGTCCTCTCACATTACCCTGAAATGCTGCTCCCCTCATGGGCATCCTGTCTGTAATTTCTTTTCCCGAACAGCACATCTTGCTGGATGAGAGCTCAGCCACACAGAGGGTTTTGAATAATTTGAAAAGTTTTATTACAGTATTTTTTTCAGTTAGTTGTTTAGCCCAATACATGTTTGTAAAAGCATATGTGGAAAACAAGATGCTTTTTTATGTATCTGAGTAAAAAAGTATTTTTAATATGGAATTTTACAAACAGTGTAATATTTGAAAACATACGATTTTTACCTTCTTCACCCAATTCTAGTCAGGCTGTAGCTTCAGAAGGAATTTGTTTTACAATGCAGGCACATCTCTGCCAATATCTTATGGCACAAAACCCCCAGCAGATTTTTAATTTGCATAACATTACACATATTTGCATAAAATATCACCCAGTGGTACTAAGAGCACCAGTTTCTCCCTAAGCCCCAATTAATTAATCTGTGTCCCTCCAGACCTACATCAATTTATTACGCATTCTTAGTATAGCAACATCAATTAATTATATGATTCCCAGCCCCACATCAATCATTTTGTGCCCTCCAGGCAGCTTTGCACCTCTCCCAGCCCCACAACTGGCTGAAAACACAGCCTCTTCTTTTTCCATAGGTGAAGAGCAATTTGCCAGTCAGCAGAGACCTCTAAGGAGCTCCCTGCTCTTGCTGTAGCCCATTAAGGTCTGAAGTTTTGGAGATGGGAGGGTAAAACCTTAACAACCATATTTATGTCTGTTCCAAGGACTGGGAGAGGAGAGTACTGCAACTCAATTTTTGTGCCCTTTCCCTTCATCTCATTTCTTTTTGTGAACTGAATTGAAATGCTTGCGCATTGCTGGTATTAACATGTATTTGTTTGATTTTGGTGTTATTTTGCTCCCATTCCTAGCATGTGTGGTCCAATGCTGCGTACTGAAGGTGTTACGAGAGTAGCCCATCTACTTCACGCTCAGAAAAGGTGTGAGATTTGTAACTTTTTAGTCTGATCCTTCCCCCACATCCCACAGGCCCAGCTGCAGCCACACTTGGGAAGAAGAACTTGGGTCAACCTGAAATGTTCCAAACATTCAAACCATGATCTAGACATTGGTTCAGGTTGAATGTCACTTGCTTAAGCGTAGGGAAAGAAAATGTGACAAGGGGGTGAAAGGATATATGCAAAATGGTTAATATAAGTGGTGGCTGGAGAAAAATGGCAGATAAGGAATTCCTGACTGTTTTGCATCAACCTCTTTACAGAATTACCTTGTTTCTATTATTATTATTATTATTATTATTATTATTATTATTATTATTATTATTACTTATAGTCTATGGAAACTACACCCTTTGCACTTGGGGGAAAACAGAAGTTCATGTCACATGTTCCTGAGAGTGTTCTTAGATTAGATTACAAATTTTAGCCGGCATTCAACCTTATTCAACAAGGTTTACAGGAAAGGTGAGGCTTTCCAATGATCTTCCTTTTTTCTTTACAGTCAGTACTGTGGTGGCTTGACCCTGACTGGACACCAAGTGCCCACCAAAGTCAGTCTATCACTCCCCTTCCTCAGCTGGACAGGGGAAAGAAAATATAATGAAAAGCCTATGGGTCAAGATAAGAACTGGGAGAGATCAGTCACCAGTTACTGTCATGGGCAAAACAGACTCGACGTGGGGGAAAATTAATTTGATCTATTACCAATCAAATCAGAGCAGGGTAATGAATAATAAAACCCAATCTTAAAACACCTTGTCTGCCAACCTTCCCTTCCTCCCAGGTTTAACTTTACTCCCGATTTCTCTACCTCCTCCCCACAAGTGTCACAGGGGGATGGGGAATGGGGGTTGTGGTCAGTTCATCATACGTTGTTTTCTGCTGCTCCTTCCTCCTCAGGGGGAGGACTCCTCGCGCTCTTCCCTTGCTCCAGCTTGAGGTCCCTCCCATGGGAGACAGTCCTCCACAAACTTCTTTAACATGAGTCCTTCCCACGGGCTGCAGTTCTTCATGAACTGCTTCAGCCTGGGTCCCTTCCGTGGGGTCAAGTTCTTCAGAAACAAACTGCTCCATTGTGAGCTCCTCTCTCTCCACAGATCCACAGGTTCTGCCAAGAGCCTGCTCCAACACAGACCTTCCCATGGGGTCACAGCCTCCTTCAGGCACATCCACCTGCTCCAGTGTGGGATCCTCCATGGGCTGCAGGTGGATATCTGCTCCACCATGAAGCTCCATAAGCTGCAGGGGGACAGCCTGCCTCCCCATGGTCTTCACCACAGGCTGCAGGCGAATCTCTGCTCCAGTGCCTGGAGCATGTCCTCCCCTTCTTCACTGACCTTGGAGTCTGCAGAGCTGTTTCTTTCACATATTCTCACTTCCTCTTTTCTCCAGATGCAATTATGTAGGGGTTTTTTTCCTCTTCTTAAATGTATTATCACAGAGGCACTATCATCATTGCTGACTGGCTCAGCCTTGGCCAGCAGTGGGTCCATCTTGGAGCTGGCTGGCTTTGGCGCTATTGGACGTAGCTTTTTACAGAAGCCATCCCTCTAGGCCCCCCCATTACCAAAACCTTGCCATGCAAACCCAATACAAGTGCAAATGTCAAGCTCAGGGTTGCTGGAAAGGAGTAGGAGGGAAATGAAACTATGGCTTCTTTCCCAACTCACCCCTTGGCTGAGTAAGGTCGATACCAGAAGCAGCATGCTGACCTGAATGAAAAATTTAACGTCTTTCTTCTGTCCTTGCTCTTTACGTAGTATCTAGAACAACTTTAAATCCTTCTGTATGGCATCAATCACTTGTACGGCATGTCTAGGCCCCTTTAGGTGCACTGTAGATCATCCTTCAGTTCTGTTCATTAAATTTAAAATGTGCTTGCCATAAAGTAGTTATGGATTTTAAGTTTTCAGGGAGAAATATATCTACTTTTTCCCTGCAACACTCTTTATACATTGAATATTTATATGCATTTGTGTTTGTTCTGACATAAGAAGGGTAGGCCTGACAAGGATTCCCTTGTGACTATAAACTCAAGCTTTAAAAAAAGCAGTTTAGCTAAGTTTTTTATTAACTGCTACCTATCACTGTTGTATTGTCCTTATGCCCCCAGGGCTGAATCAGCACCTTCAAAGCATTCCTCTGTCCCTCACTGAGAGAGGCATATTTCTTCCCTGCATTCTGTTGCAGCACAGCAGGAACAGGGCAGTCTTTGGCCATATCTTGCACAGCCAGGGCACATCATGGAGTTATTTTTAAAGAGCAGTGAAAGTATATATTAAAAACTATAGGCATTTGATGGGGATGGGGGAGAACAGACATTTTTCTGCCTTAGCTTGACACTCTGCCTCTTCTTTATCTCTCTTTACTCCTTTACACACTGTCGTAAAAACAGAGCCTGAAATGTGTATATGAAAACCCAGGTGTTCAGCTTCATTAATATTGTGCAGCTCAGTAACAGATTTTGCTAAATCTGCACCTTTCACAGAAAATTGATTGTTTATTTTAATTTTCAGAAAAAAATAATACATTTTTTCTGATTCATCAAGTACTGTTTCACAGTTTTGCTACTAGATATCATTCAGTAAGCGCTGTATTAAGAATCTGTTTATCTTTTTCTTCTCTGTATGGTCCACTCCAGCACCAGTGATGGTCCTTATTTTAAGAGGGAAAAATAACTTAAGTGATAGCTATCATTGAATCTCAACAATATAAACGGATCTTTTATTTCCCTGAGATTCCTCTCCAGGAAACTAATATCACTTAAGTGCAGAAGATATCTGTGGAGTACATCTTTCCCTATTAATGATATTTAAAATCTGGCTTGTTCAGTATGTGGTTTCTAGATCACATCCAGTCCCATGAGGCTGAAATAGATGACTGGCTGAGACACCGTACAAAAAAAATATTGTTTCTAACTGAAGAGGCAACAGACCTCTTGTTTGTCTTGTAAGTTAGAAGCAGAGGAAGCCTTGCTGCTGCCTGCTGGAGGCTACTGTGAGAGTAGTGCTTTGTGTGGGAAACCAGGCATGGCTTCCAAGGAAAGCAACAAGAGACCATATACAATATGGGGAGCTGCTAGCAGATCATACCTGAAAATTGGTCCTTTTCCTCCTGTGGTGGCAGGAGCTTCTTAGAGAAGCTGGAGGGAAGCCAGACGGGAGGCAGAGCCTCAGGCAGCCTGGGAGGCAAGGAACAGGTGAGAGGTGTGTGGGTAGGAAGGGTGTGAGGTGTAAGAGCTGGGGAGGATGAGCAGTTGTGCTTGGAGAAGAGCAGAGCAAAAAGCAACTGGGAAAACTGGGAGCCTGGGGTGCTGAGAAAGAGATGTGAATGCAGCTGGGGCAAAAACTCAGGGATCTCAAATCTTGGTTTCTTTTCAGAATGGGGAATGGAGAAAAACATGGCTGTCCTCATGGAAGCTGTGGGGTTCCATGGATCACTGGAAGGCAGCTGCAAAGGAACCATAAGATATTGCTGAAAACAGGCCATGAAATAGCAAATATTAGATCTCTGATGAAAATACGGGCGAAAGAATTTGGAAATGGTATGCTTTAGAAAAGCTAATTGAACAGCTGGCAGGCACTAACTACATCTCAATAGTGTTGTTATCTGCCCTTCCTTGCTGAGTTTCAGGCAATTATGGGGATCCAGGACAGCAGACATAAGGCTGAATGACGATAAGCAACACTTAAAACCTTTCAATCTAGGAATACTTTGCTCTCAGAGAGATATTAAGGATTCACAGGGTTGCTAAGACTCATTGAAACAGTTACTGTCATATTAAAACATGATAACTTCTTCCAAAAACTCTCTGCTTTCACAGCTTGACCTGTCCTTCTTCTCTATTCTTTACGAAGTTCAGCGATATCGCTGAAGGAGAGTAACACTAGAAGTATATGGCCAATGTCTAGTGTTACTGCACTCAATACTGTTCTCAAATTGTGCTAAATAACCATAGAATCACAGAATCATAGAACAGGGTTGGAAGGGACCTTTAAAGGTCATCTAGTCCAATCCCCCTGCAATCAACAGGGACAACTAGGTCAGGTTGCTCAGAGCCCCATCCATCCTGACCTTCAATGTTTCCAGGGATGGGGCAGCTACCACCTCTCTGGGCAACCTCTTCCAGTGTTTCACCACCCTCATTGTGAAAAATTTCTTCCTTATATCTAGTCTAAATCCCTCTTTTAGTTTAAAACCATTACTCCTTGTCGTATTGCAACATGGCCTGCTAAAAAGTCTGACCCCATCTTTCTTATAAAGCTCCCTTTAAGTATGGAAAGGCTGGGCTTCTCTCGATCTCTTCATCCCCCAGCCTGTATACCTGGGGTTCACAGAATCACAGAATCATTAAGGTTGGAAAAGATCTTTAAGATCATCAAGTCCAACCGTCAATCCAACAGCACCATGCCTGCTAAACCATGTCCCAAAGTGCCACGTCTACACGTATTTTGAACACTTCCAGTGATGGTCGGGTTGCCCCGACCCAGGTGCAGAACCCTGCACTTGGCCTTGTTGAACCTCACAGACCCATTCCTCAAGCTTGTCCAGGTCCTTCTGGATGGCATCCTGTCCCTCAGGTGTGTCAACTGCACCACTCAGCTTGGTGTCATCTGCAGACTTGCTGAGGGTGGACTCAATCCCACTGTCTGTGTCATTGATGAAATTAAACAGTACTTTCTCCTCAGTTCAAGGTCTTATGAAATATTCAGCAAGTGAGTGAAGAAGGAATTTTTAAGTGAAGAGAAGGTTGATGTGGGCAAAAAGGAAGGACTTTTAAAAAGTCGTAACCTTGAGATTTCATTCTCCACTGAATACATGCCTTTAGATGATAGAGACAGTCAGCAGACTTGCTATATCATTGAACTTCTGCTGCTTCGAGAGTTGCCTTTGGACACTGAAATAGGCAGGGATCCAAAAAGCACTTATTTCCCACTATGCTTGGAAGGGTGCTCTACCCTTGTCACATTAAATTTAAATTTGCTCACAGCAATGCACACCTCTGTGACCTGCAGGAATGATTACATGCTGCACTTATGAATGAAGTCACCATGCAAAAGTAATTGTTTTAGGTGTTTCAGATTTCATGAAGAACGCATCTCAGTGTGGCTCTGATGTCTGTGCATGCTCCTTGTTGCTGAAGCAGCGGGGTGATTTGTTCAAGAGATGTGCATGTTTAGCAGGTGAGAGTTTCAAGGATGGGCTGAGGAGCCTAGTTAGACTGGAGATCTGCATGGCAGTGATTCTCCAACAACAGAACGCAAATATTGCATCTTGTTCAGAGTATCCCACAGAATCACAGGATCACAAAATTGTTCTGACAACACCTAGTCCAACTCCCCTGATCAAGCATGTCTTCAAAATAATTGCTTTTTAGGGAAGGGAAGACAGGAGCTTGAAGTTACTAGAAAAAAGGAGGGTTGGACAATGCTTAGAGGTGTTACTAAACAGAAATAAATAAATAAGGTCAGGCAAGGCCATCTACTTGGATTGTCAAATTTGACCAGCTGCACAGTATGCTACCATCATGTCTGGGCCAAGTAGCCTAATGTGCTCATATTTTATTTTGATTTCTATTCTTATGACAGATGTTGCTTGCTTTACTTCACATTACTGCCTCAGTGGCTCTTGCTCTGGTCAAGGTTGCTGTTTCATTTGTTTCCCTGCCTGCTTAAAGCTCAAAGCATTGTCAAGACGGTGATAGAAGAAAATTTGGCAGCATATGTGCACAAAGTCCAACACATCTGGGAACATTCAGATTTATTCATACACCCTGCAACGGACATTCTGCCCAAACAGTGAAAGTACTAAATCATTTGATTTTATTGTAGTACCATACATGAAACACAAATAAAGTTGAGTTGATACAACCCACACACATCAGACTCATTAACCATGCTCTCTCCTAGGACTGGTTCAATGTCCAGATGGAGATTGGTAAGAAGTGAATACAGCTGGGGGATGAAGGGATTGAGAGCAGCCCTGCCAAGAAGGCCTTGGGGGTACGGGGGAATGAAAAGCTGGACTTGAACCAACAATGTGTGCTCACAGCCCCCAAGGTCAACTAAATCCTGGGCTGCATCCAAAGGCACGTGGCCAACAGGTCAAGGGAGGTAATTCTGTTCCTCTACTCTGCTCTGGTGAGACCCCACCTGGAGTCCTGCGTCCAGCTCTGGAGCCCTCAGCACAGGAAAGACATGGGGCTGTTGGAGCAAGTCCAGAGGAGGGCCACCAAAATGGTCAGAGGGATGGAACACCTCTCCTATTAAGAAAGGCTGAGAGTGTTGGGGTTGTTCAGCCTGGAGAAGAGAAGGCTCTGGGGACACCTTATTGCAGTCTTCCAGTACTTAAAGGGGGCTTATTAGAAAGATGGGGACAAACTTCTCAGTTGGGCCTGTAGCGATAGGAAAAGGAGTAATGGTTTTAAACTAAAAGAGGGTAGATTTAGACTAGATTTAAGGAAGACATTTTTCACAATGAGGGGGGTGAAACACTGGCACACATTGCCCAGAGAGGTGGTAGGTGCCCCATCACTGGAAACATTCCAGGTCAGGTTGGACAGGGCTCTGAGCAACCTGATGTAGTTGAACATGTCCCTGCTGATTGCAGGGGGGTCGGACTAGGTGACCTTTAAAGGTCCCTTCCAACCCAAACTATTCCACGATTCTATGATTCTATGGTTCTGTGAATAAATATGGTCCACCTAAACTTTCAGACATATGACAGAATATAAGTCTTGATCTCATATAACTTTAATTCGCTGAAAGTATTTTCCATTTATTGAGCATAGGGTTGGACAGATTTGATAAATATTTTTTTTATTGTAAGTACCGAGTACAACAAATATTTCTGTATCACGTTCTGGATTTTTTTATTCTTAAACCCACCATACAAAACTTAATTTGTCTTCATTTATTAATTGATTTATATTTGCTTTTGTGCCAGGTACTACAATTCTGGTTTATTGTTGATATTTATTATTTACATACAATTATGTTTATAAATATACTGTAAAAAAGATATTTCTATTCCTTAATCCAGGAGAAGTGTTTTAGCAGCAATGGGTGGATTTATTCCATTCTTATCAGCAAGCAAGGTTTTTTCTTTTCCTGAATCATAAAAAAACTCTGTTGGGCAGGTTGCAACCTGATTTTTTCCGGTGCTTGAAATTTTTTAGTAGCGTGTTTAAGAGTGTTGCCTGAGATTTAGAAAGTCCTATCAGCTATCTCTCTGCACCATATTAAAGGTAATGTAATCGCTTTAGCTGTCCTTTTAATGGTGGCAAATAATGTAGAAAATGAAATATGTTTTCTGGATATTTTGAACATCTCAGCTAATGCCTCTGAGGAAAGAATAGTTCAAAGTTTCTATCAAAATTAGTCAATTCCAGTTCTTATTTGAAACACCAGCTACAGGAATCAAAGCAAAGAGGTTTGTAACATTATTTGACCAGTGAATCATTTCAACTAAAAAAACCACAAAATTTGCTATTTGTTCTAGATAATTATTTTTTTCTTTTCAAGTACAGCTAGAGCTGGTTATTGATAATGTTTATTTTTTACATTATAGTAAAAAAAAAGATTTTGTAATAATGGGCATCTCTGGATTACAAAACTCATTCACATGAGGATCAATCTTCCTTTCATTTCCACAGAATCTGTGAATGTGTTTTAACATTATCATGTCAATCTCCTTAGTAAAATCATGTTTGATTTTAGTGAGTTCAGGAATAAACCTGATTACGCGAAACACTCCATCACTTTGCCCCATAAATAATCCCTTTTGCACACCTTTGTGGCTTTTCTGCTCTGGAATAGTTATAAAATCTACCTCTTTAAGCCAGCAGTAAGAACAGCCACACACACACAAAAAAAGTACTCCTTGAAACTTCCCTGAACAATGTCTGGAGCCCGGAACCCAGCTGCTGTGCACAGTGTCACCTCTGCTCATATGCAAAACGATGCCACCATCAGGTTGAGGTAATCTTGCCGCATGCAGTTGTAGTTAAATAGAGAAATTCAACTTTCAAGATGGTTTCTGATGTGATTAGTACAAAATAAGTGTAATTAGGCCATCCATAAGAGTTAAAATGAATATTTGCCGAAGTAATTCCTGGTGAAATATCTTAATGCACCTGTACTACCAACTGTGTCATTTGACTGTACTCAATTCAGATCTTTATTTAGGTAAAAGCAGCTTTCGACTTTTTTCATTCTTCATGACCTTTATATCTCATTTGGTCTGAAAATTGACTACTGCTCAGCATATTTCTTCTGTACTAAAAGCTGTGACTCCACAGGGCTCATATTTAAAGGGTGCTAAAGAGCTCTTTCCTGGGAAGCAGGAAAAAGGGTTGCCATTCAAGCTATTTACAGGCTGTTTTTACGATAGCAGTTGATTTGGAAATTTTCAAATATTTTAATAGACAACTTTTTTCCCTGTTTTTGGGGTAGAATGGGGAGAACTTTACAAGTATAATTATGTTTTTCTGGGATACTACCTTTTAATCCAGATTTTTAAACACATATTTATAGAATAAGGAGCAAGAGACCTACTTTATATATTTTTGCATTGCTACATGTCTACACAGAAGTGGTTTTTACCTGTTGAACAAATAGGTTTGAACAAAAAAGTAATATGCACGTAGTCAGTGTGCTTTATACCAAAATCTGTAGTTCTAGTACCACATTATTTTTTATGTTATACCTCTAAACCAACATTGACCCAGGAGACACTTCAGAATGCTCCCTCTGAGAAGTTGCTATGAGAAATGTTTTTTGTGGGTTTTTAAATTGTAAAATACTGTCATTAAAGCTGAGGCTTTTCTTCTGAATTGTAACAGCTGCAGTGAAACCTTCCCCATAAAGGTCATTTTGGACCTAGACAGGTTCTCCGCTACCACTACCACCACCTGCCATTCCCCCTGAAATAGGAGAGACACTCATTTTTGGGGAAGAGCGAGAGACTTATGCTGCAAAACTACAGTCTGCTATTTAGGGTACTGACCTGGATTGAAGTACCTGATCAGGTTGATACAATAGAGACCTGAATATGGCTTTCTCAATTTTGAAGTGAATGCCCTAATTACAAGGCTGTTAGCCTCTCTGCAGTCAGAATAGCTCCTTTTCATTAGAGAAAGTGTCTCATTCCCATTATGGATTTAGAAACGCAAACAATTTTTGCAGTATTGAAATGGAATTACATGTTGTTTTTCAGTCAATAGGAAAAAACAAAACCACACAAAAACAAAACCACCACAAGCTCAGATATGACAGAAAGGTAGAGAACAAAATTACTTGGTTGTCTTTTCTACCATGACATTTCAATATAACTCATTAGAAGATTTTAAGGGTTCTATTTGTTTGATTTTGCTTTTGTGTGTGTTTGTTTTGTATTCCAGTTCGGCATTTAAATCAAGGACTGTTAAAATACTATACTGTTTTGAACATCCATTTCTTGCAATAGATTGGTCAGCATCGTGGAGATGTAGGGTATCAGAAATAGGCAGAAATAGTCAGGTGTTAAACTGAAAAGGAAAAGAATGCGTAAAAAGGAATTATCTTTTACTGCAGTTCTAGTAAACTACACTGCCTTTTGAACTTTATTTATTTGGTCTTGACACAAATACTTTTTAAAAATGCATCCAATTTCTGTTATTTGTAATAGAGTTCTGAAAGAGTGTGAAGGATGGACCCTCATTATTGCCATGCCCTAATATGCCAGAACTTTCACATTTAAAGATGTCTAATCTCTGAAACAAGCAAGAAGCGGAACACTCTTATAAATATATATCTACTATGTTACTTGGTAAGTATAAAAAGCTGGATGCTAAAGAAATTATTTGCTCAGGTTTGGAATACTTCTGGACAGCAGAACCAAATTGAGAACATATTAAGTGTCAAGAAATAAATTCCACTTTCCACATATTTTAAGGAGAGAATGGTCTATTACAATAATTTAGGCAGATCTCTGAATAATACAGACTACAAGACTTCCTAGAAATAATTCCTACCGTAAGTTTGACGGATATGACCAACCACAGAGTACATCTTTTCTAATAAATATGCAGCTTGAATTAAGAAGAAAACAAACTTGAGGTTAGATATTTAGCCATTGAAACAATAAGGCCATTGAAACAATAAGTTCTACCATGTTCTCTACAGATAAAATTTATTTATCGAGCCTGAGTTTTGTGCAGTGTCAACTTCCAGCTGCTAGATCTTCTTATGCTTTTGTTTGCAATGTCCTCTTGTCATATTATTATTTTCTCATCACTAGGCAAGATGGGAGAGACTCCATTCAGAATTTTTAAGGGGAAGAAGCCAACTGTTCTATTATAGGAAATTTCTTTGCACCTATTGACCTCTTTGGGTACCTCCAGTTGTTATATTTTTTTTTAATATTATTTTATTAATTATTCCTGAGTGAGAGAAATTAGTTTAAATGGATGTTATGTTAAAACAAATAGTATGAGATCCATGTCACTAGTTTTTCTGTTGAGTTCAATAGGACCTGGTGAAGAACTGCTGTATCAAGATGGCACCTATGTGTTTGAGGTTTTCATGTTTCCAGGTTGATTTGCAAACAGACACTGAGACCCATGAGCAATTTTTTTTGCACCAAGGGACCATCCTGAAAAAAACATCTTTTACTGGTTTATAATAACAATCTGCAATAGTGGGACAGGAGGAAATCTGGCAGGTAAGATATCTTGCCATAATTAAAGATGGTGAAAAACATCTATATAAACAATTGTAGTAACATCTCAAGACCACTGGAATTCCTACTCACACTGCTCCTGGAAAGGATGGAAAAGTCACCTCAGCCCAGACAGATTTTTAAATACTTGTGCCTTGTATTTGGAGGATACTGTAGGGTTTTAGTTCTCTAAAAACGAGATTATAAAGGCTTGGGGCAGAAATACTTTGCTATTTAGGACTTAGTCATGCATTTTACTTTGGTGAGTGCATCTTCTTATCTGGTTTTCTACTCAGGGATTGTATTTACCAGCTCCCTTGGGGAAAATCTTTGTACCTGTTTCATTTTTTCTGAACATTTTTTCCCTGATTTCTAGCTTTAGGTACTCAAAAACTTCCCTTTTTTTTTTTAATGAACAGAAGGAAGCTATTAGAAATTTAAGTAGATATTTAGGTCTTGGGAGGGGGATTTTTTTGTCTTCTTTTCCCCACCCTAGTTTTTTTTCTAGTATATAACCTTTGATACTAACTTACTAAAAATTTATAAACAGTTGTAGTCAGTACTATTGGTATAGAACTATACACAATCATAGTTCAAAGTGAATGACTAATTTTAAGTTGGACTTTCTTAGAAGCCAGATGTTCAAGAGTCTTTTATACAAAGAAGATTTTTTTTTTATGATGTTATGAACTAAGTTCTCTTCTCAGGGTAATTGTAGGCTAAACACTTGTTAATATTTCTTGTTTCTCTCTCTGGAACAACAGGTTTGATGGACAGGTGAAGGGGGACAGCGCTTTTTTCTGTCATTTATATATAGGCATGTATAAGTCCATCATTTTACATTTTTTTATAAAAAGTAACTGCAGCCCAGAGGGAAAAAAATTAAGTTCTCTTGGGGCATTAACAGCAATGTCACTAAGTAATACAGGTCTCCCTGGTTATCTCATGCTGGTCTCTTACGCATTTCATCAGTGAACAAGTTACTTTCCACATTTTCTTTGTTGCTAGATACAGAGTGTAACATCACTTACGGAAAAAAAACACATACTTTTTCCTTTTTATGAAATTGGTTGTGCTAAAATTCCTTCTTGTCGCATTACTCTTCTGTGTTCATTAAGACTTCTTACATCTAAATATGAAGATAACCAAGTTACACAGATATACAATGCATAAATATTAGTATGTACATTGTCTGTATGTTTATATATTACTGCCACAATTCTACTGCTTCTAATTCCATTACTTCTATTGCAAACTTAGGTGGCCAGAGGTAAGATTCATGAAATATGTATGAGAGGAAATAAGAAAATTGTCCCAGCCAGACCGTGGTTTTACATAAGATATTCATTTAGATCATGTTTTAAGTGGTGTTAGTAATTTATTTTTATTAAATGAAATGTTAAGTTGGTAAAAATTAATACAGACAGGACTTCAGCAGCTATGGAGGTTAATCAAAAGCGCTATATTGAAATTCATCTTAATTGAAATATTTTGTCATAAATGTTTTGCTACATCTTCAATTGCAGGTTGTTCCCACCTTCCTCCTGCACCCCAGAATAGGAAAACTGTATGGTGGAAAACATATGCTAATGGTGCATTAGATGAACATTACTGGTGGAATAGTTTCCTTAAGTGTTTTTATACTTGCTTGAGCTGCCTTTGCAAAAGTGTTTCCCTGGCTGCTGCTATTAGAACTTGATTAGCATTCCCTAGCACAAGTGCTTCTGCTTACATGGTTTTTTCAACTAAGAATTTTGCTGATCTCTTTATATTTATGCAAAAAAAAATAGTGTAATAAAGTTTTGGAAAATAGAGGCTATATACTAGGTAACATTTTAAGATAATGGCATTTTAATTGTAAAATTACTGAGCAACTCTTGTAGATTAAGTTACATATCACACATAACTGTGAAGTGAATTAATTTATCATGATTAATGTTACAGTGAAAGCCACATGAATTAATGATGACTGACCACCTACTTTAGTATGTTTCCAAACTAAGGTAGTATCATTGTGCCTATTACCTAATTCTGAATTACACTGTGACTTCTAAAGAAGAGCAGGCTCATTAACAAGTGACTGAAAGCCAAATTAATTAGATATTAGATGTCTGGCCAAATGAGCAGGAAGTCAATTCATTGAAAAAGGTCACTTTAAAAACCCAGTTACTGCTTTCAAGCTTCATCAACAACATAGGTGTCGTGCTCAAGTGTTGTATTAAATATTTTACATGCAGAGTATTCCTACATTAGAGCTGGATGAGTGTTTTCCTTTCCTGATGAGAGGAGGGTCTGCTGCTCAGGTCTTCTCATTGCTCCTGACATGGCCAGGGAACTTCTTGACTTTAACATCACTCAGTCTTTTCTTGAAGATCTTGTTAACAGCGCTCTGCTGTCTGCATGATAGCACAGAAGTACGGCATGTAGTACAAAACATAGTGCGTCTTAGCACTGTGCAGTAGCAGGGGAAGTATGCCCAAGAGAGCAAAGGACACTTTCTGGCTCAAACTTACACTACCTGATAGCACAGGCTTCTACACAAATTGACATATCCTATATTTTGGTCCAAGGCTGTAACAGCAAGCAAAGCTAAGTCTTTGCCTCATCCAACTCCTCTGGCTAACTGAAAGTCCTCCCCAAATACATTAAAACACAGATTAGGATAAAATATTCTTCTGCATTTCCTTATTTAGAAAAACAAATAGGCAAATCATCGTCCAACTTTTAGAAGGATTCATACATTCAGAAGTATATTTTCTGTAACACAACAGATTCAATTCACCTATACTGGGTCAGAACCAAGAAACTATTTAATTAGTGAACTTTTAGGTGTTTTTCCAAATGCCAGTCTGTTTCTTCTTAAGTCACATAGCAGGACACATCTTCACCACTGGATTATGCTAATAGTTATTACCTAACAGTTATTTGCTAACAGTTATTAGCAAAATTGAGAATCTGAAGAGACTGTTTACTAGCCTAAGGATATCATGAAGTGGGAAAGCATCCCAAGAGCTTGTGTAGTTACCGTTTCAGTCCTAAGGCAAGATTTGTAATACTGGATTATTCATGAGAGTTACTTTTAGGTCATTCTAAACTAGTCTTAAAGATCTTTAATGATCTGACAGAGTTAAGCGTGGAGAGCAGAGGTTCTTCAAAACCTCCTCGAATAATCTATTGCAGTGTTTTGTTATGTTTCCCATTAAAAGACTATTTCTTATAATGACTCTGAATCTTCTTGCCTGTGATTTGAACTCATGGCTTCTTTTCCTGTCTACCATGGACAGAGAAAACAAAAAATACTTTTCTCTGCAACAGCCTTTTGCTCTTTGATGCCTGTTATTATCCTTTTCTTAATTTTCTCCACAAGTTTTTTTCCTGATATAGTAATTTTTTCTCAGCAAGATTTGATTTAAGTATGAATTACCTTTCCTATGCAGGATCACTCCCATAAACCATAGTTTCCATTCTCCACTTGTAAAGTGTCTAGAACATGAAGAAAATCCAGTTATTGACTAAAACTCAGTCTCTATTTAATCCTCAAAATTAGATTTTGAGAATTTGAGAAAAGATTCTCAAAAATAAATACCATGTCTTAAGGCAACATCGTATGAGCTTATGGCTGGACAAGGTGTGACGTGATAGACTTGTGCTTCCCTTGGTCAGCCAAGAGCTTTGGAAGACTTTGTCCTTTGAAAATGACCATGAGTTCACTTTTCATGTATGCAACTGTTTTCTTCCAGCCTATCAATCAATCAGTATTCTCCCTAGTAGGAAAGTGGAGATACTCTTTTCATGATGCCCCCTACCATGTTCCCCTTCCTTGGTGGTTAGATCTGTCCTTGTCCTTTAGAAGAAGATTGTACTTACTCAACCTGTTAATTTTCACACATAGACCCTAACTGCAAAAGGCTCACAAATTAAAAGTTTGCAAACTTCAGTCATGCTGGTTATGTTGCTATAGCTAGAAGATCTTTGCTCTAGCAACTTGTTGATGAGCTCAACCAGTAATCTCCAGTCTGAGCTCAAGAATAAGCATATTATATCCATCATGCAGGTTTCCAAGTTCCATGCACATAACTAGGGAGGTTGCTCAAATAACTAAAATCTATCAGAAAATATCACTATCATTCACTTATCAAAATTAAATGTGAATTTGGAAACCTAAGTGTAAACATTGCTTACAACAGCCTTAAAACAAGTCTCGGACTAGAATTCACCAGAAGACAGGTTTTAAAATCATACTTTTGTTCAGTACAAAAGGTTTATACCTTTTGGTGTAAAATATACTGGTAGTTCCTAGTTCAAATCTCTGCTTCTGCTGGGTCAAAGAGTAGGCTCCTGAGGTTTGATCCTTAATCAGTCTAAATGAGGCTCAGAGAAAACTGTAGACCAGTCCTTGAACCTTTCAGCTCTATAGATGCACTTTCCCTGAGAGCATGTGACTAAAAACTCCGTTAAAATAAATCACAGAAAATATAATCAAAAACATATTTGGATGAAGCAAGACTTTATACAGGAGTGTTTATTTTATTTGAGTACAGCAGTTACTTGGGTCATTTGTATTTATACTAGTAGGAGTTGCCCTTATTTGCTTAATAAAAACAAAATCTTAAAAACAAAGTCTCCAGATATTTTTGTTGTTATTTTTGTTGACATCGCTGAACAACAGGACTTGTGCCAATTAGAAGTAGATTAATACCTTTTCTTCAGCATCTCCTGAGCTCTGTTGACCCTAAGTATCCAGAAAAGCAAAGAGCAAAAACTGATTTCTGCCAACAGTCATTGCAAGTTAATCATTAGAGCTTGTGGAAGCATAATCCAACATATTTGTTTCCACCATATAATTTTCTTCTTTTTGCTTTCCTCTCCTCAAGCTGTAAATGGTTGTTACTGCCTTTTTTTCTCCAAAGATTTTATCTGCCCTTACCAATTTACAGTAAATTTTCAGTTTTGGAATGTTTAAAGGTTTGTGGAAACTACGTACCAGGGAGTTTCTGTTCAATTTAGACTGAAACACATGTAAGTAGCTATACAAGATATATAGTATTTCTAAGAAGAAAGGGAAATCTGGGTTTCTTTCCACAAGAACCCATCATCCTTTATCACGGTGACCATTTTCCTGTGCTGTTGTGGGCATTAGTGCCGGTCTATAACTAGTTACTTCCTTGCAGCTGCAGCAATGGATGTGCGCTTTTAGTACACAGATGTAGGCAGACAGCTTGGTCAATACCAGGGTCTCCCTTCTAGTGCAGAACACTCCAGGATGAGGAAGGGCCGTGCTTGTCACGCAGGTAAATAACACAGCGAGCTGTCTGCCATGATAGATACAGACTTGGACATCTGCTCCTTCCCATTAATCAGTCAGGGGGACTGATAGGGAAATTTGTGACAGCCCAGTGTAAGTCGCTGGTTGAGGGAAGGTGAAAGTGATTTCTGCAGCCTGAAATATGCTGACTCTGCTTTAGCCAGAGAGAGAGAGAAAAAAAAATACCACAAATTCTTTGATATAAAGGGGAAGAGAAAATACAGGGATATCTTCAAATATTTCCAGTTTCAAGGTTGTTCAAAAACTTCTAATATCTCTGTTTGGATATGAGGCTGTTCCCCAAGGCAAATACCAGTGTTGCCTGGGGAGCAGAGATTTGAAACTGCCCACCAGTTTATAATGTGGATTTCCTCAGTCACTTCCAGTTGACTTTCCTTGCTTGCCAAAGTTTCTCACAGCTGTTTTCTTACAGTGCATTGTGTAAGGCATGTTTATTTGGTGTACTCTAAAGGGAAGTAATGTGCAGTATAATCTCCTAGGAGTCCTCAGATAGCAAAGCTATGAGTGCTACAGGTTTCTTTCCTTTGTATGATTGTCCATAGGTGTGTTTGGATATGCAGGGGATTATACACATTTACAGCGGCTTCAGGTGGAATCTGTTCACCTGAAGTGGTTGCCAGGGAAAGGATACTCATGTATTTTTCCCAGTGCTACAGAAGGGGTAAAAAAAGAATTACTCCATGGGAGGTATTGTGTAATTTGCTGCTCTTTATTTACTGTTAGACACGGGGGTGGTGGTATTTGTTTTAAAGCTTTCTGGTTTGTCTTCAGCATAGTGTTTATTGGGTTTTTTTGGGATGGACTGGTTTCCTGTGGTATTCCAGCTAAACCTACTAAATTTAAAGTCCTGAGTAGCCTGTGAGGGTCCTCCCATTTATGGCCACATTCCCAGCAGGGGTGGGAGGAATGCTGTTCTTTGGCTGATGACAACACACAGTCTGAAGTGCTGCTTCTGTAGCCCTAATGCTGATACTTCTGAGGATCCACATGGAAGCAAATGGTCTTTGACTAAAGGGCTTGAGACCTACAGATACGTAGGGTACCCATTGTGCTACTGTTTGTGCAACCCTGCAGAAAAAACCTGTTTCTTATCATCCCATGCCTATATTCCTCTGCATGGCTTCCCGTGCTCCCACTTCTCAAAGCATCTGTTGCCATAATGGGACTGAATGTACCAATGCTGCATTATTACATTAAAGTCCTAGGTTTCTCATTCTAACACAGAGTAACTACTTCTTACTTATATCTGTATAACACTGTAGTTATGCCATACAAAAATAGCCACAAGTTAAAAAAAAAAAAAAAAAAAGCCATAGTCATGTGTCTGGAATAAACCTGATGTTAGAGCCAGGCCAAGCAAAAATAAAGTGCAGGCAGGCTGAGACAACTGCGGAGAGGGCAAAGCTGACAACCTGAGTTCTGAGGCCTTTCAAACTCAGTACCTTCAGCTTTAAGTTTTTATTACAAATCATGCAGAATTTGGGAATATACAGAAATACTACCTTTGCTTCTCTTTCTCTGTCAAGGAGATTATAATTTACAGTCCACTCTCCTATGTTACTGCCTACAGTAGAGTGCTACTAGACACATACTGGAATTGAAGGTTCAAGGGATGGGGTTTCATTCACTTTTTTATAAAATCTGCATTTGGAATGGAGGAAGGGACATGTCCATGCCCAAACCAAAACTCCTCCAGAGCATGACTGTGAACAAACCACAACATAAATATGAGCATGGACAGCAAATCTCAAAGGAGTATTATTTAAGGTAAGTAAAACTTCTGTATGCTGATGCTTTAAAAGACACTACTAAGAATTTAATCACATATTCACTTTTCATCGTAATAAGCTCCCTCTTGACAGAGACAGGAACCTACTCTGCCCAAAATAACCTTAGGCATGGAAGTTGTGCTCTTTTTGCCCGATGGAGCAAACTGGTTTATGTATATTGCTGCTGGGCAAGTGATAAAATGAATGCAAACCATGCACAGAAAGCTTCTCACAGGTACAAGTAACTGTTTGGCCTATTAATGCGTCTAAAGTGCCAAACATAAAACCTATATATTTTTGAATCTTTGATGTTGTATATAAGAAAATGTTAATTGTTATAATTTTGCTAATGGCATTTGTAAGGAGTCAGCAGGAAAAACATTTCCCAAATTTCAGGTTTTTTCCACAGCAGGCTGCTGTACCCCACTGTGTCTTACCCTGTCTCAAAATTTAGAAGACTTTAGAAAAGGGATCTTTT
Organism: Phaethon aethereus; assembly: GCF_964289735.1. Taxonomy (NCBI): domain Eukaryota; kingdom Metazoa; phylum Chordata; class Aves; order Phaethontiformes; family Phaethontidae; genus Phaethon; species Phaethon aethereus. Next base: position 31,390,983 of record NC_138582.1, on the reverse strand, counting down.
TTTGGATATTGAAGTTTTGTCTTGTCTTTTAGGAAGCAATTTGGCAAAACAGAAGTGAACCAGTAATCAAAGCAGTTGGCACTGTAATTCCTACATTTTCCCTATATGTGATTCAGGGATTTACTCCAGCCAAGATTCAGTTTGGCATGGACAACACATGACTGAAGCCGCCTGAAGTACCTCTCTTTGGTTCAGTCTCTGTCCTCATTAGGAACGGGAGAACATTTGGTGTATAGTTGGAGTAGAGCTCCCATTTTAGCTTTCTGCAAAAGACGCCTGGATATCATGAACAAAAAACCAGTCTGTGAATTGAGCCAGCACACGGTAAGTGGGGACAATCAGGGCTTTCACTCTGAAACCATATCGCTGTACTGGAAGTAGCTGCAGACAGAAATGCTCTGCAATGTAGAAGGCGGCCTAAATTTTAAAGCAGAAACAAATGTTTGTTTTCACCGTCCTAATGTTCTGTCACTTGAACTTTTTTTTTGAAGAAGGGTTAGAGAAGAGGGAGCGTGATGCTGTCTGGAGCTCCCCAAGCAGCATCCTGTACTGGTGCAGAGCACTTAGGCTACCTCAATATTCAGTTCAAGAAAGCTTCACCTGCTGCAAGCTTACTGCTACCTAACAGCTCATTTGTCAGAAAAGCTCATGCTCAGCTTATTAGCAGCCCATTTTTACGGTCATTATCCATGCTTCCACAACATCTGGCTAAGTGTTGTACTCCAGATTGTGGCTGTTCTGGGAAGTAGTTTTAGCGACTTGAAAAGGCTGTTTAAGCCATGCTTATAATCCTCCCTCTGCCTCTTATCAGTGGGGTGATTCTGGAGAAGTGGCTGTCTCTCTTCTACCTTTTGTATGCCCTTAATAGACCCTGAGCTACTCTGAGTAAGGACCATCATTTTATTTGTTCCTGCAGTCTAGCTAAGTGGGTAGTCAGCCTCAGATGAAAATTAATTTTTGTAAGAATTACTTAGCAATATAGTTGTCCCTTTCTGAACTATTGTCTCTGCGTAAGTGGTTTTGTAGTGCCTTAGATGATCTTGTAATGAACTGGAAAGGTTTTATTCATCAGTGTGTGTTCTTCATGCATGCTGTGGTTAGCAAATAACTTCCTCTTGTAGAAAACCTTCTGCAGAATTAGGACCATGCCCAAAGTTTAGTTCCAGAAAAAATATTTTTCCAGAACTTCTGGATATCAATTCCACATAATTGATTTAGGTTTATCTTTTTAACACAAAAGAGACAAATACATTGTTTAAATTCTGAACATTTTATTTCATCCCAGGAAAACACTATCTGAATTTTCTGAAATCTGTGAATTTGTATACTTTCTCATGTGTATTCACTATAATTTAACCTGTCCTTTGTTCTCATTTGAAACCTTTTCTCCTTTTTTTTAATAAAACAGATAGAATGCTCGGTTATACGGGTAGCAAAATACCCATCTGCTTGTTAGGATTTCTAAACTGCCCAGTAATGCTTTGTCATTTCTCACCCATCCATTCTTGGAAACGGTGTCCTACAAATGACAGTACAGCAGCAAAAATGTGATTGAAGTCACTCCACTCACAGAACATATCCCAGTCTACCAGCATCTGAACAGTCCAAACCCAAAAAACTGTCAGTTGAGACATGGATTGGCACAGCTAGCAACGATTTCTGCCCAACTTGCTTTCTGACAGCCACAAACTAGTTTTCTTCTCTCGGTTCTATTGCGTTCCTTGTCATCTTGCTTACTGAACTTTGGGCTGCACATAACAGCTGGCAGGTGTTTTCCCAGGGGTGATACAAATGCCCTGGCTGAGCCATTATCTGACAGTATTCAGGTGCTCCCGTACCAAGTGAGTGATAGATAGCCTATAAGACAAGTAGGCAAACAGTTACACTTGGCACAGGTGCAGGCTTTCTGGAGGGAAAGAAACAGTCAATCTCACAATCGTAGTCTGCCTGACACTACCCAACTATTTGCAAAGTGCATTCGGGGAGTTCAGACAAGGAATAGGGCTGACTGACAAAAGCTAAGCAGAAAAGGCTAAATGTCAGACTCTTTGCTGGAGCTGTGTAAGAGCCTGGCAGATGAAGGGAAGTTTGGAACGCTGAATGACAGCAGAGTGATGAGTGACAGAAAGCAGGATGGTGGTAGTGCTACAAAGGGTTATTTTTTACAACTTTTATACTAGCTTTAATCAGTACTGCTTTTAAAATCAGCCATTAAATTAACAGCCATCATTAACATAGCTGAATTTTATTAACAGTATTAAGAACTTTCTGAATTGTTACAGAATATTACCTATACAGTTGGTTCTCTCCTACTGAAGTTTTTTCTGCCTTAAACTAAGGAAAGGTGATTTCAACAGAAGTTCAGTGTTAGAAGAAAACTGACTGAATGAGGAGGGCACATTTTATAATAGTATGCAAGAAAATGCACAAGGGATGTGATATATTCACAAGTCTTACAGCACAACGTCCCACAGAATAGTTATGTATCCAAATTAGTGACATCTGCATAAACAAAATATAAAGTGGGTGGAAAACTGCCTAAACTGCCAGGTTCAAAGGACTGTGAACAGTAGTACAAAGTCCAGCTGGTGCTTGGTTACTAGTCAAGTATCTCAGGAATCAATAGTGTTCATGCTTTTATTTTTGACCCAAATGATGGAGTGGAGTGCCCTCTCAGCAAGCTTGCTGATGGCACCAAACTGGTGACCTGGAGTTGTTGACACAATGGAGGCCAGGGCTGGTATTCTGATGCACCTGGACAACATGTAGAAATGACCTGGCAGGAACCTCATGAAGTTCAAAAAAAGGGACAGTGAAATGCTATATCCTGTAGCTGTATACACCCACAGAACAGTACAGATCAACAGGTTAGAGAGGTGTTTCTGGAGAAATGATCTGGAGGTCCTCATGACTAAATTGTACCTCTGTGGCAAAGGCGGCTGGTGGCATACTGGCATATTGGGCTACATTAGGGAAAGTGCAGGCAGCAGGTAGAAGGAAGTGTTTTTTCCTTTCTATCTGGCATTTATGTTATGGCATCTGGAGTATTGTTTGGGTCCAGTTTGGGGCTCCCTGATATAAGAAAGTTATTGATGTACCGGAGAGTGCCTAGTGAAGGGCCTGCGGGAAAGTCATGGGCACGTAGCATACGTTACAGCACGTAGTCTACAAAGACAGACTGAGAAAGCTGTGTTTCTTCATCCTGAAGAGAAGGTTCAGGGAGATCTTCTTCAGCTACCTAATGAGAGGGCAACGAGAAGACAGGGTTATACTCTTCCCAGAGGTGCACACAGGGGAGAGGCAAAAGACACAAGTTACCACATCAGAAATCATGACCAAGATATAAGGAAAAAACTTATCATCATGAAAGTGATCAAACTATGGAACAGATTGTCCAAAGAGCTGCGAGTTCTCCTTCTTTGGCGATATTCAAAATGTTACTCAACAAGGCCCCAAGCAACATAAACTAGTTGTCCTTTCTTTGAGTAGGGAAGAGGACTAGATAACCTCAAGAGGTTTGTTTTAGCCTTGGTTATTTTAAGAGTCTATATAACCATCAAAAGTGGTGACAAAAAAATGAGGGGGTGTTGATTAGGAGAACAGGAAAAATCCTTTAAAAGATAAAAGACGTTTCCTTTGTTTCATTAGTCTCTAAAGCAAAAAAAAAAAAAAAAAAAAAATCCAGTTTTCAGAACTTTGAGTTATTTCCAGTGCAGCAAAGGGCAGCTTCTGTTTCCATGAGGATGTCTACAATCAAAATATACACATATAAAAGCAGGAGATCAACACTGTAAAAGCAGCAAGCATCCTCAGTCTAAGGTGCAAATACTGTTAGATAACCGAAGTTTAGAGTTCCAGTAATTATTTTGCTTAGTACAGGATAGTTTTAGGGAAAATGAGGGAAGATTTGCGCAGCAGATTGCTTTTCAGTGAAGAGCACACACTTTACAAAAGCTCATCTCTAAACTGCAGGTACCGAGGAATTTGGCATGGGACAAGCCCTCTGCTTTCCTACTGCTTGTATTTGGTGTGTATTTGGGATGGAGAAAGGAGTGAAGTAAATCTCTGGATACTTTCTTCTTATTACTAGGAGAAGGATAATGGCACCACAGATATTTTTAATTGACATGAATCAAGCCTGAAATAGTAATCTGATTTTCTCTTCATGTCAACAGAAAGACAAACACATCAGGGGAGTGACTTTCCTCAGGTATTATATGTGCAGAGGTATATACATCTTGGCATTAAAAGTATGTATAGCCACTTTAAGGGATATAGACACTTTAAGAGATTTTAACGCTTAACAGAGGTGTTTTATGGTTGTAATACAAGTTATTGGGCTGGTTCTCAGAAGCTTTAAGCAAAAGTGTCAGTGTCAGTATCAACAACTGTAGTAATCAGAACACAAATACCCTTTCTTTCTTATTTTGTTTTCACGTTTCATTTTTATCCACACTCCTATAGCTGTTGTTTTAGTATTATTTTCAAACATTTTCATGTAATTTATTGAGCTGTTTTTTAAGTTGAAAGAGTGTTCATACTAAGCATCAGAACAAGAAAACAAGTAAAAATTAAAATGAGAAATTAACACCTGTATGATTAAGAATTTAGAGATTTGGTCCTTAAAAGAATAAACCTTACTCATTATAATAATGCCATGAACTTCAGTGACTTTAACTAGGAGTAGGAGAAGATAGTAGCAAACCTTGAAAAGATGGCATAATCTGACAGTCTGAGATAAGACACAGCTTGAAGAATTTCAAATTGGTAGTCTGGGTTCTGGGATGGAGAACAGAAATACTTCACCTAATACTGTGTGAATACCTAATACTTGTCTCACTACTGACCTTTTAGACAAGAGTCAGAAATTCCGCTGTGTATCATTCCCCCAAAGAAGTCGCATTTGCAGTTGGAATTTAAAAATAATTTTCTGAGAAGGCACAGGTTTACCTCTTAATTAGATTGTGTAAGATGTGGTTTTTTAGGAATTTAGTTTTGGTTTAGCTTTTTCATTATTTTATTATGGATTAACTAAAGCTCTTTAAACTCCTACAAAGTTTAAATTCTATATAAGGAGAGTGAAGATTTATTATTATGCTAAATACTAATCATGGCTGAATCTAGCTAAAGATAGAAATGGTCTGAATTATCGGCTTGTCCCTAAATTGTATATTACAGGCAGCTTAATCCAATCTGAACCAGGTCCATGGCAAGCCAGATTTCATATTGTTATATCAATTTCTTACCATTAATGGAGACTGACAGACTAATACAAGTATTAGTCTGATATATAAAGATATTAGTCTGGTATACAAAGTATTAGTCTGACATACAAAGTCAGATCTAATAGAATAATTATATTTAAAAGTAAAGGTAAGAATTTTAGATGTATGTTTGATCAGCTCCAAACACCACCATGCTGAACTTGCTTCCTGAAGGTCTCTCCCTATTCTACATGCAGATATTTTGACCACTAATACTTCACTTGGTGCTGAAAGTGAATTTATCCACTTTGGGAAGGAGGGGAAGAGTGGAAGCTGCTTAAAAAGTAAGCTTTGCATATCTTAAATTCAGGATTTTAGTTTAACCAAAAATTAAGTATGTTTCTGAATCTAGCCCAAGTTCTTTTTAACATCCAGTATTTCATATCGTAAGATGATGTGAAAAGGAAGGAAGACTCGGCACTCTACACTATCCATATGAAAAAATGTACAGAAGATAGTGGGAGAATTTAGGAAAGCTCATCAGTTATTAACTTAATAGCTCCAATTAGAAATAATGCTGAATTATGACACTGGGTATTCTGAGGCTCAAGCAGGAGATAAAAAGCTTGTAGTTATTGAATAACAGTTATTGAATAACTGTTATTGAATAACAGAATTCTGAAGAAAATTTAAATGCTATAGATATTAAAGCAATAGTTGTATATAAAATCTAATCTCATCTGAGAGGACAGTGTCTATAGATTAATGAATGATCTCAAATCATGGTCAAAGGTGAAATGCATTTACTGTAATTGTCACTTACCTCAGGTCAAGTATGAAACACTCTTTTATCATAATAATATCAGTAAAGAAAGTGTTTGTTTGAGCCATAATATTTAAATATTTTTCAGTTTCATGACCTAAAATTAATAGAATAAAATGATCTCTATAAAAATCTGATTTTACACCCATTTTTGCATATTTTACCTTTCTTTTTAATTTGGTCAAAGAAGTAGCTACTTTCAGTTTATGATGAAAATCAAGAAGACAGAGTATGTGGGGAAGATATGGGAGGAGGGTGGTAGGATTCTGTAATGTTAATGACCTAGAAGGGCAAACTCATCCTTCTCTGAGGTCCAGATCTTTTAGCAGGTTTTGAATGATTATGGTATTACAAATATGCTGTTAACATATCATTAATTAATGATGTATTTAATTTGTGCTGCAAAGAAGATAAATTGTGCATTTACCTTTATCAATCAATAATACTTTAAGTCATTATATGATTTCAGTTTGATTTTTTTAATCAAATTTTGTAACAAAAATTTTTAAATATCTTCCATATGGGAGTTTTTGATCTTGGTAAGACTTCCAGATAGGTTATGGCACTTGCAGAACATGAGCTGGTTCTGTCCTCTGCCCAGTCTTGCTTCCCTTAAAACTTTTCCCTCTTCCAGCTCCTTCTCTCACCTTCAGTACCTTGGTGCTTCTGCTGTCCTCCTTCTCCTGTGCACATGGACCAAAGTAAACAGCTGTGCCCCAGCTGCAGGGCTGTCAGTTTGGAGCCCAGCCTTTGCTCACTGTCCTCAAGTCTCTGTTCTCTTCATGGAGGATTCTGTAGTTTCATCTCATCTCACTAGTTCGTACCTCACATTGTGCTGCCACCCTCACTATAACTATTTTTGTAAGTTTAGAGCTGGCAGTTAAAAAAGGTATGCCAATCAATGCTCAGTATTCTAAAAATTTTATTCCAGGAAAACACCATCTTCGATATATGTGTTATAAGCATGTATTTCTTGCAGAAAGGAAGAAATCCTGCTCTTCCAGTGAGCAGAAAACTGATGCAATGGGAGTAAATGTTTTTTGAGGTTTTGCATTATGAACTAGTGAAAAGACTTTATTAAGAAAACATCCTGAAATCAGATTAATTGGTAGTGATGCCTCTGTAAGAAAATAGGTTTTTTACAATGCTTTGCCTTAGGATGCAGTGTAATTTACAACAAAGGCTACATCTCTGTTTTGTACTGAAAAAGAGAGAAAACACATGGCCATTTGTCTGTTACTCTCCAGTAACTCTCTGCTTAGTAAGGTGCAGTCTCATCAGTATTATTTCAGTGTACTATCCTTTAGGCAGCACTTGCTGAAATATCATACAGGTAATTCACCTCTTAAAGCCTTGATTCAAAGGATGAAGGGCTTCTGCTGTACCTTGTAAAATATAAGGGTACAGTAACATGCCTATTAATAAATTTTCTTGTTAAATTAAACAAACATGAGAGGGTTGGTGTTTTTTTCCCATTTATTATTTCATTGTTTGTTTGGATGTTTGTTTTTTTTTTTAATAAGCATACATCCAGTCATTGATTCTTATAAGGAAAAGGAAGAATTAAAAATGAAATTCTGATAACCTACTAAGACTATAGGTGGTAATGTGAAGTAAAATATAAAATATTGCAAAATTATACAAATTGACCACCACTATCACAAGGTCAATGAGAAGAATGAGAAATGTATAAAGATGTCACATTGCTTTCTTGGTTTACAATGTACAACATCAGTGTAGAATAAGGAGGGTTTGTATGATGCAATTCCCAGACTGTAGGAAGTGCTGTATACAGAACATGCGCTAATTTTGAAACTGAAGGGGATGTGTAGAGCAGCCTTTCCTTGCAACAAAGACAACTCAGAACTGTTGAGTATCTTCCAGAAGAAGAAATTATTACTTAAAGTATTCAACCCTAAGTTATTTTTCCTGTTTGTGAGTTTGCCTTTTTTCTTCTTTCCTTTTTTTTTTTTTCCTCCAAGATATCCAGGTTAGCCTTCTAAGAAAAAGACATAGTATTAAAAATTAGGTCTTCTCTACCTGGAGAGAAAACCACACATAAACCTTCAGCAAGGGAGCCTGCAAACCATTGCAGGAAAGCTGAAGCATAAACACACTAATTGCAGAAAAAGGATAGGGAAAGATAGACAGCCCTGCGATGTCACTGTCGTGGTAGTGATATATAGACATTTTATTTGGAAAAAAACAAATATAGTAGATTCTCGCATTCCTCCTTTCTCGCCTCTTCATTTTTTTCTTCTTCTCCAGAAAGTAGAGATCAAGTCAGTGTTGGTGAGAGGTAAGAAGGGATTCAGATGTTGGGGTAAATGTCTGAAGTCACAGGTCCAGGTGTGCAGGCCCTCAGCTGAGATGCAAGATTCAGGGCCAGCTGATCATTTTACAGACACAATAACCACCCACCACAGTCTTCACAAAGTATACAGTGACAATGAATAATCCTTTGATATCAAAGCTAGCTATTCATCACACACATGCAGGGACTAAGAATTTCTTAGTGCCCAGACGTGGCAAGAGCCATCTCAATGCAACCTCTGGTGACATGCAGCTCCCTGCTTAGTCTTCTTTTAAGAGAAGGCTCCAGCCAGACCTCATCTGGAGGACTCTGTGCAATAACTTTTCAAATGTTTGGTTGAATGTTGCTGTATTGCCACTGGACAGAAAAACAGGGTGGTTGAATCACCACCTTGAGGGATAAAATGGTCTTAGGCATACTGTTTTCCAGTCTCCCCAGCGTGTTCTCTGAGAGAAGCAACAGAGAATGTGAGGCAGATATTCTTTTGAGGGCATAACTGACAGTTTTGTAAGTCATATTCATACTGAGTTGGAAGAATTTGAAGGTGTTCTTGTGCAACATATCCATCTGGGGATATGTTTGTGTCAAAATATCATTTCAAGTAGATCTTGCTGCCATGAGGGAACGGACCTTTGAGACTCCTCTGTCACACAGGAGCCCCACTGACCCACTGCTCTCTTGTAACTACAAGTCTGTATCCATTGCAAGAAATGAATGCTCTAGAAAATGTCACAGTGAAGTTTATAGTATCAGCCAATGGCAAAATGTCCAATTCTCTAAAAAACACCATTCATCCTCTTGTAAAAGACACTAATCTTTCCCTGTTAGAAAACTAGAACTCATGAAGTCCTTGAAGAAAAGAGGAGTCTAAAAACCTTAAATATACATAGAAAATCTTGAAGGCTCAGAGAGAGGTCTGCAGTAAACCTCAGTAAAATCATGTACACAGCTCTTGTTATTTCCACAAAACAAAATCACTTTGTGCATGTCAGGTTCTGTTGAGTTTGAATCAAAAAAAAGAAGGAAGGGAAAGAGGGGAAGGAAGTAATTCATCAGCAGCCATGTTTACACCTAGACTATGGTGTTAATTTGTTTCTTCTTAATTTTGTCATTAAATGTCTTGAATGAGACATGTTAGGTAAAATGGGAGGAAACCAAGATGAATAGCCTGACTTTTTTCTCCAAAGCTGAAGGTCTGCTAGGCTATGCTGCATGTTTTTGTCTGCCATAAGAGACATTGACTGTGAAACACCTCTATTGGACCTCAAAGATGTGACAAATGTGCAAGAGAGCTCTCTAGCTTTTCTACCTTCTTGTTTTCTCTCCAGTTCCTGATCCAAATGAAAATTGCCAAGTCCTTAAGCGCTGGCCTCTATAAAGTCATATTCCTCTTCCTTACCTTCTTCAGAGTGAATCATGCATTCTCTATAGCCCTTCCCTGGTCTGGGGGCAGTGGCTGGCTCCCCTGAGCCACAGACTTCGCTTCACTGGCTCCATACAGTCCTTGCATCTGTTCATCACATTGGTGGTAAAAGCCATTAGCAAAAGTAAGGTGAGAAGGAAATATATCATCTTCCCTAGCTGGTGGCAGGATTTTTCTGGTCTTTAGTAAATGTAAATACATAGGGTCTTAATAACATGGAACATTTTAATGAACATAGTCATAGTAAAGATGATGTTTTGCATCTCTGCTGGAAACAAAATAATTACATTTATAGAACTGCTACCCAAGTGTATCTACGAAAAAGCCAACAGTAAAAAAAGCTTTCTGCTGGCTTGTTATTGAAATCATGTCTGTTTTGATAAGAGAGGGTCCGGTGGCCCTACTGTGATAATGTTACACAGCATGCTTATAATGTGAGTGTTAAAGGGATTAAGACAACCATGCATGCATGCCATGTTTCGTTAAATATTAAGAAGTCACATATTTGCATATTATACAGCTGGTTGCAAAGCCATCAATCATCATATTATCTGTACATTGAGGATGATAAATGGTTTTCATTCTAATGAGAGAATCTAATCACATGGAGAAATGAAGAGGGCATGCAGCATAAAAGGTTTGGCTCCAAAAGCTATAGATTATTATTAATATTATACTTTTCTCTCTGATTTGGAAACTTCTGCTCTTCATCTGTACACATTCCTTCCTACAATCATGACTTTGAGAAAAGGTCAGGTCATTAATTTTTTTTATTCTTAATAAAATGGCACTGGAAAAGCAGGAAAAGGTTAAAAATATTAAACAACATAGAATCAGTTTATGTGAATTTCTCTAAATTGCCCAGGACAGACCATTTATTTTTAATCCCTAATAATGTGGCAGCAGAAAAGCAGACAAAGTTTAAAAATAGGAAGGTATAAGACTCTTACCAAGGTATTTTTGTAAACTATCTAACACAGCTCTATAGCAAAGGGCTATGCAATATATTGTTTGCTTGTTAAATGAGAAAGTGAGCTACTTCTAAAAATGTTGCAAAATACAAACTATTTCATATGTCAGTTATTATAACAAGATAACTTTGTCATTAAAGTAATGCCAATTATTATGTCTATTTATTATGCTTTTTATTATCTTTTATTGTCTATTTATTATGCTATATCTATTATTATGCCAATTATTATGTCTCTCTAGAGCACAAGTCTTATGAGGAGTGGCTGAGGGAACTGGGGTTGTTTAGCCTGGAGAAGAGGAGGCTGAAGGGAGACCTTATGGCTCTCTACAACTACCTGAAAGGGGGTTGCGGTGAGGTGGGTGTTGGTCTCTTCTCCCAAGTAATTAGCAATTAGAACAAGAGGAAATGACCTCAAGTAGCACCAGGGGAGGGTTAGACTAGGTATTCGGAAAAATGTCTTTACTGAAAGAGTGGCCAAACATTGGAAGAGGCTTCCCAGGGAGGTGGTGGAGTCACCATCACTGGAAGTGTTCAAACAACCTGTGGAGGCAGCACTTAAGGACATGGTTTAGTGGGCATGGTGATGTTGGCTTGATGGTTGGACTTGATGATCTTAAAGGTCTTTTTCCAACCTTAATGATTCTGTGATTCTATTTAGGATTCTGACTCTTACAGCCCTCATGGGTGGTAAGATAACGCAGTACCATGTGCAAGAAAAAAAGGACTAATTTTCTAATGGGGTGTAATCGGTAAAGACACTTGTGTGGGAATGGAGTGGAAGAAGGCAGAGTAACAGAGATAGAACTGTTAACACACCGGCCAGCTGCGTGAGTGAGAAATCAAGAAAAAAACCCAAAAGTGTATGTTACAAAATCCTTGCATTTCTACATGTATTTTTACAGAATTTATTTGTGAGTTTACATCATTCCTCAATGTATTTAATGCTGTGCTGAATTCAGAGATTTAGAAAAAGGCAAATAAACAATTTTAATAATAAGGCCATACTAAATGACCTGCTATAAACTTTTTCTCTAAGATGTGAAATGCTTAAGGAGTACAGGCCAGACTGGACTGTGCATTTCAACTGCAGATTAATGTAGTTTTGTAGGTTTAACTTTGTAAATAGACATAAACATGTATGTTCCCGGATGCTGTTTGAAAATTTCTGAAGCTCTTGCTTGTTGCCATTAGGAAGTGGTTCTGTGGTAATGATCTTTATTGATTGCTGCTCATCAGCTTTGTGCCAAGTAGTATCTCCTCCTGGAATGTTTAAAATGTAACAGATTTGGAACAGTCAACTACAAATAGCAGAATTCACATCCAGGAACTGAGTCTAATGTTGAACCAGTGACAGTACGATATTTCATAATCTATGAGGTTTTAAAGAAACATGCTCAATGGGCTTTTGGGAATATTTCTTTCCTAGGAATAGGTGTCAGTGTGGGAAAAGGGGTAGGAGAAAAAGGAAAAAGCCTCCATAAAGACTGTTCATAGGGAGAAAACACTGGTTTTGATCAGCCTGTAGCACTTAGATGTGGCCTGTCATTAAAACTCATATGGTACTTTTCCTGAGGGACTACCAGACGCTCTTGTGTCAGGTGAAGGATGTAACTGTGTGTGCTGGGTTAGAGGATGGGGTGTGTCACTCATGTTCTGAAGTGGACAAGACATTTTTTGAGCATGAATCTGCACTGCTTCAGCTGGAGCAAAGGATGGGACCCCAGAAGTATACCTCTAGGACAGTATTTCCAGTTATACGTGGCAGACTGGACATGTTGTCATGCTCACTGTGATTCTCAGTTTACCTGCAATTTTTCACTTCATCATGATATCTTTGAGGCAAACCAGTGGGATTCTCTTTAAGATGGATTCCGGTGATTTTTCTTCTCCAAACTCATCACTTTTTCTGGACAAGGAGGACTAAAAGAAAACCTTTTAAGTATATTTGTTGGTCTCACTTTGATCCAGATTAAGAATGCAGTTAAGCAAGAATCTGGGCCTAAGCATCTAGGACAGACATAATCTAGATCTTCTAGAACCTGATAAGCTTCATATACTCTTATCTTCATCTGGGAACTTATTTATTGGTCATAGCCTGTCAGAACTGTCATAACATTTATTATGTCATACCACAGCAATGACATCACTCTCCTTTTCCCTCTTTCTCCTCCTACCCCAAGCCCCTCACTGTCATTCAATACAGTTTCAAAGTTTTCTGTCATTTTAGACCCTGACCTGCAAATCAAGAAATAACTTTCAGGAAAGAGGAAATTAAAAGATACTTATATCAAATAAGCAGCTGTTATCTGACCACTATTACAGTTTTGCCTTTAAATTTAGAGGAAATATTTTTTTTAAGACATTTGTCCGTGTATGTATGTTTTAAAAGATATTTAGACTATAAGTAAAAAATTGAATTTGAATATCCCTTAATTTCTGTCACAACATCCTCAAAAACAGTATATATTAGGTATAGGAGAACTGGATCCTCATGTAGCTGAATGTTTCCTTACAGAGACATCCTTATTCAGCCATGTGTCTTTCTAACATATTTCTTGTCCCTTCAGTAATAATACTGCAGCTGTGAAACATTCATTAATACACTGATGTTTTGCTGATGTGTTACTTTCAAAAAGATATTGCAATGTATCTACAGTATTTCTTTTTCAGCTGCAAAGCTCAACAATATTCAGTTCAGAGTACATGCAGAAACACTCAGTTCTGGTTTTTGTAGTCCCAAATACAGTTTTACCTGATATACTGTAGAGGTTTTTGTGGTTTAATCTTCATTAAAGAGTGTGTTATTGTTCAAGTGTCACATGAGAGAATAAAGACATATAGAAGATTATAGTTAGTGAATAATACACTGAAGAGCTTATTTAAAGTAGCATGTGTATTCCAATATGGAAGTTTGTGCAAGGACAAACTAGGACAGAAGAGCTGCTATCCCATGAGATACAAAAACTGCACTCATTTGCTTTTTCATTACAGAAACAAAATTGGTGTTTGTAATGAATCCTTCTGATTAAACAAAAGATCACAAAAAAGTGGCATAGCTCCCTACTGCTGAAAAGTGGATTTGCACTACTACTCTTTAGGTTTAAAAGCAGAACACTTTTTTGATTGACTTGAAACTAGTGAAGAGGCCAGGTATAAAATAATGCATCCTGCTTAAAAAAGACCGGGGGGAAAAAAAAAAAAAAGAAATTTGTTCTGGCTTTAAAGTATTTTTTTGCTTGCAGAGGACCTGCATAGGATTTCCTATGTGGCTTGTCCTGAGAAGAGTATGAAACGTAAACTGAAATTTAAAAAGACCCAACCATAAACAACATACCTCGCCAAAGGATGCCATTTCCTAAACCTGTTACTCTCGATTCAAACAGAAGTTTCAGTTCTGAAGTTTCTTTATCCAGGACTCATCCTACATGCAACTGATCAGTCATCAGTTACAATGACCTTCAGTGCTTAATCTTTGTATTTCCACAGTTACCCAATAAGTTTCTGAGCAGGAGTTTAATTGGTTTACAAAAGGGATTAAGTGACGCCACCATGCAGTGTAGCAAGGGACCCTTTCATAAGACAGGTTTCTCCAGGTACATACAGAAGCGCTTCTAGACATGAAACATGAATCTGTAAATGACAACAAATCTGGAGAGATAGAAGAGTTTCAACATAATCAAGAGCTGGGAATTTGGAATAAGGTCTGAAGCCTTTTCACCAAAGAATGGTTGTGACTATTTAATACTGCATGCACAAAATGTGTATGTAATGCCCTTTGCTGAATTGGTCAGTAAATCTCAAAAGCAGCTTTCTTCAAAAAAAAAAGAGAAAAAAGAGAAAAAGCACATGAAACCATTTAATTTCAGCAGTTTGACCATGGCTGGCTAACAACTGTTGGTTATAAAGTAGGAAACTCTTCTTCCTTTTCATAGAATCATAGAATCACAGAATCATTAAGGTTGGAAAAGACCTTTAAGATCATCAAGTCCAACCGTCAAGCCAACATCACCATGCCCATTAAACCATGTCCTGAAATGTCACGTCCACAGGTTTTTTGAACACTTCCAGTGATGGTGACTCCACCACCTCCCTGGGAAGCCTCTTCCAATGTTTGGCCACCCTTTCAGTAAAGACATTTTTCTGAATATCTAGTCTAACCCTCCCCTGGTGCTACTTGAGGTCATTTCCTCTTGTCCTAATTGCTAATTACTTGGGAGAAGAGACCAACACCCACCTCATCACAACCCCCTTTCAGGTAGTTGTAGAGAGCCATAAGGTCTCCCCTCAGCCTCCTCTTCTTCAGACTGAACAAGCCCAGTTCCCTCAGCTGCTCCCCATAAGACTTGTGCTCCAGACCCCTCACCAGCTTCATTGCCCTTCTCTGGACACACTCGAGCACCTCAACGTCCTTCTTGTAGTGAGGGGCCCAAAAAACTGAACACAGTATTCAAGATGCGGCCTCACCAGTGCCAAGTACAGGGCCAAGTACAGGGGCACAATCACTTCCCTACTCCTGCTGGCCACACTGTTGCTGATACAGGCCAGGATGCTGTTGGCCTTCTTGGCCACCTGGGCACACTGCCGGCTCATGGTCAGCTGGCTGTCAACCAGCACCCCAGGTCTTTTTCTGCCAGGCAGCTCTCCAGCTACTCTTCCCCAAGCCTGTAGTGTTGCATAGGGTTGTTGTGACCCAAGTGCAGGACTCAGCAGTTGGCCTTGTTAAAACTCATACAGTTGACCTCAGCCCATTGATCCAGCCTGTCCAGATCCCTCTGCAGAGCCTTCCTACCCTCCAGCAGATCAACACTCCCACCCAACTTGGTGTCATCTGCAAACTCACTGAGGGAGCACTTGACCCCCTCATCCAGATCATATATAAAGACGTTGAACAAGACGGGCCCCAAAACTGATTCCTGGGGAACACTGCTTGTGACTGGCCACCAACTGGATTTAACTCCATTCACCACAACGCTCTGGACTTGGTCGTCCAGCCAGTTCTTTACCCAGCAAAGAGTGCTCCTGTCTAAGTCACGAGCCGCCAGTTTCTCGGGGAGAATGCTGTGGGAGACGCTGTCAAAGGCTTTACTAAAGTCCAGGTAGACAACATCCACAGCCTTTCCCTCATCCATTAGGCAGGTCACCTGGTCCTAGAAGGAGATGAGGTTGGTCAAGCAGGACCTGCCTTTCATGAACTCATGCTGGCTGGGCCTGATCCCTTGGTTGTCTTGCACATGGTCTGTGAGCATGAACCTCTCCATGATCTTCCCTGGTATTGAGGTCAGGCTGACAGGCCTATAGTTCCCAGGATCCTCCTTCTGGCCCTTCCTGTAGATGGGTGTCACATTGGCAAGCCTCCAGTCATCTGGGACCTCCCCTGTTAGCCAGGACTGCTGATAAATGATGGAGAGTGGCTTGGCAAGTTCCTCTGCCAGCTCTCTCAGTACTCTCAGGTGGATCCCATCAGGCCCCATAGACTTGGGTGTGTCCAGGTGGCTTAACAGGTCCTTAACTGTTTCCTGCTGGATTATGGGGAATTTATTGTGCTCTCCATCCCTGTCTTCCAGCTCAGGGGATTGAATACCCTGCAGATACCTGAACTGGCTATTAAAGACTGAGGCAAAGACAGCATTAAGTACCTCAGCCTTGTCCTCATCCTTGGTGACAATGTTCCCCCCCATATCCAATAAGGGATGGAGATTCTCCTTGCCTCTCTCTCTGTTGTTAATATATTTGTAAAAACATTTTTTTTTTTTGTCCTTTATGACCATGGCCAGATTGAGTTCCAGCTGGGCATTCGCCTTTCTAATTTTCTCTCTGCATGACCTAACGAGATACTTGTACTCTTCTTGAGTTGCCTGCCCCTTCTTCCAAAGGTGATAAACTCTCTCCTTTCTTTCCTCAGTGCCAGCAAAATCTCCCTGTTCAGCCAGGCTGGTCGTCTTCCCCTACCAGCTCGTCTTATGGCACATTTTAAAGAATAACAAAGAGCCTAGCTATAACAATGTAATATTACAATGTAATTAGTACTTAAACCTGCTTGCATTTTCATTAAGAAAAAATGCGTAACCTAATTAACCTTTCTTTCTCTGACACATTCTTTAAATCTGCAATTTTATTACCTTCACTACACATCTATTCACAGTTATCCAAAACAGATGCATCGTTTAATGCTGTATGATGTACTTCATAAACATGATCTTGCATAATGTGCATATGTATTTGTATGTAGTCAAGAGTTTGATAGACATTTTATCCATACCATAGACAAATTGCTGAAGCTTTGCATTAGACTTAATCTTTGTATGAAACCTTGCCTTTTCCAGAGCAATTTTTTTTTTTTAGTATTGAATTATTTGGTGCCTTCAAGATCTATTTTTTAATGCCTGCTTATCATATGGCAATGTACATTAGCTGCAGAAGTCAACTGGTGAGATGGAATAGAGTTTGAAAGTGAAGACAATAAAAAAACTGTGACCAAAACCACACATCTTCAGGCCTGTCACAGATACCAATTTAATCAAGTGAATGTGGCACTGATAGGGCTTCCAGGTCACACTGAAGAATTAGCCTTCCGGCTTTATTAGTTGCTCCTATAACCCTGTTCATGCAAGTTTCCAGTCTATCTGAATACAGATACAAATCTACAGACTGCAACCGATATATTTCATTCAAGTAGAAGTAAATCATTAAAACTAGCTTTCCAAATAGGATTAAATGTCTTTGTTTGGAATGTGACCTTACATGCACACTTTTTTATTAATCTCAGTGCTTACAAGTAGATGACACTTAGAGCTAGAAGACTGAGCAATAATTGTTAAGCTGTCTGGTTTCTATATGTTAACATACATAGCAGTAGCAGAGAGATGGTGAAAATTTTATCAGTCTCCCTGTGTTTGAAAAAGCTCTAAATGATTTCAGAGGAAAAAAAGTGTGTTTGTGAAGAACAAAAATAATTGAAATAATGTTCACTTACTACTCCACAATGAGTTGAAGAATATGGTAATAACAAGACCATTACATCTACTTTCAGGGTCAAAGCCAGGCAAATTCAGTTCTTGTGTGCTCAAGGCAATAACATTCTGATGATGAGGTTGTGTTAACGAGCATGTGAAAGAGACCTCACAACCTTTCATTATATTTTTTCCCAAGTTCTTGTACATTTCATTGTACAGCGTATCAAGGATGTCATTATTTCCTCATTGATTTGACTATGAGGTTGTAGTTTTTAATAGAAAAGGTAATTTCTTTCAAAATGAGGATCTTATTTTAATCCATGTTTTTCTGCTTTACAAAAGTCAACCTTTTCTAGTAGGTGGTTAGTCCAATAATTCCAACTGAAATCAATAACAATTAAATCATCAGTACTTGTCATTTCAAAGTTTGTGCTCACTGTGAATAATTCAATTTTAGCACTTACATTTAACAGCACATCACTATACTGTTAAAGCATCTTCCAGTACAGCAGTAAGTGCTGTGGCTAATTTCTCTTCCATATGGTCCCCCCTTTCTAATCTGGCCCTCTTAAAGGAAAACTGAATGTGCAGTGTACCATGCTTTGAGATCTGGTAGTTTATTTATAAACATATTGCCATAATTTGCTATTACTTAAAACAAGAGCTTTTTGTGCTTGGAATGGAAATCTATGAAATTTCTGATTATCTTGAGTTCTTATGGAAGTTTTCCATGGCAAAAGATTGATCTTTGAGAAATCTTTTTACACAAATGAATTTTCCATTTATAATGGAGAGTTTCAGTGTTCAAAACCAAAAATTGTTCTAAAACTCCAAGTCCCTATGCTGGTGTTACAATTATTCAGCTGCTCCGTTTCCAAGACACTCAATACCTTAAACCTGAGAATGACCCTCTACACCTCCAAAAGGAAAAGCCTATGCCAATTACTTCTTTGGTTTTCAGTGCTTCTACATAACATATATCACATCACTTTAAATTTAAAGGTTATCAAATTAGGCCTGGTTATTCATTAAGTGCAAAACAGGATTCAAAGATAGGCAGAATGAAATGCCACATGAATAATTTGGCTGAGAAGTGATACACTGCCCAATTACAGTAATACCACATATTCTTATGTGGTGCTTTGTTTCACAAACAAAGATCACATTGCAGTCTGATTCCACTGTTTCTGTCCAGTTCCTCTGGCAGGTGGGAGACTGACGGGATGGAGGCAGGCTGTGCACCCTTCTTTTTTCTATTAATGCCTGAAGAAGGTAACCGCTTTCCCAAGAAAAAGGATGAAGCAGACCAGAGCCATATTGTGTTACAGATTGGTAGGTCCCAGGGGGAATCCCAGACCATAGCAAAAGAAGGAGAAGTGTCCCTGTTTAAATGGATTGTCCTAACAGCTACAATCACAAATCTGGGCCTGGAAAGATTCTCAGGAGGTCTATTTTCCTGCTTTGAATTTAAATCAGTACTTTTGGTTCATCCTTGGCAGGTGTCCAGTTCATGTCTCAAACTTCCAATAAGAAGAATTCCATAATCTCCCTAGAAATTCATTTAACAATAAACAAGCCTAAATATGTAGTACAAAAATTTCTTTATGTATATTAAAACATTACTTCTTTTCGTATCTTATGCAGACTTAAATAACAATTGATCATTTTAATTTTTAATATCCGGATTTTTTAATATCCCTTTCTTTCTCCTTCTTTTTCTAAACTAAAGACACTAGATCTTTCAGTATTTCTCAGTACATCATGTTTTCTAAACTATGGATAATTTTCATATTCTTCCCTGTGTTGTTTTCTTATTGTACCCCAAAAGTAGACACTATCCTAGTGGATGACAGACTACTGACAACTGCAAAGGAATAATATGTACAAACTTGCTCAAAAAGTTTGTCTTCATATGTGAAATTTAAAAAACAATATTGAATGTACTTAGAAATTTTTTAAAATGTGTTTATCAACCCTGAAACTTATTATTAT
Organism: Phaethon aethereus; assembly: GCF_964289735.1. Lineage (NCBI taxonomy): Eukaryota > Metazoa > Chordata > Aves > Phaethontiformes > Phaethontidae > Phaethon > Phaethon aethereus. Next base: position 31,371,301 of record NC_138582.1, on the reverse strand, counting down.
TGTCTAGAATTTACCTTCTCATGTGCCAATCACACATGATCAGTGCTATCAGTGCGATATGAGTCATTTACAACAGAAAATATCAGTTCCTTACAACAGCTAGTGTTTTGCAATGATATCCTTAAGGAATAATTGACAAAGAAAGAGTTTCATTTATGCTTCGGGTTGCAACTCAACCATCTGCATAGAATGATATATTAAACATGAGTTTAACTCTGACAAGTACCACAATAACAAGAGGAATCAATTCTCAGTGGTCTAAAATGGTTTCCAACAAGAAACCTATGGATTAGTACTCAGAAATATTGGGTAGACCCAAATACCAAGATACACCAGAAGAGTTATGGTGATACTTTAGATTTAGCAAGCTCAGACACATTGTCACTGCTTGCACTTTTTCCAAATAGCTCCAAGATGACCTTTACTGACTTTACTAGAGAAGCATTTACACTTAACCTAAACCAGAAGGTCAGAAATAAAACACAGCTTGTTAAACATGCAATAACATATTTCAGCTAAGTCTGATGAAATCCTTTCCTAGGTTGTCTCAGCCTGACCTCCTTTTTGGTGAAGGTGGTTTTTGTGACTCATAAAGAGCTTTTTCATTTAGGGCATTTCAAAGCTGCAGCTCAGCAGGAGTCCAGTTAAGTGCTTCTGAAGCAGCTCTGTGAGGCACATGGACACAACTGGAGAAATTGTAGACTCCTTCAGAAGAGCCAACAAACTAGCCTACCATTTAACCAGCCATCTTTCCCAAAAAAACCTCCATGTCCTTTCGCAGTTGTTCATATCCTTAGTATCAGATAATCTCTTTTGTTCAGCATTGCATGCATACACTTATGCTTCCAAGGAGATCCTTTTTCTTCACATTACTCTTCTGAGAGCCCCATATAGCAGCTATATGCAAAACCTCCCATACAGTGGCAAGGTCACTCCATGGCCCCGCTAAATATAGGCTCAAATATGTTTAATGGTTGTGTAATAATTCCAGATGGAATTTGTATTATTGTGAAGTATGGCAGTGCTACAACTGCAATATATTCATGATGAGAAATGAAGTGCAAGATGGAAAAGGTCACAGACAGTTTGTAGTTCTGTCATATTGTGTACTACATGACCTCCAAATGTATGGTATCATAATTTTCTATGGATGTAAATTATCACATAATTTTTACAGGAAAAATGTTGTATTTTTCATATTACAGTCCATAGCCGTACCATTGTCCCTCCAAACTTGGAGGAGATGTCAGAGCTTCCTGGGAATGTTTCAGTTCTGTAAGGAAACACACTTGCAAGCCTGGGACCTATGAACATACTGATACGATGGCATCAGAAATCTGCAGATTAATTGGCTGAGACTTACTGATAATATGATTTCAGTGTGTTTGTGTGTGAGTCCACTTGCTACAGTTGTCTTGCCAGTAAACTCCTGTGTTTCCAAACTTTTTTGGTCCAGAAATGCCTAAAATACATATGTATATTTCCCAGACATTATTCATTTTCCATCCACCTGTGGACAGTCATCCTTCCCTACAATCTCTACTTCTTTCTGAAAAGACAGGCAGAGGAGCACTGATTCCTACTACTGCTGCTGGTCATTCTTTCCATGCTTCTCGCTTCCCATTAAAACTGAAATTTTGTCTCAAGGGATGGCCCCCCTTCATGATGCAAGGCATATCTTAGGTGTACAGAGACTCTGCTTCTGGGGGGGTCTGGGGAACTGCCTGTTGAGTATTGACAGTTGCTGTGATGGTTTCAGGCTGGAGGAAGTTTCTGAGCTGCCTAGGTATAGATTTAATACCAGGAAAACAGGAAAGTAATTAAGCATTTGAGGACCAAGTTGGATACCTACCTACTGCAATTATGAAAGTCTATTATTTCCTATTTTTCTAGAAGTCCTGCTGAGACAAGTACATTGTTCTCAGTGGGACAATATTACACTCTGAATTAATTACTCACTAATTAGTAGACTATCCCCATGGTTTCTTGCCCCACACTTTCTCCTGCTGAATTGTTTAGCATAAAGCACTACATATCTTATAACACATTTGATGGGTACTGTTTGCATCAGGAACTGGTTGCTTTTCCCTGTCTTTTCTTGCTTCCTAGCCAAAGCACTTATATGACCCTGCATTACTCTGGCATTCAAATATTCTGCAATCTTTAGTGCATTTAGTTTCTTATTTTTGGAATGCAGCTATCTTCAAAAAACAGATGAATCAGACCTAGATCTCAAAGGAGCCAGATACACAGAGAGAGTGGGGGCAACAAGGAAAGTTTGTAATACCTGCATTTCAGCTGACTCCCATGGGGATTCTATAGTGCTGACTTGGGCACCTGGCATTCCTCTACAACTTAAGTGCATTGCAAAGGGATTTAGAGCAGCTGGCATCCTGAGTTGTGAATGTCTAAGTTAACCCACTGTTAACATCAAGGAGAGGCACAGATCTAAAATCTCCCCTTCCCAGGAGATTTGATACTTCCTTCAGAGTTACCAAAGCCATTTCCAACAGCAAGAACTCTGTCCTTCTGCATCCTGGCTGTTCCTGGCTGAACCGGATAATGGTCAGTGTCTCTCCTAGAGCATTGTTGGAGAAAGAAATGTCCTTTCTTCACACTTTATCTACAAGATCAAGGCTTTCATATCCACACTATATAGGGAAGAATCATTTTCACTGCCACCCTGGGGTATTTGCTATTCTGATGAGGACAGAGAGGGCTCATTACTTCCCTGTGCCAAACTGAATCAAGTTTAAAATCATCAACACGTCTGCAGAAATATTTCCAGATTTATAAAGGTATAATAGACTTAACTGTGTATCTTGTAGATGACAGACAATGACTTTATGTAAAGCATGGAAGGTAGCTACTAGATGCGGTGTTATTTACACTCCTTGCTGACAATAATGCCTCATGTATGTCCCACTCATGGCCCACGAGTCAGTGCTTGGTACAGAATCACAGAATCACAGAATCATTAAGGTTGGAAAAGACCTCGAACATCATCAAGTCTCACCATCAACCCAACACCAACATGCCCATTAAACCATGTCCTGAAGTGCCACGTCCACACGTTTTTTGAACACTTCCAGTGATGGTGACTCCACCACCTCCCTGGGAAGCCTGTTCCAATGTTTGGCCACTCTCTCAGTCAAGAAATTTTTCCTAATATCTAGTCTAAACCTCCCCTGGCGCAACTTGAGACCATTTCCTCTTGTCCTAATCGCTAGTTACTTGGGAGAAGGGACCAACACCCACCTCATCACAACCCCCTTTCAAGTAGTTGTAGAGAGCCATAAAGTCTCCCCTCAGCCTCCTCTTCTCCAGACTGAACAACGCCAGTTCCCTCAGCCACTCCTTGTAAGACTTGTGCTCCAGACCCCTCACCAGCTTCGTTGCCTTTCTCTGGACATGCTCCAGCACCTCAATGTCCTTCTTGTAGTGAGGGGCCCAAAATACTGAACACAGTATTCAAGATGCAGCCTCACCAGTGCCGAGTACAGGGCCATGATCACTGCCCTACTCCTGCTGGTAAGGCAGAGAGAATAGGCAGAGAACTAAAAAACCCTCCAGTCTCAGAGGAATAAGTATTGTTAATACAGATCTGTGAATCGTAAGTTACCGCTTAGGTTTGAAAAAAACATAGTCATGTGTTCTGTTTCTTCACAACATGGGTTTTTAGGATCTTTAGGATTTCCACTGCCAAACCTTCTTTAGTATCTCTTTTAACTTTACCTTGCCTATAGCCACAGGACTCCTGAAGCTCACGTTTAAAAAATAAATAATTAAATATATAAATATATAAATAATTTTCCCATTCAAACTTTGAGTTACCAGTGTTAATAAAATAAGGAAGTTTTGAACTTAATGGCAAATGTTGAAAACAGCAGCAAGCATTTCAATGTCTTGGCAGAAAACACTATGTAAGTTTCTCACAGCTCTAACAATTTTAATAATCACTCCTTTAACAGTCTTAAGGTTTATTGATAAAAAATGTTTTCTAGAATTTTTTCACTGAGGTAATGCAGCTTCGACTTCCCTTCCTTTATACATATACATATACATCATATACATACACATCATATACGTATACTTATACACACACATTGTGTCAAAGACAAAGGAAAAGTATCATTCAGAACGTATGACCTGGAAATCATGCACAAGATTTGGTCTGCAATACTTCAGAGCTATGCATATTTTTCTCATTGCAGCTGTGGGAATTTTGCCACTGTCCTGTTGCAGTCTCTGCTCCTTAAATAGGAAAAATCTCAAATTTCCTTCAAATCTTCAAAAATAGAATGTTTATAATTATGCTACACCACTGAATTGTCTGCCTTTACCTACAGAAAACAACCTTTACTTCCTTGTGTAGAAAAAACTTTCCATTCTTGTATTGTCTGCAATGATGCCAAGTTTGAGAAAGATGGAACATACAACACCAAGAAAAAAAAAAAGCCATGTTTCCTGAGAGCACAGCAGCTTTCAAAAATGAAAAAAAAAAATTAGGATGCTGTTCTCTTCCTTCCTGACTTTCTTTCCTGTTGAGGGCAGCTTGAAATCATTCTGGATTCTTGCAAAGATTTTTCATTCCTTTCTACTATCTACATCCCTAACCCTATCTAGAAAGGTTCTCAGCAGTACCTATTGCTGTAGAGAGTTTAATGACTCTCAGGTCATTCTGGGTTGGAATTTAATTATTAACTTGCAAATCTTTGCCAATTTCTGTTGATAACTCTTAGTGACATGCAGAGTTACATGTTTTGTATGGTGTTTTATGACACTATTTAACCTAGTTATTTCTAAAGCCATATGGCCTAATTTAGGGACTTTAGATTAGTTCTAATCTTAGGTATTTATCAGATTTTAAGGTTTTTCTCCCTGCCATCCCTGATACATAAAACAGCCAATACAGTAATGGGTCACACTGCATCATGAAGTAAAAGACTTCAGAGATCCCCAAATGTAACATTTTTTTGAATCATGTAAAATTGCATCATTGGTCTTCATTAGTTGTGGTTGTGTTCTGGGATTTCTTCAGGGTATCTGAAGTGTTTTAACTGCAGCTATCTGAAGCACTTTGGTTCTTTTCTGTCTGAGTTGTTCCAGGTACTGACTGAGTGTGCTACTAACTTCCATTTCTGGTTTCTGTTTATTATACCTTAGTATTATTTTCTGTCCATGATATTTAAAAATACATCCATATTTTATTTTTAGTGCCATTATTATTTCCTCATACCTCCTTTACAACTTATTTTAACCTTGTTTTTTTCATGGTGTGAACTACATATACATAGCCTACATTTAGAATTTAAGAAAAGTTACGATTGTTTGCACAGACCAATATAGTAACCTATGCAAAGTAAAATGAAATAAACTGGTGGAATAAGAAATATTAAGAAGTAAAATATATTGGTCTTGGTGTTCATTGATTTTCATCAAGTCTGGATGTAATATCATGCTAGATAACACCGCTCATGTATATTTTCTTAATACAATCCCATGAAATGTCCTGTGCCACTATTATTTGGGAAGATTTCTTTAGTCTTGCTGAGGTCTTTGGCAAATCAGTAGGGTAGAAGAGAATGTTTTTTGCTTGATTTTCGAATGTTTCTTTTGCAGCTAGGCAGATTGACACATTTCATTTCTGTAATTTTAAACTTGCTTTTTGTGTTGAGAATTGCTTGTTTCCTCACTAGTTTATGGATTTTCAGCAGAGCTGCCTTATACTAAGTTTAGGTGGAAGTTACCCCAAATTCCCTAGCATATCAAAGGTGGCTGCACAGGGAGCACAGCTGCTCCCTGTGCAGACGGAGCAGCAGTGGAGAAATAGAGATGGAGGATGGGGATATTTCCTCCCAAAATATTGGCTTTTTGAAGTCACAGTGCAGAGGTTATTAAAGCTGCATCATCTTAAAGGGAAGAAAAAAAAGGTTTGGATAGACTGCTTAGAGCTCAAAAAGGACACAGTGTCTGAAACAGAACTTAAGGTAGTATTTTTCATGGAGAAGACTGCATGGTGGCAGTTTAAAGTTGCCCAGCTATAAGCTATAAGCTGGGCAACTTTATGGAGAAATAATACTTGGTTCTATTCAGTTGAATGGACATATGCAAACACCTCTTGCAGACGTTCAGACATAGGACAGCTGCATCACTAGACAACCAAAGTCGTTTTTTGACAATATGAAAGTATCACCCTGTTTGGATGCCATTTATGAATACCTGTACTCCTCACCAACTCCAATGTGTATGGAAGTGACCTGAGCTGCAGCAGGAGGTCCTTGCTTTGCTGATCTGGAAAAAATCTGAAATACAGAAGAGAAGATCACAAGGAATCATTTTTGTCTTGAATTGACTTACCAGACCCAGCAACTACTGTAATCAGCTGTTTTGTTGTCATTGTCCATATTGCAAGGAACAAACTGATGGCAGTTCTGCATGTCCAAGATAAAGATAATGAGCTCTTCCCACCATCTCAGTCCTCTCAGACCAGCTGTCTGTGCTGATACGTTATATGACATTTTCCGCTGGAGGGAAAAAAAAAAAAAGTAGTAATTACAAAAACCCACTAAAATCCTGCCATAGACTGAGATATAATGTGATGGGGGAGACAGGGACAATATTATGGAAGGAATGGACTGGCAGAAAATATGCATGAGGTAGAGAAAGCAAAGTGAGGTAAATGGTGGTCCTAGAAGTGGGTACTGGTAATGTTAGAGCAGCAGAGGTCTTGGGAATGAGACAGCACAAAGCTTTCATCAAGAGCATGTGTGGATAGTGTCAGTGCATCCTCAAAATGCAGAGGATGAGAGGCAGGTAGGAGATAGTGTGTGTGCTTGGGATGAAAAATTAGCAGACAGAAGGATGCAGGCAACCTCTGATGGGTCCAATGAGTTCAGCCTATGGAAGTGACAATGACTTTTGACTCTTTATTGATAACTGAGTGGAATTTGCTCAGTGCAGGTAAACAGATGATGTAATTGGGAAAAGATATACACAAGTTCTTGACTGACTAGGATATACTGTCTCAGGCATCCAGCTTCTTCTGCATGACCGATGAGGATCTCACACACTCCCCCTGAAGTCCTTAAAGCTCTGTGCCAGCAATATGTCCAGACACAGAAAAGCAGTTTGCAGAATCAGACCTTTCTTCTGAAGTTTAAATCTAGACTTCAGTCTCACATCCAATAGAGATTCAACTAAACTCAGCTAATAGTAAGCCAGTGATCTGGGTAGTAACTGGAAAGGAACACCCAAAACTAGTTCAGTGCAAGTTAGTGCAGTATGATATGAACTGTATTCAGTTTTCAGGGTAGCTATAGCAGCTTTCAGTGCTGTTTTTCTTCTCTATCTTTTTTTTCCCCCTTCTCTCTATTAATTTTTCAACTTTAATTTAGTACTACTTTTCTTTTGCTTTTCTCTTCTCCTGCATCCATTTCAAGTCTCTTGTAATATCTGACCTTGCTGTTAATTATTTGCCCACAGTTGTATTAATGGAGCATAATGCAGAGCAATAGTACCGAACAGGGCCATCCATCTTCAACCTTTTAAATTATGAAATCTCAGCTACAAATAATGAAAATCTTCTATGTGCTACAGGTTTTAGATTCAGATTTGATTCTTTACTGGCAGCTGAGACCTAGCAAGTGCACAAAAAGAGACCTGCCTGTTTTGTCAGAGTAATCAGTTTTATGTCAATGGTATGTGAAAATAATACTTATTCTGTCAGTCTATGTTAAAATTTCTTCTAACATTGAGACAAAAATTTCAAGTAATTTCTCACTGTCTGGGGGATGACAGAGTTATTTCATTGTTCTTTTTGGGGTTTTTTGCTTTTGTTTACCCATTTGGGTTTTTTCTTCTATTTTATTTGACTGTGATATGAGAGAGACATCCAATTTCAATAGGCTTTTTTTTTTTTGAGAAACAAGCAATAAACCATGTGCTTGCTATTCTTCCTCTTGCTGAAACAAATGCGGTGCAATGTTCACTCCTGATCGTAGGTGGTACTTTGAAAACAAAACACGAGATGAGCAGGAAGGATGCTGGATGCACCCCGCTGAAGTCCAAACATTGGAAGGTCCTTTGCTGCCACCATCTGATACAATCTTCAATTACATTTGCTCATATGTTACTTAGTATTGAGAACTTCAGAGGCTAAGAAGGCCCAGATCTGTGACGGAATCCACAGATGTTCCATTATTACAAATACATCTGGAAGTGAGATACAAAAATTAAATTCATCATAACATAATTCCCCAATGAGATCCCTTTACAATGAATAGCCTGGTTTGTCAGAAAGGGAGACACACACTCCCAGTAGCCAAACGGAGAGTATGGAGGTTAACCGAGAAAAGAAGCTGGAGGGAACATCCCAATTTCCGTCTTAGATGACTCTCAGAGCTTGGGCTTCAGATCCTGCAACAGATTCTGGATTGAGGTGTAGCTTTGTGTGCAAGCAATCACCTCAGGTTTTCTCTAAAATAAATGGTTGAAGGAAGTTACAGAATCACTAGGTTGGAAAGGACCTTCAAGATCATCAAGTCCAACCATTAATCCAGCGCCACCATGTCCCCTAAACCATGTCCTGAAGCGCCACATCCACACGTTTTTGGAACACTTCCAGAGATGGCGACTCCACCACCTCCCTGGGCAGCCTGTTCCAATGCCTGACCACTCTCTCAGTCAAGAAATTTTTCCTAATATCCAATCTAAACCTCCCCTGGTGCAACTTGAGGCCATTTCCTCTTGTCCTATCACTAGTTACTTGGGAGAAGAGACCGACATCCTCGTCGCCACAACCCCCTTTCAGGTAGCTGTAGAGAGCGATAAGGTCTCCCCTCAGCCTCCTCTTCTTCAGACTAAACAACCCCAGTTCCCTCAGCCGCTCCTCATAAGACTTGTGCTCCAGACCCCTCACCATCTTTGTTGCCCGTCTCTGGACATGCTCCAGCACCTCAACATCCTTCTTGTAGTGAGTGGCCCAAAACTGAACACAGTAGTTAGAAATTTCCCAGAGGTGAGACATGTGGGATCAGTTCCCTCCTGGCTGAGCAGCTTCAAAAAATATGCCTTCCCCTTTCAAGCATCACCAAATGCCAGGCAATCCTGGGACAGCCTGCAGGTGGAACTCCTCCTGCTGAAGCTGTCAGGAAAGAATGAGGCATTTATGGGACAAATTGCACCAGGGACTTTAGTGCAATGGTTGAGACTATTTACATAATTTGTGCTAAAGTTTCAGGGACAACCTTCAGGTACTCCATTGCCTCTTCAAGTCACATCTTTTAATATAGTCTGTGATCTTTAAAAGTCAGGGTTAAAAGTAAGCTCTTGAATTATTGTCTAGTTATGCAAAGAATTGATTTGTTTTTCAGGTGTATTGGACACCTAAGATGTTCCACGATAGAAAATAGTTACCCTCTGAGTTATGTCTGCAGCACTCAAGTATAACACACAAGAAAAGGTCACTTACTCCACTACAGAGTTTGCTTTTTCAATTCCAAATGCAAATAGTTTTCTCTGTAACTTTAAAACATCAACTCAGTCTTACTATTACAGGCCACATTGCTTTACCCCTAAGCAATGTGTCCTTCCCTTATGCTGTATGTGATGTGGAAACAGAAAGTCCATACTGATCTTCAGCGGCTCAGCATCTCAGCCAGCTCCATTCTGGCATCTCCTCTATCCCTTGAGCTGTGTAGCAGCCAAATCTGAACTTCTGGTTCTACTTATGTCCTGCTTACAAAATGGATATTTGTCCCTGCTCTTTTTGGAACCTTGGTTTGTTTTTTTTTTTTTTGTGTTGTAATGGTGAAAAGTAAAAGAAGCAATAAAATTGAAGCAGTACTTTTTGTTAAAAAAGGGAACTGAGAAAAGGACAGGATGAAGCAGAGCAGTGAAACAGATGCTTGGCATCTGGCCATGGTGGAATGAACTCTTTCCACACTGAATTCAGTATGTTTCTTACACTGAAAAATAATTAACTTGTAGAGCAGCAGGTTCAGAGAGCCTTGAGCGTGGTGATCGAGGCAATTAGCCCCTATCAGACCCATTGTTTCAAGCTCTCTGAAAAGTCAACTGAGTATTATTAGTTAGCGCTTTGCAGTTAGATGAGCCAGGCAACTTATTTTCAAAAATAGAGTTGACGTTCTGGAGCACTTTTCTGTGACAGGGTGAATTCGGTAGCAACCTCCAGTCACAGCATGTACGAGGTCTTAATTGTGGTATTTACAATGCTGGGAGAAGACAAAAAGTACTTTTCTTTTTTTCCTGATTAGAGCCATTTTATGCACTGCTGACAACCCTCTCCAGTCATCAGTTATTTGGGATCCTCTTTTTTTACCAACTTTTCCCCCATTGCTCTGGGTGTGACACATTTCTGGAGGCACAGTGATACCCAGTAGCTACACTAAGGCTCCTTTGCATTCTTCTCTCAGGTTCTTTAACAATGGTATGTAAAATGTATGTAGGGTATCTTCTACAAGGAAGAACAGATGACTTCATTTCCATCAGCTCAGCAGAATTTGTAACTTGGATATTGTCTGCGCACATATAATCCCGACACCACCCTTCAAAGCATGATAAAACAGGCAGGCCTTTCCCTTTGTTCTGAAGTTATACCTCTTTCAGAGGAGCAGAGGCTTCACAGCAAAGGACATTTCATTGGGAAGCACCTCAGCATCATAGTTCAACTGCCATAAACCCCAAGAGCAAAGCATTTCATTCATGAAATTTTTTAGATAGCTTTGCTGGTTATGTGGTTACTCTTGCCAAGGCAGAGCTGTTGGTTTACAGAGAAGGAATGGATAGAAACGTGAACATCTCAAAAGCATTTCAATAGTCCTTCTTCCTGACTGCCCTAAAGCTGTATGTCTTTCAGTCATGCAATTTTACACTCCTGCCAGCCAGAAACATAGTTATTTTGTACAGAAGCTTGCAGTCCTGTGTGCTTGGTCTAGCTTTCTGCTAGTCATACAAAATGTTAATTACTGTGGGAGACATTCACCCTGCAGCATTGCAGCAAGGGACTTGAAGAGCATTTTGGGGATCTAGGTACAGAAGAACCGTGAAGGGTAGATGAATATGTGCAAAAGCAAAATAGTTGGGTGTTGTGAGGAAACGGGTGAATGAGGAATTAACTACTCTACTGGTTGTTCAGACCGACAATTGTATTTTAGATTGCTTCACTGCATGTTACCCAATTAACAACTTCTCAGTGATCAAATATTTTAACTGCATTGTATGTTCACTTTATAGCAAAAGAACATATACAGGCTGAATCAAAACAAGCTTTTAGAAGTCATGATCTATTATCCTATGATTCTCCGTGTTTTGATCAAATCTCATGTGCTGCTCCAAGATAGTGTGTTGCAAAGACTTTTTAAGATTCTGCTAGCATTCTGAAGTATATGCTATGTAACAAGTGGTAAGGAATTTTACTGGATATGTTTAAAAGTAGGCAACATGTATGGTAATTTCTAGTCAATCTGAATTCAGCTTTTACTTTCCCTGTACTCAAGCAACTGTGTCCTATATAATATTCAGGGAAACTTTCTGAGCTTTCGTAAAATTCATTTCTTTCAGGAGACACTCTCTCTTAGCAGCAACAACACTTTTCCTAGCCTAAAAGACAGGCATAATGATTCTGTTTAAAGAACTGTTAAGTTATTCACGTGGTAACATAGTTTTTTAGTTACTGAAAATGGTCTTTGAGAAAAAGTTTCTTTAAAATTTGAGGAATTTAATATTAAAATAGAGGAAATAGAGAGTTTTGCTTAACTCCTTGACAAGAGTAATTGTTTATAGCTATGTAATCAAAAGGCACCCTCAAACTAGGCTGTGAGTCTGTATTTGGACAGTAGTCTAGGCAAGCTCCATGGCTTGCTTGCAATCCCATGGTGATCCTAATCATGCAAATCAGCAAATTTAAGGGAATGTGTCAGGACTCATTTCTGTCCTACAATTAGAATTTTTTCCAGATGAAAACTTGAGGTATCATGTAGGAGCTAAGCTTGCCTATGGTTAGGTTCTTGTTACAATGTATTCCTTGAACTGAGATCTTTGGATTCATCATGCTGGTATAGACTGCTGCAAATCCCTGAGTTTCCATGATAAACGGGCTCTGAGCAATTCCCTAGGGACAGCATACATTAAATCCAGTACATGCCTGATGCTTCCTCGAGTCCCTGGGGCTCCAGTGAGGTAAAGCAAAGGAGGGGTCCACACTCTCCCAGAGCCATACCCAGTTGTTTTTTATTCCATCTACTCACCCCTGCTCCAGGCATGCAGAAGTGGTAGCCTGGCAGAACCTGCTATCTTCATGTTCAATACTTTCCATCATGGAATGGTTTGTAGCCAAGATCACAGGGACGTTGCTGGTAGAGACTGTCTGTACCCTTCAGGCTGTTTTTCATAGGCAGCCAGCAATGGTTAAAAATGAGTCATAACCAAATATGCTTAGAATCTTCAATTCACAGAATCATGGAATGATAGAATAGTTTGGGTTGGAAGGGACCTTTAAAGGTCATCTAGTCCAACCCCCCTGCAATCAGCAGGGACATCTTCAACTAGATCAGGTTGCTCAGAGCCCCCTCCAACCTGACCTGGACTGTTGCCAGGGATGAGGCAGATACCACCTCTCTGGGCAACCTGTGCCAGTGTTTCACCAAACATATATATCTGTTTATATTTCTGTGTATGGTTGTTAGCATCTTAATTTTTTTCTTTAGAATGAAACTTCACAGATTTCAAATGAATTCTTCAGATATGTCACCAATGGGATCCCAGCTGGAACAGATTTTGAAGCTCAAATATTACTGCCTATGTTCAGACTACCGAATTCTTAAGATTCATGCCAAGAAGCTAATTGCTAGGATAGACATTAAACTAAATCCTCAATTCAAAGATAACCCATATCATTCTTACATGTGATATTCTTCATTGTAACGGTTGTTGGCTTTGATTACAAATAAATTGTCTTTACTTCAGTTTCAACACTGTTCTCTTAATTTTGTGACGGAAATTTCATGAATCATGCAAATTTCCTAGAAATAAATCTGTTTTATCTTTTCCTATGTACCATTGCCTCCAGGTAGGATAGAATGGATGTTGTTTTCATTGCAAAGTATTTGAACATTTTACTGGCAATATGTCTTTTCTTTTGTTAGCAATGTAGAAGTTCTCTACCACTAACAAATATGCAGTTTTAATTTTTTTCTAACTCACCTGAGCAGAAGTCAAATACAGTATAGCATCTTCAGGTTTTCATGTCCTAATTTTAGCTGTAGTGTTATGATAGATATTAAAGCAATAGCAGAAAAATAAAAAACCTTGCCAGCACCATTTGAGCTATACCCCATATATGTTTCTTTTTCCCATTCAACAGATTTTCCTTCAGCCTTTTCTCTCTACTTTAAGTAGGTAACAGAGAATAAGGTGAAAAATGATTTTTTTCAGACAGAAGTTTCATTAAAACTAATGGGCATAATGCCCTATTTATTAATAACAAAATAACTCACTGTTTACTTTCAGGGTTCAGAGACAAAATTTTCTAAAATAATTTTCCACTGCCATTGACATAAATCTGGGGGTAAAAATTTTTGGCTACACCTAATATTCATTAAACTGAACCAGGGAATGTTCCCAGGCTTAGGATCTCATCCATCTACAGTGTAAGTTGTTAGAGCTGTCCCTGAGATGATATTGGCTTGAGCTAACTATCCCTTACCTGACAACATCAAGGCATGATTTGGGATGTAGCTTGAGCCAAGGACCATTTTAATAGGTACTCTGGATGCAGCAACCTTGCCTTGGAATAAAAGTGTTTAATTGTACAGACATGGTCTATTCCATGGTAGTTAGCCTTTGTTACAAGAGAAAAGTCCTAGGTGGGTTTCATTTTCAAGTACCTTCTATGGGTTCTTAAGGGATTTTCAACATTCAGAAATTCTCAAACACATATCACTGCCAGTAAACATTGTTACTCCAGGGGCTTAGATGAGCACTTGTCATTTGAAGTGCATATAGTGGCATTTTTATTTTTTTTTTTTAGAATTTTTCTTCCTTAACAGAACAGTGACATTAACTTGGGCAAAAAAAAACTGCATTCATCTCAAGACTTGGGTAAAAAATTATAAGATCACAGCAGTGGAGACAAACTAACCTTCTTCAGGGGAAAGAAGAATTAACTGTTCCTTCATGTTGCATGAGTCAGTCAAGTAAGCCAAATGAATCTGAATTTATGTCTATTGTGGAAGGTCTGGTCAGGTGGTCAGGCGAGGATAAGGCTGGCTGCCTGCATAAATTAGAAGAATCATTTTGACTGTGGACTGTTTTAGCAGGCACAAATCACCAGAGCATATATATGACCTTTTTTTCTGCCCACCATGACAAGTGGAAAGGCTGACAGCTTTGTAAAGTGTATTCCACCTGGAGATTTTCTCTCCTTGGGGACCTCGCTTCAGGCAGGGAGGTGGCCACTACAGTGTGTCCGCATTTTGTGAGAAGCACGTGACAGCAAAATCTATTGCTTTTCTCTTCTGTGTTTGTTGTGACAGTTGTAACTCTTAAACATTTTGTGATGTTGGACTCTCAGGCAATATGAAAAATAGCTACTTTGCTGATCCATAGCAGCCTTAAGAGGTTTTTCCAGCTCACCTAAGTCTAAATTTTTGATGACAGCTTGTGAATTTTATGGTAGAATTGCTTCGTAAATGTCAGCTATCTGCCAAGTAAAAATATTCTGTGCATCTCCAGCAGTTAACAGAGTTTGTCAGCTGAATTAAAAAAAAAAAAAAAAAAAAAAGGTACATCCTGCTCTATTTCGTTCTTTCTTGCTCTGAGCTATTTCTGTTCGTGTTGTCTCTGCAGCACTGGTAAAAGTGTATGACACTTTCCACTTTCTTTATACTTAAAAATTTTGTTCTGCTCTGTTTTTTCCATAAATTCGCTGAAGCTGCAGTTCCCCACATGGTGACCACTACAGTATTTGCAGCCTGTTTGGCGGTTTTGTTTGATAGCATAATGACTGCCGTTGACCACAAGGTGGCAAGGTTTCTTCACTTTTCGGTGACAGGAAGCCTGTTTTAGGAAAGGGAAAGGGGAAGGGATGCAACAAGGTGGAAACAGGGTCAAAGGAGGAAATACACATAAGGACTCTGAGTCCTCTTGTTACATCTGGATTTCCAGTCTCATGAGTAAGTAAAAAGATACGATGGGTTTATTATATGATGACATTATATGGTGACATTTATTTTACTGACAAGAATTTATGAACATCGCAAAAAATAGTACACATTTATTGCTCTTTGATGCTAAACTTTCATACAAATTCAATCAGTTGTTATAATAGAAATACTAAGCCAATAATAACAGACTTTTTGGAGTTACATGTATGTACGATTCTGCCCAAAATATATAGCATTTCAGCAACCAGAGTTCCTTTGATTTGCACAGAAACAGGTAATCTATTGATTGCAAAATTGATGAGAGAGGATGGAGGCTTTGTTGCTCTGGAATTTTGCAAAAATATTCTTCTTTTTTTTTTTTTTTTACCTTAAAACGGGGGGAGGAGGGGGTAATAATACCGCCAGCTTTCTTTTTTCTTGTTATGTATCTATTTTTTATGAATATTTAAGTATATAACCTTTGACTCTAGCATGTTCTTTACTACAAAAGAAAATCAGGAAGAATGCCATTATTAACTTAAACAACTTTTTAAATGACTTTGAGATCCTTTCATGATGAGACCATTGAAAAACACTTGAATCATTTCCAAAATGTTTTTTTCTATGATAAGATTTTCTATTTGACTAGCAACTGACAGAATGTTTCTCAAATTCTATGTAGGTAACACTCACCAAAGACTTTATCTTAACTTTTCTCTTGCTATGTCACAGTTTCAGGGACTTTTCCGTTGCAGTTCCTCAAATTAAATTCTTCATTTTTTAAATTTATTCTCTCATATGTTGTCTATACTACCCAGTGATTAGCTATTTTTCTTTCCAAAAACCTATAGCCATAGGAAGGTATACTGAAATTCTGTTCACCAGTCAAGACTACGAGCAGACAGTTCTGCTGCTACTAGAGGCCAGGCAGTTTTGTTCACTGCCTCCTTCTTCACAGACTCAGATCCACACTCACTGCTGCACGCTCTAAACACTGCATTAACATAGGTGTTCACTGATCTCATTAATGCATTTAGAGAGATGGAGAAGATTTCTCTTCAATCCAGCTAACCCAATGCACAGTACTACCATGTAGGAAGAACATGAATCTAAAAAGCTGTGGCATTGCAATAAAAAGCATGGGAGGCAGGAGGATAGGAGCACAGCAGAAAAAGTAAAAATATGAAAATTAACAAAATACCTCGTAGCAGGAAATTAACTTTCCTCCATTTTTTCTGCACACCTCTTGCACCATGTTCCAGGTATCTAATGTGTCTTGGTTCTGTTACATTGTGTGGCTAGTGTAAATTAGAAAGCATTAAGTTATAAATTGGCTTTTAGAACTGATGCTATCAAAAAATTGCCAAAGGTTCAGATACAATCCCTGTAAAAGCGGAATTAAAGAATATTTAAGCTTTCCTGGCTTATTAAAATAAGTGTACCTGATTTCTTCAGCATCTTGAAGAAAACTTTTAGTAAACAAGTTCTCATTAACGAGATATTGGCCTTGAACTCCCTGATTACCTTGACGAAAAGCTCATTGAGGTTCATTCAAAAACTCTCACTAATTTCAGTGGGATATGCAACCGGAGCTTAGTACATACAGCTGTTCTATTTTTCCAGCTTTTTCATTTAATAATGTGTTTACCTGTTGCTAGTAACCCTGTATCCTTAAGAAAAAACTCTTGCTCAAATGAGGTGGTTTTTTTCTGGTCTACTGTGATGATTCTGCAAATTACCTGCTGTCAGTAAGATTGGTTGAATTCAGACTAATGGTCTCTGATTTCCATCACTCATGGACAGTTTCCATTGAAATCAACATGTGACACAAGGGGACAGAAGAACATAAATGTTTTAAAGGTGGAGTCTAAAATCCAGTCTTCATTCTCCAGATCTTCCAGTCAGATATGACTGATCTGTTTTTCTGATTCCTTAGGGGGTAACTTCTATACTGGTCTCTCCCACTATTTCAGCTTGTGAACATTTTTGAACTTTCCCCACTTCTGCCATAGTTTCTCTCACAAAAGTGCTTAGAATGCCCTATTGAAAAGACACCCCTCGGGCATTTCTTACTCATAACCAGGTAACTGCAGGTCAAGAACATATCTTACTGTCTTGAGATGCAGAACTGCTCTTTAAAAGTAGTAAGGATTTCACTTTGTAGAGAAAGATTGCTTTAAAAGACCTGCACTTGTCACCAACTGTCTTTGCCTTTTCCATTTATTCCTGACAGACATTATCTTCCATTTCAAGGAAGTGTACTTGTCAGTGTACTTGCTGTGATATTTCAGTCTCTTTCAAGTTTCTCTGTGGACATGCTTGTTTTCAGTTCAAAATACAACTCATTCGCCTATTCATCTTATCATCACCAGAATACTGATGAACTCTTGTAACTCCCCAAATGCTTTTTGTCCCCCGAAGCAGGGAGTGCTCTGGGGTACCAGTGTAGTTGTTCTTCCCATGAGTCACATGGGAAGTTACCATTATCATCAGAATCAATGTATTTCCTACACCCTTCATGCTAAACCTTTCATATAAGCTGTAAATCTGAGCAAATTTAAATATTTCCTGCTGCTATTACTCGGCTCACAGTTGTCTGAAATTCTCCACTCCAATAATCAATTAATTTTTCCTAACATTTAACTGTTTCTGTCACAAGTTCTTATTTCACTGCTTCTAACACTTTTTTCAGCTAAGACTTGTAAAGGAAAAAAGGCATGCAAAAAGTATTTGTGATAGGAATTTTGCTTGTACTCTGTATGAGATGGAAAGAATAGAAAGAGTTTTCTGTTTCTTGGGGTTCCTCTGAAATGATTGCATAGAAACCTGACTTCACCAGATCTGTATACAAATTCTGGTGAAATGACTCAGAGGTTGAACAAAAAAAATCTTTGCTGTTTTTGTCCTAATGCTTGTCAGGCAACTGCTCTCTGCATCTCTTTTTTTCCACTGTGTGTTGTCTAGTTTCTTCATACTGGAAAATGAAATGTTTGCATTTCATGCCTTCCCGCTTCGAGGTGTCAACATGATAGACCTCTTCAACTGTAGTGTGATAAAAAGCCAAGGTCTTCCTTGGGTGTAAAGGGCTTTCGGATAGGCAACAGTACCTCAACTCAAAAACAGCAGATCAGAGAAAACAACTGTAATGCCAAATTACAACCCCAGAGCATAAATTAGGCATATTCATTCGAATTTAAGCAACCTGGTCATACTGAATCCACAGCTGGCAACTATAGAGCATTACTTTTTAACTGCTATAATTTAAGTGCCTACTTTAGTTTATACTATAACGCCAAGATTTTCATATAGCAGCTTTTTTTTTTTTCTCATTTGAATGTGCTAAGACCAATCAGAATCCTCTAAACATCTTCATTTGTCATTTATGACGGCAATGCAAAGGAGCAGCTCTACGGAAACCCCCCCCATGCCCGCAAAGAACAACACAAAATTTTAAAAAGCACGTGGAATTAATCGCAGTTATAATTCCGACAAGAAACTTCTGATTACATCAACTACCACAGGGACAAACCTCAGAGGAATTCACTTCTGGAGGAACTTTTTACGTTGGGCGTTGCAATGGGCGCCCGCGTCAGCAGATGGCACTGGCGACATGGCTGTGAGACTGAAGTGGTCGTCAGAGCAAGAGTCTGGCGATTTAAATTTAAAGATTTTATTCTTTTGAAGTTTTGGCTTGGAGCGAAGTGTCATAGCTGAAGGTCACTCCCCCTGCCTTGTCTTATTAACCCTGGTGATACGGGGTCTGTCCTATCACTCATGTAAACATCACTGATGCAGTTTCATGATCTTTTTTCCATAGGTAAAATTCAGGCAGGTTGCAAAAGCAGACTATGTTTTGTCACATTGTAATCTGTTCAAGTGTGCCGCTTCGGAAATAAAGACATTTCCTTTAAAAAAAAAGGTGTTTGATGAGGAGGAAGGAAGGGAAATCAGGCAGAAATATTGCTGGAGAGACTGACTATTATTTAACAAAGCCATCCAGATGTCAGAGGGAGAGATTTAGAAAGTCTGGCTGGGGAACCTGCATAACCAGCTGAAAGTCGGGTGATTTTCTTAGAGATACTTGCTTGACATGCTGAGTGTTTGTTACTTTTTGAGCACCCTCAAGCTCAGGTCTTAGCCTGTACTTCATGTAATGTCTAGGTCCTCTGGGCCATTTGAGTCTCACACAGAAGCTGGGAGTCCTTGCACCTCCAGAGGCTCAGAGAGGATAAAAAGAAATTAGTATGTAGGAAAACAGCCCAAGGAAGACACCATCTTTATTTGTGTAGTTATACAGGGAGCAGTGAATTATAATTAGCTGAAACAGGCTTTCTCAAAGCAGTGCTCCCTGTTGATCTGAACTGCTGAAGACAAAATGCCTCAGGCAAAATTTAACTAAAACTTTGATAACAAAAACAGGTGTTCTGCTTCATTCCATCTTCTCAAGAACATTATCTGTGTTCCTCCCTTTCTCTCTGAGCTCATCAGGTTCAGCATTTTCCCCTTGCGCTCACATAATTTCTCTGATTCTCCACAGGATGTCATGTTTTAAATTTTAATATATGGTACTTGAGACTACTGTTATGTAGAGTTTTCTCGAGCATGCTGTTTTATTTGATTCTTTATGGATATTAAATATGCACGTGGAAATCCCATTCCATGCATATTTCCCAGCTTGGAGGAAACATGATTTTTTAATTATTTTTTTATTTTATTTTTTTGTAATGGCTTATAGAAAATTCAGGAAAAGTATTACAAGATATTCAAGTTTTACATATTTGGCTATAAAAAGTGTTTCCCAGTCAAAATTCTTAGACAAGAAAGGAGCACAAAGCATCTAGTGAACAGTAACAGCATAAGAATACGTGAAAGACTAGGAATGTCTTATGGTAACTGTAACGATCAAAACATGACATGTATAAGAAAAGCAATAGATTTGCAAAATATTAGTGAGAGAAAAAAGGAAAAGCAAAAAAAAAAAAAAAGTAACTTTATTGGTGACTGCACAACTGCCAGACAAATACTTAAAGCTATGTAAGGAGAATTTTCTGTAATAAAAACCTGACAAAATAGAATTTTGTACCATTTTTGATTTTGATATTAGAAATAAGTGAGGAAAAAAACCATCATTTTGGAACTGACCTGGGAAATAAATTAAATCTAATCACTGAAAGAATATGCATGAATAGGAATGACAGTTCAGTGTCAAAACTGGGGTAAAAATAAGCTCACTTACTGACCACAAGTGGTCCTATCCATCTTGGCCATTCTGCCAAATTGGTGTAACAGATAGAAATGACAACTTAATGTAAAGAAGCAAGAAATTTCTTTAGTGCTAGGGTTGAAGAGCAGCCTCAACTCACAGAAGAACGAACACAATATATCATTTCTAGGAAGAGGAGGCCAAATAACAAGCCAAACAGTCCACTGCAGGGTACTGAGTGTTGAAAATGCCTGGGTGATTTTGCCCAACAGGCCATGAGCCACAGCTTAAAAAAAGACATCACAAATCAAGCCCAAATGACATAGCCAATGGTCAGTTGCATATGATTTGGAGGGAAATCACCTTTCACCCTTACTTTCATTTTGGTTGATTTGCCTTAGGTTCAGAGTGCAGGTGACTTGTATTCCAGATTTTGAGGGTCACTGGAATGCAACTGATTGCTCTGCCTAGGAAATTATGAATACCTTGGTGTTAAGACTCTATAATGGTCTGCAATCTGTCAATGTAGAGAACTTGAAATTTAAGGAAGGAACTTCATCATCTTGGTCATGACTGGATTTGGATTTAGCGTATCTTAAATTTGCAATTTTTATCTCCATTTCAAATACATTTCAATTTTTCATATAAACGGTGAATCACTTTTTAAGTCTTACATCCACTTGAATAAAGGAGTTTGTCCATTCATCCACGTCGATCACTTTAAAATAAAAATTTAGATGGACTTATTCCACCTATCTTCTATTAGTATCTTCATGTAAGTTATCATGAAGATAATTTACACAAAGGATAGGATGGTCCAAATTGAACATACATTACCCCTCTGGGTCTTCCAGTTTTTTATAATTAGGTCCAAGTAACATGTGGAATCAAGTTTGGAATAGTATTTGGAGCTTGGAAGAAACATATTTTTTGTTATATAGGATCCAGTTCTGACACTTATCTGATAATTTTAAGTCTGTAATTAGTTAGTAAATTAATTAGTAAAGTATCCATTTATTTAAACTACATAACTTTTATTGGGAGAGATTGAATACTTCACCTGTTCAGGTGGTTGGGTTTTTTTGTTGTTGTTTTTAATGGTGCCTTTGTAGACAAATTCATATAGTTGTTTTAAATTGCTATATTTTTTAACTGCATTATAACAAAATGCTGCCGAGATTTCTAGCGAGGTGAGACATTAAAATGCAATGACATTTTTATTTAGGTGGAATGGAGCAATCTCAACAAGCTGTGATGATAATGTTTCAATAGATGTCATTTACTTTAAAATGCTAAAAACCTTTTTTTAATGTTTTATAACTTTGCAAAATAAGAGAATATGCTTGCATTATGAAAGGAACTTTTAAAACTGTATTTGTCATCATGACAATTTAATTCTACTTACTTTTGCAGTATTTTATCTTGCTTAACATGCGGTGCTACATATTTGCTAGTATCTCAAGACAGATCCTAGATCATGGTTTAAAGCTACAACACTTTATAGGTGCAATTACTAAGAGAACTCGTAAAAGCTTTGTTTAAATTTAGAGACCTATTTTTCAGCAATTTTCTGAAGGTCTTCACATTACTATATTCTAGTGCAGTCATCCTTGGAAATGTTGACTTCATTGAAAATTTCAAGACTACTTCCAAAATGATGTTTTTACCAAAAGAGAAAATATTGGGCAGTGAAATGGCATGATTAGTCGTATGTTTAGCCGAAGGATACCATTTACAGATAAAATTTATCCCTCTCTTTGAAAGATTAGGCTATTAAGTTCACTGAAACAGAAAATTAAGAATTGTGAGCCAAATGTTCAGTTAATTTAAATTAAAATAATTTTGATGTTTTTCCTGAATTTATGCTGCATAACGTAGAACCTCCCACCTCATGGAACTCAGTCATCCATGAATGTAAGCAACTAAATCATACAATACCCTCTAACTTACAACAGCTGAAAATTTGACTATTTTCTTCATCTTGTACCCATTAATAAAAAATACTGCATTCTTGAACCTCAGTGTATGTTTTCTACATGATAACTTAAAAGAAACATAATCCTACCTCCCCTTCCCAAAAGTCAGATGTTATTCAGAAGCAATTCCTCTATTAACATTTGAAGAATAATTTCACTAACATTTATTAGTCTGAATGAGGGCTTCTCAATAGACCTATGTCTTGCTAACCTCTTTAAAAATATTGCTCTCTTTAAAAAGAATTGTCACATGTTCTGCTGCTGTCCTAACAGCGTGGACTTTGTGGCACTGTTCTGCAGGGGGGGTTTAACTGTGAGAAAATTTATCAAAAATCCACTTGACAGGACTATATTTCTACACTGGTTCCTTCCATCCAGTGTATTGATTTCCAACCTTTCCCCTTCCCTGGTTACATCTGCTATATTTTAACTGTTTTTCAAAATATTCAGCAGTAAAGTGTTGACAAAAACCATATGAAACTCTGAAAAGAAATATTTCAATGCATTTTGTCTTTCCTGTCTAAAGTACAACTTGGAGAAAGTGTAATGTTTTCTGCAATAATTTTTGTATCAGTTAACCCTACCTCAGTTTTCCATGTGGATTTATTTTTTAATTTACTGGAAGTCACTGAAAATGTCAATCATAGTTTTTATTGTGTGTGTTTTAGATTAAAGTTGGTCCAATTTGATTTCATCACGTTTGACATGATCTTGCATTTCTTCTGCTTTGCCTTTTCCAAGCACACAGGAATGTTTGCCAAATAAAATCAGTCTGCTCACTCCCTGGCAAAATCTGACAATGTAATTGTTTTTTCATTTAGTCCTTTGCCAATCTCAAATGAATCCCTTAAAATGACAGTGAAGGTGTCAAACCACCAGGAAAGGTGACTGAGACTGAGCTCAACACCAATCAGAAAAGCAAAACAAAATCTTCTCATGCTCATTTTTTCTAGCATTTGATTCCAAGTTCCACAGGACTTTTATTCTTCAAACCTCATTTTCTTAAATATCTGGGTCGTAAGTACTGTATCCCTCCAAAACAAATAATGTTGAGTGCTTATCTCTTTGTTTTGTGCGTGGAATAGTCCAGGTTTGGGACTTAGCAGATAGCTAGATTGCATGGTACTGGTTTTCATTTGGCAAAAAGTAAACTGAATGCAGACTGACTTTGGTCAGTGTTCCAAACAGTAATGTGTAGGTGTCATTAAATGAGAGATTTTTACTCAGTGTAAAACGTATGTCACTCACAGCATTTTTTATTGTGTGTAAAAAAATTTACGGATTATGATTTTGTCTTATTTTAATTAGCCTCCCACAAAGCTTAATGTTCCTCTCATACTTCAGATAAAAATTTCTCATTTTAGCGTATTCTAATTATAAATTTCCCTTCTGAAAATTAGTGTTCTGAGGGAGGAAATAAACCTTTTTTTACAGGACTTGTACCTTTTCTTATCTTTACCTTTTAGAAGTCAGTGTAGCCAACATTTACAACCAATCTTCTGCAAGCTTCTGAAGTTACCTTGCTCTCTTTCAGTAATGGCAGGAGGGAGCTCCATGTTAGTGTAACACTAGTTAAACTGGAGCCTATGAATCACAGAATCACAGAATCACAGAATCATTAAGGATGGAAAAGACCTTTAAGGTCACCAAGTCCAACCATTAACCCAACACCTCCATGCCCAATAAACCATATCCTGAAGTGCCATGTCCATATGACTTTTGAACAGGTCCAGTGATGGTGACTCCACCACCTCCCTGGGCAGCCTGTTCCAATGTTTCACCACTCTCTCCGTCAAGAACTTCTTCCTACTATCGAGTCGAAACCTCCCCTGGCGCATCTTGAGACCATTTCCTCTCATCCTATCACTAGTTACTTGGGAGAAGAGACCAACACCCACATCGCCACAACCCCCTTTCAGGTAGTTGTAGAGAGCGATAAGGTCTCCCCTCAGCCTCCTCTTCTCCAGACTAAACAACCCCAGTTCCCTCAGCTGCTCCTCATAAGACTTGTGCTCCAGACCCCTCACCAGTTTCGTTGCCCTTCTTTGGACACGCTCCAGCAATTCAATGTTCTTCTTGTAGTGAGGGGCTCAAAATATTGGGCTAACTAATATTCAACATTAGTTTCAAAATAAATTGCTATGCCTTTTACATTCTAAAACATGAGCAGGGATTTCAGTCTAGATAATAAATGGTGAGTAGCAATACTGCCTTTCTTAGATCCCTCTCGTTCTCATTTAGCACTACAAAGGATTTTTATTATCTGTAAAGGCAAACTTCATTAAAAAATATAAGCATGTTTTGTCGGGTCTAACTAGGCCAAGAACAAAAATTTTCAAGAATGGAAGTGATGTAGGGACAGTTTTTTCAAGAACTACTTTGAATATCCCTGTGTTTTTGGTATCTTCTCTGAACAGACTGCTTCCAGAAGCTGCTATTCTCATGCCATCTGAAATGGGCATACCTTTGTTTCACATTTGCACAGTCTCTTCACTGTTTACCTTGATGAGAAAGCAGTTTTCATTCTAAGTCCACAAAGGAATAAAAATGTTCTCTATCTCCTCTACTGTACTGACATCTCTTTTCAATTTGCTTTTGGTCATTGAGAATGCACTTCTTTTTCCTGGGTTTCAGTATTCTGTTGAAAAGAGTTGCTGTGTGTATTTTTAGCAATTAATTCAGAGTATGATCTGATATTTAGTAGTAAAACCTCAAGGAGAGAAGTATTAGTCTTTCCAAGTTCCTCTTAACTTCCTGAGGTTTTGAAACATCCCTAAAAGAGAATGTATTTGATTTGGAAGTACTTTATCATGCAAAAACATATTCTGATGCCCTTTATTACTAACAATGATTCTTTTATTTCTTTAGAATGTTGTGTTTCTAGTTATTAGCTGGAATTTTTTTAAATGCAAATTGTGTTTCAGATGTTTGATATCCTTTTCTCAAATGAGTGAACAATGTATTTAAAGCTTTTCATTGAAGAAGTAGAGCTTTGGGTGTTAAATGTTACATTACATAGCACTATTGTGCTCTAATACCAGTCTTGATTAAAAACTTATTTGAGCTTAAAACAAAATCAAATAATTTGGCCTGCTATAATCATACAGAAAATATCTTATTTCTATAAAGGATACAGTTGACTCAGAAATTGTCTTTGATTTCATTGTAATGTTTAGAGAAGTTGCCGCATAGCTGGCATATTCTAAAAACTGAATCTATGAATTCAGATTACTCAAAATTTACGTAATCCCACCATAGGCATGCAGCCTAATTTAGACCAAGGAAAAGGTGCTTCCTCCCTGCCTATATACCAGTCTAATTAAAGCATTAAATAAGATTCATTAAAAATTTTAATGTAATAACTTCTTCTTGGCACTTTCCCCACCCTGAGACCCCACATAAGCACATGCACATGAGCCCAAAAGCGTCGGAGCAGTTATGAAGCTGGAGTCACACTGGTATTTTGCACAGAGTGAGCAGAGCCCAGTGATTCAAAGGATGTTGTTTTATGTGTGGCAATAGTGTTACATCCTTTAGCATGGTCTGGAGGTGAATTGATATAATACAGCTTTTTCCATCACTCCAAAAATCAGTCTTCTACTTTTTGTCTCTGATAAAGACCTTATTCTCCTTCTCTAGCCAGCCATTACAGTGATTGATTATGACTAAAATCATCTTGAGTCTTACATACAGAGAAAGAAAGATCCCATACAATGAGAAAAGAAAGTGGAACATTTTCAACTTTCTCTTGATTGTTGTTGTAAAAGCATTAGTCTGAAATGAAAGGTTGAAGCAGCAGCTGTTCATTGGCTGTACCATAAAACATCATCAGTTTTCATTGCTGTGAGCCCTAAACTGACATTTTAAGTGCCTCATTTGTTCACAAGAAATTCTTTCTCAAGCTCTCCCTGTTCTGTTTTGCAGACAAAGTAAGACAACATTCACTAGAGTGAAGAACTGAAAATGCATTTTGAGCATGTGTTAATTCTGTTTCACTAAACATATAAAAACTTTAAAATAGGATCTCGTAGTGCAATGGTGATGATAGCAAATGGTTTCTTCAATTGGCTAGGTCTGAAAAACCTGTTTGAGGTGTTTTACTACTTCTGATCCCTTAAGTGGAATCAAGATACACAAATCTGAGGTGTATTTTTTCAATTTTGGGGGGTTATGCAAGAATGGATTCTGTTCTGAAGGTACGTCCCATTAAATTTAGCATGCTGAAGTGTCTCATCAGTGTGATAATTAAAAGGAATGTGAAAAGGAAAACAGGACAGCACTGAATTGCAAGTCACTCTAATCAAATTTAAATGGATATCATCTGTTTGCAGAATATGACATAGAGGGTGTAATTCCCATTAAAAAAAAAAGCTCTCTACATTGAAGTGGAATAATTTTGTTATTTAAGCAGAATCAAGATAGACTGATAGAAAAGGCTGTCTTAAATCTCTCATGAAAACTCACCAATATTCATCACTTTGTTTCTCTAGAAATGATGTGTATGAACATTTTTTACTAAATCCACAAATGAGCTCTTGCTAGTCTATCAGAAGCTTAAATATTCTTTTAATTCAGCAGACCTGCTTTTGCTCCACATCTGATATTAGTCTACCCCTTTATATTTGCAATATCCTATAAGATCTACGAGCTCTGAGGTGATGGAAACTGGTGTCTGCTACAGGCATCACAACTTATTTCAGATTTAAGAACAACAAGGAAGAAAAAAATGCTATTAGTTAATGACTTTCTGACAGTTTTCCACTAGGATTAAAAATTTACCAACTGGATATTAACTATTATATTTTGAAATGCTAATTCTAGACTCATGACCTAGGTTAATGAAATTCTTAACATGCTACTAACTAGCACAGATAACAATCATTACCATAAATATGATAGCCATTTTTTTATGATTTTGTATTAAATTAATATGTTTACAAGTACAGGATTGTCTTTGTGCTCTATTTAGGAAAATCTGTGAACTGTACCTTTAGTATGTTGTGCAAAACATTAAAGATCATGATCATTGAAAGGATTACCAGAAGGTGAAATGTAGGGAAGCTTTTCTAGTAATATGGCTCAAAAATTGAATTACTAAGAAATAGTTTAATGATCAGAAAAATGCAGACCACCTCTTTATACATAATTTGCATTCTGAATTATATTAATGTAAACCCTGAAGAAAGGATGTTTTTTAGTGGAATCTTTGTTTATATTTGGAAAACAATTTGGGACACAAACCTTCTAACTCCTTTTAATGGAAGAAAAGTGTGCTTTAGTCCCATAATCAAAGAAGTTTGAAGGAGAACATCTCTTAAGATTGCCTCAATTGTTAAACAGGTGTTTAGAAACACCATGAAAGTAACTAAGAAGTATTGTTGCTGGGTGGTGACCACCTCATCAAGATGAGATAAACATAATGAAAGGTCCCAGCCAAACTAGCAACCAAACCATGTAGCAGAACAAATGCAAACCTGTCAGGGCTAGATAAAACCTGGCTAAAATCAAATTAGATGAGATGAGATGAGATGATGATGAGATGAGAAGAAGTCAGGAATTAGGAAAAATTAAAAAAAAAGCATTAGAATTGCTCAAAACCAAAAAGGAACTAGTCAAGAACAAACTTCTCAAGAACTCAGATGGATTAGGAAAAAAACTGATCTGAGATAGGTGGAACAAACCTGGATCTTACATAGTAAGTAAAGCAAATGAAAGGAGTCAGAATGACATTAATCTGAGATTAACTTACCATTTTTCCACTTGCCAAAGCAGAAGGAAAGATGTGGTTTTCCACTGTAGAATCTATCATCTAGAATATCTAGTTCTGAGCCTGAAGTTTAACCATTTTTTTCAGACATTTCAGAGAGGAATATCTTATTATACCTGTTTTAAAATAAATGTTCCTCAGATGGAGAAACAGCAAGCTTTATGTTATTACTACCAGTGTAAAGGGACATGTACTCACTGTGCACAGTACTTTTTTTTGAAAAAAAAAAAGGAAGACCTATTGCATTCATAACTGCATTATTAGTTTTGGAACTGGGAACAGAATAGAATTGGCCAAACTTCACTCAAGGGTTGTGTAAGACAGTTGAGGAGCGAATTAGAACTAGGAAAGTATCAGACCTCTCTAAAGCCCCTGTCAGTCTTTGGGCCTGGGGAGAAAGTTGCAGAGTGGCTCTTTGTGTAAAACCATCATTCTGAGTGGCAAAGTGGAAGGTTCAGGCTTCCAGCATACCCTTGTATTGTAGCTCCTCTGAATCTTGTGTACTGACAGTACAGTTGCCCAAATGTAATTGAAATCACAGTGCAGTTCTGAAGGGTGTTCAGAATGTGTATCCATAGACGCCTGAGTTAACAGACCAGTATCTATAGGTCAAAACATTCAGAGCAGGTGATCTTGTTCATACCCACTTGGAGAAGCTGCTCCAGTGTCAAGAGCAAAAGCTGGTCTGACAGGATTCCCTAAAAGTAGGTACTGGACATTAGATGTTTCACACTGGTTGGTGCAAATTCTCCTCATGTCATGCTAGTGTTCCCCTAGCATGCTCCATATATATTAGGTAGGTTGAAGGACAAACATAGACTGAATCTTGGCTAGTGCTGGACCTTTTGATGGTTTCATCTGAACATACAGGATCACAAGTAGGGCGTGGAAGAAACTAAAAGATTTTATCTCATTCAACTCCTAGGCAGGCTCCTCTGAGGTATCTAATCTATTCTAAAATCCTCCAGTGAGATAGTTTTTAGCACTTCTTAGGTAATGTAGAGCTACCCTTACTAATAACAAAGTTTCCAAACCGCTGATTTAAATCTCTCTTGCTACAGTCTATGTCCATGACTGTTTTAACCTCCAGAGACAAAGAAAATGGTTTATTCAATAGCTCCTCCCCTCCCCTCCCCTCCCCTCCCCTCCCCTCCCTTCCCCTCCCTCCCCTCCCCTCCCCTCCCTCCCCTCCCCTCCCCTCCCCTCCCCTCCCCTCCCCCCCCTCCCCTCCCCTCCCCTCCCCTCCCCTCCCCTCCCCTCCCCTCCCCTCCCCTCCCCTCCCCTCCCCTTCCCTCCCCTTCCCTCCCTTTCCCTTCCCTTCCCTTCCCTTCCCTTCCCTTCCCTTCCCTTCCCTTCCCTTCCCTTCCCTTCCCTTCCCTTCCCTTCCCTTCCCTTCCCTTCCCCTCCCCTCCCCTCCCCTCCCCTCCCCTCCCCTCCCCTCCTCTCCCCTTCCCTTCCCTCCCCTCCCCTCCCCTCCCCTTCCCTTCCCTTCCCTTCCCTTCCCTTCCCTTCCCTTCCCTTCCCTTCCCTTCCCTTCCCTTCCCTTCCCTTCCCTTCCCTTCCCTTCCCTTCCCTTCCCTTCCCTTCCCTTCCCTTCCCTTCCCTTCCCTTCCCTTCCCTTCCCTTCCCTTCCCTTCCCTTCCCTTCCCTTCCCTTCCCTTCCCTTCCCTTCCCTTCCCTTCTCTTTTTTTCTGTGTCAGCCTTTCATGTATTTTAGGACTCTTATAAAGTACCTTTACCTACTTGGAGGGGGAGGTCCTAATCCGTTGTGATTCTTTGAAATTCGTGTCTTTACTAATAGGTAAAGGTTTTACTTTCAGACATGCAGATGTTAGGGGTGAGTTTTGTTTAATATCTTTAGCAATGTAAGATTACCAGTAAGTTTGCAGACGACATCAAATTGGATGGGAGTGTTGATCTGGAGGGTAGGAGGTCTCTGCAGAGGGATCTGGACAGGCTGGATCAATGGGCTGAGGTCAACTGTATGAGTTTTAACAAGGCCAAGTGCAGGGTCCTGCACTTTGGTCACAACAACCCCATGCAATGCTACAACTTTGGGAAGGAGTGGCTGGAGAGCTGCCCCATGGAAAAGCACCTGGGGGTGCTGGTTGACAGCCGGCTGAATATGAGCCAGCAGTGTGCCCAGGTGGCCAAGAAGGCCAACAGCGTCCTGGCCTTTATGAGAAATAGTGTGGCCAGCAGGAGCAGGGAAGTGATTGTGCCCCTGTACTCGGCACTGGTGAGGCCGCACCTTGAATACTGTGTTCAGTTTTGGGCCCCTCACTACAAGAAGGACATTGAGGTGCTGGAGCGTGTCCAGAGAAGGGCAACAAAGCTGGTGAGGGGTCTGGAGCACAAGTCTTATGAGGAGCGGCTGAGGGAACTGGGATTGTTTAGCCTGGAGAAGAAGAGGCTGAGGGGAGACCTTATCACTCTCTACAGCTACCTGAAAGGGGCTTGTGGTGAGGTGGGTGTTGGCCTCTTCTCCCAAGTAACTAGTGATAGGATGAGAGGAAATGACCTCAAGTTGCACCAGGGGAAGTTTCAACTGGATATTGGGAAAAAATTCTTCACCAAAAAGGTTGTCAAGCATTGGAAGAGGCTTCCCAGGGAAATGGTGGAGTCATTATCCCTGGAGGTATTTAAAAGACGAGTAGATGTGGTGCTTAGGAACATGATTTAGTGGCGGACTTGGCAGTGTTAGGTTAACACTTGGACTTGACAATCTTAAAGGTCTTTTCCAACCTAAATCTATGATTCTGTTATTCTAACCTTACATTTGTAGGAAATGACACTGCAGACTTTGGAAATTGTTAGTCACAGAAAAATATCCAAATGATTTTCTAATGCTCTTGGAGGAATGAGAACATGCTATGAACAGGGCAGGAGACGGGAGGAAGAACCAGTATGGGCTCCTACCTGAGAAAGAAGGTGGCAGGCTTTGTTTCATACTTCTGTGATCATATTGCTAAATGATAATAATGACATCTGATAAAAAGAGTTTAGTCTCATGAGGGATGCTTGACAGTGAATTCCTTAAAGATTGAAGATAAATACTAGTATAACAATGAGAAAAATTATATTCTAGTGAAGAAGCTTCATTGAAAAAGAGAAAATTGCCTGTGGTGAAAGTAGGAACAGTACCTTGGGGGTTTTCTCCTGTTATCTGGAAAAAAACTATTTTGTGGTGAAGTGTCATTACTCTCTGATAGTGCTGAAGAAAAGTAAAATAGGTCAACAGAAATATAGAAGATAATAGAGATGAGAAACAGACAAATAGTTTTCTAAAAATCAAACATCTCCAGAAAAAAATAATTTCTTTTGATGTTTTTTTCTAAATTAGTAGAGGATGGGGATGCTGTGAATGTAACATATTTCATTGTAATTCAGCTTTTGATGAATACTCGAGGTTTTAATGAAATCTTGCAAACTGTATATTCTTCTGGGTATGAAACTTGGGCAGAATAAAAACTGGCTGAAGTAGAGGAAGACTATCAAAACATTTTGACAGTCTCTTGGTTTAGTGAAAGGAAGTACTGCTGATTTAAAACTATTATGCTACATTATTTCTCTTTTATCCATACAATGTTTTAATCCACACAATCAGCTGTGGACTGTGTGCTTAGAAATTGTGGCCTTTGAGGATACTTAAAAATTCTCAGTCATACAGCTTATCATTTTCTCTTTCCATATAATTCCTGCTGCAATGTATCCATTGACTTGTGCAGGGTCAAGACCTGGGAGTTCAGGCTGGCACCACTTTGAAACAATGCCCCTAAGTACAAACAAGCCAGAGAATAATGACAGTTATCAGACAGGGTAAAATATAAACTCTATGAGCCAGGTTCAGTGTCATAAATATTCACCAACAGCCTTTTAAAATGGATTTGGCTTCAGCAGAGTGCTCCAGAAGGTTGTGGGTTTCATACAGGTCCTGTGCCACATTTTGTGGCACTGGGTGGATGTCTCAGATGCCATCTGGTTCCTTCAGGACTGCTGGCCATCTTTGTTGTCTCTTGGAAAGGATTTATGACACTCTAACTTATAGATGTAATCGTGAGAAGCACAAATTTTGCTCCTTCTTATTCTGCTTGCCACAGCATGTTCAGTATTGTAGCAGTGTTAGTCAGGGGTATGGTTTGGCCAATATATTAAGCTTTGTCCTCATTACATCATAAAGGGAATATGTTATCATAAACCTGTCTTAACAGCTAAATGGCATTTCTTGGTAAAGTGAATTTTATTCATCTGATATAACACCACGTTAAAAAACACTGTTGTCAGTTGATTGTCCAAATTTCTACCAGTAAAAGGTGCACACATGTCAAGTGCATAATTTTAATGCATCAATAATTGTATGAAGGAGCGTTTATTACTTGGAGGAGATTAAATATTTTTCTCTACACATATAATTTATTTAATGAAAAAAATCACATTCATAGATGTAATATGTTCTTAGTTGACGTCATAAAAATAACCATAGTGGAAGCCTTAGAAGGACATTATCTAAGAAGACTCTTCAGGTGCATTGAATTAAATGCTGAGAGATAGAACATCCTTTAAGCTTCCCCCACCTTCCTTTTTTTGTCTAAGAATTTTTCTGCTCATTAAAAATAAAATCGAGGATATGACCCAGGCTAACTGTTTATTGATGAGTAATATGTGACATTCAAGTCAGCAGTTATATTTGTAAAATATCTGTATTTTCTATTTTCCCCTGCTTAGGAAACAGTTTGAGAAATCTGTTGTAGTTTTCAGGGAAAAACTCCTTATTAGGACCTGTAGGGTGGGGAGTATAGAAAGATGAGAGGTGATACGGGATGTGCAGATGTGTACATTATTAAGTAATGTTGCTTTTACTACAGGCAACAATGAACTGATAAAATTCATTCCACAGACTGGTTTAAGAATATTTTCAACTTTTGCAATCATTTAAGATGTGTCTTTGTAGAAAAGTAAGAAGCTTCATGTGACTACGTGATTTTTGTTGCTGAGAGGTTTTATCCATTTCTTCCCACTACACTAAGCTTGCTGCATTTAACCAGCCATATGGAAGATTCTGATATTTTTTAAAGCTGTAATAGTGTGAAAGTGAATTTTAAACTCCCCTAACAGTGAACACTAACATAGAGAAACAGGAGGCTGCAGTGCCCACTAAAAGCTAGACAGCACATTCAGGTACTTTTTTGGTGGTATTTTTTTATGAACAGATACAGAATGATTCACCAAACAGGGTATATTTACATTATTTTTAGCAAATGCATTTCACTGTACTGAACTTGCAATTAACACAAAGTAAAACCAAAAAGACTGTGTTCTCAGGGAGCATTGATTTAAAATAAATTAATTCTTATCCCATGAAATTTCCATTCAGTTTATTTTTATATTTTACAATTACCAAGATATTTGCATATAAATACATTCTTGTAATAGAATAATGTACAAAAGAACAATGGAAAAATATACATGTTATTGCATGTGGTATGTGTAATCACAGAATCATAGGATAGTATGGGTTGGAAGGGACTTTAAAATGTCATTTAGACCAACCCCCCTGCAATGAGCAGGGACATCTTCAACTCGATCAGGTTGCTCAGAACCCCCTCCAACCTGACCTTGAATGTTTCCAGGGATGGGGCATCTGCCACCTCTCTGGGCAACCTGTGCCAGTGTTTCACCACCCTCGTTGTGAAAAATTTCTTCCTTATATCTAGTCTAAATCTACCTTCTTTTATTTTAAAACCATTGCCCCTTGTCCTGTTGCAACAGGCCCTGTTAAAACATCTGTCCCCATCTTTCTTATAAGCCCCCTTTAAGTACTGGAAGGCTGCAATAAGGTCTCCCCGGAGCCTTCTCTTCTCCAGGCTGAACAACCCCAACTTTCTCAGCCTGTCTTCACAGGAGAGGTGTTCCATCCCTCTGATCATTTTGGTGGCCCTCCTCTGGACCTGCTCCAACAGGTCCATGTCTTTCCTGTGCTGAGGGCTCGAGAGATGGACGCAGGACTCCAGGTGGGGTCTCAACAGAGTACAGTAGAGGGGCACAATCACCTCCCTCGACCTGCTGGCCATGCTGCTTTGGATGCAGCCCAGGATACAGTTGGCCTTCTGGGCTGCAAGTGCACATTGCCAGTTCATGTCCAGCTTTTCATCCATCAGTACCCCCAAGGCCTTCTCAGCAGGGCTGCTCATGACCACTTCATCCCCGAGCCTGTACTGATACCAGGGGTTGCCCCGACCCAGGTGCAGGACCCTGCACTTGGCCTTGCTGATCCTCATGAATTTCAAACACAGGCCCATTCCTGGAGCTTGTCCAGGTCTCTCTGGATGGCATCCCGTCCCTCAGGTGTGTCAACCACACTCCTCAGCTTGGTGTCATCTGCAAACTTGCTGAGGGTGACTTGGTCCCACTGTCTATGTCACTGATGAAGATATTAAAGACTACTGGTCCCGATACGGACCCCTGAGGGACAAATACCTCTTGTCCTGTTGCAGCAGACTCTACTTAAAATCTGTCCCCATCTTTCTTGGAAGCCCCCTTTAAGTACTGAAAGGCTGCTGTAAGGTCTCCCCGGAGCCTTCTCTTCTCCAGGCTGAACAACACCAACTCTCTCAGCTTGTCTTCATAGGTAATATAATATGGAGAGCTGGTAATACATGTCTAGCTCAAACACATGATAAAAAATAGCAAAAAATTAGCCATTAATGATAAGGAAAAAGAATGAGTTCTATATTCAAGATCTAATGTGGACTGAGGAAAAAGACTGAGGACATCTTACCAAATCAGTTAAAGAAGGAAAATTTGAACTGAATAATACAGATGAGAGCCTTCAGCTAGAAGTAGGGAAAGAGTAAGAAAAGGGATCAGAGATTGCTACATGAAGCAGCCATTCTAGAGGGAGACCACAGATCTCTGTAGTCTGAGTCAGATCACAGACCTGATTCTGCTGGAAATTAACTCACAGAAAAAAATAAAGCAGGAAAACTAGGGAATTATCCTCCGTGCATATAAATTGCTGCAAAAATACTGATTTCAATTGCAATAAACCGTGCAATGCTGTTTGTTTGAGTATATGGCATGCAGGGTCTTTCTATATGATACAAAGATTTTGTCTGCAGCTATGATTAGCAATGACTTAGCCAAATGTTTTTCTTGCCATCACTGTTGATGTGCTTTTCAATTTCCCACCTTTCTGCTGACCTCCAGAACAGAGACGGTGTTATTTCAGCTGTGGCATTTTGAGATGACTGTAGTTGAAATACTAAATAAATCTTAAAAATGCATCCATTGCTTTCACTTTCTTCAGGCTATACTTTATCTTCAGCTATGCTGATACAAATCCAAAGCAAACGAAAAGATATGTGGTCAGGTTTTGAAAGAGGGAGGAAAATTAGACGAATAAAGCCAATAAAAAATAAAGATTTCACTTCAGTAGCTAGAGGTATGCCAATGTGAGGATATATGAATATTGGACAACTGAAAGGAAAATAAAATGATGCAAAAAGCTAAAAATGGTTATACTGAAGACATAAACAAAAATCTCAGAGGTAAAAAAAGATGGAAAAAGTATAATTTTAAGGTAGGTATTTTGAGATAGACATTAATTTTAATTTCTTTTAATTTTTTTTTGTTGTTGTTGTTGTTTTTTGTTTTGTAAGGAAAATAACAGTAGGTCAATGTTTTGAGATAATGGAAACTGCAAACTGTTCCTGTCTTTGAAAAGGATTGGTCTAGATTTCTTTGAGTCGTTTAGAGAGCTGTTGTCAATCTATGTATTTTAGTTTTCAAGTCATTTCAGTCACTATATAATTTTTGCATTACTACACCCTCTATCTCTAATCTATTGACACTTCTGTATTCATGGTATCCAGGATCAAGATCTCAAAACGTGAAGGGCACCTCAAAACATTAATTTCTCAAAACATTAAGAAATACTTTCACAGAATTTATGGAAAGCAGATTTATTGCTGAATGGACTGTAATTTCCACCTCTTTTCAGCTCCGTAGCAGCCACTGGCATCTTCTTTCTTGAATGTTGTCATACCTCTTATCAGGCCAACACGACAAGAATTTCTTCCCCTTTCCCATGCTCCCTTTAGGAAGATGCCTGGATTCTTTGAAATGGTGACATACATGTATGTGGAAGATCATACAATGCTGCTATATTTTTTTTCCATGACCTTGTGATTCAACAGACTAGCAGGCAATGAAGCAGTTATAAAAATGGACAATCAACAGAATGTTACTTAAATAACTTTCCTCAAATTAAATAATTGAAAGATAATGCAGAAGTAAACATCGGCATGAAAAAACCTGCATTTTATATGTTATTTCCTGCATAACCTATTCATGAACTCAGACCTGCAGTCAGGATTTCATTGATCAACATGTGTTGATTTTTTTTAATAGTAATTTTGCTTGAAAATTTAGCCCAAAGTATTTTAATGTCCTCATATGCATAGTTCTAAGACCTCTCAGTGAAAAGTTAGTTTTTATTTTATGCAATTTTGGTTACATCAGGGCTTTTTCGAGGAATCTTTATGTCAGACAATTGAATATCACATTACCCCGCTTTGTCTGTTTACATGATTCTATATGTTTTCTGGATTTTAATAGCTGGTATCAAACACATTTGAAAAAATATGTAAAGAAATATATTTAATCTCTGAGCCTTGTAACAGAGAAAATAGTTAGAGCCAGTAACATCTCCCCTGGATTTTAGGAGAATGGTATTACCCTGCCTTTCTCTGAGAGATTGCTGGTTACCTTCTGTCAGTGAGCAACTGTCTCACTGCAAAGCAGAAGCACGATCTCATCTCTTTTGTCTGTGTTCAAGGCAATTACTTCTTAGAAAGTGGAATTTCTTCAGAATGACTATGTACAAGAGCAAACGCAGAAACCAAAGATGTAAGTAAATTGTGAAGTTTTTTAAATGTTCTTACATAGGAGGGAAAATAATTCTCCAGTTTCATTGAAAACCATGCTTTACCCTGCTCTGGTTAAATAATACCAGGAAAGCAGGAAGAGTATTCCCTGCTAATTATCCCACTGTATCTGTATGTTAAGTGCATGAAAAAGCTTTAAAATAAAAAAAAAAATCTCACTTGTTACTATGGAAACTCTCAGTAAGTGATTGCTTTATAATATCAACAAAGGAAAAGAGATCAAATATAAGTTTGGTTCAGAACAGCATCCTTTATTCAGGGCTTAATGACTGGCTGGCTGTAACCTTTGACTTGACAGGGTTAACACGCTTTCACTTGGGGGACTTTTTTATGTGGTTTGCTTTAGGGAGCCAGCGATACTAGAACTTTAAGGGAAGTTATTTTAATTTCCTTCACCACAACTTTCAGAAGAATTAACTAGTTTGCTTAAACCACAGAAACAGAAACTGGATGGAAGGGAAGCATGCATGCGTCTCTGTTGTGTATTTAAGACATGCCAGCCCTGAACATTCACTGGCTTCTAAATGTATGAGTCTCCAGTCAAGCACCTGTTTGACTTTTTAAATTGCTATGGCATCAGCCAGGGGAATTTCGGTACCAACCTCGTCTCCTGCAGAACATTACGGAAGGGTGACTGAGGCATGTAAAAATGAAGTGCTGTGGGTCAGGTCATGAAGTAGGTGTTACTGTAAGGAAATCTAGCAAGAGGCCAAGTTATAAATGGAGAGCATGTCTGAGGCTGAGAAAAAAGACATTCCTCTAAGAAAAATGCCATGTAGGGGCTGCGTGCTTTCAGGAAGAGATCAGGAGGAGAGGAATATCAATTCAAAAGAAGATGAGTTTGGATTTTATTTGGACAGGGGCATTGATACTGTTCAGGGTTGAAGGGTTATATACAACTATATCACTGACCTCAGTTTCTGGTCCTTAGAGCTTAATCTGCATAGGTCTACTTCAGTTTTTCTTGCCCAAAACAAATAGATTTGTTGCATGTAGAAAGTTTGCAGGACAGATCTCTGCTAAAATCTCTGCAGAGAGACTCATGAAATCAATCATCTGCTTCACATTCAAATAAAATAAATTATCATAAATTTTGTTCCCATAGCAGCAGTGAAAGAAAATTATTTATATACAGGCAGATTATAATTAATCCAGTTCTTTTTAACATACTAATTATTCTCACTGTTATTATGTAAACCGGGAGCTCTTTCTATAGACAGCTGCATTTCTGCATTCTCTCCTGTTCAAGCCTGGTTGTGGTGTACAATAACAAAATTTGTGACTGGGTAGCTGAGTTGTTAGGGTTTTTGTTGTAGGGATATAGTCATTCACAAAAACTGCACGAGATGCTTTTAAGAATGCTATCTTCTTCCTCTTTCCCCTTCACCCTGATGACCCCAAGGAAAATCTGTGATTTGCCAAGAGAAAAAAAACAAAATTTAGAATCAAATTTGTAATTATGAGGGTGGCTGTTGCAATGGGTTTTTTCTTTCTAAAACTGTCTCTGATTTTAAGATGTTAATCAATAAATATCTCAATAAAACTGCCTTTGTTATATTAGATACCAATACTGTATACATGGATGCTTCATCAATAGCTCTTAGCTAATTAGCAACTGTAAAAGTCTTCATAGACAAACAAAACAATTTAAGTAATTTTTATATTGCTCCTATTCATATCACTCAAAGGTTTCTGGATTGATAGATTTCATCTAAGCAATTGTTATTCTGAAATATATGGGATAATGGTAGCAGCTGCATTAAACAGTAGACAAGTACTACATTTTCTGTCCATTATATTTAACACATATTCTATTTCAAACTTGCAGGCATTTCTGGTGGCTCTTTATAAATAATAATAAAAGATATTTAGTATATAATTTCCAATATATGTAGGGTAAAACTTGGGTTTTATATCTCCTCACTACATCTCCATAAAACACTTGAACATCTGGCATAAAACAAATGTGAGCTTTGTGGCTTTTTCTCATTTATTGAAGTTCTGCTGCTGGATTTGGTGGATTCTGAATAGTGTTATAAGCATAGCTTTCCTAACCCATTTTTTTCTCTAATGTTTGAAGAATAGTGTAAAGGCACTTTGTACTTAATTTAAGAGCATATCAGATTAGAGAGGAAGATAGAAAAAATAGAGACATGATGACCTTTTTCTAACATAAATTATAAGGAATGCCCATTTCCAATTTCTGTTCTGGGCACAAAACTATTGCTAGAGCAGTAGATACAAAAAAATGGGTCTATGTACCTGTTTGTATGAAAGGGATAAAGGTTCCCCATATATTTTTTCAGCTGTAGCATCATGCATAAAACTTCTAGGTTCAAAACTAATCTTAATGTTTTGCTTTCATTGTATCTTTGGTTTTGATTCTAGTCAAAGTCATATTAAGTAGTTAACGTATTTGATTTATTCCATACATGGTTGTAGCTAATGAGAATTGATAATAATTATCACAGTAAATTGTGAAACTTGCATCACTAAATAAACAAAATTAAGGTTAATGTTATTTCTGTATGAG
The DNA here is from genome assembly GCF_964289735.1 of Phaethon aethereus. Classification (NCBI taxonomy): domain Eukaryota; kingdom Metazoa; phylum Chordata; class Aves; order Phaethontiformes; family Phaethontidae; genus Phaethon; species Phaethon aethereus. Next base: position 31,331,713 of record NC_138582.1, on the reverse strand, counting down.
TGTTTGTGTGTACCTACTTACATAGTTACAACAGAGTCTCCATATATACATGTGTCTGCACACCCAGATTTATAGCACACTTTATCCCTAATTCAGGATATTGAGAAGATAGGCTGGATTCTCATTTCATTGCACAGACCTAATGACCGAGTGAGGGGAAACCATCATAACTAATGCAATCATATAAACACTGAAAAACTGGTAAACACATGTGGTAAAGCTTTTCTGATATAAAAGGTTTGAATCTTAGACTGACCTGCTTTAGGGCTGCAGCTGGTGAGGAGAATGGTCAGGATAAGCCTTACAGCAGGCTGCGATGCACATGTGGGTCTTCTCTATGGAGAGGCAGTCATTCACATCTTCTGGTGATGCCATGCCTCCATGCCGCCTCTCATGAAGTGGATAGCAGGCAATCGTTTTTCACTGGGGTCTTTCTTATAGGCTTCACTGTTACAGCAATCAAGACAGGCTACCACCCTTGAAGACAATAACATTGGAAAAATTTGAATTATCTTTAAACTAGCTTTAAGAAATTCACATGTTTATTATTTATTCATGGTTAGTCTAGCTTCACAACTCAAATCACATTGTCGAAGGCTGTGTATGAAAAGAATGAAAAGATGATCCTTAATGATGCTTCAGTCTAACATTATAAATTTGACCTGGAAGAAATGCCAGAGGAGAAAGAGACAGTAACGACCACTGTGGCATGCAGCTCTTTTGAGGAAGGTGTGCAGCACCAGGAGGAGAAGTCAAAGAGATGCCTGGAGTGCAGAGGCTAGTGTGTGACTTCCCTGCTACACACCTGAACCAGGGGTCAGAAAGTTAAGACAAAAATGGAAAAATTAAGAGGAAAAATAGGACTTGTCTTTTGCTTTCTTGAGCTTCATATTTTCAGTGCTTCATGGGATCTTTTATGCATGTCAGCAATGACAGTCAAAGCACAATAGCAGTTGAGGAAAAGAGCAGTTACTTTTGAGTATTAGGAACTGTTGATAAAGTCAATGGTTATCAAAAGTGCAGCTACAGATACTGTCCCTTTCCAAGGGATTAATTACAAGGCATTGATCCCAAACTCATTCACGATGATAAGGATCCTGCCAACATCAAATGACTTTGAAATTATGTTCCAAATGCATTAATGACTTCTGCCATGTCTTGCCTACCAGCTCCATATAAAATATCTGTTTCCATTGCATATTAGAGTTTGCTTAGCTGAAACAGTCATTTCTATTTTTTATGCTGCCATGCTGTGAACAGAAATTTTTTTTTAAATTATCATCCAGATCTTGTGAAGATTCTGCTTCTTTTGAAACCAGCAGATGATTAGTTATATTACAAGGTTTTTTTTAGAAGTGTAATGAGAGGGGACACATCATACTTCCTTTTATTCTGGTGATTTCTCTCTCCTCATAGGAGACATGTCACAATTTTACCTGTAATTATAACTGCAATCATCCATAAATGGATTATGATTCTTTGCCCTCAGTCCCCAATTTTGTTTGTGCAGTCCTAGGTTTCCCTGAATGCAGAGTGCTGCAGAAAGTAGCATGTGCATTTATTAAAGGGTTAAATAAGTGATAGTAAAATGAAAGTAAAATAAATGATTCTTCAAAAGTTATGCAGGTAGCTTCTGCAATGTAGAACGCATGTGGCTGTTGCAGAAGGTCATAATAATTTTGGCTTAAACTAGTGCAGCATTTAGAGGCGTGCTGTCCACAGGTGCCACCTGATGTGTGTTTTTCAAGTATCCTTGTCTTGCTGAAGAAATAACTTATTGCATACTGATAACATCTGATGAGAATTTCTGTGAAATTCCAGTTTGGAGTATTTTATCCTATCAACATTCTTTGATCTATTACATTGCCAGCTACATTTTCTTTCATTGATAGGGTCCCACTGGCCATCTTTTCATCATGGATTTGCTGTTTTCATCTTCTTTGACCACCTTTACAGATAGCATAATCACTTTCAGCCTTAAAAAATAGAGTTGGCGTCTGTTGAGTCTTGTATTATTACAGTTTGATCAGCCCATGATTGCTTCCATCTCCTTTTTGCCTCTTAGGGCAATAAAGAGCACCCAGTCCTGAGGCTGCTGCTGCTCAAAGGAAATAGCAGGTTTTAATACAGCGTGTGCTAGGACTTAAAGTGACTGGAAAACAAATCTCATCAGGGAAAACAAGTGTAGTTACTGACCTAGATACATATAAGAAAACTCTGCCTCTTTCCTTAAAACATCAGAGACCCAGACAAGGGAATATCTCTGCAGCATGATACAGAGACAGCTTTCTTCATCTAAAGCTATCCTAGAATAGCCCCAGGATATTCCTATTGCTGTATACCTTTTGAGGAAGTGGAGTTCAGTGCAATTAAGTGTATCAGTAATAAGGCTGAACAAAAAGACACTGATGACCCGCAGGAGTACAAATGTCATTGAATATTCACATCACGTGGATAACATCTTCATATGAAAAAAATATAATTGCTAGTCAACAGGTCAGGGGCTTCAGGAATAGAAGCACTCCTCATAGCTTTGGAGGGAATTCATTGTGACCTGAGAAGGTTGGCTTGTTTGAAATTATTCCTTTCCCAACGTTACTAAACAGTAAATCTTAAGACACATGTCCCGCAGTGAAGCATGCAGGGTAAGTAAGCTAGAATTTTTTTTTTTGACACTTTTTCAAGTGTCGGTGTAGAATTCTAAAGCAGACATTGTGTTCCTGCTTCTAGACTGTACAAGTGTATCAAAAGTATTGGTAGGTAATTGTTTGAAAAAGCATCTTTTGAGAGATCGTCTGACCAAATCCTACACGCACAATTCACATGATGTTCCCCACTGCTCGGTGGGAGTCTGCCTTAGGAAGAAAACTAGAATCTTTGTCTCTGTAGAGTAAATGCTGGGAGGAAATAGTAAAAGTGAGAAGGAAAGATTTGGGAATCGAGAACTTACAATCTATCCAGAAAAGGAGAGAGAAAGGAATAAGCAGTTCAAGTACAGATTCAGAAGGACTTCTAAAAAAATTGTCTGAGAGCAGAAGCCAGAACACCTGAAATGCAAGTGGAGGACATAACAAAGAAATCCAACCAGTCATTTAAGTTTTATGGAGGAGAAATTGAAGGCAGCAAAAAAACTTAATAATATGTCTAACTTCATTGAAAAGGTCATGGTTTTAGTGTTGGGAGAGGTTTCTTTATTTTGCATATGTAAGGTAGTAGAATAGTGGACAATATAAAATGTTTCAACGAAAAGAATAATTGGAAAACTAGGGAGATCTCATAAAAATACATAGGCTATTGTTAAGGATCATAAAAAAGGAATTAGTAAAAAAGATAAAGATATGTAAATCATGTACTTTGGATTATGTGATTTGAAGTGTATTAGGGGAATTAACAAATGAATGTACCACACCATTCAAAGTTTGTGTTTGAAAGGTCATTAAAAAGCAAGAAGGTATCAGAAATATAAATGTAATACTAGTTTTCATAGAATTCCAGTTCTCAGCCCTGCTCAGGCTGGCAGCAAATGTTGCTCTGTCCATCAATAACATAGGTTATCATTAATGAAACAGCATTTACTATATGTTGGTTAGTCTTCTACCAGGAATCAAAACTTGTAAGTTCTGGGCCTGCAGTCCAGTAACGAGATCCGGGAAAATGAATAATAGTTTTTAAAAGTTAAGTCTATTAAAATAACAATCAACAGGTTGAAGATAAACATAGTCTAAAACAACCTATACTGAAAGACAATTCTGGCTCTTAAATTGAGCAAACAGAAGTCCAGTGGTTAGAACATATAGTTATATGACTGCAGGCTAAGTGAAGTGCAATCAGTCATACAGGTAATTTATTGAAAGTACTTGCCATTTCTCCTCTCTGTCACCTAGATTTTGGATCCAGATTGTTCACCTATTTTAAGAAGTATCTTTTAAACATGTACTATGGACCTGATGACAAAGTATCTGTTCAAACCATACAGTATATATGTAAGTTAGAAAGAGTATTATTGTCATAAAACCTCTAAAACCTATAAAATCATGGATATCTTGAAGGCACTCCAGACTTTCTCTGTTAAAATCTCTGTACTCTGCTGTAGCAGTGCCATCTACCTGTCTACTCAGAAAAAGTAGAAAAATCCTGGAGGAGTTCAGGACGTAGAGAATCATAGAATCATAGAATCATAGAACATTTTGTGTTGGAAGGGACCTTTTAAGGTCATCTAGTCCAACAGCAGGGACATCTGCAACTAGATCAGGTTGCTTAAAGCCCTGTCCAACCTGATCTTCAAGGTTTCCAGGGATGGGGCATCTACCACCTCTCTGGGCAACCTGGGCCAGTGTTTCACCATCCTCATCGTGAAAAGTTTCTTCCTTCTGCCTAGTCTAAATCTGCCCTCTTTTAGTTTAAGACCATCGCCCCTTGTGCTGTTGCAACAGGCCCTGCTAAAACATCTGTCCCCATCTTTCTTATAAGCCCCCTGTTAGTACTGAAATGCTGCAATATGGTCTTCCCAGAGCCTGTTCTCTTAACGGAAAATCTGATGTTGCTTATTTTTGTATGAAGTACCAACTTTTTCAAAAAAAAGTACTTTCTTGACTGCATATCTAGGCAGTACAAGTCCTGATTTTAAGCACAGTTTTTTTAGTTTTCATAGCTGACCTGATTTTTTCCTGTTCCTTTTCATGTTCTTTCTCTGTAGGAACAGAGCAGGAAAGAACATCTCCATCCTACCTCCAGCATAGGTCTTAACTTCAAACAAAGCTTATATCTCTGCCTCTTTCCATAATCAGAACTATTGACAGGCTGAAATCCCAATCTTTCTGATACGTGCAATCTTTTCTCAATAAATCATTGATAATTTTTATTACAAAATTAAACATACAAAATGAAAAAATCAGAGGACTTCTAATAAATGCTTCAGTGTCAAACCCCTGGCTGTAACCAATAAGACCAAGCACAGTATGTGCATATTGACACCTTCATAGGGAAAAATCATAAAGTTTTTAAAAAAACTTTCAAGTCTCTCAAATTATTGTCCAAATACTGATAAACCATTAAAAGGATATTTGCTTGTTGTGAAGCATCAGTCAAGACCTAAATGCTACATAAAGGCCAGCATTTTGTCAGCATTTTTTATCTTTGAGATTCTTCAACAGTAAAATCCAGAAAAAATTTTGGATCTTGGTTTGGAAACGTTCACCCTCCTACCTCCATACACAGCCCAGAGGAGACAGAGATCTCAGGTACATTAGAGTGGCATTACAATGAAGTCTGCGATCAATATTTTGACTCCAGTTCCTATCTATTGAGCATTCAGTACCACATTTTTAGTTTAAAGGAGTTCACATTTTTGGCCTTAAATTTTTGTTTTCCTCTGTTCCACCTAATTTCTTCTGGTTTTTTCAGTTATTAGTGTGTTAAACATTCTGAAAAATAGGCTGCAATGTCAGTTTATGTTGTGGATTATGGTTATATTTTTTTTGCCCCTGCTTAAAACTAAGGTGGCATCTCTTCTTCATTGTCCTTTGCAGAAGCCTGCAGTGATGGCTACAAAGTATTTTGTGTTTTTTTTCTCAAACTTCCCACTAAATAAAGTCTGCCTCGTGCCGCTTATCACAAAAAAAAAAAAAATAAGTAAATAAATAAATAAATATTGAGTACACATTGTCTGATAAGAGTTCTTTTGACCCTGGTGAGTTAGAAATTGCCTTAAACCACCCAGCTGTAATTCTTCAAATAGAACACACATTGTTCTCCAAATTGCTGGTATCTGTCTTTTTAATGGTTTCCTACTGCTGATTTTGGTTCATCTCCAGGTCTGTCATAAAGCTGGGTCTAGGTGTGACCTCCTATCCTGGTTTTACTGCTTATGTTCAACTATTATTTCCTTAGGACTCACTGAAGGTTTTGCACAGTTATTTGCAACACTGTTTTTGCTGTATTTTCATTGTGTTACTGCAGGGCAGCACGTGCTATCAGCAGAGAACTGAAACCTACTGCCAGAGATTTTCAGTACTCAGCAGTCTTGTTTATGATTCTGAGAATGATTTTTTCATTTTATAAGCTATCCTTTTTGAAGGGAATTTTTTTTTTTAAACTTACAGTCTATCATTAAAAAAAAAAATCAGGGACAGAGTTGTAGGGTTAGTAGGGAGGTACCTTCCTGCTTGCCCTCAGCCAAAGAAAATCTCAGTGATTTAATACTGGTCAATTGTAAAATGGGATGTCTTCTCCAAGAAACAGAAACATACTTTATGATTCCATTTCTGGTGCACTAAGTACTTATTTGACAGGCCTTTCCACTGGGTATAATTTCCATTTAATGTATTTGATGAGAACTAAGTCTTATAAAATTGGACTCATGCCAATATGGATCTAGATCTAGCACTTTTTTCCTTACTCTGATATTCCCTAAAATTAAAATAGTTTCCAATTATTAAGATATGTTTGTCTACAAATTGCTTTCATGAGAAGAGAAAATCTGTCAAGCTTTTTGCCATTGTCCTTACGTCCTTATTGGTACTTACTGATCAGATTTCTAGGAAGAACATTCCACAGTGTCACAGTAGACAGTAACGTATATTTTGATATATAAGTAACCTGTGATTGTATGTACCACGCATACTGCATTGCACCTGACAATGATCAACTGATGCAGATGTCACAGGTAGGAAAGAAAACTTGTTTTATAGCAGCTTCATTAGTGAGGACCTAGAGGCATGCAATGAGTGGATAGCATACAGCCACCAGTGCTTTCTGTAACAGTTTGAGAGTAATATTGCACATGCAATGATTTGTAATTTTTTAGAAAATCTGGGATAAAAAACTTTCTGAGCATGTTTGCAGAAATTACAGATGTTAGAGATATTTTGAATTTTTAGAAAACCTTGATTGTCACAGACAAGCTGTTGTAAACATTCATGTTCAAAATTAGCCTACTTGGGTTCTTTTTGATCTCTGACAAAAAAAATATTTTCTTGCTATTCACACACATTTTCCTTATATTTGACAAACAAATGCCTGAACAATAAATTATTTCCAGTCTACACAGAAATTATTATTAATATAGAAGCTTTTATGAAGCACCTTCTGTATGTGAGAATAATCCCTGCAGTGATTAATTGAAAAATCTTTTTTTGCAAATTAACATTGTGATAACAATGCTAGAAGATTTTGAAAGTAAACACAAAATCTTTTATATTTCCTTCTTATAATAAGTTGGAATTATGGTTTGACCAGGGTCTTTTTAAAAAAATCAGAAAGGAGAATATCTCATGAAACGCAGATTCTGTCAGATGGACCTGCTCATGAATGCTGCGTGAATTTCCACACTGCAAATGTTTGTGCAGTCACCATGAAATCTGATTTTTTTCTTCCTTTTCATAAAAATATATTAGCATGCATTTTTACATCTTTTCTTTACCGTTGCCTGAATGTATATGCACGTTATTACATTAGCTCAGAATGCTTAGCAGAATTCAGTTTTCAAAATATTTGATTAGCCAAAACTGTTATTATTCATGTTGGAGAACATGTCTGTACTTGAATTTTAAAATCTACTTCTACAGAATGTACTGTACACATTCAAACAAACGAGATTTGTCATAGAATTATCTATATTTTACTATATGGTCAGCTGCTGTCTACAGATCCTACTAGCTCAAATAGGCAACTTGAAGTGCATAAACTACCCACAGAAAATTTTACTTTCAAAGGAAGTTGTAGGTATATAAATAGAAATGCAGATAAACGGGAAAACAAAGAAGAATTAGGTGTATAACTGGCTTATAATTTTTACAGAGGTTTACATTTCCTTTAAGCAACATTCTTCCTGCCAGGAATTTATAACCCAGGAACATGATGAACAAGTGTTGTATGCTGAGAATTTAAAATGAAAGGGAAGTGGCTGATATATATAATTTCACATTATAACCTATTTCTGATTCATTTAATGCAGTTAAATAACAAAGATATTCTGTACCTAGTTAAGTAACGTGTAAGTGATACACACTACCCATGACCCATAATTCTGCAGAATTTAGGACATGAATCAGAGCGTAGAAGGGAAAAATGTCCGGTGACAATTTGCCAGCTGATCTCTGATGAAAGTCAGTTCCAGCAAGCAGGCTTTTAACAACATTTTGTGCCTTTGAACATCTCCTCCAAGTGTTCTTTTCTTTTATTGATTACTTTTATATGAATCTAAAGTTTTGGTCATGCGATACTGAAATCAATGGCAAAATGCACATTGAACTGAAATAGTGTTGAATTAAGGCTTTATTGCTTAGAAAAGAATGACAATTATGTTGTCCTACACATTGCGTTCACAGAAAACAGCCTTTGGCATTTAACTCAGATTGGAAGGGAATGTCTTGAAAGTAAATGCCCGTTCATTCTGTTTCTTCAGCCACTTGGTTGGAGCATCTGTTGAAAATGCCACAGAAGTGTCCAATTTACTACCATTTGCTGTAGTGGTTTCCTGAGAAAAAATTAATACAGCTGCTGTTGTTACACACAAGCTATCATACAGCCATTAAGCATTAATGTTTTGGAGTTATTGGAGACTTAGATGTTGCACTGTAAAAACACACTTTAGTCTTCCAAGTAATCTGATTTTCCTACCTGTGACTTCTTAAAAAAAGCCCAGGATCTACTTTGTGTGTAAATGATCTTCCAGGTTATTATTGTTCATCTATGTAGATATGAATACACACTAAGACAGCATCTAAACTGATCTCTGAAGTAATTTCTCCCCAGGATCTAGGTTAGGTAAGCACATGATGGTCCCATCCAACTCCATACTCAGGTTTTCTTCTGTGGAGAGCAGAGTCTAGGAATGGGCAAAAGTGAGGATGTCGCTGGAGCTCCCCCCAGAAGGGAATTGGCATGTTGGCAAGAAAGCAACTACGTCTTGTGCTCAAAAGTACATCTGGATCCTTTAATTTAGGCCATGTAAGTATCTTGTCATGGACAGCAGCAGAAGCCAAGTTGCATTTACATAGTTGGCAGACAACTTGTTTCATTGCAAAAAAGAATTACTGAAATAGTATGTTATGAGATACAATATTTTAGGTAATCCTTCTTGGGAAATTATGTAGTCAGACCTTAAGACTGTACTGTACAAAAGATTGAGGCGTTTTAAGAGTCATGGGTTGTTACTGAGCATTAATTGAATCTTCAAAGATCTGTCCTCCAAACAGACCAAAGATCTGTTTGGTCTCTTTTCACCTAGTAGAGGTAAATGAAACTTGGCAAGTCAGTTTTGTACGTTTTTTATGAGATCAGCATTGAAAAACAGCAAAAAAGCATGTTAATGTATTTTCATTCTCTCAGTTCTGCGAAGCCACCAACCAAATCAGTTTAAAATACACTTAGTAAAGGAAAAAGAAATGTTGGGGTTTTTTAAATAACCACATATTTGGCTGTGCTTCAAGCAAATGCAAATTAAGCAGCCAGTTTGTAAACCCTGCCATAAGTGTTTTTTTAAGGGAAGCTATAGCCCATTTGGAATGCACTCATACTGATCACTGTTATATTATAAATTTTCTAAACATAAATTATTCAGAAACATTAGGAAATTAATTTAATTTAACACTTCATGTGACAGTGCATGACCATGGTGCTCTGGGCTCTAGAAAATATGAGACGAGAACAAAATGGTTTATGACAGAGTTCATGTCTGTATTGAAGTTCAAAGGATTTAATACCATCCTATCAAGGTGAAGATTTTTTAAAAGAATATTTAGTGGTCTTTTGATGGAGATGCTAGAGTCAAATGGTACTAGTGATCTTTCTTTCCATTTAATGCAGTCATGGCATAATCAGTGTGATATATTGAAGGATTTGTCCAATGATGAATGAAAGTTCTAGAAATTAGAGAAATTCTTGTGCTGTCCTTAATAACTTGTTAGAAGTAACATCAGTAATAATAATAAAGCTAATTGAAATGTTCTATGGAGAGGCTCACAGTTGTAGGCTATATAAATACAATATTGTCCAAGGCTGTGATCCCTATTGAATCTAAACTCTTAATGATCATAGGTAATGGTAGAACAAGCTGATTAAAGATCAGCCTCAGAACCAGAAGAAGCTTCATCCCAGATCCCTCCCATTGAATTGCACCATTCACAACTTTTCTATAACTCCAGTAAGATATCAGGCACATACCTCAATCATGCTTTTATTTCACTCTCTTAGTAACAACCTATTTGTATTTATATTACTTCAACAAAGCAACTATTTTTCACTTATTTCTTCAAAACTGTTCTGTATAATCAAATGCTGTTTGATCTTTTATGCATTAGTTTGCATTTCTTGTTATGTGTCTTACAATAACTAAGTCAGGTGTAGGGGAAAAGAGGGAATGGTGCAGAAGAAAGGAAATGGAGCTCAATTCCATTCTGTATGGAAAGCATTATACTGTTGTGGCCAGAAACTTGCATTTTGGAGAAGTAACCATTTCCCCTCTTGACTCTGTGAGAACAAAATTGAATCCAGTCTTGGAAAAGGAAACAGCATCCCTGTTTTCCCTTGGAAGGAGATCACACACTTGCAGATGTACCACTGTCCTCACTGAGAGAGTTTGGAGGTAATCTACATTGTGTCCTCTTTTTTTTTATCTTCATGTAGCAAAACAATTTCACAAAATTGGAATAGCACAAGCTGACTTAATGAAAGTTTATAAATCTACATTACTTCTGCAATGTTCCTCTTCAGCTTGCAGCTCTACCTACAAGGACCAGAGATTCTCTGTCTGAAATATAGCTCAAACAGCTGGAAACTCAGCAGGTCCAATGAATCCAGAAATACTAAAGATAGCTAGATCTCCTATATGTCTTTCATCAGTTTTAATTCATTTCCCCAGTGGAACAATTTCAAAGCAATTTCAGTAATTCAGGTGATATTTATAAGGCCTAAGAAAGTTCTACTCTGAAGGGATTCATTAATTATGGAGCAGAACTTCATCAGTTTTTTCCTGATGTGCAATCAACCTGCTATTTATCATGCCCTTAATTTTATGGCATGTTAGGCTGCTACGTAATCTTAAATAGCGTGTGTCTAATTAATGCTCCCTGATTTCATCAACACACATGAGTTACTCCTTCTGGCACCTTTCTTTCATTTTCGGTGCAATGATATTGTTCAGGTGTGGTACCTAACAAGCATTATTTTTTTCCTTGACAAAAAATCATAGCCTTGTCTTGTGATGTATAACTATTGGCAAGGTCCTTAAATAAAAAATGAGACTGCAGTTCCCTTACAAAAGACCAATGAAGAATACATTCAGGTCACACCTGTTTCATTTCCACAGCTGTATAAATTTTATTTGCCACAAAACTGTTTAATTATTTTGATCATTGAATCAGTCTAGTCAAGAAAGTAGAGAGTGTTAAACAAGGACATTGATAAACTTGGATGTGCCTGTGTGAAAGAGTAATTAGCTTGATGCTTGTTTTAATCAAAACTGAATGCATGTGGCCTTTGCCAGATATTACTTCTGCTCATGCACAGAAGAAATACGTTTCTTCCAAAATTTTAATTTTAAACTCCCTTAAGAAACGTAATTTTGGTGTTTACCATGAACCTGATAAGTGTTGCTATTAAGTTTCTCACTGAAATGTAACTGTGAGTCCCCTGGATTTAGGAAAGCAAGTCTCTGTGACAGATCTTAAAACTGTCAAGCCCTGGATATATATTGTGAAGTCGATGAATGTCACCAAAGCTTGCGTGCTAAACCCGTCAACATTAGCCAAAAAAGCAAAAGGCTAATCTGGACGATAAACAACCCACATAAACATAGCTTAATCCTTCTCTGCTTGTAAAAATGGTCATATGTGATATTGTTAATCTTAAAATTGCTATGTATGAAATCACTGCAACTTATTGGGGGTGTAGACTGAAATCTATATACACTGCTGGTGCTAAATTGGTTAGCACCAAACTAGGCTGTTCAACAAACTGGCACATCAGAGGTTAGATGCAAATGAAGTTTGAGAAGAACATAATTTGTATGAAATTATAGATTTTTTTAAAAGCAAAAGTCATACTTTACGTTAATACAAAATAAGATCAGAAATGTTCTTTTTGTTACATACAACTTTAAATGAATGAAGCTACACATAGATATATGCATTCATGTTTCATGGCTGATTTATTATCCATTTTGTGCCATTTCTAGTTACACTGGCTGGTACAAAATCCTGTGAATATATTAATCCCTCTGTATCAGAACTAAGCTGATTGCTAGCTGGGGCTTAAGAAGATATGCCCTTTGTAGCAGATATGTGCTGACAGTATTTATCTATCATCAGAATCCCAGTATAAGGTGTTTATCATGGGCCATGAGCTTCCACGGTAAAGCAATTTCTCCCATTTGAACATAGCCACCTATGATAAACACACCCCATGCAGGAGGTAAAATCCTCTATCAGATACCCAAGAAGATACACTCAGATGCTCTTTCTGAACAAATATTTTCCCTTTCTGGAGTTCCAGTGAAGTTCTGAGGACAGAATTTTTTCTGGGGCATGCTGACAGTTTCCATGGGGAGTCCATTTGAGGTAAAGGAGTCTCCATTTCAAGAGTAAAGTGTTTACCAGTTCACCAGTGTTTACAGATGGGTGCTCTGGGCTAGCTACAAATTTAATCAGAGATGGTGTAGCAGCAGAAGCAAGGAATTTGCTATGCATCTGTCCTTGGATTTGGAGACCATTTGATTCCTCTTTTGAGAACCTCATTACACTATTGGGAAGTATTAGAGATGTGGAAGAGGAAGGAGAAGGACCAGAAAGTAAGACCTATGCATCACTTCATAACTCAAGTGGGAGAGGTGGAAGTGTTCTTCTCAGTGCATGGGTGGGAGTTGACAGCGTCTACCCTGTGTCCTACAGATCACAGCTCTCTTCTCCTCCTGAGCTCTGCCTTTAGTCAATGTTGTGTTGATGGTCTCAGAAGCTCCTTTTCGCTTGCTTAATCCTACTGGCAGAGATCCAAATTGCTTAGAAATAACACAGTTATTACATTAGTCATATAACTTGATACCAGCATGGGATTCAAACTATGCAAAAGCTTTTTCCTGTCTGTACTATACAAATGTTGTTTCTGTGATCAGAAGGCAGATACCTTGTTTAGCATAGCAACTTGTGTTGAGAGATAAGAGAGATTAAAATTTTTAATTAATTACCATGCCAGAGATTTGAAATTAGATATAACTGGTTTTGACTAAAAATTAACTGTGATGTGGCTTTCTTCAGGTTATTTGCATTAGAAGGGTAGATTGCTAGTATATTGCAAATTGTTTGCCATCCTTTTCAGTTACAGTGACTTCAGAAACTCAAGTTTTCCTGAAGGCAGAATCTATCAATAGAATATTTTCACATGGTTTCAAATTTCTCCCAGATAACACTTCATACAGTTGATTGGTTTTGGCTTTTTATCAGGATCATGATTTTGCAACTATGATGAATTCTTACTACTACTTTAATTTTTTTCTTGTTTTAAAATTGTGTTAGAACAAGTTCAAGAAAAAAATTACTGATATTTGCTTTTATTATATTCTTCACAAATGGCAGTACTAAAGAAAGGTACTTGAGCAGTAATACTCTAAATGACTCTTACAGGTTTTGAAAATGTTGTATATTTTTAATATGTAAGCATAACAATCTTATATTATTCATAACAAATTTCTTTCAGTGTTTGCCTTTTGTAAACTAAAGCAACTCAATTGGTTGCTTTAATTAATCAAGAGCTTTGTGTAGTATGATGGCTAAAAGGTTGAGTTCTATCTACATTACAACACCTGCCATCGCTATAGCTAGTTTTGGATTAACCTGAATACATAGCCATTTTGTGTTTTAAAGTTACAGCAATAAATGGAAGTCTGGATCCTTTAAACTTGATATTTATACTCTGCCATTAATTGCTGCTGTTAATGGGAAGGACTTGACTATGCAAGCAATAAATATTACAGAAGAAAACTCACTAGTCAGTCTTTTATATGGACAACCTTGACAGTCCAAGACTGTTGGCTCCTTCTTTCCTGAGAGATATAGTTTCTAGCAATATGCAAAAAATTGCCTAATTCCATAGCCATGAGAAGAAATTCAGGGGTGCAGAGATTAAAAAACAGATTAAGATTGAAAAGTGGTATAAATAAGACACCTGTTTTTAAATTGCTGTTGGTAAAATCAGTTGATCCCACTTGCATTTTTTTGAAAAAGTAAATAATCCCTTTACCAAGCAGAATCACATCCTCTTTCTTCTACAGCAGGTTTGTCAAGGCCACAGTCTATGAGTTTGCATGTGTTATGCCTTCTTTCTTGTTTCGTTTTTCTCCTTCCAATTTCCTTCTCACTCAGCATCATTTTGTGTGTTAAACAGAAAAAAAAAAATTATCATCCTCACAGTCAAGGTTGTATCAACATTACAACCATGTTACAGATGATCTCAGATACCTCAAGTGTATCTGGGTATTCTCTGTCCTCTGAGGAAGATCAGCTGTCCTCTCTTTCACTGAATATCCCCATGAAGACTGATTAGCTCAGGCCTTCCTTTGTTTCTTTCTCAAAATCTCCTATTTTAGGTTCTGTGATCTTACTTGTATCTTAAACCTTTTAAAAATAATCATTATATGCAAAAATAATCAGAGCGCTTATTCATTCCAAATTCACATACTTTGCTGGTAGTCTTATTGGTGATAGATGATGGTAAGCTTTCACCCTGATGAACCTATTTTAGAGAAACTAGAGACATGATTTTCCTATATCAACTTAACTTAATTTTTCTTTATATTGAATAGGAATCAGAGATGGATATGTTGGATGGATAGTCCAATCAGAGATGGATATATGCTACATTTATAGCTAGTGAAAAATGCACAAAGGCAGGTACTAAACATGAGAAAACTAATTAATATGTAAAGATTTTTCAAGTAAAATTAGAAAAAGAAATATAAACCAGATCCAAAAAACAATGTAAATGTTATAATCGCTATGTACAAAGTAAAATATGCAATTATTGGATATACTTGTGCGACTATTTTGAGTCTTAGTGTCTTCAGTAATAATATGTTCAAGATACTTCAGTAAGTAATTGTTCATTTACTGTCATTTACAGGGCAATGGATAATCTGTGACATTTTTGTTATGAGAACATAAGTCATGTTTGGTTTTTCACAGAATTACAGAATCATTAAGGTTGGAAAAGACCTTTAAGATCATCATATCTAACCGTCAACCCAACATGCCCACTAAACCATGACCTGAAATGTCACATCCACAGGTTTTTTGAACACTACCAGTGATGGTGACTCCACCACTTCCCTGGGCAGCCTGTTCCAATGTTCGATCACTCTCTCAGTCAAGAAATTTTTCCTAATATCCAATCTAAACCTTCCCTGGTGCAACTTGAGGTCATTTCCTCTCGTCCTATCACTAGTTACCTGGGAGAAGAGACCAACACCCACGTCACCACAACCCCCTTTCAGGTAGTTGTAGAGAGCCATAAGGTCTCCCCTCAGCTTCCTCTTCTCCAGACTGTACAAGCCCAGTTCCCTCAGCCGCTCCTCGTAAGACTTGTGCTCCAGACCCCTCACCAACTTCATTGCCCTTCTCTGGACACACTCCAGCACCACAATATCCTTCTTGTAGTGTGGGGCCCAAAACTGAACACAGTATTCGAGGTGCAGCCTCACCAGTGCTGAGTACAGGGGGACAATCACTCCCCTTTTCCGCCAGGCAGCTCTCCAGCCACTCCTCCCCAAGCCTGGAGCGTTGCATGGGGTTGTTGTGACCGAAGTGCAGGACCTGGCACTTGGCCTTACTAAACCTCACACAGTTGACCTCCGCCCATCGATCCAGCCTGTCCAGATCCCTCTGCAGAGCCCTCCTACCCTCCAGCAGATCAACACTCCCACCCAACTTGGTGTCATCTGCAAACTTACTGAGGGAGCACTCGATCCCCTCATCCAGATCATCAATAAAGATATTGAACAAGACCGGCCCCAGAACCAAGCACTGGGGAACACCGCTTGTGATCGGCCACCAACTGGATTTAACTCCGTTAACCACAACTCTCTGGGCTCAGCTTTCCAGCCAGTTCTTTACCCAGCGAAGAGTGCTAAGCCACGAGCCACCAGTTTCTCGGGGAGAATGCTGCGGGAGACGCTGACAAAGGCTTTACTAAAGTCCAGGTAGACAACATCCACAGCCTTTCCCTCATCCACTAGGCAGGTCACCTGGTCCTAGAAGGAGATGAGGTTGGTCAAGCAGGACCTGCCTTTCATGAACCCGTGCTGTCTGGGCCTGATCCCTTGGTTGTCCTGCACGTGTCCTCTGAGCGGCGTCCAGATGAACCGCTCCATAATCTCTTCATCCTGGTTGGGTGGTCTATAACAGACATCCAGCAGGATATCTGCCTTGTTTGCTTTTCCCCTCATTCTCACCCATAAGCACTCTACTTTGTCATCACAGTCATGGAGTTCTATACAATCAAAACACTCTCTAACATACAAAGCTAAATGTCAGTGGCTTCATTTTGCAGGATACTAAAAGGAGATCAGCTAGTAAATGTACTAAGTCATAGCACAAGGGGCATCCATGCAGTCAGGAGGAACATGCCCAGAGCTCAGCCTGAATGTGATGTGAGACTGACAGGGCTGGGTTCAGTGTCAAAGTGTGAAAAGGCGACATTTAGAGAAAAGTGACACTGGTCAAGTACATTGTATTACTGATCACTTAGTTCTGTATTACTAAGCCCAGAGCTGCAAAATCCACACTTTAACACTTGTTGAGAAATTAAAATATGTTTTTTGTGTCTATGTTGTTGATGAAGTTTGTAGGGGATTGGCAGGAAACGGCAGTTTATCACACCATGAGGTTGTGTTGGCTATTCATAGCTCCATAATTGAGCAGTTGGATATAGCTCAATAATAAAAATATTTATATTTTATTCCTTTCTTTGTTCTTCTGGTATTTCTCATTCTTTGTGATCGTTTGCTGATTTTTCCTGTTTCCTGTTATGGGGTTTCTATAGCGTATATGATAACTCACTGTATTTTTCTTTATTCTTGATACAACACTTTCCTCCACATCTTACTTTATGATTTAGCATAGTACTCACCAATTGGTTTATTGAAGTGTTTGATAAGACCACAGATATGTAAAGCATATAAAGGCCATTTTTATGTTCATGAAGGATGATATTTTAGATCATGTAAGACTAGGTAAATGTGGACTTTGGAGCAAAGTTTATAGGATTTTTTTGTATATTTATTATCTTGTGCATACAGTTGAGTGGATGAGTTTGCGCTTGAACTGCCTCTGCCTCTTGACTGCCTCTGTATCTTCCCATTACAGCTTTTAGATCTTATAACCAATATGGTGGGTATTTTTGCTCTTTCTTGGTACTTATATTGTAACAATATTCTTAATTTTATGTTAGTTTTACAATCCTACACACAGTCATCCTTTAGTTGATTACTGATTCTTTAAGCAGAAGTATCAACATAAGAATAAATGCCTAGGCTTGATAAAACCGAACAACAGCAAAACTCTCTTAACTAAATTTCAATTTCACAGGTACAAGCATTTTATATATTAGGAATAAATGAAGAACCAGTTCTCTTCTTTTGAACTAATTTTGTTTC
Organism: Phaethon aethereus; assembly: GCF_964289735.1. Taxonomy (NCBI): domain Eukaryota; kingdom Metazoa; phylum Chordata; class Aves; order Phaethontiformes; family Phaethontidae; genus Phaethon; species Phaethon aethereus. Next base: position 31,314,072 of record NC_138582.1, on the reverse strand, counting down.
TAGTATAACTGACATGCTCCACTGCCCACGCTTCCTATGCCAAATGGATTTTCCCTTCAGCTTTTACAGTATTAATAACCACGAGATTAAGTCCAAAATTACACACCTATATTTTTGGGTTTTTGTTACTTTCTGTGTGCCATTTGTGAAGAGTCTGTCCTTTCCTTTGGTTCACCATGCTAACAATTATAATCTAAGGTTACAGATCAGTGATGTTAAGATGAGGAAAATAACTACTGTCACCAAGAGGATGCTCATGATTAGAAGGGAAAGAGTCAGCCAGTGGTTCCCTGCTTTTCCTTTTTAATGTCCTTTTCACAAGGCCTTCTGCTTATTATTTGTTTCTAATTTTTTTCAAAATGTCAGTAAGACTCTTATATGTCATATGTTGAGTTCTGATATCCAAATAAAGACCAGCATTTAACTGCAGTGAGCTTTATTTCAGTACCTTCCCAGAAGAAAGACAACAAACTCTTACTTTGGCTCCTAGTTAAGTTCAAGAACTCACATATGAATGAGAAATTTAAATAAGCTGTATAAAAAGATAGACTCCTTGTTGTTATTTATTAAACTACTAATCCCAATTGCCATTTTCTTTCCAAAGTGTTTAGAGATTTGACTTTTTTTCTGAAATTTATTCTTGGTTCAATTATAATCCAAAAAATAATTCAAGTAGCAGCAATAATCTGTTTCCTCTAAGTGGAATTAGAGCTGAAAAAAAGAGAACCTGGTCTCTGGCTCCCTTGCCATGGGAGAACCTAAATTCAAAAGAACAAAATACATTAATATAGTCAAGTGCTTGGACATGGTTTTAGGAATAAAGCCATATGACACATTTCACATATCCTAGAGGACTGAAGGGAATTGTCATGAAGTTCAGAAATGGACAGTAAGAGCAGCTCCACAGACATCCTTCTCACTCCCAGCATGGACTGGAAGTTGGGCTAAGCATCCTTGGCTAGTTGGCTTTCTTCCCTAACCAGGGTTTGGATTACCCAGCTCCCACACAGTAGCACAGGCTCACTTCAGATCCACCCCGGGGACAAAAGTCACCTTGAATTTTTGCCAATTATTTTTCCAATTTCATATGGAGCCACAAAGGAGAGAGTGAAGGAAAAGATAAAATGGTGTTTTGGGTTTTTTTAATTGTTTTTTAAAGGCTTGGCAATTTGTCTTTTGGAGTAATGAGAGATATGCATACTTAACAGATTAAATTATAGATCTTAGTTTTTGTTTGCTCAGTGGGTGAAGCCATTGGGGCAAATAGAAACTGCAGCACTGCCAAAAGTATTTTTAGTTTTGACAAAGTTACAGCTTAGTTGTAGAGAGATAACTCCGATACTATAGTTTAAAAGAGTTAACTATTTAATCACTTGATTTTGGATTGTAACTCGATTATGGCCATTTTAGTAAAAGGAAACTGCTGCTGCTGTTGTTGATCTGCGAGAGAAATATTGGTTTTACTACTGAACCATGTCATGCAGTGACAACATCAATAAGTCAATATTTCAATTAACATTGGAGAAATCTGTATGAAATATTCCTGTGTTTGCGGACACACCAACACTTCCCCGGTGTGTTATCCCCCACTGCGACATGGCGTGATACTGCTGGATGCAGCGGAGACCACAGCACCGTGTGTGAGCCCAGGGGGACGGGTGCTGCTCCTGGATGGAGCTGCCAGACATCCATGTGGATCAAGTGTTTGCATGCCAAAACGGGTGTGGGGTATGAAAAGTGGAGTCCCATACATACCAAGGAGGCACCATTTATTTCAAGGTGGCACAATAAACATGAAAGCTCATGCCCAATACAACCTTGCTTATCACAGTCTCGGATACAGCTATTTCCAGGGCAGCTTGTCAAACACATTCAGTCTTCACAACATGGATTGCTTGTAAGAAAGCCTGGTTTTTACGTAGCTCACTAAGAGAAAAGACCAATTTTTCAGAAATGGTTGGTATACAGCAAGTCCTGTTCTTGAAATAAAAAAAGAAATGAAGGGTGCTGACTTTTGCAGGTGTGTGTGTAAAAGAAAGTGGAGAAACATGAATTTTGAAAGTAAATAAAAGCTGAGCTCTTCTCAAAATATAGCTGGTTCTATGGACCTGTTTTGTTTTGTTGGTTGGGATTTTTTTAATACTGGCACATAAATTGATACCCAGATTAATAACTGAAATCATTCTTTCCAAAATGCAGTCTTCAGGCTATGTTGCCTACTGGTTAGCAGTGTTATCTCTTCCCCATTGCCTTTTGACAGAAATGTGGATCTTAGCTTCCTAACACCATTCACAGCACAGGGATTTAACACTGCAAGTTTCTTGTACAGTTTCTATTGCTGGATAAAACAGTAGCCATTGAAATAACTTATTGGGTAAGTAAACACAAATATACCTAGTAAACTGTAGAATAAAAGATTTTAGTATTTTATTTTTAAAAAACCAGCACTGTATATTTAACTTTAATTAAACTTTAAAAGTTGGTGCCAAGGTGTATTTTCTGGGACACATAAATGTAATTTGTATTTGACCTTTGGATAGATTCCTGTCATTGCTGGGATTCCAGTGACTGAACTATAGAAGTGACTATATGACCAAAGACCTGTGATTCACTTCTCTCCTGATATCATCCAATATCTATATCAGAATACATGTTCATACTTAACTTCTAGTAGAAACAGTGAAAGCAAAGACTAGTGAAAGCTCCCTTAATAATCTGCAGATCCTGCATTCTGTAAAACTAAAAAATTCTGCTAAATACAGAATTTAAGTTTAAATTATTAATATTTAAAATATATTGATACATTAAGTATATTTACACCTCTAACAGTTTTCTAGTGCTTTATGGTTTTTGTACACTGATTGCTTTATTTACTTTTCCTCTCAATTTGAAAAGAATTAAATAAAATTGAATCCTAAAGATGTGATAGCTAAAACCTTTCCTAGATTAGAAAAACTTGGAACCTTGCAATCTGTGTATGGGGGAGGCTTTTCATATGCAAATGTTCCAACATTTAGCTCTCTTGATAATGCATGGAAAATACATTCAGGTATTTGCAAATGCAAGATTACATGCATGCACCGTATAACTTCACCATACTCCTCTGTGAAAATCAAGACCTCAGTTTCATCCTTAGAGTCGTAGCAGTTGTCTGTGCCGTGCCAGATAATTTCTGCATCCGCACTGCTGTAATACACTGTCACACATGCCAGGACATTTTTCACAGACAACCCACAGACTCGTATGTGAACTGCCTGTGAAGCAATCAGAGACACAGAGAAAGGCAGAACTAAAGCAGGACATACCCAGTTTATGAGACCTGAGTGGAATATTTATATTCTTAATGGACTGGTCTTAATTCACTTGCCCTCCTGTTCCCCACCTACTACACAAGGGGCTGCATCCCTTTCTGGCAACTGAAGTCTATGCCAGTGGCCGTACTAATCCCTACCGCACCCACCCTCACTCGCTGTTCTGCCATGGCAGCGATGCCATTTCAGTTTTGGCTGGCGTCCTAGCAGAAAGAAAATGTGCTGTGCACCATCCATCACGACTGTCCTTGTCAGCGTGTGTCACCAGGGGCAGTGTATCTTGAAGAACCCGTTGAGCCTAAAACTGAGCCAGTGGATTTTGTTTTCCTTTGGGGACAATCCTTCATGCTCAACCATATCACCTGCCTTCCCAAAGCTGCAACACATATCAGAGAAACAAAATGTGCAATTTTTAATTTAGAAAGAACAGCTGGACATTAATTAAGCTATGTAATAACTTGCAGGCATGTTTATTTCGTACATTTTGAAGAGAGGGGTTTATATACATTCAGCATGGGAGCAGGATTTGTGATTTCATAAGTGCGGTAGGTTTGAGCACTGTTTTCATTTAGGAGAGGTGTCAAACATTGAACTAACTATTCGAATGTAAGTAAAACAAAGATGGACCTTTCTGGTTTACTTGCTGCAAACAGAACAACAGTTAGAACAGCCACTCTTTCCAGACAAATCTAAATGAATAACTGTGCTGGAAGAAAACATGAATCCACTCCAAATAGTGGTGCAACCCTCCCACATGAGAACTTGGGAATATCTTGAACTGAGCACTGGCTTTCTGGTGGTTAACTGATGCTCGATCTTGGACACCATCCACTTACATGAGCTGAAGCTGAGAAACATTTCCATGTTCCGGTTCATGATTTTTTTCTATTAATGTCAGTCTTTAGAATTCTTTAAAGTGTGAAAAAAAGAAGGATTTGGGGGGATAACACCAAAATAAAGAACGCAATGTGCACACAGAAAAAGTTAATTGTCATTATTGATCCTGAAGCCATTATGGTCGTGACTCAGTATCTTAGTGAACGACATAAAATGAAGTAATAAATGCGTTTACTACAATTTATTGCTTCCCAATGTTATTTTAATTTCTTTGTGGATCACTGCATAAAAGGCAAATGAGCTGGGAATGGGGGATAGCTGCTGCTAAGACAGCAATACAGTTCTGCATGCAGATAACACAATGCCATGTGCTCAAGCACACAGCCTTTCTCTGTATAACACATTTTCCATAAATACAGCTGCAAACATCACACAACCAGCTGGCATTTCCCACTGTCACTTTTGGAACACCTCCATTATAGGCTGTGACATCCTGAATCCCTGGAAGGCTTTGCTGATGGATGCACTTTTTCCTTTTCCCTAAAATAAAGCAGCTCAGGTTGACAAGTGACCAGGTGAATGAGCAAATGGCAAATGTAAAAGACCATTTGTAAAGGTGTTCGTCCTTCTTATTGGAGTTTACTAGATTCCACCTCAGTAAGTTAAACAAAACAAAAAAAGTTATCTGATTATTTTACCATGTATGACTGAAGAGTGAAGACACTGACCTAAATCTGATTTTACCACAGACTTAAATGGAAGGTTACACTAACACTGAGAGCTTTTGAAGCTTTCATCCAAAGTTGCCTCCTTTCTTACATGAGCAACTTCTTTTATATTTTGGCCTAATTGCTTGAAAAATAGGTGCAAATAATTTACATAGGGAATTATAATGCTTTTAATGGTTGGACTTGATGATCTTAAAGGTCCTTTCCAACCTAGTGATTCTGTGATAAGATTGATAATTAGTGTCGGGCATTACGGTAAAGGATTGTAAGGTTGAGGTTACAGCAGAGTGAAGGTATGCACAGCTAGCTGTAGACTGTTGGACCAATGTGTAACAGGCCAGCATAAATATTTTTAGGGTTTAGTTGTATCTCTGGCTCTACATTCAAGGAAAAAATATGTCATGATGTTAACAGCAGTGTCTGATAAGGAGATGAACATTAGGAAGTGAAGGATTGAGACAGTGTGCTGATGCAATGTTGTATTGAATCACATTCATTTTTATTCAGAAGGATCATTCAGCCCAGTGTTTTTCTCTGGCCATTTTTGTTTGTTGCAATGCAAGATTTAAGCATCTCCTTTTAGACTTAACATTAATTAAAATAGCAGTGGAAAGGCTTTGAAAAGTCTGCCTGCATCTTTCCTTGTACTCCCTTCCTCATTTTAAATGACAGGCATGAGATTAGTGGTTTATGCAGTATGTCCAGAAGATTAATGTTTCCAGGTGAGCTTAGGGAGTTCTTTCATTTGATCAGCCACTGGAATTTCTCATTGCACTGGGTAAAAAAAAAAGAAAATGAAAGAAAGAATCTAACAGTTCTAAAAGCTGCAGGTACTAAGGTTTAAGATAGGCACCAGTCTTCCCTTAGCAGTAATGATAGATAACAATTTCAGATATGACATTTCTGAACATTTCAGGTTCATACCCCTGAATTTTGGGTAAGGGTTAGCAACCTGGGTGAAAAATTTAATCTTGGAGCGGTTTGGTGGGGGGGTATCTGTTTTAACTTCATGACCAAGTTGCAGCAGACACATTATGGCTTCCAATGAGACTCTGTGAGGAAAATAAGGATTCTGGACTCCTTACAGGTCAGATATAAGCCCCAAAAACCTTTGATGAAGAGAATATCCAACTGGTGTTTATTGTCCTGTCTAGCTCTATATATTTCTTCTGCCAATTGCAGTAAATATTAGTTTCTGAAGCCTTTTTACAAATATTTCTGCTGTGTGTTTCTGTGTTGTTTGCTCAAAATAATCACATTCTGAAGAAATAAGCTGGAAATCCTATGGCCCCACAAATTTCTGGGGAAGTTCAGTCAGAGTGGAGGAGTTCTTGGTTCCTATCGTCCCTGAGCCAAACTGACATTTTCTTTGTGGGTAGTAGAAAACTATTGTTTGTACGGCAAAGCTAATGTAGACATAAAATATTGCTGGGAAGCATAGAAGAATGTGGATCCAGTTAACATAAGAGTGTGGTGAATGACCAACTTGAGAGCTTTACTAGCCCTGCGTATTAATATGCATGATAATTTAATGTTTTACTCTTTTAAAATTAAACTGGAAAATTCTTTTTTGTAGTAGTTTTGATATTCAGACTAGATTTTATGAGCTTCAAAATGATTACTTTATTTCTCAATATGATCTTTACCAACCTATTACAATGTTTCCTGTTACTGATTCATGACATACGCAAATTAATATCAGTACACCTTAAAACACTTGCGAGAGAAACTCTGAAGCAGCATGTAAAGTATATTGGCATGCAAGCCCAACTGAAGTAAAGAGCAAAAGTCCAATAAATTGCATTGAGAAGCATGATATTTTCTGTTTAAAGAAAAGGTTTCTGACATGATTCATAAGATTGTGGTTATTACTGATAGGTAAAATGAATAGTGGTTGAAAAAGGGTTTCAGGGGAAGAAGGGCGGGAGGATTATAAGGCCAAAACAGAGCTCGCTTCTTGTTAGGAAACATAGTTTTTATTTAAAAAATACGCCAATATAATATATTGGTAAAAATAACAGAGTGGTTGGACATTTGTGTAGTTAGCAAGGCTAACTGGAGTTCTAGTGACTTCCAGTTCCAGTTAGTACCAGTTAGATACTAACAAAATCAGTATAGGAGAAAAGATAAAACATCATGCTTTAGGACTTAAACCAATCCCAAACTACTTAGCCAACTAAGCACCATGCAGCCGCTCGCTCACCCCCCCAATGAGGGTGGAGAGCCACGGGAACAAGTTGCCTAGAGAAGATGTGGATGCTCCATTATTTTAAGTGTTCAGAGTCAGGTGGGATGGGACTTTGAGCAACCTGATCTAATGGATCATGTCCATGGCAGGGAGGTTGGACTATATGATGTTTAAAGGTCCCTTCCAGCCTAAACCATTCTATGGTATATGTAATGTGGGACAAGAATTTTCATGAAGTTGGCACTGAAAAAATTACCATCTCTCAAGCGAAATGCTGTAATTCTTGTGTTATGCAATTCCAAGATGTATTTGTAGCTTGAAAAGAACATCTTCTATAGGCTCCCTAATCAAGAGAAACCTGGAACATGAAGATCATGGACAGAAAGAGGGTATATAGAAAGGAGAATTGAACAACTGGAAGTAGTTGAGAGTAGTTGTTTGGGACAGGGGCCTTGTTGAAGTGAGGTGAGGCCAAGATGAAAGTTGAGATCACTGTGAAAAGAATAGTGAAGAATAGAGGAAGGATTTCAGGACAATGAATGAGGATAAAATCAGCCGTGTTTTGGAGAGGAATAGTAGTGGGAAGTGGTGGAAGTAGACTTGAGGCTGCAGAGATCCATTCCTGTCTCCCCCACTGGCCTCCTGTTATCTATGGACATAATTTTTCAAGACTCAGTGAAATCCACAACGGGATTCCTCTCTGATCTGTTGTCAGCCTGGATGAAAGCCTCTAGCCTGAGGGAATACCCTTAAGCTCAGACCTACCCTTGAAGGATATTGAAGGATACCCTTTGACAACAAAGTTCAGGGTATCAAAAACGGACATACCCCCCAGTGATGACTGCTATGCCAACAAACGCCAGGGGCAGAAGCAAATACCGTAGCCATCCTTTCAGAGACACACTTTGCCCTCCCACTTCGAAGGTGTCCATCACATCCTCTGCCCCACACCATCCCCTGCTGCCTCTGCCCCATGTCCCTGGGGCTGCTGGGCCCTCCTGCCCAAGCCAGGACAGACACCAGGGCTGCTGCAATGTGCAGAATGAGCTCTGTGCTGGGAGACATCTCTGTGGAAGCCATTTTGCTTGTGCCACCCAGAAAGCCTTGAGAACATTCACTTTTCAAAATTATAAGGAAATGGACTTCAAATGTAAGCAAATTTTGTTAGAATGTCCAAGAAATATGGTTAACAAATGCAGACAAAAGAATGTTGGTAAATTTTGGCAAAATATTGTTATTGTGATGGTTATTTTAGGAAAAATATTTTTTGTTCATGTTTGCATTCATACAGTTGATCATCTGCAGAAAAAATTGTGAGAAAGACAAAGGGATTGGGGCAATGGGGATAATGAACTCTTTTGTACTCTACAGATTTCAATTGTCATGAAAAACTATTGCTTGGAGCATGAAACTAATATTGGTAGGATGGTTAGATAAAAGGCTGTGGGGCAGAGAAAGTAGCCAAGTATTAGAAGAGATTAAAAAAAATGTATTTTGAGGAAGAATTGGAAATTACTGAGGTTCAGGACGTGTTCCCTAGAATAAATCATATTGAAATCTGAAAGAGTTAGATGAGGTCCTTCATACTGTATCCCCCCTACACTGTTTAATGTTACTGCTTCAGGCTAATTGCAATGCTGTGAACCTCAGACATCTAGCCAACATTAAGCTTTGTCTGAGTCTCATGGTAATAACTATCTTTTGTTACCAAAGAAAAGCAGCAGAGTTTGTTGGCTGCTGCCCTGTAATGACTGTGCTTGATCTGAAAGAAGACAGGCACTCTATTTTCTTTTTGTAAACAACATCTTTATTGTGATCAAGAGAAGGCAAAGAAAGAAAGATGCTCCTTGCATACCTCACTGTCTGAAAAAAGCTGTAACTCAAGGACCACTTCTATTTCCCATTAATAGCAGCAATGAGAAGGTACAGTGTGAGCAGGGATTGGGATCATATGATAGTCCCTCCTTGAACTTTTTTTTTGTCTAACTATACTTACATTAACACAGTCATTTTCTTTTCGTGAAGGAAGCAGAAAGTTCCTGATATACTTTTCCATTGCTTTCCTATATCCTCGTAGCAATGTTAATCTTCTGCATGTGCAGAATCAGCCAGTCCGTGTGTTAAACAAGTACATGACAGGGAGAAGTCTTGTTTTCTGGATAGGAAACAGAGCAGTTGAAAAACTGATTAAATTAAAAGGACCTCCTTACAGGAAGACTACACTTGTCTGAATCTATAGTTTGGCTTTGGTGATGTGAAGTGCTTGTATGACAGCTTCATGGCTGCCATGGCACAAACTGAACTACAGGTTCTCATAATTATCACCCAAACTCCTGCATCTCTTACAGCTGGTCTGCAGATAAGTGGCTATGGCCAGGTAGTCCCCTAGAATGAAGTCTGAAACTCTTGCATCTGCAAAAAAGCAGCCTGGATCTTCCCATAGAGGAACCCACAAGCCCAGCGCTGAGGAGGAGTGGGGACGTTTACCACCAATAGGTCTTGCTTCCCATAGGAAGCTCTTCACAAGACATGTCCTTTTCTCCATGATGTCCCTTTCCCTGCAGCCCACTCCAGCCTTCCTCCAGAATGACTCCTTCCCCATCACAGTACTTGATCTGCAGGTATTCAAGTGCCAACAGAGAAGCAGGTTGGGAAGCCTCAGTCACAGCCTCTGCAATCTGAGAGGAGCCCATGGGCAGTCTTCAAGAGGCCATAGAATTGGTTAGCACGCTCCCCCTCCCTGGGCAGGATGGGCAGGCCATGGACCACTGCCGGTCACATACCTAAAGGGCCAGGAAGACCTGCCCAGTGACTGTGCTGTTACTTGGGGCAGGAGGTGTAGGGATGACAGCAAGAAGACAAAAACTAAGGCAGGCCAATGCTCCACATCAGCTGTGAAGCACATCAGCATCTGTTGCGCAGCTAAGGGAGAGACTGCTGTCTTCGGGACCCTGAAGGGATGGTTTATGACGGGTGTATAGACAGGACAGGATTTCCCCTTTTAGTCGTCACCTGTCCTCACACCAATCCAGTTCCCTGGGGAATAGAAAGAGACTTTCCAGCAAGGAAACGCCTGACACTTCTGTTACTCAATGGTGTTAAGAATGATAGCTTATATAATCCTATAGCCTCATTTCATTTTAGCAGTATTTAATGAAAGAAGAGATGGTTGAACAAAGCAATTTCATACACTATTCAACAAGCAGCTCTTTCTGTATGAAGCATTAACAATAGCTGTCATCTTTGTACAAAAAAAGGCTTCCAATTACTTCAATGCTAAGAGAAAATCCAAATGCAGCTGAGAGCCCCACAAGCAAATTATTTTTAATACCATTATGGAAAAGGAAAATGTGTGACCCAGACCTTCATCTAATATTTTACCAGCCTTGAAAGTTAATTTGAGTTTGTGTTCAATTTTCTCAGAAGTTTCTTCTTTACAGCTGTGCAATTTGGGCACAGAATTGAACAGAGCTGAGAAGTGTCCTTTCCTCTCCGTGTTTTTCACATTTCAGTGCTAGAGATGGGAAAAGGGAGGAGATAACATGTAATTAATGTAACATAAAAAGAAAAAAGGAAGTCTGTGATGTAAAAAATGTCATGTGACTTCATTAAAATACTTTTAGTATGCAGCAGGGAGATTTATAGGACTGGTAAATGGAACAGTATAAAAGAAAGATTAGCTTTAGGTTTGCTGGTGTTCACTTATGCTATAAATCACATGACTAGAGGCTGTCTCTATTTTGCATCTACCTCTTGGTTTTTCTCTTCTGTCCCATATACTTTGGGTCATCTCAAAAAGGAGAAAATGCATCCTGATCTCCCTATATCCATATCTCTGTCTGGATACAGATTGTACATTCATTGTGTGAATTCTTTCTCTGTATGGCAGTTTTAATCACTATTTCTTCCATTAAAGGTTGGTCTAAATCAGAGCTGGTCTGGAAGTACACAATGACACCCTTTTTCATCCAAAATTTTAAGCCAAGCAGCTGTGGGATTTTTCAAGGAATGTCTCTGCAATGTTTCAGCAACAATTCACAAGAATGGGTGGAAGAACATCTGAAGAAACATGTCTTAGAAAATCAGCTGTTGAGCTACAGAGGCCCTTAGAGTTTTCTTAGCTCCAGGTCGTAGTTCCCAGTCTTTCTAACATGGAGCCCACACTCAGAAGTCACATCAGTAATAGTTAATTATATGTACTTGGAACCGTTCTCTTTCACTGGATCTTACCCTGCAAAGCAGAGTGGCCACAGCTAAAGTGCCAATCAGCAATGGTCCCTAGTTCACATCAATTCTCTACCTATGTCTAGAGATTGCACGGGAGAGTACTTGTTAACTGAGGCTAAGAGTCATCCCAGAAACCATTCTAACAGAGCTTTGGAAGGAGACTATTTAATTTTATAGTATAGATGTAACCTGAGAAACAGGTCCTGGATTTGCAGCAGAAAGCCTCTAAGTCCCAGTTTTCATGGATTGAACTAGTGCCTGTTGAAGCTTCTAGTTTATGACATTTGTTTTTGTGAACCAAAATGACTGATTGGTTTTGGGTTTGTTTGGGTTTTTTTCCAATAAAACTTTTTAAAGAATCTGAAGGGCGGGTATACTGAGAAGTACAGAAATACTTCTAGAGTACAAATACTCTTTAGGTGTCATTGCTCTTACACTTACAAAGCTTGTTTAAAGGCAACTGCTGTCTTCAGGACCAGATCCTCAGATTGCTTTGGCAGCAAAACAATGAGCAAAGCCTCAAGGCTAACTGATGTTGCCTCTCCACAAATGGGATGCTCATGCACCAGAGTCTCATTGGTCATTATTCTACTGCCTAGAGGAAGTAGACATGGCAGCAGTAGGAAATGGTGATAGGAGAAAGGCAGATCATGCCCTGTTAAGTTGCTCCTTCAGACAAAATTGTGTAGCCACTGAATAAAATCACTGCTCTCTCTAAATGGTTTGTATATTTTTTTAAAGTCAAATTTTTTCTTGCTAATTACTAGACATTTTTCAGTATAACTAGAAATAAAAATACCATGTTCAAAATTAGATATGTTCTGCTGACACAAAACCTTGGAGGTAATCTAGATCTCATGCCTTAACTAACCTCTACTGTGCTAACAGGGTTAGATAGAAGATGCATTTCTTTTAATAAAGTAATCTCATTTGATTTTGAATGCAGAGAGAGAGCAGGCTGCTGCATTATAATGTGCTGTTGTCTGCACAGTCACGTTTCAATTCATAATGATTCCTTAATATTTTGAATTCCAGTGTTGAAGTTATCTTAAAGTTGAAGTCTAAGTGAATATTTATAGTATATGAGCAGAGAAAATAATGTGAGTGTCACTGAGCTGTTCCATTCCCACATAGCAGCAATGTGAATGTCTGTGTCCTTTTGTCAAGTTGTCTGGTTCATATTCATGTACAGTTGCAGTAGTTAATTTTACAGCATAAGGAGTGATACCTCTCTGCATTCCTTGGGGTGGAATCATTAGCACAGGTAAGTCTCTGTGCTGCAGCCAACAAATTTATTTGACACACAGTTTATGACCTAGTAGATGTAAATGTCTGCTGTGAAACTAATGATGGATGAAGCAAGAGAACAAGTTATCTCACTAGATTTCCAGTTGGGCTAGAAATAATCTATCCTGTGAAATGTTGACAAGTTCACTTCTAATCTTAGTTAGAAAATTGAGGTTAGAGTAGATAGTGCTGAAAAATAATGGGGTGAAAACCTGTTCTAACTTTTCAAACCATTTCCTATATCCATTCTTAACTTACTACAAGGTGCTTCGGGAGTTGCAGAGCTATTCAATCACTTTCATATTAACAAAAAAGCCCCACGAGCATGGATTTTCTATGAAGCATTTCCTGTGTTAAAGAGAAATTCTGGCTATTACTGTCTGTATCGCATAGTTCACTGTTTTCTCGTAGTACATTTAGAGATTTAGTTAAGTGCAAGTGACTTTTAACTGATTCTGAACAGTTTTACAGCTGTGTTTTCTTACAGCATTACCTTTCTGGCAGTATCTGATTAAAATAAAAAGAACACATAACAAACAGCCCTTAGTCTTCTACACTACTTGTCTGTGTTAAAAGTGGGTGTTGTAGAGATGCAAATGTAGGTCTACAAGAATAATCATTAATATAGTATTGGTCTGTTCTGGAAGGATGTGGAAAAGTTTATAAAGTCCTTTAATGTTCATATGCCTAAGAATAGTGATCTGGGCTGTAACTCTGAATGAGAAGCAGATGAAAGACACGAAAAATATGTGAAGATGAATCCCACAGCCTCAGGTATTTCCCAAGAACAGATTATAATCTACTTTTTTTCCTAAAATCTGACCTAACCATAGTAGGAGATGGTGAAAGTCAATACAGTCTATGACCTTAAAGATGACATATTAAAATAGCATGAAAAGGTCTAATTATTGTAAAGGTCACAGGATAAAAATTTCATTCCAATTCTGTTATTTCCAGGAGCCAATGTAAATGCAGCACAGCTATCAAAATTCCTCAGAGGCTTTCAGAAATGTCTGATGTTTACTTTGTTGGGTCAACATTCATAGAATTTATATTTCTTTAAATAAGGGAATCGTAGCTGAATTTTTAACAATCATGGAAAAGGAAGATTAATATATATTTTATAAAGCACTTGCTTAAAATTAAGGGCAGGAAAGCATTTCAAGGAGGTATGAAAACTGTCTCCAATATTCATCCAACTTCAGAGAGATAAGTAAAACAAGAAATTTAATATTTTATGGACAACTATGATTTAAGAGTAATACAGCTCCTACAAAAGGAACTACAGTCAGAGTTATTCCAAAATGTTTTATATGGAGAAAATTTTACAAAAAAGTATATTTTATATGAAATATTTCTACACAAAAACTTTTAATTTCAGGACCTTGTATAATTTTAAATAAGTGTTGGTTCAGCTCAAAATATCAAATATAAATGGAAAATATGATTAAAGGTATTTTAAAAGTTTGAAGCATGGAATTTCCAATGCAAAAAAAAAACTTTTCTGCCAAAGAATCTGATGGACTCACATTTTCAATGTTTCTGATTGTTAAAAAAAGTCAGATGGATTATTTTTTCCACTTGGTGTGAAATAAAAGTATCCAGTCCATCAGTCTCAGGCTTTTACTGCAGATTTTGAGGTCAAGAATAGCTTAAATAAAAATGTCTGGGCTTTTAGCATCACTGCACGGACAGTGATGCTTCCTTATTCCACACCTCAGCTTTCTTCTCTTTTCACCCCATTACTCTCAGTTTCACAGTTAAACATGCACTTTACCAAGAACATGTGCTTCCTTGAAACTCTTGCTCACCAGGTGATTCCACAATAAATGGGATACGTTGTCCTGTCACAGCAATTTTACACTGAAATAACTCTGATGATTTTGTTGAATGTTCCCCTTCTCTATATCACTGAAACTGAGAGATTTATCTGCAGCATCACTTAGATGGCATGGAATTTGTTTCCTAATTAGAAGTTTTACTTTATCCACATGTTTTGTTGTAATGTTGATTTTACAACAGACAATTTGAGGGGGTGTGGACAGAGCTTTTTGTTTATGTTTATATAGACGGCTTGATAACCTCAGGCAAGATACTCTCCACAGAAGGGCCTGTATTTCTCTGTGGGTAACTGCTACTAGCGATCAAAATGATGGACATGTATTTCTCGGTATGTCTTTGAGTATGATTCAAAAGAAGAAATTAATTAGAGATCCAGCATGAGTAATGTCTATACCAGCTTCACATATTTTTGAATTTCAAGGATAAGTACACAGGCATAATGTAAATGAACTTTTAATAAATGTGCACATGTTTTCTAGTGTTTTTGGGAATTGTAAGTACCTGCCTAGGATAAAGTATGGGCAAAACCAGATTTTTTTATTTCCCCATACAAATTTTAAAACCAGTGTATTTTTATACTCAGAATGAAAAAAGAAAGAAAAAAAAAAAGGTGTATTTGATGTATATGAGTTAGGAAATAGATACTCTCATTTGTTTTTGAAAACTCTCTTTGAGTGGACAGTGAAATGGCAGTTAAAGTCCAGTGTGTATTTCTCTAGACCTTAAAGGGGAACTCTTCAGAACTATTAGAGCCCTCCACAACAGATTTTGACTTGCGATATAGTTTGTCTCCACATCTAAGTTGTCATTCAAGTCTCCTTCTGTAATAGAAATACACTGTTGGCTTCAGCTTCATGAGTGGAAACTCATGTATGTTTAAAAAATGTCACCTCGCTCTGTTAGCAATAACCGACAATTTATCTAAAATCCTCAGGGGCTGCAGTAAGAATTTTTAGGAAAGTTTCATAACATCAATTCAGAAGTGGTAAAAACTAAATAGGTGTTTTAGATATGCTGTCCATTTTCACTATCTGTTACTCATTTTCAGTGTCTTTAAGGTACCTTTGCAAACTCACTCTAACTTCCAAACATTTGGCTTACCAATATCAAATGTTTGCTTTCAGATATCAACATGGCAGGAGAACCAAAACCATACAGACCAAAACCTGGCAACAAACGGCCACTTTCAGCACTTTACAGGTAAGTGAGATTTCATCTTAACTTATTACAATTCCATTTTTATTAGAAAAATTATGGTAACCTGAAATGTATCTATCAATGTCATTATGTAGCCCAGGAACAAGACAAAGGAATTTTTTCCATTCACTCTTTAAAAGGTTTTGAATGCGAGTAAAAGAGCCAGTGCTGTATTGTATGATACTAAGTGTATCTGTTGACTCATTCCAGAGCAAAATTTTCTAACTTGTGGAGATAAAGACTGTCCGTATGATGCCTGTCTTAAAAAACTAATTTATGCCAACTAGGAGTAAGCCCAGCAAACAAAATTCCTGATTGATACTTAGATGCAATGATCACAATATGCACATAATGCCCCTCTTTTCGTTGGAAACAAACACCAGAGTTTCTATTTACTCTAAAAAAATAAAATACTCAGGATATTTAAATGATAATACAGGCATTCAGAAGAATAGATAAAACTAAATCAGTCAGACCAGAATTTTATGTGAGAATACCTTACGTTTTACTGAAGCCAAAAAGCTGCTCTCTGCCTTCTCAGTATTCACACCATGAATCTTATTTACCGATGCAAGAATAATCCAAAGGAAGGAGGTGCAGGTTTAAACTGTAAGAGGTATTATACATAAAGTTTTACTAGACTAAACAGATATTTGAAAAGATGTTTGACAGTGACACTGTTTTAGGATGAAGTAGCAGAAGGGAACTGCCCTGCACAGGTGTTGTTCCAAGGATGCTAAAGCCACTGGGGTTGCGCTTGGTGAATGTTAAGTGCTGTAAGACCCCATCCAAGTGCTCAGTCTGGAATTCAAGCTTTGAATTTAAGTATGTGTTGAATTAAAAAGATGTTTATTTATTTGTTCATGCACTGGGAATTTAATTTTCCATCCCCACCTCCTTTTATTTTTTCTGAAGTGAAAATGAAAGTGCAGGAGAGCAGAAGCAGACTTTAGGCCCATATAAAAGTGTAATATTTAATAAACCTACAAGAAAGATGGAGAGGGACTTCTTACAAGAACGTACAGTGGTATGACAAGGGATAACGGCTTTAAATTGAAAGAAGGTAAATTTAGTTTACATATAAGGAAGAAATTTTTCACCGTGGAGGTGGTGAGGTGGAACAGGTTGCCCAGGGAAGCTGTGGATGCCCCATCCCTGGAAGAGTTCAAGGCCAGGTTGGACGAGGCTTTGAGCAACCTAGTCTAGTGGAAATTGTCCCTGCCCATGGCAGGGGGATTGGAATTAGATGATCTTTAAGATCCCTTCCAACCCAAACCATTCTATGATTCTCTGATAAGTACACAATAAAATTATGAATCTGTCATCTACTAAACCTACTGACAAAAAGACTGGTGTGGTGATTTGTGAGGTGTTTATTAGTATCTCCACTTCTAGTATTGCAATCAATAATATTTTTTCTTTTTTTTTTTAATTAAGTTATATTTCAATTTTTAATACTTGTGCTTTATTGCTTGGCTATGGTCTCATTCTTGTGACTTTTTTATTTGTAGGGTTCAGTGAATTAACTAATAATTTCAGAGCAACAGAACTGGTTTCCCATTGATTTGTGCATCAAGGGTGAGAAACAACTTCTAACTAGACCAGACTTCTTCCTCGGGTGCTCAGGAGAGTATTGATAGTGTTTTTCTCCAACTCCCAGGTGCCTTTGTTCATACAGCTTGTACAAACTTGAAGAAACCCCCAGCTTTTTTTCAAAATTAATTCAGCTTGATGAAACATTCCAGATTGTTAGGGAGATTGACAGACAGACATGCACACATGCATTTCTGCTCAATAAACCTCATTTCTCATAGAAGTACAGCAGAATTTATGCTCCAGATCCATGAAAGTGGTTAGGGCTGATTTCTACTGTGGCTGAAATGCAGATAGACTGAGAACAGCAGCTCAGCAGTGAAATCAGAGACACCTAGGCAGGACTTTTTCAAGCTTGGTCTGGTCTGAAAGATTCAGATGGAAATTTAAGGGTGGGATCTCAGAATGAGAGAGGTAGAAGCATTTTATATCTCAGCCTGCATGCTACATAATAGTAATGTGAAAATTTATCATACAGCTGCCCTTAGCTGAAGTGATAGGGATATTATTTTTGGAGAAGAGAACCCTCATTTTATTATTAGTCTCAACTACAAGCTGTTAAACTCTGTAGGTGTTACTGGTAGCCATGGTCTACTGTGTCCCTGTGTCAGTATTTCAAAAGATTTTTGCAGATGTTCGTGTTTTCTGGCATTTATATGCACTTGCACCTCTGAGCTTCCAAATGGTTTTCTCCTAAATACTTGTTCCACAGACAAGACAGGGATAAGAGAGACACCTGTGGAAAGTTCTGAGGGAATTTTAGAGAGAAAAAAGATCCTAGGTTGTGTCCTTTTATGGATCTAGTACAGACAATTTCTCCAGAAGATTATGAGAGACTGTTTTGAGCAACTTCAGCCTTCGTCTGATGATAATGGAGAACTTTCATTATCTCAGTATCTGTTAGCATAATAATAGGTGAGGAGATCAATGGCTTATAAAGTTCTTGACAACATTGAGAACATGTACTTATCTCAAAACATTGTACTGGGTCCAGCTGGGTTGAAGTTAACTTTCTTTATAGGATCCCATATGCTGCTGTGTTTGGGATTTGCTATTAAAACACGCTGATGTTTTGGCTGTTGCTGAAGTGTTTGCACAGCCTCAAGGTTTTCTCTTTTTCCTATTCTGCCTTCCCAAGGAATAGGCTGGGGGTGGGCAATACGTTGGGAAGGAATACAGCTGAGACAGCTGACCCAAACTGGCCAAATATCATATAACATCACGCTCAGAAATAAAAACTGGGCAGGTTTTTCCTTCCAAAGAGGCTGTTGCTTTGAGACTGCCTGGGCTATTTGTGGGAGGTGGAATGTAATTGCCTTTGCATCACTTGTTTTTTCCCTCTTTCCTTCACTCATTAAACAGCATTTAACCCATGAGCTTTTTTCACTTTTGCTCTTCATAGCCTCCCTTCATCCCAGTGGGGGACAACAGCAGGGGAGTGAGATGGTGTCTGTGTGAGGGTTTAGCTGCTGGCCAGGGTCAGCCCATAACATGGAGAAAGTTAAGAGGGAAGTGGTTACTTTAAATTTTATTTTGGCTAAGAGAGGCATTGGTTAAAAACTTAGCTATCACAAAATATTTACTGTGAAAAGGCAGCACTGAGAGCAGTAGAAATAAGATGATGGATTTCAGAAAGGACAGACTTCAATGAGCTCAGAGGACTGGTAAGTAGGATCTCCTGGAAAGAAATTTTAGGGACAAAAGGAGTGCAGAAAATCTTGCATAGGCTGTGCTTGCTTAAGATAGAACAGAAGATTCTCCTGAAGCAGAAGACGTAGAATAAAGGAATAATATGGCAGCATCAAGTGTCTTTACCATCCTGAAAAGTAAAAAGGAATTGTACAAAATGTGGAATCAAACCCCATGACTGGAAGTGAGTAGAAAAGAACAGCAGAGTCATCTGTCAGAACATCAGAAAGGCTAAGGCATGTAACGGTCTAAAAGGCAACAAAGAGATTGTCATTAGAGTAGCTTACTCTGCTTTTTTATCCTGCTGTTACTTAGCAGGGAATGAAAGCAGATAGTAGATGATACAGAAAAGGCTTCTTTTGCTTTAGCCTTTGTGTTATACCCATGTAATTTTCTTATGTGTCCAACTCATTAGCTCCACTTCTGCCTGGAATGGTTTAGCAAAAAGCCTTCTTTTTCCTTTAGCAAAACAGGTTAGCTGACCAGCTATTTAAGAAAATCAAATTTAACAAGAGGGTATGGACTAAAAGAACTGGCTAACCAGTATTTGGAGTATAATAATAATACTTACTATAAATAAGTAAATTTAATGGAAATGGTATGATGAGATTGACCCTAGAGTGTTTAAAGGACTGTCTGAATCTCTGTGTGGAATATTAGTGACTGTTTTGAAAAACTTATTGAGGTCACATAAGGTAGAAAACCAGTGGGTATGGGCAAGTGTTATACCTCTTTTTAAGAAGAGAAGGAGCCAGAAAATTATCAGGTCAGCCCAGCTTTGATTCCCAGAAATGTACTAGAACAACTTATTAAACAATTTATCAACACCTAGAGGATAATAAAATGGTAAAAAATCCTTCATAGAATTATCTGGAGTAAATTATGTTGAAGCAATATAATTTCCTCCTCTGACAAGACAGCCGATTTAGTGGATAAAGAGGAAACAGTAGATGTGCTATACGGTCATTTAAAGAAGCTTTGACACTTGCCGTGTGTGTTTTTTTCACAAGCATGTGCAGGAAACTTTGTTAGAAGACACTATCCTAAGGTAGACATCCAATGGGTTGGAAAAACAGTGACTGTGTACAGTAGAGTTTCAAGGATAACAACAATTGTTTGTTCAGTCTCCTTTGTTACAGATTTTTAGAATATATTTTGTTACCTGAGGCACATTTAAGAACAGTTTTAAGGTAAGCAAATGTGAGACACTTCATTTTTTTTCAGCCATAGGAATCACAGAATCATTAAGGTTGGAAAAGACCTTTAAGATCATCAAGTCCAACCGTCAACCCAACACCACCATGCCCACTAAACCATGTCCTGAATTGCCACGTCCACACAGTTTTTGAACACTTCCAGTGATGAATAACTAGACACAAGACAGATAAGCATATATCATTTGTTCTTTGACTTACACATGCAGTCATTCACATATCCAGACTCTCCTTTGTTCTCCAATTTATTATTCCACTTATACTACTTCTTCTCACATCTTTTTGATGCTAGCATTCCTGTTACAGTTCATAGAAAAAAGGCCACAGTTAAAAGTGATACAGAGAATTTAAAATTAATCATGGACCTAATGAAATCAGCAACAAGTTTTGCCATTCACTGGACTTGAATTTACTTCCACTTCTTCTTCTCTCTCAAATGTGATTTAATACCCTAATTCCTACCAGCTGAAGATCCCATTGATCACAACCTTTGACTGCTGGAGAGCAGACTTGCACTGCTTGGAATAATGCCATGGGACACTGTCCCAGAGAGAAGAGCTGTCTGTTTTCCAAGGATCACCTCCTTCAAGTTCAAGAACGATTCATCCTGATGAACAGAACATCAAGCAAAGGTATCAGATGGCCTGTATGGATGAACAAAGAGTTCCTGAAAAAATTCAAACATAAAAAGGAGTCATAAAAAGGTGGAAGTAGCAACAAGCAACCAGAGAGGTATATCGAGATACTGTCTAGGCATGCAGGGATGTGTTTAGAGTGCTGTGGGAGCAGGTCAATGTCATTGCGAGGTCATTCAATCCCTAATAAAAGAACTTTCTTTTTGGATTAGGCCTTAAAAATACTTGGAGAACAGGAAGATTTAGGCTTTGCTTCAGAAAGCTGCTAAACACATTACTAACTTTAAGCATACTCACTGAACAACTACAGCTATGCTTCGGGTAGTGCTCAGGAATCAACTTAAATCTAACCTAATTGTTAGCTCCAGCAGCATTCCTCCTGATTTCACTGCTGTTCAGAATGTGAGGGGGCACCTAAATCCCAGAAGGCTCAAAATTGTTGTGAATTTCCTTTTTTAGCACAGCACTTCTGCAGAAAACAAAATGCCTCACAAATCGGCATCTTAAAATTATTTTACATCTTAAAATTATTTTACATCATGTTATTTGGGTCTAGCTTCAAGCAGAAGTTAATGTTACTGGCTAATCTTCGTATCTTTGAAATACAAGGTTAAGATTAAAGGTGCTGACACAAATGTGATAAAGCACTCTGTGGGAACATTGTTGTGGTAAAATAAAGGATCACACTTGGTCTTTTCAATTTAGTGGTGTTTTGATCACTGTTTCACTAAAGCAGTTCTGTGTCAGCATATGAAAGCCCATTTACTGTTTTTTTTCCTCTGGGTTTCTGCCCCAGCATACCCAAGTAGAATCAACTGCAAATACTCTGATGGACCAGCATTTTGCTTCTCTATATCATAAAAGAATATTTTAACTATTTACTGTTCATTATATGACGTGTTAGATACCTGGTCTGTAAGCTTTTTCTCCATTTCAGAGGTCTTTACTGGGGTTATTAAAACAGGACAAAGCTTTTCTAGTTCTTATCTCTGGAGGTTGCTAAAGGCTCCATCCCCAGATGCTCCAGGTGTGGCCCCAAGCCCCAGGCCAGGCGGAGCAGGGTGGCCGTGCACACACTGCCTGTGGCTTGCCTTGCCTCGGCGTGGACTCACCACGTCCCCTCTGTAGGGCTGTTGGCATGGGGGTCAGCTCAAAGTCTTTTCTGGCACCCTTCTAGCAGTAACAAAGATGGGGGGATCTGAGAAGAATGGGGGACACTTATTTCTGAGTCTCTTGAAACAACGAAAAGACGGTGCTACAGGTTAGCAGAATGGTGGGAATTTTAGTGGCATGAAAATGAGTGCAGTTACTGCAGGACCCGCTGTGTGAGTTGCTGGGGGGCTGCTGGAGACTACACAGGGCATGGGCAGCCAAAAGTAGTGCAGTCATCCCAGTACAACTGGGACGAAGTTAGCAGCAAAGTGTCCCAGATCACAGCCAAGCCTGCTTTCTGAGAAAACTAGTTTAGCAAAGACAAACCCCTCAGGAGTGAACTAAGGTTTGTATAATGTAGGAAAACAAGGGACTAAGATTTGGAAGTAAACTGGGAAGACAGGTTACTTAGCACTGTTGGGGTCTCTAGCGACTCTCTTTCCTCTACACAATTTAGTATTGGAATTGATCTATAAACATTTCCAAGACCAATTTAGCTAAAACTAACCCTCCCCGTGCAGATTATTTTCACCCTTGCCAAACTCCAAGCTTCCTTATAAAGCCACAATAAGCCAAGCTAGCCTTGCCCCTACTCTCACTCCAGTGAGGAGTTATTCAAGTCCCTCTGCTGCCACTGCTGCCTGGGCATGAAACCTTCTAGCCTGGAACCCATCGAGTGGAGGCACGTCCTTACAGTGGCACAATTAGCAGGATGGATTTAGTGAATGGATTAAGTGAAATCATTTCTTGCCATATTGCCTCAGCTGACGAGATCTCCACCCAGTGGTGGTTGAGTTCCCTCAAAGTTGTCCCTTGGGTCAAGTTCTTTCCAAGCTGCTCTCTGAAGTTTCAGGCTAATGGTTCAGCGCTCGCTTAGTGGTATTAGATACCATGGTTATTTCCCATTCCCAACCACTTCTCCATGTAGTACAATTGAAATGTACATTCAACATGCTTGATTTAACATGATACTAATTAGCCATATTAAACAGCCTTTACAATTTCATAAGTTCCATGGCCTCTGGAGGAAATTATTTTATTTAAACATCTAATATTAATATACTGGAAAGAGATGCTCTTTTATTTACAGGGTGTGATTATGTTTTCATAGCCAAGTTTTATTTCTTCTTTGACAAAAATACTTTATCAGTTTCCTAGGTATATTTTACTTTTATAATCTCCATCACAAAACTGATTGGATTATGTTACACATCTTGCATTTCCTTTTGTTTTGCAGTTTCATTTTAGAGCAGAGGTTTAAAAAATTACTTACAGTCTTTCTCTACTTGCTCTCTGTTTCTCAGATTTATTTTAAGATACTGTTTATAGAGTTTGGTGTGGTTTGGTTTGCCTCTCAGTCCTCAGAGCCATCCATTATTTTGAGTTAGTTTTCTGAGCATTCCTGGGCATTCTTCACTTCAGGAGAAAGTATGAAAGGCACAGTGATGGGCAATGTGAGTGCTTCTTTTTCCAGGACAGGAGGCTTCTTGAGATCATTCCTCCTATTTGAAAGCGTAACATAAACTCAACAAATTCTGTGCTAAACAAGCATTACTCATATATTTGAATACTGCAGTATTTTGCATAACTGCTGCTGAAGTGTGCCATTGGCAGTGTATTAGCAGTATGCTTTAACCTACTGGCATATAATAAAAATAACTTCAGGTATAAGGATCTTTCTTGACTGAATATTGTCCTAGATTTCCAAAAACTAACTTCTTTATTTCTTCTTTTTCTTAATGCATTTGTGATTCCATTTTTGTCACTGGCCTACAAAAGCCTAAGGACACAATCTAGTCAACAGAAAATAATCCTGATCAATTATTTTCTTATACTTTACATTTGTATTAAATTGTGATTATGTCTCTTACTTCTTTTTTACATACTGAATGAGAAAAAATCCTTTATGTTTATGTAATATAAACTTTTGATGAATATATCATATTAAGATTACATGGTATGATATTTTGAATCAAAGTTCTTCCTTTTTACAGAAATTTATCTTCTTGATGCCTTTGATTACCTTCTTTCATGAAATAAGCTATTTTATTTCAGTGTAATGGAATGAATTACACTGAAATGTAATGGATGGCCGAGCCCAGAGAGTTGTGGTGAACGGCATTAAATCCGGCTGGCAACCGGTCACAAGCGGTGTTCCCCAGGGCTCGGTTCTGGGGCCGGTCTTATTGAATATCTTTATTGACGATCTGGATGAGGGAATTGAGTGCTCCCTCAGTAAGTTTGCAGATGACACCAAGTTGAGTGGGAGTGTTGATCTGCTGGAGGGTAGGAGGACTCTGCAGAGGGATCTGGACAGGCTGGATCGATGGGCAGAGGCCAACTGTATGAGGTTTAATAAGGCCAAGTGCAGGGTCCTGCACTTTGGTCACAACAACCCCATGCAAC
The DNA here is from genome assembly GCF_964289735.1 of Phaethon aethereus. Lineage (NCBI taxonomy): Eukaryota > Metazoa > Chordata > Aves > Phaethontiformes > Phaethontidae > Phaethon > Phaethon aethereus. Next base: position 31,289,766 of record NC_138582.1, on the reverse strand, counting down.
ACTACAGGCTTGGGGAAGAGTGGCTGGAGAGCAGCCCGGCGGAAAGGGACCTGTGTGTGCTGGTTGACAGCCAGCTGAACATGAGCCGGCAGTGTGCCCAGGTGGCCAAGAAGGCCAACAGCGTCCTGGCCTGTATCAGCAATAGTGTGGCCAGCAGGAGTAAGGAAGTGATTGTGCCCCTGTACTCGGCACTGGTGAGGCCGCACCTTGAATCCTGTGTTCAGTTTTGGGCCCCTCACTACAAGAAGGATGTTGAGGTGCTGGAGCGTGTCCAGAGAAGGGCAACGAAGATGGTGAGGGGTCTGGAGCACAAGTCTTATGAGGAGCGGCTGAGGGAACTGGGGTTGTTCAGTCTGGCGAAGAGGAGGCTGAGAGGAGACCTTATCGCTCTCTACAACTACCTGAAAGGGGGTTGTGGCGACGAGGGTGTTGGTCTCTTCTCCCAAGTAACTAGTGATAGGACGAGAGGAAATGGCCTCAAGTTGCGCCAGGGGAGATTTAGATTGGATATTAGGAAAAATTTCTTCACTGAGAGGGTGGTCAGGCATTGGAACAGGCTGCCCAGGGAGGTGGTGGAGTCGCCATCTCTGGAAGTGTTCAAAAAACATGTGGATGTGGCGCTTCAGGACATGGTTTAGGGGACATGGTGGTGCTGGATTAATGGTTGGACTTGATGATCTTAAAGGTCCTTTCCAACCTAGTGATTCTGTGATTCTGTGATTCTGTGAATCTGAGTGTTGCTCTACAGCGCTTCTCTTGACAAAAGATCTAGCTTCCTTAAAACAACATTTCTAGACATGTTTAAGTGGAGATAATTTTAAGTCCAGTAGAATATTATTTACATTCATTTCATCAAAGACTGTTCTCAGTGATTACATTTGAAGCATTCATTACTGTACAGAAAAAAATGATCATTTAGTCTGAAATTCTCACTTAAAATTCACAACAAACAGTGAAAATTTTGCTTTACTGAGAATTTAAGTAGCACTCAATTATGTTTAAAATGTTAAAAGGCACAGATACAAAGCTACAGAAGATACAGTGATTCAGTTTTTTTTCAATTTTTGTTTATTTTCTCTCTTTCAAGGTAAAAGCTCTCTTTCAAAGTCAAATAACTAATATGATAATAAGAAAAAATTATCTGCTGATGGAAGGAAACACACAGCTCTGCATTTCTGAATTATGTCAGGGCACTGCAGTCAATTTGGTCCCAGAGATGTTTAAAGAAGAAATCCAGGTGCCCAGAGGGTTTGAGGGAGCCAGCCAACCACATGTTTTCTCTTTCCATGATCCAGAGCGTGAATGTGCAGCACATAAATTTAGAAAGGGAGAAATGGCAGGGGATTGGGGAGTGGGGCATGTGTGAGGACCTTAGTAACACCCAGAAAAATCTTTGCTTCTGGAGACAAAGCGCAGATAGAGAAAAATTTCAGAAGACCAAAATACAGCAAATACACAAGTCATCTTCATTTTTTTCATTCAGTCCTGTTGTTCCTAATCTGTGTGGTAACTCCAATAACAACTAGGACAATAAAACTGTCTTTTTCTTTTCCTAATCTTCACCTTCACTATTTTAAAAATACTGTGAACTCCCTTTTATAATCTCTCTCTCATGACTAGGACAGATATACTTCCTCAGATTGTCAGTATACCTGAAATTTTACATGTTTCTCATGTTTGTTTGTATTCATCTTCACCAGATTTTTAAACTATGGTCTTCACTTAGATCCATTTCAAAGTTGGCCCTGCATAGACTGAAAGACTAGCACTTGCCTTTCTTCCCCTCTCCCCTCAAGTTATTCTTTAGACTTCCACACTCTTTTCTCAGTTTATTTTTTTTCTTTGTTAAGAGGAAGCCAGTGACACCCACTTACACACATCTTCAGAGGAGCTGCATCCCTTTTCCTAACTCAGTACTTTTCCTCTTGGAGAAGATGATATATGGTATCACATGACTGATGTTGTTTTCTTCCACAAAAGCCCAGACACCATAATCACACTCATGCTCAGAGATTAGCAAGTTTGGAGAAGAATAGCTTGTTGTCTTATTATTGCTTTTTTCCCCCCCCTGGTGTTTAATCTTCTTTCTTACTTTTTTCATCTCCTATGAAACCTGAAGCAGTACACTATAGCTAAAGTAAATAACTGTAAAAACATCTTATTTTTTCCTTAGTTTTTCATCACTATTTATACTACAGTGAACAGAAAACATATTCACAACCTTCTGATGGCATTTAAATTATTATGACTTCTTTCTTATCCAAGAATTTGTGCTGTTAAAAAGAATGAAGAAACTTTGGTTTATAATTAAAAAATACATTCCTAAAAGATCCAGAGCATTGATGTTTTTTCCTGTAGGCGAACAGAAATAGTACTTGTAGTCATTCATTCTGTTTAAATCTTGATGGTCTGAGCCCTGTTCCTATTATGTGAGATTTCTACCCTTTATTACTGCATGGCTTCTTGCATTTGATTTAAGAAACATCAGAATTTGGATTCAGTGTGTTCTAGCAGAAAGATGATGTCTTCTGTAGATATTCAGATGTGCTTCAGTTAGCTTAAAAAGGATAGTACCTACACAATATTTTAAAAAGTCAGAAATAGAAACCGTGGTCTTTTTTTTACATTTGAGCTTTAGCAAAGCAGGCGTCATAGAAATGGTATCTGTTGTTTGGTAACTATCTTATTAACTTTATAGAGGTCTTAAAAGTAAGGACATAGGGTTCATGGCACAGAACAGAGAAGAGCCTGTCCTAACATGGCAAATGCACAGCAGGGTTCTTAATTTTCAGGAATTATTAAATCCTTAATTGCAGCAGTAATCAGAGATGCAGGGGAAGGCTGTGCTTCAGAGTGCCACTTTGCGGGGTCATAATTATGCTTTGGTTCTCTCATAATGTAACACCTCTAATAGGATAGAAGGCTGTAACTCAGTCTGGGAGCTGCAAGGGCACAGTTTATGTGGCTTACAAACAGCAATAGAAACATGATGCTGGATTATAGATTTAGTACTCTGTGAATAAATAAAGAAGGCTGGATAAATGAGAGGCTGTAACTTGGTATATTTTAAATTCTAGTTAAAAATATCTGAAACAGAGATTTAAAGTATACTTAGTTTAAGAGAAAATGGATTGTTATGTAAGGTTACAAATAGCACAGAAGGCTATACTGTGTGCAACACAAAGGGACAACAGCAACATATTAATATGCAGTGAATTAACAATTAAATTACCCCACAAGTTATTTCTTGGTGAATTCTGCTGGTCATAGAATTGTAGAATCATAGAATCATAGAATACTTGTAGTTGGAAGGGACCTGTAAATGTCATCTAGTCCAACCCCCCTGCAATCAGCAGGGACATCTTCAACTAGATCAGGTTGCTCAGAGCCCCGTCCAACCCGACCTATCTACCACCTCTCTGGGCAACATGGGCCAGCCAACCACCCTCGTTGTGAAAAATGTCTTCCTTCTGTCTAGTCTAAATCTACCTTCTTTTATTTTAAAACCATTACCCCTTATCCTGTCACAACAGGCCTTGCTAAAAGGTCTGTCCCCATCTTCCTTATAAGCCCCCTTTAAGTACTGGAAGACTGCAATAAGGTCTCCCCGGAGCCTTCTCTTCTCCAGGCTGAACAACCCCAACTCTCTCAGCCTGTCCTCACAGGAGAGATGTTCCATCCCTCTAATCATTTCTGTGGCCCTCCTCTGGACCTACTCCAACATGTCCGTGTCTTTCCTGTAATGAGGGCTCCAGAGCTGGACGCAGGACTCCAGGTGGGGTCTCACCAGAGTGGAGTAGAGGGCAGAATCACATCCCTCGACCTGCTGGCCACGCTTCTTTGGATGCAGCCCAGGATACAGTTGGCTTTTTGGGCTGCAAGTGCACATTGCCGGCTCATGTCCAGCTTTTCATCCACCATTACCCCCAAGTCCTTCTCGGCAGGACTACTCTCAGTATCTTCATCCCCCAGCCTGTACTGATACCGGGGGTTGCCCCAACCCAGGTGCAGGATCCTGTACTTGGCCTTGTTGAACCTCATGTGGTTCACATGGGCCCACATCTCAAGTTTGTCCAGGTCCCTCAAGCGTGTCAACCCCACCCCTCAGCTTCTTGTCATCTGCAACCTTGCTGAGGATGCACTCAATCGCACTATGTCATTGATAAAGATATTAAACAGTATTAGAGTGTACTGTCTGAAAATATGTTATCCAATCCGCCAGGACTTATACTTAGTACTGTTGATGCATAATGACAAATGTAGTTTTTATTTTTTTAAAGAATAGGTTACAAATTGCATACCTTTTTCGTAGAATAAGTTGTTAGTATTCCCAGAACTTCTGGCAAAAGCATTGGTTATTTTACTGAAAAGTAACAAAGGTATTCATAAACATGTGTGAATTTATTATGAATCCTAAGAAATGAGCAACTTCTAATATCTATTAGCACAAAAATGTATGTTGTATTTTTCAGTTGTATTTTTGCAGGAGTGAGATTATTGTAGGAATCAGCATGACAAACAGGAGTCATACATTGTCAGGGCAGTGCCCCTCCTGTAACTACTTTTAAGTGTTAGCAGTGTCATTGAGGGAAAAGGAGATTAAGCCTCTACCCTTGGGATCCTCAAAGGCAATGCCTGCATTAACCTTCATCCCTTTGTGACTACAAATAGCCATGCAGTAAAGTAGTATTGATTGTGTGCATTAGATCAGTCAACACTGTTTTGTTCAGCCCACCCTGATGAACTCATTCCAGACATTTTTAGACCAGTACATATTGACCTGAATGTTCTTACTTTGATTTAGAGCAGAAGAGGGTCAGGTGACAACAGCTTCATGCAAAGAATGATTAAAGCTGTCAGAAAAAGGACTTTAAGGTAGATAGATAAGTACACCACTATATTTTTTTCAAATTTCTTTCTTTTGTTGGGAGCATAAATTTTTGCAAAATTTAGTAACTATTATCATGTCACAGGAAAAAGCAAATTAAAATTGACAGCGGTGGCATGGAGTTAGGTACTTTCATTCTCCAGAGTTTGTTTCCTTTCCTTACTTGAATGAAGGTACGAAGTTGAGCATGTTTTCAGTTTGGGAAGGGGATCAGAGTTAGGAGTGTTCTTACTGGAAGGAAAATAAGTTCTTACTCTTGATTCTTGCAAGAATCTCACTTTGAATCTCAGCATTCATTTCTTCATGATGTGAAACATCATACAGATGTGGTGTACAGATTAAATTCAGTTTAGCTTCCTCATCACTCCATTTGGCTTCAGGAGAGTTCTCTTGGTGATGTGGGAAGAAACTATAGTCCATAACTAGCTAAGAAACTGTTCATATGTAGAGTCTGAATTAAACTCTCTCCAAGTCAAAACTTAGTTTTTCTCAGATACACCAATACCTCTCTCAGCTATGAGAATCCATGACACTGTTCATGTTGTCTTCTCAATTTATGGATTCATAGAGGGAAATAAAGTCAGGCACAAACTATAATCAGCTACTGAATCCTCTAGATTCTTGTTAGAGGTATTAACTCTTCCAATCCCCTCAAAAACCGCAGTCACTATTCATGCATTTTACAGTCAAACAGAAAATGTGTGACATCAGCAACATATTTGAAGACTGTGACACGGATTGATGACTCATCTAAAAAAATTTTGGCTCCTGACTATCACTTTCCCTGATTCAGGGTAGACACTTTTATTATATTAAAAAGTCAGAATAAGAACCCTAACAAATGCCTTAAATTCTATGGTTTTTTTAATAACTCCTTAAGATGAAATTATATGATCACCACAAGGAAGAATATATTGATTCATAATGAGTTACCTCGGAGAATGCTTGGCTAAAATCCATTTGTTTGCATACAGCGCTGATATTATTAGAAATGTTATCCACTTTGTCCTGTAAGTAGGTTTTGGGAAGGAGAGGCAAGGATTCTTTAATAAGAAATTATATTGATTTATGTATCTTGGGTCAAGCCTCAGATATTAAAAGCCATCTTGCCTGTAATTTTAATAGGGCAATTATGCAAGGAAAGTGGAGTTTACTTTGGGATCTTCCTGTCACTAAATGATTTGTTTACAATTCAAAGAGGAATTCACATGCCCTTAGTCTAGTCACATTTCTTTATATGTTTATCTGCAAACCTTGAAAAATTTGTCCATCTACATGTTCAGTCCATGTCAAAGATGGGATTTAGAAAACTGACATTAATGTAAGCAAACGTAGCAGCAAAGAAAATAATGAAATACATAATTATGTTAATCACATCTTGTTAAAATGCCTCTCCAAGACAGGATGCAAGGGGCAAAATATTAGATGGGAAATTTCTAGGGTCCTTATTTTAAACTCAGACTCTGATAGTACTGTAGCATATCAATGGGTATAAATTGATTGCCTATGCCTGTTTGGTTCACAGTGGCTGATTTTAACTGAGCAATTTATATAGTGTAAAAATCCTTCTTCCTTCTGCAAAAACTGATCTGTTATATGTGGGTAAGAAAGTCAGACATGTCAGAAAATCTTAGCTCAGAATCAAAGGGAAACACAACCTCAGTCTGCCATATGCCAGTCATGATACCGATTAGCCCACCTCCTTCCTATTCAAACAGATATATTGCCTTGACATTGTGGCAAACTGAAATTTTCTGATGGGAAAACCATTTCAGAAAAAAAAGTCCTGATCAATCCAGCTTCATTATCATTCCTATAAAATTAAAACATTATTCCCTTTGTTTACTCTCCAACCTGGTATTTCTTGCATGCTCAATACATTTTTGCAAGAAAGAAAATTTCTGTTTTAACATTTTTCCTGAAAGTGTATGACAGACCTTCTCAGCTTATCATGATTACTCTTTCTGAGATATCTTATTTAATTATGTGAGACTTCCTCAAAACTCTGGAAAATTTGATGTACTGCAGGCTAGAAAAGAAAGGTAAAAAATCTATAATATATATTGATAAATGTTACCAGTAAAGATGCTGCAAGGTGTTATTTTATATGGTGTTGCAGTTTTAAAACCTTTATATTAATTTGCCATATACTGAATTACCAGTTTAAATAAAAGGCCAACAGATAATTGCATTCCTTTACTATGAGGAACATTTGAACTAATTTAAAGCAATGCAGCAAATTATCTAAAACCATTTAGTCAAATACACTAGAGAGAGGTCAAACCTAGGGCAGCACTATTTAAATCAAATTTAATTCCATCTTGAGAATGGATTTCAAATAGATTTTTAATTGCAGTATTTTGTCCACAGGGCATTCTATCACACACTTTTTGTTTGCAAGTAAAATCCACCAGAATGTCCTCCATCAGGATAGTGCTAGATCTCTCTTCATTACAAAATTTCTGTATTATGAACCGTGTAAATATGTTCTGAGGCTTTCGTTCTTTGCTCGTTTTGCTTATAGTTAATCTCTCGAGCCATACACTGGGCACTTCCAGCTCTGGTTCATTTCATTAAGCAGAAAAACAGGAAACAAAACCATAGCATTAGCTGGGCTTTTCCTCATACACCACTGAGAAGCTGTAAAGATGGTGCAGACGTTCTCCTGTAATGGTGCGATCCACAGCAGGAAAAGCTGGTCCGTGAAGCTGGCGTGATGGCTGCAGGAGAAGGTTGCAACCCCACACATGAAGGGCCCCACCACTTCATTGCTCTCTGGCAGTACTGCCGAAGCACAGAGGATGCCAAACTAAGCATTTTCTTGGTTCTATGAGGGTTTTGGTGTGCAGCATGGCAGCCTGGGAGGGAAAGCGTTCGTGACAGCACAGGCATTGCCCTGGAGAAGTGTCCCCCAGCACACGTGCTTACCCAGCTTTGGGCTTCCACTGTGCTTCCAGGAACACAAAGTCCATCAGAGATCCCATCTTCTATTCTTCTATTATCGTGTGGATCACAGTCCCAGGAAGAAATGGCAAGGTCAGGTATAGCCATGAGGACAACAGAAAAGTTACTATTTTTCGGATACATTTTAGCTTTTCCTCAAGCCTTGTGCAAGTTGTCCTTACCACTGCTGGAAATCTAACCCCAGGAAATTAGGTCTGAAGCGCATCAGAAGACGACATTGTAAATGAAGACAGGCTCCTAAGTTATTTCCACTAGTGATTCTGGAAAAGAAGAAGTAAATGCTTTGCAAAAAGATGATGTGCAGTGTTTTTCAATTAAAGACAAAATCATATAATCCTTTCAAAAGCGCAGTGACAAGTTCACCTTTTCTAAATAACTTCCTGGACAGATGGCAATAACTAAACTGGTCTATTGGTTTATGAGTTTTTTGGACAAAAACTTTGCTAAATGAATAATAACTGCAAATGTACTTATTGCCTTTTTTACAAAGAAGACTTGCAGGAAATATTTGTTCTTAAAACATTGACAAATTAAAGTATTTTTGTTTTCAATTAGTCCTATTACAATTCTATTTCAGATATTTTGTTGTGGGACTGAATTGGTTTCAGTTGGGAGGGGTCATCACAAATGAAATGTTAGGTTCCTGATATGACACACTTTGCTTTGTTAGAAACACTTTTCTTAAAGGTTACAAAGATACGTTAAGTACCTGGGGTTTTTATTTGTTATTCATATGCTAATGGTTTTAACAAGCAGCTGATATCAGTCAACTCATTGCAACCAAGACACACTACAAAATTAAGGGCAGCCAGTTGCAGGTACTGGACCAGAAGTACAGTGCAATAACATAGAAGAGGATTTTTAAATCTATCCTGGTTGGGTGGATACTGCTAGTAGAAGAGGCTCCTGCCAGTGTGCAAGTGATGCAGCTTCTCACAGAGACAACAGCAACAGTAGAGAGTTGGAGAACAGCTCTTTTAACAACTGGTTTCAGAAATGGCCGTGATTCTGGGTCTATCATACCAGTGGCACCCAGCTCCAGCAGAAGGCTGGTTGTGGCAGATAGGCCAGAAGCTCTCACAAAAAGTGACCATGTCATATGAATAGAGGATGTTGGAAAGCAAACAAAATGGGTGTGGAAGCCCTCAGATCAGGAAAGTTCTTACACCCATACTAAATTTTATGGCTGAAGTTAAAAGAAAAAGATTCAATAACTTCCCTAAATCATGGCCACCAACAGCAAAAAAAAATAATTTTACATGAAAAATGCAAAAAAAGGACAAAGTATTATTCGTTCACTCTAACCTTTCCTTGCAAATACCCGCAGAAGTCATCTGAACCTCTGAAATTTAAGGAGTCTAGATGTGCTGCTTGGTAAATACTGGATTTCTAAACCAAAGTTTAGTTAGGTAAATGGGATTTTTTTTGACATAATCTTCTAGCATAATGGATCACGCCCTTATATTGTTGTTAAATTGTGTATTGATCACCAAGTAAATTCGATAGTGAGAGTGGCTTTTTTTAAATTAATTGTATAAACGTGCTGAAATACAATAAATATATATATTTAAAACTTCTGTTATTTACTTCACAGACTTGAATCAAAGGAACCTTTCCTGTCAGTTGGGTAAGTAGGAATATTTATGTTTCCATGGATATTTATACATTCAACTACCATACAATATAATTTATGACATTATGTTGACCATAAACATCCTGTTTCAACATTATGGTTATTTACTATACCTAAGCTTAGAAAAAGTAGTTATTAGTCAATAAACTCATCCGTTATGGATATCGCCTTTCTTAAAAAATACTAGGAAGTGTGTTTTGCCGCTGTTGACTAACCAAAATTTATACTAAAAAGCATGTAGAAATTAAATGTTGAAGGGTAGCTGATTTATTATTTTGTTTTCACGGAACTTTCAGTCAGAAACCATTTCAAATATTGTCTATACCACTTGTCTAAGCACCTGAACAAATAATTGATAGGGTTTTTTTAACTAAAAATTTTGTGATACTGCAATAACAGAAATAAAATAAAATTCATAAACAAGAAAAATATCACATTTTTAGTCTAATTATAGATCACTGTGTTGATTTGCATATTACAGAGAGTGTCTTCATAGTCTCATGACCACTTAAAGAGTTATACGGTTTATATATTAAAATTATTAACTCAGCTTTTTAAAAACTTATTTTTAAATGTGACATATTCTGAAAAAAAGTACCATTCTTTTCTAAAATGTAGAACATTGCAAATATTAAAGGTAAGTATACGTATTTTACTTCTGAGTCTGAAGTTCACTTTTCATGCACTGTTTTCCTTTTAGCTTCTTTCTTTAAAACTTTCATAAGTTTCCTAACATTCTCACTCCCTGTTTTCCTTCAGAACTGTATATTCTTTATGTCTTTTCATTCCCATTTTCCTTTGTTCACAACACCATGCTTCATGCTACCAAGAACATAAACTACAGATGAAAGCCATTTAAGGGTTAATTCTACTATGTAATTATCTGTAGCTTCCAAATTGTTGTATTAAGTGCAGATCAAAAAACTATTTCGAGTTCTGTAGTGTGAATTAAACTTAGCAAACAAAGGAAGTGTGTCAGTTATGAACAAAGAAACTCAACAAACCAGCATAATCGGGATGGATTTCTATAGCATAAAATAACTTTGATTTGTTTGACTATATTTTGAATTAATTTCTTGCCATTTCTACTTTCACGAACTCAACATAATTGAAAAAGCAGTTAAATGCTGGTCAAATTGGGGGTGGGGGTAGGGACATGTTCTCTTGGTTTGCATGCTTTAAAATATCCAAATTCATTAGCAAATTCAGTCACTTCTGATATTACTTTTCATTACTCCACTTTGTAACTTGTCCTATTGAGCTGTTTTTTTGAAGCCTCCACTCTGATAATGAAGTGATTACCTGAAAATCTCAACTTTAAGAAAGAAGTTGCATGCCATTGTGACTGAGAAGCAAACTTGAAAGTACACAAATCCAGGAAGCAAATAAAAGACAATGGTAGCAAATATATTAATAGCAATTGCCACAAAATAATAAATCCTACTTTTGTAGTTCTTGTCATGATCTTAAGAACTTTGCTGGCAATTTTAGAATATTTGAGGACATCTACCTAGGAGGAAGTGTTATGTTTATGCTTTGGGTTTGGGTTTTTTTGCAGGTGAGCAGATTGCTGGCCACTGTGTAAATCCACACTACCTCCACATAGCCATTGTATGTGGCTTTGTCACTAAACTTGATTCCTCTTGGGAAGTCTAATGTGAGCAAATAAATTTTGCCTCTTCCCAGAACTACTCAGAATTTTGCCTGTAACGTACTTGAATTTTTTTTTTTTTTGCAAGTTCATAATGATAAGGATAGAAAATATAAAAATTAGTCTTTGCCTCTGCACTACTTTTGCCTTTTACTGTTGTATTTCCTCCACCCCAAAGGAGGGCTTCAGACAGGTTAAAGCACCATCCTCTGAGGAGGGGCCCACGCCAATACCCACCTACTTGGTACTAAGTCAGAGAGATGCTCCTCCTAGTCCCACAGTAATTGCGGGGTTTATTTGTTCATAGGATGAGCTCTTATGCCAAGACCTGAATCTAAGGCTTTAACACACACTGACAGCTGCAACCACCAGGCTTTTAAAATACAGTAAATGTTTGCAGAAGAAATGCTGGCTCAGCCTCAATTAGACTAGCACATCAGTGCCCTTAATGCCACCTGCAGTCAAAGTTCGTCAAGACACCAATCTAAATTACTTTAGGTTGTCTACACATGACTTGGTCCTGCACACCAGCCTGTCATTCATCTCCCTTCTGCAACAGAGATTTGTTTACACGTTTTCATTATACTGCCTGTAGGGGCTAATTATGCTTTTTCATTTTGCCATACTTAAGCTAACAACTTTTTGGTGCTTTTCCATTGTTAATTCTTTTGCTGGGGAAAGGCAACATGAAGTGTGGCAGCTTCAAGACTGCCACAGTTTGTTGAGGTCTATATGTATGTGCAGGGCTGCAGCCTTAGAATCATACAATCATAGAATAGTTGGGGTTGGAAGGGATCTTTAAAGGTCATGTAGTCCAATCCCCCTGCAGTGAGCAGGGACATGAAGACTACTGACAATGCATCAAATTTAACTTCCTGTAGAAGTCTTTGAAAGATCCAGACCTAGAAAGATCAGACAGGTCAAGAGGTACAAAAAAATGGATACAACCTAAGAGCCAGTTCATATTAAGTTCATCGCACTTTGTGGCAAAGGTTGTATAATAGGGGGTTTTTTAATTATTTAAAATGCCAACAACTTTTAATTATCCACATTTGCTTTCCATATTTGGCATTTCATTCTCAATAATAGTGATGCACAATTATCCTCTCAACAAAACTGTTATCATTCTCTCTAGCTGATTAGATCGATAATCCAGGTACCAACCATTCACCCACCTATTTCATGGCAGCTGATTCATGGTAATGATCTGCATGTAGAAGTTTAGCCCTTGATAAACTCCAGATAATACTGCATGCAGAATTGTAATTGGTCATCAGTCTGAGCCTTAAAATTCATTTTGTAAGACACAGTCATTGCAGCATCTTTTAAGACCTGCAAGAGTATTATATCGCCAAGGGAAACCATAATTATTTTGTAACTGTCTCACAGTAGAAGTTCTTTGAATTAATTCTTGTTTGTATCTAACTGTAAAGGTATATAACTTTCATAATAACATCTGGTCTTTACTTTAACGCATGCAGTTGTAGAAAATCCATCACAGCAGCTAATAAGTTTGTCAAACTTTAGAAAATATTTGTCTTCTGTGTTAGGTATCATTTAATGATATTTCCTATATTGTTGAATTCAGAAAATACATGGAGAGAGAGTAAGAAACAGAGCTGATTTTTTCTGAGGCTAGAGAGAACTTAGATTCATCTACTGCCAGCTGCAGAGAATGGGATTACTTCTGGATAAGCAGGCAATAGGTCTTCAGCGAGATGGGTCTTTGAAAAGGCATGTGTTTTATACATCTGGTTGTCAGCTGAGATTCAATCTATTTCTCTTTCTTTTGCGCAGATATAAAAAAAATTCAATACAAACTGCTGACTTTTTCACTCTTTTGTTCTTTTTTTCAAGATTGGTTGTTTTCTATAAACAGTGTAAATTTAGGTGGAAAGCCCAGAGAGAGACATAAGTCAAATGAATGCATTGTATGCATTTATTACATGATGAATAGTTGTCTGTTGTGGAAGAAAGATGAGAGATACAAGTACAATTGGCCCTAATTACTGCATTTTTTAACATTCTCAGCAAAAAGACTAGAGATCTGTATGAACTACTACTTTTATCACTGAGGTCTTGTTTCTAGAAAGTATATGACAATAGAAAATACTGAAAAGCCATGTTTTTCCAAAACACAGCTTAATCACAGTACCTTTTGAATCACAGGTACTGGCTTCTGTTGTGGTTTAACCACAGCCAACAACTAAGCACCACACGGCCGCTTGCTCACTCCTGCCTGGTGGGATGGGGGAGAGAATTGGTGGAGTAAAAGTGAGAAAATCCGTGGGTTGAGTTATAGACAGTTTAGTAGGTAAAGCAAAAGCCGCACACACAAGCAAAGCAAAACAAGGAATTAATTCATTACCTCCCATCAGCAGGCGGGTGTTCAGCCTTCTCCAGGAAAGCAGGGCTCCATCACACGTAATGGTTGCTTGGGAAGACAAAATGCCATCACTCTGAACATCCCCCCCTTTCCTTCTTTTTCCCCCATCCTTATATGCTGAGCATGACGTCATATGGTACGGAGTATCTCTTTGGTCAGTTGGGGTCATCTGTCCCGGCTGTGTCTCCTCCCAACTTCTTGTGCACCCCCAGCCTGCTCGCTGGTGAGGAGGGGTGAAAGGCAGAAAAGGCCTTGACTCTGTGTAAGCACTGCTCAGCACTAACTGAAACATCCCGGTATTATCAACACTTGTTTCAGCACAAATCCAAAACATCGCCTCATACTAGCTACTGTGAAGAAAATTAACTCTATCCCAGCCAAAACCAGCACAATTTTTAGAAGACATGGTGGAATTTTGGTGGGATCAGCTTTAGGAAGTGCTTCCAAAATGCAAAAAGTAAAATTCCTTAATTTTCTTCTGGCAGAGTTGTTCTGAGAAACATCTAACTACTCGAATTTATCACCCATATTTCTCCCTCTTGCTCAGTAACATTTTCTTTTCCATAAGGCAATTTTGCAGAAGACCTATAGGAAATCCTGCACTCAAACACCAGTTTGAGGGATCCTGTTCTGAAGAAGTGAGATACTTAAATAAAAATGTCTAGTCCTTTCAGGCTCTGTTAGGATAATATTCAGTCCACTTCCAAAATATGCAGGTTTTTTTTCAATTCACAGTCAGTTTTTGTGTGTTGTTTGTTTTTTTTTTACAGACAATAGGTTATCGAGCACAAAAGAGTACATAGTCACACATACCTTCTGTACAACAAATACCTTAACACTTGTCCCCCATCCTGATTCTCAGATAGCACTTGTGAAAGGAGCAGACGTTATTCCTACTTTTCCCATCCAGCTTTTGAAAAAAGATAACTAAGAAAATTATTTTCCTTCAACAGAGGAAAAATATAAAAAGAAGGGGAGATGCTGAATGCATTTTGCACTGTTAATATGGAACCAATAAAACTACCAGCCTGAACATCATCTTGTAACTCTCATTCACTTTCATGCAAGGTATTCAGGAGCTGTGTTTTCATGAAAAGCATGGGAGGACTGAACACATTTGACAATTATTTAAACCCATTGTTTAGCGACAGGCAGTAATTCCTTATGCTTAAAACCACCCAGCCTCTGTGACTTAGGCAGCAGCAGGTCTGCATTTGCAGAGAATACTCTGTAAAACAACTAACTCTTCAATTATGTGTGAGGCTTAACCTGGAGGCCAGAAGCAGAAGTCAGGGGATTGCAAGGGCTCTATGCATGGTGAGGCTGCCCGGGTAGAGACACAGGAGGGATTTGTGGGACAATAGCACATATGGAAAGCTGGGGATCTTCACGTGGAAGATGCTGAGAATCTATATCGTTTAATTTCAAGCACTATTACAGACACATTTCTCTTCCAACAATTTACCAAAACCCACAAGGATTAAGCTTTTCTATAATTGCCTGCTTCCCATTATTATAAGGGTCTGAAATAGTGGATGAATATCACTGGTTTATAAATTTATAAAAAGTTTTTTTGCTTGAACATATCACTGAAGAAGAGATTATAAAACCACAGCAATAACAGTGTTGGTCCTTGCTGTTACTGCATTTGTCAGTGTTTCTGTGGTTTTACTTAAAGATTATGTATTTTTCTACTTATCTACAATCTAAATAATTATTTTATGGTTCCTCTGTTTTCCTCATCTTTTTCACTTGACACTAATTCCACTTTCACACAGAGAGAAAAATATTTATTGCATAGAAAACAGATTAAAAGATTTGGCCAAAAAAGAAAAGTATTTTCCAAATTCCATTAACTTTTATTAGCAACAAACTCAACAAATACGCACATTAACAAATTCTTTTTCCCCTCTCTGACCTTAATAACATCAGTATCAATGTGCTTCATAATTGAGAAAGCAACAGAGCATGAGATCACTTTTTTTCTCTTCTGGTTGTTCTATTTACCTTTCATTACTATTTACTGTCTGTTACTTCTGTCATCCAAGACTACCCTTTCATTAGTAACGGTAAGAAAACAGTCCATATGCAAGTCCTTTATGATCTGGGTTAATGATGAACAATTCCTCAGTATTGAATATATATAGCCTCACCTGTATATGAGACAGGCTGTTCTCTAGATGAGGGGAAACAATGTGCAAGAGAAAGTTTCTGAAGGAAAGCCAAAAGGCTGAAACATTCTAGCTGGGGGAAAAATGAAGGGAAATAAACAGGCATGAAGGAACATAAGAACAGAAAGGAAAGTCCAGGGAAAAGGACTACAAAAAGTAGCAAAAAATGAAGATATTTTATTAAAATGGAAAATGGAGGGAGGGAGGAAGGTCAATATTTGCTGGGTTGTACTGGGTTTGAGTGGCAAAGTTTTGGTAGCGGGGAGGGCTGCAGGGGTGGCTTCTGTGAGAAGCTGCTAGAGGAGTGTACTTTATGTTCAATAGAGCCAATGCCAGCTGGCTCCAAAACAGAGCTGCCACTGGCCAAGGCCAAGCCCATCATCAATTGTGGTAGCACCTCTGGGATAACATAGTTAAGAAGGGGAAAAAAAACCTGTGAAACTGCAGCAGAAGAGAGGAATGAGAATATGGGAGAGGAACAACTCTGCAGACATCAAGGTCAGTGAAGAAAGAGGGGGAGGAGGTGCGTCCCCCTGCAGCCCATGGAGGTTAGCAGTGGAGCCGATATCCACCTGCAGCCCATGGAGGACCCCACCCCAGATCAGGTGGATGCCTGAAGGAGGCTGTGACCCCATGGGAAGGCCACGCTGCAGCAGGCTCCTGGCAAGACCTGTGGACCTGTGGAGAGAGAAGCCCATGTTGGAACAGGCTTTCTGGCAGGACTTGTGACCCCATTACTGGACCTACACTGGAGCAGCCTGTTCCTGAAGGACTGCACTCCATGGAATGGACTCACACCAGAGGATTTCGTGAAGAACTGCAGCCTGTGGGAAGGACTGATCTTGGAGTAGTTTCATAGAATCATAGAATAGTTTGGGTTGGAAGGCACTTTTAAGGGTCATATAGTCCAACCCCCCTGCAATCAGCAGGGATATCTTCAACTACATCAGGTTGCTCAGAGCCCCTTCCAAACTGACCTTGAATGTTTCCAGGGGTGGGGCAGCCACCACCTCTCTGAGCAACCTGGGCCAGTGTTTCACCATCCTCATTGCGAAAAATGTCTTCCTTACATCTAGTCTGAATCTGCCCTCTTTTAATTTAAAACCATTACCCCTTGTCCTATCACTACAGGCCTTGCTAAAAAGTGTGTCCCCATCTACCTTATAAGCCCCCTTTAAGTACTGGGAGGCTGCAATAAGGTCTCTCCAGAGCCTTCTCTGCTAGAGGCTGAACAACCCCAACTCTCTCAGCCTATCCTCATAGGAGAGGTGATCCATCCCTCTGATCATTTTGGTGGCCTTCCTCTGGACCTGCTCCAACAGGTCCGTTTCTTTCCTGTGCTGAGGGCTCCAGAGCTGGACGCAGGACTCCAGGTGGGGTCTCACCAGAGTGGAGTAGAGGGCAGAATCACATCCCTCGACCTGCTGGCCACGCTGCTTTGGATGCAGCCCAGGATACAGTTGGCCTTTTGGGCAGCAAGTGCACATTGCCGGCTCATGTCCACCTTTTCATCCACCAGCACCCCCAAGTCCTTCTCAGCAGGGCTGCTCTTGATCGCTTCATCCCCCAGCCTGTACTGATACTGGGGCTTGCCCTGATCCAGGTGCAGGACCGTGCACTTGGCCTTGTTGAACTTCATGTGGTTCACATGGGCCCACGTCTTGAGCTTGTCCAGGTCCCTCTGGATAGCATCAGGTGTGTCAACCACAACACTCAGCTTGGTGTCATCTGCAAACTTGCTGAGGGTGCACTCGATCCCACTAGCTATGTCATTGATGAAGATATTAAAGAGTACTGGCCCCTATACAGACCCCTGAGGGACACCGCTCATCACCAGTCTCCATCTGGACATTAAGCCCTTGACCACTACCCTCTGGATGCAACCATCCAACCAATTCCTCATCCACCAGAGAGTCCACCCATCAAACGCATTACGTCTCGAATTTAGAGAGAAGGATGTTTTAGGCGACCATGTCAAAGATCTTACAGAACTCCAGATAGACAACATCTGTAGCTCTTCCCTTATCCACTGATGTAGTCACTCCATCATAGAAGGCCACTAGGTTGGTCAAGCAGGACCTGCCCTTGGTAAAGCCATGCTGTCTTTCTCGAATCACCTCCCTGTTCTCCATGTGCCTTAGCATAGCTTCTAGGAGGATATGTTCCATGATCTTCTCAGGCACAGATGTGAGGCTGATGGGTGGATGGTTTCCAGGGTCCTCCTTGCTACCTTTTTTTTAAAAATGGGTGCAATGTTTCCCTTTTTCCAGTCTCCAGGGACTTTACTGACTGCCAGGACTTTTCCAATATCATGGGCAGTGGCTTGGCAACTACATCAGCCAATTCCCTCAGGACTCTGGGATGCATCTCATCAGATCTCATAGACTTGTGCGTGTTCCTCAGGTGGTCCCAAACTGATCTTCTCTTACAGTGGGAGGCACTTTGCTCCTCCATTGCCCGTCTTGCAGTCCATCCCCTCAAGAGGTATGGGAAGAAAGCCTGCCAATGAAGACTGAGGCAATGAAGTTGTTGAGTACCTCAGCTTTCTCCTCATCCGTTGTTAGCAGTCTGCCAATCTTGCTCATCAAGGGGGTTACGCTTTCTTTGACCTTTCTTTTCTGTCTGACATACCTGTAGAAACCCTTCGTATTGTTCTTTGCATCCCTTGCCAAGTTCAGCTCTAGACATGCCCTGGCCTTCCTGACCTCATTCTTACACAATCAGGCAGCATCCCTGTACTCTTCCCAGGACACCTGTCCCTGCTTCCACAGTGCATTTCCTTCTTGACCTTTAGTTTGACCAGCAGGTCTCAACTCAGCCATGTTGGTCTCTTGCCTTCCTTTCCTGATTTCTTACACCTGGGGATCGAGAGCTCCTGTGCTCTATGGAAAACATCCTTAAAGATCTGCCAGCTCTGTTCTGCTCCCTTGTCCCTGAGGGCAGTTTCCCAGGGGATCCTCTTGACTAACCCCCAGGTCCCTTTCCGCTGGGCAGCTCTCCAGCCACTCCTCCCCAAGCCTGGAGCGTTGCATGGGGTTGTTGTGACCGAAGTGCAGGACCCGTCACTTGGCCTTATTAAACCTCATACAGTTGACCTCGGCCCATCGATCCAGCCTGTTCAGATCCCTCTGCAGAGCCCTCCTACCCTCCAACAGATCAACACTCCCACCCAACTTGGTGTCATCTGCAAACTTAATGAGGGAGCACTCGATTCCCTCATCCAGATCATCAATAAAGATACTGAACAAGACCGGCCCCAGAACTGATCCCTGGGGAACACCGCTTATGACCGGCCGCCAGCTGGATTTAACGCCATTCACCACAACTCTCTGGGCTCGTCCGTCCAGCCAGATCTTTACCCAGCAAAGAGTAAACCTGTCTAAGCCACAAGCCGCCAGTTTCTCCAGGAGAATGCTGTGGGAGACACTGTCAAAGGCTTTACTAAAGTCCAGGTAGACAACACCCACAGCCTTTCCCTCATCCACTAGGCGGGTCACCTGGTCATAGAAGGAGATCAGGTTAGTCAAGCAGGACCTGCCTTTCATGAACCCATGCTGTCTGGGCCTGATCCCTTGGTTGTCCTCCATATGCCCCGTGAGCACTGTCAAGATGAACCACTCCATGATCTTCCCTGGTACAGAGGTCAGGCTGACAGGCCTGTAGTTCCCAGGATCCTCCTTCTGGCCTTTCTTGTAGATGGGCGTCATGTTGGCAAGCCTCCAGTGGTCTGGGACCTCCCCTGTTAAACAGGACGACTGATAAATGATGGAGAGTGGCTTGGCAAGCTCCTCCACCAACTCTCTCAGTACTCTTGGGTGCATCCCATCAGGCCCCATAGACTTGTGGGTGTCCAGGTGGCTTAATAGGTCCTTAACTGTTTCCTCCTGGATTATGGGGAGTTTATTGTGCTCTCCATCCCTGTCTTCCAGCTCAGGGGACTGAATACCCTGCAGATACCTGGTCTGGCTATTAAAGACTGAAGCAAAGACAGCATTAAGTACCTCAGCCTTGTCCTCATCCTTGGAGACAATGTTCCCCGCCATATCCAGTAAGGGATGGAGATTCTCCTTGCCTCTCTTTTTGTTGTTAATATCTTTGTAGAAGCATTTTTTGTTATCCTTTATGACTGTGGCCAGACTGGGCTCTAGCTGGGCTTTTGCCTTTCTAATTTTGTCCCTGCTTGACCTAATGACATCCTTGTACTCTTCATGAGTACATCTCATTTATCACCTTCTTCCAGAGGTGATAAACTCTCCTCTTTTCTATGAATCCCAGCAAAATCTCCCTGTTCAGCCAGGCCGGTCGCCTTCCCCGCCAGCTCTTCATAAGGCACATGGGGACCATGTTGAGCCCCGGAAGAAGGGACAGATGTGGGGAAGGTGTTTTAAGATTTGGTTTTAGTTCTCATTACCCTACTCAGATTTGACTGGTAATAAATTAAATTAATTTTCCCCCAAGTTGAGTCTGTTTTGCCCGTGATGGTAACTGGTGAATGATCTCTCCCTGTCCTTACCTTGACCCACAAACTTCTCATTATACTTTCTCTCCCCTGTCCAGCTGAGAAGGGGACAGGCTGGATCGATGGGCTGAGGTCAACTGTATGAGGTGTAACAAGGCCAAGTGCCAGGTCCTGCACTTCGGTCACAACAACCCCAGGCAACCCTACAGGCTTGGCAAAGGGTGGCTGGAGAGCTGCCCGGTGGAAAGGGACCTGAGGGTGCTGGTTGACAGTCGGCTGAACATGAGCCGGCAGTGTGCCCAGGTGGCCAAGAAGGCCAACGGCATCCTGGCCTGTATCCTGGCCAGCAGGAGTAGGGAAGTGATTGTGCCCCTGTACTCGGCACTGGTGAGGCCGCACCTTGAATCCTGTGTTCAGTTTGGGGCCCCTCACTACAAGAAGGACATTGAGGTGCTGGAGCGTGTCCAGAGAAGAGCAACGAAGCTGGTGAGGGGTCTGGAGCACAAGTCTTATGAGGAGCGGCTGAGGGAACTGGGGTTGTTTAGTCTGGAGAAGAGGAGGCTGAGGGGAGACCTTATGGCTCTCTACTACTGCCTGAAAGGGGGTTGTAGTGAGGTGGGTGTTGGTCTCTTTTCCCAAATAATTAGTGATAAGACGAGAAGAAATGGCCTCAAGTTGTGCCAGGGGAGGTTTATACTAGATATTAGGAAAAGGTTCTTTATCGAAAGAAAACATTCAAACATTGGAACAGGCTGCCCAGGGAGATGGTGGAGTCACCATCACTGGAAGGGCTCAAAAAACCTGTGGACGTGATATTTCAGGACATGGTTTAGTGGGCATGGTGGTGTTGGGTTGACAGTTGAACTTGAGGATCTTACAGGTCTTTTCCAACATTAATGATTCTATAATTCTATGATAGAGTGGCTTTGGTGGGCACCTGGCATCTAGCCAAGGTCAACCCACCATATGGGCATGTAAATTCATTGTGGAACAACACTATTTATTTAAGAATCACTGGATTTTGACCAAACAGCAGTCAGTGATCCAAGAGTTATAGAAAACTGTGATTGGAGAGGTCTGTGTTAGCACAGTATTCCTTTTCCTGTTTCTGAGGTATCAACACAGAATCTTGGCTTACCAGTCTCTATGGGCTTCTGTGAATATGCACAGCTTACTGTGGCAGACTAACAGGCACTTGAAACAATTTCATAAATGAGACCTAGCTCCCTATTCACAACCCCTGAAAATCAACACAATTTTTCATCCATTGTATGGCTATTGTCATACAAAAGACTTACTCTATTTTCATGGGTTTCCAGATCATGACAAAGTTTTAACTCAGTATCTTCCCCTTGGTAAGTATATTGAAAGATAGAATAATTTTGACATTTGGTATTTTGAATTTCAAATTACCTATAAAGCTGTTCAAATCAGTCAATCTGTATTTGTCCTTTGCTCTTCTGCCTGTGTTGCTCTTACTACTTTTGTATTATAGTAACTCTTCTTAATATTAAGTTCTGGCTGATCCCTCTGATTCCACCTTTGAAATCAGCTTAATCTTTTTCACTAGCAAGTGAAATCTGAGATTCGTCCATTTATGTAACATGCTTCTTGCACTTGTGCTAGAAGAGAAAGGTGTGACAGCAGAGAGAAATGTATGCTTAAAAGACCAAACCACAGAAAGACAGCCAGTAGTGCTATGCTAGCTTTTACTTGAAAGTCCGCCTCACACCATTCTGCAGTAATATCATCTGCAGCTCCTGCGTAAAGAGATTTCTTCTTTGGAGATATATCCTAGATAGGATGGGGAGAAAATCGGAAAAAAAACTCGTGGTTTGAGATAAAAGCAGTTTAATAGGGCAGAAAAGGAAGAGGATAATCATCATCATCATCAACAACAACAATAGTAATAATACTGATAAAGGAATATATACAAACATGTCATGCACAATACAACTACTCACCACCCAGTGATCAATAGCCCGTCCCTGAGCAGCGATTCTCACACCTTGGCCATCTCCAGTTTATATACTGAGCAACTGACCATGACATCATATGATAGGGAATACCCTTTTCGCCAGTCTGGGTCATCTGTCCTGGCCATGCCCCCTCCCAGCTTCTTGTGCTCCTCCCAGCTGGCAGAACATGGGAAGCTGAAAAGTCCTTGACTGAGTATAAGCACTACAACTACTTAGCAACCACTGAAAACATCAGCATGTTGTCAACATTATTCTCATACTAGATCCAAAACACGGCACTATGCCAGCTATTAGAAGAAAATTAACTCTATCCCAGCTGAAACCAGGCCACCACTCATGATCATGACAGCAACCAGCAACTGGCTTTGTTTCAAAAGTTGTTGCTCCATATCAGCCTTTGTATACATTGGCTTTCTAAAATGGGTAGGTGATTTAAACTTTGACATTCTCATGAAAAGCCCCATCAAGAACACTACCACAGATCCTAATTTAGGTTTTTTCTTTTCTTATCTTTCTAGTTTTTTAAAGCAGTGGGAACACATCAAAGAAGAAGGTACATGTAAAGCAGTGCTAATCATGCTGGCCAATAGGCTGGGCTGAATAAGGATGAAGAGAATTAGGGAGGCAGAAGAAAGACGATAGTGTTACCTAGATGTATATTTAATACATATTTTTTCTTTGCAATGTAAAATTATGAAATGTTTAAAAAGGGGGATGTTTATCCTTCTATTCATGTGCTCTCACCACAGTATGTAAGTACCATTTTTGAGTATCAATGGGACCAACCTTTGTCTTCCCTGTTCTAGGTTTTGTGTTGAGGGGCAATGTAAAACCCTAAGGATGAAGGTTGCTACCATGAACAGTGATGGGAAGAAGGGAAGAATTTTTCCTTGGTTCTATACTATTTTACATTATACCATTTTTATTTTGATAATTTCACTTAAAGTATTGTGTCTCACAGAGAGCTGCATCACCAGAGTTGATGCAGCTCATGGAAGAAATTGAAATTGAAGAGGTATTCCAGAGAGGTTGTTGAGTCTCCATCTGCTGAGGTTTCCAAGTCTCACTAGGTAAAGCCATGGCTGACCTTGTCTAGCCCTGGATATAGTTACCCATTGGGTGGGAAGCTGGACCAGATACCTTCTAGAAGTGTCTTCCAGTGCTATGAATAGGCAGGGAAGCCGCATTAGTTGTTGGACGTACAGCGATACTCTCAGCCTCTGACTCCTCTCTGTGAAATCAGGAGAATGTCCCATCCCAGGGTGTGAAGTTTGTTAAGAGAGGAGGCAGTGCAGAAAGAGGCACTTCAGAGAGATGTGGTGCTGACACAGAGCAAATTGGAGCTCCCACTTCTCTCTCATGTTTAAGGATTTTTAAAAGGTATTAAGCTTCAGGCTAGGAGATATTGTCTTTAGTGTTGTTCTGTTGATAGCCTTCTGTATGATACTAAGGAACAACAACCCACATCTTGCTTTATTGGATTGTTCAGCTGTGCATTAGCATGCTGTAATCTACGCCTCATTTGAAATAAAACAAAATCAGGATATGTCCTGATATTAGGCAAGATTTCAACTAGTAAAATGAGCCATATCATAGGTTGTTTTCTACAAATTTAGCTTAATTGGTATAATGCCTTTAGACACCTTAATTTGAAAAGAAGCAGGACTGTGTTGAGGGTACTTAAGGTCATATTCAACAGCCTCTGTTTGGCCCAATAGAGGGGGCCCTTCTTGATTTCAAGAAGGAGGGTCTTGATTTTGGCCATTTTGGTTTTAGTTTGGTCTGGGGTTTTGTTTTGTTTGTTTGGTTTTTTGCATTAGCTCTAATTATGAACCGCAGTTCAAAAGCGATCTGCATTTATCCATGGAGTTTGCAGATTTTTTAATCTCAGGTTCAAGCTGCGTTCTTACAATTCCTATCATTCTGCAAGCCAAAGTGCAGCTTTGTCAACATCAGCCATACACGCTCCCATGGGGGTGTATGCACAGGTGTAGCAGGTTGTAAAATTTTGCTGGTAATGTACACAAAAATAAATAGGAATTAGGTGACATTCTGTCTTGCCAACAGTGTGCTAAGAGTTTTATTGCTAACAGTTTAATTACTGTGCTTCAGTTACTTTTATTTGTAAAGTCTTCAGCTGAATGTCAGCTACTTTGGTCAAACATTTTCCTAACTGCCCAGATAGCCACCAGAAAGTCCCAGCAAATTGGGAATTTTATCAGAAGCAATTATTTGCTGAAAAGTACCTACTATGTATGGACTTGTTTATTCTCTTACCAGCTAAATCAAGGGACAGAAACTACAGGTAGGTATCCACGCACACTATGAACAACAAATAGTCAAAATGAAAAATTACCAACTTTCAGGCTGCATTTTTCCTGTGTACTATTTGTTGACTACCTGAAAATACCAACATCTTCAAAGAAATTAGGATCAATACACAAAGGAAGAAAACTGAAGCATTTCTCGAGTAATGTAATACATCCTGCAGGTCTATCCTTTTTTGGTGTACAAAAGGCTGTGGGATGGAAACAGAAGCTACATTTTCTGAGACAGTGAAGTTAGTGAAGCAAAACTGAAGGTCGTTAGTGTGGCTTATATAGCAGTATTATGCCAAAGCGTTCACATTTCTTTAGTAGAGATGGAGGGACCTGAGAGGCTTTCTTCCCTCACAAAACTCATCTTTTTATTCACACACACACACATATTAATCATGATTACACTTTAAATCTGGAATCAAATAAGATTTGGTTTCAAGCAGACCTCGTCTAGGTGTCAGTAGTTAGGTGTATTTCATGTTCTGGCTGATACTTTATAGGCTATAAAACTGTCTTGCTGTGTAGAGCATTCACAGAAAAATAACATTCCAGTCATGTAAGTTGTATAAGGGTGAGTAATGGTAATGCGGTTTTGCTGGGAGAAGGCAAAAATTCTGTGAGGGGAGCTGAACAAGGTAAGGGAGGGGAAAGGAGCGGGGGGAGAGAGAGAGATCATAACAGTTTTAACTGCTTCGCAGAGTCTTGTGGTTTGGGAAGAGATGCTGGAGGCAATTCTCAGCACTAAATTGTTATGGTAGCTTAATTCAACAGACTATATAAAACCAAATTTAGTCTAAGATGTGTCTGCAGTGTTAACTTCTCATGCACATTTCCCACAGTGATAAAACACTTGAAATGAAACTTTCTATAAATGTTTACTAGACCTGATGCATCTCAGTGAAAGTGAAGCCCTAACCTGACAGGGGCTGTGACCACATGATCTAGGGACACAGTTACAGAAAATGTCAATAATGAAAGTAGAAAGCTCCCTGAGCCCTCTTTTATGCAGTCATTTTCTTAATATCTAAAATGTTATAAAATTAATCTGAATGGAAGAGAAAAGATGGATATATAGATCATTGTCTAAGAACCATGATAATTACTATATCTTAGTTGAGTGATGAATGTCTTTCTAAATGAGAGTGTAATATTTAATTTTATATACATAGAATCATTTTTGCCAGGGTTGATAAGACTAAAGAACATTTTTAAATGTTCTCCCCAAGCAGGATAAAAATATTCTCAGTTCTAGTGTTATAGCCATTGAATGTGGTATCTTAGGCACAAATATTAGTATTATGTTCTTAACAAACAATAACAATAAGCTAATGAAACTTGGCCACCTGCTGCAAGCAAGTTGTCAAAATGTGAATCTGTGCAACTGTTTCCTTTGAGCTTAATACAGTGATAGGAAGGAGTCTCCAAAAGAGGTCCTGTGGCATCCAAGGAGTGCAAGGGAGAAGATGAGAAGATCACATAAAATACATACTGAAGCCCCTAAATTTATTGTGGTGGGTTTTTTTTTTTTCTTTTAATATAATAGTCAGTGTGCAGAACACTAAGTCAACATCAATTATGCTACCAAAATGTTTGACAGAGGTTACAACATGTGATTTATAAAATGTGACTACTGTATTTTAAGGAGCTTAGAGCTGGTTAAACCTGAAGCCAAAAATGTAACCTGATCAAACTCTACATGGGATATGCTTATCAAAAAGTCTTGAATGAGGAGGAGAGGAAATTATTAATACCCCATATTGTTGGGTGCCCTGACAGTGAACCAGGGAGTGGAGTAAGCCCTTAGAGTGTGGAGGCAACCATAAAGGAGTGTACCAGGCAGAGTAAAGCCTGGTACAGGCTAAAAGCAGAGTACCCAGACTGCACTGTCTTCCCTGCATGCCCAGGAAGGCAATAGCACAACCATATGAGGAAACTTGAGAAAGATCACTCCCTAAGAAAAAAAAGATACTCCTCAAAAAAGACAGGCACAGAACTTCAGTTCTTGCCCGTTGCAGATAGGAAAACGTGTCTAAGCTCCCTCCAAGGCATGCCATGCCTAAGGCAAGTTGCAGAGGCCAAGGGGCCAGCCTTGCAAGTCAGCCGAGACGCTACAGCAGGCCGTATGGGAGTTCCCTTAAGGGGCAGAAGGTCTTTTGCTAAGTGTCGAGCTATACTTCTTTGTAAATTAGGAAAGATCTGTAGAAAGTTTTCAGCTAGATCATTCATACTCACATCATATCTGTTTGACAGGAAATCAGTAGCTCTACCATATGTCCAAAACTGTATAGGAAAACTGCAATACCAATACCATGACAAGCCACGAGGCTGTTTTGATATGTATTACACTCAAGAGAGTCATCTGGCACAAAAATCCTCTTTCCCTTATGAGAAAGAATATAAGGGAAGAATCCAGACATACATTTAAGATAAATAATTATATCTGATCTGTATTTACACTGAGGTAGCTCAGAGTGGTGACATTTGAATACCCATCTCTACATCAAAAGGTCTTTCCACTGATATTTTAGGAATTCCTTTGTTTTGTGGGTTTTTTATTCCCTTACAGAAAATAAATATTGTTTTCTTGACTGTGTATACAGAAAGTGAATGGACTCAGACCCTTCCAGACCACTGAAGTATTAGGAGGCACAGATTTGTCAGAAACCAAGTGTAGTCAGCATAGTTAGCACTGGTCTAGAGGATACACAACCAGTCGGATGATGCACAGCTGCCCTTTCTACTCATCTCTGACCAGACTGGAATTGAATCTAGTTCTGTTCTCAGTTATAGAAAAATCTCTCTTGTATCAGATGCACTTCCCATATCCATTTACCATGGAAATTATTGCAGAATGGGTCAGAAGTACAAGAATGTTTCCTTAGATTCACAGCATCTGGTATTGCCATTTATATTGTAACTTCACTTGCAAAGTGCACTCAGAAAAACAAGCAGCTTGTCTTGTCTTCACAAGCCATACTCAGGACACTGACAGTTATGGTCTCTTTCATGTCTCCATTTTGCTGGTTTAAACCTTGAGTTGCTCAATCCAAAATAATAAAATTACATCAGTAAACTTAGTGTATATGAGAACAGAATTAAATTCAATTTAAGCCTTCTGATATTTTGAAAAGGAGAGAGGAAAGCATGTGTTGCAATTTTCTAGAAATATTTTTTTCTTTACATAAACTCTGACATTGTCACATTATAATTGATGATTAGTCTTTTGTGAACTGTGCTTTTCTGTTTCAGTCAGTGCTTCTAAGACTGCTTCTCTGAGGAGTACATAAAGTTTTCAGAGATGTGTTTTTGTAATTTTAAGTGGTTAGTCTTTCAAATCCAGTGCTACCACTGCGATTTTAATTTATCAATCTGCTGTTCAGTGAAATGCCATAGAAACACTTTAAAGCCTAAACCCATCACTTTTTCCTACACCTGTCAATGACAGTCTTCTGTACTTGTCAAAACAAGTTAAATGACACTCCTGCAATGTATACAATATTACTAATAAATTGGATAATCAATCACATGTGTATGGTTTGACAGTAGTACCTTGAATACACTGAATGTAAAACACATTTTTAAGAGGCAGGACACATTACTCTTGTACTAAGCAAAACCTATCATATGGACATAAAGAATTTCTCAGTCACTCTATACAATTAAAGGACACCTTGGGAAATGGTTAGGCCACTGGTTAGAACACTGCAAAGCTTTTTCATTACTTTACTATAATATGTTCCCATGGGAAACCTATGTAATTGGAGATTGTTTTAGATGACAAAAAATAGTTTAACAGCAGGAGAAGAAAGGTCAGAGAGACATTAAGTTGGTTTATTCAGGTATCTTTATATACAAAAGCTACTATTTTGTTTCTAAAAGGCATCAGGCTACCAATGTTAAGCATAGACTGCCCCCACAGCCACAGTAAGTAGTTTTTATTAGGAGTACTTCTAATACTTAGCATTTAGCTGTACAGAAAATCATTGGGGATAAATTTTGCCTTGAAATCCTTGCATCACTTGTGCCCATCTGGCTGCCCTAAATACCTCCCATCCCCTGAGTCTATAATCTTGAGGTCTTTGCTATCCTGTGTTTCACAAGCTTTGCCTAATCCTCTACAGGAGAGTGTCTAAGTAAACTTAATTACCTGATTGTGTAAATGCAACTTCAAACATTTGCACAAGTTTTGCCTAAAATTCAGGTTGAAGAGTAAGTTCAAGAGTTTTCCCAAAATACATTTCATTGGGAAAATAGTTTTCAGGAGAGAGGATAAGGGTAAAGAAAGGATATATCTGAAGAGATAAAAAAATACAACCTAATCATATTGCAAATAAATACTGCTTAGTGTCTGCAGAAAGATACTTTAATGGAACATGGAGTACTGTATGTCAGCTATTTTATGTATACCTGTCTTGCTTGGACAAAATGTACCTCTCCAGACTAGATTTACCAAAAACTTTTCAGTTTTGCAGAAAAAAACTTCCATGTACGGTACTACATTCTGTGTTGTACTTTTTAAAACTTGACTCCATACTTGTCCCCCACCTCAGGACAGAGGGGGAAAACCTCTGTCTTTCACTTATTAATTGAATGAACATGTAGAATTAGAATAAAACTTTTATTAACTTATGGTTAACTTATGAAAATTGATCAGTAATTGAAATATACAAATAGTAGGTTATATTCAACTATTTGGCATTTTGGGACAAGTGGTTGGGGATTTTGGTGGTTATTTTTTGTTTATAATCTACCTACTTGCCCTCATAATTGCGTTATGGAAATGAACGTAAAATACTTTTCTACAATTGCTTCTCCTCTTCTGGCTCCCTCTTTTTTGCTGTAAACCTCCAAGGATGTATCAGTTGAAGGAATCACTGACAAAATTTGTCTTTTGACAGTAAGTATGTCAGCAAAAAGCTGGCTCTGGAGACTATTCTCTTTCTCTGCAGAATATACAACCTGAACTGCAAAACATAACTGTCCTTCCAACTCTATCAGCATCCTCAGCCTCAATTACAATCCAATCATGTCTAAGGGTGGGTTTCAGCCCACACATTCCCTTAGCTTTGGACACTGGCAGTAAGTTTATCAATCAATACATTAATTAGCACCAATTTAATTCATGTCTTTGGGGAATGTAGGTAACTGAATTCAGTATCCACTGAAAAGTGGTTTCAAATCTCCACCTTTTTTTTCAATAGCTCATGAAAGTCATTGCCATCTAATTGATTTTCTAACAGAGAAGGTTTCCATCTCCTGATGCTTATTTTCTAAATCATCTAGTTACCCTCACCCACTCCCTTTTTTTAACATCACGTCGGTTTAGACTGATTCTCTTTTGCACTCAACAGGAACAATTTCTAGCACTCTTTTCACATCACAAGAGAAATTATTTTACAAGTGACTGGAATACTAGTTTCAACCATTAGATTGATATGTGCCTCCTAAAAGGAGTTTGATTGAAGGAATACTGCTTTTGTATTTAATATTTTTATCCAGCCCCGACAACAGAAAAGCAATTGGCAGTATAAATGGTGATAGTGCTGTCAATTGAATTAAGATACATTATGCTTGGTTTGTCAACATTTATGATTTACAAATACATCTCTGTACCTGTGGAAGAAAAAGATATATTAGCTAAGAGTGACTCACATGTAATACAGAAATTCTTGCTGCCATGAAAATAACAAAAGCTATTTCTGCTCCGTTCTACATTAACTTTTCTAAAATCAGAATAACTCCATTGAAGTCAGTTATACTCACTAGTGTTTGGAGCTAAGTAAATTAAAACAGGATGTGATCATTAGTTTCTAAAAATCTTTTGTGGGCATAGAACACAGAACACAAGAAATATTACGCTGTAATAATAGATATTCAATATACAATATCATCAGACAAATAAAGACATAATAACATCCATAGGTTTATTTCAAAGATGCAGAAACGTAATTTTGCATTTGCCTGATTGACAGACATGCAACTGCTGATGTGCATAAGAAACTGGAATACGTACGGCATTATAACTCTGAAAATCTGTTCTTTGGGGACTCATACTCTTCAGGCATACATAATTTAAAGTAGGTTTGGTATTAAGTGAAATGAAGCTAAAAGAGACAGTTCATGCAAGATTGTCTTGGTGATACTAGGTCAGAAAAAGGAACGATGACTTTTGCTTAGCAGAAGCACACTGTATTGATGAGTTTTCTTTGCCTCAGTGTGAGCATTACCAGTGTCTTTTACTGTCTTCCATTTTAATAGCAGCATCATGCACACAGTTCTGCTGTTAATATTGCAGAGATGGCATATGTTTGTGGGTAAGTAATCTGCCTGCTCACAATGCCGTTAGGAAATTGCTGACTCCACCAGTTCACAGGCTGGTTTAAGCCTTTCTCTGCTTCCAACTTGCTATTTGGTATTCAACACTGCGCGAGCGATTTCCTGCAGCCTCCCTAACACAGGTTTGTGGGTTGCTAAGGAATAACTCTCAGGAGGTTAAGAACTCTGCAGTCACCTTGATCTCAGTGCCAGTGATTATCTGTGCTAATTTTCTGCTTCATGTTTTATACCACAGCACTGACCAAAGCTCAGGTCTGTCCCTTGGCATGCGTGTGAGCAGTTATGGCTATAGGTAGACAGATGTACTGGTCACTTTCACAGTACAATCTCTTTAACATATTACTGCAAATGAAACATCATCATTCAAGGAATGAAAAAGAAAAAACCCAAGTGAGATCAGTTGGAAAAACAGCAGAGATTTTTTTCTCCTAGGTCATCCATTTTTGGTTCTTTTCATTGACATTGGTTCATAGCCTTTTCAGTACACATGCAGGACAACTGCTTCACAGTCAAGAGGACTAGGAACTTGCCTTTATAAAACCCCAGCTCTCTAAGGGTCTCACATGATGTCTTGCGTCATGGGCTGTTAATTCAGCAGTCGCAGTGAAGGACACAACCCCAGGAGCTACAGAATGTTGCCTCTGTGTTGCCTATGCTGCCACAGCTGCATATAGTATTTGAGAGGGAAAAAGAGACCCAGATCATGGCTATAAAGAAGGATCCACATCAAGATTTCACAAATTTTTAAACTCACCCTCCTTTACCTTTTTTATTCACACACACAGAATTACACAGAATGGTAGGGGTTGGAAGGGACCTCTGAAGATCATCTGGTCCAACCCCCCTGCCAAGGCAGGATCACCTAGGGCAGGCTGCACAGAAACGCGTCCAGTCGGGTTTTGAAGGTCTCCAGAGAAGAAGACTCCACAATCTCTCTGGGCAGCCTGTTCCAGTGCTCTGTCACCCTCACAGTAAAGAAGTTTTTCCTCATGTTGAGGTGGAACTTCCTGTTCTGCAGTTTATGCCTATTGTTCCTCATCCTATCCCTTATTCCGTAAGGGTCAACACCTGCAGATAAGGTCCTACAATACTATTCCCCTTCTATTATTTTAATAGATAGCATGGATGGTTAAAATGTCTTTCCTCCATGACCAACACTTGAATTCCATCAGCTTTCTTCAAGGAGACTAAGTAATGGGAAAGGGAAAGAGGAATTGAGCCCCTTGCTCTGTTGAGTGGTCATAGCAGACCACCTAGTACCTCTGGGTGCTATTCCTACCTTGAGGGTCAGGTAGCTGCTGCCACATCTTTGCCAGTGGTCCCAGGTAAGGAGCCCCTGTATGTGCAGAACTGACTCTTTCACACTCCATATGAATGATACTTCCACACAGAAATGCCTTTTGCCAGTGCAGGGTGATCCCAAATGGCCTTTGGGGAAAGCATAGATTCCCTCCCCACCTCCTGCTAGAGTCCTCAGCACCCGTATCATGGGACATGGGACTTAATTAACAGGGATGCCCTTGAATTGAGATGATTTTATTTACAATAAACTCAGACTAGAAAGGTAAGCAAATCAACTCCTTTTAGTTTGTCAGTTTTGCTAGCATGTTGCACTGTTAGATGCCACAATATGTTTGCATCTCATATCCCAGACACAGGGTCAGTAATCTTTCGGCAGACAGATGGACGAGAAGGACAAAGTAGATAGTGTTTGCTGCAGCTAAAACCATGCATATGCCCATTTCAGAGACTGAATTTCATGCAACATACATAATACCTGTAGTTACCTCTTATCTCGGTATCAATGGGTGCTAGTGAACTAAAGCACGCAAAAATGCAAAGCACCTTAAGATTAGAGGCAGCATCTGTAGTAGAGCTGTTTATATAGCTTCAGTGGTAAAACACTATATGAAAACCACTGGTTCAGGTGAAAATTAAAGACATAATAGTATCAGACGTTTCTGAAGCAATAAAATATTTTTAAAAGATAACATAAGCAACCCATAAAAGTTTACATGTATTCATAGATTACACTGCCATGTGATAACCAGACTTCAAAATGTGCTTCTACTTTTTCCTGCTCTGGCCCCACAGGTAAGCATTAGACCATGTGGGTTGAAACCGTCATTTGCAAAGGTGAAGGAACATAAAGAACTGAGTTCAGTTTCAAGACAGAAGTTACCTGAACAGAGCAAAAAAATGACATTCTTAGGGGCTGACTGATGTGCAAAACTGCTTTTCTCAAAAGAGAAGTGTTATCCAAGATGTTACACTAAATTTAAATTAAAAAAAATTATAAGCCACATTTTTCAACAATACGAAAATGTTCTGTATGAAGAATGCTGTGTGACAGGATCTCCTCAGTGGTACAGTGACAGAGTGAGAGCAGAAGGTAGAGAAGGAGAGAAACAATCTGTTGCCACATCAGAAACCCTTTCCTGCATTTTCCCTACCCAAAACCTCCACTGCCTGTGACTACCCTCATCTAGGGAACCCATGAGCCTTTCGCAACCACTCAACCCTCTCTCAAGTATTTTTCATTAGCACACTCAGATCTCTGCCTGAGACCTCTCTCCCTCCTGTGCCCCATCAGTGCCACCATTCCCAGCGATGCCTTTGAGCAGTCTGTCATGGTAATTGCACAGGAAAAGTAAGTTCAACCCTCTGAAAGCCAAGTGAAGGGCCAGCAGTCCTTATGGTGTCCTGTGGGCCAGAGTTGATATGCCACAGAAAAATATAGCTGCCCTTCAGCCCTTCACACCATGCAAAGTGAATTAATCTTCATCAGCGCATGTTCTTCAACCTTGAAAAACTGAATTTATCTGGTCTTTATGCAAACTAAATTAATGTCACTGCAGGTGAAAGGTTTCATGTGATAGGCCTTTTAAATTCAATCCTTTCTCTTCAAATTTTCTATTATCTTCTACTTAAAAACGCAAATTGAATATTAAGTATGGGCTTATTGCAGCTATTAATCATTTGTCTAAATAAAACCAGTAGCAAAATGTGAATAGCTGTAAATAATATAATAGCTTTGCTACCTGCTACCTCTTAGTTCCATGTAGACTGGCTATGGAATGAAAGACAAAATAGGAGCTGTCGCATAGTTTAGGAAAATTTTTGCTACTTTTGTGTTAAGATACAGAAACATGATCCCTGTACAAGGTCTAACTCATTATTACTTAATGTCATTTTGCTGCTTCTGCCACACACAGCCTACATGCTGCTGGGTTCTAGTCTTCCAGGGCTGTTGTATTTAATGAGTGTTTCATATAAAATGCATATAGGGCTTTCTTTTCTCAAATAAGTTACCAACAGAACTATGGTTGCCCTTCTCACCTGATGAGTCTCATGACTTTCACTGCTGGTCCGCTATTATGTGGGTAGTCAGTACTATCGCTAGAGGTTTGGGCACTTTCATCCAAGACAGATGTGGCAGGGGTGGAAATTTTTCCCCAGCCTCCTGCTTCTTTCATTGATGTTTTTGCCAGTTGCAGACAAGGGAAATTGCAAACCCTTAAAATCAAAACACTGGGATTAAATGATTAGTGAGGTAATTTAAGTCTGCCAACTTTATTTTTCCCCCCTTTTAAGTGGTCAGTCTCTGAGACTTGGCAAAGGGAAGAAAAGGGGAAAGGAGCATTATGTGATGAGGGAAAACAAACACAAAACCTCCAGAATTCTTGACCCATTCTTCAAATTATGTACTAAAAAAAATTAAGACATTTTGTTCAATGTTCAAGAGCAGAAATTATCCAAAGTCCATTCCCTGTGAAGACAAACTTCATTAATATGTAGCTACCATCATTCATCTCCCTTTATTTTCTATGTTTTCTTCTGTGCTTTTTCCTTTCTGACTCTCTCCTTTTTACCTTCCTGCTTTCTTATTTAAATCTTCTCCTTTTTTGTGATACTTTCTTCATACCTCTCATCCTTTACTATTCATAATTTTCCTTCTCAGGCAAGTGAAAAACTTAGGGTTTGTGTAGAAAACTAGGTTTCTACTAGTCTTTCATCAGGCAGAGTACAAATCCCCTGTGACTTTTCCGTGCAGATCATTTATAAGCTCTGGTTCTATTTTTATTGGATATGTGAGATAAATAGACTTCATTGCTATTTCTTCACCATAAAGGTAGAAAGTTGCTAATGCAATGCAAAACTAGGAAGATCAATCTAGGATTGACTTTGCAATTGATGGCTCAAAAATAGTTTTACCCTGGACCTTTGCAATTCCCTACCTATATTTGTTTCCCTTGATGGTGCCTTTCTTTTCCTAGATTGGTATGTATATTCCCTTCTGAACTTGAGAGGAAAGGCATCTCTGTAACATTATTGTTTCCATCATTCATTTTCCAACCTTTTTTGCTTTTCTCTTTATGATGAAAGAAGATTTGGCAAACTCAAGGACCAACAGTCCAATTCTTTTCATGTTTCTCATAAATCAAATTCATTGTCTTATCTGTCTCATCTACTCACTTATTTACCAATCTTTCATGTATTTAACAGTCTTCCTAGTCCACTGATTATGCTGTTAGCCCAGCAAAGAAGAGGGCTTCAGTAATAGAGCGCTCATTTCATTTGATCACTCAGAGAATTACACTATAACGATCCTCTAGTTACACAGAACCGTCATGCTGTGTTAAATTCTTTCTGTATATACTGTCAACTGTTTACACTGTTCTCCTTGCCTCAGACTTCACATTTCCAAATATACTACAGTGATAGCTGACAAGGGCATTGACAAATATTATGTACAGTGTATGATTGAGGAAAAGAAGTGGAAGGACTTTGAAAAAGGGCTTGGATTATGAGAGTAAGCCAATATTACCACAAATGTTTTAATCAATGTGTATTTTTCTACAAATCAGTTCATTCTTGCTTTTCTATGTTTTTCCACAGTGGTTACGTCTTTGATTATGATTACTACAGAGATGATTTCTACAATCGGTATGTGTGGTTATATTTTTGTATATCCTACACCATTTCTACAGTTTGTTTATAATGTAATCACATAATTTGGTTAGACAGGTCTATTTTGATTTTACATATTATGAATTTCATTTTTTCTATTGTGTATCAGAAGAAGACTATTTGAATATATCACAAACAGAGAAGATTTCCACTGCCAAACGTATGCTCATTAAACAGCTATTTTGGACTTCTCCTTCTCCAAGAGCTTTTGGGGCATTTTCTGTGCTGAACAGTTTATTTGCTCAGTGTTTCTTCCTACAGAGTTATTCCAGGCTCACTGTAACTGGTACATATAGCAGCTGTAAAATTCTCCAGTATGACACTCGTGCCTTTGTCTTTTCATCCATGTGTATGAAGAGATTGAGAATTTCTCCTGAAAAATATGTTTTCCAAGAACATTTAGAAGTCTAGAAGGACCTCGAGAGAAGCAAGACCACACAACAGAAGTGTGGATACCTGAGCAATTGGCTACTTGTGCCTTGAGTACAGATGCACAGCCTAGCTCAGCACTGTGTGAATGTATATATTCAGATATAGTAGAATCACCACAACACTGGGTTAAAATGGATGACCACAGACAACCAATCCATGATGCAGCAGTGTTGTGTCCCTGCATTACAACAGCCTGGTTTAGCATAGGCCAAGTGAATAAGAAGGGAACAAAACCTTGCTCCACCAACCTCTTCTAATCTAAGATTTCTTTTATAGAATCATAGAATCACAGAATAGTTTGGGTTGGAAGGCATCTTTAAAGGTCGTCTAGTCCAACCCCCCTGCAATGAGCAGGGACATCTTCAACTACATCAGGTTGCTCAGAGCCCCCTCCAACCTGACCTTGAATGTTTCCAGGGGTGGGGCAGATACCACTGCACGGGGCAACCTCTTCCAGTGTTTCACCACCCTCATTGCAAAAAAAGTCTTCCTTATATCTAGTCTGAATCTGCCCTCTTTTAGTTTAAAACCATTATCCCTTGTCCTATCACACCTTGCTAAAAAGTCTGTCTCCATCTTCCTTATAAGCCCCCTTTAAGTACTGGGAGGCTGCAATAAAGTCTCCTTGGAGCCTTCTCTTCTCCAGGCTGAACAACCCCAAGTCTCTCAGCCTGTCCTCACAGGAGAGGTGTTCCATCCCTCTGATCATTTTGGTGTCCCTCCTCTGGACCCTCTCCAACAGGTCCATGTCTTTCCTGTGCTGAGGGCTCCAGAGCTGGACACAGGACTCCAAGTGGGGTCTCAGCAGAGCAAAGTGGAGGGGCAGAATCCCCTCCCTCGCCCTGCTGGCCACGCTGCTTTGGATGCAGCCCAGGATACGGCTGGCCTTCATGTAAAGCAATGGACAATAGCAGGGGAGCAGTTTACACCCCAAAGTTAAGTTACCGTGTGTTATGTACCTTTCTCCTTGGCAATACTGTCGGAAAAATTTAAAACAATGTTTTTTGGTTTTGTTTCTTTCCTGGGGTTGATTCAGCAGCTGGAGCCACTACTTTTGTTTGTGCATGTAAATGACCATGCTCACTCGTCACTTTAGCTCTGTCTACAGAGCTAAAAACAGTGAGCTATAAACATATGGAGTAAAAGCCATCAATGCAGTTTAACCCTGCATGGTCCAGCCTTGACAGTAGGAGCAGCTCATATCGAGTAAAAAGTTAACTTCCATAGGCTCGTGTTTACTTTCCCCAAGTTTACTGTGCTGAGTTTCATCAACGGATTTGTATGTTTTTAAACAGAGTACTCTTTCTGATTTATGCCACCTGAATATTAAAGTTATGTGGTTTTAGTTTTTTCCCTATTTCTGTGTATTATGGGTAGCACAATTGAACATCTTATAATGGTTAGATTTCCACAAACAAAAGAAATACTTATGGGGTATTAAATGTTGTTTCTGTGGAACCTTATGTCTATCCTGGTGATTGTCTTATGGAAAACTGATGACAGGGAAATGTGTCCATAATCTAGTCAATATTATAATTTTCTGATTTAGAAATCCTTCATGATTAAGACAGCAGAAGTTTTATGGTCGAAAACCCAAATATGATGTTGGCCTCACAAGGCTGGACATGCTGATCTGTTGACATAAAAGCTTAGGAGGCTTAAGGGTGTCTGTTAGATTCAAGTTAATGGAAGTGGAAGATTAAAAGCTCTATATGGTAGGCATGGAAAGGAAAATCCTATGGAAAGTTCAATGTACTATCAACATGTTTATAGGAAATATAAATTAAGAACTATAGTACGATTCTTTGTATTTCTGAACTCCTGAACTTTCTGAATTTCTGTGCTTTATCTCAAACTGTAGGTCTTGTTTTCTAATATTCATTAATTTTCCAACTTTCCTGAAGGGAGAATACACCTTTCTTATCTTGACTAAAGCATTGGTGGGGTCAGAAAAGGGCGACAGTAATGGTTAGTGCTGTAAAATAAGATCTGTATGAAGATAGGTTGACAAGATCAAGACTGCACAATTTAGAAGGGTGAGTGAAAGAAAAGATAGTTATATGCACATTAGTGATTATTGGGACAAAGAATTGCTTTAGAACTAAGCATTTCTTTTTATCATTTTTCATATTACAAGCACAAGGAAAACAGGCAAGGTACTTCAAAACTGATAAAAGGAAGCATTTTTTTAAAGAAAGCATGTCATTGAAATATGTAGAACTTGGTGCAACAAAATACCAAGCCCAAAAGCTTTGCATAATTTAAAAAATAAAAGTAAGAATAGTAATATTAGGTAACAGCTCTTTTATATATTTCAAAAAAGGAAGCATAGTTTTGCATTTCACTACATTATCTAAACATGAAGTATTGGAAGCTAGAAAAAATCACCTTTGGAGGAATAATTGCATAATGATATTTTGCATCATAGCTGACAGTTCTTCTGAAAGATTTTGTTCCAGTAATGTCAAACGGGAAGCTGTGACTAACCAGCAGATCATCCAATATGATGAGTGACAACAAACAATAATATTTCTGTTAAAAGTCCCAAAAATGTTTTAGTGTTCGTCTTCATACACAATTGTTTAGTTCTGCTCACAATGGCTAGAAACTGCTTATCCAAGGCCATGGAGTTCAAGTTCAGTAGCGGTGACAGGATCTCTGTGACACATTTTCTAAGGCAGCTTTGGAAAAGGAGGGAGCTGGTTATATTGTCTGTGGGATTATGGTACAGGCAACATTAAGGATCCTAGGATGTAAGCATTAGGTGTTTACTTGCCAGAAAATGGGCTAGAAGACTTTCTGCTTCCTGTTCAGTGTGCTGTTAGACACTGTGGTGAGTGAATTACTATTTCTTGTGTGTCTGTTTTCAAATACGTATCTATCTGCCCAGCTGGGTGACAGTAGTCAGAATTGTGAAAGTTAAACATGCAGTTATAAATGTCCATAATTACTAGTTGCAAGTATCATTTGAAAGAAACTCAAGAATATTTTGTGAGAACTCTGCTTGTCTCTCTACTTCAGTCACTGAACTGGAAATCTTAATTTTCTGAACTTTCTTCTCCTGACCTGTCATATTCAGAGCCCCTGTCTTTCGTGTTCTAAATAGATCTGTAGCTTTGATTACCTTTTCTACTGCCTCTATTTTCTTCTAGGCAGGTTAGCTAACTGCTGTTGACAACTGTGTTTTTAGGATTGGGGTATTCTGTTTGGGAAAATTATTTCATTTTGGCTGAGTGGTTTTTTATTGAGTGGTAATTCTCTGAATATCTACATACGACAATGGTTTTGGTTTGAACAAGACTTTTTTTTTATCCAACTGCTTGGATATTTTAGTGATTCTACATGAATCCGTTCTCCAATAAAGAAAACGTATGC
Source organism: Phaethon aethereus (assembly GCF_964289735.1). NCBI lineage: Eukaryota > Metazoa > Chordata > Aves > Phaethontiformes > Phaethontidae > Phaethon > Phaethon aethereus. Next base: position 31,250,203 of record NC_138582.1, on the reverse strand, counting down.
TGGAACCTCTTTTCTATGCATTCAGAAGGACATACAGGTCCCTCACTATAAAGACTCTTTTGCTATTTTACAAACTGCAGGATATTTTTTATGGTGATGGTTGGTTTCAGAAAAGTTATTTTCTTTTTCTATCTATAAGGATAGCAGATAGAAAACTAGATTTTAAGCCATGCATGTAATAAAGGAGCTGAAATGTCACCACAGCAAAATGTACTGATGTTAGTTGTGTGCAATGAAATGGTGTGGACCTGTGGAAAGCAGGTTATGGATTTTCCATACTTCAAATAATAGAGTGCCATAATGTATCCCTCATTTAAATTACACAAAAAAATCTGAGCTATGCACTGGCCTGTGACTGAAATCTGAATATGACACTTAATGTGCATAGGTCCTTGAAATCTAATTTGACTGTGATATAAAATGATTACAGTTTCAAAGGGCAATTTTCTCAGAGATAACATGAAAATTTAATTGACAGGGATTCCATGACATGAAATCACAGAAGGTTTTATGGAGTCCAGCTGACTTAATCTTTTCTAGGTTGTTTGATTACCATGGCCGTGTCCCTCCACCACCCCGTGCAGTGATTCCACTGAAGCGTCCTCGTGTGGCTGTGACAACAACTCGTAGAGGCAAAGGGGTTTTCTCCATGAAAGGAGCATCACGATCCACCTCAAGTGGGGCTTCTTCCTCAGGATCCAAATGTGAGTTGCTCATATCAGTTGGATATTATTGAAACAATGATCCTAGTCATCTCTGCAAGAAGACAGCTTCCATTATATAGCTCTGTTGTAGTCATTTCCTACCCTCAGTCTTTAGCTTCAAAAACTGATTTGATTGCCAAAGCTGACATGCCTTTCCTGAAAGAGCACACTAATGTAACTGTTGAAAGAAATCCCTTCCACAGCACTTGACCTACAGATCACTCCCTTGGCCTCAGAAGACGCCTGTTTAAAATCTCCTATCATCCTGATTGCTTATGCACCATGAGGTCTTGTGAACAGCTAACAATAAAGCAAAGCTAATAGTCTTGTTATAGACAGAAGAACACTGATTTCTGTCGAGACTTGTGGGTTGTATATGAGATGGTGGAGGGTGGGTTGGGGGAGGCGGGGGAGGTTGGGTTGCGTGTACTTTTTTTGCCCGATTCCTTTGAGGGTAGAAAGAGGCAAAGTGCCTTTGACCGTTCTAAAGGGAGTCCAAAACAGGACTGGCAGCTTGGGGTTATTCAACCCTTCTTTAGTGAGTTGGCCTTAGAAGAGCTGATGAACAATAGACATTTCCTCCTCCACACTCACCAAGCTCCCCACCCCATAATATGTCCTGAGAACTTCATCTTCCTCTTCATGCATCTTTCAGCACCCACCTGTCTTCCCCTGCCCCTTATGTGGAGTGATACTGTCCTTGGAAGCGTCACTGGAAGAGGAAGAGAAAGATCAGGTAGGGATCAGATATTAGCAAGAATGGAGGGACTGCAATAAGACACTTGCAGTACCAGACTGGCCAACAAACCATCATGATGTCTTACACACAACCATAAAATAAGTGAATACAACAACAGTACATCTTACTGGAAAAGGGGTTAATTTTCATTAAATTAAATGAAAATTTAATGAAACATGAGCCAGTTATGTACTCTGCTTGAATAACATATCTAGATCTCACACACTAGCATCTAACAAAGAAGATGGACATCTAGCAAGCCACTAGGATCCATTTTTGATCCTATTGTTTAAACTGATGGTTTCAGAGACTTTGAAAGAAAACATGTAATAAACATGCATGTGATTGAAAGAATGGAAATATGATAAACAGCGCTAAAGATAATGTACACTGAGGAACAGGGTCCTCACATCACTCCTTGGAAAGGATGACGTTCTGAGAAAGAGAGGCTCTGTTGTCGGTACAGTCGAATCACATACAAGTCTCCAGTGAAATAATTGGCTAGATGTCCATAACCAATAATGGAAGCTTTGATATCTAGCACATGGGAAGACATCTAAATTTAGGTGTCATATTATGATGCTCACTCACACCCTAAGAGTATGTCTGGGAGTAGCAATACTTCCTTTGTTCTCTGGAGGATGAACATGAGTCTAGATCATTTTCATGCACATTTTGAACTAATCCACTTGTCCATAGCTACTTTTTTCTTTCCTCAATACTTTAAGTAATGAATTATGATTCTTTATATTAATTTAAAAGAAAGCGTACAGCTTGATATCTTTACTTTACTAGGCTTAGAATTTAAATTATTTTGTTAGTTTTCTCCAGCCCTTGAGTCTTTGGGTTTTCACACAGTGAATCAAAGCTTTAGTAAGTATATACACTTACAGATTCATTCACTAGGTCTCCTTTGTTCATAGTTTGCTGTTGTCTTATTCATATGAAAAGTTACTAGGATCAGTGCATTCAATTCACTAATTGTCCTAAAGTGTGGACTCACTTTGCCTTGAGAAGATTAATTATTTTCAGATAAGTTTTTTTATATGTATTTCTTGTTGTCCGGAACAAGAATAACTCCAAAATTCTTCTAGAGAGCTGAGGACCTTAGTATATCCCAATAGATGTCAAGGAAATAACTCACCCAGAAATTTGGATTTTTTCATTGTAGTGAATGGGACAGAGCATATTACATTAACGTATAGATATCTGTTCCTCAGAATAATCACCAAATTTGCTTTATTATTTATTCTGCAGTTCAGAAAATGTTTCATAGTACCATGTCAGTACTTAAGCAATGCACAATGTAGATTACAGGATTCAACCCTAGTGCGAGAACCCATAGCCACTTGCTATAACTCCAAAATACTGACTGCTTAACATGGCAAATGTTGCAGAACCTGTGAATTATTTAATGGAAATGCAATCAGGAATGTAGAGATCCTAACAGGCAGTGTTAAACCTCTGTGAAAGTATCCTTCAATGTATTCAGGTGTGATATGAATTCTAAAAATGTCAGTCTTACAGCCCCAGGTGACAAGATCATCTTTGGATGCAGCTCTTTAACACTGAAGGGAGAGCTGCAAGACGCATCACTAAAAATGTGGGCCAATGTTTTGACCCCTGCTGGGTTTCCACCCTCAGTTCTTTACAATGACAATTGGAACACAACTGCAGACACTATTCATCATGCTGGAATAAATTGCAGAAAATATTCTTTCTGCATGCAGCACACCTTCAGAAGGAGTCAGACACACAGTATACAGACTTTCATCCTTTGTTTCCCCATAGAATTACTTCCCTTTTTGTCAAGTCCAACCAACCCACCATAAAGGTAGAAACATGATTTTTTCAACTTGGACAGGAATGTAATCAGCTTATTGTAAGATGTTTATCAGAGAAATAACCAAGCCATTCCCTTAGGGGCTTCAAGTTGGAAAGTAGAGAATGCGTGTTTTGTGGCTTCTTTTGCCATTTTATTGGAAAAGTTGGTTATATTAAATTGTGGGATGAAGCAACTTAATATTTTGTTGCCCCTTACTCTACACTGCTAATCCGAACCCCTTGAACTAATTCACTGTTGATTCTAATTTTAATTTATACTAGTTAAATAAAGGTTCTCTTCAATAAAGAGAAATATAGTTTGTGGAAAGGAAGATTTTTTGCATTTTAATGAAATTCAAGACTATACAACAGTTTAATCGCAAATTCAGAACTATGTCAAAATGGTATTGCCTCCGCTTGAAAGCTTTCACCCCCAAATAGCAAAACACTCATGTGATCACATCCCCTAATAGATATTTCAGATTTAAGTAGAAACCTCATAGGCAGAACTCTTCTTATAGCTGTTCTCCACACTCAGACTGGATCCAGAAAATGAACCCATACATGCAGTATTAAACACCAGAACACAGGGGACCCCTCAGTGAAATTACCAGGATTAAAGGGATTCACTTCTGAAAACCAGCAACCTAAGGAAAGAAGTTTGATGTGGCACACGGCAAAGATGTTTTAAAAACAACACAAAAAATGCCTTGCTCACTGATGAGTACGTCTGCAAAAATAACGCCTGCACTCCCATGCAGTAAATTCTTGTTATACCAAGAAGTGGCAACATGTGTTCTAAGTTTTCTTCAAAAACACAAAATAAATTAGAAAGATTTGATTTATTTTCTGAAACTATGATTTTTCAGGGATCAGTGTCAATATTTTGTTTTCTTTTTAACTCCAAAGAGTAGAAAAAAATAAACCAACCTTTCCACATTATCGAAAGTCACTCACAAAATGAAACATGATGGTGTGGAAAGTAGTTCCTCATGTTAATGGTATGAAGCAGCAGATGCAGATTGCTATTTAGAACTGGGAAAAACTCACTTTTTCTGACAATATAAAAACTGAAGCTCTTAGAGTATGCACTTTCATTTCACACATCTGAAAACAGGAAGAAAACACCAATCAAATTTTTTATACCCTGTGTGCTTGAGATTAAGGAGTAGACACTTAAGATGTTACAACATGTACTGAATTATGCCTTTAAATTAATTCATCTTGACTCGTATAGTTTATATTTATCTTCATCAGCTAACCCATTTTTCAGTGAAATCTAAAGTGATATTATATGATAAAATATTTTATAGTAAACATGAAGGGCTTAGATAAAAATACATGATATTTCTTTCCAAAGAAATATGAATCATGTTTTGTGGATGAATCAACTTGTGGTTATGGCAAAAAATGTTTCACAAATACAGCTGTAATTCAACAGTAGAACTTTCATTTCTAAAAATGTGATTAACCTAAATTTTAAATCATTTATCTTGAGCTGGATGCAGTTTGTCTTCTTAGGTGCTAGGTGCTTCAATGAAAGATGCATTCTGGAAGGCCCTCGTATTCCTGGCAGTGGGCTGGAAAGGGTCACTGAACCTAATTCCTCACTGTTACAGAATCACAGAATCACAGAATCACTAAGGTTGGAAAGGACCTTCAAGATCATCAAGTCCAACCATTAACCCAACGCCACCATGTCCACTAAACCATATCCTGAAGCGCCACATCCACACGTTTTTTGAACACTTCCAGAGATGGCGACTCCACCACCTCCCTGGGCAGCCTGTTCCAATGCTTGACCACTCTCTCAGTGAAGAAATTTTTCCTAATATCCAATCTAAACCTCCCCTGGCGCAACTTGAGTCCATTTCCTCTCAGCCTACAACTAATTAGTTGGGAAAAGAGACCAACACCCACCTCACTACAACCCCCTTTCAGGTAGTTGTAGAGAGCGATAAGGTCTCCCCTCAGCCTCCTCTTCTCCAGACTGAACAACCCCAGTTCCCTCAGCCGCTCCTCATAAGACTTGTGCTCCAGACCCCTCACCAGCTTTGTTGCTCTTCTCTGGACACGCTCCAGCACCTCAATGTCCTTCTTGTAGTGAGGGGCCCAAAACTGAACACAGTATTAAAGGTGTGGCCTCACCAGTGCCGAGTACAGGGGAACGATCACTTCCCTACTCCTGCTGACCACACTATTTCTGATACAGGTCAGGATGCTGTTGGCCTTCTTGGCCACCTGGGCACTGCTGGCTCATATTCAGCCAGCCATCAACCAGCACCCCCAGGTCCCTTTCCACTGGGCAGCTCTCCAGCCATTCCTCCCCAAGCCTGTAGTGTTGCCTGGCGTTGCTGTGGCCAAAGTGCAGGACCCGGCACTTGGCCTTATTAAGCCTCATACAGTTGACCTCAGCCCATCGATCCAGCCTGTCCAGATCCCTCTGCAGAGCCCTCCTACCCTCCAGCAGATCAACGCTCCCACCCAACTTGGTGTCATCTGCAAACTTACTGAGGGAGCACTCGATCCCCTCATCCAGGTCATCGATAAAGATATTGAATAAGACCGGCCCCAGAACCAAGCCCTGGGGAACACCGCTTGTGACCGGCTGCCAGCCAGATTTAACGCCATAAAGTGGCGTTAAATGACATGCAAGTAGCTGCATCACCTAATCCTTTAAGCTCCATCTTAAAGCTAGTTAGAGTTTGGTTTTTACTTGTGTCTGTTTTTTCCATTTTCCATCTTAAATTTGTTTCTCATTTTTCATATTTGTTGTGCCAAAGTTGTTTCAGCCTAGAAGTTTTATTTCCTTTTCCGTTCTTTCTTCTTGGGCAAAGAAACAAAACTCTTCTGTCACTCCACAGGCTTTCCATTCTTGTAGTCATCTTCACGGCCTTTCTCCCTGCGTACCTGCTGTAATTCAGTGGTTCAACCTGTACATGTTATTCCAGATGAGCTCTCACCAGGTCCTTGTACAATGGCATTGTACTTCACCATCTTTAGCAATACATCATCTGAAACATCCTAGTGCCGCCTTTTCTTTTTCATGGCAGCCTTATAGTGATGGCCTATTGTCAACCTGAGATTACAGCTACAAACAAGGATAATTGTATCACTGTCTTTTTCCACTGATGAGCTTCCATGTTAAGAGCAGGATTTTTGCTCTTAGTCAATCATATGTAGGACTTTTTTTAGTGCAATTGCATTTAATCTTTTTTCTACTGTAGCATTCCTTAAAATCACCTGATAACTCCTTCCATTCCAGTTCATTCTGAATAGATGATACCTTTCAATTTCATGTCAGCAACAAATTTCATTTGTTTATTTAATTTTTTGCATCAAAATGGTTGAACATATTTAGCCATTTTTGTGCCAGTGTTTGAGGAATTTCATTAGTGATTTCTTTCCTTTTCAATACATGCATTTCTGTCACCTGGTGGCCTTTGCTTATCTGCTAATAGGAAAAAAACCCAAACAATAAGCTACAGTAACAGTAAGCTATTTTGTTTTCCTGTTCTATTACTCAAAAGCAGATGAACAGGTATTTTGGACACATGCAGATCTGGTTTCATGTTTATCAACTGCTTTATTTCTTGTCTGAGATCAATTTAAAAAGAAAACTTTATGGAGTTTTAAAGGAGAATTTATAGTCTCAACGCAGGACACCTAAAGTACAGTATTTACAGTCTTTACATTTTGTCTCTGCCATAACACTGTGCTTAAAAAGCCTAAATTTCTTCCTAAGCTCTATGCCACAGAATCACATAATCACAGAATGGCTGAGGTTAGAAAGGACCTCTGGAGCTCATCTGGTCCAACTGCCTTGCTCAAGCAGGGTCACCTACAGCAGGTTTCCCAGGACTATGTCCAGACAGCTTTTGAATATCTCCAAGGCCCCCACAACATTTCTAGGTTGCCTGTGCAAGTGTTTGATCATCCTCACAGAAAAAAATTTCATGTGTTTTAATTTGTGCCAGTGGTCTTTCACCTCTTAGTGGGCACTACTGAGAAGAGTCCAGCTTTGTCTTCTTCATTCTCTATTGTACTGGGGATCCCAGAACTGGACACAGTACTGCAGATATGGCCTCACCAGTGCTGAATAGAGGGGAAGGATCATCTCCCTCAACTTGCTGGCAACACTTCTCATAATGCAGCCCAGGATATTGATGGCCTTCTTTTTCACAAGGGTCTATTGCTGGCTCATGTTCAGCTTGTTGTCCATCAGGACCCTTCATAATTTGTCTTTAGTAATCACTGCTTACTACAGAAATACCCAGGACAATGTAACTGAGAATGGAATCTAGGAGAATGATTTTGAAGATTTGTACAATTCCCTGCAAATTAAGACAATAAGCAACTCAACTACACCATCGCAATGTTTGAACAATGGTGGAAATGTGGAACTTCTTTTGCAGATTTGTTGAAAATCTTTCCCCTTTATTCTTCCAGTCCTTTTTAGTGTTAACTTGAAGTGATTGACTGTATGATTGAATCTCTTATTCAATGACCATATTAAATGTGAATGATAAATTGCAGATTCAGTGACCAAAGTTTAAGCAAATAGTTTTCGCATAGTGGAACCTTGCAAGAGAGCAATAAAGCGCCTCAGTCATTTACAGCATCTTTTTGCTTACTTTTGAATACCCACTGTTGTGTCTGTGGTCCCTCCGATGCAGTCTTCTTCCCAAACCGATTTCTCAGTGAGGCACCACAGGGAAGCCCCTGTGAAGCAGTTTGAACAGTTTGAAGAGAGTTGAACAGTAACCCTACCTATGTGCCTGCTTCCTCATCAAACTCAGAAGTTCAAATGTTTTCTGCTTTGCTTTCTAGACCAAGAAGAAATATCATTAGGTCCTTGTGGTGTCGCTTCTGAATTTTGACTTTTTAGCCTCAGCAAGCCTGCTGTTTACCAGTCAAGGGAGCAACTCTAATCCAACAGCATGGCTGCACAGGGTCTATTGCCAGCTGGCTTCATAGCAGGTTGCTGCAGACACGTAGTATTTCCCGTCGGACAGATTCACACCATTTTGCCCTGGAATCTGCACCACCTTACTACTCCAGCCCAGACCAACCACTGTCCCCAGGGAAGCGGCAACCTTTTAAATATACAGTTGTCAGAATGTTAAGATTTTGTTACAGATTTGGAGGACTAGACAATGACCCTTTATTTCTCTATGAACATTTTAAGGCCTTGGTCTATAAATATACTGACTAATTCTATCAAATACGGTATAAGTATATAAGGGTCTAGCCCAAAGGTTACTTTTAAGCTTTTTTCTCTAAGGCCTATCATTCATTCAATATGAGATCAGAGGTTTCAGCCTATGATAGTGTGAGATATGCAATTTGTCAATATAAGCATGTGATTAAACAAGTTCATTATCACATACAGAAACCTACTGCCTTTAGCCGACCTGTTATAACTATAATGCACATGACCCAAACTCTAAGATAGAAAGCCTTGGTTTCAACCTCAGTGAATGTGCTCCAAGTTCGCAATAAGGCTGATTTATAAGCAAACACATACTCATTTACTACCACTGAAGCAGGCAGTAACTTGCCTGCACACTTCATCATCTGATTTTGACTGAATAAAAAACACCCATGAGACACCATGCCAGGAGACCCTTTGGACAAAATGGGAACTTATCCTTCTCTGTGGCAGAACAACCCTTTTCCAAGGCTCACTAAGGGCCCTCCCATTGCTCTACAGTCAATCATCCCAAAGTCAGTGCACATCCTGCTTCAGCTGATAAGGATGGAAGGCTAATACTGCTCAGTGCTTTTCCATTGCCAGTCCCTCACAATTTAAGGTGATAGTCCATTTCTTCCTACAAGAATTCTAAGAGTAACAGCTGTGTTATCTACTCTTGATCTATATAAATGTCTTTATTCTCCCATGCTAGCACAGGGTTCCCATTTTCTCCTCTTCACCTTTTCAACATTATACCCTAGCACTGATGGGGCAAGTGGATCTGTTTGGACTATCTTCTGAGCATAAAAACATGTCCTGATAATGCCATAATAATAAGATCATTCATGAGCGCTGCAGTGCTGTTTCTCCTGAAGCCAAAACACCTCCAAAGTAGTTACTCCTTCTTATGTTAGACAACAGGAGTGCAATAACACACATAAATGAAGAGTAATGCAATGCGACAAAGATTTGGACACTTCAGCTCTTAATTTATGAGCACTGCCTCCGTGACCATGGGTATGATCATAAAAAGAAATATTTTCATATGTTATCTATAGCTGGAAAAAGTACAAGAAATGACCAGAACTGAAAGCTTTTGAAGCAGTAATACTGGAATATAACATTGCATTTCTGGCTACCCCAGCATTTATGTTACCATTCACTCTTGTTGAAAAATACCTATTGCTATTGTGAGGGATCTTTTTATTATTGTTGTTATTGTTACAAATTAGTCCAGCAAAATAGCATTGCAAGACTGTGAAGGGTCATATTTGAGTCATTCTTTCACTACAGCCTGTTTTTCAATAGAAGTTACTCAGATTTACTAAGAATGCCCTTGAGATGTTTTGCCTGAAATGCTTATTACAGAGCAATACATCTCATGTGACCGACCCCTTGCTACCAGGGTTTAGTATCCTGTGATTTCCTAGGACTCAGCATTTTTAACTAACAATGTTCATTTTCAAAGTTAATTCTCTAAAAATACTGACGGAAATAAGATAATATACTTTGTACTACAGAGGAAAGAAAAAAGAACATTTTGTTCATGTGGGGCTGCAAATATAGTTTATTTCATATTTTGCATCCTTGCTCTCTTTCCACAGTGAAATCAGATGAGTTGCAAACAATCAAGAAGGAATTAACCCAAATCAAAACAAAAATTGACTCCTTGCTAGGGAGACTGGAAAAGATTGAAAAGCAGCAAAAAGCTGAAGCAGGTAAGTGAAAGCAATTTGTGTCACATGAATTAAATTAGAACCTAGTTATCAGTCACGCAGACAGACCAGAGAGAATGGAAGCCTTCCAGAAATTTTGCTACATAATAGGGGCCTGAAGCAAGGTAAATTAACTCTCTAGGTAGAACTATTGGAAGCATAAATTAATATTCTTCACAGAACATGTAACATCATTTCAAGTATTGTTTTCTCTGGTGTAGTAGGAAAAAAAAAAGACAATAACAGATTCTTACTAGATATTCTGGAAACAGAACATCATTAAAAAATTGACTGAACAGAATTAAGTTATAGGTTGTTGACCTTGGGCATGCTTGTGCTATCCACATTAAGAATTATCAGATGGTCTATATCTGGAATTATTTCCTGGGCAATAGGCAATAGTCACAAGTTGCAGCAAGGGAAATTCCTGTTTGATGTAAGGAAAAGAGATACAACTAAGCGGTATAGCAGTTTGCCCAGAGAGACTGCAGTAGCTCCATCTTTTGAGACGTTCAAAACTCATTGGGCCAATGCTGCATGGACCTGGACCAAAGTTTGAGTTTGGCCCTGCTTTGAAGAGGGGTTGGACTTGAAGAGTCAAGCGATCCCTTCCAACGCAAGCTATGGCGTAAAACTGGCTGCGCTTCTAGTTCAGCTTTTCTCTGGCTTGACATGTTCTGTTTTGAGGCAAACCTTGGGAATGACAAATTCTAACACAGTTTTTTAATTTAATCAGGATCTTTATTTCTGTCATTGCAGTGATCATTTTCTTAGCTGAATGATCTCACCTGGCAGCACTTTAAAGCCATACTGAGCAGTTATAAGGGATTTATAAGGTTGTATTTTCACCGCAGTATATATAGAAAGCAATCTCAGTTCTTACCACTGTCTATGGTATTTTCTTGGCTATTTCCTTATAAATCTCATGGTATATCTCTGTACAGGACCTGTGTACTAGCAAGCTGATTTTGATGAAAGCCAGTGGTGAAATGGAAGGCTTATCTCATGAAAAACCTCAATGTTCCTTTTTTTTCCCCCCTCCATTCTCTGATGAAAATTTTTAATGTATTTTGTGTGAAATATGTGAAAGAAATTCTGGATCAAAATCCACAGATGCCTGGGTGTCTGGGCACTCAGATTTGTGTCCCTTGCCTAACTTAAATCAGCTACATGAAGCCAAAAAGATCCAACAGGACACATAGATCTCCATCAAGACTATCTATCTAAAACACTGGTAGGAATTAGCAGCTGAGGTTCATGAACCTGACACAGGCAAAACAGATATTTAGATCTGGATCCCCCTTGTTCCTGTGCCTGCCCTATTTGCTGATCTGTTGTGGGTGTATTTCTCTGAACCCAGAAGTTTCCTGCTGGCATTCAGAAATATCTCTAATTAATATCTTCCTAGGGCAGTACACTACAGAAGAATATTTTGTGGTTAACAACTTAAAAAAAAACAAAAACAACCCACCCAAACCAGCTCTTTTAAAAAAAATTGTTTTTATTTACAATCATTTACTAAATTGACAGACAAGGACCAATCCCTCAGCTGTTACAGTTTACTCCAAAAAATAACCTCAGTGCTTTTTTCCAAGTCTAAGATAAACCATTAGTACAGAATGTGATTATGTCTTTTAGGAGAACCGTACACAATATGTATTCATTATATTCTATTTTGTACTTTATGCAAGTTAGATAAAAGTGGGTATAATCAGTGAAGATGTAATTGCAAGGCACTCCATTGAATCATTCGTGTACTGAAATGCTCTGAGATGGCGCATCCCTACTTCAGGGAGCTTTTATGTAAAATCCATTACTATGCAAAACAACCTGCATATCATTGTGCTTTGATATCCAATATTCACTTTTGCTAAAGGACTGTGGTGAACTCATGTAAATAGAAATTGATTTGTATTGAATCGTACTGTTATGCCTTTTGAAGACAAGCAATGAATAATCTCCTCAGAGATCAAAAACTGTTTTCAAATTGTTGATGTTTTAAGACATCAGGTGCAAAACCTGTCCCCCATAGTCCTTGCCTCTCATTGGAGGGTGTGAGGAGAAAAGATACCTCAGAGAAACCAGCAAACCTGGATCCCCATTGAAGTCTCCCAAGATGATGAAGAAGGTTATGCAGCCCGTGCAGCCTGGGTTATTAGTCTGCAGATGATTGCTTCCTCAGATAAAAGACTTGTATAAGATGAGGCTACATCAGTAGCTGAACTATGTATTTATGGTGTCAGATGTGAGATGATTTTGTTCCTTCTCTATGGTTTGGCAACATTATTTCTTACTTTCCTCTGCCAGAATGTGTAGTCTCACTAAGACAGGGATCAGAGAGAGGATCTATGTCTTGTTTAGACCAAAACAAAAACCAGGCCATCATCTTGCCCTTTTGATTTTTTAAGTCTGCATCACTTTCATGAAGAATATTTAATTACTAATCTTAAGAGTTATATATCTGGAGGAATGTGACAGGTTAGACAAGCTGGACAAGCTCAGTGTATACATTGGTTACTGCTCTACAGCTGCGTGAAAACTCTCCTTACAATGGCTGATATTGTGTCTTACTGTTATCAACCCCTGACCATTCCAATATAGAATATATATATCTATATTGGGGAATATAGATAAAAGGATTTCCTGTACATAGGGAAACTGCAGGAATAGCTCCTTTGTTTGTAAAAATCTGAATCAGGAAGCCGAGGATAAGCTGTGTTGATGTGAAAAAATTGTTAGAGACGGATGTTGGAAGGTAAGATCTTAAGTTTGTCTTCTCAGAAGAGCCCCAAAGAGATAGATGCTGAGCTGGTATTTTAGACTCTTCTCAAGAACCCAGTCTATGTTCTTATTCAGACAATTAAATAAGTGAGCTAATTTTTTTGCAGCTGTATCCTAAAAGTTTTCCCATTTAAACATATTAAGTCCATAATTTCAGACACCCATTTTGAAAGTCTTGAACAAAGTTGATTCAGTTATCACTGCCACAGCTGGGTTAATCTCAGAAGTGGCTTGAAGCAGAAGGTGATGGGGCAGGACATAGTAGGCATAGCTGATTCAATACACATTTCCTTGCACAGTAAGGCAAGCAACACAATGACTTATAACTAGCATGGTATTGTATAGAGCACCTTACCAACAGATGATGAGGCTCCAGGGCTGAATCTTCTACTAATAAGTGTGACTACAGCACTGTCAAAGCAGTTATCTAAGATGAATTTTTATTCTTTAAGTCCAAGAATCTTTCTGAAGAAATAATGTGAATAAGGAAGAAAAGCTTATATGTTATGTGTCTTCAGTAAATGAATTTGAACATGAGGGATTAGAGACTAACAAAGACTGAAGAGATGAAATTAAGTTGCAAAATAAATGTGCAGAGGTACAAGGAAAACCAAATGTCTTGGTTTAAACGTATGATACAGAAAAATGTGAGCAGATGTTAATATTATATGCAGCTAGTAATAATTTATAGTAAAATAATAATATATTCATAGAGACGAAAAATGTAGAGCTTCACAGGCAATCTGCAAATTTATTGCCTGTCCGACAAGATAGGTGATGCACTACTAGTGTTACAGAACAGTCAATCTAACAAAGAAAGGAATGGTTTTGTTCTAGATCATTGATGGCTATTGTCACCCTCAGACTGAAAAGACATTGGTATTCCAGCTACAGGCAACCAATTCTCTGGCCCGTATTCACTTTGAGTATGTAAAGCTTTTCATCTAAACTCCTGGTGTGCATAAGAATAAGACTCTGATGCCTCCAACCACTCTTTGGGCCAATCTGTCTCTGTCATTCCTCTCTCAATCCTCCTCTGGATTTCTGCTGGCTGGATGAAATTCCTCAGCATATCCAGGAGTCTTGCAATACATGATCACAACGATGCAGCTATTCACACTAAGCCAACCAGAACAGATTCCCTTGGGCCTCCATGAAAATGGTCTTTCTTTTCACCGCTTTGCAGAAATTATAGGAAGCCTATATTTGGGTAACTGGAGGGAGGCATTCTCCAGTTACAACAGCACATTATACCAACAGGGAGAAACCGTTACTTTACTCCATAAAAAATATGTTCAGTTGTCCAGAAGGATTTGTTGATTATCTGTATGGTTGTTGAGAGATCTTCACAATAAATTTATGCAAATCCTTGTTCACATATTGGCAATTAACAGCCTTCCACTTCTCAGAGCATAGAGATTTATGTAGTTCTCATTGGCTGCAGATAAATAAATATATAGTGACTATGCCAATTGGATTCACAAGGCAAAGCAAAGTCCAGAAAATAAAAAAGCTGGATCTGCTGGTAAATCAAGCCTTCATCCACTTCATGGGATAGATGAACATGTTGGTACTCTGGTTGATTTATGCATTAACTTTTGAAAACAAAGGATTTGATCATATTTGCCTGGTAGATATTAATACACCGATTTTTACAAAGCTAGCACATCTGGAGATGGGAAGCTTAGGTTTCTTCCTCAGAGCACTTTTCTTTGCCACCAATAGGGAAGGTTACTGAATCTCTATAGAGTATGTTTTCCTTACAGAAGCTCAAAAGAAACAAATGGAAGATAATGCTGATTTGATTCAAGAGGAATGCATATCAGAGAATGCAGATAACTCTACAGAAGAGCCAATTGAAGGAGGGCCAGATGCAGATGGGGATGGAGAAGAGATGACTGATGGGATAGAGGAGGATTTTGATGAGGATGGCAGCAATGAGCTGGTAAGGAATAACCATGCCATGTCTCTCTATGTAGTTGCTACAAGTAACCACAGAGAAACAACAGTCTAGGTTAACAAAATAAGCTCACAACAGCACTGTGATGTTCTGTAACTAGTGCCTAGTCCTACATTCTTCATACACTGTAGCATCAATTAATCGTAGGGCCCTCTGAGGATAAACAAGAAAAACATATTTTACTACACTTAGTGATTTTAGAAAGGAAATGAAATGTACTTTAATTTGGTTTACATTTATTATTTTACATTTACTGAAATGTAGATGAGAAAGGAAAACACAGTGTGGTTTTGTTTGTTTTTTTTTTAACTGGAGCTTTTCAAAATTAAATAAGATTCTAGAATGGAGAACTTTCTCATTAGTAAACATGTTCTCCCCCATAATCCCCAGTACCTGTCTTCCATGTGTATCTTCTGCAGGTTCTGTTAGCAGCTACAGATTTTTTGATGGAAAGATTTTTCCTTAAGAAATGTTTGGCTAAGAAATGTTTGGGTTTTCAGCCTAAGCCTGCACCTTTCATGAAATGCCTATCATGTTGTTAAAATTCTAAGATCTTCTAGAGAAACATAAAAAATATTTTAAGAGTCAGATTTGTACTTTTTTAGTCATTTCTAATAAGAATGAATCAGTCACACTGTTTTAGACTCTATAATACTCTCCCTCCCTTCCCGGCTTTCATATTCTTCTGTTTTGAACAGAAATCACTTCTCTTGCTCAGTGTCACTGTCCCTGCTTGCTTTTTAACACACATTTAATCATGTCTGCACTGTGAAAATCATTTAGTGAAGTCAACAGAAGACAGTCAGCAATGGGCACAGCTGAACCAACACCAAGTCTGGAGTAACAAGGCATGTGAATAGCCAATGTTTTGTACTGTTTACTGCAAAAGTAATTTAAACCTACTGCTAATTTGCGGGTTTGTGTCCCTTTAGCCAGCACAAGGCCCTCTTGAATTTATAAATCCTGAATAGAACTATGCACAGGAGAAGCTACTACAACCTTCATCCCCTCAACTTTTAACATGTAATGTAGAATAGATGACATCATTGTCACTTTTTCTCAAAGGAACAGGTTCTCCTGTACAGATATGAGGGATGTCTGTATGAAGTTGGCACTCTGAATTTGCAGGAAGCTGAAATTTTGTAATGAATATATAGTTGTAAATATAATATCCCACCATGGCTAATACCTGATCAGCTGAAGTGATATTAGCAATAGAGGTGACCACAGTTTAACACGGCTGGCGGGTTTTGCACTGGTTAGGTGTCAGACCCTACCGCAGACCACTAAATGGGGAAGTTAACGTGCAGGTATATTAGCCTCTGACTGTTCAGTGCTGTCATTTCACCCAGTGGGTATGGCATATTTAGCTTATATCTACACTATATAACGAAGCATGACGTAGAAGAAATTTTTCATCTAGCAAAGACCTAAGCAGGAAAGTTTCTAAAAAGCAAGTGCCACAGGAAGACTTCATTATCAGTGAAAATCTGGAATTGGCACAGCCACATTTGCACCCCGCTGCTTCCCAGTTAAAAAGCCTTTCCAAGATTTATGTTATGGAATTAGTCGAAGTGCAGTGCATTGCAGACACAGCTCCAAAGACAGCTCAGAGGTCTGAGGAATGGGGAGGGAACCAGCTCCAGCTTCTCTGCATGCCATTACTAGTGTTCTGAGTGCTGGGAGGAGGTGGCTCACCACACATGGAGAGTAGTGTCCTCTTTCTTGCACCCTAGTGCTTATGAATGACATCCCCCCAACCCCGACATGGTGGTAGCAAGGAAAGGCCAAGGAAGAGTGTTTATGTGTATTGTCTCGGTCAGGTGCAGCCTGTCCCAATGCCAGGGCAGTGAAGCCAATAAGCCTCATGTCTTCCACCTTCCCAAATGCTGGGACCCTTTAGCCAAGAAGCTGGCAGTATTGTAGATTTCAAAAAGCAGAAGCAAGATTGCCACTGATGTAAAATCCTTGTGCTTTTCACCCTCCCTTGCCATTTTCCTCAAGCTTTAGAACAGGACACTTCACCTTAGTTTTCCTCCCTGCTACGATGGGATGATAACACTTTCTTTCTTTTGAAAAGCCTAGGGACAACAGTGAATGAAAAACTGCTATGGATGGGATAAAAGGTTGCTCTACAAAGAATTACTTCAAAGAAATCTCAGGCAATGGGTTCTTCCCATGGAAAGGCAATTATAAATTGAACTGTGCATCTTTCCTCTACAGTTTTTACTCAGTACTATTGGTCAGTATTGGCCAGTAATAAAATGAAACTGGTAGCTTATGATGCATATTGTAATTTAGTCTGTTTTTCCGTCACACTTACATATATTTATGAGGATATAATGGCCAATTCCTATAAGTTTTACTTTCCACTCCAATCACTATAGCTGTATAATTGGAAAGTCGATAAGAATGCTACCAAATATATAGTGAATACCCCAGCAGGAATACTTGGGATTTCAGTCTGCTCCGACCTGTTCTGTTCCCTACTATGACATTATCCTCTGTTTTGTACAAAGTAAAGTAGATAGATAAGCTTGTTATAAAACAAGAAGTCCTAACAGAAGTTGTTCTCCTGTTTTATGAAAACTAAGTTGTTTAGGAAAAAGAGCTGACTAATAGCAAATGTGTCATTTTGGAATGGAGACAGTTGCAACTCATTTGGGGAAAAAAGAGCTTTTTTAAGCATGAAAAGTGTTAAACGTGAAACAAATTGGACAAACTTACCATGTGTAAAAACATAACCTTAGACTCAGAATAAGAAATAACCCTCCAAAGGGCATTTTTAAATGAATTTTACAATCTTTTCCAAATATAAAGCTAAAGGGATTTAGGATGATGATGAAAAAATACCTTTTCTTTCATCACCAAGAGAAGCAGAGCAAATAGAAAAACATTTGAAATGAGCATAGCTAATGTTCTGAAGTCAGTTCAGCACCAAAAAATTGGTTATGAGTCTGCTAGTCTGAAAAATATTATTAGAGGGAGAGAGAAACATGACTTAAATTTAGATCTTCACCTTTTTTGCAGTGCTTCATATTTAGCTGTAAATCTCCTGCCAAGCCATTTGCCAATAATCTGCTGCAGGACTCTTTTTGCTGAACACAATACTGTTGTCTCTTTTTTTGTTTCCCCTGTGACCAGCTCTAAGGCTGTCAAGTAAAGGGAAGGGTTCAATAAGGACAGACCCACTGCTAGAATCCAGGTGCTGCCAGAATGGAGCCTCTGAATCTGTGTATGTGGGTCTGCATCTTTGGACTAGAAGACTCAAAAATATATTTCTGTCTCTATTTCTAATTCTAGCTTGCAAAGGAAATGACTATGCAGGATGTATGCTGTATGTGGGTTTAGGTGGTAGGATCATTTCTCTAAATTCACACACTGTCTATTTGGAGGAACAGGTTACTGAACATTAACTGAGTGATGGCAGCTGTCCTCACGCCTGCTTTCAGTCTAGACCAGCTGTAAAGAAATGTGAAGTAGTTTAGCCTGCAGTCTGAGTTAAGTCAGGCATGGATTTAAGGAGGCTTTAGCCTCTTCATTTGCCTGCCTGGCTGCACACACAAAAACACATCACATTCAACAGCTGCACACCTTCTTCATCCACTGTTTAGATCAGGATGTTGTTCACCCCTGCATTGTCATTTTCTATGGGCTAAAGACACGCCCACAAACAGTCGTTACAGCTCAGCTGAAGTGTAAAAAAGTTTTACGCCACAATGACTCGATTTCCCATCTGAACTCTAATTCAAGACATGCTGCATTTGAAGTCTCCACTACAGCCATCAAACATCACCTATTGGGAAAGTTTGTACTGACTGTTTGCCCACAAATGTGCCTTCAGTAAGTGTCTCCAGTGCTGCAGACACTCCATCTTGAGGGTGTTTTTAGAACAATCCCCAAAGACTTTTGCTGCATTGACATACTGAAGAATTGTTTAAATGGTGATTTCAAATATATGCTCCATGTATGGATGTGCTAGGAGACACTGACAGAGTCAAATAATTGACTTCAACTTGCTCAGTGAAGAGTGTCATAGGCTTCTCACCCACCTGCTCTTATGCTTTGGCCTTCCACTGTCTCTTGTACAAAGGCATGCGATAATATATTGTAGCTATATATATAAAAAATAAACACTAACTTGCAGCTCCGGAGCTTTACCATTCATGTGGCTTAACTGATCATCAGAGATAGCTGGAGTGGATGAAAACTACAGGTCTGTTTCCTTTGCTCCTTTTAGATAAAAAAAACAAGTAGTTTGTTATCCCAGATTTTATTAGACGCATGAGCCCGGCTTTCATGCATTGAACAGTTTCTAGTTGCAGTGAATCAAAAATCTTTTGTTCCCTCCTACTGAGAACACATCCATTCTTATTGCTTTTAATCTAAACTGTCCCTCAGCCGTGCCGTGAAGAAAGCAACACACCTATGCAGCTTCCCATCTAGCCCTACAGAAAACAAGCTCCTAGGAAAAAAAGATCTCCATGTTTACTAAATTCACCTCGCACACAAATCACAAACAGGCCACAAATCATCGGAACACAAGTCATCAGTGATACCAAGCAGTTTTCAGGTGCCTGCCACAGCTTTAAATTCTAAGGAGTGGGAAGGAAAGCCAATAACCTCCTCTTATTCCTGTGGCTGCAGAGCAGAGCGCAGAACAGTCACCTTTGCAGCACAGTCCAACACACGTTTTGATGCTTGAGAAGCAGCTTGGCCTCAGCGCCTCTAAAACAAGCTCCTTCTCCTCACCAGCAGTAGCGACGGCAGTGTGCGGCACGGCTGAGACCGTGCAGGAAAAGCACTTCTGAATTAGCGTGCACAGCGGTTTCTTTGCTCGTTTAGCAGCTGGACAACCCAGAGCAGGTCCCCAGAGTGCTTCGTGTAACTTCTCTGAACTTGTTTCAGATGGTGCTAATTGATGATCAAGGAAACACTGGCTCAACATGAACTATAACTTATCATCGCAATCCCCTTGTAAATAACAAATGCGGCATCCTATTAATTAGCTGAAAGCCTGAAGTCTTGTAGATTTGGAAAAATATCACTTTCAGCTAATGTTTAATAAAATACCAACAAACCAATTAATTGCAATGAGTTATACACAAGCACCCATATCTATACTACATTGCCTGAGAAGAATAGTTTCTATCAAACTGTCAGCCTTTCATAATGAATAACTGTAATAATAATAGCACAGCGATGGTTCGGTAGTTAAGCATTCAGCAGAGCAAACAGTGTTCTCTGGTAGAGTATGTGATCCCAACGATTTCAAATACAATAGATTTATGGTGTCGTAACTCAGATCAGACTCTGGTTAGTGTTTGGCTGGAATTTGAAGGATTTATTCACAGTCGCAGCATTGTGATTTTATGCTGCTGTAGCCATGCTAAAAATAATGAAGCCACACAAGCATTAGATGGGAGTTCCACAATAATGAGTCACCTTTAATGAAATGTCTTGAGAGGCATTTTTATTAAATTATGTCAGAAACAAAAGGTACACAGACTGTGCGAGGCCCAGTTCTGTTTACAATGCAGATTTACCGCAGTTATTTCAACAACAATTATCATTCTCTTTCTATTAAGTATATTTCAGTTACATTTACCTCTCAAGGATATTTCATTTCTTACTTGTGTCCTTTTCTACACGTCTGTACTGCATGTTTTCCATCTATTGGATTTGTTTCTAGCATCTGATAGAGAATCATGTTTCAAACATAAATACCAGAAACTGCCACAGACAAAAAACTCAGTATAATCCCCTTGCTACACTGAGTATGATTATGAAAAAGTAAAAAGCTTATGATATAATAATAGATATATTTCTTGTAAGAATTTATGCAAATACCATTTAAATCAATGGAACTAACTAGTACTTTGGCTGAAGCTCATCAAAAATATTTCCCTCTGCTATAAGTAGTTAAAAGGAAATAAAGTAATTTAATAGCAAATCTGTATGAAACAGTGAAACCTTCTTTACTTTCATTATTTTGCATGAGAACTTAACAATGAAAATACTCAGTAGAGAGTAGAATAAGATCTACAGAAAAGGAATAAAACTTTTTCTGATTAATTTCATGTATTTAAGCCCAATTTTGCATATCTCAAATAGCAAGACTGATCAAATATGTGACAATGTGATAGGATTGATAGTATTTAATTTATTATCATACTCGAACTGGATTTTTCATTGCCCTTTTAGATACATTTTTTTTCTGTCAATAGCATCAGGGCAGACCGGACTGACTCTTCTATTATCAGAAGAATTAGGCTGATTAGGCATGTCAAAAAGATCAATAGCTGCTGTTACAATTTGCAGTTTGCTGAGTGCACTTATACAGGGTACTACTCAAAAGAAAAAAGGACAAAACTTCTAATTAATGGTAATGGCTGAAGCAACGTTGTGCCAGAAATCTTATTCGGATTACTTCAAATATCGAGACCAAGCAAAATTTAGTCTTTTCAATGCACTGAACATTTTGGACTTCACTGAAATCTTGCATTGAGTATCAGGGGAAACGTGATGCTCTTCATTCCTCAGACAAATGAACAGGTAAAAGATTGTGTTCATTTGATAAATATCAGTGCAAGATGTCTGTACTCGAGCAAGCTAAGAAAGTCATTAGGGGCAGCATACCCGACAGATACTAATGTCTTGTACCTTCCAAAGCTGCAGTAAATCTAATAACCTGTGACTGAAAAGATGGAGAAAGTAATAAAAGCATGTCATGAAATTAAAAATAGTAAGAAACTTCCTGACATGCCCTTTTGTTATATTTAATGTATGCAACAGCACAGTAGACGTGTTTGTTGTTCACACACTGTTGTATGAGTCATTGCAAAGGCCTTGCTGCCAGCTCCTCCTTCCCATTTTTCCTGGCACTCGATTTCTGAGAGGAAGACTTCCTAAGTGGTGTTCAGGGTTTTAACTAGGTTACTCCTGACTGACTACGTAATATTTTTCTAATTATTATTTACACCCTATCCCCTACACATCACACAGGAACCTGCAGAAAATGCAAATACTGTTATCATGCACTTTGTGTCTCTCTTTCTACTAGACTTCCCTGTCTGTAATTGCATATTTGTAAAATGAATGAGCAAAATAATTTCCTCACCTGTCACATCTATTCCTCTGAATCTGTTCTATATTATTTAGTCCACAATTTAAAATACACCACTCAAAAGCATAAAATTTTTAAAATATTTATAATGTAAATAATAGAATTAATTTACAACCATTAGAATCTTACAGAGTTGATGCAAAAGAGCTTGGAAAGAATGTTTGTTTCTTCTGTTTATCTCTTTTTTTAAGCAAAGGGAATTAGGAAGTTTGGGTTTCATTCTCAGCTTTGCCACTGAGACAATACGGGGAGCAATGCAGCTCAGCAGATCAAATGTGCACGTGGACTTGAACCCTCTTTCTGAGGTCAGACCAATATATGCCTTTGGCCCTATAGCAAACATATGGGAAAGGAGCATTCCCCAAATATATGCTTTAAACTTATAGAAAATTATGCGCTTTCCAAACAGGAAAATTGCAAATTTTCTTTTTGCCCATTGAACAACATCAAATATGCTCTTCAATTAATTTGCTTTACTTTTTCATTGAACTCTGCCATCAGTCTTGACCTGCCTGAAGTTTCAGTCATCATTTATCTTCCTACATTTTCTGCTAAGAATTATTAGCATGGCCTCTCTTTTTGAGGTCTGTCTGTATGGAAGGCAATTCTGGACAAGTACCTTCAGACCCAGTAGGGTGAACAGTAATAAACTTGGCCAGCAGCTTTCAGCATAATGACCAGGCACATATAGCAAGAGCAGGAAATGTTGTGTATCGTCTTCTCCTACACCCTGTTAATCCCATTGAGCACAGAAGAACCACCCATGTTTGGCAGTTTGAATGGGGTACATCCTTTCTGAGAAAATAAATGGGTATAAATATTAAACCAAGGGGGAGGTTGTTTGCTTTACTCTCTGAGAACAATTGTAAGAAGTGGTCACAAAATTCTGGTATTTAGACTAACCTAAGCAATGGCTGGTTATAGCCCTATGCAGCAGAAGGTTAGTCCTAAGTACACTCATTTAGCAAGTGCCTGTCAACGCAGCACTGGCTTGCTTGTGGGATTTACAGCCTCAGAGAAGTTTGGCGATATGTCTACCTGGAAACACTAGTATGGCTGATATCTTGGTAATATATATGATAAGTAAAAGAGTTTCTGATTACTTCTGCACTACTTAGCACGTTTTAATGTTTTTTAGAAATTCTCTAAGTGCTTTTGTGTCAAGATCATGCACTGCCTTCCTGTGGACCTGTGTTTTGGAAGGATAGCTTGTGTACTTATGTATTTTAGAGGGAAGGGGGACTCTGCTGGTTGTCAACCCACTGTCAGTAATTTAACATTATTTAGCATTCGTTATTCATTTTCTTTTTTCTTTTTTCTTTTTTTCTTTTTAGGCAGGGTTATGTGTTTATCTTAAGCTTTTAGGTAAGAATAAGATAGTCATGGTGCTTGATGCTTTTGAGACATCAAAATATTTAATTTTAATGGCTGAGCTTCAATTGTCAAAAACAACTGTTGTTCCTCCAATTTTTTAAGAAAGGAAAGAAAAAACAACAAAAAATAACCAACCTGTGAATTGATTCAGAGGCAAATAATGCTGTCAGATCAGGACAAAAATTCTCTTAGACATATAAACAAGCAAAATACTTCCCTGAATGAGTTGCATTCCTCTCTCATATAATGTGATTGACCTTAACATTCAGTGCTAGTGGCCTGGTTATGTTTATTCTATCTAAATAAATCAGAATCAGTTCCACAGATTTTGCTAGCCTAAAATTCATGAGAAAGAGTCAACCTCTGACTGCAATATAGAAACAAGGAGAGCCAAAGACTTAAGACCCAGAAGGAAACCTTGATCCCTTTTCACAGGACAGTGATGGCAGCTTATAAAAAAGATTGCAAGTTTTTGCTGTAACTTGTGGCTGGTAAAGCAACATCAGAAGTAACTTCACCACTTTAAATATGAAGACTGATTTCAGTTTCCGCCGCTGAATACTTTTGCCAATGTAATTTTCACTAATTCTGGTGGAGTCCCTCTTCTTTTACCTCCCTGTATTTTGGTGGACTCCAGTAGACTTCAGATGACTTGCGGAAGGTGCTGGGTTAGGTTTGATTCACTGATTAACTGGTAACAACAGATGAGGAGAAGGCTGAGGTGTTCAACAAGTTCTTTACCTCAGTCTTCACTGGCCATGTCTCTTCCCATGCCTCTCAAGGGGATGGAGTGCAAGATGAGGAATGGAGGAGAAAAGTCCCCACCACAGTAAAAGAAGATCAGGTTCAAGACCACCTGACGAACCTGAACATGCACAAGTCTATGGGACTTGACAAGATGCACCCCAGAGTCCTGAGGGAACTGGCTGATGTAGTTGCCAAGGCACTCTCCGTGATATTTTAAAAGTCATAGCAGTCAGATGAAGTCCATGGTGACTGGAACAAGGGAAATATTGCATCCATTTTTGAAAAAAAGGTAGCAAGGAGGACCCTGGGAACTAGTGACCTGTCAGACTCACATCTGTGCCTGAGAAGATTATGCAACAGATCCTCCTAGAAGCTATGCTAAGGCCCATGGAGTACAGGGAGGTGATTCGAGACAGCCAGCATGGCTTCACCAAGGGCAGGTCCTGTCTGACCAATCTAGTCATCTTCTACAATGGAGTGACCACATCAGTGCACCAGGGAAGAGCTACTGATGTTGTCTATCTGGACTTCTGTAAAGCCTTTGACACGCTCCCCCACAACATCCTTCTCTCTAAATTGGAGAGATATGCATTTGATGGGTGGATCGGCGGATGAGGTATTGGTTGGATGGTTGCATTCAGAGGGTTGTGGTCAGTCAACAGTTCAATGTCCAGATGGAGATCAGTGACAACTGGTGTCCCTCAGGTGTCCATACTGGGACAAGTACTCTTTAATATCTTCATCAATGATATAGACGGAGGAACCAAGTGCACCCTCAGCAAGTATGCAGATGACACCAAGATAGAGGGGTGCAGTTGCCATACATTAAGGATGGGATGCCATCCAGAGGGACATCGACAAGCTCGAGATGTGGGCCCATGTGAACCACATGAAGTTCAACAAGGCCAAATGCACGGTCCTGCAACTGGGTCAGGGCAACCCCTGGTATCAGTACAGGCTGGGGGATGAAGGGTTTGAGAGCAGTTCTGCCAAGAAGAACTTGGGGGTACTGGTGGACGAAAAGCTGGACATGAGCTGACAAGTGCACTTGCAGCCCTCAAGGCCAAACACATCTTGGGCTGCATCCAAAGAAGCGTGGCCAGCAGGGTGAGGGAGGGGATTCTACCCCTCCACTCTGCTCTGGTGAGACCCCACCTGGAGTCCTGCGTCCAGCTCTGGAGCCCTCAGCACAGGAAAGACATGGACCTGTTGGAGCAGGTCCAGAGGAGGGCCACATAAATGATCAGAGGGGTGGAACACCTCTCCTATGAAGACAGGCTGAGAGAGTTGGGGTTGTTCAGCCTGGAGAAGAGAAAGCTCTGGTGAGACCTTATTGCAGCCTCCCAGTACTTAAAGGGGGCTTATAAGGAAGATGGGGACAGACTTTTTAGCAGGGCCTGTAGCAATAGAACAAGAGGTAATGGTTTTAAACTAAAAGAGGGCAAATTTAGACTAGACAGAAGGAAGACTTTTTCACAATGAGGGTGGTGAAACACTGGAAGAGGTTGCCCCGAGCGGTGGTAGCTGCCCCATCCCTGGCAATATTGCAGGTCAGGCTGGACAGGGCTCTGAGCAACCTGATGTAGTTGAAGATGTCCCTGCTGATTGCTGAGGGTTTAGAAGCGCTTTAAAGGTCCCTTCTAACCCAAAGATTCTATGATTCTATTCTATGACTATTTGGAAACAACATTCCCCAGTTCTGTGCAGGGAGAACAGGCATCAGAATAGTGACCCAGCATTGATACCAAAGCAGCAGTATGAGGTACAGTGGGAAAGTGGTGAGAGAATGGGAAGAGGACACTGGTGTTTTCTAGGCTCTCACTGGGACACTGAAATCCTCCAAAACAACTCAGGCCAGCCATGGGCTCTGTGTTTGGCTATGGATTTGAGCCTATCAGTTTAATCCTTAAATTCTTAGATTTAACTGAAATTGAGCAATTGCCATGCATCACACATTTTTCCTGGTGTGTCAGTCTTTGAAACTAAATAGCTTTAGTTCCCCTAGAAAACACTCATTTCACAGGCTTTATCAGTATGCTTGAGCCTAAAGAATGCTGAATGAAAAACCCTCAGAGGAAACATTTTTCTGTTGAAAGTCTTCATGCGAGTAAAGAGGGGTAAACACTGAAAAGCCAAAAGGTTGTTATTTTTCCATATAAAAAGACATAAGTTTTAAATGTTTTTATTTTTTCAATACAAATTGCAGAGCCACTGCAGTTAGTGACCCAATTATTCCAAAAGGTCTCAGTTTTTTGAGAAAATATAAATGTGTTACTAAGAAGATTTTCTGCATGATTAATACCAAAACATGAAAGGCAGATTGAATTTATCTGTACATAGGCATTTACCAACCTCAGAAAAGGGAAGTTATTTAGAAGGTGATAGAACTGTAATTGCCATTTCAACAAAAAAGCAATCAGTGAGGAATAAAACAAGCTCAGTCTGCCGAAATGAAGATTTGGATGTTAATCAAATGCCAACTTAGCCAGCCTGTTATGCTGATATGTGTATCTGAAGTTTCTAAATTGTTGTTGTTATTGATTTCTAAAAGTACGCTACAGTTTTAGAAAGTCTTTCAAAATGAGTAAGTTGTGTTTCGGCCCCAATAAATAGAGAATGAAAAGGCTAGATGCTTCTCCGCTTCCTCTGTGCAGGGTTACACTAATCCCTTCTCAGCTATTAGGTGATTCTGCACCATTTGCAGACCACAGTGTAACCCCAAGTCCACCATTTTGCTTTGTAATTTCTATTTTTAAAAGAATGTCTCTTGAAATCCCCATAAAACAAAAATATTATGCACTACTATGCACTTTGCATTCAAATAAGCACTATGCAGGAAAATACCAAGCAAAATCTGTTTAAAATAGGACCAGCTTTTATTGTCATTTCAATCTGGATCACATTCCCAAACAAAGTCTTTTGCAGGTAACTGTACATCCTGTATGTCTAATTGACTGTCTTAATTCAGTAAACTGTTGTCACCATGTAAGTATCCATGCTGCATCATTGTTAGTCTCATCCCTCTCCTCCTTGCTATGGTTTACTCTGAGCTTTCCTGGTATGTCTGTCATCTCATGCTAAATGCTTCCATCTGCTTCCTCCAGCAAGCTCTCCTCCCCATTCCTTCTCTGTTAATTTGTTTTTTACCTCACTCCACCTGGTCTATATGTTGAGTAAAACTTCTGTTTCCAAGTAACTGAAGAATCTCCTGTTGATTAGATAGAACATTCCTGATCTCATTATCATCACCGTGTACAATTTCTTTTTCCTGCATGGGTGCACTATGTTTTCTGATGCCTATCTAAACTCTAATTTCTAATACTGGGAAAGTTTAGCAGGTGCTTTCTGTGTAATTAGTTTAAGGTAGTTCTTCTAAATAAGCTTCTGCTTTCATATATTTTGAAAATACACTACCTAAAGTGTAGACATAGTGAGTGGCCTCAAGGTACAAGTTTTAGTAGTTCCTCTTTACATTATAAAGCTCTGTGTTCAAACCTGCACCTTGGCATTGGCAGGACAGGAACTGTTGCCTTCAGCGTTAATACTAATTGGACCACCACCTCACACTGAGGAATTCCTACTCCTCACATCAAGCAGAGGTTAATTCAGTAGGAATTTTATTCTACAACTTTCTGATAGCACCCTGCAATCTAAAATCATCTCCTTTGTATCATTCAGAATAATAAAAGATGATCCTTACTATGGATCCTGCTTAGGACTAAATTAGACTTGCTTCTCATGGAACAGGCCGAATCCCAAGAAGCAGAAAACATCTAGTGGTCTCCCATGAGGGTCATACCTCTGGAAATCCACTATGAATATCCACTCATATTCAGGGTTAAAGGAAATCAGGACTTTTTCCCCTTTGCTATATTTGGCACTGGATCCCAAGATGGTATTGAGTTGCTTTCAAGGGGCTCTGGTACAACCTGAGAAAACTCTGTGGACAGCATCAGCAAGGCCTTACTGCACTTGGTTTGGCTTTATCAGCCAAGAGAGAACACGAAATACTGTGTTGATGGTGGCAGCACAGCTTTACTGGAGGGTAGCCTTGTGAGTACATTCTGGGTAAAGGCTTCAGAGCAGCAAGTTCTGCAAAAAGCACCACCTTCTCACCTCTTCCACATTCTCCTGCTTGGAGATTCTGCAGCCCACCCCACACTCTGCAGAAGATCCAGTGTCTCCAGCTTCAGATGCCTACCACCATCACTAGAAACTACACTACTAGTCCCTGAGTCTTCTCCTACTCCTATAAAGAACCTTGTAGAGGAAGATTTTGCTGCAAAAAGCAGTCAAGTAGGAGGAAAACGCACAGAGTAAAAGTGAGGTGGACAGATCCACTTCTT
This sequence comes from Phaethon aethereus, assembly GCF_964289735.1. NCBI lineage: Eukaryota > Metazoa > Chordata > Aves > Phaethontiformes > Phaethontidae > Phaethon > Phaethon aethereus. The sequence goes on along the minus strand of NC_138582.1, from coordinate 31,221,693 downwards.
TCCTTCCTCCTCCTTGCTGCCCTCATACCTCCCTCTAATCCCAAAGTTGTTCCATCAGCCTCCCACTTGACCATCATCTGAGCATGTCCTCACTGGCACTCTCCAGATATTAGGTCCTTCCTCCACCGCTACACCCAACAGTATTCATCAGACATCTGCCTACACAGGACTCTCAAAAATAGATGTCGGTCTAGGGTAAAAATTGGTGTTTGATAGGGCTGTCTCATTCTTCCCGCTGATTTTTATTGGACAAGCAAGTGAAACAGAGCATTTTAATACAAAGGAGATAGCAGTTTGTTTTCACTGATGAGTAAAACAGCCATTCTCACATGTACTTACATAAGTACTAACACTTCAAAGCAATTAAACTGTTCACTGAACAGAAAAACGATTCTGTAGTGTTTTCAGCAATTAAAGTATGATTGACAGAGTACAAAAGATAATGATTAGGTTTCATCATTTGAAGAGAGGTTTAAAGAAAGTGCAACTTCTTCCTTTAATTATTCTTCATTAATATTTACCAAACTGCATAATTTCTCCTATTTGCTATATGCAGTAAATACTCTATCACTAGCTCATTATAAAAAGTTTTTCTTTAGTGCCATAATTTTTGTCTGTCATGTTTTGCATAGCGTTACAAACGACAGCAGAAAACCGGTCATACATATTCCCATTCCCCTGCTAACACCTATGGAACTGAGCGTTTACATTTCTTATGGGGTCATTATACTAAATTATCTATATAACTATGTTACTTAATCAGAGATTTCATGCTTTAAATCAAGGGACAAAGCACAAGGTGTATTTCAAATGAACAGAGATGTGGAGTCAATGTGATAGCTAATATAAATTCAAGGTTCCTTGGTGAGCCCTGTTCATTGCCGGTGGATTTCCACTCATGATGATGAATGCTGCGTAAAAGCCCTTAGAGGTGCAAGCCCCCATTGGTAAATTACTGGGTTTTGCACTCAGTGTGAGCTGCCTGCTTAAGAGAAAGAAGGATATTGTTGTGAGTTAGACACAGCAAATAAACAGAATGGCAATTTGCACTACTGCTTTCTGTAATGCATCCTGATTTTTCTTATTTTAGGGAAATAATCTGGATCGATAATGGCTAGCCAAGAGTTTGGTGTTTGGGTTTTTTGAAGTCTGTTCTGCAAACAGATTCAGTCTTACACCTCCTTATCTGTCCAGAAAGTACATTCCATAATCAGAAAAAATTATTAGAGATGAAACAGAGCGTGCCATCCTAAAGTACATAATAGTGGCATCTGTGGACCTGAATTCAGTATTCTCAGATGTACAGATAACAGTATAGGAGCGAGCATCAGATGCAATCAAAGCAATCATGCTATGACTGCAGTTGGAGGTAGGGCAAATATGAGGGCCAGTGTTGTGCATGGAAGGACAGAGCAGCAGCTGCATTTTAATGGGGCTTGCAGCTGTTTTGCAGGAAGTGATGTATGGCAGTCACATAACCCACTGCCAAAGCCTAGTCAGACACCAGCAAAAGCATGGGAGGGTGTCAGGCATCGAGTCTCCAACTCAACAGAAGCCTGAACAGAGATAGAAATGAGATTTTACCTGAAACCAAGCAGTGGTCAGAATTAGCTTCAGATGCCTCCCTTACAGCTGTTAAATACAGAAGTCCAGTCCTGAGAATCGGTTTGACTGGCAAGGAAAAAGAGGCAGGAGAGCAAGAGGAAGGATATTTGAAGCTTTGGGTTTCAAGCTCTTGTGTGTATGGCACCATCATCTATCCATCCACTGTTTAGCTGCATTTTCTGGGAATTTCTAAGATTAATGTTCTCACGAAAGCCATTCAGTACAGTCAATTGCTTCAAAACAGATGCATTTTGTCAGACATACATCTTGCATAAACTTGTTGGATGCTCTTATTGCATATAATTATTGTGGGATAAACCATACAGTAAATTCTAAAATGTCCATATTCTGTGGGACATTTCTACAAACTACAAGGGAAGACATTAATCATGTACATCTTTTGTGTCATTTAGCCATGGTGCATTCCTAATACTGCCTCCCAAGGACATATGCTGAACTTAACGCTCTCAGATAGTAAGTCTTATTCCTGTACATCTAGGTCTGGAAGATGAGCATGGTAAAGAAAGTCCTGCACACTTTTCCTATAAACCCTGTGAGAAGGAAACTACGTATTTACGGGGAACAAGGAACAATTCCTGCTGTTTACCCTTTTTCAGAACTATAAGGAAGAACAAACAAATCAGAGCAGGGGATAGGCTGAGCTCTGTTTGGATACAGCTAGCAGACATCAAAACTCACGCCTCCCACAGACAAAGTCCACCTGAACAAGTTTAGAAAACTTGTTCTTAGAAAACAGCAGCATCCCCCCCTGCCACAGAAGCAATGGTCTCTGTTACAGCTTCCAGCTGCTTAGGGAGGCTGCGGAGACGGTGTGGCCCATCTCATTCTAAACAAATGGTGTCTGAAGGTCTTTACCCTATGTTGAGCTTGCCTTCTCATAAAAGGCTTTCAGGAGAAATACAGAGTGCAAACCCTTCCTATAGTGTTGTGCTTGGTGACTATGAAGCACGGAGCTTAGAGGAAATGGTCTCCTGGCAGGAGATCTGATGGCCAAGCTCTCCCCAACAAAAAAAAAAGTTCTTTATATGCAGAGCATTCTTAAAGATCTACAGATGTAAAGACGGGCATTTTCTAGGCTTTGAGGGGAGGTAAGTGATAAAACCATTAAACCTATAAAAGTCAAGATGGAAAACTCTCTAGATTTTTACTGGATTTTAACTGACTTACTCCATCATTTTTAGCGATTATAGTTTGGGGCCCATTAAGTAGAACTGCACTTTCATTTAGTGAGGTGTTTAATATTTAATGTTGGGTTTCCAATGTTATATACATTGTAATAGTGTAAAGTTAAAATTAATTGAATCTAGTATAATTTGAGTCTGGTAAAAATGCTAGCACGATCATACTGGAACTATAATAACAGTAGCAATAGCATTTCTGGAAGACTGAAATACAGTGTTATCCCTAAGAAGACTAAGTTTCCAGCAGAAATAATTTCAGGTGGAAAATGAACCAATAAATATTCCATAACCTATCTCCAGCTTTTTTCAGAGATTATGATGGCAATTAGGACAGTATATACTGTTTCTTTGATATTGTCTACGGCTGCCAAGGCTATATGCTCAGTTGGGTTATTCGATTCTTAAAATGCATTATGTTCAAATCACACTTTCTAAAGTGGTTTTCTGTTAGAACTACATCAAATGAAAGCCATATTGCTGCTTAAATGTAATTCAGTTCATCCTTGTTGTGTCAGGATGTTTTTTATACATGTAACGGGAAAGAAATGAAAAGATTAAAAAAAACATTAGTCATCATGAGGTTTTTTAATATCATCAGCACTACCATAAAGCCAGCTGATAAATTGCACACTATTCAGCACAAAGAAATAGAATAAAATTAGTATTGCATTACACTAGATCAGTCATAGCCCTGGGTTACTGTCGTTCTATGGAAAATAAAACCTTGACTATTTCAGATTTTAAAGTTTCTTCCCAGCCTTTAAAATTATTTGCCTTAAGAGACAAATAACAAGCCCATGTACTGAAGGAGGAACACAAGGTTTTGGGCTGGTGGGGTTGGTAAATTTTTACCATTGTTTCTAAATGACAGCAAAGCAGCATTGATGACTGGGATCCAGATGGTTAGCAGTAATGCTTCATAATAGTAACCTAATGAAGCTTTTTAGTGCTGGTGACAGGTAAATGCTTGAAAGGTTTATGGCAGGGAAAGAGCTTCAATAAATAACTTGAAAATCTGTCTCTCTTCTTACTTGCATAATTATTGCTTTTTATAATGGTATAGTAGAACAGCAAAGCATAAGTGAAGAAAAGGTTAGAAAAGAGGAACTCTCTCTGGAGCTAATAGGATGTACAGTGGGATTTTTTTTTACTTCTTGTAAGATGATTAGCTACTTAACAACCATTAGGCCTCTCTCAGACTTAAGGGGAGAACTAAAAAATCTTTTTCATGCAGTTAAGTCTGTCCAGAAATCAGGAGCTAAAAATAGGAGAGATGAAGATTTTTCTCTATGCAAGTAGAGAATAATAGTTTCAGGATATTTTAACTGAAAGAAGAAAGTTCTGGGATCTCGTACATGAGCTTTTCTCCCTAATCCTAGTTACCCGTGAAGACTACAGCCAGAAATCTGGTGTTCCCTTTGCAACAAGGGGGAAATCTGATGGCTGACTGCTTCAAAGGGCAGGAGGCCAGTCCAGCAGGGACTCTGATGTTTCTGATAGAACTGTTTTCATTGGAAAATCAGTTTTTCAATAAATGGAAATTTTAACAGGAATCATCCCTTTTTTGCTGGGAAAAAGGCAGACTTAAAACTCACTGGAGTGGGAAATTGGCTGAAAAGAACATCTGGAAATTTTTCAGGTTTTGATCAGAAGGACACCAGGTTTTGTCAGCTGTTTTCAGTTTCAGTTCTAGAAAATGATACAACCAAAAAAAAAAAAAAAAGTGAAGAAATTGGCTGAAAGATATTTTTCCTGTCAAAAGTAAAAAAAAAAAACCCTTAGGTTGAAAATTTCACTTAAAAAAAGAAACAATCTACTTATGTTAACATTTTCTACTGTCAGTTTTCCAAACAGATGTGACTGGGAAAGTGTTGGCAGTTCTTCTGTGGGTAGGTGGAGCTGGTACATCTTGTGCTCTCCTGCAGCACCATTGAATGCCTAGTTGAAGCTGGTAGCATTAATGGATTGAATAGCAAGACTCTCAAGTTTTTAGATGCAACCTGCCTCCAGCTTTTGCTGGAAGAATGACCCTCAAAAGTGTTGGCTGAATTTTTGCTGTTTCACACTGTGGCTGGTAAAAAAAATAAAGAAATCAAAGGATATGCAATTAAAGCCTATGGCATGTACACAAGAACAGTAATAAAATAGGCAACATCAAAAGGGAAGCCACTGAGGAAAGATCCATCAATCTGGTAGCTATAGGCATTGTTGAAAGCACACAGTCAGTGTAAATGGTCCAGAGTAAGGTATAGAAATAGTGCAATGGGACTGAAGCAAAGAATCCTATACACGGTTTATTTAGATTGAATGCTGTTAGGCAAATAAAGCATTTCATTGCAAAGGAGGTAAGAGATGTATTTTCTGCTGGTAAAATAGAAATTATTCAGCAGTTGTTCACACAGCATTATTGAGGGGAAGTATATTTCATCCTCAACAGCTCTTGCTTGATTCACTGTAGTTATTTTGGGCCATGCAGTCTTAGGACTGTTGCACAGTCCTGATTGTCCACTGCTGCAGGCACACAACTTTTAGCCCTCAAAGGTTTAAGGTGGGAAAGTCTGATAGATACTGATATTTGATTGATTCATGAAAAAGTCAAGACACAGTCCTCTTCCCTCTTTTCCCCAGTTGTCTTGGCTTCCTTTCGAGGTTCTGCTGGAGGAAATTCTGTGCCTGCATACTAAAGTGAACATTTCATTTCTCAGTTTCTACAGATCAAGTGATGAGATGTCATGTGTGAACCCCCTGAAGGCAGAGAAGAGAAATCCTGACTACCCCACAGAAAATTGTGAACTGCAGTTTCTTACTGGCTAGCAACACCTTTGATTCAATTTATATGAAAACTCAATTTACTTATTAAAATGGACATTATTGTTCAAATATTAGAAATTCCATTTCTTATATGTTCTAAGCTGTACAATTGTCAGATTTTTATGGTTTAGATTGTAAATGTGTTTTTCTCTGGCTAATTATTGGTATTATTTTTTTAATTTTGATGTCTTAAAGGCCAATGTACTGTATCATAATAATATGAAGGACATATTTAACAGATGTGGGAAACACTGTATACAAATGTATATTTCTAAAAGCTATTTTTATGATTAGCATGTTTTACTGTTTTACCATACTTAAAGTCAGGTGATATTGCACTTCTTTGTTTACAGCTTAATTCAAGCAAGATCACAGTTAAATACATTGTATGGTATTTTCCATTATTTTATTTATTATATTTGTCATTGGAAATAATTATGTTTACTAATAGGGATAGCTACTAAAAAGTGAAAATATCGAAGTAAGAGAGGAATCCTTGATAAACTGTAAATTGGATCCTCCTTTCTTCAGATAAGAAGATCACTCTCTGTGATGCCATTCACTAGACAGTTGTTACAGCTGTTCCTGCAAGTTTCTAAAGGCTGTTTGTTGCTACCATATGGAAAGTTTACATGACAGTCAGTCTCCTGTCTAGCCAGGTAAATAACTTGTAGACTGACAATATCTGACAACTAAGTTAGCCTACTGATTACTTTTTGGTTTATTTTCTGGCAGTAGTCTTTCCACTCCTGAACCTCTAAAGCCCTCCTAAAAGCCTGCAGCTGGAATAATTAATTAATACAGATGTTGTAGGGGGAATCTCAGTATAGAATTTCTTAATAAATCGTATTTCCTTTCAAACAGAATGGATGCATTGTTTCTCTTGTGTTACTGAGATATTAAGGGTACCAAAGCATATATGATATAGGCACAACGCCTTCTCTAATGGAAATACCAACTTGTTCACCATCCCAAAGCTAGGCCTCCTTAGCACTGGAGACAACATGAAACAAGGAATAGTTATTTATTTATCCACATCCCGAAGTGAGATATACTGCTACAGAAAGAGGCATGTCTTTAAAGTGGTTGCAGGGGGAAAATTATTTAATAGCTATGGCCTTCCAAGAGGGAGAGACATTAATTTAAGAAGTACCTTACACAGTGAAATGGAGCTCAGACCCAGTCGTGTGCCAGTGTGCAAACACAGAATCCTGGCATCCACTGATACCTGTGGCCAGGGGTACTGGGTATCATCCAGCACCACAAAGATGAACCCTTGCCTTGCCATTTCAATCGTTCTCTGCAGGCTGAAAGCAAGAGAAAAATAAAGATATATTCTTTAATAGATCGAACTTTCGATTTCTATAAAAAACAGCAGTTTCTGAGACAATAGGTTCACCTCAAACAATGAGGGTATGAGGAGGTGGGAACTCAAGGTCTCCAGTCAGGTTTCCAGCATGGGGACTGTCATCAAAGAAGGACTGATATTCTTCAAACATTTGGAAGAAGAGCATACATTTGAATTTAATTATCTATTACCAAGTGGGAATTTACTTCACTAGGAGACTATGTAACATAGCACTCTCAGTTATGTTTCTGTATCTTATATTTAGCTTGTCTATTGTCTGTGGAGTTACATGGTTTACCTAAGTGCTGAGTAGTACCTAGCTACTTAATTAAGGAAAGAATAGTATAAGTAGTTAACGCCTGAGCATAAAGAATCGCAGCTTCAGAAACCACCAAGGCTGACTATCCCAGAAAAGTGCAGCAAAAAATATTACTTCTGTGTAAGTGAAATGTTAGGTCAAATCAAAGGGTGAAATATTTCTCCACTTTCTATCTATTAGTATAGGTTACAATAATTTTTAACTGTAAAAAATGCAAAAAAAAAAATTGCCATTTTGAGATCCCCATCTTTGGCTGACAGTTAAAAAAAAGAACTCCAAACCTGAGCAGCTAATCGGGTGTTTTGCCCATTTCAATTATTTAAAATGTTGGCTGACTTAAAAGATGTAGAATGTCATCCAAGGACATCAGTTCTGATCTTGGTGTTAATAAACTACGTAAAAGAAATAGCTGGGTGTATCATCTCTTCACCGTCTCCATTCCAAACAAGCTAATAACCACAGAAAGAACTCTATTAGATTTTTACAAATTCTTTCCAGTCATTACCATTAGATTATATATTCACAGAAATGATTGCACCATCATAATGTCGACACTGTTTCACACCACAGTTTAAGCCCTGAATATTTTGAACACAAAGACACCTCTGATGACACCATGAGGCACTACTTCGTTTGCAAGCCAGAAGCTTGTTGTGTTGTGCAGTCGATTACTAGCAAGGTTTCTTAATGGCGTGTTTGCTTCAAATCACTACAGAGGATGCTGGTAGCTTCAACAGAGCTTGATAGTTCCCTACTTTTCATGTATTGTGGTATGCTCAGTGTTGTTTGCCATCACTACCTATACTTGTTTTACATGGGTTTTGTCAGTTGTGGGGTTTTTTAACATTGCTCATCCCTTGCGATATGGAAGAATAGGAAACATAAAGGATCTTGTCAATTGGTTTGGACAGTCAACAGTCTTATAAAATCCCTTATGGTCAGTCCTGAATTAAACCAATTCATTTTCTACACAGACCTATATACTCTGTGTATTTCAGATATTTGTTTCAAACCTGTGCAGCTGCATGAATGGAAAATATTTACTAAAAAGCTTTAAAGTTTGGATCAAGAAAAAATATTTTTACTTTTGTAAACTCTTGTATTACATATTGTTGCAGTTCTTATTAGTTTTCTCTGTAGATCCATTTTTAGTTCTGAAAAATCATTGTACTTAAAATATGTAGATATATACAATCTTGTAAGCAGTCGTATTTTTAATAGGTGCCACTGCAAGTTAGAATTAATACATTCAGGGTTTGCCCATGTAGAGCAGATTGATGGTTCATTACAGTTTTCTTTAAAATGTTGTAACATAATTTTTACATGTCTGTAAATAAATATTTTCTCTGATTTATGCACTAATTCAGTTTTGTAATTTCTTCTCTTTAAAATGTGACTCTCGGAAACTTTCCAGGAAAAATACATCTCTCTCATGGAAAAATATCATTTAAAGCTCTGTAATACAACTGCTTCACAAACTTTCCAAGCAGAACAAACAAGAAACAGGCATCCATAGTATGAAGCAGGGAGGGGACAAAGACAAATATTTTTGAGTTTTTAACCTGTTGGGAAAACCACTATAAAAATAATGCAAAAATATTAGAGGAGTTGAGGCGTTTTCCACATAAGTAATGGAATCCTGTCTCTTTGCCTTAAGAGTCCTTAAGGGTGGCTCCAAAGGAAAACGTTTAAAAGATTTTCTTCTCTCATAAATTCTTTATTCTGAGACAGTAACCTTGTTACATGTCTGCATAACAAAAGCTTTTACCCTCCCTGAAATAAACTTGTAGGACTTCTCCATAGTAAGATCTCACCAAAGTCACCCCCTCAGATCCAACAGCCACAGATCAGAAAAGCCACCTCTCTAGGATGCTGCTGTAGGAGGCTCCCACACAAGAGGATGGATAGTGTGTGTGGTGAAGTTAGGGATAGCTGGACACCCTAAACTAGGAGAAAAGACGTCCAGTTTGGCCAGCAGCTGCCAATCTTCAAAGTCAGCTAAGGGTAGATCTTACTACAGGTTGTCGATTCCTAGAGAAAGGAGAGTCCAGCCAAGGCTATGAGTAAAGATGCAGGAAAGATCCTGTACACTAAGTAAAACCAGCACAACCTGGCAAGTTAGTACTGTAGCTCTGAGCATTTCTTACAAATGAAATGTTCTGGCCATGAGGGTGAGAGAGAGAGAAAGTAAGGGCACCTGTGTACAGCACTTGCACCCGTATTCTGCTGAACCATGGCCTTACAATGACGACTTCTGGAAAACTGATAAGAAAACCCTTTGAGAAACTGCTTAGAAAAAACAGAGTGCTATAGGAAATAAACAGTTACCGGGTTTTGGATGGTGGGTTTATTAACTCATTCAAGACAGAAAGAGCTCAATGTTTTTCATTGATACATATTTTGGGCTTGCTATAGCAAGTATTTATTTGGTTAACCTCTCAAAGACAGACTGCTTTTCCACACTTGTGTGAACAGAATTAATCCACAATTATCACATAGCATTTTAACAGAAAACCTAGTTTCCATATCATCCATCCCATATAAATCCAACTAACGAAGCAAAAATGTTTCTAAAGGTTACATTTAAAACTTTCTGCTACTGCCTATGTATATTTAACAACCTAAGGTAATGCAGAAGAAGCTTTGCATGACCACCCTGTGGTGTATTACTATATATGAATATATCTATGATGTATAGCTATGCACATATGGAAAAAAATAATCTTCCATTGCTTTGTGCTTTAGATAATTAGAAATCTTGCTCCTCAACTAGAGACAACTAATGTTGTGGAAAATAAGAATTGAACTCATCCCTGGGGCAACTCTGCCGATATCGGTCACTAAATGAGTACCTTTGGTACTCCAACTGGATTCTTAAGCAGAAACTGTAATAGGTGCTCAGCCTGTGAGGAGTTACAGCAACATTTAGCATGTTATTCAAAGAAAAAAGAAGTGACAACTCATATTGCTGTTGCTAGCATTGCTACTGCAGCAGGAACACAGTGGAACATGCTGGAGGAGCAGAGGATATACAACAGGGTAGGGCTGCAACTCGAGTGGGGCCCTGAAACTTGAATGAGCTTTGGAAGGGTCTTACCTGGGGATGACCTAGGAAATTACAGAAAGGGGATGTGCTGCACTTGTACTCATTTTACTTTTGAAGAAACCTTCCCCACGTATTTATTTTTTTTCACATCCCTACCTGTGATGCCATGATTCTGACTATTCTTTCAAGGGCTAAGCTTCCAAATGTCCAGGTGATTTTGGTTGAACTTGCCAAGAATTCAACTCTTCAAAGAAATAATTACATAGAAAATTAACCCACCCTTCAGAATTTTGGCCTTTTTGTTTAATCCACAGGGTGGGGAATTGATTTAATAAATGTTTGTTTACTTGAATGGGTACATTAACTGTAAATCTATGCTTCCATTGATGGGAAAACTAGATGAGACATTACACTTCTGACACAATCTAAATGCCAAACTCCAAGAAAATGTAGACCGGTCCTGTGAGGAGAAGGGCCATGCAACCATAACAAGATGGCAACAAGGCAGTACCACCAGAAAAATAAATCTAGCAGCAGCCCATGCTCTCACTACTCCCACTGAGTGCCTGATTGTTTGCCTGCAGGAACTGGACATTTTACCTTGTATTAACCTTGCCCCATAGGTAGGTGTTTTTATATGTTATGCTAGTTTTTATTATGAAAATAGGTAAAACAGCTCTCGGGTAAATTAGGTACCACTGTCTTAAACCAGTAAAGAATTTGGTTTAAAGTTCTATAAAGTTATTTCAGCTTTAGTTATTTAAATCATTCCCATAGAAGGTAAGTAATATTCACTATCTCTTACTAGTATGGGAAGACCACAAACATTTATTTTCAGAATGTTCTTGAGATTTTAAAGCACATTTTCTTAATTTCATCTCTTCTCTAAATGTCATTTTCCACTCTCTCTACTGCATTAAACTGGAATGAATTACAAAAAAGTAAACATTTAGCAAATAAAACATCCAGAAAGTATTTGCAGAAGGAGAAATTTCTATTCATAAACACAAATAAGAAACAATTTTGATAGAAAGGTATCTTTTTAGACTGATGAGTAGAATTGATAAAAATAGGAAAGCTTTCAGGTGTAAAGGCCTATCTGTTGTTTTTTTTTTCTAAATTACCCTTAGACCATCCTTATATGGCTTAATCACCTTGTCTACAAAAACACTGCTGTTAAAAACAGCAAATCAAAATGCGACAGACATGTTCTTATCAGCCACAGAGCTATGCCACAACTCATATTTCTAGTCAGTCAAAACTCTGATTTATGTAACTGTTACACAAATCATTGTGCATAAAACATATAAATCAGTGTCTGAAGTGATGAATTTCAGCTGGGTTTTTTTTCCTTTCTTCTTTTTTGCCAGCAGACAGTCCTATATATTCTGTTCTCCATCACTACTCTACTTAATAGAGCAGAGCAAAGTTTTATGCAATACATGATACTGAGAAAATAAATGCCTAGAGATTTCTTTCCTTAGTTCTGTACAAGACAACTTTCAGTGATATACGCTGAGAGATTTGCTGTGTTTGTGACAACATGCCACATTACCTGTAATTAATGTATCAGTGTATGAAATGCTGTTTTACAAATCTATTCACTGAGCACTATTATTTAAGGTAGCAGGCTTCAGAGAGCAAATATATCAGGTCATGTCTCAGGAACACAAAAGTGGTTTTTGACAGCAAGCTATATAAAATCAATTGTGCTGATTTCAAGGATGAGTGACCTTTCAGATTTGGATACTTCTCCATTTACGTGAGAATTATTTGTAAGTTATTTGCACATTCTGAGTGTTTTTTGTGGTAGGCCAACAAGGTGAAAAAACAGTAATCCAGGAGTTCTACCAGCTTAAATGTGCTTCATTCTGAACAATTTGTTCCACGCTGGTTTTGGAAGACCCAAGACATGTCAGAAGATAGCATGATAGCAGCAGACAATCAATAATGGCAATAAGAAAAATGACAAAAATCACTGCCCATGGAATTGCATGTGGGCAGCCATGTAGACAAATGACATTCCTGACTGCTCTATCAGGTGTACACTTGAAGTATAAGAGATGCTCTGTGAAACCCCATGCCGTGCAGAGCTACAGAGAGCACATCTGCTGCTGCTGCCTACTCAAGGGAACAAAGAACCCTAGCAGATGTTAGATTTCCAGCAGCTTCCTCAGATAGGACTTTTCAAAGGTGTTTTTTATAGGGGACAAGCTCAAGCTTTTTACCCATCACCTTCAACCCCCTTTTGTGTGTGGCTTGTCTCATCTGTTAAACGACAAGGTTCTTCACAGAAGGGTTTTCAGAGATTTCTTTTTCAGAAGAAATACACTGAAGGTCTTCTCCTAGGAATGAAGAGTATGAATGAGTGGATACACGCACACCCACATGTGCATGACCCACAGACTTGCAGATGGAGGGGATCCCTTCCCAACTCCACTGCCAGGGCAACCTCTTTGAGGAGTGTGAGCCTTCGCTTTTTTCACTGAAGCTGCAAGAGACTGACTTTGGAGGACTAAAACTCACACAGAGCTTATAAGTTCCTCTTTAAAAATATTTTTATAGATTGTTATTCATCTGCAAACCTCAAGCAGTCACAGAAGAAGGCGGCTGAACCCTTTCTTGGTTATAGAAAAGGAATGTAGGGCATGGAGAGGCCATTCAGCTGGCTCGCAGGCTTTTCCTGTTGCTAACAGCAAAAATCTTAGAGGACTACACATGATCCTGGGCTGGCAAAATCTCTGTAGATGGAAAGACTCTTTGACATTACAGTAGATCATATCTTTCTGTTTGCTTATGGGCAGAATTCTAAAACTAAATATTTCGTGTCATGCTGGGTATAAATTTTTATTGCTGTGAATAATCAGCATAGTAATGGAGTTTACGTCATAAATCACATTTGACTTTCCAGCAAAATGCCCCAGTAGGGGTGGTTCTAAGTTGACAGTGTTAACCAGGTTTTGGAGCAAATAGTGTGCAAAAGTAAAATTATTTAATCTCTTCAAGCTAAGGTGGTGGTGTATATTTCCTTCAGCAATGATAATCAAATTTTAGTGATCTCCATAGCAATGCAGGTAAAAATTTAGGAAGCCATGAAAGTATCCAATAGCAAATGCAGAAATGCATAATATTAACAATGCATCCCACAGAGGCTTGGTTTTCAGGAATGCTGAGAAAATTAAGTCAACAGTTGCCATTGAAAAGAATAGGGGTTTGTTACCATGAATCACTATAATTGAGCAAGGATCATGCCGCTGTGGCATGTTGCCTCTCTGCAAAAGTATCTCTATTTTCATATTCTTTGCAGGTATTTTTGACTCAAACAAACATAAAATTTGCTGAATATTTAATTTTGTTATATATTCTCTTGTAATTTAGTCAATACTGTATGCTTTAATAAATAAAAATCTCCAAAACACATGGGGCCAGAAATTTGCCAAATAGGTTTCAGCCTAAAGTCTTGACGAATTTTTTTATTATTTTTATCAGCTTTTTTGTGTGTGTGTGTGTGTGTGTGTGTTCCATATATTTCAAAGCCAAAAGGAAGGATTATGATACTCTGGTCACCAGCATAACCTAGAATAGAGAATTCTTCCTACTAATACTTGCAATGCAAAAAATTGATCTACGCTGTTCTTATCTAACATTAAGATCCTTTATAGTACCGCAAGTATCTTTTAGATCCTGTATTATCAGCCTCTACCCTTCACAGCCTTTGTTTTTAATCATTCTCTCGGACAAAGTCTTTAATTTGAACTTAATATGGTTTCTTTCAAGCAGAGGGAGCAGCAGCACTCCCCCCCAGGAAGGCTGCTTAATGCAACGCATGGCTTAAAGATTAAGCACATTCACACGGAGTAACAGAGAGCGTCAGGGAGACCCATAAGCTAGTGAAGATCTGAGCCAATAAAGCTAACATTGCAGCCTATGTTGACCCTCCAGCTGAGATGCAGAAGCAGTATAACCACTCGGGTCCTGTGGGGTACCTGTACACCTATACCGCTTTACAGGAGCAGGTGTGTTTCTGGTAGCTCGTGTTCCACACTGTGCCCCTCAGCTCTCCTAGTACTAGTGTCAGCGCACGTACTGCCAGCTCAGGTCTTTAAGCGCATCCAAGGTGCAAAAGACGACCAAGACTTTCCCTGCCCATACTGGTGTAGATGTGCCTCGGTGGCACATAATATGGCTGGACAAGATGATCTCAAGAAGTCCCTTCCTACCTCAACTATTCCATGATGCTGTGATTCTATGTTATAATAAAATGACATCCATAAAATTTTACATTAAAGAGGTACTGGAGGTGCACAGGGAGCATGCCAGAATCGGCATGTAACCCCCATCTTATATGTATTCTTTATCATAAGAATCTCTTATGAGTACTCAATATAAAAAACATTCTCACCATAATCACTTATTGAAGCACAAACCTTCTTTTCTCAGTAGAGTCCTGCAGCTGATGAAGTCATTCTCAGATTGCTTTCCCTCACTCTGTTCAGGATGAATATTCATTCATAGTCAATAAGCACTTAGTTCATGCAAAGAGGAACAGTTTCAGCTGGAAAGAATCAAAAAGTCTTATCTTAGAAAACTCGGCAGCCCTGCATCAGGAAGGCGGTACTTGGAGACTCAAAGATTGTGAGGCAGTGAGGGGAGTTGGTCCTGCCTATTCCATACCCGGGCTGTCTATGCTAAGTTAATGAGCTACTGGACAAAGCAGAGATACAAGAGTGGGATCAGGTAAGCATTCATCTCAGCTGCTCCTACGGAAGAAGAGAAACATTCCTGAGATCCACTGGCAGATGCTTCCCAAGAAGGCAGGCTATGCATATGCTTCAGGGAAGTAAACAGCAAAGAGTAGTGGCTGGAGGGCACCGCAGAGTGAAAAGCAGAGGGAAGAGAGAGGGAGGGACGAGAACAGGGTTGTCAAGGAACCAGTGCTTGGCTCAAGGCAGAGAATACAGGGGTGAGTATCGCAGTAAAGGCTGATGGAAGGCAGAATGAGAGGTTATCCCATTGCCAAAATGCCACTGGATAAAAATCTATCTTTTGTGTAGGATCCAGAGTGTAACATCTAAATACATACACGAGATAGTCCTACCAAAAATATAAGCGGGAGTGAGAGTTTCTGTATGCACACAGATGGGGTGTGGTAACAAGCTATGTGAACAGGGCACACAGAGTTATTAAGTCTGAGGAAATTTAGCCCAAGTGGAGACTGAGATGAGTCCTGGGCCCAAGCTCAGTCCTGATGAGATGCAGACGAGATTCCTGAGGGAACTGGCTGATGTAGTTGCCAACCCACTCTCCATGATATTTGAAAAGCCATGGCAGTCAAGTGAAGACCATGGTGACCAGAAAAAGGGAAGCACTGCACCCATCTTTAAATCAGGGTAACAAGGAAGACCCTGGGAATTAAGGACCTGTCAGCCTAACTTCTGTGCCTCAGAAGATCAGAGAACAGATCCTCCTAGAAGCTATGCTAAGGCACATGGACGACAGGAAGGTGATTCGAGACAGCCAGCATGGCTTCAGCGAGAGCAAGTCCTGCCTGACCAACCTAGTCACTTTCTATGATGGAGTGACTACATCAGTGGACAAGGGAAGAGCTCCGGATGTCATCTATCTGGACTTTTGTAAGGTTTTTGACATGGACCCCCACAACAACCTTCTCTCTAAATTGGAGAGGTATGGATTTGATGGATGAACTATTGGGTGGATGAGGAATTGGCTTGGATGGTCACATCCAGAGGGTAGGGGTCAACGGTTCAATGTCCAGACGGAGACTGGTGATGAGCGGTGTCCCTCAGGGGACCGTATTGGAACCAGTACTCTTTAATATCTTCATCAATGACATAGACAGTGGGATTGAGTGCACCCTCAGCAAGTTTGCAGATGACACCAAGATAGAGGGGTGTGGTTGACCTGCCTGAAGGGACAGGACGCCAGCCAGAGGGACTTGGACAAGCTCGAGGACTGGGTCTGTGTGTGAACCTCATGAGGTTCAACAAGGCCAACTGCAGGGTCCTCCACGTCAGTCAGGGCAACTAAAGCAGCACGGGCAGAACTAGAGTTGAGGGCAGACTCTGAGGACTGCGAGATTGAACTGAGGCATCTATATGCTACACCAGTCTTTCAGTGGCTATAATCCTCATGGCTTGATTTGGAGAAGTACTGGGTCCATGACTCCTATTGGAGTCAATGTCAATACCATACACATAGCTCCTTAGTCATCCCTTGTTAGGATCCCAACACAGAGACACCAAGGAAGCAATTCAGATGCCTAAACATAGGTGTCCAGTGTCATTTTAGATGCCACTTTAGATCCTCCACAAAGGAATAAGGATCACATAGTCCTGTCCATACCTACCAGTCTCAGGAGGGTGTTTCAGTTGCTCAGGACATTTGAAATTACATAGATGTGGATGTTTAGGTTCCTGAATGGGCCCTCCAGTTTTAACTGTGGTGTTTTGATAGGATAACTGGGGGAAGATGCCAATAAAAAAGGGCTGAGAAAAGTTTTGATGGAGGGAGTACATTTTCAAACTGTAACCTGCAGCTGTATAATTCACATTCATGTCAGCAACAGTTTCCAAAAATCTGTTCTTATAACTGAGAATTTCTTTAAGAAAGTCATAGAAAACCGGAAAAAGCAGGTTGGACAAAACTTATAAAAAATAAGTTGGCAGCAATAAAATTCAAAGTTATTGGTGAGTCCTATAATAGTTAAGTAGGAACTGAGACCCTGATCTGGTGTAACCTGCTGAAAAAAGAATTTGATATAGCATGTGTTAAATTATCCTTTTATCACCTATGAAAGCAAGCCAGACTTTGGCACCTATTATTGTCATTAGGTGGACTATACTTTAGTCACACCTAGACTCAATTATTGCCACAGTGCTAGCTGCAGCAGACTATTTCAAAATATACTCCAGTCTGTGCCATCTTTGTACTGCTGGGCTCCCAATTAAAAGAAAATTACTGAAGGCCCATTTTCTCAGCTTAGCCCTCTAGGAGCTTGAAAAATAAGAATGATTTCTCACCACAAACTGTGAAATGAACATAAAAGTGGTGTAGACTTCTTTTTTCCCTTTGAATTACAGGTTCACCTCGATTTAGAGCTAGAGACACTTTTCTTGGTAAAGCTACACGAAAGCAGCCCCGTAACCCAGCTGCAAACCTGGCTGAAAAGCAATCAGCACTGGCCGACAGAATCATTTTCAGAGAAGGAAGGGCTGAGTCCCTGGGGCAATCCCTACCATGAGGGCTGTGGGATCCATCCCTACCAGAGTGTTACGAACCTTACAGACAGCTATCTTAGTAGCAGCAGAATAATGCAAAGGGGGTAACTATAGCCTCATACAAACTTGTTATGCATGAAATGTAATGATTTTATTTTTTAATAGCAGTTAAATTCGTTGTAGAAATCTTGTGCATTCTTGCTGCTGTGAAGTAATACTCTGGGCATTTCTCTAGCTGTCACAGGGACAGCCATGTGGAAGAGCATTGTTGAGGTTTAGCACAAAAAAAGGGGCAGGTAGGAGAAAGGTACAGATTTTTTACAAGACACTGACATTTTTGTGTGTTTTTTTCAAAGACCTACCTATTTGTATATTAGTATTACCTTAATGAATAACCTGTACTGCTCTTGTTTGGTATATCGCTCTGTTAAACTTCCGTTGCACCATATATTCATGCTCACACACTCAAATATCTATTACAGAAGTTTCTGTTGAGACTCCCATCAGCTAAACCAGCATTAGAGATACCAATTTTGAGAACGTTGTAACAGTTTTTGAACCATGTCCAGCTTTATAATTTGAGTAAAAAGCAAAAATATTAATACAAAAATGCAGAACCTTTGCATTTCCTTAAAAACTGTTCTTCAGCTCTCAGTTTTCACAGTGTCCTTCTTGGCTAAAGCTGAAGATCTTGACAGAACTGCAGTATCTGAGTCAGCTTCCCTGAATTTTAATTATAATGTCATTTGTTTCTTTGTGAGTTAGATAGTAATAGCCAAGAGCTTGAATAGCATTCAGAAAGGGATTAGCCATTCTGTGGATAATGAAAACTTCCACAAGAGTATTTAAACAGGAATAGTTCTTCTTCTTTTAAGAAGAGCATAAACTTATTTTTTCCCTCCAGTGCATAAACTAAACGCTAACTGACAGCACAAAGGGAATGTGGAAACAGGTTATTCCATGACTATTTACCTGGGGATTTCGAGCACCTCTCTCTGCGCCCTTGAAGTGCAACGTGATCAGAGACTGTATAATAGGACTTGATGGCAGCAAGTTGAGTCTTAAAAGACATAAAGCAGAGATAGACACATTACAGCTGTATGCTTGTAGTGTTACTGAGCAAAATTGTACTGTAATGACTCCTTCACAGCACGGGGGAGAGAATACTATTGTGTTTCAGCTTACATTGCACTTCTCATGCTTCAGAGAAGTACAAATACACTGCTGGTAGCTTGGGAGTTGAAGCTACGCCACAAGCCAGGTCGTCTATGCAGCATTTCCTGCCTCTTTAGAAAAAAAAAGGGCACAAGAGTTGCTCATGAGCTTAGATGAAAACTGTGTTACACAAACGAGAGCACTCCACTGTCAGGTTTCTTATACATACAATTAATCTAGTGATAACTGCTAGCTGTTCTGTACATTGCTATTAAACTGTGCACACAGGAGTCATCTGGCCTGCTGTGATTAGGCATAATGTGATACAGCTTTTATTATCATCATGAAAATGAGCATTTTCTGGTTGAAACTGCAGAGTTTTGCACTCAGTTTTGCAGTGATTCATCCTATTTATTGTGTATAAAGTATGCACGAAATCATGCACGAATTACTGCACTTACTCTGAGTAAAAAGTTAATTTTCTGAGAATTTTCGAGTAAAGTTGTTAATTTCTTTGTGCATTAAGTTTATTTAGTGATGAGACCTTTAATTTAGCAATCAGTGTCAGACCTTTTCTCTGTCCCCAGTGATCTGCACATTGGCAAGCCTGCATACGCAAGCCCTGGCAAAGGAAGGGATCTTGAGAAACTCTGTCTACCTTTCTTCTTGGTACTGTTCATTGTTGGGTTTGGGGACTGTATATATCAGCAGTTCAATATAACTAAAAATTTTTCTTCAAAGGAAGACTTACAAATTATATTCTCCTTAAAAGAAGCTTGCAACAATCTCTTGAGCCACAAAGCTGAGGCTACATGATATTCTTATTTAAGGCAGTTGACTTAATCTGGTGACCATCACCTATTAAGGAGCACAGGAAGGCAGGAAACAGGCTGTCCTGGTTTGCAGATTTCTTGGATAGACCTTGCACCTAGGCTGTAAGTATCCTCATTTCCAGCCATGGCTCCTGCCTCTCCTGAGGAGATCCCTGGGCTCAGCCCCAGACTTGACGTGATACCTCATCTTGCCTGGGACTGTATGTGGACCCTGCCCCTCTCACCACCACCCTGCCCTGATGCAATGGGGCTGTGTCTTTGTCACTGCCCTGCCCGTGCCGTGCCCACTCTCAGCTCCCAGCTCATCCTCTTCAGTGGACCAGCCGGGCTCTTGCTGCTCCCTGATGTGCACAAACTGCGTCACCGCTGCACGCGGAGAATCCGGTAAGTTGTCTGGTTTACTGCAAAGGAGCTGCTGAAGTGAGCATGCTAATGAATGATAGCACCAGGGTTATTTATTTAACTTGACTATTAAGTAGAGCTTAACAAAAATCAGAAAACTTTTATTCTGTGGAGAAAAATAATTTTTCAGCATTTGTGTTGGCATTTCAGAGAATTTTATCGATAGCTGTAATAATTCTATATCTTAAAAGCAAGAATGGAAATATCTGTACTTGTACTTCATGGAATGAAACACTTTGTTAAAAATTAGAAAATCTTGAGCATCTCAGTTAAGTGTTTTTAAGAAAAAAATTGAATTCCCACATCTGCATAATTTACCTCAGACTATTGAACTAAACTATCTTGTTCCAAATCAGTTCAGTTTAAAACCATTTTTCACTAGACCACAGATGTTATCATTTATATGTTCTTTGTTATTTTCCTATAGATTAGGTTTTACCCTATTTCTCATGCTGCATGAGAAGCATGACCCAGCCTGCATTACAGAGGTCAGTCAGCGAAGAGATGCATGCATCACGGCAGATTTCAATTAGAGGTGATTCATATATGTAAAAGTTACATGTATCTGTCATACACTGTAAGATCAGTCAAGGGCTGTAAACAACATATTTTGGTGAGATGCATTTTATGACAGAGAGAAACCACAATTACATCAGAAACTACATAAAATCTAGTTTATTTGTGAGCTAAAATGGTTGGACGTATATTAGTTAATTATTCACAAATTTAATCAAGAAGAGAAACTGCACACTTTTGAGAGCAAACCCAAAGAAGTAGATTGCAAGTAATTATATAAAGGAGAGACACAGAATGTAAACAGCTGCTTTGACATTTTTATTTCATTCTTCATACTGGATCATAAAAAGGATGCACCAAGGCAAGCCAGACACCTTCTGGGAGACTTTGCTGTGGCCTTCTGAGACTCCTGGATGTTTTTGGGGTGTCCAGGTCAGGACAGTGTCAGCCACATATATCAGTGGGAAGGCAGAAGATTTGGAACTGGCTTGCTGCTAGGACTGTCAGTTGCAAGTTTTACTCCTCTTTTTTTAGGGTAAAATAAAACCTATTAGTTTACACTAGATCAACCTGATACCTGCGGGTGAGGGGAAGTTCCCCAGCTTAGGACTACCCCAGGCAGCGGCAGTGCTGCCCACTACCTTGTATCCACCACAGTGGCCTATCTTAAGGAGTGGATTGAATAAAATGGTTGACCTAATGGAAAGATACTCCTAATTTGATGGGGAATGCAGAGGGGAGGGTCTCTGGGGTTTTTGCAAGGTCTTCCAAGGTCTTTGCAAGGATGTCCAGCCTGCTCCCAGCTCAGCTGCACAGTCACAACGGGTGACACAAAGGAGGCGGTGGGAATGTAAGGCCAGGAAAGGGAAGAAGAGCAGGAAAGCCCCTTTGGAATTTGTCTGATCTTGCACCAGGTGAAGATGATCTGTCAGAGCTTTTCATTTCCTTCCCAGGTTCATTCAAATAGGTTAGTTCAACCTGATGCAAATCATCTCCCAACACTTAGAGGTGCAGCTCAGCATGGAGCAGAGTTCAAGATACTGGGTTCTCCTGGGCTTACTACTAAGGTGATTCCACCAGAGAGCTAGTACTTCAAAAGACAAGCACATTTTTAAAAAGCTGTGTTCATATTGTTTATTTGCAGTTTCAATTACTTGCTTTGCATATGCACCCCTTATGTTTAGTGCAAGACCAAAAGTGTAGATAGGTCTGTATTTTCATACTTGAACGTGGAAGCAATTTTCCCACAGTATTGACTATTTACACAATTTTAATGTTAAAATAAAATGTAGATAAACATATATTTAAGACCTTGTGAATAAATTCTGATTATAAGACTCTGCAAGCCCTTCAGTTAGAGAGATACTCATAGTTTTTAATCCTGAATCATCCCAGGTTTCTTTCTTTCTTGTAATTTGTAATTTAAAACACTAAAATCTAATCTTTCCATAAGCAAAAATTCACTTCAAAGGAAGGAAATCAGTCACATCTTCTACCACCTACTGTAATTCTCCAAGTTGGGATTTTCAGAGAAACCCAGGGAAACTTGATCCCTCCTGACATATTGGAACAGCTGAGCATCTAATTCTTGTAGCTCCCTTTAGAAAAATCTCAGGCCTGAGGCAGCTTTAGGCTACTCTTTAAAAAAAACTAAATCAAACTTTCCTGTCAGACACCTATTTACTTGCTAAAAGGAGTTCAATCTCCTTCTCCATTTAATAAACAAAAAAATTATCTGATGCAATCATCATGATTGCCTTAATATTGACTCTAGTACCTGTGAGGCATTTCTGGATTTCTGGGGACTGAATGTTGTTTATGACCAGCTTGATTTTTCAATATACGATTTCATTTTCTCTCACTCTTTTTAATTCTACTTGAAGTTTATATATTTTCCATTACTGTAAAATTGACAGTCTTTGAATACACCAAATATAGAGACACTATTAAATGCCATTTATAAGCATCACTTTATGTGGAAAGAAATCACTGAAACGTCTGTTGAGTTTATAACTGGGAAAGCAGAACAATTCTTTCCTTCCAACATAAAAAGCCTTTTTTATCTAAGCAAAGACTTACAGCAAGTGGAAGTTCAATATCATGCCTTTGAGAATTACAATCTGTTTAGACCAAAGTAAAACTATTTGAAAAGAAGTATTAAATAGCGAGAAGTAATTATACGTGGTAAATTTCTAAAATATTTGGATTTCTCCTTTCAGTCTCAGTCACTTTTCTATCTGCAGTAGCCTTTCCACTTCATATCCAGTTCACAATTTAAAATCTGAAGGAGTCTTTGAAGTATGTCATTTATAGCAAAAAGCACAGGCAGAATACTACTTTTTTTTCCCCTGGTGCACTGAAGGAAAAAAGCATTGAGATCCTTGATTGTGCACCACGACCCATATGGAAAAAGCATTGCTTAAAACCCTGCACTGAAGGAGTGATAAAGATATTTATTCAGTTACAAGTGGAGTTATATTTACAACTATTCTGCTTTTACTGCTGATAGGCAGTCCTCAAGATATGACTAATTTATCTTAATCATATCATGTCAAAATATGATATCTTAACAAATCTTATCTATATGTTACGATAGCTGTTTTGTTAGGAAGAGGGTCTGCTCCCCAAGGGTGCTATAAGGGAAAATATATTCTTTTGCCCTCTGTCCTCCAGATAGCACTGCAAATACGCAAACCCAGTGGTCATGGTTTACCTCTAGATAGGTTTTCTGCACTGCTAGCTTCTGCTGCTTTCAAGGGTCTGACAGCCTCCCTAAAACAAACCAGAGAAAGCTAGTAGCGAGTTTCTAAATTACTGAAATGATATATATACACAGTGCAGTATTATTATTAGGTTTTCTGAGGGATTATACATATAGGTTAGATGTAGATATGAAAAAGAGAGAGATATCCTTCAAAAAAGAAAATAAACAAAGCATAAATGGTTTTTGCTTGGGTATGTACATTTTGGCAGCACACAGGCACTGAGCAGTCCCCGACTGCTTCCAGTGCCTGTCCCCGGAGAAGCGTGGTTAAGCACAGCCCTCGGGACACACGCGCGCAGCTGCAGTCACACATGGTCAACATACCTGCCTTGCTCTGGCCAGGCCCTTGGCGGTATCTCATGATCTCAGACCTTGCAGCTGCTGTATGAGAACCTGCAAGTCTCATGAAGCGTCACATCACGTCTGGTTTGGGACAAGTGTTACCTGATGTGCCTGTTCCAGAAGGGCCTATATGATTATAGTTACTTGTGATCCCTCTACTGCGTACCTCAGTAATAATTTTGGGTGTACGAAACGCCGTGCCAGCATTATCACTGTGTTCTGCTCAGGGTTAGGTATTTTGTGTCTCAGCAGAACTAGCTGCCTTGGTTACAATGCTGAGGAAAAGCAGATACACCACTTCTGATCCCAAAATCAGTGGTCAGTAGTAGTTCAGCCATGGTACAGCTTTGAGCCGTGAGACATCCATAGGAGACAGGCTGAAGAGACAGTGGAGTTGTGAGTGTATAGTTATTTTATATCTGGACCTGAACATAGATGACAGACCTTGGAAATGTCAGTTTTGATTCCCTGACCTATATGATACACACACATGTAATTTGGTGCAACTGAAGACAACATTGTCCCTTCAGCTTGAAATAACAGCACAAGGAAGCAAGGAAAAGGTAAACAGGTTTTTCCTCTTCCCTTGCTATGCATTTCTTCTTGTTGTTATTGGAATAAACAATCAACTGCTCTTTCCAGGACCTTTTTAAGTACTAATTCCACAAAGAAGGGTGAAATGAGTTTCTTGAGAAGTAAGCGGCATCAAGTCAAAGCTATGGTTCCAGGCAAAATCGTACACTGCAGTGCTGCTTTCTGCACCATTATCTTCTCTTTCAGTGTATATTTCCGAATTAAACCTAGAAATATTTTAATGTTCTCTGAAGTCAGTGAAATGGCATTTCCATTTGATTGCATATTTTTTGCAGAACCTTTTGCGAAACTTCACTGCTAAGTACTAACAATGTCGCTCTCTACAACTTCCTGAAAGGGTGTTGTAGCGAGGTGGGTGTTGGTCTCTGCTCCCAAGTAACAAGTGATAGGACGGAGGAAACGGCCTCAAGTTGTGCCAGGGAAGGCTTAGATTAGATATTAGGAAAAATTTCTTTAGAGAGAGAGTGATCAGGCATTGGAACAGGCTGCCCAGGGAGGTGGTGGAGTCAACATCACTGGAGGTGTTCAAAAAACTTGTAGACATGGCACTTCAGAACATAGTTTAGTGGGCATGGTGGTGTTGGGTTGATGGTTGGACTTTATGATCTTAGAGGTCTTTTCCAACCTTTATGATTCTATGATTCTATGATTCTCTACTGCCTTCTGCAATGAGAGAAAGAAATTTTATTATTACACACTTCTTATAACCATGTTAGCATCTTCTGAAATGCTTGAAGCATAATTTGTGAAATAATGTGTGTAACTCATTGGTTTGTTGAAAAGGTAGGATTACTGCTCACACACATTCTGTATGGGCAGTGTCGATACATTCACACAGCTACCTCTCTTCTACAGCAGACTCTTCTTTTGTTCATCATTTGTAACACTGAAATTAAATTCAGTTTAAAAATCCACACTTGTGGATCAGACAAAATAAACACATCTGCCTTTGGTTTAGCCATGGAGAAGGTCCACATATTTTCCTACTCAAGATCCTTGAGAATTCAATGGTGACACCTGTAGGTTGATATTCATCTTATGACGAATAGACTTGTCCCTGCAGTGTGGGACAGCATGTCAAATCTATCTTCTGGAGCATATCCTCCTTCTCACTTACTCTGGCATAATAGATTTCCCATAGAAATCTTCTTCAGTAACTGCAGCTCCATGTGTTTGCAAGGGTCACAGCAATGCAGAACTGTCTGTGCTGGTACACACAGGTAGACTGTGAAATTTCTCCTTGTCTCTCTGTGGACATGACACTACACTTGCTCAAAGCCAGCTCAGCCGACAGGATGGCAGGTGTCCAGTTAGGTACTGCTAGGTGCTGTGACCTGCTTTGCAGAAAACATCAGAAAAAGAGCACATCTCTACATTCCATTTTTACATCCAACAGATTCATACCAAAGCATGTGGAGGAAATTGTGTGAGGACTGTTTCCACACTGGTGTATTGGGTCTAGCTGAGATGGAGTTAATTTTCCCGATAGCAGCTGTCATGGTGCTGTGCTTTCTACTGGTAGCTAGAAAGGTGTTGATGACACACCAGTGTTTTGGCTACAGATGAGCAGTGCTCCCACAGCATCAAGGCTGTCTCTGCAACATTCCCCCCCACCAGCAGGCTGGGGGTGGGCAAGATCTTGGGAGGGCACACAGCCAGGACAGCTGACCCAAACTGGCCAAGGGATATTCCATGCCATATGTCGTCAGCTCAGCAATAAAAGCTAAGAGAAGGGGCAGGGGGGGCATTCACTTTCCAGTGTTTGTCTTCCAGAGCAACCACTACATGTGCTGAAGCCCTGCTTCCTGGGAAGTGAGTGAATGTCACCTGCTGATGGGAAGTAGAGAGTAAATCTTTTGTTTTCTTCTGCTTCCATGCACAGCCTTTGCTTTCTGCTTATTAAACTGCCTTTATCTTGACCCATGTGTTTGGTTATTTTTTTTCTTTCCATCCTAATTTCTGCCCGCCCCCCCCCCCGCCCATCCTGCTGAGGAGGGGAGTGATAGAATGGCTTGGTGGCACCTGGCATCCAGCCAAGGTCAACCCACCACAACTGGAAGTCAGAGACCTTCTCTGAACTAGAAAGACACAGTAAAAGGAGCTAATTCCTTATACTCTGGCTTGTGGATCTTTCCAAGGATCCACAAAGTAGACTACCTTTCAACCCTTTTTTATAAGTTTTTTCATCCTTTCATCTAGTAGACCTGACTTTTCTCTTTTTGAAGCTACTGTGTGATAGCAAAGTGTTACACATTCTAATAAAACATCACTAGAAAGAAAAACAAAGGATGGTGGGTTTGTTTTCCCAAAAGGGTGGGTGGTTTCATTTCCTCGCTCTGGCTGACACGAGTCCCTTCTGGTTCCCATTCCCACACAACACCTTTGCCAACCTTCTTTTTCAGTTGGGTTCAGGTGATGCGCTGCCTAAACAAGGCTGTCTGCAGCTAAGTTTGGGCTGATATGGAAGTCTGGGAAAGCAAGCAGAGGGTCTGACAGACTGTGTCTTCTCCCACTGCCAACTGTGCTGATTAGAGAGTAATATGACCAGAATGATTATGCAAAAATATGGTGTAGAAAATCTTGCAGTCACTTTCACTGCAAAATGCATTTTGATGAAGCACATTAATTTTTGCACTTCTGTGGTACTTTACTGCTGTTTCTTCTTTCCTTGTAGCACTTAGTGGTAAATTGAAATTACACAAATTATATCCAGAATGCTTTTTCCTGCCTTTTTCTCTGTATATGTGAATATGTGTTCAGTTCTTCAGACCCAAGCAAGCATGTAAAGGCTGCAAAATGACCTTTCCCCATTCCTTTAAAAGAAAAAAAAAAAGAAAAAATCAAACATAAGTGATAGACATAATTAACACCACAGTAAAACGAAGGAAAACCATGGCAGTAGCGATATTTTTAAAGTTTGAAATTTCCATCTTCTGTGAAATAGGAAAACTTCTGTTAGACCAAGAACTGTAAATGAGTTTCAGTGGGTTTGTGTGATTTAAGAATAAGAAAGCTGAGTTAGACTATGTCAGTTATGCCAAATAGTAGGAAGGGAAGGTTGTTGGTTGCTTTTCTTTTTGGATCCTGATCAAATTTCTGCAATTTTACAGCTATACTGAATATTGTTTGAAAATACACAATGGTCTTTATTTCTTAAGGGCTTCCTTGGCAGCTCATGCAAACTTGAATTATTTCTTTATCAATCTGCTCATGGGAACATCTTGGAAAGTGGAGAAAGTTCTCTCAGGAGAGAGAGATCTTGCAGCTCCTTTCTTCAGAGTTTGAGATTGTTGATTTTGGGGGTTTAATGGAGTTTTCACCATGACATTTTGGCCAACGAATACACAGTAAAATGTTGCTCTTACCAAAATCAGCATAGCAGCCACAGTACCTAAAATGTTACAGGACTGCTTTTTAGTGAGTTGTGTAGTTCACTTATGAACCAGTCTTAGATACACAGATCAACTAATTGTACCTGCATAAACTCCTTTGCTCCTGTACCTTAATACAGGTCTTTAAAGTTCAGTGGCCTTGTTTCAATTATCAGGAGAACAGGAACCATTTTTTTTTACTTATTATGCATTCCCCAGAGGCCATATGAGAGGTGCTTCTCAGATAAAACCAAATAAATAACAGGGCTTTTCAGTCAGGTGGCCAAGTGAACCAACTGATCTTGAGTTGCCAGTCAGACAGAAACTCCGGGGTTTCTTTTCTACTGCTGTGTTATTCCTTCACAGAGTACATAAGTTGTAGAAATTGATCTTCAACCACACAAAACAAAAGACTCTCAGAACTGACTCATTCTGCATTTATACCAGAGCATTGTCTCCGCTACCAGCATTTTGACAAGCCTTGAAAAGGCAGAAAAATACTCCTAGAGCTTACCTGTATGAAGTAAATGTGTGAAGCTGTTCTGTTTTTATCTCAGAGGTAGTGAACTTTTTCCTCTATTACTGATCATTCCATTTCAAGCAAATATTTCTGAGAGTGTTATATCAACTGGTGCGCTGTATGCAAGTGGAGCAAAGGGTTCAAAACGAAGAAAATGCTGAATCCTCATGGACTGTTGCAAAGCTGGATCTGCAAAAACAAGTCACTATTCCGACATAGACCAGGAGCCTGTTTATTTAGCATCTGATTTCTATGAGTGGCCAGTGCTGGATATTTCATAAAAGCTGCTTGTGGCTTTAACTTCTCCTTTTGCCTAGGTAGAGGTATCATTGCTGTGAGTGGGGAAGTTACCTGTACAGGTGTGATGAGATCTGTGAATAGCCCTTGACACAGAAGACTATTTTTAAGGATCTCTATAAAATCTGGGGGTGGGGAAGTTGGTAAACACATTAGAAATGAGGATAAATTGTTACACTTTGCAAAAGTTTTATAGTGACACTGAGTAATAAGTGGACAGTAAGTGCTGCCTGGTACCTAAAACCAATTCGTAGCACAGCTACCAATTTCTGACTATGCCACATGCTACTGAAAAATAGGTCTAGGAGTATTTTCACGTTGCTTTAAGAAGCTGCAAATAGTGAAGCACTTTAACCTCTGAACAGAACACAGAGAGTACCTTTCTATTGCAAAACCACACCATATCAAGACACTGTAGTATAATCAGATCCTTTCAATATAGGCAACAGTCTCCCATAATAATGAAGATTTTGAAAGATTTCATAATAAGGAAGACAAAAATGAAAATTACATTAAAAAAATAGGTATTTAGTCGTATTTTAAAACTGTCTTGTTGAACAATTACTACCTAAGTATTAATATTACAACTCTTGACCTTCAGAAGACATTTTCATCTAAATTCACTTTTTACTTGTACTGCATTTTGTGTGCTTAAAAAAGAATGAAGCTTTCCTATTAAAATCTTTGGCTCAACAGGAATGCATTCTCATCTGATAGAGGTATTTATAGAAAACACTGAAGTACAGATACTAATCTACTTATTTTGAATTATTTGGTCAGAGTAATTGATTTTCTCTGAGGCAGCTTAAGTATACATCATAAAAACAATTTTCTCTTAAGACTGATCAACCCCAAATTTCTCTGTGTGAGGGATACAGCACAGAATTAAAATTATTTAGCCTTACTGCAATTTATGTCTTGAATGAGATAAAAAATAAGAGGACAATGGGGTGAGGGTGGTGGGGGTGAATAAGAGTAAATCACCAGTCTTTAGTAAATTTTGGAAGTGAAGTCTGATCAATTTCACCAATTTTTTTCTCTCGGTATACACCCAGGGAATTCTAGAGAGTTCATCTTTTCTGTGAAAGGACAAAGCACTGGGTTGGCAGAGATGTTGCAGAATTGACACGGTTGCTGAAATACATTAGTTGGTGCTACCTTGGCCTACTGTGTTCTACAATGCAGTCTTCAGTCTGAAAACGTGTATGCAGGTTTAGCGCCAGTTAGGAGATCACTTCCAGTCAGCGCTGGAAGTGCAATGTGCCGTGCAGTGCAGAAAAATACTTCCAAATCTTGCTTGGCATGCTGGTTGGACTGCCACGTATTTTAAACAACTAAGGAGACATTTTCTCTAGGAATGTATTTTTATCCATGGCATTGCCTCAGATGCTATGTAGAGAGATTTTTGCTGAACTCATTTTTAGTCTTGGCTTTGAACCAGACCCTCAGATATATTGGTTCTCCTATTGCTTTACACTCTGCCTACAGATCTCACAGGAAGAAAGAGACAGTGATTGAAGAGAAAACTCTACTATAACACTGATGTTTTACCTTGTCTTTGAGGGATTTGGTGGGGGACATATCACACTAAATGTATACTTTGAAAAAAGAAAAAATGAAAAATATTTAAATCCATCTGAACTGAAGGGCTTGTTTTTCTGTGACTTGTGATCTTTTGGGGACAGCCTATGAGTCCCAGAGACAGTGAGGGGAAGGTATTGTTCTGACCCTTGGCAAGGTTAATCATATGTGTTTGTCCTCCACCAATATCAAATTACTATCTACACACATATTTGTAGATCCTAAATTCCATTTCTTATTACCCACCTGAGAAAGCAAAGAATATAGCACAGATAGTAGCTGTTTTACTGCTGCATGACAACATGCCCATTTCCAGAAAGGTACATTTGAAGGACAATATTGACCCTATTCCAAAGTTCTTTGGCTGCAATGATATCATTTGATGCTGGATAACCTTATATCTAATTTTTTCTAAAGTAAATACAGCATAAAAGAAATAGGAGAAAATTAGGAACACAATTCAACCGTAATGCTTGGTCTTGTAAGAGCAGTCATTTGATTCATGATCAGTTGCCTAAAATTGCATTTAAAGGTATGGATACATACCAAAATTACAAAAGTTCTCTGTATTACAGAAATCCTTCCATTTCCCTGAAATCTATTCCTTTAACTGTACATATAAGTCCAGGAACTTTACAAAAAATGTTTTTAAAAGCCTATTGCTCCTTCTTTTCTAGTAGGTATAATCAACATGTCACTGTTACTGACTTCATTACACTGCAGGGTCTCCCATTTTATAGGGAGGATATTTGGGTTATTTATATGTTTCTCTGTATGGTCAACACCAGTATCTGAAGGACTGACTGAATCTATTCTTGTAGGCTACAGGTACATCTGTAACTCAGACCTGCAAGAACAAAAAGCTATTGTTACAGAACCGAATAAGGTCTTTTGTGACGTAAAGTTGTTCTGTTCCACATGAACACTTAAAAGGTAAGATATTTTTCAGTCTGAAGATAAATTTAATCCCAGTCTTCCAGGTGTGTAAAACTGCATAAACCAAGCAGAATTATCATAGCTGGAAAACTTACTTTACAATTAATATTAGCTAATGCTTTCCAGTGTAGCTGGTTATGTAAATGAACATTTCTTAGGACCTGGTATTTTCTCTTACATTGCAGAACACCACATTGTTTCTTCCAACAGACTGCAAAGCATTCACAGTGAGATAGTTTCAAGTGGATGTCCTTGGTGGGAATACTATGTCTCTAAAAAATACATCAGGATCCATATAAGTCAGGCACCAAACCTATCTGGCAGTAGGTTTTAGAAGACGTGGGTGTAAGCTGTTCCACCAGTCCATGCATAATTACACTACCAATTTTTGTCTTTCTATTGTGGTGGTCACAGACCCTTAGAAATGTTGGCTGGAAGGACGTCTGGGGGTCATCTAGTCCATCATCCTGGTGAAAGCAAGACTATTCCCAGGACTACATCACATCAGCTGTAGCCATATCTGTGCCTTGAAAACAACCAAGAATGGAGGTTTAGTAGTCTTTCTGGTGAACCTGTTTCAGTGTGCACTATTCTGTTGATAAGGTTTTTCCTGATCTCCAGTCTAAACCCATAAAGTAGCAATTTCTGGTCACCACTTCTTCTATATTACTTGTCAGTACTGGTTCTGTTATCTTTCTAATCCCCATTCAAGTAGTTGTAGGCAGCTATCCTACTGCCCCATAGCTCCTCTTTGACCGACTATATAAACCCAGATGCTTCATCCTCTCTTTGCAGACTACATGCTCTATGTCACTGGCCAGTGGTGGTCCCCGCCTTGCTGCTGTCCAGTTTCTTAACATCCGTTTTCCACACAGACCACTGGACTGCTATCTGGGTTGAAAATTTCTCATTCATCCAGTCTGGACTTAATCAGATTTACAGTGAGAATGCTGTAATTTTCCTCCTCCTTGCCTGTCTCAAAGAAGGATGTAGGGTTGTCTTTTTTCCAGTCAGCAGGAACCTCTGATCAACATGAATTTTCTTAGGTGTGTCTCACCATCATTTCAGCCAACTCCTTCAGTACCCCCAGGTGTATCCCATCCAGTCCCATGGATCTGAAGACATTCAGCTGCTATAATAGTACCCTAAAGCTTTTGCTCCCCAACTGCCCCAACTTCTCTTCTTCCCAACCATATTGATAGAAGATGAGGTCCCAGGAGAGGGCTTTGTGTAAGGACTGAGACAAAAGAACATGTTGAGTATTTCAGCCTCCTGGTTTGCTCAATGCCATGGTGTCCTCCCTCCAAATGTATGAAAGTCCCCCATGAGAACAAGAAATAGATATTTAAGTCTCATCCACCACCCCCTCCGCCCCAGGTGATCTGTTACAGACCTCCACCACCACATACCAAAATTAGTCCCATCTCACCTTGACCTCTGGTTTCTTAATGGAGTTTTTCAACATTCAAGGGTGCCTTTAACAGAAGGTACAGGTATCCTTTTCCTGCCCTCCTGTCCATGCTGACAGCACATTTCACCCATGCCTGTGCTCCACTTGTTCATGCCATCTATATTCCACTTGCACTCATCTCTTTGTAGCACTGATCCTAATTGTAAAACCTAAGTTATTGGGCCCTAGATCTTTCCTCAACAGTACTTGCTTCTCCTCTGTTGCCAGGGCCTTGGATCTATATTTTAGGTCAAATAGCTGCAGAAGTCACAGAAGTCACAGGCTTCCACCCTGCTGGGTGAGTGTCCTCTTGCTGCTTCTAAGTTGCCTTCCCACTCTCAAGGTGGCTCTTCCCTCAGAAGAGTTTCCTGAAGATCCTATCAGTGTCTCATTTGTCATGCCAGGTACAACAAGGACGGCCCATTTCTTGGCTTGGATTGTTTTGCTTGTTTTAATGAACTGAAGGAAAGCGCAAAATAGCAGAGATCTCTGACTCCGGGTTCCCTTGTGTATTGGGTTTGCGTGGCAAGGTTTTGGTAGCAGCAGGGGGGTTGCAGGGATGACTTCTGTGAGAAGCTGCCAGAATCTTTCCCGTGTCTGACAGAGCCAATGCCAATCTGCTAAAATATGGACCTGCCACTGGCCATCAGCAACAGTGGTAGTGCCTCTGGGATAACAGATTTAAGAAGAGGAAAAGTAAAATGGCACAGCAACTGCAGCCAGGGAGAGGAGTGAGAATATGTGAAACAGCTCTGCAGACCCCCAGGTCAGGGCAGAAGGAGGGGCAGGAGGGCTCCAGGCACCGGAGCAGAGGTTCTCCAGCCTCCAGGAGCTCCTATATGCAATATGGATAAAATTGTCTGGCTTGTACCGATGGGAAGTCAAACTAGCTGACTTCACAGTTAACTATGTACTTAAAATCTGGGGTCTACAATAGTTTCTCCTTCTCTTTAATTATTTGTGAAGCAGAACCCTTTTCCAGCTGTGGAGAACACAGAAGAAGGAGGTGTGTAGGAAGAAATGCAGCTGAAAATCTCCAGTGTTAAGTCTAAACTTGCAGAGAAAGAGAGAGCATCAAATGCGTAGAGCCTGCCTTTTGGAGGTGAAATGCTCTCCAGCTGTTCCCACAGAGAGAGGAAAAGCTAATGAGCTGGTGTCCTACTGTGGGAGTGTGTGCTGGGGACCTCTGAAATCTAGCACAGCAGAAGAGATTTTTCCCTCTATTTCGGGGTGAATCACACCTCACAGTGCATATTTCTCATTTTTAACATGTTCCAGTGGAGAAACTAAGCTGTGAGTATTTGCTGCTGTGAAATAGTTTCCCTGCTCTAACAGAAATACATCTTGTGACAAACTGACACGCATCTTCCCCAAGGGCAGCGGAACAGACATGCAATTTTAGGAAGAGAGGCACCCTCAAGCGATCCACGCGGCAACCTCTGTCCGGCACCGAGCACAATTCAGTGTTTCAAGGCAGCCGCAAGACGCTTCGGGGTAAAAGCCGCTCTGGAATGAAATCCTGACGGAGACAGTCCGTCTGGAGTCTCACCTGTCCAAGGGCTTTGACACACATTTCTAATTTCTCTGCTGTAACTCTCTAATCTTTTGGAGATTGCTAAGCTTCCCAATAATGTAAGTTATTGAAGTTGATAATTATTACACAATAATGTAAGTTATTGAAGTTGATAAGAGTAGTCACTAAAGTATTTAAATTGTATGCAAAAAAATGGCCTGTGGCTTAGATTTTTGCAAATCCTGATGTAAAATAGTCTGCTTTGTCAAGAAACCAAGGTCATAATTCATAACGCACTCTTCTCAAGTGCCACTGACTCGAACGTTTAACTAAAAAGCAACAGAGGGATACCGGCTTATTGAATAGTGCACTATAAAGGAAAAAAATTCTCTGTTATAATTCTTCTTTCTCTAAATCCTCCACAATCTTAACTGTGGGTGAGAGATTTAAAATAGGATTATACAAGGTTTTACCCAGCAAGGCTTCCAATTAGTTTTTAAGGCAATACTCATATTTTTACTGTACCAGGAGAAGCAGCAAAATTTATGGATCATTAGGCCAGTAAAGCTGAGAGGAAAGTAGTTGCAGTTACTTTAGACAAGAATTGAATGCACCTATTTTTCTCAGGTTTTTATGCTATGAGTTTATACTATATGTCACTGCCTCCATAATTCTGAAAACTGCTAGTTTTTTCTAATTTTATCTTTCTCCAGTGTTAAATCTTTAGCACTGCTTGAAGAGAAGGTTTGTTACAAGAGGGATAACAAATAAATTATTATCACATTACCTGTCTGCATTCTCTTATTTGGGGATTTGTTTGAGGCTCTCTGAAAGCTGTTACTACCTTTCAGGGAAAATTGTAATAACACATGCTCTGAAAAGGTCTATATGTCTATTACCATAAAGTAACCCCATTTTCTTCAGCATAATATGAAGCTAGAAATCATAATACCATCTTTGACATAAAACATTACACTACATTAATTAATTTAAAATAGATTAGGAGCATTGGTTAGTCAAATAAAGGCTCCTAATTACACATAGTTCTGCTTAATTCTCTGAAATTATACGTATGCTGTATGAAATGCCCCTGGGCTGCTGTAGCCCAGACCAATGGCCCATGACCCAAATATATGCTTCTCCTGAGCCCACCTCTGAGTTCAGCACCATTATCCAGTGTAGTCACGTTGGCATCAAGGATGTCAGGCTGACTACATACGCAACAGTTTGGCAAAACTCAGGCCCTGTTTAGGAATCCCTTGAGACTGCCAGTTTTCACATGTAGTCTCTCAATACTTTATGGAATGTCTTGCAATTAATAAGAAACTTAGTAAGACATTTTCTAACAAGGTTCATGTACGTTCACAAACCTCCATGAGTACAGCAGACTGAGGCAGCAACTTAAAAAATCAGATTTCAAATGCTAGGATTTAACATTCCCAAATTTTGCATTTTTTTGTCTTTAGAACATCAAAATCATATAACTCTTCCTTTTTTTCAGTCTGACCTTGAGAAGAAGTCAATTTTATTTATGTGGCTTTCTCTCTTTCACTGTACTACTATTTTTGCAGCCAATCTGATCCCTTCAGTGCCAATACTGCTACCTCTTGCTTTTATCCCACCAAGTGTTGCCACCAGTTTTGTAAAGGAATTTCACTTTCACCTCATGGACCCCAACACGAGTAATATGAAACACCCCAGACACAATGCGGACAAGTAAAACCTCTGGCAATTATTCCAATTACCGAAGAAAGAGAACCACAAAAAAAAAAAAAAACCCAAACAAACCAAAACCAGCACTTCACTATGTTTATCTATAATTTTTCAAAATTATATGCATTATAATGACACTTTCACCACAGTGTGTGCATGCCTAATAATTCAGAAGAATTTGTTCCCAGACACCTGTTCCATGATTTATCAGGACTGAATGCATTTCCACATAAAATATTCAAGGGTTTAATTTTAAAATGTGCTTTGTATGTGAACCCTGAGTGTGTTACCATTTTTGTTCAAGTGTTTTACTAGATATTCATAAAAAGACCTCTCTGCAGATAGCTTCCAGGCAAGTGGCACTGTGGTGCTACTGCAGCAAGTCTACAAGTCATTTGACTCATCAACAAGTAGTTTGACTCATAGAATCATAATTTGTCTAGGAAATGCCCTCCGAAGGAAGCAAATTGAGCCAGGTTACAACATCCATGCCCGTTTACCTGCATTTCCCACTCTGTGGGAAACTGAGAAATGTACAGCAAAGCCAAGATCTCTCTCTCTTCTGCCAGCACACACAGGAAAGAGAGTGAGTGAAGTGTCAGATACTGTAGGCCAAAATATTGCTTTCAAAAATGCAATCCAGTGCAGGGGAGAATGGTTCCTTATGCTTATTTACTCCCTTGAAAATCATGGCTGTTGTTTAAACCTTTCATGCCTCTGCCATCCTTTGATCTCCCTCCAGTTTGTCATGAGTCAGGAGAAAAAGGTATTTTCCTGAGAGTTACCCCCTCTAAAATAGCAGTTTATTTGAAAGCATGATTAGCATGGCAGAAAAGGTGTCCAGCTGCATCCAGAGGCATTATGTGACACAATAAAACTCACAGAGTCTTATTTCACCGATGCTCCAGGGAGGGAGCAAATTAAGACAAGCTGCAACATATACTCTTCAGTAAAACAGCCATAAATAATAGGTTGCTCGTTCATTTTGTTTTTTTAACACAAAACTGTTTGACACAGTTCTTCAAGTGAATGGCTTAAAATACCAAATGTAAGCCTATGTGCTGTTCTGTGGATTAGCTGTTATGTCTTATTGGCTGCTCACTCTTTAAAAGTCACATAACCGTACATCCTGATTTCCATGACCTGGAGGGATCCTCTGAGATTTCTCAGTCTCTCTTTTTGTTCATAAATTATACAGGTAAGAGCAAGAACCAGGTTTACAAAAGAGAACTGTGGTAGCTTTCTATGCATGACACCACCCCCAGTGATACTTCTTACTTTCACTGAATGATCTCATAAATAAAGTTTAAAATATGAAAGCCCTGTGTGAAGCACACCCACAAGCTGCACTCTCAAGTTCTTCTGGATCTTTATTTCTGTTTTCACTGAAGTGATTATAGATCGTATTCAGAGTGAGATATAGAGGAGTAAGTCAGCCTTCACTATTAATAGAACTATGTTGACCACTGGTGAAACGGTGACACCCAACCATTCTACTTTGCTGCTGACGTGATCTTAATTATGACAAGACATCTTGTGGGCCAGTAAAAATCCACTTCAAGATGCATTTGATTCAGTTCCTTTTCCTTATACCTTTGCCTCCCCAATTAGTTTTGACAAATAGCAGCAATCATCATTTAGCTTCCTATTGCACTCAAGTTAATTCCTTCTCTAATTTATCTTCAAATATTTTTAACCAGCACTGAGGTAATATAGTCAAATGAACTAAACATACATAAATGTCCAAACCAAGAAAATAACAGCCTATATATCAATGGCCTTTAATTTCCTACGATCACAAGCTTTTTCTTCCTCCCTGAAATTAGACTGATAGTCTTGTTTGAGAACAGCCAAAAATTGAATTGGATTAAGCTACATTTTAACATTTATTTTTCTCATTAGTGTAGATCCATAAAACCACTGCTGCATTTAGCAGTAAGTTTTTCTTCGTAAGTTGAGAGGAATAAGATGCTGGATTTCAACCTGTTTATTTTTGCTTTTAGATAAAATTAGACCACCTAAGCCTTGGTAAATCCATGAAAACAGTGAGGTGGCTTCTTTTTTTACTTTCCAGCAGATGCAAGAAAACATTTCAAAATTATGCAAAATATGAAGCAACATTTGGAGGAAGGAGACTACTTTTGACTAAACAAAATAATTCTGAACTGATATGCTAGTAGTCGTGATGTGATCTCTGCAGTTTCCAATTCAGGCCTTTAAAAAGGTTAGTTTTACAATAACAGGGAAGATGTAGAAAGAAAGAGAGATTTCAGGGGCAAGTGGGTCCCAGGCAGCACTCACAAAAGCAAAGCAACTTGGTGCTCTCAACATGGTGGGGTTAATTTTTCACTTAATTTTTCAGAGGAGACCTGCTCTTCTCCTTGAGGACACGGACTAAGGCTCTTGACAATCAGGAGAGTGACCCAGTTCCTGAGCTCTAGGGTTTTAGGAGATGGGGTTCAATCTCAGGTTGCCCTGGATGCAGAGAACAGAGAACAAATTTCTAAGCCACCAGCTGGAGGCCCTTGGCCCATTTTTCAAACAGCCCACAAGAAGGGTATTAATTATTGGGCTATAAGTTATGAGGGTTTTGCCATAGTGCTCTGAAGAGCTTCTGCTGAATCACAGTCCTGGTAAGTACAGTCAGCCAGCAAATATGTTTCAGGGGAAAAAAAAAAAATACTGTCAGGCATCTATTTTAAGATGCTACATGTAGCAATCATCTACCTGACATTCACTGTAAATAGATCAGGGATCTCTTTGGTTGGTAAGAAGGAAAGGTGTATATATACACTCATATTTTATACTTTCAGAGTTCTGATGTGGCAGGAAATTATGTCACTTATGGAAAGTAAAAGGCAAATAAGGAAGCACCAGCAGCCTGGGAAATTTTACAACCTTGGCCTTTTCAAAGACAGAAAAGAAATAAGGAATTTTATTTCTTTTTGAGCCAATTGAAAACTAGTAACTTCTGACTAAAATAAGCCACCAAGAAGGACTCATTAAAAACTGTTCTGTGGCTGTCCCAAGAATAAAAATCAAAATACAGATAATTAGAGAAATTAAGCCAATGTTCTCATTTAGACAAAGACAATGTTTATGAAACTGGAAATGGAAGACAATTAAAAAGAAGGAACAGAGACTTGGGTTTGGAGGGTTTTCTTTTTATTTGACAAACTCTTTCCAACTTAAGGTAACACTAACTTTCCTCATTGTTGATATATGGTTTTTTGAAATTAATCTTTTCTAATGTCTTTTTCCCTACAGATATCAGGTAAAAATCTGTGCCATCATAGTATCATAGTAAAAACCGGTTTATTTCCCTGCAGTTTGGGAAACATTACATAATGGCGTCCATTGGCTTTAAAATTAGAATAATGAACTTAGGGTGTAATCTTTCAAACAAAAGATTTTTGTAACACTGACTACTTTGGCCTTGAACCTTTGATGTCACTCTTCTTAAATACACACATTTCAATCATACTATCCAAAGAAAACTTCAGCTAGAGTACCTGTACTTGGTAAGACTGCCAGACAGCTTTTTTTGTTTAGTACTACTGACTGCAGTTCAAGGAACCATTCCACACTGGTAGAATGAACCAAATTTCAAAAAAACTATGCAGTTTCTAGCTCCGTTTACAGCTGTTATCACACCCTTCCTCAGATTTCTTCATGAGCTCATTGGGGCACAGTGTGGCTTTTTGCAATTCAACAAGCCCTGTCACCTTTCAGGTCACTTATCTGCTCTTGAAAAGCAAACCGTATACTTATCAGCTGTAATCTCCATTACCCATCACCACAATATTCTTCCTACTGTAAGATGTTAGAAGCTATAAGTAAATAATAATAAAATATGCTATACACAACTGAAGTACAATAAACCCCTCGGATGTCATAGGTATTTAATCAGAGAACAGTCTGCAAATAAATGATTTATTCATGAAGGCAGGGTATTGACTGCCATCATGCAGGCATTGTAAAATACAAATATTGAAATGATACAGAAATGGTGATGCAGAAAAGAACGTATTTAACTGCAGACAAATCCCAAGACAACACTCTGATAGTTTTAAAAGTATTCAAAGTATTTTATATCACCATAAAAACTCCTGCAGAGCATAAGGTATTTCTTTGGCTACAGTGAACCATGAATAATATTGCAGAAATGCTTAATTTTGTTTAATAGCATTGAGATGTGCATTTCATATAGGAGAGAGCCTGACTGCTTAGAAATTTTGATTCACAGCAGTCCCCAGTGAAATAATCTATTGTAAATAAAACCTATTGTAAATTTGGCCATTTCTCATAATTAGCCATGAAAAACTTTTTTCATTATTCAGCCAGCTCTAGACCACAGTATATTTATTTCTAGGGAAGGTACTAAATGATTTGAGAAACTTTTGAGTGGAGAGTTATACAGCTTCACTTAAACTTTGCACTCATTTAGGCATGCTACTGTGCGTGAATTGTATCATATATGGCACATATATAAAGTAGAGAAAATCCCATAAGTTTGATCAGACTATTAAAAATAATCTTCAGGAAAAGACTTGTGTTTGAAATATTCACAATAATTAAGTGAATGACATTATAAGTTAAAAGAAATTTGGGGCCAAACTCTACAATGGCAGCTGATAACCTTCTGTCTACAACATTGTGTATTGTGTAAACTGTCCAGTCATCAGATGTTGTGCCACATGATTCCCTTTACGCTGCATTTCAAGTTTAATGAATAATTAGTGGTGTAAACAAAAAAGAAGTATTGTGGGGGTAAAAATTGTTTATGTTCCACATTCAAATGAAGTCAATAAATGCTTTTTGCAGAAGACCATGAGAGTGGCAGGCACCTTCATCCTTGCTTTCTCTGAGAATAAGCAAAGCTTATTATCTAGGTTGGAAATTATCTAGCAAAGGAAATTATCTAGGTTGACTGTACGTTAGGTTTGACACAATTGCTAATCTCTATCCTGGCATGAAAAG
Organism: Phaethon aethereus; assembly: GCF_964289735.1. Taxonomy (NCBI): domain Eukaryota; kingdom Metazoa; phylum Chordata; class Aves; order Phaethontiformes; family Phaethontidae; genus Phaethon; species Phaethon aethereus. Next base: position 31,181,157 of record NC_138582.1, on the reverse strand, counting down.
GGAATCTGAGCTTCAGCACTGGTTCTTTTGTCAAAGAACATAACCCACTGCAAAGTATATGTCCAGACTTCTCCTATAGCCAAAAGAGACAAATAAGTACATCCAGGAGGTGATTCACCCAAAATAGTTATCAGGAAACATTTTTCTCTGTTTGGTAAAGTAGCTGTCTAAACAAAGATTTTGTACTTCATTCTCAACTTCTAGTTGGCTGAAAGTAGGTGAGACAACTGCTGTCCTTGGATTGTATCTTCCCTTTGGGAAAGTGAGCAGAGCAGTGCCTTACTCACCATGATACTGAAGATGTACTTTTCTCAGCCTCATGTGTTAGAGGTATTTTCTGTTATAAGAAAATACCCAGCAAAGCAGCAGGTTGAATCCATGTCCCCTACACCCACAGTGAGTGCCATGGCCACTGGACCACAAACAGGTGTTTGGGGACAGTGTTATATTTGGTGTGGTTTGGTTTTTTACGTTTGTTCCTTTGAAAAACTTCAGCCCACCAAATAGATATTTTCTGACAGCCATCAAAAGTAAGAAAAAAAAATCTGACTCTGCTTACTACTAAATGTTTGCACTTAAGAAACTATGCTTACTAATGCATTCAATCTGCAAGCTCAATGTCTTTATTGCTTTTTACTAAGAGTACCTTTCCTTTTCAGTTGGAATCTCCTCACCACTTGCCATTTCAGTCTCATGGAAGACCTGTCCATCTATAAGACTCTGATTTATACTTTACTGTCTTCTCTTCAGATTATGGATAATGTTCTTAAAATCAGCACAGGGCCAGTACACATAGAAAACCTAGTACTTTTCTGAACTGTGTCCAGATGACTGCCGAGCATCCCACTTTGTATTTTCCTTTTAAACATTCTTCTCCCTACCTGTCTCTGGAAGCAGCCTTTGTAATTCAGGGGACACTTTTATATATTTTCTTTATTTTTCAGACCTTTCAGAGATAAGTTGACCTTTAAGCACCTTTTGCCTCCTTCCAAAGCCATGAAAACCATAGGTTGCCCTATTTCTAAGAAGCATGGACTAATGCTGCAATGCACTTATCTACAGATTCCTGTAAGCACACTTCTATCATTTGAAAAGGTAATCAGTTTTTCCCACATAAGTCAGCAGTTAGAGCAAAAAGTTATTAGCCATGAAAAGAATAAGCAAAAAAACACATGTATTGATGTTTTAATCTTTTCAAACTACAGTACCAGAAAGCTAGTGATGAATGATAGTTTTCAAACCATAATAAAATTAACATGAATTTCATTTCATAGTAGGTGAACATTCTCCCTGCTGATTTCATAGCAGGAAAACTGGAAAGTCAAATTATTTAGAGACTAAGTGTTTCAAATATAGCAAGAAACAAGCACATTCCGATTTATAGAGATAATACTGTTCCTTCAAATAAGAGTGTCAGTTCTCACCTCTTGATGACAGATGTGTTTTATCACAATGTTTACGACTGCTACAGGATATTTATTAAGACATATTTTATTCCCTTAATTGTGTCCCCAAGGCACACATTTATAGGAAAAGAAGAATTGGACAAAACATTTCTTCCTGCATTTATGGACTCGCAGTTGACATTTTAATTCCTGTAGAATGTTGTCAATACTGCACAATGCAACAGGGATTATTAGGACAAAGAAGATGAGATGAACTGACAGAGGGTGGGAAACTGTCTGAAATTTTAGCTGAATGCTGCTTAAGCCTATTTGCGCAGTTCACTGAAGCTGAGGGGCTGTCTGCTGTTTTGCACAACACCGTCTTGCACTATGTGCACTAAAAAATTCTGTTCTTCACTAGATAAAACTACTTATATGGTCTTTGACGTAATAGATAAAAGGAAACTAATGATGTGTTGCATAACTTTGAGTTAGGGAATGTAGCTGTTAAATTAGCAAATGTTCACAGACATGCTGCCGTTTCTCTGGAAAAATGTCACGGGGGTTCCTCTTTTATTCAATAATTTGGCTGCAATCTAAACTTTGTTTGAGGATCTGTGTCTATGATGTACTAAACATTTTCTGTGCCCATTAGAAAAAGCTGAAGGAGCTTGGGATTTACAGAAGGAATACAGTTGTGCCATGATTCCTAATAAAATACATATGCAGAATGTATTTATGCATTTAGTACTATATGCATAGATAGGCTTAATGGAAGGATGCACTCACTGAGGTGTCTTTGCTCTGTTGTACTTTACATATCGTCAAATGTTTTGTGGACTTTCTCTGAAATTTGCCTTTAGTTTTTGCAATAGTTTATAATAACTGTGTTTGTAAGATTGTTAGGGCTTGAGTTCTTGTGTTTCTTTTTAATGCTTTTCCCTACACAATAATAGAATTAAAAGTTGTTGCTTGGGATTTTGATTTTCATGGGGTTTTTTTGCTAATATTTCTAGATAATGTTTTTCTTTACACAACAAGAGAAGAAAAAGTTATTTTATGCTTCATTAGGCTGGGTGACATATTCTTCCAAGATTCAATGGTCAGCAGTATTTTCAGCAAATTGTGTGTTACACTTGACTGCAGTTTGCAGGAAATTATAGAACAAGTAACTATAGAATACAATAGGTCTAATTATGGATATATTGACAAACTTTCTTTCCTGTTCACATGCTGGTCATAAACAGATCTTGATTTCTGTGTACATATTTGATATCCATAAGTATTTGCCAAATACCTTGGATAAATGATACACTGATTTGTTGGCCCTGCAAGTTTATGATTGATCACCTAACCCAGAGTATATTATTTCTGCTTCCCATTTTGAGAAATGTTTTAACTGATGAACAGTGCTAACTCTTGCTCTTGAGGATGTAGCATGTTTTCAAATGGAGTATATATTGTGTATTAAAAAAAAGTTTCTCCCTTTTAAATTTTATTGTTGTGCCCATTTCTCACAGCACTTCTCATTTTGCCCTACTCAGTGCAGAATCCTGCCACTAAAACTTTAAATAACAATAAATTAAGTCCAATGAGGTAGTAAATATTAATAATTTATTAATATCTCTTTCTGAATTTCAAATAACAAACTTCTGCATGGCAAAGATGGTAAGTACAATGATTTGCTTTCTAAAAAACAAACTAGAACTCTATAGGGAGCTCCTTCTTAAAACAATTACCAGTTACAAATCTCCTCAGTATGCCTCATGTCGGCAAGGAACGCTTCTGAACATTTCAAGGAACATTGGCTGGGCAAAAGGCACTAGCTTTACACATCACTATGTCACCAAATGTCATTCGCCTTACAGAAATGTTAAAACAATACCACCAAAAAGCTTGTGGTAGTTTGGAAAGATTTTGGTTCAATATTGTGACAAATCACCCATGTCCAATTTAAAGAAATTACACTACTGTTCAGACCAGCTAACTGACTGCTAGTTGACGATGATGCAAAGTAGTTTCACTTGTAAGCCTATAAAATTGGCCTAAGACTGTAATGTCCCCAGCCTTCATTGAAATAGTTTAATCTGTCATTTCTAGATGTCAGTGCTAGAGTTTTCTCTTACATATTTGCCAAGGCTGTTTCCTCTTTGGGGACAGTGGGAGCATTATATTGAAATACAGTTTAAAAACAGGCTGTAAAATGTTTTCAAGTTCTGAACATGGATGAAGCACTTGCAGTTTGGTAGATTGATTTTTCCCTCAAGTTGACTGCTCTACATCATTGAGATTAAATATAGTTAAACTGTCATGGTTCTTAGCTTGTTGCTTTGTTTCTCTAAATTCTCACTTCTACAGGTAGTCTTTAAAAATGAGTTAGCACAGAGGTCAGTAAGAAATCTGAGTCTACTGGAATCCATTTTAAAGGATCAGCTCTGACTATTTTCAATCTCATCATCACATCTTAATGATCCATAAAGTGATAAAGAAATGGACTACTCAGATCACACAAATGCACATAGTCACCACCTAGCAAAGACAAACCAAGCTATGCTCTATACCAGAAACAAAACTGACCTCCAGATAAAATTCTCAAAAGCCATTAAAATGCTTACCCTATAGCAGAGAAGCCCAAATAGAAGAGAAATTGTCATCCACCTTTAGAGACAAAGGGTTAGTTTATTATTGTCTAAAATGCCCTATATCCTTACTTTAGCTTTGAAGCTTTACTTTGAAAAATTACCCTGCTGTTTGCTCATGTGTTGGTATAGATGCCTGGTTCTGTGTCATGTTCTCATGGATTCTGCAGTCCTGAACAAGCACATGCTCCTAGTTAGCATGAGAAATGGCTCACTTCTAAAACCTAGAGGCCAATAGACAGCAACATCTTGCCCTTAAGCAGCAATTTGAGCTCCACAAAATAATTCCACAGCTAGACAACTATTATTTTTAAAATTCCTCATTCTTTTTACTGACCTGTAAAGCCTGTTCTCACTCAGTTTTACGTGTTCTCTTCCTTGGGCATTCACAGTGGCCGCCCATTTCTGACACAAACATGGTCCCTGAGTTGTGGGGAGTGTGGGCAGCCACCCAGGGCTCTCACCAGCACAGGCAATCAGCCAAGGCACTGGCTGTGAACGTTGCCTCCAACCGGTTCTCTCTGCACAGCTGCTCTCTGTTCACCTCTACTGAGATCTCCAAGCTGAAGACCTGTGCAGCGGCTAGCAGGCAGCGAAGTATTCAGTTATGTTGATGCCACAGTGTGCACTACAGAAGCTGTTGTCAGCTGTTGGCTCTGGGAAGGGACAAGAGGGCCAGGGACCTTCCCAGCCAAGAGTGGCACATTTCTGGAGGAACCAGCTCAGATTCACAGCCAAGTGTTGGGCAAGTTCTGCTCCCCTCAGGGTCTGTGCAGCGCCATCAGTGATCAACCTCATGCACACAGTGGACCCTCATATGAGGAACTGTACAGAAATTTCAGCACAAAAATGAGAAAACTAACTTTTGTTCTTTATAGAGCTTCTCCTAATCGCACTGATCTCCATGACATGTGAACAGCTCTCAGCAGAAGACTAAGCAATGTGTTTCTCACCTTTTACACACATCTGTTCTGTAATCTTGGGTGAAAAGTGCAGCACAGAGTAGAAGATGGGATGCTTTTGATATGCCTTAATTCACATCCTTTGGATAGGCACTGAACAAGGAAGGTCCTGGTTATCTGAGCATGTGAGATGGGATGGCACAAGATGCAGTAAGACACAGGAGCAGAGTGGTGAGGGAGTTATTGTTCTGAGCAGTTAAAAATAAAACAGTCTACATTTGAATGGACATGTGAAGAGAAGTAAGGTAGTATGGGATGGAAGAAGAGGTCAACCTGAAATATTCATAAGCAGGGCTCCTGCTTAACACCCATGAAAAATAATGCATGTCGACACTGCACCGAACAACACTGTTTGGGGTTGTTCAGAGATTTTTGATGTGTTACTCTGGTCACAAATTTCAGGTGCCGCTCTCTAACCTTGACAGCTAGAGGCAGGCCTTAAAAAAGGGAAGGAAAAGTGAGCAAAGACAAGAAGAGGAATGGAGAGAGAGGGGAGAGATGAGGAGAAGAGAGGGAGAGGGAAGATTCCTTTCTCTGGAAAATTAGGTTTTCCATCAAACATTAAGTAACAGTTTCAGTAAAACCTTAAGTATTCATGGCACTTTATAAGTGAAAGCAATAACATAAAAATAGCTGCATTAAACTGACAAAAGTCTTGTTTCAATATTTTATATTACAGATGCTGAAACGTTCAGTTGTAGCCATAATGATTAAACAGTCTTGTTAGATAGAGACCCTAAAAGAATAATCTCTAAAAGGATGAACTGGTTTTCTTCATGAAAATCACAGTGAAGTTTGCTTCCCAGTGCTTACAAGCCTTTCTTTTTAACAGAATTTAATTTTAGTCATTAGTGTCAAAAGTGCCTATCAGCTCTCAAGTGATTCTATTTAATTGTCATTCTCTATAATCTAGTTCTGGATAAAGCAGTATTTGCCAGAAGCATTTTAATGACGACTTCTGAAACTGTTCAAACAAATGTGTTATTAAAAAATGCATGTAATAAAACAAACACAAAATACAAGCTAGTAAGACAAATATTTTACCCAAAATGTTCTCTTTAAAAATAAACACTGATATTTCTGGATTCCTCCTTCACTGAGCAGTAGCTAAAGCTTTCTCGAGAAGCCTTATTTTGTTGGAAGTTAGTAACATAATGCCTCAGGCCGAGGTTCTAGACTGGTTTATTCACAGAAAATATTTTATCCGTGTTTACTTGAGCAATACAATAAAACAGACATGAGGTATATGTGGGGTAAAATCGTGGACACATTGAAGTCAGTGTTGCCCCGTTATTTACTGGCATGTACAAATCTACAGTGTTTTGCTAAAAGTGCGGAACTTTTATTAAATATTGAAGACGTATATTGTGATTTATGATAAAATAGACACTAGCTATTATCATAGAGTTTATCATATATCTAGTGAATAATATCAGATTATCAATGCTTTTAAAAATTAAACCATAAATCCCAATAAGAATACCTAGGAAGTTAAGAGAAAGCAAGCTGATCCTTTTGCTTTAAAATCATATTGGCTGTTTAGTCCTAAGAGACTTGAAGTCTGTAGGCTTCTAAAGGAAACCAGAGGGTGATAAAATGACTTCTGCCACACTAAATTACATACCGTATGCATTCTCCATCCATGAAAGACCATTTATCCAAATGAAGAATCCTCCTACATCCGAGGGAATAAGGTAGTGAATGTACCTAATATTAGAGCTGAATCGTAATAAATGCCCTTATCAAAATTTGAGTGCCAAAAGAGTTCTTGTAATTAGGCAATTTTAGAATTCTTGTCTGCTACCTGTAAGGACTCTTGTCCCATATCCTAAAACAGGCCAGCACATTCATTCAGATGCCTAGCTGGTTTGTGAAAGACATCAAGCACCAGCTAGTGTGCATCTTCTGTGTGCCTTTGGGACTGAGGCTTCTGATCTCTGGCATGGGACAGCACGAGGCCTGATGCTCAGCCAGGGTCTGGCCTTGATACCGACTGAGGATTGGGCCAGTATATGCACTTGGATATAGGCCCTCCAAATTCCCTTATGATCTGTCAGCTGGGGACGTAGTCAAAGAATGCCAGGAACAAAATGGCTCATGAAATGCCCTGCTTGATTCAAAAGAAGAAACAGATCCTTTCCTCCGCTGCGATTTTTACAATGATGTAAAAATCATTGGTTACTACTCCCAAGATTTCCAAGGGTCTCTCAGGATAGTAACTGTGACCAGTACATGATGCGGAAGTTTTAACTGAGTAGCACCTTATTCCACGAAGGATACCAGTGAAGTCAACAGATAAACATGGAATAAGATGTTACTGTGAGAGATAGCTGTCAGCCTGTGGCATTTGGTCAAAATCAACATGTTTTCAAAGATATTTTCATGAGAAGAAGGGGGCTGGTGGGAGATAACAGTTTCAGCAGAAGACCTACATTCCTTCCTCAAGAGCTTTGCTCTGAGGGAGTGGTGGAGATAGGTGGACAGAGTACTCTTTCTGCCTCCTTGCAGAGTGGGGAAGCAATGAGAAGGGTCTCTGAAATTCCACCCAAGTTTTCAAACAGCCTCTGGAGATGAAGGAGCGGTAATCCCTCAAACTGAATGTTAACAGTGATGCAGGGCACCTTAGCCATCCCATCTAACCAAGGCCACTCCGAGTAATGAGACTTTCAGCCTGCTGTCTTCTGCTTGGCTTTCAAATTCCTGGATCATTTACAGAGAGGAATGTAAATTCCCTTTTTTTCCCCACTTCTATCTGTTTCCTGGTCTGTTAGGAAACATAGAAGAAAGATGTGTGAAAGAGGATATCTCCACCTTGGTTTTGTGCCAAAGCTGTTGAAATCCAGGAAGAAACAAGTGACCAACTACTTATGCCAGGAAGAAAAAAATCTAGTTCTTAAAATACTATCAAAAGCCTTCCAACTAAAATCTAAGGGTAGTGTAGAGTTGAAAATGAGCAATGCTTTTGGAAACAACACTAGTGATACCTCTGGGCCCTAAATTTGTCATGTTCACCATGAAAAGTGTTGTTTTATGTTTAAAGAATATGACAGCTAGTTTAGGAAGGTTGGAAGGATGAATAAATCACTGAATGAAAGAAATATACCTTTCATGTAAGTGGCAGATTAAGTACTTTGTTTTCAATTTTTCGAAGGAAAAAGATATTGATGATTTAATACCAATAACCGATGATTTTATTAATGATTTAATTTAATACCTGGTATTAAAAACATACGTATCCATAGTAATAAGATTAAAGCCTTGTGCAGCATTGAGTTTTTATACAAACTCACATCATGGAGCCATAATACTACTGATAATTTGTATCGGGTTTGCGTGGCAAAGGTTTGGTACCGGTGGGGGTTGCAGGGGTGGCTTCTGCGAGAAGTTGTTAGAAGCTTCCCCTGTGTCCGGTAGAACCAATGCCAGATGGCTCCAAGACGGACCCACCGCTGGCCAAGGCCAAGCCCATCAGCGACGGTGGCAGCACCTTTGGGATAACATAATTAAGAAGGGGAAAAAAAACAGCAGGCAGCATTTTGCAGCCAGAGAGAGGAGTGAGAATATGTGAAACAACTCTGCAGACCCCCAGGTCAGAGCAGCAGGAGGGACAGGAGGGCTGTTACATAGTGTGAAGGTCACGTTGGGCATGTCTGTCTCACAACTTCAGATTCCATTCTTCTGGTCTTTCCCCACGGTGGCCACTCAGATGGATTTGAAGGACAGGACTCTCTGCTGTTAGCAATGAATGCTTCATATTGCTTAATATTGTCTGCATTTGAAGGGTGCTGAGACTCTTTGCATTGGCCACCCTGTCCATGGCAGTAGTCCTAGGGGTTCTGACATTGCACTTGATTCCTGCTCGCTCCACAGGCAACAAAAGCGTGAGGGCATCAGTGGTGGACCTGACAGCATTAAAGAGGTTGGGAAACCAAGGGAAATCACTGCCAGTGGAGATGCCAGCAGCCGATAAGTTGGAGTTGCTGTCAGTAGAGCTAGGCAGACTTCATCAGCTTGGTGTACTTGTGACAAAGCTCTTTCTACACACTGGTGAGCTGCACAGCAACAGGCTTTGTGCTCGGCACACCACTTCCTGGGCCATCGCTGCCCAGATCAACTTCTCCTGACAGCACTGACTGCAGACACAGATATCTTACCTAAATCATAAAAGGGATTTCATTAGAGATCAAACATGGGAAAAGAAAATTTGCAATTTCTTCCAGGCAGTCTGAAAAATCCCATGATCTCTCTTATAAAGAGTTTCCTTCCCTTTATAAAGCTAAATGGTTTTATGGCATTTTAATACTCTTGAAAGAACAAGTCAATTCTTGGCAAAAGGAGCCCTTGAACGGCAAAGATCATATCAAGTTTCAGGAGAAAAGGAGACGTACAGAAGTGCAGAAGAGTGAATATGAAGTTTTTTTTACCAAGGAATAACTGAAGTTAAAATCCTGAAGAGGACAGCTAAGGCTGAGAGCAGTGATGCCCAGAGGGCTGAACTTGGCCTGCAAGAACACTGCACACAGAGCAGGATTAGAAACAAAAGCTGCATGATGTTTTTGCAAACTGAGCTCATGAAAGAATATAACAGTACTAAATACAAACCCTGCCAGTCATTGGGAGGTTTGCCATTTATTGCAAAAGCTGATTATACTTCATTATCTCTTCTTTATCAAGTGATGTGGCATACTTTTCAGTCGTGAATGCCTGGCTAGATAAGAGCCAAGCCTGGAAATGCAAAAAACCCAGATTTTCCATGCACCAGAATGACAGGATGTAGAGGATCTTGAAAATCTTTGAAAGTTGTAAAATAGCATTAGTCAGAGATAATAAATATAAATTTTCCTCTGTGTTCATTAATAACATATAGGCATTGGGAACAGTGTTGCATTTTTTGGAGATGGTAAATATAAATTAGATGAAGCAAACTACCTGAAAATGCAAAATCTCTTTCCAGATTCCAGAGCACTTGTGGTATCAGGAGAAGAAAATCGACAAACAAAATACCAAGGCATATTTTCATTGCATATTTGTTAACCCATGTCATGGATGCACTTCAGTGACTATTTCAGTAATTAATGGAAGTTATTCTACACAGCTATTTTGATAATGCAAAACAAGAGGCAATTATTTAACTGGTAAATTTTTTTGGCAGACATTTTTGGTAGCTTTGAGCAACAGCTGAGAATAATGCATTTTCAATTTAAAAGAGCAAGAGGGTGTCATGAAACACGGGACAGTCTATAATGAAGATTTCAGGAGACTAGATATGAGTGAGGAACTCTAGTATGAAGTGCTAAAATAAAAAATAATTTAAGAGCGGAAGACTTTTTAAAAACTCACAACTTGAGCTTATTAAGGCTCTTAACAAATATGATTTTCTGCCAACTGTTTCCTGTTCGTTCCTCCACTGAGAAATCTAGAAAGAGTAATGAAAAAGAAACCATTATCTCTCAAAAGCAAATTTTGGAAAAGAACATGCATTTTATTCTACAAAATTGAATTCAAGTCTCAATGAAAATGTCTCATTCACTTTTCAGCAGAAAGATACAATTTTGTACTTTTAAAAGAAAGCCATCGTCTTTCTAAAAGACAAAGCCAAAAAATATACCTGAAAGATGGCTTCTATATCCAAAAGCTTGTTTGTTATTTTATTGGCCTGATTAAAGGCATTACTCCTCACTTCTGATCATTCCCCATTTATATGCTCAGAAAACCATGGTAGCAAAAACTTGTTCACTAAGAATACACCACACATCTTGAAGACCACTTTTTCAGTGCAAAATTGTAATTGACAGCTGTGACATTTATTTGTAGAAGAAAACTATATGCCTGGATACATGCCTGTATTTGCCTCTTAGTGTAGAGCATAACTTAAATGGATTTTTCTATCTATAAATTATTTCTATTAGAAAAAATCCAATTATTATTTAGTGCATTTTGCCCATAGCCACTACTGTGCTATTACTGTGTTGATGCAAACCATTCCCAGGCCCTTCAAGTCATGGCCCCAGAGCTAAAACTTTCTATGACTGGGTGTGAATAGCGAAATCAAGAAAAGACTTGAAGGTTGTGTGACACTGGTATGAGTACAACTTACTGAAAACTTACTGTTTAGAGAAATATAACTGAGACGTAGCTTTGGCCAGTTCTCAAGAGCCAGTCCCTGAATGGGTATCAACAGGTGCCTCCTCTCCACATCAGACACTTAGAGTCCAACATAAACAGACATCTGCAAGGCAGGTGTCTGGTTTAAGCCCAATACCTAACTCGTCTCCAAGAGAGACCTTGACTTACCCCACAAGTCTTAGTCCCTTGCTTTTGGTGCTCCTGCTTAGGCATCTCTTCTGGAGGAGTGCATCCCTCACCACCATTACAGAAAGGACCCACCCACATACCTCACACTGGCCCAGTGATATTTGCTACGTAAAAGTTAGGTGAAATGAACACCACCCATGGACAGTTGCATACAGTGGGCACACGCCACCTGGGGAATCCTGGCAGCAGTTCATCTGGTTTTAGTCATTCGCTGTTCACAGAATTAAAAAAGAAAAAAAGCCAACAAACTAACAAACAGACATCCTATCAGGATCTGTTAGCAAAGGAAGCCGGACATACACAAGCAAAATAAATTCCAGTAAAGTGATGGAAAATACTAGGTGCTTATCTCAAATAGGTAACAAAATTTATTAAATCATTTGAATACTTTAGGCAAGCTATTTCAGTCATCTCTACTATCACATAAATTACATAAAAGAATGCAAATAACCAGCCAGTACTGCATAGCTGTTACATTAGTAGAGCAGCTGGATGCAACATTAAAGTCCTCATAAACGAGAGAAATTATTGTTGTTACGCTACAGTATGAGACTTGAACAAGAGTTTAAAAGTAGTGTTCATTTTCTTGATTAAAGATTAACAAGGTTAAGTGTTTAATTGGTATTTTAACTGGTTAGCAAGGAGAGAAATTCTGCAGTTGAGAATTGAATGGATTTTGTGGAACACAGTTCTTTGCCTAACAAAATTAAATAGCTAACTCAAACTGCATTTGTTTAGAAACATACTGGTCTAGATTTAGGTAAATTTTTATACACTTACGATAAAAGTGTATTTTGATTCCTACACTTTGTTTCTGTCTCAACTGTTTTTCTGCTTCATAGACAGTAAATCTTGTGTAAATAATCTTAGAAGTTTAATGACCTTTCAAGTTTGGCTCAGAAAGTTAACGATGCTGATATAACATTACTTCATCCATGCAATGGTGTCCTCTTGGAACCTTAAAGTATCCCTTTATCTGCCAAAAAAACACCTTCTCTCAATGCAGCAACATATTTCTGGACCTACATTTTTGTTCATATAATTTCAAGAATTTACTTCTCTTGTCTATGTTATAGGTTTTATCCCTTTCCACAGACTTCTGTTGCTCCATCTGTAACTTTTTAAAAAATAAGTTCTTTCTTCTTTAGCTGTAGTTTCCTTTTAATTTAGGTGTTTCATTTTGCCTTATGTCATTTAAAAAAAAAACAAAACCCTTCTAAAACCTTGTCCATTTCTGAGCTGGAAGCCTCACTTCTCCTGGCTTCATTGTTCAGTCTCTGCTAATTTTGCCCTGTTCCATAGTTCAGCTTAGTCCAGAAAGTAGCTAACGGGGCTGTTCATTGTCCTCAGCTGTTTCTGTCACCACCTTTGCTCATTATATTGGAATGAGACATGAAAGAATTTCTGGCTACATGAGTGGAAAATACAATGGCAGACAGTGATTCTTGAGAAGCAGGTTTTATAATAGCAACATAAGCATTTCCCTAATTTCAACAATAATTCATACTTTGTATGAATTATTCCATATAATTGTCCAGATTGTCATTCTTGTCATCCAAGTAAGATTAGATGAACACAGCTGTGTTTTTCTGACTCACCGGTTTGTGACTATTTAAATCTGTGAAACATGTTAATATTTAGTATTTGTCAAGAGGCTGTTTAATGCATTATTTACTGGTTGATAATGTCACTATGTTTAAAGAAGATGCTTGATTTTCAAATTTCACTGCATAATGAGACCAATTTGAAAGATGAAGCTATGCAATACGTGTCATAGTGCATAGGGACTAGGTAAAATTCAGCTGTTGGATTAAAGATGAGCCAAACAAAACTCATAGGCAACAGTAAGAACCTTCTGCTTTTAGCATCAGCACCTGCAGTAGCAGATGTTGATCAAACAACATGACTTGATAACTTGCCCATGAAACTTTATTGGATAGAGATCAGATGCTCTCTCCCAAATCTGTTTAAGGTACATCATGCCTGGTAAGCTCAGAGCTCACTTTCAAGAAATGGAGTAGAGTGCTACTTTCCTTGGGAGAGGTGAACCCAAATTATGTTCTCACAGTATTTTTGTATATTCAGAGATACCCAGCACAACTCAGACTTTTTCCAGACAAATCAGGAAAAGAGAATCAAGGGACTTTCATTGTTGAATATATCTCCTTCTGAAGGTTGTTTGGAAGTCCTCAGTTTTGCAGAAGTAGTACTATCAGCTCCTTTTTACACAAAACTAAACTGTAAGAGGGAAAAAGGAGTAGAACTGTTTGACTTTAGTTTTTGATATTGCAGTAGCGTTCAAATGAGTAAACCTCAGGAAAGTCACCTTTAGCAATAGAGAGCGATGATGTACAGAGCCGTGGGAGTTGTGGTGGCATGCTGACCAGAGCTATTGGCTAACCGGCCCATCTGGGTTTTTAACCCATGCATCAGAAGGAAGGAGATGTCTTTCCACAAAGCGAAATGCATTATTCCATGTGATGTGTATGAGGCACTTCTGTCACATGTGCATAACCCTCATACCTATGCAGATTGGTATGCAGGGGGACCAACAGATACAGACAATCTACCATAATTAAATCTTCTTCAACTTCAATAAGCTGGCTGGCAGTAACTAGGATCATAAAGAGTAAGGAACTGGTGGCTTGAAGTGAAACACTTATTTAGCTACAAGAAACTGTAGGCACTCTACAAACTCCTTCATACACAATGACTGGGATAACATTATGTGTTACCAAATAATTTTTTTAAGAGTTACTGGGAAACAGCATGCAGATGTAGTTAATAAACATAAAAGCAATATTTACAAATCCTGACACTTAGCAGAGATTCTAAAATCATCACAATCTCAATTTAGTTTCTGTAAAGTTTGTTCTATGGAGATCCAGGAAAAAACTCTCCAAGTTGCTCTGATTGTAAAGGGAAATCAAACAAGACCAGCAGAGAACAAGAGCACTGATCTGGACCTGCCTTGATACATTTACTTCTCTTTGATCCTTTTCCTTTGTTGAAGGTATTTGTGGGATCTCCATGTAATACATGTAATACCAGAAAACTTTCCAGTCTGTTGATTCAAGTGGAAAAGCACTGCTGCTGGCAAAAAAAAAAAAAAGATAGCCATCCTGTCTATAAACCTTCTGACCCAGAACCTTCTGACAGTATTTTAATATTTTACTTGCAATAAATGAAGAATTGTCTTTTGCATTAAAACTTAGGTGACTGTTTACGTTTGATGTCTCAGTTGGATAGGAAGAAAGATTTCTCCTCAGATTAGATTTTTTTCCCAAATATTGGACATGCACTCATATCTAGCTACAAATATTGATCCTTTGCTGAATTGCAAACTTCAACATGGTCACAATTGTGATAATGGTCATGATACTAATGGTCCTAATCTCTTCTGTCACTTTGACATAGACAAAATCATCAATTTGTCTCCCAGTTCATTTTAGGAAATTTTTTTCTACCTTTTCCAACAGACTGAAAATTAACAAATATTGTTTTATACAAATATACTTTACAGTGGACATCTTTTTTCTGCAAGAGCCAACTCTACAAACTGATTGACTAATTCATTCCCCACAACCATCTCATGTAAAATACACTGACAAAAGGCCAGCTGCAAAAGCAACTTCACTAAACTGCTTCTTCACCAACAATACAATAACGAAACTAGATATTTGTTATTTGGATTTGATTGTTCACAGCTGGTGCTTTCATCAGCCAAGCATAAATATTGGATGTTGGACCCATGCCACAAAATTCATCTTCAAATTGTAAAGCCCCAAAACAAATTTTGTGGTGCTCAGATGCAGATTTTTTTTTCTTAATATAATAAAAAGGCATGATTTGTAAATTGAGTTCTAGGGTCAAACTCCAGCCTCTCCCAGATCTGTAAGTAACTGGTTATAGTGACTTAATCTGAGTGCTTCTATATTCAGTACACTCACAGACTAATGATGCAATGAAAGTTAACCTCATTGACGTAGAATCATAAAATCAAAGAGTAGTTTGGGTTGGAAGTGACCTGAAGCACTCATTTTTTAAACATAAATCTGGACATACTGAGTAAAATATTTACACAGTCACCTGCTTTGCCTATGAAAAGAAGCATCTCTCGAAATCTAACCTCTAGCCTGAACTTTTGGGTGTACAGCACAACACACAGAAGCAGCCACAGGGATTTTAAGAAGAAAAGAATATTTCACTTAGGAACCTATAAAAATCTGGTTCCTCATTTAAGTCACACTTCATTGAGGTTAAGTATCTCTATTTCCATTTTTTTGTGCATGTGAAAGGGCACTGATGTAAAAAACAATATAGGTCAGAACTCATTTAATCAGCATTTTGGCAAAGGGAAAGGCCATTCTATATTGCTTTGTAGCACTGGCTGTTTGCCTTATGTTATCAATCTTTTCAAACATGGGAATTTAAGCTAAAGCAATAAAATATGAACTTCCAATCTTTTTATTTTTTTCCAAAAGAATACTGAAAAGGCCACATTAGTCAGAAGAAACATTGAATAAACGGAGTAGTAGGATGAATATGAGTTTCTACATGTGTATCCATATAGGGTTTTTAAACAGCCTCCTTCCTTCTTTAATTCAAGGTGATAAAAAATTTCAAATTAAAGTATCTGGTCTCATATCAGTTTGGGTAATCTCCAGAGGTGTATTCTGTTATGTACAAGCCCTATTCAACTTGGCTGTATTTTTGAGCTGGTCAAATCAGAAAGCAGTGTTTATCCAGGCCAGCAAATACATTACTTACAGCACAGCACTTTCATGATGAAAGATCCCCAACTGCTTTTACAAACTCTATGTTTACTCATGTTTAGACATATTATTTTCTAGTGAAATACATCCACTGTTTTGATGGATCATAACATCAATTTAAGTGCACAGCGACAACACAGCAGTAGAGGATGGGAACTGAAATATTCTGGATTTACATCAAATGACAGAAAAATTCAAGCAGATTTGCTACATACCGAGAAAGGGGGTACTAGCTGAAAGAACACTGTCAGTCTTGCCAACCACCCAAACAAAACTGCTCTGATTAAAGAAGTTGACATGTTGTGAAGAGTACATTCAATTTTTAATACTTAACCTTGTTTCTAATTACAATTATTTCTGGTTGTTGTGTGCAACTCAGCATCGATCAGGATGACGTGAGCCTTCATGAAAAGTTGAAAACATTATAGGAATGTGTTTAAACACTAAAGGCACCCTACACCATTGTGCAAACCAAGGACCAGTTTTTGGTTTTGGGATAACCACTGTTTCTCTAGGAGAGCCAACTCAGACAAGAACAAGCCAGGAGCTTTCTAGGCATAGCAGACTGACATCTATAACACAACGGCGAGTATCTTCACAAAACATATGGGATCTTTTTGCATTGCAGCATAGGACTCAAAATAAAAAACAAAGATGGGGGTTTGTCTCAGATATCAGCCAGGAGCTTCCTCTGGAGGATCTGAGTGACGTTCACCTATACTGCATGTTTCACATCAATTTTATGCTGACACCTGTTGAAAGAGAGGCTACCAGAATGAATAAAAAAATTAGAATAAAAAATACTACTTTTCCTTGTCATTGTTGTCCTTCTTGTCCTATGCTTTGATCAATTCACTGATTTTTAGAGTGGAATGTATCTAATAAATATGTAAACTTTTTCTTCAGATGTATCTACAACTATGTTAACAGCTTTAAAATATTTAAGTTAGTTTTAAACTG
Organism: Phaethon aethereus; assembly: GCF_964289735.1. Taxonomy (NCBI): domain Eukaryota; kingdom Metazoa; phylum Chordata; class Aves; order Phaethontiformes; family Phaethontidae; genus Phaethon; species Phaethon aethereus. The sequence goes on along the minus strand of NC_138582.1, from coordinate 31,164,121 downwards.
ATATTACCATCTGATATTATGAATGAGTTACCTAGAAAAAGGAAGTTAGATGTGTGATGCAAAACTTAATTTAGTTGCTACGAATAATGAAATGTAAACATGTGTTGGGCTTTTAAATTATGACACAGCTTTCAACTTTAATGGGGGAAGGACTTAGTCCTTACTTGAACAGGTTTAGAGTTAAAGAATATGTGTGTATACATAAGCAAATTCCTGGGATTTGATTGATGTAGTTATAAATACAATAGGTTTGCTTTCTTGCCAAGCCAAACAGTTGATATAATTGCCTTTCATTTATTTCTGGAGTTTGAGGCTGAATTTACCAAATCTTTTACTCTTCCTATTATAATTTTACCAAACCCAATGTATCTACCTTTCCTAGGTGTCATACTGGAAAAAACTTCCTTGACTTACGAACAAGAAATATCTGAAGTGCAGGAATCAGCATCATTACAAGTGAAATAAGAATCTGGCCAAACTCATGAAAAGAAAATCAAATAATCTGCTGCTTCTATCATATTTTCATTTTCACATGAATTCCACCCCAAGCCCGCAATCTTTTTTAACACTTGTGTTTGCTGAATCCAGTCTTTTGCTCTGGATAATGATACCATAGATGAGTCCAACAAAAGCATTGCAATTACAGTTATTGTTGCAAAAAATATTAGAACCACTTAGATATGAAATAGACAATTTGAGAGCAGATAGTCTTTATAATTGCAAACAGAAGTAGATGGAGTAGGTGGCTGCTGAGGAAATTCAAAAGCCCGAGGAGGGCAGGGTCTCTGCTGCATGCACAACCTCTGCTACTGCCTGCCCTGGGTGTAGGGTCTAGTTTGGGAGAAGAAGGGCAGCTCCCAGCCCTGCCTTCACTTTGCAGTGTGGGGAATGAACCGCATGCTGCCAAGGGACAGGAGGAGACACCCGCTCAGTGGGGAAGGCAACAAGTATTAGTGAGGGGAGACACACCGACCCCCTTCCTGTTGGGAGCTCTGTGAGTCCAGCCCACCTCCATGCTCTGGCACTTTATGGTTGTTACCTACCGCCTCCAGAAATCTCCCCTTGCCACCCCGTCCTCCCTCCCGCAGCCCCTCCCGGGATTCACTCTGTGCCCCCACACCATGAACGGTGAAGAGGTGAAGGACAAGGTCACCAAGACCGTCACCTTGGGGCAGAATTGCCATTTTGTCTGTGCTGCTACATAACCATGAGCTGGCTCTGGGAAGAAAGCCCACCCTGAAGCTGAAATAGCTTTGAGCACTGTTGTCTTTAATGGCCCACGTTGGTCAGCTTTTCCTCTTGCTTAAACTTATTGTAAATCTAAATTAATCCTGCTTAAATTGCAGTGACACGAATGATTACTCAAACTTAATGAATCTCTGTGTGAAGGTGTTTCGGAAGAGGTTTCACAGTGCATCATAGAGTGGCAAATCTTTTTTATTAGGGAAGCGTTTGTGTTAAATAAAGAATATCAAATGGTATCATACACAAGCCTCAGGCCTTGGGAATTTACTGCCAATAGATAAAGCAAAGGAGGAACAGGAATTTTCAGACAAAAAAATCCCCAAGCAATTAAAAAATCAGATTTATACAGTATCTAGCTTGAATTACTGCAGCTTTGCATTTCAAATATGGACCACAGTAATATGGATTTAGACTAGAAAATAAACCCAAGACTCAAAAGTTTTCATTTGCATGAAAAGAAATGGTATTACCAAGAATACAGTTATTATTTCCTCCTTTGTCATCACTGGCCCTGTGCAACAGAGTTACTAATGCACATTCCAGAAGTGTGCAGTAGGTTTGGCATACTGAGGGTCTTTGTGCTTACTTTGAACTCAGGGCTCTGCACTGAGCATGATCCTGCCGTTCCTCAGCTCCTTTAAGGCATGTCCAGGTTTGGAAACTTTCTCCTCTTCCACTTCTTCTCTGAAGGAGCCGTCTTAGAAGTAAGTTATGGATTTGCACTGCAAAATCTGACCATGACTTTGCCAACTGTATAGTACAGAAATATTTTTTCTTCTTAGGAAGTCAGAAATTAGTAGGAATTTTTTTGAAGAAATTGCAGAGGACTCCAAATATACTAATATCACATCCTACTAATTTATCTCTGAAAACATTCAAAGGAGTTTCCTCTTGTGCCTAGTAATAGAAATTCATTGTCTCTCCGAGAACTCTTCCTTTCTTCAGATACTGCTATCAAGAGTCACCAGGTTCTCTAAAACCGGTTATGTATTCACAGTTCCATAATGAGATAAACTGCTTTTGGTTGTTCTGTCTTCTTATTAAGGTTAGAGATTATATAGGAGATTACATATTTGTCCCCAAAGAGAAAGTGATTTATAGCCTTTGCCAGAGAGCTGTAAAAAGCTGGAATATATTTTCTTTCTTCTTTCCAATACAAAGTATTAGAGGAGAGTTTTAAAAAGTGATATTGGATATGTGGACATGAACAATATTTAAGCATTAACAGCAATATAATAATATTACTACACTGCAGACCTTCTATATGACAGGTTCAGCTTCGCACAGCTTATGTGCAAAGCTTAATAATGCCTTTCTTTCATGCAATTTTAATAATGCTCTTCTTTGGTTTTTTCCTTTTTTTTTTTTTTTTTAAAATGGTAGTTATAAGAGCCCGGAGTTGCGTTTTTAAAACAAAATGTTTGTTCTTGAAGTAGTTATGGATAAGCTGCAATTATATTTATTGCTTTAGATTTTAGCCCTCTTCCAAAGCCTGTGTTGCGCAGCAACAGCAAGCACACATGCAGGCATATTCAGTGGGAAGGGCATGATCTGGAAACAGACGGCTACCCGACCCGCGAGCAAAGGCTGTAGAAGGATCTCTCACCCACCCATACTTACATCCTTTGAAGACCTAAGAGATGGCTACAACCACAGCCTGCCGGGGAGGGACACGAGCATGAGCAGGCCCACCCGGCTCTCTCTGGACAGACACCCAGGTGCAGCGGCACCCTCAGCCCTGACGTGATGCTCCGTGCCGGCACCAGAGCCACGGCCAGCTGGATTTCACCTGGCAGGCCAAGGCCTGGAGAGACTCAGCCATGATGCTCTGCACAGGTTGTTCCAGGCACGTTAACTGCTGTCTTTAGATGGGTCTGGCCAGCCCAAGAAGGCACAAACTCACGGGAGTTCCTGTCTGCCTTGCAAACCAAATACATGAAATTAAGATGCTCACGTTAGCAAAAAGGTTAAACCACCTGCAAGAAAAGTATGCTTGTGGGAGGCCGAGAGCCATGGACACCTCCACATATGACACAAGCTGTAAAATGGGCTAAAAGTGCGTTTCACAGTTGCTACAGGGATTAGTCTCATCCCACAATCAGTTTGGATACAAAGCCCTTTGACGTCAAATAGAAAACTTCTTTGATCCTGGCCACAGACAGGAAAAAGCTGTCGGGCTCAGTAAATCCCGATTCAGCTTTTTTTCAAGTATGCTCTAAGAATATGGCTTCATATGCTTAAGTTAACCGCAAGCACAGTGTTTGCACAGTCTGCAAGTTGCCTTTTGAAATTGTCTCTGCTGCCTTTATTCGGTAGTTTTCACTGAAAAGCAAGGGAAAAACTGTCTCATCATTCTATTGATAGCACTAAGGAAATCACTTTCATAGTATTGAAGGGGACTATAGATGATGTAAAAATTGTCAGGTCCTACTGACCTTAGGAAGAATACTGCGATTTTTAGTATCAGAAACACGGTCTCCCTAAAAAATCTTTTCCAACCCCAGAGAAGCTGTCACCAGCTATTCTGAAGCCTTTTCTCTAAGTTAATAGTGCTCATAAGCTAAAAGGCTATACATGGAAGGTGAAACTTTTGCTAACTGGGACAACAATACTCATAATATAGCAAAAAAGGCTAGAGACCTTTTTTTTTCTTTATTTTACTTCCCTACAGGAGAGGTTTCAGAGGGATTAAGATACGACAAATAGTTGACAGTGTAGTGAATTCCTACTCCAAATTGCCTGTTTCTCACTTAGCATATCCCCACTGGGGTTTATAATAAAGTCAGCTCTCGTCTTTCCATTCACACCGCTGGACTTATGAGGTGGACTGGTGTTAAGAGGACAGAAGTGCTCTTTCTATGGAGGATTTAGAAATCCAGGTATCATATCCCTCTGCATTTAATTTAAATTCAGGAGAAAAAAAATGAATATTGTGTATATTATTTTCATAAGAACACAATATATATATATCTTTCAAACAGCTGTACTAGATCACCAAAGGATATGCTAGTCCCTAGCTAGCCAGTGGAAAACTCTTAATAAAAATTATAAAAAGAAGAGAAAGGATGTTGTGAATATTTTCCCAGGGTACTTTCATAGCCTCTAGCAATCTATGGCACTAGCATTTACTAAGCTAGAGATATAAGTTCTAATAATCCACAATGGATTTTCCTTTGTTGATTTGTCCAGTTCTTTTTTTAAATCCTGATACAATTTCAGCATTCACAACATCCAGTGGTAAGAAATTCCACAGATTAACTATTCATTCTGTGAAAAATACCTTCCTCTTTGCTTTTGCTGTCAACTGACAATATAATTTGATAGATACTAGTTATTGTATTGAAAAAAATAAAGAGGAAAAAAAGTTCCCTGTCCACTTCGTCTATGCCATTCACAAATTTACAAGCCTCTTTTTGCATTTTGCATTTCCACTCAATTGTCTCTTTTCCAGGCTCAGCACCTATGACTAGAAAGTCATTCTTTATCTTTGTTTAGCCTTGCAACCCATGAATCTCTTCTGGTTTTATGATGTCCTTCTGAAATAGGACTGAAATCACACACACTGTTTTTAACTTAAAAAAGGGCACGGTGCTGAGCTCTGTTTTGTTCTCTACTCCTTTTCTGATCATTCCTCTGGCATGGCATTTGCTTCATTCTTTTACTGTTACTGGGCTTGGAGCTGATATTTTCATCAAAAGGACCTGCTGTGAAGGCTGTGAAACCTCCATCCTTGGAAGCTTTCAAGATTTGTGCCCAGACAGGGCACAGCTGACTAGTGTTGGCGATGGTCCCGCTCTGAGCAGCAGATCGGACTTGATGACTGCCAGAGGTTCTCACAACCAACGTTGCTGCGAGTCTGTGACTAAATGACTTCACAATTTTTACACTGGCTATGAAATTTTCTGATCTGTTTCTTCAGTTAATGGTGTAGCAAAGCTACCTGAATACCTTATTGAGAATTTGGCTTAATTAGATGTCTGTAAGTTGTGCATTCTGGCTTTAAAGAGACAAATCCCTGAGCTTTAGAGGATGGTAGAAGCAGCTGTGAAAAATCTCACTGGAATTCCATATTATTTCATAAAGCTCGCATAGTTGCAGTAAAAATTTGTTTGAATTGACAGTGATTCATTCCTAAGATTTCACATCTTTTAAAAATATTCATGTAAGAGCATTTGTGTCTTTGGATCTTCAAAAAGCAGAGAGCTCTTAAAAGAAAGTGTGTCTTTAGCACTTAACCACTGGGACCGATCAGCTTAACTCATACAATGTGATTTAGGCACCCAGCCAGGCTGACCAAGGGATCCCGATCCCCTTTGTTGGCTGATTCAGTGTATTACAAGCATGGGAGACGTTGAAGACTTTGAAACCTTCAGAGAGAGATGAAACAGGAGCAAGCAGGTCTCAAATGTTTTAAATATTAGAATATTTTCCCGTCAGCTCCTTCCCAAGAGTTTATATTGCACTTAATAAGGTTCATGGACTCATGATTTAAAAATAGCTGTCTTCTCTCAATACTAAAGAAAAGACACTGTAATATATCAGGTTTATTTCCAGTAATCAGTCTTCACAATAAGCTTTGTTCTGTCTTATTCACAATATAAACTTTACCTTTCTGTCTTCTCCTTGCTGCTTTTATTCTAATTCCCATTGCAGTGAAGAAGTGACTAGAAAAGCATTTCTAGCATAAATTCAAGTGTAAGTGCAAAAAATTCTTGTTCTGGTTTATATCAGTGAAAAACAATTTCTCCAAACATTGGTACGAAGAAATTAAATTTTACAGAAAATGCTGCAAAGTGTATGTTTGAAGATAAATACATTTAAGTTTGTAAGACACATTTAATGTGTGCAGCTTTTCAAACATACAACTGAAAATGTTTTTATTTTTCAAGGAAAATATCCACAATACAAGCCACGTGCCTGTTTGCTTTGAACTGGGAGTTTGTTTGCACTTCATTCCTAGGGACATAATTCGTTGTCTATAATGCAGTAAGTTTTGCTTTCTTACTACCTGAATTTTTTCTGCTGCTTTCTTGGTTTCTTTTTCCACACTAATTGTCAAAGTTCTTACAAATATTGCTCTTTAACTTGCTCTTCAGGAAAAACAAAAAATTGATCATACAAATGCTTTGATTGAGCACAGTATATTTCATTACCTGATTTGGTTATGACAACCTTTAAAAATAGGTTCATGGTGTGAATAAAAGCAGTAGAAAATTCAAAATTAATTTATTAAGTACACTGCTTAAAATAAGCTGTTTACCAGAGAGACAGTTCATTTGCCAGATATATATGGGAAATGCAAAAGGGGTGCAGCTAGGAACAAGACAAAATAATTTTTAAATTAAAATAAAAATATATGATGCTATTCTGCTGTGACCTTGGGCTCATGGACTTCATTCAGATAAAAGCAAATACTTCAGCAAGTACATAATAAGTGGCACTGGCAAGAAGAAAAACTTTACTGACATGTCATGCTTTCATACTTTTGCAAAATGGAGGAAAGCTATTGCAAAAAGATGCATCTAAACGATAAATTCTGCTATTTCTCAGGTAATAGGAGCTGAAATGGCCCTCAACATAGTTTTCACTAGTTTAAGCTTTACTCTTGCGTTATCTCACGTAGCAGTGAGATGATGTGGAAGCCCATGCCGGCATAACTCGACAGCCAACGATTCGATTAAGGAAGGGGAAACGCTTCTGTCTCTGCACACACTGAAAGAGACAACGAGCCAGAAATGTGGAGATTTAACAGGCCAGTCATCTCACCCCGAGTCCCTGGAAGGGGCCCTTCTCCACCTCCTCCACCCCTTAAAAAACACGTTCTGGTAGGAGGCATCAGCCATCAGTGACACAAATCAAGCCCGGTCCCTTCTGCAGGACACCATCATGCCTTCCAGGGTGACACTGGGGATGGAGACGGGGACAAAGGCTGGGAAAGCCTTACCAAACTTGTGGCAAGTGTTTCTGGAACAGACATCCCAGGGCAGAAAAGCGGGTGCAGGCTGGAGGGTGAGGCACTGTAAGCGAAGACCTCCAGCGCCAGGCCCTCCAGGGCAGCAGTCCTGCGACCGGCCTAGGAGCGTGCACGGGGCCATCAGAGCCATGCCAAAGCTTTCTGCTCCATCGCCTCCTCCTGAATGCCCGGCACACAGGGACGGGGAGCAGACGATGCAAAACCAGTGACATGGGCTTTTTGACCAGAGGCTCCCTGCATGCCAGGAGCAGCGGCAGCCCCTTAGCAGCCTATTTCCAGCTGGCTTGCAGCACGGAAGCGGCGCGATGCACCCGCAATGGGGGCTTAAGGCCCTAAAGGGACGCAAAAATCCGGGAGAAAGGAAAGCTCAGTTAAAGCTGCTGCTCTGACTCCAACTCAGGCTGCTGAAAAAAGTAAGAGAGGCCATGGGAACAAAAAAAGGGCTTGTTCCTGCTTTTTAGCTGTCGATCAGTGTGTTTGTGTCACAGGCTTTCAGTTTGTCCTCCTGAGAATCCCATGCTGTCATGCAGTCCCCTTGTTTTGGGGACTTGTTTTGGGGACCCTTGTTTGGGTTTTCAAACATGCAGATGTTTGAAAACTCCTATTATTTATCCAGAAGAGCAGATTCCAGCAGCTACTGGTTGCATGAGGATGTACAGGAACAGTGGTGGAGTACTAAATGCTGCAGCAGTTACTGTGGGTCTTCAGAGCATGAAGGGACTGAAAAGAAGAGCTGTTACATGCAAGTACACTAAGAGGGAAAAAAAGCTGAGAAGTCTAAAAAAAAAATACACTAAGGAAAATTTCAAGAGACAAATTCTGGTGTCAAAAGAGACTACAGCAATAGATTAATTTTAAACAATGTCATCTGGATTACTACAGTATGAAGGGACAAATGCTCCTTTTTAATACGTGAAAATGTTCTAAGAGGTGCATTTTAATAAATTAAATGAAAATGTTTTAGAAACTTAAGAAAAACACTCTCAAAGGATCTTCAAGGAGTTAAAATCTAGGCAGGGTGTTCTTAAATGCATTAACATTTATGTGGAATGAAAGCTCACACAAGACCCTTCCATCCTATATATGATTCAAGCCAATAAAGAAAGAAAGCCCTGCTGTGTTAATGGGAGCCTAACCATTGGTTTCACTGGGATTTCAGTCCAGCAAGCCTCAGATATAGTCCTACTTTAATTTAAAGTTGGATGTTGGATTTGCAAACTCAAATCAGCACTTTTTACTTGAGGAAAGTTTCTTAAGCTGTACTGAAACCCAGCAAAGATAAATGCTGCTTTCCTGTCCATCTCCCAGTTTCTTGCTTTTTATGTGCTTCAGATCAGCTCACAGCCAGCTGCTCACCCATCAGCATCACGCTGCAGTTACCTGCAGGTTTATTCCTGCCTGTTCCTCTCCCAGATCACTGACCTCTGTTTTGCACTGTCAACTTACACTAAATTCACCTTATCCCAGCTTTGGTCCGGAGCAGAAGAGCCTTCTCGCTCTGAAGAAATTAACCTTTCATTTATCAACCTGTTTGACTAGGTCAGCTGGTGCTACATCACAATCAGGGAAATTGCACTTCTTACAATAAATGCGCGGTGGCTGTGATTTACCTAGGGCTGTTGGTTCCTGACACCTCCACTGGTCCCAGGAGGTCTCCTCTCAGAGAGCTTCACTGCCATATCAGTGCAGATGAAGGCTTCCTGGCCTTCACACAAAGTCCCAGACAAGGAAGATGCAAATACCGATACCCACCCAGCCTTCATCTGAAGTGGCTGGAAAGACATGGAGAGAAAGGTTGGAGAAGTAGTAAATTTGTCCTTTACACCTCTATTAAGTAAACAGATTGGCTTTAAGTACATTGTTGTGGTTTAACCCCAGCCAGCAACTAAGCACCACACAGCTGCTTGCACACTCCTCCCCTGTGGGATGGAGGAGAGAATCAGAAGGGTGAAAGTGAGAAAACTAGTAATAAGTAAAGCAAATCCTACGCACACAAGCAAAGCAAAGCAAAGCAAGGAATCCATTCACCACTTCCCATGGGCTGGCAGGTGTTCAGCCATCTCCAGGGAAGCAGGGCTGCATCACACATAACAGTTACTTGGGAAGACAAAACGCCATCACTATGAACGTCCCCCACTTCCTCCTTCTTCCCCCAGCTTTATATGCTGACCATGACATCACATGGTATGGAATATCCCTTTGGTCAGTTGGGGTTATCTGTCTCAGCTGTGTCTCCTCCCAACTTCTTGTAGACCCCCAGCCTATTCACCGGTGGGGTGGGGTGAGAAGCAGAAAAGGCCTTGGCTCTGTGTAAGCACTGCTCAGCAATAACTAAAACATCCCTGTATTATCAACACTGTTTTCAGCACAAATCAAAACCATAGCCCTGTACTAGCTAGTATGAAGAAAATTAACTCTATCCCAGCCAAAACCAGCATAGATATATATGTGGGTTTCTAGATTACTGTCTAGAGCCCTTAGAAAGCATAGCTCAAGGCTGCAAACCTAATATATAAATCAGTGAGCCATCCAACCAGTCGAGTAAGGGATCAGAGAGGGAGAGAGGCTTCTCTGTCTCCAGTGCTGCTTCAAAGGAAGAGTGACTTCCTTTTCCACCCTCACCTTGCTGTTGATGGATTTCTCTCACGAAAGACCTTTAGCATTTAATTGAAGACTGTTATGTTAACCATGGGCAAAGGGAGATGCTTCCGCTAGACCAGACATAAAGGGAACTGTGATCTGAGACATACCCTTGTCTTGGAGGGTTGCTGGTGATACCTCCTACCTGAAGGTGCTGGTTTATGCAGCTCAGTCGAAAGCGGCTGAGTTGCACCACTGACCATGCAGAAATTATGGTGGCAGGTATTTAAAATTTTTTCAGACATCTCCATGTGATGCTGAGATCTCAATGTACCTTTCCAAAAACCAACTCCCAGGGCTGCATTGCTTGATCAAGGTTTTCAGACTCTTTCATATTGACATGATCAAGGACTGGATGCACTTCAGCTATGTCCCAAGTTAAGGTAATGAACCTGATACCAGCTTTCCAGTGTCTCCGCACTTAGTTGAGCATAGGAATAACTCTGTATAACCAAAATCCACCTGAATACAAAGAGCAAAACCAAAATGAGTCCTTAATTTAAATTACATATCTGATTTAGAATAGCTCTGTAAGAACTACCTGTTACCAAGCATTTTAGGAAATGCAGATTTGTGAGACTGAAAGATCAATTAAAATGCTGATCTTTAGGTTCATTTTAATTCATTAAGGAAAAGCCTTGTCTCTAGGATAATGTATATATTGATTACATATTAAAAATTAAATATTGATTATATATAAAATGGTTATATATAAAATCTCAAAGATTAATTATGCTTATAGTGATGATGCCTGGAGGGCAGACTTCTGCCTGCTCTGGACACTGGTCAAGAGAGTCCCTGGAAGACAGTCCTGAAGGGCAAAGGGGTCCAGGAAGGCTGGACAGTCTTCAAAAAGGAAATCTTAAAGGCGCAGGAGCAGGTGGTCCCCATGTGCTGTAAGACGAGCTGGCGGGGAAGACGACTGGCCTGGCTGAACAGGGAGATTTTGCTGGGACTCGGGAAAAAAAAGAGAGTTTACCACCTTTGGAAGAAGGGGAAGGCAACCCAAGAAGAGCACAAGGATCTCGTTAGGTCATACAGAGAGAAAATTAGAATGGCAAAAGCCCAGCTAGAACTCAATCTGGCCACAGTCGTAAAGGATAACAAAAAATGCTTCTACAAATATATGAACAACAAAAAGAGAGGCAAGGAGAATCTCCATCCCTTACTGGATATGGCAGGGAACATTGTGTCCAAGGATGAGGACAAGGCTGAGGTACTTAATGCCTTCTTTGTCTCAGTCCTTAATAGCCAGACCAGGTATCCGCAGGATATCCAGCCCCCTGAGCTGGAAGACAGGGATGTAGAGCACAATGAACTCCCCATAATCCAGGAGGAAGCAGGTAAGGACCTGTGAAGTCACCTGGACACCCACAAGTCTATGGGGCCTGATGGGATCCACCCAAGAGTACTGAGAGAGCTGACAGAGGAGCTTGCCAAGCCACTCTCCATCATTTATCAGCAATCCTGGTTAACAGGGGAGGTCCCAGAGGACTGGAGGCTTGCCAATGTGACGCCCGTCTACAAGAAAGGAAGGAGGATCCTGGGAACTACAGGCCTGTCAGCCTGACCTCTGTACCAGGGAAGATTATGGAGAGGTTCATCCTGAGGCTGCTCACAGGGCATGTGCAGGACAACCAAGGGATCAGGCCCAGCCAGCATGTGTTCATGAAAGACAGGTCCTGCTTGACCAACCTGATCTCCTTCTAGGACCAGGTGACCCACCTAGTGGATGAGGGAAAGGCTGTAGATGTTGTCTCCCTGGACTTTAGTAAAGCCTTTGTCAGCGTCTCCCACAGCATTCTCCTGGAGAAACTGGTGGCTCGTGGCTTGGTTGGGTTTACTGTTTGCTGGGTAAAGAACTGGCTGGACAGCCAAGCCCAGAGAGTTGTGGCGAATGGAGTTAAATCCAGTTGGCAGCTGGTCACAAGCGGTGTTCCCCAGGAATCAGTTTTGGGGCCGGTCTTGTTCAATATCTTTACTGATGACCTGGATGAGGGGATTGAGTGCTCCCTCAGGAAGTTTGCAGATGACACCAAGCTGGGTGGGAGTGTTGATCTGCTGGAGGGTAGGAGGGCTCTGCAGAGGGATCTGGACAGGCTGGATCAATGGGCTGAGGTCATCTGTATGAGGTTTAATAAGGCCAAGTGCCGGGTCCTGCACTTCGGTCACAACAACCCCATGCAATGCTACAGGCTTGGGGAGGAGTGGCTGGAGAGCTGCCTGGCAGAAAAGGACCTGGGGGTGCTGGTTGACAGCTGGCTGAACATGAGCCAGCAGTGTGCCCAGGTGGCCAAGAAGGCCAACAGCGTCCTGGCCTGTATCAGAAATAGTGTGGCCAGCAGGAGTAGGGAAGTGATCATGCCCCTGTACTCGGCACTGGTGAGGCCGCACCTCGAATCCTGTGTTCAGTTTTGGGCCCCTCACTACAAGAAGGACATTGTGTTGCTGGAGCATGTCCAGAGAAGAGCAACAAAGCTGGTGAGGGGTCTGGAGCACAAGTCTTATGAGGAGCGGCTGAGGGAAATGGGGTTGTACAGTCTGGAGAAGAGGAGGCTGAGGGGAGACCTTATGGCTCTCTACAACTACCTAAAAGGGGGTTGTGGTGAGGTGGGTGTTGGTCTCTTCTCCCAAGTAACCAGTGATAGGATGAGAGGAAATGGCCTCAAGTTGCACCAGGGGAGTTTTAGACTAGGTATTAGGAAAAATTTCTTGACTGAGAGAGTGGTCAAGCATTGGAACAGGCTGCCCAGGGAGGTGGTGGAGTCACCATCACTGGAAATATTCAAAAAACATGTGGATGTGGCACTTCAGGATATGGTTTAATGGGCATGATGATGTTGGTTTGAGAGTTGGACTGATGATCTTAAAGGTCTTTTCCAACATTAACGGTTCTGTTGTTCTGTGATTTGTGTGACTTCTTGGATACCAAGCCAGTTTTAGTGTCCTCAGAGGTTGCTGATCAAGCTCACTTAAGAGAAAATGAAGAAAGTATCACATAAACAATATCATTAAATAAACTAAAAAAAAAATCCTAATTTTAGTGAAAATTTCCCCCTGTGAACAAGGAATTTCTGTAATAACTTGGTCAGTTTGATAAAATCTATAGAGTTAACAGAAATTCAATAACAGCAAACAAAGAAAGAGCTAAAACCAAAACAGAGAGTCAAAGGAGACAAATTCAGAAGGGAAATACTTTTAGCAATGCATTTTTTACACATCAGAACAATTACCCAGGCTTGAGTATTAATGGAATCAAAAACTTAATCAGCAAATGTCAAGAGTATAGGCAGTTAACTTGCAGGGCAATGAATGCTGACAGGACATTTAAAAACTTCTTATGCTGGAGACAAAGTTGAAGAGCACAATTCAGTGTCCTGCATGTTTTCATGTTTGGGTGACTTCTTGAGTATTTCACATGCATTTGCTGCAGCAGTTCTGCCAAAGTAGTCCAATCACTTTCTGCAACGAGGATAAACTGCACATCAGAAAGGTGTCTTTGTAAAAGACTGAAATACCTATGATCAAACTCAACTGACACGTTTTGGCAGATGTTGTGTTTATCCTCAGCAGCTTTTGAAAGTAAATTCAAAATGATGCCATAACCTTTTGTCTTAGAACGAGCTGAAGACCACAAAGTGAAATGATTAGACAATTTTGGAAAAAAAAATAGAGCTGTCAAAATGTGCTGCATAAGAGAAACTTTTAAACATTGATAGGACTGGCTTTGACAGAAATTTCTGCTGGAAAGGATGTCAAAGGCTGCAACTTACTTGTTGCAAAAAGGGATTAAGAAGAAATGGGAGAAATAAAAGTTATTCTCATGTTTCCTGAATATATTTTTATTTTTTAATGAAGTCTGAACCTATATGTTGAGTCTAGCAAAATAATGTTTATATGTACTTCAAATTTAGTCTGAATTTCTTCAACTTTCAGGTCCAGGATCTTTCTGTATCTTTATCTGCTAAACTAAAAAGCTGAGTAGTCATATTTTACTCTGCATCAAGTCAAAAAATTTCCATTTGGCTAAGCCAAAATATCCAAGTTCCAGCTGTTGTTCATGGTTGGTTTTGTGTCATGAACTGCCTGTTGTTAGAAAGGATTCAGGGACAAATCACAGCCACTTCTCCCATTGTGGAGAAAGAACTGAAAACAGCTCTTCAGAGGAGGTCTAAGCATCGCTGCCGGTGCAACACAGAGAAGCAGGATCTCACTGAAGCTCGGTTCAGTTGACCTTTCATGACGTTTGTGGACCACTTCTCATAGCCACCAGCAACAAAACTGATCCAATAGTGTGCTGCCACCAGAAAGGGGGCAGTGGTTTTGGCTGTTACATATATGACCATAACTTCTGCAGAGTACATTACATCTGCCCAGCTGATCACAGACTCCTGATTTTTTTGGCTCTGTTCTCTCTCACCTTAAGGTGGGGCGGGGCGGGGGGGGAGCATTTTCCATTTTTGTCATGTATACACCTTTTCAGCAATAGCTCCATTTTTACAGGCACACTTACAGGCACCAGAAAAAGGGTAGAATCAAGGTCTGATCTCTGTGGGGCTGCTTTGGAGACTCATTTTCACAGGTTAAACTGAGATCTCATTTGCCAGTTTCTAAAGCATTTAATGTGTGTCATGTTGTCATCTTCCAGATATTTCATAAGGCTTCTCATCTCAAGTAAAGAAGTTTGAGTATTATACATCAACACTATCATCCTTCAATCAACCCAAATTACTGAAAATATAATATGAAGCTAGTTTGATAGGATTATTTTCCATAAACACAAATGAACTGGCATTAATTACGCTACTCTCCTTTAATTCTTTATTAATTCAGTTTCGTATTAGCTGTTTCATTATTTTTACAAGGATTTATGTCACACTGACAAGCCTATAATTACTTGGGTCATCTCTTTTATTCTTTTTAAACATTGTCATGTTAACTTATTTTGCTCTCCCAAAACTTCCCCTGTGTTGCAAGAGTTATTGAAAATCAACATTAATTGTCAAGCTCTTCAATGGTGCTTCTAAATCTGTCAGATACAGATTATCCAAACCTGCTAATTTAAAAATATTTTATTTCCTCTTCCAAAGCAGAATAGAAACATCTTCAAAGTTCCTGAAGGACACACAGCTCTTACTGCTCCAAATCAAGCCAGTAACTGGGAATGCTCAGGGTCCCCCATCACTTGGAATGTCATAGATGGCAATGACAGTAATTTCTGACTGTGATCCAGAAAAGAAGGTGACAAGCAAATACTCTTTGACCTGTTAAGTTGTTAAAGCACAATTGTTTCTGTTTTAGAAGATGTGAAAACTGAGGTGTGGGGAACCTTAGCAATGCCCACAGTGCACATCTCAAACCTAAAATCAGAATTCAGAAGATCTGAGCCCCTCCATGCCTAACAGCTATAGACAGCTCCTCACACATCCTCCCTGTGTGAACCAGAGGTTCCAACCAAAAATCACCACATCATAGCAGAAACAAAAATGTACAACTGTTTATTATTAGTTTATCAGTTTATTATCTTTTTATTGGAATCAAAGTTAACAATAACTATGAAAAGGGAAGTAAAACAATTAATTGCTGATTTTTTTCATTTCTTCTGTTAAATTACTGGGTTTTGCCTCAGAGTGAATTTTTTTTTTTTTAAAGCAGTCAGCACACATGGAGTTAGCATGATGTATAACTGCAAGTAATTTTTAAAATAGGACTGATTATCATTTGGTTATTTACATTGCCTTTTTATGAAGATAATGACAAAAAAAAATTAAGGAGACATACATATAAATATTGTGTTAGGAACCTAGAAAAACAGCTAGGGACATTACATGCCAAACTGGGCCAGTACAGCATTAAAAACAAATATCCACATTTTAAGTTTATTTGTTGTAAAGTTGAACTTCTGAAACATACAAGTATGCATGATCTTAAAAGAATTATGAAGTCAAAGGTAAAAAAATAAATTAAAAATTTAAATAAATGTCTGATATAGTCTAGTACTAAAACAGTCACACGGTTATATAGCATTTTCTGAGATATGTTCGAGTAGGAAAACAGCTGAGACCAACTAGTGTCACTGAAAACAAGCTATAATGTTAAAATATTGAATTGCTCTTGGACACAGTAGCTAATACAAGTTATAAATTTGAATTCTGTTCCTTTATGCTTAGTGCTTGGAAATGTGGAATGATCCAGCAACAATAAGAAATCTATATAAATTGAATACTGTATTTCCTTCTCTGTGATTTAACATTCTAAAACACTCAAGCAAAAGAAAGGCTGCATTAAGAGAACATCAAGTGATTCATATACAGAAGATAGGCAATACCATATCTGAGATTGCTTTTATAATGTTAATTCAGCTCAGCTGTGTGAGTCCCTTTCCAAACAGCGGGTCATTTAATGAGAGCATTCTTTTTCAGAAGACCTCTATCTCACTCAGATCTTGGAATAAGTCAACAGTTTGTATTGAAAAAAACACTAAATGTGAGGTAGCTAATCCCTCATATTTGTTGTAGAAGTGAAATTTGGTGTAGTGACTCAGGTAACACCTGCAGAATGGTTGCTGGGTTAAGAAATTTTAATATTGCCCAGAAGAATTCAAACTTCTGTTTCTCTATAAAATTCCAAGGACATACTGGGATCATTTAAAACAACGTTTTTTAAAATTGCCATTAATTCTCTTTTCCTCATTTTCTATACCCAATCTTAAATCCTCACAGCTTGATCTGGTGGAATTTTAAACTCTCACAGTTGTAATTTAATATTTCTTAGACTGTATGTCTTAAAGCAATTGCAGCTACCCACAGTCAGTCAGAAGCTGAGTTATAGGATGTACGTGCTATTCATCTAAACCAAAGTGACTGTGGTAATTTGTCCTTCTTTCCTTTTTTACTACTCTTGGAACTTCATTCTAGGAGACTATAGGCACTCTGAACTTATTAATTGCTATGAAAAATCAGGTCCAAGGCATGTCAGTTTAGGCATCCAAAATCAGTGAACAATTTCAGACACACTTCCTTTGTTTCCATCTTTTAGATGTGGAAGAACTGAAATCTCTATATAGTGGCTGAATATCCATACAAGGTGTGTATTCACCAATTCCCAGCTCTTTGCCCCGGTTCCTAAGATAAAGAAAAATCCACAGCTGCTCCTGAATCCCCATCAACAGCTCTCCATCAAGGTGCTTGATCTGAATTGAAGGATCATAGAATCATTGAATACTATGGGTTGGAAGGGACATCTTCAACTACATCAGGTTGCTCAGAGCCCCATCCAACCTGACCTTGAGTGTTTCCAGGGATGGGGCAGCTACCATCTCTCTGGGCAACCTGTGCCAGTGTCTCACCACCCTCATTGCAAAAAATGTCTTCCTTATATCTAGTCTAAATCTATGTTCTTTTAATGTAAAACCAGTACCCCCTGTCCTATCGCTACAGGCCCTGGTAAAATGTCTGTCCCCATCTTCTTATAAGCCCCCTTTAAGTATTGAAAGGCTGCAATAAGGTCTCCCCAGAGCCTTTGTTTCTCCAGGCTGAACAACTCCAAGTCTCTCAGCCTGTCCTCACAGGAGAGATGTTCCATCCCTCTAATCATTTCTGTGGCCCTCCTCTGGACCCACTCCAACAGGTCCGTGTCTTTCCTGTGCTGAGGGCTCCAGAGCTGGACGCAGGACTCCAGGTGGGGTCTCGCCAGAGTGGAGTAGAGGGGCAGAATCACCTCCCTCCACCTGCTGGCCATGCTGCTTTGGATGCAGCCCAGGATACAGTTGGCTTTTTGGGCTGCAAGTGCACATTGCCAGCTCATGTCCAGCTTTTCATCCACCAGTACCCCCAAGTCCTTCTCGGCAGGGCTGCTCTCAATCCTTTCATCCCCCAGCCTGTACTGATACTGGGGGTTGCCCCGACCCAGGTGCAGGACCCTGAACTTGGCCTTGCTGAACTTCAGGAGGCTCACCTGGGCCCATTCCTCGAGCTTGTCCAGGTCCCTCTGGATGGCATCCCATCCCTCAGCCATCTCAACCACACCACTCAGCTTGGTGTCATCTGCAAACTTGCTGAGGGTGCACTCGATCCCACTGCCTATGTCATTGATGAAGACATTAAACAGTACTGGTCCCAGTACACACCCCTGAGGGACACCACTCATCACCGATCTCCATCTGGACATTGAGCTGTTGACCACTACCCTCTGGATGTGACCATCCATCTCAGGAAACTTCACAAAATGCTTTTTGTACAACCTACACATCAGCTTAATTCACTTTCTGCAAAGCAAAGATGATACCATTGATTCAGCTCATGACAGTAAAGGCAAATTAGTGTTTTTTTCTGAAGTGCTCAAATTCTGTAATAAGGTACACCATAGAAACATCTGTAAGAAATTAGTAATGTTTATCAAGAACAGCATCTGAGCAGAGAGTGATAAATAAACTGCAAGGTCACAGGTTGAAATGGGAAGAAAATAATAGTGAATTATCTGGGCACCATCCATTCTATCCAATAAATGAAGTAAGGGTATATTGAAAGAATAGTTGATGATGTGATAATCAAAGGCCATTTTAAAGTGCCTTCACAGAGTGGGTAGGTGAAGTTTGCACACAAAGTTTTAATTCTGACTTGTTCTAACCATTCTCACCTTTACTGACTGACCCTTTGGCAATAAAAAACTGTGGGGTATGTCCACATCTGTTTCGGAGCTGTTTCCTAGATTATTATTTTTAAAGGAAAACTATCTACTTCATATTACAAAAAGATACACAAATGCAATTTATTTCATGTTACATTTCATTGGAACTTTTGAGTTCCCTGATTTGTTGAAACTGCTGTCAGTGAAGACGACTGGCCTGGCTGAACAGGGAGATTTTGCTGGGACTCAGGGGAAAAAAAGAGAGTTTACCACCTTTGGAAGAAGGGGAAGGCAACCCAAGAAGAGCACAAGGATCTCGTTAGGTCATACAGAGAGAAAATTAGAATGGCAAAAGCCCAGCTAGAACTCAATCTGGCCACGGTCATAAAGGATAATAAAAAATGCTTTTACAAATATATGAACAAGAAAAAGAGAGGCAAGGAGAATCTCCATTCCTTACTGGATATGGAAGGGAGCATTGTCACCAAGGATGAGGACAAGGCTGAGGTACTTAATGCCTTCTTTGTCTCAGTCCTTAATAGCCAGACCAGGTATCTGCAGGGTATTCAGCTCCCTGAGCTGGGAGAAAGGGATGGAGAGCACAATGAACTCCCCATAATCGAGGAGGAAGCAGGTAAGGACCTGTGAAGTCACCTGGACACCCACAAGTCTATGGGGCCTGATGGGATCCACCCAAGAGTACTGAGAGAGCTGGCGGAGGAGCTTGCCAAGCCACTCTCCATCATTTATCAGCCGTCCTGGTTAACAAGGGAGGTCCCACATGACTGGAGGCTTGACAATATGACACCCATCTACAAGAAAGGCCGGAAGGAGGATCCTGGGAACTACAGGCCTGTCAGCCTGACCTCAGTACCGGGGGAGATCATGGAGTGGTTCAGGGCAGGAGGGCAGGAAGGCTCTGCAGAGGGATCTGGACAGGCTGGATCAATGGGCTGAAGTCAATGTAAGGTTTAACAAGGTTAAACAAAGTTTAATAAGGCCAAGTGCTGGGTCCTGCACTTCAGTCACAACAACCCCATGCAACGCTACAGGCTTGGGGAGGAGTGGCTGGAGAGCTGCCTGGCAGAAAAGGACCTGGGGGTGCTGGTTGACAGCCGGCTGAACATGAGCCAGCAGTGTGCCCAGGTGGCCAAGAAGGCCAACAGCGTCCTGGCCTGTATCAGCAATAGTGTGGCCAGCAGGAGTAGGGAAGTGATCGTGCCCCTGTACTTGGCACTGGTGAGGCTGCACCTCGAATACTGTGTTCAGTTTTGGGCCCCTCACTACAAGAAGGACATTGAGGTGCTGGAGCATGTCCAGAGAAGGGCAACGAAACTGGTGAGGGGTCTGGAGCACAAGTCTTATGAGGGGCGGCTGAGGGAACTGGGGTTGTTCAGTCTGGAGAAGAGGAGGCTGAGGGGAGACCTCATCGCTCTCTACAACTACCTAAAAGGGGGTTGTGGTGAGGTGTTCGTCTCTTCTCCCAAGTAACTAGTGATAGGACGAGAGCAAATGACCTCATGTTGCGCCAGGGAAGGATTAGACTAGGTATTAGGAAAAATTTCTTGACTGAGAGAGTGGTCAACATTGGAACAGGCTGCCAGGTCGGTGGTGGAGTCACCTTCACTGGAAGTGTTCAAAAATCATGTGGACATGGCACTTCAGGACATGGTTTAGTGGGCATGGTGGTGTTGGATTGATGGTTGGGCTTGATGATCTTAAAAGTCTTTTCTAATCTTAATGATTCTGTGATTTTGCTAAACCTCTAAATTCGAAGTCGGTGTTGTTAACAGACACGTGTTCCAACTACCCAAACATACCCTGACATATGTATTCACTAGGTACCCAACTCCTTATGGAATTCAAGTCTATAAACAAGCTCAAGTAGGTCTACTGACACGAAATTATACCGACATTACACATCCAATTGAGCAACATCCCCCTGATGTCTGCTTTTTCTTACCATGTGGTCTACAACACAATATTATTGTCCCATACAGGTTTTTTTTCCTATGACTTCCATTTTTATTTATATATTAAAACAAGGGTTTAATCCTTCCTTCCTTTTAATACTCACTAGAATTCAGTTCTTAAAACATTACTTGTATAAAATTTTGTCAAGTCTTGTGTTTTTTTAAATAGCAAGATAAATGTTTTTCCAATAGCACTATTGAGTGAAACTAAACATTGATTCCTGCCTTGTTTTCAGCAGGATCCAGTCTCCAGCTTAGCTGTATTCACTTCACTCCTCACTTGCATGGACTTTTCTTCCTACAGCATTTTTAAAGGTTTATTTTTTACTTCAAATTTTCATTCTGTGTACATCACCAGCTGTAAGAAAAGCCACTTTGTTCATGTACTTGTTTTCATTTAGGGGCTTGTTCCAGTGCAAAGTCAAATCCTCTTAAACCTTCAATTGGGCCCCAGCATTACTGATGGGTACCCTACACTTTGGGTAGTTCTGTATAGTCTATCTATCATTCTGATCTCTGAATTTTTGATATATCAGAGAATTTAATCTTCTAGCAAGAATCTTTTCATTCTACTGTAAGTGTTATAATACAACGGTCTGTAAAACTATTTCTCTCACCAGTACAATATCCAGCAACCCAGAATGTCGTGGTGTAAGACAGATGTTAGTCTGGAGCCATCTACTGGTTGTATTGCTGAGCTTTAATAGACTGGTTTGAAAAACCATTTTACACATGTAGTTTTATTGTAATTATAAAAAATAACAGCATATATTAATAGATTAATTACCTAAGTATATGATGTTTCTTGTGTACTTGTTCTTTTTTTTAAGTTTAAATACTCAGTGAACATAATATGGCCCAATTATCAAAATAAAGAATTATTTACCTTGCTTTCATAATCAAAACAAAAATGGAGGGGATGGGGCCTAAAAATGCTCTTATTTCTCAATAATACTGAAAACAAACCAAGGAATAAGGTAATATTTATTCTAAGATCTAAACAATTTAGTAAAGTAATCCACTTCAATTTTATTTCTGTGATGAAGAGGATAAATAATTCTTATTGCCTTATTTGATGCTTCATATGATTTCACCCTGAATTTGTACGTGTTGTTCTGAAATGGCTAAGATGCACCATGTACAGTTTTCTTGGGGTTAAAAAAGGTCTCAATCAATTTTATGATGTTCTTCAAAGGTTTTTATTAGAAATAAATTCAGACAGAAAAGGTAGCAGATGAACAGAAGTATGAAGCTTTTAAAACCAGAAGTTCTAATAAACAAGCTACTATGAACTAAAAATATTCCAGCCAATTTAGTTTGGAGACCAAAAGTATATTTATATAGTGATGCTGTTAAGTATGTATTTACTATCTATTATATGATAATATTGATAATTATTTCTGCTGTAATTTAGTCTTATTTCTATTACTGCAAGAATATGTGCAATTTTAACTGTGTCTTCAGGAGCAAGAGCGAGCGTTTTACAGAGTTTACCAGTTTAAGAGAGATTCTTTGCACCTATTAAATAAGTATGCATATACATCTACATATATATATGTATATAGACAGACACATAAAAAATATATACATATTAAATCATTATGCTAATGTCTATATATGTATGCGTATGCATATACGCATATACAGGTATATAAGCATGCAATATATCTACATTGAACGATATATGTATATACATATACATACATGCATGCACACCTATATATCACACCCAGCATCTAACTCATACCTTCTACAATCTCAGTTAAACAAAATCCTCCACTGGCTGTTAGTTGTACTGGGATTAAACATTTGCCATTATTCACATTTGCCCTCAGCAGATCCATCAGCAGGACAGACTTCCAACAGGAGCTGTAAGTGGCAAGTAATTTTATCAAGAAATGCAAAATGCAATTTAAAATGTATAAAAGGCAGATAAACAATAAGACTTCCCAGCATAAACAGGAAAGCATAAACGTATTGCAGGTTTGGAGACCAGACTATGGGAGCTAAAACCAAGAAGACAGACATTGCCACCATCACAAATGGAACTGGTAGAAACACCTGCAAGAGAAAGAAAAAAAATGGTTTAGGAAATAAACAGACCAACTGTGATTTTATACCTCATTCATAAGAGTAATAATGTGTTCTTTGCCACACTAGAGTACCATTTCTCATGCTGCTGCAATCTCACTCAGGACAAGATTCATCTGACCTCAAACCGCCTACAAGATAGGCATCTTTTCTAAAATACTTGTTCAGACTCCTACCATCAAGCAGCAAGTGACAGGCAGTACCTGAAAACCATTTGTCCACATATGATATTATGGGCTCCTAAAAGAAACTCAGGGTTGGGTGCAGCCTTCACAATAAGTGTACGCTTCTAACCCAGCTTTCTGACAGCTAGATTGAGAGGAAATTAAATGTATCTGTAATGTCTGTGGTTATGTCAGGAAAGATGAGAGTAGGTCAAGGTTCAATTAACCGTGAATGGCCAGCCTGGATCCCACACTGTTCTTGGTTACTGCTCCACACTAGCATGGTTTCATGTTGTTTGCACATCTCCCCCATTTTGCACATATCCAACTCTTGTTTTCAAGTGCAAGCTCTCTGGGGCAGAGACCATCTGTTTGTTTCTTTTCCTTCTACGGTGAAGCAAAGTTTTTGAATAAGGCTCTAAACATTGCAATTCTTATTTGTATTTTTGTAGTGACTATCCACTTTTGCCTTGCACTTGCTCCATAACTTTTGCACGTTACCTGTGACTCAAAAAATCTGTAAAAATATTTTGTAACTTATTTCCATTTACTTTGTATGGTCGATGTAGATGAGGTTCCCGGTATCGAAGTACGATCAGACTTGCACAAGTCAATCCAATCATAAGCCAGGCAGAAAATCCAAAGTAATTTGTTAACGTAATAAGGTCAGAGGGGATGATAAAAATGGAGGCAATGGTGGTTGAAAAAATCATGGCTGGTGCTGGAGTACAGGTGTGGATGTTAAGCATGGATATTAAAACAGGTAAATGTCCTGACTGACTTCCAGCATAGCTTAATCGACCTAGTGTGAACATGCTGCTGTTGAGGGCACCAAATATTGAGATAGCAACAGAGAGGGGAATGATCCAGGCAACAGAGGGGATCACTCGATCAGCCCAAGTGACTGCCACAGCAACTGCAAGAAAGCAAAACATTAGTGTAGTGTAGGTACCATGTTCTGAATTACTGACAGACTCAACAGAAATGAAACTTAAAATACAAGAAACACCTATTATTTACCAGCAATGCCTGGGTTTTTCTTACAGTGGTCAAACATGACTAATCTAATCCTAAGCATATTTAATTCAGGAGCTAAACATTTCCTGGGGGGGGGTGACAGCAAGAAGGAGTGCTGCCCGCCAGAGCAAGCCGGGTAAACCTGCTGGGGCCAATACCATGGTAATGGACTGCCCAGCGGGAGCAAGCTGCATCTCACCGCCCCAAATCACAAACGTACAAGCAAGGGGAAAGCCATGTGGGGAAAGAAAATGAACGCATTAGTCCCCGGCATGACCACAGTGGTGACATGATCTACTGTTATGAGGAAACTGCCAACGTGAGTGCATGTACGTGCAGGGACGCGTCAGCGAGCATGTTATTAACCAGGTTTTGCTTTGGGTGGAACTGGGAAATGTGAAAGATTGTTTCTGAACAAGAGATATTCAATATTGCTTGGAAATTAGCTATAGCCCATATTGTAGCAAAGACTAATATTTAGTGCGTCTATAACCAACTGCCATGAGGAATATAGGCCTTGCAGTGACCTGCACAGCATAGGAAGCTATCAGAGATGGGGAAAATGACCCCCCCAAAAAAATTTAGCGAAAGAACAAGAACCGCAGCAGTGTATAGCAATGTTTGAAATAAGAGCTATTATTTCAAATAATTTTAAATAATATTTTTAATATTAAATTATTTTTAAATTTAGCAATTTTAAGGCTATCTCCTCAGCAAACATAGATAAGCACAGCTCCCCTGGTATGTTTCGGGCTGGTCACGCCACCTGGACAGCTGCTATTCATGGATACCCTGGTATTCTCTGCCTCTTTCACTGTAGGATGGATTTGCAAATGCATGCATCTCTCCCAGCAGATAGCAGGACAACGGCTGAGCGATAATACAAGGTTGCTGAGTTACACCGCTCCCATTTATGTTATTGAGCCAGTTTCACAGTGGGGGGAAAAAAATTGATCCATCCAAATGAGGTATGTTTTTTGTCACTCCTGGAGGCAAGGTCTGACAACTCAGTTTCATTACAGTGGTATTTAAAAGGTGCTGTTTGGACAATCAAGGAGAAATACAGCTCCTCTTGGACCTTTTCACAGACAGCTTACTGGTACAGGAGCTGAGAGAGGCTTTACATGCACTGGACTTTTGTATAGGCTCTTCTAAGGAATCACAGTATTTATCATTAATAACCCCACACACACATGAAATGTCTACATTTTTGTGCCCATAGTCTATTCTGTATTATTTATCACGGTAGACTTGTCCACCTCCTAAACAGTAATGGCTTTGTCCTGAGACACCATGAGGTAGGGAAAGAAGGAGGAGAGAGGATTAAAATGACAGGAGAACAAAAGCCTTCTCTATCATCAGCAGAGACCTGCTCTTCACCTGATTTTCCAGGTTTTAATACACTTCCCGTTTCTTTTTAGACAGTGCAGGTATAAGCCAACATTTTCAACACTTCATAACATCTGTCTGCATTCAGTCCAACTTGTGTCATACAGCAAAATTAATAACAATTCTCTGTTAAAACTTAGAATGAAACCCAAACTTCCTGACTGTGAAGTTAGATGAGCAGAAGTAACCCAGTAAATTGACATCAGACGGGTATGCTAATGGACCACACCTTTTTAATAAAAAAAATCAAATCCATACCTGAAGAGACAATTTCCTTAGGTGTGAGGACGGTGAGATATGAGATGTTCACCAGTAAATAAAAAACAATTACTGCAGGAACAGCAGTCATCACAGTTAAGGGGATATTTCTGCTAGGGTTTTTCATCTCTTCTGAAAAATACAATATAAAAAGACTAATAAAGCAAGCAGTGTAGGTTCTGCAAGTGTGTTTCAGTAGTGAATCTGTGCAGAGCTTGACAAGACTGATACCAAAGTCCTGCCCCAACCCCTAATCATGGCTGCTAAAGCTATGTTGCTTGCAAGGTCCTACAGTGGTTCTCAAATAGTTTATTATCAAAGAAGCCTACCAAATTTTCTTTCATGTTTTAATTTTTTTTCTTATTTAGCTTTTTTTTTAACTATCTTGGAAGGAGGGATGGATGGATGTCTGATAGGCTGATAAAAAACTACAAAAGTACTAATAACTTTGATTTGAATAAACACATATTTGACTTATATTAGAAAATAGATTTGGTAAGAAACTTTCAAGTAGCCGTACTTTTAAATCACTAGCTTAAATGTGAGACTCTCAAATCACATCATTTGTTCTTACACCACCTCATGAATCCTGATCTGAGACTTTCTGAGTGTATTTTGCTATTCCTGTACAAAACCTTTCTCTTTGTCCCTGTATCAGGAAATACAGAAAAAGCAACAGGAAAGAGTGAAGGTATTGACAGAAGAGCAGTAATGCAGTGGCTTTAGAAGGGGGCCATTCCCAGCTGCATTCTGCTATTGATTATCTTTTCCAGGGCAAAGCTGGCAGAGGAAAACTGTTTAGTGCTAAGCCTGGCATCTAAGCTTAAAACTACACTTACCAAGTAAGAAAAAACTCTAAATTTTGCAGCTGAACAACTGAGGCACTGGCACACATTCCTAACCATGTGATAGTCCCAGCAGAACATGGAGCTGGTTTCCAGATTCCTAATCATTCATCCTCATCTCAGTCAAAAAGGGTCTTTTTCATCTCTTTCACTCCTTGATCCCTTCCTGCTCCTTCCCTCTCCCCTTCCCACTTCCCTCAGCATTTACAGAAGACTTCCTGAGTATTACCAACCAGTAACTCACAAGGGGGGAAAAGTGAGAAGTCAAATGCGCAGCTCTCTTAAGCTATTTTTAGGAGACAGAAATCCCTTTCCTCCCTCAAATATAATTTTGGTCTCCTGCACAGAACATCAGCTTCGAGCCTGCCTCAGCGCTGGCTGTAGTGCACAGAGCCAGAGGGATTCAATGAGCACAACAGTGGAATTCAGATATGGACTGTCGAAGAATTTGGGATTTATTTTGAATGTAAGAAATACACTTAGCAATTTCGAGCCCAGCAGAGGACAAGCACCAAAATTGCTGATTTAAATTTATCTTTCCATTTGTTTTGTTCCTCATTACAGACCTGCCATCCAGCTGGCACCTGATGTTTTATAG
Organism: Phaethon aethereus; assembly: GCF_964289735.1. Lineage (NCBI taxonomy): Eukaryota > Metazoa > Chordata > Aves > Phaethontiformes > Phaethontidae > Phaethon > Phaethon aethereus. The sequence continues at coordinate 31,137,299 of NC_138582.1, read as the reverse complement.
GAATAAAGTTACTGTTGAAAAATAGGAAATTCAGTTCAGAAGGGGACTATTGCAGAGATTGCATTTCCCTAAACAGCTGTGCTGCCCAGTGTATGGTATTTATTACTACTGCTAACTGATCAGAAAATGAATTAATATATTATCAATAATTTTGTATTTTCTAGGGCTTACAAAGCTAAATGCTTGCCTTCAAGGAAATCCTAAGATTTCAAAATTATACTTTGCTGATTTATATCATCTTTTTCATTGCAGCATATTGTTAAAATTGGAATAGCTGGATTGTAATAATTACAGTCATTTTTTTAAACATTAATCCAATTTTCACATTGTTCTCACCACTGAACTTTGTGTTATGCATTTCACACATTCAGTTTATTTAATGTTTTACATGTGATAGAGGTCAACGGATAAATAGGGTTAAAGACATAACAGCAACATCCACTTGCTTACAACTTAATTCTATAAATCTGATGATACAATAAAACACTATTCATTTAACTCGTGACGTGCATAAATAACATTATGAACATTATCTCTGCAGCTTTCATGAAAAACTGCTCTATTTATTACTGCCACATGTCATCAGATACAGAATAGTATAAGTAAATGGATATTCAAAAAGGTTTCAAATGTTTAAAATTGAGCACAAGTTATATGAAAGGATTTATACTACTTTCCTTAGATTCTTCACCTTCTGTGCAAAACTCTCTTTTCCCAAGGAAGTGACTACTGACCATCCTATATATCCCATAAAATTACTCTACTTTAACACAATTCAAAATGAATTTGTCCATGTACAAACCAGCTGCACAACCTCAGAGAAGGTACAGATATTTAAATACAAATTAATCAATTATCTTTTTTATTTGGTCCTTACTGTGCAAGTAATTTGGCACGAGTATCTTAATCTTTTTCTAAAAATGCACTGACACTGAGAAAGACAAAATGCAACATTTTAAGGTAAGAAAAAGTCTGTTTATGCATGAGATTTTAAATGAACTATTTTGATTGCTCTTGTACTCCTCTGAAAACATCAGTCTGATTCTGTAGACTGCACAAGACACATGAAACTTCCCCAGAGAGGAACAACGCCTCTTCTAACAGCCCCCAAAAACACAGGACTTCGTGAAACGTGAGAGACCCTATCTTATGGTCTGGAAGGAGAGACAAGTTGGTGACTGCAGAACAAAATCTAAAGAAGAGAAGTGAGATACCTGCCATATAATTGAGAGACCACCAGCCACCGTATGCGTACAGTCCTTGGAAGAAGGCTTCGGCAAGCTGTGATGCATTGGGGATCTCCGAGCTGAACGCATCCTCAAACCTGGCCAGACTCTCCTTTCTCCCGCCAACGAGGAGAACTATGCCAGCGATGGCGATTACAGACAAGGACATCATCTTCAGCAGTGTGAAAACTGTCTGCACCCAAGCAGCCATTTTGACACTGCGGCCATTCAAAATCCCCAGGGACCAAAGAACGGCCAAGGCCAAGCATTTCTTCAGCACTTCTGGTGCAGGGCAAATGCCATAGAAGGGCTGGGTGGCATATTCAGCAAACAGCAAGGCTCGAGCAGCATTTGATGCTGGCTTGGTAAACGTTGATGTCCAGATAAACACAAAGGCAGGCAGGGATCCAAGGCCTCTTTTAATATGACTGTATTCTCCTCCAGAGAAGGGCAGAGCAGTTCCCAGCTCTGCATAGCAGAGGGAACCCATCAGAGAAACGAGCCCAGATGCAGTCCAGATCATTAGTGCAACACCGACGTTGAGTAATGAATGCTTTAACACCCCCATGGGAGACACAAAGATCCCTGCCCCGACAATTGATCCTATAATAAAACTTACCCCATCAAAATAACCTATATTTCTTTTGAGCTGCATCTTGGCCTTTTCTTTCCTTTTCACATCTTTGAGATCATTGCTTTTTCCTTTTCCCATTTTTTTTCTTTTTCTCCACAGCAGATTATATGACTTCAGAGGCTGGATTACAGGTATTTCCCTTTCACTTTATTGTTACCAGACTGTCATGGCCCTACTTGTTAGTGAAATGTTATGGGAAGCCTGGCTTAATCATTCAGAAAAGAGAGCATACTTTGGGTTTTGATGTCTTCTGTGTGAAGATGATTAACCAAATACTTCAAGAAACACTGGCAAATCATGTACATGTCGGTTTAATATGTACTTCAGAAATTATTAAGGTCTGGAGGTATTTTTAAAGAAAACGGCATAACAAATAATGCACAGTAAATGCTCATTTCTCGGTTGATTTTCATCAACAGATTTCAATTTTTTTTTACATATGACTTCAGAGACAAATGCAAGAGGTGGGTAAATGTGACCTCTGCATCACACCTAGGGAAAGGGGAAGGGTATGGCAGCATGAAGAAAGAAATCAACCCTCCTTATGTGATTGACAGTGACATGGGCATTAGTTGAACAGCCTGCTACTATTTTTCCACTGTCAATACATACAATGGACAGTGATAACCAGTGATCAACAGTATGTTTTGCCAAGTCCTCATCAGTCACTGGGTATACTGGAGCTTATTTATACTTCACTCATTAAACACTGCCCTAGCATGAAAGACCAGTTTATTCCCAGTTTTTCTTGAGCATTCATCATTATAGTAGTACCCAAGCACTTCCTAAGCAGGTATTAATCTTCAGACATTGCTGTGAAGGGAAGGGGTTGTATCATCATTTCCATTGTCCATACGGGGGCTGTGGAACAGAAAGATGGGGGCTGAGAGTTCCCACCAGTTTGGTGTGTGCCTTTTAAGGTGAGGCCACTGATTTTTCTACGTATTTAACAATCTGTGGTATATTTTATGTTCAAACTACAGAAAAGGAGCTTCTCTTCGATCAGATGTGGATATACAATTGCCATAGACTTTTGCCCCAAGAAAAATGTATTTATTCTTTTTAAGAGATGTAGAGGAAAATGGGCAGAAAGCGGGAAACTAACTGAGAAAGAAGCTCAGCATACATCTTAAGGGTTGTTAGGCACCCAAACTAGTAGCTGTAAAGTTCTTACTTTTTGCTGGTCAAGTTGCGGAACCAGTTTTGTCCTGAAGGTCAAAGCTCAGTAACGCAGCAAACAAAACGCACAGCTTTTACAGGGCCCAACTTGAAAGACACAGGGATTCAGATCAGTCCTGAACAGCAGGATTTTCACTCAAGTGTAAAATAAAATCATCTGAAAAATTAGGTTTATGTAACATGCCATCATGTAAAAGATCTTCAGTTAAAATAGGCAGGTGCAGAGACAGTAATTTTTTTAGGTTTTTTCGCTGACTTGGTTAAAGTGGGTTTCCATCACCAGAAACTATGCAGCATAGTCAGTGACAGAATGAACAGCTCCAGTGCAGCTTTTAACTGTAAGTTTATTCCATCTTCTGCAAACCACTGCAGCTCTCACTACATACTTTCATCTCCAAAAATCATCAAGTCCTACAGGCTACAAAAATTTTAGTTCTACATGAAACACACCTCTATTTATAAAAATTTGCATGCATTTTAAATTGCATTTATTCACTTTATAAATTGCAGTATGTGTTTAACTTCAAGTGTGCATTTGCCATGTATTATGAATAATTGATAATTCAAATATTTATTCACCAGTATTTGTGAATTGGAAATTAAGTGTGACAAATGTTTTAAGTGGTTAAGTGGATGTTGCTCTTCTGTCTTTAAAATATGTAATTTCCTGTTTTATTTCAGTGCCTTTTGTGAGTCTCCTTCTCTGTGAATGGACACATTTTTTTGATATCCAGCAATCTTCCAACTCTTTATTTTGGGTGTTCAGCCATGTATAGCTGGATTTGGATTACTATTTTAAAACAAATCAATATTACACTAAATGGCGGCTTAAAGTACAGATGCAACTGATTTTGTTTCACTGTTCATCCTAAAGTATGTTAATTTCTACCATAACAAAGGCATTTCTAAAATCTCCCAAGCAGCAGATTAATAAGGATTTTTTACTTCTGACAAAGCTGCCAAATTTCAGAAACCCCACTGAGATTATTACTTTCTTGTGTGTGCTGTCTGCCTACCTCCGATAAACGTTTTTACACTTTCAGTTAAATGCTCTGCCGATTTATGCAAAGTATGCTTTTCATTTTGGTGTGTTGTTGCCAGAGTAAGAGCAGGTAAGAGCAGAGATAATGACAGCATTCCTACAAATCCAAGAAATACTGACATTCTGGAAACAGTACACTAACATGAGCATTACCAAGGGAGAACTCAGTAAAACACAGCTGGTTACACAACAACAAGTAGTTTTTGGCCAAACTGCTTTCTTATTTAATATGTAAGCACATCATACATGTTCACTTCCCAGGTTTTCTGTGAGATGTCCAACTTCTCCCTCTGGCTGAGATGATAAATTGCCACAGCCTATATGATTATCTCAAGGTCTCATATGACAGTGTCTCCTGCCTCACACACAACTATGTATTCAATATCTGGTCACATTCACTTTGATGACATTATCCAGAGACTCAACAGCTGAATATAGGGCAAAGATAAATGATTAAAATAACCTAGCCACGTTTGTAAGACAAGCCTAAGATTCCCCTGATACATGCAGTAGAGTGAAAGGTTGGATCATCATAAAAATAAAATGCCAAAGTACTGCAATTTTTATAGTCAACAGGGAACGACGACATTTCTTTCAAGTGCCAGCTACTGAGTTCTCTTTGACAGTAAAATGAGGTCAAGAGAGTGTTATATAACAGCTATGGTTGAAAGCTGAAACTTCAGTTGATCATTTCTAGCTCTCCTGGTGTTTAAGATTTTCCCTTTTAATGTTCTTTCAACATAATTCTAGCCTTCAATGTGAAGTTTTCATTATTAACTATCTAATGCTTATCATGACTGATACCTTCAGTCACTGTAGTGTCTAGATTTAAGAGAGAAACCAATACAGAAAAGTAATGGAAGAATACTTTTGTTGGCTAAAATAGATATGTTTTATCTCCTAATTGTAATCAACTGAATTTCAATGTACTTGGATAAGGAGTCTCAATTTCAATACTGTCAAGAATTTTCTGTGTGTACTCACTAGGTCTTCCCTATGATCCACTCACTGATTAGATGGACTAGAAAGAAGCACATCTGTCTAAACAATCCCAGATTTTAAAACATGTATTTAGTTTCTTTCCATTAATAACACAGTGTTTCAAGCGTGGTATTGACTTATCTCTGCATCATCCCAAATCCTTTAAGGGAAGAAGATGTAGCAAAAATTAGAACCTAATTTGTCTTCCAAATTTTCAATAAATACTCTTCTGTATTGTCTCTGAAGAAGCTTCCTGCTGCTGACATTCACCAAGGATAAAGCAGCACAGGAAGAAAGGAAAAAGCTGAAGAGACCTTCTAAGAAAAAAACAGTCACAGTTAATCTTCCTCGGCATATGTCAAGGGACATAGTCTATTTAATATGACTGACAAATTTTATTTATAATCCTCCTTTTCTTCCTCTTCTTTAGCTCACCTTTTGTTGGGAATATGACATTTCAAAGTAGTTTTCTTTGTCTTGCCTTCTGAAAGGAGCTCAACAGCTATTTAAGGATTTCAACAGCTATTCAAGGATTAGATAGAAGCTAGTTTACCATTTGCCACACTAGTCCCCATGATGTATTCACAAACTTTTATTTAGAAAATAAGCCTGCACGTAGAGGGACATGACAGTCTCCTGCCTTGGCAATGTTCTTTTTTTTCTGGTACTCTGCCAAACTTATTATACATGTGCTTTTTAATAAAAGTCTTAATGATCTATTTGTTTCCCTGTCAGATACACCATTCTACTTTTACTAGTGATCAAGAAACAGACTGCACACAGTAGTCATCTAATGGCAAACCAAAAAAAATGGGGAAAGTCATTGTTTTGTGACATGCTATGAAGTTTGCACTTGCATCCTATACAGCTGTTCACACTAGCCATAGCATTTACTTCTCTTCAGTATTTCTCTTTGATAAAATATAAATGTAAATGTGTTTGCTTGAGCTGCCATATACATTCTTTGTTGGGCTGCAAAGTGTAAAGAAAAGTATGATGGATTTTTTTCAGTAACAGATATTAATAATCAGTGGCTGGTGAGCATGTCCAACAATAGCACTCATGAGTATAAAAACAGACATTTAAAAACTAAGTGTCTAGACTGTTAGGCTTCCCCTGTAGGCAGTAGCAACAGATGGGTTAAGACTCATCCAATCCCAGCAACAGCTGTATGAACTGCCTACTGGAAATGATTCCACTTCTACTTTTAGATGGTTAGATGAATCTAACTCCCCTCATATTAGGATAGGCCTGCATTGTCTACATCAAATGCTCAGTGATACTATAGTGCCATGAAAAATAAAGCCATTCATGAAGAAATGTCAATACGGTATTGCACAGGAGTACAACAGCACTGATACTAAAACACATGTACAGTGCCCTGTCCAAGTGAGAAGTCTATCAGGACATCTCGTCCAGCCTTACTGAAATTGTTTAATCAAAATTCATCTTTAGCTAAATTTCTCTTCAAAATCCTAGTTGTACAGCCAGTGCCTTGTCACTAGTCATAGTCACCCAGAGGCTCTCCCCAGCTGTGCACACATGCCATGTTGAACAAGATACCCTAGCCGTGGCCAGCAGAAACCTGCCAGCAACGCAAGACAGTCCTGGGATTTTCCTTTTCTTCAGGATCTGGCAGGGGTCACACCATGCACAAATACTGAGGTGGGAGCCCCAGATTTCTGCATACCAACCCTGAACAGGCAGACCCATGGGCAAGTACTGAACCAATGCTCTAAATGCTACCAGGGCTTCAGTGCATTACAAAATGCCTCTTCTACAGAGTGAATCTGTGGCCCCTGCCAACACCAGGCCTGCCTGGGCCAGTGGTGAGTTCTGAGCCACAACTACAGTAAACTCTTAACACTCTATCAGCCCTCAAAAAATCCAAAGCCCCCAAGCATCTCCCTGAGGAGAATTCAAAGCAGCCCAGCTTATAAACCCAGCTGGTTTTATTATTTACCGCTAGGCGCTCCCGGGCGGCTGGGAGGGCCCGGCCCCCCACGCAGCACGGTAGCTACCTCCATAGCCACCCCGCTCCGGGCAAGCTGCGGACTCGCCTGCTACACGGCGCATGCTCGCAGGTGTCCCATCTTCCCTTCTGCGCGTGCGCCGTGCCCGCCGCGGGCCGAGGGAGGAAGGTGGGTAGGGAGGCGTTGCTTTGCGGGGGGGGTTGTCGTGAGGGTTTTGCGTCTTAGCCGTAAAGCACGGAGCGCGGCTGTTGGGAGGCGAGGGAAGTTTGAAGTGGTGTGGCAGTTTGTGCAGACGGCCCAGCGATATGGCGGGGAACCGCGCCATCCCCGGCGAGCTCAGCCTTATGGATAAGGGCGTTAAGAGGTGAGGAACTTGTCGCAGGGGCAGCTGCCCTACTGCAGCCGGCGCGGGGAGCTGAGCCCTTGGGGTGAGGGGAGGCCGCGGCCTTGGCGGGGCGCTGGGGCGGGGGAGAGGGGTTGAGCTGGGTAGAGCGGCCCGAGAATGAAGCTGTACGGCTGATGGCAGGTGCCTTTTCCTCGCAGTTTGCTGGAGATCTCCCTGAGCTCGGACCTGCACACGCTCAACATGCACTGTAACTGCATCGCCAGAATCGAAGGTCTCAGCCACCTCCGGAATCTGCAGCATTTAGATCTGTCATCAAACCAAATCCGCCGGATCGAGGGGCTAAGTTCCCTGACTAATCTGCGCACCCTAAGCTTATCCTGTAACCTGATAACGAAAGTGGAGGGTCTGCTGTATTTATTTCTATCCATTTAACAGCTCATGAAGCTTTTCTATGAACTGTGTTAAAGCTTGCTTCTGAACAGTGTGCATACAATTAAGGTTATATGAAGTTAGTATGAGCTACTAATCATATTATTATGTAAATTTTAAAAGGACTATATAGTCTCTGTAAGCTTTATCATAGCAAAATGCCTTCATTTAGAAGGAGAAACTGATTTTTATATTATTATTATAGTTTATTGCCATAATTTGTAGTTATGATTTTTAAAGGCTTACTTTGCAGCTTTTTATTTGATGAAAGCAGAACATTCTTCTGAAAATCTTACTGTTTCTTTTTTTTCTCATTTTGTTTAGGACTGGAAAAACTCTTTAATTTAACTATGCTGAATTTGTCATATAATCGCATACATGATCTCTCTGGTAAGTGAACGTGGCACGTGCAGTGCAATAAAAAGCATTTGCCTCACTTTAATTTTGAAAAACTTGACCAAGTATATTTTTACAAGTTTCTAGTAAGTTTTCTAGCCAATTGACTGCGGAAGGTGGCAATAGCTGCTACTCTTAGCTTTCAGGTTTCTAATATCAAGGGTTGTTCTGAACTGGAATTTATTCTCCTGTGTTTGGCAAGGCCAAGCTTGTTCAGAAAGCAGTCCAATAAACATTTCAAACTTATTTCCGAAGTGAAAAATGTGATAGTCTTGGAAGACATTTCCAAAAGAGTCATTTGTTTTCTTTTTATAGGACAAAAATGCAACTTTGTGTATGATGTGGAAGTTCTCTTCCAAATCTATTCATTGAAATAGTCAGTTGTTGCTTCTAACTAAGATTTGAAACTACAGAATAAAGGAAGTTTGTAATAGAAAATTTAAAAGATCATTGGTAACAATTTTGGTAATGATCTAGTTATAAAAAGGAACTTCAAGCCAATTGTTTATTTTTACATGTTTCTTGACAGTTAGAAACAAATCTGTTTCTTTAAAGTTAGCTCTCATAACTAGCTTAAGTGTGTGGTAGTGTACCATAGTTAAATGATACATGTAGACAAGAACATGGAGCAAAAGTTGATACTTTAAAACTTTAAAAGCTAAATGTTACATCAATTCCAGTTATGATGTATTATTTATTGAATATTTTTCAACAAGATGCCATTTGTTCTAAACCCTGTAGTCTAGGATTGTAGCAAAAATCATTGTTTTGTGTTTTTTCTCAAATTTTCAGGATTTCAGTGCCTTCATGGAACCAGTCATAAGATTAGCCATATTGACCTTCACAGCAACTGTGTAAACAATATTAATCACTTACTTCAGTGCATAAAGGGGCTGCGCTGTTTGATGAATCTGACACTGGAAAAAAATGGAAAAGCCAATCCAGTTTGTCACACAGCAGGTATGGATCTCATGTTAGGTAGGTACTTTGTACTCATTAGGTCAGTGATTTACCTTAAGCTGTGAGCCAGGTTCTGAAGATTGCAAATTCATTCATAAACTGGCCAGCCTGCAGAAATCTAAGTTCTGTCAAAATTAATTTGTTTTCTGTAAATTTTTTTTTCCTTGGGCATATTCTCAAAATTGTAACTTCTTGTATGCTTTGATAAGGCTCAACTTTTCACATATTATTTTAGGTTGAGGCGGGAGATAGACAAAGAGTCATGGGAAGAGAAACTATTGCAGAAATAGGAGGAAAGGAGTATTATAAGGTGGACGGGTGGGTGAGTGGAGAATTTGAAGAATCTACATAGAGATATTGACCTATATAGAAAGAGGGCAGGCATGGGAGGAAGATGGTCTTCTACTGACAAAGACCACAGGAGGTAGATCAGTAGTACGCACTATTAGCCTTTCCTCCTTTCACGCAGCTTCAGTAAGCTGTCACAGACTCCAAGATGCTCTGCAGTAATTAGCATTTTCATCAAAATAGTAGGCAGGAGTTTCACTAGGCAGCATGGAGACAAGTTGGTGGAATGTGTGTGGGTACATCACTTTGAGTCGTGTTGCCTAGAGCTGGTTTGGGAGTGCATTTTCACGCAGCTCAAATGTTACACCCTGTGTTTAAACAAATCAAACTGTAGCATCCTGTTTTGCTGCAGATTTTGTTTGTTTTCTATCTTCCTGTAGGAGATTTTCCCCTCATACACAAACGAAGAAGTGGAGGATTGATACTTTTGGGACACCTCAAAGATAATCTCATTACAAAGAGAGAAGAGTAGAAATTACAGTAATACAAAATAACAACCATATCATTAGCATGTAACTGATAAAGGTGTAATATGTGTACAGTTCTTAGAAAGAAACCTCAGAGATAATTGAGGGAAGCCAAATAAGGTCTGAGGCAATATTTTCAAAAGCACCCATGAACAAGTTTTACAGATGTGTTCAGGCACCATGGCAGAGGTAACAGGACTATTAAAGTTATCTGGATAACTTAGAATATTCCACTAGTTTGCTTCTGTAAGTGTTTACATACCTCTTTATTCTACCTCTTTGGTGGCACTTACTTTTGAAACTGCAATGTTCAGAAGCACAAATTCTATTAAAGAAATTTAACTTCAGTGCCTTACAGTTTCATAACACCTTATTTCATTCACTGAAAAAGGATGAAGTCATCTAAGCCCTTCCTGAACTTGCCTCTTCATTACGTTTTTTTATCCTTGCACTTGATACAACTATTTTGGTGCAGTAAGTAGGCTGATACTAAAAGGTTGTCTGTGCAATTGAGGTGTGCTGATAGTGGCAGGGGAATCCCTGTGTAGACTAGGACTAGGCAGGCAGCTTGCCAATTTGTTTTGTAATGTTGTGTGTTGAAAGCCTTGTGGGTGGGAAAAGCTGAGTCACTTGTAGGTAACTTGCTACTTTTTTTCTTCTATTAAAAATGCAGTGAATAATTTAATATCGTAGGGTACCTAAAATAAACAAGACATCTCCTTTGGAGATTAGTTTCAATTTAAATATAGTCTTTTTCTCAAGGTTATAGAGAAACTGTTCTTCAGATGTTGCCCCAGCTAACAGCTCTAGATGGAAGAAAAATTTCTGGTGAACCAGTGGACCCAGCAGAAGAAAACCGTTCAGATTTGCAGTGTTTAGAAGATATTTTGGGCTCTTTGGTTTCATCTGGGTGCCCCTCATCCACAGAACAGGTGCCATAGTTTGTGTCCCCTGATTTTTAAGATTGATGCATTATATTTTTATACTGCAGGCAACATTAATGTTACAAGGGTTGTCTTTCCTTTCAATAGACCTATGTTACCTTACCAGTGGTGACACCGCATATCGACCAGGCATTAGCTCATTTTCGTCAGCGTACGAGAATACCAGTACAAAGTGCCATCAGCTCCTCTACAGAGCCTGTCTCATCTTCAGAACCAGAGAAGGCCGAACTTGATAAAATATACAGTGAGATAAGGATTAAAAAAATAGAAGATCAAATTTCCCAGATACTGCAAAAGGTGAATGTTTTTTTTCTGTGATTGCATAGAAATTTTTGTTTGTAAAATGAAGTGTAACTTTTGATATTGCAAAAGTTTGCTGGGACAGACTGGAGCATTTCTGCTGGTATGTATGTGCTGACTTTGTGCTAATGTGCTCTTAACAATTTTGAGAAAATGTGAATAAAATAAACCCAAGTCTTTAAAACTGAAGATTGCACTTTGAATCACAAAAACTTTCATACTGAATAAAAACTATAGGGCATGGGATTAGGAGAGCTATCTGATCATATTATATTAGAAAATAGTTTTCTGGTTTTCACCCTGAAGCCATCAATACAGTAACTGAACCAGAATAAAATACGAAATGCAGCAGAATATCTGGATTACAGAGTTGGTGAAAATTAATTTTAAGTTGGTCTGATATTTTTGTCAGGTATGTTTTTGTAACAGTTTGAGGCATACCTTGCATGTTTGCAAGGCTTTTTTTGGTTTTAAGTGCTGTATTTGTTTTACACTTTGCACCAAGCTTCTGTGACTAAGGATTTTGCCAAACTTCAGGTATTTCAAAAAGATACAACTGTATGTTCTCAAGCATGCTGTTCTGTTGGGTTTATTTTATCTTTAAAACAATGAAATGTTTTAGCAAGGAGGGAAGGGGTTGTTTGGAAGCAATTATTAACTTTTCTGTCAAAATAATTTTGTGTGACCTTTAAAAATAGCACCTGAATAAGTGTTAGAATTTAGCCAATTGGAAATTGTAAAACATATAGAAAAAACTTCAATCTGTTCTTAGGTATCTGATACCTCAAGAAAGGAAACGCCTCCAAATGTTCTCAAAGCTAAGAGAGACACTGATCCAACTTCTGAGAGCGAAAATGATAGTGGGAAAGAGAACATCAGAAAGGTTGTGAAAAGAAGCAAGATCCCTACGTACCGTAGAACTACTTTATCTACTAGGTGTCACGTGAATCATCTTAAGAACAAAATAACTGACAGGTATCTCAATGTTTGCCATATAAAGCCAAAATGAATTAAGCTGAATATTGTCAGAATGCACGTAGTTTGACTTGAAACATTTTGCTGAAAGTGGTAAGTTGGGTAAATTAGCTCTGTTAATAATGCTCTAAACGTTATTAGCTACTGAGGCTTCACTCAGTCATTTCCCTATATGAACATTTTTTTTTCTTTAGGTGAAAAGGAAATTGAACTGAAGATTCCAAAACACACACAGAATTCTATTTTCAAGTTTGTTTTAAATTGTGATGACGGAAGAATTCTCCACAGACAAAAGAATTGAGTCATTAAAAAATAAAAGATTCCTGGTGCCAGAACGATGGCCAAGAATATAACTGCCCATATTTTGTGATGAAATTGAGGATGCCATAGTAATTTGTTTGATTTATGTAGTAAATATCAAGTGATGAATAGAAGATGATGTAAGTTAGAATATATTAGTTTAGTCAGCCACTACAGCTCAACAGCTACTCTGCTTCTCTAAAATTGTTTCATATCTATGTGATCATAAGATGTTTTTTAGATAGCACCTACTAGTAGTACTTCTTTTTTTTACAGCTGAAGACTTTATTTAGCTGTTTGTTTTATGATTCGTTTGCAAATTATTTTCTATGTGGCTTTGAACTCTGTACAATTCAGCTTCTACACAGAACTGTGAAATTTTGTCCTGTAAAAATGTCTGAATCCCTGTTACTGTTTAAACTCTGCATATTCATAAATATACCTTGATGTCCTGCTATTATAGGGAAGAGAAGAGCTCCTCAAAGTGTCCACACTCCAGTCAGAGAGACTCTCATCTCAATTCATCATCGGATACTCGAGACTTGGAAGTAGTGGGAAGAAAAGCTGAAATATTAACTGGAAGACAAAGCAATACAGAAAAAGTAGAAGAAATTAATTCAAGTGCCACAGAGGAATCAACATACCGAGTATGTTTTGCATCATTTCAAGTTAAATATGAATGTGTCTTCACCTGGAACCAAGCATATGTCTCCCGGTGAAACTTTAAAATCGGAGGTGACAAAAAATAATTGTGTGTAGATAGTTTCAAAAAATAGTGGAGTTCTTGTAGTGTCAGCTGGAAGAGAATTTATTTTATTTCACTTTTACGGGTTTTTTTGGCCTGGTCGCTTGCAGTCTCCTCTGTCATCTGTGAATTCCAGAAGGACAAAAGAATCTACAGTTACGAATATTGTTTGTCATTTTGGGCTAAATCTGAATGTTTTAGTAAGTTGATGCTTACCACATTCTTGCTAAGGTGCTGATTCAAGAACTGGATCAGGAGAAAGAAAGGAGGTGGAAAGCAGAGCAAGCAGAGAAGAAATTAATAGAGCATGTCAAAGAGCTACAGAAACACGCAAAAGAAGAAAAAAATATTCAGAGTATGGCTGTGTACACTACAGACAGGTAGGGGAACCGAGTGCTGTAGTAGAAGAGTTTGGTTTGTTTTTTCCTAATTCAAGGCAATTCAATTTATAGGCTTAAGAAACGATAACATCTTTAAACAATATACATGGAAAACAATGCATCAAGAAGTAGTGCTAGAATTTACTTTGGTATTATCTAATGAAATTCCTTTCTGCAGCTCTTTTCCTGTTCTTGTCTCAGAGCATTATCAGTATGTCACTTACCTCCATTTCTAGCTGTTACTTTCCAAGCAGTCTGTATCATAGTTGTACTTTCTCTTTTCGGATGAAGCTGTAGTAGCTGTCTCATATTATACTTTCAGCTTCCAACTCCCAATGTCCCTTTCCACCTATACATACCTTTTTCTTAACTGCATTGTATTTATCAGCGGTGCATTTTCTTTGTGTAAGGAAGAAACAAGCCAAATGCTTCCTGAGTTACCATCCATGACTGACTGTGATTATTCCCCCTTTTTTCTTCTTGTTTTAGATTCACTTCGCACATTTGTTTGTTACCACCTTGTATAAGAGGTTTATTGAGATAGATCTTATATCAGAAATTATTAGAGTATTTAAAGATATTTCAAAGTTTTCTAAAGAAAATTCTTAAATTACAAATTGATACTATATGTTCAACTTCTATATAAAGCCAAATGATACTGGAATGTCATTTACTTGAAGACCTAGCTATGAGGTTGTCTCCAGCTTAGTTTCTTTTAAAATGAAGCTCCATATAGTAATGTTACACGTGACTTCAGTAATATTTAAACAGTTTTACCTGACAGTGCTGAGTTTTACTATTTACAGCAAAGAACCAGATATGGTGCTACAACACTTACTAATGTCTCTTTCTCAAGGTACTTGGCATCAAACTAAACACTAAAATGTTTGTAATACAACTTTATTGCATTTATTCTCAGGTTAAAGGAATTGATATTGAAAGAGAGAGATGTTAAAACAAGACTGCAAGCAGATGTCCAGCAGCTGAAAGGTGAAACTGAAAGACTTACTAATGAGTTAAATCAGGCAAGAAATAAAGAAGCTGAACATCAGAAGGCCATGCAAGCTTTAGAAGAAACACTATCCAAGATGGAGACGCAGCGATTGCAGCAACGAACAATAGAGGTGAATATTTTTCATGAGTAAATAGTACAGTGGCAACAGGACGGCTACTACAGACCTAGATATTAAGAAACACTAGATTTTACAAGCTTTAAGTCTTGAGTTTTCCACAATAAAAGCTAGGGCTCTTTTTTCTACATTGTAGTAGTTAATAACAAGTACTCATTTTAATTGTCAATTAATGTATTTTATAAATAGAAGTATGTCATGTGATACGGCCTTAAGAGAGACGAGGAGAACCTCCTTTCCTCTCGCTAAAGGAGAACAAGTCCCATGTACTTAACATGGAGAGTTGATATTTTCTGAAAATACACAGTAACAAAGACAAGGGTTTTTTAAAACGTTGCTGAAATCATTGAAGATCTTGCTAGCAGGATGGAAATCTGGTGGTTCTGTTTGTTTTGCTGATCTAAAGAATTAGATGCTTTTAACTGCAACCAGAACAAAACAGTAATTGCTGAGAACTAATTCTGGCTGGTTTAGGGTTTGTTTGTTTGTTTGCTTGGGACTTCTTGGTTTTGTTTTTACGGCTGGAGAAGATAATGATGCTTTTGTTGTCAGAGGCACTTTTTTCCATATACAAATACATAAGATCAAGATGCTGGACCAGATACTGCCACTGTTTCTGGCTGAATAATTAATTGGTGAATTTTCAGTGGCCAAATGCTGCATCCTCCAATATCTACTCATCTTGTTTAATTGTATTCCTATATCAACCTATTTCTGTGTCACTGGAAGCATCCGCTTACAGACATTGAATCCTTTATTTTTCCTTTAATAAGCTTGTAGAAATAAGTCATCCCGTTTGACAGAAGTGGCATCATTTTTATTAACTGCAAAACTTTATTAAGGGAAGGTCTTTGTTTCTGTCTTTGATAATTATGTTTCAAAGAATAATCACGATACTCTAGAAACTAAATTGTCTTTTTGAACATTCAGACTTAATATACATTTGAACTATTTTGTCAACTCTAACATTCTAGACTATTTTATAGAGCTTTCTCATAGTGCACATTGGCAGTTAGCTTGAGTGGTAAATTACAGTTACTCTAGGTAGTCACTGTTTAAGGATTTTGGTCAACATTACTAGATTGCTTCTTTAAGGGATGGAAAATAAGTAAGTTACTATGCATCTAAATGTGTACCCTGTTTTCTGGCAGTCTTTAAATTTGTATGTGTTCTCACTTGAAATTTTTGTTAAGTGATTTAATTTAGGAGATAATTTCTTCACTTCATCCACAGAACAACAGCAATACAGGGGGTTGTGTCTAAGTGTTACTCATGGAGAGGCTTAACATGTAGAACATGAGAACTTGGATTCATACTCAAGCCTCACAACAATTGTACAACTGAAGTTACTGTATGAACTTTACCTCTGGAATTCATAACATGCAGCAGCACTTATATATCTTAAGGGACATTGCAGGAGATGATAAACATTGTTTCTAGTGTTTTATTTGTCAGTGCAGGACATTCCATACAGCTTTTTTTAAATTTTTTATTTTTCATTTTAATTGTTCAAAAATCAAGTTGAGGAGACAGTTGTGATGGAATTCTGAAAGAAAACAGATGTAGAATTTTTTTTTAAGTGGTCTTTTTTGTTTTGTCAGGGTTGGGGTGGTTTTTGTTTTCTTGTGAGAGTTAGAAAGTAAACTGGGTTGTTCATGTTGCATTCTAGTTCTGCCATTAGGTAACTGACACTTGGAATAATCTTGAATAGTCCATTAACCATTCACAGATTTGATACTCTAGAAAGCAAAGGGATTAGAATGGTATAAGTACAGAATGTGGAGACGATTTGCTTCGCTTAGGAGGACACATTGACAAGATAGTTTAGTTACTGCTCACTGCTTGAGCACAAAAGGATTGAGATGAATGTTAGAAGCAATGATTAGGAGTAAGAATATCTCCATTAACATCACCTCTGCTGTTGCTGTTGTATGTTCTAACTTGCAGCCTTCTGAAGTGTCTTGATTCTGAATTGCCATTTCATGAGTAATTAAAACCTTTTTAATAACTTTTTTCATTTTTTTTCCTACTTGTTGAGTCAGAAGAGACAGGTTTTTATGTAAAAGGCTTAAGATTGTAAAATAGAATTATTCATAAAAGCTTGCACCAAATGGAAAAAGTGAAGTATGCCACCTGCTGTTTATATTGATTCTCCATTTTTTGCAAAATCATTAGAAAGCAGCTCTGTTAAGCAACTTTAAGGTGTAAAATTCAGAAAGATAGAGATTTTTGTAACTGGAGCGTTAAAAAAAAAATTGAATACCTCTAAAAATGTTTTGCGTGAAACTGATACAAGCGTTACAATATGAGAGCTTGAAATGAAGGAAATCATTCTGCCAATACACTTGTTCCACTTCTGCAGGACACTTTCAAGTTCTTTATAAATTAAGTAAAAGTCCTTGATTCTTCATAAAGGTTGCTTTTTTTTGTGTTGTAGTAAGTTAGACTAAGACTTAATTTTAAACCTGTTGTCTTAAAACTTCTGCAAGTGTAACACAATATATTAAGTAAAAAAAAACCCCACAAAACAAAAAAACCCACCTTCCTTCCTTTGTCTTGGGCTAGGTGACATAATAAAATTCCATAAAATTTTTGTGAAAAGTACTGAGAGTTGTGGAGCGTGCTGTAAATATAATGGCCCAGGCAGACATGTATAAAACTTTAATAAAGCACCTGTTCCTCTGTATTCTAGTATAAGACATGAAAAATGGATTACAGCTTTAAGAAAATCTTGTTCCTCTCTTATGATTTTTACACAGATGAAACAGGTGCAAGAAGCAGAGCTTAAAGCATCAGCAAATGAACGAGAAGTACAGCTACTTCGAATATCCTTTCGACAACAGAAGGAGAAGGTAAAACAACTACATGAACTTCTTATAGTAAGAGAGCAAGAGCAAAGGTATGCAGTCTTCTATTTTCTTTTAACAAAGAAATGAGGTGCTAGTGTTGCAAACGTGTTAAAATGCGTTCTGCAAAGTGTGGGTGTGGTTTTGTTTTTTAATGGCAGAGATGGTATTTGTGGAAATGTAGATGTCTTCCCACACATTTTCTTGCTCATTTAAGACTATCTTCATATCTTGTAGGTTCCTGAGTCGTAAGTGCACACAGGCAACTATGTTCTTCTGGCCTTTCGTTTGATAGGTTCTTGTCTTATTACATGGCTGAACTTTTTATTTTAAATATTTGATCTTTAATCCAGGAAATAATAATCTAAAAATAAAATCATATTTGAATTATTATCTGAAGATCTGCATATACTACAATAACACGGGTTAAAAAAAAAGTCAGCTTCTACGGTATCTTGCTTTAGGGTGGGTGGTTGGGTAGATTGCCCGGCTGTTTTCCTCTTTCCGCTCAAAATTTCCTTGTTTTGCAGAATACTTGAACGTAAGTTCTATATTGTTTAGCTAATACAATCCAATATGTGTACAAACTAAAGCAACAAGTGGTATGTGGTATACTAGTATGTGAAGGAGGTTATTAATAGAATAAGCAGGTTATACTTGCTAAATTTTGCAAGGATAAATGTATTCAGATACCAAGATAACTGCAGGTTTAGATGGGAAGAATCTGATAGCTGTGTTTTGAGAACTTCCAATTATTATCTCATAAATCTCCAAAAGTTGTAATGTGAAGGACAGGGGATCTGTTTTGTGTTTGTGCTTTAAAGTAGATGAACAGAATAGTCTTCAAGTACAGGGTCTGTTGCTTCATGATTCTCCTATAGGGATGTTTCCAAACAGGAAGGAGGCTTATCCTGGAACCCTGTAGGTCCCTGTTGCTGCTGCTTTTCAGGTTTTGGGTCTGAGTGAGAAGCAACAGCTGTTGGGTGAGGGTGAAGAGAATGACTGGTTTTCCCTGATTCCAGTGTCTCTTCCAGGTCTTTGTTAACAGCAAAGCAAACAAATGCTAACTAACAGCAAAAGAACAACTGAATAATTGAAATTCAAACAAAATTTAAATTAAACAAAAGTTTTAATTTAAAAGTAAGGTTATTCCTTTGGTTGTTTTAATAGTAGTCAACATACTTTTCCTCATCCCAGGGCCATTGTCATAGAAGACTGAAATCTGTCTGCGAAACTAAGGAATTTATCCCACTTATTATGTAATTTATTATCCTTTTTAAGAAATATTAAGGAAATTAATTTAAACAGCATTGTGACATACTGGAGTTCTTGTCTCAAGTTTGTATTTGGTAACTTCAGGAAAGAACTTGAAACCCGAGTTGCTTTAAATGGACCCGAATTTCAAGATGCTTTGTCAAAAGAAGTAGCTAAAGAGGAGCAGAGGCATGAACAGCGTGTTAAAGAATTTCAGGAGAAAATTAATATGTTAAACCAGAAGTACAAAGATTTAGAAGATGAATTTCGTTTAGCCTTAACTATTGAAGCAAAAAGGTTTAAAGAGGTAAGACCAAGACAACTAGGTGGAGTTGTAGTTCTCTTAAATGTATTGAGTTGGGGGGGGTGATGGGGGAGTGTTTTGGTTTGGAGGTTTTTTTTCTTTTGGTCCTTAAGGTCTTTGTTACAAGAATTCATCTAAAAGTACTGGTAGTAAGTGTTGAAATATCAATGGTTAGAACATAGACACCAAATGCGGTCAGCACTCCAAAGAAGAGACAAACCTGCATTTTTGTTCCTAAGTAAAAGTTAATCAAAAGAAAGTAGAAAAACTTCTATCTGGTGGTATTAATTTCTTCTTTTAAAAGATGTTGACTGTCTATTAGAATATGTTCAATTATTGTAAAAACTGTCACGGTGTTTTGATAAGGTTATGGTTACATATAGAGTATTTGATAATGAAAGTTCCCTATTGTTTAACTTTTCAAAATTCAATTTTGTGAATGCATTTTGAAATTCAAATGCAAAACCTGCGTACTAAATTCCGTAGATAACTTATAAAATAATGTGAACACGATGCAAATAATTTAAGTGAAATAAAATTTTAAATGCTTCATCTTCACTTAAACTTGGTTTTCTTCATTTTAAATTGGTTGGATACATGGGAGAAGAGGGGAAAGAAAAGAAAACAGACTTAATTTTAAGTTCTTTCCAGGCTTTAATGTTAATCTTAGTAATGAGATTAAATTAAGGCATTGTTTTCATTTCTCAAGGTATGTTTTTTCTGCTCTGTGTCCCATCTACCCGTGAATTATTTTTTTCCAGTTTGTTTGGGTTTTTGTTTTGGTTTTGGGGGTTTTTTGGGGTTTTTTTTGTTTTTTTTTTTACAAATTTGTAGCTGAGCAGAACCAAGTGGGTTTTTTTAGTTGAAGTATCACCAACAAACTGGTAGAAAACCAGTTTCAGATATTCACTAATTTCACATACTGTTCACGAACTTCTATTTCTTCCTTTATTTGAAATTCAGTTTTCATTTGTGTATGTATACACACTTTTTCCAAATGTTAGCATTTTCAAAGTTGTATCTTACAAAACTTTAGGTAAAAGAAGGTTTTGAAAATGTTGCTGCTGATCTAGTTGAACATAAACGAGCCCTCTTTGAGTTTGAGCAAAAGGAAAAAGACATGGCAAGTCTGATCCAAGACCTGACAAGTATAGTGAAAGAACAGAAAGCAAAGATTGCAGAATTAACAAAATCAAATGAAGAAGCTACAGCAAACCTAAAGGTACTTGTTTCAAAACATTTCAACTACTTATATGATTTTTTGGGCAATATTTTATCTATAAAAGTAACAGTTCCATATAAGGTAGATGGACTGAAAGATGCGTTTTTCCTGTTACACTAAAACTTAATACTCTACATCAGCCTTTATTCTTACATCTTGCACTTCTATTTCTCACAAACACTGCTCCCCATATAGCAAAATCTAGACTCGTTTATGTCGTCAGAAGTGCACTCCTCACCATGTGAGTGCTAGCAGTTTCTATATAATCAAGTGGTCAATCTAAACTGAGATTTAAAAAACCTACATTAATAGCCCTGACCCTTTATAAACTCAGGTAATGGAATATGGTTCTGCAGTGGTCACTGTATGTGAAGTAAAAATTAAATTGGACAAATAATCAAGTGTTGTTATTAGCAGCTTAATATCTCTGAGAGTTTCATAAAATTGGCAGTATTAGTCATTATCTACTAATTGTCTAATTTTTATCTCAAATACTGTGGGCACAGTTGCTTTATCTTACACTACTGATCATCATATGGCAACATATTACAGTACTACGTAGCTCATAATTCTTTAAAATCTTAGAAACATAACTTTTAAACTGTCATGTGATCCAGTCCATGTATATATCCAGTCTACCTTTTATGTTAAAACTTCTGTGCGGTACAACCCCTGCACATGCCTGTTTCTAATCTTCTCCCTACATGTTGCAGTTGGCGTGTCCAAACATTTGTGTTGCTATACAGGACAGGATTCTGCCAGTCAGTGATGCTGCTAAAAACAAAATTTAAAAATAGCTGTACTAAATAGCTGTAATCTGTAAAACAAAAAGTAGCCTGCATAACTGCAGATAAATCTTTGTCATGGGAAGTGGAAATTTGTCCCAGCAGAAGTCTGTTTTCTTTTGATTTGTTTTTTAATACCTTGACTTTTTGTTTCTTTTTTTTTTTGACTTGTGCATTTATAATTCTAAACAGGTTTTTATAACAGGATTGATAATTTAAGGTGGCTACTTAGAAATCAGCTTTACAGTTTTCTGGGATTGAACTATGTCTATTTAAAGCAAACATTTGTGTTTCATTACTGGGAAGAGATGCAGATAGAACCCTGTATACGAGCAGAATATGTCTCTGTTAACTTAATTCGCTGTATATAAGTATTACTTTCCTAGCTGCTTAGTATTGATTTGAAATTTTGCATACGTGTTCTAAAGGATGTTATTATCTTCTTCCAATGTTCATTCATATAGTGTCGAACTGGAGAACTTGAAACTGTGATTGAGGAGGACAAACAGAAGACTGTTCAGGTTGAACTTCTGAAAAAGGAAAATGCAAAACTTATTTCTCAGCTGACAGCCCAGGAATCTGTCATTGATGGGTTAAAAATGGAAAGAAAAATATGGGGGCAGGAGTTGGCACAACAAGGTAAAATAGTATTTTTTTTTTTTCCTTTGCAGAAAAAATGGTGGTGGTCAATGTCATACCTTTAAAATAAACACTCCAATATAGTCATAATCATGACAGGGTCTCTGGATGCCTTGTTGATCTTACCCAGTTGTAAAGATGATGTGCAAAAAATAGATCTTCTGTAGTATGCAGGCCATTATATGAACTGTAACAGCCGTTGTGGGAGTTAGTTGCGAAGACAGTTTTTCTGTTTCCCCAAAATGTCAAAAAATACTATGATGTTATACAAAGACAACAAGGATTTGTAAATAGCGTTATGTAATGCTACTTGTCTATCAGATAAGTCTAATGTGAAAATTTCAGTATATATATTAAAAAAAAAAAAAAAAGGTGTTAAATACTGGGTGAAAAAAATCTTGGGCTTTTTTAATTTTTCCCTGATTCATGTGACTCTGCACCATCTTGTGGGCTCTTTGAAGATTGGCTGGGTCTGTAAGAATTACTGTTGACTTCTATCAGAGAAGTTTTCAAAGGATAAAATACAGACCTTCAGTTCTACATTTTTTCTTAAGTGTTACCTACCTACAAGTTAAAGCCCTACAGTGTCTCCAGTGGGTGAAATGATCATGTTTGGTTTTTAAGGTGGTTCTTACCTTCGCCTCCCCCACATCCCCAACTTTATACATCTTGAAGTCATCTGTAAAATGAGTACTGTAGTGTGAATATCCTGTTTTATCTAGGAGCTCATCTTGCTCAAGATCGGGGAAAATTGGAGGCAAAAATTGAAGTTTTAACCAATGAGATTGAGATGTTAAAAAAGCAAAAGGAACAGGACAGTGATACTATAAAAATTAAAAACAAAATAGTGGACGATCAGACAGAAACAATTAGGAGATTAAAAGAAGTAAGTGCTATGTCTGACAATTTGTGTGCTTAGCTAAAATTAAGACTTGCAGTGAAAGTTACTAGAAATGCTGTAATGAAAGCTGGCTCTGCTCTCCTAGTTTACCAACTCAGAAAGCACAATCAGGCTGTCAGTGGCAACTGATTTCACTGAGAGCAGAAGAGGGCCTTGTATTAACTTGATGTACAGAGACTACTTTGAATTTCTTATTGAACCATATTTATGTAAAGACTTTCTTCTCTTTGCCTTGCTTCAAGTTATTCTTGAAAATGATTTTGAAAGAGGATAGCATAATTCTTCCTGTGTGTTTAAACAAAAAGAAAAAAACATTTTAAAAGTTTTCTTCGGGTTTATTTTACAACGTAAATAATTTTTCTCTTTGTTCTTGTAAATGAATATTTTAACAGCAGAGCCTACTATGTTTTGTTCTATTAATTCCATTCATCTTATTTAGAGACTTAAGGCTTTAGCTTATTAATTAAAACAAAGTTTTATAGCATGTTGTGTCAATCAAGGTTAGATGCCTTACTTATAAAAATTCTAGCTATGTAACAGAATGTGAGCTCGGTGATTTGTGTATGTAGAATAAGTTGTTGTATTAGAGTTCTAAATAACTTTTTTCTTAATTTGCTTTCAGTTTCAGATTTCAATTTCAAATTTTCATCAAGTTTTGATTTTTTTTTTTTTTTTTTTAATTCTAACTTCTTTCAGATTATTTAACTGGCTATCACTTTACTAAGTATTTTTTATATTATAATACTACGCTTAGAAGAGTAAACTGTCACATGTCCATCTCTGCTTTATTCCAGCATAGACTAACCGGGCACTCTTAAAGGGTTTTAACAATAAAGTTAAAATGAAGGGAGTTCATATGTTCTAAAAGGTTTATCTTCTAAAGGGCTTACAAGAAAAAGAGAAACAAATCAAAAAACAGCATGAAGAAAATCTGGAAGCTCAGAAGTTTTTTCAGGTGCAGTTGGATGAAAAAGCTGCTGAATTTGAAGAGCTAATGGAAAAATTAGAAAGGCAAAATGAAAGAAAAGAGGAATTAAAGCAACTGCTAGAAGAAAAAGAAGTAGAACTTGATGACATTAAGAATGCACACAGGTAGTACATACAAGTGGCAATAATTCTTTGGGATCATCATATTATGCAACACTGCTGTGAAGTTATTCTGTGTTCAGAGAGTACTTCCTTGCTATTGAAACCCACAGAAATGTGGAAAAATGGAAAACTTCTTTTCCGCTCTCCTAAGAATTGGTATCTGCATTCATTGTAAATATGTGCATTTTATTTTAGTGCACTGAAAAAGAAGTGGCAAGGTAAAGGAGAGCTGTTAAGCCAGCTGGAGGTGCAGGTTAAACAAATGAAGGAGAGCTTTGATATCAAAGAGAAGAAGCTGATTGAAGAGAGAAATAAAAGTCTTCAAACTCAGAGGTGAACACCTTAATAGCTTATTTTGTGACTGGTCAGTTAGTGTAGAGTTGCACTGTTAGCAAATATATAAAAATGTTTGCTTATATGGTGAAAGAATGTGTAATACCTTTTTAAGTACTTGGTGAACCCAGTTGCTGCAAAAAATGCTGTGTGTGCATAGAAGTAATTCTTCCTATACAGGTGACTTCCTTCATGGAACTAGCATTCAGTTACAGCATTCGTCCTTTAAACTTCTTAGCTGTGTTCCGATTTTCTTTGAAAATAATTGGAGCCTACACTCATTCCACCCTAGGATGCCCATTCCGCCACACTGCTTTTGGTTTACCTCTGTGAGGAAACTCCGTGTCACGCTTACGTGATAGGGACTCTTAATACAGTCATCACAGATGCTGGCTGGAGTCATGCAGTGAAGATGCTCGTGCATGTGAGGCACAGTCTCACAGTCTGTAGCAGGGTTTCTTTGAGCATGAGCCTATCAGCCTTCTAGCTGCTGACCAGGATGCATGGGACAAATCGGTTGTCAAGCCAAGCAACTGTGGCTGGCATTTGGGCTTGGAAAGAGGCCACAGTGCTTCACAGATGTCTGAGCAGAATGATGAAAACATCTTGCAGGCTGTTTGAGGACAGATCCTCAATACTTACCAAAACAATGCTAATAAGTACTTCAGTCTGTGACAAACAGACTGTTTATAAGTTACCTGTCATCCTCTTCCCATACCAGTAGCAACAGGTTTTTAATTTCTTTTATTATTTCTCTTGTACTGTCAATTTTTTTGAGCAGTTAATAGTAAATATGAGATGATACAGAAACAAATACTCATAACACACAAAATAGTCAGGGGCTTAGATAATGCTCAGATATATGAGCTTAGATTGTTAGTGTGATTTCTACTTTATTCTTTGGCCCTTTTCTCTTATTTTAATTCCTTCCTCCCAACTATTCTTAAGAAAAGATTAGCTACTTAATAAGACTGCATATTTATCTAGCAGTGATAACCACACTTACTGAAGGAATAGGCTAGTATGACTAAGGTTTTTTGCTTTACATTTTTAAATTAAACACTTTGATTAATTACACTCACTATTATTTTAAGGAAGGTCATCTGATTAATAAATGAAAGAAAATACCTTGATGGTATTATACAGGTACAAGGTACAACAACAACAAAAACCAAAAAAACCAAACAACAACAAACAAAAAACCCACAAACAAATAAAAAAACCAACCACCTTAAATAGTCAATAGTACTAGGTTTTAGAATTGTTGGAAGATCAGTAATGAAACTGATTTTCTGGTTTTTTTCTGTTTTGTTTCAGAATTTTGGTGTAAATTAATTGTATAGTGGAATAATTTGCCTTGCTTTCTGTTGCTACGTATTTTAGAATTATCCCCTAAAAGCAGAATTTGCTTGGAGTCACAGAAATGCTTCGCTACTGTGAAGCAGACACACTTCTATTTCTGTGAGACACAGGCTTACAGGCTGTTTACAGGATTGCATAATTCAGTCATTGACTTCTCAGGAACAAAAGCATAATAAGTAGATGTTGGAAAACAGGTGGAGTTCTTATCCATGTTGACAGTAGCAAGTCTGAATCTTCATATTCTTTGCTAGTGATTAAATGCTTCTTCTGAGAGGAATGCCAGAAGCCCTAAACACAGCGCATAAAACTAGAACACGTACTTGAGAAAACAGATGTCTTCTGATGCTAGATATTGAAATAATTGTCTTCTTGCCTATGTTTTTTAAACCTTATCAAAGGCAGAATTGGGCAAAGCAAAATACTTCAGTTGTTTGCATGACTGGGAATTTTTTTTTTAATCATTTTTTAGGATTGCTGTGGAAAAGCTTCATGAAATGGATGTTGCTTTTAGAAAACAACTTGAGTCAATGTTGGCAGCTCATCAGGAAGAACTATTGCAGCTGGCAAATGAAAAGGAAAAACAAATTGAAGCAGCAAATGAAAAAGTAATTTTAATACTAAATTATATGTTTACTGTATGTGCATTTTTATTGTACAGCTGGTACAACAGTGGTGCTTGGAAGTCACCCATTTATATCTACCTGGCTAACCTCTGGATGGAAACAGCCCTGGTCTAGTCTAACTCAATCTTTGCACAGCAAGAAAATCTCTAGAACTGCACCATCATGAGGTTCTGTATTCAAGGAAAGTTGCATGCTATGTAGCTGTTAGGAGTCATATACCTAAACACTTCCTAATCTAGACATGCAAGAATAACGATGATTATGCCAGATAATCCATTTAATGCACCTGTGCCAGTGTTAACAGTTACTGTTCCTGTCATGTACTGCGTCCTGGTGCTTCTTCTGCATAGTAGGCATTTTGGTTTTGATACGTTGTCTCCTAGCAAATTAATACTTTCTTTTTAAAGCAAAATTCTGCTACTGCATTCAGTGTCAACAGTCGAGCATTGCTTATTTAAACATAAGCGTATAGCTCTTGCACCGCTTATCAGTGTTAAAAATTGCCAAGATTATATGGGTTTAGGGATATTAAGGAAAAGCAAGAATTCTTTTTGATCTCCATGTGCTCTTCCAGGTTTACTGTGTTGAAGAAGAAATGCGGCAGCTTCTGCAGGAAACGGCAAACAATAAAAAAGCCATGGAAAATAAAAATAAGAAGACTTACACATGCACTGAATGATATTCAACAAGATCTTTAAAGATTATTAATTATATATACTCTATAAATGTGTATCACACAAACTTCAGCAAATTCATACACTACAATGCACTTTTCCATGTTTTCTAGAGAATAAATTCTTTGTGATATATTTTGACGGTTCAGGAATCAGACATAAATATTTTTACATTATTTTAATAATAAATAGTTATTTCTAACCTTTGGTTATTTTTAACTGTTCTGCCAAACTGGGTCAAAACACATATAATAAATGAAAAGCATCATATGAAATCAGGCATTAGCATGTTTAGTAAGAGAAAAGAATGTTGGGCCTTTGCCTCTAAGACAAAAGCTTGAAGCTTTGTTTCACAGGGGTAAAGATTCTTGTAATGAGAGATCCAAGAATTTATCTGAAAATACATTTAATCTGCCACTGTTGATGAAGAATGCATGACTTCTACAACTTCGAGTGGCATTTTGGCAGTGTAGTTTGGTTCTCTACAGCAATAGCCTTCCTACAAGGCTTTTGAAAAATAGATAATAAACTAACAGCTTCTTAGGGACGCTAATCATAAGCCTTATGTTAATATGATTGTTGTACTTCTTTCATGATGGAGACTTTACCATCTCCACTGTACTCAGGCATTTATTTCATTTGCCTGTTCTCAGAAGATCCCAAGCTGTTACTGTACAACCCTGTACTCTGAAGTATTTAATGCTCCAGTAGTAAGTAGTAAAATCAGTTCTATGTTGGTACACCAGGTGGAGGTATTTCTTCCCCCTCCTTGCATCTTGCAGTAGCTAAAGCAGGGTCCTTTTTGTTCCAATGACAATAGAAGCCACTAAGCCAACTTTACCATCAGCTTGTTCAGAGCCCACACAGAAGCATGCTGCTGCGGTGTAAATGTACGTGCATTTTTGTACCCAGCAGCCCAATAAAAGGACTAATTTAGGTAAAAGGGCTTGGCCTTTGGCTAAAAGGGCAAGGCCCCTTAGAGCTTGTTACCAACTTGTTTTGAGCAGTTCCTGTGTGAACCAGAGCCTGATACCAGCTGCCTCTCATCATGAGGTGCAGCTTAAGCGTGAGATGTAGCAAAGGCTTTGAAAACACAGGCACAAGATGAAAGCAGAGGCCACAGCAGCAAAAGCAATTCACTGATGGTCAGTGTCTGGTCTTCAAAACACAACCTTGAGAGCTGGGAACCGATTGCTTTTGCTTTAAGGGAGTGGCAGCAAAGCAAAATAAAACAACTCAATAAGGCACCTGCACTGGCCTGGGAAAACAACACCCCCGCCCCACTTCACACAGTAACATTGTTCAAGGGTGAAGGTGGAGACCTGGGAATTGGCTAGAGATTGCACAGCTTTATAAAAGGGTGAGATCCCGAACATGTGTGAGGGGGAGAAAGCAGATACCAGCTTCAGCTCTGGCTCCCTGCATCCAGAGTTCCTGCACCTGGCCCCTGAGACTGCCAAGGACCGGAGCCATCAGCACTAACAAGGAGGCATCCTCCCCGGTACTGTATGCTCCCAGCTAAGGTGGGTATAGCTGTTCAGGACTGACTGCTTTGAATCTGTGCTAACAATTGATAATACATAAAAATTAATACATAGTGGTAATGGTTAGCAAGGTGTAAGAACCAACTCTTGGCACAATTGGGTTAATGAATGTCAGTCAAGTAAATTTTGCTGTGAAGTTTAAAATTAGCCTCATTTACTGGGATCCCAGTGACCTCTTGATTCCCTGATATAAAGATACTGATGTTATCTAAATGCAGAAGAAAACAACTTCTCATTCTTACCTTGTGCTCTACACACTCCTGCTTCTTCAGAAGCCATGTTGTTTGAGGAAATACTCACCTGGAAAGCTGTTCTATAGTGTTTAAATGGATATCACTGGTGCAGAAAGGTTGCACCACTTCAGAGTGCTTTTCAGTCATACTTATCAAGTGTTTCCTTGGGCACTTCTTTTTTCTTTGCTTCTTATTTGATCAAGCTACGCTTTGAGTGAAGTAATTGAATACCTGGAATGCACCAGGAAAGTAAAAGAACTTACCCTGATTCAATTTATTAATACCAGCTCAGAGATTCTCCTCCAAAATTTTCATTCTGAAACTATTTTCTGATTTCATCATAGGGAGTTGTTACTGTTTTTAACAAATTCTTTCTATTCCTTGCTCTTGGCTCAGAAATGTCACATTACAGTACCTGGGTACATGCGCACGTCAGGAGCGTTTGGATTGTTTGTTTTTCTTGTGGCTAATTCTACCTTCAGCATAATTTCCCTCTTTATGCTTGCATGGCTTCCTTAGAGCATTTTAATAGCTATTTAAATGATTTCTACTTTCAAAATGATAATAAAAATACAGTGTAGGTCAAAGCTGGGCCAAATTTACCTATTTGCAACAGTAAATTTCAGCCTGACATTACTAAAAGGTATAAAATGAATGAATGAAATAAATAATACAAATGTGAACTCTGACCTTGTCAGATGCAAGGCATGTTCTCCCACATTATTACAATTTAAAACTTATTCCGTTATTAGATTCTGTTTTGTTTTCATTTCTAGACAAGAATTTAAATCAATATTGAATCAGTCAGGAAATTCCTGTATTACCCAAGACCAGTGGGAATGTGACTGAACATCAGAGAGAGTACATACATGCTCACTCCTATACATACATATATTGCTCCAAACACGCTGTTATCTGTGAAGGTACGGCTCCTGTATGACATGGCAGATTCAGTGTCATGTCCCTACATAATGTTCTCCACTGCCTCATGTGATGGTGTACAAGAGGGTCATTTCCCAATGGCATTTCCTTCTTGAAGTGCATCTCTCGAATTCTTATGTGATGTGGACTTTAAAGCTTCTCTACTTTTATCTGATGGTAGCTGAAGGAAAGAGGTGTACCTGAGTGAAGGTTAAGGCCAAGTGTATTTGGACAGCGGTGCAAGGGACTGGGTAAGCATCCGAAATCCTCAGTGCCTCTCGCCAGACCGTCAGCATGTCCCATGTCTGGCGTCGGGAGATGGGAGAACGTAGTGTATAATTAAGTGTTTTTGTATCAAATGCAAATGGTGAAATGAGTGACAAGCAGCTATCGTGTCGGGGAAAAGCAGGCTGGCGGGGGCACATCAGGCACTCGGGTAGGTCGCCGATGCCTCGGCCGTCCCCTGCTGGGGCGGACTCCCGGCCTGCGCCCCCCGCCCCAGGGAAGCCGGAGCGGCGGCCCGGCCCGCCGCAGCCTAGTGCAGTTCCTCTCCCGCACGCCGCGGGACTGCCTGTCCCGCTCGGCCCCGCCTCTCCCGGCCGCAGGGCAGGGGAGCGCCGCCCCGCCGGCCTCCCCGTGGGGGACGGGGCCTGTCCCGCGGCCGCAGCCCCGAGGGGCGGGCAGCCCCGTTCCCCACGGGCAGCCACTCGCCCCCCGCGGCCGAAACATGCCGGTGTCCAGGCAACGGCGGCGGCGTCACTTCCTGCGGCGCCGCCCCTCCCGCCGCAGTCCTCGGGCCGGGGCTCCGTTCCGGGCTCGGGCCGTTGCAGCGGCCGCGACACGTGGCGCGGCGGGGCGGCCCCGCTGGCGGCATGGCCGCGGCGGCCGAGGCGGCGGGCGGCGGCAGCAGCCGCCACGAGAAGAGCCTGGGGCTGCTGACCACCAAGTTCGTGTCGCTACTGCAGGAGGCCAAGGACGGCGTGCTGGACCTCAAAGCGGTGCGAGGGCGGGGCGGGGCGGCGGCGCCATGGCGGCGGCCTGCCCGCGGCGGGGGGACGGCGCCCGCGGCCCCGCCGGGCCTCGCCGGCGCGCACGGCCCCGCCGCGCTGCCGGGAGGGCGGCGCAGCGCTGGGGCCGGGCTGCCCGGGCGGCGGGGCTTGCCTCGTGATGGCTGACAGCCCGTCAGCTAAAATACGCTCCCCGACTCTTTTTAAAGAGAGTGAAGTAGTTACCGTGCATAAAACGTAGCTCACCGGGTTTTTTTCTTTCTTTTGTACTCTCCTGCACTGACTCAGTGTGCGGGCTGTTACTTAAACCTTTTTCTCACCCGTCCCCCTTCGATTACCTTTTAGCAAGGGAAAACAATGTCGAAAAACAGACCATCGCCCCCTTACTATTTTTTTTAAATATATATAAAAGATGCTTAATTAGCGGGGTGGGTGGCAAGTCAGTGTCACCCGCTTCTGCGGCCCGCTGCCTCTGAGGCACGAAGGTGTTGGGCGGCAGCGGGAGGCCTTCCCAGATGACGGCCTGGAGTGAGCCCACCTTGCACCGGGAGGTCACTCTGTCACAGGAGGGACCCTCGGCACGGTGCCCCGCTTGCCCGTTCCCTGGACCACACTGCCGCACTGGCCAAGGGGCTGGGGCTCTGCTCGGGGCTGTTGGTATGTGCAGCGTGTCAAGGCAAAAGTATATTTTGCCTGGCTGGTTAATGTCCTTGGCGAAATGCTGAGGAGTTAAGCAGAGTGCAGTAAGAGTCTGGCTTGGCACTTCGGTTGCTTGAAGTCCTTTCTGGAAAACTGACCTTATTTGTTGATTATTCTTAACAGGCTCCAGGAGGTGAATGGTGTTCTCGGAGCTTTTTATGCATCTCTGTTCAGAGAGCAAGCTGTTCAGTGGTGTTGCTGTGGCCAGTGCAGCTTCAGGGTGAACTGGGAAGGACGCTGATAGGTTTTATACTTGTCCTTTAGATATGCTGTGGTCTGGAGAAGTTGATTAACTTCTTAGTATTTAACTGCCTCTTGCTTTAGTAAAGCGGAACTAAGTGGTCCACATCTCGGGTCTATTGTGCAGCTTTATTATCTGTCATGTGCTGTGAGGTGTTCCAGGTCAGTTTGAGCAGCAAAACATACTTAATTTGTAAGACATGAGGCCAAAAAGCTTAGCTTAACGAGCCAGGGAGGATGGATTTGAACAGTAGAGTTGAGCTGTGTAGAGGAATGGGGCAGTGTTTCTCATTCCCTTTTGTGAGGAAGGTATCCACCCAGAGGGAATGGAAGAGTTGGGGTTGGTAGCCAGGGAAAAGTATGTGAGCATTGCAACAAGTCATTGGCATTTCTGCTCAACAGCTCTTGGAGACTGGTTTCTGAATTACAGGACACTGTTTGTTGGAAGTACATACTAACTGAATTGAATAAATCGTTGGTACTTTCATAAACAATGAGTCAGAACGTATATTTCTGTAAGCAGTATTTCTCATAAGTAAGGCACATATCTAAGGAAAACTGAAAACCAGCATGTACATTATGTCGGTGTGCTCAGGGAACTGAAGAACAGGATGGTCTTGAAATGGAACAATGGTTGGAAATGGTTCCAAGAAATGATTCATGCAGTGAACATCTTCAGATGTCTCCCTACTGACAGGTATTGACCGTCTGATGTCGTGCTGCTGATTAGTATTTCTGTAGCAAAACCAGCAGGGCACTGTGAAGAAAATACAATTTGGAAACCTTGAGTGTACTTCTAGCCTTGTGATTCAGCAATTGAGAATGAAAAGCTGTTCTATAGGACATTTCGTGGTGATCTTTGGGTGCATCTATAATTATAGTTAAGCGGCCTGTAAGAGGATACTTTGAGATGTGTGTGCTGACCCATTATGAAGCAGAAGTGATGCATTGTCCTATGTGTGGGCACTGTTCCTCGCTCTAGGTGCAGGGAGCCCTGCAAGTTCTGTATGCTGAACATTTTTTTTTGAAGTGTTTTAGTGCTGGACACTTCCTCTGCTAATATCTGACAAACTGTGGGAGTGGAAGTGAGGATTTTCTTTACTTGAAATTTGAATTCTATAGTGCTTACTTTTAAAATCAAACAGCTGCTCTCAAATAGTGGCATAACTGTCCCTGAATAACCCTGCATAAACAAATCAAGTTTTGGGAATAAGCTTAAAACATGAAGGGATGAGATAGAATGGAAAGAAAACAAAGCTCCTATATGCAGCAGCCCACAAATTGCAGGGAAGAGAGAGAAAGAGCAAGATGAGTCAGTAAGGGATAAGCCACCTGAAATGATGCCCAAAATATCATGTATTCTTTCTCTTTAGTAGCATGCAATTGCTTCTGCCTTGATTTCTTAAATGGGCTTGGTTTCTAGCAGAATGCTGATCCTGCTATACTGACAGTTAAGTAGTGTATCTGATCATCAGTGCAAAATGTTAGGTACTCTAAAACCTACTTGTTTGCTACTACCTTTAGAAGTGTATTGATTGGGAGCAAATAACACCTGCCTTACACTTGCTCTATTCCCCAGAAGAAGAAAAAGCCTATCTATTAAATTTTACATTCCCTTAACCCTTATATGTGCAGTGATATTCGTTACTTTTACATACAGGTTGCTAAGCACGCCATTCTGTTTAAAACTCCCACCAAACTGTTGACGATCCTCCTGGGGAGAAGATGTTGTCATCTGCTACAGGCACAGTCCAGAAGATGCAGGACCTCTTTCCTTTGACACATGGAGAGCAAGCAGGCGTTGCTGGCCCTTGGGTTCTGTTAGGCTTCTCAGTAATGACTCTGCCACGGTGCTCTAGTGAATTCCTCTGCTCTTCAGTGCTAACGCAGTGAATGTGCAGCTGATAATTCCTGCTGCCAGTTGTCAGCTCCCAGGGAGCAAAAAAGTTGCGTGAGAATGCACCCAAACTCTTGATTACCCTTTTTTCCGGTTGTCTTTTTTTTTTTTTTTTTAATTTTATTTCAGGGCAGGCTTTTGTGTGTGTGTACATGCCTGCAACTGAAACTGTGCTGAACAGCACATTTTCTGTACTCCAGAAGTTACACAATCTAAGCACTGTGCTTAGTTGCTTTTCTTCCAGTTCAGAACCTGTCTGTGAGACACTCATATAGTGCTTGTCTTGGATATATACGTATTCAAAGTATGAGGAGATGTTAGAAGGAATGACTAGAGTGCAGCAGCTTTAACGTTAAAAAGATTTTATGTAGTAACTCCACATGCAAATGATTCAGAGGAAGGAATGTGGAAGCTACATCAGCCATCTTAACAGGGCCATTGTGGTAGATGTCCCTTTCCTGTGCCGCCTGGATCTGCTTCAACCATTTGACATAGGCTGAGAAATTATGACTTTTAAAAGTGTTTTTGACAACAGGAGATTAGTTTAAAAGTCTCAGGAGGCTCTTTTAATTATTGAAGTCATTAGTGCATGGCTTGCGTGAAGGAACTGAATGCCTGAATTTAATTTCTGAGCCATATGCCTACCAGAAGGTGTTACATTGGTAACTGCTAGAGTGTTGAGGAGGAACTTTTCAATTGGTTTTTAAAATGTCTGTGAAACACCCCATAAAATTTTGATAAGATAATCAGGTTGTAAGACCAGCACCACAAAGTTAGTGAATGCCTGGATTAAACTTTCCAGACTGGCCCCTGTTTGATTTCATTGATGTAATTCTTGTTGTAAGTAGCTGGATTTTGTACCTGTGATTGAATTGGATACAGTGCTAGTCAAGTCAAATACATATGCATCTGTGTCCTACTTTTTCTCAGTCCCTAGCCTGGGGTTCCAAAGTTTGCAGCAGTAGTCAATCTTCACTTCTGGTGTTAATGGGAGTTCTGCTTTAGGGATATGAAATGCAGTAAACTTTAGAATACTGGGACCACTCCAACTTTGAAACATCTGAAGCTGGGTACTCAAAATTAGTGACTTTTTTTAGTCTTAAACTTGGTTTGAAAAAATACTTTAAGATTAGTAAAGAAGCATTTATATATTGTACAGACAGGCATTTTGGAAAATCTCATGGGGTAATGAAATCTGTCGCTAGAGCATGTTCTTCATAATTCAAACCATGAACAGTAGACTAAGTCCTAGGTCCATGTATTGAGCAATGGGAAAAAAGCAGAAAGTAATCAGTCAGAATAGCAGCAATTAAGTGTGTGCTGTCCATTCCTTGCACTGAATAATGTAGAAAGCTTGTAGAAATTGTGCCTCTGAAGACTGTGAGGTATACAGGGTGTTGATTAAATGTTTTGCAGGTGGCGTTAATTTTGTCACTTCCTAGATTTTGAAGGCCTCTCTTGCAATTGTTGTAAGCAGTGTGTACGCATGCAGCAGAAATAGCAGGTTAAGATAGCAGGTGCATATCTGCTGATAAAAGTGATTAAAGAGCCTCTTTCTTTGGAACTAAAGTGTGAGCTTTTATATGTATTTTGTTTTGTTAGTTAGGAAAAGATTTTTAACAGACTGCTATGGAAGACAATACAAAAGATAAATGTTGATAACAGTAGAAACACTGTTATCAGTACACTGTAGGTACATCACTGTCAAGGAGAAAGAAGGAGCAGTGTTTATACTTCATGGCTATAAGAGTATTTTTTTTTTTTTTTTAATCTCCATCCTTCCTTCATTTTTTCCTTTAATTTTACTTCACTAGCAAAACATTCACCAGTATAAATTGGACTACTAAGTCCTAGTAATTAACTTTCCAATAGGAAAGTGTAATGTCTTTGGAAGATTAGTGAGTTTGTGTATAGTTCAGAAAATACTGTAAAAGGAGTTATATGGACTTTGCTATAAAATGGATTTGGTTTTCCTTCCTATTTGCGGTTGTCTCAGGTTGTACTCTTCATATAGGCTACTTTACCAAAAGCATTAATTTCATAGATTGTTGGACAAACTGAAATAAATCATTATGTGCCTATAGTGGAAATTAGTTGGTTTTATGTATTAGTTCAAATTTGGGATGCAGAAGTCTTTGCCAGATATTGTTCTCTTTATTTTTCTTCATTTCTTTTAATCTGTTTAATACATAAAATCCCTTGCAATAATTGTATCTGAGTGTCTTGAGTAGTTACAGAGTCAGACTCCTCTTTGCTTTCTGTCCTTTTGGCTAATAGTCTTCAAACTTGAGCTGCTTTATAGGATCAAAGAGATGAGGGTGTGGAAGGCACGACTAGCTCGAGTGTGCTTATTTTATCTTAAGTCTTTGCCTCGTGTACGTAAAAATCACCGTGGAGAGAATTACAGCATCAAGCAGACTGTTTCCTCTGCCTGACGCTCTGCTTTGAGTGACGAGCTACGACAGCACGCAGACACACAGCGTAGCTCGCTGTAACGTAACAGGGATAGGGAAGCTCACCGCTGTCACACGGAGCTGTACCAGGGCGCTGGTGGCTGTGAAACGGCTCTTGGTACTCGGCCTGACAGATTGAGCGAGCCCGGCTGTGCCGCGAGGTGGATTCGCGCAGCGAAACGTTGGAGGACAATGCTGGCTTGAAGTATCGCAGCTCTCCTTCAGCCACTTTGTGAAATTACAGCCCTCTCGTTTCGTATCCTGGCGCAGTTTAATCCAAACAAAGGCTGCAGTACCTCAAGTGTCAGTGGAAGGGGTGACAAACTTAGTATGTCGTTGGCTTCAGAGGCTTGCTCCACTGCAGGGTGTTGGCTGTCTGCCTTCCCTACTTTTTCCTGCTTGCCAAAAAAAGCATTGCGAGCTCCTCCGTGCTGTTGAATAGCAGATGCTCCAAATACCGAACACAGTCTTTGCAACACACATGAACTCTCCCCTCTGACGAGGGTAGGCCTTCTGGCCTTCAAAGAGGTGACTCCTCTCAGCATGTTTTGTAGTGCTACATGCAGGTGCTGAACGTTTGAATTCATGATTGAGCACCTAGCTTTTGAAGAGCTGAACCTTCTCCCTTCAGAATGACATTTGTTGGCATTTTTCCAAGGGAATGGCTTAACTGTCTTTTGCCCTCTGCATGCAAGTTGCTGATACTCGTCGTTCTTCTCTTGACAGGCTGCTGATACCCTTGCTGTGAGGCAGAAGAGAAGGATCTATGATATCACCAATGTTTTGGAGGGCATTGATCTCATTGAGAAGAAGTCAAAAAACAGCATTCAGTGGAAGTAAGCCGTGTTAATTTTGCAAATTTTCATGTGCTCAGGAGCAACAAAAATTGCCTCTTTCCACTTCTCCTGGCTTAGATATGACACAGTAAAATTAATGTTACACTCACCAATGAGCAATGTGACATTTTAGAATTATACTAAAGTTGCAAATGAACTTTGTCTTCCCTTTAACTTGCATCTTTGATACATAAAATCAAATTTAAAGCATACAGGAGAGCAATTTTCATAAAACTTGTACTGCTACTTTATAACTAGCACTTGCAGCTGAAAAATTTACTCTAGATGAATCCAGGAACGGTACTGGGACACACTGTCACCACCTACCTACCCTTCTGTAGTCTGTGCCTATTTTGTCTTGGGTCGTTGCTTGAGCTTTCACCTTCTAAGAGTTAGAGGGGAAGGGGGAAGGGCCTGCAAAGCAGCTTCAATGTAGAAAAATCTGCATTCCAAAAGAAAATAGTTAAAGGGAAATTTTAAATTTTATTTGAAGTTAAGAGTTTTCATTCTTGTGTTAAAACACTACTGAACACTACTGGGAGAGTAAATGCATATTCCCTTCATATTGAATATTAGATTTTCAAAATGTTGAAAGTAGTCTTAAGAAATGATGTTAGCATGTTTGCTTCATATTTTTACTTCTTGTGATTTCATGAACCCTTATGCCTTTTTAAGAGGTGTAGGTGCTGGCTGCAATACAAAAGAAGTCATAGACAGGCTGAGGTATCTGGAAGCTGAAATTGAAGATCTAGAGCTAAAAGAAAAAGAATTGGATCAGCAGAAACTGTGGCTTCAGCAAAGTATCAAGAATGTCATGGATGATTCTACAAATTACCAATATCCTTTTAAATTAATTGTGTGCATCTTGGAACTAGAATTAAAGCAACAGTTAAAGTGTAGGTAACAGGTAAAACATAATGTAGTCCATTTTGTCCAGAAGCAAGGAAAGGCTAATTTTTTTTCCAGTTTTGGTTGAAAAAGAAAGAAAATCTAAATCTTATTTACATTACTTTTTAAACCTCTGTGACTGTATGATTGGTAACCTGAAAATAATTTAGCACACACACACACATTTATATATATATTTCAGTAATTTTTAAGTCAATGGTATAATCCTGGTGTCTTATTTTAAAACAATTGTATTGCTTTCCAGTGCTTGAATTTAATCTTTCTTAGCAGTACTTTACATGAATCTCTCTTTGTGTTGCTTCCTTATCTTTTAAAGATTAAGCTATTACCCAAAGATAAATTGGGTTGGCAAAATCATGAAGCTTGTTGGGTTTGGAACTGGAAACATATCCTGTGTGTAAAAATCCCATGAGCAGAGAGTTCCTGCTGCGTTACTTGTAACCATATGTTTAGCTGTCCGGCAAGATACTGAGCAAAATAGACACCTGAGATTTGGAGCAGAAAACTGCTCGTCTTATCTATAACACCAGTGATAAGTACTTAAAAATTGCCTGCAGTTGCTCTACAGAAACTGTTGCTGTAAAATAGATTTTTGTATAAAGGAGATTGAAGTTAGATGTTAGGAGAACCTTTCCTTTGGGAGAGCTAGCACTGGAATTGACTCCCTAGAGGTGATGGAATATTCATCACTGGGGGGGTTCCAGAAGAGGGGAGACAAATATCTGTCTGGCATGTCTTAACAGTTAATCCTACTTTGAGGCAGGGGAATGGGATGGCAGGTGAACTCTCAAGTCCCTTCTGGCAGTATTTTTGTGTGATTCTGGGAAGTCCTGATACGTACTCGAATTCTGTAGTGTCAAGTTCGTGAGGTAAACAGTATTCTTCGAAACAAGATTTCACATGTTCTCTTTTTTTTAGAAGAATCTCTTCTCATTCAAGCTATGCAACTTTTTCCTTTTTGTATTTTCTTCACAGATACAGATTTTTTTTTCTTTAAAAGACAGAATACTGCTATTTTTAACTAGCCATTCTGAAAGACAAAAATCATGCCTTGATTATACTTCTGAGTAACAGCAGTAAGTTTATAGTTTAGGCTGAGTTTGGACAAACTTCTTTTAAAGGGCAGCAAATATCAGTTTTGTGTTGCTTTAAGAAAAAACTTCCTTGACATAAATTACGTTTTCATATGTCACACATGAAGATATTTGCAACTGCTTCAATGGTAAGTTGCTGCTAGGTTGTATTTCTGAAAGTGAGGGATTTCCTGATCTTCCTCTTGAAAACTAACTTCCTAACTAACCTGCTTTTTCCCTGTAAGCATTTTGAATTTAAAAGTATTCAGTAGTGATCAGTAGTAAGCAGATGTATCTTATAATGTTTGTGACCAGCAAGTTCTGGCATTTTCTAGGTGTAATTACAGATTGTACGGAATGGAAGCTCAGCTGTTTTCAGAGTACTGTTTTTGGATGTCTCTTTCTGTATTCATACTTTCTAGTAGCTTGCCTCACGCTGTTGATGGAACCAGGGACAAGGCATGTTGGTCCAACCTACCAGAAAGACCAGGCAGGTCCAAATTTCCTCAAATTTTCTGGTGGCAGCTGCAGTCAGATGGAGTTCTTGATAATGCTATATAAATGGAGCCAGCTGAAGTTCAATGATGGGGCATTTCTACTAAATCAAAAGGATTCCTTCTGTATAGAAGGTTTGAAGAAATTGCCAAGAATTGCTGGCAAGAAGTTACTTCCCTTGACATCCTCTCCTGATCCTGGACACCCAAGGACATTCTTCAGCTAGGCTTAGAACCATCTCTTCTTTGCCACAAGGAAAGTTTGGTTTGGTTTTGAATAAAAATGTAAGATCAGACAACTACTGCATTTTAACAGAAATGAGCTGTTACTAAAAAGAGTTAGTAATTACAAAATGTGGAGGCCCTTAGGATGTTGGTCATGTAGTACTTCAGCTCAAGGAGTGGGCCCATGTGAACATCATGAGGTTCAACAAGGCCAAGTGCAGGGTCCTGTGCCTGGGTTGGGGCAACCCCTGCTATCAATACAGGCTGAGGGGTGAAGGGATTGCGAGCAGCCCTAGTGAGAAGGGCTTGAGGGTACTGGTGGATGAAAAGCTGGATGTGAGCTGGCAGAAGGCTGACCATATCCTGGGTTGCATCAAAAGAAGCGTGGCCAGCAGGTCAAGGAAGGTGATTCTGCCCCTCTGCTCTGGTGAGACCCCACCTGGAGTCCTGCGTCCAGCTCTGGAGCCCTCAGTACAGGAAAGACGTGGACCTGTTGGAACGGGTCCAGAGGAGCGCCACCAAAATAATCAGAGGGGTGGAACACCTCTCCTGTGAAGAAAGGCTGAGAGAGTTGGGGTTGTTCAGCCTGGAGAAGACAAGGCTCTGGGGAGACTTTATTGCAGCCTTCCAGTACTTGAAGGAGGCTTATAAGGAAAGTGGGGACAGACTTTTTAGCAGGGCCTGTTGCCATAGGAGAAGGGGTAATGGTTTTAAACTAAATGAGGGCAGATTTAGACTAGATATAAGGAAGAAAATTTTCACAATAAGGGTGGTGAAACACTGGAGCCAGATTGCCCAGACATGTGGTAGATGCCCCATCCCTGGAAACGTTCAAGGGGCTCTGAGCAACCTGATCTAGTTGAAGATGTCCCTGCTTATTGCAGGGGGGTTGGACTAGATGACCTTTAAAGTCCCTTCCAACCCAAACTATTCTATGATTCTATGACTCATGTAAGTATCTCTTAGGAGGCAGAGGAAGAAAACCATTATTCCAAGTTATGGACAAAGGGGAAATGATGAACAGGTAGGTGAGTGACCAGCAGTGTAAGGCAGGTTGTGCCAGTGCTGTTGATGTGATTGTGATCTCCTGACTTTAACCAGTATATTTTAGTGTGCATAGTAAGCCACAGGTGAGTTTGATGTCCAGCTCTTACATCCCAGTTGTATGTGCTGCAGGAGCTGTCAGCTTAGACACTGGGAAGTGCTGGCACTGATGTTGATCACCAAGACGTTTTTTTCCTTCCGTTAAATCTCTCTGTAGTACCACCATTCTTCAAAGCCATAAAGTGAGCTGGAACAGAGCTGCTAGCTAAAAAAGAAACTAGTTAAGTATTTTCACCTCACATTACATATACAGCTAGGAGATCTGGGGACAGTAACAAACAGGTAAAAGAAGTGCTAGATCTTGTACTGCTACGAGAAAAGGTTTTTGCAACTATGGTCTAAGTATTTGAATTCTGTGATTTATATTACAGGATATACTTGGATCTTATACGGACTATGCAAGTCCCACTGTAAGTTTATTCATGCTAGAATTATGCAGTATTTAAAGTGACCTTAGAGAATTACCGTATCTCATTTGAGTGGATACCATGCAAAACTTAAGAAAAATATGCACACTTAACACTTTCTTAAAAATTGCTATTTAACCAGGAGACACACTTCTAGCAATTCAAGCACCTTGTGGTACACAGTTAGAAGTACCTATACCCGAAATGGTATGTACTGGTTTCTTGTTTACCTGAGTTTTCTAGAGGGACAGTGGAAAAGAAGAGCTACATTAGAACAGAGGTTTTATCTCTATCTGTGTGCAAGAGTGGGGGGGAATAAAAATTAAGATGGTTTCAGTTGAGAAGGGAGGGGCCAGATGGGAAAAAGTGTTTTTTGCACACCTAGATAGACCTAGATAGTAACTCGTATCTTCTATTAAAAACAAGATACCATAGTGGGGGGTTTTGCCCTCTCTTCTTCTCTCTGGCTTTTAAATGTTGCAACTTTCCAAATTAGGCATAATTGTCATGAATTCCCCTGAGAACTTACTAGCACTGACTTTTATGTGTCAAATTGCTCTATTGTATTGTTAAAACAGATCTCTTATGAAAAAGCCTCCTAGATTTAGTTGTAGGTTTAGTTTAGCTATAGTTTATGTTTAGTCTCGTGGTACTAGACTGGAGAGAGAAACAGACTGCAGTCTTGCTTCAGCCAAAAGGCTTAAATGGGCAAGATTAAAGTAGGAGGCCAAATTACTTACCTCTGTCCATCTTTAATATTTTTTTTGTTGCAGTGCTCTGTTTTAAATAGGGTTTACATAGTTGGGCGAGAGCATTGTATGAAGCATGATAGCCACTATGCTTGTAGAAGGCTGAAATTCACCCGAGAAGTTTCACAAGCTATTTTTAGTGAGGCTAAGCACAGTCTAATATCATAAGAGCATCCAAAGCTAGAACCATGAAGCTGATCAGTGGTACTATCTTTGTCCGTCTCTGCTGAAATCAGTTCAGGCAATGGTAAGGTTCTCTGTGGGACCAAAGGTAGCAGCTGTCATGTTGGGGGTGGCTTGGCTTTTTTTGGCTTTTTGTCAAGGACTAAAACAGCTGACCTTAGTCTTCATCGACAAGTTCAAATTGGATGTTTTTGCTTTGGTTTCCCTTCCCTGAGGCTTCTTTCCCACTTTTTTCATCCTCATTGTTTTTTTTAGAATGTACTTGCTGAAAACCTGTTTGCTGAATTAGCCACTGTGGAATCGGCGGTCTCATTGAGACTGTGCTAGAGGAAGCTAGTCCTAGCTGTATTGCTTAAGTAACTTGCCAAAAGAAGGCCTGGAAAGTCAGCTAAGAAATTGTTTCTACTGATTCATGATCCTGTGTTCAATCAGTCTGGGTGAGATATCCAGCTGTTTTAGGATGCTTGGTCCCAGTGGGGATCATTCTAAAGCTCCATTTAAAAGGAAGAAATGCGCAGAAATCATTATCTATCATTGTTGCTATTGTTACGATGTAGTCCCGCTATGTGTAACTTGAACTCAGGATTTAGTTAAGCACTTTGAAGAATTGTGTATTTGTGTCCTCTGTAACAGTGTCTGGTCAGGTAAATACATTACAGGTTTGTAATCTGGTTTGTTTATTAGATCACTGTATTAAATACTTCTTTTCCTGAGTATGATTTGATAAGTTTGTTCCAATTATCAGTGATCTAACTAGAAGAGCACCGTATTTACTTTCTGGGAGGTAAAAAGTACATCAGTTTGAGAATTCTGTTCAAACATCTTCATTACTTTCTGTGGGAAATAACTGTGCAGTTACTGTTACGTTTTGTAAAGTTCCAAGTTCTCAAGGA
Organism: Phaethon aethereus; assembly: GCF_964289735.1. NCBI lineage: Eukaryota > Metazoa > Chordata > Aves > Phaethontiformes > Phaethontidae > Phaethon > Phaethon aethereus. Next base: position 31,094,645 of record NC_138582.1, on the reverse strand, counting down.
AAGGTAACTTTCATAACATGCCACCTTTACAGGGACAGAATGGACAGAAAAAGTATCAGATCAATCTTAAAAGTAGTTCAGGACCTATCCATGTGCTGCTTATAAATAAAGAATCAAGCTCCTCCAAGCCCATGGTGTTTCCAGTTCCTCCGCCTGATGACCTTGCACAGCCCCCATCTCAACCTGCAGCTCCAGCGACTCCCCTTAAACCTGCTACAGCTCCACAAAATCCACCAGAACATGACCTGAACCAAGGACAAGAGCTGCCACAAACATCAGTTGCAGACACGCCATCGGGTGGGTCCAGACTTTTTCCTACCTCAGATGGGTGGGGAAGGAAGGGGACTGGAGGGAAAGAAGAAACTGTTAGAAAAGGTGGTAGATAAAGGAAAGATCAAAAATTTGTGTCCCATAGCAGCTGTCTGTTGAGAAACTACCCCAAAGGCTAATGGCTCTCAGGAGGTTACAGAGAAGCCTCTTCTGTGTGGTGAAACAAATTCTCCCCTTGTAGCTTGTCATCTTATACAAACAGCTTTTGGATGTGATCCTGTTAATTATTGAGATGCTTCTCCAGAATGCAGTATGGAACAAAACTGCCAGCGTCTGAAGGAGTCCGTGTTTTGAACATGTACCTTTTAATGAGACAAATAGCACAGGCACCAGTTGCAGCTTTTGTGCCACGAGGTCACTTACCATCTTCCCACATAGCCACAGTGAGAGACTGCCTGAATATCAGGTATTTTTTTCATAATAATAGTAGGGTAATAAGAAAATACTTACGAAGATGCTGTCAGTGTTACACACTGCATTTCTGCCAATGACATTGTGCTGGTGACTTTGGAAGGGGGAAGACTCCTGTCACCTCATCCCAGACATTGGCCATGTTCTTCTCAAAAGACAAAGCCGTTTGCAGGCCTTTTGTGTTCCCTTTTACCATAAGGGACTTTACAATGCGCCTTTCTGTCTCTGTAGATGGCAGTGTGCAGCAGGACAGTACAATCCCAGCAGCTCCTTACTCCAGCCTTCAAGAGTCGGTGTTGTACCCCAGCCTTTCAGGAGATGTCGCCCAAGCTACAGCTAGCTCCAATGACTACCAGGGCTTGCTGCCCCTGGATGTTAACTGTATTCTGAAGCCAAACTCATTCGACATGGCAAAGATGGAGGAGCCCGCAGGTAGGAACAAGCAGTTAATGTTTAAATGGTTCTGTTAGTTTCTTGAGCCCTTCTTTGTGACCAAGCTAGCGATGAGTTACACAGAGGGAAAGAGGAGCACTTTTCCCACAGAGGAATTGAGAGGCTGTTGTTCATCTAATGAAACCACTGAGCCAGCTTTGAGTAGCAAACTCATTTTGAGAAAACTGCCTTTCTCTGCCACCAAATAAGCTTCATATTGTACATGGCTCTAGGGCTATAAAGGATCAGTGGGAGGAATGTATCTGGAAAAACTGAGGGATACAAAGATGAATATACTTTACTTATATATACATGGCATGCTGTCTCCACAGCTCCTACATTGCACATGAGCCATACTGTACTGTGCAATTCAGTGTTTTAATGCAGAGAGTATGTGTAGATTTCCATAAACACATGCTCCTGTCTTTCACAGGAAATATCAGTGGGGATATTATTGATGAACTCATGTCTTCTGACGGTAAGTATTTAGCATATTTACTTTTCTAATAATCACAAATAGCAGCATGGTTTTTGTGTGAACAGCACTCTGGGTAGGTGTCTGTTAAATCTGATGCCAAGAGTTAGTATGAAACTACCTCTTTCCCCTGCACTGCCTCCTCTATCTTTGTCATTCTTGTCTTTGCTCCCCTTTCCATTCCCTGTACCGGTTTTATTTAACAATCAAAACATGAAAGCCTTAATCCAGCAAGAACTTACATGCATGAGTAACCCACCAGTCCTTAATTCAGGAACAAAGAAAGAACAGGCTGACGACTAGAATGCTGCCTTAAAAAAAAAAAGTTGGGTTTAATTCTGTTTGGCCTCAGGCTTCCTGCAGTAGCTTTGAGTAAACATTTCAGAACATATGTACATGCCTGCATGCAGACTGATACATGGCCAGCTGTGGTACACTAATAGAATAGACAAATGTCACCTGTTTCTGCTCTTGCACCTCGGTGGCCATACAGGTGCTGAACTGAACCACAACTAGTAAGTTCACATGTTCCCTGCCTCTCTGCTCTGTCTCGCCAAGGTACCAGGCAAAGAGGTGAACTCAGCTGGCGCTGGTCCTCTTGCCCTGTAAATACACCACTGTGAGCAGCCTCTGCTAGTGTCTGCCCTTCAAGCAGACAACCTGAGGGTTTATCCAAAAAGAACCAGGTAATTATAAGATCCGAGGGGCAAGATGGGATTATGCGAACGTGCCAGTACGTGGCTAAAATGGAAATAGTCTCCACTTTTAGAGCAGGCACAGCATGCCCAGCTCATCTGCACTAGGTTAGTGTTCCTGAGGTGCAGCATGAGGGCTGAGGTTTCTCTTCTTGCATTCTCTCTCCAAAGGTGGCTTCAAGTCCATGCTTGAAATGCAGTGCACAGAGAAACTGCTAGCCTCCATTCGTCATCTGTAAAATAGGGATAATGGTAACTTCCTTACTTAAAATGATAAATACTTGAAGGCTGATACATGCAGTACTGTAACAAGATGAAGGAACATAAATTACAGCTTTCTGAGGAAAGTTTCAAAAGCTGCTCAGAAGCTCCTTTGCTGCAGAAGTTAAGTCCATATTCCACTGCTATCACTCCATTCCAGCAAGTGCACTTAAAATACTAAGCAAGAAATGTAGACACATCACTTACTGCCTTAGTTTGAAGGCAATAGAGGTATTCACAGTATGTATCTTAGCATGCTTGTCAGATTATCAAGACTATTTTAATTAAGACTAACCCTGATACTGGTCATGACAAACATACTGAATTATGAGATAGGGCTTATATTCCAAAATTGTTTTAATTTAAACTAAACTATTCCTGCTTTACAGTTTTTCCTCTCTTACGACTCTCTCCTACTCCCGGAGATGACTACAACTTTAACCTGGATGATAATGAAGGAGTCTGTGATCTCTTTGATGTGCAGATACTAAATTATTAGATACTGTGTCAACCAGACTACTTATCTACCTCTAACTATAACATTCTAGACTTCTTCATAACCTAAGTATTTGAATAATGAATGTATAACTTCTTAGTTCACTGACTCTGGGAGTATAATTCCTTTTGCTTCCTTTAACTACTTCACAAAACAAATTCAACAACCAGAAAAAAGGGCTTTTATCAAAAATCCTGGCACGTTTTTCCACCTGAGTGTCCTCTGTGTAATCCAATTATTTGGAGTTTTCTTTAGTAAGAAAAGCAAAAATGCTTTATAGCCTTTTGATCATTTTTTAAAAAATGGTTAGGCTTCTTGTTCACAGTTAACAGCATTTTCTTTGAAGCTTTACTGCCGAGAAGCTTTCTATTTTTTTTTAACCTTTCAATAGATTTTGAAGCTTTCACTGCCAACCTGAAAAGTGAAGGATATCAACTTGGGTTAGTTAAATTGTTTCAGTGAACCTATTTTGTGAAGTGCCTTCTGTTTTAGCACTTTAAGTTTCTCACACTGACTTCTGACATTCCACTTTCCTAGATGATAGGAAAGGTCTGTTTGTAGTTTGTATTAAAGTGTGCCAATACTTGTATATTAACAATTTTTTTTTTTTAATAAAATTGTACAAACAAAGGCATCAGTGTTTTTCGTCTTCATTTCTTGCAATCCCTTCGTTGTCCATTGTGCATTACAACTGAGATAATAGGCTTGTGGCAGCATCCACGTTTGCTGGTTCTTCTTCCAGATGTGTGGAAACCTGAAAAAAATGAGTTAAAGTAGAAAACAGTATCTTTTTACTCTGCTTGGGAAAAACCCCTAATAAACACTTGTTGTCTAGAAGATTAGTTTGTCTTTATGTATTTAACTTAGGCTATTTTTTCAATCATAATTCAATAATTATGGGTATTTACAGCATTCACTAAACTTGACAGATAAGCAGCCAATACTTTATGCTGCAGGAGAAAGACAAAGCATTGTGCCAGTAATGTAACGTAGGCTTATCTTTTAGTTCAGGAAATAATACTCTCGACATAGTTTTGCAGCTTTGGAGAACATACTGTTACAGCCCGAGTGATCAAATTCAACATTACATCACATACAGCTGTACCAGCATGCAAGCAGTGGTACAGTCTGAATTCCTGGCTCCGTGCAATAGCAAACCAGCAGGGATAGGGCCACTGGCACCAACTGCCTTGAAATCCTTGCTCAGCCTCATCCTGTGCTGGCGGCACTGTCACCTACATTTCATTTTTCTCCCAGCCTCTCCTTAAGGTATTTGACACGTGTTCTGTCGCTCCCAGACATACAGAAACTTGATCACCCCAGGCACAGTAAATAAAACTACACTCATGTTCACTTCTCCCAACTCCCTCTACTTCGGCCTCTACCCAACAGCCAGGATGGATTCATCTGTACTTTGTCCTGGCTTGCTGCTTTCTCTCTCCCCCAGACCATGCCCAGTACATCAGTAAGAGTCAGCATAAAGAGTTTATACGGAGGAGCTTGTCTACAATTAAATCCTGTGAATTATTTCTTGCTCGATACTGCATGTAGCCCTGTTTAATAGAGCAGACAAAGGAAGACAAGTAAAACACTGTCTTGAACCCTAAGTGCTACAGGCAAGATCTTTAGCACAGAAATTGCTGTTTCAGGTGTTGGTATTTCTGATGAGGGAGTATGCTTAGGAAGTGGGAACAGAAGGAGGCAGAGCTGTTTGGTTCAAAGCACTATCAGGTGCTTCAGGTAGGGAACAGCAAGGTTAATCCTTAATTTCTGTGTCTATTCATATTGAGGCATAAGTCTCAAATCAAGGGGCTGGAGCTGGAATTACCTTTTAAAAAAAAATAATTAAAAACCACTAGAACATAATTTAAAAATATGTTTTGGAAGCATGCTCCAGCTTGGCTGCCCACCATCTTCTCTCTTGACTTTAGGAGTTCCATAGCACTTGAGTATGCTAACCAGATTTCAACATTACCACACAACTGAAATTAATACAGCTGGGTTTATAGCTTTAAAGCGGCTGCATTAATTGCATCGCAGTCTTAGCGCCAGAATACAATGCTTTGAACATGCATTTTCCTTTCATTTACCTCCTCAGATTTTTACAAAGGGAAATTACCTGATGACTCTTCTGAGGTTCTGCTGCAGTGCCTTTTGATAGCTGCTGTACTTCCTCCTGAACTTCAGCAAACGCTTTATTTATTGTGCTGACTTTCTCAGCATTTCTAATGTTTATCTGGGAGGGGAGAAAAATACATTGCTATTTTTAAGTGAAATTCCACCGGCATGTGATATTGTGCCATATTTGTACAACCATTACAGTGTTGCATGCATATCTTCCAAAATTGCTTTTCAGTTGGCATGTTTTTAAACTTGAATTCATCTGTTACTTAATTATACTACTAATGTTCTAATAAATTGAAAATTATGAAAGCAGTAAAACTTGTTCTATTGGAAAGGGAGCCCATAGTGATCCAGAAACAGAACACAAAGAAAAGAAAAGCCAGGCTGTGGACAGACCCTGCTATGCCACCCTCAGCTCCTCTTGGCTGGAGTGGAATTCCAAGAAGGGTTCTTTCCTTCATTTGTAAATGATCTTACCATTTTAAATTTCTTCCAGTAGTTTGCCTTTCAGCATCACACCTTGCATCCCTAGTTGTTCATACTGTTAGGTCTGGCCAGCAACATCTATCAGATTTTGCTGTGGTATTGAAAGAAACTTGTATGGCTGTAGCAGACCAGGATGTGTATCTGGTCCATAGACACCTCAGCCTCACTTAATAGACCAAGTCTGTCTTTAGAAGTTATTTCAGCAAAGATGCTTGCTTTGGAATGGCAAGAGCTAAGATACAGGCATGTGCTGGGGACAATAATCTGTCATAGAGGAGCAGGGTGGATGCATGGGGCCATAAACTCTTTCACCACTGCAGCGAATTCAGCTGGTCTCAGCCCTAGCACCTGTTGCTTCTGAAGTACCAAGTCTGGAACAGGACTGTAGCCAGATAATGGCCTATTACATTGCAAATGTTCCAGAAGCATGCACATACTTCTTCAGGCAGCCCCAAATTTCAGGATACCTACTGCTCTTCCAAAGGTGAATTACACCTGTAATTCACCTCTCAAAAATTTACATAGACAGAAGCAAACCATGACTGTTACATGTATTCATTTTGCTTTCAAAGCTGCTGTAATTTCAGTGCATGTGTACATTAACAATAATTCTATTTATTCTGAGTGACCAGGAGAACCAGTAGTAAGAAAGCAGTGGCAAGAGGCTAATAAAACAAGCCTATTCAGATTAGCAGTTTAATTCATAATAACCTGGATGGTGGCTCGAGAAATAGAGACTCAACTACTAGCTCAAATCAGAGTGGATGGGACTGTCGGCAGTGCAGTTCACAAAGAGCTTAGGTTTCCCATTGGGGCTTGTTACTGTCTTCCAGCTTCACAGGGGTGCTGCCAGGATCCAGTCAGTTTTAGTACCTGATATCTTCAGCTACTCTGGCAGGACTTCTCCATAGAAAGAGGCTCTGTAGCCTCATGTGTAGCTATACCAAAAGTCTGAATTGTTACAATGGGCTTTTATCTATTAAAGAATAAATCTATTTTAACATCTTTTTCTGAGCATTTTCCTATACTGCTTAATGATAAGTAACTCCCCAAAGGCTTAATGAATTAAAGAATACAGCTTCAAACACACAGAATAAAATTTTACTCCTAATAAGCTACTGACTTTTCATGAATATGTTTTTAAACCTGTTTCTCCTTTTATTATACAGAACCCTCTAGACTAAGTGGAGATGTGACGCCAGCAATATGGAATTGTTTTGGGGCTCCTTGTTTATTTCCAAAGTTTGTTACGTTCCTGTCTGTCTACCAGATTAACTTGTCAAGTGGCTTTAGATTCCAGGAGAAAATCTGAAAGGGCCTTTTTTTTAAAGCTGCTATTTAACTCTGCTTGCCCAGTAGACTGCAACTAAATCTCATGGGAACAAGAAGCCACTAACTTTCTGCTTTTATTATGAGATGCCCTTCTAGAGGGACCAGCTGAACTCTGAGCAGGTCACACAGCTAGGGCTGGAGGCAGGGTTTGAGAAGAAGGTACTGTACAATGGCTGGCTGCTACCAAGAGGAAAACTCTTGCTCAGATCACCCCTATCCCTCTTCCCCTGCATCGCTCCCAGCCACAAGACCCACCTTCTCCCTCCTGAGCTGTGGTACTCTCCGGACACAAAAATGGCAGAATATTATTTTTGCTTGTTTACTTTTCCATTCCTTTAGTGTGATAAGTCAGCTCACACAAGGGTCTGTGGAGCATCCCAGCCCATCTAAGGTGTCAGAAGGGGGAAAAAGAGGAATTAAGAGTAAAACATATGACTGTGTGTGCTCTTAGATCGGTTCACTGCATCTCACTGACATGGTTTTACTTGACAGCTCAGACAAATAAACAGTTTCTGGATCAGAAAAGGCTCCATCCTTTCTGGTTCTTTCTCCCCAAAATGTTTTTTTTTGCACTCATTCATAATTTTGTTCAACTCAAACCCAGCAGAGAAGAACAAAGTGCATTTTAAATTGCTTTTGCTGCTGATTTAGCAAGTTGAATCACCTAGTATGTGATGAGTTCCCGAGCCAGCATCAAGGTGAGCTGTGGGGAGGGCTCTGTGGACGCAAGGGGGGCAGGGGTCAGGAACATGACAGAAAGGAGCAGGACTTCCCCTTGCAGAATCTGTGCCTGGTGGTTTGAATCAAGCCATTTTGTTAAACCGTACCCTGAATTACACCATCAGTGACGCTGCAAGCGTTGCCTAGTAAACTTAAGCTCATTAAACCACTGATGTCTTTAGCACCACGTTCCCCAGGACACACCGAGGTGCCATCGGATACTTTCTAAATGGGCCCCCTCAAGCTGAACAGCTGGAAGTCTACGTGGCAGATACTTGCAGGAGATTAGTCAAATAAACTGTTTGTGCTTCTCTTTCTGAAAATGATGACGTCAACATATAAAGCAAATTTTCGGGTGGAAAATTACGTACTTTGCAATTTTGCACCCAGAAAAACACTGTCCATAAAACAGCTCTATTCAGTCAGTCGCGAGCTCTTCCTCCGCCCCGCAGAAGAGGCCTAAGAGGAGAAAAGGCTGCGCCAGCCCGGCCCGGAGCCAAGCCCGCGGAAGTCCCGCCTGGGGCCTACGGGCGACGCGGCAGGACTGAGGCCCGCCGGTGGGAAGCTGTCACGCCGCTCCCCGGGCAAGCCTCCTCCCGCCCGGCCGGCCGGCCGGCGGCCCCCCGCGCCTCTCACCTGCTTCAGCCCGGAGGTGACGGGCCGCGCCTTGCCCTTGGCCTTGGCCCTGACGGCGCCGCTGCGGGCGATACGGAAGACGCTCACCGCCTTCGCTGCCCGCGACCGGCTCTTCCCCATGGCGGCCCGGCGCCGACGGTCGGCCGACTGACGTCACACCCGCGCGCCGGGGCAACCGCCAATCCCCCCACAGCAGTGCCATTGGGCGGCGGGGTCGGCAGGGGGCGCTGTGGCCCCCCGCACCCCCACGACCCCCGTCCGCCTCTGCCTCCGCCCCGCGTCGGGGAGCGGGAGCGGCGGCGGCAACGTCCCCGTCCCAGCGTGTGGCCCCCCCGCCCCAGCCAGTTTCCAGCAGTGGCCCTGGCTGTGTCACGGCTGGCCGCCCAGTTAACGCCACCGTGCCAAAGCACGCGCCGGACAGTCGCTGAAACACGGGGATTAAAATAAAATAAAATAAATAAAATGTCGAGTGGGTTGCGGGAAGCCCTTCTGTCTTACGACCCCCGGCTATACAGCGTGGATCTTTCTACGGCCAATTCCAAAGGGAACTGGCCTCCCTCCCCGCGGACGAAGGCGGGAGGGGAGCACAGGGGCCCGCCGCGGGACGCCATAGGGCCGGGGGGCGATGCTCGCTTTGCTTTGCTTTCGGGGGGTGAGGTCGGGGAGTAACCCCAGGAACAGAGGCTTATTTCCCCGTCCTTCCAGGCCGCACAACTGATGCCACTTGCGGGAAGGTGGCTGGCGGAGGAGTAACGGCGTTACTGTGCAGGAGCGGTCCCTCTCGAGGTGGCACCGGCAGCTGCCAGCCGGCCACCGCCCCCGGGCCGCCCCGACGGCGCTGGGCTGCGGGGACGCTTGGCGGCGGAGAGTTGGGGGTGAGAACCGGCACGGATGGGCCGGGGACCCGGGGCCGGGCTGCGCGGGCGCGGAGCGCCGCGGGCTCCTTATCGGCGCCCCAGCATCGGGGCGTCGCCGCCCGTCGCCTTCAAAGCGGGCGGTGGTGACGGCGCGGCCGCCTCTCCCGTCCCGTCCCGGCAGGAGACCAGAGCCATGCTGCACTGGGGATACGACGAGCACAACGGTAGGGCGGTGGCGGGGGGCGGCGGGCCGGGGGCGACGGCGGGGCCTCGAGGTGGCCGCTCCCGCCGCGGCCAGCGGGGTGCCCCCGGGGGCAGCGCCAGCAGCCGGCTTCGGCGGCTCCCGAGCCCGCGAGAAAGCTGAACTAGCGGAAATGCTGTCGAGGCTTTGCAACGTGAGACCGAGCAGATTTTTGTCTCGGAATGACGCAAGGCTGGCTGCTGAGAGAGATGTTTGACGCGTGCGGCATCGCCTGCGAGAGTCGGGGTGGGGGGCTGTGATTTGGAGACTTGGTCTGTCTCGTTGCCCGTCGGGGTTCCGTTTGCTCGGCTAGCTGAGTACTGCGTGCGCACCGCCGCGATTGATTTAGACGGTCAGAGGGATGAGCGCGGCTGTAGCGGCAGCGCCTTTCCGACTTCGTTCTCGTGCTGCTACGTGGTGGGAAATAATAGTAGGTACCGGCGACGGTTATTTGAATGTATAACTATGCACCCAAGAGGAGATGCTTTTGGATTTTAGTTGTTTCATGGTTTCCTTAATCTTGTCGGTCTTTGAAGTCCCAAGATGTGCTCATCAGCCGGCTTAAAGATTTTCCTCTGTTTTGCATTGTAAGTCATGCAAACGCCGCTCCTGCGTGCAGACCGGCTCACAAGTCATGCAAGTAGAAATGAAAGTGCGTTTGTAAATTGGAGACGCAGCTCTGATAAAGTAAATGGTATAACTTACCTTGTCTGTTATACTACACAGAGAAATAAACCACCGTGATAGTAAATGGAGAAAGCTGTATATTTGCATATACTAATGCTTATAGGAGTATGCTTCATTTATATTATTGCTTGGAGTTTGGAATACTGTTTGTGCATGTACTCCCTTCCCTTCCTGGTCCTTTTGTTCAATCTTTTCTGGATGGATATACTTTTCCTGAAAAACTGGGTGGTGGTGGATCGCAGTGATGGTGCAATGATTAGGTGTGTTATCTACTGTTGCGCAGTCTACTCGACCCCTCCCCTGAAGACGTAAATGGGTCTTGTTTTTCAAATTTGTTTCTCCATGTGTTTTCCGAAAGTGCTGTGGACTTCACCTGCACCGGCCAGATAAGAAGCCCACTTTCCCTCCCTTATCCTATCCCTCCTCCTTTGCTATCCTCAGCTTCTAGGAAGGGGAAGGCACCAGAATTTCTATCGGGGTGGCCCTGGACCTTGCTTGAGGCCCCGTTTCTCCTACAAAACTCTGTTTACTGGCTGATAACATATTTGGGGTGGAGTTTGACTTTCTCACTCTCCTTCTTTCTTGAAGCCCCCAGAAGCTCACGTGGGTAGTTTTTCATCAGTCCATCCCCTTTCACTCACCTCTCACAGGAGACTAAAGGAGAGGGGCATGGGCATCGAACACTTCACTGCTCTTCCCAAGCATCGGTTTTATTTCTCAGCTTTTTCTCTTTTTATGCGTTTGTTTTATTGGTTTTGCTTGTTTCTCGTTTTGCTGAACAGCAAATGCAGGAGATGGCTCTGATTGATATACTTGAAAAATGTCGTTGCTCTGCATGGCCCTTAATAGTTTCCCTGAGACTAAGATAAGCTTTTGCAACTAAGGAGGTAGCAACAAACTGAAATTAATTAAATTTGGTGCAGTCATATGTTAAAGTTGACTTCCTGAAAAGTTGGAAAGACATCTGCATTCCTTCCGAGTTCTGCATTTGTTACTTGCAGTGATAAAAGCACTGTTTTTATAAACTGGGAGAAAACTCATTTGCCCCTTAGCAATAATAACCACAACACAAATCATTCTGTGCATAAAATAAAATGTCAAATATTACGCGTACATGTCTGGATATACGGTATATCTATGTATAAGGACATGGTCTGACTGGTACACACAGAACTAAATGTTCCCCCCTGCTTTGATGCATGTATTTCTGAAATGCAAAGAGACATTATTTCTATGCCTACCTTGGCCTTTGGTTTCCTGCCACTGTTCTTGCCTCACAGTTTTGATGGTGCTTGTGTATGGAGGTGTAATACTGAGATCTTGAAAATTGGCTTCAGTGTGGCATCATGCATACTTTTAGCTGCTCAAGGTACCTGTGAAGAGGGGAATGTTCTTGCCCCTTCACAGAAACAGTTGCCTTAGTTAACGGGGGAATTGCCTTAGTTAAAAGACAATTCGAAAATGAACTGCCTTCAGTTTACTATTTGTTTTACAAAATATATGGAAAGCACTTACATGTATTGTGTTTTACTGCAAAAATGTGTCTTGATCTAGTTACAACTCTAACACTGAGAGGTTTTGTAAGTAAAAAGGGATACGAATTCCTTACATTTTTTCTCCTTGACAATATTGATGTAATTTTGATGGCTGCTTTAAAAAAAGAGCACTTAATTTTAGCTATTGTGAGTTTCCAAATCTTTTTATTAGAATTAATCTTACTGTAAGCTAATGTGCAACTAAACCACTTGCAGACCTAACTTTATACATTTTCAAGCATTTTGTATATGATAAACTGGGCAGTGGATTCTCTTTAGGAATAAATGAGGATGTGATCCTGCAAAGGTCAGACCATACCAAACTAATAAACTTTCTGCATATAGTAGCAAACTGTCCAAAAAATGTGTAGATGTGGCACTTCAGGATATGGTTTAGTGGGCATGGTGGTGTTGGGTTGATGACTGGACTTGATGATCTTAAAGGTCTTTTCCAACCTTAATGATTCTGTGAAAAAACAATTCACTTCTACGTACATACTCTATTTGTGCGAGTATGGAGGCTCACTGCAGTTGAACCGTATCCCGTGATGTCTCCGCTTGCTTGAAGTCAGTCTCGCCTTTTGGTGAAACTCATCACCTTCAACTCCAGCTGGGTAAAAAAGGTGCTATATAAAAATTAGGTGCTATAATGCAACGAAGCTGGTGAGGGGGCTGGAGCACAAGTCTTATGCGGGGCGGCTGAGGCAGCTGGGGTTGTTTAGTCTGGAGAAGAGGAGGCTGAGAGGAGACCTTATCACTCTCTACAGCTACCTGAAAGGGGGTTGTGGTGAGGTGGGTGTTGGCCTCTTCTCCCAAGTAACTAGTGATAGGACGAGAGGAAATGGCCTCAAGTTGCACCAGGGGAGGTTTAGATTGGATATTAGGAAAAATTTCTTCACTGAGGGGGTGGTCAGGCATTGGAACAGGCTGCCCAGGGAGGTGGTGGAGTCGCCATCTCTGGAAGTGTTCAAAAAACATGTGGATGTGGCGCTTCAGGACATGGTTTAGGGAACATGGTGGCACTGGATTAATGGTTGGACTTGATGATCTTGAAGGTCCTTTCCAACCTTAGTGATTCTGTGATTCTGTGAAGTGCCTTCCTTATGAAATCTAGTTCATGAACAGAATGTGTGCGATGCTGATGGGTACCATAAGTAGCGATAGTCTAATCTAAAAGAGTCAGCAGTGTGTATCGCATTTGGTTACTCTGTGTCCAGCAATCTTCAGAGCAGATGGTTCCATTTTTTGTCCTAAATCTTGGTCACAACAGCTTTGATTGTTAACAGCTACTAGGTAATCTCCTCTAGCAAAAGAACATTTTCCCATCAACAGGAGGGAATTTCATAAGGTCAAAAGTCAGTATATTCAACGAAGTTCCTTCAGTAAATTAAAAAATGAAAGGAGGTGAATCGGTGAGTTACACGCTCCTGGGTATGTCTTAAAGTACGTACCTAGAAAATTAAACTGTACATTATGTTGAGACAGAGGCATATAATTCATGTCCAGATACAGAAGAAATTTTCACCCTGGAGATCCCACTGGCTTAAATATGATTGTATGACATGCATTTGAGCATCATGTCCATGTTCTTCCAACTGTAATGTGTTATTTTCCAACAATCATACACAGTGTTTGCTTTGGGGTAGGGTCCATAGTGATGCATTGAGCCACAGTTTTCCTAGACTGGCAAGAGTATGATAATTGTATTAGATTGCTGGTAGATAATCCAGTAAGGAATACCTCTTGATAGATCCAAGTGGTAAAAAATGAGCTGAAATTTCTTGGTATTTTCCTGTATATTGTGAAAGGTCAGATTTCTGGCAGTCTCATGTTACTGACAGATGTTTAATCAACAAAGCAAAAGATGATTTTGGTCATCCAAGCTATGGACAAGTACAAAAGCAGGTACAATGTCTTTTTAGAACTGAAGTTTATTGTTGAATAATTAGCTAATGCCAGCATCAAAGCCTTGGGTCCTTTTTTTGTCACATTCATATTATTTATGAATGCAAATCATTCATATTATTTACTGTACAATAACTACAGTTATTGCTGAGATAGAGCAATAGGACCAAGTAGTTAAGCACATGAATATATCTTGCCTTTCCCCAGCTTAGGAATATCTTAAGCATTAAAATTAAGTAGCAATAAGCATTTTCTAAGCATCCTAAATCGCAGCAGTTAATTATAAATGATGGAACGGTGCTTCTTCAATTAATAAAATTGTACATTGCATCTCTTAACTACAAGGTACTAGGATCTAAACACAATTAAAATGATATCATATGCTAAACTGTATGTAATTAAAATATTGAATAGCTTTGATGACCATTTGTGAAGTGAGAAGAATTAAGTTTAAACAGCTTTATATTTCAAACCTGTAGGATTTTTATCTTCTGTCTTAGAAGTGGTTTGCTTAATGAATTTAGTTAATGAAGTCACTAACAAAAGGACTTTTTAAAACACTCAAGACTGAAGGCCCTGGCCTTTGTTCTACCTGAGGTTTAAGTCTTAGGCTGGTCTTTACAAGCTGCTCCTTCCCGCTTCCATTTTTCGGTGCTGCTCAGAGGAGGGCCAGGCTCTGCCCAGGTGGCTGTGCAGGCGGCTTCCCCTCGGCGCCGTCGGACGCTTCCCTCCCTGATTTACTGCTGCGCTGCTTGGGTTATTTTAGCACCTGTGAGTTTCTGAGCTATGTTCACTTCTATTGAAGTCAAGGAGAGAAAACTATCTGACAACTTTTGATGTTAGTCTATTAATCACAGCATAATTTAATTTTAATCCTTTTTTGTCATCGTGTTTATTTAAGTGCTAAAGCCATCCAGAAAGACCCAAACCAACAGGCTGATTTTTAGACTGAGATCAATTACCTTCAATATAGGGAGTTATGAAGATTTCCAGTAATGCAGATTTTACAAGATCAGTTTCTGATGCTCATGTTTAAGTTTTTCTTACATTCAATCTCTTTAAGTTGATTTATTATGCTTCTTACCCATGATAAGCCTGGAGGCAAAACAAGTGCTATGCTCTTTACAATGCTGAAAGATCATTAGCCCTGCAGTCTTTCCCCTTTTCCCTTTTTTACCTTTTCCCTTTTTTCCCCTTTTTCCCTTTTTCCTTTTCCCCCTTTTTCCCTTACCTTACCGTCTTTTCCATCCTAAATCTTCCTCACTATCTTTACCTTATAGAACATATTCCCCAAGCAACTTGTTGTTCCTACTTTTCTTCGATGGCCTCTTTCCACATTGTTTATTATTCAAATATGGTTCAGCAAACGGCACATATTCTTAATGAGGACTCTCTGATGTGTAGTGGGTAAGAACAGACATGTCACACATCTCATCAGTGAAGCTTTTCTTATATTTTAGAGTGACATTGCCATTTTTCTCATATGCATATTGTTGATTTACAGAAACAATGCTTTTCAGCTGACTTTTGGCTTAGCTTGCATGAAGGTTAACACGAGATCCCTAATATTGATTAACAGCTTTTCAGTGTTTTAACTTCTCTCTAACTCTGGTGAATGATGGTGCAAGTCAGTGTCCAGAAGATCTACTCTCATTTACCAGCAGGAGGTAGCAGAAATCCAAACCTTGTGCAGGCACCACTGTCCTGAGTTTTCCTGTTCTTTGCTGAATTTGTCAGCACTATGTGTGTGTGTGAGTGTGTGTGTGTGAGTGTGTGTGTAGACTTCATGGTTAGAGGGTGACTTTCTTGTGTTGTGACAGCTGGTTTGCAGGGTTGGTGGGTTGGGAAGAGGTGGTCGGTTGTGCAGTGATGCTTAGGTTACAGGCATTGCCATCAGGCCCCAGGAGAGTCCACACACCTCTCGGCCTTTTTACCTTTTTTGACATCTCCCCATTTCATTCAGCATAGTCGGTAGATGTGTCCTCAGGTCTTTGGCAGCCAATGACTAACGTATAAAAAAACCCTTAATGGTGGTATTTCTGATTAATAAGAGGCAATCCTTAAAGACATAATGAAACATGATATTAGGCAAAAACGGCATGTCACAGATTTATTGGGGCACAGTGCCTGTTGGATACAGGATGCTTGAGCATTTGTTGGATATGTCTTGTGCATAGTTGAGTCTTAACTGTGAATAATAAAATATGTACCTACTGCATGTGGCCTTGTTCAAAGGCCAAATACAGTTAGATACACCATGAAAGATAGATAAAGGGGTCCTGAGAGCTGCTGTTGCAATGTGGTGCAGCAAAAGTACCTGAATATTTTGATCCGTGTTTTTCTGATGCACCCTTTTTGAATTTAAGAGATGCAAACAAGAACAATTCTAGCAGAGTCTTCTTTCATACAAAGCAAGGCGCTGCCATCAATATAGCCTTCTCCTCCAACGCTTTGCAGGGCCTGCCCACTGGAAGGAGGTTTTTCCTGTCGCTAATGGAGACCGTCAGTCACCCATCGACATCAAAACTGAGGAAACCAAGTATGATCCCTCTCTCCGTCCTCTAAATCCGAATTACGATCCAGCTTCTGCTAAAATCATCCTTAACAACGGGCACTCTACCAGTGTTGAGTTTGATGATACCGTCAACAAATCAGGTTTGTTCCTTTCCTGTTGCACTGTGTCTTCGTCCACTACATACAGCCTGGGCATGTTTCACTGCCGGGCATGAACTCCTCATAAACAGTAAGGCTTTCTTCCTCTGGATGAGAGATTCTTTTTTTCCCTGTTTTTCAGCATGATACAATGTGGGAACATATTTGGACACGAGTTCGAGGTTGCATTTCTCAGAAAGTGCTAGGATTCCCTTTTCATTGGGATGGTTTGATCCACCCCAACCAGCTAGATAGTGCCAGCCCCCCTGTTTGAACAGTGTTGTGTACAGTTTTTCAAATGCTGCTCTCTCTCACTGCAGATGCATCCTTTGTGTCTCATTACAGGTTCATTCCAACCGAATCGCTCAAGTCTCTTATCTGACTTTAGCTGCAAGTTTGCTTATATATTTTTTCCCTTTTTACAATCCATACCTGGACTTCTTGTGACAGGAAAGAGCCAGTACAGAAAAAATGAAATGTATCCGAAGTGATCCCTTTTCTTCTTTGAAAAGTGTTATTGTCCCGATCTTTTCTATGAGTATGTGGCTTCCCTTTTTGCAAGCAGTAATTCTTATTTAGAAGTTCTCTGGTTTAGTGTAGTCTTTGTAATGTTTGTGCCTTCATCTTTGAAACCTTCTCTTGGATGGTAGGCAAGCTAGCACACCTTGCCTTGAAACTGTAGGAGTGCAGTTTCTACAAGCAATAAAGTCCTCTTGTGGTTGTGTGAGGCTTAGCTCAGGATCCAAGCCCATGGGGTGCATTCACAAGGGTCAAAGCCAGAGGGGGACTAATTTGTGCTCACCCTGACTGTTCGCCCTGAGGGACTATTGGCTTATAGTGGCAAGAGGGAGAGACCTAGGTGGAGACAACATTACACTTTGCTTTCCCAGACAGTCTTAGTTTAATTCTTAAATTTCCTGTTGATACAAGCAACATTGGATGTTGCCTGAAAGCCATCAGCTGACCATCAGTGATCTGGTCTGACCTCGTGTGTGTCAGATGCCACGGGACTTCCCAGAATTATCTCTGCTTCAAGCCTAGTAGGTGTGGGTGAGCTAAAGCACATCTCTTAAAAAAACATACAATCTTGATTTCAAAATTTCCAGCGATGACGAACCTACCACAGCCTTTGGTAAGTTGTTCTAATTGTTAATTACCCTCACAGTTAAAAAAATTGAAATCATACTTTATTTCTGGTGTGTGTTAGATCAACTCAGCCTTTAAACTCCTTTTTTTTTTTTTTTAAAGTCATAGATATGAGTATGAATACACCAAGAACCTCTTCCACTTTCTAACTCCACCCATGAAGTGGCAGGGCCTGAACATAGTACTTCAGTAGGCTTACAATGGTACCAAAGCAGTGGTAATGTGATCCCCTTACTGCTTTCCGCAGGCCATATCTCCAAGGATATAGTTCATGTCATGGCAAAGCACTGACAGATGTTGATCAAATAATTAGCAAATGTAATCCCCAGTCATCTTCAGGAGACTCCGTATCTTCTATGTATGGACTAGATTCTTCAGTCCATATACCTGGCTTTACGTTTTGGCCATTATTATGCCTTACCTATCAAAGAATTCAAATCCTTGTGTATCCATAAACTGAGTTATTCACTATTTTCCCTAATATTCGTCACTGACAAACTTTATCAGTAATGTTTTTGTTTTCTTTCAGGTCATTGGTCAAAAAATACTGAATTTTCTAGGGCCAAAATTTGGCCTCTGTGGCACCCCTGTGAAGTAAGCACTCCTGCCATATAGTGGTTTTATGGAAAAAAAGATCAAATTAATTGTACTAAATACATTAGCATCTTTTAATACATTATTAACTGACTTTCATATGAACTATTTCTTCACTTTGGCCAGCATTGAAACTGTATTTCATGTCTGTAACTGTTTGTGTAATTCTGTTTCTCCTCTTGGGTACCACATTAGCTCCATTCTCTGAAATTGGTCTACTGATGTTTCAAAGACCTCTTCTTGCAGCTCTTTTTAGACTTTGAGATGCTGATATTTGCCTTAAATAGATCGACTGACCTTTTCCTTAATTACTGTTGGAATGGAAGGGTTTTACCATCACTGTATGATGTGGCACAAAGACGTCATCAGGCCATTTTCCACATTTTTCAGCAGAAGTATTTCATTTAGTGGTGATGCATTTCTACATAATTGTTTTCCCTCAGCCAGTTAGAACACCGATCTTGATACATTTCTAGGATCATTTGCCTCCAAGTTTTCAGTCCTTGAATGAAGGAATTAGTTTCAGGAGTGCCACTTCCCCATCCCCTTTGTTCACTAGGTTTATAGGCTCTGTAAAAGCATGGGTTTTGAGTTGAAGTTTTAAGGAGATAAACAATTCCACTTCCTTTTCATTAGCCAGGCTACTTGTGTTAGCAGATAGGCAACTTAAGAAATTCTTCTTTTATCTTTATTTGGTGGTATTTCGTTCCTAAAAAAGTTTAGGTTTTGGAGTAAACCTAGAAGAGAGAAAAAAATTGCTATTGTCCTCCCCAGTGCTCTTAATTTTAAAATGATCTGGTTAGAGCTCCCATCCTTTCCCCTTAAAATCTCTATAACAAGCCAATAAACCAGCCCAGACTAATTCCCAAACCCTCAGAGGAGATACAGAGCTGGGAGAGTGGGGTGATTTTTTTGCAGTGAATAAGGAATCTTTCTGAATGCATTCACGTTCACGTCTGTATGCAGAGATGGTTTGGTTCCCACTCTGATCAGCAAAAGACGAGCACTTGCAAAACTAAAACAATAAAAAGCCCACCCATATGCATGTTAAGTTGAAATAAATGGCTAATTAAGTGCCAGTGATATTGCAGTTGTACAATGCATAGGTAGTGTATGCTCCTTTTTCTCCGACGTCAATCTGATGTAACTGGATCTAGTTGCAAATGAAGGAAAGAGCCTTGAAAATTTTTTTAAGCTTGACCTACTTTCCTCCAAATTTCAAAGGGGAGAAGAA
Source organism: Phaethon aethereus (assembly GCF_964289735.1). NCBI lineage: Eukaryota > Metazoa > Chordata > Aves > Phaethontiformes > Phaethontidae > Phaethon > Phaethon aethereus. Next base: position 31,075,396 of record NC_138582.1, on the reverse strand, counting down.
ATTCTGTTTGCATTATATTCTTCTGATCCTCCCCTTTATTCATAAAACCTGTATTTTAAGCTTAATTTCACAGTGATTCTTTTAAATACATTCAAGAGAATGTATTTAAAAAGAAAACCACTTGCAAAACAGAAATATTTTCCCATCTTCTGAGAAATATCCAGCCCATAGCAAGGCAAACCTGGTGATAACAACATACCCTTTAGCAGCCCATAACCCGCTCATCTACACATAAATGCAATTTTGAAAGTCATATCCTGGACAAGTGAGGGTTTCTGTAGTACTTCAAAGAAATGGATGGGAAGCCATCCGAGACAGGCTTTGAGAAGGAGCAGGGGACTGCCCGAAGACTGAAGTCTGGTGTGAGGTTAGAGGACGTGGGTAGCGGCTCCCGTTCCTGCAGTGAAGCCTTTTCCTTTGCTTGGGTTTCCAGTGCTGACCGGGGGGCCGCTCAGCGGGACCTACAGACTGCGCCAGATTCACTTCCACTGGGGGTCCAATGATGAAGCCGGCTCCGAGCACGCAGTGGATGGGATGAAGTACGCGGCAGAGGTAAGGCTTTACATGGAGTCATCTGTGCCACTAAGCTTGTGACTAGTTTTCCATTGTAAGAATAATGTTGCCCCTCCTCTTCCCGCTTTTCCTTCTCCCCCCATTTTACCAAAAGACAAGCGGTCTCCCTGAAGTGTTGCGTGTTTGATCCTTTCTCAAAAGAGAACATATTTGAAAGCTTTGGAGAGGATTAAAAAAGGAGTACAGAAGACAAGAGCTTGATAAGAGCAAGACTTAATGTTCAAGAGTTATTTTAATCTTTGTCTTTCACTGTCTCTTCCTTGGAGAATGCTTTCAAAGTCAGCTTCAGTTACAAACCACAGAATTACTTGATCTGGGGCCTGTGCAGTGTAAAATGTGTTCAAGACTTAGGAGTCTTGCATTTTGTGGTGCATGTGGCAATGTGATGGTTATGACCTTCTTTGAGGACCGCACCTTAATATCTGTGGGGTGCCTGCTGTCTGTGGAGGTACCGCGTTTCGGTGGAGGCAGCGTGCCCCAGGGAGAAGTGCCCCGTCTGCTCTGGCACGGAGAGTTCGCTCCTGCTCTGTCTCCTTCAGTGTGTTTGAGTAGTCTACGGTAAAAAGTATTCAGTATCTGATTCCTCTTTGCAGATGGAAGTAACATGGAGTATTTTGATGAGACTGAGATCTTTAACAACACATAGTTCAGACAGTGGAAGAGTTTTCTGGGGTTAAAAAGAAGTAAAAAGTATAAAAATAAATGGTAATGGACAAATAAAAGACGTAATACTAAAGAAGAAAAAAAATGAAATGTTTGCACAGTGGTGTGATCAGCTTTTACTGGAAATGCTATAAAAGATACTGGTCAGAAAAAAAATCAGTTTTCTAACACTAATGGGGATAAGTGACATTTGCAGTGTTTAAAGGCTTATGTTTTCCACAGGAACCAGGTGAGATGGAATATAAAGAATTAATAGAGGTGCTTTAAAACCGTTAAGTACCAAAACCAAATTTCTAGCTGAGAAAATATATATGTGTTTCCCACCTAAGAAACCAAATGGAAGGAGAAAATATCTCTGAATTTCTAGCCAGTCTAAAAACCTTTCCGTTACCTGTTGATTGGGTAACCTTCCACAAGAAGCTCTCTAGATGTCACTTTGAATTTGGGATAAGAAACCCAGAATTAAGATCAAGGCTTCTGAGCACTGTTCACACAAAAGAAAATACCTCAGAAGGAGACATGAAGATGGTTTCAGTGCTCACCTGCATAAGGAAGATGTGTAAGATTTCAAGAAAAAGCATCAACTGAGCCGAAGAAAGAATTAGTGTACAGGTAAAGAAGACTGCAAGGTTCAGCCCCCTAAGCCCACCGGGAAGCAGAAGGGATCCATGGCTCCATTCTTTGTGACAACGTATGGTCTGATCAAGGTCTCTTCACAAGCTGCAGTGACAGAGCGGTGGTAAGACGGGATATATTCCTTAAAGAGAAGTCGCAAGCCATTGAGAATGGGGCTGTATCCAAAAGTCTTTCACAGCTCTGTTTGTTTGGGGGTTTTGGGATTGGGGGGTTGGTTTGGGGGGTTTTGGCAAAGCTATGAGGGATTGGGCTTTATTTAGTTGCGGGAATTTTCCTTTTTGTTCTTTGTTGGTTTTTTTCTTTTTTTTTAAATCCACAATAAAAGTCAATTCTGACTGAGAGTATCTGTTTCCTTTTTGTGTATGTAAAAATGTAATTGTCTAAAAGTTGTTCAATGTAGCTTCTGTGAACTTATAATAATGAGTGGTGCAGGCACTGTGAGCTCCAGGGTACTAACGCACCTGAGAATGGTTTAGTGGACTATGTTCTCTTCCCGATTTCATTTGTAATATTTTTATCAACTTTCCTTCAAGGATCTCTGAAGCTGTGAACCAGCACGTGTTTCAGCATGAGCATGCATGAATTATTATTGATTTCAGTGAGATTCCTTAGTTGCTGGAAGTAATGTTTCCGCACTTCAGAGCCCAAGTGTTTAATAAACGTTAATTATACCCGGTAACACCAAGTAAGAGCTCCATTCCACAAACATGGAAAATTGAAACTCATAGAGGTTAGGCAATGATTGAGATTTAGAGTAAAAATCTTCACGCTCTTAGATCCCTATTTCAACCACGCAGCTATGTTGCTTCCCATAGAAAACCTTTAAAGCAAGTTTCATCTTTCCTAAATTGCTCTTACTTTAGAGGTCTTGAAGTGCTGTATTCCAAGAGGACGCCTTTTTTTTTTTCAGGGGTTCATCCCAGTTTAAGTCATTCAGTGGAGTTGATTTTCAGCGCTCCTAAAGAGTAAAGTTCAAAGTCTGAAAAGGTCACCAATTTTAGAAAAGCCATTCCCACGCCCTGCTTCTGAGGCTCTCTTTCCTTATCTAAAAACTATGGGTAATAAGATTTACTAATCCACTGAGAGTGTGTGGGATTAATTAATGTTTGCGAAGTGCTGAGTCTTAAGCGCTGTGCGAGTGTGTGTGCTCTCCCCGGCTTGGCAGTTGGACCCTTGCTCAAGGCTGGGATATCCTGGCACTTCCCGGGAACCAGGAGCACCCGCTGTGGAACGTGGCCAGGATTTAGGAAACCTGGCTTAGCAGGAGAGACTGAGGTGGTATGGGGGTAGACATCACGGGCTTTTCCTTTCCCCACCTGGCTAGGTGATATCTTTAAGCTGCTTAAGCAACAGGACAGTTCCAGAAAAATGCATGTTGGAAATGCAAATGCTCAAACCTGAGATAATCAAGCTGCTTGTAAGTGCCTAACTACTGGTAACCACAGAAAATCACATTTGGAAAGTATAAAAACTGAAATTTTTCATGTTCAGCTTAATCTAAACAAGGGAAAAGGGGTCAGTGCAAGTTTAATGTGTGTTCCTCTGCCTGTTTTGTAGCTATTTATGTGGCTGATTAATGTTACTGAAAGCTTGATTAAGGAAAAAGAGGAGCAACTAATAACATTCTCATGATTTTTAATCACTTCTTAAAATCAGCTGTACTAAAAATGGATTTAAAACCTTTAGTTATATAACTATGGGATATCTTGTCTAAGGTTCTCTGTTCAAAATCTGGGGACCCAACAGCAGTTTTCCAGGCACTGTAGTGTGCTGATGGCTTAAATTTTGAATAATCCCAGCCACTGGAAATGCTTTTTTTGCCATTTGTGCAAACTCCATATTTACCGATTTCAAAAAATAATTGCATTTGAGAAACTGAGTGGCCCTGAATACAAATGAGAGAAGTAGAGTATCAAAACCAGTAAAGTTGTAGTATTGATTTGTGACTATTTGAGTTCAGCGGGAGTTGATGCTGTCTGTGTCTCTTGCTTTTCAGCTTCATGTGGTCCACTGGAACTCAGAAAAATATTCCAGTTTTGTTGAGGCAGCTCGCCAGTCAGATGGATTAGCAGTCATGGCTGTATTTCTGAAGGTAAGAAAAAAGTGTTCTTCAGTTTGCTTAGTCTGCACTCCTGTACAACATGAGATGTGGAACTTAATTCAGCTGCCCCTATATGCAACCCAATAACTTGTACTTGACTAACAGGTTTCTTTAAGAGAGCAATCTGACTTGGTTCAAATACCTTTTTAATGGTTTGTTTCCAAGCTGGTAGTTTCTTCTGAAAAATAATAATTAAAAAAAAACCCAAAACACCTAAACCCAGAAACTAGAGAATTTCCTTGTAATTGTTGTGTATCTCTTTACCTTTTGTACCTATTCTAAGATGAAGTTAAACTCTTGCAACAGCTTCATTGACTTCTGTATGAAGAAGCAGATGGAGAATTGACACAATCCATGACAAAGGACAGGGCTTGGTTTCTGCTGGGCTGCCACAGCTTCCTGAGCACAGCTAGTGCTGGCGCTGGCAGAGTCAGGGAGCCATGACATGCTGCAGTTGCAATGAACTGCTTCAGTAATTCTGTTCTACCAGTTTACATTATAATCATTCAAAGAACGTTTCACTGGATTTCTTAGCACACGAATCCTGCTTGGGATACATAAGAATGATGTTTTCACTGTTTTAAGCAATTTAAATTTCAGATGTAAGCCTGTAACTTTTAATGTCCTGCGTATAAAACATGAAAAATAAATTGCTTTTATTCCCCCGCAGTGTAAAGTTTGTGGGTCTTTTGTAGCTGAAGTAATTACTATGAGTAGCCAGAAGGGAGTGGATCTTCTTTACAACCAGTACTATTTTTCTAAGGAGCTAGTCACAGGCTCATACTCACAAAATCCATCAGATCTCACAGTCACTTAAGTAAAGTTATATAAACCAGTTTCATTATGCATTTGCTTTTTGATAATTTATTTTTTGCTATTTTTCTCTGGAACCCCAGTATTTCTTTTTTCTCTGGTGTTAATAGATTGGTGAATGCAACCCTCAGCTGAAGAAGATTACTGACCGCTTGGACACCATCAGAATCAAGGTGAACAAATACTTCTAAAAGAATACTAATACTGGTGGTTGTTTTTGTTGTTTTGGGCTTTTTGGGTAACCTGCCTGCTACTTCCTTCACCTTCATGTCCCTTAGTCTCTAGTTTCATAGCTATCCATATGTAACTCTGACTTGGGACAGTTTAAGAGCATTCTTCTTAGGTGAAATTGAAAACTAAGCAGACAATAATTTTTATACAATAAGAGATCAGAGGAAAAGGCTAATTCCTCACAGAACCTAGTCTCTGACAAATCTGTTGCTACGAGAATGGTAACAGAAGAACATACTTTATGGAAAACTGTGAAAAAGATGAGGGAAAGGTTTCCTCCCCTGTTCTGCTGAGGTACAGGGTGAGAAAGAAGCTATTGTGGTGTGAGATAAATCAGCCAGACTCGCAGCATCACGTTCATACAGGCATCTCTGGCTTGGTAGCTGGAACAGGGAGGAACCTGTGGGCCTGGGGAGGGGCGGGGCGGGGAGAGGGTGGCAGTGACCTGTGGGGTTGCTCTGCCAGCCCCATAGAGACCAAGCTGAAAGTCTAACATGTTCTCACCTCTCCGTCCAACCTCCATCCTGTGGTCATTTGTAACTATGGGGAGCCTATTGCTGACATGGCACCTTTGGTGGTGTCCTGGTGGCATCAAGGATAACAGCAGTAAAGCTGCCGCAGAGGTGAGACCTCATTAGAGGGGTACTGGCTTACCTGCCATCATCATCCAGGATGCTGGCAGCCCACCCCATACTGGAACAAGCTCTACCTCCTTTGGCATGGTTTATCTTGGCCTCTTGCTTTTAAACGGTATTGCCCTGTTTTTTCTTTTTCTTTTAACTTTGCGTAAGAAATAAATTTTTAAATATAATTAACCTAGGATCATTTTTTTTTTTTTTCCCCTTTCCAGGGTAAAAGAGCACTATTCACAAACTTTGATCCTAGTTGTCTGCTTCCCAAGTCCCTGGACTACTGGACTTACTTTGGCTCTCTCACTGTTCCACCTCTTCTTGAGAGTGTCATCTGGATTGTCCTGAGAGAGCCCATAAGTGTTTGTTCTGAACAGGTATTTTCTGATTTTTCACTGCTATAGAAATGTTGCTTTTGTAAGACTTTAAATTCTAAATGCCACCTAAAAATATATTTTTTTGCAGATCTTGGCATTGCATACCTTATCAAATTTTCAAAGGACAAAATGTGTCTATCAGATTTATCCTGACTTATTGCCTTTCTTTGTGTAACAGCTATTTATTATCCGTTTTTAAAAAAGAATCTGCATACTCTAAAAATTAACAGTCAAAAATAACCCACAAGGAACCGACAGAAAAAAAGGGTTCTGATGACACTTAGAAATCCTGGAATTCCATTCGATTAGATTATTCGCGTATCCTGCTCAAATCTCTTCTCTGGCATTTTTGTTTGGCAGACCAAATTTCTTCTTGCATTCCAGATGTCTAAATCTTGGTGAATTTACTAGAATAATGAAAAGCAAATACAGTTTTAATAAGTTGGTTTTTATGTTAGCCTATCTTAGGAAAAGTGTGGTACCACATAAAAGAGTATACTTACATTTCTTGTTAAATTAAGCTTCATGCTATATATTAATGTTGCAACAGTGACGCCCTGTGGGCTGATCATCTTAGATATAAAGAGTTTTTCCCACTGGAGACACTGAAGTATGTCAGATTATAGCTTCTAATATTGGATGCTGATAAGTACATCACCTGCAATATTTTATCAACAATCTGGACACACTGTAAACCTTAATATTTTTATACCACAGCATTTGTCTCATTCATGGTCAATATTACAAATACCTCAGAAAATTCAATAACCTAGGCCACATATTCAGGGGAAATGGTGACTTCAGTCTTTATGTAAAATGTTAAGACAGTTCACTGAATGGGGTGCTTCTTAGTCAGGAGACCTCAAATTCTCTTTGTAACTGATTTGAAGTTGTGTATTTGCTCAAGTGTGTGCATATTTTCTCATCTGTCTCTCTTCCCCACTCCCCTCAATTTGGCTTTGTAAGACTCACTGCCATGCGTATGGCTCTAGGATTGAAAATTTCTGTTAAGATATCAACATCCCAAAGCCAAGCCACTGTTCAGGTTAAAGGGTTCTTATCTGGGCTAATCTATAGCGAATACATTTTAAAATGTGAAATACTGTATGCAAATGCCCATGTATAACAGGTTCAGAGGACATGGTGTCAGAAACAATGTCAAATACAGTGCCCCTTTACCAGTGATTTTTCAGACTGTAGCTGTATCTTCTGTATTAAAGTATAAATGTGCTATATGCTTATAAACATAAGCATATGTGTAGCTAAAAGTGTTTGTTTCCAGCAATGTCTACCATTGTGATTGATCAGTCGTCACCATGCCTGATACTGTTTTGCCAGTTAATTTTATTCCTCAAGTTTTTTACTTTGGGCTTTACCATTTACTACCTACTTTTTAGTGTGCTTTGAAGGTTGAAAAAAGTTAAAAATAAATTTTAAGTTTTTAGAAACTAAATAAGGAGCCTGAATTACAAATGTTAGCTTTAGAATGGGGTGAAGTAACATAGTATTGGCTTTTTTTTTTCTCTTAATGCAATAAAGATGTAATGTGCAATACAACTAAATGCTCTGTTATAATGTAATGATTTTTGTGCTGTCCTACTCTTGGTAACCTAGAAGGGAAATAAGATGGTATATAGAAATACTAAATATTGGAAGTACTAGAAAGTAGACAAAATACTAAACTTCAGGTCAGAAATCAGACTCAGGTTTAGAGGTTTAAACATGGAGCTCTGATCTGGGTTGCTGCTGAGATCAGCTTAAGTAGAGAAGCTTGTGCTGAGGTATGAATGTTCACACTTGTTCCGTGTCTCCACAAGGGAAAAATCTGCAATCTCTCCTGGTTTGAGTACATTTAATATATCAAAAGTGCTAATTACAGGAGCTTTCTATAACACCACACCTACTATTACAGGTTAACTGTGAGTGTACTCTTTGAACAAGAAGATGTACACATAAGAAATCTGATTTTTGGCATGAAACATTCCAGAATCTCTGAACTATAAAATCAAACTAAAAAATGTGAAAACCCCTGTTTTAGAACAGGTTATGGAAGATAAAGTGTGAATATAGGAAACAAATAATCCTTACGCAGTTTCATTCTGACACATATTTTGTGAGATTTTATCGGTAGTTGTCGTTTTTCATTTGCAAAGACAGAAATGGTGAAATTGCCATTCCTCACATGCCATAGAAAAATACAGTTCCATTCTTCCTGGCAGAAAAAAGGTGATGAGTAGCTTTAATACTTACTACATGCTTTTTCATTAGTACAAGCGTGAAGGTTTTCTGCTGAACCTTATGTCTGTTTTGATTGCAGCTAGCCAAATTCCGCAGCCTCCTGAGCACTGCTGAGGATGAGGTCGCCTGCTGCTTGCTGAGAAACTACCGGCCTCCCCAGCCTTTAAAGGGACGAGAAGTCAGAAGGAACTAAAGGAGTAAAGCCAGAGTAGTCTCCCTCTGAAACCAAAGGCTGAATTACTTTTAATAGTTAATATACTTTATGATTTTTAATTTTTTTTTTGGCATTGTTGTAACAAATAGGTGTTGTTTTATTATTGGTTACTGTGCAGTCATTTCTTAAAGAGAAGTATGCCCTGAGTTGTTGCAGGTTCACCAATGTTGACAGGTCTGACTGTGTTTGAGTGCGTTGGTTTGGGAGCATTGAGGCATTAACGTTACAGGCACGGAGGGCAGCGCTAACCATAAGCGGCAGATGTGGTGAAGGAGTCGTCCAGAATTTGACACTAAATTACTGAACAGGATTCCTGATATTAATGGCAGCAGAGGGTGTTCTGGGATTATTCTTCTGGTCTCTAACATAACATCTAGCTTCTATATAAGACTTCACACTGTAATTCTCAAGAAAAAAATATTTCAAGGCTGATATAATTTCTTTGCTGACTTCTGCAATACCACGCTTACCTTCCTACAGAAAGCAGTAGTGACTAGCAGCATTTAAGTATAACAGATACTTAGATGATCCTGTTGTTGTGACTGTTTCATAGCAGTAATGACATACTGATTGAATTTTTTTTAAAAAAGCAAATAGTAAGGATTTTGTATGTGGTGGGATGATGTCAGGTGGATTAAGTATTCCTGAATTCCACCACATATACCGATTAAATTGTTCTGAAACCTGCAACCTGCAAGGTGGAAGGGCACAGAGGGACTGTTTGTTCATGCCTAAAGTCAGCCTGTTGCATTTGGTGAACAATAAGGGACTGTAGCACTATACCCATGTAGCACCAGACTCCTACCACTTAAAATCAGGAGGCAGGGGTAGCTGTTGCTCCAGACTGTTTCATGCTAGACACGCTGCCACATGACACACATGCGGCGTACCTCGCATCTCGCAGTGGAGCACAGCACTGCCCTGGTATGTAATGTCTCCCAGATACTGGCTGATGTCCTGCTGTCATAGCTGAACTTGGGAGGTTGCATTTATATCCCAAGACCAAAGATAGCAGTTAGAGTAAACCAAAGAAATCAGGATCAAGTCAATACCTAAAAAAAGATCAGCCCTCAATAGCAATGTGTTTAAAAATGTCTTTATGAACTGACTTGAGCCTGTGTTTCTCTCAGAGCTTTTGTTATCTGAATACAATTGTTTGTTTTATAACAAATATATTTTTTAATATTTTTAATGAACTTGTCATATGACGTAGCTTAGTGTAGGATTAGATTTACCCTCAGACTGTGAGACTTACATAGTGAAAACCAGTGATAGCTGAAAGAGGCAGCTAGTGGTTTCATGGGCAGTGACTGCCACCAATCTCTTGGTCAGTACTTCTGACCAAGCTCATCTTCCACAACTGCTCTCCCTGAATTTGCTTTTTCATACGTTTTATAGACTGTGCCTGTTGCCTCAACAGGTCTTTTGATCTTAGATGGACAAACAGAGGGAAATAAAAACCAGGATTGACTTTATGTACCTTCTTATAACTCAATAAATTAGACATAGAGACATAGATATTTTAGCTTAGTTTAAGATAGGTGGATTTTTTTTGTCTTTCTCCTCCCCAGAATGTAGCTACTATTGCTGCAAGGCCTCTCAATGCCTTCTGAATGTTTTCTGAAGGAAAGAACACAAATAGACCATGGGAGAAATAAAAGGCATTTGCAGCGGCAGCAGGTACAAGTATTAACCAAAGGGGAAAAGCCTGCAAGCACTTTTTGTTTTCTGGCATAGGGAGAAGGTGGCAGCTGAAAAGACCTCAGGGTGGTTCTTTCTGAATGAGGTTATCTGGAAAGTGTGCATGGAGAGAGCGGGAGTGTGTCGCGTGTTTTCACACCCTTTTTTAGATTTAGTGTTGTATCTGATATGTATCCCTGTCACGTGAGTAGCTGCAGAACATGAAGAAAATGTTTATAAATTGCAGGAGGTTATAAAGTTTGTTTGCCTGAGAATAGAAAGTAATAAGTCTACTGCTTCATATCAGAGACAAAAGTTTTACATATTTTTTACGTATTGAAAACAGTGGAGTTGATCCAGTGCTTTGATATTTATAAGGATTTTTTCAAAATAAAAAATGGATTTTATGAATGTGTCTTGTATTTTCTATCAAAGAGAGTAAAGTTTTACAGAGGAGGTTGCAGTTTTATAACTAGCGCCTGCAGCTCTAGTTTTGGAAAGAATAGTCACCCTTCATTTGAACTCTATCTTTAGACTTTTCCAAGTAAAATGTCTTTGGCAGTGGTAAGACATGCAATCAATTGTACATAAAGTTTCACATAGCACTTTTTTGACTATTGACTTATTGACTATTTATATAGCGTTATGCAAATGAGTTTTAGAAGAAAACATCATTCACAGTAATTCTCCTAATGTGGAGGTGCTGTGTTCACATTAGATTGACCTAGCACAGTACTGCATCTGGGCTGAGAGCTAGTGGTGGCATCTGGAAAAGACTAGAAATGCTAAGTTGCCTGAAATCCTTTGGGAACAGCTTCCCGGATTATCTCTCTGCTGCAACGGTAAGGTGAGAGCATGGACCCAGTCTCGGCAGTGAACACTTGGTTTGCATCTTCAGTCACTAACTTACTCTATGGCCAGGCTGCACTGAATCTCAATCAGACTACATGACGTGCTCCCAGGGAATTAAATCTTAAGTGTGGGCTCTGTGCTGTACTAACATGACTCTAGAGCAGCAAGGCTAAAGTATGTCCTCACCCTGGCAGCTGCAGGTCTCTTTGATCATCTTTTTACCCTCTGACACACTTGGAGCCTTTATACTAAGAAGAATGAAATGCTCAGTGACCAAAAAACATACAGGGTATTTGCTGAAAATAGTACCTGTCAAGAACTGTATATGGCTGGATAGTTGTTCACCCATAAACTTCTTCTCAGAATGAAATAAACTGCAGTAGAACCTTGGGGTCAGCTCTGGTTTGGGCACAGGAGGGAAGCAGTGTGCTCTGCTGTGTTTATAGCCTTCGCCAGTCATGCTCATGATGCCTTTCATGTTGCAAAGACAGCGTTTAACATCAGCTTGGGGATTTTCTTCACGTCAAAGAAGAAAACTGGGAAGTAGCAGTCTTTCCTTCTGGAGTATGGTGGGCTGAAGATCAAGCAGACATCTGTTGGCAGCCATACATCCACTTGCTACATACCTGTGGTTTCTCTGCCCTTGCAGAGATTTGTCTCTCTATTGCTTCAGGAAGCAGGACTGTGCTGGCCTTCCAGCCATGAACTGGGACCTAAAAGAATTCAGGGAATAAATTCCAGGAAAAAACCCACAAGTCTTCCAAATACGCAATTTTAAAATAACTTTACTGAAGAAGTGGAATATGACATGTACATGAAGTAACATAATAGAAAGAAATATGTAATACATTTTTAATAAATTTAATGGATTTTTTATAAAATTAATGGAAAGGGAATTTGGGATTAAGACTCTTGTAGCTTTAGGTAGGCAAGGAGCATATTGCTAGAGAAAAATCTTGCCTAGCTTTCAGATGTTATAAGTTGCAAATAATTGAGAGAACACCTACAGGTTGCAGCCTCAGTATGAAGATATGAATGCCAGAGGAATGCTGCTCTAGAGACCTTTTTTCTTTTATTATCCATTAACTAGTATATAAAAGCATTGTGACAATCTCCTTTTTCACTCTGCTGCTAGATAGACTGCATCTAACTTCTGGCCTAACCTATATTTTGTTGTTTCCCCACTCTCTGATCTTGCTTTGTGGTTTTAGCTGTGGAGTAAAGAGTTTGTTCCATTTTTGTTTTTAATTACCATTGCTTGCCTATGCTCAGTTTTCTTTGATTCTTCTTCCCTGGCATCTCTTTATGACTTCGGAGAAAAACCCTGACTTATAAAGCATCCTACAAAAACCCAGTAGCGTTATATTTCCACCAATGTTCTGCACATATAGATAGCCTGCTTGTTTTTCCTATGAAGTCTTGTTATTTTTTGTTTGTACAGATCTAGCCTAGATACAGTTTTGTTCCATGAGTTAATCTCTTAGATACTGTTATTTCACAGAATCACAGAATCACTAGGTTGGAAAGGACCTTCAAGATCATCAAGTCCAACCATTAATCCAGCGCCACCATGTCCCCTAAACCATGTCCTGAAGCGCCACATCCACACGTTTTTTGAACACTTCCAGAGATGGCGACTCCACCACCGACCTGGGCAGCCTGTTCCAATGCCTGACCACTCTCTCAGTGAAGAAGTTTTTCCTAATATCCAATCTAAACCTCCCCTGGAGCAACTTGAGGCCGTTTCCTCTTGTCCTATCGCTAGTTACTTGGGAGAAGAGACCAACACCCTCGTCGCCACAACCCCCTTTCAGGTAGTTGTAGAGAACGATACGGTCTCCCCTCAGCCTCCTCTTCTCCAGACTAAACAACCCCAGTTCCCTCAGCCGCTCCTCATAAGACTTGTGCTCCAGACCCCTCACCAGCTTTGTTGCCCTTCTCTGGACACACTCCAGCACCTCAACATCCTTCTTGTAGTGAGGGGCCCAAAACTGAACACAGGATTCAAGGTGCGGCCTCACCAGTGCTGAGTACAGGGGCACAATCACTTCCCTACTCCTGCTGGCCACACTATTCCTGATACAGGCCAGGACGCTGTTGGCCTTCTGGGCCACCTGGGCACACTGCCGACTCATGTTCAGCCGGCTGTCAACCAGCACCCCCAGGTCCCTTTCCGCCGGGCTGTTCTCTAGCCACTCCTCCCCAAGCCTGTAGCGTTGCATGGGGTTGTTGTGGCCAAAGTGCAGGACCCTGTACTTGGCCTTATTAAACCTCATACAGTTGGCCTCGGCCCATCGATGTCCAGATCCCTCTGCAGAGCCCTCCTACCCTCCAACAGATCAACACTCCCACCCAACTTGGTGTCATCTGCAAACTTACTCAGGGAGCACTCGATCCCCTCATCCAGATCATCAATAAAGATATTGAACAAGACCGGCCCCAGAACCGAGCCCTGGGGAACACTGCTTGTGACCGGCCACCAGCCGGATTTAACGCCGTTCACCACAACTCTCTGGGCTCGGCCATGCAGCCAGTTCCTCACCCAGCAAAGAGTACACCTGTCTAAGCCACGAGCCGCCAGTTTCTCCAGGAGAATGCTGTGGGAGACACTGTCAAAGGCTTTACTAAAGTCCAGGTAGACAACGTCCACAGTCTTTCCCTCATCCACTAGGCGGGTCACCTGGTCCTAGAAGGAGATCAGGTTGGTCAAGCAGGACCTGCCTTTCATGAACCCATGCTGGCTGGGCCTGATCCCTTGGTTGTCCTGCACGTGCCCTGTGAGCACTCTCCAGACCAACCGCTCCATAATCTTCCCCGGTACAGAGGTCAGGCTGACAGGGCTGTAGTTCCCAGGATCCTCCTTCCGGCCTTTCTTGTAGACGGGCGTCACATTGGCAAGCCTCCAGTCTTCTGGGACCTCCCCTGTTAACCACGACTGCTGATAAATGATGGAGAGTGGCTTGGCAAGCTCCTCCGCCAGCTCCCTCAGTACTCTTGGGTGGATCCCATCAGGCCCCATAGACTTGTGGGTGTCCAGGTGGTTTAGCATGTCCTTGACTGCTTCCTCCTGGATTATGAGGAGTACATTGTGCTCTCCATCCCCATCTTCCAGCTCAGGGGGCTGAATACCCTGTGGATACCTGGACTGGCTATTAAAGACTGAGGCAAAGAAGGCATTAAGTACCTCAGCCTTGTCCTCGTCCTTGGAGACAATGTTCCCCGCCATATCCAGTAGGGGATGGAGATTCTCCTTGCCTCTCTTTTTGTTGTTAATATATTTGTGAAAACATTTTTTGTTATCCTTTACAACTGTGGCCAGACTGAGCTCTAGCTGGGCTTTCCGTACCTTCTATTCATTAAGTGCTTACGCTCTGGACAGATGGCCTTTTCTGGGTGTCTGCTGTCCTTGTGAGACAGGAGATAATGCTGAAGTGCTTAAACAAAAATGTTTCTAAATTAAAGTTTTGTTTTCCATTTCTGTCAACCTCTTCATCATTCATGCCAAGTACAAGTTTTCACTGTGGTGAAAGATTTGCGTGTGTGACCTGTGTAGGCTTCTCTTGTGCAGCAGAGTCTGGGGACAGGGGATGTGTCTGACAGGAGAGTACTGGATTTTCCTGTGAAAACAAAAATTGTCTGCCTCCGCTTAACAGAAATTATGTGCTGCACAGTCAATTCCTATGTCACGTCTATTTTACGAAATTTTACCTACATACTTGGGTACATATATTTGAATAATTTGTAGATGCTCCTGACAGCTTCATTTTTCAGATGTAAATCATACAGGTTGCATGAAACAGATGATAGATGAAATATATTTTTTATGAAGATATGATTTAATTTTTTTCTGTGTCTCTCATTTGAAAATATTTTTAATAAAGCATCAGCAGTTTAAATGTCAACATTTTGCTTCCAATTCTCTTTTCTACAGTTGTATGAACACCAGACAGAAATATGCTCTCGATAAAATAATTTTTTTAAAAAAACAGCACGGTTGCATTTTTGAGGAAAAAAAGGAACCCAGTTATCCTCAGTGTTTTTCAGAGAGTCTGTTCTTGATTTCTGTTTTCCCTTTGTCCAGGTTCTTATGTAGTTTGTGATTTCATGACTAAATAGTTTACCTGGAAATCACGAAGGATCTCAGCATCCAAACATGTGTTCCAAAACTGTTTTATGTAGAAAGCATAGGTGCCTATATATGAATAGCTGAAATAATGCTTTGTCCCCAGGTCTGCAGATGGCAGTAGCAATCCAAAAATTGCTGAAGATTATTCAAATAGTATTTGTTACCTATTTCATTGCAAATAATACACTTATAAATACGAGCAATATCTTGTATCAAACAAAGAATACAAGAGTAATGGTACTGTGCTATTCAACAGTGTATTAATTTTGAAGTCTGTTAAAAATGTCTGCAGAGAAATAACTTCCAGCTTGTTGGTCCAATGCCCAAAAGAAACCTTGAGTCTTTCAAAATAGTTTAGCTCATCTTCATGACTGGTTCAGGGAACCTTCATCAGAAGAACAAAGCCCTTCACAAATGTCTGCTGCAGCTAACATGTTTGACTGAATTAGTTTTGAACTGATACATAGCAATAACATATGGCCAAATCAAAGCAAAATGCTATTAATTAACATTATTTGAGTAGCTGTAACATGGTGTGTAGTATTTTCAGCAGGTATCCTGAGCAAATCCTTGAAATATTCTCTTCTGTACTCACAGTCTGATGGTGTTAATGTAATTACTGTTCCTACATATTGTTCCTAAAATGTTTAGCAACTATACTAAACTATCTATATATATTCTCTCTGTATATACATTTATCAATATATGCATGATATACTATATACATGTTATGTATTAGTATGTATGTACACATATACCATAGAATATAAAGGAAGAGAAAGGAAGAGCTGGAGGATGACTCTAGAGCACAGCAGATTCTGTTGAGTACTATAGAATCGAGTACTGTAGAATAGAACTGGACTCCACCAGCCTCCTGAAGTCTGCAAAGTCCTGTGCCCAGCGAGGCTTCAGTTTTGGTGTACGGATGGTGTCAGCACTACATTCAATAGGTAGATATGTGGGAATGCTAAATATACGATGTTGAGATGATGTTACCTCAGCAGCAGTTGTGTCTCCTGGATGTTGGAGGTGCCTAGCACTCTTACATGCACTGGCAAAAGGTGCTGATGGTACAAAATCTTGTTCTGTTTTGATATATACTCTGGAGATAGATGGGTGATTGACTGAGGACAGGGATATTTGGTTTGAAAAGATGGTGACAGACTAAACTATATTCAATAATCTAAAACGCTGAACAGATTATGAACAACTGAGTGGTGAGATGCGAAGAAGATGAAGAAAAATGGCAAAGATAGGAGCATGAACGCCAAAAAGACCTGTTCTAATAGAAAAAGAGGACCTTTACAGATTGCTTTTGCCAGTAGATGTCACTGTAAATAAGGCAATGGTCTGGATGTCACCTTCACACTGACACGACAGCCCGAGCAACATGCACGGTGCCCTGAAGTCTCAGCCTGTGGAAGGTGAGTACATAATATAACTCCTGTACTGAGGATGTGCTGTTGATTGTGACTTGCTCCCTTTCTTGCCAGTGAAACAAGGATTATGAAAAAAAGGATAACTTGCAGATACATAACAAAAGTCGTGCAGATTTTAAAGATCATATTTAGGTGAATCTGTGCATTTAAATGCTCATCTGTTTTCCATAAGCTGTTACCATCACATAGTTACACACATGCCCAAAAGCCACAGGCCAGAAACAACCACTGTAGGAGCAAATTAAGTTTTTCTGGTTTATTCTAGCTGAAAATTTCCCCAGGCATTAAAACACAGGTATTTAAGTCATTTGTGTTCAGGGAGCCTGGACTGTGCATGGCCACATCAGTGCTACCAAGCGGGCTCTATATGTCCAGCATGTTCTGGCTTAGCTGGACTTCCCTAAGCATGTGAAAAGCTGCTGGGCAGAGCACAGGCAACAGGTCAGACTGTGCCAGCACCCAACACCATGGGAGCAAGCTCTGCGCAAGGACAAATTCATACATGCAGTAAATACAACTGAGCGTAGGTGATCATTGAGCAGGTTTTTCGCAAAGGGAATAGCAAAGGTTCATACAGAAAATCTGACCAGATATTTGAAACCAGTTTCTGCTTTCATTTCCTGACTGATTCAGGTGAACAGTGATGCTTACTTCAGCTATGGCAACGTTCTTGCCTCACTGTGTATGTAAGACTCCAGAAAGCATGTGCCAGCCTGTCTCTCAGATATGAGATAACTAAATGTCATTGCTAGGACTTGAGGCAGGCTTCTTGGTTCACACAAGCACACTGCAAATATGTGTTAACTGGAAATAGATCTGCGTGATTACAGAAAGATGGCGGTTGTAATTATGGACCGGAAAATGCACTGCCAAAATGTTCTTTTCTGGCCTGCTATTTATTTTTTTCAATTTATTGGATAACTGTCATTTTTACAGATCTGGATTTCACGCTCTGAGTCAGTGAGCAGAGGGGATATACAACCTACACTCTGCCCACCTCTGGGTTATGGCAATCGGGAAGTAATCTGGCAACCTAGTCCCGCGACACGGCCATCTAATAGCAGAGTGGGAACTCCCAGGATATTGGACCTGAGCAGCACTCAGGTATACACGCTGCTTAGGTGTGATATTGCTCAAATAATACAGAAGTCTCATGATTGTGCTTCGCTTCCCTCTTGTGCCTGGCGTAGGTGTATTGCATCATGACAATGTGTTCAGAGGTGCTTGTAGAGTCACTTGCACTAAGCTCCTGTTAAAATGAGTTGAGAATAAGAAAAAAGATTAAAATAAAGAATTTTCTTTTGCATCTTGCATCCAGTAATTCATACAAGAGCAAAATATGACTGACTGAACCGCTTTGTATTAAAAAAACAGAAAGCCCAATTTCTTTTTTTGGAAAGTCTGTATTGGTATTTGGTTGTGCTTTACATGCTGTTACTTATATGTCTGTACTGAACTTCTTTTCTATTGTGGCTTAAGACTATATTCAGCCTCTTCAGAGTCAGTCCTCGTCCCAGTCTGGGCACTGGGTCAACTATTCAGCATGCAGGTCTTTGAGTGCTAAGATGTGCTTCACTTCTAGTACTTAGCACTCTTACTTTGGTAGGCACTGTACAAACATTAGCTAATGCTTCTTACTGGCCCTAGGAGCTTGGCAGGAAAAAAGGCTACCCAGCCAAGGTATAAAACCACTAACCAAATGGATGGCTAAATAGTTAAAAAAGAAATTATTTAGTTGCATATTCTTGTTGCTATCCCTTGATTTTCTGAGTTTACAGAGAGGCATAATATCACACCCACAATGTAAGTACTATCCAGTTACAGCAAGGAAGAGTTTGTGTTAAAAGCCAGTGTAGCAGATGCCTCCCGAGGGGCTGGTTCAAAGCCTGACCATTAGGGCACTTGCAGAGGCAACAGAGATCTCTCAGGCTGAGCGAGCAAAAGCTGCCTACTTCTTGAAGGAGTGTGTTTGTTAGCTACCAACACCCCTGCTTTCCTGGAGGGAAAGTCGAGCATGCCTGCTGTGCCTTGCAGCAAACTTAGTAAGCTGTGCCTATCATAGTAAATAGAACAAGCCAGGGCCCACTTTCTGGTTCTGGAACAAGCGCCATAACCTGCCCTGAACCTGTATAGATGAACTTTCCTGGGTACCTTTCTCCAGATGGCCTACTGGGAGCCATTTCATTTCACTACATCTGGGCCCTCTCGCAGAAAGCTCTAGCTGACATTTGCCAAAAGCACTCTGGGGAGCTTCCACTTGGCCATGACCAAGTCCTATCCCTCTCCAGTTGTTAGTATGGGCATGGTTAACCCTTCTGGTCTGTGCTAGGAGTGTCATGTGCAGCAGTGTGACCCAGGGATTCACCAGCCCCTCTCTCCTTTCTGAATCCCACTGGACCGGCTGTGTCACACCTTGTCCCCACTCTGTCTGGACACTTAAGTCTCCATAAGCTGGCTGCTGCGTGGGCACCACTGCACACAGCGTTCCTGTGCAACAGTGGTATTTAGATGTCTCATAAATGAGAAAGGCAGGTTGGCATCTGCTTTCTGAAGTTCTCTACTGAATTTAGGCACTAGTATTCATTCTAAGTTTCATTCTAGGTGCCAAAATGCATCTTCTGAACCCCATTGTAAGCCTTCTTTTGCCTCTTCTTGTTTGCAAAACAGGTGCATTAATGTTTGTTTCATTCATTAGTCTGTTTTCTTTCAGCAGAAATTCAAGGTTTTTGTGACTTTTGTGTCACAGAAGCCATGACATAAGTAAATATTGATTTAACTATGGAAACAGCCACTGTCTTTGTTCGGTATGCAGTCAATCTACAACCAACTGGTCCCATGATCGAAGCCAGGAGCATGCGAGTGAGATTAAGGAGGGTGGGAACAATGAGAAATTGAGCCCCCTCTTCTTTCTCTATGAGGAAAGAGGGGCCTTCTGGTTTTCAGCCTGGAACACTGGGTGTGTAGAGGGAGTTGACTTTAGGCCAGGGGAAGGTTGCATACCTGTCCCAGGGAGGGCAGTGGAAGGTGTTTCAGGAAAGCTGTGTTTTCATGGCAGGTCTGCTCTAGGGGACTCTAGCACGGAAGCCCTGGGCAGAAACTCTGTTCTCTTCTGAAATTTGCACCTCTTTTCTTTGCAGCTTTGCTGTAGTCACATCACGTCAGTATTTTCAAACTGGTACTTAAGTCCTTGTTTAGCTGTTTAAAAAGAAGATTTTATTCCTTGAAGTACTGACTACCTGAGAGATCTCCCAGTTAATGGAAGCTCCAGCCCTGTGGCAAGCTGGGTCACTTCTGTTGTGACATTTAAAGATTTCAAAGCATAACTTTTGGGAACAAGGGCTCAGGAGTAGTTGCTGAACCTTATCATTAGTCTAACCACCCCACTGGAATAACTATATCCCTGTACACTTGTAGATCTACAGAAAAACATGTTTATAAATGCTGTGTATGTCACAGCCTTGAACACAATTAGGTTTTAATATATAGTCCTTTATACTTACAATATTGTTCTGTTGAATCATTTCTTTGAATTCAGTCTATGCTCCTTTCATGACTGTCCCAATGTGCTGTAGTATCACAGAAATGAGATTTCAGAAACAGGTCTAGAACTTCATCTCCTGTACATAAAAGTCTGGTCTTGCAACTGTTTGAGCCAAACATCTGTGCTCTACCTCCCTCTCATCAATCAGATATGCTCAAATGAGTTAAAATGTCACTTGAAGAAAGAAATATGCATACAACAAATACTTGGAAGGAGGACTAAGGGATCACAGGATAGGTCAGCAATGTTCATACCAGGGAAAACTAGGAGGCCAGAAGCAGGGTACAATGAGTGAAATAGGAAACAATTCTGTAGGTCTTGGCAGAGCTTTCCCTTGCAATAATTATCTAAAGCTGTCTGGAGGCTTTCCCTGGAGCCTGTCTAACCCTTGACCAAATGACAAAAGAATCTATATTACAAACTTTGCTGCGGGACATGTAATAAAAACGCAAAATGCAACATCGTTCACTGGCAGCCTTGTAAAATCCCACCTAACCTGAACCCTAGAGGGCTCATTCAAGGGCTGAAAGCACTCTGAATAGTTGAAGGAGTGTGACCGGTTCAGGTGTTCTTCTTGCATAGGTGCGTTTTTCACAGGCAGATGACACAACGGCTCCATTGGACCATGCCTCCAAAGTATGATGCCATTGCAGAAATGGCCTGTATGGTTCTATGAAGATAATTAAGAAATAAGGTTCTGTGAAAGGATATTACAACACACTTCACAACAGCACAAATCAATGGAAGAGTGCCCAGTTTGGTGAGGGAAGGAGGGGGACGTGCAGATCCGGCCTCCCCCGGAGGGCTGCAGGGAAGCCTCATAGCTTGCACAGAAGCAGCTGTGGGTATCACCCTCCTTGCTCTTCCTCATGGGGAACCTCCCGATAAGACTGGGGTGGTCCTATTGCATCAGTTGCTGACAGCTTTTTGTGTCACTGCTACCAAATCTGTCCTAACACATTTTTCAAAGGTAAATCTAAACGTTTCCTGATGGCACGTTGTTGGCGTCCGAAGGGTTAGTGTCTCCTTATCGTGAGGAAGCAGTTTGGTTTCAAGGGGTGGCCCAGATGACCAGATTGCCCCAGCCCTCAGCTCTCTCCTGATTAACACCTCTCCAGATGAAAGAGCAAGTTTACAGTAGGGCAGGAAAGGGTATGTTCAGAGGTACCATTTATAAAAGTATTGGCAGTGCATGACTTGGTCTTTTATATTGATCCATGTTATTACACTGCTCTGGTAACCAAATGTCCCAGGTAAAGATGTTTTATTGCATTAGATTTTGTCATGCCAGACACTACTTTTTTCCAGTCTTTTGTCCTCATTCACTGCTTTATCCCATGCAACTTCAGTCAACGGGCAGTCTGGTGAAGATTTTAGTGAGAATAAGAGCAGGCCAAACCACCACCACAAAAAAAATATCACAGGGTTTCAAAAAAGTCCATCCTTGTGCTGTCAGGATTCCTGTGCAGATTTGATGTTTTTGTGACCAAAAGGTCAGAAACGTTGGTTAGGAAACTGTCTTACCCGACGCTGACAAAGTCAGCGCTTGTCTACGCGGGGGTGAGCCCGGCGGCCAGCAGGCTCAGCTGGGGCTGAATCCAGTGATGGGGCTACAGCCGAGCCGCAGGCCTGTCCCCTGGCCATGCTCTGCAGCAGCGTTTCGGTGGAGGCATGCCACCCCGCCCCCCCCGCCGTATCCACTCACTGAGGCCTCGCTCCAGCAGCCATTGTCCTGCTGAGAGACACGCGCCAAGAGCCGCAGGGGCAGGCGACACTCTCGGTCGCCCCTCAGCCATGCTTGGGTTTCTCTTGCTTTGGCAGGACAGACTTAAGCTCACGGCTGTCCTGAGGAGGGGCAAATGCTGTTCAAAGGGTATGTGAGGAATGAAGCCAATTCCCCCGCCGGGGTGAGAAGAGAGAGGGCAGCTTGGGGCTTTCCGCTACTTGCTCTTAAATGTCCACCTTGGAGTGTCTGCGTGTACATTTAAGGGAAAATTAAGCAGAGGCTACACATTGCCTGATACAGTGAATATAAGGGATAAGATATTCCAGCCTCTCGATATCACAGATTTATCCAAATGTGAGCAGTAGCTCTCCACAGACAAAATAGGTAGTGAACGTCATGGATATCTAAAAGGGGATCATCAGGTGGCGATAGTTTGGCAATGAGGGAAGTGCTCGTTTCAGGCTG
This sequence comes from Phaethon aethereus, assembly GCF_964289735.1. NCBI lineage: Eukaryota > Metazoa > Chordata > Aves > Phaethontiformes > Phaethontidae > Phaethon > Phaethon aethereus. The sequence continues at coordinate 31,053,092 of NC_138582.1, read as the reverse complement.
CAGGAACAGAAAGTGCTGACGCTGTTGCTGCTCCCAAAATGGCACAGCGTGGTCCTGCATCCGCTCAGGCTCCGTGGGCCCCGGCAGGCCAGTGCCCCATGGCAGCACCCCACTTTGCTCGTCTGCTGGAAGCCACCGGGACGCCCTGGGGACGAAGGGGACTCGGTCACTCGGGGAAGCAGGTGCCTCATTGTCACCCGGGCTCCTTTAGCACCCTTCTGCGAGGAACCTTACACCTTTGGCTGGCTTGGTGCTGCAACAGATAGCCCTTAGGGAAATTACTCACAGCATACTGTGCTGGCCTGCACACAACCCCATAGATGTATTTTTCCTACACATACACTATTTAAGCTGACTTGGCTCTAGCTACACTATGGTGAACTTTGTGGCATAATTTAGTTTGCCGATTTTAAAGTTTTTAGGGTTGGTTACGTTGGTTACCTCAGAGCATTGTGAAAGACTTAATGGCTTAAGCAGTCAAAAAACCCAAATGGATTTTATTTGAGCTCTGTGCGAATGCAGAAAAACCTGAATAAGGCATGCAAGGAAGCTGTAATGCATTACCATAACATAGGCAGCAGTACACTGTTAATCCTGGTGAGGTTTTTTCAGCAATTCTTTTCTGATAAATAATGCAATCAAGAAATTCAGAGTAGCTAGCAAATGTGTTGATTTTGACAAGCAGTTTTGCTTGAAAAACAGTATTAAAAACTTCAAGATGTAGTATTACACCTGGACATTTTCTAAATGGTCTGCTGCGACTGACTTTGGTTTTAAGTGGTTTCTTCCACTGCCCAGCGTTTCCCATCCTGTGCCACTGGGCTTGCTCAGCACTGCAGCCCTGCATTGCTGTGCCTGCTATAGGATTCCCAGAAAATCCTGTGAAAGAAGTGAGACTTCTTGTACAAGGTCTTTCTTTTTCCATAAGATCTACAGACCCTACAGTAAAATCCTTAAACTGTATGAGGAGCTATTAACTAGGCCTCCTCAGGAGGTTAAAAAAAAAACATACAGGGTTTTATCTGGGCATTCTCAAATCACACTTATCAGCTGACACATTTGTGGTTTTAACAGTACACTTCTTCCCTCAACATGAGGGAAGAGTTGAATTAGGAAGGATTTTCTGAAGAAAAAATGAATGTGAATTGTTAACCAACTCCTTTGTCTTATAATCCCAACAAAGAAGTCCTAATTAATGCACCCAGCAGAGACCAAAATGGAAGGGGTTACTGGAGCCTGACCTGAAGCCCATTCTGCTCATCAGGTGCTAAATCCTATGTGTTAACTACTTTTTCCACAGCTGTGGAGCAAGCTACACAAGGGAACTTTATTTTAGCAGGTTTACTGTATTTTGAAAGCCTTTGCAAGTTGAGGAGAAGCTTAGCAGAAGTTCTCTAGATGAGTTGCGTTTGTGGTAGCTTGCATTTGCCTGTTTCTCTGTCAATTGGGACTAAAGTAGATTTACTGTGGAGTTTGGCTATTGATGCACAGCACACAGGTACCAATATTTTTATGTATGGATAAAATATGGAGCAGCAAATGAGAAAACCATTCTAGTAAAAGGCAGAAATGGTATTCTTAAAATAAGACTAAAATATTTACATTTTTATGTGTAATTCCTCAAGTTTTTGGCATTGAGAAATCACCTACTCAAACTACTGCACTAGGTAATTTTCCTTTCCATCTCTCTTATATTCCCAGCAAGTACCATTAGATGTCAATATAGTGATAGCTTTATGTCCTAAAATAAAATCCTGTTTGTATTTTGTTCTGTTTATTTGTTATAAAGATAAGAGATCTCTCCTTCACTGCTAGTCAAAGTCTAGAGATACTATGAAATGATCTTGCCTTTCCTTGATCAAGTCAAGGACATTTCCTTTGCCTTACCGTTTCCTAGACTATGAATTGCTTATTCATGTTCTTGGTTGTCATAACCAGGTCCATTTGATTTTCACAGTTGTTCCTACTCAATGTTTTCACCTGTATTTTATTAAAGTAGTTTTCCAGAGGAGTTACACAAAAAGAAACAGGGTGAAGCCATTTATGTTGGACACTAACTTGGGACAAACCAGTAGATCCAGCTGCCCACTTCCTGTCACCCTTGTGCACACATGCAAAGGTCTCCAAACGACTGAACCCACAGCTCTGCAGCTCAGGCCCACTCTAAATCTGAGAAGTTACAGGATATAGCTCAGGACACCAGTTACAGAGCTTTTTAAAGACACTCTGAATGCAACAGCTCTGTATAGGAAGCTGTTATTCTGCCTAACAGATTTGTTCCCATTTCTCAAACGTGTGCCTGTTGTGATCTCTTTGTGAAGTTTATTTTTGTTGCCATCACAAGGAAGATGCCTCCTCTGAAACCAGTCGAACTGATATAGCTGCGTCTCTGTTCTCACTTTTCCCACAAGCACCATCAGATTTTTTTTTCTGGAGAACTGCGAGTAGTGAAAATTATTATCTTCCTGGTCATGGTGCTTAAAGGGATGATGCAGTTGTTGCACTAAGGCAGAGACAAGCGATGTGGCTTCAGGATCGCTCATTAAGAAGGTAACAACTACCTGAGGGAATTATTGGCCTCTTTGCGAGTCTTTCTGTAAGTTTATGAACAGAAAGAGTCATTTTACTAGCTTTGCTTAATAAGGTAATAGGAATAGGTATTGCTGATGAGCATGGCAGGAATATCTGACTGAATATTGATTTGTCTGCTTTTTAATTAGCACAGAAGTGGAGACTGCTTTTGAATACTGAGCTCCTCATTCCCATGCTCGTGGGTGAGCTCCCCTTTTGTTCATGATTCTGCATCAGGGACTGATACTATCAGGAAAAGCAGCTTTTCTGGCAAAAGGGAGATTCTTGTTCATAAAGGTGGAGGTCTAAGACTAAGCTGAAGTATTACGTTTTATCTGCTGTGTGCTTATCTGCAGTTTGTGCTCACTCTTCTGCACTTTCAGTTAATCAATTTTTCCTTTAGTTCCAAGCTAGGTGAATAAGACTCAATGACCTCTCCTTTTTTTTTCAGATGCAAATTGCTTGTGATATCTCAAAATTTATTTCATACAGAAAGTTAGCCATAGATGCGGCACCTGTTTTGGAATGGAAGAAAGAAAGGTCTTGGTATGATTTTATTGTGTTTCCTACAAATGCATTGCCTTGAATTAAGTTAGTCTTGACTTCTGTCATCGTGCTTAACAGGCTAATGGCGCAAAGCAGCAAGGGTATGCAAGCCAACTAAGTATAAGATAATTTGATTGGGGCAAGGAATTAGTTATTCATTTCACATGTTATGGTATGATAATTGTTGCCGCTACGTTATAGTGGTGAGTGACAGACCAAGGCCTTATTGATCCAGCTGTTGGATACACATACTGGTTAGCTGAAAAAGTGCACCTACAAGTATGTGCCACTGAATGCAGCTGACTGCAGCAGAGATGGTATTCTGCATTTAAAGCAATTCAGCTTTTGAATATGTTGCGAACATGGATGTGAAAGTTTTCAGTACTTTATAGAAGAAGTGTGAGGTACTGTAAATGCTTACAGCACTGCTTTTACTGTATAGTCAAAGGCATGCAAATGTTAAGGAGGAAACTATATCTGTAGCAACATGTGCTGCAAAACCCCAACAGATAATAGTCACTAACACAATTTAATGAAGGTACTTTGTCATTTCAGTCAAATAGCATTTAAGTTATATAACAGGGTCAACTGGAAACCTAATTTCTGTTCTAATGCTTCATGTTGTTCCTTGTAGAGTCTGACTACTTCAGATATTTGCCACTGCTGGCTATTAAACAATTAAGTTGTCACTGCTGGAGCCATTTGCAAAGCTGAGTACTGCCCTACTTGAGAAATAGTGAAACTGGTGCCGTAATGTGACTTAAATGTACAGCCAGACCAAGGTGCTTTATTTTTCCATGGATATATGTCTAATAATTCTTTATCAGATCTGCAGGTGAAATAAAACAGCAATTATCACACAATGTCTTTTAAAATACTGATAGCATAGCACTGTTACAATACCACTTCATTTCAAAGCGTTTTCTTTATTAATTTAATTTTAATCAGGCATATATCAGCTAAACTAGAAAAATAAACTTTTTTTTTTAGCCAAATCAACAATAACCCATTAGTAATTGCCATTAACAGTAGCAATTTAATTGCAAAAATCAACAGACATCTCACACAATTGCATAAACTCTCCTTGTGGGAAGCTGAGTACTGATTAATTTCACTCTGAACAACTACTTTGCTTCTTATCACCACAGTTTAATTAGCCCATCAGAAGGAATGTGAAGATTCATTAAAAATTTTAAAATACTTTTCATTGTTAAAAGTCATGCATTAAAATAGATTAGTTGCCTACCACAAAAAGAATATAGATTAATTCTAGTAAAAGCACTAGCCGAATGCCACAGTGAATTAGAACAGCTTCTGGCAGGACAGGAGTACTGCAGCTAAGAACAAATGCACGTTCTCATTTCTTTGGTAGATTTTTCCATAGTCTTTGTTGGATAAGTTGCTCTTTGTGAGCAGACTGTGCTCCAGATTTGCTTTGGTTGTCTGGAATTAGCCTCTCACTACTCTGCCTTTCAGCAGTTGAGGTTGATGGTGATGACTCAGCATGGGACAAGGTGCTTCCCCTTCAGCAGAAGACAGAATTGTGAGGAATTAAGCCATCTAAATGGGGTGAGGAAGGGAGGGATATATTTGGCTTTTCACTTTTATATTGCATATCAGTGAGAAATTGTTATACTTCCCAAGTAACTTCCCATTTTTTAAAAAAATTAAGTTTCATAATATTGAATCAATCCAGTGGTGAGTCAGGATTTCGGCTGCCACAAAAGTACTGAAACGAACAAGCGTCTTTGAATCCCTACATCACCCCTACATCCAACTACCACAGAAACTTTCAGACACTGGCACCAGTGTGTTACCACCTGTGTAAAAAACCTGGGGTTTGATAAATTAACATCATCACCAATTGTGAAAATAGAAAACAATGCCTTAGAACTAATTCAACTTCTCTTTAAACGTTGCTTTTTACATCAAACTGTTTGTACTTAATTTCTGTCCCCTATCCATTGAATAGCCCATTTAATAACACCTTGAGCAAATATTAAGGATCTTCATAATACCCAATTTATTTCTACATGTGTGCTTTTTATTTTCAAAGTTCTGAAGTACTTAACCAGCCTTACATGGAAAGATATTAATTTAAACACCTTTGGAAGGGCAGGTGGCAATAATTAACTGCATAAAACAGTTTCATAAGAGTTTAGAACAGAAAGAATACTTACCTGGTTAAGGCCAGCAAGGGATATTTAGGCTTGTCCTACAGACATTATTAGGAAATAATGCAATAATAAAACAATTGGTACAGCTCCTAACCACTCTACGATAGCACTGAATGGACTATACTCTGACTATTCGATCTTGTGGCATGTGACAAAACTCCCTGCTCAGGCAGGTTTTTGGCTGGGATTTGAAGAGAATATGAATTTATTTTGGGATGTCTTCTAGGAATGATGGGACGAATTCAGCTTTCTGCCTGGCTTCTCCTTTGGGAGACACAGCAACGCAAGGAAGTTTAAATAAGCAAATCGCCTTTCCTGGAGCAATGGAAGCAATTCCACCAGTCTGAAGTCATCTCATCTCGATTCCCACAAGACTTTGTAAGATGTGAGTAGCCTAACCTGGCTGAGGCAGAATTGTAAGTGTATTAAGAGCAATAATGTGGTCTAAAGGTAGTAGTCATTTTACAGTAAAAATGAGACAAATAAACCTAATAAAATGCAACAATACAATGTAAATTGATAATGTCCCTGAAGCTAAAAGACAAGAAGGGTCTTATTCCTTGTAATATCGCACCTGCTCCGAGCTGATCGAAATTGGCTCTTTAAGGATAATCCAGATGACACTCTCATGGAGGAGAGGATGAATCAGGGAGCCATTGTAGGTCCACTAATCCATGAATTTAGGCAGTAGTCTTGAAGGATCAAAATCAGAAAAGGGGGGTTGCTTGCCCTATGGAAGATACGCTGGGCTAATGAAACCCATGAGTAAGACAGCATTTATATCTCAGGCTACAAGGGAGTGTACTCCTAAATCAGAAGAGGCAATTTCAAAACAGTAGTGTTTTCTCATCACTTCAGAGGTGAGTCGCTTGCCCTGGTGATGTTTGACACTGAGATACACCTAGGCTGGCACCACTGACAACCAGCAGTGTTACTCAAGAAACCAAACAAAAAACAACTTGCCCCCCAAATGGTATCAGATACCAATATTGCATATTCAGTCATCACTTACTAAAGGGTTGCGGGTTTTTTTGTCTGTGTTTTTTTTTCCAAAATACTGAACTCTGTGCTCTTGAGCAACCAAAACACTTCAGTGCATAATTAATTTTCAGCTGTCTGTTGAGGCTAAAGGGAGGATTCACATATGTTGATAATGTTTGCATGTTCCGGGTCGAAGTCTGCATTCCTTTTTAAAATCCTGTGGGAGATGCTGTATTGTATTTTTAATATGCCTCACTAAAATTCAGTTATTCAGAATCTCTGCTTATTTTGTGCCTTTATGAGAGGCTTAGTGGGAATAGTCACTGCTTTACAAGACTGCTTAAGAAAAGCACAGTTCTGGTGTTATTTCTTCTCCCTTTTTTTCCTTCCTTTAACCGAGTGAAACTTCAGTTTGGTTATTGTGAAGCTCTGCTGTTGATGGACAGCAGGGTAATTTTAAATAGACAGATGGATAGAAGTGTAGGATTAGGTAGAAATCATGAACTCTGTACTCTCACTCTTATACAAGGAGCCCATAGCTGACTACAGGGTGGAGCCCCAAAAATACAAAATATCTTATGGGATCCCATAAACTCATCTCCAAGATCCTGCTTTCAGCTCCCACATCTCAAGAGCCTCCTTCAGCTGAACACCTGCATTATTTTGAAGTCTTCAAAGAGGCAGATAAATGACTGCATAGATTTTAATTTAACTACTATATATTATCATGATCAGGCTTTCATGATGTTTACCTTAGCCTTTACTGAATCCAAGGCCTTTGAGACACCCTTCTTGAAGGTTTTCATTGCATAAGCCAAGCTGTAAATAAGCAAATACTTTAAATTCCTAAATATGTATCAATAGTTTTATTGTAGCAGAATGAAGAATAAGAATAGGCTTTATAATTGTTGGTCACTTTAGCTTTGAAAACCCACTCTGAACGAGAAAAAAAATTAGAACTTTTGGGGAAGTAACAGGAAGTTTTGTTTCTGCTTTGCAGAGTAAAGCAAACCCTAGTGCAAAAATTATCCTTGAAATTTGCTTTGAAAGCATTCCGAGAGATGGTTTTGCTGGTATCTTCTTTGCAATGTGAATGATAAGTAATTATATTTTAGTAGTATATACTAATATGTAATATTATTTTATGGCATTTCCTTAATACAACAAAGTCCTTAATAATAAGGAATTCTTCTTGCTGCCTCAGTTGGTTTTGAAAGGCTAAATATGTCATGTGCATGGCTTCAAGATTTCTTGGAGTTCTGATTTAGAATTTTCTTTTCTGATTGATAGTAATACCAGACATGACTCAAACCATCTTTCTGTGAAAGTTCACATCACTGTAAATGGAGTGGAAAGCAAACACAAGAAGTGTGAGCATTGCCTGTTACAGAGGTGGATGAGACACCACAGGCTCACTAGCACCCGTGCTTTAAAGCACAGCTCTTCTTGAAGAGTCTGTGGATGAAAAAGGGATTTGGGTAAAACATTCCTGTAGGAGCATGGGTAAAGTGGGCAGTATGGGCTAAATCAGGGTAAGAGATGGTCATCTCCACCTATTTAACACAAAGGCATGTTTTTCCTAGTCCTCATCACTGGCTGCAGTTTTGATAAGGAAAGGGAAGAGAGACGCATGTATTTTCAGTATGTCAGTAACTGACCTTCAGGAAAAGTGACAATTGCCAAGCCATCCGGCTTGTTGAAAGCCTCAGCTACATTCGAATACTTGTCCGTGTTCCAGTGAATGAGATGAGGCTAAAAAGCAATTGACAGGATCATTTTTGCTGGTTTTATTACAAAGAAATGCCGCAATTAGAGTAAAATAGTTAGAAACGCCACTCTGCACTCTTAGGCTCTGACCGTGAAACTGAGAACGTGTTTGTGAACGTCTGCAGATTTATGGTGTTCTGCTGAATTGCCCTGACTTTGTCAGGACTCATACCCAGGCTTTATCTTGGGGTAGGCAGAACTGCACATATTCCTGAAATCAGTTTAAGGGTAAGTACACAGAGATGTGGAAAATCACAACTTACTAGGGGCATAAATTTTTCTAACTCTATTGCTAACAGCCTCCTGTGCATGCCTTTATTTCCATGTCTTTAAAAATATAATACGTTAAATAGTGTTTTGAGGAGTGTAACCACTTTTTTAAACATGATGCAATATTTATTCACAGTAGTCCCATTTATTGCAAAAGATTGATGTTATGGCCATGAACATCATGGCTGTGGATGGTTTATATTCAACACAGATCTTTCAATAAGTATTTGACAGTATTTGCTGTAATAGAGTTTTAAGGAACATTTGTTCAGCCTAGTATGTTGCATACTATATCTGGAGCTATTTTTTCATGAAATATAAATTTCCAAAACTTACAGAATTTGGAAATCATAAGAATTTCTTTAAATGCCATCTCACCTATGAATATGTTTAACAATTCCTTAGCAACTATGTAACTCTATGGCAATAGTTTAGTCCTGGGTTATTTGTACAATGTTTCAGCAACATGGTCATAAAAAATATCAAAAGTTCTTAAAATACAAGGAAGAGATTCTGAAAAACAGAAACAGAACATGGAAATTATCATATAATGCACATAAACTTAAAATTCTGATTTAAATCAGATTTTTTTTTACATTTCTGGTATTTTTTAAAGCTGAATTGCTGTCTTTTCAACTTAACATATTTACTGTTTCAACATATTTGAAACTATTGATTCAAAGCAAACTAATGAACACAATCATGTGCTGCTTAAACACAGCTTAAGTGCACTATCTCTTTACAGCAGAAAGCAATTGTAAAGGGACACCCCTTTCTTATCTTGGCTGTATCAAATGAGATAGCTTTAGCACTCTCAAGAGCGGAAAATTTCCTGTTAGGAACACAATTCTAGCTGTGTGTTCCTAATGCCTAAATTAAAAATGTATAATCCATCTCATTAGTTTGTCATGTTGTAATGTTCCCAAAATCTAAAAAGCTGCCAAAGATAACATTACATGGATTGAACACGAATTGTTTGTTGGCATGTTGATGACTATTAGCAGGACACTAAGGCACTGGAAAAAAAATAAAACCTGTTACCTCAGAGGTGGTTTTTAATTTTTGTAAAACAGACCTTGCTTCATTATCTGAAGACTTTTAATGTACTTGGCAGTTGCTGGGGCCCTTACTAGATAATTTTTTACCTCTTTCTCTTCATTAATTTCTTCTGGGTTTCCTTCTTATTTGCTGTTCTTGAAAAGCCAGAATAAAAACACCTTACAATGATCATCATGCTTGTAGCTTTGAGGAGCTCCAGCTACAATTATAGTGGGGCATTGGGTGATCAGACTCACTGAAAAGCAGCTGATTTAGTATTAAGCTGAATGTATGCATGCAGCTGAACTTTTTAACATTTAGCAGATATTACTTACCTTTATACCTGCATCTTTCAGCCCTATTTCATTATTTAAATATGGATTTAGATTATCTGTATTTTGATTAATAAGTACTGACCAGAAAACCCAATGTGCTCTTGCAAAGTCAACTTTACACACACTTTGCTTTTGCAAAATAAAATAACTATCAAAGCTACCTACCTATGCTATTTTTTTTTCCTAGGGATGATATGTGTGACCAAACTTTGAAAACCTGACTTTGACTTTTCTTTCATTGACTCTATCTCTGAGGCATATTTCCTTCCAACCACTGTGTGCTCTGAGCCTTGCTCATCGTTTTGGCCTCAACGCAAATATTGCTGCACTGTGTAAGTTCCGGTGAGAGGTCCACTAGCCAGCACTGCAAATGCATGAAGTATGGTAAAAACATCAATCAATAAAGTTTTCCTGACAGGCCAGTCATAGATTTCAAAGATTTTGTAACATGCAGGCAGTTTTCTTTATGTTAACATGTTTTGATATTAGAATATTTTTAAACATCTGGACATTTGTGCAGTTAAGACAAAGTTATTGAAGGTTTTAACCCTAGGTACGTATATAAATGCATTGGTTATGGTAAATCTGCATGTCTCCTCGATACAGTTCCAAAATTCAGGTGAAACATATGAATACACCTTCTACTCCAGAGAGAAAACAAAAGGAAAAATAATGCAGAAAACCAGCAGTTTGCTAGAAACAGTAATTGGATTTTAATAACTGCAGAACAAACCATCCTACCTCATTCACTTCCCAGTAAAATTTGTATTATTTATGACAGTATTTTTTAAAGGTCTTTTTCTTCACAGAAGAAACTTGATGTGTTCTGAATTTAGATTACGAGATGCCTCAGGTGTACTCAAATGTTATTGACACTGTTTATTGGTCCTTACATTAATTCCTTGTGCCAGTGGTCAGGGCCTAGGCAAAACAAAGAAATAATTGAAGTTTTCTACTTCTAATTCTGTACCAGCACTGAATTCATTACACTTTCCCTTAGAACCAATTGTATACGTAATACAAATGCTTGATATGTTAATAAACCATGTAATTCTGAACAACTTTTTATAAGGAAAGGAAAGAAATATTCAATATATTATAAATAAATCTGATTTTGTATTAAAGCTAGCTTTTACCATTGTTGCCTTGAAAATTTCAGTTCAAACTTGCAATTTTTTTTTCCTTGCAAGGTACTGTCTTCTTTAAAAATTACTGGTGCTGATGAAAGCTGTTAAGACAAGATCTCTGCTTTGATTTTCTTTTGAATTTCTAACTTATGCCTCGGCTTTTGTATGCCTGCTTAAACAGTAAAGACAGTAATATTTTCTAACCAAGCTTTACTGATTTCATATGATTTCAGAAACCAGGACACGTGAGAAGCTCTGATAGGTGAAAGGATTGTAATAAGGAAACAGTGTGGTTTGCAATCAGTTTACTTTTTGATTCGGTACATATATTAAGACAGATATGAGTTAGATGCCAAATTAAAATATACATCATTTTAACTGTTCAAATGTTGTCCAAAGACCTTTACCTGAAATCTTCACAATCCAAAGTATAATTATAGTATAAATAGACTACACAGAAAGCAATGGATGCTTATCCTTTCCGAAAATCCATGTCAATGATTTAAGACATCTATGTGTGGATTTTAGAACATTAATTTTGACAATCACTAAAAAATAATCAATCTCGGTAGCTTTTAGTGGTGGAAAACAAATAACATCAGTGTGCAACTAAATGGTCAATATATTATTAAATAGTACATTAATATGACTAGCAATGCTCTCATTAATAAAAGAGGAGGTCCAAAGCCTACTAAGCCCTACCAGCTTCAGATGTTTTGGGAATGAGCTCAATCCATTTTTGTATTGCCGGGAATCTTCAAGTTAATCTTCTCGGGGACTGATACCTGATTAAGTGCATGACTGAAGTCCAACTTCCAAAGTTTTCTCCTGAAGTAGGTCCTATCTTGTAGTTCAAGAATATTTACACACAATCGCCTATTTCTTCAGTAGTAAGATAGCATGCCCTGATTCTCTGTTTTAAAGCTAAGGTCTACTAATACATACGGGATTTTGCCTGGTTTAAACTCTGTCTCATACACACTTAAAAGCAGGATTGTATTTTTAGGACCGTATGCTTGACAAGTACTGCAGCATAGTTAAATAGTTGTGGTATTATCTATATTTGTAATCATTTGAACTGAGTGTATGGAGTAATTATTGCTATATAAAATAAGGTTTATCACAGACTATGTAAGCATTGCCTTGTCATCTTGCGTTGCAAAAATGGAGCCTGTTGACATTTTCCTGTTTTTCTTACAGACTATTCTCAGTAATAGGAAACTACTGATATCTGCCTTTGCAGATGTTTGCAGCTGACGTCAGGAATTTCAGATACCATTGTGCAAGTAACATTATAACCTGTAAAACGTGTGCCACTGATGCCTAGGAATATAACAGTTTTTAGATGTGTCTCCATTATAGGTGCATTGCAATTTTCTGTTAATTTTTTGTTGTTGTTCAGAAATTGTGTTTTATCAGAACGGAAAATGTTCAAAGGAAAATTACCACCACAAACTTCTGCTGAGAGGCAGCTTCACCTGCTTAGTCCCTGATCAATTGACTAGTCATATTACTAAGATGATATCAGTGTTTCACTACATCATGAAATTTCTGCTTGACGTGAAGGGTGCACAGTTTACGATCCTTGGGCAACCTTGCTATGTAAACTATGTGAGAAACGAAGATAGCAAAACTAATAGATCAGCTGGAAATATACTGGACCTGGCCAGTTACTGACTTGTAGTTCTCCAGCAGAGAGTCTGAAGACCTCAGTAACAAGGCTTGCGTCAAGCCTTCAGCACCCTGTTGGAGCGAGGGGAATCGGGAGGCCTGCCACTGCTTGGTCTCGAAGGGCTGTGATAAATTACTGCCATGTTTAGCACTGAAACAGACTCAGGCTGGTGTCAGCGAGTAAGTTTTCAAGCTTCAGAAACCAAACCCGGCAACAGACACTAAAAAGATTCAACCCACTGCTCTGGAGAACCAAGCTGTAAGGCAGGGAGTCCAGGAGCCCCAAAAAAGCCACTTTTCTCCCAGGCACTCAGGACCTGCAGCCTCCCTCTTGCTGCAGGAGAAGATTTGGGGTTCGAATCCAAGTTAAAAGGTTATTAGTGACGTGTAAGCCTTCCAGCTTCCTGCCTGTCCCCTAGGATGGTTAGGTGTCCTGCAGGGACAGATAAGCCAGGTAAATCAGGGCAAAGATATATCATGGCTCAAGAGTTTTTCATTTTGAGAATCAGAACTCTTTTGGATGTACTTTGGGGGTGATTTAGTATCTACCAGTAAAATTTATAAATTTTTTAAAGAACTGTTTTGAAACAGAATGTGTTTCTTGCAGAAAAGAAAGCCTGGCTTTTGACCAGATCCGATGTCAATCATCACCGCTCCTTTGGAATACTGTAGGATAAGCCCCTTCACTCCCACGGGAGCCACAGCACCCCACTGACTGCAATTGGTCACACTCATAGCAGGGTGGAAGAGCCAGAGACTCCTCAATTCTCTGTCTGCTATCAGTCGTCTATAGATGGTGTTGGTCACTGAGAGTTAGTTACACAGATAGTATCAAAGACCTTCTGTCAGTGGTCAAGAACTACTGGCAGGACCCCTATAAAAAACAAGTGACCGGTTAGATAGGCCTAATCCAGAGAGTTCCAAAATTGTGTTTGTGGTGTGAGTGAAACAGATGATGTGTTCCAGGATGATATGGGGACAATATAATATAAATTCAGTGACAAAGAATACAGAAGATAAGGATAAGATAATTTTGAATTTTCTAACAAAGAAAGAAGTGAAGTTTTTGGAATAATAGCCAAAGGAAGGAAATATAAATCTTGTCTTGTTAGACAGATGCAATGGGAATATAATGTAGAAAAATTGCCATAGTATCTTTTGCTTGATCAGATAATCAATGTCAATTTTCTGACTATGAAAAATATTCTTTCTGCGCGAGGTGAGCATGGCAGAGATTCAGTAAAATGATCCCTTGGAAAAGGAGCCAAGATTTCAGAATTGTGACCTTTTTACTGTCTCATCAGACAGGCTCTAAAGTAATTCTAGACCTCTGATTTAAATGCAGCAGACTGTGTGACTGACATGACAACTGGTTTGCTTCTTGAAACCCAACACAACTGGCTTGTGATTCCTCCCGTTATACCCTTTTATACCTTTCTAAGTGCACTTCAGCTTTCAACTATGACCCTATCACTGTTGCTAAAATATTTAATTACTAGTATTTCTTAGTTAAAGTCTAAGCTGATAGTTCTTGCAACTTTAAATTAAAACCTGTCAAAAACAATTTTAATTTTTTTTTCTGCATGAATGTAGAGAATAAGATTAATGTTATGAGAGAGATCTTGAGCTCATGAAGAGCTCATAAACCAGGATTCAAAGGAGAATAATCCAGTATTTCGTTGAATAGACTTACCACTTTTTTTAATTCCTGAAGTTACAATGTGGCTGTATGATCAGCCTTTCTCCAGATGACAAAGAAATTATGTTTGAGTTAAACAAAGTCCCAAGAACTAAGGTGATGCAACTTAGGAAGGGTGGCTGATATCTTACCGCTTGTTGCACAGCACTTGACATTTGGGCAACTTCTTTCAGTTCCCTCTTCTACCTGACAAAAATAATTTCAAGGTTTTTTACAACAAATTCATGCTAGGAGGAAAGACTTCTGAACTCAAAGAGCACTGAATATTTTCCCCAAATAAAAGCTTTTTTCAAATTACAGTAGGGATTGAAGTAAATTATCTATAAATACAAGTTAAAATAATATTATTGAAAGCATTTTATAATTATTTTTATGGCTCTTGTGCATTAGTCCAGACGTTGTCACATTATACTAATGCATTAGAACTATGAGACTAAATTGCTGAGACAGCAACCACAAAAAATGTCTCAGCAGCACAAGGCATAAGAAGACTGAGGAACGTGGATGGTAATAAGCTTTTTAAAACACAAGTCTGTATTCCATCAACTACTGATTATTGACTCCACATTTTAGGCTATCCACACTCTGCAGGGAAAGTGTTAGCACCTTTCCAGGAAACTGGGATTAAAGAAATGTGATATCCTTGGCAAAACCTTCACAGTATTAATAGAAGTGGATCCCTGGCTTTGCAGATGAGTGTGGACAAAGTTTTAATGTCTAAAGCTCTGAACCTGCAAGCCACTTCAGATATGTCTAATTTTATGCATAGCAGGACACCTATTGACCTTATTTGTGAGTATGAAATTAAAAATGAACATAGGAATATAGGAGTGCATGTAAAACAGTCTTATTTTAAGGACACTGGCCAGAAAAAACAGAAAACTCTTCTGAAAAATATACAATTACAGGAACGTTCAAAGGAAATTTTTCATTTTTTAAGTGCCAGACACTACATATTCACTTGATAGTGAATTGATTTGTGAAAAAAAATCCTACAAAACGTTTAAAAAATATTTCACGAGCTCTCATAGTGATCCTTTTTAGTTAATATTTACAGAGAATCAAGATATTGTTATTGGTAATGTTCTGGTCAAAATTAAATAAACTGTATTAGATAATCTTCCCTACAGATCTGTAGGTGAACACGGCATGATAATAAATACAAGTTTTACTATTTGTAGTTATACTGATACAACATTAAACAATCTGTATCGGAAATTATAGAGTATTTCTATGTGGTTTTTTTCCTTTTAATTTTGTACCTCAATATGAAAGAAGCACATATAGCTGCAACAGAATTAATCTAGTTTATAGACATAACATATGAACAAGACAGACAGACTGCTATGATGGTACTTTTTACTTACCCTACTTTAGGGGTTTTCAGCCCTTTGATTTCCAGATGCTAAAACATTTACCAGCAAAGATAGAGAAAATGAAAGCCCACTGAAAGCAGGATCACTCTTCTCGATTGTCTTTTACCTTGAAAATAATCCACAGACCCCAGAGTTTGGGGCCAGAAGTTGAAAATCACATTTGTGTGCCATGAGGCTGTTGAAAATTGTTACCTGCATGATACGTTTTCAGGATTTGGGCCCTCCAATTGCAGCTGCTGATCAGTTTGAATTTAGCTTTGCCAAGTATTACTGCTATTGCTTCTGAACAAATTTGAGCTGTATGTGAGGAACAGATGTTTGTCCAAGGTAACCAAATGTATTCAGGTTTTGGAGTTCTGTACAAAACAGTATGTAAATAATTACTTCAGTGGTCTTTGATAACACCTGTATTCTGGAATATTAGGCATAACTAAATCTTATGATTTTCTACTGTTGGGTAAATAGCAAAAGAGAAAGGCCTTCTTTCAAAGGGATTAGTGACTGTGGAAACTGCAGTGTTTTAATCAAAACATTGCTCCTGATAGACAGAAAACATTTTAAGCAGAATGAGGTGTAGTCATACAACCTCCTGCTCAGACGGCTTTCAGCAGGGAGCTGTGCCCTCTGCTGCTTACTTGAGCATGGTGAAGAAATAACAGTAAGAAACTTAGCCTGTATACCTTTGACCTGAAACATGGGTGAAATGGGACAATTCAAATTTCTAACTTAATTATTTTTATAGGGTAAGGTAGTTGTCCAAATGCTACAGAAAATTTAATTTGTGTTTAATTGTAAGCTGCATTGGGTGGCTGAGAATATTTTTTTTATTTCTAGTTTCCTGAAACACTAAGCAGTGAAAAATAGGAGGAGCAGAACTTTTGAGAAGTTTTTTTTTCTTCTTTTTTCAGTGACATAATATTAAAATCAATGCTTTCTTCGGAAAGAGTGGGTAAAAAAGCACTAACTGTTCTATGGAAACAGCAGTAGAAAAACAAACGGTATATGACTACTGAAAGGTTATTGTTCTTTTCACTATTGGACGTTTTTTCATCAAGTACTGCCTAAAACTCAATTCAAGGCTTATTTGACTGTATTTCTGACTGGCTATTCTGACTTTAATTTGCCATACCTTTCAGTTTTACTGTCCACATCGGTGATAATCATAAAGAATAATTTCTGTAAGGCAGCTAGGAATGCAGTGCTTCTGCTACAGTTTGTCAAAAAGAGTTCTTAATAACAAAGGGACGGGGAAAAAATCATAATTTCAGTGTCAGAGGTTTTGCAAAAGTATTTATCTTTTTGAGCTACTGAACTGCTGAAAAAACCCTAGCACAAGTAACACATGCAAGTTTTGTTACAAATGTAAAATGCAGGTTTGTACCTATGCAAATAAGCCTGTTTAGGTACCGTAGGTGTAGTTTTATTGATTTCCACTCTAAAGATATCATTATGTTAGCAGTGTTCTCTCTTTTTATGCTCCACGTTGAGCTCCACAAGCATACTGGAAGTTCTAGAAGTATCCAAACATACCCAGTTGCCGGATGGCACGTGGGCAGCCCGACTGGTGCACAGTGCGGCTTGTCGGTACCTTTCCTTTTTCACCGGGGCATGTTTGAAACCTACGGCAACGACCACTTGCAATCTAAAATTATGTTTGTTAAGAAACAGAAATAGTTTCAGGAATGCCACCGAAAACACGGGTACCCCAGAGCCTCTAGACCAACTCTGCCACCTACAGACACAGCGTTTCTGTATTTGCACTAAAAAACCCCACCTTAGCCCCGTGTCGAGTTCTTACAGAAGTGACACCAGCAGGCATCCCAGTGGGAACCAGAAGTACAGGAATGTGAGGAACGATCAAGATTTAATGCAATTTGTACAGAAATTGAGCAAGGTTTTTGCAAGAAACCACATATATTTACTCCATGACCATCTTCACTACTGGATGTTCCACTGGGATGTAACTGAGCCCTGTGATGGTAAACAGGGCTAAGAGAGGAATTAGTTGTTTTTAATAGATAAATGATGATATCTTTTCTATTCTTAAATGAATAGCAGCTTTTCATCATTTCTGATAAAAGTCTGATATGCCTGAAAATGTAAAAAACAGGACCTGCTTGCCCTGTTTTCCCTAGTTTCCATTGCAGTTTATATTAACCACGTGTTCCATGCTCCCTGACACCATGAAATGACACTCTGTACTACCTAGTTATCCTACTCCTCTCACAGAGGCAACAAAAAAATAAACTCTGGCCTACTGGCAAAGGATCAGAGAGAATTGTGTGAGTCCCAGGTCAATGGAGCAGACTGCAGGTCTCCTCTCAGTTTAAAAAAAGAAAAGTTTTCCAGCCCTTTTCTGTGCAGAGATGGCTTTGAAAACCAGGAACAATGTAAACAGGCTGAGATGGAGGAAAGGAGACAGTGAGTTGATCTCAGCGCGACGACAGAAAGCAAGAGCGTTGCTGAAGGGAGAGAAGTGCATGACAGCACACCGGCACATTCATGCTCTTACCCTTTCAGAGAAGTTAGGAAGAAATCCTGAAAAAATCTCCCTATCCTTTACCTTCTCCCTGGCCGTTCCCCATCTCATTGCATGCTGACAGAGCAGGGATGCGGGAGACCATGAAAGAGTGTCCCAGCTATTTCACTTCAACTCTGAAGAAAACTTTACTTGGCAGGATAGATAGTAAAAAAATGGGAATTTTTACAATTTCATGAAGAATTCACATTCTGTGTGTTTCTTTGCAGTCTTCCCCGATTTCGCACTTCCTAGTAACAGTGTCTTAAAATATGCCTGCTCTTACTCAAAATTACTCTACCCTTGTGTTTCTTTAGTGAAAGATTAAAACCACTCAGATGATCTCAATAAACAGCACTCTTTGACAGCTTTCTGAAGTGACAAGAAAACAGTTCTAAATAAAGATATTTTGAGTTTTGTGTATAGAAACTGAACGAGAAATTGGGAAGAGTCTGCGGCGAACCTGTAAGATGCCGCCAGGAAATGGAGGACCTGCAGAAGCATTAGGGACACAGAAAAAAAATCTGAGAGGTGCAGAATAAAATGGAGCCAGACTGGAACTGAAGGCATGGGAAGATGGAGAGGAAATATGTGTGTAGGAGAACCTGGTGGGATAAGAGTTCTAGCCTGTGGCTCCCTCACACACCTTAAGTATCTCTCATGCAGATACATAGAACAAGGCTATCTTAGCACTGCTTCATGTTAGCAATGAAATATTTCTGCCCTTAATAATAATCATTCTGTGCTTTGATGGAGATACTAATGTTAAATGAAGGTTGATCCTTCTTTTTCTCACTTTTGTATTGCTCTCTGCCAAATACCGCAACTACAGAATTTCTGTTCACTATTTTTCTTACAGATGTAAAGCTCTGGATGTTTTCTTAGGTGTCCATGTGAGGCTGTTGTTGCCTTTGCACTAAAACCTGCTGTCCTTGTAGGAAGGTTAACCTCATCTAATGTGAGACTTTGGACTTCAGATATATTATTTTCCATTATTGTTTCACTATTATCTTACTGAACATCAGTGTACGGTGAACCTGCATTGTTCTTGTACATTAACACTACACGTTTCTTTTTACATGGCAAACCATGCTGGAAGTATATTTGTTTCATCCAGAGACTACTGAGACCACTGGTTCTTCTACTTCTTTCCAAAATTTGTATCAGTAAGTGAAATAAAATTTTAGCCACCATTTTAAGAATAAATTTTGCAAGCAGGTTATATGCCAAGTGAAACTAATATATGTCATTTTAATATATGTTCTGAAACATATGTGAGATATTTTGGGGTTGCTATTTGTGCAGGAGGTTGGACTAGATGACTGGCTGAGGTCCCTTGCAACCTCAGTGTTTTTATGGTTCTGCGACTGAAGTTTTGTCCAGAATGTTATAAAACATTTCCCCATTACTATGAAAAATATCGGAACACTAGATAAGAATTATACTGAGTTTCAGGAAAGCTAGTTTATTTTCTGTTTATTTTCTATGATCAGATATAGGAATCAAAGGATGTGTTGTATAAAGAATATGTCCAGAGTTAAAGATAAGACGAATGAATCAGAGATGTGTGCATCGCCTAGGGAATTTTGAACATTGTTGTGGAATGAATTTTATAATTCATTACATTTGGATTAAGACATACATAGATGATGTCTCTTCTCTGAATTTTTATCTATGGTGAAATCAGCCACGTGAATAAAGTAAAACAGAAAACAGCCCAGAATCTATTACTTTGTTAAGATAAACTAATAGAATTGAGAGTTCAGAGATGTGTATTTGTAGGAAAAACAGGGTATCTAGCAAATGACCGTGTGGGATGTTGCAAGATGGGGATGATCTCAGCCATTACAAACAGGAGACTAGTCCTAAATGAAGGGGCTTAGAAAAGCTATAATTAGCTAATACTTCCTAAAAGCTTAACTAAACTGTTGGGTTTTTTCCATTCCAAAGTGCAATACCATAGTGAGATCAAGTGGCATGTAATAAGGGTAAATAGAGAAACAAATCTTATGAACACAATCCCATCTGCCATTATTTCAGGACAGTCTTGTAAATTCCCTGAAACAGATAATTTTCCTTTAATGATGCTGTGATTGCTGAAGGACTGTTTACTTATTAAACTGGAATATAATAAGTATATCACACTTAATTGCCACTAATTTATGTTAATTTTATTTACATGTCTGCAGGTGATGCTTCTTTAATCTCTATTCTGTTCTGTAAATTCTTAAGAAAGCAGAGAGGTTGCTGAAGAGAACAGAATCCCTCGTCTCTTAAAAGCAAACACTTTTCTTAGAAGTGGTTTCATTGCTGTTTTATTTACTGTTTACAGATATTCATGGTATCAACATAATAACCTGATGAAGGATGACTGTGGCTGCTCATCATGAATCATATTCTCTGTCCTCAGAGAGTTTTCAAAGTACACAAATATGCAACAGTTCAAACCCTGATGGAGAATAAGCGAAGGAGATTCTTCCTCTCACAGAGGACCAGCAATCGTGGCTTGGCCTTTGCTGTTGAAACCTAACAGAGGGAAGCACCAGAGAAAAGCATGACTGGTACGAATGCGAAGGTTTTTCAGGAGCGTGGTAAATGCCGTCTTACAAAGGACAGGCAGTTTGTACCATCTGCTAGAGATGCAGGAGAATACAAATAAAGTGCTTTGCTGAAACATGCATTGACTAAACAGGGAAGCACAGGCTTGATTCTCCCAGGTCCACCCCAGCGCACCCAAAGAATATCTGGTAAGCTAATTCCATAACAAGATCAAGTTACATTAATTTTTGAAACAAATTCATAGTTCCTTCAAAACTGAAATTTTATGTGACTTTAAAACCAGAATGTTGTTATTTAAAATAAAACTCCAATATCTGTGACAAAAAAAGTTACTCACCTGAACTGTGCCTATAAAGTGTACAAGCATCTTTAAGGTGTGAGCGCTTTATATATTTCATTATATTTATAAATATATATATAAATATTATAATTTTTTTTTTTATGTCTAATACTAGACATTCCAGGTGAGAGAGGGAAAAGACATACGTTGCATCACTGTACTGTTCATCTCACATAATCTCTACCTTTCTTTTTACATAGTAGTAAGATGTAAGACATCTAGAAGACTAGAACAATAGAAGACTAGAACATCTAGAAGACTAGAACAATAAGTGCAGTAGCATATGCTCCCTTCTTGACCTCCCATCAGAAACACCTTATTTTATTACATTTTATTAGGTTTTAGACTCTGTAGTTTAATTGGAAAGTGATTAATTAGATAAAAATGTTTTGAGAAAGGGCTTAATCAGGGCACATATTCTTCCAGTCCTGATAGAAGTTCATAACCTACAGCATCGCTTAATTTATAGCTAAACAAATGCTACTGGGCCTGGAATACGCAGATGAAAACTGTTGGCCTGTCACCAAATTGGGTGTATAAGACCTATAATTGAAACACTAGGTTCATGGCCTCTGTCAAAAAAGGTATAGTGATGCAAGGCTAGAAAAATATTTTCCATGTCTAATGCCTTAAAATACTTTGCTAAAACTTCTGTAGAGAACCTTTGCAAAAAGCACATAGTTAAAGCTGGGAAAATGCCCAGACAGAAGGACACAGAAGACAACTGAATAGTGAAATTTGCTTTACAAACACTAATGTTTAGGGATGCAAACTGAGAAATACTAACATAAGTTTCAGGTTGCTGTGGCTGTTCAATCTGCTGTTATTTCCACCCAGGATGCTACTTGCAGACTGTAACTCTACAAGAAAATAATGAAATAGATTGTTGATACCGGGCAGTGCGGACACCCAGAACAGATCAGGCTTCCCACCTTTAGTAAAGGTGTTCCTGTAACAAGTACATAGCTAACATCTAGCATTTGTGTGGCTCTTTCGATGAATAAGAGTTTGCAGTAATCATATCATTCATGTTTAACAGAGTCTTGTGAGATAGGGAGAAGGGTGCTGTACTCTCTGCACGATTACAATAATGTGACCGTTGGCTGGGGACTGACAACCACATGTCCTCAGAGGACACCAATGTTAGAAGCAGGATGAGATTTAATGGCTTCTCATTTCTTGTCATAACCCTTTCACTACAGTTGTGCTGTCCTGGAGGAATTTGCTTTCTGAATAGCTGGGAAATCTTTGCTGTGTCTGTGTGGGAAGCTTGAGAAATTGGCAGATACTGCTTGGTATTATAGACCGCTAGTATTGCCTGGCTTGAGACTTCTTACAGGTGTTTCCTGATCTGTGATTCTTCATTATCATATATTTAATCTTTTTTTCTCCATTTCAGCCCAGCATATTAAAACTAACCAGTAAGATCCACTAAGGAATTAGGTCTGTTACATTTTGTATCTGCGTTGTGCAGAACTGGTGCATCACTCATGTCCTCAGAGAATGCACCTCAGTGTGCATCCAAACACAAAGGTTTCGTTGATCTTAACTCTGAGCAAACCAAAAGCATTTCTAAAGTCTAGAATGTTTGCTTGACTATTTAGAAAGGAGAGGTGTTTGAAATGAGTAGAATCAAGGGAAAGACAGCAACCCAGCACCAAGCAAATGTGAAGAATCAAAGAAAATTATTTGTGTTCTCAACTGCTTTCTGCAGTCAAGATTGTGTTCTCCTATGATGACAGTGATTAGGATCCGTGCCTGTGACAATTTGGGGATGATATGCAATCATCGCTGTTGGGAGGGCCAAAGCCTGCTGTTCCAGACCACACATGGGGCTCCCAGCGGAGAGTCCTTGCATGCTCTGTTACCCACACTAGGGTGACAAAAAGAGTTTCAGTGTTCACTGTTGCTGAGCTCTTTATGTGTTGATTATAAGCCATGACCATTATTGTAGTGGCAGAAGCAGCAAATACCAGAGGGCACCTCTCAGTGTCACCCCTTGATATGATGCTGTTACTGCTTCCAAAAAGGCCTGAAGTGCAGCACAATATAACAGTAGTCATTGTTTTCATTGCAAACATGAAGTAAAATTTCCTTATTTACCTCTAGCTTATCACATCAAGGCCCTTTCTAGTCTTCTTCATATTAAGAAGATGTGGAGTGTTTGTGCCAGAAGATACTCTGTCCTTGTCTAGGAAGAACAGTTCTACAATGACATAAAGGGGTTCCTTATAAAAAAACCTCAATTAAAATATCCAAAGATAAGTATTACATTGATACTTTTTACTGCTTTTATAGGTAGCACTGAAGCATCCTTAAGGGCAGGAGTCAAGAGCTTAGTTCTGAAAGGGTCTGAGTACTTTGGCTCTGTGCTGCAAACATATTTCTGTACCTCAGCACTACTATGGGTATGTGAGAAATGTCACTGAAATGATAGGAGATTTGAATGGCAGAGTTTGATTGGATCACATGCAATATGTCTAGCATCGATCATCAAAACGAATCATGAAGTCTTGGCATTCATTCTGGAGAAAAAAAGAGGTGTTTTTTTTTTTAAATACATAATGTAAGGAAGCATCGGTCAATCATCACATTTATAGAGAACAGAAGAGTAACACCACAGAAAAAGAAATTTGAAGAAAAAGACTGAGGAACAGAAAGACACAGAAAGGTAGGAATGGAGGGAGAGAAACTAGCAAAATCTTTTGTGCTGGACAGACCACTGTACTGGGTCACGCTGAACTGCCAGACCAACAGCATTTCAGTTAGTTGTACTGGCAACTTTAAAGAGCAGACATCTTGTAGCATCCATAGCCCAAGCTTGTAAGTGGTCATGCTAGAGAAAGCTGAATATTGCAGAGGAGCCCATGGTGCTGCATCAGTATAAATTCATAGAAATAGACTTATAATGCAGAGAATGGCATCTGAGGATTTTGTGCATGACTGTAGTGTACCATCAACTGCAAAATGAGGTACTGCTCTATTACTGTATCCTCAGGCACATTTTTAAAGATTACGTCTTAGGATCACTGCATATCATTCTTTTAGTTTGCTTCTGTGGCGTTTGTTAAAAAAAAAAAAAGCTTTTGTTATATTGTTAATCTGAGAACAACATTAACATTTCCAGCCAATATTGTTTCTCAGTTACTGAAGGCTTTTTATTACAAACTTTTTCCCTCTCTTCTGGTAATACCTACTCTTCAATATGCGTTGCTGAAATTTGTGTATTTGACAAGCATGGGGTTCCTTATACTCCTTTTTAATTACATGCTCCTTACACTTACTACACACATATACATTTTTATACTTCCACGCATCAAGTTATCTTTTTATGACCTAGAGATGATGCTTACAAAGTTGTTTTGTGGTCTCAGAGTGAAATCTTGATTCCATTAAAGTGAAGAGAAGCACAGGTGTTGATAGAAATGGGATGCTATGCTCTGACCTTTCGAAGTGCACAAATGGTATGGATTCATAAGGAGTGACTTTCTCAGGGCTTGGGGGACAGGCATCTTGAGGGATTTTTGGAAGATGATTAAGAGCTGAAAAATCTGCTGCCTGCAGAGGGCATACTTCAAGGGCTAGAAACACATCCAATGATTTTCCTACAAAATTTTCTTTTAGGAGGATGTGTCTCACTGGAAAATATGTATGAAGTATTTCTGATTTGCTGCATTGTTAACTGTGTGACATATATCATTGAGATGTCTTTTGTAAAACTCTTATGAACTCCTCATCTGAGCATTGCTGTGGTCTGGTTAGGACTGTTTGCAGGTAGATGTTACTGCCAGAGTATCATGCAAGATGAAGGTCGTACATAAAACTCTACCTTTATATAAAAGAGCTGCCAATCTGCTGGAATTTCCAAACAGACATGTCCAGACCTTATAGAAGCAAACAGTATGGGTCAGATTCTCATACTTGGATTATTTCAAGTCAGGCTCTGCCAGTGTGTATAAAAGTAGACAGCCCAGCTCAGATTTGGATTTCAGTGTGAGTGCCATACAAGCAAATCCCTATGGGAAAAAGAGAAGAGTCATCTTCCTGCAGAGTTTATCAGTTTAGTTTTTCAAATCTGGAAGATGTGTCTTAACCAGGCACTATGTTATTGTTGTATCAGATTTAATAAATGTAATACTGTTTTGTTTTGTTTTGTTTTGTTTTGTTTTTTGCTACTGATACTCTTTTAAGTCTATGCTCATTTTAATAGATTGCTACAAGGAAAACTTGTTCACCTTTTAGTTCCTTTTGCTAATCTGAAGTCTGGCTTATTGTTTCTGTGTTTGTTGTATCTCATGGACTATATACTAAGTTCTGCAAATGACAATGTAGGTTCTGAGCCACAACAGGAGAATGATGGCATTTTGCAAGCAAGGTCCTAGAGTCTGAACTGCAGACTGCTGAGTTACATGCCTTCTGAAATGGAAAGATGCATTAAAAATCTGTCTAATGTTTGTCTAGATGTGCTACATTCTGCTTTTCATCAAATAATGTAAATGTAGCTAAAGAACTCATCATGTATAAAAACAACAAAATTGACCCAATATGCTTCTCATTTTCCTTTGTCAGATCTTCCAACATAAATCTGGCCGTCAATGGGGGTTTCCATTCATGCCTACAATGTTTTCCATAGCATGGCATCTCAGTGAAGTGGAAGGCATATGACAATTTGGCTTTTTGGCTATGGCATGCCACCATGGCATCCCTCAATCAAAAGCACTGAGCGACATGCCTTTCTTGCACTGCCTGGCATGTAAAGTGCAATATGTCAAAAAACATTGCTGCCCCTTCCATATTGTGTATTATCAGATTCCTTTCTGTTGTATTGTTTTCTTCCACAAGCCATTAAATATAGTGGAAGATATTTTATATTTAGATTGCCCACAGGCATTGAGTAAATGCTTTTGCTCATTTAACAATGTGCTCATTGTGGGCACGTTCTGTGCTCTATTAAAGCCCTTTGCAATGAAATCACCCATGGGAAATAGCCTCGAGCATGGTGGAACCTGGAAAACTCAGCTTCGAGCAGGGAAATTCTTGAATTACATCCTGCTGGCATATTTACTTCTATGTGTCCCCTTAGAGTCAGCCATTCCTAGCTGTCAAACTGGCCCCTGGAGACTGCTGGAAACTGGCATGCTGAGGTGGAGCAGCACTTTGCTTCTTCTAGTTATTTCAAGGTATTGAGCAAGCCAGTCATGGCTGGCAGAGCCCAAAGCTGCTGTAAGTCACTTTTCCATGCATCATTCTTTTTTACGTGCTTTGTATGCTCTGGGTAAAGCCATGGCTCTGAGCCATTTTCCAGACTTCACTTATTCCTACTTTCCATTCTCAAAGAAAGTGTCTACGATTTCAGGTAAGGTATTTTTGTGAGTGAAATGAGGATTATGCCTTTTGTTTCTTTAGCAGAAGCAAATACTGCATCTGAACTGCAAGTCCAACAGACAGTGTCCCATAGCTATAGCATGGTCCCTCTATTTCAATCTTTCATTTGGGTGACAAATGTACAAAACCTTCTTTTGGATGAAGAGTACCTTATTGGTTAGGTATTGAACAGGACCACTATGGTTTATTTATTCTGGTAAGCCTTTGAGGTAAACCATTGTCACCAGGTGCCCAGCTGTGATCATGTGATGGGGTATCAGTTTCGGATAAGAGTGTGCCTGCAATTATTGTGTAGACTAAAACCTCTCACTTCTGGTCTCATTTCATCCCACTGCATTTCTCTTCAGTTACAGACATGTGTGATGTATACACTTGTCTACTTTATATAGGTGGTTTTATTACCATAACAGAGAAGCAGCTGACCATGAAGATTGAGGGTTTATGTTCACTGGGATTGGATTATACTACTTTTTGATACTACATTTTTACAGATACAGCAGTGATCGGAAGCTGTCTGACAGGCATCTCTCAAAGCTGAAACATTTTCTGTGTTCTTTAATGACATCACTTTCCATGCTACTTCACTTGCTTTTAATTAAGTCCTTACATTATATGTGCTGTATTGTTGGATCATTCTAAAAGGATAGTCTGAGAGAAGCCAGATTTAGTATTTATTCAGCCTGCACTTCACCTAGCAATCTGCAGTTGATGCTCAGATCACTTCTACCTTTAAGGACAAAATCAGAACATTATGAACAGACGCACAGCTTTTCTTCTGCAACTAAAATCACAGATAATGACCTTACTAACACTTTTTAGTCCCGGCCATTAATGATGCTGCTGAAATCATAGAATCATAGAATCATTTAGATTGAAAAAGACCTCTGAGATCATCAAGTCCAACAGTCAACCCAACACCATCATTCAATTCTGCGGTTTTCCTCTTACCTTTCCTTCCCTGATTTCTCAAACCTTATCTTTCTCATGAAACAGATGTCAACTTGCTATGTCCTACAGTGATACTGAATACTACTGCATGCAGATCTGTTCCTGAGTGAGTGTGACCTGATTAAAACATAGAGCAAGGAGGGCTGTATTGGATTCCCTGCTGGTTTGCAGTCTTCTTGCCTACTCAGAAGTAAACACTTCCAGCGAGGAATTTTTAAAGTGCATAAGAGGTGTAGGATGATTTTTATGAAAGCCATCCTTAAAAATGTTGTACCTCAATTCTCCACCTGAACAATGAGGGTAATAACATTTCTTTTCAGCAGACTTTGCGAAGATGCTTTCATTAGTGGCATACTGCAGTACTGTGGGTGAAGGTACTGCAGCTGGGCTGGCACAAATCCTGAAGTTTTTCATGAATAGTATAGGTTGATCCTGTTATGCTCTCGCCTTTGCTATTTTAGATGGCTGTTGGCTTTCTAAACATGTCAGAGGTTTAGAAAAGAGAAACAAATCACTGCAATGCAGCTGTGAATGCACTAGGTAACATCGCTCTTCTGAAATGTTTAAAACTCTGGCCTTTTCTTAGTTATAATGGCTTTTCCATGACAGAAGTATTTACTTCCTATAGAAAGCATTGTTCTGCAAATTAGATGATAATGAATTTCTGAGCCAGTATCAGAAGAAAAGGATAAATGCAAAGGTAGGTCCTAAGGGATGCAAAAATAATTTTATTGTGATTGTCTCTTAATGCAGATAAAGCTACTACATTTTCTTTTTGCTCTGCCTTTGATGATGAAAGCCATGAGAAGAATACCGCCACCACAAAGTCAGTGAGACACTGTGATATGACTCAGTGCCTGGGGCTGACTCCAAGTACCTACACTGTTGATCCCAGCATCTGCCACTCAGGCGTAAGTCAGTGCCTAGAAGCTGCAACGTGCAAAAGCTGGCAAAGAGCTGTGCCAGCGGGTGCCGCAGGACCAGCTCACTGGAAAGCTAAAACATGAAGATTTTGCTGTAGGCATGGGGCTCCTTAACAGAGAAGATTGTGTAAATTCTCACGTAGAGAAATGAATTGAAATACTAGGGACAGAACTGACTTGCACATTTTTCTGTGTAATACAAATCATGTCCCGTACCTCCATAAATGGCTCCAATAAGCTCTCCTTGTATATATGAAGTTGATTAAAAGTCTCTCTGAGCCTTCAATAACCAATCCCACTAAAGCTGTCTGTCTATACGGACAGAAAATGAGCTACTCCAATTAGAATCTCATGAGCTAACAAATGTTTCTCTCTAGGAAGATGAGGTAGAAACCATTTCAAAAGGATTAATGTCTAGGCTTTCTGAATTAAAATTGCAACAGGTGTCAATTTTACATGCCTGTCCTTGCAACAAATGTGACATTATCCATTTGATTGATGACTGAGTAAAAGATTGTATTTTCTTGTGTTTCAGAGTTCTCTTTTGAAGTGAAAAGATGTAGTTTTCCATACCATTGTACCTAAATCACCTCCTAGAATTTTCTTAATTTAATTAGTTCTAAGGAATATATGAGGAACTATATTTTTTTGAAGGACACTTTGATAATGAGCACATTTTTGTATCTTCAAAGGTGGTAAGAGGAATGCCTTTTAAGGTATCGTATAAGTTGTTAAGGTTTAGGCAGTTTCGTTCTGACATACCTTCTCTGTGTAAAGATACTATATACGTCTCCATATAAATCTTCTCAGATGTGGATTTGTAAATGAGAGATCTTGTCCTACCTTTCTCTCAAAGGGGGGATGTCTACTTATGATTAGTCTCAGAGCAAGAAGAATTTACTAAAGTTTAAATAAACCCTAAACAAAGTCCATATTTAATTATTTGTTAGTCTAGCTATATAGGTAAACTAGAAGGGGAACCATTATCTTCCAACTAGTTTGGGGACAAGAAATATGAATAAATTAATCTTAGGCTCTGTATATTACAGCTTCTCAACCTTTTCCCTGTACCACACTGATACAAAGGGCTTACAACCTGTCAAAGCTGCAGATTTATTTCCATACTACTTTCCAGTGCTGATGGGTACAAGGAGTTTTTGAGCAAGTTTGCTGCAATTATGTTGGAAATCCCCATGGTTTGCCATGTTTCTTGGCCGACTCCCAAATATTTAGCTTGGGTATTATTTAGCTCGAGATATGTAGTTTGAGATAGTATTTAGCTCTAGGTAGATACAGTTGCAGCAGTGAGAACATGGACTGACAAAGCCAAGGGAGACTGCAGTGAAGCTGGCATTTGAAGGAAAAGCTTTGAGTATTCAACACAGATGTAGAGACAAAGCCAACTAACATGACCATACCGATCACTAACTCTCCATCATCTGAAAAACAGCTGTTTTCCTGACCAAAATACTGACTGCTAAGCTGCCTAACATGAGGAACACATTTGGTGTAAAGCTCCCTGCATGAAGGAGCATCGACTGGACAACCTCAAACCCAAATTTGACCGAATGGCCAGGAATGGCCTCGTTTGGGGCTGGCAGAGGCTAGCTCTGTGCAACAGCATGGTTTTGCAGGCTATGAGACATCCTTTCAGGCAGATGCAGTGCCTTTCGGAGCTGCTAAATGGGAGTATTTGTGAGAGCCGTCAAACCGGAGCTCTGAAGCCTGCCTGCCTTGGGAGCTCGCCCAAAATCATCCGGGTGGACTTCACGCTTGCGACACTGCCTGCAGACGGGAAAACCATGCAGGCTGGGCCGGGCTGGGGTGTTGCATTCCCTTCTGGCAGGCTCCCCGTGTTGTGCAGCAGGTTAGCTCCTCACGCTGCCTCTCCTCCACCCCAGCCCGGCTCCACGTCCTTCCGTGGGGGCTGCAGGGCGCTCCCGCCATTTCTGCCGCAGGTTCAGCACCAGCACCTGCCCGCCGGCTCTCGCCGGGCCCTCGGGGCGGCGCAGCCCTCGTCCCGCTCCCGGGGCAGGGCAGGCTGAGGCGTGCCCTGCCGGAGGGCGGTGAAGGCAGCCGCCGGGTCCCGCCGGCATCCCGCTGCCTCGTCCGGGGCGGGGGGAAGAACGGCTCTACCCGCCCCCGCGGCCCCCCACCGCCCGGCGGCCGCCCCCTGCCCGCCTCGCTGCCTCCCGCCGCCGCCCTCCCCTTGCCCCCCCCAGGGGAGGCCGCGGCTGTCTATAAAAAGCCCCCCGGGGCGGGAGGGAAGGAGAGAGGGAGGGAAGCGGCCACCCCAGTGCCGCAGCCGAGGGCGAGGGAGGGGGTGCGGGCATCGGCGCCATGGCTCAGTCCGTGTGGGGTTACGACAGCGACAACGGTGAGTGGGGGCGCGGGGCCGCCGGGCGGGCCGGGGCTGAGCCGGGCCGACATTTCCTTGCCTTTCCCCCCGCCAGGACCCGAGCGTTGGCATGAAAACTACCCCATGGCCAAGGGAGAGAAGCAGTCGCCCATTGAGATCAACAGCAAAGACGTGCAGCACGACAGTTCTCTCGCCCCTTGGCACGCCAGTTACGATCCCGGGGCAGCGAAAAGCATCCTGAACAACGGGCGCACCTGCCGAGTCGTCTTCGACGACACTTTTGATCGATCAGGTCGGTTTTTTGGTTCAGCTTTTGGGAGCTGTTAGAATTTGAAGTTTGCAAAAGCGCTGGGAATCAAAACGCATCCTGTGGTACCTGGCCTACGCAGGCTGGCAGAGAAGAGTCATTTGGGTACGTAAAAAAGGTGCTGCCAGAGTTTATTCTGGTGGATTCCAGCCATGTTTAGGTCCACTGTAGATGGGACAGGGAGGCTGTAGCTGCAGGGCCACCCCAGAAATACAGACTCAGCTGGAAGGCGGACTTCTCTTCCCCAAGCCGCCTCCATCAAGGAGGACACCGCAGCCTCAGGTTTTGTGGAAGAGGAGAGAGTGTCAGCCGGGGGTTTTTAGTGTGTGCTCTGAGGCACTTTCGTAACACAAAACTGGTGTGTTTCCACCAGCTGTGATCTTGATTTCTTCTCTTGGTATGGGAAGTCTTAAGAGCCTCCACAGCCCGGAAAAGCTATGAAAATAGCATTTATGAAAATAGCATTTCATACCTTCTGGAAAGCTATGAAATGGCCTTGTTATTTAATTGAGAGAGAGCAGTCTCTAATCTCTAAGTTAAATTGTTCAAAAAATGATTCCAGAGCTGTATCAGTGCATAGCTCTGAATGCAGACAGGCAACAACAGTCAAAATGAATAAATTCACAATACCGCATAATGTGAAAACATCTTGAGAGCATGCGGTATTGATCAGTCCTTTATCAAGAAGGAAAGCAATCTAATTAGTGGAAAACAGAGTTACTTTTCATTGTATTTTTCTGCATCTGCTTTGATGGCATTTGTATTGGGATTTTGTTCTTAGTAAGCTATATAATTAATGAAATATATCGGCAGTGCATTGAAAGATCCCTGTCTGTCTTGTTTATCTTGATGAGCTCATTGTTTCCTGGGACTCCGTTATTTACCATTACAGCTATCTGTTAATGTTCCACATCTTGCAGAGGAACCTAAGCTATTTAGAACAGGGATCATCTTTTTGTTATGTATTTGTATGGTGCGTTAGTATTTATTACTGCAGTTTCTACACAGTGGCCTCAGACAAACCACAAATTACACTTTTGATATAACATGGGATGCTTTTCCATAAGCACTGCATAAAATCAATGCCATGACTCAAAGCATGGGAACTAAATTGATGATGAACATTTTCACATGGTGGTTCTGCTCTGTCTTTGCAGCTTCCTAAAGGCTGAAATGCTTAGACAGAGGCAGCTCAAGAACATGTCTGCCCAGGGAATGGTATTGGAGAAAGACTCTGATTTGGCCAAGCAGAGTGCAGCCCTTCCTCTGAATCATCTTCCCTCCATTCTCTCCCCACCTCTCCCTTCCCTGTCATCTCTCTTGTACCTCTGGACACCCACAGTGTGTACATTCACTCCCTTCTCTTCTTACCAACTTCCTGCAGGCTGCTGGACTGTAGTTCAGGGGTCAAGCCTTTCATAGGGATGTGTCTGATTGGAATCAAATACAATGTTTGACAGCCATGAAAAAAACACATGAGAAAGCATTTTATAAACATTACCTTCATTTGTTGGCTTCTGTGGTGGCAGCAGCTGAGAATAAGTAGTAGTCACGGATCCGATTTTAACTGGAAAAAGAAAACTAGCTTGAAGATAGCCTTTTTTGGATCTAATCCCATGGCAAATTTTGAATGTTAAAAAGATTTATGCTAGAGATATCTACATACCATTATGAAGTGCTGTTTCTAAATGCTTCACAGTATTTGACCTCTGGAAAGGACCACTTGTGGGAAATGACTGCTGAATAAGTTTCCAAATCGGATACTGATTTAGCTTGTAAATGTAGGTAAATCACATAAATTCAGCTCCTGAAAGTTCCTGCCTCCCTTTGATTCCAGTGTGAAATAGCAAGCAAATACTTATGAAGATTTGTGCCTTAGAGTCTATGACTTATTTTTCCTACATCCAAAAGTGAAATAATAATGACAACAGCTATTATTATTATGTGGCATTATATTTTCCATTAAAGTCTTCTACAGAAAGTTTACTCAATACTATGTTGAGGTAGTTACGATAATTTATATATGTATGAACAAACTCAAGAAATGAACTGCATGCCTAAAACTCAACACAGTGCTTTGTTTCTGCCCCCTCCAATGGCTGTGACACCTACCAACTAAAAAGAGAAACTGCAAAGTTAAACCTCTTGCTCTGTGTAGGTATTCCAACACATATGATATCGAGAATTAATTTGAGACCATTGGGCATGAGGATTTAAATATTTTTTCAATGTTAACTTTGAACTTCAAAGCTATTGGTGGAAGTTCAAACTTGAATGCTATTTAAACAAGGTCTTCTGGCACTGCAGTTGTGAATCGCATTATCAGCTTTCTCTGTAAGGAAACACGTCTCATTCCTGCCTTAGGTAATGAATGAAAAATATATTTGAGAGCTTATCCTCTAAGCAGTCCCTGCTCAAAAGAACTCCCAAACTGAAAGAGCAGGTGTAATGTTTTGAAAGTCAGAGCTGATGTAAACTGTCAGACTGATGTGTGGTCAGCATTATTTGGCTAAGAACAGCAGAAATAACAGCTTCTCGTTTTGTTTCATTGGTGGTAATGTTAAATGTGGACTATAGCTTTTGCTTGCTCAAAAACACTTTTCTAATTCATTTGACCTAAACTTTCTTCTCTTCCCTCACTTTCAAGAAATAGATCCTTCCTTTTCTTTTAAGCAGCAGCAAACTATGCTGTAAGCATTGTTTAGTTGTCTGAACTGTAAAATGTATGCCAGTCGTGGACTAGAGGTACGTTTCAAAGCACCTTTTGGTTGATTTCACAATCCTGTCCCCAACCATTTCACAACAGACCATTTCTTGACAAGAATCAGCTGCAAATACCTTCCTTCTTCCTCCACAACAGGAACTATAGTGTGTCCACTTGCCAAGAGAAAAGGGGCTTGTTGTGCTTCTGGGGTTTGATTCTGTGCTTGACTCACAGCTGCTTCCACAGTTTTCACATCAAACAGGACTCTTCCTGAGCAGTAACAGAATTCAGCCCCAGTCTTGTGAACTGGTGAGTGTTGTGACCCCCAGAGCCATCAGCTGGATTTACAAGAGGTGCTACACACTTTTAAAGTGTGGGTCCCCATTCAGTAAGCATGTGTGTCAGCATTTTGTAGGCTAGTGTTGATGCAGATTATCAATTGCAGTGCTGAGAGGTGGGCCGCTCACGGGAGCCTACAGGCTGCGTCAGCTTCACTTGCATTGGGGTTCTTCTGATGACCATGGCTCTGAGCATGTTATAGATGGGGTGAAATATGCAGCAGAGGTAGGACTTATTTTTAATAGTAGTTTTCAGTACTAATTGGGATTTGACTGACTGTGCATCTGAACAGATTAACCATTCTCCCTTTTGCAAGTGTTTAGCTATGGGTTTTTCTCTAAAATCTATCTATGAAACTTGTGAATATTCATGAGCGTGCAGTGGAATAAGTTGCATCTGCCAACAAGTGTATCTTTGCAAGTATATACTAACATGGAATTTGCTTCTTCAAGCAAGAGTTTTTGCTGGTATTTTAGAATGTTTTAAAAATATTAGAGACAAAAAGTGATCTTTTATTTCCAAATAGGAAGATCTGTTTCCTGCTGATGTTTTTTGGCTTTTAGCCGTTTCTGATATAGCTTGAATTACTAAGTTACTTTCAGAAAGCGTTACTAATTAATAGAAAAACTAATTTAAAAGCACATTTGATAAACGGACATTCAAAATTAGATCCGCATTAAAACTGATTCAGAGTAGTAAAGAGTATCTTCTAGTTTCTGAACATCTGTGATTTAAAATCTCTCTGTTTATTTTCGGGAACTGTGGAAAAACAGATGTTTGGGTTTTTTTCTATGTAAACTAATGCACTATTGTCCAAATTTTCTAAAATTAATGGCTACTTTAGGCCCTGAAGACTTCTTCAGGTAATAAACGTAAGTGAATTCACTATTGATGCTAATGAATTACTAGCAAATGTTACCTCCTTCCTCCATCTTATTTGAGAATAGGCTCAAAATACATGCCTACACCCAGAGAAAGTCTGCAGTAGAGTTTTCCTGCCTTCCACGTATCCCCTTAAGGTGCAGAGCTTACAGGGGCTTTGATCACCTATTATAGGAGAAAATCCAGAGACTTTACAGGGTCAGGGAGCACAAAATTGCAGACATGACTATCGGGGATGGTTTGAGGTTTTTTTCCCCATTCCTTGGCCACAGCCAAACTGTGTTAGTGTTCTACTTTCTGTGGCTGACTAAACAGACAAATTCTGCTTCCTCAAGCTATTTCTCAGGTAGTTCAAACATAGACTATCTACTTTGCTTTTGTTTACAGTACTCAAATATTTATTGACAGGAGAAGAAAACCTGGAATGTATGAAATTTTGCTAGAATGCAACCAAATATATGGGACTGCTCCACCTTTATCCTTAGCAATGATATCCTTATCCTCAAGAGAAGAGAAACAGAGCGCAATACATTAATTTATATTCATGCAAATTATTTTGCTGTTAATTATTACTGTGTCTTAAAAAAAAAGTCAAAAACTTGCATTCAAAATATACACCAGACTCCAATTTTTTTTTGTATGGCACTATGGTCAGACAGTACTTATTTTGAGATTCCACACTGCTGGTTGCAGCATTTGTCGATATGTAGGAGCCACAGATTTTCTGGAAAGAGATGTAAAAACTTGAAATACATCCTGAAAATACAGCATTGTTGAAAGTAGAAATGAGAAAGAAATGTCAGGTTACTATCTCCACTCCTGCCCAGTACAATATGCTGAGAGTAATAAGAGATACAAAACAGCAACGTATGTATTGCATACAACCTAGTGTAAATCCTTGAGCTGTTATCTGCATAACATGAAGACCTAAAACTCTGCTTGAGGTGAAGTGGATGTCACTAGGTGTTTTATGCACTGCATGTGTGCATGTCGCATGCTTGGGTTAAACTGTTTATAGTTGAATTGTCTGATTAATTTTTAAAGGTATTGTGTGGTAAAGTCCATTTTCCTTCTTTTATGCTTCAATTAAATGCAAAGTGATGCTTATAGAAAAATGTGAGCACATGGAAGCATGGGAGCAGGAATAGGAAATACTTAGGTATAGTTTTCTTCTTCATGTCCATCCCTTGGCTTACTGTGTACTGAAAACTTTTCTTAATTTAATGTAAAAGGTTGTAAAACTGTGCTGTTGGCAATTTCTTGCATGTATAACTGAGTTTTCATTTATTTTTAGTTACATATGGTGCACTGGAATCCAAAACATGGTAATTTTGCTGGAGCTTTGAAACAACCTGATGGTGTGGCTGTTGTGGGCATTTTTCTGAAAGTAAGTGGCAAATACTCACGTCTTTATAATTTTCTGTATTTTTCATCTCTAGTGCCAGGGGAAAAGCTCCCCTCGTTTTTCCCTGCACTGTATCATTTTACAGGAAAACATTCAAAGTGATGCACAGACGGAATTCACATATGTCCTTGGGCCCTCCAGATTCCATGCACTAACCTGTTCAGAGCTGACTTCTGACACCATTCGTGACACCAGTGGCACATATCATAGGTGGTATTGAACAAGAGACACACACTTCAAGCCTGGGACACTTGCTAACTTTGTCTCTGATAGCTGACCAGCTCTGTGCTGTGTTGTGTACTGAGTGAGGAGGACAGTCTGCATAGGAAGAGCGTTTCCTCCTGCTTTGTCTGCTAGCAGGTATTGTATCTACCAGTCAGCAAGGTTATGTTGACTGATTCCCATCCTTGGTCTCTTGCTGATCCCCACATGAGCTGGGAATCAAACGGAGATCAATAAACCTGCTCTAAAAAAGACCAAGTACTTGAAAGAATTGATGGTAAAAGAAGTTCACTGAACATTTTAACCTTGAAATACAGCAGCTTCCTAACAAAATAATACTGTACCAGTATTTTCCAGTTGTTTTTTCTCTAAACTTAACAAAAAGAGAGCAATCCTACTATCAAATCTGCATGTGGTCTAGGGCACTGAGAAACACTAACAGGCAGACGATCTAATAGTGATAAATTATGCAAACTGCAGCTTTGTGGCTGTCGTTTTTCCTGCAGGTGGGCATTTCAGCTTGAACACAGCATCAGATAATAGCTCTGCTTTTATTGTTTTATCACTAGTAAGCTGCTCTTGTACAAGCAATAGCAAGTGCATGTAATTAATTTTGCCACAGTGTCCCTGGACAGGCTAGATCCAATGTCATTTTAATTCTGTTACCCTGTGAGCCAGCCTGGCCTTTTTTCTTGTGGTTAGTTTAAACTGAATGTGACAGAAGGCCAGCACCTGTCCACATTCTCCCCTATGATGATGTCCTTCAATTATTTTTCTTTTGTCACTTCTTCTGGTCTATTTACCTCATTATCTCATAAAACACAACTTACATAGTATAGCATTATGTTCCTATTAACCATGCTAAAGTCAGCTAAAAGGTCTAGAAAAGTACGTAGTATCACTAATCTTCTCTGTCTGCCTTTCCCTGTTTCCTTTCTTAATCATTGGCACAGGAGCTATTGTTTTGCTCTGGGTTTGTCATATTCCATTACTGGGTTTTTGGGTATTGCTAAAGCAGAGATTGAATTATCTCCTGAGGAATTGAATTTAATCTATTTTGGAACAAGACATGGTAATAGCAGCATGTCTTATGCATACTATCTTTACTTTTCTGGGATGCAGAGCCATGTCAAAGCTTTTGGAGGTGCTGAACATCACGAACGGAAGGAATAAAGTGACCCCATAGCTTGAGAAGGTCATGACATGAATCTCATCATATGTCTTACATCAAGTCTGATCTGACTCTATATGTGCTGCAGAATGTTTGAAATGTCTGCAGGAATTCCAGCTTTTCAGGCTATCAACACTTTGCTGAGTGCTTATACATCTCTCAGTGGTTGTGGGTTGCTTTCAAACCAGGAGCCAAGGGCTAGGCTGGTATATGGCACTGTCTGAGTGAGCAGTTTGTTCCTCAGACAGTGGGAGATATAGAGTCTTTCAACATGTTTTTTTAATTGCAAAGCCAGTTACTCGAGTCTGCTATTCCGGATGTTCTTTTAACACACATAATTTTGTGTCAGTCTGTGCTGGATGCTCTGAGAGTACTGCTGCCTAACTTGACAGATGGGATGTACTGAATTTCTTTCAAATACTGTGGAACATGAGGAAAAAAAACAGTACTTGTGCTTTGCATTACAGGTTGGAAAAACTCCCAAACCAGAGATGAAGAGAATTCTTGAAGAAATTGATAACATTAAGACCAAGGTATCAAAACAATTTTTGTGATATAATGCAGTTGAAAAGCAGCAGAAGCAGAAATAAGAAGTTCAGATTAACTTTTTGGCATCATTCTGGTACCTAACAGTAGCACCAGAGGTGATACATTGGACTGTGGAGCAAGACACTTTCTTTTCTTTAAGTAAACACATAGCTCCTCACTTCTGTAAGTATTCTTGTTGTGAGGATTTTGTATCAATCCTTGCATGCACAATTGATAGTCTTATTGATACTGCTCTGTAAAAATATGCTACTGTGCAAATATCAAGCAGAAATTAAAAGCTTGTTGAATTTGGGGACAGCAGTGGCCAAAACAAATACATATAGTTGAGTTAGAAATTTAGTTAGCCTGAAATGAGAAG
This sequence comes from Phaethon aethereus, assembly GCF_964289735.1. Lineage (NCBI taxonomy): Eukaryota > Metazoa > Chordata > Aves > Phaethontiformes > Phaethontidae > Phaethon > Phaethon aethereus. The sequence goes on along the minus strand of NC_138582.1, from coordinate 31,014,565 downwards.
AAACTACTAGGAATGATGGAGCGATCTCACAGTCAGTGTAAGGGAGTTTAAAAACTTTATTAGTTTTAAGATGGAACTGAATTAATTTATAAAAAGGATTACATGGTACAGTTTCTGCACTACTCCTAGGTTCTGTCTTCCTATGATAGTAGCCCAAATAGCATTGCAAACCTATTCTAAACTGTTTTCTGGTTTAATTAATGATGTAAGTACCACAGTCCATACCTATTGCATAGATACAACTGCAGAAGGGACTTCTTTACAGAGAATTATGATGCTGCATCTACTGTTGTTTAACATAAACCTAACCTCTAGGTATTCTTTAGGAATTCTGCTTCATTATAAGCTTTACGTTTCTAATGACGCTAAAAGACAAGTCTCTTTTTTATTTGACATTGAACATAACCACCACATCACCAGAACCGTATTTTACAAATTTTGTAAGCTTTTTCTTTCAAATCTAGCAGAATTTCTTGCATTTCATTTATATATGTATGTACTGCCATTGATGTGCAGGCCTGAGCCTGAAATCTGTTCTCTTGAGAGAACTGAAGGTCATTTTTTTGCCCTACCCATTGCTCCCCCTGTTGTGTCAATGACACCTGTCTTGATACGGATTCAGCTTTATCTCATAATCCCTATATTGTTTTTTGGCCATTTACATGCAGAAGAGCTTTGCTGCAGTTAATAAAAAGTTGGTCAATCATCCTATGAAACACTGTGTCATGCAATGATGACAAGATGGCAGTGATATCCACTCCATTACATTCTATATGAGACTGCCTAACTGGAGATTTTATGACTTCTAACAAAAAAAAAATGAAATCTGATTTTCTACATACAGATACTCTCTGTAGTCGTTCTGGAAAAAGCAACAGTTGAAGAAAAGCAGAGAAAGATCGGTGCATATGCAAACAACCGCATCTTGTATTTTATCTCTTGTACTTATTTTCTTTCCTGTCATCACATATATTTTACTAAGATTACTTATGTTTCAGGAAAGATTAACGGATGGTATCACTAGTGTATTTAATGCACATTCAGTTTCAATTGATATGATGCATTATAGGCAGAGTTGTTTCTTGGACATTGTACTGTATTTATTGAAAAACAGAATTTTGTTTGTGAGGTTATTTGCAAACTCATACTGAACTTACAGAATAATTTTTTCAGGAAGATTTGGATATCTGGATATTTGGAGTTGTGATGTTATTCTTTCTACCCATATTTTCTGCAAGGATGTGTGGAAAAGATTCCAGCTCCTCCCATTGCTGTTTGTAGGGTAATACTGTGTTCCCATCTAGAGAAGTTTCTTCATGATAGGAGAAGGAATTAGGAATAGTAGATTTTGCTTTCCAGAACTGTATCCTAAATACTAGTAGAGAACTGAACTTTCTTGTTTAGTTCTTGTCGCCCTGAGTGGACAAGGAAATCTCATCACAATCCTGTGGAGATACCCTCTTGAGTATCCTATTCAGTGGAAAAGAAAGACTTCTCAGGAAATGTTGCCTGGTGTCAGTTCTCCCTTGCTTGGTGATAATCAGCTTTAGTTGCAAGACATTCAGAATCCAGTACTTTTCGAGGAAATACTTCAATTTTTTACATTAAGTGTAATAGTGCCAGCAAAAAAATTGAGAGCGTCACCATGACAATGTAATTAGAGCACAATTTTGGGAGGAGAGAGATGCAGATTTAAATTCCTTCACATAGAGGAGAAGACTGTAACAAATCTGGGATAAATGCCTGACCACTGTTCTATTGGATAAAAATGGTACCAGTACCTGCAGTGCCACAGCCTTTAAATTTTATCCCAAGTGGCCCAAAATAAAACATAATTTTGATAATTCCAGAATAGGAAAATGTAACAATGAATTTTCCTTGGTTCCGCACAATTCAGTTTGTAATTTCTTTTAATGTATTAATAGAATCAAAATGTCAGTTGTTATTGATGAGGTCAGCCGTATGAGGTTTAATAAGGCCAAGTGCCAGGTCCTGCACTTCGGTCACAACAACCCCAGGCAACGCTACAGGCTTGGGGAGGAGTGGCTGGAGAGCAGCCCAGCGGAAAGGGACCTGGGGGTGCTGGTTGACAGCCAGCTGAATATGAGCCAGCAGTGTGCCCAGGTGGCCAAGAAGGCCAACAGCGTCCTGGCCTGTATCAGCAATAGTGTGGCCAGCAGGAGTAGGGAAGTGATTGTGCCCCTGTACTCGGCACTGGTGAGACCACACCTCGAATCCTGTGTTCAGTTTTGGGCCCCTCACTACAAGAAGGACGTTGAGGTGCTGGAGCGTGTCCAGAGAAGGACAGCGAAGCTGGTGAGGGGTCTGGAGCACAAGTCTTATGAGGAGCGGCTGAGGGAACTGGGGTTGTACAGTCTGGAGAAGAGGAGGCTGAGGGGAGACCTCATGGCTTTCTACAACTACCTGAAAGGGGGTTGTGGTGAGGTGGGTGTTGGTCTCTTCTCCCAAGTAACTAGTGATAGGACGAGAGGAAATGCCCTCAAGTTGCACCAGGGGAGGTTTAGATTGGATATTAGGAAAAATTCCTTGACTGAGAGAGTGATCAAACATTGGAACAGGCTGCCCAGGGAGGTGGTGGAGTCACCATCACTGGAAGTGTTCAAAAAACGTACAGACATGGCACTTCAGGACATGGTTTAGTGGTCATGGTGGTGTTGGGTTGATGGTTAGACTTGATGATCTTAAAGGTCTTTCCCAACCTTAATGATTCTGTGATTAATTTCAGGGCAAATGCTTGACAGGAAGAAAAGGAGACTGATCTCTTGCATGAATCTTGGTATTTAATTACTTCCTTTATAATAACAGAGATACTGATGTCTTCTGAGATGCATATTCCTAGAGTTACTGTAGAGAACTATTTTTTGTTTCTCTAAGGGGAAAGAGGCTCCTTTTCAGCACTTCGATCCTTCAATACTTTTCCCCAAATCTCGGGACTACTGGACCTACCATGGTTCGTTCACTACACCGCCCTGTGAGGAGTGCATCACTTGGATTCTCTTGAGGGAGCCGATTGAAGTCAGCTCAGACCAGGTAAACTGCAGCCAGTTCTGCTATTCCTTTAATAGTTCTCAACAGTGTCTCAGTGTATCAGTGTGATGGTTTTCAAGCCCTATGTTACGTTACATATATTTTGATAAGGAAAACTTTAGCTGAGGACTGTGAGAAATTGCCTGTAGAATGGACTGTTGAAACAGACTGTAAAACTGACCTTGAGAATCAGGCTCTTTTCCTAGACACCTTCTGGAATAGCTTCAGCAGGAGTGTTCTTGGGATCCTGAAAACCTGTGTAGGCAGAAGTGCCCCTGGGCCACAAAATTCAGCCATCACAGCAGCCTCGGTTCATTCTCTGTGCTTCAACATTAAGTGGCAAGTGAGACTAACGGTTTAGCTGGTTTCCCAGTTTAAGAAATTGCTCGTCCAGATCTTGACTTCTTAAAAGCTGTGAGTGAGAAGGATCAAACTATCTGGAACATGCAAACCTGAATGTTAATCCAAATTAATGTACTAATTGTATTCATATAGCTCAAATGTGCATTTACACAGGAAAAAGAATAGAGAGCCAGTCTGGGTAAGGTGACCTTTTTAGTATTGTTGTTATAACTTTTGGTTATTTATTGTCATTTATCCTGATGAAAGGATAACAATTAACAAAGCAACACTGAATTTCAATTAATTTGTAGAACAGCTAAGTGCTGAATTCGTGATTGAACTTAATAATACAGTTGGCATACATTTCTCTGCCTGACAGAACAAAATATGAACTTCTGCAGACCAGCTTTTTGTATCAGACTACCTTGCGTAGACTTAGATGTGCATCCTCCATCACGGATAGCCATAGTTTCACAAAGTGATTTGACTGCAGTCCAGCTCCAGCAGGGTCACAGGAGGCTCCTATTCTTTTTCCACATTGTGAGTGTGGGTCAGGGAAAAATCCAGAAGCAGCCCAGACAAGGGTCAGATGATGCACTGTTCTGTGGGTCTAGGTATCAAGGTCCACGCTGCTTCCAGGTGAATTCACGTGGACGCTTTAATTTTTCTTCCTTGCAGATGGCAAAGCTCCGTAGCCTTTCCAAGAATGGCGAGAACGAACCTGTGAACCCACTGGTTGATAACTGGCGCCCACCTCAGCCTGTGAAGGGCAGGATAGTGAGAGCCTCGTTCAAGTGACGTCTGAAGTCTCACTCTGCTGAACCTGAGTGAGAAAATCCCTGCATCCCAAAGTGTAGTTATTTTTTGCTGTCTACTGCTTATCCTCTGGATCCAGATACGCGTTTCTCAGCTTGAAATTCTGAGTGTTAAAACTGAATCTGATTTCGAAAACAGAAAAAATACTATATGCAAACACTAACCTTAATAAGGAAATGTGAGATATATGTGATTCTTGACCACAAATGCCTCAGCATTTATGATAGTGTCACTTCTCTGCCATGTGGTCTTGGAAGAAAAATGGGCTCAGTTTCCATATTTAAAATTAATTTAAAAGGAAATGTAGTAAAGGCAGAAAAACGAACCAGCGGTTCAGGAAAACAGAAATAACAGTGGGTCAACAGTACATGAACAGGAGGTAAAATGCCAGCACCCACAGCATCTCTATTAGTGATCTTCCTCGGATATCCCATGTCCAGTGCCAGCATCCAAAGAATGAGTTCCTCTTTAACATACCAGATTTTGCCTTCTCTCTGTTGTTCATAGTTTGTTATCCAAGATTAGATTAGTATTCTAGGGATACAGTCACACATACTCAGCTTCTGTATGTGAAGAAGTTACCTTCGTGTCATTTCAGCATTTTCTGTCTTTGCTGTGTCCTGCTGCTGCCCATTGGATCTTTTCTTCTTTCACTGTTGCTGTCATTTCACCCATCCAGCTGTAGAGTGCTGCTGGTATCATGTTGCTTTGTATTTATTATAGGAGCTTTAGTATTGCTGAGGGGGAAGTGCCTTTCTTCTGCTGCACTGTGTTACCTCCCAGGATGATGGATTTTTAGTTTTGATGCTCTGCCTGTTGTTTCAGTTTTGACATCTTAGTCTGCATATTAATGATTTCACCTATTAGGGATTTTGTTGCATATGGAGAGGGTCTTTGTGGATGACTATATGTGTCATTTGTCTTCCCCACTACTGAAAAATCCAGGTTAAGTCATGTAAGCGTTTGTTTATTAGTTAGAAACTCTAAGTGGATTCTGTTTAGCTCCACATACGATCTGAGCAAGGAATCACTGGCCAACAGAAACTTCTAAATCATCTTCCCCTGTCCTTCATCATGTAAACTTTATCATTTCAGCATGCTTCCAAAACAGCATAACACAAGTACTGTCTAGGTTGAACCCACATGCAGACTATGTGAGTAAAGATCTGCTACGTTACGTTCACCATTGGGGCGATTATTCAGTATTGTACATACAGGAGATTGGGTTGCCAAAGGTGATGCGTAAAGCCTCCTGCAAATGAAGCTTCTGGATGCCCTGTATTCCTCTAACTCATCAGTAGGTGGCAGAGGGCATTCTTCTGGAGATGTTGCCACAAGTGTTCACAGCAACATTTATGAGGGATATGTCAAAAGTCTGAAACAAGCAGGATTACACATGGCTAGCATAGGCATTTCCCAGTTCTCCTTCACTATTTCACTTTTTACCTTTACTAGAAAAATGGTGCTCCAACAGGGAAGTAATGGGTGGGCAACACTGGACAAATTCTGCTGTTACTACCAGCCCAATTCAGTGAGAATCCAGGAATGAAACTGAGGGCAGAGTTTGATCCTTTGTATTCATTTAGAACTGTTCGAAGAATTACTGAATTCCCACTGAGAATTAATATTTCAGTTTATTAGAAGTGTATTTTGCTTAGTATAAAGCAGTTTCATTTTAAAAAACAAGTTCATGTCAGCAGAAACTGAAGTACTGATTGAATCCTGTTTACAAATGTTTTGGCATTGGCTTAATCTTACCAGATCAGCTTTTGCTATTATGAGTGCAATGACATTGATTTTAAGAGTCTCTTAGATCTTCTTTAAACTCTTGAATCTGTACATCTTCTCAACACATAAAAATGTTTCTACAGAAAGCTCATAAGCCACATTTTTTTCTACTGTACTGTGTCTTACATGTAAAATTGCTTCTCATATCCATATGCAGTTGATCTTGGTGTTGGGAAAATTTCAACACAAATAACTGAGACAAGAGTTTGAGTCTTTCTACATAAAATCCATTGACTGTGATGTTTTAATCTCTTGTTATCGAGGCAATAAAACAAGATTAGTTGCCTGCACTTGAAATAACAGCTTTTGTGTCTTCAGAGAACCAATAAATTGACTTACATAAAAAATTGATTTCTGGTTTATTTCTAATGCTGAGTAATGGCTGAAAGTGACAAGAACTTACTAGAAAACCTTTCTATTCTTTTCTTGGATGCATAGGCTTGTAATACAAGTGTGGATAGACACTCTAGTGATAGCTTTTTTGGCAGTTGGAGTTCAGTTTAATATCTCGTCCTGGTTTCTCTGTATCCGATCAAACAGATCCTCAAAAATATGAGACACCAGAACAGTATCACTTGTTCCCTGTTTTCAGGTACAAAAAAAGTTTCTATTTCTTACCTGGACACAAGCAGTCTCTTACATCCCCCAAAAATTCATACATTCCTGTCTGATCGTGAGTAGCACTAACTTGGATATGAAATTTGGTTTCTTGCAAGAAGCACATGGATCAGATAGCTGAAGTGTTACATTCTGAAATTTCCTGATTAATTTCTACTTTTTCAGCACATGAATTGAACTTGTTAAAGTGAAATAATATCTTAATTTCTCACAAAATCAGATACTGAGTGCACTTTGCTTTATTTGCATGTTTACTGCATTTAAAAGGCAGAACAGGCAGAAGTTTATCAACTATTGACATAGTACTTTTGGTTCCGACAGCAAACGCGTTTGGTATGTTGGCACAAGGGAAAATACAGTCTGAAATTTATATTATTCCCTCATGCATTTGCTCTGATTCCATTCTGTCTTCAAACTACTACTACCCAAAATCAACTTAATTGCAAACATGCTTTGCACTTCGTTTTTCTCTTGAAGAATAAAGCGTACATAGTTTTGTTCCATTGCCTTTCTCCCTTTGATGAATAGTGTTGCTTAGTATTGATTACCTTGGTAACAAACTAAGAATATGTTATGTGAACTCTAATCCTGCTGCCTCATCTATCTTAAATAGAGCAAAAAGCCACTGGGCACTGATGAATTAAAAAAAAAAAGTAAAACCCTAATAAGTGTAGTGCACTAAAACCTTTACTGTTTTAATGTTTATATTTAATTTCAATAGGGCAGGCAAATGATTGAAATTAATTACCACCTCTTAGGTTTTGACAGACACTGAAACTTTTCCAGCTTCCCACACCTCACAAGAACAACCATTAGAAAATAAAAAGCTTATTTGTACAGTTTCAGAGCTTTTTTATTAACTGAAACAAGTTTCCCACCAGCTGTGGCCATGTTTCAGTCAGGTGTAAATTCATAACTGAACTGTGAATTCCTGGTATGACCCTTGGTATACAGCCAGCTATGGTTATGCATTTCTACTACAAAATGAAAAGACTATATACTGTATCTCAAAGAAAGACTCTCCTGGATCTAATTGCTAGTGTTTCTCTGCTGAGTAATTAGAGTTAAAGAACGTTCATATTGTCAGTGAGTTTAGGCAAAATAAAATGGCATCTATTTCTCCCTGAGGCATTTTTTCCCATGCCTCAGCCAAGGAAGCAGCTATGCAGTGTGTGTTCCACCTCATCTGTCTGCCTTTCATCTCAATGAATTCTGGCATTTATCCTTGTCAGTATTGCAGCACAAAGCATGTATTCAGGAATTACTTTATTTCCAAATCCAAGAATTTAATAGAATACATTATAACATTTCCACCCAAAACGAGTACAGCTAATGTACAGCTAATGATAAATTACAGATCAAATTGGACTCGCCTTTTCTTTAAGAACATATTTTTAAAAGTATCTTCTTTCCAGTTTAGGGCTGCTGTACATGTTGTTTTGCAAAAATGTGCAATAAAATTAAATGGATCAATTCAGGGTTATTTGTGAGGGAGGGGCAGAAGGGCTGTAAATTCTTGTGTTCGTTAAAACACAGAAACAGATTTGAATACAGATGCAGCCTTTGAGATATTAGTAGGAAAACACCAACAGAGTGTTGTTATTATAGCAAATTTTAACTTTCTATATTTGGACCGGGCAGCAATATACTTGCAAGTATGTGTAGAATCCACTTAATCCTGTATGTAAACAGATGCCAGATTTCTTTATCAGTTAATCATGAATCCAACAGGATGTTACGTGCTATGCAGTTATAGTTTGGATTTCAATGAACAAATGTGCTTGTCCTTGTAATGAATCTTGCATTGATTATTGCAGTTGCTTCTCTTCAAACTAAAAGAAGAACAGATAAAATTGCATCTTCAAAGCTTTTAATTTCAAAAAGGCAAGTATTCAGTATTTGTGTAAGTACAAGCTAACTGAAAATGTCCATGCACTTAAATGAGGAAAACACTTGCTATTCTTTAAAGCAAAAATTTCTAAAATCTCTGGAACTTACATTGCAAACCACAGAAAAGGAATGCTGCACTTACTCATGAATAATGACCAAAAGGCTGTTGGGAGTAAGTGACAGTAAGAAATGAAAAGGCAAGTCATTAGCCAAGGAGAATGTATCTTTGATGTCAGAGATCATGTAAGTAAAGTGAACTTTGTCAGAAGATATGTCGATTTTTACTTTTGAAAGAAATACATAGTAGATGGAAAATCAGCCATTAAAAAGGAAGATGGAGAAGAAAGAAATGCAGCTTCTATGCGATCAGGATCAGGCAAAGATAATCTAAGGCCACGGTCTAAATGAATACCTCACTTCCAATATACATACAAGAGAATGAAAATTTTCATTAACTGAGATGGTAAATTCAGTATGACAGTAGAGCAAACTCCATCCAGTCGAAGGAGTTGTCTCTGCTTCAGAAAACTGAGAAGACTGGTATAATAAATTCCAACACTTCTCTTAAGAACTCTAACAAGATTGCCCTGGAGATGTTATCCTGCCTTTCTAAGAGAAAATCCAACAGGAAGGGTGGAAGTGTTGATGCCATCAGGTATGCAGAAGAAGTGGTTGCACTACTGAACCATACCTGGACTTAGCACAAGTAGGATCGCTTACACAGGGTGTTATCTGTAGGTGAATTCTTTAAGTGTCACTGATTGTGCCACTAATTTTCGAAGCCAGAGGTGTACATCATGCTTCTGCAATTCTGTCATGCCATCGGTAAGTAGAACATGTAGTAGGTGTTAGGAAAAAATATGCCTTCAGTGAATTTGAGTAGAACACCATCACTCTTTTACTGTTACTAATATCTTGCAGAAGATCTGCCAGAAATCTGCTGAAGAACTCAAAACTCCTTCCTGGAGTTAGACCAGCTTCATTGCTGGGCTAGATCGGAGAGACCATGGGCCAGTTCTCTCAGACCTGTATGCTGGTGATAATAAAGCTTTACCGGATTAAGATTTTTAATTCTTACAATTCCTCCCAGTATGTTTGTTTTTTTTTTTTTTTACTGAGATCCCCACTAGTCATCCTACCTTTATCCCATAGACAATGCAAACATCCCTCCCTGAAAACTGAAGTTCTTGCTGGACTCGTAATGTTCATTTTCCATAGTCCACACGGTGGAGCCAGTTTCTCAGCATTCCCAGTTCTGACACCGCTTGCAGCTAACAGGAGGCCCGAGCTGCCCCAGGGCGCAGGTCCCTCTAGTCCAGCAGGAGTAACTAAATAAGCACTGAAATAAAGGCAGTTCTTCCAAGTTATTCTTGAGCTATAAGATCCTCTGTTTAAAGAAATGTTGATAGTAATGGACTGGTATCTGTTTCTATCTAAAAAGCTTTTATATTTTGCCTGCATTTTTGTTCATGCGAAGTCTATGTATATAAGTGCTTTTGCTTCTGCAAACTGAGAAAGTCCAGCTAATTCCATTCCTGAAGTCTCAAAGAATCCTATCACAAGGTAAGAGGAGCTACAGATGAAAATGTCCCATGGATATGCACCAAATTGGTTGCTGATTTGAGTAATTATGAGACCAGGACTGCAAGACACATTGCCCTGCATACTGGTAATAGCCGGTCTGAGTAGCTCTTTTGATCTACACAGCCTTTTTCTCTCTGCACGTCTCAATCATCCTTCATGGTTATAATTTCTCCACTGAATCAAAAAACAAAGACATTTCCATTAAAGTTCACTGCTTTCGGAGAACAGTGATTTTTTTTTTTTTCTTAACACTGCAGGCTGCCAGCCATTAAGCCCTAATTTAAGAGCTCCCACAGTGTTGTGCATTGTCTGTGTAATAAATCTCTGTTGGAGAAAGAGTATAATCAAGGAATAATTTTTCTTGTCAGACATCACTGAGCAACGGATGGCATCAGTGTCTGCAGCATACCTAAATTTATAGCCAAACAAATGCTATTGACCCTTGAATAAACAGATAAAAGTTGATTTGTTGCCCAATGGTGTGTAAGACCTATAATTGAAACACTGATTTCATTGTCTCTGTCACGAAAGGTAGGGGATACAAGTTTAGAAAAAATACTTTCCATGCCTAATGTCTTAGAGCACTTTGCTATAACTTCCACCACTGAAAAATTCTGAAAAAGGCATGGAGTCAGTGTAATCTAAATAAAGTTGAGTATATGGAACATGTCTTTTGCCTTTAAAGTTGTAATTGTGCTAGGACTTAGATTAAAGGGAATATGGTGCAACATTAGTTAACAGTGAAAATAATTATGTTCTTATACCAGTGTCCCTCATCAGACAACTTCAAAACCACTGTAAGAAGCCCTATAAAATATTTTGAATATTCCCAACCAGAGTTCCCATATATGCTTCCACAGCCTTAAAAACCAAAACCCATAATCTTTGCTGTGTATCCAGGTATCTCCTCCTCCTCTTAGAGGTGATGGGGAGTGAAGGTCTACTGCAGAGAATCTTGCCTGGCAGTTCTTTATAAAAGCAGCTTCTTGCTGGGCCCTGAGTGTGACCTTTTACCCAAGGATATGATCTGAGTTATGCCGAGTTTTGCTTTCTGGAATATCAATTGATTTGATATTCCAATCAATTTGAACTTTTAATGGTTAATATTTAATAGTATAAAATAATTAAAATTGTATTAGTTAAATTTAATAAAAGTGAGCATTGCCAGTCAATAGTAATTTTCAGAAACCTGACAAAATCTGCTGCTCATGCTACGTTGCTGAGGTCGGCTGTCCCAACTCATCTCTGTCATCCATGCTGGAAGCATGGTGTCTGCCTGTCACAGGATCTGACTGAAGGGTTAGCCATTTTTAAATACGTTACTGGTGTTCGCTTGCTCTGTAACTCTCTAAATGCTGAACAAATGGCAACACTACATCAGAGCGCTTTTTTTTTAATTATTTTTCTTGTTGTATTGAAAAGTCTTTAATCAGGAAATTAAGTTCCATGATTCAGAAAAGATTTGCCTGGAACAGCTTCACAGTAGCATCTAAGCAACACTACATGTACAACCATAGACCTTCAAGTTGAACAGTGGATCCATTTCTCAATACTTGCATTTGTATCTTTATATTATAGGATTGTAAGGTCCAGTTCATAATGCACGTGTTCAAGTGAGTAGCCTCTTTGCTTGGCAATATTTACTGTGAGGTGCTGAATAAAAGACATCCTCTAAAACTCATCATGAATGTAAGTGCACATGTTTCCATGTCAGCAAGGGAACTCAAGAATACCTCATGTGGCAGGAAAAGGAGTAGATTAATTCCATTTATGCATGCATAGAGAAAAATTTGCGACTGGTAAATAAGCATCATAGCAATGCATCCTTATAACCAGTCAGAAGAAGACAAGCTGTTGAACATCTCCTTGCCTCAGCTTCTGACTCACTGTCTGGTCTGTCTGATGCACAAAAAATGTCAAGCTTCCCTAGTTGGAACAGGTGGAGGGAGTATCTGAGAACATTCACATAATCTTAAGTTAGGATGTGGAATTTTGCCAAACAGCCCAGATGGATAGGGCACAAGGCAGTATTACCTGCAGAAAGCTTTCCCATCTACTCCTTGTCACTGGGAATTTCTGCATAATCCATCTATCCTGTTAGTGTTTGCTGGAATTTATGATCCGATCCTATTTTTTCCATCACTATATAGACACTTAGTTAAAGCATACAAATAACTTTGTTACTTACACTTACTCTATTTGGAATATGCCCTGGGTTGCACCTGGGGAAGGAAATGGCACAGCCTTCAGCATAACAGAAGCTAAATCCAACTCCATATACATAAGTACACTGGCCACAGCCCAGAAAACCCTCTCGCTTATGTTTCCAAAATAATCTACAGCTCAGTGTTATGTATCCAGTGTCAGGTCTTGCTGTGGACATGGTTCCTCCTCATGCTTCTCTAGCTATATGTACTTCATAAGATCTACGGACTGTTTTGTGAGTCTGTCTCAATGGCTATCTATCTTACTGCTTAACTTGTAACTTGTACCAGGGTTGCCTCTATCAGCAGGCTCTGTTCTAGAGTTTGCTCTCATGATTATTTTTTTCTTTAAATTTTGGCAGGATTTTGGGGGGGCCCGTCCATCACCATTCTCCTGGTGATGCATTCTTGCTTACCTATGTCTGGTCTAGAAAAGCATGCTTCTCTTTGCACAGGAGATGGTCACTGCAGGCTGCAAACTGTACCTATGTAGCAAATATAGGCTTGTTGAATTTTTTGTACAAGCAGGCTGACAAGTAGTTGCCAAACTTGTTGGAGTACTTTATGACCTCCCTGCACTAGGCAGCAGTCTGATTGACCCATCTCCTGAGCACCAGGTAGAATTCTAAAGATGAGGTCTTTCTACAGAAACGCAAACAAGCATTATCTGGTTAATCTTGCATTACCATTGCCACTACTCTAGTGACACAAGCTGTTATCCTCAATCTAAGTGGTCCTCTGCCCATCTAGTAATAAACTTCTTGAGCATGTTTTGGTTGTTCAACCTAGCCTGCTGTGTATTCAATGAAGTAAACCTCTTGGCTCCGACGATTAAACATGGGTGGTGCGTGGGGGTGTGTGTATGTGCACACATGCAGAAAGAAAATATTTTCCAGGGCTTTGAAAAGAGTTGAAAGGCAGCAGGCAAAACAATGCAGTCGACAGAAGTGGCTGGATGGCATTCAGAAAGTATCCAAATGAGCTCACAATTATGTGTTGTAGCTGCACTGCATTGCAAAGTGGGTAGATGGGCACATATGCTGAAATACGGTGTTTCACCCAACGTTCCAGAGAAGAGTGCCAATGTGTTTTTAACATCACCTAGATGTGTTTACTTGGTTGGGTTTTTTCCTAGTTCATTCACATATAAAAACCTTTACCCAAGAATATGACATAATTAGTGATACTAACAAAATTTGCATTTTTTCTTGTTTCAGTATAGACTTTTGTTCATGTGCACTTTTAAATAACGTAAGTGGTGGAACAGAGTATACCATAGCAGCAGCTCTGGGAGTTTGTAGATGAGTTGCAATAAAAATAGAATAAATCCTGGCTGAAAGATATTTTATAGAGCTATCTACTCTTAGTCTGTAAGTATCAGATTCTGCTCTTTGACAATAGACACTGTGGAAAAAAATGGGGATTGTGACAAAATAGCAACATAATTTAACTCACTATGTTGTTGTTCTTATTTTGGCCGACAAAGATCTGGCTGTTGATAGGTTTCCATTCATGCCTACCATGTTTTCCATAGCCTGGCATGAATTTCAGTGAAGTGGAAGGCATATGACAAATTGGCTTCTTGGCCATGACATGTCACACCAACTATGCCACGCTCAATGAAAAGCAGCGCATGAATGTCTTTTGCACACTGACAGGCATGCTGTGCACCATCAGCTGAACAGCAATATGGTGCTTTCTGCAGCTTCTTTTCTGTTGTACCTAATTAAAAAAGAAGACATGTTATATTAGTACTTATACTAGGCACAAAACAATTATTCCAAAACTGTTCTCTAATGTGGTGCAATCGTTCTGCAGTCAGGCACTGAGGTGAAAGAGAATTAAAGCAGGCGTATCTTAGCCCGCTCTACTGACTGAACAAATCCCGCGCGCCCGGCTTCTCCTTGCCTGTCATGTGCTCCAGTCCATTAACTGTCTTGCTGGCCCTCCACTGCACTCACAGCATTTATTCAATGTCTTTCTTGTACTAGCAGGCTCAAAATTGGACTCTAGAACCAGCTGCATGAGTGTTGAAGACGGGGAGATTACCACTCCCGTTGACACGCGGGCTAGGCTCTTGCTAAAGCAGCTCAGCATGTATCAGAGGAAGGGCACACCACTGACTCATCTTCCATTTGTCGTCCACCAGGACCTCCGTGTCCTTTTGTGCAAAGCTGCCTGCTGGCCAGACGGCCCCCAGCACGTCCAGGTGCATGGGGTTGTTCCTCCCAAAGGGCAGGACTTTGCACTGCCTTTGTCGAACTGCATGAGGCTCCTGTCAGCCCCTTTCTCCAGTCTGGGTTCCTCTGGAGAGCAGCCTGTGATTTCATCCTTGAACTTGCTGAGGCCATATTCTGTTCAGGTCATTAAAATTTTGCCAGTAAATAAAACAAATGAAATTTCACTCCAGGACAATAATGGATACTCTGCTGGACCAAATTTTGTTCATAGTGTCTGAATAAGTAGCTACCTTAATTTCATTTGAATTGGCATAGTATCTTTGACTTGCCTTTTTCTTTGTGATCATAGATGTACAAAATTTCAAGGATGGGGACTCTGTGTATACTGGAGGATTGTACCAATGCATTGCTGCTTTTACTGGATGTATTTATTGACCTTGCCATTGGCTCTTTTTGCTTCTCCACTCACAGCCATCGTAAATTGCCTTCCTTTTCTCCTTTCTGTTTTATGGACTCCTGGCAACCAGCCTATCTTCTATCATGCAAATAATTCTTGTGCCACAAATCTTTCTTCATCTTTTTCTTCACTGCTGCCCCTTCCTATTCAGTCTCCTTTCTCTTTTCTGCTTGCCACAGGAATTTATATCAGTCTCTGTTATCCTTTTCCCATACTCAGCTCCCATTCTCCTTACAGCAGGGCACTCTATGTCCCTTGACCAGGCTACTCTCCCTGTCACACAATAGAGGCTTCATACCCCTCTTCTTCCCTTTATTCTCTCCATCATTTACCAGCAGTCCTCGTTAACAGGGGAGGTCCCACATGACTGGAGGCTTGCCAATGTGACACCCGTCAAAAAGAAGGGCCAGAAGGAGGATCCCGGGAACTACAGGCCTGTCAGCCTGACCTCGGTACCGGAGAAGATCATGGAGAGGTTCATCTTGAGGCTGCTCACAGGGCATGTGCAGGACAACCAAGGGATCAGGCCCAGCCAGCATGGGTTCATGAAAGGCAGGTCCTACTTGACCAACCTGATCTCCTTCTAGGACCAGGTGACCCACCTAGTGGATGAGGGAAAGGCTGTGGATGTTGTCTACCTGGACTTTAGTAAAGCCTTTGACAGCATCTCCCACAGCATTCTCCTGGAGAAACTGGCGGCTCGTGGCTTGGACAGGTTTACTCTTCGCTGGCTGAGGAACTGGCTGGACGGCCCAGCCCAGAAGGTTGTGGTGAATGGCATTAAATCCAGCTGGTGGCCAATCACAAGCGGTGTTCCCCAGGGCTCGGTTCTGGGGCCGGTCTTGTTCAATATATTTATTGGTGACCTGGATGAGGGGATTAAGTGCTCCCTCAGTAAGTTTGCAGATGACACCAAGTTGGGTGGGAGTGTTGATCTGCTGGAGGGTAGGAGGGCTCTGCAGAGGGATCTGGACAGGCTGGATCGATGGGGCGAGGCCGATTGTATGAAGTTTAACAAGGCCAAGTGCCAGGTCCTGCACTTCGGTCACAACAACCCCAGGCAACGCTACAGGCTTGGGGAGGAGTGGCTGGAGAGCTGCCCGGCGGAAAGGGACCTGGGGGTGCTAGTTGACAGCTGGCTGAATATGAGCTGGCAGTGTGCCCAGGTGGCCAAGAAGGCCAACAGCGTCCTGGCCTGTATCAGCAATAGTGTGGCCAGCAGGAGTAGGGAAGTGATTGTGCCCCTGTACTCAGCACTGGTGAGGCCGCACCTTGAATCCTGTGTTCAGTTTTGGGCCCTTCACTACAAGAAGGACGTTGAGGTGCTGGAGCATGTCCAGAGAAGGACAGCGAAGCTGGTGAGGGGTCTGGAGCACAAGTCTTATGAGGAGCGGCTGAGGGAACTGGGGTTTTTCAGTCTGGAGAAGAGGAGGCTGAGGGGAGACCTCATGGCTTTCTACAACTACCTGAAAGGGGGTTGTGGTGAGGTGGGTGTTGGTCTCTTCTCCCAAGTAACTAGTGATAGGACAAGAGGAAATGCCCTCAAGTTGCGCCAGGGGAGGTTTAGATTGGATATTAGGAAAATTTTCTTGACTGAGAGAGTGGTCAAACATTGGAACAGGCTGCCCAGGTCGGTGGTGGAGTCACCATCACTGGAAGTATTCAAAAAACGTGTGGCCATGGCTCTTCAGGACATGGTTTAGTGGTCATGGTGGTGTTGGGTTGATGGTTGGACTTGATGATCTTAAAGGTCTTTCCAACCTTAATGATTCTGTGATTTCCCTCTTCTTTTTTTCTGCACAGACAACAAATCACTCAGTGATTTATCAGCAAACATGCCTAATTGGGAAGATGAATAGGGAAAACACTCAGTTTATAGCTGGGCAGTACAGTATTAACTGGTGTGACCAGCTGGCTGTTTATTCGATCTGCAGAAAACTGCAGAGGTATTTAAGTTGCTAGAGTGCTATGGTGCTACCCATTCCATAGTTATCATATTACTTCCAAGCAGCCAGGCAGAGAAATGTCATCAAGATGATGTCATAACGCTCAGTCAACTGGCTTATGTGAGGCAGATCCCAACAGATTTTTTAATATGCTGCAGTTCTGAGGCTGGATCTTTGTAGGCTAGTTTTAGACAAGCTTATATATGTAAAGTGGCATGTACTAAAATGCCTCCCTTTTGTCAGTCAGACATCTCCTTCACATTTTTATTCTATTGCATATGTGCATTTTTCAGATTTACTGAATAAGATGCCTACTGTACAAATGCCTGTAGCACTGTAGCTGACCAGCAATTCTGTAAGAGGGCTTTCCTAGTAGCTAAAAATATTAGGATTTTATCCCCTTTGGATGTTTTTCATGTGTAGAAATGAGAGTAGTATGACACTTTCTGACTACGTCCTTTTGAAAAGCAGTGCTTTATTCACTTAAAAGATTATGTCACTGCCATCAGCAATATTTTCAATTTTTTTTGAAGATAAAATATGAGGTCCTTATGGTGTCATTTCTATCTATGTTTTATCATCAATACACCACCATGCCGAGTCAGAGTAATGAAATGACAAATGGGGAAATATCTTCTACTTAATATTTCTTAAGCCAATTACTTTTCTGGGTGTGACCAGTTGATTTTCAAGTTTTGGTGGGGGTTTATATTCAATAAAGGTGAAACAACTGAAGTATTTGTGCATCTTCCTTTCTTCAAGTAAAATTATAAATAACTTTGCCAGCTTTCTTTAGAAGCAGCTGATAGCCATTCTTGTAAAGTATGACTTCATTACTTTCTTCTGCTGATCCACAAAATATCCAGAGGACCTTCAGCTCTCAAATTCTCTCTGCTAAAGCTGTTACGTATACTTACCACCAAACTTCACATTTAAAGGCTCTGTATGCATTCTCTGAAAATGGTGTGAAACACTTGCTGTAGTCTCATTGCTTACAATTTGGGAACCACGGACTGGTTGGATAACTTTCCCCCAAATCTCTTATCTGTTCCTTCTGCTCTGTATTCCATTTTGTAAATACTACATTAAAAGTTTATTTGGGGGGTGAAACAGGTGTAAATGGGTGAGTTAGTATTCTCAGTCTCTTTTACACTTTAATACTCAATTCAGTATTACAAATATAGATATAACCCTAGAGAAGTAGGCATGGCCTTAGTAAGCACAGCCTTTTGGCAAAGGCTCAGCTCTGAAGAGCAATGGTTTTCCAGTGCCGCCTTCTCCCTTGTACAAACAATGCAGGGATGAGGAAGAAGAGGCAAAGAAAAAAGGAAAGAATTACTGCCTGGGGAAAAAATGCTTGAATTAAAGATGCAGTATGTATCAGTGTTCATATATGAATAAGCCAAAACTGGGGTTGGGGTATGCTATATAAGTGGCAGCATGTGATGAAAAGTAAGTCTGATCTTACTGTAATTGCTATTGATCTTCCTCATAATGGAAGAAAGAATTTTTCTCTTTTAATGGTGCACTTTCTCAATCACTCTTTATATTTTTTTCACTTAGTTCTGAAAAGAAAACATGCAAGGAACAAGATTCTTTGGATGAGATCCTGTAATAACCTCACTCAGCAGGAGCCGATTCTTCCTAGACCTCATAACAGGAATTTTAAAAGTACCACAGAAATTTCCCAAGCTTTACTCTTTTGTTATGAAAGATGGAGGCTGGCAATTACATTACTTTCTATGGTTATACTTTGCACTGGCTTTATAATTTGACTCTCTGTGTGGCTGGGCAGTGCCAGAGCTTCAAAGCTTCTTTCTTGTGTTCTCAGCAAAATGTCAATATGGGAAACTTCTGTAGTTAGCAGTGAAACCACCTTAGTTGCTGAGATTGCTGTGAATAACCTGGAAGAATAAATGTACCTTTATATTTATAATGAAAGCAAAATTTATACATTCTGATTTGATGAGTTCTGGAAAAGCATATGTCTAGATCTGGGAATGACGACAAAATTATGCTATGGAGAAATACAGTAATTCTTAGATTGAGACTTTGGATATATGTAGCCTTTTATTAAAACATTTTTGTACATGCCCTGGACCTAAATTAGGAACAAACTTCAAATAATTTCTTCATCCCTCCTCACAAAGCCCTAGTTTTAATGGTGATTAGTATTATGTGGAAAAATATCTAGCTGAAGTGTAAAGTCCAAACATATGTATGAGAATTAAATATAACTGCCCAACCTAAATCTCTTGGCCAGCTATGTGCTTTTGCCTCTTTGAACTGAATTTATTCTTGTACTTGCTCAAAATGAGACTACACACTCGTGGGTTAACGCTCTTTTGTCTTATGCATCTGTAAGAAGTAATAATCATAAGGGATGGAAACAATATCTAGAGGTGATAGTTTGCTAATCACTTAAGGATCTTGCACTAATTCCTGGTCCCTTGAGCAAAGCCTAAATAAAGTCATTTGGGAGGAATCGCTATGTCAGGATTGCTAGAAATAGCAACCTCCTCCGCTCTCTGGAAGTGGGTTATGAAACATGAGCAAACATAACCTCTTATCTATTTCTGGAAGTCATTTTTGTATCTTTGTCCCCAGCACCATCAGTAGCATCAAGGCTTTGGCTGATGGATCCTCACAATTGCAGATCTACCCTCCCACAGTGTTCCTCAGATTTTTTAGTTTATTAACACAGAAGATGGTTTTGTTGAGCACTTCATGACATGTAAGGAATGTGGATTCATACTGAGCTTTCTGTCCTAGGACTTTGCCTCTCACTAGCAATATTGCAGAACTATTTCAGTTCTGATATATTTCAGTCCTTCTAAAAAGGTAGGCAAGGGGCAGGATCTGGACCATACTTCTAAGAGTGCCCAGGTTAGTCTTACATCTAAACCATTTAATGGAATATTTAAAGGTATTTAAACCATAAATGTCTTCTGATAAAGACATGCTATGGTGAACATGGTCAGAGAAAGAGTGAGAGCTGGGGCATTTTAGACTGGGAAGTGGGACTGCTGTTTAAGTTTATAAAGAGTGTGGGTTTCTTTTCCAGCTTTTCCTTATGTGTGTTCGGATCCTAAGCCTGAGAATTTTATCAAATCAGTTCATACCAAGGATTGAGAAAAAATGGCTTGTATAAGCCTGAGAAAATGATCTTGGTAAACTTAATCACCTGTTTAACATTTGACTAGTCCTTTTCACTTTAAACTTACAGTTTAAGGTCAATGTAAACTAAATATAAATATAAACTATACATTAATGGAGAGGAGACACCAAATTGTGGGGTTTTCACAGCACACGTTCAGATTTTGCTTTTATAAAGAGATGAGGTCAAATTCTTACTGTTTGAAGCCTCAGTGCCAGAGCACACATGAGTAGACTGCTCTACTCTTGAATGGAGGCTTACATTTCAGCTTATATGCCATCTGAGCAATACTTATAGTGACAATGTAATGGCTATCTAGCTAGAAAGTTTATAAGATTCTGTGTCCTAAATTTGCCTGCTTATATTTTAATGGATAGATGTTGTCTGGTGAATTTTAACTTCACTTCCTGACTGCTTTTCATCTCTGAACTTGACCTGTGGGACCCATGAAATTGTGACCTGTGGTCTGCCCTGAAATGAATTTCTGTATATCATTGAGAAATTAGGACAACAAAACTTTTTGGAAGTCAAAGTTCTAGTGATTTTGTGCATGGGATGAATCATCAAGAATCCTGGAAACCTATTTCTAACTGTCTCATTATTCTGCTTCATAATTATGAGCTACTCTCAGTGGTCCTGACTGCCTACCTGCTTCCCATCTGTCTCTCAGGCCTTTGAAGAAGGCCTTATTGAATGTTTGTACAGTATCTAGCATGGTAGGTCTTCTAACTGCTACTGTTATACAAAGAGCAAATACCAGCAATAATAACTCTACGATGCAACACAACCTATAAATATATGTGTGGATAATATACATTTTCAGAAAAAAGGAGGAGCCTCACTGGGATCCAAAGCAATTATCTTTTGTTGTCAAATTAAAAAGCATCCTCTTTAAAATTTACAAAGTAATGTTAGTCTTAGCAAGGGATATAGAGATAAAATCTGTGGTATACAAATAAAAAACCTCAATGACTAATCAGAATTTCACAGGCAAGACACATACCTGAGAATTTTGCTAATTGAAACATCAGTATTTGCGTGGAAAACATTTGTTCAAGTGCCTTAGAAATCACATAGAAAACATGTTAATATATACAATATATTTGCTTTTTTTTCCTTCTACAACTTATCCATCCTATAAAATCATTTATAGACATATTACCTGAAAATGTCTTTCATTGAATCCAGTAGTCTCAAAATTGGAAACACAGCTGAGTATATCGTGATGTGATTGGTGGCAGATTGGGATATGTTGCTGTCCAATGGTGAATATGACTTTGTGAAAGCTTTTTTATTTAAACCTCCACTTCAGACCAAATGTAATTTGCCATCCATATATTTCCTTAAAACATTTCTCTGGTCTGTAACATGCAGGGAACTTAGGCCATGTTTGATAATGAAAAGACCAGCAAAGACTTTTAAAGGCTTTCTTCTACCGGAAGAGGAGCTCTCCTGCTGCTAAGGCCAGTGTTTTTAAAGGATTCTACATAGGGCTTTTCTGAGCAGAAAGTGAGTAAGTATTTCATCTGGAGAGAGGTGCTGAGGGACACAGTGTACTTGGGCTGGGGGAAAGGAGGGAAATCCAGCGGGAAGGGGTAAGGACACTGCCTGGAAAAAGGAAGAGGATCAGAGAGGAAGAAGACGGGACGAAGGCTCCTGTCTCCTTTGGTACTCTTAATGACTCTCAATGACTCTCAAGTCCCACAGAAAAAGAGCTCAGTGAAAGCAGGTACACACAGGACAACATTTTTCCCTCGGAAGTAACTTACTTATTCGATTTAAAGATCTAAGTTATAGTCTCTAAGGTTAAAACTTTTCCTTAGATTACTTCTTCCTTCCTTCCGCAGTCCCTTTCAGGTTGCCTAAATGCCAGGGAGTTCAGAACAAACAGTGACTCTGGAAAAATGCTGTATGTGTCTGACAGATCAGGACAGAAATTTCAGTATCTACTGAGTCTTCCTACTTCTCAGGCAGTAAAGTACAACCTCAAATTTGTACATTTAAGTAGGAGTAAAAGATACAGTGCTTTATATTACATGTGACTATTAAGAAAACTGAGTGAGTCAATAGCTTCTTCCTTAGAAATAACTAATGGCTCTAAAACAATGCAAGTAAACAGCTATTGTGGGTGGATTTGGGTTTTTCCCCTCTTTCTTTCTTTACTGTTATCCTTATCATCAAAATATTCATTTTCAAATGTGGGCATGTAACTATCAGTGAACAGTATTAATTGTTCCTCTGAGTGCCATTACAGGTAGTGGGAGGAGCATTAAAGGAGACAAGCTTTAAATGAATTAGCACCGATACTGAAAACAATCTTGGTAGCTAAGGTAACATGTTAAAATCACAGAATCACAGAATCATTAGGGTTGGAAAAGACCTTTAAGATCATCAAGTCCAACCATCAACCCAACACCACCATGCCCACTAAACCATATCCTTAAGTGCCACATCTACATGTTTTTTGAACACTTCCAGTGATGGTGACTCCACCACCTCCCCAGGCAGCCTGTTCCAATGCTTGACCACTCTCTTAGTAAAGAAATTTAGATATCTGATCTAAATAATTCATGCTGAGCTCCAGTTTAGTTCATATCATTCAGTACTTTTCTTTCAAAATACTCTCATCCATGTCTTTGCTCACCCTTTGATGTTTGCTAGTTTGCATACTCCCTCCATTGCAGATCTTGTTGGTACTGATGTCACTCCTCCATGTGGGAGTCTTCCAGGATTTGGCACACATAAGTGATGCCTTTATGCACAAAACTGGCTTATGTCCTACCAGGCTTATAAACTATTTTCCTTGTGGTTGGTACGTCATTGGCATGATTCCTGTCCTGACATGGATGTGAAACTGTGATAGGCCTTCAAATTTGATTTGAGGGACTTTTAATGATTCTGTGATATATTTGTAAAATCTTTTTAAAAATCATTCTGGAAGGAGCTCATCTAGAACAACCCCTGTTTAAATCAGAGTGCATGTAAAAGATTATATTAGATAAAATAAAATTAGATTAGATTAGATTAGATTAGATTAGATTAGATTAGATTAGATTAGATTAGATTAGATTAGATTAGATTGCCTAGGGCTTTGTCTTCTTGACATCCTTCTCTTTCTGGCTGGGCAACAAAATTCTTTTGGTGGATGCAGGGAATATATTGGAAAAATGGGGAGAGTGGGGAAGCTTTATATGTGGCAGGTGAGACCAACTGATCAACTTCAATGCATGAGCAGAGGAGGCACCAGAACTCAATTTCTTATTTCTTTTCCTCTTCTCTTCCCAGAGATATTTCCTCATTATGGTTTCCCTGACTTAACACTAATTTGGTTTTCAGGAGCAAAACAAACCTGTTTTTATAATAATAAACTGAGAAACTGGAAAAAGTGAAGAGAGCTGGGTTCTATCTAAGCAAATGTTGGACTGGAAATAGGGGTGCATAGTCTTGGGCTACTACCGATAGGCTATGGTCATGTTTGCAGTATAGCTCCATCTGGAAGACTGGCAAGTGTACCAAGTCACTTGGAGATGCTCTGGATCTGGAAACAGTGGGATCAAGTGCACCCTCAGCAAGTTTGCAGATGACACCAAGCTGAGTGGTACAGTTGACAGGCCTGGGGGATAGGATTCCATCCAGAGCGACCTGGACAAGCTCCAGGAATGGGCCCGTATGTGAACCTCATGAGGTTCAAGAAGGCCAAATGCAGGGTCCTGCAACTGGGTCAGGGCAGCCTCTGGTATCAGTACAGGCTCAGGAATGAAGGAGTCAAGAGCAGCCCTGCTGAGAATGACTTGGGGACACTGGTGGATGAAAAGCTGGACATGAACTGGCAATGTGCACTTGCAGCCCAGAAGGCCAACCGTATCCTGGGCTGCATCCAAAGCAGCATGGCCAGCAGGTGGAGGGAGGTGATTCTGCCCCTCTACTCCGCTCTAGTGAGACCCCACCTGGAGTCCTGCGTCCAGCTCTGGAGCCCTCAGCACAGAAAGACATGGACCTGTTGGAGTGGGTCCAGAGGAGCGCCACCAAAATGATCAGAGGAATGGAACACCTCTCCTATGAGGATAGGCTGAGAGAGTTGGGGTTGTTCAGCCTGGAGAAGAGAAGGCTCCAGGGAGACCTTACTGCAGCCTTCCAGTACTTAAAGGGGGCTTATAAGAAACATGAGGACTGACTTTTTATCAGGGCCTGTTGCAACAGGACAAGGGCTAATGGTTTTAAACTAAAAGAGAGCAGATTTAGACTAGACAGAAGGAAGAAATTGTTCACAATGAGATTGATGAAACACTGGCACAGGTTACCCAGAGAGGTAGTAGATACCCCATCCCTGGCAACATTTCAGGTCAGGTTGGAGGGGGTTCTGAGCAACCTGATCTAGTTGAAGATGTCCCTGCTCACTGCAGGGTGTTGGACTAGATGACCTTAAAAGAACCCTTTCAACCCAAAGATTCTATGATTCTATGATTTGTCTGTGGGTTGTGGCGGTGAGAAGATGGTGGAAAATGGAAGTCAAAACCAAGGAAGAGGTGGGAAGCAGTATGTGCTCTGTAGGACATAAATATATAGCTCCTGTGACCTTGTTCATGTCTCCACTTTTAATATTGCAAAGTTATTGGAATACCTTGAGTGGTTCCAAACCTTCATCTGTTATCTTGCCCCAAATTGTTCACAGCACATGTATATATAATTGTTCCTTGGCTGACATTGATCTTTAGCTTCAATAACTCCTCTCATTTCTTGGTGGTTATGTCTCTGATGATGTGTATATACAGACAGCTGTCACTTCCCCTCTTACCATTTGTTTGCTATGAAAAGCATACTAAGCTTTTATAGTCTCCTCTTGTAAAAGAGGCTCTTTAGCTCCCTGGTCTCCTCTGCACCTGTTCCAATTTATCCTAATTCAGTTTTACAGGGATGACAGACCTGTTTCAGAGGAGGTCATACCAGAGTCTCTCCAGCACCAGCGACATGCCCGCAGTTTGTGTCTGTTTTTTTGCAAGCAGTTCCTGCCATTAATGCTCATTGACATTTTATGACCAATGAATCCCACTTTTCCTCCTTCTCTTTCACGTCCACTTCAGGTCGGAACAACTATCAGCCAAGACCATGATTCAGGACCACCGTGTTGCACTTTCTGCTCTTAAATTTCAGAGACTGTAGTTTACACAGTGTTAAGGGGTACTGGACTCTTCTGTACGACAACCTCACACGGCCAACCTGTGACATTTGCTGTTTTCTTTAACCAACTTGTACTTTTGTCGCAACTTCACTACTGTCAAATAAAATAATCACACTTCTTATTCAGTCTACTAAAAATTTAAATCACAGTAATTCACCTTTCAGTCCAATGTCTTGTCTTCTGCCTAGTCAGTCCCCCATCCATTTTACACCACTGGTGCTAACACCATCTTCTCTAACTTGTCTTATAATTCCCTATGTGGCAGAATAACACATATTTTTTAGGATTCATTTGATTTTTGTGTGTGACATGCAAGTCACATAAGGAATGCATGCACACTAACAAGTATGCTTACAATTTCAAGTGCAATTTGATGCATAACACCCTGCTAAATGAAAGGAGAATTAGAGATGAAGCAAAACAAATAGATCCTATGCTTAATTTGATAATAAAGACTTTATCTGGAGCTGACAGGAACTGCATCTTTAGCTAGTTTAATGATTTCCAGTTTCCAAGAATCCTTGCAGGAGGAAGCAGCACCTTTTCAAAGGCCAGGGGCAATGAATGCTACTGGATTTTTTGCAGGGAAGCTGTTTACGAAGGCAGTGGGAGATAGCACAGCAGGGAGCAGTGCTGGAACCCAAGTGTCTATGTGGGAATTTCATAGGGAAGGGTGTGAAGCTGTGATAGCCACTTGCACACAGAAGCTGTTGGACTCATCCCCTCATCCCCAGCTGACCTCCAGATCAGGGTTATGCTGCACATTGAGTGGGAAACACATCGCCAGTGTCGTCTCCCGGGGAGGGACCCAGCCTCTCCTAACCTGATGCGGTCTTTGGGCAAACAGGCTTTCTAGAAACAACCATGAAAAGCCAACCCACCCTGCTTGTAACCTGTAAACTTAATTTCTGAAACCAGTCAGGTTAAACTTCCTCTGTCTGTCTGTCTGTCTGTGTAAGTACACGTAAATGAATTTGAAAAATATCCCTTCATTGCCTGTACTTAGTTCCGGACATTGGTGCTTTTCTATATTCCCATTTCGCCGGTGCCCAGGGAGGCGGCAGCAGCCCCCTTCCCGTCACCTGGCCTTCCCGGCGCAGTCCCCGCTGGGCCGCCGGACGCCGGGAGGGCTGGGGAGCCATGCCGGGTCCCCTCCGCTGCCCCACGCCGGGATCGCCCTCTGCACCCCACGCAGACAGCGGGAATCCCTCAACCCCCGTCCCCTGCGGGCACCTCTAAGGACAATCACCCGGGACCCGGCGGCTGTAGGGGCTGGGGGCAGCAGGCCGCTGGCGGGGGCGCGTCCCGGCGGGGCGGTGGCGGCGGGCGGTGGGAGGCAGCGCTGCTCTCCCCGCCCCCGGCGCTCGGGGCCCTGCTGTCCCTCCCGGCCCGCCGGCGGCGGGGAAGGGCATGGAGTTGGCGGGATTCTATAAAAAGCCGCCGTGAGACGAGGCCACCGTCCTGCCAGAGCCGCCGAGACAGGCGGAGGCGCAGCGCCGGGGCGCGGCAGCGACACCATGATCAACCCCAACTACTACCCGTGGGGCTACGACAGCGACAACGGTGAGTGGGGGCGCGGGGCCGCCGCCCAGCCCGGCTCCGCTGCGGCCGCTGCCCCCGCAGGCAACGGGTCTGGGAGCAAAACCCGGGCAAAGCGGGAGGCCCCGCTACCTGAGCGTGCACGAAGAGGGGTAGTATGGGCTCCAGGCGGGCCCGGGTCTGTGCGGCGGCAGCGTGGCCGGGTGGCGTGGCCACTCGGTCGGTGGAAGAGTCGAAGCTGGTGGATGGGAGGCGGCGGCTGAGGTGTCGAAGTTAAATAAAGTCAGTTTTCGTACTGCTAATATAATTTAAAATTTGACATAGCTTTAAAATCCAGCTTTAGGCTAGCCTGGAGGAAGGGCAGAGGGGTCTGCGGCGCAGCCACGATCCCTCCAGCCTGTGGAGCCTGCAAACCCGGGCGGCCTGTTCCTCTTCAGAACGGCACGGCCTCTCTCAGGCTTTTTCCACATGAAGTTCTTGATAAAACCGTGGCGATAAATAAATCCACATTTCCTCTTCTTCAGATATCAGTGGCCTTTTCTCTCTCCAGATGTGTAGATGATGCCACAGCTGATTCATTTGGGTATATCCCATCATATTTCTAGCCACTGCTGGACTTGGAGTGTGCACCTCTGGTTTCCTTCCTTGGGGTATTGTCAGCTTCCTAGTAAGTAAAGTCCTGAGGTTGCTATGAGAGTTTAGTTTTAGCCAAATGATTTGCAGTATCTAGTAATCCAACTACAATGATCTAATTGCTTTTTATATAGTGAAATTCTTGACAGGTCATGACTACCAACCAAGTGATTAGTAACCTACTTGTTAATATATTTTATTGATGTTCTATAGCTAAGCAAAGCCAAGCTTGCATGTGTTATAATACAACTATAATTCATACCTAACTGGAAAAGGTCTTCAAGATTTCTCTGTATTTTTTCTAGGACCGGATCAGTGGCACAAAAATTACCCAATTGCCAAAGGACGCCATCAGTCACCTATTGAAATCAATAACAAAGAAGTGCATTACGATCGCTCCCTACTACCATGGTTTGCTAGCTATGATCCTGGTGCAGCTAAGACCATCCTCAATAATGGGAAAACCTGCAGGGTTGTATTTGATGATTCTTTTGATAGATCAGGTTAGTTTTGTTTTACTCTTAAGCTGTCATTATGTGTCAGTGACTCTTGGAAGACAGAGTGTGCTCTGAATGCACATGGCTGTCAGAAGGTTGCTGTGTACTGCCTGCGTGTGACGTACAGGTTTCTGTGGCTCCAATGCCCTGCACACCTGGTGGGAAAGGCCTGTGACTACTTTTAAAGTCCAGATGTAAAATTCTAGAAGACAGAGAGAGCTGCAAAGAAACTTGGTGCAGGATGAATTAAGATGTAAGGTAAATTTCTGCGCTTGCAAAAGCCATTGCAGTTATGTTGCCTTCCAGGAGCATGGAGTTCAGGCTTGGTCTACGAGGACTGAATACCTCCATTCAAGGCTATTTGAGAGGCCCAGCAGAACATCTTTAACTGTGTATGTGGCTGAAGGTACAAACTGTACCCATATAATTTCTGATAAATGAAGTAATGAACCAGATGTTGCCACAAAGGCACGGTATTTAATCAGTTAAAACTCCCTTTGGCATTCATGAGATTTTGTCTTAATGAGGCTTATAGGGCTGAGAAGTTCCAGTGTTTCAGCTTTAATGTTCAAAATCTTTTATCTACTTGTAGTTACGACAGCACTCAATGTGCTGCATATATAATGAATAGCTTTTAAGGGTTAGTGGGGTTATGTATTTTGAAGAGATATGTCTGTTCTGTTTAACAGGTGCTAGAAATATTTAATTTATGTTGGCAGAACTACTGACCTTTCATGTTAATACTCTTGGCTGTATTTCAAAGGAAAAAACATTACTGAAAGAAGTATGAAATTGCATTAGTACTGAGATAAAAAGCAAAAATCAAATGCATACCTCACTTTATTCTTGTATCAAGGTCAACAGGGTTGTGTTTTTATTTATAGTACATGGGATGGTAAGAAAAGGAAAAAGAAATGTCAATTTCGGTAAAATACTGAGAAGTCTGTCTTTCACAGTGTACAGATTTATTTCTTAACTAACTGCATTAAAAGTTCCAATTTCTATTACAATATAACTAGGATTGACAGCTATAATTACTAGGAGGAATTTTACTAATAGGTTGATTGATCTTAAATATCTGCAAGCATGGATTTAATGTAATGGATTTTTAATGAATTACTTGGGTTTCATGAAAACTGAGGATTAAAATGTATGTAAGCTGGACTAGTTAATACACTGTCAAAACTCATAAATGACTATGCAGTCAAGAGTTTGATTACTTTTCTAGCAAAGTGGGAATCTTTATTGTTATTTGAATAAAAATATTATTAAGGTCAGATAACATGATGCATCACTAAAGAGAGGTAGCTGTAGCATATAAGACGACCAGCATGACCATTACTTACCATTTTTTACCATCTCTTTTATTTTTTGGAACAGCATAAAATATATCAATGGTTGCATCTTCTGCATAAATGTCAAAGTAATTGTTGTTGTCATTGTTCAGCCATTGCACAGAAGGGAGTATTCAGGCACAGCAATCTACTGCATGATGCAACACTGTGGCTGCAAAGAGCAGAAAGTTTTGGAATGTTCTGAGTTTTTTTTCAGATGACTGCTCAGTAACTTTTGTGTTCTGATCTCAGAAATAAAAAGTGACTCACTGGGAAAATGTAGGTGTATTTCTCAACTCTTTGAAGGCAAGAAACATTCAGTGTTTATTGTTATGTCTTCTTTGTTATACTGTTGCATACAGAGGCTGTGGGTGTTGTTCCTTCGCTAACATAATGCAGGACAAATTCTACTGTGTATACACCTACTGACTTGAGCATGTTTTAAGTTTTTTAGGATATGTGCAGTGACTTATTTTTTGTGTAAAGGAACCACCTGCTGCATGATACATACATATGTAATAACAATCATATAGGAATGAAGCTTTTATTCCTTTGGAACAGAGAGTTTCTATGTCTGTCTGTCTGTCTGTCTGTCTATGTATCTATCACTCTGCCTATCTATCTGAATTATTTCTGATTAACCAGAAAACTACAGACTTCCTTTATTTTCCTAACTTTGTCAGAGTGGTCGTACTTGTATCTATAGTTATATTTAGATTTTCATTAGTAGTAGATGAAATAGATTGCTGAATAAATTGCAAAGGTGAGTGACAAAATTAATTACGTTGGATGTCTTCAAATTTTACTTCCATTGTGTCTTCTCTGCCAGGAATAATTTGAATATTCACCATAGGGACAGTTTCTTAAACTCAAATGATTAGAGAGAAGCTTCCTGGAAAAGTACCATTCAATGTAATTCACATACTATGCTGGAAAAGGCCTTATTGCTGTTATCTTTGGAATTAGTCTAGTGGAAGGCATTGGAGAATTTATCTCCAGCTATTTATAAAGTCTGGATGACTTTAAGAATCTGCAGTACCACTGAAGATGACAGGTATTTGCTTTAGGAGCTGTGTCATGCCTTTGCTGACAGTCTGTACAAATTAATGGATTGTTGTGGACTCAGTTGCCTGTGTGGAAGAAGGACCTTAAGCACTGTAAAATCATTGCAGGTAACCTCCTAGGTAGTTGTGCCATCTTGTGATGGCCACAATAAAACCCATACCAGAACTTGGGTACTTTGGCAGCCTATCAGTGCGGTGCTTTTTGACCTGAATGGCAATTTAGATACTCTTTTTAGATCCCTCAGTGACTCTGGCTTTGTTTTGAATTGGGGCTGCAATCTTATTTCGACAGGGAGAGTCCATTTGCTTTTAAAATTCCGAAAATACATGTGCCAGAGTAGTGTCCTGAGACCACCTAACTGGTGGGATCATTGTCATGATGTTGTGTGAGATCTGTAGCTTGTAACTTGCTTACAATTTATGACTCTGGCTTTCTTTGCAATACCTGTGGTATTACCTGATAGATGTAATAGCTGATAGATGGTTACATCAAAGCATTCAATCATTTAATAAATAGTAAAGGTAAATAAGTCTTGTACTGGAACCCAGACAGCAGCTGAGGAGACATACACTAAAGCTATGTCACATGGATGCCTGCCTTCAGCTTCTCACTTTCTTTGTTGTTGTTATCTCCTTGACACTTTCTATAGAAGTTCATTGGCCAAACAGATTCCTACTTCTCTTTTTACTAACTTTATGATGGATGACATTTAAGGGCTTGGAGTACCTCAGTGCAGGCACACTTTCTTACAAGGTTACCTTGATGCTGTTTGCAGAATGTTCAAATTTCTTGTCAAAGTAATGTGTGCCTTTATAAGTGGATGATGAAAAAAAAATGTTTTAAGAAACCATTAGTGTAAATAGTGAAAGCTTCTTGCTTACAGGTCTCTTTTAGCATGACTAGTGCTTGTGGACAGCATTTCTTAGAGTACTACTTTGTGGGAAATCTCATTTATCTTTGCAAATGAGGTTTTGATTATCAACTTACGGTGCATAAACATTTATTTGTTGACTGGTTCTAAAACGATGACAAACCCCAGTAACTTTAATTAAAACCAGGGGAAGTTTGTCCATAGACACTCACATTTTGTTTGATTCCTGCAAAAAGTTACTTAACATTTTGTGTAGTGAATTTACACTGGAAGAAGTCAGTCGGCATTACAAGAATAGCACAGCTAAATCTCAGTGCCTGTGCAGCAGTGGTACATACCACTGGGCGGCTATACTGCATACTGCAAAAGGCAGCAAAGTTAAATTCTTCCTTTGGTGTTTAACACATCTGTCATTTGTAGTGCCTGCATGAAGGTACTGAGTGTTAATATGAGCGCTAATAGGAGTTGAATTTCTGTTAACTGAACCTCCATGTGATTGTTGGAAATAAAAATGCTTGAACAGTCAAGGGCCTGCTGAAGCTACAGTTATGAAATGGACTGTCAGGTTTCTGCCCCTGGAGATGGGGATTTCAGCCCTGCTGTAGATCACAAGCAAAGATGTTGTGGGAGCTCACTGATGAACAGGCTCTGGTCAATAGGTACAAAACTGGAAAAGGTGTGTTGCAGGCAGTTGAGGGTGGGTGACAGCCTGACAGACTTCTGTCAGACAATTCTCTTTTTCCCAGTCTGTCCCCATACAAAATTCAAATACAAAGAAAAGTAATACTTCTGCATATCTATTCAGTGTTTGCTTAAATAAAATTTCAGTGACAACTGGGTAAAATGTATTAGGACATGCATTTTATCACTGCAGTTAGCCAGAGTGTTTCAGTACAGAGATCCTCTTTTGAGCAGAAGCCTTTTAATAACATCTAAAATGTGGCACTGATGTGAAAAAGTTGTGGGTTTTGTACTGCACTGTTAGATTCTGTTATAAAGCGGCATAAGAAAGATAATGTGTCTTTTTCAATTGTCATGCAGTAATACCATACTAATTTAATTTCATTGTGGTTTACCAGTTCATTTTATGGATTTGGCAGGATGTGAAGATCATAAATTTTATAAGAAGTTAGTTCTTCTCCTGTTTATAAACACAGCTGGCCTTATGAGTCTGTTTAGTGCTCCTTGTTTTTTCCACCTGACTTTCACAGTATGCCTTCATAGCAAACAGAGAAGGCATTTGTGTAGGAATAACTTTGCCAGTTTTACTTTAGTGAGGATAGATGACAAATGACATTAGTGCAGATTAACAACCAGACCCAGCAAGTGAATGGACTTATTTCAAAACCTTCTTGTTACATTTCTGTTGTTAGGGACACTCTGCTAACTAAGGTAAAGTGGAATGGCCATCTCCACACAAACTGCATCACACCTTCATTTTGCTCTGCAAAGTGAGATGCAGAGTTTTTTGTCGTCTTTGTTACATCCTCCAGTGCAACACTTGCCCCCTCTGGGGCAAACATCTGCCCCAGATTGATTACATTGAGTGATTACATCAGTGGTTACATCGAGAATGGAAAAAACCCATTATTTTATTAGCCATTTCTGTCATATACTGCTCAGGTTATGACAGATTAAATAAAGGTGAGCTTTTTTACTGCAACTGATATCCACGTCCATGTAGGATTTCTTTGTGACAGATCATTCTTCAATATGGATGGAGGGACATGGATTTTGAGCAAGAGCTTAAGACTGACATGACATTTTTATGTCTGGTATCGGGCACTGGTGGAAGGCAATGTGCAAACCCATATAAAAAGAGTCAGCTGCTGAGCAATGGGATGAGAGCTTGCAACAATAAGGCACCAAAAAGGAGTGAATTCTTTTCTCCCTTGTCTTCCTGGGCTGGTTTGTATGTTCCTGCAGCTGGGCCATGTTACTTCAGTGACAGCAAGTTTAAAGGAGTTACATATTGGTAAGTCTGCTGCGGCCATCCTATTACTTCCTGTAGGAACAGAAATGCCAGGTTTTCAATATTCAGAAAAAAGTCCAGCCATTCAGCTAGCCATGTAAAAAGGATTACCCAGTATTTCAGAAGCCTAAGAGAAAAGCTGGCTGCCCACATACTGGGGAATGAGCCTGCAGGCTCCTTTTTTAGAGCCCTTGCGTTTTGTTTCATGCAGTGTCATAGGTAGAAGCTCAGAGTGGGTCATGGGGCCTTCTAGAAAAGGGTCCTTTTGTAAGTGGTTTGTGGTAGGAAAACAGCTATCGCAGCCTTAAAACGGGAAGTCTCAGCTATTTAAGGTGAACATTTCCTATGTAAGAATGGTTAGCATAATTTCCTGTTGCATACAAACATGCAAATATATAAAAATAAAGCTATATTTTAACACCACTGAGAAACTATTTAAAGGTACCATAGTTTCTGTTATAAACTTTTACCTCATATTCCTTTTCTAACTGGTATATGGGTATGTATTTATTGGTGTTAGTATTTCCTGAAAACAAAAACCCAAGAGGATAAAGATACCTTTAGAATTTAAGTTCCAAGACACATACTTTAAAAAAAAAATGAAGATTTCTTTTACTAAATTTGAGCTATAAAGACATAGTTTGGGACTTTTTTATGTTTTAGATATTGGAGAACTTAATTCTTTTAACTGCTTTGTTTACCTTTTTCAAAACATAGGGAAATTTCACTTACTTACATTGTCGTTTCATGTATTTCTATGTTTTATACTACACACTTGCAATTAAAAGAAAGAAAACACCTTTTTGTCCTTCAGGAAGTGTTGATTTATAGACATCTTATCCTCTGCATCATTCTGTCTGCTTAAAGTACGCTAAGTAAAAGCTACTGCCTATTTATAGATGAGTGAAGCAGGAATGTGTTGGCACAAGGTGATGCAGAACTTCACCTAACGGCCAGTTGAAAGTGTCTGGTGATGGCCCATCAGTGGAAGTAATGACACATTTTTACCTTAAACTGCATTATTTGGTTTCACAGATCTATTTTAATGGAGAATTGATGGCCTTGTCAGCTACTACTGTTACTGTGTCTGCATTGGCCATAGTACTGAATGTCTGTGGGAATAACTAAAGGGACTTCGTTGAGAATAACAGCTTGCTCTTAATGTTCAGTAAAGAATACACTTAGTACTGTATTTCTTGAGATGATCATGGATTTCATTCCTTTTCAGATTTAAGGATATTCTTCTCTAACATATAAAGACCTGTTCTTGAGAATTGCTGAATGGTTTATAGGAATGCCTTAACTTCTAGATCCAAATAAAATGAATGAGAATTGACTATTAAATAGTATTTGGTGAATGTGAAAAAGTTCTTCCCTTTTTATTGTGAGATCCTTCCAAAGAGACCACCTTCATTTGATACATAATGTAAAAAATGTTAAGATTATTTAGAATGTAGGGTATTGTTCACCACGGGCTAAATTTTCTTTAGGAAAATAGTTTATATTCTCAGTGATTGCTTTTCTGGCTCATTTGCTGTTTTCTTTCTCCTCTTCCACAGCCAGAGTGAGCAGCAATTATAGCGGAAGCAGCATCAGTAATTTCATAGGTTTTTAAACAAATAAGTCATAGTCTGCAGTAAGAAAGAGACACAATTTGTAGCTTTTTTTTTTTAATTTATCATCTAGCACTTCAGTAGTTAATCATGGCTATTTTTATGTGCTTTGATATAGGTAGATATTAGAAGGAATTCAGAGGGAGATTTAGACAGACACCTAAATTTAGGTCTGTCTTGTGTGGGCTTTTAAATGTAAGTGGATTATGTCTCTAAACTCCCATTCTAGTCAACAGAGATGGAGTCACACTTAATCAGAGGAGTTCAAGGAGCAACTCAGGTCACCATCTTTTGAGCGTCTACTTTAAGGGAAGCAGAATTACTCTAGAGGCTTGACTGTTCTAATTAGGGTCTTCAGTTCCCCAAACATAGGCATCTCATGTAATTTTTGATAATCTAATGTATTTCACCTTGCCTCCACATACTGCTTTAGAAAAGTACAGTTCTTCTACAGATCTTGTTTCACATCTTTCAGTCCTGTCCAGGTGTCTTTGGCATATCCCAGAAGGTACTAGATGTATACATTTATGCAGCTGAATTAAAACAATGATCTCTATTCACTATAATGGAAGCCTAGACACAAATAATTTTCATCTGCCTGTAAGTGTATATAGCTGAAGATGGTTGACTGAAGTGCTGCTAAAATCAGTGCAGATTTCCAAGAGGTACTCAGTACTCTCAGAAAATAGAATGTCTGTACAGTAAATATTTTTAAAATATATATATTTCTTTTTTAAAAATTGGAAGATACCCAAGTCTAATGCTGATGCAGATTATCAATTGCAGTGCTGAGAGGTGGGCCACTTCCAGGAGTCTACAGGCTGCGTCAGCTTCACTTTCATTGGGGTTCATCTGATGACCATGGCTCTGAGCATGTTGTGAATGGAGTGAGATATGCAGGAGAGGTAAGACTCACCACTTTTTACTTTAAAATAGGGTGTAAAGTAACATTTGTCATTATTGTTCAGGTGGGATAAAATTTGTCATTTGTCCGCTTTTCAAGGAGTTCTTTCTTTATCTGTGACATTTTCTTCTTACTCCCATCGATTCTTATAGATGTGCATCAGGTCGAAGTAATTCTCACAGCATAAGAAAAGAAAAATACTATGTGAAACAAAAGTTTCCATGTTCTCAAACCAACATGGTTGAAACATAGGACAGCACATCTGAATTACTGAGGAGCAACACAAACTAAAACAGTATTCTGAAAGTACAGTATTATAGCAGAAGTATAAAACTGTAGCAGAAGTATAAATCTGTAGCAGAAGAAAGGAGGAAGAATGTGTTTACCTTGATTTTCCACCACTAGAGGATTGTAAGGGAAAATGAGAACTGTAGACTAATAATATACAGAGCTTACATTCATATGGGTTCTTTGCTAGAATTACTGTAGTTTGAAAGCCAAATGGAAATGAATCACATATCAGTAGATAACTTCTGAACTGCATGTTCTACCTGTTTACTTAAGCATCTTTTCTGTATTCTTCATCTTTAAGAAGAGATTTCTGTTCTTTTTTTCAATTTCTGTACTAAGATGTTTATAGTTTATTTTAAAGCAAATAGTAATCTAAATGGTAGTATGTGGCTGATGAAACTCATATATGAATTGCTGTCCCTTTTTTCTTTTTTGTTTTTAGAAGGCTTAATCCTCATTCTTTGTTGGCACAAATTTTCTCATGTATATCAAGAACACTACATTCAGCTTCTGATGGTTTGCTATTCAATAATGATTTTTTTTTAACATGTTTTTCTTTGTTTCCAGCTACATTTGTTACATTGGAATCCAAAATACAGTAATTACCTTGATGCTGTGAGAAGAACTGATGGAATAGCTGTTTTGGCCATATTTTTGCAAGCAAGTAGAAGCACACAAGCCTTCTTTGCACTGCTACTATAGAGTTTTCTATTCTAACAGGGATAAAAAAGCAAAACGCTCTGAATATATTTTCTAGGGATCGTACCACATTGAAGGGCTTGACTTTCAGTCTTGCATGCTTTTCAAGTTATAGAGCATGAGTCATGTTATTTCAAATGGTATCCAATTCCAACACACTTGTCCTAGCAGCTATTGTGTCACTACATAGATGGTGAAAGCTGTAAATCCAGATGTATTTGCCCCTGTTTTGGGGACATGATGTCAGTAGTGGCCCTCTGACCAATAGCAGTCAGCTGTCTTCTATACTAATCATGGACTGATTTCAATGACAGATACTTCTTGTAGGCTTTTCATTAATTTTCTCCCAGGCAAAACTAACTCACAGGCAATACATGTAACTCATCCTTTTTTAAAATCCTTTTGGGGGCCTGCAGTCTTAGCCTGAAATACTGGCCTTTGCTCTCTCTTGTCTAATTAATATTCACTAGTGGTAGAAAGATGGACATCTGTGTTGAGATCAGCAGTTGCAAACAGTAGATCTGACCATGACATCTGGATTTTAAACTAGGATGAAACTTCTTCCAAATTCTGTACCTGAGTCTGAAGAGTTTTGTTTATCTTTGTTAGGTTAAAATTCAATGTCAACAGCAATAACAGTATTGTGAAATTACCTGTGATGCTGAGTTACTGTACTGATGTAATTTCCCCATTTGGATCAAAATATCTGTTGGACTACAGACAGAAGACATATCTTACTAAGCTAGTGGGGTGATGATAGGTTGGGTTGATACATTGTAGTTTTATAGTTGATATATGTTTAGATGCATATATAAAAAAAACAGGAGAAAGAAGAAAACTGATACAACAGAACTCTTTGGTTAGCTCATGTTTTCTTCACAGGTAGGGAAAACTCCCAAACCAGAGATGAAGAGAATTCTTGAAGAAATAAATGCTATCAAAACAAAGGTAACAATGTTGGGCTTTTCATTGTAGGAAGATTGCTGCAAATGCTCAGGACAAAAAAAAAAAATCAAGAGGCATGACTTTCTAGTTTGCAAATTCTGCTCTGCAATATTGCCAGAATATACTTATTAATAAAACCATGGGTAGCTTTTCCTTAACAGGAAAAGTCCTGTCTTCTATTTAGATATAAGCCTTCTTTGGCTGTAGTGGGCCTTATAATTTTGTGAAAATGAGTCATCTCACCAAACTTTATTCACCTCAAGACTAGGCATGGAGTCTTATTCCCTCAGTGGTCAGTGACAAAAGAAAGGCACCTTTGGAAATCAGTCCATTCGGTCTTGAGGTAGGCTGCCTCATGGACTTTTGGAATGCCACTGACTAGACATCTGTGTCTCAGATAATGTTATATAATGAGAATCTCACCATAAATGTATATTTCATAGGCTGTCTTGTTTGTTATTATCACAAATACTACAAATCTAGAGTATTTGACTCTAGATATGACTTCATTATATGGTGACCTAATCCAGTGTTTAATGGATAGGCAGAACTTCTGTAAGAAAGGAGGCCAGAAGGAAGGGTATTTCTGCACAGAAATGAGTGAAGCATATCGGTACTGGATGTCGCTTCACATGGGTTAGCTCAGGTACAAGATGTGGTGTTGTATGTTGTGTCATGCTTCTCTGGGCCCATCTGTGAGGGTCACTTCTTTACACTGCATTGTTATGCATTGTGTAGGTATGTGCTTAGTTACCTTAGTTCGTGCCTTTGAAGTATCTCAGTCACTCTGTTTCTTAAAATACCAGAGCTGCATCTTTAGCTAATTGTGACTGGAGCTGTTGAAGAGGTTTCTGCTTGGTTTTCTTGTGTTTTTTTTTAAAGGGGAAAGAAGCTCCTTTTCCAAACTTCGATCCTTCAATTCTTTTCCCTAAATCTCATGACTACTGGACATACCATGGGTCTTTCACTACTCCACCTTGTGAAGAGTGCATCACCTGGATTGTTCTTAGAGAGCCTATCATAGTCAGCTCAGACCAGGTAAACTTCAAACAGATAATATTTTACCCACTTCTTTTTAGTTACATGCCATAACCTGATCTTATTCTTTTGACAATGAAAATGCTTATTGGATTCTGTGAGAAATTGCATGATTAAAAGGACAGTGAAGAACTGAATGCCTTAGAAACTACCTTGGGACTCCATAGGAACCTGTAAAAATCCTCAAAGGACTGCAGTCTACAACCTAGTATGTGCAATCAACCTATTAGACACATCTCTTTATCTGTCTCTGTATGACTCCTACATTAACTAATTGAGCAGAGGTGGTGACCTTCTCTACTTGGAACAGCTCATTGTTTCCTAGCCCATGTCAGACATCATGGTGGTTCAAATCCACAGGCATCAGAGAGCTTTATAAATCAGTAAAATCGTAACACAGTGTAGATGGTAACAGTTTATAGCAGTTTGGAGTGTGACTGACAGCAAGTAGCAGTTACTATATATGAGAGTTCTTCCTCCTGTGTGCAGAGACGTCTTGTGATATCAACTAAAGAAAAGAGTAGTTCTCTTTTTGTTTCCTAGTCCCTGTGTTCCCACAATATTAACTCTTGCTAGTAGGAAAGGGTGGAGCTGGATGTGGCTCATACCCTTTATTTTACAGAGAGCTCAAAACACTGCGTTACACCAAAAGCCAGTATAGAAAAGCTTGTATTCTCCTGAAACCATTTAAACCAGAACATTGACACATTTAGCTAAAGGTTATGTTAGGTTTGCACCAACAACTTTGATTATTCAGGATTTTTTCAACCATTTATATTGTCTCAAGCTTCCTCATGTAAAGTGCTCATTGCTTATGATGAATGTTTGAGGGTAATCACTGGACAAATTATGAAAATAAAGCTGCTGTGAAAAAGTAACCATCTGCAATGAAATTCATTGGGACGGTCAGGTACCTTAACTACGTTGCACACTGAATGAAGCAAGAGTCCAGTGTTCTCACCTAATGCAGCTGAGCACTTCCAACTTTTTGAACATTCTACTTTGCAAAAGTGTCTCTTATAGCATGCTTCTTTCAAAAACATCTTTTATCAGAATATAAATTTAATGGGCTTGGTGATTTTGTCTGCCCCACATTATAGATGGCATCATGTAACCAAGAAAATTATGGAAGTGGTGTATCAAGTGCTTGATACCCATGTTTCTGGAAAGTATGCCACCTGAATTTTCACAAACAGGAGCAGCAGCAGATAATTATAATTTATTCTTAATTTGAAAGCCTTCTCTGGTCACTTACCACAAAGAAGTATTTCTTGTTAATCCTCATTCCCCCGCAAAATTCTCATTCCCCATTTATAGAAATTTGAATGCCCTCTTTTATCACATTTCAGCCTATGATTCTACTCGTACCACACAAGTCAGTCTTCTCATC
Organism: Phaethon aethereus; assembly: GCF_964289735.1. NCBI lineage: Eukaryota > Metazoa > Chordata > Aves > Phaethontiformes > Phaethontidae > Phaethon > Phaethon aethereus. The sequence goes on along the minus strand of NC_138582.1, from coordinate 30,974,565 downwards.
TGAGTTTATTCCTCTACTCAGCAGACTATAATGATACGATATTATGAATTTCAAGGCTCCAAGATAGTGAGAACATGAACATTAATCGGGTGACTGACATATCATGTAGATATTGTATGTAGACACGTAACTTTTCATTTTAGGTTCTTAAGGTGATAAGATGTTTCATTGTATTGACTGATGTGCATGTATCACAAAAACCCCTCTATTTTCTAGTACTTTGTATTTATGTGGCTCTTTATCTTTTAAAGAATAGAACTCGGGTATGATGGGAATCTTAGCTGGCATGACATAGAATATGGTAATGTATTCATATAACTTACAGCCTAATTTTCACAGCTTATTGAATTGATCTGTCTCCTGTTTCCTTGCCCATCCAAAAATTAAAATATGTGGGCTATTTTGAAGCTGGTACTTGTGTGAAAAACACAGATATGGTCTGACTGGTTTCCTCAAAATAAATCGGTGTAGAAGTTTGCATTACAGAAGATCAGATACAAATTTTGTTGGGAAAAGTGTAGTCATTGCTGAGCATCTCTGACTTAAAATGCATTTGTAGAGGAATAACTAATCGCATGATCCAGCTTCATGAAAAGAGTTTTTGATCACTTCTGTATTTGGGTCATGGCCTTTTTTCAGCTTACCTAAAGTTAGTGAGTTTTGGGAAACATGCAGACTGTTTTCTGACTGGCCCTACTGTAGAAATAATGGAGCATTTAAGGTAAAAATGGAAATTACTACATGTAGATGGGACATTGGCTCTTATCCTAAGATAACTGCTTTTCAGGCAGAATTGGCAGTGTATGTGAGGTACTGTATACAAATACAGTAGAAAGACTTTCCTCACTCCAGAGTGCCTGCAGTCTAAATAATGTATTCATAAAAGAGGATTGTGTTACCAATTATTTCTAATCCTAGAAAGTGTACTACCAAGGCAGCTTCATTAATAGTAATTATTTTAAGTGCTTGTGCATTTACAGTGGATCGCTTGGATGCTTCTGCAGCCAGATGGTAATAGTATATTAGCCACAAGGATAAGTGCAGTCACTGTGAATCAGTACTCTGCAGGAAAAATCAATTCACCAGAAATCCCTGTGAGATGTAGAGTGGGTGGCCTAGCTGCTCAGATTACTTTTAATGAAAGGATAGGAATTTAACTGGGGAATAACTCTATCCAACTGCAGACTAATTTTTTCACGTTTATATAGCTATAGCCTGAATATATGCTGCTTTTTTTTTTAACCTAGTAGGGCAGATCTTCCACAAATAATAATAAAACCCAGCAATCTCTTCTTCAATGGTACTTTATTGGTATTAGTAGAATTGATGAACTATTTTCATCTCCTACTGTTCCCATACAAATTATTCGTCATCTGAAATCTGAAATTTAATTTCAGATGAATAATCCAGCTGATGCATATTATACTGGTTATAAATGTGACCTCGTCGTTGTTCAGGCAAACTGAGATAACTGGCTTTTCTGAGCCGTGTAGTGAAGAGCAATGTGAGATGCCTGAGTTAGCTCAGTCCATAAACTGGAATTAGTATAGTCCCAGTGAACCCAGCTTTTACAGTCCAGGCAGAAGTTCTGCTTCTATTGGACTCGAACTGTAAAAGGTAGCTACATCAGCGTATTGAAGCTAGTTGCAAACAAAGTTGATGCGTGCCATGCGTGGGGCTACATTTTCAACATGGGAAAATGTGTGCATCTTTTTCATGGTGAGCCATTCAAACAGGGAAGTGTCAAGTGTCTGAATCACAGCTGATATGCTTTCTGTCTAATGTGCATCGCAGTGACAACGAATGTAATGTATCTGTAAGTGGGTATATGTGTTGCATTTTTTGAAAATCAGAAAGCAGTAGAGGAAGAGCGTTATACAGTTTTGAAGAGTATAGGCAGAACTCTTCTTATGGCATCTCTCAAAAAAAACATACCTTGGTTTAAAAAAAATGGCCGAGGAGAGTCAAGCTGCAGACCTTGTTTACAAACCATTTGAAACCTTGACCAGATTTACATTCCTGTTATTAATAATGGACTTTTTTATGTCACTACAGCAGAATATATCCTCTGCTACAGACCCACCATGGAAGTGAACAATTAGTTTATAATTTGTAAGGTGTTTATAAATTAAGGTGTTTATAACACCTTGCCATTCCAGAGGCCTCTTAACAATCAGACACTAAGGCAGTAGGAGAGGTTTATTAGGGTGTAGGCTGTTGGATTTGCATTTTCTGAGGGCTTCCCACAGTTTCTGTGACTGTACACAGTTCTGTAGACAGTACATAAATGACAGTACTTTCCACAGTCCTGTTCAGATAGGACCCATTTTTTCTGTCTTGACTATTTCTAAGAATATTACTGCTAAGAAAAGAACATGAGTACGGTTCTTGTGGTGATGGGGTAAAGGACATCTTCACAACTTTGAGGGAGGCTTTCTCCCCAGCTTCTGGGGCTGGGCCAGTCTCCTTGGTTTAATTGTTGGGCTGTGGATTTGATCCCAGCGGACTTCCATCAGGACACTTCGATTTCTGCTCTCCTGCAGATGGCAAAGCTCCGCAGCCTATCCAAGAATGCTGAGAATGAACCTGATCTCCCCCTGGTTGATAACTGGCGCCCGACTCAGCCTCGGTATTTCAGGATGGTGAGCGCATCATTCCTCTAGGACCTGGCTCAAGTTGGGCGTCCCTGAGTGAGGCAGCTTCTAGAACTAAGAGATGGTTTTGTTTTGTGTTCTCTGTTGCATTCAGACAGAACTCCAGCTGTAGGTCCGGAGGCTGAAACTTTGAGTTTTGAAATGTGAATTTCACTTTCAGAGGGTAACACTTACTTAGGCAAATCCTATCATTAAAATAGAACTAGAGAATCTGTTTGGCTCTTCATAACTGCTTTAATATTAGCTTTTGTTAATAGTACAAAGGAAGAAAGAAGATGCTACTAACAACTACAAAACCATTTCCTATTGCCCATATGTCTCTTGATGCTTGCCTTATTCCATGCTAAAGAGGTTGCAGTTTGTTTTTAGCATAAGGCAATATTTTTAGTAGGTGTTTTCAGCATTATCCATATGCTGCTCTGAGCTGCACCAGTTAATGCACATGGAAATAAATGAAAGCACTCTTTTGGTATTTGATACTCACATAAAATACGAAAGAATAGAAAATCGCTTCATTACCGTTGATAAAGAAATAAGCTTTTAACTTCTTAAAACAATGGACAGGTGAAACAGAGGTCTATTCTGAAAATCGTGGTGAAACAGAAGTCTACTCTGAAAATTGTATTCACTGATTTATATGTAGTTAAAATTATGGAATGCGGGAAGAGCTGTTTTCTGTGTCACAAGTGGTTGTCCATATTAAAAGATTAAAGTGCATTTTAATGTTGTAGCAATCAAAGTGACATAGATTTTGAGAACTTGGTCTTCGTGTCTTGAATATGTAATTTCTCCATGAATGCAAGTGGCTTTTTTGTGTAAAAATGGTGTTAAACAGCAAGATTTCTTAATCTTTATAGTGTTTTTTTTTGAGACAGATTCTCACTTCATGTGCAAATATAATTGACCCTGCTGTCAATGAGATTTGTACATAAATATCTGAAATGACAGTTGACTTTCCTGATCAAAATGCAGTTGACCAGGATGTTCTTGTCCTTTGTTTTGGCATAAAGTACAATGAAACAGGATTGTAAGCCTATACTTGAAATAACAGTATTTCTGCATTAAAAAATCCAACAATAATAAAAAATCCAACAATAATAAATATATTTACTTAAGAATTTTTGTTCTGCATGCTTTTTTCCAACTTTAGAAACATGTAAAAGTAACAGAATTTTGAAGAAAAACTTGTCAATGATGTCCTCTGTAATACACTTTCATGGAAACTGATGATGGACGGTGTCTTTTTCAGATGTTTGTTTGAACTGCAAGAGTACTGATAATATTTCATGTGACTGCAAGCAAGGAAATAGCATCTTAAATATGCTACATCATTGAGATATCCACATCTATTCTTTTAGTGAGATCACCCTATTCTGACAACGGCTCTCTTGTAATGTCGTATGAATCAACTCCTTCCCAAGTTGATTGCACAGTGGAAAAGTTCAGTCTGTATCTAAACCCATTTATCTGAACGGTAATTTACATTGAACTTTGCAAATACAAAGCAGCTGCTGCTCTGGCAGTGGCAGGACTCTTTAGGTGCCACGTTCCAGGGCAGAAGGATGTTGCTGAGCTTGGTGATAAGACAGGGGTTATGCTCCCTGTGTCCAGGTTCCCCACTGTAAAAGTTTGTGGACCATGCCTTTGCTTTGCTTTCTTCCTTCAAATAGGTAGTGTTTTGGCTGGGAAATTTCACTTAGTCACTGTTAGTATTTCCCAACTAATTTCCCAAATGGATTGCATTGTGCTGTTCATGTTTGCACTTTTCATTTGTAGCCACATTGTGAAATTACTCAGATGAGTTAACATCTGCTTATGTTGCATGCACATATCGCTGACTTTGACACAGATTGTCTTACATGTAAATACTTGCCCTTACTCAGATGGATGACTGACTTACACCAATAAAGCCTATGCAGGCTCCTATATTTGAAAACATTTTTTTTAAATACTTGATTAAATGTAATTTGTTCCCAGCTGTGTCGTTCCAGGACAGTTCAAAGCATAGCTTTGTGTTTGATCACCAGTACCCAACACGGTGCTGGCTGTAGGGATAAGAACATGCTGCTGGATTGTGCTTTATACTTCAGAGTGAGGTTTAATCCATAAAGATTTCTTCTTCTCATAAACTTCTAAGTAAATATCCACCAACACATGATTGAAAAACAATGATGTTGTTTTCTAAGTAAACAACATCAGGAAGTATTCTGTATCTGGTAACTGATGTTATTCTGAACAGGAAGGCAAGTCACAGAACATCATTGACCATGCAGGACAGGGTTCCAGTAGAATACCCAGTGCTTCCTGCCTTCAGGTGAAAATGGCCATTTCCTGATGCATGAAAATATGAGAATACAATACTATAAACACTCTTCTACTTCCAGCTTGTTTTTCTCCAGTCAGTTCTGCAGTATATATCTGTCTGCTTATATGTTGCTTCATTAGAAAAAGGAATTTTGAAGCAAAAATTATTTTTCTAAAATGAGTAATTTGCTGTGAATTACAAGTTATTTTATAAAGTGCATTATTAAACTAAGTTGCATATCTTGGAGCTTAGAGCAGGCTTTATCTTTCTTGCAATTTATGATATTGCAAATCTGGAACATGTAATCTCAGGGTTTTTTTAATGATACAATGATTTCCCAGTCACACTTTGCAAAGGAGCTGTCTGGGTTCTGTAATGAAGCTGAGGTAAGCCTCATCCTCTAGAGCCATGTTTATTAAATTTAAACTTAAAGTTGAAGTAATCTCTCCAAAGAAAGTGACATTTGACTTTTTCATGCAGTTGGTTTCATAATATTTGTATTTATAATTAGTAAAAGGTACACTAAATTAGACTTGGGACTCTGTTGACTCAGTTGCTGGTAGGAAGAAGTGTGTGAATATGGGTTTTGGCGGTTGTTTTACAGACCCTTTCCAATGTTGAACGGACTGAGTGAAGTCATGATGACAGATGAAGAAAACAGTGGTTTAGCAGGCGTCGCAAAAAATGGAAAGCGTAGGAGTAGAAGGAAAACAAAAAGCCAAAGAATGGGACGGCCCTTCAGGGGCACTGTGAATTGAGCTGTAAGCTGAAAGTATGAGGCGACTAGGGAGAATTTTGAAGGCAGCAAGGGAGGAAATGTGGGGTGCTGTGAGTCAGCATTTAGAATGTGTTCATGTCTGATGGAATTTTCTTTTCCCTCTGGCTGTGGTCATTGTTATTTTACAGAGGTTCCCCCCTGCTTTTAGCTTGCAGCTTTCTGTAAGTACAAGGAAAATTAATCACTGGTATGACTGAATTCAGGTCACCACAGGTCTCTGTAGTAATAACATCCCACACACCTCGCTTCTACCCGCACATCTCCACCGTGCGGTGTAATTCTATCCACAGCGAGAGCAGGGAGCCCTGGGTTCAGCAGGATCTGGTAAAAAGGGAAGATACCAAATTTTCTTCTGAGTAGGGTAGAAAAAAATGAGTTACTACTATATTTGACTTTACATACCAGGTATGCCTGACTATACTTGGTGATATCAGTGCTACTTAGGAGCAGTCCCTCTGAAACAGAAATGCAGACACGAGACATGCAGCCACATTGCACAGCTCATTGATGGCCTCTTCTCCAAGTTACTTTTCATCTGCTGCAGATGTCAAAAATAATTTGACTCAGCCTAGCTCTGTGGTGCCGCGAGTCTTCCCAAAACTTGAAATATTTTAAAGGGGTGGCTGTACCTGCGTGCGCATCACTGGTAGTCTTGAACATGAATAAGAAGGTGCGTGTGGAATGAAATCTCAGCTGCCGTAGCACCGGAGACATGATTATGCTTATCAGTAGTGAAGGTGAATTACCATCAATTTTAGATAAGATCTACCTGTCCATGGTAAACATGCGGGAAGTCCATTTTCTCCTGTTGCTCACTGGGAGCCTCCTCTCCAGCCCCAGCATCATGCTGACCAGAGGAGCTACCCTTAGGTTACCTGTGTGCAGCTGAGCATAAAACAATCAGCTAACAGTCTTATTTTATGAAGGTCTCTGAGGCAGGCAAGAGGAGGTAGATGTAGATATCAATCTAAAATTTTCTATAACAATAGAGATGGATTTTAGTGGCAAAGAAGAGTCAAAATCAGTCAGGCAATGGATATTATTGAAGAGTTTAGACTCATCAAGTCTGCTTTAGATCAGGACTACGTTTGATTAAGTGTGATTTATTCTATATTCAAATCTATGCCTTGGGTATGTCATTAGTCATCTATACAACAATGAACAGATCTTTAGAGGCCTTCTTTTATATTAAATAAGACAGTATTTTGCAAACTATGTGCATGGCTGTTAAGACCGTGAGAAGAATTCTGAATTATTTTGTACAAGTTCCAGATTTAATCAAAAAAAGAAAAAAGTTCAAATTTTCTCTTGTGGTGAAGGAATCTTGAAAATGAAAACAAACACAGCTATACGGTAATGTCTGAAGCAATGCTGCAAAATCCGACTTGCTAACTTCACTCCCAAAATTTTGTCTTTTGTGGTGTTGTGCTGAAAGGAAAAGGAGAGGTTTTCTATGACATCGTTTCATCAAAAACAGTCCTTACAGCTAGAATCAGGCTGCTATGTGCTTTTCTCCTCTTTGTAATAGGAGGGAGATCCTGTGGGGAATATTTGGGATCACGAGAAATGATTGGCACAGACGTTCTGTCCTGTCCGCTGACTGTGTGGCAGCAGTGACGGCTCGCTGGGGCTGAACTCTCCCGTCTGTCAGCTGGGGAAAGTCATCCCTCGAGAAGGACACACAGCGAATCCCTCGCCATGGTCATTAGAGGACGCATCGTGCCTCTAACGGAACATGCTGAAGTCTGGCTTGGTTTGGATAATGTTTCACTCCCTTGCCTAAAAGCCTTTCTCCTATTGAATAGACCTATGCCTCTGTATTTTTAGAGCTTACTTTATGTGCTACAGTCTATGGACGTGTATATCAATAGATACACAAAACACATACGTGCTATGTAAATACACATTCTGCTACTGTTGTTTTGTTAATGTGGGATAGCATTTTGATTGAAATTACAACTAATTTCAGACTCATAGGAGAAAAAAAAAAATACCCTTCTAGTGAAGTTATCTGGCTTTTACCAAACCTGGCTCTGGCTGGCTGCCTGCCACCACACCTCGCTGTCTTCCAGAACGAAGTAGCTGAGGAAACGGCTCCCTTTCCCTCCTTTTCCAAGAACAAAATAAACTCATCAGCTTGGAGCAGCTTTGCTTCTTTCTGAGATCACTGGGGCCATTAATTACATTTTCCACTCTCCAGCCTACAAATTGCAGCGTTAACTTTGAAGCAGCTGAAGATGATGTCTGGTTAGGCTAAGAGGGAGAAGTAGATTGCTGCTCATGCAAGAAGGAGGGCAATGAAGAACTGCATGGGTGCAAGGTCTCAGGGAAGAGCTGGTGAAGATGGCAAATACCAAACAGCTACGGGTGATCAGAGTGAGGTGTGCAGAACTGATGTAAAGGCAGAATTCAGTGCTAGTTGGTGAAAGTGGTGAGGACTCCTGAACCATGAAAGATTCAAATTCCACCTCTTGAAAACCAGGAGTGTACCTCATTGGTAAGTGGTGGCATGGCAGTACTGAAGGCATGGGACCGATTAAAGACCACTTGAGGGAACCTGAGCAAATCAACTCCTTTGAGAAGAAAGAAGGCTGTGGCTTTCGTTCTTTATGTGCTACAGCAAGATGGAGACTTCATGGTCCCACATGGAGACACAGGGAAGCTTTGGTTAACGCTCATGTAAATAGACAAGATGTTCCCCTAGTTGCATAGTGCGCGTGGCTGTGTGAAACACGTGTTTTATAATGAGGTGGAGTCTTGTTCATTAGATGATTAGTTACACGTGCATTTTTGCCTTGTATTCCTGTGGGAAAAAGTGTATGTAAATGGTAGGGGTTTTGTTCCTGGGTTTACTTCTCTTAATGCCAGCATACATATCCTACTCTTCAGTAGCGGGACTGAGCATTGTCTAGAGTTTGTCATTCTTTACATAAAGAAGATGCGGAGAATGGCAGCAGAGATTTGTGAAACCATGTCAGTGAGTCTCCACTGGAAACACTTGGAAAGCTCTAGCTCCAGGTTTTTCTGCATTGAACAATATTCCAAGGATTATGGGATATGGTAGGGAGGTCTTGCAATTATTGCAGTTCACAGTGAATGATTAGACCAGTTTTGTGGCTTTCCAAAAATAAGAATGTGTTTACTTTCAAAATGGGTATTTATTGGGAGTATCAGAATGCTGAAAGTAGATACACTATAAGCGTGGATAAAGCCAATAAATAGGACATGGAATAAGAAGCAGACAAAAAGGTTTTTTGGAAAGTTTGGTTGATTTTCTGGTTGCCATCAACCTATGAAATTGTTTTATCTGAGAGAAGAGGCAGACAACTTGCTAGGAACTGTGGTATACACGTAACACCGGAGAATAAGAGGAGTCTGGATATATCAGTCTCAGCAGAGCTTTACTTCTTTTCACAGACTAGTCTTTAGATTATCTAGCAGCACCTATGTTAAGTGTTGAACCTCAGTGTGGAGGCCACAGTTAAACTTCTGCTCAACAGCCTGTGAACCATCACTGATATAGAGGCCCTCTGTTTTCATCACTGGATTTAAGTTAATTGTTAGGTCTCAGAAAGGCATTAAGCTCTTTTCTCCCTCCCTCACACCATAAACTTGCCAAGTAAGTTCAGGAGAGCATTTAATTCCATTTCACCGTAAGTATTGTGCTCCTAATGAATCAGAAACCTCACATGGACTTTAAAAGGACAGCTTTTGGCCTCTGACCTAAGAAAAGCTCTGATCATTCTTGCCTGAACACAGGATGATAAGAGTTTTTTCACCAAGATTGAAATTCAGTGCCTCAACTCCTAAGACAACGAAGTGGCCTTGCAACACATGGTACATATCACAAAACAAAATTAAAACTTTTTTCTTCCTTTCTCCACGAGGTGATTCTCAAAGGCTGCCTGGCTAATTTGTGTAAATGCTTGAACAGGGTATGAGCAGCTGCAGGTAGTGTCCAGTGTGGTCCAGTCTGATAGCAAAGGAAAGCAGGTAGTTACGGCCCGAAAACAGTCACCATATTTGGTCAGATTTTGCTATCCATCCCATCAGTAGCAGGAGTGCTATTCCCGATACCCAAACATTTAAGGAGATCTACAACTCTTAACTAACAGGTTGTGGACTGAAATATTAGTCTTTGCCAATTGAAGAGACGGTTGTATAGCTTAATGATATTGCAATTGCTGAGAACACTGTATGGAAGAAAGAAGGACCAGGTTGTCAGCCCACCTAGAGAGACTTTTATGATTCTGCAAGTTTAAATTTTGATTTTTGCCATCTGCTTTGCTGTTGTAAAGTGTTGCTGCTGGCTTTCAGGTAATGGTCTGCAGTATTTTTCTGATAAAATATGTAAAGGTAATTCCTTTTATTTCTTTATTTTAGTAAAGGCTGCTGAAAAACAATTCTTTGGTAAGAGAAACAGGGAGGATTAAAATAGCTCCCCTTAATGCTGTCACTAATTGCAGCTTCAAAAGCATTGACAGAAGCCCTGACTGTCAGGGATTAAGACCATTTTGGACACCTGATATGCCACAGATTTATTCTGTCATCACAGGGAAGCATTATTCCCTTAGCTAGAACCAGGGATTCTCAGAGGTGCCTGATGCTGATTAGGCTAAGGATCCCACTTGGGATCGCTGTAGGTTGGGTAGGGATTTCTGCTATGAAATCTGACACAAGCCTGGAAGAGCTCAAGTCAACTTCCAAACATCAGCCCCAGAGGTTGACAGTCATTTTTACTCAGTAAAATTTGACATTAGTACAAAAAAAGCTACTGCGAAGAACATAATGATACTTTTATTCATTAAAACCCTATTCCTTTATTATACATTCCAGTTATGTGCTGGCTTATGGTTCCCCAAATGTTTAAAGTCTGCTAGCAAGGGAGCTCTGAGACATAATTTAAAAAAAAAGATGCTGATACTACAGAAAAACATGAAAATATGAGGATTTCAGGTCTTCAGATAATCCAGACATAAGAACAATATTTGTGTATGAGTAGATTGTGCTTCCAGTAGTTTATTCAAAAGTATTTTACTGTAGAATTAATGAGTAGTATAGCTTCTGATATCTCCCCAAAATTCTCCATTTATTCAGTGCATTATTTAGCAACACAAATTCATATGTGAGCAAATAATCACGCAAAAAGAATAGACCCTCATGACCAAACAGTCAACTTTCCAAGTGTATAAGACACTTTTTTTCTTTTTTGTGTGACATTAAAGGTCTATTAAGTAGACCTTTAGTTGTGTACTTCAGCTTCATAGCAGCTCCTACTGGTTCACACTACTTGCTAATGTAGACATAGCATAAAAACCCAGTCATGGACCAGAAAGCTGTTGTGTTAAAGTATGTTGAAACACAGGGAAAAAGAAGATAATTCCTCATCTAAAAAAACCCACCAAATGATGGTACGTTTAAAATGAGAGACATCAAAGATATGAAAGAAGACAATGGGCAATGTTAGCCATCAGAGCAGGCTGTTGAATCAGACAATAGAAGCCTATCTGGCTTCATTTTTGAAGGCACCATGGAAAAAGACAGTTTTAAGGAGTTTTCTGAGTGGTTTTTGTAGAGCTTCTCCCAAGCATGAAGGGATGCCTAAATTCATGCTTGCTTGAAAACGCAAATGGACACTTGCTGATCAGAGACAAGAGCTGGCACTGCGATTCCCTGGTTTAGCTAATAGGTCAGGAGAAAGAAGTCTGCAAAGTAGCTTGAAAGTCAAAGGAAGCTGTGTATGTTTAATGTGACAGAGAAGACATTTGGGATTCAAAGAGGTGGTGACACAATCTAAAAGACAGAACAAGAAAATTATCTTGGCACACAGTGGAAAGGTTGTGTTTGCCAGTGCTGGAGGAAAGGGCACTGCAGCTGTGAGGGTGTGAGACACTGAGAGCCTCAATTCATTTTTAGCTGGTTGGATGAAGCGGCTCTGTGCCATGGTATCTTAACAGAAGGAACTGGAAAAAATTACATGTAGCTTGGATGAGGCCTGGACGATAGCCCTGAATGGTTGTTGTTAAGTGGTATTAGCACTCTTGCCCAAGCAAAGAAGGGCGTTAAAAGACCATTTTTCCCATTGTGACCTTGAAGTTAACAGCCAGAAATCTGGCAAAAGGCCAAGTTACGTGTTTGACCCGAAGACATGTCTGCATAAAGATTATCCACCTGAATGGATATTTAGAGGTAATATTGGATTTGCATATATGAGAGAAGTGTAAGGGAGAAGGAAAGGGAAAAAGGCTAGAGAGTTCAATGAAGCCCTTACAGGAGCTGGGGATAAAGAGCATCTTCCAAGTGACAGGTTGTAGGAGATCTCTTACTGAGGACTAACAAACACGAGTTAAATCCTATGGTTTTCTGTGTAGTCCTATTTTTATTTATTTATTTGGCAATGAGAGAGACATGTTTATCTGTTTTTTCTTCTGAATAACTCCTTTGGGAAGCATAGATGGTTTGTTCTTCAAAAATCTATAGCTGTTTACCAGCAATACTTGACAATAACACATCCAAGAAAAGCTAGGTAGGAAAAAATGAAAATGTGTTCAATATAAATATGGAAAAGAGCCATGATGTTTGTAGAAAAGCTTTTAGAGCTATATGTACTTTCTTTACACTCAGTGTACCAACAGAAAAATAATTCTTAAATCAACCATGTTGCCCAGAAATGATAGTAACAGACTTTACGTTGTCTTTCTTCTTTCTGGATGTCCAAAATTATCTGGTAATTGTAGACAATTCTCCAGAAAAAACAAAAATTTTATGGTCTTACATTTTAATTGTCTTTTCTGATACTAATTCATGGTACATTATATGTGTCTGATGGCTGTATTTTTGGAAGGGCATGCATCTGCCCTGTTCCCTGATACTATTGATTTATGCTTATTAATTCCTAATAATCTTTTTACCACCAGAGAATGGCATTTCCGAGCAATGGTCTTTTGTGTATACTTGGAGAAATTGGTAAATTTGTTGTGATAGCTTCCATTAGGATCAAGGGAGAATGATTTTATGTTTTAACACCCAGCCTGAATGTCTTTCCATTTACTCAGAACAAGTCTGTTTGACCAAGCTTTTAATCTGAATGTGGGTATGGGAGATAGATGGGAACAGGAACAGTAACTTTTAGCAATTTTTTTCCTCCTGTTATGGTAATTTTCCTGTCATTCAAAATTATAGCGTTTTCTTTTATTTGATGTTTATTTTGAGAACAAATGCTTATTTACAGCGTGTGAAACCAAGGGACATTCTCTGTATCCCTACGCAGTTAATGCTGGAGAATGCGGAGAGACAAAAGCAGGTAGTTTCTGGTGGCAGCCTGTGAAATGGTCAGATGGTGTGAAATAGATGACAGGAATGCTCACCAAGAGGCCAAGAATCTCTCTCTATTTATTCCTGACACTATACAAGACTTTCAAATAGGGGGGTTCTCAGTAGTGCCTCTTTTGGAGTCTTGAAGCTTTCTGGGATTTCCAAGACAGGTGATACATGAAACTGGATAAGGACAAAATTTCACACCGATACATGGATAGCATCGGTCCCCTTATTCAGGAGCGGGTATCATAGGAAGTATGTGTTCCTGACCATCCTTCTTGGAGATGGCTCCTCTCTCCAGGCAAATATAAAGGAGAATATCCTGGGGAAGAAAACCGTGAGGAACACTGCTTCTCTTGCTGATGTAATCCTGTTTTTGAAGAGGAAGAACTTAACTTCTAAAAATCTTAGCTAAGGCAGTATTTGCTGCTGCACACTATCCCATATTTATCTTTGACTGACTTGAACTCATGAGAGGCAAATATTTCCTCATCTGTAGATGTGCTGACAGGTTAAGACTTTTCTCCTATTGTCATGTTGATAATGCTAATGCTGTCTTCTGACAGCAGCTCTGGTTCTCTAGATCCTATTGGACTTTCTTACCACAACATTTATTTGTTATTAGAACTAAGTTCAGGTATTTGAATATTCTTGTGTTCTGGGTGCAAGGTTGAACATCAGCTCTAGGCTTCCAGGGCCAAGATCAAACATATCTCAGGAGAGAAAAAATGTCAGTCTGATGAAAGCGCACAATAGATATATCAAGAGTTTGTTAATCAAATAGTTTTGTTTAGATTTCCATTATTGGTGGTTTTTCTCCCAGTTAGACTGTGACTGAGCATTTAAAAAGAGATACTGATTCACCATTCCTGGGTGAAGATTTTAATTTCAGTGCAAGTGAATTACTTCAGTAAAACTGTAATAGTCTTGGAGTTTCTGACATTAAGTGTTGTCATGTCTTACGTGTATGTAATAGTTGTACTGTGGAAGTCCTATAATGTATTAAACTGATTCATTTTACAGGTAAATATCGATCACTGGTGCTGAGTTTATTTTATTCTTATGTTAACAGATTTTCTCTGCCAGTACAGGTGCTTTACTCACCAGGGTACCTCTGGTGCCTGATGACATAGTGCTGGGCATGTGAATTTTCACTTGCTTAATTAAATTGAGAATAGTCTCATCAATGACTGCGTATATTATACTAACAGTATCTTTTAGATCTCATTAAGTCTATAACATTAAGTCTATTCCAGAGCTTTTGGGCATTAATGTAGCTCTCTCTATGCCACAGAAAAGAGCAAAAAGCAAGGAAATATGCAGTCAGACATCTCTCAGGTAGTTGTGGTGGAAAGCTAACAACACTTCTGCAGACAGGCCCTGCACAACCAGACTTGAGCTCTTTTTGCTCTGGCAGATATTCCAGAAAGTATTTGGCTGATGCTGGGGTTTCCATACATGTCAGTGATATTTTCCATAGTTTGGCACACATCTGAGTTTTTTGCTATAACCTGATACCTTGGCGATGGCATTTCAGAGTCTGACACGGTGTGACATACCTCTTTCATACTCATATACACACTAGGTATCTTAAACAACAAAAGTTGTAGCTTTTCTCATACGTGTAGTAGTAATTTTCCATTCCCTCATATTGTTTTCTGGGCCATAACTAAAATTCAGAAGTCCACATCCTCCCCGTGTCATTCAAGTGAGAATGAATATCTTCAGCAGTGCTAATGACATTTCCATACTGTGATGTGGGAAGGTGCAATGCCCCATTAATACTTAAAATATTGCCTATGTTTTTGCCTGTTTTATATCCCATTACCTGACCTTTAGAGATAAACAGATCAGATGAGGCAGTACAACATTATCTTGTTGCATCTGAACAGACACACAGAGAAATAGCATCAAGATCAGCATAAGGCTTTGAGAGATCAGCCAGCTAAGCATCTGAGGAGGATGCTATGTGTTTGCTCAACACAACCCTCTAAATACTAGGTAGTTCTGAATTTGCTTCTTGGTAAACTAATGTCAGGCAAGAATATTCACAGAAGCAGAGTGCAGGAGCAACTCGCAACTCTGGCTGAACAGTTTCCTGTTCAATGTCACAGAAATGCTGTATATGATTGCCCTACATATGGATGACTTTGCTTTGTTTTACAGATAAACACAAGAGCTATTTCAAGCGTTTAACGTGCCTGACACTCACAGCCTCTTTGTAATCTTGCATGTGCAGAGAGGAGGTGAAGATCTCCAAATGTAACTTCTTCAGAGACAAGGTATCACATTAGCAATAAATCACCTAATTTTGCATGTCACTTGTATTTACAATACTTTGATATAAACCTGTAAGGCAAAAAAAAAAAACAAACCCAAACTTCTCAAATCATGTTTTATATCATCAAAATCTTTAGTTTATGCTCGTTATGCAAATACAGTTTATGGGAAGTGAAACTCCATATTTAACCTTTATCTAATCTAGCCTGGTTGTGACCAACTGATTATTATGTTGGGTTTTAACTTTAAAACCAAAAGTAGAAAAGAAATACCAAAATTTCCAGTATTTTCAGATCTAAACACCAATGCTGCTGTTTTCTTTGCTCCCTTTCACTTCAGAATTACCCTTCTTACTTCCCTCCCCCCAACCATTTTAGCTTCTCTTCTAGCAGTCCCAACTGTCCTTCGATTAGATTTTATTGTTCTCTCAAACTAAATCATATCACGCCTTCAAACCACATTTCTTGGGGTGTTACCACTTGGCATTATTGTACAGGATCATGTTCTTAGGCATCATCTTCTGTTCAAGGCAGAAATCCTTACTCTTCCTTTCTTTCCTGTTCTCATGGTTTAACCCCAGCTGGCAACTAAGCCCCACGCAGCCATTCGCTCACTTCCCCACGGTGGGATGGGGGAGTGAATTGGAAGAGTAAAAGTGAGAAAACTCATGGGTTGAGATAAAGTCAGTTTAATAAGTAAAGAAAATCCCACGCATGTAAGCAAAGCAAAACAAGGAATTCATTCACCACTTCCCATCAGCAGGCGGGTGTTCAGCCGTTTCCGGGAAAGCAGGGCTCCGTCACGCGTAACGGAAGACAAACACTGTAACTCTCAATGCACCCCCTTCCTTCTTCTTCCCTCAGCATGATATACTGAGCATGACATCATATGGTACAGAATATCCCTTTGGTCAGTTGGGGTCAGCTGTCCTGGCTGTGCTCCCTCCCAGCTTCCCCATACACCCCCCAAATTCTTGATGGTGGGGTGGTCTGAGAAGCAGGAAAGGCCTTGACTCTGTGTAAGCACTGAATTACCAACACTGTTTCCAGCACAAATCCAAACCACAGCCCCATACTAGCTACTACGAAGAAATTTAACTTTATCCCAGCCAAAACCAGTACACGTGTTCTGCTGCCTTCTTTTGTATTCCCAGGCAAGTCACATATAGGAGGAATATTCAAAATCGCAAGTTCATTTAGCCAGTTTTGCAAATCTCAATTCTACATTATTTCTGCCTTCCTTCCCATTCAGATGCTAAGGACATAGAAATACTCTTAGTTGAAAAGGGGCTACTTTCTTTAATGACTGTGATGTGTCTGGACCTGAAATACTGGGAGGTAAGTCAATTACTTAGCTGAAAGTTCATAAACCTTTCAGCCGTGATCCTGTTCCTGCTTGAAATGCTCTGACATTTGCTTTCATGTTTCTTCTGAAAGTTGCCTTATTAGATAACTTATTGCTTTAATTCCTTGATGGATTTAATGAAACAAGCAAAGGGCTGCAAAGTAACTGTGAACTTTTGACCTATCTAGTTTCTGCTTAAATTGACTAGTTTGGTCACTCAGCTAATGACAGCTCCTGCATGACAAGTTGGCATGTTGGTATTCCTGATAGTCTTCATTAAAAGTGGGTAGAGTAGGTGTCAAAAAATAATTTATAATAAGTTTCAGAAAGAGTATCTAAAGAGATACTTGCTAAGATAGATACCCTAGGAAAAATACTGTAGGTACCTGTAAATACAGTTAAAAGTGTCATATCTTTATTTTGCCCATTTAATGATAAAGGCAAAACCAGAGAGACAAGAGACAAACACTCTGTCAGTGCTGCTCCATGGTGACCAACCAACTCTCACACACTTCTTTACTGCATTGGTATCAATTACCTTTTTGTACGTCTCAGGTGAAAGAGAACACTGTTGGGCTGTTCGTGAATAATTCATTTAACAGTGAATCGGGGTAACATCCACTCTGCACAAATTTCAGAAACCTCCATGACCTGTGAGAATGGTCAGTGGAAATGGTTGCTCTGGTTTATCTTTGAAACAAATGACTGAGCAGCAAAACCAGTGAAGCTTTGTGTCCTCTAAAGCTGCGCCCGGAGGTGCAGTCCCTAGATAGATTCCCTGAACTCCAAGAAAGGTCGTAGCCCTTCCCCAGAGGGGGCTTGCGTGGGTCTGTGCCCTTCTTCTTGGCTGCTCCATGCAACTTGCAGGAAATAAAACCTTTGAGACAACTTCTTCTTTTATCAAATTTGGCCAACATGTCTAGGAGGGGCCGACTGCCAGATACATGCACAAGAACATTTTGTTTTGGTAAACAAAACAACTTGACTTTTCAGGCCTTAAAGATCAAAATGGCTGTTATAAAGAACAGAAAAATATGAGCCAGTCCATATGAAATTTCATGACTGAAAAAATGTTTCTACCTCTTATAAGGTGGTAAAGATACTATTTCTGTGGGCTTAATGTTTTGCTAAAATTTATGAATTCAAATTGTAATAACATAACTTCTGTAGATGTGAGCTGAAGGCAAAGCATGAGATAATGGATTTAATCAGTGCATATAATAAAGAGTGAGCTTGTTTTAGTTAGTAATTCTTGTTTAAAACTGGTAAATTCCTGTTCTTTCTTACTGAGATTTTTAAAACACTCTCGTTTTCCCCCTACCTGCTTCTCTTGTAAGGAAAGAAAAATAATTAGGTTCTTTGGAAGAGACTCTGATAATAGGCAGATTTGTCTAGATCAGTGTTACAGGAGCTGACAGTTTCCTATATATTTTTTTCATTATAAAAAATAATAAAATCAAGGAAGATTCTTAGTTGAGGCATATAGTCCAGCAATATGAAAGTGTGATGGAAATGATTCATTTCTTGTGAAGGTCACCTATTTTTTACTTTCTCATAAAAATTTCTCTCCTATTTGCTTCTGCATAAGGCCATTAAGAAAGAGGAATGAATGCCAGTAATCACACTCTCCCCTATTACAAGCATTTACAGGCTGCTATTTGACCCTCTGATCTGGCAGACCAGCTCTTTTATAGCTTTTTACTCATGACTTTGGTGTGGGAGGTTTCTGAGGCCAGAGCTGAATGTGTCTGAGCAGCTGTTCTGCTAGGGATCACTGATGATCTTTGTGTGAAAAAGGTGATTCACTGGAAGATTAAGTGTATATTTGCTCTACATACAAGCCACATAACTGACATATATTCCTTTGTTTGTTCTGGCAGACCTATGAAGAGGTACAGATGGGTTTCACCTCAGATACTTCAGTGTCTCCCAGTGTCTTGCTCTGTCCAGCCAGGCCAGGATGAGTTTCCCACAGTGTCTTTACGGAGTGTAACATAGCCCTCAGACTAACATTGATGTTAGACTTGCATTGTAAAATTTTTCAGCCTGTGGGTGGAGCCTGATGGCTCAAGCCACTAGGGTACTTCATGGCCTTTGGCAGGTTCTTCTTTTCATCTGGAAGCTGGAACACAGAAACTTGTCCCAGGATAAGGCATGTAGAGTCATGCCAATGCTTGGCCCAAGGAATGACTTACAGTAAGCTGTCACTGAGCATAATGAATGCAGCATCTCTGGGAACTAGGACATGGCTCTCCTCATATCCATGTGAAATTCCCAACTGTCCTGGTAAGGGAGTTAAGCTTCCTTTTTTTTCCTCTCTCTCTAGACCTCTGGATACTTCAAGTTTTTCTTCAGGAACTCAGCAGCTTCAATTCTTGGAGGACAAAGAATTTCTCAGGACCTAATTATTAGCATATTAACCTTGGCTGGCAAAAGTTTTAAGTCTGAACACCCTCTGGCTAGACAACTGCAAGGTCTCATTCAATGCAGTGTCTCGGCAACCCTTTTAAAGAACAGTGGCAAAATCTGCATTTGCAGGTGGTTTTGTTCTGCACTTTGTATTAGGTTTGCTGAAAACAATGCTTACTATGTGGTGGCTTCTTGGGTCTAGCAAGAAACATGGCAAAGTTCTGAGCTAGGATATGTATATTCATTTGTACACTGTTGAAATTTTAGATGCCAGGGTAACTGTCAGTCCAGATATGAAGGCTTCTCTATTTGCTCTGCAGAATTCTTTTTATTTAAATTTTGTACTTGGGCACCTATATCTAACTAAGTTTTGTTTGTTGTTTAGGTATAAATGTATATATATATAAATGAGAATATTATATATGAGAAGAAAATTTATCTTTGATCTGATAGCAAATTATCTCTCCTTACACACTAGCATTTCAATTGTATTTGTTTCAAGCTGCTACAAGCTTGTAGTTAATGGATCTTATGTTCTGTATATCTAGGTGAGATGTGCAATTTTAATTGTTTGCATCATGAATAAAATCCAGGTATTAGCACCCGATTGCTTAGTGGACTATAACCCCTGTCTCCTGATCACAGTCCTGGTGAAAGACTCTGATCAGAATAACTATTTCAGGGTTTCTAGGTATGTTCTCCTCCTCCACTCTTCGGTGGTGAGCTCTGAATGTGCAATAAATTGCAAGAGTATCCACCCTGTCATCACCTGTCTAAAATGGTATCTCTTTAATAATAATGCAAGAACATGGGTGGGTAGTTTCACCTGTAGGAATACTGTTTTTCAGCTCTTCTGTTCTTAGGTTCTTCAGGGGTGCACTACTTTGAGTGGTTTTCCATGGCAGGTAGGGAATGTGGATTCACTTTCTCATTACAAGCTATGCTAGTGTGCTGGTATTGGCTGGGATAGAGGTAATTTTCCTCCTTGTAGCTGGTATAGTGCTGTGGTTTAGATTTGGGATGAAAATAATGCTGGTAACATACTGATGTTTTTAGTTGTTGCTGAGCAGTCAAGGACAGTCCAGCTTCTCATGCTGGCCTGCCAGTGAGAAAGCTGGGGCTGCACAAGAAGTTGGGAGGGGGCACAGCCAGGACAGGTGGCCCAAACTGGCCAAAGGCATATTCCTTACCATATGACGTCATGCTCAGTA
Organism: Phaethon aethereus; assembly: GCF_964289735.1. Taxonomy (NCBI): domain Eukaryota; kingdom Metazoa; phylum Chordata; class Aves; order Phaethontiformes; family Phaethontidae; genus Phaethon; species Phaethon aethereus. The sequence continues at coordinate 30,954,267 of NC_138582.1, read as the reverse complement.
TATAAATCTGGGGGAAGAAGAAGGAAGGGGGAGATGTTCGAAGCGATGGTGTTTGTCTTCCCGAGTAACCATTACGCATGATGGAGCCGTGCTTCCCTGGAGATGGCTGAACACCCAGCTGCCGATGAGAAGTGGTGAATGAATTCCTTGTTTTGCTTTGCTTGCATGTACGGCTTTTGCTTTACTTATGAAATTGTCTTTATCTCAACCCATGAGTTTTCTCATTTTTACAATTCTCTCCCCCATCCCACCAGGGAAGAGTGAGTGAGCACGGTGGCGTGGTGCTTAGTTGCTGGCTGAGTTTAAAACATGACAGCTAGAACTGTCTCAGTTCTGACATACTTCAGCCTTCTGCATTCAAAAAGGTAGGGAGGACACAGAAATTGGTGTACTACTCGGAAAAAGGTTACTTCTATGTTTGCATATAAATTCTATGTGCCTCCTAACAGATGGTGCACTGTAATCACTGTAATCTGTAATTCTAGTAATCACTAGATACACTCCCCCCGACAGCAAATATGGATACTGGCAAGTTATAGAAATAGATTGGAATTTGTGATTATTTCTTAAGTTTAGAAAAGTTTATTTTTCTATTAGTCTCAGTAGGCATCAGGGTCGTAAGCCTGTTTTGACAAATCAGTTGGTGCTAAGGATTGTGAAGGAGTGATAGCCTTGCTTGCAGTCCTAGCCTTGAAGTTTCATCCCAGTTCTTTGCATCCCTCATTTTCCATTTTCTTCCTTTGAGCTGTTCCAATGTGAGTCTGTAGGTCAGTGTCTGTCAAACTTAAGCTTTGCCTTGGGAGAGGACAGTCACCAATCCGCTGGAATTTCACAGTGAGTGAGTCTGGAGTTGATAAAAACAAACAAGCTTAGGTCAAACTTTCATTCCTGGATTACTCCATGCAGGCTGTGCCAGAGCACATTTGTGCAGACAGCTCAGATCAGATTTTCATTCTTGACTGGAGCCTTGAGTTTCAGCAAGCACACCATTCAAGTGAGTACATATGAGAGCATGGCAATAATCACCTAAGGAAAGAGAGAGTATACCCAGTGCATGAGCTCTGCATGCTTTTGTTTTAAAGGAGGCAATTACAAATGAAGCACAACAATTTTTATAGAAGGATTGGGAATCACTGACACAGTATCTAATCTTTTTTTCCCCTCAACATCTATAAACATTTCTTAGGTTTTATTAAGTGTATATTAAGCATTTCATAAAGTGTATCTCTGAGGAAATGTTTTGCTCAGTTTGCACTCTTCACTTTCCTGGTAAAGGACCCCAGAGAGACTCATCCATGGGCAGAGTCTGTAGATGAAGTAAAACAGTAGAGGAACATCCGTAAGTACCTCAGGGCTCCTCAGTACTTGGGCTTCCACTGTTGTGAGCTGCATGCAATCACCTCCTGATTAGACTGTGTTTAGCTCTAGATCACTCCACTTCGCTCTTCTTATGTTTTTCTGCGCCACATGGCCCATTTCACCTCTTCTCCCATTAGTGTTCTTTCAGAAAATGCTGATGGGTGCTTTCTGCAAAACATGAGAAAGCCAATCTGCACTGCTGGGAAAAGGTGAGTTTTGAGATGAGAGATTCCAAGGCAGGACATGGGATTAGACAGTTTCTGTAATCAGTAAATGGTTACATCTCTGTATGTAATATTTATGTATCTCCCTTGCTATAAGTAATTTATAAGCTTTCTGAAAATAATGTAGAGAAGCTAGATACATGTTCCTAAAGATGTGTAGGGACTTGCATATGTTCAGTGTTACTATGGATGGACCAGAAACACAGGGTGCAAAGGTTCACCAATAGACCCAATACGAAGATAAGTGCTCCAGAGGACAGGGCTAGGGATAACAGTGGGGGTAACAAATGCATGCTGATTATTGGAACAGGCTGCCCAGGGAGGTGGTGGAGTCGCCATCTCTGGAAGTGTTCAAAAAACGTGTGGATGTGGCACTTCAGGAGATGGTTTAGGGGACATGGTGGCGCTGGATTAATGGTTGGACTTGATGATCTTGAAGGTCCTTTCCAACCTAGTGATTCTGTGATTCTGTGATATATTGCTTGCATTCTTTTAAAAAGAAAAAAATCTATGTAGAAAAGTATTTATGTGATCACGAGATGGAAAAGAATGAGATCAAATAAATGTTTAACTATAATTCAGTTTTGGTTTTTTTATTACCTGGTAGTGACATGTACAGTGATTTATGCAGTGCCTGGCATAACAAACCCCAGACATAAATTTTCTTCTCAGACACTTATCAACATAGCAATGAGAGATCATGTTATTGCCAGCAGAATTACGGCATTGATATGGCCACATTTATCACCTCTCTTCATGTGGGTCACATGGATTGCAATTTTAAAAGTTAATGCACACATATATAAACACAAACATACATATTAAAGTACATAGGTATTCTCATTAAAATTCCTGATTTTTTAAGATAAGTCACTAGTATCTCTTATAATAATTGTATATATTTATTTAAAGTCACAGTTATACAGCAAACTATTGAGCAACAGCTACACCTGCCTTCCTTTCTGATTTATAGATCCTGTATCCTGAGATAGGGAAGAGATGGAGGGAGGCAGGGAGGCAGGGAGATTCAAACTCAGATAATTGTAACAACATGTAAGTTACAGGGCTGAATTCCCTTATATGATCATTAGACATCTGGTATAGCTGGATCAGAAAATGGAGTAGGAGAAAGAAAGGATAATAGTTCTCATTTGCCTGCTACATTCAAAACTCCTAAGGAAAAGCCAGCAGAGAAGTAGAGCAGGCTCAGCTCTGAGCTGCTGGAAGGAGAATGTCCCTTCCCTACACACAGAGACAGAGAGAACCACTGGGCTTATCCTGATGCTGCCTCTGCTAGTCTGAAAACTGCTGCTTGGCAGCTCCCAAAGGGGTATTAGTAAGTGGTGTGTTGCATAGACAACTGGACAGCACTGCTCAGCCATAGCTAAAACATCCCTGTGTCATCAACACTGTTTTGGTCACAAATCCAAAGTATAACACCATACCAGCTGCTATGGAGAAATTAACTCCGTCACAGCCAAAACCAGTACAACAGACTATCTGGATCCTACATGTCATAATACTTAGATTCAGAGTTTAGGTCAGCAGGGTCAGAGCGTCTGAAGTCAGATTCAAATACCTCCAGAGTGTAGTACAAATAAATGGTTTAAACTTGCAGCCACCTGTGGTGAGAGTTATCATCCCTCGACTCTGAAGAGAGAGCAATTACCAGAAACCCTTGGCAATTATGAAATGCAGGATGGTGTTACTTCACCATCACAGTCTTTGGATAATACTAAATACAGTTACACAGCACTACAGCGATGGGTTCCCCCAGGTGTGTCCTGTGATGTCGTTGCAGCCCCTAAACTCTTCCTGTGCAGCCTGCAGGAGGATGCTGCTGTACCAGAGAAGGAAGGGAGCACAGGCAGCCCCAGTGCCAGCGCTCTCCCACAGCACGCGTCCCCCTTCCTCTTCCTCCGCCGTGGGCAGCTGGGCACACCAGCAGCTCTCAGGTTAGGAAACTGAAGACATGAAAGGGTGAGCCCGCCATAAATAGATGGGCTGTCACTTTCTTCTGTGTGTAAGGCCTAAGGGACACTTCTCCAGGGCATTAATTAGCTGAGACAGTCCACTGGAGATGCGTGAAACTGGTATATCAATATTTCTGCCTCACCATCACCACGGGCGGTGGATGGTTTCTGTGGCTGAAACACTAACGGGGCATATTGTGCTTCATGTGGGCCCTAGCAGATAAACAAAGAGGTACTCCCCATCCAACTTGCTAGTGATTTTCCCCAGCTTTCCTCGATTTTCCCAGATCTGCACATGTTTTGAGAGCTGTGCCACTGGGTATTGGACAAAGGGGATAAAAAGTGACTTGAATACTGCTGTGGTCACTGAGCACAAGCAGTTTTGCCCTCGTGCTAATCAAGACTGTGAAAGAAACCCAGCATGTGTTTACATCATTACTTGAAGGACTGTAGTCCAGCCTCTCAAATGAGAAGTGCAAATCTTTTACTGTATGGGCAAACTTACTTTTGACAACACATACTAGCGAGTGCTTTACCTTGCAACCTCATCACTCATTTAATGGAGGTTTTAATGGAATCACGTTTAATTTAAATGTGAAAATGTATTGGCACCTGGGGACAGCTCAACAAACGTTAATGAAAGTAGGTAAGTAAGGAGCAATGTTAGTAAGAATACCCTTCAGCACATTGCCCTTCTCCTGTCTGGGGTTTAGGGGGTCATTACATATGTTGTGATTGCAGCTGTGTACTTCATTGCAAGATTTTGCTAGTAATTGACATTCCCTGTCATAATAAAAAAATCCATGTGATGAATCTGTAAGGATTATGGAGACTGTAAAGCTTAAAACACAACAGAAGTCATCTTGAACTGATGCAAAATTCCCAAGAAAACAGAACAAGCCATGGTTATAGTGGTATTTCAACACATTCTGACTATATTTTTAAAACATATACAAAAGTGAATACTGTATATTCTATCACAATAATTTACATTTAGAGATACCTAACAGTAAATGATTGGCCAGGAGTACTGCAATGTGCTGATAATGAATTATCTTTAAGCAGCACTTTGCATCCCAATGATGCCAATGTGCTTTGTCAGTTGAATACCTGGCTGTTGTAGCTCCATTTCAGTTTGAATGATTTCAGAGGATCTACACTTACATACATGAGTGAAGGATGCAAGGTGGTTTTTCTTCATGGACATTGACATTCAGCCATAGATGAGCAGCTGTATATAGTTCACAACACTGCTTCATGTGAATTCAGATAATACTTATCTGATTGAAACCTGGTGGAAAATGAGATAGTCCTGAATCATGAACTGAGAGGTTTGGGCATGTATGAAGCTGCCTGGGGCCAATTAGTAATACTATTACTGATTCACATATTGGAGCACATAAGATAATTATTAACCTCTTGATTTTTCCCCATTAAATCTGTCCAATAACAGACTTTTTTGTGTACAGATCTGTTCTTGCACCACTTTGACCACTAATCATTACCAGACCCAGCACCAAACACTTCAAGGTGGCAGTGAGACATCCCCCATGCAGTTTCTTTGCATAACATAGTCCTGATATTCCTCCTACATGTGGCAGAAATCTCACAAGAGGTCAGGTAAAAAAAAAAAAAGTGATTCAGAACCTGGTGATTAATCTTTAAGCATTTCATCTAGGATGGGGCAGCTAGTAATTAATACAATTACTCAGATCTGTTTCTGAGATAGGTTCTGTCACTTCTCTGACAGAAAAGTATTGCATTTAAAAACAGAAAACTCCATCTGCTGTATGGGAAACTGAACTGTAGCTAATGACATTATTTCTCTTGTCCTTGCTGAGGGAAGGGACTACCATTCAAAAGTACTGTCACAAACCTATAAAGATCCAGATAGGCTGTGTGTTTCTCAGAATCCTTGCCACTAAAAGGTAGTAGCAACAGAAGAAAAGCAGTTGGTCTTGCCATGAGCCCCGTGAAGGTGGAGTTGTTTCCATGCAAGTAGCGCATTGGGACCCATATTGCCCCAGGGGTACGTGGCCAGGCAGGTCCATGGAGTGACTCCATCGACTTCAGAAAACTGAAGATCAGGCCTGAGGGCTGTGCTCAACTTCCCTGACAATCCCAGTTTTCCACAGTGCTCAGCGTGGCCTCAGTGCTCCCACAGATCTGCTGGTGGGATTCACACTAGTGTGCAGCAGGCTCCTGCAAAACCCCAAGTGGAGGCTGGGCTCTCTCCTGCAGGAAGGCATCAGGGTCCCGAACAGTGGCTGGAGGAGACAAACAGACTGCTGCAGGACAACATAAGGCTATCTAAGGGATGTCATTGCAAAAGCTGAGAGATTTGCACTTCCAATAGCCAATTCCCCAGCAGAATACAGATCCCACTCCGTGATAGCATGCGTACTTTGGTGACTCACTTGTAACAACTGCTCATTAATTTGTCTAAATATTTTCCATTTTCTGCACTCCCAGCCTCTCCAACTCCTTTCACTTGCATACATCTATCCAGACCCATTCCCACAGAGGCAGACATGAGGCTGCTGTGAGCTGGGGAGGCTGGCGTTGAGGAGAAGGTGGCTGTGACCATGTGGCAGAGTGGGACAGCCTCTCCCTTTCCCCAGGCAGGCAGTGGCATCTGGCACAAGGGAGCCAAAGAGCCCAGAGAAGGCAAAACACTGGGATTGCCTGGGATGTCAGCAGCATGCTGGGACATCAGGAAAAAAAACCCTAAAGTTGCAGGGTTAGTATCCCCTCAGCAAATCTGTTAAAAAATTTGAAAAAAACCCAAACAGTTCATTATCATACTGCAGAACTACAGAGAGACTCCACAGGAGAAACTCCAGCTGAAACTAAAGAAACCAGTAACTCTAGCAGAGATCAACGCGAAAAAGACCTTATGCAAACATATGATGAAGAGGAAATCTGACAGCTTATTATTTTACTCTGGGGTTTCAGGAAACCTAACTAATACCCCTGACATTTGGAACATGCAAAACTTAAGAGATTTAAGATAAAACAGCAAAATACAATTAGTGAACTTTATCCAATTTGTCAAAATGTCAAAGTTGCTTGTTAATGAATTCCTTGACACTGCAGCATTTTTATGGCCCTTCCAGTGGCCTAATATCCACACCTGGTGTTTTTTCTTCTGGTGTATATCAGGGAAGAGATGAGGAAAACTATACTTTTGTCACAGGACTCACAAGGTTTTGAATGTTGTGATCCCAAGTCAAAATGCATTGTGTCATGGGTTATCTCACTGAATTCAGAAAGGTATTTCTCATATCTAACATATGTCAGAGTACTCTGTTTGCATGTCAGACCATGCTGCCCCTTTCAGCCTTTAATCTATCCAGCCTGTGATAGGCGTCACAATACAACACTCTCAGAGCTATCCTGACAACCTTGTGGGTCACTTGTCCACTAACTGCTTTCAGAAGCCTACCTAAATACCCAGCTACAAAACTGTAAGATAACTCATAAAACACTTCTTATTTTTCTGGGGCAGTAGCTCGCTCAAATACCACTCAAGCCAAACTGCTTTTCCTTCATCACTGCTCCAGAATTCATTGTCAGGAAACAGAATTTGAGGATTGAGAGTTTTCAAAGATTTATTAAACAATCTGGAAAAAAACCCAACAGAGCTAGCTAATAAAAACATTTAGAAGTAGATTCCAGAAAAAAATACTGCTCTGCTACAAGAATAGCATTTCCAAACTCTTTTTAGACACAGGATCCATGCTGGGCAATCAGACTGTGTTTGATAATTTGGAGAATAAAATTGTTTGTGATCCTTTAAGACTAGTATCTTATACACAGACAAATGACCTACGGTCTCATGTCTACTCTCATGAAATGCTGTCAGACAAAGTGCTAGAGTAGGCATAAAACAAATACCAGATTTCCTTTTTTGTCTGGCTTTAAGAAAAACATATCAAGAACCCCAAATAAATCCCCATTATGTTACTTTTCTTAAAATAAGATTCGTGAGAAAATAGCTTATCACATGAAAAATTCTTCTTCCATCATAGATTAGTTTGCAGGCCCTGATAAAGAGACTGGAGACACTCCGTTTGTCTGGTGGAAAATCTTTCTTCATTAGTATTCTTCTTATAAATCTTATTTGTTAGTATTTTCCCCCTTTTTTTTATGTTGAAAAATGTGGATGGGTGAAGGAATCATAGTAGCTTTGGTAGAACATTATTAAATGTGGGTGGGTCTGAGGCTGGTGTGGGCTGCCCTGGAGTGGCGAAGTGCTTGTCCCCAGTGGCCAGTGGGCAGGCACCCCACGGTGCCCTTTATCATTCCATCTCAGTCTTGTGTGAATGAAATCTGCTGTCAAGAGCAGCAGGGCATGAACATCTTACCTCTCCTCAAATCTGCCAAAAAGGTGCCTGGGCCACACCATGCCCCTGGTAGCCCAGGTCACAGCTCAGCCAGAAAATTCAGCCAATAAAAATAAATTGGTACCTACAGTGATAAGAGTCAGTCGGCACTGATGGAACCATAAAGGCAGGAATAAACATGATCTTGTTGCCCTTTCTATTTTAGTTGCTGACCCCTGAAAGTTCTTTATCTCTCTTTCTCCTCTTCTTTCCTGGTTTCCATTCACTGCCCTCTTCACAGGTTTGTTTTTCTGTTTCTGTGGTTTTAATCTTCCTGGGAAGAGCCTGCAGACCTTGCCATTTAACGATATTATTAGATAGGTAAAGCCAAGGTAAACTTGAATCAATTCTTATTTTAATCAAAGTTAGCTCATTTTACCTTCTTTCCTCTGACAAGGACTTCAGTTGCTCAAGGCACGTGAAGGAGTCTGCCATGCTTTCTGCAGTGATTGGAGGCAAAGCTACAGGCACCTAAACTGAAAATGTAGAAGTTAACAGGTGGCAAGGGACTCCCAGAGTGGTAAGCTACTGCTTGCCCAAATTTCCACCTTAGTCCTTTAAAGCAGATCACTTGGATTGGTTTGCATTATCCCATTTCACACGGTCCCCTGCCCCAGACTTCATGAAGTTCTGACGAAGTAGGATCTCAGCTCAAATTTTCTGAAGTGGGCTACTAAGGGGATCGTGGCACAAAATGCAAAGGCAAACCTCCATCATCCTTACTCTTAACTTTTGCAGAGCTGCAGACTGATGACCTTGCTTGCCCTTTCATCACAGGATTTTAGCCCACAGCAGGAACAAAGTCCTTTCTTAAAAGACAGAAATGCATAGGACCTTCTCTGAAAAGGACCAACTGTTTCTTGCCTGTGTTAGTAACATGATGCTCTTACTTCCCAGTCCACACTTCTCTGCTTTGTTTCCGTTTTGAAGGCACAAGTTCAGGGCATTCAGCACCGCCTTGCATCATTGCCCTGTTAAATGCTCATTTTCTGCCTCACTTTCTATGGCATCAGCCACAACGGACATCTCCTCCTTCTGGAACGGGCTTCGCTTCAGAAATATGACCAGACCTTGAAAAAGGTTCAACATCTCTTGTGTAGTACGCGAAGAAAGCCCAGCTCCGTGCCACGAGAGGTTTTGTGATACTGGGTATGAGCGACTGCCTACCCCGTCTGTCCTCGCTCTGTGCCCCGAGTTCCTGCGGCCTGTTCTGCCCTCTAGTGACGGCCATCTTATCTAACTGCGAATCCCTCTCCCACTGAACTGACACTGGCCGTGGCTCTGAGCAGAGACAGGATGCTGGAAACCTCGGGAGACCTCACAGCAGAGCCCAGGGCACAGAGCCAGCTGCTGTGAATCATCACTTCCGTGCCTGGGGATGGTGTGTGCCTGCAGACAGAAAATGTGGGTTTGGAGGAAGAGGCTGTCAGGAGGAGCATGGCTTAGGGCCAGGTTTAGGCTTGAAAGAGGGACAAAGCTGCCATTGGAGGGATGCTACCAACGGAAGGGAGAAGCTGCGACTTCAGACTTAGTGTGTTTCCTAACCATAACTCTAGACCTTTGCCACAGCTGAGCTTTGACCCAGACTGCTAAAGATGGCCCTCCTGAAAAAGTAATCCAGGGAGAAATCTTTTTGTAGTCTGTCAACCCCTTCCATTCGCAGACCCTTTGCAGCCCCACTCCAAGGTCATCTCCATGCTTTCTTTCTCTCTGCCCCAGCTCTGATCCTAACCCCAGCCCTAGACCTGAGTCTCATCTGAGCCTTTAGACCAAGATGCTGAGACACACACAGCCTAGGAGGAAAAGTTCTTCAGGGAGAATATTGTGGCTTGCTTCTTCCCTTGGCAGCCCCTTTGCAGCCTGCCTCCAACAGCTGCTCTATTTGTTTCGGTCCCAAACTTATCCCTAACCTTAACCCTAGGCTTTGTCCTTGACTGAGACTGAGACCGAGACCAAAACTCCACTATAGACAGCACAGGTGAAAAAGTTCACTGGAGAGACCTGCTTTTGCAGCATACCTCTTCCATTGGCAGCTTCTCTGCAGCCTCACTCCAATGACAGCTCTATGCTTCGTCTCCCTCACAGTCTTTACCTTCCCCCTTACCTATAACCTCTATCCTGGCACTGTTGAAAAATTTCACAGGGAGAAGTCTTTTTGCATCTTTTGCGCTAAGCCACTGTTCTTAGCAGTAAAACAGGTTCTCCCTCATGAACTTTTGCACCTGGGCTTGGGCTGGAGATCTTACAGCTTCTATGGCTATAGCTGGGAGAGAGATAAAGTTTAGAAATGCCATTGGACAGGGGCTGCAAGGAAGCTGCCAGTGGAAGAAATATGCTGCAATAAGAGTTTTCTATCTGTTATTTTTTCACCTGGACTAATATTGGGTTACCTAGTAAGGCTCAGCCAGCCCAGGGTCTAGTTTTAATGTTAGGGTTAGGGTTTGCCTTAGGGTTAATCATAGGCCTGGGAGAGAGAGACAAATACTATAGCTCTTGTTGAAGTGGGAGCTCTCTGTGCATTGCTGGACCATCTTACATATATGGAGAGGCTGAGAGAGCCGGGACTCTTCACCCTAGAGAAAACAAGTATCGGGTGGAATCTCATCCATGTGTACAAATACCTGATACGAGGGAGTGAAGCAGAGGGAGCCAGGCTCTTCTCAGTAGTGCCCACTGACAGGGCAAGAGGCAATGGACACAAATTAAAACACATGATATTCCATCGGCACACAAGAAAACAAGGTTTACTGTGAGGGTGATATAACCCTGGAACAGATTTCTCAAAAGGTGGTGGAATCTCCATCCTTGGAGACATTTAAAACCTGACTGGACGTGGTCCTGGACAAGCTGATCTAGCTGGTCCGGATTGAACAGGGGGGTTGGACTAGATCTGTGACTATTGATTTTAAGCATGGCTAAATTTATCAACACTTATTTAAAATAATTTATATAATTCTATTGCTTGAAAAACTCCTTCTAGCCTCGGATTTTGGGTGTCTGAGGAAGCTTTTCATGTTTTTCAGATTATATGGTTTTCTCTTGAGCTTTGTACTAAGAACATAACTAAGATCAAGAACTTTACTCCAGGAACACAACATTTTGACTTTGGGGGCCAGAATAAATTTTTTTATAAATTTTTGGTTTTTATTCTGGGCACAATTAACAAGGTGGTTCATCACTGGCAGCTCTTGGGAACAAACTGTCATTCCAGTATCTTCTTCATGGCCTACAGTTGAAAGCCTTGTAGTAGGTAAATCTTCAGCCTCATCTCTCTATCCATAGCTTGAGGCTGGAGCAGCACCTCCCAGCTAGATGTGAGCAATCATTCTTTTTTCTCCAGAAAAAACCCAAACAGAATAGATAGATACATCCTGTAGAACAGATTATTTGTATCATCTCACTGACTAGATATGATATTTTTGCTTTTTTCCCCCTCAGTGTCAGAAATTGGGCACATCTGGGGATATGATGACATATAATACTGAACCACCAGTGTTCTAGTGAGACACATGCAATTTCCAGTTTCGCCTGTTGAGCACATCAGTCCAAACTCCTTGGAATCTGTGTGTAATGTTAATAACCTGTGAAACAACCACTATAAAGCTATAAAACTACATGGCATGATGGAACACCACAGTCAAATTTGTAATAAAGGATTTTGATGTTTCATAGTCAAGCAGAGAATTACTCTTAAAAATAGGTCACAAAGTCACAAGTAGACCTTTATCGCTTCTGTCAAAAAAAAAATTAAATAGGAGCTCATGAGGAGTGAGTAAACACATATGCAAAATGATTAACCACACAACTAATTTGTATCATTGTTTGCAATTGCTATCAACAGTAAAATTTATATCTAACTAGTCCTTTGTATCATTTGCTTTGATCAGTGGCAAAAATTTACCTCATTACCACAGGACACAGGGTCATGTGTTCATTTCAATGACAAAGTGAATTATGATCCTTTGTTCCTTCTTTGGTTAATTATGATCCCAGTGCAGCTGCCATATTGAACAAGGGGAAACATGTAGAGTTGCATTTGGTAGCTCCTTTGACATTTCTAGTTACTTTATCTTTACTATCTAATTTTTATAATAACTTTGGGAGACAAAGGGACACGTAGGTGTTCATTATTACAACAAGATTGTGATGAGACAAATGCTTATTCATTTCAAGATTTTAATTGTACCTAAGTAACACTTTTATGTTACTTATGTTATGAACATAACTCTGAGTTTCCTTTTTCATATTGTAAATGAGCAGTGCAAAGACAACATTTTATACGTTGAAGAATTGTGCTGTTTAGCTTAAACTGTGGGCTATCACCTTCTAGTTTGCAGAACTGGTGTCTGTTGGAAGTTTTAACACTTTCTTGTAAGGACAGGCACAGATTTTCATGTCTGTGCCTAACATCCTTCAACCATTGCCAAACACTCAGTACAGGAAGCCACACAGAAATCTTGTCTTTGTTGTTTCACCTTAATTAATCCTTTGTCTGGCAACATTATTTTCTTTTAGCTCAAGTGCTTCCTCCAGGTGCTCAGAAAACAACTTCATTATGGTGTACCCACCCCAAAACCTATAAGCTGCATTAGCTTTATTTTTGTTGGGTATCTTTGCAGTTCATACTACTGATCACATTGTGGCTGGAATGAACTATGCAACAGAAACAGGTCTTGATTTTGCAAAGTAACAGATGGTCCAAAGTGAAATTTGTCATTATTTTGCTGTCGGAAACACTGCTAATCTCACTACGCAATTATTTGTTTGTATTTCTTGTTGTTCTATGTAAAATTCTATGAATATTCGTAACTTCTGGAACGTACTGCTACAGGAGTTAGACAAATTCACGGACAGAAAGTCTATAAAAGGACAAAGGAAGGGCTAAGCAGGAATGTGCCTTGTAAAATCATTTATGCAATAATTGTGGGTGTTGGGGAATATGAGGGCAATGGACAACGGAAGATGGCCTGGCTCACATGCAATTTCCGAATAACATTTCCTTTGTCATTGCCTGAGACAAAAAGGTTAGCAAAGGCAGGAAAAAGGGTGCTTTTAACTTTACATGATCACATATCATATCTCAGGGACAGGATCCTAGCCTCTTTAATTATTTTATCCCAGGTGCAGGACTTCTCATTTGTCTTTGTTAAACTTCATAGTGTTCTTACTAGCCTACTCTTCTGCCTGTCCAGGTTCCTCTGTAAGATGGCTCTTCCTTATGATGTGTCCACCTCACCAACCAGTTTTCAGTCATCAGCAAACTTGAGGGTGCTTTCAAACCCATTGTTGAGATCATTTATGAAGATGTTGAACAGCATGGGGCCCAGTATCAGTCCTTGGGGACTCCACTTGTGACAGGCTGCCAGCCTGAGTAAAAAACCATTGATCATCACTCTCTGAGTGCAGCCTGTAAGCCAGTTCCTGCCAGTCACAGACCACCTGTCTAATTTGTACCTTTCCAGTTTATCCAGGAGAAGGATGTGGGAAACGGTGTTGAATGCTTTGCTGAAGTCCAAGCATTGGACATCGACTACTCTTCCCATGTAAACAGATGTTATTTTGTTAAAGGTGATCAAGTTTGTCAGGCTTTTGGTAAATCTGTGCTGGCTTTTCCCAATCACCTGCTTCATTTGGTTTGTGATAGTTTCTAGGAGGACTTGTTCCATTACTTTACCATGGACTGAAGTAAGACTAATGTGCCTATAGTTTCCTAGGTGTTCTTTTGGGCCCTTCTTGTAGACGGGTGTGACATTCGCCCTCTTACAGTCATCGGGGACATCCCCTGACCTCCATGACTTTTCAAAGTTTATGGACAGTGGCCTTGCAACAATGTCAGCCACTTCTCTTAACACCTTGGGGTAGATTCTGTCCAAGCCCAGATTCATGTGGGTTGAGCCCTTGCAAGAGGCCGCAGGCCACTCCTTTCTCTGCTACTGCTGGGTTGACACATTCGTTGTTGTAGCTACTTGAACCTGTGATCTGGGGTCCAGCTACGTCAGTAAAGGCAGAGGCAAAGACGATATTGAGAACCTCTGCCTTGTCAGCATTATTACTAACTAGTTTCCCTTCCCTGTTTAGCAATGGACCTATGTCTTCCCTATGTCTTCCCTATGCTTCTGCTTACTGCTCATGTATCTGAAGAACCCTTTCTTGTTGTTCTTGACATTCTTGGCAAACTTCAGTTCTAACTGAGCTTTAACCTTCCTGACTGCATTTCTGCATGCCTTAGCAAGGTTCTTGTAGCTTTTTATGGGTATTTGGCCGCCTTTACTGGTATGCTTCCTTTTTTTTTGCTTTTCAGCACATGCAAAAGCTGATTCTTGTCCACTGAAATTTGCACCACATAAGTGCTCAAAATTTAAATACTTTGTCTGGTACAGTGGGAATATGAACTTCCATTTCTTTCAGTTAAAAGATGTTTTATATGCTTTTGTACTATCATATATAAAACTTCTTATGTCTCATGATGATTAATGGGTGCTGTACAAATAAGCTAGGGTCAGCATTTTTGCCACTGCATAAAAATCTTCGCTCACATTACTATGCCATACAAATATGTCTGCTTATTTTGTATGAAAAATGGATGACAATGACATCACTCAAGTGCAAATGTGATGTGAACCATAGTCTTTAGGGTAAAAACACAGTTATTGCACAGCTGTGTTTAAATATCAGTATTCACCTAGCTCATTTGAATGTAGAGCTGCTTAGAAGGCATTTCTCCATTTGTTGTTCATGGTACAGAAGTTATTTGATATTTGGAAACTTGTCTTTGCATGCAGATGTGATCTCATCAGCTTCTGTCTGCAAAACACAGATCTGTTTAGAGCCTTATTTCTGACTCAGCTGTGTAAGTTGCATAGCATCAGCTACAGATTTATCTGTGGCTCAGACAAAAGCAGAGTCATAACTGAGTCACTGTAGCCTCAGGGACAAAAATGTCAACATCATGTCACCTTGCCCACCTTAATATATTCATTTTAGTGTGAAATTAATTTAGAATACAATAAATAAGTGCTGACTCATTGATCCAATTTTCTGCAACATGTTTTTGATCTCAGCTGGAATTCAGGTACTGTTATTTTTTTCAGGATTGTCATTAGTAGTTTTGAAAGAGGAGTGGATAATTCGTCTAGTAGCTAGCCAGAGTTGTGCACAGTGTTCAGAAGAACACATGGCCTGATACAGAGAGGAAAATGACCACTTTTCTGGATATTTAATAAATGTAGCTGTACTGTCACATTTATTTGGGGTTTCATTATTTCAGAGACAGTATCCATCATTCATATACTCATCTACACATATGGTGGCAACACCTTCAATCATGAGGCATAACTCAGCTATAGTAGGTACTTAGGTACTGTACACACATGAAAAAAATATATGGTCCTTGCCCTCAAAGGACTTATATACAAGGCCAGGCCCTGAATGATTTTTAATAACAGACTTTCTGGTAAGATTTTAAGTGCTCAGGACTTTTGGACTAGTTGACCTTTAAAGGTCCCTTCCAACCCAAAGATTCTATAATTTTCTGACTTTGCTTTAGAGACTAAAACAATGCCATCCCTGCTGTGAGGCTGGGAGACTGGGGCGGATTTTCAGGGCTGTGCAACAGATACTCTAGGAACAATGTCTTCACACAAGCCAGTCCTTCAGTGCCACATATTAATCCAATCTGCAGCCTGGCTGCTGCAATTCCATCTCTGTGTGTGGCATTGGTGGCAATGATGGATGCATGCACTTACAAATACAGAGAGATGTGGCTGCAAGTGGGTAAAACAGGCATGGATCGCACTGAAAAGGAGGCTTGAAAAAAAATAGCAAGAGCCCTAAGAAAGAGATGCAAAATGCTACCTGTGTCTTCCATCATACCAGCTCGGGAATTTTAAGCTTTCTTATAAAAATGATATAAACTGGCAGTTCTGTTTATAGCTATTCAAAGGTTTGGTCAAATCACCATTTCACTTTAACGCTGTAGTCAATAATAATGGATATACATGTTACACTGTAGTAGAATAAATCTTCTGTCACTGCTCACCACTGAAGGGAAGGACTTGCTAGGTAACTCTGCCTTAACCCTTCTTATATGAGAAGTACGCTATTTTCTTCTCCTATTTCCTTAACCTATGTCTTGGGTTTGGGTGGAAAGAGAGAGCATATAGAATAGAATCATAGAATAGTTTGGGTTGGAAGGGACCTCTAAAGATCATCTAGTCCAACCCCCCTGCAATCAGCAGGGACATCTTCAACTAGGTCAGCTCAGAGCCCTGTCCAACCTGACCTTGAATGTTGCCAGGGATGGGGCAGCTACCATCTCTCTGGATAACCTGTTCCAGTGTTTCACTACCCTCACTGTGAAAAAATGTTTCCTTCTATCTAGTCTAATTTACCATCTTTCAGTTTAAAACCATTGCCCCTTGTCCTTTTGCAACAGGCCCTGCTAAAAAGTCTGTCACCATCTTTCTTATAAGCCCCCTTTAAGTACTGGAAGGCTGCCATAAGATCTCCCCAGAGCCTTCTCTTCTCCAGGCTGAACAACCCCAACTCTCTCAGCCTGTCCTCGCAGGAGACATGACCCTGCATTTGGCCTTGTTGAACCTCATGAGGTTCACATGGGCCCATTCCTCAAGCTTGTCCTGGTCCACCTGGATGGCATCCAGTTCCTCAGGCGTGTCCACCACACCACTCAGCTTGGTGTCATCTGCAAACTTGCTGAGGGTGCACTTGATCCCACTATGTCATTGATGAACATATTAAAGAGTACTGGTCCCAATACAGACCTCTGAGAGGCACCACTCATCACCGATCTCCATCTGGACATTGAGCCATTGACCACTACCTTCTGGATGCAACTATCCAACCAATTCCTCATCCACTCAACAGTCCACCCATCAAATGCATATCTCTTCAATGTAGACAGAAGGATGTTGTGGGGAACTGTGTCAAAGGCCTTACAGAAGTCCAGATAGATGACATCGGTAGCTCTTCCCTTGTCCACTGATGTAGTCATTCCATCATAGAAGACCACTAGGTTGTTCAGGCAGGACTTGCCCTTGATGAAGCCATGCTGTTTGTCTCAAATCACCTCCCTGTCCTCCATGTGCCTTAGCTAAGACAGTTCTGCCAACTCTATTTTGGTTTCTGAGATGTGAGCTCAAATTGGGTCACTAAGGCATTTGTTTTCCAAGGGTGTTCTCTAGCAGATTCATGTTCTCTAAGACCTCAGCAAGATTGCTCTCACATTGTGGTTTTTTACTTATCTCTGGGACCAATAAGTTTTCTACCACAAACTGTAAATTTTTAGATAGATGTGATTGGAACTGGTCCATTGGGTCAGACATTCAGCTAGTCCTAAATGATGAATGATAGATTAGAATGATAGCAGCAGAGGAGACAGTTGAAACAGGTCTTGAATGTGTAAATAGTTTCTTATAGTTGATGAAACTGAAGAGGGTAGAAAAAAGTAGGGATGTCTTAGAGGTGGTTAAACTAGAAAAAAAAATGTTTGCAGCAGCATTCAGCACATGAAGTGCAAAGAAATGCTTTTGTCATGGTCAGTGAATTTCCAGCCCACTGATAGTACACTCCTAGTGCTAAATGTCACATTTTAAAGAAACTTTTCTCCCTTTTTTTCAGAAGAGAGTATTTTATGAAGCGGGTAAAAGATTATGCGTATTTCAGAGTTTAATGTCCAAATTAAATGCACAGTCTTTGCC
Organism: Phaethon aethereus; assembly: GCF_964289735.1. Lineage (NCBI taxonomy): Eukaryota > Metazoa > Chordata > Aves > Phaethontiformes > Phaethontidae > Phaethon > Phaethon aethereus. The sequence goes on along the minus strand of NC_138582.1, from coordinate 30,936,610 downwards.
TTCCACAGATCAGTAAAAGAAGAAACTTTCCCTCTGAACTGTCATGGGGATGAGTGCCATATGTCTCATGACAGCTCCTGAACCGTACACAAAATGAGTGTCTCCAGAGTCTCTGGGCCATTTTTAATCATGAGATTTCACCTGTTTTGTAAATGCCATTTGTCTTGGTCAGTGATTAATAAAGGCCCTGAAAGAACTGGACAGTAATTGCTCCACATTTTCAGTTATATGTTGTTGGGGGGGGGGTTCTAATTTTTATAAATGATGCATGGTAATTTAGCTTCATAAACTGGCATCCATTTATAAACATACATGATGGAAGATCTTGAAACACACTGTCTGGTGTGTATTTTCAAAATATGGCTTTGGAAGAGATTCTTCACCAGAACATAACCTCTACCTCTAGATACTGAACCCTGTGGCTGTGTTTTTCGTGGTAAACTTGTGTCTTGCCCTGAGCCTTGTACACCACGTTGGAGGTTGAGTGCATTTCCTGGGCTGTCTGAGAACTTCTAGCAATGACAGAAGCATCTACAACACCACAGTCTGGAGGGGCAGGATTTATCCATCAAATTCCTCTTTTCACCTCCATCTGGTGAGGGGTCTGGAGCACAAGTCTTATGAGGAGCGGCTGAGGGAACTGGGCTTGTTTAGTCTGGAGAAAACGAGGCTGAGGGGAGACCTTATTGCTCTCTACAACTACCTGAAAGGGGGTTGTGGCGACGTGGGTGTTGGTCTCTTCTCCCAACTAGCTAGTGATAAAATGAGAGGAAATGGCCTTAAGTTACGCCAGGGGAGGTTTAGACTGGATATTAGGAAAAATTTCTTCACCGAGAGAGTGGTCAAACATTGGAACAGGCTGCCCAGGGAGGTGGTGGAGTCACCATCTCTGGAAGTGTTCAAAAAATGTGTGGATGTGGCGCTTCAGGACATGGTTTAGGGAACACGGTGGTGCTGGATTAATGGTTGGACTTGATGATCTTGAAGGTCCTTTCCAACCTTAGTGATTCTGTGATCTGCGTTCTCTTTCCAAATGGGAGCAGTGAAGAGTCTCTTGGAACTAACCGATGAGGTGATTTTGAAGAGCCAATATTCTCGGAAGCGCAGGTACATTGATCAGGTAAAAGAGCTTGGTATTTTTTCAGTGAAGCGTCACCTCTTTCTGGCTGGAAATGGTGGCCTGTCCCACACAGGTGGACAGGGCAGCTTTGAGAAAGTCCTTGAAAGTCATTCACAGCAATTTTTTTCTACTTGTTTATTTGCTGATGTTTTGACTTTCAGACAAACAGGCCTAGATATTTCTAATGTAGGCACTGGTGAGAGGCAGAATTTGCTACAGATTCAGCCCAAAGCAGAGCCACCCATGACTGGGAGCTGGGTAGACCGCACTTCCCACAGGAGGAGACAAAATCGAGGGACGTTTCCTGTCACGTCCCGTTTCCACGTCGATGCTGCAGCGCTCAGTGCCAGCGCCTGAAAATGACCCCGGCCACGCACGAAGCCGCCGCCGTTTGCTGGCGGCCCCGCGGCGGGAGGGTCCCCGGCCGCCCTCCCCCTCTCCCGCCCGGGGCAGCGCCGCGCTCTTCCCGCCAGGTGGCAGCAGCGACCCAACGGCTGCCGCACACCGGCCCAACGGCCGCGGGCGTTTCCGCCCCTGTCCTCGGCTGGGCTGGGCTCGGCTGGGCTGGGCTCGGCTAGCTGCCCGCGGCGCCTCGCCGTCGTCCCGCCGAGGCGGGCCGTCGGGGCCGGCGCGCACAGGCAGCCTTAGCTTAGGAGTTACAGTGAACGCCGCGATTAGTCTGCCTTGCCTGTGACAGCGCTCCTGACTCTACTGTAAGCAGCCCCAGTTGCCTGCTGCAATAGTATATTTTCATTTATACGGAGAAGGGAACGCAGGGATTGGCAGATTTAGGCGCAAGCATGCTTTGCATCCCGCACTTTTATCAGTTCCTGTTATGGGGTTACCTGAGGCATGGGCTCTGCTGTCTCCCGCCGGCCCAGTCTGGGGCGCAGAGTGAGCTCTGGTCATGCTGGACTGAGCATCCACCGCAGCACGGCCGAGCATACGGGCTGAGAAATGTGGGGAACGGGGACATGTAATCGGGTTGTGAGCTGAAAGCAGGGAGCAGATTAATGGGGATTTGAACTCACTACGGAGGAAATTGCAGGGGATGTGTACAGGCTTTTGCAATGTGTTTATGTTTGATACAATCTTTCTTCCCCCCTCTATAAGCAAGTTGGATTTAGTTGCACAAATGTAGTCCTTTGCTTCCTCTTTTTAGAGAAACTTCTTATCGCTATAGAGGTGTCATCATTGATGCAACTCCATACAGTCACAAGACCCACTGCAATAGAGACAGAAGATAAACCACGTTTATATGCACACCTGAACAACAGTAATAATAAAGCCAGCACACAGGTAAATGCAGCTGAGCTTGTGCCTTCCAAATATGCTGTGGTTTTGAGCCCCATTGTTTTGGGGTCTTCTGGGTCAGCTCTATTGTGTGTTTTCCTATAGCCCTTCAGATGCTCTCTCCTAAACTGTATGCCCTGTGCTATGCATATTCTATCCAACTTATTGAATTTCCATGATGAAACCAGAAACAAACCTTATAAACCCTGTCAGCGGCAGGAGAAAGACTCACTGTTGTTAGATGGCAGGGGTTAAAATGTAGAGCCTTAATCAGCAGAAGAGCTATTAAACCTTTTCTGTTACAGGTTGAAGGGCCAAAACCTCATGGACTTGCAGTGGTTCTGAACCTTATGCTGTAGGTACAGCCAAGCTTACAGAGGCAGTGGTCTGATATGGTATGTTCTGCTGTGTTTCAAGTAGAGACAGTTGTATCTGTCACATGTATCTAAACCCTTTCATCTTTAAGCATCTAAAGAAAGAAAAAGGAATCAAGATGAATCCCCAAGTAGTGGATGAACAATTTCTATTAGGTAGGCCATATTTTCTATAACTTCAGGGATAGTTCTGAGTTCAACATCTCCTTTGCATAATATAGATTGGTTTAAACTTGTTCTAAATTGAGGAGTGCCCCTAGTAAAGCTGGAGGAAGAGTTCCCTCCAGTGGCTCCCTGGCAGACTCCAGCAGCAGTGGCAGATGATTACAGAAGCTGTCCTCATGGGACCTTTGAAAGCCAAGGGAGAAATGTTCAACCCTGCATTCATTTGCAAAGTCTCTCAGAACAGGCGGAAGGAAAACCGGATCGAGCCAGACTGCACCCAGGGCTGGCCAAGTCACAGCTTTTTTCTGTCATCAAGAGCAATTGTTAACAAGCCATAGAACTTGAGTTGGAGCTCTTTTCTAGAACTGTTGCATTTAATGCCTATTTTTATATAGCATGTTTTCTTGGGGATGACTTTTTAACCCACATGATGTCTTCCTCATCTCCCCTAACTCTGTGACATTGAGCGTATTATCGCTGTTTCTCCTTTCCTTGTTTATGAGAAGAGAAACTACGCTCTGTTACTTCGGGATAATCTGATTTGATAGGGTCTGTACAGCAATAGTTTTTGAGAGTGCACCCAAGATAGCCTATACAATTCAACACTTGTTAATGATCAATAAACAGAGACATGGAACATAAAAGGTGTCATCACAAGGTGAAGTCTGTGAGTGACTGAATGCAAAGATATGCTTGTATTGACAATGGACATCTGATACATTATTTTCTCTGTATGTTGCTTAGTTTTCAAGTTATGTAGGAAGCCTAGACAATGGAGCTACTGTAACTGTGACTAGGCATGTCTTTACATTCTTATGGAAAAAAGACTTTATTGCTTTTTGTATGTGCATATTGGTTTTTTTTCTGTTCCCATCAATTTGTGTTGAATTCTCTTACAAACTTTGTGTAATGGAGGTACCTCTAAATTTATATTCCAAGGCACTGATGTTTCCCTAAATTTTCATGAAACTCTTATCCTCAAGTATTGATATTTATTTCTTCATAAGCTTAAAACTATACAAGAATAAAAAAGATATTAATCAAGTAAGTATAGCAAGAGTAGCCAGTGAAATAATACAAGCAGATCAGGACATACTAATAATTTAAAAAATGAAACAATGAACCCTAAGTTAATGAAACTGAGGTTCAACAAAGGCTTGCAGACAGCCTGTGTAATAGCAATTACATAAGAGCAATAATGAGTTGCCTGTCCACAGAGCCGCTCTTTTTTTTTTGCCCCGATAAAATGTTTAGCACACCTTGTATAGCACAGCAGGGGCTTGAGCACATGAGCTTATTGTTTTTCAGTTTGTACCTGCCTTCCCCAAATGCCTGGAATTTCTGGTTACCCAGCAACTCCGGGGGTGTCCAAGTCCTGCACTTTGCAGTATGTGATAATGTCTGTACAGTCTGAAGTGGTCTTAGGGCTGAAAAGCCACGGTGCTTGGATATGTTCAGCTCCCCACCTGTACGAACCAGTATAACAGCTATTAGGAAGAAAATTAACTCTATCCCAGTCAAAACCAGGACAGCCTGCAAACAAGAACAAGGAGTGAAACCTGCAGACTGTAGTACCCGGGTCTGAGTGTTTCAGCTGTAGTGATTTATGACTTTAACAGTACTGTACTATCTTCTACTCATACTGTCTTTCTGGACATTTTCCATGCAGCCCAAGCCAGTGATGCCTGATAACTATAGGACTGAAAACTGTGACACGTTAAACAGACGTACATGTCATAGTCTGGGTTTTTCTGTGCCCGCTGGCTCTAACCAGTTTTGGAAAATTATTGTCTTCACCTGCAAAGTGTTTATTAATGTAAAATTGCAACAGTAGTATTATAATGCAGTGGTCTTATAATGAGGGAAGGACTTGGGTTCTGAATTTTTTTTCACTTTCGTTTTCTTGTGGGAAAGTATGTAGCTTAGGGGTAATCAGCAGGGTAAGGAAAAGAAAAGAAGTATGGGAAGGTACTTAGCTGCCTTTTCCTTTTAGCTAAAACTGAGTGTTCCATATGGGAAACAATAACCTTCATGAAAATAGCCATTAACTATGCTCTCATCCCTTTTTGTGTCAAAACCTTTTGTACACAAATAACAGGCAACTTTAGTTGGAAAGCAGGAGTCTTGACTCCATAACACTGGAACTTATGGAGCTTTCCCAGTTCTGTGCTGCTTCCTCTCCCAGATAATCTCTAATTTCAATCTTCTCCCCCAAAATTGTAAGATATCCATTTTGAAGCAGAATGCTGGAAAAAAGTTACTAAGCATATTGTTCCTGGTTAGATGAACACTGTTCTCACATGACCGTTGAGAAACATCCTCTTCTTGTAAATCAGACTTTCCAGAGAGTGATAGTGAGATAGTCACTGAGAGAGTTTTGTGCTCCATGCACTGGGTAGGACCTTACTGTAAATCTGTAGTATGGCACATGATGTGTGTAAGAGACAAACATTTAACTGATGTTCTTAGCTTCACACTGCTGCATGTTGATCTGCTAATGTCATTGACAGAGCAACCTGTATGATCTCAACTGCACCTGGTATTGCAAAATCATGGCACAATGATGCCTGGAGCTTCTGTTAACATCATCCTTCCAGGGCTGTTCTTTCCATCTACCTACAAGAAGTCTGGTATACTTCCACTGTCAATAAGGCTCAAGTCAATAGCCTCAAGTTGCGCCAAGGGAGGTTTGGACTCGATGTTAGGAAAAATTTCTTTACTGAGAGAGTGGTCAAACATTGGAACAGGCTGCCCAGGGAGGTGGTGGAGTCACCATCACTGGAAGTCTTCAAAAAACGTGTGGACATGGCACTTCAGGATATGGTTTAGTGGGCATGATGGTGTTGGGTTGATGATTGGACTTGATGATGTTAAAGGTCTTTTCCAGCCTTATTGATTCTGCGATTCTGTGATTCTGTGAGCCTTCCTTGATTTGAGAGGGTAAGAATTAATATTAATGATTAAAGTCTTTGAGGAAGATGAAGATTAACTACCAGTATGGGATGGCTATACAGTTTTCAGAAAACAGAGAAGTGTGGGGGAAAATGAATAGCCAGTTTGTACAAGGCCTGGAGGAGATAGAAATGTGAACAGTTCTCGTCATGGACAGCTCTGCCTGATCCTGGTTACTCCTTGCTCTGTTACATTTAACCTGAGAAATTATAGGGAAAAAATGCAGGTTTTAGCTATCTAACTCAGATATATTCTCATAAGACTATTTTATTAATCCAGGTCTTATTATCCTATAAGGTAAGTCTGCTAACTCAGGCTGCTATCATTGTAGACATATAAAGGCTTTGAAATCTTAGTTGAGGGAATGGAGTATAGATGTCACTTAAAAGGAAAAATGCTTGGAGTGTAGACAAGTCTTTTATTTGAAGAGTTTAGATGTCCTCCCAGAAGATTCAAAAGCTACATGTAACGGAAAATGTAAGGGACAAATGAGGTACAAAGGCACATTTAGTTCTAACTAACCTCTCTGGGAAACAGCCAGGAAGATCAAAAGCCAAGCTAAAATGCTTGACGAGTAAGGCATGAACTGATATTATCAGAAATTCATCAAATCACAGTGAAGAACAGAGCAAGATGAATGTTTGCAGAAAAACAGAGACAAAAGGGCTGAATGATTTGGATGAATTAGCCACAGAAGGAGAGTCAAAGTGGGAAAGGAAAGAGAGGCATTCTTAAGGGAGAGATAATGTAGTGGAGAATTTGGAGAAAGATGAATGTCTTCTCCAAAACCGGCCCTTTTAGATTGTAGAATGAGGATAAAACACATCAAGAATTCAGAAAGATTGAATCAAGAGACTGAGATGCTTCAGAAGAAATGTGTGGGTTTTTTTGAAAAATAATGTTTACTGGAGTAACCATAATTTATAAGTAGAAGAAACTTGAATTGAAAGACAATACTAATGGAAAACATGAAATACAGGTACCAGCGTGTATTATGAGAAAGCTGGTAGTTCATGAATCCTGGAAAGTAAAGTAAGAGCCAGTAAGGAGGAAAGGGAGTAAATGTTATATTGTGTGTCTATGCTATTACCTTAATCATCTTGACTTTTATATTGACACTTAAGCTAGAACTCCTGCTCATCCTTTGTATAAATAGTAACATAGAATAGAAGATGTCTCATATCAATACCACATCCAAAAGCTATTACATGCCTTGTAATCAAACAAAATATTTAATTTATTTCAGAACCAAATCCCATGCAGTCAAGTTTGTTTAATATTTTATTAACACTAAAGGATACTCTGTTGTCCCTTATCCATCTTCTTAAGGAAAAATAATTCCTTTTAATTAGTCATGTGTTGCTGCCATTATATAAACTCTTCCTGGTATGTAATGATGGATAAATACAGCATAACATTTATATGGGTTTGATGCTGGCATTGAAATATTAATACACAGGCTGTAGAACAGGTAGAGCAGATAGACTTTGATAATATAAATTCCTTTCCTGAGTCCTGTCTCAGTTCTGACCAAACCTAAGGCTGGCAACATAAGTTAGGGTCACTTTTCCTAACTCCACCAAGCACGAGGACACAAATTATATGAAATGCCTACACTCAAACCATTGAATAAAATCTACTTTTCAAGTGCCAACAACATTCAGTGCCTACAATCTTAACAAAGACCAAGATATGATTATCCCATATACCTAATTCTGAGCTATCCACACCCACTACCTTGTTCTTGCGTAAGGCAGAGTTAAATACAGAAGTGGGAGGGATTTAAAGGTGATGTAGGTTGTACTCCTGGAAAGGAGATGGGTGATTCTTTCAGAGAAAATTAAGTTTGGTTATCAGCTAAAGGAGTTTATTGGCAAAAACTATACAGATTATGCACAAAAATATATTCAAGCAGAAAGTTCAGAGAATGTTGAATTAAACCTCATTTAAATTTAAGTTTATTCTGATAAAATTATTTTAAAAGTAGTCTTAAAACACCTTGTATATAAGACTGTTTAGGCTTTGAAATGTCACTGTATGTTTTTGCCCTTAATACAGTATAGAGCATATTTTCATTATATAATAGACATATTAAAAAAATTAATGGATTCTCAACTTAGCAGTATTGCAATTCTTTGGTTAGTGCAATTACAGATTCTTCTACAAGTAATGATAAAGACAGTTCACTATTTGTGTAGGTGCGATGCTGCCACTGGAATATTATTGTAACTGGGCCAATTATACAATTTGACAAAATACTAATTTGTTAGTGAAGCACCATATAGTTACTGTCCAGAGTATCTTTCAGTTTAGGAGTAGCGTCCGAGGTCTGGAATAGTTTAATTACACAGTGGACCCTAGGTAACCTTTTCCCCAGAACCCTTGTTGTGGAGAAATGTCAGACTGTTGTACATCACTTGTAAAGAATGATCATGAAGCAGAGTGGGTGAGTTAACAAGGTCAGTGAGTGTACAAATGACTGTGCAGGTTTATATGCAATCAACACCCCATATTGCACAACTTGCAACGGAGTTCAGAGCTCTTCTGTTTGCAGCTGTTGTTTCTGCTGACACTATTGATCAGTCCTTTTTCTTGTGTGCTTTCCAGTCCAAAAGCAAGCTGTTCCTGCTCAGAGGGGCTTTTGCCTCATCCTAGTCTCCATTACTCTGTGCAGCAAATAATTGATATGAATTGATGTTAACTGCACCTAATCAAATGTGTCTTTCAAGATAGAGTTGGCTATACTTTGGCGTGTAAGTTCCTTGTAACCTGCAAGCAATTCAAGCACAGCTTCCATGCTAGAGGGGTGTGCCATTCGACTGGCAATGAGTCTACGCTAGCATAAAATCTGATGAGTAGCCTCTAGCTGTGGGGAGAAGTGAGCTAATACAAGCAGATGAATCCTGCTAGTCACACTAGCACTTGGTGTGCGTGCAGCAAGCACAGCCTGGCCCTGTCCACAGTGAGAAGCTGCTGTCATATGTGAACTATCCCCCCCAGAAGTCTTCCTTCCCTCAGCTTTTGAAAGGATCTGATACATATCTTGTGACCAGTCAAATGAAGCTTCGGGTTGTGGCTCACAGATTCTTGGAGCTCTTTCTTATCAGCTACAGATCTTCTTTTCACATTCTTACTTTTCTTAACAAGAGCTGCTTAGTCATTCAAGCATCAAAATGTGTTATGTGTTTTGCCTGTCATGGCGGAACTATTATCAATAACGTCTTGATGACAACACAGCTAGTATGTTATATCACCTGATAAATTAGCCCATGTTGGTTGTGAAAAAAATCATCTTCTGTTAAATAGCCTGTTTTCATACTTGTCTGGCAGAGAGGTAGGTATAATAGCTTGGTACAGCTTTAGTCTAGTAGAGAGCTTGATCTTGTGTTGACCATATATTCACTGTGTTTGCCAGGAATGCTGGTTCTTTCCTTTTGCAGATCACTCGTGTATCTCTAATGACATTGTCATTCAAGGTGCTTGTAAATTAACTGAACTCATTAATGGCTTAAAATTAATTTCTATTGATGGATACAAAAAGAGAGGTACACTCTTTTCCAGAACTTTCTGAGAAACAGTCTTAGCGATTTGTTCAGAGGTATACCAAAGCAAGTATAGGCCTAAAATGTTGCTCCCAGTAGGCCATCAGTAAGTAAATCATTAGCATGAACAGTTCCTATTCATCCCTCTATAAAACTGTATGAAAAAACCCAAACTTTTGCAGTCTGAATTGAGTCTGAGGACCTATTTTGGAGGTTACAGATCATCATACCTCATGTCCTAAGCAGGACGAACAGGACACGCTCTGAGATGCATCCTCTTCTGATGTTCCTTATAACAACGAAGTGCTTAAGGCTTGCCTGATCTTTACCTTGCATCTCATCATGGAGATGTTTCCAAATTAATAGCTGCTCTTGGACAAGAGACACTTTCCAAGAATCTTCAGAGTCTGTGTTTCTGATTGCATCAGAGGTTTTAATAAGCTCATGGAAGCTATGTAAAAGTCTAGGTTTTACTTCTTCCTTTTCCTGCCTTTGTAAGTGATAAATGTTATGGTAATTGTTCTATTGTCTTCCTGAAAACTGCTTTTTGATTTCTTAAAATAAGTATTGGCAGCATATGAATACAGTAACACTGGTGCTCTACCACAGAGATCTTTCATCTCATACAACTTGATCTGGATTCATTGACAAATTGACTTTAACCCAGTCTGTCAGCAGTCTGAGGAGTGCTTCTTTCCTTTTCAAACAGAAGCTGACTGGTCTTATTACTGCCAGTAAATCAGCTTGGATGCTTCCACTTCATATTGTAAAACCATTCCCACACTAAATGACAAGCCTCACCTGAGCACTTTCTTCAAATAAAGCATAGACTGTATGACTTTGCACGGTCAACCTCACTAGGTATTTTTATTCAGTGCAGTGGCTACGTCAGTTGCCCTGCAGTGTTACTTTGAATTCTGGAAGGCGGTTTCGTAATTTTCTCCTCTGTGTATAGAAATTTCAAACAGTAGCTGTAATTGACTGCCATAATGCTTGGTTTTGACCACAGCAAGGCAGGATTCAGCAGACACAGCATGTGATGTCTTCTAGGAAAATAAGCTATTTTTAATTCTTTCCCATTGTAAAAGGTTGCACAGTAGTCCTAATTCACGATACAAAGTTATCTGTGAAGTCACGACACAGTGCTGTTGTGTTTTTATTAACTTTATTACAGCACCCTGTATTCAAGGCTGGCTGTACACAGCTTTATCCTTGCATTACTGCCCTTCTGCCTTCATTTCTTTCTACAGGATTTCTCCCTAGCACTGGCAATCGCAACACTTCACTGATGTTGAAAGAGCGATAATGGCTTATAAAGTACTATCATGGACCTTTTTCTGGGTTAGTAAATCACTGTGCTAAGTGTCTTCACTGCTGTGAAATTATTATATAGGGTTTTTTCACCATTTTTGTAACCAACAATTTGCATGCTAAACTTACTTAAAAAAATGTCAGCTGCACATTCTGACAAAGTCACATACATAGTTTAACTGGTCAGCCAAGCCTGTTTCCCAGAAAATTGCTGACAGACAAAACCATGACTACCAAAAGCCATGTTCTTGATAATGGAATGAAATGTGGAAATCAGATTTGTAAGCAACAAGACCACAAAGGTGAAGGTACAGCTGTTCTCAGTGCTAGTAATCTATTTCTGAGAAATCTGTATGTTTTCATTCAGGGGATCAGGACTATTTCTCTTCTGAACTCTGGCAATGAGATGTAATTAATTCCTACAGTCAGAATTCAGTTTGAGTTCCGTTCTTTGAAGAATATTAAGGTCAAAACAAGTAGTGGAAAAGAGTTTCTATCCTGCTGCCAGTCCAATATAAAAAGATACTTGTAATTTAAAGGCAAACATAGTTTTTGTAATGTTTTGATATAAAATAGGTGATGGCTGCTCATCATTTATTTGCAGTTGATATCTGTAATAGCAGACAATTTGGTACACAATGTACAGTTATTTGCACATTTTGAAAGGCTTTTTACAACAAGCTGCATTATCAAACCAGTTTTGTGTAGTGTATCAATCCTGTGAGAATACTAATCCGATCAGAGTCCTTAAGAAGATTGAGTAATTCTAATGCTTACTGAATAGAAATTTTCAGAGCTGCATGTGAGAAATATCATTTAAAATGATGAAATATAAAAATAGTATTTACATTACTGAACTTTGATTTCTGAATTGAAAAAGTCCGTTTTGTGAGGTATGTCATAAATCAGAATATGATAAATTAGAAGTATTCAGATAACATTATAATTCCAATTTTGATTAGTTTAGTTCAATCCAAATTCAAAACCTCTACTTTGTATTCATTCTTCTAGAAGACCAAGTCCTTGCATTCCACCTACAAATAGGGTCGTCCTCTGGGTGTAAACCAGAGATGAATTTTGTAGTAATTCTTAATTTTTGTCCATATTCTACTTCTTCTGAAAAATAAAAATGTATGGCTTGTACAGATATGAAGAACAAGAGGAACTTTGTAGAAGCAGTTTACACTCCCTGACTTTGTAAAGTGTCTGAAACTCTGATGAGTTTCTAACATTAATCTTTTCATTAATTTTAATGGGTATTAACTCACATACCTGAAGTAAACATCTTAAAATGCTTAAAAAATGATACGCCGTGAGAAATTGGTTTTTTCTACATTTTCCTATGCTGTTTGAAAATGTTGGAATCCCACTGCTTGTTTCTGGAGAGAATTACCATTTTCTGCTGATAGCAGCAGGTAGCCAACTTCACTTTACCTAAAACCATCTTTTCTACAGAAAAGCTATGGCAAAGCTAACTTCTTCCACTAGTGTGTTTTAATCATTTGCGGGGAGTATTGCAGAGTGACACTCTAATATCTTTAGTTAGGCTGGCTGTTTGCAATGTAACCGCACAGTGACCTTCATCCTAAGCAAGTAGAAGAGATGTCATGTGAAATCTACATCACTGGTCTCTAGGATGGATGAGCACATAGAAGATTTTCACAGAAAGGAATAGAGTGGAGTGCAGACAGTATATATTCCAACACAGAGCCTTAAACATAGTTTAAGCAGTGACGTTATCCACTCACAGGGACTGCATTTTTCAATAACTTCCTGCCAGCTGTTAGAGAAATGCCTGAAAACTGGTTCAGCCAGCTCCGAACTGCTTTTTCTTTTCATATCACCTCAGCCCCAAATCTGCAGAGGACATTCTGGGATCATGCTCTGAGCTGAGTAGGAGATGAAGTATTACTCCCAACTTAAATTGTTTGAGAGAGATCATACCTGAAATAGTCATCCTGGTACTTTGTGTCAGTGGGTGAGGGATCCATCAGCAGCCCCATGGGTCAAAATGCAGAAAACTGACTTGGAAGCACCTTTGACTTACTTTTTCACAGTCTGTGCTGAAAACAGTTATCTAGCCCTACAAGCCTGGTCTTACAATTTGCTTTGATTCCATGTGCCAGTGAAAATGTTGAACTGATTTGAACTTTGTGACATGGATAGCAGCTGTTGTACTAAGCTATTTAAAACCACCAATTTAGGCTTAAACCTTGGCTGAGTAAATACAAAGCCTTAACCATACATAGTACCCATAATGAGCTTTCCTTTTTCAATTTCAGTGGATAGAATTTAGTTTTAGATCAACAAAATTTCACTGCCAGATTTTCCAATATCAAATTTTCCATTGCCAGATACTGAAGTATCTTACCAAAAAAGGAGAGCTAAAAATTAAGCAGGTGAGTTTATTTTCATTTTTCATGAGTGAAGTCACTGTCATCACTGCTGAATGCAGTGTAGCTCTCTCCTCCCTAAAACAGAGTGAAAAAAAGCCCAACATTGGAATCATACAACAAGCTGAAAAGTTATGTCTCTGTGTGTGTGTGTGCATGTCCATGTCTCATACATTTCTGGAATGAGAGAAAGGAAGATAAAGTGGAGGAGAGGAAATATAAACAAAACCAGCCTGTGATGACATGTACTTCCTGTTGGCTTGTGTAGCCTTCAAAATCCAAAAATCAGTACATAAATATAAGAACAGGAAAAGTACAAAGCATTCTTTCTGAAGTCAGTAGGTTGCTTGCTTATTACTGAGTAAGGCATCTAATGCAGTGCCGACATACGTAGGACAATAATGTCAATTTTTTACCCAGGAAGCAGAGCATGAATGAGCAGGTAATAGTGTAGGGACAGTTAGTTCTGAGACACAAGCTTAAGGTTTAGTTCCTGTTACCCTAAAAAACCTGAAGGTCCTTTGCCCAATAACTCAACATATCAGAGGATTTCTTGGGAATGCAGCAGCTGTCATTTAGTGGCAGCTTGACACAGAATATATGGCAAAATGGATTTCTCTTTATATCTATCTTACAATAAATTACTCCTAGACAGAAATTTAAGCAAACCAACAAACATTTTGTCAAAACAAAGCTTAATTATTTATAATTTTATTCCAGGAAATAAAAAAGAAGTATGTATTATATGGCTATTTCATTGATTTATGAGGTATTTGCAAACCTTGGCAGGTTTCATTACTACTTTGAAACCACATGCAATTTGGTGACAGATTCACACAGCTTCGAGGATTGCCCAGTCTAATTTGCAGTTTTTCATTAGAATTAGAGGCCTCAGCTGTAGGCTTTGGGTTGAAGACCAGAGTTCGCACCCATCATTCTTGCTTACAGCCATCAACGGCAAAAGTTCCAGATTCACGTGACTGGCTTTTGGACAAAGCTAGGTGAAGGTCTGTTGTTATTTATAGGTTTTGCTCTGCAATTTCCTGCTCCTTTGGATGTGAAACTTTAGCAAGAGAAACTAACAAAATCAATAGAGTATTTATTACCTTGTGACATGACACTTGGCAGTTTTGCATAGTGCAGTCACTGGTGCCCAACCACCATCCATCTCTGTGCAAGCACAAGCCATTTCTGAAAGCTATGACTTTCCATCCTAACTCCTACCCTTTGGGCAACTCACAGAGCTCCTGTGCAACCTCTCCTCAGTCACTGCTCTACACACAGCAGTCATAGTCCCTTTGTGTACCCAGTATTGTTTTTCCCAATCCATGAGCATTTTCATGACAGTTTGTAACTGGGGTAGAAAGTTCTTTCAAAGAGTAAAAGAAGAGCATGTCACTGTTCTCTCCTACCCTGAGAAGCAACATTCCTGTGTTCAAATTAAAAGCTTAGTCCAGGATCTCTCATAAAGTAAATCTTAGAATGCTCATTACAGGGTTATCTGGTTGAATACCATTTTCTGTGTCTTCAATTTACACATTCAGCAAACAAAAGCAGAGTATGCCATGGTCTCTAATAACAAAAATAGAACACCTCACAATGTGTTTTTTAAAATTTGAAATAAAGGTAAGAAGTTGTCACAGAAGTTCAAATCTCATCTCTTCCTATATTTTACATTTTTACCTGCAATGAAGGTGAAAGGGATATGGTGGTGGTTTGGGTTTTTTTTTAAGTGCAGGTGATGTAGTTGATTTACATTTAGCAGGGCAGATATTGTTAATAAACTATCAGAGAACCCAATGGAGTTACTCACATACATAAAATTGCTCAAGTATATGAACATCTGTATGATAATAGTTGAATACTAAGGTAAACACTAAACTTTCTCACAAAACATATTTTCCATTATTTCTTTCAGCTGTACTTAGAGGTGAGGTTAGATCCTTTACCCACAGCACGCTTTTAGCATTTATTCTCAGGTACTCCTCTCTTTTTGTTTCTGTTTCCTCTGTAGTTCAGTTTCAAAAACTGATTTCCCACCTTTTCCTTTGTTGTTGGAAAAATACAAAAGTTTCCTTGAGAACTTTCTGTTCCGTCTTTTGAGAATTCCCTTCTAACTCATGGTGCACTCACTTAAGAGTTCCTATAGCTGGAATATTCGGTGAGTCCAACTACGAGCACTTATGTGCTATTTGAACTATTTTTGACTAGAGGAGAGGACAGTCTGTTCATTTTCGTCAGGACCAACACTTAGTCAGTGTACCAGTGCAATAAAAATGTTTTATGTTCTAACCAGCTGTAACTTTTTGGTCCAGATATCAGCTGAAAAGTTCACAGCTTTGGGGTTCTGTATAGAGGTAATAATCTAATGACATTTTGACTTAGGTATTTACATTGTCTCCACCTAAATCCTCCCTTGTGGTTAGGTTCTGTTCTTCGTTCCATTCAGTGTAAGCATATTCTCCAGATCCTGAGTAATGTATGTAATTTAGGATTTTAGTGACATGAGCAGGTTTGTTTTGAAGAAGCAAACATCAAATTAAGAGTTTGGCGATAACAGCTTGACATAAGTGCATGCAAAAAGCCACTTGTTACCTCAGCATGGTTCATTATTTCCACATAATGGGTTTTCCCCTGAAATGGCCGCACAACAGACATCTCACAGTCCTGTGCAGGACCAGCGCACCTGTAAATTCTGAGCAGTTGCCACATTGTGATATTTGGACTGCAAAGCATCTAATATTGCTCACATGTCAGATAGCCATTATCTATTATTTTAGGAACACAAGGAATATCTAAAAAGCTGAGAGAAAAGAAGACTAAGATGATCATATGCAGATTATAATCCAGGAGGTAGTACTGCTGAGGCACTTACATCTTGTGGTTGATTATTCTGTGGCCAGAGAAAAGCTCTGCAAGTCTGGGATTCCCAGACTACATCAATTGCTGACAGAAGCCTCCTTCTCTCTACTTGAGACAAGGCATGTCATTTATATGTAGTTGTCTGTGCAAAAATCCCAGCTGACCACTATGTCAAGTGTGTTATCATCTCTGCAGGTTGGGTATAGAGAATAACATGAAGCTGGAATTTCCAGAATCTGTTCTGCCTAAAAAGCTAACTGCTTGCAGTGTTCTGCATAGCCTCCTCAATGTGAGGACTCTGCACTGGGCCAGATGAACTCACTGAGGATCTCAGAAGCAAGAACCTTTTGGCTGCTGGGAACTTTTAAAAGGTGAAATCTCTAACTTGCTGACCTTAGTGGGCAGGAACTCTAGAGTGACCATGTGGATTATCTCCTTTATCTTCCAAACAGTGCTGGCATGTCTTGCTAAGATTTTGTCCTCAGAGGAATAGGAGGTGACTCGCCTGTTGACCAGCTGGAAGCTGATGGCTTTGGTTAGTTTATAAACCACTTTTAAATCCTTTCCTTGTGCAGTGTTGTACTGAGTCATGCTGGCGAGCTTCTGCTGCCGTTGCCTTGCAATACTCTTCTGAATGTCCTGGTAACAGACTTCCAGTGTGAGTTGCTACAAGCTCACCACATGGCAGAAGCCACAAGAAGGTAGTCTGCAAGACTAATGGAGCATTTTTGCAAAAAGATACATAGGTAAGAAGTCAGGACGATGACCACTGACACATGCATGTGTAAAGGGGAAGGCACACTAGCACATAAACAGGGAGCTGTAAAGACGAGACAAGTAAAGGCAAGGTTGTGAGACAATTCAAAACATCATGGAATACAGTTAGTAAACCAATACATTAGCCTGGAATGAGAATGTGTGTACACAAATATTTCCCTAAAGTTGCGGGACTTAACTAAAACAAAGACTAAAATGCCCTTGTTGACACCAGATTTACACTGCATGAGGCTTTATCATGTGGATGTAATTTCATTGAATCATGACAGATAGCTTTAGTCTGGAAACTGAGCTTATTTGTGTAGTCAAGCTTGTTCATTTTTACATACCAGATTACTTAAATATGATATATTTCAAAGTATCAAAATGTGTATTTCAAAGCAGCCTGTATCGGTAATGGACAGAAGTCAGCAGAGAGGCAGGCAAGCTTTTTCTACTTCACTGATGTGTCATGAAGCTTGCATTGCTGGTTCTCTCATTAGAAATCAGTAGTAAAGCATCTTTTTTTTTCATACAAGGAAGGGTTCTGACCTCACTGAAGGACCAAAAATTGTTTTTATTTTCATAATTGTATTTAACTTTCACAGAATAGCTAGAATGAATCAGAATGTTGCAGGTTCTTCTGGATGTTGCTCAGCAGTGAATGGAAACACTGATGAAGATGTAAAAAATTGACTGCAAATAGAAAATCCACCATGAATATTAAAAGATAGATTTACAACATGATCGTTCCCTGCACTTCTACTGAAACTGTCATGCAGGTTGATGCATGTTTTGACATGTCACTCCTCCTTCAGTCAGAATCATAGCATCATAGAATAGTTGGGGTTAGAAGGGACCTTTCAAGGTCATCTAGTCCAAGCCCCCTGCAATCAGCAGGGACATCTTCAACTAGACCAGGTTGCTCAGAGCCCCCTCCAACCTGACCTGGAATGTTCCCAGGGATGAGGCAGCTACCACCTCTCTGGGTAACCTGTGCCAGTGTTTCACCATCCTCATTGTGAAAAATTTCTTCCTTATATCTAGCCTAAATCTACCTTCTTTTAGTTTAAAACCGTTAGCCCTTGTCCCATCACAAAAAGCCCTACTGAAAAGTCTGTCCCCATCTTTCTGATAAGCCCCCTTTAAGTACTGGGAGGCTGCAATAAGGTCTCGCTGGAGCCTTCTCTTCTCCAGGCTGAACAACCACTATCCTTTCAGCCCATCCTCACAGGAGAGGTGTTCCACCTCTCTGATCATTTTTGTGGCCCTCCTCCGGACCCGTTCCAACAGGTCCATGTCTTTCCTGCACTGAGGGCTCCAGAACTGGACGCAGGTCTCCAGGTGGGGTCTCCTCAAAGTAGTTAGCAACTGACTACTAGGGAGAAAAAACCTTTGATATGGAAGGATCTGTGCCATTTTTCCCTCTTTACTGACATTTGTGGTGCTTCGCAAATAATAATAATGATAATAAAAATATATTTCAGGAAAATTCATAAATCATATACAAGCAGGATGCTTTCTTTCTTTATGCACAGAGTCAACAAGTATGCCATGACACATATGCTTTCAAAGCAGGAATCAAACGGGGCCTAAGTGCCCCATAGGCTTTGCCCTGTCCTTTGCCCAGGAACGAGTACCATCAACAGTGTGGAGGTAACCTGAGTGAACGAACAGTTTGCAATAACTGAAACTACTGATGCTGCTTCTATTTGTGTCTACGAATATGGTTCAAAAGTACCATCGAACCTAGAATTACATATTTGTTTAACATATTCAGGTATGATCTAACTCCAAGAAATTGAGAAGAGACGAAAAAAGGTATCTGGTTTTATTAGTTTCTAAAAACCCTCACAGTGTGTGGTACCAGTAATGACAGGAATGAGAGACAAGATTACACTGGCATCTTTTCTACCCAAAATGTTAATGTCACAGTCATGAGTAATCAAATGGCTACATTAATTATCTAATCTGCTCCCTGTATTTGTATTGCTTGAAATGTGTTTACAATGCTTCTGTCGCCACAGGATTTGTGAACATTTGCTTTAGGAACTGCTCCTACACATTCTGTATGTGCAAGTAGGCCTTACTGGTATGCGTCATTCCACCGATTCCAGCAGAACTGTGGCAGAAAGGGGCAGGTTTATGGAGTGTAGCATGGATTTATGTGAGGTGCTTGAGGTAGTGCAGGTACCGTGCTGATGTCCTTTCACTGTTGTAACATGCCTTGCTTTTTGTCACTGCTAAGCAGCTTCACCAGTGCACAGTATTACCTGGACTGGACTGTTTCCAGTATACAGCGTCTCAAGGCTAGCGTATGGCTTTCTTTGAGGCATTGCATTCTGCCATAAAACCATAGTCTCAGGTTAGAGGAATCTGATGCAGGCAGGAGACAGAAAAGGAGGCTGGAACTGATGATCCCGAGTCAATGCCAGGCTCTCAGTAGCAGCTTCTTGGCACAGGCTCAAGCCTGCAAATACTAACTGCTGAATCATCAAGGAAAATGGGTATTTGATTTTAAGAACAAAGGACCTTCTATTTGTGGGTGGATGTCTGTGTGTGCTTAGCATGTACCGCACACCTACTGATAGAAATAATGTAATAAAATGAAGATATGTGTAATTAAAATCCCAGTCCCTCAGCGGTGCTGCTGACTGGCTTCATTTCCCCGGTAAGAACTCTAAGCAGATCTTTGAGGAAGCCTTCCATGCCAAACATTGTGTTGTGCTTAATCCTGTACTTGTCCTTTATGTGGTACTCCCTTTGACGTCAGTGGAAACTTGACATACAAGAGTGCAAAGGAATGAGGCTGAATTGATTTTTTTTTTTTTACAGTAAGATTAAATGGAAGGAAGCCTTCTGAAATGTATAGAAATCTTATTCCTTCCTACAACACAAAAGGATGTTTTCTGCTTTTTTCTTCAAGGATTCTCACCTCTATGGATTTGTGTACGTGTGTGTTTGAGAGTCTGTCAATACACTTTGACAGCACAATCAGCAGTTTAAAAGTGATTGCTGGAAAGTATCTATAATGAGTAAACAGGAATTTCTCATAAATTTCTAATGTGCATTTCCATTTGCTGTTCTACACCACATACACCACAGCAGCTTCTAAATAACTTCGGTGTAAATAGTGTTGTCTTCCATTTCCATTCTGTGGTCGCTAAATCATCTTGAGCAGAGGCATGAAAATGTGAGGGGACACACACTGTGTTAATCAGTAATAAGCTTTAAATATATTCTGCTTATACTCGAAGGAGTCTGAGAAATGCCTTTAACTTTTATAAGCAATTTCCCAGCTGGTTCCTTTTGCTATCAGCAAAGCAACCACATTGTATGAATAGACTTTTCTCCTCCCTCTTAACAAATAAAAACAAATGACACACATCTTACAATGCTGAATGTAAATGATGGAGTCATTCTGGTGATGTTATTCTAGATTTACAATGACCTCACTGACACAGAATTTAGACCCCTGTGGTCGGACCACAACAGAACAAAATTAAAACCGTATTTCAATAAACCGTCCTAATAAGAAAATAGGATAAACTAATATTACATTTACTATGTCACTCTCATTCCAAAAATTGCTTAGGGCAAGAGGACACATAAAAGCCTTCAAAAAGGAACGTTCGCACACCCACTCGGGTCCCAGTTGCTTCGCGGGGACAGCCAGCCCCGCTGCAGCGCGAGGACAAGCCGGCTCGGCACTCGGCTGAATCGGGCCGTTTGTAACAGGGTTGTCAAGGTCTGATCCCTCCCGCCCTGCGACAAAACACCAGAGCGTTGAGCAACATAAAAACATCTGAAGTATGTATTGCTCAATTTTATGCTCGCAAGTCCATCCTCGGGAGCGGTGGCTGAACCACTCTCACAGTAAGTATGTATTTCCTAAACGTTGAGGAGTGGATACGAGCCCAGCTCTTCCCCGAAAGCGAGCAGAAAAAAATACACTGCCAAGTGACAAGCAATAGCGTCCTGGTCCTTCTGAAGCGTGACCGGAGCTCCCCTAGGCTAGGCGCGCAGATCTCCGCCTCCAAATACCCGCTAATCCCCTCCAGAGCGCGGCACCGGTGAGACACCCCTCGCGGGGCGGTAGGGGGCGGGCGCGCCCCCGCGCCGCTCCCCGCGGAGCTCCCTGCCCCAGTGCCGCCGCGCCTCCCCCCACCCCCGGCAGGGAGCAGCAAGCGATCGCGGTGCCGCTCTCCCCCCCCGCCACGCGCGCGCGCGCACTCACGGCCGCGCGCATCCGCCCCCCGCCGGCGCCCGCCGCGCAGCCCCCGGCGCCTCGCGCAGCGGCCGGGCGCCCGCAGGTGCGCAATGCGGGGGAAGGCGGCGGAGGGGAAGGACCAGGGGGGGCGGCGGCCGCTCCGCCCGGCCCGGCTGCCGGGTGCGGTGCCGGCCGGGCCCGCCGCAGCTCCGCGGCCGCGGCAGATCGCGGCTTATAAGGGAGCGGTCTCTCCGCCCCCAGCGGAGTCTCCCCCCGCCCTCGCCCGCGCTCCCCACCCCTTCCTCCGGCCGCGGAGAAGGGCATGGAGTTGGCGGGAGCCTATAAGAGCCCCTGAGAGCTCGCTGGGGCCACGGCGCTGCGACAGCTTCCGCGGACACGGCCGCGCCGCGCACGATGTCCCACCACTGGGGGTACGGCAGCCAGGACGGTGAGTGCCCGGCGGGGCCCCGGCGCGGTGTGGGACACCTGCGGCGGGTCCCCGGGAGCAGCGCCCGGCCCGCGCCCGCTGCGTGTCGCACCGAGCCCTTGCCCCGAGCGGGAATGAACTCGGTGGCGGGTTTTTTTCCTTTTTTTTGGCCTTTTTTTTTCTTTTAACCTTGAGATGCCACCTGCGCCTGAGCAGCGAGCCAGGCGCGCCGCCCGGTTTGCCTGGAGCATCTCCTGCTTTCCTGCCGTTCCTTTACTTCGGTAACGGCGCAAGGAGGAGGGGCGGACCGGGCGCTGCTCCAGCAGGACGGGGTAGCCTCTAGAAGGACTCCCCGGTAAAACCCCAGCCTCAGCCTCCGGGGCTCAGGGACTGCCGGGTCCCTGCCTTGGTCCCCAGGTGGGATTTCCCCTCGTCTGAGTTGCCAGTACCGGCAGCCCACACAGGCGACAGTTGATGAACGGCTGGTGCCAGCGTTCAGTCCTGGAGCGAGGCGTTGTCGTTTACATCCCCCGAGCTTCGTGTCTCGTCCCGCTGAGCTGCTTTACGCTCTCTTGCAGGACCCGCTCACTGGCACGAACACTTCCCCATCGCCAATGGAGAGCGCCAGTCGCCTATTGCCATTAGCAGCAAGTCCGCCAGGTACGACTCCTCCCTGAAGCCTCTCAGCTTCAGTTATGATGCCGGCACAGCTAGACACATAGTCAACAACGGGCACTCCTTCAACGTGGAGTTTGACGATTCTTCTGACAAGTCAGGTGAGACCTCATCTTCGTGCACTGGGGCGGGGGTGGGAGAAACTCCTACAAACATGTCTACTGAGGCCATAAGGTTTTTTAAATACAATAAAATACCAAAGTGTTTTGGTTTCAGTAAGGTCAGGATTCAGCCCCCCAAACGGCTCCTTTAGACGAGAAGGATACGGAGCTCCTATTAGCAGAAAACTAAGCTTGTCTGGGCAGTTTTGAGCTGCCCTGCTCTAAACTCCAAAGAAGTGAGTTGCTTTACATGTACTTAATTCAGAAGGGCTTGGGTAAAGCTTAGCTACGGAGAGGAAAGAAAAAGATGATCATTTGACAAGAACAATTTTAGGCATAGATCATCATAAACTACCAACAAAATGGTTAAAAGAAGAGGCAAAATACATCATAGGAAGAAATTTGCCTTAAAATAACAAAGGCTTACAGTTAACAACTCGAAGTAGAAATAGTTTGGAAATAGTTCTGTTGGTTATCAAAATATTATTTCATATTTCTGAAGCCAATATGCTCCCAGGTTAGCACAGAAACAGAGGAATGATTAGAAAATACCTTTGTTCTTCTGCAATTTAAACAAGTATTATCCCTGACATTTATTGACGCTGGGCTTTCTAGATAAGGGTAATATATCTGACATATTCCTACATAGTTTGCTAGCAGGCAGTCATTCCACAGCATCTTACTGTTCATCATACTGTATGGTGAAATTAAGCACTGAATCCTGCAAACCTTTCAGTAATCCTTACCAAAAGGAATGGCCACATTGATGGACAGGCAGACTCCAGGCCGCAGTTGCAACAAGGGTTTTGTAGGTTGTCTTTAATTGTACCTTTTCAGATGGCTGAATTTGCAGAAATCATCACCCAGCTACAATGAATGTGCCTCAATTTTTAATTTAGACAGCAAAAACAATCTGCTGTAAGTCACTGCCTTCTCTAGACAGTGCCTGATTTAACTTGCTTGAGCAAGTGCCCTATTTTTCCTAAGTGTTTCAGCCAATGCTGAAAACAAATGATCCATGCCTATTAAAAATGTGGAGTTTATGCAGGTAATGTAATATAAAAGTATAACAGACATTCAGCATTGCACTAAGAATTTGACGTTGTATTTTAATTGTTGTCTTTATACTGAACGATATTAAATAGTCAGCTATAAGTGTTCACAGTCATATAAGTACATGATATAATGTATATATCATGGTTCATGTCTAATTTACATAAAGCGTCCACATTAACATTTATATGGTTTAAAAAAAAAAGGGAAAAGGTATTCTGACTTTGTAGTGTTTATTTTTCTGAAGCACTGAGAAGCTGAAGGAGCTGAGTGCATGTTCATTTTAAGAGTGTAATGAGGAATAAGGTAAATGATTCAGAGTACCAAAAAAGGGATTATGTTTTCACCAGATACATGTGAGTCTGCTCTCACTGTCACCCTGCTCTCACTGAGCCCTAAGGAAACAGGTTCAGGTCCTCACAGTATGACAAAACTATTATGTATTCACTTTGTCTGTGCATAAGCTTGGAAAGACTGTGAAAATTAGGTTGTATTTGGTAACTTGGGAGGAAAAAATGGCAGGAACATAAAATAATCTAAAGAAATGTCTGTAGGAAGAATGCCTTTTTATGAAAAAAGTCAGAACCAGAACATCTGTGACAGGGATCCTCTGACAGATACGGAGTGACACAGCTTTCAGAGTGGGAGGATAGGGGATGCAAGTAGAAATATTCTCAGTAGCTCTATTAGTGAATCAGAAACTGGTTATTCTTTAGGAAAAAAAGCATTAAACAGATCTCAATGAGGCCAGGTAAGCGTGGATGCTTCAGTATCACACTTCCTACTGAAAATTACAGTGCATAGAATCTACCTGGCAGCACAATTAATGGCTTCATTTGTATGCAGTTAACTAGGTAACCTACTTTCCTTACACAGAATAGAGCCGTCTGACTTGACTGTGCTTGATTCGCTCCCGTTTCTGAGTTTGAGACTAACTATAATGTGCGTATCAGATTCTTGGTTAGACATCACGCAACAGTCACAAGGAGAAACTGTGTGAAATTATGTGATGTGCTGGTGTGTTTTACAGAAGACAATAGAACAAAATCCTGTAAATACTTCCCACAGGCTATAGCGCGTGCTCCTATGAGCTGTCCCATATGGAGTAATGGATTATCTGTGGTAGTAGGCACAAAATAAAGTAATAAGATCATTGTGTGCAATTACTCATGTCTGGAAGATTATTAACAAAGGAGTAGATCCATTCATTTAGAATCTTCAGGCTCATAACTAATGACACTGAAGTAAATTGAACAGCAGTTCTAGGTATTAATGTCCATTTGACTCCTGCTCTTCAGGGAGTTCTCGCAATAAAAAAATACAGGTAGTAATAGTATAATAAAAATAGGTAAGAAAGCTAAAATACATGTTTGGATAATACTCTTGAAAGTAGTTGTTATTTACTTCTTTGATTCAGAAAATATGTAATGTGAATGTTGTTGATCACAACTAGATATCAGAATATTCAAAATTTTGTTTTTAAATATTTTCCCCTCAAATAGAAAGCTCCTTCACCTGAATGTATATCTGTTACATTATGTGTGTGCATACAAGAATATGTAGTATAAAGCTTCTGCCCATATCAGTGAAAAATTAAAAATCTAAAAGAAAAAATAGGATTTTTTAAAAATCATATTCCATATGATTCCAACATATCTATGTTCTTAAGTATAGTAGGGATATAAAATAAAAGTTTAACTTTGTTTAAAAAGTTAATTATGTGCAATTTATGTGACTAGTGTATCTTCACAGAAAAAAATGCTTTCTTCTGTGGTCTTAGAAGATCTCTTTGCTAATAGGTGGAGCTTTAGAGACATAAGTCTTGATTCAGGTTGTAATTATGCCTATGATCTATACAGTTTTCTCTTACAATGATGTTTCAACAGAGAAATGATGTTAAAAGTTTTGTGATAGCTTTAGAACCTAATTTCCTTGTTAATTGTATTAGATATGGTTACATATTACTCTTCGTAAGCAATTTCCCCCAAATCTTCTATTTCAGTTCTTGTAGTACAGCCTTTGAATTTCTTGGGCTATGTGACAGCTGTTCTGTTCCAGAATACAGTTCTTAAAGGCTCAGTCAATTCCCAGAGTGAATCCCTTTCTTACTTCACAGTTGCTAGAAACGGTTTACGGAAAGAAAATACGCAAATCAGCATTGCCATGTTTATGAACACTTTTTTGTTTGCTGAAATTCCGTGATTTTCTCTTAGATAAAAGGATGCCTTCTGTCTTGTTTGCTTGCAGTCTTTTGGAATGTTTTCTTGGACTTGCCTGTAGAAAGTGAACAGTGAACTTCCTCTTCCTTAGTTTCTCTTCTACTTCAGTTCTTGCGGTTGCTTTCTTAATTCTCATGTCCACTGTCTTTTAATAATGGTGAAAGTTCAAATATTTGTAGACATTCGTCTTTAAAAATTTCTATAACTTTAAATAAAAGCAAAAATTCATTATGATAAAAGTGTCACTAGGAATAAAACTACAAATTGAGGTTCATCCACTCTTGTATCTGGGGTCCTGACCTTCCATATATGAGTGAAGCAAATGGTGCTGATAACCTTTAAATTATAATAATGCACCTTATTTTAGGAACTTTATAGCAAAGGAGTATCTCATTGAGGGTACTTATTTTATCATATTAAACACTTTATATTATAATCTGCTGTGAGGACAAGTGTATTGTTTCACTAACTTTAAAAGATGGAAGTAAACAGTGACTTCTCAGAGCTGTAAAGCCACAGGAAGTGACTTTGCTCAAGAAAACCTCAAGAACCCAAAAGAAGATTTTGTAACATACTTACCATGTGTTCTCTGTGTATGTT
Source organism: Phaethon aethereus (assembly GCF_964289735.1). Taxonomy (NCBI): domain Eukaryota; kingdom Metazoa; phylum Chordata; class Aves; order Phaethontiformes; family Phaethontidae; genus Phaethon; species Phaethon aethereus. The sequence goes on along the minus strand of NC_138582.1, from coordinate 30,910,557 downwards.
TCCAGGAAAACTTTTCAGAATTCACCTAAAAGCTGAAATTAAAATGGGAAATTCTCACACCAGTAGGCACTGTATCAGTATTTTCTGATCATGTGTATGGTGAGCTTATAAAAGGAAGAAGTCAATCAGCAATTAATTTATTCCATAACAAGAATGTTAAAATACCATATTTTAGCTGTAGTATCTGACAGAAGCGAATTGCAACTATGGTGTAAGGCTCTAGAGACATTACTAAAAGTATTGGTAATTTCTGCTGGTGGATGGGTCTCTTAATTACTTCCTTTTCCTTCATTGTTGCTGAGCTAGAGGTAATACTGAAATCCAAGATAGAGTCCCAAGTAAATCTGATACTTTTGCAGATATTCAGTCATAGTAGAACTTTAAAATTGTGAGGAGACCGGGGGAAATGAAAATACTGTATTGACCTTGGAACTAACACCCCTCGGGAGACTTTCAATTGTTGTAATCAAATACGTTGCCCAATTCTTCCTATAATTGTAAATATTAATGAGGAAGCTTCAACTGTCTTGAATTATGAGTTGCTGTAAACAAACCAATTTATTTTGTTATATTTGTTGTTCAACATCCAGTGCATTAGCACTGCTTCGTTGGCAGTGAGTTACTCTGAAAGTTGTGCCACTGTTGCTCTTTTCCTACACTTCTGCCTCAGCAGGTAAACTGAGGAAGAAACACCCAGATCTGCTGTCCTTAAAGCACAGCTTTTAATCCAAGTCACTGCCACTGGGCTATTTTTAGGCTTCCCAGCTCCGAAGATGTAACATTAGCTATGCTAGAATATTGCATGTTATCAGTATGCAGTGGTGGGTTGAAGGTCCACGATACAGTATACCCTGAGCCGTGTGCTGACCTTCTGAATCATAAATCAGGGAACTGATTGCTTACAGTATTCGGAGACCTGCCCGTGTGTGGCAAGTACTTTTGTGCACTGCTTGACTAAAAAGTCAGAGATCCCAGAAGGTGTGTGATTAAGTCATTCCTCTAGTGAACTGGGATGGCCAGAAGCTGCAAAGCCTACGTAAGCCCGTGACTTGAGAATAGGTCTAGTCCTTCCAGGAACTGGAGAGGAAGATGAGAGGGCTTGAGATCAGTCCTTCATGTTTCAGGCCTTCATGTCTTTGCAGAGCCTGAAAGTGCCCTTCTTCGCTTATGTCAACGTTTGGTGATTTTTCTGTTTGGTTTTTTTTTTTTTTAACATGCAACTTCTGAGCAGAAATTTGACATGGATTGCATGTTTTAAGAATCATGACAACTTCCTTCCCTTCTTCCAAATTTTTCCTCTGGAGGAGCTTTTAGTGGAAAACGGGGAGAAACTGGTCGGCTGTTATCAGCTAGAGCCACTGAGACGAGTTTATTTTTAAGATGTAATGAAGCCGTGTGCCAGATGTCACCATGACTACTCCTCCCAGCCGATATATTTGTTCATTTACTTATAGACGTGGGGGACTGCTGTGTACTTAGACGCAATGCTCACACCTTAAGTTTGTTCATTCTTCATTAGATCTCAACGTGGTATGAGCACCATGTCCAATACACAATTTTCAGTACTATGAGTCGTCACTGAGATTAGTATTATGGCTATTACCATCAGGAATGAAACCAATTGTTACTTTTAAGAGAATTTTAATGCTTCCAACTCAGTTCTTACACACTCACTGTCAGCTCCTATGGTGTGAAGGAATTGAAGGATTGAAGACTGATTGGGGACCCAGTACAGCACCTTACGACTCTCAGAGAATCTGCGTTTAAGAGACTACATGAGAAATAAACTCCACTGGTCACAGGGAGTGGGAGGAAAGTTAGGAACCTAAATGACTTCGTATCCTTAAGCAGGTCGGAGTCGCTCTGGCTGCTACCCAGGCTGGATGAAATAGTTCAGCTGAGGTGAATCAGAATCACTGACCCGCTGCCGATACACACGTCTGCAGACCTGCTGCGTTTTGGCAGATGTTTCACTCTGGTCTATCTCTGTGAAACATCCTTGTTGCCTTATCAGACTAACCCTCTAGCAAGGTCAGAGTAGTTTGTGGTTTTTTTTTTCTTATGAGATACCAATTACGTAGTTTTTCACTTGGTGAAACCCATTACAGATGTTTTCTGCAATTATGATCCCTACAGTCAGATGCCTGCGTGCTGTCTTGCTTTCTTGCTTGTCGTGATACAGCGTCCTAGGAGGAGTGTCTGAAAGAGATAACATAAAGAAAGAAACATCTCACAAATTGTGACGCTCTGTATTCCACGTTTCACAGGAGTGACAGCTCACCCTAACTGAACTCTTCAGTTTGTCAGATGGGGAAGCCCATCCTTGCATAAGAGCACAAGGCTAATCCCTGAGCATCCTTGTAAGAGCCTTTTTTGTGCCATTAATAGTGTATGGTGCTCAAGATTTTTTTTCTCAAGTAATGCTTCATTTACTCTGTCTCCTTAAGGCCTGTTTTCTATCATACAGATGTCTGTGTATACACAAAAGCTTACAAAACAGTAACATTAATATATATACTATGCATATATTTACATACACACGTACCTACAAAGTCATATACATGTGCACATCTACTGTAGGCTGACAGAAAATCATGGCTGGCTTTATGCCAAAGCAATGTGTGTGCAAGAGGGCTGTCCGCAAAGGTAGATGCTTGAAATCTCGTGCTGCTAGTTTTTTGTCTGGTGGAATCTCAATTAGAACTAAATTTCCCAAGTTTGGAGCTCCAGACATCTGTTGTGCTGTAGTGGATCCATTATTTCACCTACTGGAAGGAGCTTTGCTGTCAGTGATTTCCATTTGAAGAATATTTTCTCATTCTGCATTTTCTCAGAGTAACAAACTTTGGAGTAGTATTTTTCTTACCACACTAATTTGTATGACAGGAAGGAATTCATTCTAACTCATAAAGCGATCTTGGTAGTTCAGCTATTTCGATTGTTTCTTTGACAGGTTTATTGCCTTGGTGAGATTTATTAGTCTCCTGCTCTGTATAGAGAGAACATGCCATAGGAGGTAACTAAATAACAGTAATTCCATAGTATTCCTGCAAAAATTCACAGATGCGGATGCTGCCACTTCCTGAAGAAAAGGCATGAAGTGGCCCACAGTATTTTTTACAAAGCTGCCCTGTTCTATGTGGGAAAGGTAACTACCCAGTGACTTGCCTTTACACAGAATGGTGAAGTGGTGTGGCCTCAGCAAACAGCTGCCCCAGATGCAGCAAAATGCCCTTTGATTTCTGTGTGTTTCCAAATATCCTAAGAAAGTGTAATGGAGACAAACCAAGTTCACCTTCTTTATCCAAGAAGTCCCACAGACGTAAATGAAACAGTTCATGTGGTTATTTGACTTTCCAAATTAGCACTGCTAATACTGATGTTCACCTAATTTAGAAAATGTTATGAGATCATTTAATAGCAGTGCAATATAATTACTGGATGTTACTAACGTATAACTTCTCCAGTAAAGAGTAGAACATTGAGAACAGTTAACATTTTTTAATCTAAGCAAAGTAACTCCAAATTTGTCTCACTGTAACATTTCAAATAGCTGTCAAATAGAAAAAAAAATTGCATTTTCAAGCTGTCGCCTGTTGGGCTGTTACACATCTATGGAGACCAGGTTACTGACATTGATTGCGTTGAGTAGGATGAACCTGTAAGAAAAGAATGTGTTTTCCAGGTTGGCTGGTGGTGTCTTCCCTTTGCAACTGAAGCTGTGCTGTATAACAAAAGGGAGCACAGCTTTCCAGGGTGGTGTACACTAATACTAATTTCAAAAGGAAGGTTAAAAAAAAAAGGTTTCAAAAAAAGAAGGGAGCTAATGATGAAATACTCAAATATGGATCAGAATTTCCCCATCCCTCAAAAAAAGGGGATGGAAAGGTTGGACTTTTATTGTCAATGTGGCCTGAATTGATATTCATGTTACATGGGACAGAGAAGTTTTAGGTGTGAATGTTGCTCTGATTCTCGATGAACTTTTACTTTGCAAAAGCAGGTGGTGTTTATTCATGCTTAAAAAAAACTTGTGCTGAAAAAAATGAGACTCTAACATTTCTACTTTGCCTTTTGAGTTTAATTTTAAATTTTACTTCTTTGGAAAGTCTGAGAAGTATTAAAAAATAACTGCTTAATGTAGGCTAGAATAAGAAGGGCTGTTCTGTAATTAAGCCTGCTGAATTTGTATTCATTTACACTAATCTAATTATTACTTTCTTTGAATGCTCTGCTGTGAGTCAAAATAAACTAGTGCTGGATTTGAGAACCACAGAATGAGAAAAGTAAGCAAAAACTGCAAAGAAATTTTTCTGCATCTTTTGAGTTTTACGAGACTATAGCAAACTGTGTAGAGAAATAATACTACAAATGGATTTAAGAAGATTGCATGGTTCTGCTTTTCAGCATGCTTTCCATTGATTAATAATGGCAGATTAACCTGTGCTGCGCTAGTGCTTTCTGAGGTTGAGGAATGATGGAACCTCAGTCCATTTGTACCTGCAACGAGCAAGTCCATTAGCCAAAGGAACTGAAACAGAAACATTGCAACTCCCATGGCATCATTTTTAAATAAAACATGATATTGTGTGGATTAAATGATTTTGCATCTGTGAAGACATAGCAACCAATTACTTCATTTTCAAAAGGAACTAATGCACATTCACAGTCGCCATTCTGAAAAAAAAATTCTGGTTTTTAGTCCTGTGCTTGAAACTGTTACGCTTCTTGGCAACTAGCATATGCAGAAACATAAAGGTAGAATAAGATATATTCCTATTTCATTACTTTAAGTAGCCATTCTTCTTTGTATCGCATAGCTTGGCAATAGGTAGGGCAAGTCTTGGTCTGCTGGCTGTTCAGCGTTGGCTACGGTATGGGAAATTACAAAAACTACAGTAGAACATATATTCACATTTTCCGAATAGAAATACATGTTGGGAGACTTCTAAATATATTTACCAAAGCAGGAGCCCCAGGCAAATGCTAAATTTGTCCACTGAAACCAAATTTTGCATGTGTAAGGCACACCAGTGGAAAATAATGTGTTTTATATAAATCTTGTATTTAATTTCCATGTATTCCAGTATTTTAGTCAAATGCTTCTCACCCTATTGCCAAGTATCCACGGCTGTTGTTGTCTGTGCTTGCATATGATCAGAATTATTCAAACCTGAACAGGCAGTAACCTTTTCCTATCTGCATTTGATGTATGTTTTCACACATGCACGTATTGTGATAATGTCGAGACTCATTGCGGACTGAGAGGAAAGCATCTTTACTCCAAGGAACCATTTTGTTTGTGGCACCTACACAGAGCACACTTACCTGTAATATCTAATGTCAACACTCTTCTGTGACTTTATTGTATGTATATATACGTATGCGTATATATAGAGGGAAATTGATCTCTAAGATATATAACACTTCAAATTAGATTTAAAAATATTTTTTATTTTTAAATATTAACATCTTAAATATTCAATTGTGAATTGAGATGCTTAGCAAAAAACCCCCAACCAAACCACAAACCAGTGTGAAACCTTGCTCTAATAACTTATATAAATGGCTCTATTTAACAGAACTATTTGTTATTGTTCTGTGCTTTATGCTGCACTGGAGGAGACATTGTGCCTTGAGCATTTTGCAGTAATAGGGCTTGATCCTGCAGATCATAATGGTGATTGGTCACAGTTTAAGTACAAGGTTAAAAACTAACAAGCAGAATGAGGGAGCTCAGGGGAACTCGTATAATTGAAAGTGTGGCTGGGCACTCCACTTAGAGCAGTCACATAGCAGCAGTAATGTCAGGTAGTGGAGAGCATAACTAAACACCTCATTTCCAATCTATATTTTTAAAAAAATCTACCTCTGCCGGCATTGCCATTCTCACCACCATTTTTAAAAACTCATTCTGAGGAGTAAAGGATGAGAGGGACAAGAGATTTGAATTCACATCTCTGCAATGACTTGCACTGTGCCTAGTGCTTCATCTTGCTGCAACCCATGGCTAACAGGTGTTTAGGTTTAATTTGGAACCAAAAGCATTTTACGCAATCCAATCCACCACAGGATTTGCAGGATTAAGGCCTAAATAGATAAAGTGTCTAAAATGAAGGGACTAAGTACCTGAGTAAGTGAAAGATGATTTGGTCTTCAAGTGTACTTTCATAGAATAACTCTGCATGGGCCTCTTACAAAGGCCATTCTTGGCCTTTTTTTATTTATTTGGTGACAGAAAAGTTGTCTCCCCTTGTCACCTGTAATATTAGCATGCCTGTCAAATTGCTAATGAGACACCCACTGCAAAGTCACTTACGGTTTTACAGGTTTATTACTGATTGTGGCATATTGCAGCAGTGTACCGTTGAGGATGATCTGGAGTAGCATGGCAGCATGCAGAGCAATGAACTGTAATTCACTTGGAAGACTCGAGATGGATGTTCCGGTGTGAAATGAGACTCGATAGCAAAGGTTATTGGAGATGCTAATGGAGGCTTTTTGCTTTGCAGTGCTGCAAGGAGGAGCGCTGGATGGAGTCTACAGGCTGGCACAGTTTCACATTCACTGGGGATCCTGTGAGGGCCAAGGGTCTGAGCACACTGTGGATGGTATGAAGTACGATGCAGAGGTAGGATACGCTTTACCTTCTCCAGTCTTTTGTGTGTAATGATTTTTTTTTTTTTAATTAATTTTCCACCATGGTAGCAGCTTCTCTATAAATCTTCATAGGGCAAGAGATTGTGGGGGTTACCAATAGAAGATACGGGTATAATGCCATCCCAGGACCTAATCCCTGCAATAGTAGAGATTAGAATTGGAGGATTCTTGTAATATTTTTTTTCACCTACTTCACGTCAAAGAGACTACAGAAGCAGAAAAAACCACATTAATTATCCATGTTTTTTTTCCCTGCTTTCTTGATGACTCATGAAAATTATGAAGAAATAGAGTCGTAGCACCTCTGTACATGCTGTACACCCCTTTTCCTGACTTCAATTTTTAACATCAGAGACATTTAGATAAACAACAGAATAATTTGGGGGCAGACCCTTTCATCTTTCGGTAGCAAAGAAGCAAAGGGAGCTGTAAAGAGGGCAGGTAGCAAAGTGAGACCTTGCAGGCACTATTTGTAGTATCCTTAAGACTCCAGATGTCCCGTGGATCACTTAAGACTCTGTATTACAATCCCATTACAGAAATGGAGTGACTTTAGTGCCTCACATCCCACCTTTTCTTGTCCTTTGTTTAGAAATTTGCCTCCGGATGCTGTGACAGACTTTAACCCATTCATAAATGCATATTGACTGAACAAACCTGTGATTTGCATTGACGGATAAAAGAAATGACCCCACAAATTCATTGGCTCTGCTGCTTTTTCCATGAGATAAAGTAGCTTTTGTCTTATCCAGGAAACTTGCCATTGCCTTACATCTGTTCACAGTACCATAATTACTTGCTCAACTCATTTGCAGGTGAGATCTGTAGTTAATGGCTCTTCTTCCTGACACTGGACAATCATGTCTTCTAGTGTTGGTAAGAACTCCAGGATACATAGCATTAAAATACTATATCAAAATCCTGCAGGCTGCATGCAGGAAAAACTCATGTTGAAGGTAACAGGAGTTTCACGAGATTAAAAGCAGAATGATACAACCACAGTTTGCATTTAAAGCTCATCTGGGAATAAGAGTGAGAAGCAAAATTAAATGCAAGACAGAAATCTCTTTGCATAAATGAAACTTGAAAGTAGATGAATGATTCAACAAATTCTTAACTGTACACAAAAATTTTTAAATCTCATCAGTAAAACACCATCTGCTCTTAATATTTAACAAATTATTTCCCTGCATCTTCATTTGCAAAATATTGTGGATGGAATAGCATCTTCATAGCGCTCCTTGTTTTCTTGCTCCTAGCTCCATATTGTTCACTGGAACGTAAAATATGGTAAATTTGCTGAAGCTGTGAAGCATCCTGATGGTTTAGCTGTGGTAGGCATCTTCATGAAGGTTAGTTAAACTTTTTCTTTTGTATTATTTGGATGAGTCCAGTATGTTCATTGTGTTGCAGGGGGACCTAAGAGCCTAAAATATAGAATAAAGCAGCATTATGTTATACTGCATAAACTCGTAGCAAATTAGATGGTGCTCCAAATTCTTGGCTTTCCCCACATATAAAAAATCATACACCAGCAATGGAGTATGTTGCCATTACTGTGATGGCCCTATAGCAGCACACATCACAACGGTGACACTACCATAACTCTTACCAGTGAAAGGTGATGTATGTAACTGACACAGTTATGTGTGTATGAATCTGCAGTAGGACCAGCCTAAATAACAACTATTTTCCTTTTCCTGTCATTGCTAAATGTCCAGAGCATTTTGTCTTAGTTGAACTGTCTTCATAGTTAGTTGGAGAAGGTGATTGTGCCCCAGCAGTGTGCACTCTGTCCCGCACTCACTGTATTTTATTAGGAGGGTGACTTCTATGAAAAAAAGAACAGCTCAAGTCCAAAAATAAATCCACACACAGTAAATGAAAATAACTTTATTCTGTCCAGTGTCCTTGGCTGACCCATTTGTGCCGACTGTCAACTGGCAAGATTTTACAGAGACGGTTCCAGTCGCTTTTGCTGTAATACTGCTGTTACGTAATGAAATGGTGCTGGGAAAATGTATTATACAATGTTTCCTTGAGAGCTGTAACAGAAAACTAAAGGTATCATGAGAATGCATGGCTGTTTTCTTATGGTTTGTGTTACAGGTAGGAAATGCCAGGCCTGAAATACAGAAAGTTGTGGATGCTCTGAACTCCATTCAAACCAAGGTAATATTTGTTGTCTGTGTTGAATGACACCAATCATAACTGTGCTGTGTTGTCTTCTTCAGAAAGTGGATTTTTTTACTTCTTCCCAATCTGCTGCATGTATAAAAGTAAAACAAACCTTCCTGCCATCTGCACTGATGCTCCTGTAATCCTAAATGCAAAAGAGATTCAAATTAAGTTGTGGTAGAGGGCAGGGAATACTACAAACGGTGATAATTTTGTATCTCTGACTACATTTCTCTGTCTTTTATCTGCATTTAAACCTGTAGGGTAGGATTCATCTTCCTAATCTAAACTACTCTTCTAGGTGCCCTTTCTAGTCAGTGGTGACAGATGCAAAAGGCACTTCCCCTCATCTCTGCATCTGTGGGATAAATTTCCTTCCTCCAAGAGGGCATGCATCTTTTGGCTGTTTCTAGAGAGAGTCCAGATAAGAATGTTGATCAGGAAATACAGCTTTTAGGAGAAAAAGCCTTCCTGTATTTTACATACTGTGTGAAGCGTGTATGTGATCTTAATGAGCTGAGTAATAAGAAACTAAAAGGACTTACTGGGTAATTAGGTACCTTCATAGTGAGTAAAGGCCTGTGCCAATGAGAAATGTGGACAGGAAAGGTAAAGAATGAGACTACGCTCTCCTTTGTCATCAGGCTCCCTTTGAGGTAAATGAATGTTGCCATTTACTGCAACGGAATCTCCCAACAGATCTCCCAGGTTCTATATTTCCAGTACAATCAGTGTACATGGCATCTGAAATCTCATTGTTCCTTCGAAGCAGGGCCAAATCCTATCTCTAGGAGCAAAGAGCATGAATTCAACGTTTGAAATGAGAAACGATGTCTTGAAAGTCTTGTAAGAAATCTGTTGCTGAAAGTCTTTAATCCCAAAAGTACTATGGGAGGCACTCAACACTTCATGCCAAACACCACTTCTGCCTTTCTCCAAACATGGAACTCCCCGTAGGAGATTTTACTACTGCAAGCCCAGCATGTGTGTGTGGTCTCTCCCCTGATGTTAGCCCAACCTACTTTCTTTATTGTAGGGAAAACAAGCTTCCTTCACAAACTTTGATCCTACTGGACTGCTTCCTGCATGTAGGGACTATTGGACATACCCTGGCTCACTGACCACTCCTCCACTGCTCGAGTGTGTGATCTGGCATGTTTTGAAGGAGCCCATCACTGTCAGCCCTGAGCAGGTAGGTCTCCAATGGATGGTGCCAGTAGATGCATACTGGTGTCGTATTGATTTCTTTGGTTCAGCCCTCCTGGTGATCTTTGAAGTGGCAGTTTATGTTGCTGCAGAGTAATGCAGGGTATTAGCTAACATGTGCAGTTATGCAGGGTATTAGCTAACATCACATGTCAAAAATACATATCTGAAGTGGTTATCCTCTTCTGGTAGGACTCTGCTTCTATGTGTGCTGTAAAATGTAAGGCTGTTCTCCATTTGGACACAGTCCAGGGAAAATTTGGGGTTTTTTTTAAATATAATCAAGGCTTCTGGAAACATGGTTAGACCTACCATGTGGTAAAAGTCTGAGAAATTTGTAGCATGCATGAAAGGACCACTTGCACATGCAGAGTTAGTCTAGCATGTACATGTGCACATCACCTATCTGGATATGCTTGCCCTGAAAATTACCGGGTTTACCAAGCATCTGAAGAGCATGTATTCTGCATCCAGTCTCACACCATAGATCTGTAGTTGGTTTGTCGATCTTCCAGCATTTCCAGGATGCAGAGCTCATTTTATAAGGACTATTCAGCACAGAACAGACTGGGAAATCCCACGCAGAATTGTGGCAATCCTAACAAAACTGCATTGTTTGGAAGAGAGAAAACTTGCAGATTCCAGAAGCCTGCTGCCTGAAAAAAATCCTTTATTCTGTTGAGCAGCTTGAGTCTTCCTAGTAGGAAGGAGCTCATGCAGGTTAAATCGCTCCTGGCCCTAGCTTTCTGCACCATCCATTAATGAAATTACACAGAGGCAAGGTTCCATTCTCAGGTTCTCATCTGTGTACTTGGGAGATATAAACAGAATCTAAAGCCTATAAATATAAACTAGTCCTGAAGGGCTTTAGTTTACCCTTCAAACTCTTAAATCCCTTTTATCAATGGCAGTCATGCTAACAATATAGACTATGCTAACTCTAGGGGTTTTATTCAGCTGATGTGAAGAGTGCAAATGAGCTGTTGTGGGACTTAATGTAATGAAAGATAGATTAAATGACAAGGAAGAACTATTGGAAATTATAAGTATAGCAATGATTACCATTAATAAACTGCAAGGGAGCATTAAAGTTGACACTATTTACTTATTTTAAACTACTGGTATTGCTATTGATAATCTGAGGTTTGCAAATATGGTTTTATTATAGGGCAGGAGCCTATTCACCAAAATAGAGTTGTTTTTCCTACTACACCTACTTTAAACACCTACAAGTGATAAAAGACACCACTTGTTTCTCCCACACACGCCCCTCCATATTACCATTGATGTTTCAAAGATGGATTTGAGATCGAAACAGTGTGTGTGGCAGCTTGCCTCTTCATTCCAAAGCTGATCAAAACAAGAAACCATAAAGCAGAGTATTGACATTGGGTTTAGTTGAATTGATTCTCCAAAGATAGGTAAAAGCTGGCTATTACATCAGGGTGTGGCGAGCCCGTTATCACTTGCTGTAGTGACGCAGCAGTTCCTGGCACAGGTTGAGCTCCGAACTTTGTTCCAGTCGGTCCTGAAGGTAAAGTCCTCTCCTGGGCTGGTCACTGCTGGAGGCCTTCCTCCTTGAATGAGAGAAAGCCTGGCATGCAGGCCAAAAATCCTGTATCCCACCTACATATTTCTGTCAGCAGTTCCAGCTGACTCTGTGAGATCACATTTGGGGTGGTTTATTGTTTTGGCACAGTCGTCATCATAGTTTTGGAGATGCCCTCTTAGACATCAAGGTGCTTTTAGTACATCAGACTGTGCAACCAATTTTACTTTAGGAACAAACACTAAAACCTTACTGTACGCTTGTATTGATGTCAGTATTTGAAAATCAAGATATCTTGAATTAATTGGGCTGCTTTGACACAAGGATAAGGTCTTTTTTTTTTTCTTAATTACAACTGGATTTAAAATACCCTATTTTCAAAAAAAAAACCAAAACAGTACAACTTGCAAAGGATTCTGAAAGGGATTAATTTCAGATCTGGATCAAGGACAAACAGCTCTTTGTCCACAGAATTCTGAAAATCTATTTCTAGGTCCTTGATTTCTGTGCTTTCTTAGTTCTTCATGCTAGGAAATTTTGTGGATAGGAGAGCCTGTGTCAGGGGCAGGAAATGTGGATGAAGTGCAGAGACACACATGGGTGGTGATGCCATCTCTAGACCATTAGCGCTGGTGAAAATTTGAGTTGGACCTCTGGCTCAGGCCCAAGGTGTATATAATTCAAATAGTCCTGCTGAAACAAGAGTATGCATTTGAGGATGTTTGTGTCTTTTTCCACAGATGTGCAAACTCCGTGGCCTTTGCTTCAGTGCTGAGAATGAGCCCGTGTGCCATATGGTGGACAACTGGCGCCCATGTCAGCCTTTGAAGAGCAGAGAAGTCAGAGCTTCCTTCCAGTAACCTCAGCACTGAGTGTGTTAGAAATTGCTGTGTTTGTGAGGAGCCCCTTTTGCTAAGCACAAATCAAACCTTTGCTATGTGTGCTCTGGCAACATCTTGTTTCCTAGATCTATTCTTTCTTTCGCTCTGCATCTAAAATGCCAGCTAATGAAATGTGAAATGCTCTTGGCCAAATAGGAAAGGGTTCCTAAGCTGTGGGGTTGGGGCAGGCATGGGGAGGTGGTGGCTGTGTGCATTTTGGTGACTTACTGCAACTGACACTTTGGTATAACAGTATGTTGGGAGAGGATATTGTGATAGTGAAATAAGCCATTTTAAGAAACCTCATCCACAGGTGTGATAGTAAACGTAACTAACGATAACTTGAAGCTTTCTGAAAAGCACAGGAATACAGAATATAGGTATGATTTAGGAAAAAAAGTATTTTAGGAAAGTAAAGCAAAATGAATATTGAGAATTAGACTTCTTAGATTTTAAGAAACTGACATGTAAATATTTTTGAGACTGTTTTACATTTTTACCCATGCTATCAACAGCCTTGATTATGTCTTAATGGTAGTGTTGGATTTTTTTAATTAAAAATGTCCTAAATTAAGTATTATCTTTAAAAGTTGTTATTACCATAGAAATAATACAAAATATCTTTTCATTGAAATAATATATGCTCTAAGTTAAAGAGGAAAATAATATTGTATTTTAGATAACTTCTCTAATAAATCTACACTTATATTTTTGCTTCCATGCTGTTATTTTAATTCAGCAAAGGAGACGCTAATCTGTTTGCATCATTGCATATTGAACGTAATTACTAAACATATAGTGTTTTGGGAATTGGCTTCAGTGACACTGAAGATGAATGCAAACCTGGGAAAATTTTCTCTAAGTAGCTCCCTGATAGACAACAGAAGGAAGTGTTAGTTTTGAGCAATTACTACAAATTATTATCAAAGTTGACTGCATAATAAAAGATCCCCTCACATGAATTTTGAACAAAATCATACTGAAGAATGGGCTTCTCCAAAGCAGTTGCTTAAACATTGCCCTTATGTGACAGCCCAAAAGCAAGGTGCCTCATCTTTATGCAGAACATCTATTCAACCTGTTTTTCCAACTAGACCAAAACTTTCAAGACTGTCCCCAGCATTTGCTTTTTAGCCTCACAGTATGGTATCATATGAATGATTTCAACAGAAGATTTTTTTTTTTAACAGAAATACTGCTAGGCAGACAATAGCTTCCAGTAACTTTCATTGATGGATTCTTACTAGCTGATTTCCTGTGTTTTCATGAACACATATGCAGTAGATACCTAAATATAAATCTGTTCTAGATACACAGGTTCCAAACAATACCATAAGGGGTTACTCTCCTTCTCAGGCTCCTGGCTGTTGTGAGACAAGCCATCTTCAAATCGCTCATGTCATTGGATTCTGGTCCTAGTTTTTAAAGCAATTTATCATGAGTTTCCTAGCCCATCAGGGATCACTTTGTAATTTATAAGTTATCACTTGGGCAGGTTAGGTTGTGAAACTCCTGGGATCTTGAAACACGTGAGAAGGGAACGAAGCCTTCCCAGGGTACATACAAACATCTTTAGAAAACTCTGTCAAATCTCCTCCTTTGAAAAGCTTTTAAAACACCATTTAAAACACCACACTCCCCACCAAAAAAAAAAAAACCCACCAAACCCCAAAATAGAAAAAGAAAGTGGTCCTTTGCCGCAGGTCATTTGTTCTAAGTTCAGCTTTTTGGAATGGAACTACAAAGGTACTTACCTCTTCCTACAACGACTATGCTGACTAATTCAGGTTCTTCATGTTGAGTGGTTTGAATACTTTTCTGACTCTATTCTCTTTTCTATTTCTATTATTTTCTATTCTTTATATTTATTTATTTATATTATTTTCTGTTCTTTTCTATTTCTATTCTTTTCTCTATTCTCTTTTCTGACTGTGTCACCTGTGGGCCTGACTGCTACATGTGTGTCCCCTAAACAATGCAAGGGAGGTTACACCTCTAAAATTAGAATTATAGATCCAATACATTGTGGCTTAAAGCTGCTGAAGCAAGCCAAGAGGAAACACCTTACAGAATCACAGGATGGCGGAGTTTGGAAGCGATCTCTGGAGGTCATCTGGTCCAGCCCCCCTACTCAAGCAGAGCCACCTGGAGCAGGTTGCCCAGGACCATGCCCAGATGGCATCTGAGTATCTCCAAGAATGGAGACTTACTGGCATATGACCCATCTTATTTCAGCAGGTAGCACCCTTTTGCTGGAGCTGGAGCAAAGTGCTTGTTAGGAGTCACAAACATTAAACTCTTTCCTGGATATATGCATATATGCCAGAACTTGCTCTTGGAGGTGGCAACCCTGCTCTTTGCCTAATGTTTACATGTTATGGCACTCCTAAAATTAAAAACTAAACTATGAGAGCCCCAGATTTTCAAGTTTTAAACCCGTATCTTGACAGCTATGGTACCCTGAATACTAGGTCTTATTAACTGGCAATCTCATTGGTACCTGTGCAGCTTAGGTGGTATCCAGGCTGACACGTGACAGAGAATGCAAACTTCTGCCGAATGGCTAGGGTAAAAACCTGGAAATGCCTGTGAAGTTCTAACCATTGCTGCAATAAAGTTTCATTCCATAAATAATAAGTAACAGCAAAGACAACATCAGCCATATATTTATCACCTTGTTTGCACACGCCTGTTTACCTGGAATATTGCCAGTGCCATATGTTTGCCTTTGCTGAATATGAAGTACTTCTGTATTCAGCCAGACAACGCAAGCTGGTGTTCATAAGTCATATACACAGTGTACAGGAAGAGCCTGCTGTATGTCTTACCTGGGTGGTCTCCCAGGAAACAGTGGTGGTTTGTTTTTTTTTTTTTCTTTCTTTTTGAGTGAACCAACTTAAAGAACCACACCCTAAAATCCTCACAAAAACACCCCTCCGGCACATAAAATGGTACATGGGCTTATCACAAATTCACACTTTGCAGTTAGACTCTTGCGCAATGGATAGCCTTTTCAAGGAAGACATATATATAAAGGCCAACCCAGAAATAAAGAAAAGTTTCCCTGGCGTTCATGATCCGTTTCCTGAATGGTGAGTTCAATTAAGATAAAGATGAATAGAACCATCCAGTTCTTCCTGACCTCTGTTCTCCTTCACTATTTGCTCCGATTAAGAGGTTATAATTAGGTCTTGCAAATGTTCCACTGCAGACTTAAAACAACACCCATTCTAACATCACATTCAGACCTGTTTCAACTGGAAAACTGTTTCTGAATTCCTAATGAGAAAAAAAGAGACCACTTTGGTCATGGAACAGAAGATGATCCACTACAGGTAATTGTGTTACAAGTAGGCAGATCTGATTAAAGGGAAATTTATTTAGAAGAAAAAAAAGAAATTAAAGGAGGCTAGTGTGTTAATTTGAAGTCATTGTAAGATACTCAGCCAGCACTTTCATGGGGGAAAGAGAGAACCACGTTTACTTGCAAACTGTTCATTTTGCACAGTTTTTGATCTTGTCTCACACTTGTCTGCCAACTCCATGTGTTCTAGAATGATTTATGATATCTCCACTGCTATTTCTAAGGGTTGGATGTGTCCTAATTGACATGGGTGGGTAGACTCTGATTAGAGATGTCCCTGGGAAATTGTATAATAATGGCCTGCATAGACTCAGCAATATTTATAGAAGTCCAGATAGTTTATAGAAGAGTATCACTCACTAAACTACAATGTTAGGATTTTCTAACTCTTCAAAGAAAAGCCCTGCAAGCAACAGCTCTGTCAAACCTAATACTGTAGAAACAAGCAGTGATGAAAGTACAGGCCTCCTCTTCCAAACACATGCAGTCACCTCGCACCCGGTGGCAGTTGCTTACACTCAGTGTCTGATACATTTTAAGTCTGTTTGGCAACTGGACGCTCCACTGCTGTCCCCCCTTCCCCGTTCAGTACGATGCTAAAGGGCTGTGCTGCCCTGATGCCATCGATGGTCCACTCAGGCCATGAGATTCCCCAACCACCAACTTTCTAAAGGTATGAGTGCAACGGGTGCATGTCTGAAGGCGTCATGGCTCCATACCAAACAGTGAGAGGTACAATGACAAAACTTTTCAGGGATGCCTGACTAATTTTAGACCACAAGTCTTGCTATTTTCTATTCCAAAACACAAACCAAAGCCATTTCGGGTAAGACCCCGTCACAGGGTGGATTAGAGTGTAGTGATTCCCCAAGCTGTCATGTTCATCCAGCATTGAGCTCTTCAGGATGCTCACTTTAGTTCAGACCTCAAAGCAATGTAGCTACGTTGCCTAAGCTGATGGACCCAGATTCTCAGCAGAGCTCAGTACTAACATGGTGTAGCTGTGTTGCTCCTAATCCCAGGATAGAGTCAGTTTTGTCCAGTGAGGTTGTCAATGCAGTGACAATAAATGTTTATTAAACAATAAAAATATATCCTCAGGATGTTTTGAAAACCACAATATATAAGCCCTGTTTTTATAATCTTGTGTAGTTTGAGGTATTGTATATATGTATGACAAGAGGCAGTCACTGCTCTTTTGAATTCACACCCTGAAACTGAGAAGAAATACATTGAGACAATATGCAATAAACAAGTGATTAGAGCAGACAGGTCCATATTAACTACATATTTTTCTTGAGTAGGTTTTAATGAGTCTTGTAACATCACTCAGTATTCAAGGATCTGCAAAATTTGCCGCAAAGTGCTGGAATAGAATATACTATTTCCATTGGAAGGGACCTACAACGATCATCTAGTGCAACCGCCTGACCAGTTCAGGGCTGACCAAGTTAAAGCATGTTGTTAAGGGCATTGTCCAAATGCTTTTTAAACACTGACAGGCTTGGGGCATCGACCAACTCTCTCAGAAGCCTGTTCCAGTGTTTGACCACACTCTTGCTAAAGAAATGCTTCCTAGTGTCCAGTCTAAACCTCCCCTAGCGCAGCTTTGAACCATTCTCACCCATCCTATCACTGGATACTCAGGAGAAGAGATCAGCACCTTCCTCTCCACTTGCCTCCTCAGGAAGTTGTAGAGAGCTTATGACCTCATTAGGTCACCCTCAGCCTCCTTTTCTCCAAACTAGACAAGCCCAAAGTCCTTAGCTGCTCCTCATAGGACATTCCTTCCAGCCCTTTCACCAACTTTGTTACCTTCTTCTGTCTGGGAAGCCCCAAGATCAATCAGGGAAAAAAGAGTTTGTGTGGCACTTGGGTGCCTTGGGCCAGGGATAACACGGACAGAAATCTTTGTCTGCAGTGCTACACAAAAGGTGTCTCTGTCAGACATGACAGATATGCCAGGGCTGACAGGTTTCACAGAAAGCAGAGCTAGGCTCTCTCTTCTGGACACCGATCTACTAGCCCAAAGGCCAGGTCCAAAGGTTCAGCTTACTCCAGTAAGGTGGGAGGACTGTACCTGCAAGGTTCATCAATGTAAGAAGTGGAACCCATGACCAGTAAGGATCCTCTTTGCTGATCATGTGCCACCCCATATACAGAGGAAAAAGCAGTCTAGTCTAAGGACTCACGGGACCTTCTCTCCCACTCTGCTCCACAGCTGGGCCTCCTCCAGTGCATCTAAGCAGGGAAGGACAGTGGAAGCAGAGTGCCCTTTCCAAAATAAAGGAGGAAGGATAGCAAATGAACCTGTTTTTGCAAAACTGTGTAGCAACAGAATATTTTTTTTTAGTTACTCAAAGGTCAGGAAAGAACTTCCTCTTCCTTCTGCCTAAATTCCTCTTCAACCAGCTGACTTGAACTTGGTATAAGAAGAACATGAGATTATTTAATAGGATGATACTCACATCAGGTGATGCAGGATATTGTAATTTGGATGATGCATCTCTTCATCACTTTCTTGATTGTATTTCTTCCAAAAGTCACTATAAATAGTCTAATTACATTTTTCTGAAATGACTGTCTTAAATAATATATTCCTTCAATCAAAATCAAAACTGAAGGGCCTCTAGATACTTGCACTGAGTATGTCTTTGGATTGTTTTAGTCATTAATAACCATGCCCTGAGAAGGAAAATAGAAATATTAAAGAAAACAAGAGCAGCATTTTGCAGACAAAAAAAAAAAAGAGAAAAATAAGGCTTGAAAAAATACCATACTCACTCAGAATGTGCTCCTGGGAGACATTTGAAAGGACAGCATTTTGCAGATCAGCTTAAAAGAGGGTGGTAAACATAATTTCCTCCTACTCTCTGTAGAAGTGCATCAGATGATTGTCTTAAATGCTTTTTGACTAGTAATGGAAATCATACGCAGACGGCATTTTGAAACTGAAACATTTTTAATTATTTTAAAAACATAAACAAACACTCAATGAATGATAAAACCTACAGATGAAAAATGCAGTAACCCCAAAATGAGTAAAATGCCCCTCCTCTGGTTTCTTAAATGTCATGTTCTGCTCTGCGCTTCTTTCTCTGGGGTAGAACTTGTCATATCATCAAGGGTGTGGAGGAAGCAATATAAAAAATTAGGGCCTCATCATGAAAACTCTGATGTGACTAATCACTGCATGAGTAATCCCATCCATTAATCGAAGTTCAATTGGCTTGACACACTCCTTGCACAGGAAAGACCATTTTCCTTCCATGAGGAGTGGGGTTAGGAGAATGAATACCTGAAAGGTCAGGTGTCCTGTTCTTTTGGATTTCAGTTTAGGGATTTATCCTGAGGAATAATGGGAAAGGAACAAGATGGAGGAATTACCTGTAGTAAAGGTGGCTGGAGGAAATGCTCTTCATTTTTCTTCCAGTTTCACAGCGGTTCCCCAAAGATGTGAGTGTGAAACGAGGACTGCACTTCTCCCATTAGCATAGCACATGCATGGAGGGCTATTTTCAGGCCTCATACTCCAGGTGCCAGTTTTGAGCTTACAACCATTGTAGTGGCTAAAGGACAAGAAAACCATGAATGTGCAGGCTCCTGCTTTTCAAGGCTGCCAGAGTGCCCTATAGAGTCAGTAGAGAGGTCACCAATGAAGTGCTATATAACAGATGGTCTCTGCATGGACTCAACCTCCATACTAGGAACTTGACTTTACAAATATCTTACAAGCTCACAGTCTGGCAGGTAGCGGGCTAAACACAGCCTTGCTGATATCTCCTTCGCCATTTGTCGCTCTAGAGATGGCTTCTGTCTGAATGGAAGTGAGCTGGGCTGGTGGGACTGTTCATGTGAAGAAAGCTGACCATGCTCTTAAGTGATTTGCAGGATCCAGCTCTTAATTTCTGTTGAGTAAAGTTCTATTTCCATCTAGCTATCTAATCCTTGTAAAGTCCCCAGGTAAATGGAAATGTCAGATCATTCCCGTGTGAAAATCCATTCTTATTTCTCAGAGGATTTTGCAAGCACTGAGCAGCTATCTAGGTTAAAGGAAGAGAGGGGACTGTGAAAATATCTTTGCCTTTCAGAAAGAAAAATAGGAAACAGGAAAAAAGTCTAAGCTTGTGGAATATTGAGATTATTTTCATTCTGACAAATAATCATGTCAGTGTAATAATGACCTGGTCTGTCATGCAAACACCATACTCTGTTTGTTTAATAAAGTTGTATGATAATAACAAAATATATGAATAATGTTTTGTTAGACCCTGGGCCTCATATCTAACTACTGCAATATAACTGGCTGCATGATAAATATCAACCCCAAAACATAAGAAAGAAAAGCTTTTCTTCCTTCAGCGTATTGTGCTTTCAGTAATATAAACCTTTGAAAAAATGTTTATTTTTGTTATTCTGAGACCTTTTGTCTTAGAGAGGATATGAAATAGAAAACCAATATACCAATTAGCACCTAAAACAAATAGACCACATCAAGCCAAACCAAATATTGTGTATTTAGTTAGTAGTTGCTTTATCTTTGTCTTCAACCCTTTGCACCTTGATCAAAACTACTTTTTAAAGCGTTCACTACTAATAATAGAGAAAAACTGGGTCATATGTCTGCTCCAGCAAAAAATACTCTGCATTTCAGACACTATACATTTGCTTATGGTTGCTTATAGGAACTAGAGCTTCCCACTAGGGTTAAAAAAAAGCTTTATTGAAAGATATTTCAAGGACTCAAATGAAGCTAATTGCCCAAGAGGCGTAGGGAGCCAAGTAAAAAACAGGCCTGTCATAGACAGCCATCACTCCCAGTCATCGCATTCCCAGTGACTGAAGAGCTAATGACACCAGACTCTCAGGAAACTCACAGTCTGCCAGCTTGATTAGGTGAGACAGCAGGTCTAATCTGCATTTAATGAATGATTCAGGAACAGCTTTAAGAGCCTAACTTTAAGGTAGCAAGATATTGGCAGAAATAGGCACATGCTCTATGCACATCTTGTGACCTAGCTAATTATGGGTATCTGAAAAAGTTATTACACTTCTTCATCCAGTTTCAAAATCTGTTCTCTGCTTTTTCTGCCAGCTAAGAAAATCTATCACTTTGTTAAAACTTATGCTATTGTGTAAGCTGAGGCTAGAAAATAATGAGATAAAAAGGAAAACTGTCTAAACCTGTTATTTCTGCAGTGCAGCGTAGGCAGACAGTGTTATTAGTGTGCATTCACAGCGACGTCTGCTAATCAATAAGAGGGTTTTGACCTACATTGGACTGAACAGCCTAAGTAAAGAGTGCTAAAGACATACAATCAAATGCAAAGAAAGAAAACTAAACAACTATAAAGAGAAAATAAGGACATTTTCATTACTTTTAATCCCAATAGTACTTTCTCTTAAGATAGGGAAAAATAACAATTTCTTTTCAAGAGGTGGTTCTTAGGTATATTATCTTTCAACTAGAAATAATTTGTGAATGTTGGCAGCACTGCAAAACGTCACAGAGGGAAAACTGTATTGACATGCACAACCTGCAGTGACACCATTAAAGTATCAGTCCTTCTTGGAGTTTGAAAACCCTCCAGCACCTTCCTTTTTATTTAGCAGAAAAAAATTGCTGAGGCGTATTTAAAGCTGACTGTATGTCAAAATTCCAGTAGGGAAGAGAGGTGTCCAAGAAACAGATAATTGTCATCCACACTTTTCAGTCTTTCGTCCCTCTGTCACTGAAATTCAAGCACAGAATTCATTCAGCAGCTACCACTGACACTTTCCTCCCTGCACCTTACTTCAGGTCTCATACAACCACCTTCACTTTCCCTCCATCCTCAGTTAGGTCCCCAGTACAGTGATCTGGACCTAGCGCGTACTCTCAGCATAGATTCCCATCTCATGTTCCCTATCTCAAAAATACAGACCCTGGGAAAACTGAGGCGCTGTGAAACAGCAGTCACACTCTGTGACGAGAAAAAAGCTACTGCCAAAGCAATATAGAGGCAACCTACAGCAGAGCAGCTGAGGGACAGCAACCTGCTCTTTTGTCATAGCTGATTGCCATTTCCCTGTCTGTTTTGCTGTGCTTTCCTCTTTCCCTGTCTAACTGAGCTTCTTTAGTGCTCTGGACAGCAGTGTGGATAAAATCAAAGCATCTGGAGTTGGCTAGTACCTGTATTTTGAAATGGAGGAAATAAAAGTAAACACAGAAATAAAAGTGATCTCCAAAGTCCTACTCTGTACAATCAGAAATAAAACCCAAAGCTTATACATTAATTACGAGACTATTCTTACTTCCCAGCAGTCAGAAATGAGCTACTGATTGCAAGAGCAATGGAGACACGCTTGAGAGAGCGAGGGCTCTCGGCCCTTGGAAGCAGTCAAGGGAACCTGGGTTAGACCCAGATAGTAGCACCACCGCTCACGCCGTCTCTGCTTTGTACCACAGAGCTTTTCTCCTGCGTGCTGCTGTATATGCTGCCAGTCTGGTGAAGACTATGACTCAAAATCTCTGCAGACTTACAAGGTTGAAAATATCCTCAAGAGCTTCAGCTCTTGCAAGGTGTTTTAAGGTGTCAACCTTAAAACCTGCTGCTACAAGCCCAGTCTGGGTATGCAGAGTTGACAAAAGTGGCACACTGCATGGTGTCTCTATTATAAATCCTCTGTTCCAAGGGACTGAAATGCACCTGTAATTAATCGCTGCAGGATGGAGCTAGGCAAGAGAGTATTCCAGACAAGTACATATTATTTTTCTTTCCGCAAATCTGAAAATATTGCATGTGTATGTGAAACACTGGGCAGATTACTCCAGGGCCTTGAGATTATTTCATTTTCCATGTTAATAAAAATAGATGTAACAGCAAAAACTTGCATACAACAGGGATTAGTAGCAATGGAATATCACCAAGTAAAATTGCTACAACCAAATTAGAGCCTACTTCTGTTCCCATGCCTGTCAAAGGTCCTTTATTTAGCCCTTTCCCCAGTTAAGAGTTCTGTAGGGTTTTTTTGCACACAAAATCTAGTTTTTTTCTCATGACCATGTACTACACCAGTGCCACAGAATCCCTTCACAGAGAACCATTTGTAGTGCTTCATGAGTTTGGGCTTTAAAACATGGTCCAGGAAATGCATAGACCTTAAAGTCCATTTTGTGACTGTGGCTCTGTGTCTGCTCCGACTCCTGCTGGTGTTCTGGTAGGAGCTGTGCTGTCAGCGATGTCTGTCAATATTTTTTTCAGTGCTTTTTTCCACCTACTCTCACTGATCATCTGTAAATCCTACATCCAGACCACCTAGATAAATCTCTCCCTCCAACCACAGCATCAAGAACAACAACAAAAAAAGATACTAAGATACTCTGCAGCCAATTCAAACCTATTTCCCAACGCAGGAGTAGATTTACCTGCGATTTTGTTCTTAGTTGATCTGGATAGAGAAAATCTCTGGTAAGTTCACTGATGGCAAAATAACCATGAAACAAATGTAGCCCAGATGGTGTAAGCACAACAAACACTTGATCAGTTGTATGGCACATAATCAGACACTGTGGATGAAGATGGTAGTTGACTTTGTGATTATTTTTAGCATGTAAAGATAGACCCTGGAACTGAAGTGACCACAGGCTCTGATAAGTGCTACACATTATGGACACCAGCAGCTGTAACCATGCACCAGCAAGTCTTCTGTCACTGGTTATGTGCTGTTTGCTTCATTTCATAGAAGATGAAGGGCCACAAGTCATTATCTCGCTTTTTTTAATAAAACTCAAGCTTTTTTCAACAGATGCATAACACTAAATGAAAACTCAGTTGTTCATATTTTACCTATTCAAACAGAATGTTTTGTTCTAATGGACACTCTACGACAGTGTTGATCCTAATACTTTCTTATGCTAAAATATTTTAAGTGCTCATCTATAAACATATGCTGAAGAAAGCTTGGAGTTTAAAAACTTTAAAGGGATATTATGAATTTTATCTCTTTTTATTCAGTTTAATGTTCCACACCTGGGCTTATTACAGGCCAGGCCATGGTTTCATCATCACACTGAAAGCAATCGAAGAATAACATGCACTAGAGAGAGACAAATAGAAATGTTTAAATATGTCAGTTATACAAGAAAAGCTTTTGAATACAGCAAACCAAGCACCAAGGAACCAACCAAAGAAAAAACAACGGCAATAACTGGTTTACTTTCTCAAGGTAACTGACAGGAAATTTTCTACCCTGAGATTATTGGTTTTGACCATAAAGATAAAACATTATCAGTGTTCTGAAAAACTCAGGACATTAACTTTCAACAGTTCATCAGTACTTGATGGTGTTCATCCCAGAAATCAAAAATAAAAGTACAAAGGACCTTAATACGCTATCAGTTTTTAGGAGGTCACCATTGACTCCTGTAGGAAATCTGTTCTAAAACCAGATATCACTACATTGCCCAGTGTGTTGAGCTGATAAGAAAATAGGTAATTTATCATTGAAAGTAACTACTTTCTTCCATATTTCTTGTCCTTATCTTTTAGAAAATGCATGGACTGGAGTAACTGCTGTACCAGGGTTTGGTCATGAGCAATAGAGTCTTGCAGGCCCTGCTGAAAGTTACTAACTTAAATCCAGTCAAAATAGAAAAAACAGTAAGAAAGATGAGAAAAAATGTTTTTTGTTGCCCAAACAGGCAACAGAAAACATTTTTTCTCATCTTACTGTTCTGCAGTCTCTTCTTCATCACTGTAAAATAATATCTGTAATTGCATGCAACATTAATTCAGATCGATGGTGACGATTCCTGAGGACAGGAACTGAGTTTCTAATCAAGAATTCATTAAAGTAGACTTGTGCCCTCACCCTGCATGAACATGGAGAGAGGTTTAGCGCCTGCTTTCTTGAGGTGAATATAAAATCAATTTCTTACAACACCCTTCCGCTCCAGAATCCCATTCAGATTTCATGGAGAGTGAAGCTTTCCAAGATTAGGTCTAGTACCTTCCACTAGTACTACATTAACTTAACACCAGTTTCCAAGTTTTCATTTGAATCTAGCAAAAAGTTGTGGTGGGAGTAAATTACTCTCTGTAAAACTGAACATGATGAGGCATGCAAGGGCTTTTAAAAGGGCTTTGAATTATCTTAGTCATCTTCACACTTTCCCCACTGTTTGGCAAGTGGTACAAGACGTCTCTCTCGTTTCTAAATGTCTGTTACAGGCTGCCTCGTATTGCTTGTGATTCAGCCTCCTTTTTGCAGAGACACTTTTTTTTGCAACCTACACACCAGGGAGGCTGTGAAACAACTTCAGTTCACTCAGCCTCCAAGTCCTGAAGTTGAGTGGCAATTTTGAGAAATATATCACTACAGAAATCATTAAAAATCTCAGGTATGTTGCCAAGGATTCACTTAATTTTGCTATAAAAAACTCACCCAACAAACAAACCCCTCAAACCCAACCAAGGTCAATCAGCCTGTATCTGCCTGTATTTCTCTCTGCCTTTCATATGCAGCAGTGGTGAGAATGCTGGTTAGAACCAGTAGCTCTAGAAACCACAACCATCAGGCTGAGTGAGACCTTGACTAACAGTATCTCAAGATATAGCAACTTTACTCAGTAGTATAGTAAATTTAATTTATAGGGTTTTTTCTCTGTCAAGTTTTTTGCAAGCAAATCTCCAAAACATAAACCATTACATAGGGCCTAAATGTATGCTTTTTTTTAATCGGTCCAGGCAATCAGCTCTGTAAAGATCATAATGCTTCCATCTGTTTTTTAGACCAAGAAAAAAGGGATGTTCTTTGGATGCTTCAAACAAAGTAGGTATTCTGATTATGGCTGAAATGAATGAATATGAAACATTTTGAACCATTTGGGTCCAGTTATATACAAAAGTATCACTAGGTGAATATACTAGAACACATTTATCCATGACAGTGTTCTGGAAGTGTTTATTAGTTTGATTATACTAATATTTAATTTGGGTTTTGACAGATGGAGATTTTGACATGCAATATTTTCTGAAGCTAATATGGGAAATGCCAGTGGGGACTGAGACACTAACTCCATGGTTCTTTGGAATAGAAAACTTCTGCCAGCCACAGGAGTGAGAGGGAACTGCGGTGTTTTAATGACAAGGATTGTACGCATGTTCAGAATGAAACAGAGCTGCTATTGCAATTTTCAAGAGAATAACTCTTGTAGTAGTATATTCATTTACCAAAACTGACAATTACTGGACACCTACGGTTCGTGGTAACTGTCAATACAACTGTCCTTCTTTGACTTAACACGTAAAAGAAGATATACATGCCTATTCTGTCTTCAGTAGCTCACCATATAATTGTAAGTAATTCTTATGTGAATCAGCACAAAAATGTCTACTTCTAGAAATGGAATAATCATGGAATGAAAGGAACAACACTACAGATTTCAGCTCAAACAGAAAAGGCATTAAATAAGTGCAAGTTTTTCTAGTGTTGCTCATTACATTTGTTTTTAAATTCCTAATGTATTTGGCTTTCATATAAATACGCTTCAGATATTTTGAATTTTTGTCACATGTCTTATCATGAGTTACACTTTTGGAGTCCCTATATTCTCAGTCTGGAGTTTTTTTCTTTTTATTGACCGCAGAAAGCCTATTATCTGCTTTAGGCAGTCTCTACAAAGGTCAGCCTCACACTCAATCAAGTTAACATCTCTTGTCCTCTTTTGAAATTTAGAACATTTACATCCTAAAGAAAGCTACATCATCTATCCTGAGGTAATGTGCCAGCAAACAGACCCTCTATGTCCATTATCTTTGGGGCACAGAGAAAGGTGAAAGAGAAGTTACTTTCCTTATGGAGTCTGATTCTACCTGAGCTTCTCATACACACAGTATCAGCCATCCCTTGCCGCTGTCAGGCAGAACAGAAGATGTTGGAGACTCTGATTCACAACCGATCACACAATATAAACTAAACTAATCTCTAGTCCGGATCCTGGACCAGGACTATATTTTGGCATGGTTAAAACTCACTGACCTATGAGATCTGATCTATAAGACTGGACAAAGCACTCTGGGAGAGAATGGGGGAATACCCCCCCCCCAAAAAAAAAAAAACCAAAACCATCCCGGATGGCTGTATATTGACATTTCACTCCCTTGAAACATGGTTGATTCAACACCTACATCCAGACAGCCCCAAATGGCTGCAGGTTTTGTTACTCAACAATGAACTCCACTGGGAAACGTAACAACCAGAGACCTTAATGTATGGCAAGACTCCAGGCACAATCACTCCTCAGACATGGCCACAGTGGCTCTTACTCAGAGAAAAACCTGTGACTGGGTGGCAGAGAGATTTTTTTGCCATGTCTCTGTTATCTGAGAATTGCCTCAAGGCAAGGAATTTCCCACATAATTGATTGCTCCTCTTGGGGCCGTTGGGGACAGAAAAGCAATGCCATAATCATGGACATGTCTTTGCAGGGATTTTAGTTAGAGAAAGATCTGCCACTCTTTGCAGGCATTACTCATTAGCGGTATGAATGCTAACAGGAGCTGATGCTCAGCCATGCAACAGCACGTGTAGAAAACGGGGTGGGGGTCAGGGGGAGAAATCTTGCCTCTGCAGACAAAGAGGAATGCTGCTATCAGAGTAAGATTGCTTCATGAATCAGGAACTACAAATGATATGAACAAAAACATTGTCATTAAATGAAGGTCTGCCAGTGTTGTATCATCGAATTCAAGACGTTTGCCTTTCAACATACCTTATAGGCTGGCTGTTTCCTTAAAAATTGATGCTAGCCTAGGACCTTCTGTAAAAACAAAGCAAGCTACTTCTTGTCTCTCAGAAGACATCAAATATTTATTGAAATCTTCATTTATTTAGCCACCCACAGAGAACCACATACAGGAGATCTTAGTTACTGGTTTGACCTTGACTATTTAATGAGACGTATAATGATGCCATTGCAGCAAACAGAGCCTGGCAGAACAAATGCAAGCAGCCACTGCACTAAGATCTTCTACAAAAGCAGCAGTGGGAAAAAAAGGTATTATTAGATGAAGGAAACAAGTCTCAGCATGTGGGATCAACATATGGCGGCACCAAATATCAGATGCCAAAAGGAGAACTAATGCTATTTGCTGGCCTATTTCATGCCATAATTTTTTCCGTGTAAGACGGCTCTGGGATGTATCGTAGGGAACCTGCATGCTGTAATGGCAGCTGGTAGCAGCAAATTTGATATTACTCAGAATAAAAGGGACTTGAGTAGCTTCTTCCCTTCTCTTGTATCTTTGTTATTATTTACGTCTGTGCAAAGCAAATGTATTGTAGTCACAAAACACAGCCATTTTGAGATGCTTTTTTTAGAAGAAGTAAACGTTTATCTGAGGGTTATGGCAAAAAGCCCTTTCCAAAAGCAGCAGTGTTAGAGCTCCATTAAACTTGATACCACATAAAACTGCAAGATGTGTCTCCTGCTCAGAAGACGGGATTGCACTGTGTCCATAGCACTCCATCTGGGGAAACTGTAAGGAAACTAAACATAATTATGGTCTCTTTTCATTTCTTTATCGTACCAAGGTACAAAGTTTACAGTACACAAGTACAGAGGGAGTGGGATGCTTTGCCTACTTTCTTTTTTTTAAGCTTGCTTCTTCAGGAGGAATATTTGTCACAATCCTGCATGTATCTTCACCCCAAAGTTTTTACCTACCCAGAGGTGAGAATGGCTGCCTGCTGTCCCAGTTCCCTGTGCGCCTAGTCACTGCGAGGCAGAGATGCTCAGCAATGTCATAGTTTATACACGCTAAACTACATTTCAGACGCCCAGGGCTTTTAAAACACAGGCATTGTAGTTAGGTAGTTCAGTCTAACTGCTCTTTGTATTTGCCCATAAAGATGGTCTGTGTCATGTAGATATCTTGGAAGAATTGCATATGAATGAGGGATATGGAGGTGGAAAGGTCAACTGCTTTATAACTCGGGTCAAAGAGGCATTTTCATGAATGGGAAGGGCTGGGTTAAAGAAAGTTCACAGTCTCATGTGCGGGAAGGGGGCCAGTATCCCTGAAAGATGCCATATGTTTAGGACAAACAATTAATAAAGATTTCCAAGTCAAAACCAAAAGTTTATTTTTTAGGAAAACACCAAATAAACTCAATTTTTTAAAAAAATCCACTTTGATTATCAGTTTCATTGAGGAATGCCTCTAATCCAGAGGTAGTTCATTGAGAAGTGATGGAGAAGGTGAATTCACATGTTGGTTATCTCCTCTAATCGTGCTTCCACCATGTAAACAACTGCAAGACATACAGTCTAAACTAGATGAACTCTCCCACTCTATCTAACCACACAGCCAGGCACAGTGTACTAAAAACATGTTTTTAATGGCCAGAAAATTCACCTTCAAAGTGTAGTAGTAAACCAGCCTGTAGGCTATGCCTAACCCGTAGGAAGTTGGCAGACTTCCCAAGAATAAACCAAGGGCACCAGGCGTAGACTAAGAATATCCACCTTGGAGTACGTTCTCTCTCCAGCCTCTCTGTGCAGACCCATCTTCATCCTTTCCCATTGAGCTGCTCCACCAGGGCCCTTTTCTCTATCCCTCGCACAGCCCCTTCCACACCACAGTACTAGATTAACATTGACCTTTCTCTCCAAATCTGTTACTCCTGAACCCACTGTACTCATCTCTGGGAGCAGCAAGGTAGCTTATGGACACAGTTACAGACAAGAGCTTACCCGAATCCCAGTGTTACGGAGCTATCTGAGAGGAGAGCTCCAGGCCAGCTCCTGCCAATGTAGCTACTTTAGCCCGGCCCTGGGGAAACGGGGATGATTGCAGTCAAGGGTCTACCACCTCCTCCTCCTTTTGAACAGGACTGGAAGTCACATTTCTAAGAAGCTCCTTTCGCATGTGGGCTGTAACCTCTTACAGGCACAGGCAAAACAGAGGGTAAAAGCGTGCCTTATACATTCTTTTTCCTTGCATAGCTCTGTAAGCCAAGCCAAACCACAGATATTTTTTTTTCTTGTTGGCCTGCATATTTTCATGGCAAGCACTTTTCAACGAGCATTACCAGAGATATATTATTTCTTCTGCAGTAGAAATTGAAAAAATATTTCCATTGTAAAAGAGATTTTTACAATGACTTTTAATTAGATATCTTCCCGGATATCCACTTAGCACCCCAAGTTGAGTCTTTTACCAGAATAACACGATTGTGGCCTCATGTGTATATCTCCATGGACATTTTACAAACAGACAAAAAAATACTCTGATCATATCTGTCTGTATTCAGTGGGACTTAGAAGTGCACATAAGAAGCAAGATTAGAAACCATTTTTTAAACGTACTTCTGTGAGTTGTTTTTATTTTTCCCACAGAAGAAAAAAATCTTAGAAGACAGGTCATGGGATATTCTGCTGGATTTGATAGTCACTCATGAGATCTGTGTATAACACCTTCCTAAAAAAGGTCTCTTGTTGAAATTTTTTGGTTGTCAGTCCAATGGCAGAGATCCTCTAGAGTTTAAGAGTCTAGTGATAATCAATGTGATCAGCTGCACTGTGTGTTATCTACTGTACAAATCACCCAGAAGACTCAAAACATAGCCAAAGAATGGAATATTTAGATTCAGCCACCTGAATCTTATTATATCTTCTATACATATGTTCTTGACTTCGAACTGTGTATTTCCCCCCAAAATTCAGAGATGGTTGCCACTTTTTTAAGCAGTGAAATGGTGCAAAGGTGAAAAGATATATTTGGTAAAGCTTGATTGCAAGGCTAACTTTCCTTCTTGAGGAATTCAGAAGGACAAGCAAAGACTTTACGGCTTGGGCATTCTCCTTTCACCTTTACAGTACACAGAGATAAAGAAAGCAGTTACATTGACATTGCGATAGGTAATGTCATTTACCTCCCCGTCTGGGTCCTATGGGGCAGAATACCCCTCAGGTTTGAAATTTGGGGAAGAATGCCGTGGGAGATTCCTGTTAGTAACACACAAGAGGCAGAGTTATTTTCTGGTTTTACAGGTGAAGGTGCCAGCGGTTTGTTAAATCCATGCAATTCCAGGAACGGGAAGCCCTTGGAGGCTGGTCCTCGTGGGAGAGACGAGAGATACACTCACGTGTGCAGCTGCCCTCTAGGACCCTCTTTTCCCTCCCACTCTGACACAAAGCCAAAGGGTTTCGGGCAATCTGAAAACTTTTTTATTTCAAGGGCCTAACCAGCACATGTACACTCCTCAACAGAAAAAAGAGACCAGGGAGACTGTGGCTGCTTTTCTCTAGACACTGCCATGAAGTAGTTGGATTTTGTTTGAGACAACTACTGCCAGATATTCACAGGATCTAGCCATCCAGCGTAATTTACTCCCAATCAGCAATGCATAAATTACAAAACGTCTTACCTCATCCCTGTATTTGACATAAATTTGTATTTGACATAAATTTGTATTTGACATAAATTGCCCACACCCTTTGCACATATCTCAACTGACTTGTGAAATGGGGGAAGGGAAGATTATATGCTGGCTTTTCCACAGGAGAACAGAGTATCATATGACTTAGCGAGCTCTGAGAACATGTAAAGACATGTCACATGGTAATCACATATTTGAATATTTCCATGAGAACATCTCATCCCAGCTGATCCAGAATCCTTCCTTTAAGGGAACAAAAGATCTCAACCCTCTACAGAATGAAAGAAAATGAGCACTAGGGCAAAG
The DNA here is from genome assembly GCF_964289735.1 of Phaethon aethereus. Taxonomy (NCBI): domain Eukaryota; kingdom Metazoa; phylum Chordata; class Aves; order Phaethontiformes; family Phaethontidae; genus Phaethon; species Phaethon aethereus. Next base: position 30,878,987 of record NC_138582.1, on the reverse strand, counting down.
CAGTGACTAAGTCAGCACATTTTCATCAACTTACAATGAACTGAAAAATGGCTATATTATCTGTGGTAAATTTCATTTGGAGAAGAAATTAAAGAAGACCAGAAGCCTCTTAAAAAACAAGTGACAAAAGTGAAACCTCTGTCTTTTTGGTACTTCAATTTATTATTTTAAAAAGTTCCATAAATTGTGAAATTTTTCATAGCTGATAGGTCCTGGCTGCTCTTTAGTTCCCGAGCTAGTTCTATTGCTGGGTGAAACAGAAAGATGTCTTAGAGCCAACGCTGCTTTGCACAGTGAGTCACAAGCTGGAATAGCTAAAAAGAGCTCTGCAGTTTGTTCCTGGTCTTAAATGGGAACTGAGTTTTGATCAAGCTGCTGCTGGAAACTTCCCCTTGTGAGCCATCAACACTTTTCTCCTTGTGTGTTTCCCTTGATGTTATTACAAGCACTAATCACTGAACTAGGGAAGCAAATGCGTATTTGAGGGAATCAAGGACATTCAAGGTGACTTTCACTTACTGAAGGAACTGACTGCAGATAACAGAGATTTCATGTAATAGCTTTGGCAGTTCAAAATCCAGTGTGTTCTGTTACAGGAGATATTATATAGAAAGCAGGCTGTCAAGAAGGGAAGAGACTGATTCAATGAGAAACCTTTGGAAGCAACAGAAGCAGAATCATCCCATCTCTCTAGATCAGGTAATCCCAGATAATCACAGAAGAGTGACTAGAGATGTGCTCCCACTGATTATCCATTTATTAGGACTTTTAAAGGGAAATAGAAACTTAGAATTACCTGCCTATCAGAACAATTAAAATAATTCTGGGTTGTAGGGTTGATGTCGCAGAGTTTTTTGGTTATAAACATTGCAAAAACACCCAATACACTTAATAGAGTGGCTCTGAATACGGAACAAAATACCAAGACACATTAAAACTATCATCTTTTCAGCCTATGTGTTCCCTTATGTCATTAATTTCTTAATCTATTTTAAATCTACCCACTCACTGCCAGTCTGCAACACTTCTTCAGACAGCTTGCCATTTATAAGATGTTGTCCCGAGAGCTGACATCAATGGAAAATGCAAGCATTCACTTCTTTGCCAGATTTAGCCGCACACTGCTCAACAGCCTCTTAGAAGATGTGACATTTTTTTCCACTACAGTTACTTCACTTAGTAGATGGCATATTTCATACTATAAAATTCCTAGAATGTCAGCTTCTAGTCCTGGGTTAAATTCAATATCCTTAAGAAAGAAAGAATGAAAGGTTAGTGACTCCACAAACAACTGAGTAATAGAAAATGAAGTGTGGGTAAATTTTCTTATTCAGCACGTGTGAGAAGTGAGTAAACTACCCAAATTAGAAGTGAGGAATAAACTCTGCTAGAGTGGGTTCACCCTTGATTTAACATTTGACTCCAAATATATAAACTCTTTTGTGTTTCCTGCAAGGAATCCAGCAATTTTCCACATAAATTCCTCTGCTGACCACACTTCTGCCTCATGCTCTTCACCAGCTTTCAGAAAGTTTAAAAGATTCTTCTTCAGATATCCTCATTCCCCAGACATCCTGCCTTCCACCTCTCAAAGACTTATTTTGTATTCATCTACTCTTATTTTGCCAGGAAGCAGAATAAATGCACATTGCAGATGTGGTGTTCCTTATTTTAGCTAGGGCCTCCAGTAAGGATAAACGTGCAAACTGGAGCGAAGTCCCAGGAGATGGTTGTTTGCACTTTGCCAAAAAGGGCTGTGTGCAGCACAGATGATTCACCCTGCTGATGCTGACTGTTTCTCAAACACTGGAGAGGAGTTAGAAATGGCATGGTGGAGGAGCAATTAAAGATAATATTTTTCTCTCTGATACAATATTTTTCATATGGAACTGAATCACTCACTTTCAGATAGTTCTGAAGAGCTGAAACACTTCATTCAAGCTCATTTTCTAAATGCAAGACAGTCTTTTTTAAACAAACATTTTCTTTTCTTTTAGTTTTTTTTTTTTTCATTTTGACAAGGACATGTTTGTCTCCTATTCCCCTGAAAAGCTGAATAAACATTGAAAATGTTTAGCTCTGTGTCTGAATACTCAGGGTCATGGCTAGGAAAAAGTTCCTTTAATGTGCATGACTGCAGCCAGTCCTCTCCAATGTGGACTTGTGGTCCAATTTGTGGCCACAAAATTTTGTGACTGTTGAGAAAACTCTTCTATACATAACCCTGAAATCACCAGCTTGAATGGCTTTAGACGAGTTAGCCATTCAGTTACATATAACATCTACTGAGAGGGGTCACCTGAGAACCTAACTGGTGCCTGAGTCTTATTTGACTAGATTATAAACTCCAGCTCCCATTCAAGATTTCAGCTCCCTGGGTTCATGTTACCTGAAGGACAGTGTAAGTCTGACCATAATCTCTCATGACAGCTACCGCCATTGAAATAATGACACCATGAATCACAAGAGTAAAACCTGTACGTACAAGACGCAGAGTTTTCTTGGCAACTGACCCATTGAGCTAACACTCACCCCTGGAAGATGTCCAGAAACCTTAACATCTTAGCAGCAGTATAAAATAGCAACAATTCTTCTGTCTTTCCTTTCTGAAATACAGCCATCTATAGCGGAGACTGAAATTGTGAAATCCAGATCTAGGCTCTCAAGGAAGCTTTTAGTCGCTCCTAAAGGACCCAACTGTCAGGATACCTCAGTCTTGGGTTCACATAGCTAGTTGCACGCATTGCTTCACATGCAATGCATGCAAAAATGTAGGCTCTAGGCATATGATTCCCCCAAAAGCCAGCAAGCTAAGCAGGTGGCACATGTTACCCAACAGAAAATTATAAGATTTAGATTACATCTCTGGCCTGTGGGGAGTCTCTTACTCCCATACTGATTTAAAAACGCCCAACTTCACCTTGGTGTGAGGCCCTTCTGCCAGTCCTTCTCACAAGTATGGCCTTAGCAGTGTCTCTCTTCCATAGATGGACTTATGTGAGTATTTATGCACAAAAGTGCAACTAGAATAGATTTATTCCTGTGCTACATGGTGCTTGAACGTACATTTTACACTCCCAAACCACTGGAGCCAATGCTACCCTGGGATGGAAAAGAGAAGGTTCTTCTCAGTCACTCTTGTAGAAGCTATATCCATCCTTGCATACTTGTTAAATATTCATTGTGCCCTAGAAAAAAGACAAGAGTGAACATGTCACTATAGCTCTCTGCTTGCTTATAATTCACATCTGGGAGAAGAGAAGAATCTCTTTCTGCTCTCACCTCCAATTCAAAATTTCAATATTTTAAAAGAAGAAGTCTGTTCCACAAGAAACCTAAGGCTTAGCCACTTAGTGTTAATCTCAACTTGTTTTTCTTTCCTTCCTCTGACCTAATGAATATTTCATTATTCCCTGGAAAGTGGAAGTTAAGAGAACTCCGCTCCAGCCTACTATCAGGTACTCTCTTAGAAAATATATTGTGGGTCTTGTTCCTCCTCCTGTGAGGGCTTGAACTGTTGAAGGTCATTAGAGGTCTGAGGTATTGCAACTACCACCAGCTTCTATATTTTGGTCAAGGCCTTTTCTAATAGATGTGGACTGAAAATGCTTGTCAATTGAGTAAGAGGGATGGAGAGGTCCTCATATGCAAAGCTTGAGGGAGTTATGCATCAACTGGCTCCTGAGAATTTGATATTTTAAAAAATGAGGCATTTCTGGCATACTCAAAGGTAAAACTTTGCTAATGAACACATAAGTGACTGTAGACTTGGACGACTCTAAAATAAGGCAAAGCAAAATGTTGCATTTTGATGACTAAAGTAACAAGGAGAAGCTGAAGTCCCAGTTAATTTCTTCTCAACTTTTAGGACTGAGAGTCTTAAGTCCTCTGGTGACGATAGCTTTCTCATGCTCAGCGTTGCAATGATGTGCCAGGGATTGCAGGCAGACAGCAAGGGAGAGCGTCACAGGTTTCATCTCTCCGTGGAATTAACACCGATTGCTCTGAGCTGTCATTGTCTGCACCTCCAATGTAAGACACGTGTTATGAGATAGGGTGGATGTATGGGGCTGTCCCAACCACTCTGTGTGAGGCAGCCTGAGAGACCAGGTCTCAGAAGACTGCAGGCACCACTCAGACTGTGGCAAATTGTACTAGGAGGAGCCACTGTAGCACAGTAACACATCTAAAGAAACACTGACACTTCCAAGAACCTTTCCCCAAACGCCTTAAGGAGCTTAGCTAGCAGTTTCATGTGCTATGCCATGATTGTATTGCTGGAGAAACTCTGAAAATAGCACATCTTTTTTGATCCTGCTGCCAAAAGAAGAGACGGGATATCTCGCAGCAGAAAGCTGCTGGTTCTGGCAGTAGGAGCACAGCCAGGAGACGCAAGAGTCAGCACTTGCACTGGACATCAGGGCTCTAAGTTGCTGCTTACTTTTGACAATATCTCAGCTCAGACTTGAGACATGCAAGAGAGGGGCACTGAAAATTTGTCCCTAGAAATGCAGCAATGAGAAGATTACTTGAATAACAGGAAGTTCATTGAATCCTTGTACGCTCACAGCATTATAAACATGAAGCTTGTGCAGAAAGAAATAAGTTTATGCAGCAGGGAATGCAACAAGAAGGGATTCAGCTCATGGTAAACTCAGTCAGATTCATAGAAGAGCAGAAATACACAACCTTGGAAGACCATCTGCTCCAGTCCTTTGGACTGAAGCTGATCAGTGGTCTACACAAAGATCATTCCTGGCAGATGTTTGTCTAATCCATCCCAAAAAACCACCAGTGAAGTGGTGGTTCCATAGGAACCACAGCTTCCATAGGAGAACATTTTCAGTTCTTTAACAGCCAAACAGGAGCCTTCTCTTATACTCAGTGATCACTTTTGGTGAAATTTAAGCTAATTTATGTTTGTTCTTACCCCATTGGCCTTGGAGAACAATTTATAATCATCTTCTTTGCAATAACATTTTGTAGCAATGAAAGGAAGAAAAACATTTCTCATCTTACTGGGATCAAGTAGAAGGAATAATTGCCTCCTACATCATTGTCAGCTCTTGTGAATGCAACCCAGAGTAAGATTTTCCTGCTTAGCTACAGTGTGAGATTTTTTTACTCATACTTAATCTGTGATATACTGCAACTGCAATTTTTTTCTGGTGTCTTGTAACTGAAGGAAAACTCCAAAATCTTGCCTTCCTCTGAAACACACCTTGCATGCTGGTTGCATTGTTTCATTAACTAGCCAGTAAAAAACCTGTTAATAATTTAACTTTGTAATCTAAAGAAAAATAGAAACCACTATGAGATGGTATATACATGTCCTTAATCTTTCTTTCTAGAACAGACTTGCTCTTCTCTCTTAATGGAGATCCCCGCTGTGCTGAAAATTACTCAGCACAAAGTGTTATGAAAATCAAAGGGTAAATTTTATTGTTACAAAATTTTTATTAAGACTGAATGAGTACTTGGATACTTGCAACTTATTTATTTATAAAGGCAAGTTAATTCAGTGATACGAGAGGCATCAGCTTGTGTCCTCTTACTTTGAGTAAGCTTAAAGAAGTTGTTCCAATATGTAGTCCCACAGAAGATCATTAGTCACCTTCTCAAACAGAAACTTCTCAAACAAAAAAAAATTTGGTTTAGATCTTCACTAACTCAGAGGTTTCAAGAAGAACCCATTTCTGTTTCCAGAATCTGCAGTGATACAGAATTAGTCACCATGAACATAGACACAATGTGATTTCCAAATGAATGCAAGAAAAACAACAGTGTAACTAGTAAAAGCATTATGTTTAAAAATGTTACACTTAAAATAGATTTAAAATAACAATAGAGTAATGCCTGAGAATCCCACACTATTTAGTTTTGTGATTAAGAAGTATTCTCACCCTAATAATATTTTCAATGTATGGAATAATATTTAATGACTAAGAATTAATGATCACAAAGAGAAAAAATGATAGCAAAAGGTAAGTTACTATATGATTAGTTGGTAATCTTGGAACAACTGTACTGATGCTGAAATTCTCATAAAGAACTATATATTTGGTCACATGATTAGGAACATTAAAGATAAAGAGAATGAAGTTCACCTACTTGTTCAAGCATAGATAATATTTATTCTTCATGTTTCTTTCTCTATTTCATCTTTCTCTTTCTCTCCAACAACAAATATTCAGTTGGAGTGAATCTGTAGCTTCAATACATGAATTTCAGTATTTTGTAGAACTTGTTATGTGTTCTTTAGTCTCCCATTTTTCTCAATTACAGAGTGGTATTATAAAAACACAACAGAAGAGCTAAAATAAATCCAAGAATTAGAATGATAAAATAGGATGCAATTCTTATGTAAAAGATGTTTTTTTGGCTAACAGTTAAAATAAAAAGTAGAAATGTCTCCATGTTAATCTAGAAAAGCTACATAATCAAGAGGAAGGATGAAAGTATATAGTCTGAAAATGTCTTGAATCACCTCTATTTTCTGACAGGAGGCAAACAGAAACAGAAAGAACAAAATAATTACAAACTTATTGAAAAGAACAAGTGTTCTATATCTTTGAGTGTGTTTTCATGCCTCCCTAATAATTTTGCTCTCAACTCAGTAAGTAATGGCTATCTACAAATAGAGGGAGCCTTAGGCAATTAAAAATATTGTACTTAGATATCCTAGTGTTATTGTTTTTGCAGTTATATATCCCAATATTATTAACAGCCATGTTCTAGTGTTCACAAGGTCATCTTTCTTACAGTTAACTGAGGAATGTGATGTATTTTAAAATCAAACCCATTATTCCGTTAAAAATCAACCATAAAGATTTCTCACTATCAGATGTTTTGTAAGACACTTTAACATGGTTCGGTAGCTCTTCCCTAGCTCATGTGTGCTGTAAGTCTAATAATGTACCATAGGCTTTAAGAATGGGATTTATCTTCTGGCAGAATATTCCTTTGTGTATCTATATACATCACTATGATTTAATAAAAGTCTCCTTGATATAACCCTGTTGCATTCCCCACTGCAATACAGTCTTGTTATAACAGTATCTTTTCACAGCAAGGAAAAACCAGAATTGAAAATAAAGGTTAGGAAGACCTGAAAAATGTGTTGCTGTTGTGTGAAAAATGGGCTGGCCTTTGTGGCAGCTCAGGATAACACACGGAGCTGAGCACTATCTGACTCGCCATCTTTAATTTCTCAGACTAAAAATAATTTTAAAAAATCACTTCTGATAAACATGATCCAGGATGCAAATTAAATGATAATTCAAAGGAAAAAGTGAAAGGTTTATTAACTATGCAAGTGTCTGTTCATGAGGATTTGGTTTTTCGCACGTTGTTGCTCCACCAGCCTGCACTGCTCTTACTGCTGGTTGTTTCAGTCCCTCCTGCTCTTGGCCCACCACCCTGCGAGGTCCCTTCCTGCCTTCCCTCAGCCCCTCGCCTTACTAACCCCATGTGAATCCACATGCCTGCCAGGCCATGCAGTGAACAGGGCTGGCACATGGGGAGGACAAAAGCAGTGGGACCCAGACCAGCTTCAGCTGCCCAGACCCAGAAATTTGGGTGCTTGGACACCTTGCTTTCCCCTCTGCGTTCTGTGTCCCCCATGGCTGGGGGATCAGATGTCCTGGTCTATCCAGGAGACAGGTGGGGGACAGCTTGGCTGTCCACTAATGACCAAACGTTAGAAAGCAGGTTGTGTAAATGTTTGATACCTCCTGGTGTCCTAGAAAGAAGTAAATGGGAGTGGGTGGAGGAGATGTGTCTCTTTGAGATGCCTACTCTAACCCAAGTAGTGGGGCTCTGCCGTAGCCCTGGGAGGTACAGATGAGACACAGGAAAAGGTCAGATGGGCTGGGGCAACACTGCTCATGTGATGGGCAGACATCCTTCTGTTTGCAGACATCGCCACCCTTAAATCTGGGCTCTGTGTAGTTTTGCAACATTTTTTTCTGCCACACAACACATGCTAGTAGAGACCCGTGCGTTCAATTTATGCTCTGTTCTGGGCTGTTGTACAAGCAAAAGGAGATGCAAGCCTGGGAAATGAAGTAATATCTCACTTGTTAAGAAATGGATGAACAATAACATGATAGCAATGTCTACAGTGCATTTCCTTAAGAGTTGTGCCTGCACCCTTGGCCAGTCTGGAGTAAAGCTAATTCATTAATTTCAACCTTTTAATTGTTTTACACCAAAAGATTATCTGGACCCATAGCTCCTTACCATAAAACACCCAATACTGAAAAAAAAAAAAAAAAGGCCTTTAGATTTCACTTTCTTGATAGGTATGGAGGAATAAGTTTCATCTTTTTAATTTCACTACTGACCCTGGGAGGCCATGGCTCCGACTATGATAACTGAGGTAGAGTATGATAATTTGTATACAAGTTATTTACGATGCTACACTGATACTGAATAAAATAGTCAGAACCCACATTGGGCATATATATATATATATATATATGAATGCTCAAATAATCACATTCTGTAATCACAAATTAAATAATAACATGAGAGTGTGTGGACTGTAAAGATGGTGCTAATAAAATACGAAAATAACTCTTGGTCCTATTTCTTTCTTTGACAATCTGCTTTAATATTTTTATTCTTTAATCCAAAAAAACACATGAATTTTTCCAATTATCTGGTGGTTTACTTCGATTTCAAATACTGACAGATGAGGTTTGCTAAATACATGCAAAGTGGATCTGAAGATTGGTGAAGTTGCAGTGCTGGTTAAGGTCCAGGCAGGAGGGGAAACAAATACTGAATCTAATCTACAAGTATGAATTCAATGGTTGTGGCAGATAAGCATCTGTACCTATGTCCAGATGACATTGCCAATGATTGGGCAGCAGGAAGGTAGAAATACAGGAGCAGATGGCAGATGTGATCCCAAAATATGAGAAGGATCGTTGGGTCACAGGCTGAGAACAGGAAGGGTTCACAGTTCTGGAATGAAAAGTGAAGCCAGGGAAAAGGACTGGGCTATGTTTTCAAAGGTCTACATTACATGACAGCAGCCACTTGCAATATCTGATAGACAAAATGATTTATGGAAGCACATTATATGTTATTATTTTTACTGCGTTAGTGTTTTACCTTTATGTAATTCCCTAATTCCCCAACACCTAAAGAAAAACAAAGGCTCACCCATGCAAGTAAATATGTTGCAAATCCTGAGTATCACTAGACATGATAGTGGACAGAACACTGAGCTTTAAGCAATTCTAGCAAACAACAATATCTTCACTGAAACTCCTGGGATCAGTACTTAATGATCTGAACCCTCTCAGCAGCTGTTATGCTGTTGATATGCTGAGTAGTTGACTCATGAGGAGCTTCCCTCAGACGACGCTGTAGCCCGAAGAAGGACTACATCTTATCAAAAATCCCAGTTTGTGCCCATGGGACATTTCTGATCAGCTGCATTTCTTTGCTTCTGCTCAGCTCATAGGGAAACTTTGAAACAAACTAATATTCAATACACTAACTTTTCAGTAAGAAATGTCCCTTTTGCTCATTTTTAGTATATTATTTTAGAATTTCATTGCTGCTCTGAAAACCAAAAGTGACAAAGGAGAACAGTAGGGGGAAAGGTTTAAAGAGCAAAGCTTTACAAATCCCTATAGAAACCTTACTATTGCTCTTAAGAACATCAGCTCCACAGGAAATTTTTCGTTTTCACCAGAGCCCAATTTTTCAAAATGTTTTTAGTCAAGAACTTTAACCATTTAGGAAATCCACTGCTGTTGGTGCTACCTAACAGCATTATCAGAATTTGTTTCTTTGCAAGCTGTTATTCTCAGTGACACTGGTATAATATATGGTTTTCATTTAATACTTGGCCTGTGTACGCTGTGTTCCTTGTGGCATATTCCAAATCATGATAGAGACGAACACAGCACAGAATGCAGGAGTGGGTTGTATCGGGCTAGAAAGAAAAACACATGGAAAGTTTTTATTAGGCTTTAACACTAATGAATCCTTGAGTTTTGCCGGCTATTGCTAAATAGAATACTTGATCAGACACATATACATGGATGGACATCTCTTCAAAATCCAAAAGTCTGCTTTTGTAGAGAAGGAAGTTTTGCAAATTACACTGAAGTCAATTTTAAAAGAAATGGGAAGAAGAGCGCAAGCTAATCTGTGTAGTATGAGGATACACTATTTGTAAGTCTCAAGTGTTTTACGTGAGAGCATCCTGTAATGATAGACCAGAAGTGAAGTGACAGAAAAGTGGAATAGCTTTCCGGCTGATGTCTTGTGGCTGTTCACAATTCTGATTTCACATAATGCAATTTTCCAGAAAAAAACACAAGGTTTCTTTCTGAAAGCCCTTTCTTTTCAACTGTAAGTAACTATAATAAAGTCATCCTTTACTATAGATATGGAGGCAGCTTTCTGTTGTAATTCAACCCATATCTGCGTATGGCTAATTAGAACAGCTACTGACTGCATGCATAATTTAGTGATAGATAGAATGCCTTAGTGCATTAATCCCATTACATGCCAATGTAATATGGGTAAGGATGTAAACATAAGGAGTTTGAGGTACATATCCTACTGGAATTGTAACTGGTCATCGATAAAAATCATCAGAGAGAGCACATAGGAAGAAGCAGCCGCCTGTAGCATTTCCCATAGCTCCCTGGTCGAGGGAACAGTTAGCAGATACGATGCATGGAAGGCCAGGTGGGATGGAAACTGCCTTGGCTGATAAGCACAGCATTAGGATTCAGAAGGTAAAAGTTTAACGGCCAGATCTGCCACAGATTAGCTGATAGATGGAGGATAATTCAGGTAGCTGTTTTATGTTCCCCTTCCTCCACGTGCAAACTTAGGACTGTGCTCACGGTGGGTAAAGCACACCGTTGGGTCACTCAGGCACAGCGATCCATGACTGCGCATGCTCAGAGCACTAGAGAATAGTCAAGGAGTTGGAGGGTCTGTTACATCCATGCTGCTTCTCTCTTTAACCTGGGAGTGCTCTCAGGGATGGTGTTTATACTGTACATTTGAGGAAAGCTCTGGAAACTAAGTAGATTGGGCTAAAGTTTTCTTAAAACTCATCTTTTCTGCCCTCTCAGTACAGAACGGATGTAGTAAATTGTTTTTCCCTTTCCCATTCCCAATACGCAATAGAAGTTATAATGCCATGTTCATATTTACGGTAAAGCTTAAAAAAAATTCTACAGAAACTTGCGCTTGTGAATCCGCAAACTTTTTTTTTTTGGCAAATTGCCCAACTTATATCGTGAGCTGTGAAAAAGAGAACAATTCTCCCACGCACGGTAATGCTGACTCACGCACTGCGGGATTACCGAGGCATTGCTTCCCTGGAGGATTATTCAATTACTCTGGGGAAACTGTAGCATATTTGTCCCTCCCTCTTCATGAAAACACCTACTGAATATTTTGCTGCTGCAGGCAACCTCTCTGATCTGTGTTCTGGCAGGAAGATGCTTCTCCCCTTCTGGTTTAACTTTTTGGGCTTCAGAAGTATAAATGGCCTGAGAAACCTAATGAACTTTCTATCTGTCCAAAATCGAAAGAAAGACAATGACTGTTGCTTTTGGCTGCTTCAGACAAAAGGCTTTGGTAAAACTGTTACTGCAGGTTGCTTTTTGTTTGCTTTAGACCAATGCTGACTGTTGAGTTTCCAGTGTACAAGTTACAGCAATAAGAAGACAACAGTGAAAACAGAAACTTGCCTGATACGGTGACATGTCAGATATTAAACAGATATAAATTAGGCTAGCACTATTAATTACCTTGGAATGAGTTTGCAGTAAGTGTTTTTTTATGTTAAGGTTTTGCTCAGTGAACACAAGGAATTCAGACTTTCATTAGTTGCAAAGTGATTTCTGAGGCTAATGATAATCAGAATGTTGAAAGAGAGGTACAGACCATTTCATTTAAGAAAAATACAAAGGCATGAAAGGATTGACTCCTGGAAATTGCTTCTGTTTAAAGCTGTCAAAAATCAGCCTTTGACACACGCTATGAAACCTTTACCACCTTTGTAGAATTAGAGCTGACCCCCTCACACCTGTTTTTATGCTTAGGACATTTTTAAGTGCCCAACACCACAAGCATTCATACATGGGGTTATCTTTACATGCACAAACAAATATTCAAATATATGCTAATATGTACAAAATTATTTACCTTCTTTTAAGTCTTGAAGGATCAGGAGTTGTCTTTGTAGCATAAAGCTGATATTTAACTCCTCAGGTAAAACAGATTTTCAATGGTGCTTACAGGCATTTAAAATGTACTTTAGAATAATGCTGACAATTTTACAGAAAATATATGGAAAATATTATTTCTTATGGGAAAGTTTTACACAGTTTTGGCAAGTGTTTTACTTCTTTTGGCAAATGTTTCCTCGAACACACCAAGCTCAGTGTGATTTGAAACCTGCATGAACATTAGACCTGAAGGTTAATTCCAATACTCCTCTGGGGAATCCTCTGTGCTCTTTCTCGCTCCCGCGCTGTGTACAAATCCGTCTAATTCCCGCTCCTCGCTGACCCTCTCCCTCAGGCAAGCACTGTGGACGTTGTCCTTTTCCCCTTCGCACTGGAAGCCAGCCGGCCTCCTCCTCCCCACCCAAGACCTTTTCTGACGTTCAGGCACCTCGGTTGTAAGCTGAGCTCCTCGCCGGGTGCTGGGTGCTGGCTCCGGCGGCTCCTCGAAGCGTACCACAAACCCCCTGCTGAAGATCCAGCTACCCTAGTCCAGCCAAGCAGTGAGGCACGGGTTGAATTTTAACTGCGATTGCAGCGAAATTGGTTATGCGCTTCAAGTTAATAGGTGTATTATTAAGTTCCACGAGGATCAGGCCTTAATGAACGTGCCCTCACCGGCACGTAATGTTACACTTGCAGGGAACTGAAAATAATTTTGAAACTTCAGTATTATTTCTATCCTACACAGTTCCAAATAAACCGACTTTCCCTTCTTTTTGCGATATATTTATAGAAAATCTATCAACTTCTCCCATAGAATAATCTTTTAAATGTCTTATTTTAAATCTCAATATTCCCTTGGAAATGTGTAAGTACTAGTAATTTTGGCATGAAATCAAGGGCAATAAATAAAAAGTAATAAAAAATTCAAAAAACCCCGAACTTTAATACCTTACATTTTTGCACAAAACTTATTCTCACTGGGAGGTAATTTTTAATTTAAGAAAATAATTTTCTGCATAACATTTACCTACAATGTCCAGACAGCTTTCTCCATTTCATTGTCAAGACACTCAAAAAAGCCAGTGTTCTGCAGAGCAAAAGTGAGGCGCTGCTATTCCAGATGCCATCAGATCCCCTCCAGAAGACAATGAGATACTTATTCAAGATCGCAGACCACAATACTGAAGTCAATAGACTTTTGTCATTCATATCAGTTGGAACTGTAAAGTATTTGCTGCTCTGAAGGATTTGCATCCTTCCCTATTCTTTAAGCTACATAGTGTGTCCAGGGCACTTTCTATCAAAAGAATTTATGATTTCTTCTTTCATCTGTTGTAGCATCTTAGAAGGCATATAAGACATGTATATAACAAGTCTGTTATTTCTGGGATATTAAGAACTGTAGCATTATGGAAGCAAGCACATAAAGATTCACTAGGATAACCCAAAATTAACTCTGGTCTTCCCTGTTGCTTTTTGCCTAGACTTTTGCTTTTGCCCTATTCTTTTCCCTTAGTTCCCTCCCATTCCCGTTGTTGCTATCCTTATGGCATGGTAACTATTTCAGAAGATTACTTTACAACTGACCAGACTAGAAGGTCATCCTTGAACTCTTATAGCCTGTGAAGATTATAGAGAGGTTTTTTTATGCATCAAATTAAAGAGAAAGACTGGCATTTTGATTTAAAAAGAGGTTACATTTTGACTGTTCTTCACACCACACTTAAATTCTGTCACATATGTCATTTTCCTCTGCTGAATAAACCATGTGCTGGATGTCAGCTTAGAGTTCAGCTGAATCTAAACTTGACTGCATCCTGAATATTGAGCTTCTAATCTTTTGATCCCCTCTAAAAGTTGTGCAGTGTCAGCTGTCTTTATGCTGTGATTGCTGGGTAAGGTCTTGGCTCTATGAAATCAATGGGGATTTTGCCACAGGATTCAGTGGGGCTAAGGTTTCACCCAAGTTGTTTTATTTGTGCCCCTTCTGTTTTGTTCTATCCTAAACGCACTCACTACAGCTTTTAGATTTAGCTCTCAGATGAAATCCTTTACCTTCTTTGTCAGATAAAAATAAATAGATGCTTTTTAAGCTCTACGACATAATGCCTTTTAACTACTTGAAGAACAGCAAAGGACAAAGCAGGGGGAAAGTCTGGATTTGCTTATCTATTAAACTTTAATGCTAAGTATCAGGTTTATTTCACAGACAACATTATGTTATCACTGTAGAAGTAAACAGGATACTTTTAGGACTGTAAGAAATACAGATACTGATTTTCTGAAGCATGGTATTATGCAGCTATTGCCTGACAAACTTTCTGAGTATATCATCATGCAGCGGTCTAGCTTTTGTGCAAAGTCTTGCTTGTTCATTTTTCTGATGAAAAAGTCAAATTTAGCACAAAACCAGCACAGTTTCTGGGGAAGTTACTTTGCCTTGTCCCGTGTTTAGAAATTACATTTGGGGGCTAAGGCATGCACACTGCAAAGCTGCTGTCTCATTCTCAGACTGGGCATTATCAGGTGCTTGATCAAAGAAAAGAATCAGCTTAGCCTACCTGGAGCACAAGGTGTAGCATAACATGTAAGAAGCAAAGCACGCTTACAGAAATGAGGATTTCAGATAGGCTGCTCAAAAATATGCAAGAATTGATGAAAATACAAAGCGGAGAATAGCGAGTCTACACTCAGGTTGTGGTAAAAAAAAAAAAAAGACAAATTCAGATGATCTCAGTTGGAGAGCTGGATGTTGCTTATGGTCCAACATGTCTTGAAAAACCTGCTTGAGAAGCAAGATCAGCATCACCTGCAGAGCAGGGGCAAGGAAGGACCCTCCACCTATGCCTAGTGGGCTTTGCCAACACCCTCACTGTGGGAAGGGGTCCTTCTTGTGGCCTCTGCTTCTGTAGCTCATCCCTATCAGGCAAGGCTGGACAGTAGTTGAACTGACTGTTGATTCCCTTGGGAAAAGAAACTTTACTCACCTTCTGTGCTTTAAAGTGGAGATGGTAGAATGCAGAAACAACTGGTGAGAGAGGACTAAAGATTTCATTCAAGAAGCAAAAGCAACAGGTGAGTATGTCTTGGACATCTGTAAGTGTCTTTACCAACCTGCACTGTCATGGGATACCTGCAGCACTGTGGGAAGGGAACATGACTCTTTATTGTAAACCAACCTATTTGTGTGAGTTTGCTGTTTTTTCTTCTCATTAGACCTCATTTTAGAGAACAAGTTTTTGGTGTAATTTTCCCTAGAAGTAGAATCTTTTCCACCAATCCCTTGGTTTCACATTTCAAGTAGATAATACAGTGGCATTAGCATTTTATGCAGCAACAGAAGAGATGTACTAACACACCTGCCAGACAAGTGATTGGTTTATAGGCAGACACAAGTGAAAGACATTAAAGCTGTAAAAAGATAGGAAAAAAAAAAAGAATTTACAGCATCCTCTGTGCTATGCTGCCTTTAGAAAAGCTGTAAAAAACTTACAGTATATAAGTAATTGGTGTTTATTTAATTAGCTGTGCATATAGTACTCTTATGGCAGACATCTTGTGATAGTGACTCATGCATAATGCAAATGAAATGTAGGTATCCAGTATCTCTTATTGCATTCTTTACCTCAGTATTCCTCAGTATTCCTAAACATTGACTTTGCCTTTTTTTTTGGTTTTATATTCTACAAGTTGAGGGGTCTTGCATTTTACAGTATGTACATACACTGGGTGAGGAGAGACATACAAATATCTATAACATGAAAACTGCACATACTAATGCTTACCTGGTTTCTCAGTTTGTACACTCAGTGTCTGACTTCAACACCTATGGGTATCAACTACGGATTATTAGGCTCTATTTTCAGCTACTTAAAAAGGCAGAAAGAGCTTAGAGGCAGAAGAAATGACCTTTCAACCCCCATCAGAAAAAAAAGTTCTGCAAGATAGCAATTTTTCATACAATCTCAGAAAAAGCTGTCACTTTGTTCTGCATTCTTATGCTACAGTCTTTATCCACCATGCTAGCACCTTTGAATAAATATCACAACTGTAAGAGGCTGTGGGGTCCAGGTTTTAGGTTAGGGTCCAAGTCCTACCCCACAATGTTTGTGACCTTTTCCCCATCTGCTCACTGTGCTTTTTTCTCCAAGGATCTTCCACTTTTTGCGATCATTGCTTATTTCTGGGTTTTCCTATTGACCATGGGAGCACTCAGAAGCACGTGAGACTGATGCTTATTTTTCGCAGCAGTTGTGGCTCTCTTCCTCCAGTTGTCCCCTTCTCTGCTGACATTTTCTATTCCCACATTTCTATTCCCCTCACACATTTCCTGTATGTATTTATCACTATTTTTATTTTTGTGGGTACGTATGCAACTGATTGCAAAAATGTAGTTAACATTTCAGCATCAAAGTGGACTAGTTTGTGGCCATTCGTATTTCCCTTTGCTGAACAGATGTGAGAAAGTAGCTGAGAAAATTTTGTTTTCTGCTTTCACATCTTATATGCTTAAGGTCAGTGGGTTTGGCACTTCTAAGGAGTAGAACTGTTACAAAAAACCTCACAGAGAGGGGGGAGAAGTGCTCTTTATGAAATTGAGACTGAGTTAATGAAGGCCTTTGAAGATTAAGATGAAGGCCATGAGTACAAGAACCACCCAACAAAAAAGCTTCATTTCCTCTGGGTATGTGTTAGAAGGTTCATCCAAGTCACTGGGAGTTGCCTCAAAGTTTTATAGTGATAACAATCCCATTTGCATGAACCCTACACATTTCTAATGAAAAAAAAAATAATTCTAGCCCTGTTCTAGTCATTATTATGGATGCTGTCTAGGAAATCAGACTAAAAATATCAGCAGATAACGTTGCAACATTACAAGATGAAGTCTCCATTCAAAACAAGTTAAGATCAAAGTTGATTTTCATCAGTCCTGGTAGATATTTGTGGTTAATTCTGTATCACTGAAGTGTTCTGCTGACTTAGCTATGGAGGAGCACGAGCCACAAACAGCACAGGAAGATAAACATACAAGTACCTGTAGAACAGGTTAGTGGTCTCTACCAAGACATTTCTATACTGTCTACTTATGGCTGTGCCGATGGAGAGTTAACTGTTGTATTGAAGTCCTACCTACTCTATTCGCAAGGAGTCAGGACTTGCTGACTGAATAAATGCAATGCCAGTGTTTTAATGGGTTTGGCTATATTAAAATTAGAGTGCAATTAATGTGCACAGCTCACTTAACCCTAGGAACACTGAGGTCTGAAAAGAGGCTCAGAAACATCTTAAATTCAGCTGAGACTAATGTTTCAAGTATTTCATAACTGAGTGATTAACAGTTTCATAGCTATGAAAGAATATTTCATAGGCATCTTTAGCAACCTGACAATACCAGGACTTGGTATTACAGCATTATGGAAACTTTTCTTTTCTGGTCAGCACTGTGGCATAAATTTTCTCATGTTAGTGTAATCACAACAGAGAATAATTCCTGGGAAAGTGGTTTGGCTGATTGTTGTTCCAGTCTGTATTTTCTGTTCTGTCTGATAATCTATGACACTATTCAGTAATGATTTATTTCAATTTGGTGGAATCCGTGTAAACAAATTTCAGCTTAATTTAATAACTGGAATTTAGTAAGCAACAAAGGAAAGCCTTTTATAATTTCTTTCCTGGTGATACTCTGAACTGTACCATTCTGTGTACTGAGTACAGTACCAGAATCCAGAAAACAGGATCCAGTCACCATAACATCTTGCCAGCAGTCAGATCTGTGTTTTGCTGATGAACTCAAGGCAAGCTGCTTCACTGAAGACTATTTCCTAAGGGCTTTATCTGATTAGTTTTAGATAATTCTTAGCTTGAACAAATACTATCTACACTTGAAGTGGTACACCTGGAAGTTCATCCAAACTCCCAAGTACCTTCCTCATCCCATGCTGGGGCAAGTCTAGTGGCCTACAGCTCCTTCTGGCTCTTTCTGATCTCAAACTCTGTCTTGGGGGAAAATGAAACAGCACCTGCTATCTATGCTAGGTAATTAATTTATGGCACATACGTTCTAACCAGCTGGAAATTCACCATCTGTTTCATTGTTGGTGGTGGTAGAAAATGGTGTGTGTTACTTCAGTTGAAGATTTTCATTTTCTTCCTGATGCTGGAGAACTGTAGAGCTTCCTTAACATCCAAGTGTTTAGTATCTTCCATTTTTTTTCCAGGGAACAGGCAGGCAAAAATCACAGATTCTTGGATCCAGATGAAAGGAAACTCTGTCTTTAATTTCCTCCACTGCAGCTGTCATGTGCTGAAGGCATCTTCCATACCTAATGGATGAGTTCTTGCTGTGGGAGCACTATCAGTTTAGTGCAAACACCACCGAAATCTCTTCCAAACGTTCAGAGATCAGTTCCTTACACAACCTGCCCCTTTCTACTTCACTTCACCTCTGCTTAGCCTTTTGCAGAAAACCCAGGAGATTCACAGGGTTTATGGAACTAGGGTAGAGTTCACCATAGCTGCTGAAAGCTGCACGTTGAGATTCAGATACGAGTATGTTAAAAGAAAGTATTTCCATCCTGCACAATGGTGTACTGCCAAGCAGGGAAACAGCCCAGTGGCTGTGGATAAATCGGAATAGAGACCCATTCTACACAGACCACCAAGGGTCAGGTGTTCCTGGACTGAGCTAAAGGAGCGGGTTTTTTTCCCCCATTGAATACTGGCTGCGTGTAGTACTAGTTCCTCTGTGAAACTGGATACGGACTCTGCTCTCTGATGTGCAAAGTGGTGGAAGCAGGAGAAAGTTTTCTCAGCAGTGACTTGTGGGCTATATACCTGTACAGGGTGGACCAAGGTGGCTCAGGATCCTGTGTGGCACTTCTGTGTGCCTGGAGTTAGAGAAGGGATTTTTGTCCCTTGGTCCTGATGCCATTCCAACAAAAGCTAGTGCTATAATAGCACATTCATATTTCAGAACATTAACTGGAAAGTAACATAGTCTAAATGTGTATTGGAGATCTGACTCTATTTGGTGTGACTGTTACTCTACACTTCATTATAGACTGCCACTAGAAAACAATAGTCATAATTGAGGGTTTTTTTTCTGAACTGTATGCAAGAAGTTGTGAATATACAACAAATGAGCTGTAAGCAAACTTAAGAAATACAAGTAAGAAAAAATAATCCAGTGGTTCACAATGTAAGTGTAGGGAAAAATGTGACAAGTCAGACATTACCTGGGAAACCTTGGTAGGAATGTTTTTCCTGCAGATCCCATTCTCTATTCCCAGGAAATGTGCAGGGAAGGTAAAAGGATTCCCCCCATGAGAAAGAAAAAAACCCAAAAGTGTAGACAGTTAACTAATATGAGACCAATGGATTTCTAAAAAGAATTTTAATTTTTAATAATCTTGAATGACTACCATGCTACACAGACCACTTCAAGAGAAAGACATCAGGTTTCCTTGGGGGATCAGACACACTTGTAGATCTACAATAGGGGAAAGTTGCACAGACTCTTCAAAAACTGTCTTTTGGCACCCACTCTGGGGTTTTAAATGCATAAAATCAGCAGGGCTGATAATGAAACTAATGAGGCTTAGGTCTCATACTGTTCACAATGTAAAAATGCCCAAATCATAGTCAGTGACGGGAAGCTGAAACAAATTCACCATAGGACCAAATTGCACATTTTTCATAGGGAGAGTAATGTAATTAAGCTCACTCACATGCGGTACATTATTCATATGTAATCTTTACACTCAGGCTAGAGGTCTATATATTCTATGACCAATCGAAATGGTGATATGCAAACTGATGCCTGCATTTGGCTTGTGTTATAAGAACAGATTAGACAATTCTGCTAAGGTTAATTTTTACTGCCAGAAGACCATGTTCAATATTTATTAGACTATAGAATTTCAGAAAAAGTGATTTTCCAGGAACACGGATAAAGGGAATTATATTGGTGTAAAAGAAGACAGAATTCAGCTTGCCATTTCCAGACATTCTACAAAGCTTAGCACCACAGGAATCTACTCTCACACTGTATGTCTTTATGTATGTACTTCATGTATGGACAGATATATGTATGTATGTACATATATACACATATATATGTATGTGTAAATGTATGTATATATAAATGTATGTATGCATACATGCATATACGTAAGTGTATGAACTTAAGGTAAGGCTGAGAGATGTTTCCTGAGCCATAGCAAAGGTGTAAAAATTGTATTATGTAAACTGATGGCAAAAGCATTCACTACATGAGTCATATTTTGCACAGCTAGTACTTAGAAAGCCAGCACTGTTTTGGCTTCTTGTTCAGGGCTGGAACAGATTTCTACTTGACATAGCATTACATTTCCAGTGATTTGTTTTACAGAGATACGGCATGAGCAATTTAGTTGCTATCTGATGGAAGAGAGCTTGGAGCTATGTAGGCCCTATTTTGACTATTTTTTGGGCTAGGCTGGAGTAAAGAAGGATACTTGTCCACACATTCATCATTATAAACAAGATTTGGAAGATACTGAAAGTCTTATGAAGCATCTGCTGGCAGCTGACAGTGTAAGGAGAGAGTGTTTCACCCATACAACTACCTGAAAGGGGGTTGTGGTGAGGTGGGTGTTGGTCTCTTCTCCCAAGTAACTAGTGATAGGACGAGAGGAAATGGCCTCAAGTTGCACCAGGGGAGGTTTAGATTGGATATTAGGAAACATTTCTTACCCAAAATTTCTTATCTGAACAGGCTGCCTATGGAAGCGAAGGAGTCACCATCCCTAGAGGTATTTAAAAGACACGTAGATGTGGTGATTAGGGACATAGATTAGTGGTGGATTTGGCAGCGTTAGGTTTATAGTTGGACTTGGTGATCTTAATGGTCTTTTCCAACCTAAATTATTCTATGATTCTATGTAGTTATTAGAATCACAGATCTAAGCCAACATCATGCTCAAAGCAGGACTAAATCTGAAGTTAGACTATGTTGCTCAGGATCGTGCCCAGTCATGACTTGAAAATCTCCAAGAGTGGAGGTTTCACAGCCTCTTTGAGGCTCTCTTTCTTGTACTGGGGAGCCCAAAACTTTACACAGTTTTCCCAGTTTAACCTCACCAGTGCTGAAACACTAAAATATAATTAACTTCACAGAAAATATAAAGGCAGAGTCAATTGCTGTGTAAATCCAATATCAGGTTGAAAGTGTAAGAGCCGTTAGCAGTTTCCAGTAGTGAGTCAGCACAATAAGTTTCTGAGAATCTAGTTAAGTAAGAAGTCTGAGATCGCACAAGAGAGGTCAACATCCAAATAATATGAAAGACAAATTTTTGTAACAGAAACTCTTGTTGATCTATTGACAGTATGTGCTAAGCTATTTCTGTTCCCTGCAAGACAACTATTTCATACCTTGGTGATTTTGAACAAAGTGCTATTTAAAATTTAAATGTCAGCTTGACTGGAAAAAAAAGATTCAGAAGTCACTAAAAGGAAAAGACTGTAACAGATTTTTTTTTTTTTCAGTCTTGCCTACAACTATGATTCTCTTTTTAAAGGCTGTATAACTTGGTATTATATGCAAAAGGCACACAGGGGGCATGTAGATGATTTCAAGAGAGGAACTCAAATTTTATACAGCAACATCTATTTTTCACTGTAAGTCCCTAGACAATTATTAAGGTACGAGCAACTTGATGTCGTAAACTTCCCTGAGGTACTTCTAGTCTTTTAGTCACTGGCATAATAGGTACTATTATGAAGAGGAAATATGCCAGTGCACTCACCCTTGATAAGCACATGGTCAGTTAACTTAAAATACAGTTGCTATGCAAAGTGAAGATTTACCTTTTCATGTAGTGTTCCTTGTCTCAAAAATAGAGCCACAAATGTTGATACAATCTTTAAAAAAAAACAAACCTGCCTCCCATGGTTACAAAAGGACAAGTCAACCATTTAATTAAAAAAAAATGTTATTCTAACACCTAGTCCGCGTTCCACTCTCATTCAGTTTTGACTAAGGCAATGCTGACATTGATTTTGGTTCAACTGATAGGACACTGTTGCCACTAAGTCTGCCTTAAAACATATGCGCGTTCTGCAATGTTGCTTTGGAGTATTTTGCAGTGCAGTATGAACAGAAAACTGAACTCCTCACTTATGAAATCATATTTGTGAGGTTCTGCACCCTGAGGGCCAGACTGGCTGGGTAATAACCAACAAAGTTAACGGGGGCAAGGTCCCTCCTGCTTTCTAGCATGACTATTCTCAGGAACATAGCTGCAATCTCCATGCTCTCCAGAGAGAATAAGTCAACGGTAGGGAGAAAGATAAGTGATAGGACTGCAGCACCTCTTTGAGGTTTGTTTTTTCCTGCTCTGTTCCAGGAGATTATTGTCACAGGAAATGGAGCAGTCTCTGCAGTCAGAAAGATATGGAGACACCATTATTACTGGCTTGCAATGGGAAGAACTGATATACAGAGGTCAGCTGTAGCTGGACCCTACTAACCTCTTCGTTTCTGTAAGAGTCCTAAATAGAAGGACATGTCAGTCACTGACACCGTCCCCTCTCTGTCACAATAAAAAAATGAAGTAAACATGAGAAAGAAATGATCCTTGGCATGCCTGTAATATATTTTGAAAGGTCCTATAAGGTTAAGAACATTATCTGGAAAGCCAGCTGCACTCTTTACTCCTCCCTGTTCTCGATAAGTCCCTTACTGAAATGGAGGACAGGTTGAACCTCATTGCACTGACGTTTTGAACTTTATCTCTTGGGTCTTATCTCTTCTGCCACGCAAAATACGTACATGAGAACCTTAATTTCTGCACGTTAGCAGCAAAAAGATTAGAAGAAGAAACATGTCTTTCATTCAGCTATTCTCTACAAACAGAAGACACGAATGCAAATGAATGAGTATAGCCCAGAAGATCAGAGTACCAACAGAGCACACGCATCTTCCTTCAACAGAATTAAAGACCCTGCTGCTGCTGCACCTTTCTCAGTGTACACAGTGCAGGATGTCTTCTGTACCAGTTAATACTACACGTCCAGTAAGAGGTTGCTGCTCTTACTACTGCTGCTGTGTCTAGCAACCCAAGTAATGCGTGAAGTTGTATCATGCTAGGCACTTTATACAGACGGGGAATTGTCTGCCTCAGAAAACTTACTCTGGTACTCCGTACCAACCAAACAGGTTAATGAAGGCGAGAGTGTGGACAATACACAGGGAATTGAAGATCCATACGAGAGGCTGGATGAAGCTGGCTCTCCTTGCAGGGTCATGACCTTGCTGGAAAGGTCTTCTCTCCCCTGCTTCGACCTACACTTTGTGACCAAACAGTGAATTCAGGCAGGGTCCTGTCATTTCCAAAGAGTGGAAAAAGAGCTCAAATCTCTCAGCTCACCAGGCTTGCTGCCCTGGCCTCTTCCCTCACAGCCCCAGGCTGTTAGTAAGCCCGTGTGTGCATCAGTGGTGGGTGCTAGTGGAGCGCAGCTTTGGCTACAAGAGCAAATAAAAGCTGGCATGTTTGTGTATACCCCTCTCGCTTGTACCTGATGTGTCCGACTTCTATCAGCGGAATAATCAAATGAATAGGATAATCGATTTTTCTTTTAATAATGAAGGCAAGTAAAATAAACATATGGTCATGTTTTTACTTAATTGCTAAGTATTTAGGATCATTATCCTCTTTGCTTACTTGACACAGCAGCACAGTTTGATACTCTTACAGACATGAAACAATCTAGACTCATGGAAAAACAGAAATGTTATTCAGAACACATACGCTGGGATCGGTGAAACTTGCAGCTGAATGGGAAATGTAATGTCTAATTTCTAGTGCATAACATGAAGCATAACATTATGTTAGGGACTGTAACAGTGCATTAGAGTCAGTGCATGACAGTCAGTGCATGACAAAACTTTTAATGTTATGCTTTAAGCAAGAAAGCCACAAGTTCCAAAGCTTTTCAAATGTTCCACAACTTAAAATTACCTTAGGTACCAGAAACACAGCATTTTATGTGGTATCAGTGGAATAAGGCATGTTCTGTTTCACAATGGCATTGATAAAGCTGCTAGCCTGACAGATGAAAGCATTACCATTATTGGAAACATATCATACAGACTACAAAATATTCAACCACATATTAAAAACAAATCTCCCTTGTTCTGACAAATCTACAATTGAAAGAGCCAAGTGGGATAAGTTCAGTATTTCACTACTGAGAGAAATGATGATGTAAATAGCCTTATTGACAACTGCAATGTTTTTGGGAAAGGATTTGGCATTACAAAGCTTTTAAAGAGCATATTGTATTTAGTGGAAGTGAATCTTTTCACTGATAGATATTGTGTTTCTTTTAGAGACAGGGAAATACTTAGACACTGTCTATTATTTGGAGGGAGGATATCCTCTTAACCAGATACTCTAGTATTTATAAACAAGAATATTAAGAAAATGTAATTTCTGTGGGAAATGTTGGTGCTCCAATTCAATATTAAAATCTACACTGTTAAAAGGGCAGACACATGTTTTTGCTTGCAGCTTATTGTAAAGATTTGGTTGCATAAATTGCATGCAGCTTTTGTTACTGATATCCCTGTCATTAAAATTCTGATGCCATCCCACCTCTTTAAAAATGTACATTTAAAAAATTCTTATGAATTTTACCAACACAAAATTATTAATATTATTATGTTTGCAGTCAGCTCTTAGTTACAGTATCAGATTTTCCTCTGGTAATTAGGAAATTTTGTCAGCAAGTTTAGAGGCACAGTGGAAATGATGGGAATCGTCATGTTAATGAAATGCAGGTTTAATAATTAAATCCTGGTAATTAGAGGGGAAGGTATAGTTTTTAAAAATTCCTTCAAGGCCTGTAGTTATGTAATTGCTGTGCAGTTTAAACCCATTACAAATTCTCTGAAGTTGGCTGTTCAAAGTTTTCACTCTACATTGCATAACAACTTGTGCACTGTGAAGCACAGGTGTACGTACTACCCCCACGCTAGTGGTAGCACCGAACATATCGACGTTCAACGGGGCTTCTACATGTTTCTCACTCACACTGCAACAAGTTACTGCTGCCTTACGCCGAAACCTTTGCTTTGGCATGCTTCGCTTAATGGAAAATTGCCTGAGCACAGGCAGCTGTGAGATGATATTTCTTTACATTTCAAGTCAGGTAGCACTTACGTGTGAACAAAGGGCAGTGCTGGTAGTATTGAATGGAGGAAGAAGAAAGAAGGAGTCATTTGTTAATTCTACAAGCTCTTTCTATAACCAAATAAATTACTCTGTGTGAATGAGTTCATAGCTCTGAGCACATGAGGTTCTACGTTAGATAACTACGTATTATCCATTCTGCTGGATCAATAACACTGAACAGCGAGTGGTCTATTATGTGGTTTATTCCTTCTCTTGGTCAGGTCAGTTAGTTTAGCAAGCATTTGAATTCTATTTAATTAAAGCCAATTTAACAATGACCAATTTTCCTTGTACCTTTTACCATTAGCAAGAATATTCCATTTGCTAGAAAAGGTTCTTTGCTGGGAAAAAGCCAATATTACTTAATTTACCTTCTGCCCTGAGGAGATCCCTTACTTGGAAGCTCCAGCCATGTTGCACAGCAGGCTCGAGTTCGTGACTTCTTGAATGTTGTGTGATTACAGAAGATCATTAATACCTTCAGCTGCATTATTGTGGTTGCTTACATATTAGGCAGTTTTCACTTGCAAACCCTGGTATAGAGGATTACAACTTAAAACTAGGATTGTAACAAAGCATATGTTATGTATAATGTATAAATGTAGACATGTCCTTCCTCCTCCACTCTGGTCTACATGAGAATCCAGTGCAAAATAACAAAAGCTCCTCTCTTATTTGGGTGCAAGCTCAGGGAAAAATATATAAAAAGTGTTCTAAATTTGCAAGTTTTGCTCATATCAGTGGGAGCATTAAGTAAAAAAGCAAGTGGTTTTTAAAATGCCAGGAGAAAGTAAAATTACAGCGGTATTTAAGATACTGGATTTAATAACTCTGTTAGAAGGAATGACCTGCTTCGAACCTCGGGATGGAATGTGTGCAGGTATTCACATGTGTGTGCATATGCTACATTCAGTGTGGGCTGTAGAGATATAAAGCATATTTAACATGTTATTTCACAGACTTTACATTTTTTGCAAGACTATTGCTTGTCTGTTCCTTCTGATGGGTTAAGTCACCCCTGTGCCACTGCACATCTATGATAACGCAGTCTGCTGGGGCTAGTCTGTATAATTTTATCATACCAAGGCCAAAAAACCTATCCTGCCCTAACACACAAACATTTTATTTATAGGCCAGTAGGACAGAAGCCTTACCACTCCTTATCTTTTATAACACTCCACATAATGTGATATCAGGTAGGGTGAGGGTGTCCTTATAGTGAGGCAAAGAAAAAGTATCAGGATCATAATTTCCACATTTTTACATGGCTTTTATTGACTTCATCTAAGCAGAAAATGTAGCTGGGCCAAATACCCAGAAATCAATTTTAATTTTACAATGTGCTATCCTAACCTACTGGTTATGCTACCAAAATGTATAGACTCCTTTCCACTCTCACGGAGCACTGAGAGCTGCAGAGAGCTGGTGCCAGAGAAGAGGGCACTTTGGCCTGTGGTGCTCCTCACACCTGCCCCGCAGACAAAACTCAGCATTGTTCCCATATTGCCCCCAAACTGGGCATCTGCGAAGAAGAGGAGGTCAAGAAGATACCGTAATACCTGCTCAAATCCTTGCTGAAGCAAAAATGAAAAGCCCTATTGTTTTCACCTGATTTTTGACTCAGACCCTCCCGCACACAGCCCATAGTAAAAGTCTGGAGAATGTTTAGTAGTTTTTGCCAGCTGAACCCCTCTGGCGTGTCTTGTGTAGCACCTGCGTATGTGCCCGCATGAAAAGGGATGGTCTGAGCCTCCCAGCTATACCGCTTTATAATACCTATCTTTGTCCCAGAGGCAACAGCTTAACCTTGGGGTAGCAGAGACCTCACACAGGTTGTGCTCTCCTGTACTAGACATGGGATTATATCCTAGGGAAAAAAAAAAAAAAATCAACCCAGAAGCAAGTAAAAATATAATTAAGAACTGACACATTCATTCTTGCTGTGTTTCAACATGAAATATAATAGTTTTGCGTTTGGATAAGGCATCCATGTCAGAGTTAGCTAAATCATGTCCTTGCCTGCTTAAATGAAAGAAAAAAAAAATTAATCCTTTTTTTAAAGGATTTTGACCTTATTTTTTTGGAAGATGGTATTAATGTTGCCATCAGTGTCCTGTCTCCAGGTATAGCCAGTGCACAGAGATTCAGCATTAGTATTTCTAGAAGCTTTAACAGCCTGTCTCAGGACTTTAGAAATGACAGATAAAAATAAAGTTTTCAAGGTTGTTTACTATTTTTCAGGATTCAGTTCTTTTACACCATGCATTTTTTATTTATCAGAAACATACTTGACATTGCCACAGAAAAAGTGATGACTGAGAACTATATTTCTGCACTCAGGTTTAGTGGATATTCATAGTTCGTAAGTAATCGCTGTGAGTTCAGCTGCACCTGAGAGCAAATATCACTGATATTTTACTGGGAATGTTTGTGAAAGTCCTCAGGCTCAGAGATAGCATCATGTTCCCAGAGAATTCATTTCCTATAGTCTCAGACTATAAGGTCACCTTGGGCTGTAGGGTCACACATTGGTTGTGCAGATCACAGTGTACCAGTAGCAGCAGCCACCCCTGTAGTGTAAAAAATGTATTGCAGCAAACAAAAAATGCCAGACACTGGTGTATGTGATTAGCACCAATTCACGTGCAAATGGAGAGAGCAGATAAAGGACCCAGAGGACATCCCTGAGGAAGAACCACCAAGCAGACAAGCATGTGTAGGAAGGAGGGAAATTGCCTTTCATATACCTGCCAATAATGGTATGTACTCCATGGAATAAAATATCCTGGGAAGTGAAAAAAACCACAGTTTAATGTTGTTGCTGGAGCAAATAGGTTACTCTGAGAAATGAGTTTTTCTCATTCAAAGCTTAAGAGGTTCTCTTTTAAATTAATTAATCTTTTAAATAATGAACAGACAAGACTAGCTTGCTGAGCTCTTATATAACTGCAATATTTTAATTTGCATGTTTTCTCCCTTTACAGTATCAAAAGTGCTATCCTTTTTTGCTTGGATTTGTTCTTCAGTATTTTATTACTCAACACTACAAATGAGTCATTTCTTTTCAGACTACATTAACAGAAAACAGTGAGAAACAAAAGATAAAATTTCCATGAGAGGGGACCAAGAGAAGACGTTCTGCACAGCAAAGGACCTGCTTTTTCTGCACCTAAAATCTCATCATAGGCATTAAAATGTCACCACCAAGGCTCTCTAAACCACTGACTAGCAGAAGGGAGCAGTGCGCCCAACAGATCCATGGATTTCTCCCTGGCTGGAACAGGCAGAGGTGAGGTATGCAGAGAAAGTGAGGTGTCTCCGGCAATACCTTACCAGACTGAGATAACTTTCCTACAGGAATCCAAACCGGACCAGTAGGTTCTTCTGCCGCACACTTCAAACCAAGCCCTACAGCAGCTCTTGGCTGTGAGGTGTTAAGAATTGCAGCAAAATAAAAATCACAGAGTTCAGTATGAACACAGATACAACCACTGTGAGGTGTGTCCAGCGCAGCAAGGCAAACTCTTAAAAGCAAGCCTCGCCGGGACGGGCTCACCAGGCCTTCACGCCCAGCACGGGCGCACCGTCCTCAGGATGAACACCCTTGCAGAACGCCTGATGCTCTGGTGTCCCGGGCAGTTACAGCTATATGTGAGCTGAAAGCTAGCCTGGACAATGGCAGTTCGCATTCTCTGAATACATCAAGACAAAGTTCAATGCAGTGATAAACTAGCCCTGCAGTCCCAGAAATTCAAGTGTAGCACGTACAACAGAAAACACCACAACTTCCTAATCACGTATAACAAGGCACAGTATTTGATTTCTAACAGATTAACAGCTCCTACTGCTTGCTCTCCGCTTGCTGGTCTAATTGTCTTTTGCAGTAACAGCAACAGTGAGAGTCTGAACTCGAGAGATCCGTGTTAATAAAACAGGATTATGATCTTTATGGACCTCAATCAAAAGCTGGGGATTACAACTTCAGATATAAACAGCATACACAGATGAACTGTTCAAAAGCAAAATTTCTGTTGGTAATTGCTTTTAGCAATGAAAAAAAAAGAAGAAAATTACGTGACATACATGCCAGCAGAATGTTTCTCTCGGGCATTACCAGCCGAAGTTGCGTAGACGTTTCATTAAAAATTTGGAAAAAGCAATATAAATATTTTGTATATGAAACCACAAGCTAATTTTACAGAGTTTAACTGTTATTGCACGTTTCACTGCGAGGGGTGATCAGCTGGACTTTCTCCTCACCGCCTGCTCAATGGAGACGTGCTCTAAGGCAGAGCAGGGAGGGCACGAGCCACCCCTTTCCCTATACAACGCTACCAGTGATGAGCTCTTTGAGGTCACTTAGCTGAATTACGTATCCTCTTGCGTACGGGAAAAGAAAGGGAACTGATGCCCAGTTCAGAAGCATCAAATCCAACTGAAAGCTGTGGGAGTTCAGGGGCTGGGCTCAGCAGAGAGTTTTGAAGAGCCTCCTTTGAGGTCTAAAAGGGTATTTAGGCAGAATTATGTGCCTATGGGATGGAAAGGGGGTCAGAAAAATCCTGTAGAGCTTTCAACATGCTTAAACGCATGCTGACACCCTGCAACGCCCTGCGAGGGCCGGCGGTTCAGGATTCCTCTCTGGATCTTGTCCTGTGTAATTTGTCTTTGGTAACGCAGATAAAACAGGAAACAGTGTCCAGAAATACAGCAGCTAGTGATTTGGGGATTCTCCATTTTGAGTCCTGCAAGTCAGTAATCAGTGGTCACAAGCTGGGCATTTATCATCAAGAATTGCTTTTGAAAACTTGGCTCGCTCTTTCTTTTCTCCCTTTATGACTCATGCTGAGTCCTGCCTTCCTTTGCTAATATTAAAAAAAACTACAGAGCACCAGTAAAAAATCTGAAATTATCCTAAAGGATATTCTTTTTACAGCTTCACACTGTTAATGTAGATCGTAGCAGATAAATCGCATTCACTTGCCAACATGCTCCAAACTAAGTAAACAAAAAATGTCCCTGTCTTGATGTTGATTCCTTTATTTATTTGTTGACTAAGATCAGTTGTGCTCACATTGAGACAAGTCAGCAACATGAGTTTCTCTGGTGCTCTCTGCCCAGAAGAACAGTGAAAGTTTGTCTGAATATAGAGCTCTGCATCTGAGCAGTGCAATGGGTCAGAAGGCGGCAGAAAGTAGCTATTCTAAAAATATGTATTTATGTGTTCCTAACAAAAACCACAAAGAAGATGGCCTTTTCTACCAGCATTGAAAAAAATATGTGAGAAAGAACTAATTTTTCCCTTGATCCTCATTGCAGGCTGTTAGCAGTTGCTACACTTACAGAAAAAGGTTTCTTCTTTGTGTAAGGAGAAAGCAGCGATATGTTTCCACGTGCGTGGAAAGCAGCGATAAAGCCTGAGGTAGTTCTTTCTGAGTGCTTTTGCAAGTAGCTCAGCAGAGCTCACAAATGCCCCTTTAAACTATTTCAGCTTTGAAGAATCAGCAGGAGAACCCTAAAACCAGAAAACAAGCTTCTGGACCAAATCTTTTTGAATGAGACATAGGAAGCACATGACTACATGGAGTTTTAAATTGCATTACAAATACAATATTTATGTAACTATCCTTCCTGTCATTTTTGTAGACCTCCAGTATTGTTTCAGAGAAATAGTCCTGCACAATGTGTAATAATGCATCACAGGACCCTGTTCCCATATAGCTGAAATTTCTTAGTTTAATCTTAATCTAAACAAATACTCCCTGAAATAAAATAGAATAATATTCTCAGTGGCATGTGCTGAGTGTTTTCAGTCACTTGGAAGAGTAAACAGAGCCCCCCTGCCTGTTCCTGCTTCCTTTGACTCCTGCTTCCTTTCCCACGTGCTTTATTTCTCTGACTGTTTGACCCATGCCTGGGCCTTGCAGGTTCCATCTTCCTTTCTTAGCTCCAACAGCACCGCAGCACTGCGTGGCTAACGAGCCACGCAAACGAGCTTTGCCACCTTTATTTTATGGGAAACGATTCCTCGTGGGTGTCAGAGAGGCACTGGACACTCTCCACACAACACCACATTGCTTCTCTTATCATGACCTTTCTGCCTCTTCTTTAATTCCCTACATTTTTTGCCGGATTCTTGGCTAGTTTTACTGCTTGCTACAGAACATGTGTGTCTTAAGATTCATTTTTCTTACAGACATATTCTGAGGAAAGAAATGCTTATTTTAGTCAAGATAAGAGTTAGTCTAAAAGAAAAATGTTCCTTTTGATTCACACACCTCAAGCCCTTAAGTCCAGACATCATTTCTGAAAGCACTTTTTCGAGAGGGAATCGATTAAAGATCTGGTAGTTCAGAAATTTCTTCTCAGCTTCATTGCTGCTTAGATAATGTGTAAAATAAGTGTGTAAAAATACAACAATGCCACTTCTTAGAGGAATTGTTCTACTTTGAAGCTGTATTCAGCTGGCATCTGTTTTAGTGTCATTGATGTCACAGCAGAATATCAGCTGTTTCTCTTGTCTCTTCTCCCTCTCGTTTACCAAAACAGTATGATGTTCAGTGCTCCCTACCCTACTTTGAAAAAATTTTCACTATTATATACATCTTCCAAGGGTTTATGGCAAATATGAAACAGATGAATATTAAATATTGAACGGTGGCTATTAAACAGGTGAATGTTAAACAGTTCAAGAATGAAGCAGGAAGAAATGTCTTGTTGGTGATAACTGATCATAACAATACGGCAAAAGTCACAAATAGTAACAACTCCTTTGCATCTGAATACAGATTATTAAGAAGGTCTTCAGAAATTACAAAGCCTTTTTGTGATAT
Organism: Phaethon aethereus; assembly: GCF_964289735.1. Lineage (NCBI taxonomy): Eukaryota > Metazoa > Chordata > Aves > Phaethontiformes > Phaethontidae > Phaethon > Phaethon aethereus. Next base: position 30,846,725 of record NC_138582.1, on the reverse strand, counting down.
TTTGTGATTTTAAATATGAGTAGGCCATGATACCAACTACTCTGAGACATACCATAGTTTACAACCTCTGCTCTACATTATCCAACAAGCTGTTTAAGGAGAATACACAGATTTTTGCTCAGAGTTTATTTACTGGGGGACGAAGCCTACTGATTGGACCCTGGTAGTAGCCACATTTTAGTAGCTTCTGTTATGACATTTTACAAATTCTTTTGATTTGTGAACTAGAGATGTGGATCCACACAGTGGTGTTACTACCAGAAGTGTTCGCATACGTGCCACAGCATATGGGAATTTGCTTTTCTTGCTTTTCAAGACATCCTAAGGAATAGTCCACAGAGATCAGGGATTTCCAGAGAGTAGACTGAAAATCCCTATTCTACAATATATTCTTTTGGGTATTCCCTCCTCTCCTGAATTAGATATACTTCACAAAGGTAGGGTATGATTATTTCAAGCCTAAAATAGAAATGAACCTAGAATGGGGTTGACCTAAAAGGCCAAATTGGCAATAAAGCCCACCAAGTTGATCAGAAAAGAAGAGATTACAGCTCTTCACATACAGAATGAATACTTGGTACTGCTGAATTGCAGGATTCACAGCAAAGGTTGAATTTCTCTAGCCTAATTATGTTAAGAATAAGAAGAAATTGTTGTGGACAGAGATAGCTAGGCTTTCCAGAAACCTGGAGAGACTTGTATTTGATCAGAAAGTCTCTATGTGAAACTTGAACTACGGTTCTTGCTCTTTAGGCATGGGACACTGACTCACATTTACAGAGTAACCAGGGTCAGCATGAGACACCATGTTAATATTAACAATGGATAGTTAATATGAGATTGGGAAATCTTCTTTATAGCCACTAGCCGTAACTCCCTGATTGGTCTCTGTCTAAGCAAAATCCATGGCAAAAGGAAGTCCCACAGAAAAGTTTCTAACTACCTTTACATTGGACATTGTGAGCAGAAAAGCGAAGAAGAAAGGTATTTCCTTTGAAAATTGCATTTGGTCACAAGCAACACCTACAGACATGATTACCTGCTCATCTGTTGTCATGTCAGTTGATTATTGGTGCAACTAAGATCAGAATAGGAAAAGAGGTGCTCAGTTTTGCAACAATAGCATGCTTGCTAAGACAATTTCACAGGTGAATTTTGGATAAAGAAGGGACCCCATGTTGTGCTTCTTTTAAGACCTCTGTGAATGAGAAACAGATGCTTGTCCCTCTCAATAAATCACTCCTAGTTTTGGTGGTCTGCAAGGAGCTAATGAAGAGCCATTTAAGACGTACTTGATAATGCCATATTTCTTGTTTAATAGTATACAGGCACTTGTTTAGAGGCTGAGGATAATAGAAATGTTTAACTAAAAACACATGAAACTGAGTAGCGTTTCTGAAAGGAAATGCAAGCATGAAACCATTTTGGCACATTCCTGGATAACTATCGATGTCTGCACACATCTATTATTAACCACTGCAGTTTCTTAAAAGGTATATTTATTGATCTCAACTCACAACATTGCAAAGAAGGGAATGCACCAAGTGGAATAAATGCTATCAGGCATCTTGCCTGTCTTTTCCAAGTAGTGGAGAAAGGCATTATAACCTGACCTGACAATGCAGTGTTCAAATAGCCAAACAACTTCTGAAATGCCCAGTAAATTCTTTTGGCTTTACTGTACATAAATTTAGGAACTTTAAAAGAAGTTTTTAAGGGTCTCCAAAGCTCTGGCATGGCTAATTCAGTTCATCTGTTGTCATTGAGAAATATGGTGGTCAGTGAGCACCAGCAGAAAAGCAGAGATGAAGGCCTCTGCATTATGGAGAGGAAGCAAAAGCCCCCTCTGAGAGCTGATAGCATCAGTTAGGTAGAGGAGTCACTTCCTGAGTGGAAGCTGAAATCAGATATAATTCTAACAATATCCACCAGGAAATTACAAAAATCTGCAGGATTCATTAGTTTCCCAGAAGATGTCGAGGTTTCTCTCAATCTCAAAAGACTGATTTTGGTTTTGATATTTGTTTTCAGCAAGTGCAACAAAGAGTGTGACAAAGATCCTGTTGTCCTTGCCTCCAAACTTATGCATGTTTCTTTATAAGTTGCTACCTGATGAGCCATTATATAACTGCATCCCACGTTATTTCCTCTGCTGTCTCTGCACCGACAATGTCTAATCTGACTTTGCTTCCTATGATTCTTATCCAGTGCTGCATTTAAATGTCAACATCTAGTCCAAAAATCAAAGTAAAACAAAAACAACCTATGTTACCTAATATTTTTATGAATTGTTATAATGTCAATAGTTGTGAATATAAATCTGCCTATGATGGCTCCCTTTCTGAGACATTTTATTCTCTGTTGTTCAGTTCATCAAATTTTTGGTCATTAGCATAGCTATGGCTCTTCCAACTTCCACCCTTTTCCTCCCCCCCATCTAGACTGCCAAGCACTCTTTCTCTTCATCTCCCCTACTGCCTCCTTATCTACTTAAATGCCAACCAGGCAGTATTTTCCTACTAAATAATCTGGAGGTCTTGAATGAATGACCATATCACTCCAAGCATCTCAGAGTTTCCACTGTATGCTGTTTTACAAGATCAGGTAGAAATCGTCAGCAGCCAATACCTAGTGCTTGTACCACTGCTATTGTTTGACATAATCCTAACTTGTCTAATATCTAAATGAATTTCTTGTCTGTTTCCTGCAATGCTGTTATATCAGGAATTTTTAGGTACAATCGTTATGGCTCCTCCCAATCCTGTGCATGATTTTTGCTCACATGAACTAGTGTAGAAGTAGTATGACAGTGTGCCCTGGTGAAGCAACATGCATAACGGTAGCTATGGTCCCACAGCAAGATATGTTTTCTATTTACTTTACTTGATAAGTGAACAGTAAATGTGGGAGGGGAGACACTTACTTAGGAGGCTTACTTATGGTAATGAGTCACTATAAATCAGTACAGTTAGGACTAGCTATTTAGAAACAGTGCTTTCCACCATGTAAATCTCTGACTATTCACTGTAGGGCAAAGGCATACTAAACTAAGGATCATATTAGCAATCTGCACACCAACCTGAGAGCTGCATTTAATTTGCACAGTAAGGAAAAAGGTCCAGGAGTTTCTCTCTCAAGAGGATGATGTTGAAGTGGAAAGGCCAAATAAGTTAACCAGTTGACCTCTTTAAACATTCACTGTGAGTAATGGAGAGATTCCTCCAGAAGGTGATGCAAGGAATGTAAATTAAGTTCCTGATGTAGGTCCCCTTTAGAAGAGCTCCTAGCTCTTCGATGGCTCTTCAGGGCATGTATTTGGCTAGTTAACCTAGCCTAACTTGGAAGGTATTAGCATGTCCCCTCACTTCAGCTGCCTTCTCCTCTCCATTATGTCAGTAGCTGCCATTGACAGCATTGGAGCTTCAGGCATCATCCAGCATGTCATTAAAGACCCCAAAGTAAGGACTGCACTGTGTTTCCCTGTAAAGCTTTGTTTGCCCTATGAGCTCCAATTCGGTTGTTGATAGAGGTGTTTTCAAATAACTTCCAAGTCAAAAGATAGATCTTTTCCAAGACCACAAGGTATAGAAATCTTCTGATGTCTTGGGCTGAATTTCTGTTTTCTAATATCAGTCTTCTTCTGGAACAAATATCCATACTTATTCACTTCCTGTATAAATTTTTATTTCCTCTAATACAAATTGTTTATTTAGTGTCATAAAATGTAGTTGTTCTCATCACACCTCACTGGTGCTACACACCGTAGTCACAGAGTTCACTGACCCATAAGTGATCACAGGTGTAATGACCTCAAATCCCTGCATATCAACGTGCTCAAACACACAAAGACAGGCTTTGCATCCAAATGGGTGTTTGGGAGAATACTTTATAGGCATAATGAAGCTATATTGTTGTGTAAACACTGTGAATGTGCTTTTGCAAATGGCTTTGAAACTGTATTTGGGCATTTCAGAATCAATTAGGTGGAAGAATTCGAAACTCAGAGAGGTGCAATTCACATCTGATGTCTAATTTAAGGTCTCCAAAGAAAAGGTAAACCACTTGTCAGTCCCTTCTGACAGATCTTTGCACAAGGTATGGTTTTTTAGGTTTTGGACTGACTTATATATTGCTCTTTTTACATGAAAGCACTAATTTTAATACAAATCTAAGGTTATAATTTCCATAAGTTAATCTCATTTTTGTTTTAAATTTGGAATTGGGAAAGTATTACAAAGTTGTTTTTTCCTGGATTTAGTAAGGTAATACTTCTGAATGTTAGTTCTGAAACTCTAGCTTCTGAAAGCCTTTCCACATTGTAATTATCCTGGTATTAAAAATTTTTGCAAGGCTTCGGTTCTGGTGGTAGAAACAACAACGATGTAGGCAGGCATACACTACTTCTATGCACCTGGGTTTCTCCTTTGCATTCAGCGCTGCTTTCGTAGCTAAAGTTGCACCTGTGCACAATATGGATGATGGTAAATGTCAGCCAATAACAGACATATCCTACATTTGCAAGCTAAAAACTTGAGCTGTAGAGTTTCTTACTTGTTATTTTCTATATATCTATCAAATGTCTGATGAGCAGAAATGGAAATTTGCTAGAGAAAGGGTCTTCCTTCTGCTTCATGAAAGCAAGAATTCAAAATAGAGTTAATGGATCTGTTAAATTCAATGCAGCTCTACTGCAACAATAATTTCCAATTAAAAGTGACTCTGATCTATCCCCCCATCATTTTTACTTAAAGTTGCACTATGAAATCCACCAAAACGAATTTAAGTAAACCGATTTTAGATTTGTACTACCCTATGCACAACAGTGAAATTTGTTTCCACATAAAATTTGTTGTGTCCTTTGAAAGTTTACTGTTACCTACTTGTACTTTTGTTACAAAACACATCATAAGATTTATCAGATTATCACCAGTTTTCACAGAAATAAACTTCGTAACTGGCTTGTGGAGCTCACTGGAAATCACATGGGGATTAAGGAAAGCAGCAATTACATTTGACCTTAGTCCAGTAAAGCACTTAGGTAAATGAAAACTGTCATTATCATGAACAGAGCTGTAGATTTTGTTAAAGAAAGCAAGATTTACATACTCACATAGATCATAGTCCAAGATCTTATTCATTTATACTAGACATAAAGGTTGCATGAGCATTTCTAACTTTCTTAAGTTTGGATGCTATCATATAAATGACTTACATTTCAGCAGTCTAAGGAAGTGAAGCTGACTGGAGGCTGCAAGGCTAAGTACAAGCTAAGTACAGTTTGCCCTCTTTTAAAGGTGATTCACTGTCTCCGACATGAGTATGGGCTGTTGGTACCCAGAGTGTTGCTCAGTTATGTTGCTTCCTGCAACTGCCTGAGCTATCTGTGTAGACTCGGGGGGGGTGTGTGTATACTTGTATTTTTCTAACAAACATTGGGCTATATTACTTTATCCAGCTTTAAGGAAAAAACATATTCTTTGGTGGCGTCTAAAATGAAATTAATTTAGCTGCTGGAAGAGTACTTAAAGGATGCTTTTCTATGGGCTTGTCTAATGGACAACTGTTTCCTATGAAGGGAAGGGTAGATCCTCCTTTTACATTTTACAAAGGAAACTTAAGATTAATAAGACCAATCAATCTATGCAGAATAGTATCTTTTGGAATTTTCCACATCCCTACAAGTTTGCAAGTCAGCTTTAGCGCTCCCAAACATATGCTCTCTCTCCTTTCCTTGTCTTTGGTTTCAAAGAGAAAGCTGAGTGAATTCTTATGGCTCACTCTGCAAACAGAAGGATACACAAATGAATAAGTTGAGCAAATCATATTAACAGAAATGTTCTTGCACAAAATGAGAATATCTTACACTAAGAGTATTATTATGGTGAGACTGGTGAATTAAAGTTATAAAAGAAGTAATAGTTTAATGCCTGTAGAGCTGAACTGACATTTCTTTTAATTTGAACACATCAGCCAAGTCCTTCTGAAAAGCAAAGCCTCGCTACCTTTTGAGCTGACTAAACAGGCCTTAAGGCTTACGTCTACTTTATATTTAATTGTTCTTTAGAGATAATGCTATTTTTAATAAATCACCTTCAATAATTATGAGACTAATACTTTTTTTTTAATTGCCTCAATACAGCTAATTGGAACTGTTGTTGCTGTGATAGTTATATTTTTTTCCTGTGTATTTATACTACATTTGCATTTGTGACTCTTAACTCCTATTGATAGTTTGGCTGGGAAGCTTCCTGTGCGTCCATTTTAGAAAGACTAAGCCAAATGGAGAGGATTACCTCTAGAAAAGCAGGGAAAGCAACACCATCTTCCTCAAGAGGGAAGACCTTTCTGGCAGGTCACACTTTAGTCAAGTAGAAGTTGAGCTTGGTGTAGTGCCTGCTGAATAAAAAGTCTGTGTTATGCCATTATAATATCTAATGGTCCTTTCCAGCTTTAAAAGCTACATGGATATGTAGTGCTCCTTCCCTTGAAACAAGCGTTTCAATATCAGCCACATAATCTCCTTAGATACTTTAAATAGTAAATGTGATAATTTACATTAATAATGTTGAGACTAAAATGAAATAGATTTGGTTTTCAAATCTAACAGGTGCCATTTGGACAGATTGGAACGGAGCAGAGCAGGGACTTTGGAAGCAGAGGACCTCGGGAGGTCCTATTCAAGCTTCAGGCCATAGCAAGGCAAAAGGTATTATCAAAACCAAGCTTCAGGCCATAGAGAGGCAATAGATATTATTATATCTATTCACTGCAGCTTTCTACTCCTCTTCTTTCAGGGGAATTAGGATGTGGGTTCGAAGAGAGGAACTGCAGTGCTCACATTATGTGACCACATGCTCAAAGGCGTCATTACTCAGTGTTTAATGAGAAAAATTGTAGTTCCTCAGCCTCCCTGTAAAAGGTCACTTGCAACCCCTGTAAACCATGAGCGTCAGCAGTGGGATTGGCTCCATCTCTTGGGCAGGTCTCGCAGGCTTTTTTGGAGCTAGAGACTGTCCTGGGAGGATACTGATAAGGCAAGTGCTGAATGGAGAATAACTGTCTTTCACAGGACCTTGCTAGAAGATGGGAATTTTTTAGAGAGATCATCTTGTTTCTCTGGGCCCAGCAGTAGCAGCCCTTCCCCTCGCTACTACCAAAAAATAGTGAGAAGTCGTCAAAACTTCAGTTTGACTATAATAACAAACAGGCTCGATCTGATCTGCATTCTGACTCCAAAGTGATGCTGTCCTTGGGCCCTCAAATACCTGATTAATTTTGAGAAATGTACCTAAAGATCCAGTAATATTGATTTTTTAGAAAATTTTCTTTATTTATTTCACAGGGAGAAGAAAGCCCAGGTGTCTCCACAGGAAAGTGGTAGTCCTTCGCAGCCTACCACTTACGCAGTCCTCTAGACAAACAAAACTAAACTGGAAGAGGGGCAGGGAGAGTGCCCCTGTTTCAAAAGTATTTCTATTTTCTCCTCTCCTTCTTTCCTTTCTATTGTTCTGCCTGATTGTCGCTGTTCTCTGTAATGGCATTTCCTTAAGGTCAATCTATTGTTATATTTAGGAGCGTGATAGAAATATCAGGGTGAGTCATGAAGTATTTGCCAACTCCACACCTTTCAGCATTCTGCTGCTGAGAATGGAGGTAAAATAGCTGTTTGTGATTACTACTGCTTCCTAAATAAAAGCTATTTTTTAAAAGAAAATGAGTAATAAAAGGAGCTAGAAAAAGAAAAGTACATTTTAATGCATTTTCTTAGGGTTTTCATAAGCCTGTGATGAAACTGAAGCTGTCTAGGGCAGCAGCATTCAAAAATAATGCCTTAGTAACACACTTATGTAAGTCTGAGAGAAAGAAACTTGAGGATGAATTCAACAAAGAAGCATATTTTAAATCCACCAAGGATGCAGAATAAGAATCAATAAGAAAAAAAATCTGCCAAAAATTTCTGATAGGTTAATGGAAATCTGTTTTTCATTTCACAAATAGAATTTTACACTGATCACATGAAAAAAAACCCTTAACTGGAGATGAAAAAGTCTACATAAAGGTCTACTGTGTGTGAAACAAATCTGACGTGAGCCATTATGTAAGACGCTAACCTTCGTTTTCTTTGCAGCACTCTTGTACTTCAAATTATTTTGCATTTGCCTTTAACAATTTCTAACAACTACATAAAACATCTGTATTGCAACCCAAACACTCAAAAGGGGTATCCTGAGATGGCTTCACATGTGATGAGGTACTTGTTAATTCTAAATTTCTCCACTTGGCTGTCAGTAAGAAACTATTAGAAACAAAATATGTTACACTTCTGATATGGGACAATGCTGCAGAACTGCTACTGAATGAGATAAAACTCTGGCTAGGTACATAAGGATGTGTTTACATTTGCCACCTTAGCTCTACAAAGCAAATTTTGATAACCAAATCCAAACAGAACGTTATATTTGGTTTTTTTTCTTCCTTCCAGATTTACCCTTGCGTTCATTGCTCGACATTTTCCCCCCTTCCCAACATATTACAGGTATGTGCCCAGGATGCAGCTTTCTGGGCTATTCATGCCTTGCTATTTTAGGTGAGGTTTGCCAGCACTCAGAGTGTTTTTTACCCTCCCCTTTGCTGGGGAGGAGAGCAGCAGGAGAAACACTAGATAAAAAGTAACCGCTTTCAAACTGGATGAATTCTGGTATCATGAGAGGAAAAATATTGACCATGCATCAGTCTGCAGCTCTGTCACGTTAAGATTTTGTTAAATCTGAGTCAAATTCTTTCAAAATATGTAAGTTCAGATTATGTGCATTACTATTTCTATAAAAATAATTACTATAACTAGTGATTTGCCCAAAAGGTCATGTTGGCCCATCTTGAGTGACTTATCACACAATGTAGCTGTAGATTGCATGTAATTATTCCCACCTTGAGCTAAATGGCTTGAAACTGAGCTATAGATTCCAACTGAAATACAACATGCCTTTCAGAAAAAAGGCAGAAAAAAGCTCCTCCAGCTCCTGAGCCTCTCCCAGGTGTTAACGAACTTAATCAGTGCATTTACAGTTTTGCAATTTTTTTAGCTTTATAGGCCTAGACCAGTGAATTTTGAGACAACGATCAGTGATTTTCTTCTCTCAGCACCAGGTATGGAACTCACTCACCCTCTCCCAACCTTTGTTCTCTAAAAGTTGGACTTCTAACTTAAATAAGTTGTATAGCTTCCTTTTCTAGCTTGTAAAAAGAGATAGACAGTTCATTTGATCAGTCTTAGATACCTAAACTATGGCTGGATAAAGAGAATGAGGCCACTGCAGGACTCTTCCCCCTCTGTTATCTATGGAGCAAACGTGGGCAGTTGAATTGGAGGCCTTTTAGGCCACTAAAATTACATGACGTGAATGGCCAAAGTGGTCATGAGTCAGAGTCACCTCCTTTTCTTTGAAAAGCTGTACCATCTGAATTTCCTTATTCTCTCACTGTGTGCCCTATTCCTAATTCATAGCCAGATCTTGTGGGTTTTCTCTGTATCATGTTTTGAAGCCCATTATGAAAAGCAACTTCTGGAGCAGTAGCAGTTTTATTTCTTACAGGAGAGCCTTCCTCTCCATTAGCAACCTTTTTTTTTTCCCCCCTGAAACTTTTAAGGGTATAATTTTTTACACCTACTCTTCTGACATACTTGTTTGCAACTGCCTTACTGGTTAGTAGTCCTTGGTTAGACACACGAGTGTATGGACATGCACACCCACATGCATGTGCACACTCCCTCCTCTGCTCCTGTACATACAAATGATGTAAGCTTGATTTCCACATCTAGCAATTTTAAACGAAGACCGCAAGCAAATATTTGGGGGTAAAAATAGGTGCATTTTCTTGCTGTCACTGGGCAGCTGCGAAACATGAAATGACTGACCAGTAATACGAAAGTTCTATATTTTCCAGAGTTTGAAAGCTGATTCATAAGTCACACTTATTTAGATAAGTGTCCAGTGAGGTGCCTTCTATGGTTGCTTCCCTTTAATAGATGCATTTCCTGTCATGTAAATTGCTTCAATGACTTCTGTCTACCATACCTGTCTCATTGCTGTTAATGACCTCTGTAGAGGTTTTGCTCTCAACACTAAATTTGTATGAAGTTTGTGTTGAAGAAATCAATTCTGATTGATAAGAGTGGAAGTTCTGCCCTAAAGCAGGGAAGATTAAGAAGAATAATTCTGGTTTTCTGGATAGAGTACTTTTTCCACAACAGGAGACTAAATTCAGTGTTTGGCCCTCCATGTATAGCTGAAAAATAGCTTTGTGCAATACTTTAAGTTAGATTTCATGAGCTAAGCACTATTTGGATGAAGGACTTCTCAGGATGTGGTGGGGGTGACCACACAGTGGCATCTTGCTTCAGTAAGCACCAAAGTATAAACATTTGCTTACTGAGTATACCATGATGCTCTTGAAACTTGACGATGTTAAAAATCCCATTGTTTACAGAATCATAGAATAATAAAATCTTTGGGTTGAAAGGGACTTTGTAAGGTCACCTAGTCCAACCCCTCTGCAATGATCAGGGACATCTTCAACTAGATCAGGTTGCTCAGAGTCCCATCCAACCTGACCTTGGATGTTTCCAAGTATGGGGCATCTACCATCTCTCTGGGCAACCTGTGCCAGTGTTTCACCACCCTCATTGTGAAAAATTTCTTCCTTATATCTAGTCTAAATTTACCATCTTTTAGTTTAAAACCATTGCCCCTTGTCCTATCACTACAGGCCTGATACAGGCCCTGTCTTTCTTATATGCCCCCTTTAAGTACTGGGAGGATGCCATAAGGTCTTCCTGAAGCCTTCTCTGCTCCAGGCTGAACAACCCCAACTCTCTCAGCCTGTCCTCATGGGAGAGGTGTTCCATCCCTCTGACCATTTTTGTGACCCTCCTCTAGACACGCCCCAACAGGTCCATGTCTTTCCTGTGCTGAGGGCTCCAAAGCTGGATGCAAGACTCCAGGTGGGGTCTCACCAGAGTGGAGTAGAGGGGCAGAATCACCTCCCTTGACCTGCTGGCCACGCTGCTTTGGGTGCAGCCCAGGATACAGTTGGCCTTCTGGGCTGTGAGCACACCTTCCTGGCTCATGTCCAGCTTTTCATCCACCGATACCCCCAAGTCCTTCTCGGCAGGGCTGCTCTCAATCCTTTCATCCCCCAGCCTGTCTTGATACTGGAGGTTGCCCCGACCCAGGTAAAGGACCCTGCACTTGGCCTTGTTGAACCTCATGAGGTTCACATGGGCCCGTTCCTCAAGCTTGTCCAGGTCCTTCTGGATGGCATCCTGTCTCTCAGGTGTGTCAACGGCACCATTCAGCTTGGTGGCATCTGCAAATTTGCTGAGGGTGCACTCGATCCCACTATCTATGTCATTGATGAAGATATTAATGAGTACTGGTCCCAGTACAGACCCCTGGGGGACAGCACTTGTTACCAGTCTCCATCTGGACATTGAGCCTTTAACCACTACCCTCTGGGTGAGACCATCCAACCAATTACTCATCCACCGAATAGTCCCCCCATGAAATCCATCTCTCTCCAATTTAGAGAGAAGGATGTTGTGGGGGATCATGTCAAAGGCCTTACAGAAGTCCAGATAGAAGACACCGGTAGCTCTTCCCTTGTCCACTGATGTGATCACTCCATCCTAGAAGGCCACTAGGTTGGTCAGGCAGGTCTTGCCCTTGGTGAAGCCATGCTGGCTGTCTCGAGTCACCTCCCTGTCCTCCATGTGCCTTAGTATAGCTCCTAGGAGGATCTGTTCCATCATCTTCCCAGGCACAGAGGTAAGGCTGATGGGTTACTAGTTCCCAGAGTCCTCCTTGCTACCTTTTTTAAAAATCGGTGCAGTTATGTAAGAATAAGCTTTTAAAACACAGTGATGAAATTTTACCTTGGGAAATTAATCTTTTTATACAACTTCTGCTTGATGAAAGAATTTTCAATGTCCCATCCTAAACCACGGTATATTGTTGGATGTTGATAAAAAGTTGCCAGGTTCCTTACCTGTAAACAGCTACATTTCAGTGGTGATGTATTATATGTGTGAGGGTAAATAAACCATTTGGGAATTCTTCTGTGTTACTTGCTAGGTTTTTGTTGTTGCAGCAACATTGGTTTGTAACAGCTGTGAAGCTCCTGGGGTTTGTTAATAAAAAACACACAGACATAAGAATGGAAAGACTTGATAAGAGAAGTAAAATAGAACTATCATCACTTCTACAATGATTGGAGACCAATTACTTTACTTTTAAATTTTTTTTACTTTTTTTCAGATTTTTTCTCTTTTCTGTGTTCTATTAAATGATTCTATTCTGTTAGGTCCATATAATCTGTGTGACAAAGTTGCTTATCTATATGCAATTACACATTCACTTGCAGCTTCCCACCCCATACAAATATAGATGTTACTCTAATACGGGCATGTAATGGAGCTATACCTACTTGTACTATATGAAATTCTGACCCCGCATCTGCACCCTTTTAAGATACCATGACCTTAAAAAAAAGAAAAGTGTATGAAATATCTACATAGAGTAAGTAATGTAAACAAACTGCTGTGAATATTCTTTATAATTCTGAAGTTTGGGGTTTTTTTTGCCAGTTGCCACCATTTTCATGTGTTTTTCCAACAGTTTTTTTTTTCCTAAGAAAAAAAGCTATGGAAGATGAATTTCATGGATTCATGCTAGGAAGGTTCACACTGGAGTATATGTATTAACGTTCAATACCATACTCTGCAAGAAATTCCAGTAACTGCATTAGGGATATCGATGATAAATGTAAAACATCATGATTGTCAAAATATGTCCCTAATTTGGCACACTCAAATACATAAGGAGAATGAATTATAAAGCCCTTGTTTTTTTCAAGTATTCCAAAAGAAATGTGATGAATAACAAGTTTGTCCAAGTCCTGTTTTTTAGATCTGCATTGATTTCTACTCACATCAATAAGTCCTTGTCAGGGAAAGTAAATGTTTCATAGACTGGATCAAACACTGGTTAATAAGTTATTTGAGAATCAGTCTGTATTTATCCAGGTTCTGTCTGTTAAAAGACATTGTGGATTATTTCCACTTTTAACTCCTCTACTTTTCTCTGTGGGTTTATCACTAAGTATTCCAAAAGCAGAGTATAAAATGCTCTAGTTGAAAAACAAAACAGACTGGAAAAAGAAAAATGCAATAGATCTGGAAAGCTCATTTGAAATTTATGAGGGATTTGAATTTGAAAATCTGAATTTGCCAGTCTGCAAAGGAAGAAAGTAGGAGGCTGCAAGTGAAGAATTTTCCTGTGGTTTTTCCTTTATAACAAGGCACAAAGGAAGGAACTCTGTACATCAAGACCGCTGTCAGGATGGTGATGCAGCTCGGGAAAGCTTTCTGGTCATTAACTTGCTTTATTCTTACATCTGTTCACACACCCACAGCATAAGGACCCTGTCCACTGACCTGCAGCTTCAAGAAAAGAGAAAAGTTTTGGTACACTGCATGTTCAAATAAACTGTGTGATCTTTTCTCATAGGATGCAGAGTTTGACAGTCTCTTTCAGTATTTGCTATTGGAGGTCACTATATGCAATGCATCCAAGACTGTTTTGCATAAACCAGGAGTTCTCAGTTTCCACAATATGGGTCACACCCAAACAGAGGGATTGCTTTTCAGTCTCAAATACCGCATTCAGTCTTATGGGCAAATAACAATCCTACAACAGCACTTTTTTACAAGGAGTTTTGATATCTTTTCATGATAATAAGCTAAACCCCAGGCAATAGTACCTAGAACAAGGCAACCCAACAGACAGTTTCCTACAGGACGCAGAAGCGCTGACTACTATGTGAATTGTTCATGGTCTGTGGACCATGAATCATTGCATCCTTCATAAAAATAGACTGTGGAAACCTACATATCTGAATACAATCGGTATGTGCAAATAAGGACTGTAGGTAGGGTAAGAAGGCAAAAGGAATCACAAGAGTTTTCAGAGAAAATGATTGAGTTCAGGGAACTTTTGTGACTCAGGGAGTGGGATGGTGTTTTACTCAAGAGCATGTGTATGCGTCTGTGACAGTGATAGACAAGGAAGAGCACTGTTTTTTAAAGGACATGAAATTAGGCTTTTAGCCATTTGGGTGCCAGGAGCTGTCTTGAGGTAGAAAACTGGGCAAATAAACCCACTTATTAGAGCTGGGGAAGCAACTTTAGGGAGGAGCTAGGGAACTAGAAAAGGCAGGTTTGAAGAGGGAGGAGGTTAACTCCGCAGAATTGTCAAGCTTGAGCTAGATGCTGAAATAAATATGAAAGGAATGATTTGCAGCAAAAAAAATCTGCTCTGTCTCTTCCGTGCTACTCCAGAAAAAAAGCATAAAAACCTGTCAAAGAAAATAAGTTGTCTTTGTCACATCTTAGTGCTAAAGTTTAAAAAACAGAAAATGCTGTTTCTTAGACAGCCAGCATAAAGAGCAGGGATGGAAGGACCTGTGCCAGCACAGTGCCTCTTTTTGTCTGTGAAATGGTAACTTATGAAATGGTTCCTCAGGTTGGTCTAATTTCTTCTAAGAGATAAACTCACCTAGTAGAGGATGAAAGGATATCGACATAGTTCATGACTGAGGACATGTCTTTTTTTTTTGTAGGCAATGAAGAAGTAAGCAGCATACTTTTGAACTTGGAACAAATTTGAGTTCAGTGAACCGATACCTGGAAGGCTGGTGACATTCAGGCTTTATGCAGTGTATTAATTCAAAGGAAACCACTACCAGCCTGAGGCCGGAATACGTGCTTTTAACTTGAGTAAATTAATTCATTAAAAATTAACAAATGATAAGGCTATAACAATAGAGCTGAGAGGAAATGAAGACATGATTATGTGGGTCAACATAGTGCTGTCTAAGTTAAAGCACAACACAGATGGCTTTTCAGAGATGACAGGCTGAAGAATTGCTGATATGGAAGATACATACAACAAATGAGAAGTGAATTTAACAGTAGAGCCATATTGTTTTGCTATGGCCTTAAACTTTCTTTTCTTAAGCAATCAAAATTTGGCAGAGATTTTTTAACAGCCCTCATGGGTACCTGTTATGTTTCTTAATGCTTCTACTAAAAGAATGCTTCTACTAGATCTATTAAAATGTTTATAGTTTTGCACTTTTGCATAATTTTACCTGTCTCATGAGAAAAATTTCTGGGTTACCGGGTGCTGTCACAGTTAGTGACCTCAACTCTGATTAGGATCTGCTAGTTACTGAAATTAATGAAGAGTACCTGCAAATCAAGAAGTATCATTGGTATTTTTAGGTTTTTTTTTAAAGCTCTGTACCTGTCTGTTAAAGGAGCAATGCAAGATGAAACCTAAGCATTACAGGAAAATGTACTGCTGGCAGTACTTGAGATTTTAAAGTATTGCATTCAAATTGTTAATTTCCTAAAGGAGTTTACATCTCATTCCACCTTGTCTTCATGGAAGACTTCAAAACAAGTTTTCAACAAGCTGAGCTGTAAGATCAGCCTCCTATCATATGATGTGGGGATAGAAAATCACGAGCATGAAAAAGGGAAGTGTACAGCTGCTGTACAATTAACCATTTCCTCTTTTATATTTTGTGCATACATCTGAATAATGACTGACTGTAAATTCCATTACTTCTCATGGAAAACTAACACTAAATTTAAAAGACAATTTTTCTGCACCATGTTTGTTCCTGGTTTCTATCACATTTACTACATTTTCATATATCTGTCTGTGCCTTAGGAGACCCACTCATCTGTACAAAAATGTATTTTTGAAAATAAACCCTAAGAACTTTCCAAACTCAGGAGTAGAAAAGGAAGGAAAATCAAAACTAAGACAGGGTAAGTGCTGGAGAAAAAACAGAGTCCTCCAGGAGACTGTGAATTTCTATTCATTTTACCAACACATAGATTCGTGTTGGTAATCCACATGGCTGCTGAATCATAGATTTACTTTACAAGCTGTGGTAGGTCTTCCAAATTAAAATTCAGTGGTGTAAAATCATTGTATGGGCACATAAGACCTGAATGAATCACATGCATTTCAAATCTTCTGGTCCTGGACGTGATCAGCACAGAACCTGCAGATAAAAGCAATGCCATCCTAAATATCATCACTTTTGGGTACGTGGAGACAACAGTGGAGATATGATATACTGGGGGCTAGAATGGTAATTTTCCACAGGTTCAGTGTTAAACAAGTCAATAAATCAAAGAGCCAGGAAGTGATTTTTCCCATGTTCATTTTGGGGGATAATAAATGAAGCTTATCTTAATAGTATGTGAATGATTCATATTTTAGGCATTTTCACCATGCCCAAGATCTCACTTGCATCTTCCCAATACAACTGCTACCCTAGAGTTTTGTACTGTAAGTCAAAAGCTTATGAAAAGGAATTAAGATGATTTTGTGATTGATGAGAGGTAGCGACAAGTGTGGAATGGATGTGTTGTGACATATTCAGAAGATAATTGGTCACCTGTGACCACAGCAGACGCTTCCTGGTGATTACATTGTCCCTCCCAATGCTTTCGTCTATTTTTGTCTTGTGCCCACCAATGCTAGAGGCTGTGAAAAGCTGGTGTTGATTTGCTGTCTTTGGGGAAATCTGTGGATTTTGTACTTGATTCACAGGCATCAGTGTTGCACCACTGATGACGCTAATTTACGAAGATGGCTAATACTGAGGGCTATCAGTGGCTGATCAGAGGGCTAATACTGTGGCTAATACAGAGGGCTATCATACTGATCATATGCATCTGGAGACTAAGAAAGCATCTTCACAAGATGGAAAGAAGCAGTTTTCCATTTCCACCAGTATGACTCAGTCGTGAATATACAGGATTTTTGCTTCACAGTTCAGTGTCTGTGTTGCTTGCTGTATCTGAAGACAGTAAGAACAGTCAAAAGTCAGCAAGAAATCTCCCAGAAACTTCAAGAGCAAGGAGAAAAGGTCCTGAACTACTATGTATCATTCTCCCAATTCAGGGTTAAGCAACACAGTCAAAAAGAGGCAACTACCCTTGCCCATTTCATATTCTGTGCAGAGGGAATTTTTGTCTCCTAATGTCTTAATCTTGTTCTTTTCAGTGTCTCTTTTCACTGAAAAAAACAAACCACAAACAAATACATGTCAGACTTAGCAATATACTTATATATATCGGACAATATACTTAATTGGACAGATGAAAAAAATGTCATCTATAGCTGCCCATTTATCAGCATCTTTGTCATTCTGAGAAATAAAGATGAAAAGTTAAAAAATATCAGTGCATTTTCACTTTGCCATTCCTAGGACTATTCTTTCTGTGTGTACTTCTCTGCCTTGCAGGGTAAACACATAAAGCAATGAGTAGACAAGAAGTACTCCCAGCAAAAGAAAATTTACAAATCTTCAAACGATGTTGAATGTGAGTGGGCAGACCATGACAAAATGTTCACGCTTCTTCATCAAATCTAACTAGTTTACTGCTATATATTTATACTATAAACTGTGAACTGGAGTTCCTCTGTGGGAGAGTAACCCAAATGAAATGACAAGAAGGAAAAAGACAACTGCTTTTGCAGGTATGGGATAGGGCAGTGTTTGCTGGCTCACAGTTCTGTTTATTTAATTGGAAAAGTCTTTAAGAATTAATTTCTATCATAATTATTTAAATGGAATCCTAATTTACTCTGAGAATTAGTCGTGTTTATTCTGGAAATACAGTCAGTGAAATAATGGCTTTAATCTTTGCTGGATCAGTTTCTGTATTTGTCCAGTTAGAGATGCATGTCTTTTGCTATCATTTTTCAATTACATCATTTGATTTAAATACTGTTGCGTCAGAATGATTGACATACAAATTTGGCCTTTAATAAAAATCTATTACAGTGATGAAACATCTATTACATGTCATTGTTTTATGTTATAAAGCACTTATGCAAAGAATTCTAAAAAATTTTATATTGACTAGGCAAAAATCTATGGCCTGATGAGGGCTATAGAAATACTTGTGGGTACACAGTTAAGACAACCTTCTTTTTGACAGCATGCTTTGTAAAATGTCTTCATTTTCGGGACTCTGAGAAGAGCTCCCTTTTGTATCATCTTAGACATACAACTTTAACTTTAGGTGTAATGAGAAGTTGCAGTATCAAAACTGTCTTTTAAGAAGGCAAATCTTCATTTTGAATGGCAGTGATAAACATGAATTTAAAATACACCACATTCTAGTTAAAAAAAAAACAAACAACAAACAAAAATCCAAGAAAAAGTATCTGCGTTTCAAGATGTCCCCATAATTAAAGCTAATTTTACTTTCTGGTCTCTATATTACTATAACTGAACTTTTAGTCCCACACCCCTGTTTACAGTTCTTGCCTGCCCTTTGTTCTGCCAACAGTGTTTTTGAGGAAAATTACAGGACTGGCGTGCTCATACTTCTTCATGAATAAAGACCAGCCTAGAAAAGATATATCTGGCTAAACAGCTATCGAGTGGCGAGGGTTTGGCATGCCTCATCTGTGTTATTGGCTCAGACCTACTTTCTCTTCTATCCAACAGGGCACTCCCACAATGAGGCAAAAAGAGGGGAATATGTTTACAGTTCTTTCACTACTCCAAAGAAAGTTCACCAAGATCCTACCAGAGGTTAAAAGTAAATCAAAGTGTATAGCCATTTCCAAAAGCATGCAATGAATGATATCTTAAACATCACAACGTATGGATTTTCTCAGTGCAGTAGTCTTTCTCCTACATGCAGGTGGCAGGATATCAGTATTTGAATTCTCTCTTGTGTTTCTTCTCAAGGGTTGAAGGGGTTGCAGACATGAGTGAAAACTGAACTCTACCTGAAAGGATCTGAAAGTACTCACTGGTTCCAATGGGATTTGAATTTGGGCCCTAGTGCTGGTATCTGGACTTCCAGAAAATTTCCAGAGGTAATTGAAATGGTCACCCTATCACCACTACAGCCAGAAAGCTGGCACCTGCCTAGCCAGAGCATTTTGACTTCTCTCATTACAAATTACAATGGGATATTCATTCTGCGGGTCTGCGGCATCCCGTTCTTTAATAATGAACTCCAAGTTTGCACATGTAGAGGCAGTTCAAAATCAATACCATGCAACTTGCCAGTGAGTCCCAGCTAGGACACTGAAAGGAATGAGGAGCTCGAGTGGGATGGATGAAAGAGGACAGGGACAGGCCCCAGGCCCGGGTCTATCCACAGTGCACAGCCCTGCCGTGGCACGGTGCCAAGAAAGTTTCTGTAATCAGCTGTCATTATGCAACTTCTGGATGGGTGTAAATTTGAGCCTAAGAAATGTAAACTTCATCATTACAATGATTAAGCGAAGAGGAAGTTTTCCCTGGTAAATGTGTGTCTCGGGTAAACAGAAAATGACTTGCATACATGCATTGTCTCAGATGCTGGAACAGGCTGCTAAATGGCACCATTGCCAACTAAAAGTTTGCACAAAATTTTGTAAAATATTTTTATGCTGTGTCTTTTAGCAGTAAAGCTTTATTTTGTGTTTGTTTGTTTTTCTTTAAAATTGCAATCTGCAGAGACTCATGTTTGTAGTTTATTACTCAGGCCATGATTTCACCCTTTTTTTCCGTTAAAGAATCATAGAATCATAGAATTTTTGGGTTGGCAGGGACCTTTAAAGGCCATCTAGTCCAGCACCCCTGCAATGAGCAGGGACATCTTCAAATACATCAGGTTGCTCAGAGCCCCATCCAGAAGAAACCATCTTGCCTGAAATGTAGAGACTTCTGCTCATCTCTGGGCTGTGGTAGAGATGTGTCCGGTACAGTGATTTCATACTTTTTCAGGTCAGGAGGGTTAGTTTATCTCTCAAATCTAAAGCAATGAAGTAAACATTTACAAATCTACTTGTGCAAAGCATTTGACACTGTCCCCTATGACATCCTCATCTCCAAATTAGAGAGACATGGATTTGATGGATGGACCACTCAGTGGACACAGAAGTGGCTGGATGGTCACACTCAAAAAGTTGCGTTCAAGTTGTCCAGGTGGAGACCAGTGACGAGTGGTGTTCCTCAGGGGTCTATATTGGGACTGGCACTGTTTAACATCTTTGTTGGTGATATGGACAGTGGGATTGAGTGCACCCTCAGCAAGTTTGCAGACAACACCAAGCTGAGTGGTATGGTTGACATGCTGGAGGGAAGGGATGCCATCCAGAGGGACCCTGACAGTCTTGAGAGGTGGGCCCATGCGAACCTCATGAAGTTCAACAAGGCCAAGTGTAAGGTCCTTGCACATGGGTCAAGGCAATCCCAAACACAAATACAGGCTGGATGGAGAATGGATTGAGAGCAGCCCTTGCGAGAACAACTTGGTGGTGCTGGTTGATGAGAAGCTCAGCATGACCCATCCAGGTGCTTTTGCAGCCCAGAAAGCCAAGCGTATCCTGGGCTGCATCCAAAGCAGTGTGGTCAGCAGGTCAAGGGAGGTGATTCTGCCCCTCTACTCTGCTCTGGTGAGACCCCACCTGCAGTACTGTGTCCAGCTCTGGAGCCCTCAGCACAGGAAAGACATGGGCCTGTTAGAGCAGGTCCAGAGGAGGACCACCAAAATCATCAGAGAGCTAGAACACCTCTCCTATGAAGACAGGCTGAGAGAGTTGGGGTTGTTCAGCCTGGAGAAGAGAAGGCTCCGGGCACACCTCCAGTAACTGAAGGAGGTCTACAAGAAAGTCGGAGAGGGACGTTTTACAAGGGCATGTAGTGATAGGACAAGGGGTAATGGCTTTAAAGTGAAAGAGGGTAAAGTAAATTCAGATTAGATATTAAGGAGAAAGTTCTTCTCCATGAGAATTGTGAGACAGTGGAACCAGTTGCCCAGATAAGTAGTGGATGCCCCCTCCTTGGAAGATGCCCCCTCCTTGGAAGTGTTCAAGGCCAGGTTGGATGGGGCTTTGAGCAACCTGATCTAGTGGAATGTGTCCCTGTCCATGACAGGAGACTTGGAACTAGATGATCTTTAAGGTCTTTTCCAACCCAAACCATTCTATGATTCTATGATTCTATGAAATTAAACTTTGCTGAAGTTTAATTTGAGTGGGAGGATGGTGAATACGCACAGAATGTGAGTTGCTCAACAGGCTCTGGCTTCGGTGCTCATCCATACGACCCATGAATCACAGGCAGTTGCAAAAACTGTCTCAGGGAACAAGTTAACTTTAAATAAATAGTCTTTTTAAGGGCTTTGCTGAACTGAAGCCAGGAAAATTAGCTGCATGATATTAATAAAAAGTAAAAAATATAGAGAGAGATATATTAGGATAAATACATCTTTTTCTGTGCTATATAACTTCATGTGGCATTTGTCATCAAAATCACGTTATGGGGAGAGGACAGCACTGAATCTGGCCTGTAAATACCATTTATTACCACACTGACAAGGGAAAAATCAAACAACTGAGTTTCTTCTCCTACTGTCTGTTAAAAAAGGTCCTCATTATTTTATTAGTTATTTTTAATGCTACAGAGATTCTGCTTCTTACTGAGAGTCACACAAGATTTTATAGGCCATTAACACAGTTGTACAAATTCAAGTGATAGCATTATATCCCTACAACTTCCATTTGCAAAACCAATTGATAAAGTAGTTCAAAACAATTTACAGTGAACTTGTAGTTGTGTCAGCAAGAAAGGAGCAAAGAGCTATTCCATGGAAAGGCTCGGGGGACTACCGTAGTTTCAAAGAGCCCATTTTCTGCCACAATTCACAAGAAGATGTACAATAAACTAGGTAACCTGTAATGCTTCAGATTCAGCTGTGTCTGTTTTCGGTCACAAAAGGAGTATCTTTCCCTCGCGATTACCACGGTCCTCTACAAATCAGAGGCAACCTCTGGGAACCTCTGCTAAAGAATTGTCTTCATTATACATGAAAATTGACTTGACTTTTATGTTGGCCCATCTCAGACTTGATCTGAGTCTAGACTGACATGCAAAAATGGGCAAGTATTTTGAAATAATGTTGTTTTACTGATTAATATCCAGAACGTGAATTTATACTTCTCCACTTTGCTTACAATTTCTAGGATAAAAGAGAACAACCAAAGCTCTAATCATGGCAGATGCTGATCATTCTCCAGGGGAGCACAGGCCTTCTCTTTAGAGGTCAGTTACTGAATTTGCAGTTGTGATTTTTGATTGCTCCATTTGGGAGCCTGTAGGAGTATACTATTTTCTTAAGAAGTCAAACAAAACTCTGAGTTCATCTCTGAGTGAGATAAACTGTGTTGTCTTCTTAATTGACTTTCAGTTATACTAATTTTTATTTATGCCCAGCACTTGATGAACACAAAACAGTATCAACACATCCTGGGCTTCCCTCCACCAAGTTGACAGAGAGTAATTTTTAACCTGAGTTTTTCTCAAGAGGAATTGTTCCGTCTGTACTTGGATAAACACAAAAGTAAACTCACACGTAACTGAATTTTAACAGAAACAGTGCAATGTAACCATATCAATAGTAGGGTTATTTAGCCCCAGTCACATTTTATAAGTTACGTGCCTGTATAAAATACAGAAATACAGGCATATTTTCTCATATAGACACGAAATTATTCTAACAGATACAAAGAGATTGTAGTTTTTGCATTGTGAAAAAGAGGCAATGAGATTGGAGAACGTTTTGTACATCCAAAAGTATCCAGAGTGTCACAGAATTTTAAGACGGAAATATGTTACAGAGAGCTTTGCATCAGGGAATGAGTGTAGAACCTGCTTTCTGGTACCACCATCCCTTGGGGCACCCTGCACATTCAAAGCACTCACCAGGATGTCAATACTGGTTTCCCAGTTGCCATGATTTACATGCATCTTTGTCTCCATTGCCCTTCTCAGGGCAATGCCCTTCTCTTGTCTTCATTGCCCTTCTTAGGTTCCAGAGAGACCAGAGCTGCAGCCAGCAAGTTACTGATGACAGAGGTTGGAGGCACAGCAGTTCCCTGCTGGAGTAAAGTAAGAAATGTGATGGTTTTCCTGTTAAACTTTCAGTCAGTAAGAAGGGAGTTATCCTTGTTGGAAGAAATCACCAGTGGAAAGGAAAAATAAAGGGTCGACCCTGACATGCAGAGGAATGTGGGTTCTGTCAGCATCCAAAACACAAGCCAGTATGGAGAGCAGTGCCACGTTTTGTGCTAGCAGAGACTGAAGGGGGAAGTTATATGAATCGTTATGTGTATCAACACAGGGCACGTCCTTGAGGCCCTACAGGGTTAAAAAGTCCCTGGCGTATTCACTGGCATACTGAGCACACCCAGCAAGGGTGACCTTAGCAGACAGGTGATGTCTTTGCATGATGTCCTAGAACATCATGGCTTGCTTTTTACTTAACACAACTCTTCCTGCCACGGTCTGCCTACGCTGTCCCTGTTCCTACTTCTCATTTGTAGTATCGAGAATAATCATTGTAGTCGCCACTATTTCGCTATTTGCTTTCTACTTTCTGCTATTCTATTTGCTGTCTACTTTTCTACTTTCTACTCTTATTTTTTGGTTCATCCTCGTGCATATCAAACTGAAACAGTGCAGAGGTGCTGACAGAGGTGGCAGAACTTTACTGAATGCTTTATGAGCAAAGGAGGGACACTCAGGTTTGTCAGTGGCCACCTTAACCTGCAGTCCCATGCACATCAACTGCTTTATAGGGTCGTAGATGACCTATTGCAATGGAAACAGAGGATAGGGTTGTTCTAATACAATATCCACAAGTCCAGGAGTACATCTGTGTGTGCACAGGAGGTTTGAGATAAAGCTCGGCAGTGAATAATGTGGGAGGACAATAAGGAGCAATAAATAACCTGGACTTGCTTTCAGAGAGAGTTCTCTCAGTTATGTCTGTGGGCATAATTGCTAAGCACTGAGAGCTGCTGTGCTGTCCTAGAGGCAAACTGTAGCTGACTTTTCACCTAAAAATTAAATTAATTTTCAGTGTGGAGCATTGTGTTATCTTTTATCTATAATTGAGAGGTTAAGTACCTACTGGGTGTGTGAACAGCAACATGTAGTTGCTTTAGTCTCAAGATGAGCCCCTCGTTCTCTAGTTCTCAGAACAGATGGCAGAAGGAATTCAAAACTCCTAAAGTTACAGCACAAAATCCCACAGACATGTGAACAAGATTATTACTGTTTTACCCCAGAACAGGATTACAAAGAGAATTCAGAGCAAAGCAAGTAAAATTAGTGACCTTCTAAAGGGTATAAGGAACCAAAGTAACCTTGCTTAAAGTCATTGGCACTCAAATAGTTCACTAATGTCAGGGTCTTAACTGTGCCTGGCTGTTCATTTTATATACACATACATGGCTCTAAGACAATTTGCAAACAGTATGACAGAATGGAGGATTGCCTACTCTTGAAGTGCTCTGTTATTAATGAACTCACAGCAGCTCTGTACGGCATTCCAGAAGAGGAGGAGAGGAATACCATGTGCAAGTGAAACTGTAGGCTTGTTTGACTAAGCAGCATGTAATTATCCAGACTGGAAGGTGACCAGTGCACTAAAGCTGACACTCTTAACACTAACCACGCAGCATTCGGAACCCAGCATATTTGCAAACTGTTTGCTGCAGTTCATTTTCCAAGGTTCAGCATTAGACAGGAATATATTCTCTATTATATTCTGATGGCAGCATATCCTCCTCCCAGTTATAGTCCCACAATCTACTTTTGCTGCCTAGCGCTAATTCTGATAATTAATTTTTCTTTATTAGGGAAATGGAAGAATGAGAACAATAGCTTATTCTTTCCTTTCCAACAGCCTGGATACATTTAAGTGGCAGTGGAAAATTACTCCCCAGAATCTTCTCTCAGGTCCAGACAACACAAATCTTAAAATGGTGAGAGTCATGCATGTCAGAATGAAGGTTATGCACGTCAGGGTGAGGGTCATGCACATCATGAGCACTTCACAAACGAAGACAGTCTCTACTGTGTCCCAGGGAGTACGAGATATCTTTGATATCACAACCATTAACAAGCCTGCCAAACTTTGCTTATTTTTAATTTATCTGGTAAGCTGCTGTCAAAAGCAACATTCTCTCTTTCCTTATTCCTCAGACAGTATCAAATGACTTAAAGAAGGAAGCTCAACAAGTCACTACATGGAATAACTGCGAGGGAGAGGTCATTTGGTTTATGCTGGGGTTGGAGCAGGAGCCAGTTCAGCTGTGGGGTTTGTTTTGGAATGATGTGAAGTGGGTGGGAGGTGCAGAGATTTGTCGAGACAAAGTTTGGTACCCGCGAGGAAGAGGCTATATAGGCTTCTTGGCAGAACTCAGTTTACAGGATCAAAATCTTTTATGAAGTATGGCTTACAAACTCTGCCACCTGGGATTCAGGCAGGGACACCTAGTTCAATGGAAATACCATGCTTCCAGATATTGCATCAGCTTTTGGAACTGGAACCAAACAATGGGTCTTTTAATAATTTAAATATTTCTATAGTGAGCTACTTAGTTACTCAGCTTTGCATTTTCCCACAATGGCAAGGCTTTGGGCCCTGATGATTACATTTTCCAGACGGAGAGAATAATTGCGTAGAGTTTTTAATCGTATGTATGTGGGAGGGGAGAGTGAGCCTGTTGCTTGGCTGGCTCTGAGCCAGAGAGACCAACAGCCAAATAGAAAGCAAAATTGCAAAAACCAGGTCTAACAATAGAGAGGAACACGGACCCCATTGTTCTTCCAAGCACATTCCTACAGCAGGTAGAACAGAGAAATGCCTCATGATTTAAATCTGTGGCACGGAATGGCTGCTCATTTTGTTGTTTGTATTTAGCTAACTCTGATTGACACCCCATGATTTTGTGTCAGGCAAAGTGTAATGCTTCATTTATAGTTTTTTTATAGAACTGGCTCCTCAGAATAGTAATTTTTTTTTTCATTAAGATTTTTCCTGGGCATTTTCACAAAGTTGTGCTTTGGACACTTTTTTCATGCACCATTGAAATTGTTGACATCTTTACCGAGCTCATCCAAACAATAGAATAATTTTGTATTTTATAAATACTAGTGAGGAGGCTCATTAGACAATGCCAGAACATTTTTGAAGACTAACTGTCCTGGAGCTGCCTGCAGATGTTTATTTAACTAACAACTCCATCACTGAGATTTTGTTTTGCCTTATTTAACGATGTCAACATTGACTTCCAGCAAATACATCGAACAACAAGGCTTTTTATCATCATTATTTCTATGGTAGGACCTTCTACACATTCATATTCCAGTGTTACTGCCAAAGTGTTTTTGCAGTATCTCCTTCTTCTGTGGCTGAGGCCTTTGTGAAAATGGTTGAATTAAATGTTCTGTTCACACTTTTGGTGACAGCCAGTGCTCATATTTTCTGCATCTCCACATTCTATCTTTCCTCAGAGTGTGCTCTGTTCACCTCTACATTGTTTCTCTATTAAATCAACTGTGTGGAAAGCTGTAACAGAAGGAAGTAGTGGGTGTACTCCTGTAGCTGTAATTTGTACCTAAATGGCTAGAGGTTTCCACTCAAAGGCATAATTGTAATAGCAGAATAATGAGAATATAAGTGAATATAGCTGCTTAGCATTAGCTGATGTAGTAGCTTGTTAGTTTGTTGATCCCAGCCCTATTAAAACTGTAATTTATCAGGATTTTTTTTTCTTTCTAAGATTCAATCTTACACATAATGTTTCTACTTTTAACTTTATGAGTTTCTCTATAGCCAGATAAACATACTCATAGTATATTCCTGACATGTGAAGTCTCTGTCAGGAATTAGCTTTTGAGGTGAACACGTTCAACTTTCTAAAATGTCCATAGGGTTAAAGATCACTGTTTTAGAAAAAGACTTTTCTGTCTTGTCCAACACTAAAAAGCACTTATAAACTCTAATATAATTCCTCAGAATTTAGTTTCATATTAGTATATTATGCATTACATAAAATATTATTCTGCATTTATATTCTGATCAAAATGAACACTATACAAATAACTTTTGAGACATTATTTCAAATGGCCAAGAGAGAACCATAAAATAAAGCAGATGGCAAGGGCTAAATAAAATGAATGGTAATCAAAATGGTAGTAAGTACTTTGCAAATAGGACAATAGTTTTGATTAACATCAGCAGGAATTACAAAGATAATGGGAAGGTCTGCAGAGCTCTGAAATGTTTTTTGGTGTTCCAATCTGAAATAATCTACTGTGACAGAAACAGATCTCACACTGTTTAGTCAGATCAGCTTTCTACAGTGACTTTAGCTAGTGTGTTTTCCTCTACAGAGAGCACAGGTCATGATGAAAAATAGAATATGAAAATTCAAAGCTTACTGAAAATTACTTTTTGCTATTTCCTTTTTATTGGTTATGGGAGTGACAGTTAATATAGCATAATATAGGAGACTTGCACTTGCTCAGCAACCAGCCAGTATCTTTGAAAAGAGATGAAAGGATTTTGCAGTCTATTGCAAAGAAAAGCAAAGGTTAAAAGGGGGCTAATTTGGTGATAACACACTGAACATTACAAATTATAAAAATGCAGGAGCAGTATATAATTTTATTTTATAAAATGGAGTTTTTCTTCATGTAACCCAGCATCTGTTTATTAAAACTAGTCAAATTTTTAATTTCCTATAGAGTGGAGTGACCTCCTTAGTAGTAAGGAACATACAGGCAGCATGACACAGTTCCTCAGACGTCAGAAGGGGCTTTGCTTACCAGGGTGGATCTCAGCTATGCCTGGGTATGAAGTGGAGCAATTACATACTGGGAACGTACTGTAGAGGCAGATTTACTAACTGAGTCATCAAAATTATGAGCAAAATATTTACAGTTAAATTAAGGTCAGAAGTATGAAACAAATGAACCCCTGCTGAACTGATTTTCAAAAGTAGAGAGTAGGACAATGTTTGAGTCCTCAAGGTCAAAATATGAGCCTTATATCTGAAATGTTGTGCCTTTCTCTTGTTGACCTCATAATAAAAAATGAACTATAACCTCTCCATTTTATGCTTTTCCCTTCCTTACACAAGGGCAATGGGAATTATAACCCTAACAAAACTATAAAAAGAAAATAGCGTAGGGTAAACTTTATCCTTTAGCTACAGCTGTTGAACATATTAGTTCCATGGGACTAGCAAGATCCATCAGAACAAAGAATTTGTCTCAGGGGATTTAACTCAAGGGTCTGAGAAGGTCTGATCGAGCTCTCAGAGAAATCAATGTGAACTTTTCCAGCCATTTCAGAGAAAACTGGATCAGATCCAACAGTCAGAGAATTCTGAGTTAAAACTGAAATTTATTCCATTTAGCCTTATGTGCTATTCCAGCTCCCTCTCCAGTCAAAAGCTGCCAGAGTAAATGAGAAACTACAGAACAAATCTTGGCTTAATATAGCTTGATCTGGTTTTCCCACAGCTACTCCTGCATGCCTTATTATCCCAAAAGACATGAAATGCAACAAATAAATACATAAAATTCACTATATACACAGTTGTTTATTATAAATACAAACCAGTTTCTAATGGGGCCAACTCAGATAAGGGGAAATGCACTTGTGTTTTAAAACCTGGTTTTAATGTGCAAAGAATTTAACCGAAAATAATTATTATTGTATGTTGAAACAAAAATTGTAAAAAATATTGCTGAAATTCATTCTCTGGCTTTTATGGATGTTGATTTTAATGGATCTAGTTGGAAATCAGTGTTTTCTAAAGACGAACATCTTCCTTTGGTTCCTTTTTTTTTACCTATATTCAGCTACTCCAAATGAAGAAATCTGATGGTATATAAAAGCTATACCAATAAACTTCACAAATATCACATCATTAGTTCTCTAGTGTGGGTATGCTATTCCTCTCCCTCAAGCCTAAAGACATTTTCCTTCACATTTTCTGTTCCAGCAGTACGTACAACCTGTCCTTCAAGTATCTTTTTAAAAGAAATATTAGTATGGGCATCCAGCGTGTTGTAGATGGATCTTGGCAGAAGAGAAGTATCTTGCTTTAAAAAGTACCTGCCCTGGAGCGTTTAACAAGAATGTCAAACCCTAAACTAGGTCAGCCTTGTAATCCTGAGCAGTCTTCTCATGACAAGAGCAATGTAAACAATGTACTAAGTTTTTCTGTGCAGTTATCACCCTTGAGTTTGCCATATGTCTCTTGGCCTGTTTTTATAATTTCTTTGTTGCTATTGTTGGTACCCGAAGCTTTTATTCATGGACACCAAAAAGTCAGAAGGAACTCAGAGCTGGCAGATGTGCCCACTCTCACCACAACAGGCAAGAGGTGTAGGAGGGCTGTTCTCTGGGTCACAGCTGGCAAAGTTCACCATCGTACAAAAAGCAGTATCACCTGGGTACCTAGAAGAACTTCACTGCAAGCCTCGGGATTCCTTACAGGTTTCCTTCCTTTACAGTGAGTGTTATTGACTTTAAAACAGGCCAGAGGAATATGAATCCTTTAAGGGGCTCAGCACACTTTCCGGTGGAGGAGGTGGCTGTTGGGTGACAGCAGCCAGGATCCTGGTGAATGGCAGAGCCCAGCACAAGAAGCAAATTTTGGGACTAGAATGGGGATTGATAGATGACATGTTTACTTCCTTTTTGCTCCATGGGATATTTCCATTCTGGAAAATGCAACATGTCCTTTTTCTTGGGATAAAGTCACTAAGGAACAATAACAAGTGTTCCAATTTTATTAGGATCTTTTATTACTATCTTTTATTAGGATCAAATTTATTAGGTAATCTTATCCAGATGTTTAAGCAGTACTCAGATGCAGCATTGCAAGTGGCAATATTTTTATATCCCGAATAGATATAAAACCCAAGAAAGTTAGACGCAAGGAAGAATGCTTTAAGGAAAATGGTAGGAAAACAATTCGTCTTAGAGTAGCAAGTATTTTTCTTTCAAGTGTGCATGTCTCAAATAAACAGTTCATTGTCATATGCCACAATGAGTACTTTAAAATGGTTCTTATGATCAGGTGTTCTGTACTTCAACATGTAATTGGGGATTTTTTTTTTTTTTTATCTGTACAGCTGGCATTTATTCAAAATAGATACATAGGACAATTAATGCTGAGTAGATTCTTGCAATCTATTCAAATGTGTTTGTACTAAAAAGATAGAAAAATATTTGTTTGCTCTGATCACAGCTGATTTCAGCAACTGTCAAGCAAATTAATTTAAGAAGGTGAAGTAATACCTAGATGTAACCAACATTTTGCTGTCCACTGAAACATCGAGCTCTGTAATTCTGTTGTCCTGAGTGTATTTTCATTTGCTATCAATAACTGACATTTTGTCTATGAAACAGAATACACCATCACAACACACCTCTTAATGACATTGATGAAAAAGAACAAACTGGCAATAAGCTTGAAAGTAAACACAGTTATTATTTAACGAGCAGCCTCCCATTACTCCCATTACTAGCCTTCTTAGTACTTAGTTTAATTATGTCACTGGAATGCTTAACATTACCCATAACACTTAATGAGCTCATTCTTCCAAAGTCACCTGCTCCTATTAACCAGTAATCTCATCAGGCTAACCCCTACATTTCAGGGAATAACCAACAAAGGAGGCAGCAGGTAGTCGTGAACTCTGCAACCCTGCTTCCTCAGGCATTAATATTAGTCTTGTGAACTAGCAGACCACTTGCCAGGACAAATTTAATCTAGATCAGGCATAAATCCATAACCACATTGCTGTCGAAATAACCAGAGCACACAATATAATATTTTGTCACCTTTTTGTTGGCTGCATAGGGATAAAAAGTATGATCAGGTATAAAGTCTGAGAATGAAACTAAGCTTTTATTTTAAGTCACACTTGAACCAGGAGAATGAGTTTATTCCCATTCAATTCTTTACGCATGTGGCCGCGCTGTTTTTCACCCCACAGACCACCAAAGTAACTGTTGCCCCAGAAGGTACGAGATTAAATTGTCCAGGTTTAGTTAGTAAGGACAGAGAAGGAATTGGGAGGGACATTTCGTGCCTCGCTCAGTTTATGCTGCTGCACGTGACAAAATGCGCAGACGTCAAAATAATTCAAGTGGAAACCCACACCCAGTGTATTCAGTTCTGCCTAGCAAGCCTAGCCAGTGCATTTCTCTGACACGTGGGCAGTGGCAAGGCAACAAAATGGTGGCTGAAACAGCTTAGCAGTCTGAGGGTATGATCATTATGTGAGATGTTTTCATTTCTGTGACGGCAAATTGCAGTGCATCAATTACAACAAAGGACTCCATCAAAAAATAGAACCAATGGTCGGGAAAGAACATTCAAAGTATGGTGTGGAGAAGCTGGCTGCCCTCTCATGTAAATAGTTCTCACACAGGTATTCTTTAATCCTTTTCATTTGGTTCAAACCCATCTCACTTGAATGACCTCTTGTTTCAGTGGGGAGTCAGTCGTTTTACAGGTAGGCAGGGCGTGCAATTCCATATTCAGTAACTGCATAGACTGGGAAGGCGGATACATTAAAATTTTGAATTGTAGATTTAAGAAACAGGCGGAGAATGACCCAAAACCTGCAAGCTGTGCATTGCTAGATTTGTTTTAAGTCACTGGAATTAGAGGCAAAGTTTACCCAACAATATAAGCAGCCAAATCTGTTCTTAGAAAGAACAGTGTTTCCTCATTTTTGCTTTCTTTGTGCAGTTGCCTAGAAAGCTGTCTGTAATGAACATATAATATGTGGTTCAAACATCCCCTCAAACAGCTTTCAGAAGGCAGATTGCTGACAGCCGTTGTATAGCAACTTCTTTGTACATATACGTTGATATATTTCTACCAGTTATCTGGGGTTCATCACATTAGCTCTTGCTCAAATTGTAGTTTAGTCCTGACAACATATTGCAGTTTGCACTGGTTTATTCCTTGACGTGACATTCCTGTCACTCAATGACTGTCCAGGAGAAACAAAATATACCGAAGTGGAAACAGAGACTGGAAATGAAACTGAGTGCCAGAGGAACAGAAAAGCACAGATGAGGAAAGTAATTTTCCATGAAATCTTCCACCAAGCTGTGTATTTTTTCGAGATTTTGGGGGTTTATTTTTAGATGTGAGAAGAAATGAAAGACTCTCAATTTAAAAGAAAACCAGGTTTTCTTTATTGTAAAGATACTTTTATACCAAAAGAAAGATCTCATTACCTATGCAAGATCTTGCCACCACCTATTTTTCCTTGTGTAAGTGGAGAAACACAGATTTAGATCATTTGCTGATAAAACACAAGGCTTATGACCCTGCTCTTAATCTTGGACTTACAGTACTGTTCCTGATATGACTATCATGGATGTGCTTTACATGAAAATTATCTCAAAAATATTTCTTTTGTCATATTTGAATGTGACGCAGAGCTGGTGTCTCAGGAGATCATAAAAAGGAGTAAGAAGTAATCTAAAGAGTTAAATAATTGGAATTCACCTTGTTAAAAAAGAAATATTCCAGAGATGATGGGAACAGGTGTGAAATAAAAAACTGACTAATCTTGTCATTTGAACTCATAATATTCTGAACTAGAACTTACTTTCTTCGAATTTCAGAGTTACAGAAAGAGAATTAGCTTCTGTACCTATGCAGCTAGGACAAATTCTGGAGATGGTAATGACATATCATAATGTGTTATTAATAGTGTAATAATTACAAAATATTCATAATGAATTCCTAGTCATCAAAAAGTGATTGAACTGGAAATATGTTCTATGCTTTACGTATCCGTGTTAGGTAAATAGCTAATCCCTTCCCTGACCACATCGTAGGGGCCACCAACTAAGAAAAATAACGAACAAAAATGCAGGGCTAAATGCAGGCCTAGAAGGTTATGCTTGTCTTGCTCGGAGGACAGTTGAGCATCAAAGTGCTGCCTGTCCTTTTAAATTGCTTGTTCACTCCCAGGCATCCCAGTTGATGCAAAATTGCATCAACTAGTTCTCCCTAAGGCAGATTCATTGCAGGAAGGGGTAGTTCAAAGAAGGGTGGACTTCATCGGCTGGTGCTATCGGGAGCCAGACATCAGTCCCCCTCCTAGAGCTCTTTTAGGTGGTTCTGCTCCTTAAGATGCCAGGTCAAATACACATAAATTATTCCAGACAGATGTCTATCTCAGCTTTTATTTAAAGCTTCCATTTCTGGGATTCCAATTCCAACACTTCAAAGTTCTTATATTTAATAAATCAGATTTTTAAAAAATGTCCAAACTACCTACTAGAAATTAGATTACTTCATTCATTTCTTCCTCAGCCAATATTTGGAACTATCGATCACATCATAGTTTGTATGATCATATATCGATCACCTATAAACAACCCCTTACACATATAAAAGACCCCTCTCCATGCTTTTTCTTTTCTTGGCTAAGCAAGCATCACTTTTTCAAATTTTCTTCACATTTTATGATTTCACGATGTTTTTCTGGGCTATTTTCAATTTATTCCCCTCACACACTTTCAAAGCATGGTAGATAAAAGCCAATGTGATTTTCAAGTGAAGAACCAGGCCTCACCAATGTCAAACAGACTGCAGTAATTTTCCCCCAGATATGACACACAACAAATTAATTAACTAAGAGCTAAAATTAGCCTTTGTTGTCGGTTTGTCTTGAAAATAATAATATTGCTGGCTCAAGTTCAGTTTGAGGAGCACAAAGGATTAGTTTGACATGTTTTGCTCTTGACATCCATGGTGCTTGCTGCTTAGCATTACACTATCCCCTGAGAGCCTGCAAGCTTATAATTTAGTAATTTGTTACAGAGTCTTCCCTGGACCACCTTTTATCTTCTGTTAAAGAAGAGTAGTATACTTGTCCTTCATATTCTGTCATGTTACCCTTCATTGTTACTGGTACAGGCACTGTGGTAACTAGTTCCTGGAGTATTTTAACATGAAGTTCATTAGTTATTACTGTTTTTTTTAATATCTTACTATTAAATAAATGGGTTTTAGTAAGTCAGTTTGGGCCAAAACCAAGGAAACGTGACAACCATTATTTAAAATTTACTTGTTTTGACTCGAAAGATAGAGTTTTATGAAAAACATCGGGCAGTATCTTCAGCGTTTTCAAAAGTATCTGGTGAATTTGGGGGCTCACTATGTAGCAATCAAGCAAGGTCCATCACAGGGAGTGTAAACACCATGTGAAGAGAGATAGTGCACTGTTTACAAAAATCTCGAGTACAGAATTAGGTAATTCAAAATTTTGATCATCTTAAGCTGTATCTGTTGAAGTAAATTAAGCATTGCAGGGGGAACAATTTTGGGCACTTAATTTTGTGTCCTGTATCTTAGCATATTTTGGCCAGTCCAGTTTATATTCCCACAGACTACTGGTGATGGTTCCGGGATTAGCATTAACTGAAGCCAAAAGCACTCTTGGTTGGCAATTGGCATGGAGCTACACTACTTGGCTAAGAGTATGGCTATAGCTATTCTATGCCAGCACTAAAAAGCAATCAAATGCATCCTTAGTTTATTATAATAGATGTACCTATTTTATACCAAGAAGC
Source organism: Phaethon aethereus (assembly GCF_964289735.1). NCBI lineage: Eukaryota > Metazoa > Chordata > Aves > Phaethontiformes > Phaethontidae > Phaethon > Phaethon aethereus. The sequence continues at coordinate 30,812,155 of NC_138582.1, read as the reverse complement.
TAAAAAGTGGTTTCAAACTTATCTGGGGATAATAAACTTGAGGACAGATTGTAGAACTGGTTAGCTAATCCCACATCAAAGAACCACCGAACCTCCAAAGTTTGTGTACATGTGTAAAGTGCAAATACACACAGAGTGACACATATACGCACAGAAAGTACAAACGAAACTTGTTTAAGGCAAAACATTCAATGCGTGGTTTTTTTGGAGAGCTTGCTATGTGTATCTGGCAATGTTTTTCACCAAGGATGCCTTTTGTTCAACAAAATTCCTTTAAACTTGGCTGGGAAAGGAAACATAATGAAACTTTGATGGCACTCGGACCAATATAGGAACAGAGAAAATCTTTCATGATTTCAATGACAGTAGGAGAGAACAAGGACACTGAAACCTCAAGTAAATTTGACAGATTTGGCTTTTGTAGTGCGGTTTTCTAGCACAAAAATGTAGCAAATATTGGGGGAAAGTGCAAGCAAAAATGATGTCATGATCAAACTCTGTACAATTAGAAATGCAGTAAGATTTGTAAATTATATGTTCAATGTCTGAAGTCCTTAGCTTGACAAAAGTTTCATTGTTCTCAGATAGGGAATTGTCCCTGTGAAAAGGATGCAGGAAAGAGGTTATGTCCCTGCAATTCCTTTATTCTTGTTAGTGGAGGCTATTATTTATCAGAAGAGCTACACCCACACATATACACACAGAGTCTAAGTCTCTAGGATTCCTATGATGTTTGAAGTCCACTTAAATAAAATGCAGAACATGAAAGACCTCTGTTCTGCATGTGCTCTGGTAAATCCAGCAGATTTCTCTGAAGGGAACAAACAGCTCCTGAGACGTACTGGACCAGAAATAAGGCTTGTGTGGAGTACTGGGTCCTTCACTTACTGACCTTTGTTTTGAGCTGCCTCTGGGAGTTGCATGTGCAGGATATGAAAATAAGGTAGGAGCTTGAAATAGTAAAATACCAACTATTTATTTCAGGGCTTCATCAATCAAAACTCTTACTTTGAATCCAACTAGGAAATCTTAGGTTCTCATTATAAAACATGAAGGACTGGGAATAAGGAGAAGATAAGGTAACGAATCTGTGATTACTTTCATAAAGAAGATACATTTAGTAGTCATAGGGTCTTCAATTTACGTGTGAATGCAACGGAATACTAGAAACTGGTGCTGGGTTGTAAATCTAACAGTAGACTCAAAACAATGGAAATTAAACAGTGAAACAACTAAAAGCATAAAGAATGTGGTTGGTTCTCCACCTGTGTCATTTGAAAATCTAACTGAATAGATTCTAAAAGATATGCTCTAGTTCAAACAGGAATAAGCTCAAGGGATTCCTGTGCCTACAAGGTCAGACACAGATGATCACATAATTCCTTTTGGTCCATATAGTACCTGAATCCATATTTCTCCGTAAAGCAGTATTACTTAATTCATCTCATCTAACTTAACCATGTACAAGAGCAGCATCTAGTCTTAACTGGTCATCAGAAATCCCTCTATAATCTCTGGAGAGAAACAGGTGTCCTTAGAGGGCAGTTTAGCACGTCTCTATCTTTCATACTGGCATTTTTTGAAGTGTAGGTTAGGAAACAACATTTTCGTCCAGAAATTGGTAATTTTTTTCCATTTGAAAAACAAAAGGCTCTTTGATACAGCAGACTTATAATAAGGAAACTCATATGGAGTTTGTAAACTTTCTTCCAAAACTCAGAATCCACATCCTTTCAGGTTTCATTGTCCCTTAACTTTCTTTTTCAGGCAACTACTTCATATTTGTTTTTAGTAAAAATAGAAAGCAGAAATACCAAAACTCTGTGATGACAATGTTTGCAGCACATTGCAAGTCAGAATGTCCCAGAAGAACTTGCAACAGATAAGTTTCTCAGTAAAAAACTTATCAAGCATATTCCAATATTTTTTTTTGTTAAGGGTCTGAGTAACTACACACTGCTTCAAGCCAGGGGAGCTTAGGTTGTCTCCAGTGACAGTTCTTCCTGCTAGCACATTAATTAAAAAAACCCACAAGTACCACGTTTTTTCTTAGTATGGTTAAAGGCTGATTACTTTTGAAATTACACGATTTGATGTATTTTAAGCTTCCCTAGTTTGCCTTCACCATACATATCAGAGGTATTTTTAAGCATCACTGGTGCCCTGGGTTCTGTCTCTGTGCTGTGTATGCCCCCGGTGAATATTCGCTTTAGGAGCACGGGCGTCAACTTCCTGGCTGGTAGGCAAGCGGGCAGATACCCTACACACACAAAAGAGACCAGTCGAGCACCGAGACAGCAGCGAGGCCTCAAACACTTGATCTCAAACAATTAGAGGAAAGCAGTAGCTGAAAGCATAGAATTAGGCTCTTTGAATTAAAGGATAGCATTTCTAGTAAGAGATACAATTCCAGCATTAGATTGGTTAAATCTTATTTGTGTTTCAAAACACACTACATTCAGAATTTAATTAAACCATATGGGGCTCCACATTTGTTTAGCAGTCAGGCCTTACTAATCTGATTGCAGGATCAACGGTGCACTTTGCATGAGTCTCCGAAATCCAAGCAAAATTTACAGTAAGTTGTTGAATCAGAAAAGAGCCTGTGTCAAACAAAACCCTGTACTGAGTAGACAAACTAAGTTGTTGAAGTAGTTGGCCTATTTGAACAATTCCCTGTTTGCTCTCTCTGTCTGTGTTCCTGTTGGCCTAACGTAAGTTTTGATGTAAAGTAGAACTGAAAGAACCGATCGTTTTCAGATTTTACAGCCTAAGACTTTTTTTTTTGTGCCTGTAGGCATCTTACTTCAATTAAGTCTGGGGATTATCCACAATTCCTCTTGATTCCAAAGCACAAAGGGAAGTCAGGTTTGGGGGATTTCTAACAAAAATTCCTCAAAAGACATTTACCATAACATCCTCCAGTGTATGTTAGATCTTTGGAAGGAAAAGAACTGATATTACATGAGATTCTCATGATCAGTGTATATCACAGCCAAAATCACCACAACCACAGGGAAATCTTACAGTTACACTTGCAGGGAGAGAATGTAACAGAAACTGGTTTGTTTGCTCTTGTATTTTCTACATTTTAGCAATAAAATTAATAGAAATGTTTATATCAGAATGCTTAAGATACTGGTGGCTTCTACTCAGAATGGAAAATTACAGGTAGTGCAATCAATGATCCTTGTGTTGCCAGCAAGCGAAGAGTTACTGAACTCTGCTAAAGTGCCCTGAAATGAGAAACTCATAGATTGGCTAAATCCTTATTCCCAAAGGGAAGGCTTAAAAAAAAAGCACAAAAAGGAGAAGAATGGCCTAGCAGGCTGTAATATATGAACTATTGTGTGATTCTGTCAAAATGTTTTCAGTAAATGCAATCGCAGAACTAGCATCTCCTTTATGATTTATGTGGATTTTTGTTAATCTGTAATGAGGTATTAGAATCTAAGACACAATGTAATTAATAGCAACAATAACAATGGTGCTTATTTACAATGTGGTAATTTTTCCAGAACAGGCTTCCTGGTATTTAATTGAAGTAACCACTACAGTAAATGGGCTCAGTAGAACTAATCTTATAGTAAAATCTTATTCTGATGTAGATTACTGTCAAATTAAATCATGACCAGCGATCCTTAGGAAACAGACAATAAATTGTATCGATTTTTTCAACCAAGTTTTAATTCTTCAAATGCGTGAGGCAAGTGGTACAGAAATAGCATTATTAATCAATAAGCAGTGTTTAAAGGGCAGTTCCAAATCCTAATAGCTAATTGGCCCAAATCATACTGCTATTCTTCCTCTGTGGAAAGCAATGTAACTGCTCTGGATCTATACTCTCTGAGTGCAAAAAAGCATTTGTCCCACTGACTACAATATTAGTTTCCTCTTAACAGCACAGACCAAACATTACGACTACCAGGCCTGAGCTATCATTTTATGCTTGAATCACAGAACCATAGAATGGTTTGGGTTGGAAAGGACTTGCCATGGGCAGGGACATCTTCCACTAGATTAGGTTGCTCAGAGCCCCATCTACCCTGACCTTGACCACTGGCTTGAACACTGCCTTGAACTCCGGGAGTTTATTTAGGGCTACACATAATAATTTCTCCCATAATGCTGCAAAAAAAGTCTCTTTTCTCCTTTCTTGTCAGGGCATCAGGGCACACATTAATTTTGAAACTTATTTTTAAATGTTTTCAATCATTCTAAAATATTACGCAAAGCCCAATATTAAGCAAAAAAGAGCTTCCCGTAGCTTGGAATTGGTCTCTATTATTACTGGTACTTTCTTTAATAAACAAGATGAAACAATGGAAAAGAAGGAGGGCCTCCATAGCTAGAATGCCAGCCTGAGGCTAATGAAATATATTTTCAATACCCTGATTTCCAAGTATTTTCTATAAGCTTGGATATTTCTGTGTGACTTCCCTATGCGACGGATAATAAGATAATCACATTAAAGGTGTTGAGCCAAAGGGCATAATGTGATATAAATATAATAGATAACTAGGGTTTAGATTATATGATTGATTAATAAAAGACTGATATCAGTATTTCTGCTTTGAATAAATACTCAAAGAATTAAACCAACAGTTTACATCCATTAACCTAGTGAGGTTTGTATACTTAATCTAGTTTAAGACATTGCTGAGCCTTTTTGTGTCTAATTGGATCTTGAATACCATAATCATAGATAATTTCATTTTATTTCCACAGAAATGCAAACAAGGGGCAAAGAACAATAAAAAAGACTGGGAAATAATTATGGCTTGGGTAGTTCATGCCAAGAAAGGACTTATTTATACATCTGTCACTATTCCTAATCTATCTATGGGCCACACATTTTTTCAGAAAGAAATAAAGGGCAGCATTTGTCCATCTGGGCTTCCTTCAGATGCATTACTCAGATTATCACTACACCATTGGGCACCATAATTCCTAGTGAGCAGAGGTGGCATCCAGACAAACAGTGTGGCCAAAAAGCACTTGAGCCCTGAGACCCCAAGATAGACCACAGTATTTCCTTTTAGTTTGTTTTACAATAAGATGTAAATTTCTTAAATCCTACTGTAGCTATAATACCTAGTCCTGACACATTAATAATCTCAAAGCATATTTCTTTTTTTCTTCATTTGTATATGGGATTAGCGAGGTGAAACAACAGTCATCCACAGATGAGCTAGAGCCAGACTGCAAAGTATCCTAAATATCAGCTATTGCTCTATCTACTAAGATGATGCATTTTCCACCAGCTACAGAAATTGTTATATTTAACTTGTATTTGTGTAAGAAATCCGTATTCCTTTTGTGTGGATAAAAATGCATTTTTAGCTAGTGTCACGTATTTCCTAATTGCCCATCTGAGCTGTTCCCAAGCACAAAAACATGTTTTGAAATAAGAAAACCTTATGTACCTTATCTACCATGAATATCTGATAGCAAATATTTAGTCACTTAATGGCAAAACAAAAATCCCTGTGCTTATTTTAACTGTGATGTAACTCTGCTTCCTGTATGCAGAATGTAAGTGAAAAAACCCTAAAAGTCTCTGGAAAGTCTTAAGACTCAGTAAAATATCAGCAGTGGTTACCTTGGGAATTCATTCCTGACATGCATGAAAAAAAGTATGAAAAAATACACAATATCATCAATAACGATACCACTGAGCACAATTCAGATGCCCAAAGATAGTCCTTTATCATTAAAAATCTCTAGGGTTTCTCACCTGGTCTTCAGCTTCAGTTGTTCCAGAAGGCTGTGTTTCTTCTGAAGGACCTGTTTGACACAACTACTACTGTTGATGTCTCAAATACCTTAAGGCACCTCAGCTGCCCAGGAATAATCAGTCTTCAGTTATTGCTACAAAATCCATTATTAATCATCTGTCAAAATATGAGACACCACTGATCATTCTGTCGGTAAAGAGCCTTTCATAAGTCATCTAAGGGCAAAGGATTTTATGAACAGCTGGTCCTGTTGTAAGGATTATGTCAAGCCCTCATTTATGGTCTTAAACTTGTGAGGCTTTCTTCATTTTTCTGCATTCGCCTAAAAGACAAATTGCCATCTACTGCTTACAGCTAAAGACAGTTAACTGCAGTCCAAAGGTTCTGCATAGATGCATTTCACTCCAAAAGAAGTGACATATGTTGTGTCTGTTACACCATGATCCAGAAATTGTGATTTATCTTGAAAAAGCTGGAATATCTGCCTGTGGACACAATTTTTCCTTTTTAGGGGTGCAAATAACATTTAAAGGCAGCTAGAAATCTATCGTTCCTATGTCATTGACATTTTTGAGAAATAACATAAGTACTGCAGTAGAAGTGCAGAGAGATGGCAATGTAATAAAGAAATCAATTCCCCAAAACAAAACGCACAAAGCACTAAGGGTGGATTTTAATTACGTCCCATTTTCATAACCATGTTGAATTGACATGTATTTCTAATATAGATTCTTACCTTACTGCTAAGTCCCCAGATTCTTTTTTTAACAGCAATTTTTAGTAGTTAAATAAAATCTTAAGTACTTCACTGCCTAAGGTAGGCACTTAGCTGTGAATGCTGGAATCTAGGTTTTGCTATCTTTACAATAGATTGTAATGCTTAGCATTTCCATGTTAAAATGAACACATAGGTATAGCCAGTCCTCAAATAAGAACACATGCAACACATGATTTTGTTGGGATGATGACAGGAATGTCCAAGAAACACAAATACTGCATTAAGACCAAGAGCGGTGCCTTTGCAATGAAAATGTGTACTGTCCTACCATCCACCTCTGCATTGGTTACTACTTCTGCATCAGCTTGCTCTTTCATTGAGCCCCATGGACTCCCCAGTGCCTTGGAAGAGTACATTCGGTTACGGTACAGACAGAATGTCCTTAACAACCAGTCTAAAGGGACAGTGTTTATTTGCTCTGCACTAGCTCCTACAGTCATCAGTCCAGGGGCTGTAGAAAACTCATCACTCTGTTCACAGGATCATAGAGTCATAGAACCTTTGGGTTGGAAGGGACATCTAAAGTTCATCTAGTCCAGCACCCCTACAATGAGCAGGGACATCTTCAACTAGGTCAGGTTGCTCAGAGCCCCATCGAACCTGACCTTGAATGTTTCCAGGTATGGGGCAGCTACCACCTCTCTGGGCAACCTGTGCCAGTGTTTCAATACCCTCATTGTGACAAATATTTTCCTTATCTCTACTTGAAAACTGCCCTCTTTTAGTTTAAAACCATTACCCCTTGTCCTATTGCTACAGGCCCTGCTGAAAAGTCTGTCCCCAGCTTTCTTCTAGGCCCCCTTCAAGTACTGGGAGGCTGCAATAAGGTCTTCCTGGAGCCTTCTCTTCTCCAGGCTGAACAACCGCAACTCTCTCAGCCTGTCCCCATAGGAGAGGTGTTCCATCCCTCTGATAATTTCTGTGGCCCTCTTCTGGGCCTGTTCCAACAGGTCCATGTCTTTCCTGTGCTGAGGGCTCCAGAGCTGGATGCAGTACTGCAGGTGGGGTCTCACCAGAGCGGAAAAGAGGGGCAGAATCACCTCCCTCCACCTGCTGGCCACTCTGCTTTGAATGCAGCCCAGGATACAGTTGGACTTCTGGGCTACGAACGCACATTGTCAGCTTATGTCCAGCTTTTCATTCACCAGTACCCCCAAGTCCTTTTCAGGAGCACTGTTCTCAACCCCTTCATCCCCCAGGCTTTTTTCATATCGGGGGTGGTCCCATCCCAGGTGTAGGACCATGCTCTTGACCTTGTTGAACCCCATGAGGTTCACATGGGCCCATTCCTCAAGCTTGTCCAGGTCCCTCTGGTTGGCATCCCCTCCCTGAGGCGTGTCAACCACACCACTCAGCTTGGTATCATCTGCAAATTTGCTGAAGGGGCACTTGATCTCACTGTCTATGTCACTGATGAATATATTAAACAATACTCATCCAAGTACACACCCCCGAGGGACACCACTCATCACCAGTCTCCATCTGAATATTGAGCCGTTGACCACTACTGTCTGGATGAGACCATCCAACTAGTTTCTTATCCACTCAACAGTCCACGAATCAAATGCATATGTCATCAATTTAGAAAGAAGGATGTTGTGGGGAACTGTGTCAAAGGCCTTACAAAGTCCAGATAGATGACACCGGTAGCTCTTCCCTTATCCCCTGATGTGTTCACTCCATCATAGAAGGCAACTAGGTTGGTCAGGCAGGACTTGCCCTTGGTGAAGCCATTGTGGCTGTCTCGAATCATCTTCCTGTCCTCCATGTGCCTTAGCAGAGCTTTTGTTAATCCATTTGTGCCATTTACAGTTTAAATCAAAGAGCCATCTCTGAATTTCTTTCTTTTTTCCATCCCATTCGGTGCACTCTCCTGCTCAGTCCCTCCCCAAAGGCAGCTCCGGGGTTTTGCTCTCTGAAGCTAGTTACACACAACTGACAGCAACATTTGCACTCATTTTTTCTGGTCCCAGGCCTTTCAGCTCCTCAGTATATTTCTAATCCACCCTCTGAGTTCTCAGGAGACATGTCTGGCCTCACTATCTACCCTTGGATTTCTGTAGATCCCAGCCCTTTCTTCTGGATGTTCAAATACTTTTCATGGGAGAGTACTTCTTGGCATCTGCCAGCTCTATTCTTCTCACAACCTGTTCTTGCATGATTTAGGACTATAATCCCATTCCAGTAAGCTAAAATTGACTTTATTTACTATTGCCAGTGCTTCAACAGCTGCAGCACAGTGCATTCCTGACAGGAATCACCAAGAACCTCCCAGCTAATCATGACTACTTCCTTACTTGCAGTTTACTTGCTTTCTCGTCAGGAGTCTGAGCTTTCAAACACAGGAGAAAAATGAAAGATTTCAGACAAGACATGACAACAATCCGATTGTCAGCAAACTGACAGCTCTTCTACATATCTTTTCTCCATAATTTGGCTCTTTGCAAGGCAAATTATTTGCAACAAAGAAGGATTTCCTATATGAGCTCAAGGAGTCATTCACTCCCACAACGTTGCACGAGTCATTCAATGTGCAAAGTATTCTGAATAATAAGGAAAACAGATTCAAACTGAAAATCACTGCTCTCCACATTATAAGGAGCTTGGTCATAATCACACCTTCCTGCTTGTGTTAGTATAGGACTTGGCTAGGCAGGAGAAGGGTCTCCAGGTACAAAAGAGGCTGAGAACATCTGATCCAAACAAACCAAATCTATCTATAGCCAGCACATCACTGTTTCCCTCAGAGCAAGTCAGATCCAATTCCAAGAACAAAAGGCTTATAATCTTTTTCATGATCTCTGCGCTACTTTCTCTGCCTTTCACAGCTATTTGAAGATCATCACTGGACTTAAAAATATGTATATACATAAAAGTCTTTTTTTTTCCTCAACTGACCTAAATCAGCCCTTTCAAGCACAGCACCTGGCTGTTAACTTCGGAGGTCAGTCTTTGCTCTGGGAGGAATGGCCTAGTGGACCTGCTGAGAAAGTGGTGTGGACTGTAGGATTTCAAACCCAGAGAAAGGGACTGGGTTTGGGAGGGGATCACAGGACTTATCTTCCTTTGCTTCTAGGACTTTGCTTCGAGATTTTACAGGTCTTTAGCAATAGAAAGTTGCTTACTTCTGATGGCTCTGTGGTGACTCATGAAAGGGAATGTGGCCTGTTTATTCCATTTATCATGGACTGATAACCAAATTGCAAAGCCATAATTAGCAGTAATGATTAAAGTCTCAGCAGCCATACTTAAGGCTGAAATTGCTAGCGACTGAACTCTGCACGTTATCCTGCTGTGTCAAGGTTAGACCACGCGGTTGTCCCCGTTCCATAGACAGAACTCACTAGGACTGTTAATCAACACATTTCATAGGCCCTATCTGCCCACACAATTTCTCTTTAATCCCTTATTGCAGGACTGACAGACTTAATAGCTGTTTTTAAAAATAGAGGGAATGCATAGAAAGACCTATTTTCTAGCATGCGTTATACATAAAAATATCAGTGTCAGCTGCCAGGCAACCTTTCCTTTCAAAATTACAGCTTTGCAAGCTAAAACCCAGCTGGGATGAAAGGCAACTTTCCATAAAGGCAGTGCTGCTCTGCCTGTCATTCTCTCCACCCTCAAAGTAGTGAGGGCTGCTCACCACTTCATGCAGACCTGTCAGGAAGGAAGGAAGGAAAGAAGGAAAGAAGGAAAGAAGGAAAGAGAAGTTTCTCACAAGCATTAACTAATGCCAAAGAAAGTTGCTCAGGATAATCCCTGTGCTTTGAAGTTGCTCAGGACAAACCACAAGATTTGTTACTGTTCTAGGGTTTAGTGGGTGATGCACCCTGTTCAGGCCTCTGGAAGCACAGGTCCTGCAAAGGTTATGTGCATGGCTACTCAGGCTTCAAAAACGTGGGCCCTCCTCATGCTCCATTGCTCAACAATTTGCAAAAGTGTGTTTGAGCTCTATCAGTTCTTTGGCCTTTGGATAGGTTTGCAGCATCCAAATTCAGCCCAAATGTGAAAAAGGTCCTCTTGCAAATATTTCTGTTCTTCTTCTTTCTCAGCAGCCCAGCTGCTGGAATTCATTTATTTGATAATTATTTTATATGATGTGTTAAACAATTCAAGAATTAATTTAAGGTGCTCTCCATCATTTAAATTTAAATCAATAAAGCTTGTGGTCAGTTCAGCCCAGAAGGACTGTTATTCTAGCTACTCCTTACCAAGTATATTTCCATTGTTTTCTTGTTTTGAGTCCTCTATTTAGAATGCTTGATCCCTGTTGTTTTCAAGCAAAGGCTTGAATTTTCACCATGGAGAATTTGTCCTAGTTTGTTCAAGATTAGGAAATTTAACATGAAGACATCCATTATCAGAAGGTATTTGATGAATAAAAAAAGTACATTTAAGTCAATAACCAGGTTTAAATCAAGCTCCAGTCTGTGGGAGGAGAACAAAGTTCCATGAGCAAATGTAGCACAGAGGGGTTTGCTGTTCTCTGCTGCTTTTCCTAAATATTTTCAGCTCTGAGGTAAAGCTTTATGTAAAGCTTTACATAAACCTTATAAAGAAAAGCTTCTGAAGGATCTGAATTTCTATCCTGCTAAGCACAGAAAGCTCTGATGAGTCACTGCAAAGCTTTTCCAAACTTATCTGAACATGTCTGATGTGGGATTTGGGTTGGGACTGCATAGGCACAACTGCACTCAAAGCATATCCTGGAGTTTCTGGCTGCAATCTAGTTGGAAGGATCTTAGAGCAACTTTCCTTGGGGCTGCCTAGAGTTCCATCAGGCAGGAACAAGCACGTAGATTTGCAAACATTAAAAAAAAAGGAAACCAAAAGCCAAACCACTTCAAACGCTCAGTGTTTTGGGGTTTGGCTCATTCGTATTTCTAGTGAAGAATTACAAAAATATCAGAGCATTCAGCTTCCAGCTCAGTTGCAAAATTTGCCCATGATGCAGTGGGAAAGAGGTTGGAAGGTTTTGGTCCCATTTGTCTGTGCCTTGGCTGCTCCCCTGGGAAAGTGATGCTTCAGTGCCGCCTCGTGGCTTCCTCCTCCACAGAGAGGGGTGGTCCCAGCAAGATACAATGCCACTGCTACCTGGTGTTTGCTCTGTGGTATTGAAAAACTATTCTATTGTTTTAATATCATAAACATAGAGCTCTGGAAATGAGTTTGTGATTAAAGAGAGTGCTTAGATCTGATGAACAGCTATGGCACAGTCAATGCTGCAGCTCACAGCAGTCCATCTGGTGCCCCTGGATGGGGTTAGGCAGCTGCCCCGGGGAGACCCACTTTGAGTCAGTAGAGTAAGTGCAAACATATGTCCTCAGCCTTCCCTTCTCCTCTCCAGCTACAGCACCTTCCCCAGGGCTTCCAGCAGGCCCCTCCAGTCACTCAGGAGTGATCCTTCTGTTAAGAAGAGGCACCTGTAAAGGCTACGGGAGGCAGGAGAGGCAGAGACAGACACCTCTTGCACTAAAATGTAGGATATCATCTTGCACAATCATACTGAGGTGTCATAACAGAGCTGCAGTACTAGTGATGAATGGGGACAGGCAGGAGAACAACCACCCCTACTCTCTTCTTAGACATAGTCAAAATTACAGAGCCATACTTGTGTTTACGGAGTCTCCTCTCAGACCCCATTATTATTCCATGTTTAGCTGAAACTGCAGTAGTGCACACCACCTCACACAGACCCTGTTAGCCTGGGCTAGACTAGCATAGAATTAGCTCCATCTTCGCACACCCAGCTGGGAATGGGGAGGGAGAGGGACACACATGTGAGTTTTAACCTTTGTAGAGTAGCATGTTGAACTCAGCTCAAAGGTCTGCTTCAGCCCTTTAAAACCTTCCTTTCCTACACTGGAACTGAATGAAAACTTCTGAGTGTTTCAAGGTGTGAGGCTTTGCCCTACTTGGCTTCTACTTCTGTATTGAGCTCCAGGTACCAGGCAGGGCAACTCAAACTACTCAAACTCCTAGTACAAATCCAGGAAATATTGAACATTTCAGAAAATAAGATAAAAGGTCAGACATGATGTTATTCAGACTAAAGGGAACTTGCTAAATTTTGAACCATTTGTGTCTGTGGTGTCATCATGTGTATTATAACATCCCTTTTTTAAAAGAACATGAAACACCGACACTCTTTGGCAATGTCTACTGGGAAGATGAGTTTGAGAAAAGCTGCTGCCACAAGCATTTTTAGGGATATAATTGCCTGCTCTGGCAGCCAATCCAAAGTCTTGATTTAATTTCTTGTGTTTTTTCAAGGTTATAATTAGCTTTAAACTTGTGATGAACACCTGCAAAGCTGATGTAAGCAAGTTGTTGGCAGCTGGGACAACAGTTTTGCTGGGTATACCATCCCAAATCCTCCCAGGGACCTTGCCTATAAAGTGACTTACTGTAATTTTCCCTGTGATAAAAATAAATTACAAAGGCCTAGCATCAATTAGTCACTAAAATGCCTAGATTTTCCTTTCCTGTTTGTTACTTAACAGGGTCCTTCTAACATTCAATGCAGATACAGCTTGATTTTAGATCCCAGGATATTAAAAACTGTCCTTTCCTAATCATCAACATTTGTAACATGCCAGTCTGCCCCCAAACTCCACACACACACTGTATTTTGAAGCTGTGAATTTCTATACAACTCATTTCCTGCAGACTCAGTCAGGTTCTAGGACATGAAACTTGCTTACAGCTGAAGTGGATATGTTTTATGTCAATATGTTTACCCATCAAACAAAACCAAAATGCTACCTTACTTGGGAAAATAGATTCCACTCCATTTACCAGGGAAATGTCATCGGTAAATATCACAGCATAACCTCTACACAAATGTACTTTTTTCCTTCAGTGACATGTTTGAGACCAAGGATTCTTTTGGGAAATGGTATTTCTGGACATGCTTGGTACCTAGAAATTATGCTTCTTGTCAAATAGTAGTAATTTATTTCTGCTACTCAGCTATGCATTTCTCTTGCAATGTCAGGCACAATAGTATGGTCTTCTCTGTGGGAGAAGTTTGTAGAATTCACCATGACTATTTAAAAATATAACTAAGAGCCTTGTAATATTATTAACAACACAAAATGTAATGTAAGAGATTAAAAAAGCCTAAACAATTTTTTTTCTGCTTTCTTTTGGTTTTGATGTCTTTTTGTTGTTTCGTTACTTTGCCACCATTTTAAAATGCCACCTCTATCAGAGACCTTTCTCCAGGCAACATTACTTAATGCCTTCTTTGCCTCAGTCTTTAATAGCCAGACCAGGTATCCTCAGGATATTCAGCCCCCTGAGCTGGAAGACAGGGATGGAGAGCAGAATAAACTCCTCATAATCCAGAAGGAAGCAGTTAACGACCTGCTATGTCACCTGGACTCCCACAAGTCTATGGGGCCTGATGGGACCACCCAAGGGTCCTGAGAGAGCTCACAGAAGACCTCACCAAGCCACTCTCCATCATTTTTCATCGGTTCTGGTTATCAGGGAAGGTCCCAGATGACTGGAGGCTTGCCAATGTGACAGCCATCTACAAGAAGGCCTGGAAGGAGGATCCAGGGAACTACAGGCCTGTCAGCCTGACCTCCGTACCAGGGAAGATTATGGAGAGGTTCATCTTGAGGGCACTCGCAAGGCATGTGAAGGACAACCAACGGATCAGGCACAGACAGCATGGGTTCATGAAAGGCAGGTCCTGCTTGACCGACCTGATCTCCTTCTATGACCAGGTGGTGACCTGCCTAGTGGATGAGGGAAAGGCTGTGGGTGTTGTCTACCTGGACTTTAGTAAAGCCTTTGGCAGCATCTCCCACAGCATTCTCCTGGGGAAACTGGCAGCTCGTGGCTTAGACAGGTTTACTCTTCGCTGAGTAAAGAACTGGCTGGACGGCCGAGCCCAGAGAGTTGTGGTGAATGGCATTAAATCCGGTTGGCGGCCAGTCAGAAGTGGTGTTCCCCACGGCTTGGTTCTGGGGCTGGTCTTGTTTAATATCTTTATTGACGATCTGGATGAGGGAATCGAGTGTTCCCTCAGTAAGTTTGCAAACGACACCAAGTTGGGTGGGAGTGTTGATCTGCTGGAGGGTAGGAGGGCTCTGCAGAGGGATCTGGACAGGCTGGATCGATGGGCAGAGGCCGGTTGTATGAAGTTTAACAAGGCCAAGTGCTGGCTGCAGTGTGACCTGCACTTCGGTCACAACAACCCCATGCAATGCTACAGGTTTGGGGAGGAGTGGCTGGAGAGCTGCCTGGCAGAAAAGGACCTGGGGATGCTGGTTGACAGCTGGCTGAACATAAGCCAGCAGCGTTCCCAGGTGGTCAAGAAGGCCAACAGCATCCTGGCCTGTATCAGCAACAGTGTGGGCCAGCAGGAGCAGGGAAGTGATTGTGCCCCTGTACTCGGCACTGGTGAGGCCGCACCTTGAATCCTGTGTTCAGTTTTGGGCCCCTCACTACAAGAAGGATGTTGAGGTGCTGGATTGTGTCCAGAGAAAGGCAACGAAGCTGGTGAGGGGTCTGGAGCACAAGTCTTATGAGGAGCGGCTGAGGGAACTGGGGTTGTTCAGTCTGGAGAAGAGGAGGCTGAGGGGAGACCTTATTGCTCTCTACAACTACCTGAAAGGAGGTTGTAGCAAGGTGGGTGTTGGTCTCTTCTCCCAAGTAACTAGTGATAGGATGAGAGGAAATAGACTCAAGTTGCGCCAGGGGAGGTTTAGATTGGATATTGGGAAAAATTTCTTCACCGAGAGAGTGGTCAAGCATTGGAACAGGCTGTCCACGGAAGTGGTGGAGTCATTATCACTGGAGGTGTTCAGAAATTGTGTAGACATGGCACTTCAGGACATGGTTTAGTGGGCATGGTGGTGCTGCATTGACAGTTGGACTTGATGATCTTAGTGGTCTTTTCCAACCTTAATGATTCTATGGTTCTATGTTTAAGGAACTCTTTCTGGCACCATAATCACAATAATTTCTATCCCTATAGGTATCCTGAACCAATGTGCTAGGAATATTCATGGAGTTCCAGGGTGAAAAATAGAAATAAAAGTATCAAAAGTCTTCTGATTTATTTTGTGTTAATCCTGCTGCTTCTAAGCTCTGTGATTGAGGAATCTCATTTTATATCATATCTTGGCAGTATGAGGAGAGGAGGCTGAGAGGAACACTGCCTTGGGACTTAACTTGCTTCTGTCAGTTTATGTCACAACATTACATTTATTTTAATGAGGGGGTGTTACATTTCATGTCTGCTTATGATAACTACATTAAAACAAAAGGAAAAAGACATGAAAGCCAGCAAATTCTAAAGCATTAGACATTTTTATAGCTAATGAGACCACTCTATTAAATTAGGAAATATAATCTATTAAATTAGAAAAGATAAATACAGGGTTTAAAAAAATAAAATAAAATAAAATAAAATAAAATAAAATAAAATAAAATAAAATAAAATAAAATAAAATAAAATAAAATAAAATAAAATAAAATAAAATAAAATAAAATAAAATAAAAAAATAAAATAAAACAAAACAAAACAAAACAAAATATCTTCATTAATCAGGTATAAACCAAACCATGTTTGTTAAAGGTAGACAGAAGTGTTTATTCCTCCTCAGAGTTTCCCTGAAGAATTTTCTCCAAAGTTTCTTGTGCTGGTTGCTAGCAGAGAAGACGCATAAACTCAAACAGGGCAATAACATTCTCTAGGATGGTAGCTTCCAAGCTTCCCTGTGAAAAGGGCATGAAGAAATTTCAATACACTAGCTATATTGTTAAGGAGAAAGACACTATTAGCTGCTGAACAATACAGTCCTGGAGTTAACACACTCATCCGAGCAGGGTGTACAACTGTTGTTTGAGCAGAGAGTATAGTGCGATGCCATGCAGTGTGTGTTATTTTCTGTTACGTCCCTACAGAGTTGGCAATTCTTGATTTACAACGTCTCCTTCTACCCTCCTGTAGCAGCCACCAAAGGGAAAGACAGCTGTCCGCTACTGTCTTTTAACTCAAACAAACTGAAAGAGGTTACACAGATGCCTTTACTTCCATTTGACAGAAGGGAAAGAGACATCTGTTTCCTTGGGACTGCATTTATCCCCAGATAAGAACTGTCAAAGAAAAGCTTTTTTTCTTTTGTAAAACTTTGTTGTTAGACTACATAACAGAGTGAAAAACAGAACAAAAGCATGAGGAATACGACATTGCTCCAAGTTAGCCTTTGTACTGAATTTAGAGGATAAAAAATTTTCTGTAGGACAAACTAATGCTACATAACAATTTTAAACTAAATACCACCCAGACCATCATTCTTATGGCTTGATGTGACATACCACAAAATACAGCTGGTTGTACCGTTGAAAAAAAAGATGCTGTTTTGAATTCAGATAAAGGATACATAAAAATAATTTCCACTCAATCCTCCATCACATTTTGCTTTATTCTATATTTCATAATCTATTTTCCCTTCAGCAATATCATTTTCTTCACAGGCAAGGGAATTCACTCTTCACCTGGGCAAATTAAGTTGCACGCACATGTATTCACTCACGAGATTTTTATATTGCTAAATGAGCTATTCAACACTTTTCAAATAATTCAATTAACATACATACTAAAGTTAATTTTTTTTATATTTGCTTTATAAATCTGCCACCTGTAGTCCATGTGTTTATGGAAAAACTGTGAGAGATTTTAGTACAAACAAGACATGTGACTCTAATCTTTTATTCTTCATTTTCATCTCTCAATAATTTTGCATCAAAGTGCTAATTACATCTTCCTGTTCTTCATCACAAACTCAAATACCACATAATTCTCTTTCCACCTAATCACATTATCCATTCTTTTAAAAAAAGAATGTTTACATTATATGATGCCTTTTCGTATGTCAAATCATTCTTCTACTCTACTGCTAATTTCTGTAAACTGTCAGCTGCATGCATTTCTAGAAGAGTATGAACCGTCATGTGATACGTGTCTCTTTCATCACCGCCTGAAGAGCCTAAATGCATAGGTATATCACAGGTAGAACTACACAAACTACCCAGCTCTATTAACCTAACACTGTTAACACTGTTAGTACTGTTGCCTGAATTTGTCCTCTGGTTAATCTCCCCAACTCTTCTTCCAAGTCTCAAATCAGATCCAAAGACTTTATGTTAAGCTAAGAAAAAAACCCAGCCTCTTCTTCCACACACAGCTTTTCCGCCCAACACTGCCCACATTGTCTTAGTGTAAGGCTTAGAATAGGTACAATTCACTCACAGAGAAACATTTCCTACATATAAAAAGGCATGACTATAGTCTGAGATTTTCTATTCTTGTAAATCTAGAAAGATGCCAGTAGCCTGGAGTCCACTCCATTCAATTCAAACTCATTTGCACAGCAGGTCCTGTCAAAGCTTTTCTTGGGCTTCATCATGGTCTCATAAATTCCTCTACGCTTCCTATTTCATAAAAAAAGACAGCAAGAGTCTTGGTATAACTAATAGCCAGGGTATAGCTGAATAAGACAAAGAAGACTTCCTGGTCTTAGCCACTTAGCCACAGTACAGCAATAAAACTGAGCAGTGTGAGGAGACCATGGTTCACATGGCCATGTGCACATAGTGCACTCTCTGCTCTTCACTGACTACCAAGAGCCTTGATGTCTCTAGCAGTGAAAGCGGGGACAGAAAGAGTCACCATTTGTTTCAGAATGTGAAGCAGTTATCGGGTGTTCATGCTCAAGTCCAACACTGAGTGTACCTCCTTGTTGCTCTACGGTACATGCTGAGCAGGGTCAACAACTCACACTATGTATCGTCTCATTGATTTTGGCTCCACACACATTCTGGTAGGTGCACCACAGCTTGAGATACAGACCTCCATAACACTGTGTGCTGCAAGACATGGGGCAAACAGGGGTTGGTGCTGTCAAGAAAAGAACATTTTTTCTTTCAGAAGAGCTAATGCACTCTCTCAAGGAAACTTCCAACTGCTCCATTCATGCTGTTTTACACTTAGGAAGGATTCAGCTGCAACTTGAATACAGTTTTTTAAATTACACAGACCCATAGTTTCAATTAATTGATAAAGTAAGTCTCTGATGGGAGCATTTTCTTTGAAGTTTCTATTGATTTCTTCACTTGAGTTTCCAGTAACTCGGTGAAATTTATGTGCCAGGTATGCACACTCTGTAAAGATATACATTTTGGTAAAAAAAATCCAAACTAATAACTGTGTCACATTTCATACTTGTTACACGGCCTCTGTGGCTCTCACAGGCACATTAGTTTCTCTACATTTTATCTGAAGGAAATAAAAACAGATCTAGTCTCTCATAAAAAATCCTAGGCATGAATCAGCGCAGGGCCTCCTCCAAAGTCTAGTCAGGATGACATACAAGATCCACAGTGTATGTCACCTCAGTCTTCAGAGACACAGAAATAACAGCTTTGGTAGAAAGCCAAGACAGCTACTCACTAAGCAAAACCTGTCAATTTAATGATTTCATTCTTTTCTCTGTTCTTTTGTTCAACCCCATCTTTCACTGTGTCTTGTGATTCCCAAAGCTATTAACTGCTTAGATTGGATATTACTACTTTTTTACTATATTTGTACAACAGATTCTTCTGTAAAAGAAAGTGTCCGGAATATTTTAGTCTTTTCTAACAAAGCAGCACAGGAACAAGATGTACAATACCTGTGTGATCCACCAGAGAGTACAAATGCTGCCTCCAGAAAGCACAACTGTTTTACCATCTACACGGCACCTATGATTTGGGAGACCACATAACTTAGGGAAAGTTTTCTTGACATGACCTCCAAGTCACTTAGATTTCAAATAAGATATATGTTGCTTGCATAGGCGTTTCCTTCCTGGCAGACCACCATTAGGAGATGTCTCTGCCATCTCTTATTCTGAAAGTTTTGCTTAAGCATGCTCTGTCGCTTGTAAGGCAACTAACACATGAGTATTCATGGCTCTTAATGGATGCAAGCCACACCAGCAATCTTACAACATACTCTCGGGAGTAGAACTCTATGGGATGGTAGAGACCGAGGCATAACATGGCACTTGGTGTCCAGGAGAACTGTCCAGTTTCCTGCTATTGCTTGTCTCCAGCCAATCTATTTATCAGCAGAGCTGGCAGGAATTTGCCTGTTCTCTGCTTGGAAATAACACACACCTCTGGGCAACATCCACTGGCAGCCATGCCCTCCCCAGGTAAGCACACACAGAGCAAGGCAGGGAGGAATAGAGCTGGGTGGGGAAGAAGCTCGCTGTTCTTCAAATGGTGGATAAAGAAGTCCTTGGGCATTTCACTGAATGGTGGGGATTTTCTTTTCTTTTGTTGTTTCTTTTTTAATCTGACAAAGAATAGTTAACAACTGGAAATCGTCTGTGTAGCTCAGGCACGCATGGAACATTATGGAGAGTTCAAGCACTGAAAAATACAAAGCAGAAATGAGTCATTTACAAGGACGATTTTTAAGATGGCAGAAATACATATTTACACTATCTAGAATTTAATCAGTGGTTTTATCAGTCACAAGTTTTCCACATTTTTCATGAGAGTTGACCTTTGTTCTTTCCACGGTTTTAATTTTGCATCTTTCAATTCTTTGTGAAGCCAAATGTCTTTTGGAATGTGTTAAAGTTTTTTCTCCATGTCAGTGTTTACTTTGACGTTTACCTGCTCCTGTATCACTGCCATTTGCAGATGGGCTCATAATGGCACACTGGCACGAATTTCAGGTTACCTAACGAAGCAGAACTGTAAATTTTGCTGGCTAAATTATTTTGCATGGGCAGCTGAGCCATCCATGCAGAAGGGATAAGAAACTGCAAGAAAGAGTAGCAGCAGAGAGCTGGGGGAAGGGAGTACTATTGTAGCTACTCTATAAGCTGTCCTTGCTTGAGGGATTGTGAGACAGTTCTTCCACTGTTTTGATTCTGAGTGCCACAGCTGTGCTCCATTTACTATTGCCCTTCCTAGCCTTGGCACTGCCATCATCCATAATCAAACTGATGTCCTATTTTGTAGTACTTCAGTAAAAGTTTGTCAGCAGTTGTGGAACTGACTTTGACAATGATCTGTTAAATGCTTGGCAGCCCATAAGTGATTGCTCTGCTTTGGAAGGCGTAATAATAATAATATAACAATATAATACCACTCCAAATATGTGGGGGCTGTCTCACCTTCCTGAATATATTATGACATTATATTTTCATGTTCAAGCTTTTATTATCAGTTTCTGCCCATGAGTATTGCTTCCATCAAGTATTTCCCACCAGATCATAAGCAAAATAGGTAATTACCCTTTCCTGTTACTCCAGTGCCCTTGCTAATTCTCCTCCTTCAAAGTCCCTTCTTTATACCACAGTGCACAATCTTTTCACTTTTTTTTCTCCATCACATGAAAATCTTCCAAGGAAGCTCTGAAGTTAGGCTACATAAAATAAACAAGTCATTCAATACAGAACAAGTTTCACAATAATCTGTAAGAGTATGAATCTATACCAGCCTCTGTTAACAGAGTTTTCCTCTGCTTCATATCTTCATTTTCATATATTTGCCTTGCTTAGTCTTTTAGGGTCCCAATCCTAATGTGGAAGAACACATGGTCTGAGCCAAATCAGTGAGGTCTCATCCTTATGGTTAATTATCATACAGATATTTATGGATTTTGTGCCACTGAAGAGCAGTTTTTGGTTTTGTTTTTGTATTTTTTTTCCTAAAGAGCTATGAAAATGCATTGAATTGTGTAATTGAATACAAATAAATAACATGGATAAAACCTCTGGCAGTATAAGGCTCACATGTCCACAGAATGCATCTTTGGCTTCTTTGCTTAGGGGAAATAAGAAATGGAAGATCTTGGGAACTACAAACTAGCTTGCTAATATTTCTGCTGAGAACCTGATTTAGAAATGTTATCTTTCCCCAGTTAGCTGCCTAGGTAATATGACATTATGTTTTTATATCCGAAATATCCGTTCGTTGCTTACTTCAGAATATATCAGGCTGAGGTCTCTTCTGAAATAGGTGTAACTCCGCAATTTGAGAAGTCAGAATCAAGTCCAGTATACTATTCAGTGTATCAGATAATTTAGAGTCTTTTTCCCACTTGTATAGAGAGGACTTCTGACATTTATGTATACTTCAGCCCTTTGACTTGCGAGACAGTTTTCAAATACTAAATGCAACAGAATATCACACTTGTGTTATACATATTTGACAGGATTAGATCTTTCCCAAGAGCAAAGCAAAACCAAACAAATATCCCTGAATCCCTCAGAGTGACATTTTCACTAGACATATTTTTCTGCTTAACATGCCTACTTTCAACAGCACCACGCTTCAGCCATGAAAGAAGTGTGTTCTCCCAGAAAGTTAAGCTACTGAACTTTCAGATAAATAAAAGATTTTATTTTCTTGTAAATAACATAAGAGCATTTATTTACTACACAGAGACAATTTGCTTTGAATTTGCATGCATGGCAGTGAGAGCTGCTGCTTTATTTTTTAGTTTGGTTGTTGTTACAACTTTCTAAATATTAAAAAATAAAAGTTAAATTAGGACTAAAAATATTCAAATAAATCTGATAACGTTTGTATGGTATTTCACAGAATCACAGAATCACTAAGGTTAGAAAGGACCTTCAAGATCATCAAGTCCAACCATTAATCCAGCGCCACCATGTCCTCTAAACCATGTCCTGAAGTGCCACATCCACACGTTTTTTGAACACTTCCAGAGATGGCGACTCCACCACCTCCCTGGGCAGCCTGTTCCAATGCTTGACCATGCTCTCGGTGAAGAAATTTTTCCCAATATCCAAGCTAAGCCTCCCCTGGCACAACTTGAGGCCATTTCCTCTCGTTCTGTCACTAGTTACTTGGGAGAAGAGACCAACACCCACCTCACCACAACCCCCTTTCAGGTAGTTGTAGAGAGCAATAAGGTCTCCCCTCAGCCGCCTCTTCTCCAGACTGAACAACCCCAGTTCCCTCAGCCGCTCCTCATAAGACTTGTGCTCCAGACCCCTCACCAGCTTTGTTGCCCTTCTCTGGACATGCCCAAGCACCTCAACATCCTTCTTGTAATGAGGGGCCCAAAACTGAACACAGGATTCAAGGTGCGGCCTCACCAGTGCCGAGTACAGGGGCACAACCACTTACCTGCTCCTGCTGGCCACACTATTGGTGATACAGGCCAGGATGCTGTTGGCCTTCTTGGCCACCTGGGCACACTGCTGGCTCATATTCAGCTGACTGTCAACCAGCACCCACAGGGCCTTTTCCTCCAGGCAGCTCTGCAGCCGCTCTTTCCCAAGCCTGTAGTGTTGCATGAGGTTGTTGTGACCGAAGTGCAGGACCCGGCACTTGGCCCTGTTAAACTTCACACAATCGGCCTCGGCCCATTGATCCAGCCTGTCCAGATCCCTCTGCAGAGCCCTCCTACACTCCCACCCAACTTGGTGTCGTTTGCAAACTTACTGAGGGAGCACTCAGTTCCCTCATCCAGATCGTTGATAAAGATATTGAACAAGACCAGCCCCAGAACCAAGCCGTGGGGAACACCGCTTCTGACTGGCCGCCAACTGGATTTAATGTCATTCACCACAACTCTCTGGGCTCGGCCGTCCAGCCAGTTCTTTACCCAGCGAAGAGTAAACCTGTCTAAGCCATGAGCCGCCAGTTTCTCCAGGATAATGCTGTGGGAGACGCTGCCAAAGGCTTTACTGAAGTCCAGGTAGACAACATCCACAGCCTTTCTCTCATCCACTAGGTGGGTCACCTGGTCATAGAAGGAGATCAGGTCGGTCAAGCAGGACCTGCCTTTCATGAACCCATGCTGTCTGTGCCTGATCCCTTGGTTGTCCTTCATATGCCTTGTGAGCACTCTCAAGACGAACCACTGCATGATCTTCCCTGCTATGGAGGTCAGGCTGACAGGCCTGTAGTTCCCAAGATTGTCCTTCCGGCCTTTCTTGTAGATGTAGATTTGCAACTGAATAGACAAAAGCATTGTCTCTGGTCAAAAAAAAGTGAAAAAGCAAAAGCAGAAAGCTGTCCCTTATAGCCCATTGAAACTACTCTGAGCAAAAACTCTACGTCTGCAACAAGGTCAGAATTCAACTCTATCCATAGCAATGTGACAGCTATAGTGGCAAATGTCATTTTATGGCATCTAGTCTTTCCTCACCCTCCATGACACTTTCCTTCCTTCTACTACCAAAAAGCTTCTACTGCCTCTGTCCCTCTTTGAAGGGGCTCCCATCTTAATCACCTTTTCGTCTCCATCTTATCTCTGTTCATCTCATTCAGACAACTTAGTTCAAGTTTTCTCTATGCTGCTTACACTGAGATTGACTTCTTTACTCCAGATTTGTACCCTTATATGCCAAGTAAAAATGTTATATTATCTTTCTGACATCTTCCCATGTTTTTGAAAGGAATTCAGGAGGCAGCAAGAATAGCATAGCATAGCATAGCATAGCCTAGAATATTTCAGTTGAAAGGGACTGCAACTCATCTAGTTCAACTGCCTGACCAATTCAGCGCTGACCAAAAGTTAAAGCATATTGTTAAGGACATTGTCCAAATGCCTTTTAAACACTGACAGGCTTGGGGCATCAACCAACTCTCTAGAAAGCCTATTCCAGTGTTTGACCACCCTCTTGGTAAAGAAATGTTTCCTAATGTCTAGTCTAAACCTCTCCTGGCACAGCTTTGAACCATTCCACCTGTCCTATCACTGGATACCAGGGAGCTCAGCACCTCCCTCTCTGCTTCCCCTCTTCAGGAAGATGTGGAAAGCAATGAGGTCACCCTTCAGCCTCCTTTTCTCTAGACTAGACAAGTCCAAAGCCCTCAGACGTTCCTCACAGAACATACCTTCCAGCCCTTTCACCAGCTTTGTTGCCCTCCTCTGGACCCATTCAAGGACCTTCACATCCTTTGTAAATTGTGGGCCCCAGAACTGCACACAGTACTCAAGGTGAGGTTGCACCAATGCTGAATACAGCAGGATAATCACCTCTTTTGACTGGTTGGTTATACCGCAATTTCATTGCAGCATCTAGTTCCTGGTTGTAAGTCTTTGGGTCTTCTTGTTATGTGACCAGGGATTGTGCATTTGGTCCATCATGTCATCCCACGGTGTCCCTGACAGCCTTGACACAGTTCCAGAATTGCTCTGGTACCTTTAAGTGCTGGAGGAAGCTGAGGAGGGCAGGCAGGCAGCAGGCAAGGATGTCAATTAGATAAAATCAGTGCACTGTACCTGAACTGGATGCCTTCTTTAAATATATCATACAACACAGCAACCATTCTTTTCTAAATTAAAGCTCAAGTTCAACCTGGACAGATCTACATGAGATATAAACTATGCTTTCATTTTACTGGAGGATAATGTAGCTGAATATATATTTAAGTTTAAATAATAAAATATATTCTTCATTTTCCAGTCTGTTATATTTTATAGTTTAAAATAACTGATGATACCCAGAATTGCAGGGGCTAGTGACCTTCTTTGTTACTGACTTTCCCTTGCTTGGTGGCTTGCATTTAAAATTTCATTTGTTTTTTTTTTTCTATTATGCTTACCTCTATTAATATGAAATTAATAATCTCTGTTAATATCAATACATGTTGACACTTAAATATTTTTCTTTATTATTAGTATGCTCTTGCCTTTTCTGAGAAAGGTAACTTTTTCAATTATTTCAACAGAAACTGAGCTTTTTGTCAGGAAGAAAATATATGAGGATAGTTGTCCTTGGTATATTTTTTAAAAAGTAATGCTGAAGAAAACTGGCTGAGGGAGAAAACAAGTAAAGACTCTTTTATTACCATTTTATGTTGTTTATGTTGAAAAGCATGAGTATAATTCCTCTTTTTTCAGCTAGATGCTTGCAACTACTGACCACACATTTCTTAGCACATCCAAACCTCACAATTTGACTGCCTGCCTTATCACTCTAGCACCAACTCCTTCCTGCTGCACCACTGCACAGAACCTTGACCTGCAGAGATTAGCTCAGCCTAAAGAACGGGGTAGTTTGATCTCCCAGCCCTTTTGATCTAATCTTTTCTTCTCAGACTTTCAGGGACATTACCAGAAAGTGTAGATTCTGCCAGCATTTTTGTGATTTTTCTGTATTTTATACTTGTACTTTCCTTCAACAAAATTGTATTTAAATCATAGAATCATAGGATTGTAGAATCTTTGGGTTGGAAGGGAACTCTAAAAGTCATCTAGTCCAACCCCCCTGCAATCAGCAGGGACATCTTCAACTACATCAGGTTGCTCAGAGCCCCATCCAACCTGACCTTGAATGTTTCCAGGGATGGGGCAGCTACCACCTCTCTAGGCAACCTGTGCCAGTGGTTCACCACCCTCATTTTTTCCTTGCATCTGCCCTCTTTTAGTTTAAAACCATTACCCCTTGTCCTACTGCTACAGGCCCTGATAAAACACCTGTCCCCATCTTTCTTATAAGCCCCCTTTAAGTACTGGGACATTGCAATAAGGTCACTATGGAATCTTCCCTTCTCAAGGCTGAAAAACCCCAACTCTCTCAGCCTGTCCTCAGAGAGCTGTTCCATCCCTCTGATCATTTTTGTGGCCCTCCTCTGGACCTGCTCCAACAGGTCCGTGTCTTTCCTGTGCTGAGGGCTCCAGAGCTGGACGCAGAACTCCAAGTGGGGTCTCACCAGGGTGGAGAAGAGGGGCACAATCACCTCCCTCGACCTGCTGGCCAAGGTTCCTTTATATGCAGTCCAGGATACAGTTGGCCTTCTGGGCTACGAGCGCACATTGCCAGCTTATGTCTTCCTTTCATCCCCCAGTACCCCCAAGTCCTTCTCGTCAGGGCTGCTCTCAATCCCTTCATCCCCCAGCCTGTACTGATACTGGGGGTCACCTCAACCCAGGTGCTGTGGGGGACTGTGCCAAAGGCCTTACAGAAGTCCAGATAGATGACACTGGTAGCTCTTCCCTTGGTGTTGCCATGCTGGCTGTCTCGAATCACCTCCTTGCCCTCCATGTGCCTTAGCATAGCTCCTAGGAGGATCTGTTCCATCATCTTCCCAGGGGTGAGGCTGATGGGTTGCTAGTTGCCAGGGTCCTCCTTGCTAGACTTTTTAAAAAATGGGTGCAATATTTCCCTTTTTCCAGTCTCCAGGGACTTCACCTGACTGCCAGGACTTTTCAAATATCGAGTGTGGCTTGGCAACTACATCAGCCAATTCCCTCAGGACTCGGATGCATCTCATCAGGTCCCATAAACTTGAGCATGTTCAGGTTTCTCAGGTGGTCCCAAACTGATCTTCTCTTACAGTGGGAAGGACTTTGCTCCTCCATTCCCCATCTTGCACTCCATATCCTTGACAGGTGTGGGAAGAGACACTGCCAGTGAAGACTGAGGCAAGAACTTGTTGAGTACCTCAGCCTTTTCCTCATCTGTTGTTTCCAGTTTGCCAGTCATGCTCGTCAAGGGGGTTACGCTTTCTGACCTTCCTTTTCTGGCTGACATACCTATAGAAGCCCTTCGTAGTATTCTTTGCATCCCTTGCCAAGTTCAGCTCCAGCCATGCCCTTGGCCTTCCTGACCTCATCCCTACAAAACTGGGCAGCGTCCCTGTACTCATTCCAGGATACCTGTCCCTGCTTCCACTGCCTGTGCATTTTCTTCTTGCCCTTTAGTTTGACCAGCAGGTCTCCACTCAGCCGTGCTGGTCTCTTGCCTTCCTTTCCTGATTTCTTACACCTGGGGATTGAGAGCTCTTGTGCTCTATGGAAAGCTTCCTTAAAGGTCTGCCAGCTCTGTTCTGCTCCCTTGTCCCTGAGGGCAGGTTCCCAGGGGGTCCTATTGACTAATTCCTCAAAGAGCTGGAAGTTTGCTTTCCTAAAATTGAGGATCCTGACTTTACTCTTTGCCTGCCCCATATCCCTCAGAACTGTGAACTCCACCAGTATTATTAGATTGTAACTGATGATATGGTACTACAAGATAATCAGCTGTTGCTGAAGTTAAAACATTTGTTAAACTGATGGCAAAACTACAAGGGTGTTACTGTACATTCTGAACATACATAGTCAAAAGACGGCAGCATAACTGAGGATTTAAAATTGAAAGCAAAATCAAGTAATAATGCAACAAAACTGTTTGAAAACAAACATGCAGGTCAATAAATTTTATTGCTCTGCCTTATATCTAGTATTGCCATCCGTTCGGATATCACTTATTCTCTTCTGGCTACAACATCACACACTCTGATGTTCACATGTAGTGAAAGGATCATATTTATCACAGCAGTGGAAAATACTTAGATGTAACACTTTTGCCCAAAACTACACAAAACCATACAGAGTAGCACAAAAGTAAATTAATTACAGAAAAACAGAATCTGACACTCTTTGGATTGCAACTGTATATAAGAAAGATAAGTTAAACTTTGAAGTTCTGAATAGCTTTTAAATAAACATGGTGCATCCTACCTATATGCACTTACATCAATGTGGATTTATTTCCTTGATTTCAAGAGAAATAAAACTGAACCCTGACTGATGGAGCATGAGCAAAAATATATGTAGTTTTCTCACTTCCCTAGATAATCAGACTCAAATTTCTCCAGGTTTTATTCACCAAAAGGGCAGGTTTACTCCTTTTTTCAATTGCTACTAGGCTTACAAGTATGCAAAAAGTAGGCTTTATTCCTCAAGAGGAACACAGATGCCAATAGGTTATATGGGCAGCAGAGCCCAAAGCAATGCCTACAAGATCTAACCCCAGGTACGATGCCCTAACCAACAACCCCCCTGTTTGAACCATGATCCCATTTCTGCGCAAATTTCCTAAGCAGCATAAGCACAAGATGCTCCCAAGCTCATCTGTATTGTAATGCCTATTTATGTCTTCTGGAGATCCTCAAACTGATGTATCCTCCTCCTAAACATCACAGAATATTATTCAGCACTCTCCTACCCTGATAGCTGCACAAATATTTCACCTTTGCACCCGCTTCTGTTCAACCATTCTCATCTAATTATTCACCCAGTTCTATAGGCTGGAACTCTCAACAGGTTTGAAAGTTACAAAGCACCGAACACATGCTTTTGGCCGCTTGCCCTTTTAAAATCCAGGTTGTGAACTGATTAGCTTGGTCTGACCTTGATAAAAGCCATGCCACCAGCTAATGGAGGTGAGTAACTCCCAGCTGCTCAGGTGACTTCTCACGTCATAAACAGACAATGCTGTTTATCACGTATATTAACCTACATTGCATATTATATAACAGTTTAATTGTGTATTAACACAACACACATTTCTAGGAGGTGTTTTGGCCTTTAAGGATTTGCCAGTTATTTACAATCTGCATGTACCATATTGTGCTCTGAATGCAAACATCTGCTCTGTGTTCTGGATGTTCTGGAAATTGTGTCTTTTTATTTTGCATTTTCACACACCTAAGCAAAAGCAATGCCATGCCAGGACTCACATGCTTCCCAGACTCGGGCATTCAGCTTGCTGTCAGGACAAATGTACATACATACTCAATATCTATGCGTGGGAGCCAAACCTTTCGTCGGCACAAACTTTCCTTTAATGAGACTCTGAACCAGCTGACTTGACAAAGCCAATTGTTAAGTTTCCTCTCCACAAATAAAACATTTTGCATTTTACTGTGGCTACAGTATTGTCCAGTGACTAGATGTGAATAGTTGTTATAATAAGCCATTATTTCTGCAGAGACTATTTGAAGTTTATCTTGTGCAGAACACAAGAATAGAGGGCTGCATGTGCTTTGTTTTACTGAAGCTTTTAAGTTGCTCAGTGAACTGTGATCTTTAAAGACGCTTGACTTTGATAGCTTTATGTCCTATTGGATTTTCATCAAAACCAGTGCTAAGCAAGGATCCCATTACTGTTCAAATAGCTGTGTTAACAAATTACAAGCAATACGAGATGACATTGCTGTGTCCCACCATTTTTTCCTTCTCTTCTTCAAAGCTTATTCCTTCTCCTGAAGCCCATCTGCAACTCCAAAGCCTTTGGTTAGGGAAGGGAACTCCAAAAGGATACCCCAGTGTCACAGTCCCTCAGGTTCACCCGCATCGTTAGAGGACTCAGCCTCTGTCCAACAGTGATACCAGTTTGTACTTGCATTTGCAAAATTTACTACTTCAGGGTTTTTTTGCAAGCTGTGAATTTCTTAAATGCAGTTGGACTTTTAATGTGCTACATTTGCTAGAAGGCAGCAGAATGAGATGGACTCTGGACCCACCTTCGTGTCTGACTACGCTTGTAATGGCCTTTCACTCATTTGTCTTTAAAGGTCTATAAAGGTTGGAAATTAGTGCCATGAAATACCAGGGGCAGGTGTGTGCGTGTTTGTGTGAAGGGGAGGGAGAAGGATGTAAATCCCCATAGAAAATATTTGAAATGCTAGGTTGAGAACAAAACCATGAACGGTTAAAGACAGAAGGGTCTTGAAGGTTTTTGAAAAAAGAAGGGTTTTGAAAAAAGATTGTTTTAAAAAAAAAAATAAAAAGGTTCTTTTTAGTCTTACGTGGGTCATTTAGGGCCTAGAAAGAAACTTGCAAAGATCGTAACACTTATCACAGTGAGTTCTCTCACAAGCATCTCTGGCTTTGTGAAACAGGACATTTTTCACTGATGAAAATCTGCTGCTCGGATTCATCATCATGTAAAGGGCTCCATCCTGTTTAAATACATTTATTACCAAAGCTACAGTCCTAAGACGGAGTTCTGTAGTGCCTAGAAGCTGGTACTGCAGGGTCCAGGCATAGCTTTCCTCTCTTTCCAGTTGCCAAAGGGAACAGAAAACCAGCTGCTGGAACATGGATTCTCTAGTGTTTAGCAAAAGGAAAATTAGCACATCCAACCACAAATGATGCATTTCTTTGTCATTCCAGAAGGCAGCTTTGCATTTTTAGCTCTGAATTTGGTGATCTTTGATATCAGACAGGACTTCCAACAGATCCCCACCAAGAAGCCTGTTCTCAAAAAGCTTCAATGAGCAAATCAGTACTGAAAGAGTATTTTCAAAATACTACGACCAAAGAGTCCTTTCTGCAATAATTTAATAGAGCCTTTCCAACAGTCATATGCTTTTTGTCCAGTTCAGCCACAAATTTCAATACACTATAGACCTGCAGTGGACTAAGTTATCAATTAACCTACCCATTCCTTGCTCTATCAATCTTTTCACTAAATTGAGTTTACTTTGGATACATTTATTAAACAAAATCATCTCAGGTGCAAACAGAGTCTTAGAAAGAACTGCCTTAGAGAGAACTGAACACACCAATGTTAGCCAGGGAGAGGGAAGAGATTTGAGTGATGAAGAGTGAAAAGTTAGTCAGAACAAGGGTCTAGATTAAAACATAAGCCCAAAGACAAATGACAAATTCAGTAGAACAAAAAAACCTAGCTTGACTACATTACTGCAAGCACAGGTCACCTTCTGATCTTTCTATCAATTGGCTAAGCTGTGTGGCTTTCTCTTTAATGGAATATTAATCTGGTTTAGTCATAATTAGCAAAACCAGTCATCACTTAAATAACAAACATGTAAGATAACTCAAAAAGGCTTGCATTTGGCCTTCTAATTATGGCAATGAACTTGCACAGCTCTCCTTAATGGTGGCTGTAACTATTATTCAACAAAGTTTTAAAGAAAAGATTAACAAGCAACACATGCACACCATCAGCCGCGTGCACTCTCACAGGTACAGCCTGAAGGTCACTTGGGTCATCAGGTTTGTTTTTCTAATCCATATCTCAAAGGGCTTGTAACTTATTGGCTGCCCTGGCAGCTGAGCTAGCCGGGGCCGTACTTTGTTCCTCGGTGTGCCTTATGGTGAAACAAGGCAGCGGTGCCCAGACAAACCTGAGGAGTGCTGGACAACAAATACATACTCAGATAATTTTCTCCAGAACAGGCTCCCTGCCTCTTTTTTTTTTTTTTTCTTTTTTCCTAGTGAGAGCATACCAAATGCTCTCTTAACAATGATGAGATTTTTTTGACTTACAATAATTATGCACTAGTCTCTGGAGCTTAATACATACTATATACTAGTACCTTACTCCTTGCCTTCTGCAATATGTCTACAGTGTCCCCCTCTTGGCAGAGTGCTGTAGACATTCATTTTAACAGCACAACTCTTACATGTTACATAACCCACATTATTCTCAGCAGTGTCTCATGAAATTAACTGTCTGGATAATTGCACTATTGCACAGACTCATTAAAGTCCAGTTTAAATGAGTCCAATCAATACATAGATTCAGTGGGAGAAGTGGAATATTAGTCCAAGACCTGAAGTCTCTGAAGACATTGACAACCACTCCCATGCCTTGTGTCCAGTAAAAAATAATTTTGTCACTTTGAACGCTAATGCTCACCAATAGCATTGGTGATAATCTGCCTTGAAAGATTAAAAACCAGATTGCCTACCGTGCTTCAGACGTATTCCTGCAGACACACTCTTCAATACTGCAGTCCAGAAGGTACCAAACAGCATCTTACCATACTTTATGTATCTTTATGTATATAGATACCAGACAGATATAAGCAATGCTTAAAAACCTAATGTATGTCCAGAGCTCCAATCCCATTAATATTTTTTATTACATGTATTAAAAATTCAGAGGAAGCTACAGCTCATTGCCAGGTTTCTGCTGCTTAAAAATAAAGATCAATGGCAAGAATCAGAGGGAGGAAGAGAGGGAGGAAGGAAGAAAGGACAGTACAGTGGATCAGAATAGAATAATTTCTGTGTTTAGTCTTCCTATTGGCAAGTAATTACAGATGACTAGAAATATTTCCAGAAAAGAAAATTTCGTTTAAAATATCCCCACATCAAGCATGAGAGCCTTTGCTCAGATATATTTACGAGCTCATAGATAATAGATTTTAGTCATGGAAAAAAGGAGATAAACTCTTTTGGCACATGCACCTTTTAATCATATGAGTTTGAAAATATTTGAATCCACCACCTTGAAGCATGGCTCATGGCACATAACAAGTGTGTGTAGAGAGGGAGTCTCAGTTCTTGTTCCAAAGTCCATGGCTTAAGCCCATGTATGCTGAAGATGTAGGAGTTCGGTAAGAGCACAACGAACAAAATTCCCATAAAAGTTTATTACACACTCTATTTGGCTACAGTGAACTTTGGCAAAGGGTGACAGTAAGAACCTGTTTGTTGGGCCATGTTGTACTTGTACATTTATTCATCTCACTTTTCCCTCCTTCCTCTCTGGAAATGTTCTGATAAGTGTAATGAAAGATGCTCAGCAATCTTACAAGCGATTTCCAGTCTGTTGTTCCGTAGTCTTTTTCAAAATCTCTCCTCACAGCAGGAAGAAATATAGCTACCTCTGCAGCAAAGTATATAGATATAACCTATTTTGTACTCAGTGTTCCTAAGAATAGGTCAAAATCTCACAAAACCTGAAATCCATACCAACATTTAGATTTGAGAAAAATGAATTTAACCTGGATTTTTTCTATGTTTAAGGGGGGATGATGGTGACATCTGATTCTAGGTAAGTAAAACTTACACAAAGAAGTTAACTCAGACCCAGTTCATACAGGCAGATAATGACTATTTTTGCACTATATTAGATTTGGCCATGTCTACAGAACCAGAAGATCTGTTATTTAATCAACATAGTTTTACAGTTTTGATTGAAATTATGCATGGAAACAACTTCTCTAATCACTATGATACTGTAGGCTTGGTGATCACTGAAGGGATTGAGTGCAGCCCTGCTGAGAAGGACTTGGGGGCACTGGTGGATGAAAAGCTGGACATGAGCCAGCAATGTGCGCTCACAGCCCAGAAGGCCAACTGTATCCTGGGCTGCATCCAAAGCAGCGTGGCCAGCAGGTCGAGGGAGGTGATTCTGCCCCTCTACTCCGCTCTGGTGAAACCCCACCTGGAGTTCTGCGTCCAGCTCTGGAGCCCTCAGCACAGGAAAGAGACAGACCTGTTGGAGCAGGTCCAGAGCAGGGCCACAAAAATGATCAGAGGGATGGAACACCTCTCCTGTGAGGACAGGCTGAGGGAGTTGCGGTTGTTCAGCCTGGAGAAGAGAAGGTTCTGGGGAGACCTTATTGCAGCATTCCAGGACTTAGAGGGGGCCTATAAAGAAGATGGGGACAGACTTTTTATCAGGGCCTGTAGCAATAGGACAAGGGGTAATGGTTTTAAACTAAAAGAGGGTAGATTTTGACTAGATGGAATGAAGACATTTTTCACAATGCGTGTGGTGAACTGCTGGCACAGGTTGCCCCATCCCTGGCAACATTCAAGGTCAGGTTGGACAGGGCTCTGAGCAACCTGATGTAGTTGAAGATGTCCCCACTGATTGCAGGGGTGCTAGACTTTAGAGGTCCCTTCCAACCCAAAGAATCTATGATTTTATGATTCTTTGATACTCAATATCAGATAAATACTGGTAGAGAGTTCATCACGAGTACACAGCACGGCTGGTTAAAACCTAGCCTAGGCATGGCAGCAGGTTGAAATCACCACAGTTAGTTTACCGTTACTCACATTCATGTAACATCTGTGAGGGATTCCCTAGCCTAATGAACATTTGGGTGGAGGCTTTTTTTTTCCTCTTGCATCAATGTTAATACAGAACATGATTTCCAAAAGTATCTTGTAAGAGGCAATCCTAGGTGACCCTAGGACAAAAGGATAGGAGCCATATTTAGCTGCTGGTTCTTGAGTCATAGGGAAGTCTCAGCAGAAGTGTGACAGAGATAACAGTTTGACTGTGCAGGGAAGGATGGAGTAGTATCTCTGAATAGTTTTGCAAGTTCCATGCAGGAAATCCCTACTCTCTGAGATGAAACATCATCACTCACTGAACTACAAAGTTAGTTTTCCAACATAGTGCGGATATCCTATGTGAAGATATCCTGTGGAAGCAGGACAAGCCTGGAAGAAACAGAGTGAACATTAAGTCTTAGAGTCACTGTGGAGTGACCCTTTACAAAATATT
Source organism: Phaethon aethereus (assembly GCF_964289735.1). Classification (NCBI taxonomy): domain Eukaryota; kingdom Metazoa; phylum Chordata; class Aves; order Phaethontiformes; family Phaethontidae; genus Phaethon; species Phaethon aethereus. Next base: position 30,777,593 of record NC_138582.1, on the reverse strand, counting down.
GCAGTTTAGAGAATGTTTCTAATGGGCTACATGGCAAAAAACAGTACTCAACAGCATAGTATTTAGGGAATGATCTAATTAACCTGCATATAATAAAGAATATTTCTTCCAGTATAACAGTAAAGATTTAGAAACCAATGCTACTCACAATTACCTTCACAAGGAATATATTTTTAAGAAGCATCTAAACTCACACACACACACGAACATATTTAGATCCAAGCAACTCAATTTCAACAACTGAATTAATCTGAAAGCATGGTATTCCTGAATTCCTAAAAATAAAACCTGACATTTAACTGCCCTCCCCACCGCCCTTTATTTCCCCCCCCGGAGGTTGTTATAGACTCAACATCTCCACACACTGGTAATTAGAACTGGGAACAAAATGTACCTTTCTTTTCCTTTTTCCTGAGAATATACAGGATACTAAACTGTTTTCAAATAGGTAATAACATGTCACTATTATTCTTTACATTGCATAAATATTTGGTCTGTTATCGCCTATTTTAAAGTGGTTTACCAGGTGAGAGCATTGGTAGCAAACAAACATCAGCAGGTTTCTTGTATGGAGCTGCTGTCATACACCAAATAGTAGAATAAAATTGGCTAGATTTAATTAATGATACAACTTGTTTAGCGAAAGCAGATGAATTAGATATTTTATTTGTGTTTTGGAGGACTTCTTTTTTGCTTCTGTTTTTGTAGAAATTTTTCTTGTGAAGGAAAAAAAAATCCTGAAATAAAGCTTTTGTCTTCTCGCCAGACCTCAGTTTCCCATGATGATGCAAAATTGAAAGTAAAATACAGCAGAATTTTCTCCTAAAATACCTTTTTGTCAAGAATTTTCATAGGTATATTAGCACTTGTTTACTATAAAAACCGTATTTTTTTCTTACATCGTTTCTGCACTGTCAAGTAGCCAAGTAAAGTGGCTGAAAAGTGCCACCTACTGCCTCCGTGAGAAATAGCTGAAGCTGGGCAGTCGCACCATGACTGGAAGAGCAAAGGAAGTTCTGGCATGGTCCTTCTCATGCTGCTACAGGAAAGATTAGGAATTTGGGAGGAGACAACAGCACTTTCTCCCTTCGTTTTTGTGCTATGCCAGACCCACAGGTTTTCATTTGTAGCAGCCATAAGATGTTTTCCAATTTGGAGAAATGCACTTCCACAGCACTGACCTTTTTCATAGAGCGTATCATCTGGTGCAGCAAGACTATGGCTTTAAAAACCACTAATGCATATAGTTGGCTCTATTGTGTATGTACATGCATACCTATGTTTTGGTATACATACATAGATTATCTGCTATGCTGCTTTTTTGGCCTTGGCATACTGGAAATAATTTGATATGCACTTCCCTAGCAGCACAGTTGAATTTAAGTCAGTTGTCAGACATTAAAATTACAGACTTAAAGCTGGTTTCTACATCTGTTTCCTCGTTCCTTTTGCTCTAAAACTCCTTATCTCTAATGACTTTCAGACCCTATTTCTACACAGCAGACAAAAAACCTTAGCTTGTAGCACTGTGAATTTCAGAGGCGTTATCCTGGCATGGCCATCCAAGTTCACTCAGAGAGTGCCTCTACTCGTAGTTGGTTTGCAGATTTAGGATGTCAGTACACTAGCTCTATTCGTGCTAGTGTACTGACATCCTAAATCTGCAAAAAAACACTTTTCCTTCTTATTCCAGGAAGAACTGATATCTCCTAAAATAGAAGTTGTATTGCATGCAGATTTTGTGAAGGCTGGGTGGCAGCACACTAAACAACTGCAGTTAGAATAGTCTTTACCAGCTCCTTGAAGGCTGAAGGACTTTCCAGTTCCTAAAAATGATAATGAGAAGAGGGGGGAAATAAAGAAAGAGAGGAAAGGTTCCTGGGTGCAACATTGCTGCAGGATCTAACAAAGGAACCTGAAGACTACAAATTAGATATGAAAGTGTTGAAACAGACCTAAATCCACCAAATTTGTGTACTTGTCTTTTGTCAATGGCTTATTTTTAGCCAATTTAAACATATATTAAGTCTTCAATGAGTTGCTAACAGGAACATATTGATCATGGGACATAAAGTGTCTAAAGAGGACTGACAATGGAACAATTTAATGAGACATTTTGGGTCTTACATGCAGAGAATTATCAGCTATGGCTTAAATCTTGCTCCAAAATTTGGTGATATTCAAAAGTAGTGGATTACTTTTCTTACAAGAGCATATGTGTATTCAGTTGGAAGGAACATAGGATGGCCCACATAATAAAACTTTAAAGTCTTGAATATGTTGGGCAGGCAGTTCCAAAAAAATGCATCATTTTTTCGCTTCACCCCACCATATGCTATTTTAAATACTTCACACACTGCATACTTTCTTGAAAATGTGCTAAATACAGAAACTAAAATAATTATATTCTCCGAATTGTCTGTATTTGTCCATTCCAGCTGAATTCACATTCAGCTGAGTTCACATCCTGTAATAGATAAAGCTACTTATACTGCATATGATGTGACAAATACTTCTTGCCATGTAGAGGGACTTGAGACATCACTGGCAGTCAGTTCAGCTTCCTGTTCCCACAGTGGTTGAAGTGAACCTGATCTAACCCATTTTGCAATAGTCTGGAAGAAGTTCCTCGGTCATTTACTGCCTTGTAGTTGAGTTTCGATATTCACTCACCGAAGGAACAGTAGCTTCCATCTTAGGATGCAATAACACTAGTCAATTTGCCTATAGTTCAACTTATAATCACACTTTCAACTAAATGGAACAGCACACAAAACAGATAATTCATGTGAGAGAAAAGTTTTGAAGTTTAGATGATGACTACGTTCGAATTACAGAATTACGGCATTATCTGGCTGATAGCCATTTCTGGAGATCTTATGTTATATAAAAGGATAAAATTCAGTCTGTGACCTCTTTAGAACCTGAACTGTGTTTATTCCCCCCCCATTTTCTTGTATGTTTTTATGTACTCAGCATTTCTCTCAATAGCCTAGCCTGAAAACTATATTTAATGTGATTAAAATTTACAACAGAGGAGAAAAGGAAAAAAAACACCGTTAACATTTCTACATATACAGTTTAATCTGAAAACAAGTTGGAGACATTTTTTCGTGGCTCAAGAACTAAACCAAGAATGAGCTCAACTGACAGATGATCTTTTATTTGCTTTGCGGCAAAACAAAAAACCTCTTTTTTTTAATTAAAAATTTAGACATGAACTACAAACATGAATGAAGTGTAAAGCCATTGTTTTCTCTTATTTATCTGCAGGATGCTTGTTACAGCCATAAACCACTTTGCAGCTCTTGATACATGAAGCTCTTGAACCTATTACCTGGTAAGCCAAGTTACTTATCTCCGCAATTCTTTGAATGACAGTTCCTTGATGGGTATAGGAAATGGTTCATTGCTCTATCAGTGAACACAAAATAAGTGACTGTTTTGTCAACATTTATAAATGGGCTACAAGTAAAACTACAAGTCACCCACAGTTATATTAGTACACTCCTCATACAAAAAACCAAAGATATTTGAAAATACACTCTAATATTATTACTAACCCATTCCACAGTTTGGATTTGAGAATGAGATCACTGAAGATGCTGACTGGGAGAGATTTGCAAGGAAGTCCCTTGAAATATGAAGGATAATAATATTGAAATATGAAGGATAATTTTAAAAAGATACTTTTACCTTTTTTTTTTTTTTAAACAGATGCCATTCCTCACCAGTGAGGGAAGGAATATTCAGAGTGCTTTCCACAATGCTGCAATGGGTTGTTCTGTAGTTATGTGACTCCAGGGCTGGGAACAACTGCTTCACAGCAGACAGAACAAATAAATGCATTGTTATACCTTGGAGAACAGTATACTTAATGTCTGTTTTTCTATCAAATTCCAGGCCTAGCTGCATAAGATCAAAACTAATCTATGAAAGGCTACATATTCCCTTTATTCAAAGGGGAAAATAACAGAAAAAAGTTCACTTAAAAAAAATATCTGGTCTACTTCTTCTCCAATATGCATCTTTAAATGTTGCCTACCAACAAAGATACAGATAACATATCCCACGACAGTCCTGGTTTTGAAAACCTGGGACTAAGCATTGCTAAAAAATGTCCTTTGCAGATGAACTGAAGCAACCAGTGCCACTGTTGTTCCATTCCCATGGTCAAAAGCATACTGCCTTTTGTCAGGCCTTTCCTGCAGGTATCTCAAAGCTTTTACAGACTGCTTGAATCCTACAGCCTTTCAGAAGGATTATGGAGGTAAATAGGAGCTCTATGTTCCTTTGGTTTCAGATATGGTTTCAGGCTGGGGGATGAAGGGATTGAGAGGAGCCCTACTGAGAAGGACTTGGGGGTGCTGGTGGATGAAAAGCTGCACATGAGCAGGCAACGTGTGCTCACAGCCCAGAAGGCCAACCATATCCTGGGCTGCACCCAAAGAAGCATGGCCAGCAGGTTGAGGGAGGTGATTGTGTCCCTTCTACTCCGCTCTAGTGTGACCCCACCTGGAGTCCTGCGACCAGCTCTGGAGCCCTCAGCACAGGAAAGACACGGACCTGTTGGAGCGGGTCCAGAGGAGGCCACCAAAACGATCAGAGGGATGGAACACCTCTCCTATGAGGACAGGCTGAGAGACTTGGGGTTGTTCAGCCTGGAGAACAGAAGGCTCCAGGGGGAGCTTATTGCAGCCTTCCAGTACTTAAAGGGGGCTTGTCAGAAAGATGGGAACAGATGTTTTAGCAGGGCCTGTTGTGACAGGACAAGGGGTAACGGTTCTAAACTAAAAGAGGGCAGATTTAGTCTAGATAGAAGGAAGCAATTTTTCACAATGAGGGTGGTGAACCACTGGCACAGGCTGCCCAGGTAGCTGCCTCATCCCTGGAAACATTCCAGGTCAGGTTGGAGGGGGCTCTGAGCAACCTGATGTAGTTGAAGATGTCCCTGCTCATTGCAGGGAGGTTGGACTAGATGACCTTTAAAGTTCCCTTCCAACCCAAAGATTTTATGGTTCTATCATATAGATACATGCTTCTCATGCATGTGTCTAACCTCTTTAGTAAAATGAAGTTAAACTGAGAAAAAATGAAGGAAATACTCTCAAAACACTACTGTGTTCCCCACATCTGGGATGCAGAATCTCACCACTTTTCAACAGCTAACAAGACATAAGAAATAAAAAAAATATGAAAATCCCTAGTATCATTCCTTGGCATCTGCTAAAAGCTGGAAAGAAATGACTATAGCTGAAAACTAGATCCCAAAGTCAGAAATTTATCTGATTGAAGACTGCCTACACCCGGCATTGAAGCAATTCTTTAGAATAATTTGGGTTATAGTCTCCATTTAGTCAAGTCCAAAGACAGAGACATTTTATATATTCCTGCTTTCTTCCTCATAGACTATTGGGGTACACAACTATGTTGGTCTTTCTGTATCATTCTTCCCTCTGCATCCCCCAAGAATCAGGTAGAAAACATTGTAAATGAAAGAGAAGATCAATGATGGGGAAAAATTAGTGTAAAATTACTCCAGAAGTGGTCTCATAGAAAACGATACATTCTTCCAACAGCTCTGAAGAAAAAGGAGAAGCAAAATGATCTTCATCATGTTTCTAAAAAGCTGCTGAATAGTTTTGCACCACATGTTCCTCTTTAGTAGAAAAAAATTATCTTCCAAGCTCTTCTAACACATAACACTCTACCCCCAGAGAAATCTGCTTCTGCTTTCCAAAAAATATAAGTACTGAACTGAAATGTCACATTGAAAAGTTACTGAGAATTATTTTAAACATCCCAGCCTGAAAAGCAGTGCAGCATTTGTTGAGTCCATGTTCAACATAAAAAGAAATCTGTGGAAAGCATATTTCAATGGTCACATAAAAATCTCCAGCCCTTCCTCCTGAGAAGGCAGAAATACAAGTGGGAAATTTTCAAGCATTTATGGTAGGTAACTTTTTTTAACAAGAACGCTACCATTGGTTCTCATGTCTCAGGACTGGAAGAGCAATAGGACTGCTTAGGGGTCCACTCCGGAACTCTGGCAGCCAAAAGGGTTGCCCAATAACATGGTGTTATTAAGAAGCTGATAATCTGAACATCGATGCTTGTTTCAATTGCTAAGAAAGGCATCTGAGATGCAACGTCCTGAGAGGTTCAGCTACGTCACACTGAAAGCAGCAAAGCCTCAGGTAGCCTTGAGAGTCTGCAAGAAAGAATGGACAAAAAATGGAAGATGAAGAGAATGGCAGGAAACAAACATGAGTAGAAAAAAAATTCTAAAAAAAAAAATAAATAAAGACTAGCAATGTGATTAGCCTTACCCTTTCCTATCCATGTCTGAATCTAATACATCACTTTTTCACCCCTATTTCCTTTTATTTTTCCTTTTTATTTTATTATTCCTTTCCTTTACAGACACACAAGAAAATAAGTAGTCCATCATGTTGTTGATTATATTCTATGTAAGACGATGCACCACAAATCTATCCAGTTCAAATCTAATCAACTTCAGATCTGAGATTCTTTTTTTCCTCTGGCTTTGGTGATGGGTCATAGTAACCTTGGCTACAGGGCAGCTATTGATGCGAAATACAAATACAGTGTGAAAGAATTTCCTTGCACAACAGGGTTATTGTGACTGATCTGAACAGCCCCTGTTTCAGCAGCAAATGCAGAACCCATGTATCCGATCAACTTGTTAGATGTTTTGCACTGCAGTCCGGTTTCTTCTAGTATTTGTCCATGAACTTAGAACTAAGATATAAAAACTAGAATGTACGTGCAACTTACTATTCTATTAGTGTGGCACAAACATATTAGTACAAATGAGTACCACGAGAATGATGTCTTTTTCCAGTGCCAAAGAAAAAAGAATGGTACAAAAATCACAAAACCAGCAAAACAAGAAAAAACTGCCACCCACAATGCCACCACTGCATTTGTTGTCCAACATGGACAGAACTTCTTAGCACCATCCATGTTCTACAGCTTAGCTCACCCCACCTACTACCATTGTGACAGATGCTCAGCTATTTTTCTCCAAGATTTTTATTACTTCATTTTAACATCATTGTAATAATAGCTCTCACTTCTAGTGAGACTCTGCTGATGATTAAGACAGAGCTATGAGTTAAAATTTTGGTTCAGATTAGTTATTTCTTTTGAACAAAAAATTGCCTAGACACGAAACTATTTTGCAGCATGGCTACAATTTTTAAAATATTATTAAATATCGCTATTTAATTATGTTTCAACAGTTTTTCACTAGCATGGCTTGTGGAACAGTCTGTTCATTGCAAACTTCATGTGGAAATAACGTTTTGGGCAGCTGGGTGATATTATAGTCATTTTTGTTTCAATGGAGAAGATGGAGGATGCAAAACCATATCCAATTAAAGCAAAAGCATTCTACCTAAGTTTGAACAACGAGCAAAGACGCAGAGCGGCAGTGAGTCATGCCCAGGACAGCCTGTGTCTCCTCCTGCCCCCAACCCCTTCTGGGCCTGAGCATCTTCCCGCTGTGTGCTCCTCGCAGTCCTCTCCGTCCGGCTCCTTGCCAACCCAGGCACAGCCCGGCTGCCTCTCCAGCCAGTCGCCCGTGGTAGCAGGAATGCCAGCAGAAGTGGAGGAGGATTTGTGCGTATGAATCCCTATGCAGTGTCTTCCTCCTTAAGCAATACCTGGGTTGTGCTTCTTGGATCAACGAGACTTCCTGCGGAGGGGAATTGAAATTTCATTAACATTCTGCTCATGACATAGCACCCACGGTGTGGGCACAATTTCTCAGTAAATTGTGCAGATGAAGGGATAGTCACTGATATAGCATATCAAAGCAATCACAATTTTATACAAAAAAGTCATACTCTTCCTCACACTTCATTCCCCATATTCTTTTTTCCAAAAGAAGTTTAAAGGCTGATCTGAACACATTCAAACGTCTATGAATTCTTCCAAAATTAATTTTGTAATTTCCTGCTGGGAGATCAACTCTGAATTGAACCATGCACACACAGATGACATAAAAAACGTACGTTCAAAGTCTTTTTTACAGAAGTGAGAAAGGTAAAAGTAACTAAGTAAAAGTAAATAACTATTTATTAAAGAACAAACCGAAATGGTTGGTTACTTCTTAGCCAAGTGACTGCTCTATCTATCAGGCTATAGAGTCAGCCTTTGTCACCAATAACAAAAAATGCTTTTTATCGGAGCCCGAGGAATAAAATCCTCATCTGACAAATGCTGACAGTGCCAGTTACCTGAAAGGGGAGATCCCAAGGAGGCTCCGCTCTGCTAGAAGTGTATCCTCCACAGCACAGCACAGGGCTGGGGAGGTAAAGTCTAAAATTTACCCCAGTACAAATGGGCAGAGCTCTTTAATAGTCGGGTCCTCCAAATCAGGAGCAATTCATACATTAGGAATCGTGAATCTCAGTCAGGAATTTCACATCCATCAAAAAGGATCCAATATATTTCTGAGTGAGTCCTGGTCTTAACGAGTGCATTTTTTTAAATATTATTGCAATAATTTTCTCTTTTATTAAAATTTAATTTCTCCTGGTGAGTGGTTGTATTAGTACCTATGAATGAGAAAATCATGTCAATTTGTGTTATTTTGAAATTTTAATAATTTAATATGACACATAGTACCTCCTTGTGATTGTTAAAGGGGGTGCTGCTTTTCTGCCTTTGAGAAAATGGGGACACAGATTCCACATTCTTCTTTGCAGGATAAGGACTTTGTATCATGCGTGTAAAATAACCTTCACAAGAGCAGATGTTTAATTTGCTACATTAGTAAGTACATTATAATTAATGGAAATTACACATTAAAATATTAGTGCAACATGTTAAAACTCCAATGACTTGCTTACAAATCACCTTTTTTTTTAATGCAATGAAACATAAAAGCACAAGATAACTTATATTCCTGCCTTTTCCCATTTTACTGGATCTCTTCAATGTGCTGCTTTGCCTAAGATCATGAAGTCAGAACTGGAGGATGTATTTCTATAGAACAAAATTTGTTTGCAGCAGATATGTTCACAAGTCTTGGAATGCATTGCATTTAAATGCACAACATTTACAATACCAAAAAAGATGTGGCATTGCACGCTCCGTGATTTCATACTAACCACAAGCATCTGGCTGGACTTCTGTAGGAGAGGAGGTTCAGACCTGCAAATTCTCACTCTTTCTCTTCCCTCCCCACATATTTTACGTTTTAGATTCACTAAATGAATTTGGTTTGAATGTACTTCCCAGCATCATCTTGCTGCCCTTCCCACAGCCGCAAAACTTTGTGCTACCTTCATACGAAGAAGTACGATCAGAGTTCCTAGGCCAGGTAAGAGGAGAGAAGCAGAGGAGAGGAATCCAGAGTTACTAATATCCAAACCCCACTGGTACTTTGGAAATCCTTAGTCAGTTGGGATCTGAAAGAGGAGAAATGTGAACGAGCTCATGTTCTGTCAGTTAACCCAGTTACTCAAATTTGAAAGATAAAAGTGTTCAGACATTATGGCTGAGGTTTTAAAATATTTTCAGCAGTGGCCTTATTTTATTTCATTTTGAACTCATGTTTAATTGACTTATTTCACTATAAAAAGAACACCAAATGAAATGCTGAGCATGTATGAACATATAATATTTTAATATGAAATAAAATTTTAATAATAATATTGAAAAAAAATATGAATAAAAGTATTAGGAACACACAGAGTAACCATTACTGTAAAAAGCTTTTTCTCTTGCTACAGCAAAGCAAAATAATGTTTCCTATCAACACAAGGCCACTGAGAAGGCCTTATACTTTTATACAAACTTACTTAAACACAAAGTGTTTTGTAAGGAAAATTTGGAAGTTGCAGTAATGTTTCCATAATGGAAAAATATACTCTACTATGTTCAGAGCAGTATGGGAAATACCAGCAGCAATGAACTCGAGCTGGGATAAATAAAAAAATTATAAATATATAATTAATAATATAATAATTTAATAAATTATTTGGCTGCAGTACCATAAGTATGCCCTAAAGCCTACTCTGTGAATGAAGGACATTTACCACACTTTATGTGAATAGGATGTAGGAGGTAAAAGGATTTTGATAAAATTATTTTTATCAAAACAATTTGGACATGGATCTTGATTTTCATGTACATTTTGGAACTGACAATGTCCAGACGCAGACTTCAGTGGTTCCGCACATCTGTGCCCTCTGCTTTGAGCCACAAATTGTAACACTGAGCCTTTGGGTACAATTACTAAGTCTACTGCCTAAATTGGGGCCCTTATTCTAATGAAAGTGCTCTGTTTATACTTTGAACTGCATGATCAAGTAAGCAATGACATATAATTATCTTACTGGAAAACCATCTTAGGTGATATAAACTAACATGGAGGATTAAATCATAAATAAAAAAGACTGACATATAACAGAATATATTCAGAAGGATCAATATTCAGAATACAGTCAAGAATTTTATCATCAGTCATCACAGTTTCAAAGGTTTTTGCTCTAGATTATATTAATAATGAAAACCAATAAATATTAAACATATACTCTGTCCACCTATTGGCATCACTTTGCAAAGCCAGACACTCACAGAAGAGCATGAGCTGCAACATCATGCTGGAGACAGGAAAATCCTGCAGACACCTTAGTCAGGAACTCGTATTCTGCAATGTGTCTGCGCTTGCATTCTAAAACCTGTTTAGAAGCTCTAGTTCTGATTCAAGTAACCGAGTCCTTTCCAAAATGGGATGTACACAGTGGAGTGTGAGCACTCTCTCGCTGAGGACTTTGTAATTCACATACTTAAAAAGCTTTTCAATACACACTGCAAATGCTTCTATGTTTTGACCTTTTCTCCATCTCAAAATGATACTCTGCCTTGCCTATTCCATGCTTGTCTCAGGTGCAGTATTTAAATGCTTGCAAACAGGATTTTTTTCAAATATTCAAAATATCTGAAGTACTTTGTTTTGTATAGAGCCGGGACCACCGGGATGCTGCATAGCAGCTTGTTTAGTAGCTTTTATCTCACTTTTGATGAAAGAGCAAATAACACTTTCATGCAATTTGTGTGTACATCAGTATTTTGAAGTACCAGACAGTAACTGGCATCAGTCTATCATGAATCCTAAATAGTTTATCAATTCACTAGTTGGACTAGAGATAACATAATTGTTTTATTATCACGTCTGCTTTCTCTTCACACATTTGTAATCTGTTAGTTATAAATATTAGCTATTAATATTCTTAGATGGGGATAATTTATTAAAAATGTGTATATGCTCATGTCCCTAAAACCATTTTTCATGTATTGTGCTCATAAAAAGAATCCCACTGAATTGTGATAACAAACCTTTTGAACTCACATGCAGAAATTATTTTTTAAAAGTTCTACCATCACTGTGTCTTTCATATTAATGTAATGACAATGAAAACCATGTATTCTATAAATATATGCATCTGTAGCAGCCCAACAGATTATGTAAAATGGCTTATAATAAAGAAAAATAATAATTAATGATATTCAGCAAAGGTGATTGTGAATCTTTGTTAATTAAATTTTGTAAACTGCTCTGTCCACTAATGAGTCCACAAGCTGATTTAGTAGAATTAGTCCTTTGTATTCAGTAGAGTAATATATCCCTCTTTGTATTGCAGGGACAAAAGAGAAGTGTCATCAGGGAGCTGCCGGCCTGCGCAATCAAACGCACTCTATAGAAAATGCCATGTTATTGGAAGCACGGGGGAATGTCACTAGGAAAACACAGGAAACCCAAGCCACGATTTGGCATAGCTAAATTCAATTATCAGACATTTTCATTCAGATTTGAGAATGGTATTTCAAAAGCCACTGTTTTGTTACTGTCTGTTAAAAGCCCTATGGCATTCTTTATGATTATTAGTGAAACAGAAATTAAATGGCAACTGACCCGTACAGTGTTCACTGGAGTCACATGTTTCGGAGACCTAGATACTGCATCTGCATCACTGTGTGATGAACGGCACGTACATTGCCAATTAGGATCTGCTTTGGAGTGCCAGTATAGATGAATGAAGGAAATTTGATGAACCTTCTTAAACTAATGCCACACTAGGAATGAATCTTCTTGTTTGCTGCTTTAAACTATATATGATTGGTTTGTAAGCTTCTGTTCAATAAAAAAATATTATGATGTCTCAGTAATGTTTAATAGAAATAAATTAATTAATACAGAAGCCTGAAAGATTAAAAATGCCTCTTAAATGAACACATCTATAACGTTGCTGTTAAGTAGGAGTACATTGACTATCTCAAATACTGAAAACACATAGCTGTGCACTTTTTAACAGGCAAAAGGAACAGCAACATGCCAGACAACTTAAATCTGCTATAGCATTATGCAGGAAGAGCATTGTTTCTCAGGCAGAATATTCTGAATTACTTTGTCAAAAAATACTTTAGTGCCACTCATAGCTTTTAATACAAAGTCAAACTGATGGCAAATTGTGAATGCTGTCAACCACCTCCTCTGTTTTCGGCAGCAACCTATACACTGCCAGCACTAATTTCTTACTGCTCTAGTTCAGGCAGCAATCTACCCTTTTGCAGCAATCTAGAAGGCTAGAAAAAGAAGTCAACTCTTTGAAGATGTCCAGAAATTCAATTGTTAGTTATAGTCCTTTCTAATATATGTAATTGGTTGAGCGTGTTAAAGAAAGACAAAAATTATTGCTATTCTACAAGTATTACTTCTGCCTAAACATATGCTGCCACATAACGTATGTCATAATCATTCATCCAAGCTTTCCAAATTATCTTTTTTTTTGTATAAGACATGAAAAGTAGGTTATAATTTCCTCCTTTTTAATGTTATCTAATAAATCACATTTGAAAGCATTCAGTGACAAACATTTGAGGACCACTTTGTGTATCTTCTGCTTTAGCATACAAATGATATCCCTTCACACATAGACCAAGTACACGCACAGCCTGCACAGCTACAGTCTCAACTATATTTTTACAATGCCATCCCTTTGCAGGGACATGTTTTTTCACCAGCAGAGAAACATTCACTACTGCTTCTCCACACAGACCTCGCAAATGCTTTTTGAAAGCACCTCCTCTGCTTCCAGGGATGTTGCTTTCTGCAAAGCTGAGTTCTCCACTTGCCTCTGCAGAACCAACCAGAGGCTAAGCCTTTCCTAAAGGCTTCCTTGCCACTATAGAAAAGGAACACACAGGAAGCAAAACCAGATATATGTTAGTGAAGGGCCTGCCAGCAGCTTGAAAAGCAGTTGAACACTGGTCAGGCATAAGACATTTCCATTAAATGTTTGTGAAGACTCTACTTAAAACCTTTCTGCAAGGAAGCCCAAAATTGCTGTTGTTCAGCAAGATTTAACATTTTTCTCTGTTAGGCTAGAGGAGGGAGATGGAAGCTGGGCCTCCCTGCAGCAGATGAGCTCCAGCTAAGGCTGTCTTCTCTTGTTACCATCAAACCTCCCAAAATGAAGTGAACCTAAAATATAACAGCATCTTTAGGGAGACAAATGAGAGTCTGTCCATTGAATTTTCTTTCATAGAGGCTTGTCCAAATAATAACCCCCTGTCTGCAGTCACTTTCTTATGAACAACGTAATTTAAGATGACTTCAGGAGCAGAAAATTAAATCATTCACAGTGGATAGATCTTCTAATAACAAGACACTTTTATCTCACAGGCAGCAGTGTTGTCAGTGCTTGGGCATAATTAAGACTAGAAATTGGTAACTTTGCTCTAAAGCAGCTGACTGAACAATAGAGACTTTAAAATAAACTTCAGTTAAAATTTTTAATATTGACTCAGATTGTTTACTTGAAGACTTCCACACAGCTATGGGACGTTTTGTTTTGCTAAATATTAATGTGCACAGAGTTGAAGGTAATTCTTGTTTTCTAACCAGTCACTTCCCCTTGGATTATGGATCCACAGTTACTCGTATCCCCTTAGATGACTGGTGGTGGAAGCAAATTTATCCTATGGGATTTTCAAAAATGTAATCACCTAATGGAATCTTTAATAGAAAACACAACCCTACCTTAACCTAATTTTAGGGGACAGTAGTGTGGGAAGCTATCATTTTTAGTAACATAACTGAGTACTGTACAAAGCCCATAGGAAAGTGAATGAAATTCGATAAACAAAATATATTAAGCGATAGGAAGGTCAAAGCTAAGACTAATATTTAAAAGTAAGAAACTTCAAAGCAACGCTAAGTCAGCATTTCCTCTAAAATGAATGTCTCCTATCCTCTTTCTTTTAAAGATGAAAGAAACAATGTATCATCTACCATGCAACTATATACTGTGCTTGGTATGAAATATTTAAATTTCTGTTGCCAGTAGTGATGCTTTATGATCCCACGAGCCTTCTACTTCATTCTCATCAAGACTCATAAGGTATAAATCACCTTGAAATTTCCTTCAAATCCCTGCCCTCATCATGGTTCCATTAAAGGTATTGCATAGTGTCCCACAGGCTTATCCTGTAAGTGGTTCATTGGCTATTTAGAAATATTCTTACATCAAACACTGGTATTTGACTTTTTTTCATCATAACGTCACTGCAGGAGGTGCAATGTGGCAAACAGTTACTAAAAAATTGTCCCAGGTCACTCACAGCCTCTTGGGACCAAGGACACTATGATGTTAAAAGAACACAGGGTCACTGTTGATTTAAACCCTGATCTGCATGGATGATTTTTCACACCCTTTTTTACTGTCATTCACACAAGTTTCTGGACTTCTCTTCCTGAAGAGTTTCCTGATCTCCTCACACAGAGAGAGATTGGCTTAACAATAAAATTATATCATCCATATTACTCCTATTTCCCAGTTTTTGTCTTGCTTTATCTTCTGATCAGCTATGACCAAAAAAGAACAGTAATCACCTATTTTTCCTTTCCTAGTTCTTTTTCCTTGCCAGATGTTTACTGTCTTTAACTCACTATTGTATATAAATGAAACAAAGAGGGCTACTTGTTATATTCTGAAGCAAAGTGCAGAGGATGGTAGCAAGTTTAGGTGAAATAAAAAAACAAACCAGAAAGAATAAACTGTATCGCTATTGGATTTTATCCTTCCACTGAAGAAGTTACTCTAGATGATATACCAACCAAGTCACAATTTGTCTAAAAAACAATCATATGGATTCACTGATAAAGAATGTCAAAGATTGTGTTAGGGACACATAGGCTTTCATCCAAGGTCAGGTCCATGTCAAAATTCAGCATGAACTACTGGAAGCTCTGGAACAGACCATATGGTGGTGCATGGACCAGTACCCAATTGATCTACAGATGTCCCAAGAGCCATGTTATTTTCAAGTTATCAGGGGGAATACATACATGGACATTTTCTTCACTCCCAGAATATGAAATAAGCAGGAGATTAGGGATGTGCAACCAGCTTTCTTCAGATGGTTCCTTTTTTGTTCCACCTGGAAATTGTGTCTATGCAGAAAAAAAGGGGAAAAAAAAGAGGGTTTCATCTGTTGGGAAGGCCAGACGCTCCATATTGGAGCAGTTTCTCTGATGGTGCTACAAAATTAGCAAAAATCCTAAATGAACACCTATTCATAGACCTGTGTTGACTGCACCCCGTGCCCAGATTTCTCTGGGCTCACTGAGCTTCTATCACTTGTATATAAGCCCTAAGTCTGACACACATAGAATGTATCAGATTCTCCTGGCAGTTTACGTGCAGTTTGTCTGACATATACAGGACACATACGTTTACCTACATTTCCATTCAGTGTCTTGTGAAAGAGTCCAGAGTGGATGACCAGAGACATATTAAAGAATAAGAAACTTAGAAAGGTTCCTGTGTAGGAAAAGTCATGTAAGGCAGAAAAACTTATGACTTGAAAAATGCAAAAGTAATATGGGAAAATACTAACAGCATTCCATTCTCTTGAAAAGTACTCTTCAAATACTGATCTCTGATCCTTCTTTAAATTGCACTGGTTGACATACTACCCTGGGAGAGGAATCTGGCTATTTGGCCATTTGCTGACATTTTTTTTGGTGATTATTATTTGTCAACTAGCCTGGGATCCAAAGGTATGGAAAAAATATTTTGTTGAACGTTAAACTGATTTCATATAAACTACATGAGTTTTAGTATTTCATCATTTTCCTCAGTGAATAACATTTCAACACTTAGAGAAACGAGTAATTCTTGTGTATTTTTAACCATGTACATCATAGGATATGACGGTCATACAATGTGACGGTACATGGTCATCATGTACCCGTACGTCATAGGATTTTGACATTGGTAATTGTAGTTTATATTGCTACAATAACAAATAAAGCCAAATATTTTAAGAAAACATGAAACAACAACTTTGTGAAGTTTTAGCTGTAAGTTTTAGTCATGACATCACAGAATCCTTTAGGTTGGAATAGACTGCATGAAGTTTAACGAGGCTAAGTGCTGGGTCATGCACTTTGTTCACAACAACGCCATGCAATGCAACAGGCTTGGTGAAGAGTGGCTGGAGAGCTGCCTGGTATAAAAAAGGACCTGGCAGTGTTGGTGAGAGCAGGGCTGAATATGAGCCAGCAGTGTGCCCAGGTGGCCAAGAAGGCCAATAGTATCCTGGCCTGTATCAGCAATAGTGTGGCCAGCAGGAGCAGGGAAGTGATTGTGCCCCTGTACTCGGCACTGGTGAGGCTGCACCTCAAATACTGTGTTCAGTTTTGGGCCCCTCACTACAAGAAGGACATTGAGGTGCTGGAGCATGTCCAGAGAAGGGCAACGAAGCTGGTGAGGGGTCTGGAGCACAAGTCTTATGAGGAGCGACTGAGAGAACTGGGGTTGCTCAGTCTGGAGAAGAGGAGGCTGAGGGGAGACCTCATCGCTCTCTACAATTACCTGAAAGGAGCTTGTAGCAAGGTGGGTGTTGGTCTCTTCTCCCCAGTAACGACTGATAGGATGAGGGGAAATGGCCTCAAATTGCACCAGGCGAGTTTTATATTGGATATTAAGAAAAATTTATTCTTCGAAAGGGTTGTCAAGCATTGGAAGAGGCTGCCCAGGGAAGTGGATGAATCACCATCCCTGGAGAGATTTAAAACACATGTAGCTGTGGTGCTTAGGGATGTGGTTTAGTGGTGGACTTGGCAGTGTTAGGTTTACAGCTAGACTCAATGATCTTAAAGGTCTTTTCCAACCTAAATGATTCTGTGATTCTACGACTTCTGGAGACTATCTATTTTGAAACCTTACTTAAAGCAGAGCCAACCCTGACATTAGATCAAGTTGCTCCAGCTGAGTTTTTAAAATCTCCAAGGATGGTGTTTGTCCTGTTTTCAGCCAGGGTAGAGTTAATTTTCTTCACAGAAGCTAGCGTGAGGTTATGTTTTGGTTTTGGGATGAGAAAATGTTGATAAGGTGCTGCTGTTTTGTGTTGTTGCTGAGTAGTCAAGGACAGTCCAGCTTCTCGTGCTGGCCTGCCAGTGAGCAGGCTGGGGATGCACAGGAAGTTGGGAGGGGACACAGCCAGGACAGCTGACCCAGGCTGGTCAAGGAGATATTCCATACCATACAACGTCATGCTCAGTATGTAAAGCTGGGACAAAGAAGAAGGAAAGGGTGGAGGGACGTTCGGAGTTCCCATCTGTCTTCCCAAGAAACCATTATGAGTGACGAAGCCCTGCTTCCCTGGAGATGGCTGAACCCCTGCCTGCCCATGGGGAGTGGTGAATGAATTCTTTGTCTTGCTTTGCTTGCGTGCGCGGTTTTGCTTTACTTATTAAACTGTCTTTATCTCAAACCATGAGTTTCCTCACTTTTACTCTTCCGATTCTCTCCCCATCCCACCGTGAGGGAGTGAGTGAGCGGCTGTGTGGGGCTTAGTTGCCGCCTGGGGCTAAACCACGACAGTGTTACATGGGAATTGAGTGAGGTAACCACAAAAACAGAGCCATATATCCCATAGAATCCAAAAGTTATTAACTTTCCTATTAACAGGAGGGATGTAGCAGCTGAGCAATGATTTCTGTTCCAAGATTTCTCTTCTGCCACATGCACTAATACCACTTACAAACCAGATCCCAGCTCATCTGGGCCAGTCAGTGTAGGTCTGCATGATGAGCCAGGAGGAACAGGCACTCAATGCGCGAGGTCCTTTGCTGGCAGCTTGGTCCTGACACACAACTGTTCCACCTCAGGCTCTGCCTTTTACACGTCTGAACGTCCATGGTGTTTCCCTCTCTTCCCAGCCACTAGGGACTATTGTCTTAACTATTTATTGCTTTCTAAATTAGATTGCAAACATAAGCTGTCAATGGCCTTGCTAATCACACAGCCCCAGGCCAATCTCTGACTTTCTCCTTATCTAAGACCAATCACTGATTGTCCCTAGGGATTCTGTTACCCTCCGGTCTCCCACCTCCAAAACATTACAAGAAGTATGAAGCTAGCAGCAGTTGCATAACGAGGTTCATCTGTACTTCTCTGTTTTCCAGCTCATACCAAATTAATCTAGTCAGAACTGGGCAGATGTAGTCAAGGTCTCATTTGCTTTTGCAGTGGTTTTGGATATACTTATAAATTGTTGGGGCTTTGTCTCCTTATTTCTCTTGCTGTAACTTGTAGCGTTGTCTCTTGTCTTTTATTGTGCACCTCTGGTTTTGTTTTCTCTATAAATTCTCATTAGACAGTTGAGGACAGCAAATAGATTCCCCTTATCACATTTGCCTTCTCTGCTAACTCATGTACAGTTTGCTTGAAAAGAAAAGTAAAAGAAAATAATCTAAGATGTTACAGAAAACCAGTCTGCATTCTCCAAAAATAAAATGGCAATTTGTGTACATAGCAAAATTTAGAAGGCAGGAAAAATTAAATAGAAATAATTTAGTGTAAATAGTGAAGTAATCATTGTCAGATGAAAAAAATAACCATACCACACATGCAGGATCACAAAAATGCTTGTACAGATTTCCACATGCTTCTCACCCCTGATTACAATTAAGTATATTTAAAAAAATCCTAATCTCCAAATCATGTAAAAATTTTGCAGAGTCAACTGGGGAGTCCTGTCCTGCTGAGGTGGATATCTTCTTAGTTCACTATGCCTTGGATCATGACATTAGAGCATAACCACAACACCATACAAGGAGGAAGAACAACTATTTAGATCAAGTACTTAAAGCAAAGTAGCTTTGATGACACAGTTTTGTTGCGGCTGAAGCCCATGCTCCTTGTGTTCTACTGAAGCTATTTGGTAGCTAAGCTAGATCATTTATGTCTACATGAACTGTAGCACAGCTCTGGAATGGAGAAGCAGAGATTACATTAATTTATCTTGTGAATATTGTAATTAGCCAAAGGTCAATTTTTGGAGCCTGAATATTCTCCCAAGGCTTGGGACAATAAATGACTTGCGACAACAAAACTGTGTAACAGCATCATAAAAAGAATCTTATCAGAAGGTTATCATTTATAAAATTCAGAACTTCACTTTGGAGTACACTTAATCATATCTTAGA
Source organism: Phaethon aethereus (assembly GCF_964289735.1). Taxonomy (NCBI): domain Eukaryota; kingdom Metazoa; phylum Chordata; class Aves; order Phaethontiformes; family Phaethontidae; genus Phaethon; species Phaethon aethereus. The sequence continues at coordinate 30,758,059 of NC_138582.1, read as the reverse complement.
ATCATAAAATCATAGAATCATTAAGGTTGGAAAAGACCTCGAAGATCATCAAGTCCAACTGTCAACCCAACACTACTGTGCCCACTAAACCATGTCCCGAAGTGCCATGTCTACTACCTCCAGTGATGGTGTCTCCATCCCAGATCAGACACAGGCAAAGCAGTTACTTAAGTTCTGCTGCACTTCAAGAGAAATATGAAGCAACTGGAGAGAATTCAAAGAGCAAAAAGAATGATCAGAGTTCTAAAAACCTTTATTGAAATAATATATAATTAATTACATAACAACGATAGTAATATTTATTATACATGTCTATACTGGATAAGAAACAAGCAGTACATTCAAACTGCAGTAAGGAAAATTCATATTAGATATTAAGACAACCTTTCTATGGACAGTTCCACTATGGACAGTGGAACACAGCAGCAAACTGCTTATGAAGTTTTTAGGAATAAGGCAGACAAATATCTGTCAGAAGTCACAAGCAGTTGATCCTACCACAGACAAGGACAGGTCCAGATGGTCTTTCCAGGTTCCTTTCAGCTCTGCTGTACTATTACACAAGGGAATTTTGTGAGGATGAAGTTATGTGCTCTTGGTTTTTTTTTGAAAAAAATGAGAGTCCTTTACCAGCCAGGGTTTGACTAAGCCAAAAATGTACATTAAATTTCTAATTTTTTTATAGATAACTGATGTTCTAATCAAAGGTGATTCTTCACATTTTCAGAGGAAGGAATGGAGTTTGTGAAGAATATTGTGATGGTGGTAGATTTATTTGACGCTCTCTCTTACAATTTTCAAGCACCCTGTAAACATTCTGTAGATTTGATGAAAAGCTAAAATATTATAAATTAGCCCATCTAGTACCATGCATTTATTTCACATATTTTTCTAACACTGCTCAAGCTAGAGTGTTTTGGAACATTTTCTATTAATTCGGCATGTTTTACATGTGGTGCAACTGGATGAAGGATACACAATGGAATTGAAACCTCAGAGCTCTGCCCTAGTAACTAAATATAATTTTGGCCTGAGAGACTGATCAATATATGAGTCAAACACACAGAAAGATAGACAAGGGCAGAATAGGCAAGGAAAGGAAGTGCAAAGCCAGAGTTTCAGTTGCATTCACTACAGCCATTACTTTAAATCTTAGAGCTCAGATAACAACTAAACTTGCTCTCTTTTCCTGTCTAGATACTTAAATATTTATGTAATTCTTTAAAAGCTGTAATTCTGTAATATGAGTGCTTTATTTTGTATTACTTAGAAAAAAAAAAGGGGGGAATAATAGCCTTAATTAGACAACCTGGAAACTAAAAGCACTCCTAGATACCAAAAGTGCTTAAAAGAGAATTCTCCATTTTTTCATATATTCCTGTAGCAATCACAGGTTTTAAGATCTGAGCACATTTTATTTCATGCAAAGGCCACTTTTCCCAAATTTTAGGTACTGAAAAAGCTTATACATAAGTCCACTCGTCATCTATGAGTATACCATTAATAAGCCATACCCTGCCCAAAGAAAATGTTGACGCGATAATCAAGGTGCTAACAGGCAGACAAGTAGATAAATTGATTTGCAGATGACAGTCAAGGTTAGGTATACCTCAGTTTAGATGCTTTATTATTCTGCATAACTAATCTGTGCTTATCCCATTTGAAAAGTTAACTTCCCCATAGAACTTGAAACCTTAAAAAAAAAATCATAACTTTTCATAATAACAATTAAAGATTTTACACAAGAAACTTGCTGGTATTTTTGCTAACTGAAGGAAACATTTTTCTACTTCTTCATAAAAAGAGGGAGAATGTGACATCATCTCCAGAGACAGAAGAATAAGAACAGAATGAAAACTCTAGAATGAACCATTCTTTCCTCTGAGCTAGTCCTGCAGGACTTGTACAGAAGCACTTTATGTATGTGTTTGTGTGTGTGTGTTTATCTACAGACGTCGGTTCATGGAAGGCATGCTAGACCTCTGTACAATGACTGTGCTGCTATTAACAGGAATTCTCTTTTCAGGAGATGATTCAGATAATTCTCAAACACACAGCATTCATATGACAACTACCATTTCTTCACATCTCATTTTTTTATTTTATCCTTAGTGGCACTTCTGGCAATACTACTAGCAGAAACTTATGTTTTACTCAGTAGTTTGTATTTTGATTTGATTGGTGAGGCAGATGTAGCCATAAAATCATACAAAACATCTCCAAAAAAGGCCACTAATTTGAGGTCACTCTGTGCCAGACACCCTAAGGCACATTTTCCAGAGACAAGTAGCAATTAGGATGCCAGTCTCACCAATGTCATTTGGGAGTCAGTTGCATTACAGTCTCCTTTAGCCTAGCAACCTCCTCCATGTATCAAATTTTCAAGGACACTTTAGCATTTATAGTTCTCAATACCTACAGATAAACTAGGTTTCTGAAATGGGGAAAAAAAAAAAAGTTTTGGAGAATCTGGGTTATATATACTAGCCTTGTAAAGTACTTAATGGGTATTGAGTTTATCTTCCCCAAAGTTTTGATTCTCTGCCTATCGTTAGGGTCCTCTTTCATTCTAAAATAGTTACATAGTCCATGGTCTATTTTTCTAAAGAACAAGTTAAAAAGGAATGTGTTTCTTCCCCTACAATTGCTACAAACCCCTTTCATTTTGCAATTTTAAATCCTCACCTTTACATTCAATAGCTCAACAACAAAAAAATTATATTCAATTCATAAAGTTCAAATTCATTCTTTAAATGAATAAATAATCAAGTTCAAATAATTGACTGCTAACACGGTCTCACTGACTTCAGAGGGATTACTTAAATTGTTTATTTGTACCTTTAATGTAAATAAATTCTTTGTCGGAATTGCAAAGCAAAATTATGAAATTATGAAGTAACTAACTCATTCAAAATATACAGTTATGTTAAAACTCTCTTTATGAAAAGGTGTGTTTTTATTCTAATTAATACCACACTTGCCTGAACAATTTTAATTGTACATTCCTTGAGAGTTGTCATTCATAAAAATTTGTAAGGGAAAAACTTGGCTTTTAAAGAGCCTGCCAGCAGATTAATCTGATCTGAAGTCTTAGCAGCAAAATCTAGCCAGAATTTTAGTCCAAGACAAAGAAATATTTTTATAGTTAAGGATATTCTGTCAACTTGCGTTTTGACTTACAGCTAACACTGACAATTTCAAACCGAATCTGAGTTAAGTCAATGAACTTGCAGGGAGGCCAATCTGCATTGTTATGTCCATGGAGACTCACTTACTTAACAGCACTAATGTCTTTGCAGTTGGGAGCAGACACTACACAAGGCAGACAAAGTGGGACAAATTGACTTCTGTTTAAGAACCTTTAAAAATGAAAACAATTATAGACTCATTCAGAAGTGATATAATCATTGCAGGAATAGAAAGACAGCTCTGCAGAATTCTTGCAGGCATTAATGTATAGCATCATGAATTAGAAGAAAATCAGTGAACAGAAGGCTGCCAGAGAATATGAACTGAGTAAAGTACTGAAGCAACACATATTTATAAAGTTATATTTGCTCTGCAGGACAAGGAAAGGAAAAGGAACAAAACCATGAAAAATTTAAAAAACGAAGCAAACATTCCAATAATTTGAAAATTAATCTTGGTAATTTCTGGCGTTGTGTCTTGTTTTATAGTCATGAATATTTCAAAGTCCTTCAGAAGCATCATCTTTTCACTTGGAAAATCTCTGGGTCATGGTTAAATTAAATTCCTTGGATCAAAAATCTAGCAGCAAGATGAATGTACCTAAATAATATATCACTTAGCAAACTGTGCTGAAAAATTACACATCTTTGATGAATTTAATTTTAAATTCAAGATAATAACCAGATACTGTTCAGGAGCACCTTTTGCTTATACTTGTTTCATATTTCCGTATTTGAGCACTCTATGTGACTCCATGGGAATCGGTAGATTTACTTGAAATTGCAGTAGCAGAAGATGTAGAGAAGTATAAGTTAAAGCAATTTTTGCTGTGACAATTCCAACCTAACTTTTTTTCTGCTAAGTTTTCTTCTCTATAGTTGGAGTTCTTTCCGTATCTAATCATTTGTTCACACATGCACCAGTTGGAGTGAGAAGACTGTACGTACAGTACCAGCTTAAACCTTTGCTGTGTTTTGCTTTTGTTCATAGTATCAAAGGCAAGGAACTGTAAATGCAATTTGTTCAAGATAACATATAGAGCACGTGAAGATTAGGGAATTAACCAGCAATTTCACAGTATCATTTTTAAAGAAATTCTTTACTTGTCTTCTGTAATTGTTTGCATAAAACCATCACATTTTGTTATAAAGCCAGAGCTTGATGATTCTGCTTTCGCTTATGTAGCCAGGAATGTGCTGGTTATTTGCCTTATGGATCAGATCCTTTACTCTCAAAATATTTTAAGATTTTCATACATATTTATTACAAATGACTGCTGTGACAACATCAGCTACTTTAATAATTTCATTAAGAAAATTATGATATTTAGAAAGAGACAGGTACCTTTAAGTTTCATGGTTTCTTTCTCTACTTGAAGTCAGACAAAACTCTGGTCTGTTTGCTGACATTCATCCTGTCCATAAGGCTGTGAAAAGTTTGGTAACTCATTATACCTTGTTTTCTGACACACTGGCTCTGGGATTAAGAGGGTCAGAGACGCAAAAGTTCTGGATGTTTCATTCCATATTCCTGGCACTGGAGCCACAGAAATCCAAGTTTGTACTTTTTAATGCTAAATCAGATCCTAACTGCCCAAGTAATGGGGTAAAAAATTTTTTTACTGTTTCTTCCACCTGTCCCATGGATCCCTCTACATATGGATAAGCAGGCCCTGGCATTAATGAAGGTTTAGCAAATATTTGTCAGAAAAGGAGGCAGCTCCAGAATATTTACTGCACCTGCATTACCCTGTATTCTACTACTATTCTTTGCATTTTTTGACTGAAGTATCCGACTTTTTACTGGAAAAGCTAAAAATTAAGTCACTGTCCTGAACTATCCTCTCCACGCTTCATGTGCTCATTTGGGTTTGTAGGAAAATGTGGTATTAAGAACTTTTATCCTGAATAGTACTTGCATTTCTTCTAGTGTTAAGTCCTTACGACGGTGTGCTCAGTCACCCGTGGTGCCGCAGGGTGCTGACGTACGCTTTTGTTTAACCAGGAATGAAGAAACGGGCTCAAAGAAGTCTACATCCAAATGTCAAAAATACACAGTAATTGTTTAAAACCAACTCTGCTGTTTTACTGAAGACTGAGGTTAATTTATGAATGAGATTCCAGTGTGTCAGAGAGAGAGAGATCTATCAAGAAAAGGGCTTACACAGCTAGTAAGGCACTTATTAAAATGTAACAGAATATAATTTCTATGTGCTTTCTTTCTAAAGTCAGGATTTTCTTTATCAGCCTTTCCAGCAGCAGTTCTAATCTGTCTTTCTTGTGTCTGATGGTTATTTTCTAGTCCTTTTATATAATGAAACAAACACCATTTTAATTCTGTTACATGTGGAGGAAATGAAGTAAACAAATGCATTATCAGACTAAATTCCTTCCTTGGTGTGAAACAATGTCTGACACATTGACTTAATTTTATAAATTAATTCTGGACATTACTGTAAACAATTGCTCTTTCAAAAAACATCAGACACTGAGCAAATGCAAGACTCAAAAATGACACTCATTTAATACATTATCAGAACAACACACGTTCAGGTATTACTTTCTAAGCCTAAAGCCAAAGAACTGGGATAACATAACAGGAGCAAGGCAAGCTGTGAACTGAAATGTATGGATTAAAATGTAAAATAAGTACTATTGAGCACTGAATAAAATTATAAATCACCTTGACATTTTCTTCTAAAATAAGAGTCACCTTTCTTCTGAAAATATAGTCTTATAGAAAAGATTAATTAATATTTTGAGAAAGAATCATTATTCATGCAGGTAGCAAGAGAAGGATCTCTTTGACATTAATGCCATATCTTGAAACATTTGAAACCTTATTACCAATATTTCTTGAATTAAAAATCTTGAGAAGACAGACTGTGATTGAAAGGCTTCTTAATTTATTTCTTAATTTAAGTATCACTATCTTTTAAAGATACTACCTTGAAAAGAGATTTTAACATAAAACGTAAAGAAACAATTGCAAAAATTTGCATTTATGTAAAATGACATTTTGGGGAATTGTAACTGGACAAGTATTTATATAACAAATGAGCCAGAATTTGTTTTTCTTTCTTATTACATGCATTAAACAAAAAAATGGTATAAAAAATTTAATGGTATAAAAAAATTGTTATCTGGACTGTTTTCTATGTTACCTTTTCTATCAGTTATATTACCTTCATAAAAATGAGGATAAAAAAGAACTAAAATTGATAATTCTACATTTTCATAGTTCTTAAGAGGTATCAGAGCTAGCAAAATGCTTATCAGAAATTGAAGACAAATATTCAAATGGAATAAAAATATATTTCCAAGTTTAAATGCCCCATTTACAAGATATACTGATTTAACTCAGAATATCCTTGTATTTTTAAAGTTCCTGGCACAGCAGTTCCGTGAAGGGCTAGCAAGTAGGATGCTATTGCTCCATCTAGTGAAAAACTTGCAAAACATCAGCGTTCAAGTCTGAAGCTGAACAACATACTATTTGAATCTTTCTGATTCAGGTAGCCAAAAAAAAAAAAAAAATCACCCTCGAGTTAAATTCTATTCATCTGTCTTTTGAGAGCTCTGATTTTCAGTACATCACAGGTTTCAGACTTTACTCATAACCTTTTGAGATAAAAGTCATAAATGGAAAATGGAACTGTAATGAAGATTACAAGAAAAAGGATGCGGGAGATGTTCTCCATCCCAAATGACTGAAGTCACCCCAGTGTCCATCCCATCCCTGGTTGCTTCCTCCTGCAATAAAATCCTCACTAATCCCTACTCTTCATCTAGTTTCCTATCTTATTCCGACAGTTGTTCTTGAGAATTTTCAATGATCTTTCCATCCTTTGGTACCCTATCTCCTGTTTCAAACCTTATTCCAGTTATCCTCACAATTTTCAATAACAGCCATCACTTTCAGTGGCCTCTTCCCCACATCCATTTTCATAAATTGTTCTTTTTATTTTCAGCAATACACATCCATATCATCTTCATTTATTAAGCAGAGGGGAAGTCAACAGTGCTAAAATACTAGAAAACCATGCCCTCCAGAAAGATGTTTTTCCTCTTCCCCAGGAGCAACATTTCCAGTTAGGTCAGGAAGGGCTGGATGATTTTCAAATTAATTTTTGTATTGTTTGTTCTACATTGAATAACATATTGAAAATGAAAAAAACCCCACACCCAACCATTCATTTTGGATGCTATCTAGTATCTCCTATTAATGGAAGGCTTTTTTGTATTTCACATGTTAAAATCATAGCCCTTGTTAACCCATGTGAAGAGACTCATCTTGCAGTTGTGCACATTCTACGTGATGAATTGTACATTGCCCATTTGTACATAACGTCTGTAGAATGTAAAATAACACAAAATGCTGTGAGAGCTGGTGCAACCACCTAGATTTCATTAGGGATGAAATACTAGGAGGTCTCTCTTCAATGTCTGGAATATATAACTGCTATTTTCCATTTAATAATTATCTAACAAAGACCCAATGGAGTTAGGGACATGTTACTATCCAGTAGATTGGAAACCAAGTTTCAAGTCACAACATGATATGAAGACAGCTGAAAGTAAGTATTTAATGCTTCTAATTTTATTCTCTTTCATTCTGGATCTGAATATTTAATAGGTTTCACACTTGCAGCTTTTCTCTCAAGTCATAATCAGATCCAATCCATATTACAGTTTGAGGGTTTTTATCCTGTTTTCTGGAAATCATTTTCAAGAATAAGAATTTATATAGGTGGTGGTGGTAGCTAGCAAAAGGAAAAAAACAATCATAATAACAAGAATGTTCTGTATCTAGCAAATTCCTTATATCAATGTTTAAAAATGAAGGAGCTCAGAAACACCCAAGGCCATTATGTCACTAAAAGTAATTATCTATAAGTTCAATGTGGAAACTTGAATTTTGACAATACCTCTTACTACTTTATCTGAAATTAGATTTGTTGGCTATAATGTATTAAATGATATCCAAAAGTTAATATTTTGCAACTCTATCCTTCAAGGAACTGCCATTTTAAAGTACTGTGAAATCTATTTTTTCAATTCCATTTTGTCTTCCTGTGAAGTCTGCAATTATCTGCCACAAAAAGACAACCAGCAGGTGTCTGGTATGATACACGGGATGACACCAGTACACTCACTATCACATTCATTGCTATGTTTATAGAGCAAGAAATAAAGGCTCCTTCTTTAATCTATAATCGACTTAATGTCATGTTAACAGAGTGCTACATTTTGCAGTCATGTACATCTTCTGGCTGTTTTTGAAGTAGATAAACACAGTCAAAAAGAGATACTAATGGCCTACTGGTCTACCAGCAAAAAAAGCTGTCAGAATTTGCATCTGTGTTAGAAATTGATACCATGACGAGGAAACCATTCAAGTTACGGTCCTCAGAAGGGGGGATCTGGTACAGCAAAGAACTGTAAATGTGGGAAACTAATGGACCACTTGCCCTTCATATTGAGTTGTCTGTACTTTTTATCTCAAAGTTTTATCATCCTTATTTTGTTTTCAGGATGTATCAAGGATAAAACCTTCACGATACCTGAAGGAATCTACAGATACTACCTGCTGATTATGAATTTTGTGACAGTTAATGAATAGCTGATCCATGAAGAAGAGAAAAGGGTGCTAACCTGCGTAAAAACTTCTCAAGAAGAGGATTAAAAATTAAGAAAACAGAAAAAGAACTGACACTGTGCAGAGAAAGGCTTAAGGGCCTTAACGGTAAACACAGGATCTGAATTCTTGCCATCCTCAGTAGAACTAGCTAGAACTTGAGTCCTGAGCAGAAGACTGCTGGGTTCATATGAATGTCAGTGCCCAACAGTACAAATTAATCACACCAAAGTAGCCCAATTTTGTAAGTGAGTGTATAAATTTTGTGAAATTCCAGCTTCACTTCTGAAAGCATTCCAGAGCTTTGTTCATTCTCTCAAAGCTGCTTTTCTCTAGTTTTACATCTACTGATAATGATTTTCTCCTGGCTTCTCTCCACAGACTTACCACTTTAAGTCTCTGATAAAATCCTTCTTATCACACTGGCACGTAATTCCTTGAACAAAGACCAAAAAACCAAAAGGCTTGCTGACCTACAAAGCTGCTAGATTATCTTTTGAAAGCAAGGGAGAGGAAAAAAGCAAGCTCTCTGATATTTTATAACATCAGTGAGTGATGTTTGTGAATGCAATATTGACATAACACTTCTAAACAAGGAACAAGGGTGAAAGTCGTATTTTATGTAAATTCAATCAAAAGCTAATCAAGTGATAGGAAAGTTGGGGGGTGTGTAATTGCTGCGAAGACTCTCAGCAAAAGCAGTGTAAATTGGCTGGGGTGTGAGTTAGCACTGGGTGTGTCAGCCAGGCACAACATTTTTGTTGGCACACGAGGGCTTATATATCAACAAGACCAGCATGGGAATGCATCTTTAACACGCTTTAAAAATAGCTAGGAAGCATGGTAGCTGGATTGTGTCTATGCAGGTGTAGTCTGTCATCATTCTCAATTTTCATCCATTTTTTGAAAATATATTCTAGTTATATTATTTTGTTTCTTTCATATGTTTTATTTTTTAAGCAGTCACAGATATAACTGCATTTGGGCTGTTTCTTCATGGCCGAGAGCAGTTCAGGAAAGTTCAGAAACCGGGACAAACACAATTGTGTTAGCTGTAGCTGAGGTACATTTCTGCTACCCATAAGAGCTTACTTCTAGCTACTTAAGAGTACTAGGGCCCATGCGGTATCCAGTGTGTGTGATACTCATCGAACAAGAGTTGCAGGTACTCAACGCCTCAGAAAGGCTGAACCTCAGTTTACATATTGCAGTCAGAATTGTCCTACTATTATTTTAGAAAATGAGGGGTTTCAACAGATCATACTTTGGAAGAATTTTTAGGATTGAGTTACACCCATCAGAAATTTACAGCAGAACATTCCAGAATTTACAAAGTTGAAGGAGTTTTGATGTAACTGCCTTTCAATGCTAGTGCAAAGATAAGTAACAAAAAAAACCACTGGAAACACTGCATTCCAAAAGTTTCTAAATCAGTTTAGATACTATTAAGTTGCGTTAGAAAATTAAAATACTTTTAATCCTTTTAATCTAAATAGTGCACAGCTCATAATTTTTACCTAGCTGATCTAAAAAAAAATCAATATTTTGGGGGAGGGAAACAGGTGAAAGAACAGGTTACGTTTTTAAAAACACTTCTGATTTATAAGTAAGGGAGGTGCATTTTCCACTGACAGGTTAGGAAGTATAGAGCCAGCGTTAGGTCAAAAATCTCCCACATCCAAACAGAAAGAGTCAATATACACGTAAATGAAGCAATCTGTTTCAGCCACACGTTGAAGCAGCACTATATACTGACAGCAGTGGATCTGGCACACATAATGCTAATTATCTGTGTAAGCAATTGCACAATCAAGATGAGTAAATTTTGTTTCTGGATAAGCAAAACCACGATATAAGCAGAGATCTGCCTGATTAAAGCTGTTCTAAATAGACTTCTAAATGAGATCCCAACATGAAAAAAAAATCATCTTTAAGTACTTCTAATGAAAAGCGTAACTTTGAACTCATGGGATTTAGTCAACATTCCACTGATATAACACCACTTACTCACTCTTCTGCTGATTCTTTGTCATTTGTTTTTCAGTATTAACCTCGTGGTTAGAAGCTGTCAACATTGTTAAAAAAAAAGAGGAAGCTCAGGGAAAAATCTGTGGATATAGCAAAAAGACAGGTAAATGAAAATGTTTGTCACTTATGAGTAAATAATCAGTATAAGTGTTTTTTATTGTTAACTTTAGATTAGCTGAAAACAAATTAAAAAACCCAGAACTTTTTTCATCTTTCCTTCCAAGTTTATTTCTTTCAGTGGATGTGAAAAAAACTGAAGAAAGGTGGTTTACAGCAGTATTATGATGACCTCTTGTGGTTAAATAATATATGCATTTTGTATCGCAGATTCTCAAAAATCTTTCAGTATCAACGGTTAAATTCTGCTCTTAGATCTGAATAGTTTTGTGTTGCCAGTTCTGCTTAACCTGAATTAACTTCCCCTCCCAAACACACTATCAGTATTTGTTTAGCTCACTGCTAAAAAATTCTTTTAAAAATATCTCAACCTTTGCACTCCACAAGCTTAACAGGTGAGAGTATCGTATTTTCTCACATGGTAATTTGTTAAAGCCAATTCACAGCTCTATATAAATAAATTCACTAGTAGAAAGAACTACAATCTTTTAATAAAAAATTACCCACTACAAAATGTTAAAGAAATCATATGGCACTAGCCATTCATTATGAGAAATTAGAACAATAGATATTGAACATGATATTGATAGATTTCAACAATAAATACTGAACATATATACTTTGTATAAAAAATCAGTGCATTAGCTAATTATATATATAATGCTTAAATTGCTGATAAATCTGTCTCCTTTCATCAAATTTTCTTGTAACAAAAATCAGAGAACTGAGCATTTTGTGATGTTGTTGAATGCAGTCTATTACCCTGGATCATATCACCTGATACCTTATGCCTTGATAGATAAAATCACTCAAAACCCTAGCCTGATTTTTGCAATTCCCTGAAATCATGCAAAATTACACAAATTTCATGAAGGAACTTTGTTGAGTGATTATACTTCAAGTGATGGTCCTGACAGTATTTATGGATCTCGTGGTAGCACCTTCTCACTGGAGGATCACCAGCGGTGGTATTTGCACCTGCCAGGCAGTATTCACATGACCCCACACTTTACTAAATTTAGGACCTACTGCAAAGCCACTTGTGCGCTGGCTCTGCTGTCTGAAGTTTTGGAAGCTTGTTGGCAGCGTAACAGCTGGATATGTGCCACACTCTGATATGCTGTGATTGCAGCTGGGGGAGGCCTGAATTCAGCTGCTGTGAGACACTACTTGTTTATGTAACACACATTTTAGAGATCTTTGGGTTAAACCCAAACATTGCTCCTAGTGTACACAATAATGAGTCCGTCGTATTATTACCTCTCCTCCTTCCTTTTCCTTGAAAAAATTAGTTTCAGAGGCTGTCAAGTGAAACACGCTAGAACAATGATGACAACAACAACCAAAAAAACAGGTTTAAGTTAAAATGTGGTTATCTTTGTGTGCCAGTAAGGAAGCACTGACAGTGGTCACGTACCTTCAAAAGTCTCCCCAGCTTTTGAAACATCATCAACAAACTTCTTCTGACAACTTCTTGCACGCGGCGGTTCTGAGCGCTGCCGGCATGCAGACTGGGGAGACAAAACCAAATTGTTCGTGTGCGGGAGGGACCTGTGTGGTTTCTGTTGCCTGATGGGCCTGATCTCTCTCGTTCTTCTTTAGCTGGGTTAACTCTGCAATGCCAAGGACTGACCACCTTAAAACTGTAAGCCTAATTTGCAAGGAGTAAACTTCAATACTCTAGGCACCATTCGAACTCTCAGTTAATTACAGTTTGCGTATCTGACCATGAGATTTTTTTAAAAGCCTAAACGCTGTCATTATTTCCCCTGCAGTTGGTTACAGGCATGGTAATAACCAGCCCGAGACAATTTTAATTTGACCTTCAGGGTGCAGTAGTATCACTCCCCTGGCTCAGCGTGGCCTGCCAGGTAGCTCGTGGCCACTTCTCGCCCATTAGCCAGCTGGCTAGCGACCGTCCTAGAGGAGGTACCGGGTGGCCACTTGTGCAGCAAACACCCAGGCATCTCGTGCCTCATTGCACGGTCTGCAAAGCCTTGCTGTGCCAAGAGCAAGGCGTACAGACGGGAATCACCTGGTGAGCACCGAGCTGTCATCAGTCTCTCAGCCCTCAGGACAGGGGTGAAAGTGTCATACCCACAGCCTTGTCCCCGTGGCTTCCGACTCACAACTCGCTGCGGCCATATGTCAGCACACGGGATCGACAGAACAGCCAAGCCACATGTCTTCAGCCAACACAATACACCAAACGCATTCAAAGCACTGAAAACTGGGTCCAAGGGATGAGATGCGGGTGGCAGACAGCTCTTGTAGTTTCTCTTGCTGATGTCAACTCTCCAAGCGTGCAGCAGTCCTCAGACGCCTCACTGCAACGTTCCTGTGCTCCAGTTAGCACCTAAATATCACCTAGTGTGTGATAAGACTTTCCCTTCCAGCAAAGCTTGCAGACACGTGTCGCACACACGAGTGAATTTAGGGAGGAAAAGGACTTTTTGTGTTGATTACAGAAGCATAGCCACGAACTGTCAGCTTTGGGGCACCTAAATCTGAAAGGCAGAAGACTTAACAGTTCAGTATAGAAGTCACTGATAGTTTTAGCAGTTTCAAGTTTAAATTGAATCAAAATCAGGAAGTCTAAAAAGGCTCTAAATCTGCATTATTGAAATCAAGTTTCCTATTTTTATAAACTTCATTCTGTAAGAGGAAATATATGAGCTATTTCCACATCTTAGTGAATATAACCAGAGTATTTTGATTGGAACTTGGATAAACTATAGTTATGAGGTAAGTTCTGAATACTCATTTTAAAGGCTAACGAAAGTCAAACTCGTCAAAGACCTTTCACCTATGGGAATGATCAGGGTAATTAATAGAAGGACCTTATAATTTGTATGCATATTTATTGATAGAGATGAGCAGCAGAAAATTTTCAGCAATCAAATATGTTAAAAAACAAAAGGTATACAGAGACACTAAAATACATCTAAGTTCCTTGAATAGGTTCTACCACAGCCCACCATTTTGGTGCAGAAATATTTTTTCAATGGGTGTACACAAATAACTTCCTGTTTATAATACATGTAAGAAATGTGAAAATGCAATCAAGCTTTGTAACATGCTTTCTCATTCTCCAATCAGTACAGAGCATGCGTGTAAGCAATGGTTAAATCTTATACTTCCTTTTTGGCTTCTCTTTCAACAATAATAGGTTCATTTTCTGGCTCTGACAGGAGGGAGTTGGATTTGCTGGCTGGCTGTTGTGTAAGCATCAACTATACTGGAACTACACTAGGAGCAGGAAACAGGAAGAAACCAGTTGGTAAAACACAACCATAGGCTGGCAGGAAACCAGTGACTATTTGTCACTCCTTCCAAAAAGAAGGAAAACAGTTGGTGGCAGATATTCGGTACCATCAAGTATCCAGCAGAGAGAGTAAATCTTTTCTCCATGCCAGGATACTCAGAGTTTTACTTCAATGTGGACCATGGCTACTTGGAGGGTCTGGTCCGAGGGTTTAAAGCGGGGATCTTGACAAGTGCGGACTATGTCAACTTAGCACAGTGTGAGACACTAGAAGGTAAGTCTGCTGGTTTATTTTATTTAGGAAGAAATACTGTTGCTTAGACCTTTGAAGAAGGGAAGGTAAAAGACTGAAGTATTGAGAGCTTATCTTAAAAAACAGAGATGACCCTGATGTCCTTTGAAAAACTGTTCTCATATTTAAGTTAATAGATTTCCACAGGAGTTACCCTAGTATTGTACAGACTGATTTGCAAAGCAATCCAGATGATGTGATTTTCTAGTTTACTGATAAGGTTTGGAAATCTCATCTGCAGCATTCCTATGGAGATTGGTAACCTCCTCACAGATTTTAACCATGCTATAGAACTGTTCAAGTATAGAAATTTCATATCATTTCAGATGGATACAATAGTTCCCAAAATCTTATTAAAAGCTTACCATTTGGCTCTGAGTTTCTCTATGAAAGATATAATTTTAGTACTCTATTACTTCATGACTTTTAGGGCAGTAGGGGACATTCTACTTACCAGGAAGAGAAAACTAGACTTCACAAAGATAAAACTGAACTGTTCTCAAGCTTTAAAAAAAAGGCTTTTTTCAAGGTGACTTTGACACAGTAATAAAGAGAACACACACTAGTTTCCAAAACAGCTTTCTGTGGCCAAGACTGGTCATAGCCTGATGAAGACAGACTTGTACCAAGAATCATATGACATACATCTAGACACTTGGCAGGAAAAAAATGTGACAGAAAAAAATCACCTTTCCAAAGGAACATAAATTTTCTTTCCCTGACTCCAAAATAAAAGCTATGATTGTACACCAAAATAATTTCTATAACATGCAGTCTATTAGATTAATTTGAAAAATAAACAAGGAGAAATAGGGATCTCACCCTGTTTTAAGCATTGGTTGCTTTATGTTTGCAGTAATGGATTTGGGGAAATGAGAAGTGCAGAACCTGATGATTCCCATATACAAAGGAGTTTTGAGGCTGTCTAAACTATTAATATAACAGCAACATAAGCCTGGGAAGGTTGCTTGCCATTCATCTTGCAGATTAAAACAACTACATTTAAATAGATATATGCAGGTATTTACCTGTCAGCAGGATAAAGTTCCTCTCACTGTTAAGGCAGAGATTGTCAGTACAGGCAATGGGATCTAGAGACTATTCAACTGACCAAGTGCAAGTACCTACTTCAGCTGAAAAGCTGGAGAGGTGTATCAGCTCCATTTCGTACAATGGCAGTTTAGACACACAGAACACATGTATACACTTACTCTGAGAACTGAGATCTATTCCTTATGTCAGCTGGACAAAATCAACAGCTTTTGTAGCCTATTTGTACCAGCAGTTGTGATTTATGCAACTTAAAGACTTTACAGACATTTTTTTGTATTGTGTTTAATTATTTAAGTCAAAAAGTCCTGCTCCATGAATATACAGGCTTCAGAAAAGCTAATAAAGCTTCAAACACCTACAAAAGACACAAAGGACAGAATGAGGGAATTATTAAACCTTAGTCTTACTCCTGCAGAGGAGCTCAATAAATGATGTCATCAGAGGCTCCATGTATTAAAAAACCCCCAAAAATCCTGATTACTTCTGAATAAGATGAAAATATACAGGTTTAAATGTTTTTTAAAACATACAAGAAAAAAGGATTTCCCCTCATGCTTCCCAGAAGAAGGATGGTCATGTTAAGTTAAAAAAAGTTAAGAAAAACTATCTAAATTTTAAGTCATGCTACAAGAAAGTTATTTACAACCAGGAAGTAGTTTTCAAATACTTCTGAGATATATAAACCTTCAACATTATTAAGAGCATGCAACAGATGGACAGATGACAACAGAGAGATAAAATCCTTTTCTAAGTAAGATTTATAGTAGAAAGAACAATGACATTTTCATTTTTGAACCTTCTTCTTTCTGTTGTTCATTCAATTTTAGAATGCAAATTGTTTCAGCAACAGAATCAGGAGCCTTTGTCAACCCGCATACAAGCACATCTCTACTATGCACTATCACTTCCCTTTTTTCTCTATTCAGCTACATCTCTTTCTCCACTGTATCTTTTCCTACTTCTTTTAGACAGCTAACAGATTCCCACCAGTTACCTACCAAATGTATTACTTATAATGAAAATATGAGAAGTGTTGGATTTGTACATGAGGCTAAAATACACTTATCTCTCTGCACATGTAGGATGCTGTAATATTGAACTTGCACCACGAGTGTACAGTGCACCAAAGATACAGACCCTTATCGCTAAAGTAAGAAATGGAGCTTTATGCATACATTGCATTTTGTTTCCAGTTAAAAGTTCCAACATGTGGATTTGTACTGTAGTACTATTGTGCTTGTCTAATAGTGCCTTCAGTTCACGTCTTTACATTAAAAGGTTACTAAAAGGTTTACATTAAAAGGTTAAAAAAAATTTACCCCATTCTGCATTCTGTGGCATAGCACCACACCACAAAAACTGGCCTAAGTTAAAAATATTATAAATATGCTAAAACAAACAAGCAGAAATAAAATCAAAACAATTCCAAGAAACCCATTAATAGAATAAAAAAGCTCTTTTCATTTCAAAGTGTTTTTGTTATCTCTAGAGGGGAAACCATAATGTCAGTACAGAAGAACCACAAGAAAAACTGTAGGTTAGTGCTTTACATCTGCTTGATAATCACAGAGAAAGTATAACAGTGAGAGGGAAAGAAAAAAAGGAGGATGCTAATTGACTTATGATACCACTGTGTCCTCTCAGTTGAGGGCCACACAGAGAAAAGAGGCCTCCATCTTAAATTAGACATCCTTTTGGGCTTGCTTGAATTATTATAATTTCCATGGAAACCCTGTGGGCTGCAACATTGGCTGAAACCTCGGCAACATGGCGTGCTCCTGGTTTGGCCCTGTGTTGTCATCTGTTTCAGGGGAACGGGGTCCTCAGAAGAACCCTGCCGACAGTCTTTGAAGTAGAATATGGGGGGGGGTGTGTGTAAATGCAGCGCTTTATTCTTTCCTTGCTTCCTTGTGTGATGGAAAGATTACTGCTCTCTAGAAGGGAGAAGTCACAGGAGAAGCACCGCAGCTCTGCTCCCCCCAACATCACTGAAATAAGTTCACTTAACTTGCCAGAGCCAGGACGCGGCAGCGCGCGGTGGCTGAAATAGCAGTGTAACCAAAAGCTGGGGGTAGCTGGCTGTCGAAGAGAGCAGTCGGACACGACTCCATGTGCTTGATGCTGACAGACCAGCTTAATGCCTTGTTCAAGTTCTCGCAATACTCCGTCTTTCTCATCAGCATCATCCCTGTCTTAATTGCATTCCCCTTAACCTAGTCTCCCTCTGTGCATTAATTGCCTTTAGACATACTGTTAATTGTGTTTGGTTGCTCTTCAATGTGAGTAAAATCATGTGATTTAAAATCACATTATTTAAAGTCATACATTTCCTACATGATTTTCCTGCATATAATTGTATGAGGAAATACACAATGCAGACGGATGGCAATAATATTGACAGCTGCAATACAGGAATTTTCTTTCCTAGGGATCTTTTGGACATGCTTAAAAGCCCAGGGTCCTGTGCAGATCTCCAAGAGCCCCTGAGAAAAGGAGCTGCTGCCATCACTAAAAGTTCTGGTGAACAGGAATGACTGAAGCCCCTGTAATGCTCAGCCATCTACTCCTGCAAGGTCATCAGGTCGCATTACTAAGTGCAAGTGTCTGACTCTTAGTCCCCAGGTCCTATTTATGCCAACAGCCAAGAGAATATCATTTAAGAGTCACAGAGCAGTCTGAGCTGCACTGAACTCTGCCATGGTGTGAACTCTGATTATGACATTCCTGACTGATATTATATGGTATCCGAGCTTGTGGATGACTGTTTTCTCAATTGGTTTGGCCAAGGCCATGAGATAGGGTTGAATATTGTTTCTTACATACAGTCTGCATGCTGGCATTTATTAAATTATTTAGGAGAAATACTTCCCTAAAGCAGGCTGTGGAAGTGACAGGGTCATAAATCCAATATTCCAAGGCATAGTATTTCATCCATAGCTTTTGAGAGCCAGGTGGGGATATTTAATACGTTATAGCTAATATTTTTCATGCCTTACATTAGGGCATGGAGTTTGAAGCCACTCAATAGAACAGGAGAAGGTAACACAGTCTTGTCAAACTACTTTCAAATCAATGGGGTTTGGTTTCTGTTCATCTCATGACAATGTTAAACACACTTCAGAATGGTCAATATTTGGGGCTGATATTTGGGGTTTGCAGTCTGCTTTAGGTACTTAGGTACTAAGCCTCTGAAAACCACCATGTTCGGAATGCGTTTGCAGAGTGTGGCTCAAGGTAGGTATCAGTGGTTCATCTGCAAAGGAATTGAGGAAAGCTGAAATTCAACTCTCTGCATGTAATGAGGTAGTATTTTTACCATCTTTGCAATAAAGAGAGAAAGTAAAAATCACAGGAAATGTAGATGTGATATGAAAATATTAGTGATTTTTGAAAAAGTTGGTCTTACATATTCTGACTCATTTCTGGGCATAATTCAACATTTTTATTTATCTCTCAATCTTTCTTACCTTTCTCTGTTTTTTGAATTAAGTGAGTGTGTTTTTCCTATTTGGATGCTCTTTCTTCTTTCTACAGGGTAGCCTGTACTGAAACTATGAATATTTCCTAGTATCTGGCTCTGACCGATGAAAGACCAATTACCTCTGCCTTCTTTTGTCAACGGTTTTGTGACAACCTGTATAATTTTAAGCAGCAATTAGTTTACGCTGGTAGCATAAGTTCAGCCTATTGCAGGAAGATCTGAAGAAATGCCAACAGTTCCAGAGCGCTAGCTGAGTAAGGCTGTCCTACCCAAGAGTCTGTTGATGTAATTGCTAAAATGAGCTCGAGTGGCAGCTAAACTGCATAGAAAACTCTAAGGGTTATCTATCTCAGTAAGCTAGAGTGCTAGACGTAGGAGTTTGAATTTGCCATGTACTAGTTCTTTTGCTTTAAGTCTCAGTGTAGGCAACCTTATTGCATACTAAGAAAGTACAGACATGGGGAATTAGGAAAGAGTAGCTACTATGCTGATAAATGCACACCTTGCTAACTGCATATTAACTTCCCTTATAGGTACACCTTTTTTTCAGTCAGTGGGAGTGTTGCTGTCCATTTCCCTAAATATAACTTCAAATTTTATTTGGAAATCTAATCATTATGAATGCCCAAACCATATAACTTTATCCCAATCTATAATTTATGGTAGTTTTAATACAGCCCTTGAATATAATTATGCAGTGCAGTACAGTAGGAGCTTTTCTAAAAGGAAATGTTAAACTGTATTGAACATTAAGGACTGATTAAAATCCTTACTTTTGCCTCATGGTAGAAAATGGCTAGCAGAGGAAATTTGTCAAGTGAATTCTCTGATATTACAAAATATTACATGATAACCTGTGTTTCTGGAACAGCTTCTCAGGATCTGGTAGTAGCAGCCATAAATCAGACAAAGCCAAACCAGAAATGCTAAGAGAGTGTAACTGTGCCCTTTCAAATGCTCCATTGGAGAAGCCATTTGGAGCCCAGAACCTGCGACAGGCAAGATGTGTTCTCTCCTTTTCTTTGGGCAGCCTGATAACATAAAATTATAGTCTTACCTGAGTTGTAAATGTTTCATATGAAAATTTAAGACCTTAACAAAGTTAAAGGATGGTTCGTAATGATGCATAACAGTCCATAGGAATTCAGGAGACAAAACAACTGATGTATTATAATGGTGCAAGAGCAGTGCCCTGAATAAATCAGAGAAATCAAAACATTGAACTAACCTGATTGGGAAGGGGTTGGGAGAGCAGTAATTAGCACTGTGCCTGGTGTGGCTGGAAACTAAAGTTGCCAGTGAAACTTCTGACAAAGGTATAAATTATTTGTACTTTCCTGTGGCATGCAGTAAGTCTTACTGGTAGAAGACAGTAGAAATTTGCATGCATTTACTGTATGTTAAATCTATGGCAAAACTTTTTCAATAGAATACAATTAGATCCTTAATATTAAAATATGTTATAAATGAACATTTTAAAAGTCTTTTTATTTGGTTTGTAGACAATATAATGACAGTTTATTCTCATGACCTTCCTTGAATCTAATTTCAGATCTGAAGTTACATCTACAGACTACAGACTACGGCAACTTCTTGGCTAACGAAACTGGCCCTCTCACTATTTCCACCATCGACGATAAACTGAAAGCAAAACTACTCACAGAATTTCATTACTTTAGAAACCATGCTTTTGACCCACTGGCCACTTTTCTGAATTTTATCACGTAAGTAATGTTACCACATAGCTTACCGCATAGCCTCAAAGTAAAGGCACAGCTGCAAGTTAAAACAGTGTAAATGCGTCATACTTGAATTTCTATTAAGTTTCACAAATAGCAAAATTACTTTTATACTGCAACAATTACATACTTTATTTGCTAATATAAGTTCTGAAAATATATATATGAAGAGCTGTTGTCTTTGCAACTACTAATTTCAAAGAACACAAGCAGATTTTTTCTGTGTACAATGGCAGGAAGGGGGGTAGAGTTTGAGAAAAATGGTTATAATTTTCAAACATCATTTAAGTCAGAGAACTTGCAAAAATGAAGTTTGTGGGGGTAATTCATGCAAGATTAGCAATTTCATGATGTACAGGGCAGTGCTTTAATTCCTAGGCATGTGGCAAGTTCTAGACTTTTTTTAAAGGGGGAAAGACACATCATACACCCGCCATACTTTTTATACCATTTGACCATTAAAACCAGAAGAACATTATGCTGTGTATAGCAAGATACTTAGATCCAAGTAGCTTTTCAAAAAAGTACAATTGCTGTTTAATGCCAGATGAAGAGAAAGTTCTGATCTCAATACAGTTATAAACAGATGAAATTTGTCAATGAATGCCTTATCATTAAGAACAAGGATCTGCTTTATAACAGTATAACAACATGGGTTAGTGAAATGTCAGCAAAATATTTTACCTATTTATTCCCTTTGATCTTATCTTTTTTAATATATTATAACAAGAACAGCAGACTGCTCAGTTTACTTTTTAGGTGTATTTTTATCATAACAGAAAAATAATGTCCTTTTTTTTTTTTGTGTCAAGTGTATCTGAGTAGTTTTAGGCAAATATATAAATAGGATCTTAAAGAATGCCCTAGGACAGCTGTGACCTGAGGCATACAATGTTCACCTTTTGCTTCAGAGAAATGAAAGTGAAAATATGAAAATTATGGCAGCTCTTTTCTCACACTGACTGACATACACGTGTACATGTGTATACACTATCTCTGCACACTATTGTTTTTTAATAAATGGAGACACTAGTTTAAGATATTTAACACAATTATTAAATCATTGAACTACATTTCACCAGATCCCTGAGCCCCCTCCCGGATTATGTGTGAGATTGTATTGATCCCTATATGTCTCTAGCTGTGTTCTGAATCAACAATGCAAGCTGAAGACTGGTATCCCTGTTATATGCATCCCAAGGGAATAGCTTTCACATTTTCAAGTCACTAATAAAACTCTTATCAGCCTCTCTGACAGTAAAACTGGTAAGAAGCTGATAGAAAACGTCTACTGAAAAGAAAACTTCTATCAATAAAGAAGAAATCTGTGAGAAACTGTTCTTACTTTCCTCATGGGAAGATGTTTAAAGCTGAGTGAGAAAAAATCTGTAAGATAGGTCCACCTGCATGAACTCTGCAGTTTTAGTGCTGAGATTCCCATGCACTTCTTCTTTGACCGGATGGTCTATATGATATAATAAAACCCCAAACTAGAGAAGCTGCTAGCTCAGGTGATTTACTTTTTGATACTGCTCATTGTCACTTGTTATAGAGTCATAGAATAGTTTGAGTTGGAAGGGACCTCTAAAGGTCATCTAGTCAAAGTCCTGTGCAATCAGCAGGGACATCTTCAACTAGATCAGGTTGCTCAGAATCCCCTCCAACCCGATCTTGAATGTTTCCAGCGATGGGGCATCTACCACCTCTCTGGGCAACCTGTGCCAGTGGTTCACCATCGTCATTGGGAAGTATTTTTTCCTTATATCTAGTCTGAAACTACCCTCTTTGAGTTTAAAACCATTACCCCTTGTCCTGTCACAACAGGCCCTGCTAAAACATCTGTCCTCATCTTTCTTATAAGACCTCTTTAAGTACTGGGAGTCTGCAATAAGGTCGCCCCAGAGCCTTCTCTTCTCCAGGCTGAACAACCCCAAGTCTTTCAGCCTGTCCTCAGAGGAGAGGTGCTCCGTCCCTTGGATCATTTTTGTGGCCCTCCTCTGGACCCTCTCCAACAGGTCCATGTCATCAACCCAACACCACCATGCCCACTAAACCATGTCCTGAAGCGCCACATCCACACGTTTTTTGAACACTTCCAGAGATGGCGACTCCACCACCTCCCTGGGCAGCCTGTTCCAATGCTTGACCACTCTCTCAGTCAAGAAATTTTTCCTAATATCCAATCTAAACCTCCCCTGGAACAACTTGAGGCCACTTCCTCTCATCCTAGCGCTGGTAACTTGGGAGAAGAGACCAACACCCTCATTGCCACAACCCCCTTTCAGGTAGTTGTAGAGAGCAATAAGGTCTCCCCTCAGCCTCCTCTTCTCCAGACTGAACAACCCCAGTTCCCTCAGCTGCCCCTCATAAGACTTGTGCTCCAGACCCCTCACCAGCTTCGTTGCCCTTCTCTGGACACGCTCAAGCACCACAATGTCCTTCTTGTAGTGAGGGGCCCAAAACTGAACACAGGATTCAAGGTGCGGCCTCACCAGTACTGAGTACAGGGGCACGATCACTTCCCTACTCCTGCTGGCCACACTATTGCTGATACAGGCCAGGACACTCTTGGCCACCTGGGCACACTGCTGGCTCATATTCAGCTGACTGTCAACCAGCACCCCTAGGTCCCTTTCCGCCGGGCTGCTCTCCAGCCACTCCTCCCCAAGCCTGTAGCGTTGCATGGGGTTGTTGTGGCCAAAGTGCAGGACCCGGCACTTGGCCTTATTAAACCTCATACAGTTGACCTCTGCCCATCGATTCAGCCTGTCCAGATCCCTCTGCAGAGCCCTCCTACCCTCCAGCAGATCAACACTCCCACCCAGCTTGGTGTTGTCTGAAAACTTCCTGAGGGAAAACACTTGAAAAGTCTCTCTTTCCCTAACTCAAATTAATTTCAGATTAATGTGTTTCAAATTAATATTCTGTGTTACCTACCTGCTATTTAAAAACTTCTGTTTGTTTTTGATAAATGAGACATTGATACAGAGTGAGTGTACAAACCTGCAAATACGGTGGTTGTTTCTGGCTTTAGTATTATTACTAATTTTTCAAAAATCTTGGGTTTGTATTTTTACAAAGGAAAATTCATTATAAAGCTAAGGTTAATTTCTTTTACTTTTTATTTCAAATACAGGTACAGCTACATGATTGACAACATAATTCTTTTAATAACTGGCACATTACATCAGCGGCCCATAGCCGAACTTGTTCCGAAGTGCCATCCACTGGGGAGTTTTGAGCAAATGGAAGCAGTCAGCATTGCCTCAAACCCCACTGAGCTGTTCAATGCAATTTTGGTTGACACACCATTAGGTAGGAACATTAAATTGTTTCTTATTTGCTTTTTGAAACTACTCATCCTGTATTCTTAAGAACATCTCAGATGGAATAGCATGTTTTCCACTGGATATGCTGTGTTTTGGTAACACAAAACATGAAGCACTTCTGAAGTGGTGTTCAGGACATTTTCTAGTAACATTTATTAACAGTTTCTGTATCAACCCTGGGTAGCAGACACAAAGAAAACATGCTACTCAAGAAGTGTAATAGATACCTTTTATACCCAAAGTAGCCAGTGATTTATAGCATCTAGATTTTTATTTCAACACCTGCATCTATAATTAAAAATGCAAGATGAAATCTTGCCTATCCCTCACTAAGGATCGAGAGATGTTGTGGTAGAACCTAGATTCCCTCTTAGGATTTGGGCATGATTCAAACATAGAGAAAATCCCTGTTTTGAAGAACTAAGTCTCAAAGCAAAACAGAGCGAGGCTTGGGAACGTCACATTCTGAAATTGGGATGAAACTCTGCGCACTGTGCTACAGCAGCCAACGGGAACAAACAAAAACTAACCAGCTGTGGAACACTGCTGGGAAGGGTACTGAGAATAAGATGGAACTGGGTGGATTTGAACTTACATGAAACCACTGTGTGCCCTCATCTTGAGTAGTGTCAGTGGATTTAGGTTCTGCTTCTCAAGAAGGCATGGTGGGTTCACCCCAGACAGAAGCCAAACTCCCACCCAGCCACTCACTCAAACCCCAGCACCGGCGGGGAGAAAACAGGGCAGGGGGGAAAAGGGAGCTTGTGGCTTGAGATCACCTACCAAGTACCGTTGCAGGCAAAACAGATTCAACTTGGGGAAAATTAACTTGATTTATTGTTGATTAATACAAAGATATTTAATTACTGACTCAGGTATTAGGAAACAAACAAACAAACAAACAGAAAGAAACAAACATTTACATTCTTGGGGAAAACAGTTTTCCTCCCCACTTTCCCATTCCTCCGCTCCAGGCTCCTCTCCTCCGCCCTTGTTATCACTGCAGGTTACACTCGGTCCCTTTGGAGAGGCGGTGAGTGGCGCAAGGAGCAGGAGAAGTTTTCAGTCAGTATGTGGTGGTTTCTCTCTCCCGCTCCTTCCTCCTCACACTTATTCTATGCTCCAGCACGGGCTCTCCACAGGCTGCAGTCCCTGTCAGCAGCATCTGCTCCAGCGCAAGTCCTCCGCAGGCAGCAGGGAGCACCTGCTCCACCACCATGGAGTGACTCCTCCTCCTCCTTCTCTGACCTTGGTGTTTCTCAAAATTTTTTTCCCTCCTCCTCTCTACATCCTGACTTTTTGCCTTTTCTTAAATATATTTTCCCAGAGGCACCACCAGCTTGGCTGAGGGGCTCGGCTGTGTCCTGTTGGTGGGTCTGTCGGAGCCAGCTGGAACCTGCTGTGTCAGGCATGGGGCCTCCCCTCACAGAGGCTGCCCTGCAGCTCCCCATGCCAACACCCCATACAGGGAAATCAGAAAAGGTACAGTGAAGGACATCTAAAATGAACAAGGGGCTTAGTGCCATCATGTGCAGACACAATAGAAAGGCTGGACTGCAATTTGGAAAGGACAAGGCCAAAGAAAGATACGGTCAATGTTTACAAAGTCCTGAGGTTTGTCCATAGTGAGCTGCGAACCATTGCTTATCAAATCTATTAGTAGACCAAATCCCAGCAGAAAACTAGTTTTAAAACAGGTAAAATACAAAATTTTGTTTTTACACAGCTGGTAGTAAATTTCTGGAATTTTTTTTGCTAAACAGGTTTGTAAAAGCAGAGAGTAGTATCACATTTTTAAACAGATGGGACAAATTCTCAGTCAACGAACCTACAAAGAGATACTAAAGGGAACTGTCAGGGCTACATCCTCCAATATTCATCCAAAACTTGGATGCTGGGGGAGTATGAAGGAAGAAGACCACGGGGCGGTTTACACGGCACCGGGCCTCCTCGCAGCTGATGGAGTACAACTGACGCCAAGGGGCAAAAGGATTCTTGCTCATGAGCTGGCAGGCCTCATTGAGAGGGCTTTAAACTAGATTTGGAGGGGGGAGGGGATAAAACTGGGCTCACTAGAGTTGAACCTAGGGGTAGGTTCAACGTGCTGGAGTTGAAATCGATAGCCCAGCTCAGGTGCATCTACACCAATGCACGCAGCATGGGCACCAAACAGGAGGAGCTGGAAGCCATTGTGCAGCGCGACAGCTATGACGTAGTTGCCATCACAGAAACATGGTGGGATGCTTCTCATGACTGGAGTGCTACAATGGATGGCTATAAGCTCTTCTGAAGGGATAGGCAGGGAAGGAGAGGCGGTGGGGTGGCTCTGTATGTTAGGGAGTGTTTTGATTGCATAGAAATCAATGATTGTGAAGACCAAGTCGAGTGCTTGTGGGTAAGGATGAGAGGGAAGGCCAATGAGGCAGATATCCTGCTGGGAGTCCGTTACAGACCACCCAACCAGGATGAAGACACAGATGAGACATTCTATAAGTGACTGGCGGAGGTCTCGCGTTCACTGGCCCTTGTTCTTGTGGGCGACTTCAACCTACCGGACATCTGCTGGAAGTATAACACGGCAGAGAGGAAACAGTCTAGGAGGTTCCTGGAGTGCGTGGAGGATAACTTCCTGACGCAGCTGGTGAGTGAGCCCATCAGGGGAGGTGCCTTACTGGACCTGCTGTTTACAAACAGAGAAGGACTGGTGAGAGATGTGGTGGTCGGAGGCCGTCTTGGGCTTAGCGACCACGACATGATAGAATTCTCGGTTGTGAGGGAAGTAAGGAGAGGGGTCAGCAAAACTGCTATCATGGACTTCCGGAGGGCAAACTTTGGCCTGTTCAGGTCACTGGTTGAGAGAGTCCCTTGGGAGACAGTCTTGAAGGACAAAGGGGTCCAGGAAGGCTGGACAGTCTTCAAGAAGGAAATCTTAAAGGTGCAGGAGCAGGCGGTCCCCATGTGCCGTAAGAAGAGCTGGCGGGGAAGGCGACCGGCCTGGCTGAACAGGGAGATTTTGCTGGGACTCAGGGAAAAGAGGAGAGTTTATCACCTCTGGAAGAAGGGGCAGGCAACTCACGACGAGTACAAGGATCTCGTTAGGTCAAGCAGGGACAAAATTAGAAAGGCAAAAGCCCAGCTAGAGCTCAGTCTGGCCACAGTCGTAAAGGATAATAAAAAATGTTTTTACAAATATATTAACAACAAAAAGAGAGGCAAGGAGAATCTCCATCCCCTACTGGATATGGCGGGGAACATTGTGCCCAAGGACGAGGACAAGGCTGAGGTACTTAATGCCTTCTTTGCCTCAGTCTTTAATAGCCACTCCAGGTATCCACAGGATATTCAGCCCCCTGAGCTGGAAGACGGGGATGGAGAGCACAATGTACTCCTCATAATCCAGGAGGAAGCAGTCAAGGACATGCTAAACCACCTGGACACCCACAAGTCTATGGGGCCTGATGGCATCCACCTGAGAGTACTGAGAGAGCTGGCAGAGGAGCTTGCCAAGCCACTCTCCATCATTTATCAGCCGTCCTGGTTAACAGGGGAGGTCCCAGAAGACTGGAGGCTTGCCAATGTGATGCCCTTCTACAAGAAAGGCCGGAAGGAGGATCCTGGGAACTACAGGCCTGTCAGCCTGACCTCTGTACCGGGGAAGATTATGGAGCGGTTGGTCTTGAGAGTGCTCACAGGGCACCTGCAGGACAACCAAGGGATCAGGCCCAGCCAGCATGGGTTCATGAAAGGCAGGTCCTGCTTGACCAACCTGATCTCCTTCTAGGACCAGGTGACCTGCCTAGTGGATGAGGGAAAGGCTGTGGACATTGTCTACCTAGACTTTAGTAAAGCCTTTGACAGTGTCTCCCACAGCATTCTCCTGGAGTAACTGGCAGCTCGAGGCTTAGACAGGTGTACTCTTTGCTGGGTGAGGAACTGGCTGCATGGCCGAGCCCAGAGAGTTGTGGTGAACGGCGTTAAATCCGGCTGGCGGCCGGTCACAAGCGGTGTTCCCCAGGGCTCGGTTCTGGGGCCGGTCTTGTTCAATATCTTTATTGATGATCTGGATGAGGGAATCGAGTGCTCCCTCAGGAAGTTTGCAGATGACACCAAGTTGGGTGGGAGTGTTGATCTGCTGGAGGGTAGGAGGGCTCTGCAGAGGGATCTGGACAGGCTGGATCGATGGGCAGAGGCCAACTGTATGAGGTTTAATAAGGCCAAGTGCAGGGTCCTGCACTTTGGCCACAACAACCCCATGCAACGCTACAGGCTTGGGGAGGAGTGGCTAGAGAGCAGCCCGGCGGAAAGGGACCTGGGGGTGCTGGTTGACAGCCGGCTGAACATGAGCCAGCAGTGTGCCCAGGTGGCCAAGAAGGCCAACAGCGTCCTGGCCTGTATCAGGAATAGTGTGGCCAGCAGGAGTAGGGAAGCGATTGTGCCCCTGTACTTGGCACTGGTGAGGCCGCACCTTGAATACTGTGTTCAGTTTTGGGCCCCTCACTACAAGAAGGATGTTGAGGTGCTGGAGCATGTCCAGGGAAGGGCAACGAAGATGGTGAGGGGTCTGGAGCACAAGTCTTATGAGGAGCGGCTGAGGGAACTGGGCTTGTTCAGTCTGAAGAAGAGGAGGCTGAGAGGAGACATTATCGCTCTCTACAACTACCTGAAAGGGGGTTGTGGCGACGAGGGTGTTGGTCTCTTCTCCCAAGTAACTAGTGATAGGACAAGAGGAAATGGCCTCAAATTGCACCAGGGGAGGTTTAGATTGGATATTAGGAAAAATTTCTTCACTGAGAGGGTGGTCAAGCATTGGAACAGGCTGCCCAGGGAGGTGGTGGAGTCGCCATCTCTGGAAGTGTTCAAAAAACGTGTGGATGTGGCACTTCAGGACATGGTTTAGGGGACATGGTGGCGCTGGATTAATGGTTGGACCTGATGATCTTGAAGGTCCTTTCCAAGCTAGTGATTCTGTGATTCTGTGAAAACACAGGCAGGCTCACACGCTCTCTTTACCATCTTCCATTGCCACTGTCTGAGACAACGCTCTCTGCCAAGCAGTACTGGTCTTTCCCATGGACATGGCTTAGGAACAGCGAGGGATTGGCAATACTTTTGTCGGTTATGAATACAGTATTTTTAAGCAGTCCACCTGCACAGATGAACTTCATCCTCTGCCTCCCTGTTTAAAAGCTTGCTCTTTAGCCAGTTCTGCAGAGGACCTGGAAGCACAGATGGTAAAGGTCAAAGCTTGTGCCCCTTAATATTTGCAACCTGTTGCCTTTCCCCCACTACAGACTTATCCAAAGAGGAAGAGGGAAAATAGGAGAGAGGATTTTCGTTAAAAATTGCAAAATGCCTGCATGATTAAAAATTATTTTTCATGTTCCTCACTAGAAAATCTCCCTAATGCCCGAACTATATACTTCAGAGAAGATTAGGGCTTTCATTAGCATTTCTCATCTGATTCTCTCTGGAGATGTGGACTCTGGCTGCGGCACTGATTGATTCCCCACACAGCAGATTCTCATTAAAAAGGAGGGAATAGGAGGATAAGGGGAAAATCAAGAGGATTTCTCTTCCTCTCTGTTATATCTCATCACTCTTGTACAGAAACCTCAGATCCTTGCTCACGCAATGGTGAATGGCAATAGACAGGAGATGCATATTATCGGCATGTAGATTTATACTGCAATATAATAAACTCTGCTTTCAGCTGCTTTCTTTCAAGACTGCTTGTCTGAAAATGACCTGGATGAAATGAACATTGAAATAATGCGCAACAAACTGTACAAGGCAAGTTCTTGCAACTGAATGATAATACCTGGGGTTTTTCAAAGTGTCTCAGAAAAGGAGGTCAGTATCATTAGCCCTGTTTTATGGATGGGGAAACAGAAGCATGGTGAGATAAAGCAAGCTGTCTAAGGTCACCTGGCTGATGACAAGTCCAAGAATCATATCTAGCTCCTTTCATTTCTACTCCACTGTTTGGACAGTTTTCAAATTTTAGGTCTGTATCCAAATTCTAATTTATACCTCATTAATGAAAATGCTTTAGATGTCAGGCTAATATCCAGATCCATTTGTTTATGAGTAACTCAGTGATCTACCAAATGCCACAGAACTGTTAGCTCTTAAGTGAGCCTAGACAGGCTTTCGGCTAACATTTATTTTTATTTATAAAAGGTAGATGTGATTTGAAAAGGACTAATTGCTTTGAGTCTAGTTAATGCTTTTTTTTTTTTTTTTACTTTAGGGTTTTGTATAATTTTTTCCCTTTTTAGATTATCTTTAGCATTGCTACAGCACACTGCTGTAAGGCTATGCATCTAATATGTGCCTTGCATTTTCAAAGTACTTTACAAATATTAGCACACAGGTCAATACTCTTAGGATGGTCTCTTTAAAGGCTATACATATTTCATTCTGTTAATGGTTCCTGCTGGCACATTCTCTCCAAGTTCTTTGTTATCTTTCTTTCACAGGGGATGCCCCAGACTGCAGGAAGTATTCTTACAGTGATCTGATTGTACTGGGGGGAAAGAAGAAAAATTCTTCTGTTTGTCTTACAAATGACATTTATGAATTCCCAAGCCAGTATTTGATTCTTAAATATTCTGCTACTTCCTCTCATTCAAAACAACATCAGTTATGCCCAAGTATATTAATTCTTTTTATAGTACTACTAAACTAGACACTCTTTTTTCCATTCGATAACATACAGATTTGATTCTTATATCCTGTGTGGATAACCACACATTTACACTTGCTAAATCTATTTTTTTGTTTTTTCTTCTCACTCTTCTAAGTATCGGGGGATCGTTCTGCAAACACTTCTAAATTATTAATATATCCTGTCTCCTGTGCTTCAGCTGTCAATGTGATCAATTATGTTTCAGCTCTACTATCAGATAGCACTATACAGAACCTAACACATAATCCCATGCAGCAGATCCCCCTTGACATGTCTCCAGTTAAAATTCATGAAATTGCATAGTTAGTGACAGCTTCTTTTAACAAGATTGTGCAAAGTTGTAGCAAATGCATTTTGATAACATAAATGTTGCCTAAGACAGTATTTTGGAGGATAGGGAGGCAGAGGGAACAGCATCTCTGAGATATTTAGGGTCCTTCCTGCACATGTACTTTGAAATGGGTGCAAAGGCCAGAAACCTTAATAGACCAGAGGGCTCTGCAGGCCAGTATTACAGAAGCTTTGTCTGCTGTTCTGCCTTAATCCAGGGTTTAGGGTAGAGCAGTAGAGATTAGTTTGTGTATCCTCATAGTGCTGGCCCAACAGCCATGGCATATTCCCAAATCCCCTCCTCCACACTATAAATGCAGTTTCCTTCAGCCATCTGCTTATTATGCAGTGGAAGCTCAATGGAACTCAAGAAGTTCCTTCTTTAGAGAGCAAAAAAACCATAATATTTGTCCTATAACAATTTTAAGAAATATTTGAACCCATACTGTAATGACAAGGCATTTGCATTTTAATATTTCAGCTTAAAATCCAGCAAAGTCTTTAAGCACATACTTGAATTTAAATTCATAGGTAGAATTGTCAAAGTTAATGGAAGTATTTAAAAATTAGGTCCATGACTATGTGCTGTGCTGGTGCAGGTCTTAAGTAGCATTTAAAATATCTCTCTTCTTCTTTCATGTAGTCTTATCTTGAGGCATTCTATAAGTTTTGTGAAAAACAAGGTGGTACTACAGCAGAAATCATGAGACCTATTCTCGAGGTAAGAAAAATTCAGTCTTTGGACATGAAAGTACTCCAGAATGTTTTCATAATTAGGTTATTTTGTTTTTCCTGTTCCTTCTCTCTCGATTTACAAAGTTATTTGTCAAATGTTTGCTTCTTCTCTGAAAAATAACTGTTTTTCTAAGGTCTGATGAAAACTTTATTCTAGGATGACTTTTATCTCTTGACTAGAGAAGCAGATAGTCCATTACCAGGGGGGAGTTAGCCTCAGTTAATATTTTTCTATAACATAGAGCAGAACAGAATAAATAGTTCACTAATCTCAAACTGTTGCCCCGTAATGTTTTTTCTGTATTATGTAGAAAAACTAAAAAAGTGCATTATTCTTACACCTCCTAGCTCAAAATTAAATTTGGGATAGCTAAGGTCTTGGCATTACTGTATATTTTCTAATTAATAATCTTTAAGCTTCACGGCACTATTATGTTTGTTTACTCTCCCATTAAAATTAATGATTGAAGTTAAGAGTTGAATGACCTTTAGAACTAGTGTTATATATAAAAGTCCAACATTACATGTTTCATTTTGGTCTGAACTCAGAAAAGTTTAATATTTATTTTTTCCACGACATGCAGAATTCCTAACATCCTCCTCCCCAAAGCATACATGCAGCATAGTGAATGATATTTTTATATCTGTTATTGTAATAAAAGATGCAGAAATTCCTAAAATTGAGTTCTCAGCATTCAGCTCAGTTTTTTTCTTTTCACATAGTTTATCATAATTCTTTGCAGACTTTGAGAGCCAGATCACCCATTTGCTTCCAGGAGTCTTTTTTTCTGGATAAGCAAAACTTACACCCTGGAAACTGATGGAAGAAAATTCACTGAGCCCTGATGATGTCACACTAAAAGTTTGCATTATAGGAGAGAGATAATAACCCTGGGAGCTCAATCCTGAAGGAAGAATGAGCCTAAATTACATTTTATGAACAATGTCCTAAAAGGGAATACACTTTCATATTTTATTTAACCAGTTCATAATGTTTCAGTTTATGTTCTAAAGAAAATATTCTTAATCAAGTTAATTTGAACAGAAATTGGGCATTTTGACTATTCTTTTCTGAAATATAAAAATTAAGAGATTGGTTGGCAGAGGTAAAGACATTTTCCACAGTTTATTCAGATTTTTCAGAAAGCCCAAGAGCTAGAAATTCATGCTGAGAGCAGATTACTTACCAACATTAGTTTAAGCACGTTGTAAAACTCTCTTTGCACCAGTTGTAACAGTTTGGTCTGTGATAAGCTGCTTTAAAATCCCTATCTAATGTCAATCAGCTAGGAGGATAAACTTTTTCTGTAGAAGATTTCCTTTTCTATAACATTTTAATAATCTGAAGACACACATAGGGCAGATTGCTAATGGCTGAATTCACAAAAAGCCCAAGTTATTCAAAAGAATACTTGCTATTTGGTCTGTAATCTTATATGTAAGACAACCAACCTGACCCTGTCAGAATGTGGCGTTGTGATGACGAGGGCGCTGGTCTCTTCTCCCAAGTAACCAGCGACAGGACGAGAGGAAATGGCCTGAAGTTGCACCAGGGAAGGTTTAGATCGGATATTAGGAAAAATTTCTTCACTGAGAGAGTGGTCAGGCATTGGAACAGGCTGCCCAGGGAGGTGGTGGAGTCACCATCACTGGAAGTGTTCAAAAAACGTGTGGATGTGGCACTTCAGGACATGGTTTAGGGAACATGGTGGCGCTGGATTAATGGTTGGACTTGATGATCTTGAAGGTCCTTTCCAACCCTAGTGATTCTGTGATTCTGTGAATGAGGGTGAGGTATTTAGCTCCCCAGCTCCTTGACCACCAGACACAGTGCCAACCTTCCACATTGAAAGTACTGACAATCTCTCTTCCACCATGGACAACAAACATTGCATGTTTAACCCAGAATCTGGCAAGAAACTGCAGGACTGCACTAGTGCTGTGCCTGTTTTTAGGGCCCCATGCTAATTCTCAAGCAGCAGACGTGATACTTCAGTTGTCCCTTATGGAAATGCAAGCACTTAGGAAATGGCCATCTGGTGACTCCACCTCTACCTCCAGCAATCAAATGGCGCAAGTCACCAAATAGCTGCCTCATGGCCTTACTCACTTCATGTGCCAAAAATTCAATGAACTGAGAGGTCTGTATGGATGGGACTGGTCCTGCAAATTTTCTCAAACTGGGAGACACAGAATGAGGCCCCAGACCTGCTAGCATTAGTTGCAATTGCATCTAGGCATGCTTTTTTCCCCTGATAAAATATTACAAATCAAACAGCTAGATGCTACATGGCTTTAAAAAAAACCAAAGCATTTGTCCTTCCAAAACAGTTTCACTAGGGCTGATATGCCTGTTCATATTAATAAAGCAAGTGAAATTTGGCCCTGTTATTCATTAGCTAGAAATCTTTCCAAGCACACTTATTTTCTTCTCATTATCTATCATTTATTCATTTTCCTTACTCTCAAGTTAGGGCCGGAGGGCAGCTGGGTCCCTGTACTGTGTGTTCCAGCACACAGGAGTAGGATCTACGAATATGTGCTTATCTGATGAAGTTGTAGAACGGTGTTGCAACTGGAGTCTTGTTACTCAACAGGAAAAGAATACCTTTCTGTTTAAAACAGTTCAAAAATTCACAGCGTAAGAAGTTTTGCAAGCTGCCTAAAATGTGCATATACTGTACATGCTTCACTTGGAAGATTTTATTGCATAATCCCTGCAATTAGCAAGGGCTCTGCTGTTCTACAACATGAAAGTAAGCAATAGAGGAAAGAAATGGTAATGGTTTTAAACTAAAAGAGGGTAGATTTGCACTAGATATAAGGAAGACATTTTTCACAATGAGGGTGCTGAAACACTGGCCCAGGTTGCCCAGAGAGGTGGCAGCTGCCCCATCCCTGGAAACATTCAAGGTCAAGTTGGACGGGGCTCTGAGCAACCTGATCTAGTTGCTTATTGCAGGGAGGTTGCGCTAGATGACCTTTGGAGGTCCCTAACAACCCAAACTATTCTATGACTCTATGATTGTATGAAATAAAGCCATAGTCAATTTAGATCTCAAGACAGAATAATAGATTTAAATCAGACAGAATTGAGTAAGGTTATTTTTATTTAACATTACATTTTTTATTCATACTCTAAGAATGGCAAGTGAAATTTTGCCTTGTACAAAAGAACAATCTGGGATCTAGACATTAGAATGACTTTCAGTCTTCTGCTGAGCAAAAATACAGATACTGAGTGCATCTAAACCTGGCAGAAGAAATATAGCCCTTGATTCTATGCGTTAAAAATTAACTGTTATTTGAAACACTTGCAAACTTTAACTTGGCAAGTAAACAGCCGTCTCCACCTTATTAAATTATTGTTTTAAATATGTGCATTCAGAAACTATTTTTTTTTCCTGATTTCCACTCAACCTTTACTCTCAACAGCACTCTGGATTACCCCACAACAGTACTATTGATTCTTGGTCCCATCTTGACATTATTATTATATATAAGAGTATTATTTCGTAACATCAAAAGGGTGTGTGAGGACATTTTTTGTTGTCAACATCTGTGTAACTAAGTAGGGAAATGAGGAAGTAGCAGAGCTGGTATTTTCAGTACAAAAATCACAGAATAAAAGCTGTGCTTGCAAAACACTGTTTGATTTTCAAGTTAAAATTTAACAAGTATTTGCAAATAAGGATTTAAAATTTTTAAAATAAGGTATGTTTCTAGTACTCTGAAGTCCACTTTTTTTTGTTTCCACAGTTTAGCTTACTGAAAAAAAAACCCCAAAACCCTACCTTAATTTAGAATGAGATCTCTAATACACCGCTTTATTTTTTGTTTTGCATATTAAGTTTGAGGCAGACAGACGTGCCTTTATCATCACCATTAATTCATTTGGCACTGAGCTGAGTAAAGATGACCGAGAGAAGCTGTATCCAACCTGTGGAAAACTATATCCAGAAGGCTTACACCTGTTGGCCAATGCAGATGACTACGAGCAAGTGAAGTGTGTTGCAGATTACTATGCAGTATGTAATCTAATTTCTTAAAACAAAAAGCCAAAATACAAAAACTTAATGTCTCTTGATGTCAGCAAAATTTTAAAGAGTATTCACATAAGTTAAAAGCATTTTTGTGAGAGAAAAAAGTCAGCAAAGATACAGAAAATCCCATAAAGAAGTATATGGAATCAAAGGCTTTTGATAGGAGGACATAAGATATATCATTACCTGGGGCTAAACCATGACATTTCCTTAGTGCAATACAAAGCTCCTCTCACAGTGATGTTTAAATAAGACCAAATCACATTCTAGTAAACCAAACTCTTCCTAATTCATGAACCCTTTCCAAATTGAGTTTCACTTCACAGCTGCTGCCTCCGAGATTTTGAGCAAAAGCATAAGTAATTTTAAAATGAGTTGACCAAACAATTCATGTCACAGATGAATGCAAACCTGATTTATTACTACTGTACCATAAAAATGCCCTTCTGAAAATATTTCTCTAAATCACTGATTGAATCAAAGAAGTAGATCAAGTTGTTAATACTGAGGCGACTAGTGCTGTTATTAAAGATGAACCAATATGCAACACTTGCTCTATGAATTAACTGTCATACTCTGGCTACCTATAATATTTAAGCTACCTCCAAATAGGTACACAAAACAGAATTATGTCTGGTCTACTGCTTTTTCCACAGAAGACACAAAGCTGGACATGCACATAAGCAGAACGTTAGAAGCACGTGTCACCATGTCAGTGTGGTACGGAGCAAGTCTATTCATGTGATGGTGGGATATTTAGATGAATTTGGGAACCACTGTACTAGACCTATACTGCACTGCCACCTCATAGGAAAAACAAAACAAATACACAGAGAAGGAAATCACACAGAAATGTAACACGTAAGAAATGAAGTAAAAAAATCTCTGGCAGAATATTCCAGGATGACATACCAGACTAATGGATTTAGATACAATATTAACAGATAATGCAAATCCCGCTGACTACTGGAAATAAAATGAGCAGCCATGTGAGGATCAGAGTTCAGGGTTTTGGCTCCATTTACAGCTCTGGCTCTGATGAATACTATTTGTACAAGAAGTTGAGTGCTCTCTGTCTAAAGGAGTGAAAGGTCATGTGTCATTCTACAATAAGTCTCTTTTAGTGCCTTCAGTAAATTATTTTAAGTTGTAGGAATGACGGTAAGAAATACAAGAACAAATGTGATTTTTCTTTCTTTTGCTGACTATATGCTTTTAACTTTTGATTTATGTAGAACTGTAATTTATACATGAGTTCTCCTATATAGAAAGATAACTTAATGTAGATTAATTAATAATGTAAGGTATCTGTGCTGCACAGAATGCAAAAGTACTTTATTTCCATTGTGTGGTTGTCTATGCTTTTAGGAATACAAGGCTGTGTTTGAAGGTGTAGGGAGTGGCACTGGTGAAAAGACACTGGAAGATGCATTTTTTGAACATGAGGTAAGAGCTTCTAACCTTAAAATATCGAAATGAAAGTTACCCATCTGGAGTAACATTTAAAACAAGAATGAGTTACTAGGCTTTTGATTCTACTATACTGCATCATTCAGCTTCGTATTCAAGAACACAGTATTTCTACGCCTGACAACATTTGGCTGAATGAAAATAGAATGATTTACCTTTTTAAATAAAATAAATCCCAGGGCATTCTTTTGAAGACTAGTTATAGAACTGCCAACCCTGATAGCCTTGTGAAAAGCCATCTCATGTGGATTCAAAAGCCATCTCAAACAGCTTAATGAATTTTCTTTTGAATAGTCTACTGAAGAAGATATTTCACCACTGTCCTTCACTTACATGTAATGTTGCTGTAGTCTATTACCAAAATTAATCCAGAGATGACATTTCAATTATATTTATACTCAAGAGACTCTAAATACAGTCATGGTTGCAAAGTTACATAGAAATCTTGATCATAAAAGGCTACCATATAAAAATCACATTTGCCACGTTTAATATTTTATTGTAATGCTTGTCTCATCTTTTCAACAGGTAAAGCTGAATGTGCTTGCATTCAGCAACCAGTTTCATTTTGGAGTATTTTATGCCTATGTAAAGTTAAAGGAACAAGAATGCAGGAATATTGTATGGATTGCTGAATGCATTTCTCAGAGACACAGAACCAAAATTAACAACTACATCCCGATTTTCTAAATCTGAGAGTTTATAATCCTACAATGCCTGAAAAGATGCATTATTTCATAGAAAAGAAGAAAAATCTTATTTCAAAATTAACTCTTACCAGATGTTTTAAATTGTGTTAATGATCCTCCTTATATACAGCAGTGTAAGAAAAAGTAATGCAATTAGAGATACAACTACTTTATAAGGAAATATTAATGGGCTTATTCATAGTTTTTGTTGCTAGATTTGTTCCCCACTGTGCCCATTTTAATTTAATTGATCAATAAAAACTCCTTCCAAGGTCTTACGTATGTATTCTTTCTCTCTTGTGGAAGCAAGCTTTCGATCAATGACATTTGAAAAGCTCTTTAATGACTTAATTTTGAATTAACAGTTTTCTCAAAGGGCCAGCTAAACTACTACCTCTATCTTACACTTACGGTCTTCTTCATGGCATACAAGATTGTATGAAGGACTTAATACACACATAAGAGGGAAACTTTAGGGTTACTCTGAGATTCCCCTTAAGGAATCTCAAAAGAGAACTTCCTGAACCTTTCTAACTGTGAGACCTCTCCGCAGCTAACTGTAAATAAGTAATTTCATTTTCATTAAAATATTTTCACTTATTCCTTTATGGGCACATGAGGAACACTGTAAGTGTCAAACAACGGGTGTCTGATCTACTCGACATCAATACAAATATCTCCTCCCAGCACACCAAAGATACTGTCTTCATGTATGCACTAGGGAAGATTATGAAACATGAATGAAAATACCAGCCAAGTCTGTATCAGTTTTACATCAGACACAAACAACACCAGCTCTAAGCTATTTGAAGACCTGGCTAAGATCAGTAACTAAAAATAGAGTGAACAGTTGAAGCCAGATTTTAGCACGACAAGATTAATTCTGCTGAAGAAAAAGGAAGGATTTTGAAAGCCGTATCAACATTCTGCCTTCGTACTCCATTCAAAATACTTGCCCTCTTATCTCTTCTCTTTGAAACAGGTCATTCCTTGATTTTCTACATGACTCCTTAGTTTCAGGCTGCACAACAGCAAATCTCAATCTTCAGCTGACTATGCCTCCAGTAATACAATACAGAAATAAAATCCACTTCCTGCTGAGTAGACAGAAGAATAAAATATATCTGATGTCAACACCTCAGAGTTATGGAAAACATTCAGGCATCATGGTTTAAGAACTGAGATAGAATATATGTCTCTCTATAATATATAATTTGCACATGCATACATACATGAAAATAGAAATTGTTACAATTTTTATAGCTAAAACCACAGTTCCTAAACTGTAAATGTAACCAAAGGGTTATAGCCCAGAACATCTCATACTGATTTAATAGAGCATTGAGAAGATTTTAAATGTTTTGCTTTATTGTGAATCACAGTGAACCTTACATTATTACTTCAAAAACTACTTTCAGAGAATTTCCTTTAGAAATAATTTTGTAGGTATT
Organism: Phaethon aethereus; assembly: GCF_964289735.1. Lineage (NCBI taxonomy): Eukaryota > Metazoa > Chordata > Aves > Phaethontiformes > Phaethontidae > Phaethon > Phaethon aethereus. Next base: position 30,718,523 of record NC_138582.1, on the reverse strand, counting down.
TAGAAAAATTGACTAAAAAGAAACGTGTGTAGGAAAATAACACAAATCTTATCCCTACATTGAGGCTTCTTTGTTTAGTAGATCTAGTATTTCAGAAGAAAAAAAAAGAAAAAAAGAAACTGAACTGTAAGATCCGTGGACTGCAATTTCATTTTGGCATGCGTAGTTGCTTCCTTGCACTGCTTTTATCTTGCATGTCTTAATTTGTATTTCCCAGTCAAACTCCCCAGACCAACGCTTTCCAATTCACACCTGTATTGCAAACTATATCACAAACTATATCATAAACTGCAATGAAGAAAGTACTAGGGCTACATTCTCTCAAATTTGCATTTTTCTATATTTTTAGTAACTGCATTAAAAAAAAAAACGTGAGCAGAATAACAAAGTCAACTTGTCTGGGACGCAAAAACTGAATTCATACAATTCAGCGCAGTGCATGACTACTTTTTCTGTACTGATAAATCAAACCTCTCTACTTGAACAAAACAAATCAGCTGGCTCTCTGCCAAGAATTTTCTGAAGTGATTTGAGGGGGAAAGAATCTGCTCTCCACCCTAAATCATTCCGTGCCAGGGAAGATATGCAGCTGCTATTGCTACAGTCTGTGGATATTGTTGGCTCAGGAATTGCAGCTTACACGATTGTGTTGTCAGCAGAACTGGTCTTTAGACTATGGAAAGGACAGCATCAGTGTTGATTGATGCTTTTTTCAAAACAACATTCTAGATATTTGCTAAGGACAGGATGTACTAGGCATTGATTATATTCAATTTAAGAATAAGCAAGAGAAACAACAGACTAAGAAAGGAATTAAAACTCTAAAGCTATAAGTCCCCAAACACCTAGCTTTTCCTGTAAATAATATCATTTACATCACTCTTTTGTTAGTAAATTAGACTTCATGCTGGTGTATATATATGTATATACACAAATATATATTAAAAAAAGTCATATATTATCTCTAACAAGATCTTGTAGTGGAAGTCCACATCACAGAATCATTAACTTGATAATGTCAATTTGTAGGATAGGGGAACATGAGGCAATGAGCTGCTTTTCTTCTGCTTCCTTATATCTCTCAGGCAACAGGAACTTGTGTTCACACTCTTAAATGGCTAAGCTATCCAGGCAAATTTGTTCAATATGATTATGCTGACTATGCCTCTTTGCCTGTGTCTTCAATGAAAGATGAAGAGCAGGACTAGGAATGAGATTCTGGTGAGCTCTGAGAGCTGTGAATCGTTCCTTCCCATCATTTGCTGTAGTTCAGGCTTGAAGCGCTTGCCATCTGGTCACAAAAAGCTGAGCAGCACTGAATGGACTGAGCACCACAGATGGACCTGGTTGCAGCGTCTGAAGCACTTCCCATGCCCAGTCCCTCCGTCTTGCACACATGACAATTTGTGTCCATGTTAGGAATTGAAGATTTATAGGATGAATCATATCAGAGTGTGGTCCTAAGACGAGCTCTGGACTCACAGTCATTTGACAATAGTAGGTTCCCTTCTGTTTCTATCAATTCCAGCATGACTTTCAGGTAACACAAAAAATAATCCAACACCGTACTTGGCTTATTTTGCACATTTATGGACATTAAAGCTAATACAGTGAAACAATTTTCTTTTATACATGACAATACAATGCTTTCTGTTTTTCCTAAGCATGCTTAAATTTACAGAGTATATTTTACTGTTCAACAACTCTACTTAAGACCAAAACAGCAGATCCAAACTATGTGAATTGAGTGATAGCTGGCCATCATTTGGATTTGCATCAGAATTATAAAGCTGTTAGCATGAAAATTACCGTAATGGTTTAAACAAGAGATAAGACAAATCATAGAAACATAGAATGTTTCCAGGGATGAGGCATCTACCACCTCTCCAAGTGATCTGGTAGAAGTCCAGTGATCTGCTGGACAAGTGGATTGTTTTACAAAAGATAGTGGAGAAATGGTGTAATACAAATCACAGAAAACAAGATGTGATAAATGGCAGTAACACCTACCAGGCAGTTAAAGCTGTTTACATGACACAAAAACTCATCACAAACACACAGAAAATCATTCAACATATTGGGATATCTACCAAATGACAAAGAGAAAATAAGAAACGGGATTCAAGAAATAGCAAGACAAACCTTTCAAATAACCCAGGTAAAAGTTTTCATATTGGTGACACACAGTGAGAAATGTTTGACTATTTGGAATCCATATTTACTGGAACTTTCAATTTAAAAAAGAAAATCCAACCCGCATAACTCAGCCGGCAGTGTTAATGCAAACATTCCAGATGTGGAACACGGTCACTGACAATCCCATCTTAGTGTGCAAGCCAGAAAAATTAATGCCCTATTTTCAATTAGTTTGGAGCTTTTCCAGGAGTAAAAACAAGAAAAACTAATTGCTCTGAAAGTATGCAACAGATAACTGCAATAAATATAAGTCACAAGCCTACTTGTGGCACCTACAGGTGCCATTTCCATAGCATAACTCATCTGTTAAAATGAAACTTTAAAGTTCTGAGTCTCTTGGAAGATATAGGCCTGAAGCACTAACCTTAAAAATGATTAAAAAGTACAGTGTCGTAAGCAGGTGATTATCACAGAATTTCTGTTTAATTTTTTTTTACTCTGTCTTTGCAATTATCGTCTGCCATCAAATGACATACCCAGGGGTGGCTCTCACTCTCAGGCATGGCAGAATCTGTTGTCACCAGCATTTTAAAAAGCTTGCTGAAATCTTTTTCTGCTGTCTTAATACTGACACGTAGCAGTGGCATAATGCAGTAAAGTTTAAGAGGAAAACATCAGACAAAACAGTATAGGTTATTTATTATCAAGAAAATACTAACAAGGTGAAACTAGCTGTCGTATTTTTCAAATGGAAGAAAACGGCCATTTCCACACAAGGGACCTCATAACTTTGCCACATGTGCCCCTTTTCACACTCAGCCCAAGCTGCTACATGTTCATCTCTGTCCGCTTTGGGACAGCCAGTGAAACCCTCACCGAGTTCTGTTGTGCAGGCGCAGGGATACAGGGAATGCAGCAATGCTTTTAAGCGTTACTTAATAAAAATATAATCTATGGAAGTTCAACTTGCTACTTATAACATGTAATAGCAAGTCGGACTGAGTTGGTAAAGGAGCAGGTAGAAGCCGCAAGGTCCTTGAGAAGATAATGGCCAAATTTTCTTGTTTTCCAATCTAGAAAATCTAAGTATTCTTATCTCATTAGTATTATATTGAAAATGTATATACGTTTTTCTTTTGTGATGTATTGTTCTCTTATACTTCTGTTTTCTTATGTGCACATATATCACACACACACACGCATCAAAATTTTCTACTGAGTCACACACTGGCTAGAAACTGAGAGTGCCAACACTGGGTAAATCAATCTACAACAAATTAAAAAATATTGCTTCACAACACTTTTCTTCCAGTGAAAATGTAAAGAACAATTAAAACATTTGAAAGATTTGTAATAAAATCCATTAAAGTCAACTAAAGCAAAGGAAACTCTTTTTGCATTTTCAACATAACTGATTTAGATCATTCTCTTTCATACCATACAGCACAAGAGACAAACGAGAACACTCAAAGACGTACAGGTCTGATCTAAGCACATAAAAATTCTTCTATAACAATTCTTCAGTCAAGTTGAGGTGAGCCCTATACCAGTGTTGTTTACAATCTCTGAATGTATGAACAAAAAAAACCCACACAAGCTTGAGTATGGCAGAGTTTGAGGCCAAAAGCTGTCCCTTATTTGGACAAACCAAGAAACAAAGACAAGGAGGTGACATATTCTCTACCCTTAGGAAGGAGATTTTAAAAATTCAAAAATCTGAAATTATTCTTTTAAGAAGTCTCCCCCCTCAATCAGAGCTTTGACAGAAACAGCTTAATTAAATATATATGTATATGTTTTAGCAACCATCATAACTGTTGCAAAACCATAGTGTTTTATCTATCATCTGTTACATGAAGAGGGAGTGCTAACACTGTTACAAATGTGCAGATGTCAAAGGAGCCAAAATAAAAGAGATGAAGTTTATATATAGCAAATACTATGACTTTCATAGATGTATGAAAACCACAAACAAATTCCAAATTACCCTAAACAATATGTTATAAAATCATTTTATGGCACAAAAAATTAACAAATGATTTATCAAAAGCATATAAATGCATACAGTAAAAGCTACTGTAGGTAACAGCCCACTAATCTGCTCTTACAGAAAAAAAATGACAATGCTCCTACTGAATTCAGTGGGAGCAGGGTTAGAACCTCCGGGGTGAGTAAGTTGCTGTGTTCGTGTGAGCTGTATACACAAGGTTCACGAGAAAAACCTGAAGCTGTCCTTAGAGCTGCCCAGGTACGGTGTCCTGCAGCAGCCAGGATGCTGAGGAGAACTCTTGTGCTAGGTAGTTAACCAGCACGGTCACTGTGCCCAGCACAGGTCACAAAGCACTGAGCAGCTGACTGAAAAAGATAACGTTTTCTTAGAACCCTTAGCTCTACTAGTGCTGCTGCCTGGGTGATGCTATCAGTTGCTTTGAGCACATTTCTCTATGACTCCTCATTGGCAGGAGACAACACCTGAGAAGTTCTGCCAACATTATTATCACTACTTCCCTCTCTGGTCTTCATGATCTACAACTGGATCACTTCTGAGTAGGTGCATTTCATTTCAGGTTCAGAGGTTTGACCATCTGACTAATTAAACAGACCTGTTCAATTTAGCATATTGGGAGCCAGCCACATCAACCCTCCTCATTTTGCTCAATATAAGCATGTAGAAACCAAACAGTGAAAGCCACGGAAAGCAGTGAAAGCCACTGCTATTAAAGCATGCTAGTAAAAGTGACTGCATAAAATCATGTAATGACTTCATGTAAAGAAAAGCCTTATTTCTATTATCCTAATGCAAACAGTCTATCATTTAAAGGTGTGAGCTTTAATATTTTTCTCTTAAAAATAGCAGCAACAGTTTACAACCTCCACCGTGCAACAGAGGCTATCAAGTCTCAATGTAATCATATCGGTGTAGCTTTTTCCTCCTATGGGTTTTAGATCAGTCCTTGCTATTGAATCATGAAAAGTAAGTTATAGTTTGTAGTTTCTCTTAATCACTCAGGACTTTATAATTACCAAAGCACAAGCCAAGTTTTGCATTAAAAACAAACCCTTGCCAAAAGTATTAACTCACTGATCAAATTGGCCTTTCCAATCAGACCTACTCGTTCTAATCACGTGTGCACTAAATGATAATTTATCTAAGGTCTCTCAGCAAATCAAACGTTTCATTGCACATCTAGCCGCCCAATCTTGTCCTTGAAGTGGGCAGCTCCACGTTTCTTGGAACTAACTCCCCACAAAAATTGTTGCTAAAACATATTGCAACCATTAATTCAAGAACTTGGAGTACTGTGTACTCTACAGCCCTGAACTGGATTTGAGACCTAGCAGGAAAACAGGATAGCGAACAGGAAATCAAGAAACAAGAAAGTTGTTTCTTGTAAGTATTACTTAGGATGCAAGCTGCTGTATTCCATATCCGCTGGAACAACTTTATAGATGGCATATGCATTTTTAGGAGTGGAATATTTAAACTCTAGGGTTATAAAACCAGTGCAAATACTAGAATCAAACACGAAGCCAACTGAAGGTGGGAAGAGTGCTTTACTAATGGGCATTATTGACTGGAATTACACTGAATAGTCCATGTGCTGCTCTAATGATCTCAAGAATGAAAAAAAAGAGTCTGCTATGTTCTTAAGGAACTGCATACAAGATTAATCTCAGAAGACCCTTTATTGACAGCCAGGACTTCCAACTCCAAAAGAAAATCACTGCTATGGGAAGATCCATATTGTTCTTAAATATCACCCAATGAATGGCAGCAGACATGATTTGCCCCTACAGGAGAGTTAAACAGTACATATCACCAGGCAAACTAAACTCACTTGATGTTTCTATGGTTTATAGGCAGCAGGACAGGCAGTGAATTGTCATTTTGTGAGGAATAACAGACAATTAAATTTTTCAAATAAATGGCAGCTCAAAACAATAGAGACACCTTCATTTTGGGGTGTGAAATATAAAGATATGATTTAATACCCCAGAGTATTTTTAAGCAAAACCCCTAATGCTGAAGAGTTTACTGCAGTTAGTTGTAACTATGGCTATACACACTGGGAAGAGTAGGAACAGGAGTTTGAAGCAGCAGCAAAAATGAAAGAGGTACAGGATCCACACATGTACAACCATAATCAGCATTATCTTAATCATGGTTAGGTTCACTTTTAGCCAGCTGCTGCTTTTGTTTAAATGTTGAGATTGATAATATGGGGAATGTACCTTCTGAGAATGACAGAGGACAAAGTTGACTCAGCTCTCTGCCTTCTAACAGGTTTAATCTACTGCAACATTTTTTCTTTGACTTAGCCTTTGTGCTCTTAGGAATAAAAGTGATAATATAGTTCCATATGAGTAATGAGCCTCTGAAATGCTGCAGACGAAACATATTTACCAAACAATACTCACTTGTATTCTAATGAAGTGATAGCAATTAAAACGTAGGAGCTTTCAAATATGTTCTACTCTTTGATTTTACTTCCAAAATAGGTGAGGTAGGTAGGTATGTAGGTATGTTTTCATTTGTATTACATTGCCTATAGCTCTTAATCAAGATAACGACTCCCTTCACCCACGGTCAGAGTACACAATCTAAGAGCTAAAAACTGAAAGACTGCCAGGTACATGGCCACTTCACACGGTGCCCTAACATTAAGATTTGTTTCTTCCCATGTACTGTCTGGACAGCTTAGGCAACTCAAAGCGGATCTTGTGCACTGAGCAAAGAGGCAGGGCATGGCTGTACTTCTCAGGAACATAAGCAGGCTATCCAATGCTGGAAAAGGAGTCTGCTCCTAGGTCTGCTCCTAGTCTCCTCCTGCCAACAACCGCATTAACTTATCAATTAAATCCCTCAGCAGGGAGATCTCGGGGTTGGTCTCTGCTGCCAGAACCACTCCTTTATCTATAGCCAACAGTGAAAGAGCTGAAATAGTTTTGGCTGGCTGCTGAACAACCCAGGCTCAATTAAATGTCCTAACCAGCATAATTTTAAGGCATGAACTCGCAAGTCTGAGACACTGGAAACCAGATGAAAGTGGGCCCTGAAAACAACAGATTTTAGGTCTCTCGACTTCTTGCAGATGAACAGAGAGACTCTGCATGACAGGAAATAACTTGGAGTTGCACCAGTTCCTGCTCCTAAATAGTGAGTTTAAGCAAGACTTAGTCACTTACTTGTTCAGACCGAGACAATGCTGGGCAAAAGACAGGCAGAAATAACCAACTGGAAAACTTGAAATCAAATGACAGGTGAATTTAGACATTTTGAAGAGTCAGAGGCTGAACAAGGTTTGCTTGGAGCAATTTTAGAATCAAAAGCTCCAAGTATGCCAGAGTTTGTTTTTCAGTGCCAAAGTCCTAATTGGTTTAAGCCCTATAAACAACACAGAGTGGCAAAATATTAACACGTTAGTGCTCGCGGATCAAAGAACAGAGTGATTTCCCAAGGCCACTTTGGCAAGAGACAAGAACTGAGCACACATTTCTCAAGCCCAGCATTTCCATCAGAAGATTTTTTAAAAAAAGTTTTATTTCCCAAATAATCTTACCAAAAATACACAGCTCACCCCCCTAAGAGTAGGTCAAATTATCATCAAAGAATAACTGCCCTGAAAAGGCTCTCTGTTTTCTCTTTCGTTGTGCTAAACAACCTAAACAAACTCAAGTCTTTCCTTGTAGATCACATTTTCTAGATGTCTGATAAAATCTGTTGGTTTGCTCTGGACTCTTTCCAATTAGTACACATCTTCTGAAGTGCACCAATTAAGATTAGTTTTGGCACAGCACCAGGCACATTAATGAGAATGATGATGATTAAAAACTCTCTCAAAAGATTTCAGTTTGTGCACTTACGAAGTACAAAATATAAGTGGAAAGAAAAATAAATAAAACCTTTTGGAAATTTAAGTCTCCCAAAAGAGTTCTATCACTAACTCAAGGATGCTGATAAACAAAGTCAGATTATTACTCAGACAGTATTTGAAGTCACAGAAAGAGCAAATAACTGACATACTCTAGCAGAGTCACACAGCATCCAGAATGGGGACAATGTTCTAATTCCACTGAAAGAAAAACAGTTAGGCAGTCTGTTCTCTATGAAAGCAGAAATTCAGAAATATACAGACCAATACCAAAACCTGTTACTGAAAAAGCACAATGACATAATCTAACAGTACTCTGATACCAGTTCTGAACTGTCAAACTTTATAGAAATTTGCCTTGAAGCAAGTATTGTATTCATCTCAAGTAATGTATCTGAATTTGAGGACAAAAAAGCTGTTTTTTAGGAGGTGTCTATCTGCTAACATATACAAAGTTAATACTAGCTGCAATAGGATGATTTTTAAGAGATAAGCAGTAATGCAGACCAAACTGTATTTTGTCCAAATGTGTTTGCGTGCAGCTTCTCCTTGGCTAAGAAAAATGATGCTCACACTCAGCTCAATGGCTTCTCTACCTGTAACACAGTAATTTATGAATCCTAACATAAATAATACCAACATTTCAGAAAATAATCTATCAGTTCCCTCTTACAAATGGGATCCATCAACTTAACAGGAGTTTTGAGAATTTGAAATGGTCATGTATCTGTGTATACATTCACGGTGCATGGTATAGCTTCACTCCTGACCTCCACAGTCAGGCACTGTCTTACATTCTATATATAAGAAAATACTTGATAGTGAAGGGAACCTGTCTCAGAAAGAAGACCAGACAACAGTAAAGTTATTGCTAAGCTGAAAAAAACTTGTTCTGTGGCAAAAAACATTTTGCCAAGATGAAACTTGTGAAGCAAAAATGGAAACACTTTATTTGTCTTCTTAAAACAATAACAAAAAATTTTTACCTCCTCCCTATATAATATATTTGGATATTTATGGCCTATACAAAGACATGAGTTATCATTATCTATAAGAACAAACACGGTTAGGGTTGCTTTTTGCCACATTAATAGAATATCTTGTCCCCACTTTTTTCCAGGCTGCAAGCAACATAAAATTAATGAATGAGCTTCTTCCAAGCTGTAAGTGTTTTACTCCCATCCAAAAGCAATGAAAAATTAAATTTATCATATTTCATGCCCTTATTCTCTCAAAGAGAGCACTGGTTAAAAGTGAACTTGGAAATATATGTAAAACAGTGAAGGTATAAGACTTGATGAATTTAAACTAAACTGACCTCTCTGGCTTTTGAAAGCCTTGCTGGCTTTTGAAAGCTAGACACGCAGGAATTATACTATCTTCCCAGACAGAACTACATTTCTTAGAAAATGAGTCCTCTGGCAAAAACACAGAAGGAAAAAAAATCAGAATAAACTCATTTTGTATTAAAAGCAAAGTAATAAAAACCCCCACACTATTGCTGCACATCTTGATAACTCCTTACAGAAGTTTTCATAACATTGTCAACATTTCATGCCATCAAGTGGATTACATACATCAGAGAAATTACAACCAGCCAGTTTACTGGCCAGGTCTAAGCCGGTTCATTCAGTGTGTGAATGACTGAACTCAATGGAAAAACTCCCCAAACAGTGAGTTTCCCTTATCACTTGCTTTACTATCTCCTAACAGTGATTTTCAGAAGTATTTTTAATTATAAGAGAAAAACAACCAAAGAAATTAAATATTTTTAAATTTTAGATGGCTGATTTTGCACTAAAACATGCAGAAAAATAATGTATTAAACTTACACAGTCCTTCCAGGCCAGTAGTACAAGAAAGTAACCCTTTCATAACTGAAATACTGACAATGCTAAAGACGAGAAGATATTTTAATAACTGATCATCATGAGACAAGGAGTCAACTGCACTAACTAATGATTACAAAATTAAAATCCTTCACAAAGATCATTTCACTTGAGTTTTCTGATTGGAGCCTATCCAGCTTTGTCAGTTATGTTGGCTGTAATAAAAAACACACATTGTTTACAGCTCAGTCTTGTTATCAACTATTTATTTGCAAGTATTTCAGTATATTAAAAATTACAGTGAAACTTTAGGATCCTTTTAAATATAAAAAAATTGTAACTTTTACACTAAACCTGTATGTTCAAGCTTTGCTTTTTGTAAGAAAATGCTTTCTCATCTCCATTACAATGTATTCCAGATTGACTGAAGATGCAATTACCATAGCTCAGCTGCTGTCCAAGTCTTCTGTTTGCTCTTTGGACACTGGTAGTACAGCAAGCACAGCTGCTGAAAAAACAGAAGAAATACCTTGGAAACAGTGAAGGCTAAGTATATGGACCACTCTGATGCATAACATTTTAGGAAAGAAATCTTAGGTAATTACTATCAAGAGGCTGATGTAACTGAACAAGAACAGATTGCCGTAACTTTGCAGAAAGCCCAAACAGTTTGCTATGAGTGAACTATTTCAGAATAAGTCCGGATTATCTCCGCCTTAGAAGAGAAATTACATATGCAGAAATATCTACACTTCCTTCTGCTTTTCCTACCTTTTTTTTTTTTTTCAAATAGGGGCTGACCTTGAACCTTCACGAGTGTATAAAATCACTCAGATGCAAGATAAGTTACCATTAAAAAAATTACATGTCCAAAATCATATGAGTTTTCACTTTGTTGCTATATGACTCTTTTACCCTCCTTGTTTCACTGAGTTCCACTTTTGTTAACTTCTCTCTCATTTTCTTTGCAGTTTACTTTCATAAAATAAATATGAAAATAACTTGTATCCCAAGACAAATCAACAAAATTGGTCTGTGACTTCCCTGAATATGGCAAGACTAGCATGCTCCTTAACAAAGTTAATGTAATACATCTTGGGAAAGAGGGGAGAAAGTAAAATACTTTGAGAAATGCAAGTTAACCCTGTCCCCCTAAATGTAGTTTTTAACTTAATTCATAATAAAACCTATGTCATTAGGGAACTTGGTTTTGCTAACTGACATTTTTATATTATTATAGGTATTCAACACCAGTTAGAATGTTTCAGCATTTTCAAATAAATTGTTATTTTACTGGAAATAAGTATCAAGAAACATCACTGGATATTGCTGGAAAACCATTTTTGAATGCTGTGCAGACTTGAATACAGTAATCAACTGTCTGAAAAGAGTTGCATCAGTCAATATACCATTTTCCTAGTTATTTTTCGGAAAAGGGCTGAAAATGAGTCATGTCTTTGGGGTTACAAAATTATTATTTTTTGTAGGTAACACTGTTGTTAAATTTAACAAATTACATGTAATATTACTCCCTCTAGTTAATAATTCCTTCATGAATACCAAAGTAGTATTTGTCTTTTAATTCTAGAGAGGAAAAATATCACACCTTAAAAAGAAATACGCTTTCATTGCCATATGCTATATATTGTTTCTCCCTCAAGAGTAGTTAGAATTGTTAGCAGGAGTAACAGTAGCAGTAACAGTAATAGTAATTGTAATGTATATGGATAGTAATCTTGCTGATTTCTGTTATCCCAAACAACCCATCTTCCATCAAGATTTTTCTTTCAACCCTGCTTTGATTTTTCTCTTACCTACCACCCAGTGAACGTAAGAAAGCTGATGGGTAGTACTATTTTCTGAAAATAGAAACCACCCCTGAGGCCATATTCATAAAGCCGACTTTTTGTGCACAGCGTCTCACGTCAGTTCTGTAATTCACCCAGTGGTTGGTAGAGAGCCAAAGGAGACGCCTACAGTTCATACAGAGAGATGTGCAAGATAGGACTCACCCTTTAAAAACACAACAAAACAAATCTATTTGAGCTTATCTCCCACATATATCTTCCACATACCTTTGCATATAGGAATCTACGTACTTGAAAATTCTGAACTAAGCCTCATCTTCAAAGTCTTACATCAGACAGAGAACGTGCTATAGAAAAACCTATGTTTTCTGAACTAAAAGTCATCATCACTTACTGAGGACAGAAGCTCACTTCCCTCCACTATACTGCAAACAGCTGAGACTACAGCAGGAAATACTCACTTAGACTTCATTGAATTAGTTGTGACACTGCCAATATTTTAGTGACCATGTCACAAACTGGCCCACCAAAGCAACCGAAGTCATCTAGGTGAATGCAGAAGACAAAAGCAGAGGAGCAGCTCTATTTCAAACATGTCTTTTGTCAGTCTATCAGATTTGTGCTAAAAATTTTACATGTTAAATTGAATGTGCAGAATGTGGAAGAAAAACTGCAATGCATTTTTAAATGCTTTTAAAAACCAACAGTACATTGATTTCTACAGTGAACATGCAAGTGTTGTTCTGTATTAATATTTAATTGGTTAAAACATTCCTGTGTAAGTCATAAGGAAAAAAAGTTTTAAAAATAACAATTTAAAAATATTATTACTTTCTTTTGTGCCTAAAAAACTTTAAACAGCAAATTAAATATAGGTAATTATAAATTTTATATACTGTTTTAAAATATAAGACATGCACAAATTGCTAGTGAAACTTTAATAACAATCTGGGGACAATGTCTCATAGATGCATTAAAACAGAGAATAATAAGAAAGTCAAGAGTGGCAGAGTTAAACATTCTCTAATCTATTCCTATTAACAGTTTAAGTAGTCATGGAAGAAACTGTTCATGAAGATTACTATGTTCTACCAAGGATGTGTATTGCCTTAAAATTGAAATACATTTAAGTTACATTAAACATTGGAATTATACATAAAGAAACAAAACAGTACTATACTGTAAAAACTTGATTAAAAAAGTCTTTAATAAGCTGTTAAAACACATGCATGGATTTGTAAGTCTATTTTATTTACTGATATATATGCAGTAATATGGTCTATTTCTTATCTCCAGTTCAGGAAAAAGGAAAGAGGATTTTCAGAGACAAAAGAAGTACTAGGGCTTGAGAAAAAAAGGTCTGCAGGTAAGAATCCAAGAAAGGTCAGAGAACCGGGCCAGGAGAAAGCTGAGGTTCAAGATCTTTGTTTTCCATTAGAATAAAAGAAAGTCATGGCAAGAGTTCTGCACAGAAATGCAATGTTCACATGTTCTACATTAAAAGGAGAGCTCTCAGCTCTTGAATAACCATGAACTTTGTAACAACCACTGTAATGTTAAGAGAAAAAATAGATGGTTAAGTCTCAGAAAATACCAAGTGGAAGATTTGGGTTTCTTAGTTTTTCTAATTAATGCTCACAAGAAGGATCAAGAAAAGACAAGAGCAACTTGCAGCTCAAACTGATGGCTGACTCTGGTTCACTTAGGCCATGCTCTTCACAAAGGACAAGCACAAATTACATCCACTTCAGCATTTTCAGTTATGCTACCTAAATAGGGCAATAAAGAAAAAAGGACATGTGGTCTCTTACAACAACCAGAACCTTGATTCTCTGATTGTGGTCTCCAGACAACTACATTTCTCAACCTTTTTAACTGAAGGAACACTTAACCTCTCTAAGAGAAACAAACTCAGGGACCATCTTCTGCTTACTGCACCAAAGTAGTCACAATGGCCACCTTTTAGAGACAAATAAAGATTAAAAATTTATCCTAATTTTTATTCTCCTCTTCCATTTTGCTTGTATGTATGGAAGAATATGGCTGTGCAGGAATTGCTGGGTTTGACTTGCTTTTTCAGTTCCCTTTTGATATTTTATTGACTATCAATTATCCACAGACCATGGCCTGCATAGCATTGCTTTAGGTGGTGCAGCAATTAAATCACATCCCTCAGTGAGTACTGGAACTAATGAAGCTTGGTCTCTTAAAGATTTGTTTTTCATGGTTGATGGACTTTGGTGCCTAAGAATGCAAACTCCAACTGAAGACTTCTCTTATGGCAGGCATTTATAAGGGCTGGCTGGCTTATTGTTTACTCTTTTTCTCCCTATTCCCCATTCTCCGGTGGTTAATAGTGTGCAATTGAATGATGTAGCTTTTTCTTTGTCTGAAGCCCTTCCAGGGGACATTTACAGAAGCCTTCTACTATACTCTGCCATCTATTTTCTCAAAGTTTGTAGGAATTTATCAGTCTTTGTAAGACATGTTTGAAGTTGGCCACTGAATTTTAAAAAGTTATTATGGAGACACAGGGGTAATTGGCCACTAAACACACATTCAGTAAACAAGTAACTTGCTTCCACAGGAAGTGAGGCTACAATAATTTGCCATACCCTAATTTTCTTTTCCAAAACTCATTGTCCATTTACTGGGGGGAAAAAAAATACAAAATCTTGCCATCAAAATATAAACAGAACAAAGCAAACCATTCTGCTCCCCTTACTTAAAGGCCCTCGCCATACCTCATGCCTTCTAGACAAGCCTATTCTCTTTCCTCCTCCAGCCCCAAACTGAGCTATGCTCCCACACTCTTCTGTTGCATACCATTTACTCTCATACACTAGGACCAGAGTCCCTCATTCTCCATTACCTGTCTCTATCTCCTCAGACATCTAAGCATCTAAGCCACACCCAGCCTACTTACCTGCTCCCAACCTCACCCTGCCTTAGCCCCGCTTCCGAGCCAGAAGTGCAGGCATACTTCAAAACAGTAACCCTGTCTGAAGCAAGAGACTTCAAACAGTGGCTCAACGGTTATCTGCTACAATTTCAAGAGAGAAGTGAATTTACATTAATACATTTCACACTATTGTCAGCGTGAAAACAGTACTTGATAAAAAGATAACTGTATGCTTTATCTGCCTTTCAAATACTTTCCAATATGTTCACATAAAATCTGAGTTTTCTGAGTTTAAAGAAGACTCTGCAGTACCAGACTTAAAGCAAATATCTGTGTTCCTTACAGCAGGAGATGAGACACACTGGTTTGTAATTTTTTTTTATTTTTATTTTTTCACAAAATAAGTCTTACATCACATGCTGCTAAGAAATAGCCTACCAGAAACACCACCACTTTAACAAGTTGTTTTCATTGATTTTTAGGATTCAGCACACAAACCCTCTAGGCTTACAGGAAAAACTAATAAATTCATTGCTGATTCAGCAGTGCCTCAATGATGAGTAACAGATCTGAAAAGATGGCAATTCAAGATATTGAAATAATTGTATTCTCAAAACACGGAGCCATTTTGGAAGGTGTTTGTACACAGGAAAAGACCTTTTATGGAACTATAGATAAAAATCAATGCTCTTTATCCCTCTCAATCATTCATTCATCCTTAAAGTTACAACTTTTGAATTAACACTTCTAGGAAAGTCTAGGAAAAAGGCATAGGAAAAAAGATTCTCCTTGTAATTCCAAATTTCTAGGTAAAGAAACTAATATTGTCTAAAACCAGAGGCAAGAAACTTTATTGATTTCTACTGACTGGAGTCAAGTCTTTGCAATGTGTAATTTTTTAATTTCTCCACAATGCTGCCTAAAAAAACTAATAATTTGAATGCAATCAGACAGCAAATTCTTGCTAGGCATCAAGTTAAATTAAGTGTGCCCAGGGTGATTACTGTTATGTATTATTTACACTGCTACATATGCAAAAAAACCCTCATATTACACACTAGAAACTTACTGTGTCAAATATTGCATACATAATAGTAGAATTCAAATCTCATACCTTAAATGAGAAGCAACATATCCATACCTCTGAGAGATGGGATGAAATATGAGACAGTAAATAAGTGGAAGGTGCAGTACCCAAGTTCCATAACCATTGTAAAACTAGAGACTTTAAATTACATGCAATAAAACATGACTGAAATAGGATTCTACTTTAAGTATAACGTCAAAAAAACATATACCACCACACAAACTCCTGCCCCTTACTTACCATATAAATAAGCTACTTTGTACTGACAATATATATTTAATGTATAGTTTTACAGACACAAACATATGTATGTATATAAATAAAACATATACATAACTATATGCAGTCTGCTTTCAGGACCATGGAATCAGATAGAGAAATATGAGGAGACTCTGACCAGATGCCAACAGTGGAGACATTCAGTTGTTATAGAGAGTGTTTATTGTCCTGGAACAGGAGCCAATATTGTGCATTGAAAAGCCATTGGTTAAATGTCTGAACATTGTTGGGAAGAAGGACCAGAAAATAAAACTTTCCAGCTGTTCTAGCTGTGTTCCCTAATTGCTCAGTTGTCCAGCAACACTCTCTCACACTACTTCCGAGTGCCGTTGTGAAGCTGCACAGAGCTGGCACAGGAGGGATAATCCCGATCTCAAATCAGACAGCTCTCATTTGTCATAGTCTGCCTTGAGAGGAGAGATTGGTTTGAGATTAAGAGGGCAGAAAACATGGGTTTTCTAGGTCCCAAGTTCTCTAATCATTATGATACTATAGGCCTGGTGATCACTGAAGGGCTTGAGAGCAGCCCTGCTGAGAAGGAGTTGGGGGGGACTGGTGGATGAAAAGCTGGACATGAACTGGCAATGTGCGCTCGTAGCCCAGAAGGCCAACCGTACCCTGGGCTGCATCCAAAGCAGGGTGGCCAGCAGGTCCAGGGAGGGGATTCTGCCCCCCTACTCTGCTCTACCTGGAGTCCTGCATCCAGCTCTGGAGCCCTCAGCGCAGAAAACACATGGATCTGTTGGAGAGGGTCCAGAGGAGAGCCACAAAAATGATCAGAGGGGTGGAACACCTCTCCTGTGAGGACAGGCTGAGAGTTTGGGTTGTTGAGCCTTGAGAAGGGAAGGCTCTGGGGAGACCTTCTTGCAGTCTCCCAGTACTTAAAGGGGGCTTATAAGAAAGATGGGCACAGACCTTTTAGCAGGGCCTGTTGCAACAGGACAAGGGGTAATGGTTTTAAACTAAAAGAGGGCAGATTTAGACTTGATAGAAGGAAGGAATATTTCCCAATGAGGGTGGTGAAACACTGGCACAGGTTGCCCAGAGGGGTGGTAGATGCCTCATCCCTGGAAACATTCCAGGTCTGGTTGGACGGGGCTCTGAGCAACCTGATCTAGTGGCAGATGTCCTTGCTGATTGCTGGGTGGCTGGACTAGATGACCTTTGGAGGTCCCTTCCAACCCAAACTATTTTATGATTCTATGATTCCCTCTGCTTCTGTCCCTACCACAACTTCTATACTTCATGTTGATTTCAGATCTTTGGTGTACTGGATATACCCTTAACCATGTCTCTCCAATGCACCCCTCCATGGATTTCAGATGATCTGCATTAATTTACAATTTTACTGGTTCATTTCCTGTTAAGTGCTAGAAGAGTTCTCTGGAAGTGTAGCTGGAGCAAAACAACTGCCACTCACCTAGACCTTCCAGTTAAAGGCTAGCAGTGCTCATTGCCAATCCTCTCTGTGCAGTCACAACAGCATGGAAAAGAAACAATAGAGCTACAGCCAGTGGACGCTCTACTCTTCCATAACCTAGATTTTGCAAAAACTCATCCTAAAATCCATGTTTATCAAATGTATATTTTTAAGCCCTGCTGGAAAAGATCTACTAAAATCTGAGGATAAACCCAATGTATTCTGTAGTCTATTTTACAGATACATATTCTGAATCTGAGTTCTCCAAAACTTTATTTTTCAAAGAAAAAAGGAAAAAAATATCAGAAATACACCCAAGGAGACAACATTAAAAACTTTCAGTAGGCTTATAAAGGACTATCAGGAATATTGTGCACAGAAGCTACTTTTTTATTTATTTCAAATAAATCTTCATGCAGACTCTTTTGCAAAGTTCCAACTTTGGTTGATTTATGTTTTGATAAGTTTAGTGCCTTATGAGACCTCACCTGAGGTTAATGGTGTATTTCAACTCTCTAAGGAGGAAAGCTTTGAAGCAATGTGCCAACCAAACCTGCATCAATTCCTCCTCGCCTGCAGCACTATATGACAGAATCTGTAATCTTTACTGGCCACAGCACAGTAGAAAAAATAAAGGTGGTTATCTACAAAATGAAGGAAACTGTGTGCTTTTTCAGATATTTAACAAATATAACACTTGAGTAAAACTTAAGTGTTTTCAGCAAGCTTTCAGTGTATGGCTTCTGTTATACAGATGTATTTATTTATTACCTATTGCCCTAAAAGTAGTCAGAAAAATGCAAGAATCTTGAGGTTTTATAAGACATTTAAACCAAACTTGTGACATTTTGCATTCATAATTGTATCAAATGCCTTCTAAGAGGGAATAATACTTGGAATGTCGCTGTTCCCCAGGGTGAGACAAATGTATGACAAAGCTTGTTTTGAAACGGGGAGGAAGCAAGCCAGAGAAGCCCATAACTTGTGCATAGACTATTGTTTCAAGTCACTACACACTTTTCATACTTCATAAGGCAAGAAAGAAGCACTTAGCAATTTTACACATATAATCTATTAAGAAGACACCTTCACCCGCCTGTTGCTGGTGGGAATATAATGCTGCATCCAGTGGAAAGTTCCTAAATATAATTTTTTTCCCTATTGAAAAGCATTCCTAAAGGTACAGGTATATTTTTTCTCCAGATTTCCATTAGATTGCTTTATATCAGAAAAAACAAACAAAGAAAAAGCAGGCAAGAGAGAGGGAGCTTAGTAGCAGACTTTGGAAATGCTACCAAAGGATTGTAAAAGTAGTCCCTTGGAGTAAGTATCTAATTTTGGACAATCTCATAAAAGAAACAAGACTGTAGTTTTCTTTAAATGTAAGCGTTAGTTGATGTACAGAAAGCAGTGTTTCCCGAATTCTGCAGATCAGATGGATTAATTCAGTTGCTAACTGTAAACAGCTAGTCTTACTGCCTACGACAGATTTTGCAAGTGTATGGTTAGTTCATGCTCTCTTACAAGTGCAGCAGGCACTTGTGGTGGTATTACCAGTTAATAGAAGACCTAATATTGTTTTATTTCAGAGAAGTCTAGCCTAAGATACTCTTTAATGTTGAACTGTACATAATGTTTATTTAATTTCTAAACTTTGTGGTTTTCCTGTAGTTTTCCTATGAAGAATGAGTAGGTTGGAAAGTAGTACTTTGAAGAGCTTCCCTTTTGTTTCCTGGAGCAATTTACGTGCCCAAATCAGATTGCTGGCCCTCATGTTATTTTTTTAAAAACATCAAAATACCAGACTTTGCTGGAAGTTGCTTCAGGGTCTCATAACTGTAAGCTTTTGTTCCCTTCCATTAGCAGTGGCGCTGGTTCTGAGACAACCACTCCACGGCCTTGTTTATGCCCAAAAGCTCCTGCTACCGCTGCCTCCATAGCATTACGTTGTGTGGTACGAACCTAAAACTTCGTCAGTCTCCAACGCAAGACGTAACTGAAGCCTCGCATCTTTGTGCCCACAAGTTCCCCGAGGTCTGCCGACCTGCACGGAACGCCGGAGCCGCCTTCAAGGGCGGCTAACAGCACCCGCCCGCCGCCTGTGCCGGGGGTGGCCTGCAAGGTGTGGCTGTGCTCCAGGGCAACCCGCGCCGCAGCGAGGCAGCCAGGCTGCCGCCGCGGGCCCAGGCCTCCCTGCCAGCCGCTCAACCGCTGTCACGGGCGGCGAGGAACGGCCTCTCCCCCACCACCGTCTGCCCTCCCATGTACGGGAAAGTTATTCAGGGGAGGGAGAAGAGGCCAGACCGGCCGGGAGGATCGCCCTGGCTCCGAATCGGGGCGACAGTCACGGCCCCGGCGGAGCCTCCCGGCAGCGCAGCCCAGGAGGTAGGCGGGTGGAGAAGACACCCCCCGCCCCCCCCCCCGCCTTTATCGCTTGCACACCACCGGGGTGTGCTGGCTCTCGGCGCCCCGGTCGCAGAGGAGCTTCCTCGGGTGGGCAGTGACTCACAAACGCCTTCCTTATCCTGACCCTGCATGCTCTGCCCAGCGGACGGCATCCCGGCCCTGGAGCCCGG